>NC_083713.1:26628750-29225000 GCF_033118175.1 Dama dama
TTAATTATTAATTATGAAGAGAAAACAGGTATTTTTACTGGGAAGAAATTGGGTGAGCCTCTCTTAATAAAGGATTCATAATTAATGTCACCAAAAATGGGACAAACTGACATAATAGGTCTTCCATTAAGATATGCCAAGGACACATGTCGTTATATAGCATTCCTACCAAAACTACATAACCTTAAACTAGGCGAGAGGGAAGGGAAATCAGATTAACCCCAAATGATGGATATTCTACAAAAACTTCCCAGTACTCTTCAAAAATGTCAAAGTTTAAAAAACAAAGAAAGGCAGAGAAACTGTTGCAGATTAAAGCAGACTAAATAGATATATCACTAAATGCAGTATGTGATTCTGGATTGGGAAAAAAAAATGCCATAAAAAGCCACTATTGGGACAATAGGAAAAATCTGAAAATAGACTTGTATAATAGGTACTATTGAATCAATGTTAAATTTCCGATAGTTGCATTATAGTTGTGTTCTTCAGAGAAGCTAAAGTATTTAGAGATAAAGGTACATAGCATCTGCAATTTACCCTTATGTTCTCTAGAAAATATGTAGGAACACACCTAAATCAATAATATGTACAGAGAAAGGAAATGTTGCAAAATGTTACTTAGCTGTGATTCTAGGGGAAGGATATGCTACAGTTCATGGTACCTCCTTGTAGTTTTTCACTATGTGTAAAGGTTTTTCAAAAATGAAGTTTTACAAGATATGGAAGCAACCTAAGTGTCCATCAACAGATGAATGGATAAAGAAGATGTGGTGTATATTATATATACAATGGAACACTACTTAGTCATAGAAAAGAATGAAATTTTTCCATTTGCAACAACATGGATGGGCCGAGAGGTACTATGCTTAGTGAAATGAGTTATACAGAGAGTCAAACACTACTGCTATCACTTATAGCAGGAATCTAAAAAATAAAACAAATGGATGAATATTTTAAAAAACTAAGTTGTAAAGAACTACCAAAATTTTAAGTAAATGCCATTTTTCTTTTTTTTCTAAATCAGAAAAGTAATATATACTCATTAAACTAGAGGTCTACAAATAAAAGTGAAAATAAACAGCATTCCTCTATATGCCCACATAAGCAGAGTTATATATCAACTTTCTCTACCTTTCACAAAACATATAGGTCATTCTTAAAGAGTTCCATGAGTGAGCTACAAATATATTATTAAATGTTCCATTGTTTCTAAAATTCATTCACAAAGATGACCAAGTGACACAGGACTGAATCTATAAATTGGAAAAAATCCAGAGCTTATAACCTTTATCTTATCACTGAGAAAACATCTAGCCACCAAGCCAACACATAGTTCATAAAGTATAACAAACATTTACATAAGAAATGCATATCTCCTTTCTAATAACTACCAACCCCTAGTCAAAATTATTTACATCTTGAACACACATTAAGACGGTAAGTGTGGAGACACTTCGCAATAACTTAGTGTACCTCTGTATCACTCACAGTCACTGACTAAACCGAGCCCCAAAGCTGAGTTTCTGTTTTTCCTACTTAGAAGTTTATGAGGCGTGCTCCTGTGGTTTACTGTAACCAGCTCCAATTCTGAATGATATGCACTCAAGTTAAATATCTACACAAGAGCAGGATCTGGCGGTTTCCAGGTCCTGCTTTTACTCCTGTGCGTCCCTGTGTCATTTTCCTGGTTCTCTCTCAGACAGTAAAAAATGGTCCTGGGTATGGATGGGGGTGGAGTGAAAACAGCAATTACTGTTTTCCTATCAAAATTTGTTTCACGTCTCAAAGTCTTTCTCATATCCAACAATCACTTAAGAACATGTTCACTGTACTGAAGTCATATGATGCTTAAAAATATTAGCATACTTATATACTTCTGTGAATATAAATTTGATGGAACCGGTTTATTATCTGTTCTTACCTGGTCAAACTAGAGGTTTCAGAATTAAAAACTAGAGAATAGGGGGTCCAATCTGGATTTCATCCACCCCTATTGGGGCAACTGTACATATTTCGCAAAGCTCTATTTCCCAACCTACAGAATGGGTACTACAATGCCTGCCTATAAAGCGCTCAAGAGTTCACCAGATTTGAAAAAAAAAGGTAGGTTCAACTCCAGAGTAAGAAATAATTTTATTATTTGGCTACTATTTAAAAATTTGTTGATCAACACATGACTGGGGGAAAACTTTTTCTGCATAGTGCCTTTTGGTTTGGAGCACACATTAGCTTTAAAAGCGATCAGCTCTTAATGCTTTCTACAACCTACAGATACCCCAAGGCAGAGGTATCTCAGTCCTTCTGGTTTGGATTCACAAATCAGAAACACGACTGCTGGTCACACAGTGACAAAGCAGTGCTGGGAGGAAACGACACAAAGTGCTTTCTGTTTGGGCCATTTCGGTTTCCTTTCTGAATCAACTGCTGTGGTTCACTGGCAGCAGTTAATGAAAAAAATGAAATCATTCAGGGAGATTAAAGGATATTTATGGAAAAGTTCACTTTGAGGGAGGTGGGAGGGGGGATCGGGATGGGGAATACATGTAAATCCATGGCTGATTCATGTCAATGTATGACAAAAACCACTACAATATTGTAAAGTAATTAGCCTCCAACTAATAAAAATAAATGGGGGAAAAAAATGAAAAAAAAAAAAAAGTTCACTTTAAAAACGTACTGAAAAGAACAATAATTAGCCAAAACATGACATAAATAGAACTGACCAAAGCAAACTCCTGAGGGTAGCTATTTAAAGTTACTGACACCCTGAGCTCCTCCAATTCATCTCTGCAGCCAGCTTTACTGTGGGGTTTGGGTACCAAACTGAATGTGGGGACGATGCTGTGTCAGTTTCCTAAGATGAAGGGCCAGTGTAGGAGTTTTGAGCTTGACTAGGACCAGCACCAATTCCAGACTCTCAAGGTCAAAATGTTTTTTTCCAATTTTACAAGTAGGGCAGCTCTCTGTGTAGCACTTTTATTAAACAAAGTCCATCACTCTGCACTTCAAGTAGAGGTGAAATCCAAGAAGCTGGTACTGCTTCTATTTCAGTAGAGAAATAATGTTTTTTGTTTTTCAAAAAGACAAGTCCTGGGGACCACAAATTCATCAGAAAGTTGAAAGGGGGTGAAAACTTTACACACTACTCTTTACTGACCCCTCTTGGCTGACCCAGGGCAAAGCCTAAAGTCTGGGAAGACCTGAGCACTCACCTCCCCAGGACAAGAGCTCAGAGAACATTCGGTCTTGCACGCCATGGAAAGAAATCCTCTCAGTTCAGATGACCCCTAGTAAAACTCAGCCCTACAGCACACGCGGCACCGACTGCTATTTATGGGGCTCCCAGAATGGAAATTTGGGAAACAGCCTCATGGATCAGCCCCGAAGGCTCTGCTAGGGCCCTGGCAGCCTGTGACCTCTGACTTAGGTTGAAAAGCTTACATAAGTGCTATCATGACCACTTCTGATAGCAGGAGAAGACCTTACCTCTTTCTCTATCTTGAGTAGCTTCTTTACAGCCACCTCCTTGTCCTGTGATATCCATTTGGCTCGATAGACACTCCCAAAACTCCCTCCACCGCAGTTTTCAAAAAACTGCAAGTCATCAAATTTAATTTGCACAAAGGAGGTACCGAGAGACGACATCTCATAATGACAAAGTATTATACTTCCACAAAATCTGCAGAGGGAAAGAAAAAAAAAAAAAAAAGCTGGATTAGAAACATATTAGAATGAAACCTCTGAATTCCACTTTAGCTAATGTATACCAAGTCCTGTGGCGCTTCCACAAAGAGCCTTGATGACTTAGGAGGAAGAAAAGCAGAAGTATAAACAAATCAACATGAAAATACTTACCCTGGTAGCCCGAGCAAAATTCAACAGCAACCTGTCCAGACTCTGAAACACAGCTGTCCCCAGAGAAATGGCTCAGATTTCCCCCCCGGACAAAGCCTGCAACAGCACTTTCTGCACATCCCCAGCAGCTCTGCCTAAAGGCTACTGGGTAACCAGGTCTCTCTCCCACCCCGAAGACAAACGGGAAGCGTGCTCTCAGCAGGAGGCTTGCACAGCTCTCCTGGCATCTGAGGCATGCCATCACTCTGCGTTGTACTCACTTAACATAAAATATACATAACCTAAGCATCTGAGCATGCTGGCACAGGATGGCCCAAACACTGCAAACAGAACGCACACTTGGGGCTGGGATTCCAAAAGCAAGTGGTCAGCTTTGGGATGAGAGAACCGGCCAAGTGTTTTCCAGAAGTGGCTCCCTGGACTGTGTCCTGTAGCAGAACTTAATTAAAGAGCAGAAAATTTGCCCTTGATTACAATATATTAAGTCATCCAGTGATCTCTGCCAAGAATGTTTAAAAAAAAATATTATGCTTGTTTCCAGAGGAACAGATTACCTCTCACAGAGATTACAGTGATATTTTCTGCAGTCTAAGGAGTTTCACTATTCTCCAGGTAAGGGGTAATTCTTCACACCCTATGCTAACCACAGATTAGCAGGAAAAACAAAACAAAAACCTACAACCAAGAACACGAAGGTCTAAAATTTTGAACCCGCAAAAAAAGCAGATGGATAAAGAAGTTTTTAGACATGTTCTTCCCAAACTATAAATCAGAATCTTAAACTGAGGGAGCAAAAAGATAAACCCATAGGTACAGGACATTCTACAAAACAACTCCCCTGGTCTCTTCATAACAGTCAAAGTCATGAAAGATTTTCTTAAAAGGCAGAGAAACTTCTAGTACATGGAGGACTTCAAGAAATATGACGAAATGCAATGCATGATCACTGACTAGATTTTGGATCCCCCCAAACTGCAGAAGTTATTATGAGGATTTTAGGGAAATTTGAATGTTAATTATATATTAGATAATACTATTTTCTGCATGGCAAATAATGGTATTTTGGTTTTGTAGAAGGATGTCCTTGTTCTTGGAAGATATACTGGGTGATGTATCAAAGTATGATATTTCCAATTTAATTTAAAATAGTTCAACTCCCCTTCACCCTCCAAAAAAAAGTGAATGGGTATAGAAAGGAAGGAGGCAAATGCAGCCCAATGTTAAGAACAGGTGACTCTAGGTAAGTATGTGGGCGCTTTACTACTTTTCTGTGGAATCTGATTATTTTCAAAAGAAAGAGGAGGAGGGGCAATTTATATCTATTACACACGATAGTACAAATTCGTATCTATTATAGATCTTAATGTGCTGCTGACCAGCCAATCCATTTTAGGAGCATCAGGTCACTGAAGAATGCTGATTTCTTAAGTGAAGTCAAACTTGACTCTACTTTGGGATGAAGGCAAGAGAGAAGACTGTTTATCCTCTGAAGTTTAAAAGATAGCTTTAGAATCTACATAAATAAACATAGTATCAAAATACAGTCAGTACATATTTGAGTAAAAAATTTTACCTTACTTTTGCTTCGATTCATATTTTATTAATTAGAGAAAAAAAAAAGCTCCCCCCGCCAAAACACAAAATTTAAGACCATGCCCAAAGGTAGGTACATAGAACATGCAAGTTTGTTCTTATCTGCAAAATGTTTGTTCAACAAAATGCAAAACACTGCTTGTAAGAGTCCCTCGGTGTTATAAATACTGTATCTATATTTTTATTATTTTTACTTTTATCAAAAAAATGAAAAATAGAACGCCCCTGTCCTACCCCTCCTTACACCCAATTCTCTCTTCAGGGGGAACTAATTTCAACTCACTTAGGATTTTATTCTGATATTTATATTTCATATGATATTTTTATATCTATTAGTATATTTCTAAAAGTGTGTTTATATAGCTAGTTCCTGGTTATTCCATTTTAGTTATTACCTATTCACTTCTCCCTGTGGAAGAAAAAGATTTAGTTCTCATCCCCCATCCTTTATCTCCTTACATCAAACATGTCACACAGGCCCTATCTTCCCAGCACCCAGCTCTACAGTAACATTCGGTTAAGTCAATATTCACTGTTTACAGCAGTCTGGCAAGGTAAACATTATTCCCGAGAGTGCTGAGCAGGACTCAATGACTTTTCCTTTCTTGGATAATTTTTCTTTTCTCCCCGAGTTATTAGTTGTTCGATTTGGTTTTTGCTGTTTGTTTAGTCACTGATAAAGAATCCACCTGCAGTGCGGGAGACCTGGGTTCAATCCCTGGGTTGGGAAGATGCCCTGGAGAAGAGAAAGGCCACCCACTCCAGTATTCTGGCCTGGAGAATTCCATGGACTGTATAGTACATGGGGTCACAAAGAGACACGACTGAGTGACTTTCACTTCACTTAGCTTTGTATACATCTAAAACGTATTCACCTCATCAAACTCTCTGAACTGCAAAACTCCTCTCAGTAAAGTAAAAACATCAGGTAACGGGGGAGGAGGGTCTCTTTTTCTCCAGGAGACACCTCTCCTATACCCTTCACCTTGAGCAGTCTGGCTGAAGCGGAGGCTTTCCAGGTCTGATTGCACTGGCTTGTCCATCGTCCTCAGCATCCTTCACCTTTTCCTCTGTGGGAACTCCTGGTTTCCCTTTCTTGGTTTAGTCTCTTACTTTGACAGGGCACATCTCCCATTAGCTACCTGAGCAGAGTGCCCAGGACGCAATTTTGAGGGGAGAATTTATGTCTTCAAATGTCTTGATTGGTAGTATGCAATTTCAAGTAGGAAATTATTTCCTGATAATTTCAAAAGTATTACCTCATACTCATCTAGTTTCTAATGTGTCTGTAGAGCAAGTCTGAAGTTACTCTGGTTCCCAATTCTGCTTGCATTATTCTTTCCTTTCTGAAATCACTTAGGACCTGGCATTCATCCCCAGAATCCTGAAATTTATAGGATATGCTTAGAAGCGAGTCTTTTTCATTCATTGGTGGCATATTCAGTATACTCTCCATCTGTGACTCATGTCTTTTAATTCTGGAAAATTTCCTTGTGATCTCCCTTCACCACTTATAGCCATTCTTATTTCTTATTTCCTCCTCCAGGCCCCTAGACACACAGGAGGACAGATTTGCAGTTCCCAGAGCCTGCTTTCCCATCTTCACACCTCTGCCCAGGCTAGGGTCTCTGTTTTGAATGCCTTTCCCTGCCCAGTGATGTCTCTGACCATCTCCTCTGAGCCTCATGAGCACAGTTAATTCTCCTTTTTCTGTGCCACAGCCCCTTTCTTTACCCTTTCATCTTTCCCACTTACTTCCCACCAGACTATAAATTCTTTAAAAGCGAAACACATTTCTATTTTCATCTGAATCTTCAGTAGCCACTATGCAGCCAGCACATCACACCTATTCCATTCAAAAATATGTGCTGAATGAATGAATCAAAAACCAAACAAATAATTTCTGGTTATTCCTGTTATACCATTTGCAGCTGGAAAGATAACAATCAGATTAAGTAAAATCTGAGAACTGTAGTTTTTATAAGTGCTCTCCAAAGGATTCTGAAGCAAATCCTGATCTGGAAACAGCTGCCTAGGCTTTTTGGTAGACTAAGAAGACTATATTTGGGATCTCTAGGGTTAGGTGTCTCTGAGACTGGAGGAAGAGAAGGGTGGGGAGTGGAGGAGGAAGGTGGAGGAGGAGGGAGGAAATCCTTCCAGAACAAACAAAGAGATCTGAACCAGGATGAGACCAATATAAATAAATCTAAACCCTCTGGTACAGAGCAAGTCCAGGGTAAACTGAGGCAGGATCAGTCCCATTTGAAACAGACCCAGAGGTACCAGAGAGAGGCAGACCTCTGAGAAGCATAGTTCTCAGGATCTTCACTCGGAGATGAGGCAACCAGTCAGCTCTTCCCAGAATCACTGTTACTCACTTTGTGATACATCCTGCCTTTTGGAAACTGACTGTGTATGAATGGAACTATATAATTACTTGAGTGTTTTATTGAGACCATAAAAAATTAAGTACCATCTGATTACCGAAGAGACTAACAATTCTGGAGTGTATGAATACAGGTTTTCACTCCAGTAAGCTTGACAAAGCGTCATGGACTTAGCTGAAGAACCTAACTGAGATTGCCACTGCCATCTACGTGACTGTCTGACCACATATTTACTTTTCCCTTTGAGCTTTCCCTCCTTGAAAATCATTATTCTAAGGGGATCAATTTATAATCAGAGAAAGGATAATCCAAGTTGCAGATTAATTATACTTAGAGCATCTTGGGGAAGATCATTACCTGATCAAATTATGTTCTAAAGTTTTAGGTGTATTCTCCAGTGAAGACACTAGAATTTAATAAAAGTCATCCATATAATTGTATTTATACAGTACACCCAATCAAATGATGCTGTCATTCTACAATGTTAAAACAATTTGCTTTTACACAAGAAAGACAACTTTCCTCCATGCGATAATTCCCAGTCCTAATTCTGTAGCATCCTAACTTTGGTATCATAAACTCTCAAAGCTGTTTTAAATGCTAATGATAAGTATCTACCATAGAGCACTGAAGAGTAAGTTAGAACAGGGATATGACAAAAATGAAAGCATAAGAGAGTGTCACAACTCTGAAAATATTGAAAATCACTAACTCAGTGGTTCAATCAAATCACTGGAGTCCTCAAGTAGTAAGACTTTAGGAACTACTTCAGTAGTAGTTAACTACTATTTTAGTAGTGGTAACATTTTTTTAATGTTTAAAAATTTCCCTAGGGAATTCCCTGGTCATCCAATGGTTGGGACTCTGTAATTTCACTGCCTGAAGCCCAGGTTCAATCCCTGGCTAGGGAACTAAGATCCTGCAAGCCACAGGGTGCAACCAAAAATTTTTTTGTTTTCTTTAAATTAAAATTTAAATATATTTTTAAACTAGTAATTGCTGAAAGCATAAATAGTACCATCAGCTTATTATCAAAAATGGAACTACAGGAAGAAAACCTTCAAAGGAAAAGTTATTTTACTTTTCAAAGTTTTTAGCCTTCCAGTCCAAAAAAAAAAAAAAATGGACTTTTGTCCTGGATTTTTGAAAAAGAGGAAAAAAAGAAACTCATAAAGTTTAGAATTAGATAGATGTGAGTTAGAATTCTGCCTCTAGGGAATCCCCTGGCAGTTCAATGGTTAGGACTCTGCATTTCCACTGCAGAGGACACGGATTCAGGATTCAGGGAACTAAGATCCCACAAACTGCCCAGCACAGCCAAAAAAAAAAATAAAAACTCTGCCTCTACCTCTCAGTAACCATGAATCAATCACTTTTCTCAAGACCATGGTATTTCCAGACCCAATAAATGAAATATCTGTTCTGTTACCAAACGTCTAAAAACTGATGGTCCAAAAGTTACATGTTTGCACAGTATTATTTGACTTCTTAAGCCTTATTTCCAAGTAACAGGTATTTGAACACAACATAGCTTTGATCCAAGAGAAAGACCCAGTTAGCTCTAGTAGCAAATCTGCACTGACCAGCTGTTAGGCCTTGGGCAGGACACTGAGCCTCTCTGAGCGGTTTTCTCCCTGGCAGTAATACCCATTCCATGTAGTTGTTGCAAAGTGGGAGACGCTGTGAAAGGCCTTGCCCAAGGCCCTGCACACAGTACATAATACTCAATAAATGGAAACTGTGGTTACCTAATTATTTTAAGAAAGCTTGATATCATATTTAACCATCTACTTTTTCAGCCCTTGTAGTTAGGATTGTTTTCCTCAATAGTTTTCCTCTCCTTGTTTTCATAATTGTTCTATATTATATCTCCATTGGTTTTGCAGAGCAAAAATAGATTACTGTATCATTGATTCCCTAAATCCTTATTACAGTATCTAAATTCCTTTGTGTATGTTTTATATTTTTTCTCAATCCTCTCTTTGCAACTGCATGGACTGCAGCATGCCAGGCCTCCCTGTCCATCACCAACTCCCGGAGTTTACTCAAACTCATATCCATTGAGTCGGTGATGCCATCCAACCATCTCATCCTCTGTCATTCCCTTCTCCTCTTGCCTTCAATCTTTCCCAGCATCAGGGTCTTTTCAAATGAGTCAGTTCTTCACATCAGGTGGCCAAAGTATTGGAGTTTCAGCTTCAGTATCAGTCCTTCCAATGAATATTCAGGACTGATTTCCTTTAGGATAGACTGGTTAATTTTAAAAAATTAAATCTACTTATAAAAGGCTTAACTTTATTAGAAAATAGACTCTTTTTCTGGATTTTTTTATCTTTTAGGTTTATACAGGCCTATTATTTCTCAATTCAGATCCTTTCTCTATCCTTTACTTATACTACTCTATTTCCTCTCTTCACAAAAGTAAAGTTAAAAGTTTATTTTCTGATACAATATAGAAAAAAATTCATTTGTTTTGTCATGATCTGAATATGACCAAAAAAATCAAACCCCAACCCTCAACAAATTCCTTTGCCAAGCTTGCTGCCCTAGTATTTATTTATGCTAACATTATTTCAGCCTCCTTAATGAAGATTAGTGAATAAACTAATAAAAATGTACTTTATCATATCATGTGTATAAAAACAATACCACTTGGATTACAGTTCTGTAATTCCTTTTTTTTTTTCTGCAAGTCCTTTTCAAAAAGGAGGAAAACTCTGGGTTTGATATATTTGTTTATAACATCAAGATCAAAGATGCAGAGATTCTGTTCCTGAACAGGACTGCTATTCTGCTATGATAGATAAGTTATGTAAGACTAGCTAGAGACGAGGTATGAATAGAACTAACTGTACTGTGTCCACCCTAGCTGTTGCCTTCCTTCCTCCAAGGCTGCCACTAGAAAGCAGACTGTCTTGTCTAGAATAGGCTGTACAGCACCATGAAGAGGATCTGGGTATCTAAGAGAAGCCAGCTTTAAAAGTCTAAAACCTAGAACAGCTATTGTTCCACTTCTTTTTCCCTCTCTCCTTTATCACATAAATAACATAAATCTCATAAATAACATAAACATAATATAAACATAAATAAAAGATCATGGCATCCGGTCCCATCACTTCATGGCAAATAGATGGAGAAACAGTGGAAACAGTGGCAGACTTTATTTTGGAGGGCTCCAAAATCACTGCAGATGGTGACTGCAGCCATGAAATTAAAAGACGTTTGCTCCTTGGGAGAAAAGTTATGACCAACTTAGCATATTAAAAAGCAGAAACATTACTTTGCCAACAAAGGTCCATCTAGTCAAGGCTATGGTTTTTCCAGTAGTCATGTATGGATGTGAGAGTTGGACTATAAAGAAAGCTGAGCACCAAAGAATTGATGCTTTTGAAGTGTGGTGTTGGAGAAGACTCTTGAGAGTCCCTTGAACAGCAAGGAGATCCAACCAGTCCATCCTAAAGGAGATCAGTCCTGGGCGTTCATTGGAAGGACTGAAGTTGAAGCTGAAACTCCAATACTTTGGCCACCTGATGCGAAGAGCTGACTCATTTGAAAAGGCCGTGATGCTGGCAAAGATTGAAGGAAGGAGGAGAAGGGGACGACAGAGGATGAGATGGTTGGATGGCATCACTGATTCAATGGACATGAGTTTGAATAAACTCCGGGAGTTGGTGATGGACAGGGAAGCATGGCATGCTGCGATTCATGGGGTTGCAAAGAGTCAGACACGACTGAGCAACTGAGAACTGAAATGAACATAAATCTCTACTTGAGCCACAGGGTAAATACTTCAGTTAATAAAGAGAGACTTCTATGACATACTTTCTTGCCAGAAATGTTGTTACTAGAAGCAAAATACATGAGGAACAGAAATGTAGGGAGAAGGGGTACTGACGCCCAGAAATGCCCTGTGGAAATGTGTCCCTGCTCAAACAGAAGCCTAGCTAGGAGACTCCCGGTAGGTACAACCCAGGACATGGATCAGTGCAGGTGTTTCTCGTGTCAAACAATTACAAGTTTTGAGCATTGAGTGATTGGAGGCCTGAGGAAGAGAACGAGGTCAGAGTCTGACTACAGCAAAAAAGCGTGGAGTGGGCATATTTCTATGGGTTGGCTAGAAGAGGAATTCACAGGTGTTGGGGGTGCGGGTTGGGGTGGAGGAGAAAGCAGTTGCTAATAAGTAAGAAAGATTTACTCGGTCAATAAGCCCACCCACTCAAGATCCTGCTTCTACTCAGCTCTTGTTTCTATTCTTATTTCTACTTTTGTCAAATAGAAAGTATCTCACCTTCCTAAGTGTAAATAAGTGTAGTCGCTCAGTCGTGTCCGACTCTTTGTGACCCTGTGGACTATAGTCCACCAGGCTCCTCTATCCATGGGATTCTCCAGGCAAGAACACTGGAGTGGGTTGCCATTAATCTTGGACTAACCTAGAATAAAGGTTCCCGAAGAAGGGGAAGTATGAGAGTTAAAACTTGGTAACCTTGAAGTAACAAGAAAACAAACAAAACCCGGGGCATTAACATTAGATAAGACCAAAGGAAGACTCTATAGTATGTATCACAGAGCCAGAGGCCGTGCTATCTCTAGACAAGTTACAGATGGAATTCAGGGTTATCAGAGCTGCCTAACAAGAAAATATGCCACCCTGTTAGGTAGTGAGTTCCTTATCACTGAGCGTGTTCAAGGGGAGTGAGGGAGGAGACCAGGAGAGGAATGAAGAGTTTCGTAAAGATTCACACCAACCCTGTGAGGACGCCATGACTAACCGACCTCTCCCTTCCCTTCTGAGGGATACAGTCATGAACCTGACACACACAGAGCCCTCCCTTGTGGAGAAGCCCGGTGTCAATGTCAATGGTGGGAATAATGGAGATCACTGGGCTGTCCTCCTAAATTTCCCCTCCTCAACTGGCTGAGAAGGTGAAACTATACTTCACATTTCTATCCCACAACTATCTCCCCCTCTTCTTGACTTCCAAAGCAAAGAGCTTTTCTGACCTTGAAAGCCCCAGTGTGACCACAGAAAATAAAAACTCTTTGGATGATGATCTACACTATTCTTTTCTCAGCATAATGGAACTGCATTACCCCATGCATCGGGCTGGGCTGTGAAGCTCAATGGTGCAGTACCATTTACCAGAACCCGGTCCAAGCTCCTCAAACATGGGTGCTCCCTCAGGGGGAGTACCCAGCTCTGTGAAGAAGGTATATGAACAAACACACATCTTACAGCATTGATTTTCCTTTAAGATTTGGGGGAAGAAAGTTGCTTGGCATTTGTTTGTAGTGGTTTGTTCAATAAGTCAAACAGTACAGAAAAGAATGCCAAGGTCACCTGAATTTTTAAGATCAAATGCAGGATCTGAGAGAAAGTGCTTGCTTACACCGGAAATATTTATGGTTATACCTACAGATCCCTGAAGGAATGCATTCTTCCCCTAAATAGGACATTTTGGTAGAAAAGTTCAATCAGCAAAGATTTACTCCATGATCTTCAGGCAGCAACTCTTGCCTTCTCTTTTTTATTTTCTTCTTTGGAGGTCCAGAGATGAGTCCATAAAGAACGTTGGTCCCTGAAGGTAATCTGTACTCAAAATTAGCTGTGAGAATGGTTTCAATATTGGTCTTCTAGGTCATAATCAACCACTATTCCTATAGCTCTGAAATTCTTCAAATTCAAAAGTACTAATTTTCAGATTCTCCTCCCCCTCCCCAAGAATATTACAAAGCTGTGTATAAATCGTGTATAAACCCAGAGGTATGCACAAAGTTGCTTTAGAAATCCTTATATGCAAAGCAGGAAAATAGCTATGAAAATCTGCTAGCCCTCCATGTACACATAAGTATAATCTGGAAACAGGGCAGGCTACCAAGGGCAAGCCTTAGCTGGGAACAGGTGAGACAGGCAGCTTTCTCTCAGTAACTCGGGAACGTGGAAAACCCCTTCTCCACCACTCAGTGATGGTGGCTGAAGTTTCATGCGCTGGCTGAAGCATTTCCATGGGCTGTCTCATATCCTTCTGCTTAGGAAGCAGGGATTACTGTCCCCAATTTGCATGTGAGGAAATTGAGGATCAAGCATGTAAAAGTTGTCTAACTTAAAAGTGACACAGCTGAGATTCATATTCAGGTCTGACTTCAAAGTCACAACATTTTTTCCACCACATTTTCCCCATGCTATCATTCTGCCTTCTCTTTCTAACTTGTCTTTTTTTCCCCCTCCCTTTAAACAAACTCTTTTCTTATTCTAGTAATTATTAGATTGCTTACCATTTACCTAAAGTTCAACATGAGGCTTTAATTTCCCAGAAGCCATCGTGACGCTGGGATTAGGATGTCAAATGCCTGGCTTCTTTGTTCTCACAGCATCTTCTACTGTGTTGGGATTATTTAACTGCTATTAGAGCATAATCGATGGTTCAGCTGTCCAGAGGAGGGTCTGACACAAAAGCACCCACATATCAGTCAGACCAATCTAAGCTCGAGCATTTATAGCTCTCTTTCCTTCCCAGGTACAGTTTCCTGGTCACAGCTGGAACTCTGCTTATTTGTGTGTAGTGGGACAAGGTTAATAGCCACACAAGAAGTAGCCTAAATGATCCCTGCAGTACACCAAAAGGTGCTTGAGCTGTTTCTATTGCATTCAGAGAGACAGGACATCCGCTCCCTGTCAATCTGTCCTGGGTCAAATAAAATGGAAAGTAAATGATGCAAATTAATTTTGACTTCCAACATCTCTGGATACAGATATAAGGCTATCTTATTCCAAGAAGGATTATATCACCACAAACACTCTTCTCTGTTTTGTTTTTTTTTTAAATCACTGATTCTCTTTCTTTCCTCTGAATCTAACAATTTCTAAAATCAACTATCCACTTTTCTCTTTCACCCCACACTAATAGTTTCACTCCATGTCTGACCCCTTTTCATGAAACATCACTGTAATTTCTCCAGTGTTTTCTCTGATGACTAGATTATTCACTCCACGCCCCTCTTAACTCCTGTTTATAATTTTGAAGCCCTATCAAAGTCAGTTTCACTGCTCTTTCCAGATAGGCATTCAGCCAATATATTGCCAATAACACTCACTCTTGTGCTAACTTAAAATACACAGTGTAGCCTGCCAAGTATCCTTATTTGGCAAGAAGGTCCCTTAGTTCCCAAGATCTTTGACCATCCATTTTTAGATCCAAATCCTCAGTGCTTAATATTTGGATATTTCTCTCTCTCTCTTTTTAATTTGTCCTTATGTGTTCCCTGAAAGAATAAGGAAAAGAGATCAATCATCTGTTTGCTTTCCTAGACAAGAAAAAAATGTCCTTGCCATTATGGTCATTTACTCTGGAATTATTACCACTAAAACTTTTGATATAAACAAAAATATTTTCCAGATTAAAAAAACTCCCAAAATAATCCCCAGAAAGTTATAATAAAAATTAAATTGTGAAAGATTAAACAGTACACATTGCTCTAAAAGACCATGTTTCTTTATCTTAATTCCCTCTTTCCAAACAAACTAAATTCGCATTCATTTACAATCTCCCAAATCTCTCACTATTGTAGAGGAACAGAAAACAAAGGCTCCACAAATGACTAAAACTATAATTAAAATGAAGCCATTCTGTATTTTTTGAAAGTCAAAAAACGACATGATATTTCATTGTGGAGATGGGCCTACTACAAAGAAGACATTAACTGTCTTGGATCACTTGTTTACATTTTGTCTAAATGTGTCTGTCGGTTTGATTCCACGGAATCCTAGCTGTTCATTTCAACGGAGGTCAGGAGAGCAACGTTTCTCATGAAACAGCTTTAAGGTTAAAATATGAATATACTTGAACAACCACCTTAGCTCAAAAATCATCGAATTAATTCTGTAAGTCTATTCTAATTCACTATCATTCATGAGAAGCTGCTTATTGTAATATCACTGGAATAGGACACTAAATGGTGTTGCTTTCATTATTAAAGAAAGTAACAAAAATAGTAATTAAGTTTCCCCATAAACAGTGCTTGTGCAAGACCCAGAGGCACATCAGAAACGAACATTTTCAGCACTCTAACAACGACTGCCCATTCAGTAAGCAACTCGATGTCCTCTGGTCAGTTTTCTATTAAAGTTTGTCTGCAAGCTGTCAGGAGCCAAGGCGGCTTGGCGGCCGCCTCAGCCTTTACCTCCAGGCCTGGTGCACTTCCCCGAGCCCAGGAATCCGGGACGCCAGCGGGTCGGCAAAGGGGCCACCCTGGCGCCCGCGGAAGGCCCGGGGGCCCCTCGAGGTGCGGGAGGGCGCGGGCTCCCCTTTCACGGCGCAGGGCTGGCGCGGTCGCCCTTGGCGGGAGGCGAGCTCCTGGGCCGGCCGGCAGGAAAGCAAAAGTTAGTGGGCTCTCCTCGCCCGCAAGCACCTCTGCCGGGAAGCGGCCTGCACCCTGCGCTGATTTGGGAGACTCGCGCCTCGCCTCGCGAGAGACGCCCGGGTAATCCCCGGCGAGGCCGGCGCTCCGGCGTCCGGGGAGGGAAAGCGGCGACCCGGAGGCGCCGCACGCCTGGCTGAGACGGCCGGAGACGCCCCCGCTGCGCCCCACTCTTCCGGGCGCCAACTTCTGCATCGGATCCGCGCGAACTTCCCGAGCCGCTCCCGGCCGCGCAAGGCCGCAGGAGCCCGGGACGCCGGCTCCGCATCGGGCGGGGGTGCCTGCCGTGGGAGCCCGGACCGCGGCAGGGCCTGGGCCCGCGACGCCGGGACGAGTCGCGATCGCGATGGGCCTGCCCCCCACCCTCTTCCCCGCGGCCTCCGGCCTGGCCCCTTACCTGGCTCCCAGGCCGGGCGCGAGCAAGAGCCGGGGGCGCCGAGGCCCCGCGCGCGGCGAGGGCAGGGACGGCTTCTGGAGTTCGAGGGGACGGCTGCCGGCGGCGCGGCTCCCACGCTTCCGCCCGAGTCAGGAGTTGAACATTCCGCCTCTCCGCCCCGCGCCAATGAGGAAGACAGTCACGGCAACAGCACCACCTACCTCCGAGCGCGGAACCGCGGGGCCTCCCTGCAGGCGTCCCGCACGGCCGCCCGGCTGGCCGCAGCGCAGACGCGCCAGACAGCCAGGCGGGGGAGGGCGCTCCGGCTCCCGGGCTGCACCCCTAGGGCACCTTGCGCCCCGCGCCCCGGAACCCTGCCAGGCCGCCGCAGGCTTCACACGGCACCCCATACTGGGGGGCGCGGGGAGAGGGGGTATGTCTCTGCGCCTTTTTGTGCCTTCACATCTTTGCACTCAACTCATCCTTATCCATAAACGTTTACTATGAAAAAAGCGCTGGGATACAAAGACAAGGGAGGTTGCTTCGTGCCGGACAGAAGTTAATTATCTACTTGGGAAGAGGACCGACGTGTCCAGATATTTCTAGGGAGATAGGGCTGAAAGCTGCTTCAGAGGAATGATCAGTAGATACCTGCGTAATTTTGAGGAGGGGTCCTGGTCTGTTCCCCTGGTTGCTGACGTAAGCGAAGCCGATTTCAGATGAAACTAGAAGGCATTCCAGGGGTGAGCAAAGGGTGGAAACCAGTACCGGGGAGTCAAGTTACCATCAGTGAGGAGGACGGTTCCATGAAGCAAACAAACAGGAGATGAGGTTCCAAAGATGTGGGCAGCACGATCCAGGGCTCACTGAGTTTGAATCTTATCTTCTATGGACACAGGGGGACGGTGGAAAGTTAGACTCAAAGGAATGAAATAGCTTTTGTGGTTTTTGTTTGTTTGTTTGTTTGTTTGTTTAATGGTGATTTCGAGAGAGAGCAGTCCACAGTGGATGCAGGATGGGTTGCTAGGGCAAAACCGGGAAGCAGCATATGGTGACCACATGGTTATGCGCTTATCAGGACTTGGCGAATACAAAGTAGAATTAGGAAAGAAGAAATGGACTTGAGAGACATGTTTCAGGAAGAAGCCACAGGAACTGGTGATCCACTAGAAGTGAAAAGAAAGACGAAAAAGTCTGAGATGATGCCAAGATTTCAGACCTGGGTGACTGGAAGAATGATGGTGTCATTGACAAAAATAGAGATAAGCAGACTAGGAGCTGGCTTTCTGTTGAGTTTGAGGTCAAGGGAGGAAAAACCGGTAGAGATGCCACAGTTGAGACGTGAAACCGATTCAGAAAAGTGGTCGGGAGGGAAATATAAAATTTTGAAACCATTCATATAGTTAAAAATATCAAAATGGAGAAATGAGTGGGAAAAAAACCCACTTTCTAGCCTGTGATTCAGATTAATTATTTGAATTTTCCCTCTGATTAAAAACTGGAAATTTTAGCATTGATAGATTCTATTTGGAGAACTGAAAATTAGGATTAGTGAAAACTGTCATGCTAAAAATGAAAAATAAAACTCTGGTATAGGTAATCAAAGAATTACATAAACCATCTAACCATTCAAGGGAAAACTAAGGCTCTTTAGCACAGACCTAGGTATAGAGTGACTCCAGTTATTTTACCCCACCTTCAAAGGCACTAGATTGTAATGGAAATGACACTAGGATGGAAACAGAGAACCTGACTTCTGGTTTTAGGCCTGCCAATTATCAGCTGGGCCTCAGTTTTCTTCCCTGCAAAACAATATCACCCATCAAATGTTAGCTGAAGTTTCCAGCTTTAAATTTCTGAATAATACTGCTTTAAATTTGGAGCATATGTCACAATATTTTTAGCCACAATCCCCTTCCTTTCCACCTATTCTTTTCTTCATTTTATTTTTCCTCAGATAATTAGGCTAAGAGAATAACCAGCAGGAATGGTGAATACTAAAAGGGAGTCTCATAGATATGCTGAAAGGATAACCCTGTAGGCATTCTCTTGTCTTCCCAACTAGGTTGCAAGGTCCTTGAAGTCATAGATTCTATTGTATCTGTTTATAGCTGAAAGAAATATATAATTGTGTAATAAACTGATTTCTTCAAGTCTGATTTTTCTTGGGTCAACTTGCCTGTTTCCTTATGGCTATACTGAGCTCTTTAGGTCCCAAACTTAATCAGTATACTGTAGTGTTTATTCCTATGGTCAATTTTTATTCTCAAAGTCAACTCTGCTTTTTCAGACTTGCAAATCTTTTTGAAAGCATATTGGTTAATTCTCACCAGACAGAGTATAAGTTTACAAATGTAAATAGCAATAACAAAAGAGAGCTAGTTAAACCTCTCTTATCAAGCTTTCCTATTCCTTTATTTCACATGTCTCTGTACTAAAAATAGATGTACTTTCAGCAGTGGGGTGAGTTAGAAGTCCTTAGCACCCTCTTATATCCAAGAATACCCTCCAAAATAAATATGCAATGTCAGTAAAAAAAAATCAGTATTTGCTATGCAAATATAGCTTAAAAGTCTCCTAGCCCCTTATTCAATCAGATTGTCACTAAGTTCCTCTAAAATAGAAATTCTGGAGCTGCTATCAATGGATCAGAGAAGTGCAGGCAGACCTTTCATTAAGAATGGAAGGAAAGGCAACTTGAAAGGAAGAAAGCATTCTGAGTATTCTTCACTCTTCTTGTAGTGATAAGAGCTGTCATGCTTGTACATTGGAACATTTTTTTCTAGCCATCTCAGGTCTCCATCTTAGATTGTGACTGATTTGTGTTTGAATCATAACTAAGAATTGACCAACTTTTACACAAAAGTTGATGTTTTACCTCCTGCGCAATTTTGGATCCCTAGGGAAAAAGGCATACAATCAAACATCTTTTAAGATAAGTAGCCTTTACCTTAAACTCACAGATGAACCCCAGGTCATTTTTTGAGCTTAGATTTCACATCAAATTTGAGGACTAAAGGACTCACAAGAGTATTTCGGGTACCAAATTTGCTTAGGTTTTCCAGGACATCAAAGGAGCGGTAGGTCAAGAATAGAAATTGGAGACTTTTACAAAATTAATTCAACAAGCATTTACTGAAAGGCAGGCACTGTGCTGAGCTTTTTGATTGTAGCAGTGACCGAAATAATGTCCCTACTTTCACAGTTTTCAGAGTGCCATGTAAAAGCCAGTAAAGATACAAGCAGTATGCTAAGTGGGCAAATATGCGGACCTACAGCAGGGCACCTGATGCAGTTTCAGGAAGTCAATAAAGGCATCCAAGAAAAAGAAGCCCTGAGTCCATATGAGAATGATGTTGAGAATTTGCTGGACAGAAAGGTAGGAAAGCTATTCTAGGTGAAGGAAACGACAAGTACAAAGGCCCAAGAACATTTAACAAGTTCAAAGACTAAATCCCCTAGTAGCTGAGTAAAAGACATTGCCAAGAGGGAATAATAATCCTCATAGTGGTTGCAATAGTAGTAGCCATAGCAATAATAATAACAGTGATGGCTAATATTTTCTGAGACCTCATGTGCCCTGCACCGAACTAAGAGTTGTACACAAGCTCATTCCACCTAATCTTCAAAATACCCCGACAAGGCAGTTGAAATCATCATCCTATGCTGTAGGGCAGGAAGAAGTCTTGGAAATCTTAGGCAACTTGTCTTCCCTCATGGAACAGGACATAAACTTTAGAGCTTGTTCTTTTAGATTAAGGAGTTCTCCAACTTTTTGGTCTCGGGATTTCTTTACATCCTTAAAAATCCAGTGGCACAATTAAAAAAAAAAAAAAATCCTTGAGATGAAATAAATAAGCCATGGGGTGTAATATATAGCATAAGATATATGGTCAATAATAGTGTACGGGTAATACACTAGTAATGGTAATAGCGTATGGTCAGTAACAGTGTAACTTTGTATGGGGACAGACTTATTGCAATGATCATTCCGTATTGTATGCACATGTCAAATCACTTTATTACATGAAAATAACATACCATTGCACATCAACTGTATTGCAAAATAAATAAATTTTAAAACACATTTATATAAGTAAATAAGTCCTTGAGGATGTCAAATAACTTTCGTTCATGTGAGTTATACCTGTCAATATTTATCATATAAGAAATTGAAACTGAAATCTTTTAATTCACTTAAAAACGTAAAGCCATAGATTACTGTGAATAACATATTTTAGTGAAAAATAGCTATTATCCAAAATAAAAAAGCTAGTGAGAGAAGTGTCCTTGTTTTAGATTTTTGCAAATCTCTCTACTATCTGGCCTAATAGAACAGCTGGATGCTCATATCTGCTTCTGCATTAAATCTATTCCAGGATCACATTACATTTACCCTATGGAAGATTCTGCTGTACACTCGGAAGGAGGACAGTGAAAATAACGTCTTAGTATTTTTATGAGAAGAGCTTCGACCTTACAGACACCCTGAAAGGGTTTCTGGGCTGCATTTTGAGAATTTCTATCTTGGAGTTTAAAGATACTCTTTGGGAGAGTTCATTGCTCCGTGCTTTGCCTTAAGATGCAGCATCATGGGACGGCTGCATCGAGCAGGATGCTAGACATTAGAAGTTCTGGAATGTGGTGCCAATCCTGTCCCTAAGCAGCTGTGACTTAGCTGGGACAATGCTGCGTGAAGGTTATGTAGGATGATAAAGTCCTATGTACTGAATCTTGTGTCCTATTCACTGTTCACTCTTGCTATTGTTTGCTGTGCTCATCTTTAAAAATCCTAGATCTAAGGCATTGAGCCTGCCATTTTTCTTGTTTGCCCTTAGCCCTACTTTATTGCAAGAAACTCATGTGCTCCTTCCCCAAAGAAATGACAGTTGGTTTTATTTTCTGGCAAGATTCTAGAGTTATTATTAAATGGTACTATTAAATGAAAGGCTGGTAGTCACTTTGAAAGTGAACATTAGGAACCAGCATGGACTCATTGAAGTTAAGATATATATGAGACAAATCTAGTTTCCTCTATTAGTATCATCGAGGACTGTGAGGACTTCTGCCAGTGAAACATGTCAAAATGACGTCAAAATAAAGTCAAAATGACGTCAAAATAAAGTCAAAATGATGACTTTATAAGTCAGAAGAGGATTTTAGCTGATGACAGTATAATATAATAAATTGCTGTTAGCAACTATACCCGAAAAGTGCTGATGTCACTGAGGCTGCAGCATTTTCTTAAGAAGGATTGTTAAGACTTCCCTGGTGGTACGGTGGATAAGAATTCGCCAGTGCAGGGGACACGGGTTCGATCCCTGGTCTGGAAAGATTCCAGACCAGGAGCAACTGGTCATGCCATGGAGCAACTAAGCCCGTGTGCCTCAACTAATGAGCCCACGTGCTGCACCTGCTGAAGCCTGTGTGCCCAGAATCTGTGCTCTGCAGTAAGAGAAGCCACTGCGATGAGAAGCCCGTGCACCGCGGCGAAGAGTAGCACCTGTTCACCACAACTATAGAAAGCCTGATCACAGCAACAAAGGCCCAGAGTAATCAAAAATTAATTAACCAATTTAAAAAAAGAAGAAGAGATGTTGCTACGTCCTCTAGCCTGCCCAGAAATCTACAACTTGGGTGAAGATGTAGGTGGCATGCCTATCTAGTTAGAGAATAACATGCATTTTGAAGGAATAATTAGCATGTTATGTAAAAGAATCATATCAAAACTCAAAAAACTTTACTCACAAATCTTTATTGACACCTCACTGCCTACTAAATAAAGTCCAAGATCCTTAAGGCGAATTCAAAACCCTCTATTAGCTCACCCAAGTTTTCCTCCCCAACATTATCTCCTATCTCCATGGGCTTCATGTTGCTCCTCTCCCACCAGCACCTTCCCTTCCTCCTTGAAACTTTTCTCCATCAGCTCTCACTCTCATCATCACATCTGTCCACGAAGAATACTCTGTTCTTCCTCCATCACAGATGTGGCACTGGCAGGTTCTATTCAAAGATTATGTTACTGAAATCTGAAGGAAACATAAAATGTTACAATAGTCTGTTTTCTGAAACTGAGATTTCTGTCTTAACAGATCCAATAGAGATAGGTTTTCATCCCCAGATAACTGTATCTTAGAGCCAGATGAGTTGGTAAAACATTATTTGGTTTCTTAGTCCCCAGAGCTTCCAGGAGACATGTGGTGCTATTTTTCTGGATAAACCAAATTCTCAGACCAAAGCATCCAGACATTCTAGGAAGAGCAATAGTATCCCATGTGATATTCAAAATATCACCAGTTTCTTGGATTTAGGCACATGTGATTAGGAAGGAGGACTCTTCTATTTTTGCTATCTGGAAAAGCTAGAATTGTATTCCATAAGGTAATTATTAGTTGCAGTTAATAATGGCTCAAACCATCAAGTGACAGCAACCATTTTTTAGATAAAATTTTCAGTTATCTATAGATTTTAAACTTTTTATTTATTTATTTATGGCTGTGGTGGGTCTTTGTTGCTGTGTGAGGGCTTTCTCTAGTTGTGCCAATCAAGGCCTACTCTCTAGTTGTGGTGCACGGGCTGCTCACTGCAGTGGCTTCTGCGGAGAAGAGTCTAGAGTGCAGTCTTCAGTAGTTGTGGCGCACCAGCTTAGCAGCCCTGCAGCATGTGGACTCTTCCCAAAGCAGGGGTAGAACCCATGCACCCTGCATTGGCAGACAGATTCTCAACCACTGGACCACCAGGCAAGTCCAGATATCTGTTTATAGATTTTTCATGGCCCCTCTTAATTGTAAATAGCATTAGATGATGCCAATAATCTAGTGTTTTCACTTGCCATTTTTTCTCTTCAATATGCAATTTTTAAATAACTGATATGTCTGGTCTCCATTTTCTTCATTTTGCTTGCCTACAAAATGTCTACAACCAGGCGATATAGTTTTTCTGGTCTACCTAGAAAGAGGCTAGAGGAAGGAATAAGGGAATGACTACTTTCCAGTAGCTGGCCCAGGACCTCTCAAGAGTGGATTAGTTAGTTTATCATAATCAGAAAACCCTGATCAAATGTCATAGTCACATTTTTTATATTATTATTTTGAAGTTAAAATTCTAGCAAATATTTTTATAAGTTCTACTTGTTTTTTTGGTCACCATTTTTTCTAACTTTTCAATGTCCACTTGTATTAAGTCCCTGTCTTCGTTGTTTGTAACACCTTCCAATTTAGTATTATCTGCAAATTTCATTAACATGCTATTTACTCCCTCTTCCAGATCATTAATACATGCTATTTTCTTATGTATTAAATTTTGCGGTCGAATAGATTTAATTTGCTGTTGTAATTTCAGTGCATGTTTTCTAAAGATACAATGCAGTTAAGAATGGTCTTAACATAGGCTTAAATCCATACCTAGTTTATAGTTATTTTACTATTATGCAATTCATTTGTGTTCTCTAATCAGCACTGTTGTGAGCTCCATTGAAGCAATAATCTATTGATTTTCTCTTCCTTCTTTTTCAATACAGTCATCATCTTGGCTTTAGATACGCAGCAATAGCAGAGTTAGCACTATTGTGTAGTTGTAATCCACCACTATTTATAAAAGGAAATTAAGTCTTTTATTCTCAGTGGATATTTTTCCACTGTTGAAGAAATATTTTAACATTAAAAATTATTTTATAACCATAATATTTTATTTTCTTAAGCATAGTATCAATTTTCTACAAAGAAATAGGTTCTAGAATTTTAAAGCAAGTAAATGTAATGTATATTACATTTATATATATACAACAGATATTTTATATAAATAATATATTCTATATATGGAGATACATTAGAAGTGTGTACTATACATTTTCTTTTATAATAAATCAGTTCACTGACTCCCTGACTCCTAAGGCTCTGGGGTGACTTTGTTCTTTATAATGGACTCAGACATGCCACCTTCAAATCAGAGAATGAGATTCATTAAGCCTTTTTTTCACTTTGTGTCACACATCATCCTCCTTATTAGAGCCAGTTTTCATTTTCAATGAGATGAGGCTTCTCACATGCCACTTATTTCTACTTAATGTTCACATATTGCAATTTTAAATCATTTTTTTCAGGAGCTTAGCCTTCATGTTTCTACATAATATTTCCAGGAAAAATTTTCTCTTCCCTCACTGTCAGTCTCTCTCTCTATTCCCCCTTATAAAGTTAACTGAGTATAAACCCACAGTAATCTTTTCTTTTCCATACTGAGAAATTTATTTAATCTCTACATCTCAGTTTCCCCATCTGTGAATTTGTAACGGAACAGGATCCTATGAGACCTTCCTGGGACAGACCCCTCCCCCATATTCTGTGCTTTAACTCCTCTCTGAAGTACCTAGATAATCGTATCTGATGCACATTTCCTGAGAAGTTTTACAGATGCTAAAACCACCACCAAGTGGAAGAAATTAACTACTTGATGATCATGAGCATGTACCAGACCTGCTGGTATCTGAGGATGGATAATGGTAAAACCTGTGACACCGCCCTGTAACCTCACCATCAGCCAGTCAGAGAATCATGCACAAGCTGATCTCAAACCCTCAAGTCCCCTCCCTCACCTTGCCTTTAAAATGTGTTGACTGGAAAAAAAAAAAAAAGCACACCATGAGAGTTGTGAGTTAAGTTTTATTTGGGGTAGAATAAGGACTACAGCCCAGGAGACAGCATTTCAGATAGCTCTGAGAGACTGTTTCAAAGAGGTGGGGAGAGGGTCAGCATGTATGTGATTTTGGTGAAAGCAGAGTATATTCAATCAAGCACATATTTTTTGCAGCTGGCTGCTGCTATTCTCTTGAAAGTTACTGCTAGGTCATGAGGAGCAGACCTCATCATGAAGGTTTTTTTTTTTTTTCTTCTTCTTTTGGTTGCACCAGGCTGCATGTGGGATCTTAGTTCCCCGATTAGGGATTGAACCCATGCCCGTTGCACTGGAAACACAGTTTTAATCACTGGACTGCCAGGGAAGTCCCACCATGAAGGATTTTTATGATCTTCTAGATATGAGGAGATGCAGGAATTGGGCTCGTAAAGTCTTCTGAAAATATCTATCTGAAGGCCTATTCCGCTAGTTTTTCCCAGAGCACAGTGCCCTGATCTCCACCCCGAATTTCTTTCAGGGGACATTGAAGGTTGGCTTCCCTGGTGGCTCAGTGGTAAAGAATCCACCTGTCAATACAGGAGACACGGGTTCAATTTTTGGATCAGGAAGATCTCCTGGAGGAGGAAATGGCAACCATTCTAGTATTCTTGCCTGGGAAACCCCATGGACTGTAACCCCATGGACAGAGGAGCCTGGCAGGCTACAGTCCATGGGGTCTCATAAGAGTAGGACACAACTTACTGACCAAACAACCACAACTGAAGGTCATCAGCTGCAGCAGTTCATGATTTAGTTCTGCAGAGATAGATGGCAAGTATCAATTTGTAGTTGTTAAATGCTTTCCTGAAATTCATAGGGAGTTTTGGCCTTTTTGAACTCTAGCTGTCCTGAACTCCTTGTTTGGCACCCTGCAATAAATGCTGCACTTTTCTTCCCCACAACCTGATGTCAGTAGACCGGCTTTACTGTGTGAGGGCAAGGGACCTATTTGGTTTGATAACAAGTTGTCCCCTCATGGGCTTCCCTGGTGCTCAAATGGTAAAGAATCCACCTGCAGTGCAGGAGACCTGGGTTCGATTCCTGGGTTGGGAAGATATCCTGGAGAAGGGAACAGCTACCCACTCCAGTATTCTTGCCTGGAGAATTCCATGGACAGAGAAGCTTGGCAGGCTAGTCCATGGGGTCGCAAAGTGTCCGACAGGACTAACTGACTTTCATTTTTACTTTCTGTCCCCTCATAACTGGCCTATTCATCTCAGAGTGTTGTTGTCAAGTTCAAAGGAGATAATTCATGCAAACATGTTTTATAAGTGATATACAAGCAAATTAATGGTATTATGTTTTACTGAAATATAATAAAGGCAAATACAAGATATTATTTTCATTGAGAAATTAAAGCTGTATTTCCACAGATTTTCCATGTTGAACTTTCAGTAAATGTCTATTTTTATGGCAGAATACATGTTATCCTTTCATAATTGGCCCTAATCCTAATTTCAGTGCAATTGAGTACTAAATCTAAGATTTGAAGAGAAAAATGTCTGCATTTTAGATAACTAAACAACATGCAATTTTACATTCCAGGTTCCTAAATAGTTTCACAGTAGGGCTGTAAGTTAGAAAAGACATAACAAAGTAAATTCTGTTTTCCTATGGGAAATTTTTTATTCTTTTTTCTTACTTTTGAAGTCTTAAAGAGTTGAATTTCAGCTGAAAACATTGAGCTAAAATTTAATTTTCTATCTAGAGCAATTATTCTTAGGTAATATTTGAGATTCTATGAAATTCTCTTTTTTTTTTCCTTGCAAAAAACTTTATTTCCCTCTGCTCCAAGCCTTGGGAGAGGGCTCCAGGGTGGTTAAAAAGCTGAGTAGTGGCTGCAGTGGTAAAGAATCCTCCTGCCAATTCAGAACATGCAAGAGACGCAGTTTGATCCCTGGTCAGGAAGATCCTCTGGAGAAGGAAGTGGCACCCCAGGCCAGTATTCTTGCCTGGGAAATCCCAGGGACAGAAAAGCCTGGCAGCTGCAGTCCACAGGGGTTGCAAAAGAGTCAGAGATGACTTAGCAACTAAAAAACCAAAAAGTTGCAAAGAGACTTTATGCAGAAGTGCTGACATCTGAGAAGCTCCTCAAAGGCTACTAAGAGACAAGCTGGAACCTGGGCCCTTTACTGGAGTGCTTGCACCTGAACAAATGTCTCCTCCAGCAACAGAATGCAAAGTAACTATAAGGCATTAAAAATAACTGTACCCATGCACAGTTGGGGGCAAATTATGCACAAGAAGATACAAAAAGGCCAAAGCCCACTGCCACTTCGGAGGTTCAGGGAGCGAAAGCAGAGTACCATGCATGGTCCCTGCAAACAGCACCGTCAAGGGGGTGGGCAGACCACCTGAGCCACCCCTCCTGCCCCACCCTCCAATCTACCCCTATCCTCACGCCATTTGAGAGAGTAGCTCACCCTCCCTCCCCAGGAGTGAGCAAGGGCACATGTTACTTGTTTTCGTTCTCTCTTGCTGTAGCACGGATCCCAGCAAAGCCTTGCCCAAGTTTCCCGTCTGGCCTCTAATCAATTTCTGTTGATTAAAGAGTCCAAGGCCCCCGGGCTGGGCTCCAGAAGCCCCTAGTCCTGCTAGAGGGTGAGTGTTTGGAGGGGAACTCGTCCCGCCCGGCCTGGGGACCAGCCAGCCTGCGGAGGGGAGTCACGTGCTCGCCATCTTCTTGGTGTGTTTCACCTGCTCCCGCAGGACGCAGCTCTCCCCCAGGGCAGAGCCCAGGGCATGCAGAGCCAACAAGGCCTGGTTCCGGTTCTTCTTCATGAGAATGGCAACTCCCATAGCGTCCTGGATTTTACCCCACTCTTCTTGGGGCAGCTTCCACCCGTCCTGGAAGACAGCACGGCTGCTGCCTCGCTGGTTTTGTATTTTCAAGGGACCGCTGGGTGCCCTCACGCATCTCTTTGGCTGATTCGTGGGAAAAGTGGCCCCTGCCCTCCAGAGCCATATCATCTCAGTGGAAATAGAAGCCCAGAGAGAGGTAGGTGTTAGGGGACTGCGGAGGCAGGTTGACCGGGTGGTGGACTGCGGCCTCCACCTCTGTGGAATACTTCTCAAGAATCTGGGAACTCTTGGATAATTGGTTAATAAGGAGAGAACCTGAAAAAATGGTGTTGGCTGGCCCTGGTAGCTTAGGATAGTTGAGTGGTTGGTTCTGAAAGTTGTGACTGGGAAGAGGTTGGAGGGTGGTCGAGGTGTCGATGAAAGTAATAAACAATCCATAATAAGACTAGAAAAGTTTAATTTGAGCCAAGTTGAGGACTAGCCCAGAATTTTGCTTCCAAGATTACTCTGAGAAACTTGCTCTGGAGAAGCAGGGTTTTCAACATAGTTTTATATCTTGTCAAAACAAAGAACATTGAACAAGTCAGGGTTACATTTCTTCAATGTTTCAAAAAAAAAAAAAAAAAAAACAGGGAATTCCCTGGTGGTTCAGTGGTTAGGACTTCATGCCAAGGGCTCAGATTCAATCCCTAGTCAGGGAACTAAGATCCCACAAGCCATGTGGTGTGGTTAAAAAAACAAACAGAAAAAAGACAAGAAAGCAAAAACAGAAGAGAGCAGTAGGTACCCACTGGGAAGAGGGTCTTATCATCAAAGGAGAACCAGTGTCAGTGTCCAAGGACGAGTGGCGTTTAACCTTTATTTTTTAACATGGACATTATTTACTTCTGGTCAATAGGCCCTTTTCTTTAATAATTAAAGTAGTCGTACAATGTATGTTTGATAGGCCATAAGTAGGCTATTGCATTTAGCATAAAATTCAAATTAACTCATGTATAAACCAGAATGACTTCCCTGTATCTCGATATGTGAAAATTTCTTTTATCAGAGGCTGGAGGAAGGGGTGTCCCCAGGTCTGTTTCATCCAAACACTGTTAAGGAGGAGAAAGATCCAAGGGACGACCAAACACACTGCTGAGAGTTGATTCTTTTCTTTTTATGTATAAATGTATTCTTTTATGTGCTCCCAATGCAAGAGCTTTGGGATACATTTGTGTATAAACGTATTCTTTTTGAAAAATTTATTTATCTTTAATTGAAGGATAATTGCCTTACAATATCATGTTGGTTTCTGCCACACATCAACATGAGTCAGCCATCGGTATACACATGTTCCCTCCCTCTTGTACCTCCAGTCTGCCTCCCACCCCTCCAGGTTGTTACAGAGCCCCAGTTTGAGTTCCCTAAAAATATGGAATGCTTCACAAATTTTCGTGTCATCCTTGCACAGGGGCCATGCTGATCTAACTCTGTATGCATCCAATTTTAGTATATGTGCTGCCAAAGTGAGCCCTGAGAGTTGATTCTTCACTACTCGCATCTCTCACAAATTCATCCTCGTGACACGTTCCAGTCTTTTCATTACAAATCAGGTTGAATGATAAATCTCTGTATAATTTCTTTAAAAGATCTTTTCGTTGGAGTATGCAGGATCTTTATTTGCAGCATGTGGGATCTGGTTCCCTGACCAGGGATCAAACTCAGGCCCCCTCCTGCATTGGGAGCACAGAGACTTCGCCATCAGACCACCAGGGAAGTTCCTGGATAGTAGTTTTTACTTCATTAATGTAAAGCAAACCTTGCCAAACTTTTGTGGTAGACGTTTCAAAATAATTGTAAGTCAGATATGCAAAATCCTACTGAATTATTTCAGTTGAGGAATCAAAATTCAACCTCACTAAGCCAACCTTTGGAAAAGGAAATGGCAGCCCACTCCAGTATTCTTGTCTGGAGAATCTCCATGGACAGAGGTGTCTGGCGGGCTACAGTCCATGGGGTTGCAGAGTCGGACACAACTGAGCGACTAAGAACAAGCCAACCTTGGTCAGTGTGGACAACCAGTTTATCTGGATTATTTCACAGACCTCTCTAACAAGTTTCAGTGTTTCAATTACATAGCTTAAAGATCTATGACTAACATCCCTAGCCTCTGGAGGAATATGCTTTAGACACACCTCTAGATGGTTCAGGTAATTTCTGGTTCTGAAAGATCTAGATGCACAAGTTTTAGTGTTGACATCCTGTTATGAAATAAAGCTCATGGATATTCTTGAAGTCATAGGCTGGTTTTAGTAGTTTTATTTCCCAAAATGTATGTAAGTGGAGGCCAAATTCAAGTTCTTACCTTTCCCCAGACTCTTTCTTAGACAAGTCACAGTGGACATTGAGTGGTCTTATTCCATGAAAAGTTGGGAGATTGGTGGATCCTCTGGGACAAATGTTAGTGAGGACTTTGAAGTGTCAGACTCAAAGATTAAGGCTCTGACTGCAATACAGCCTAGGGACTAAGAACATGGGCTTTGGAGTTGGATAGACCTGGACTGAGGTCTGCTGCTTATGAGCTCTGTGACCTTGAGTGTTTTACTCAGCCTTTCTAAGCCTCATTTTCTTCATCTATACAAACAGGAGTTTTGTTTGGATTGAATAAGTAAACATATGTACAGTGTTTAAAACAAGGCTTTGAATTAGTGTTGCTGTTATTATTGGTCATGTTTCACATGCTAAATATATTTTATTATCATTATTCAGTTATATGAATTGTTTTCTCTGGAATTAGTTTTTCTCTTTTATGGTACTAGTTTTCCTAGACATCTCTGATCAAATTAGTTGTGTTAAAAAATAATTTATTTGTTTATTTTAGAGTGCGCTGGGTCTTCATTGCTCCGCGGACTTTTTCTCTCGTTGTGGTGAGCGAGGGCTACCCTGCAGTTGGGGAGCGCAGGCTTCTCATTGTGTTGGCTTCTCTTGTTGCAGCTCACCAGCTCTAGGGCTCGAGAGCTTTGGTAGTTGCAGCTCATGGGCTTAGTTGCTCAGTGGCATGTGGGATCTTCCTCGATCAGGGATCGAACCCGTGTGTGTCCTGCATTGGCAGGCAGATTCTTTACCACTGAACCACGAGGGAAGCCTGATCATTAGTTATTGTTTTTATGTAAGAATGAAGAATTAGATTTGACTCTTTTGGTTAGCTGTCATGGATTTTCTTTATTGTTGAGAAATAGATTTTTTTCCTGTAGCATACTTCCCTGAATAGGAAGACTCTATGGTAACCTCAAGTACGAGGAGGGACTAGTTGACAAGCACTCTTGCTTTAGATGCAGTTAACTTGTACACATGTTTTCATGGTGGACTCAGCCAGAACAGCAGAAGTAGAAATCTTGCCTTGGATTTTTTTTCTTTCTCATTTTGTGAAGTTATAACTTAAGATAGCTAATGAAAAAGTGTGCAGGAAGTGACCAAAAAGGTACTCGGGGAGCATAAGTTTTGCTACAGCTTGTGAGGCCAGTTATCAAGAAGGCCAAAATCAGGAAAAATTAAAAATTGACAGAAATCCTTTGATATTAGGAAGGGCATCTAAAGTATCACTGCAGCCTCTGAGGAGTTGTCAAAAATAGCAGGGAAAAAACTGTCCCCTAAGCTTATTATAACTTAGGGGACTTTAAGAGAAAGGAAGAATGATGTCACTGTGTATTCTGGGGATTTATCTTTACGTGGAAAGGTAATGCTTGGTTAGGCTCCTATGTCTGAGAATGAATCCCATGCTGAACAATGCCTTAGCACAGACCTGGGGAAGGCTTGAAGTTTCAGTCTTTCTTTATTTCTCTCCTCACTAGTCTCTGAAATGAAGAGTTAGAGAAGAGAGATTTACTTTCCCTGGTATAAATTATGATACCTGCCCTTATGAGGCAGAGGGAGATGTAGCTAGTTTTGGTTTTAATTAAGACCATTTGCTATTATCTAGTATGACAGGTGTTTTTTTTTGTCATTTATAGTTTTCTTTCAAAGAGAATGACCCTAGTGATAGGAGGGTCTTCTGTTTGCTCAGTACAAACAATATCTTCATTCCCAGTCAGAATGGAGATTTTTAAGTTTGGAGCTAAGAAGTAGGATAAAATTAAGTTGATCTGCATAAAGAAGAAAATGTGACTTAGGGTTCCTAAAGATTATCTGCAAACTGGAGGGGGTGGGGAGAACTAGGACTAGAAAGAGCAGAGCCTATGATACGCAGCAAAGAAGAAAGATTTGGAAGACAAATTATGTTCAATGAGGATTTTTTTTTTTCAAGAAAGATTTTTAAAAATGAAATACTGTGCAATTCTGGAATGAAACCCACTTCTTCCATCTTATCTGCCAAAAAAAAAAAAAGTAAATCTGCATTGTTGAATAATGCTCTGATTTCAGTGGATTTAGTTTTTAATGAAATAAAACATAGCGAACGATGTGAAAACACACATGGGCTAACCAGACACTCAGCTTTGGGGATAAAAGCATATCAAATACAACGGAAGACCCTCACTGAATATGAGTGGATAATTTATGGTGAAGGCGTAAAGGCTTCCAGTAACATATATATGGTATATTGATGAAGGGATGCACACATACATTTTTGTTCTAAAGAGAAAACTTCAGAGAAAAATACTCCCAAATCTCTTCCCTAAACCTCACAATATTTTGGCAAAATTAATCTCATGCTTTGGTTCCCAAACTTTTTTTGGTTATTTTTAGCTTTTTCCTCCTTAGGGACAATAAGACAGGCAGATAGTGAAGTCTCATAGTTAATAACATAGGCTTTGTAATTTTTTTTGTTTACTTTTTATTTATATTGGAGTATAGTTGATAGTTTCAGATGTACAGCAAACTGATGCTGTTATTCATATACATGTATCTTTTTTCAAATTCTTTTCCCATTTAGGTTTGTTACTTATTATTGAGCAGAGTTCCATGTGCTATACAGTAGGTCCTTGTTGGTTATCTGTTCTAATACAGCAGTGTGTACATACCAGTCCCAGACTCCCTAACTGTCCCTTCCCCCCTGCGCCTCCCCCCGTATAACCATAAGCTCATTCTCTGTTAGTCTGTTTCTGTTTTAACAGTATGCTTTGGAATCAGATACACCTGGTTTGAAACCCCACCTCTACCTTAATACTCCTGTATTGCAGGTGGATTCTTTACTGCTAAGCAACCAGGGAAGCCCCTTTTTTCTCTAGCCATCATCTTTTCTTGGTGCTCAATTTCCATGCCCCGTGTACGGATTTGATTCAGTTGCTCCAAAGCAGTTTTTTCTAATGACTAGGAGAACTCTGCACAATAGACCTATAACACAACTTCATATTTCAATTATCCCCATAACCCCTCCCCCCACAACTGTCTCAGTGTTGACTTAATGTTATTCATTTGCTTGTGTTGTTACTGAAAACAAACTCTTAATTAAAATGGCCCAGCATCACCTGGCTCACATAGAGTGCCGCAAGCAATAATCCCTAGTTTAATGTACCCTTTGGCTCATACCTCCAATTTAGTTTTTGAATCTAGGAATATAAATGGATTTCATAATGGCCTGTGAGCATCAGGTGACAGATTAGAATCACTAATGAAGAGCCACTTTCTTGGGAGGATTAGCATTGCGTGATTGTTTCTAGGTCCCATGGACTGAACATGTAATTGAACACCCAGGTCAGGCTAAAATAGAACTTCTTATGTGAATTATGTATGTATGACTTGTGTTAACACTTCTGTTTGGTTCCTCATCTATTCTTGAATGGTGGTGGTTTAGTCACTAAGTTGCTAAGTCATAGACTCTTGCGACCCTATGGACTGTAGCCCACCAGGCCCCTCCATCCATGGAATTTTCCAGGCAAGAATACTGGAGTGGGTTGCCATTTCCTTCTTCAGGGGATCTTCCCGAGCCAGGGATTGAATCTGGGTCTCCTGCATTGCAGGCAGATTCTTTACCAACTGAGCCACCAGGGAAGCCCCCATATATTCTTACATGTATGAACATTCTATCTGCTGGTAAGAAGCATGAGGCTTTTCTTCTGTTTTCACCTCCCCACTCTTTCATTCAGTAATTTGAAATGTTTTCTATTCCTCTGAAAATAACTTTTAGGTTTGGTATAGACAAGATAGTTATCCTCTGTTTCAATTATTGCAGTAATCCCTTAGTAAAACTCAAGCAACCCAAGTTTGGGGTGCAAAGGATGAGCAACACACAGGCTTCTTGAACTGCTCCCCCACCCAGGTCAAGTTCAAGAACTCAATACCCTTGTATAAGTTTCTCTCCTTTCCCCCCCTTTCATGATTGGTTTGACTGAAGACTCACAGGCATCCTTGAATGTTCTAAAGTACTCTTCACTGTGGCTTCTTATAGCAGAGAGGCAGAAAGGCATTAATAGTTTCTGAGCACCAAGTACTCAGTATGCTGGACACTTTATATTCCTAAACTCAGTTAGTCCTCACCACGGCCTTTGTGAGGGCGGTGTTATAATTCTCATCAGCAGATGTGGAAATCGAAGCTCCAAGGAGATACACGGGAGCATATACCAATGTTCAGATGTGAGGGCTGCTGCATACAGTAGGGCTTCTCTAGTAGGGCAGTGCCTTTTGTTCTAACACAAGTGAAGGTGTTGTATGGACTAGAGAGGGCCCTGATTGAGCCAAATCCTGCTTTTAAAGCCCAGTGTATTTCTGCTATTGTGTCTTCCTTCCCCCAAAGCTGCTAACTTCACCCCAGAGAAGCACTTCAAACATCTGACAGCACCAGGCCCTGAAAACTCTCACTCAACAAGAGCGGCAACACTTTCAGACACCCACAAAGTGTGCTCCCTTCACTTTAGTAGACGGTCAGCAAAAATGGTAGCGATTTTCCTTTTCCTATATCCACAGCCTTGGCGCTGTGACTTTGCAGCTCTGCACTTGAAGAGACGGTTACTTCTCCACCCTTTGAATCTTGTCTGGCCTCTTCACCCACGTTGGCCAGTGGAGTGCTATGGAAGTGATGGTGCATCCATTCTGAGCCCAGGCCTCAAGAGCTCCTGTTCATCTACTTGTTCCTTGGGAACCCTTCCTAGTCAGCAAGTGAATAAACCCAGGCTAGCCTCCTGGAGGATGAGAGACGGCATGGAGCAGAGATGAAGCACTCCATCTGAGGTCATCCTGTACCAGCTGACTGCAGGTGCATGACGGATCCCAGTCTACTATGTCTGGTTCAGGTGGCAGAACTGGCTTGGCGACCCATGGACTCATTGTTTTAAACCACTAATTTTGGAGTGGTTGATACACAGTGTTACTTAACTACATGTCTCATTGGAGGATGTTTTCAGATGAGATTAACCTTCCAATTGGTGAACTGTTTTTTAAACTGAAGACTAGTCTATTTACAATGTTGTGTTAATTACTGCTGTACAGAAAAGTGATTCAATTATATACATATATACATTCTTTTTTATTTCCATTATGGTTTATTATAGAATATTGAATCTAGTCCTCTGTGCTTGTTGTTTATCCTTTCTATATACAAGAGCTTACATTTGCTAACCACAACCTTCTACTCCATCCCTCCCCCAAACCCTTCCCCCTTGGCAACCACCAGTCTGCTCTCTATGTCCATGATTCTGTTTCTGTTTCATAGATAGGTTCATTAGTGCCATATTTTAGATGTCATATATAAGTCATATTATATGGTGTCAGTCTGTCTTTCTGATTTACTTTATTTAGTATGATAATCTTTAGTTGCACACATGTTGCTGCAAATGGCATTATATTGTTTGCTTTTATGGCTGAGTTGTTTTCCACTGTACATATGTACCACATCTTCTTTATCCATTCATCTGTTTTAATTGTTTTTGTTTTGGCAATACCATGTGGCTTTCAGGATCTTAGGTCCCTGACCAGGGATTGAACCTGGGCCCCAGCAGTGAAAGGGTTGAATCCTAACCACTGGACTGCCATTCATCTGTCAATGGATATTTACCTGGTTTCCAGTCTTGAATATTGTGAACAGTGCAGCTATGAACATAAGGATGGATGCATGTATCTTTTTGAATTATAATTTTTTCAGGATATATGCCCAGCAGTGAGATTGCTGGATCATAGGGTAATTCTAGTTTTAGTTTTCTGAGGAACCTCTATACTGTTTTCCATAGTGGCTGCACCAGCTTATGATATAGTATACAATATAAACTCCCTCCAACAATATAGGAGGATTCCCTTTTCTCCACATCCTCTCCAGCCTTTCTTATTTGTAGGCCTGGTGCACTGGGAAGACCCAGAGGAATCGGGTGGAGAGGGAGGTGGGAGGGGGGATCGGGATGGGGAATACGTGTAAATCTATGGCTGATTCATATCAATGTATGACAAAACCCACTGAAATGTTGTGAAGTAATTAGCCTCCAACTAAAAAAAAAAAAAAAAAAAAAAGATCAAAAAAAAAAAAAATAACAGTTGTTCTGATTGGTGTGAGGTACTACCTCACTGTGGTTTTGATTTGCATTTCTCTAATAATTAGCAATGTTGAGCATCTTTTCATGTGCCTTTTGGCCTTCTGTCTGTCTTGTTTGGAGAAATGTCTATTTAGGTCTTCTGACCATTTTTTGATTGGGTTATTTTTTTGTTGTTGAGTTGCATGAGCTCTTTATGTGTTTTGGAAATGAATTCCTTGTTGGTTGCATTGTTAACAAATGTTTTCTCCCATTCTGTAGGTTGTGTTTTCATTTTGTTTCTGTTTCCTCTGCTGTGCAAAAGTTTGTAAGTTCAATTATGTCCCATTTGTTTATTTTTGCTTTTATTTCTATCGCCTTGGGACACTGACCTAAGAAAATATAGGTATGGTTTATGTCAGAGAATGCTTTGCCTATGTTCTCTTAGAGGAATTTTATGGTGTCACGTCTTATGCTTAAGTTTTCAAGCCATTTTGAGTTTATTTTTGTGTGTGGTAAGAGGGCGTGTTCCAACTTCATTGATTTACATGCAGCTGTCCAACTTGTCCAACACTACTTGCTGAAGAGACTGTATTTTTCCCATTGTATATTCTTGCCTCCTTTGTTGAAGATTAATTGACTGTAGGCATGTGGGTTTATTTCTGGATTCTCTGTTTTGGTTCCATTGACCTGTTTGTTTTTGTGCCAATACCATGGTGTTTTGATTATTGGAGCTTTGTAGTATTTTCTGAAGTCTGGGAAGGTTATGCCGCCTGCTTTATTCTTTTTCTTCAGACCCAATTCTGGGTCTCTTATGGTTCCATATGAATTTTAGAATTATTTGTTCTAGTTTTGTGAAAAATGTCATGGGTAATTTGTAAGTCGTTAAGCAGATTGTCCTTCGTAATTGGGTGGGCCTCATCCCATAAGTTGAAGATTTGAATAGAACAAAAAGGCTGACCTCCCCAAGGAGGAGGGAGTTCCCCAGCACACTGATTTGGACTTTATCTGCTCTATCAACTCCCCTGTGTCTGCAACATGCTGGCCCCACTGCAACTTCCATATTGTGTGAGCCAATTCCTCATAATAGATCTCTTATGTATATATACATTTTATTGGTCCTACTTCTTGAAAGAAACTTGTTGAATACACACAATAACTGATACACTTGCTGATGTAGTTTATCTTTCCACTGAACCACTTCTTTCTTCATCCTTCTGGAACCGCTGCATCTTGGCTGGTCCAGAACCTGTCTTCCCCCAGAGTTGCTGAGTCTTCTTACATTCAGCCCTTTATCCTGCCAAGAAGACTAAACCATCCATGCATTTCCATTCCTTCCAGGTCCCTGTTTTTAACACACTGGAGACTATTGCCCCTGCCTATGGCTAAAGGAGGGGATGGAGACCTCATGAGGGTCTTCTTGCAGTACCTCACAATAGAAGAGGACTACAACTTACTCTGAAAAATTTTATGCAAACTTTTGCCTCAGTTATTTTCTTATGTTTGTCCTCCTATTGTAGAAGTCCACTCTTCTCAACTCTCCCTGCCGAGGAAGAGTCTGAACCCTCCCCACAGGTGCCAATGGAGGATACCATTGCAGAAACCAGCTGTACTTACATGCCCTGACGCCAACCTCTCTTTCTCTTTTAAGTCTGGAGGTTCTCCCATATCAATCAGTGCCCACAAATTCACTGAGCCTTGTGCTCACTTCCCTTTAGAGCAGATCTTTGGACCCAACTTTTCCAAATTTGAATTGCCTCAAGAACAAAGATCCTAGCTTCCTGTAACCTTGACCTTCCCTAGCTGCTGGGAAAGCATGTGCAAAAGGAGCTAAAGTAAGGCAGGCACTTTTCCCATTCCCACGCTCCTATTCTCTGGGGTTAGTAACATTTCCTCCAGTTCTCCCATCCTTTAGTGTCAAGCAAAAGGCGATGGTCGTCTGATAAATTAGCCAACAGAGCAGCAAGGACAGACCAAGGTTCTGGAGCTCTGACTGCTTTTGGGCTATCATGGCTTAAAGGAGGGGACAGTGACAAGTGAGGGCTTCCTCCTTCGTGCTTGGACGCCTGCATACTGAGCCCTGGGTCCTCGAGTCATTGCTTTTCTTAGCAGCCATGCCATGCGTTGTCAGGCTCCATCTCTAAGACAACATGGAAAACCATGGGCTGTGCCAGATATAGCCCATAAAATGGTGAAGCCACTGTGGAAGACAGTATGACAGTTCCTCAAAAAATTAAACATAGAATTACAAGTTGAGCAATTCCATTTCTAAGTATGTATCAAAAGAATTAAAAGCTGAGAGCTGATATTTGTACACCCATGTACACAGCAGCATTAGTCACAGTGCCAAAAGATGGAAACAAATCAAATGTCCATTGATGGATGAATGGGTAAACAAAATATGGTATATTCATGAAATATAATATTTTTTAGTCTTAAAAAGGAAGGAAATTCTGATACATGGATAAACCTTGAAAACATTACCCTAAGTGAAACAAGCCAGACACAAAAGGACAATTATTGAAGTATAGTTGATTTACCTTGTTGTGCTACATATATATATATATTTCTCTCATTATAGTTTATTACAAGATACTGCATGTAGTTGCCTGTGTAATACAGTAGGACCTTATTTATTTCATATATAGCAGTTGGTGACTGCTAATCCCAAACTCTTAATTTCTCCCTTTGGTATCCATAAGTTTGTTTTCTGTTGGAGTCTGTTTCTGTTTTGTAAATAACTTCACTTGTGTCATCTTTTTAAATGCTGCATATAAGTGATAGCATATGATATGTGTCTTTCTCTGAGTTACTTCACTTAGTATGATAATCTCTAGGCCCACCCATGTTGCTGCAAATGATATTATTTCATTCATTTTTTATGGCTGAATAATATTGCAGTGTATACATTTAAATACCATATCTTCTTTATCCACTCATCTGTCAATGGACATTTAGGTTGCTTCCATATCCTGACTAATGTACACAGTGCTGCTGTGAACACTGGGGTACATGTCGGAATTAATAGGGTTTTGATCTCCTTCCTCCCCTCTCCAAATCCCTTCCCACGCTCTTCCAGAGACTAGCTTTGCACCTGTTTGCTCCCTGGAGCAAAAACATGTAACAAGTCTTCTGCCCATTTTTAAATTGGGTTTGTATATACATATACACACACATATATGTATATATGTGTGTGTATATGTATATATATATGTATATACACATGTGTATATAGCTGTATGAACTGTTTGTGTATTTTGAAAATTAAGCCCTTACCAGTCACATTGTTTACAAATATTTTCTGCCAGTCTATAGGGTGTCTTTTTGTTTTATTTATGGTTTCCTTTTAGCGTGCAAAAGCATTTAAATTTAATTAGGTCCCATTTGTTTACTACTGATTTTGTTTCCATTACGGATCCAAAAAAATATTACTGTGATTTATGTCAGTGTTCTACCTATGTTTTCCTCTGGAAGTTTTATAGTTTTCAGTCTTATATTTATTTAGGTGTTTGATCCATTTTGAGTTTTGTACGCAGTGTTAAAGAATGTGCTATTAATAATTTCATTCTTTTACGTGTAGCTGTTCAGGTTTCCCAGCACCACTTATTGAAAGGCCTGTCTTTTCTCCATTGAGTAGTCTTGCTTCCTTTTTTGTAGATTAATTGACTTTAAGTGTACGGAATTATTTCTGGGTTTTCTATCCTGATTCCATTAATCACTGTGTTTGTTTTTGTGTCGGTACTGTGGTTTTGGTTACTGTAGTTTTGTGTGTAGTATAGACTGAAGTCAGGGAGCATAATTCCTCACCTCTGTTCTTCTTTCTCAAGATTGTTTCGGGTATTCAGGGTTTTTTGTGTTTCCATACTTTGTTCTAGTTTTGTGAAAAATGCCACTGTAATTTGATAGGGATTGCATAGAATCTGGATAGAATGGTCATTTGAACAATATTGATCCTTCCAATCCAAGAATGTGGTATATCTTTCCATCTGTTTATTATTGTTGTTTTTCAGTCACTAAGTCATGTCTGACTCTCTGCGATGCCATGGACTACAGCATGCCAGGCTTCCCTGTCCTTCACTATCTCCCCAGGTTTGCTCAAACTCATATCCATTGAGTCGAAAATGCCATCCAATCATCTCATCCTCTGTTGCCCACTTCTCCTGCCCTCAATCTTTCCCAGCTTCAGGGTCTTTTCCAATGAATTGGCTCTTTGCATCAGGTAGCCAAGCTCCAAAGTATTGGAGCTTCAGCATCAGTCCTTCCAAAGAATATTCAAGGTTGATTTCCTTTCAGATTGACTGGTTTGATCTCCTTGCTGTCCAGGGAAGTCTCAAGAGACTTCTCCAGCACCACAGTTTGAAAGCATCAAATCTTTGCTGATCAACCTTCTTTATGGTCCAACTCTCATATTCATATGTGACTACTGGAAAAACCATACCTTTGACTAGACAGATCTTTGTTGGCAAAGTGATGTCTCCACTTTTTAGTGTGCTGTCTAGGTTTGTCATTGGACTTCCCTAATAGCTCAGTTGTAAAGAATCCACTTGCAATGCAGGAGACCCTGGTTTGATTCCTGGGTCGGGAAGATCAACTAGAGAAGAGATAGGCTACCCACTCCAGTATTCTTGGGCTTCCCTTGTGGCTCAACTGGTAAAGAATCTGCCTGCAATGCAGGAGACCTGGGTTCAATCCCTGGGTTGGGAACATCCCCTGGAGAAGGGAAAGGCTACCCACTTCAGTATCCTGACCTGGAGAATTCCACGGACTTTATATAGTCCATGGGGTCACAAAGAGTCAGATATGACTGAATGACTTAAAAAAAAAGTTTTGTCATAGCTTCCCTTCCAAGGAGCAAGCATCTTTTAATTTCATAGCTTTAGTCATTGTCCACAATGATTTTGGAGCCCAGAAAAATAAAATCTGTTACTGTTTTCACTTTTTCCACATCTATTTGCCATAAAGTGATGGGACTGGATGACATGATCTTGTTTTTTTTTTTAATCTAAGCCAGCTTTTTCACTCTCCTCTTTTACCCTTTTCAAGAGGCCCTTTAATTCCTCTTTGCTTTATGCCTTTAGAGTGGTATCATCTGCATATCTGAGGTTGTTGATATTTCTCCAGGCAATCTTGATTCCAGCTTGTGAGCCATCCAGCCTGACATTTCACATGATGTACTCTGTATATATGTTAAATAAGCAGAGTGACAATATACAGCCTTGATGTACTCCTTTACCAATTTTGAACCAGTCTGTTGTTCCATGGCCGATTCTGACTGTTTCTTGACCAGCATACAGGTTTTTCCTAAAATAGGTAAAATCTCTTTAAGAATTTTCCACAGTTTGTTGTGATCCACACAGTCAAAGAGCTTAGTGTAGTCAGCAAAGCAGAAGTAGATGTTTTTCTGGAATTCCCTCACTTTCTTTGTGATCCAACAGGTATTGGCAATTTGGTTCCTCTGCCTTTTTAAAATCCAGCTTGTATATGTGGAAGTTCTCGGTCCACATACTGCTGAAGTATAGTTTGAAGGATTTTGAGCATTACCTTGCTAGCATGTGTCTGTATCATCTTCAATTTCTTTTATTAGAATCTTATAGTTTTCAGAGTACAGGTCTTTTTCCTCCTTAGGTAGATTTATTTCTATATATTCTTTTTGATGCAATGGTAAGTGGGATTGTTTATTTAATATCTCTTTATGATTTTTCATTGTCAGCGTATAGAAATGCTAAGATTTCTATATATTTTGTATGCTGTGGTTTTACTGAAATCATTAATGAACTCTAGTATTTAGGTTTCTGGTAGCATCTTTAGGATTTTTTACATGTGATACGATGTCATTTGCAAACGGTAACAATTTTATTTCTTTTTCAATTTGGATTCCTTTTGATTTTCTTCTCTGATTGCCATGCCTAGGACTTCCAAAGCTATGTTGAATAAAAGTGGTGAGAGTGGATAGCCTTTTCTTGCACCTGAGGAAATGTTTTCAGGTTTTCATCATTGAGTATGTTGTCTGCTCTAGGTTTGTCACATATGGCCTCTATTATGTTGAGATATCTTCCTTTCTGGAGAGTTTTTATCATAAATTGGTGTGGAATTGTGTCAAAAGATTTTTATTTATTTATTTTTTGTATCTATTGCGATGGATCATGTGGCTTGATGTGATGTATCACACTGATTTGTGGATACTGAAAAATCCTTGCATCCCTAGGATAAATTCCACACCATAAATTGATCACGGTGTATGATCCTTTTAACCTATTGTTGGATTCAGTTTGCTGGCATTTTGTTGAAGATTTTTGCATGCATATTCATCAGTGATGTTGGCCTGTAATTTTCTTCCTTTTTTTTTTTTTTTTTTTTGGTATCTTTGTCTGGTTTTGGTATTAGGTTGATGGTGGTTTGGGAGTGTTCCTTCCTCTATAATTTTTTTGAAATAGTTTCAGAAGGATAGGTTTTAACTTTTCTCTAGATGTTTGATGGAATTTGCCTGTGAAGCCTTCTGGTCCTGGACTTTTGTTTGTTGGGAGTTTTTAAACCTCAGTTTCAATTTCAGTACTTGTGATTGGTCTGTTTATGTTTATATTTCTATTTCTTCCTGGTTCAGCCTTGGGAGATTGTACCTTTCTAAGAATTTTTCCATTTCTTCTAGGATGTCCATTTTATTGGCATATAGATGCTTGTAGTAGTCTCTTATGATCCTTTATATTTCTTTTGTGTCCAGTGTGACTTCTCCTTTCTTATTTCTGATTTTATTAATTTGAACCCCCTCTCTTTTTTTCTTGATGAGTCTGACAAAAGGTTTGTCAAATTTTTTGTCTTTTCAGAAAAACCACTTTTAGTTTCATTGATTTTTTTTCTGTTGTTTAAGTCTCTATTTCATTTGTTTCTTCTCTGTTTTTATGATTTCTTCTATTAACTGTGTTTTGTTTGTTCTTTTTCTAGTTGCTTTAGGTGTAAGCTTAGGTTGCTTATTTGAGCTTTTTCTTGTTGCCTGAGGTAAGATTTTATTGCTATAACTTCCCACTTAGAACTTCTTTTGCTAGTTCCTATAGGTTTTGGATTGCTATGCTTTCATTTTAATTTGTCATTAATTTTTTATTTCCTCTTTGGTTTCTTTAGTGACCCATTGGTTGTTTAGTAGCATTATTGTTTAGCCTCCACGTTCTGGGTTTGTTTGTTTGTTTTTTCTTACAGTTTTTACCTTGTAGTTGATTTCTAATCTTATAGCATTGTGGTCAAAAAAGATGATTGATTCAGCTTTCTTAAATTTACTGAGGCTTGTTTTGTCACCCAGCATGTGATCAATTCTGAGAATGTTTCACATGCACTTGAATAATGTGTGTTCTGCTGATTTTTTGATGGAGTGCTCTATGAATATCAATTAAGTCTGTCTAGTCTAATGTGTCACTTAAGGCCTATGTTTCCTTATTCACTTTCCATCTGGATGATCTGTCCATTGATGAAAGTGGGGTATTAAAGCCTCCTACTATTACTGTGTTACTGTTGATTTCTCCATTTATGGTTGTTAGTTTTGCCTTATAATTTAGGGGCTTCTATGTTGGGTGCACACATATTTACAATGTTATAGCTTCTTCTTGGATTGATCCCCTGATCGTTACATAGTGTCCTTCTTTGTTTCTTATAACAGTCTTTATTTTAAAGTCTATTTTGTCTGATAGGAGTATTGCTGTTCCAGCTTTCTTTTGATTTTCAGTTGCACAGAAATCCTTTTTCCATTTCCTTACTTTCAGTCTCTGTGTGTCCCTAGATCTGAAATGGGTCTCTTGTAGACAACATATATACAGCTCTTGTTGTTGTACCCATTCAGTCAGTCTCTGTCTTTTAGTTGGAGCATTTAATTTGTTCATGTTTATGGTAATTATTGATTTCCCTGGGGGCTTGGTGTTAAAGAATCAGCCTACCGATGCAGGACACACAGGTTCAATCCCTGGGTTGGGAAGATCCCCTAGAGAAGGAAATGGCAATCCACTCCAGTGTTCTTGCCTGGGAAATCCCATGGATAGAGGAGTCTGGTGGTCTACAGTCCATGGGGGTGGCAAAAGAGTCAGACATAACTTAGTGACTAAACAACAACAGCAATGTTCCAGTTGTTGTCCTTTTGTTAATTGTTTTGAATTTGTTTTTGTAGGTGTTTTTTCTTCCTTTCCTCTTTGTTCATGACTTGCTGATTTAATTTTAGTGTTACCTTTCATTCCTTTTTCTTTTTTGTGTGTATCTGTTGTATTTTTCTGGCTTGTGGTTACTATGAAATTTTTATATAGTAGCCTATAAAAACAAGATTGTTCTAAGTTGCTGGTCTTTTAATTTCAAATGCATTTCTAATATCCTGCATTTTTGCTCTCCTCTCCTCACAATTGCTAGTTTTGATATCATATTTGTGTGCAGATGATTTCCTACCTTTAATGTATGTTTGCCTTTACCAGTGAACTTTTCCATTCATAATTTTCTTGTTTCTAGTTGTGGTCTTTTCTTTTTTGCCTAGAGAAGTTGCTTTAACATTTGTTGCAAAGCTGGTCTGGTGGTGTTAGTCTAGCTTTTGTCTGTAAAGCTTTTGATTTCTTCATCAAACTTGAATGAGAGCCTTGCTGGATAGAGTATTCTTATTATAGGTTACCCTCTTCCATCACTTTAAATACATGGTGTCACTCCCTTCTAGCCTGCAGTTTCTGCCTAGAAATCAAAAGCTGTAGGAATTCCTAACCTTGTAGGGATTCCCTAGTATGTTATTTGTTGCTTTCTCTTTGTTGCTTTTAATATTTATTCTTTGTTTTTAATTTTTGTCAGTTGATTACTTTGTGTCTTGATGTGTATCTCTTTGGGTTTATCTTGCCTGGGATTCTCTGCACTTCCTGAACTCCGGTGACTGTTTCATTTCTCATGTTATGGAAGTTTTCAGCTACTATCTCTTCAAATATTTTCCCAGGTCCTTTCCTTCTCTCTTCTCTCCTTCTGGAACCCCTATAATGCAAATATTGATGCATTTAGTGTTGTCCTAGAGTTCTCTTAGACTGCCTTCATTTCTTTTCATTCTTTTTTCTTTATTCCATGAAAGTGATTTCCACCATTCTGTCTTCCAGTTCACTTATCCAATTCTTCTGCCTCAGTTATTCTGCTATTGATTACTTCAGTGTATTTTTCATTTCAGTTATTGTATTGTTCATCTCTATTTATTCTTTAGTTCTTCTCAGTCTTTGTTACACATTTCTTGTATCTCAATCTGTGCCTCACTTCTTTTTCCAAGTTCCTGGATCATCTTTACTATCATTACTCTGAATTCTTTTTTGGATAGATTGCCCAATCTCCAGTTCATTTAGTTGTTATTCTGGGGTTCTATTTTATCTTCTTCCTTCTTCTGGGTCATGTGTCTCTGCTGCCTCATTTTGTCTAACTTGCTATGATTAAGGTTTCTCTTCTGCAAGCTGCAGGGTTGGTTGTAATTCTTGCTTCTACAGTCTGCTTCCTGGTGGATGAAATTGTCTAAGAGGCTTTTATAGGCTCCCTGGTGGGAGGTACTGCTTCCTACCCACTGGTGGGTAGAGCTGGGTCTTGTTCCTCTGGGCAGGGCCATGTCAAAGGGTATGTTTAGTGGGCAGCTGTGTCCTCAGAAAGACTTTAAGCAACTTGTATACTGATGGGTGGAGCTGTATTCTTGCCCTGTTGGTTGTTTGACTGTGGTGTTTCAGCGTTGGCCCCTACAGGCTACTGAGTGGGGCCAGATCTTGGCAGCCTCCAGGAGAGCTCACGCTAATGAGTACTCTCCCAAACTACCACTGCTCCTGTGTTTGTTCCTGCAGTGAGTTGCCGCTACCTCCTCTCACTCCACTTCCACAGGAGACCCTCCAATACCAGCAGGTAACCTGGCCCTGAATCCTATGAGGTCACTGCTTTTTTCCCCTGGGTCCTGGTGTGCAAGAGAACTTGTGTTCACCCCCAAGAGTGGAGTTTCTGTTTCCCCCAGTCCTATGGAATTCCTGCCATCAAACCCCACTGACCCTCAAAGCCAGATTTTCTGTGGGCCTCCTCTTCCCATTGCCGGACCCCCGGGGTGAGGAGTCTAACATGGGGCTCAGAACTTTCACTCCGGTGGGAGAACTTCTAGTTTGTGGATTGCCTGTCTGTAGGATTTGGGATTTAATTTTCCTGTGACTGTGTTCCTCCTATGCCTGGTTGTGGAGTCTTCTTTGTCTTTGGATGTAGGGTACCATTTCTGATAGGTTCCGGTGTTTCTTGGTTGATGGTTGTTTAGCAGTTAGCTGTGAGTTTGGTGTTTTCACCGGAAGCAGTGAGGTCATATCCTTCTACTCTGCCATCTTGTTTTCACCTTTTGATGTCCTCTTTTACATCTTTGGGTTTATCCTTTTGCTGTTCATTGTACTTATAATTGCTTTCACAATTAAAAAAACTTTAGAAATTACTGGCTTATTTAAATGATTCACTTTCCTATTGTGATTTTTCTCTTTCCTATTTATCATTGCTTCTTTTCTATTTAGAGAATACCTTTCAGTAGTTTTTTTAAGGATAGGCTTAGTCTTACTATATTCTTTAATTTTTTTGCTTGTCTAAGAAGTTCCCTCTTCCTCAATTCTATGTGATAATCTTGCTGATAGTGTATCCTCATTTGGTAGTTTTTCCCTTTTAGGATTTTGAATATATCTTGCCATTGCCTCCTGGCCTGTGATGTTTCTGTAGAGAAATCAGCTGATACCCTTATGGGGGTTCCCTTGTGACTAACTCTTGTTTTTTTCTTGCTGCCTTTAGACTCTTTCTACCTTTAACTTTAACTAATAGTCATTTTAATTATGCTGTTCTTGGTGTGGGTCTGTTTGGGTTCATCTTGTTTGGGACTCTCTGTGCTTCCTGTACCTGGATATCTTTTTCCTTCTTTAGGTTTGGGAAATTTTCAGTCATAATTGCTTCAAATATATTTTATATTCCCCTTTTTCTTCTTATTCTGGATTCCAATTATGCATAGGTTGGCTCGCTCTAATTATCCCAGAGGTCTTGCTTATTGCTTTCTTTTTTTTTTTTTTTTCCACTTGTCTTTCTGTCTGCTGTTCTGATTGGATGATTTCCATTGTTCTAGCTTTCGGATCACTTGCTCATTCTTCTGTATTATTTAGTTTGCTACTTATTGCCTTTAGCTCAGTTTTTGTCTTGGCAAATGAGTTTTTAAATTTTTGTTGGCTTCTCTTTATAGTTTCTACTTCCTTGTTACAGTGATCTGTATTTCTTTTTTTCTTTTCTTTCTTTCTTATTCTTTTTTCCCTTGCTATGCCATGAGGTGTGTGGGATATCAGTTCTCTGACCAGGGTTTGAACCTGGGCCACAGCAGTAAAGTCACAACCACTAGACCACCAGGGAACTCCCTATTTCTATTGATAGCACTTTCTTTCCTTCAGTATTTATATTACGTCCATTTTGAACTTGGTGTTTAGTACACAGGAGAGGTCTGTTTCATTATTTGTTCTTTCAAGGAAATTCTCTTGTTCTTTTAATTGGGAGTAATTCCTCTGCTTTTTCATTTTACTTAACTTTCCATGTTTCTCTGAATTTAGGAGAATCAGTTATCCACTTTGATCTTAAAGGGCAATTTTTATGTGGGAGCATCCCAGTGTAGTCTGTGTGAGTGTAAGAATTTTACTGTGAGGGCTGTTTTTGGTATGGATGCCTGTCACATCTTTCCTCTGTGTGTGCTGGCCATGATCCCCTTGTTAGGGGGTGCAGTGAGTGGTGTGTTGTCTGGACGCCGAGCAGGGCTTCCTCTTTGCTTTGGGGTTGTCTGTTAGGGTCAGGGTCTGCTTCCCAGTTGTTGGAATAGAAGCCCTCAGATGCATTTCTGAGCTGCAGTGTGAGGTAGATACTACTGGAGTGCTTCTATGGAGCTCCTTTTAGTTTCATGGCTGCTTGCACGCTCACAGAGGCAGAGCCAGGCCCGCTGTGAGTGTGCTGAGGGGCTGATATGGTGGGCCCCACCCCTCCCTTGATATGCAGGTTAATAATGGGGCTTTGTGCACATCTCTGGTTGTGGCCTGGCCCACACTCCAGTCCCTTTGGCCTATCTCTGTGCAGCCAACCCCAGTCCTCTCCTCAGGTCTGCAAAAGGACAGCTATTGTATGGTTCCACTCAGATAAGGTAACTTCCAAATCCATAGAAGTGGAGTACAGTAAGTCCTCTACATACGAACCTTCGCGTTGATACTTGCAAAGGTATGAACATGTCCTGTATGCTAGTTGTTGTACTGTTGTTATTGTTCAGTCGCTCAGTTGTGTCTGACTATTTGCGACCCCATGGACTGCAGCACGCCAGGCTTCCCTGTCTTTCACTATCTCCTGGAGTTTGCGCAAACTCATGTCCAGTGAGTTGGTGATGCCATCTAACCATCTCACGCTCTGTCCTTTTTTCCTGCCTTCAGTCTTTCCCAGCATCAGGGTCTTTTCCAATGAGTCAGCTCTTTGCATCAGGGGCCAAAGTATGGGAGCTTCAGCTTCAGCATCCGTCCTTCCAGTGAATATTCAGGGTTGATTTCCTAGAGGATTGACTGGTTTGATCTCCTTGCTGTCCAAGGGACTCTCAGGAGTCTCCAGCACTGCAGTTCAAAGGCATCATTTCTTTGGTGCTCAGCCTTTTTTATTGTCCAGCTCTCACATCTGTACCTGACTACTAGAAAAACCATAACTTTGGCTATATGGACCTTTGTAGGAAGTAGGTCTCTCTTTTTTAATATGCTGTCTAGGTTTATACTGTTGTACTGTACTACTGTGCTTTTCAACATACTGTACTATAAGAATAAAAACATTCTCTTTATTTTTTGTCTTTTTTGTGTGTGTAATTTGTGTGAAAAGTACTATAAACCTATTGCAGTACAGTACTATATTGTGTTAGTTGGGTGCCTAGGCTAACTTTGTTGTACTTACACGAACAAATTAGAGTTATGAACGCACTGTCGGACCGAAACTTATTCATATGTATGGGACTTACTATTGTAACTTCTGGGGTACTGGGGGTAGGGGGAAGTGGGGAGTTATTATATAATAGGGGTTTTCAGTTTAGACTGATGAAAAGTTTTGGAGATGGATAGTGGTGATGGTTGCACAATGTGAATGTGCTTCATGCCACTGAGCTGTATACTCAAAAATGGTTAGGATGGTAAATTTTATAATATCTATATTTTACCACAACAAAAAATTAAAAAGTAGCCCAGTATGGACCAAGTCAGGAGGAAGAAGGGTATTTGACTCTGTATGGGTATCTGGGCCCACCACTACTCTAATATTTACCATTATGCACAATTCTCTCTGCCTTACGTTTAAGCCTGTATAATAAGTAATTAAGGAATTAGGTACGACATGTGTCATCCACAGGGAGATATCATAAAGCAATGGCCCTGGCCTGTAAGAGCTGCGATTAGAAATGCAACCCCCTGCCTTGAGCACTTCAGGCTTCCTACCGCTCCGGGATAAAAGACAAAGCTCCTTAGAAAGGCCGTGCAGGGCTTTGCCCACTCAGAGCCTGTCTTAGGTCTCCAGCACACCTTGCACTTGCTCACCCTTGCTGTCCCTGCTCTTCCAGTGAGGTTTTCACCTTCTGTATGCTGCTGAGGTTGTTTCTTCCTTAGAACACATTCTCTCCTCTCTCTCTGTTGAGTTAGCATTTTCATCCTTCAGAGTTCAGATCAGCTGTTCCTCCGCAGCAAACATTTCCTCACCTCAGATCAGGTTAAGTCCTCTTACTACATGTTCCAGCAACCCTCCATGCTTCCTTGGAAGTATCTTTATATTTTCTGTTTATTTGATTACTCTTCAGTCTTCATCAGATGATAAGCTCTAGGAGAACAGAGACCCTCTAGTTTTTCCTTACGTTGAATCCTGAGTTCATTGAGGGCCTGGCACTCACTTATAAGCCCTTTAATCATTACTGGCTAATGAATGAATGAATAGAAAGATAACTGACAATATTGAACTATTAATAAGTTGAAGATTCTTCTCCAGTTTTTAAGTCACTGATGCTGTACTCTGATCATCTAATACACACAGTCTTCTCTATGTAAGACAAGTGGAGGAAATGAAGATTATTCCACAGTAAGAGAGGCAGTACATTTTAGATTAACAGGTAAAGGAAAACTATTTGAGGTGGGGGTTCATTTTTACAACACTGCATTTTCTGTGCTGATTTTTCAAAAAAATTATAAGCCCAGTATGAAACCAGAATGACACTTCTTTTAATTTCCCCACACTGGTAGTCATTGATTTGCATTCATATTTCAGAGGAAATGCCATTGAATTCAGGAGAAATCTAACCTGAGTGGCATTCAAAAATTGCTGGAAAAGCTTAGTTGCCATACACTGTGCTAAGCAGGTCTGTTAAACACTTAAATGTATAATTTTCTACAGGCGCTTTTGGTAGAAACATTCTTTCTTCTTTCTCACATCTTCTAGCAAACCTCATTATCCTTCTTGTGACCCTGTAGGCATTTCATTTTCCCTTGGCTTGTTTGCAAGTTTTAAAGTATTAACTGCATCTCCTGCTTCAGGAAGGGTTGCTTGGCTACTACCCTGTTTTTGCTGGGTGAATTCTTTTACTTCACTGTCGCTACCTTGAATAATGGCATTTAATACATTTTCAAAGGAGCCAGACATAATTAAAAATCCCTTATCTTTATTAAGTATAGCAATAGTTATTCTCATTTGGAAGACCAAGGGGAATATAATGGGAGAGTATGTATTAATTTTGAATAATGTGGAATCCAGATTAAAATAAGGTCAAAAGAGGTCAGTCACCATGGAATTGGGAGAAAGGAAGGATGTCATGTAGGATACCAGCTTTTAAGTAAGATAGGAGTAAGGAAGAGTAAACAAGAGCAAAGATGCCCAAGGGATAGGCTATCAGCTTCATTTTGTCAGCTTTTAAAATTATCTAGGAAAGGAAAACTATATAATGGTGGAAAAGCATTACACTATATAAGGGAAACTTTGTAGCTGATACTAAGGTCTATGAAATGGTAAAATGCTGAAGAATAATAACTTCAATAAAATTTTTTGGTGACTTTTTAAATTCTCTGGTAAATTCTAGGTTTTCGGCTCGACTCTGGATAGAAGGCATAATGTTGCACAAAACATTACCCCTGTACCTGGGGACCTTGAACTATTACATAAATGAACACAGAAAGGCATTTGGCTGCTGTGGCATTTCTCAAAGAGGCCTTTGACTGTGAATGTTAAAAGGGATTACAGCAGGACTTTGCAGAGCCTTGAATATGTTAATGAACATTGGGAATCATTTCTAAGAAGAATCATTTCTAAATCATTCCAGTTTTTTGAAGATGTCATCTTGGTTTTGTGTCTCATTCTGCAATTGTGTGTGTTTTGGAAGGAACAGTTTGTGAACTTGTGAGATTATAGCCTGAAATACACTCTGGAAAATGCTGACATTAAAAAACAGACATGGGTTGGGGAATTAAATTGTTTTGGAAATTTTTTCATCAAGTAGTATACCAATTGCTTAAATCACTAAAAAGTGGTGTAGGACCCATAATAGCTCTAAAATCGGTGCCTCTTCAAAGCAGCAGTATTCCTAACAGCTAAAAAGTGGCAACAACCGAATGTCCATTAATTGATAAGTAAGCAAACAACATGTGACATATCCATATCATGGAATACTATACAGCCATAAAAGGAATGGAGTACTGATACCTGCTACAATGTGGATGAACCCTGAAACATTATACTAAGTGAAAGAAACCAGACACAAAAGACTCTGTATTATATGATTCTATTTATACAAAATGTCTGGAAGAGGTAGATTCATAGACAAAGCAGATTGAGTAAGTCCCCTGTATATGAATCTTTAAGTTGAGAACTTTCAAAGATGTGAACATGTGTCTCATCAGCAGCAGGCGTGAGTGAAATTGCAGCTTGCCCTCAGTCTCCTTTTGCTGACCGTCGTTCATCTGGACCATGGCCCACCCTCCTTCCCGCCTCCGGTCAGTAACTCTTCTTGCCTGTTCATCTGATGCCAGCCCCTGAATGCCAGTTCTACTGTCCTGCTCCTGTACTTTTCAAGGTGCTGTACTGTAAGATTAAAAATGTTGTCTTTATTTTTTGTGCTTGTCTTGTATATTATTTGTGTGAAAAATATTATAAACCTACTACAGTACAGTACTATGTAGTTGATTGTTAGTTGGGTACCTAGGCTAATTTTGTTGGGCTTACAAAAAATTAGACTTATAAATGCACTCTCAGACCAGAACTCATTTGTATATAGAGGGCTGACTGTAGTGGTTTCCAGGGACTGGTGAGAGAGGAAAGTGAGAAGCAGCTGCTAGTGGGTATGGGGTTTATTTAAGGGATAAGGAGAATGTTCTTGAATTATATAGTGATGATGTTGAACAACCTTATGAATAAACTAAAAACCAATGAATTGTATACTTTTAAAAGGTGACTTTTAGAGTATGTGAATTTTATTTCAATTAAAAAAAAAAATACAGCACCCCACCATACCAAGTAGTTATCTCTCCTATATTATAGGAACTGAGAACAACACATCTTTTCTTGTCACAATTATATTTAATGAAGGTACTAGTTGTTATTTACAGAAGATATACATACATACAATTCCTGCACATTAAATGTAGCCTAATTGTGGAAACAGGAAAAAATGTACTCCAAAATTACATACTAAATAAAATAAATAAAAAGTAATTATTTGGCACAATATCTATATGTAGCAAATAAATAACTCTATACCATTGATTGAATGAACTATTTACAATCTATCTGAAAGTGCAAAACAATTGCTGAAAATTAAGGTATCTGTAATAACATTTAAGTCCAGAAAATATGTGGGTTTTTTAAATCAGTAACAATAATTAGCCAATAGTAAAGGTTTCTTAATGCCCAGGAAAATAATTTTGAAAAATTTTTTGTGCATATTGTGCTATTCTGAAATGTCTTTTTTTTTTTTTAATCTTAACGCTGGCAATTTTAAGAACCTTGGAGTTTCTCAGTGGAATTCTTATATATGCAATCCTGATTTGTAAATTTTAAAAAGTCATATTGTAAACGTAAATATTATTCTATAAGTCATTCAGAAATTACAGACCAGTCTTCCCTAAAATTACATAAATAGCCAGAATGTTTTATACTAATGTGGTCAGGTACAATTCCTTCAGAGGTAAGACTATGAAGATGGAAGAATACAGCCTCTAGTTTGGAGTTACATGGATTCCTCAACACCTCCCAAAAACCCCATGCTCAAGTCAAGATGTTGAGTTAGAAATTATGAAACTATACCACCACTGATGTAGCCAAATAAATACCATTTGTAGCACATCTCATCCTGTAAATACTCCTAGAAAAAATATCAGGAGCTTGATACTTCTCTTGACAATGATATTTCTACCATACTCTTCACGTTGCTCTTATTTTATGTTTCAGCAAAGAAGATGGCACAACTGGAAATAAAATCAAGTGACTATGAACAGGGGATTTCTAAGTTAGAGTGTGCAAGCTGATGCAAGTCAAAGAATTTCTTCTCTTGTCATGATGCTGGTAAGCTGAATGCAGCCCTGAGATGTCTCAGGAGGGGTTTTTGCTTGTTTTATAGAATTCTCTAGTGACAATACGGTCAGTAGTAGCATAAATGGCATTTTTGAAAGATTGTGGATGGAGGCAAACGTTGTTCTGGGCACTTGAAATGTCTATGGTCGACGAGGCTCTAGTCTGTGTGACATCTGTGATAAAGTTCTCTGGTTGTCAATCACATTTAATTGCCGTACATAACTCCGGACATCCTGATGGTTCTTATTAGCTTGAGCTGCATCAGGATCTATCAAAAGAGAAAAGAGTAGGATTGGCATTGCATAATATATGCATATAAGATACAGCTTTATTTTCTCTAATTTATTACATTTATCATGGATTCCTGGTTTCCATCAAGACCTTTCAACACACTATATTCTCTCCCACCCTTTTCTTCCTTGGAATCATGTATTTCGATCATTTTCCTTTGCATCAGATATTGTTTAAAAAAAACACCAAATAAAAATGAAAGCATCACCTGACAATCCTGGTTATATATTAAAATTGTTTCCCCTTGCCATCCCCCAGAGTGTACCACTGTGATCTCTGCTCCCTTTGACCCAGACGAGGACTAATGGCAAAAAGACATAGTTTTCATTAGCTTCTAACAAAAGCACTTAACACCTGAGCTGAACTGAAGCAAGCTAGTGAGACTCTAAGTCTGACTGCCCTTAATACTTGCAGACAACATACAGCATTACTGCATAGATTGTATGACTGTCCATACTCAGAAAAAAAATCAACTCAGGCTAAAGTCATGACTTCTACTAGACCTTCAATTCTCTGATGCTATTTGTTCTGAAATCCCAGTTACTATTCTAGTTTCATCCACTCCCCAAAGCATTTGAGCACCAGAGTGATCTGAAGTCAACTGATTTCCCTAAAACCAGGCTGAAAGAAGAATCAAATACCCAATCAGATGCCTATACGGGTAATAGATGTGAATGAGGAAGGTTGTTTGACCTCTGGTGAAATGGGAAAGATAGTTCCCTTTAGAAGTGACTATCCAGCTCCTGCATCCTGAGTTGGCGGATCTTCCTATTTTTCTAGAGAAATGAGAAATCTGGATTTCTTCCCTGGGAATTCTTCCATTTTTGAATGATTACATTATTTCAGAATAAAAGGGGGAAAAAAGCTCCATTTAGATCAACACCTCAGCCATGGTCCATGGGTGGCCTCTGCCCCATGGATGCCAATGTGGGACAGTAGGAGTGGCTGAGCCAGCCTGGACTCTGGACCAGCGTTCTTTCTGCCATAGCACATTGCCTTCTGCAATCCATCTGTTCTCCTTAGATCCACACACCACTCCCAAAGACAATTAGAATGCCATCTGCATGGAGGGCGAAGGGGAGTGTTGCAGGTCTGAACAGAGAAAAGCAGAGAGAAGATACAAAGGCCCCACTTGCTCTAAGAAGAAACTCATCAGTATAATTATCACATATAAATAATACCACAGTGCTTAATTTCCTTGCTTGTCACTGGCAGTGTACTCTACATGTACAATATACTATAATTACATTGTACATATTCCCACAATGTTTATGAATCTATTCCTATAGCTTTATCTATAGATTGTTGACTTCAGAGCTGAGCAGCTGTTGTTTACTAGCAGTTACTGATAACTTCAACAAATGCAGTGGATATATATATATATATATGTATTCCCCCCACCCCATGTCTCTAGGAGATGTAGGAGAATGTAGGATTATACTTCCAAAGAAGCTTATAGGACAAAATATATTCTATCTTGGTTCTTGGACCTCATGGAGAACCTTCTCAAGGCTTTGAACCCTCTTAGGCATTTTGTGTTTAATTTCAGGAATTTCCTAGACCCCTCTGAAGGGCAGTGGATTCTAGGTTATGAACCCTTGTTGTAGTCATCACCTATATATTTTCATACTTGCTTGTATAACTGCTTTATGACCATGTATTTATACATATAGTACATTTCTAGATGAAGAAATATGAGACACTTTAATTTTGGCAGAATCCACATAAGAACAAGTGATGATGTGCAGGCTGTTCTCATTTTGGAAGAAAGTGGAGACGTAATCATTTGAATAAAATTTTTTTTAAGGATCTTGCTCCCTAAGACAAGACTATTTTTCCTAGACCCCCCACCCCCCACCCCCAGGTATTAAAAAATAAACGTTTAGCAATTCTGGTATCCTGTGTTAGCAAACCCTTGTTTTGGGCCAGTCCTGTGCTAAGAAGAGCAAAGATAGCTCTGATGAATAAAATGAGAAACTTTAGTCTCTGTGCACTAGATTTATTGGAGGGGATGGTACTGGTAGCCTCGCAGTCATGTCCATGTCAGATTATCGTGTTAAATTAATGACCCCAATGGCTTCAAGTGACTCATACAATGAAGTTAGCACAAAACTTTACAGGGGCCACCTTCTCACTCCCAGACCAGCTGGAGGGAGCCAAAGGCTCCAAGCCCCACCCAAGGTCCCAGCCCTGAGGAAACAGTAGCACTGGCCCAGCACGATGATCTGGTGCGATGATGCCACTTAACTCCCAACAGTTTAAACTTGCTATTTATTATTAGTGACAGTTTCATATTAAAGCATTTATTGTACCAGCTATTGTGCTAAATGTGCAGATTTAAGAAAAGCACCTTAATTCACCTAGAAATACTAGAAATATAATATGAATTCCTGCTAAGGGACCTTTTACAAGTGTGCTTATACACATTCAGGCAGTCTCTCAATACCCCAAGAGACAATAAATATTATCCTTCCCAGTTTATAAATGATGGAATGAGTCATCATGATTTGATGTGAGTTTCTTAACATGAAGCAGTGAGTCATAAAGAGAGTTGGTTAGAGGCAGGATTTGTTGGCATTCATGCCTTAGTTGTCTCTATCCATTCTGAAAAGAGCAAATGAACTTTCTGAGTTCATTCATAAAATAATATTCTTATGGTTATTTTCTAGTTTTACAGCTAGAAAATCTTTAAACACAAGGCCCTTGTCCGATGGGATTCACGATTCAAAGCGTCTCTGACACAATCAAATATTGTCCCGGCTTCAAGAATGTCTCTGTAGCCCCATTAAAAAGGACTTAATCACTAAGATCCATTTTGCGGCAGCATTTAACTTACTGAAGGGTTGGCTCCTGCAGTATCTCACTGTTCTGGCAGTATTTGCAATCATTCGCTAAAAAAAAAAGAAAAAGAAAAACTGAAATTCAGGTAAGCTTAGTGTAGAATCCAAAAAACAAAAACAAACCACACCGTTACTTACTTTAGTGATACCTGGGACCGTGAAAAATAGCAGGTTCTGATCTGTTGATTATCTGGAGGCAACTGGTTGATATATAAGCTGTTTAACTACTTGACAGAGGCACCCCCTACCACCCACATACACATACAAGGTATTTGTCAGGTGAGGAATACTACTGGAATAACTCTAGTCTAATTGCTTATTCCTTAGAATGTAAAAAGCAGGCTGTTGTTCCTGGGTCTGAACCTTATTCTTCAGGACCAGTTCTTACCATCCTCTCTTGAGGTCACTGTGAATTTGCAAGAGAATTTGTAGCTATTCTAGGTTTGGAGAGGGTTTAGCTTGTCAAGTTCCTCACTGTAAACAGTAATGAGATATTGGATGATGTGGACAGAATGGTCATAGATATTCTATCGCCACAGTTTTCCATACACTAAGCATTATTAGCCTTTTTCATCTTCCAGCAAAAGTGTGTGTTTTAACATTAACCTTAATTATGTGATTCCCTCCTTCTTCCCTCCTTCATCCTTTCTGATTATAACAGGAACACATGCACATTTTAGAAAAATCACAAAATCTAGAAAATGTTGAGAACTAAGTAAAAAATCACACAGAACATTGCTTCAAAGAGTAACTTCAGCTATATTTTGGTACATTCCCTTCTAATATTTTAAATATATATAAACATCTTTTTTTCAAAAAATGGAAGTCACATATATTTTTGTTTTGATTTGAATTATTTCACATGGCATTATGACTTTTCCATGCCATCTTCACTTTAAAATCTTTTTTTTAAAATAACCAGGTATTCAGTCTTGTGGATGGATCATAATTTATTTAACCTTTGTTAATTTTGTCATTAAGTAATCTTAATTCCTAAATTTCGGCTACCATAAAAACTTACAAGGAAACCTTTTGAACTGCATTTAAATGAGTTAAAAGACAAAGAAAGGAGGAAAGAAATGGACAGAAACATGAGGAAAAACATGAGGCAGAAGCACTGTTTCGGAGCCACTATTTCTTGCCCCTGCCATTTTGAGGGTAACTGGGACCCCTAGTCTCTGTGAAACATCTCAGGATACTTGTTCTCAAGGTTGTCCCTCAGAGATGGTGGTTAACTCTAACACGAGCAGAAAATTGATAAGGTTCTGGCCAGGAAAAGAGACTTCCTAATCTCTGAGTGGCTATTTAACTCCAGTCCTTGCTTGCTTCTCTCATTGACCGTCGGCTTGCCAAAATTAGGAGATGACTCTGAGAAAACTGACACAGTGTTAAAAAAATAAACTTATTTGGGAGGGAATTTTTCTCATAGAAGAGTTGAAGCTTTACAAGTACACACAGGTGAACATTCATAATGCCTCGCTGAATATTACTGCTTTGAGGACTCTGGCAAGCATGAAGGGACATGTGTCTGCAGTGGGTAATTTCTCATACACAAAGAAGCAATCGGAAAAGTTTGAACTTCACTTTCATAAAGGATCCTGAAAACCAGCATATCCATTGATCAGCATGAGAAATATATTACAAATACCTCCAAGAAAATGTAACATACAGTGTATAATTAGCCTCTGATATATGGAGCCCTGAAATAAACAGTTAACTATGATAATTTTCCTGCTAATTTACTTTAAGTTGTTTTTTCACTTCTCCAAAGGCTTTGCATCCGAAGGGCACAAGTATACTCCATGTAGAATTATTGTAATTCTTCAGATATTGAATGGAATGTAATTACTGAGAACCCTGGGAAATGCTGCCAGTATGCCCCTCAGAAGAATAATAAAACAATTAGCAGGGGTCAGAAACCTCTTCCTATACCATTTTGTAGGGAGTAATTGTTCTGCTTTTTAGTTTTGAAAGCTAAAACATTTCATTCTGACTTTGGTATTAAGACTCCTCTTTACAGCTATACTCTGAGGCTTCATAATTTTTAGCTCATTATGTAGTTTAAAATGTGAGAACAATTGTTTAAATCAGTAATTTCCAGCTCTGGAGTTCATTCTAACCTTTCTAAATCTTTGATTAATTTTAACAATGGTTTTAATTTTGACGTATCCCTTTTAATTGTACTCAAAGATAACTTCAGTTTAACTTCGCAGTCCAAATCTGGCTTTGCAACGGGGCCCATTCTTTCTCTTTGAGATGGCTGCACAATAATGTTAGAAAATGTAACATTAGCAGTGCCGGGACTCCACTACCACTGCTGGTCAGCGCAGTTACAGGATGCTTTCTCAAGGCCAAAGAAGAGTTAACTGGATATTTTCAACCCGACCCCTCCTTTGCACCCACTGACCCATGCAATACAATATTTAATATGCTACAGGTGCTTTCCTGGGTTTGCAGGAGAGTTCAGAAGTTCCCTTGTTTAACTGTCTCCAGGGGCATAATGCCATCAAAGCTTGCCTGCAGATACTGGCTCCTCACTGTTTAAATGCATCCAGCAACAAGTCACTCAATTACCTCCAAGGACAACCCCTTGCATTTTTCAACATTTATGACTACTAGACATTTCTTTATCATTTTGAGTCCAAGTGTTTGCACCTTTGTTTTTCACCCCATTTATCCTAGCATCCTATCTCTGAGCTCTTAAGCCACAACAAACATGTTTAGTTCCTTTAGGACAGTTCTTCAAATACTTGAAGATAGCTATCATGGACATCTCTTCACCCCCACATCTATTCTGGTTCAGCCTAAATATCCCCATTTGCTTCAACAATTCTTCATAAGTTTCAGGTCTCTTCTAGACAGTCCTCTAGATTGAAGTCCACAATTTTAAAAAAGCTACATTGCTGATATTTGAACTTCTAGTGAATTAAACCTCTCAGCCCTCTTCACTGAACTTCCTTCTCTGTAGATGTGCAGGTGGTTTCATGGACCAACGTGGAGAATTTTGCATTTATCACCACTAAGAGCCATCCAGTTAGTTTTTCTATCTTTCTGCAGACTGAAGTCTTGTGTGTGATTTTTGACAGCAGGTGACTGTTTATTCATTGCTATTCTCAGTGAAAGTTGGCAAAAACTAAGGTTAAAAGATATAGGCTTTATTATCCAACTGTCACAGCAGGGATGAAGCCAAAAATTATACCCTAGGCTTTGGGGCCCTGCTGGAGCAGGTTGGCCTGCATGGAGCAGGCCAGGCAACTTTCCTCCAATGCCAGCCAGTGGGAAAATACCTGATCACTCCAAAGCAGAGCTTCTCATCTTTTTTTTTTTTTTCCCATCCCAGCAAACCCGGGGTTATGATACATTCCTATTAGCAACTGGCTTGTTAAAACAGCGATTTGTAATTCAGGGACAAAATGAGGAGAACGTGCTCCTTTAGAAGGGACCTGTATCAGAGCAGGTGGGCAGAGCAAGGCCTTCTCTACACCTGCCCTGACTCTGATACAGCCCCACCCCATGCTGGGAAGGTCCCACCTTAGGGTTCCCTCATCAGCCTACCCTGGTGGATGCAAACCAAGAATGCCAGGCTTCCCCTTGGGAATCCACATTCCAAATTTCCCAGGACCACCATTTTCCTTGCGACTAATTCTCAGTATGGGTCTTCAGAGCTTATTTGCAAGAATTGTGTTCACACAATTCCTCACCTACAGGATGAGAGAAGGACCCAACCGAAAGCTGATGAATCTCCCTCAGGATGTGAACTCACATGGGGAAGCTCAGGAAGGAAAAATGAGGTAGCAAGCCAAGGTTTCTGTAACTACCCTCAGGTTTTTTTTTTCCTTCTTCTTCTCAGTGTTTATTTTGAAGTAATTTCAAATTTTAAGAAAATTTGCAAGAGTAGTCCAAAGAACTCACATATAACATGGTGAATGTGTCTTAACAAGACCAACCCTTTTAAGGGCACTTCCCAGGCTTTGGGCCTGTCCTATTGAGCAGGTCAGTGGGAGTCTGGTCTGGATAAAGGCGTAGACAGTGCATAGCCAGTGACCCTGCATCAGGTATTTATTGATTATATTAAATATATCACTTATATAAATTACATAATATGTATGAAATATAATAACAGTATTATTTCTGGATCAAGCTGTAAACAGAGTGACCCAGAAGCACATGTCCTCCCTAGGGTCTGAGTTGCAGCATGACCAGCACAACGATGCCATCTAGCAAGGGAGTGACCAGTTGTGGGCAATCAAGCCTGGCCCATGTGAGAGGCCCTGAGGCTGTGCAAATCTCCCTCAAGCTAGGAGGCAAGCAATTCCTTCCCCTTGAATCCAAGGAGGGGTCAGAGAGGGCTCTTCTCAGATGGGTCCTTGGGGTCTGGGCTTCCCCGTTTACCTTCTGTGGGACCCTCCCCTCAGGGATGGGCTGGCCACCTTACACCTTCATGCCTCTCCAGATGGCCAGCAGCCCACCAGGTCTCCCCAGCCATCTCCGGCTCTTCTGGCCAGCTCTGTACTGACTCCTGTGCCGGGTCTGAGCTCTCCCTTCACACTCCTGTCCCTGGAGGGGAGCAGACTCCTGTGTCTGTTTTTCAGGCTCGGCCAGCAGGCCCTGCAGGCAGTAGCAGCTGGCACTGTTCCCCTCCCGACCTCCTCCCCTTCAGAGCAGTTGCCAGAATGCTCAGCCAAGCTCCCTCCCTGCTCCCTTGATTAGGCGCTCCTGCCCTCAGCAGTTTTTGTCTTTCCTTTTATTGCCCCTTGAGACCTCTGCCCTCCTTGTTCTTAAAGGTTTGCCAGACTGCTCTCTCCTTTCTTCTTTCTCCCCCTTCTGATTTGACTCTGCCCTTGTCCGGTCAGATACAGGACCTCAGTCAGTTACTCCTAGCTTACCATGTGTAAAACCACACTCACACCATTCTGATTATTTCACTCAGATCCTCATATATTGGGATAATAATTTTTTTCCACATGTATATGTAGAAGTATATCTGTCTCTCACCTGCCAAGATTGTGCCCGTGACAGCAACCAAGTGGAATAAACGCATGGGGAGGACCAGAGAGAAAAGATAAAATGGCCCAGGAGCTGACCCAGTCTTCACCGTATATATCCCTGAGGAAGAATCCTGGCTCCTGTCTCATCCTACAGATCTTTAATATCTAAGAGGTGAGTGGCATACAGATACAAGCAGGTAATAAGCATGATGCTCATGGTATACTGTACATGTGATGGCCATGGCAGCTCAGGGGTCTCTGTGGGCATTTGCAGAGAATTGTGCATCTCTGTATGCAGGGCAGGGCCCTACAGGACTGACATAGCACCACAGGGAGGAGGCGGACAGAACAGGGTCCACCGAGGAGCAGAAAGCTAAGGAGTTCATCTTGCATAATGTATTGGTGATATAAAATGCTTGGGACATTCTGCTTGATCAGGTTTTCTAATAAAACAGAAAATGCGTTTGGATTAAATCGTTACATAAATTCCTTTATAAATGCTTTAGTGTATTGTCCTATCTCACTAAGTCTAACACCGGAATAGGTGTTATGCAACAAATATTTCTTTCATATTTATGACATGCCAGACACCTTTCTTGGTGCTAGAGAAATACCAGTGAACTGAATAGATCAGATACCTGGTCTAGGACATTTACATTCTAGTGGAGAAGATAAGCAGTGAAGAGACAATAAAAAAAAGATCATCTTAAAACGTGAAATCAATTGTTGAAGCAAGGTTATCTGTTGAGAATCAGCTGTCTGACAAGGTGTGGAGGGTAGAAGAACATTTGAAGAGTGGTCAGGGAGGACTACTTGGAGGGAGGGATACGTGAACTGAGACCTGAATGATGTGAAAGAGTCAGACTGGTGAAGGCTGGAGGAAGACAATCTCAGGCAAAGGTAACAGCTAGTGCAGAAGCCCTGAGGCAGAAAGAAAGGAAAGCAGGTTGGTCTCACTAACTTGGACTGAGTACAGAGAAGATGAAGTGTGAGATGAGGCTGAATGGGTGCTCAGAGTAACAAGTCTGGATTTGATTATACTGTATTTAACAAGGTTTTATTTTTCTCTGATATAAGAAGTTACCTCTCTGCATTTTGCTTGTTCACACCATTTTTAAAATAGAAGTAAAAATAAATAAATAAATAAAATAAAAGTATAGTTGATTTAAAATGTTAGTTTCAGGTGTATCATGAGATGATTCAGTTATGCATATACATGTATAAATCTATATTTTTTTCTTTTCCATTATAGTCTGTTACCAAGATACTGAATATAGTTCCCTGTGCTATACAGTAAATCTTTGTTGTTTATCTATTTTATATATATTATTGTGTATCTGTTAATCCCAAACTCCCAGTTTATCCCCTCAACCCTGGTTCCCTATTGGTAACCATGTTTGTTTTCTATGTCTTTGAGTCTGTTTCTGTTTTGTAAATAAGTTCATTTGTATCACTTTTTTAGATTCCACATGTAAGTGATATCATATGATATTTGTCTTTATCTGACTTACTTCATGTAGTATGATCTCTAGGTCCATCTATGTTGCTGCAAATGGTATTCTTTTTTATGCCTGAGTAATATTCTGTTCTTAACACACACATACATATATATCATATCTGCTTTATCCATTCATCTGTCAATGGACATTTAGATTGTTTCTATGTCTTGGCTATTGTAAATAGTGCTGCTATGAACATTGGGGTGTGTGTTATCTTTTCTAATTAGAGCTTTCATCTTTTCTGGATATATGCCCAGAAGTGGGATTGCTAGACCATATGGTAGTTCTATTTTTAGTTTTTTAAGGAACCTCTATACTGTTTTCCATTGTGACTGTACCAATTTACATTCCCATCAACAGTGTGTGAGGGTTCCCTTTCTCCCATACCCTCTCTAGCATTTGTTATTTGCAGACTTTTGGATGATGACCATTGTGATTGGTAGGAGGTGGTACCTCATTGTAGCTTTGGTTTGCATTTCTCAAATAATTAGCAATGCTAAACATTTTTTCATGTGTCTGTTGGCCATCTGTATGTCCTCTTTGGAGAAATGTCTATTTAGGTCTTCTGCCCATTTTTTGATCAGGTTGGTTGGTTGTTTTTGAGTTGTTTGTATATTTTGGAAATTAAGCCCTTGTTAGTCACATCATTTGCAAGTGTTTTCTATTCCTTAGGTTTCATTTTGTTTATAGTTTCTTTTGCTATGCAAAAGCTTATAAGTTTGATTATGTCCTATTTGTTTATTTTAGCTTTTTCTATTGCCTTGGGAGGCTGACCTAAGAAAACATTGCTACAATTTATGTCAGAGAATGCTTTCCCTATGTTCTCTTCTAGGAATTTTATGGTGTCATATCTTATATTTAAGTCTTTAAGCCATTCTGAATTTTTGTATATAGTATGAGGGAGTGTTCTAAGTTCATTGACTTATATGTGGATGCCCAGACTTTCCAATACAACTTCAGAGACTGTCTTTTCTCCATTCTGACATCTCTTTTATTACTGTTTTGAACTAGTTTTACATCTTTTATTGATTTTTATGTGTTATGTTTTATTTTCAACTGCATATAATCTTAAAAGCCAAGGATTACTTTTTGGATTTCTTTATATTTCCTAGCAAAATTTTTTGCTTAGACACTCTACACATATTTAATTGCTTTGAAACATACCCTTTGGAAAATCTACATTTAGCCCAGATCATGTATTCTATATAAAGAAGTAAACTTTCAAAGTCCTTTGAAAGATTTCTATTGTGTTGAAAAGGACTGGGAAATGGGTAGATTTGAACATTTAGAGTTTTACTTGGAGATTCTTTTTTCCATAGATTGAGGTAAGTCCAGTGCTCTCACCATGAGTCTTGTAATAATGTTATTGATGATAGAAAACAAATTGTTGCTAATAATGTAATGGCATGATTAGTGATACCCAAATATAATGATTCAAAACATTTTTCTTCCTTTATGAATGAGCTTCTGTTAATGTTTCCAGAAGAACAGAGGTTTGCCTCAGGCTTCTCATTCCAAATAAAATGACTATCTTAAAATAATATTAATAAATAAATTCACCTAAATATGGGTATGTCTGAACTAGAACCAACCTCCTAATACAGCAGCAACTGTGGCTATCAGCATGCTTCACGCAGCCTGGGGTAGTGGCAGCCGGCCAGCATATTATCCTCTGATCCATTGCTAGTCTACCTCCTAAATGTTATAAATATTCATGTATGCCATAGAAAGCTACAAAGGGCTTTATTCAAACATTTTTTTGAATACTCCTTTATGTTTCCCCCAAATGAAAGAATGTCTGTTTTTTTTTTTTTCTTTTTGCATAGGATCAGAGTGTGAATTCTCTTTTGTTCATACTCATAAATCCTGAAAACCAATATGCAACAAATTCTCTAATCCTCATTTCATACCCCAAGGGTGAAGAGGTTCAAAATAAAAATACTTAGGATTGGCATGGCAGCTCACTGTGACTGTGCAATGCTGCCACCAAAAAAAGCATCTGTGTTCCCAACTACCCAGGTGACTTCTGCCCCTGGCAGGGACTCCCTCAAGGGAGACAGCCTCCCAGCCCCATGAAGGCTGCCAGCTTTGCTCACCACCGTGGCTTTGCTGATGAATGAGGGGGAAGCTGCGCAGATATCAACCTGGAAAGGGAAACAGACAAGTCCTTTCCTAGGAACACACTAGTAACAGCAATCACTAGCGAGTTGTTAAGTGGTAGTGGTGGTGGAATGGGAGCAGGGTGGGCTAGTTTATGGGGAGAAAAGGTTAGAAAAGTTGGCACCAATGCCAGGCTGGTCAAAGCCAGGTTTCAAAAACATAAATCCTTTTTTAAAAATTCCAGTTCATTTTTCAGTAACACCTAACTCATGGAAGGGCAATTATAAAATTCGCTTTCTCTCAGTGTGATTTATCAAATGAAATAAAATTTATCACTGCTGGAGCAGAGAACTGTTATAATGGTACTCTTGCAGTATTCTTTCTCCCCTTTTCTTTCATAGTAATTACAACCCCTTAGTTTTGAGTGGGGCATTGGATACCCAAAATAAGGGCTACACATTCTTTCTTTTCATGTGACTATGTTTCTTCTGTCTGATAAAAGGTGAGCCAAGTGGTAAGTGCAATTCTGGGTCACATCCCTACAGGGAAGCAGCAGGTCTTCACCTTTTCCCTTTCCCCTTCCCTCTAGCTGGCATGGGGGTGGTGGCGGTCCACCGTCTTGGACCACATGGATGGTGAAATGGCACAAGAGAAGAAGGCTGGAATTTTGACTGCTTCCTGGAGCAGAACTTCCAGACTTAGACATTTAAGTGAGAAAGGAATAGACTTATCTTGCGTAACCCATCATTAATTCAGGCTTCTATTATTGCAGCTGAACTGCTATCTTAGCTCTTCAGTTGCTTTCAAGCAAAAGTGGACTCTGTCAGAGCAGGCTGTGAAGGACCTCTCTCCTCACTGCCAGGCATGTAAGAACACACTGCTGTGGGCATGAAGCACAGAGATGGGGAAGGGGAACTCCCTTAATGTCCATTAAATACGGTCTTGACTTTTCCTTCCCAGATGCGACACCAAGATCTAAAAATCCAGATGAAACAAATTTCATCCTCCTTGACAGGTATTTTTGCTTTTCTTGTTTGTTCTGTTCAGTTAACGTTAATGATCAAAAGATCTAACGCTCAATCAACTCTTTAGGAGACGGACTTCTACCCCTCTGTGCACACGTATACTTTACAGTCAAATGGTTGGCTTAACTACCCTTTGGTCTGTATTTCTGCCTAAGTGATCTGGAAGGTTCTTTACCTATTTGCTATATCTTTCATTTCTGGGAAACAAGTTTTCTCTTGAGAAATTAGGGAACTATGTTTAATTCTCCATACTAATAAGTGAACAAATAATGTTTTTACTTTGATCATAGAATTACTAAACTGACACAACAAGAGAGATATTCATACCCTACCCTTGGTATGGGTGGAGGCGGGGGACTGCTAAGAAATATTTGCCCTCTAGCACAGAGTTTAAAGAATCTGCACCAGAGGGCAAATTCAGTTGGTAAGAATCTGTCTGCAATGCAGAAGACCTGAGTTCAATCCCTGGGTCAGAAAGATTCCCCTGGAGAAGGAAATGGCAACCCACTCCAGTATTCTTGCCTGGAGAATCCCATGAACAAAGGAGCTGGTGGGCTACAGTCCATGGGGTCACAAGACTCAGACATGACTTAGTGACTAAACCACCCCACAGAGTGTCTTTGCGGAGTGCGGACTCAGGTGCCATTTCCTAAGAAGCTTAAGACGCAGGACCTAGTGCCCAGCACTTGCTGCTGTCCTCTACCAGGCTGAACTTTGCAATAAGCTCATTCTCAAAGCTGAATAGTATGATCTTTACAGGATGGCTGTGGGATGTTTTGAATTCTCCCAGAGTCACACATATTAGCTGGATTTCAGGAAACAATTAGAACAATTTTTCTGGTAAGAATGCTTATAGTACTCTATGACTTACAGGAATAGTTAAATACCCTGGCCCCACCAGTGATTCCCCAGGGATAGTCAGGGGTGGGGGGGGCCAGCATCCCCATTTTCTGTTGGGAAAACTGACCCATGGAGAACTTAAGGGACAGCTACAAAGTGATGAAGCTGACCCTCATGTCTCCTGAACTCTCAGCCCTAGGCTTTTCCTGTGGTGCCATGTTCACCGCTGCAAAGCGTACCCCAGGCACATGCTCATCCACACAGATATAATATCGCAGTCCCCATCCCTGCGGGCTGCGGCCAAAGGATTTAGAAGACAATGGGGCATTCCATGAACATGCACTGTGTCACTAAAGAAAGGCTTTGGCAAGACCCGCCTTATTGCTTCACAGAAGATGAGAAAATTAACTGCAAAATAACAAATGGTTTTTTTGGGAGGGGTGGGGTGGGAGGGGCTGGAAAACTGAATATGCACCACTTCCACACAACTGTTCCTTCTAAAAAAATTTTTGTTTTCAGTTAAGGAGGATTTTCAAGTTCCCGCCCTGAACTTGGGTGAACTTTACTGGACTAAGCAACACACAGTCAGGTGACTACTCTATAACAAAGATTTTCTGTGGAGTTGCCTTTTACCTACATGCACTCAAGTCAGTCTCAGCATATCAACATTTCAAAGGCATCCTGGGGTGTTCTAGCTCCACAAACAACATGGAAGTCACTCTGGAACATTCGTGCATTTTAGCAACAGGCAGCCAAGGATGAGGCACATAGTAAAAAAGCTAGCTGCCACTGGGGCCGCAGCACAAACGCTATTCAGTTTCACAAAGGAGAACTGACAGATTAAACGGGGTAGCCAATTTGAACTGAGTGTTTCAAAACTCCTTTATGTGTAACTAGCTTTTCAAGGTGGCAGCATATATGGAAATTATTTCCTTTATTAGTACCAATGCAAATTTTTATTTAAAAAAAACATCGTGGTTAAGGTTAACAATACGTACCATTTTTTCAAAGTTTACTAGATTGTCAATGAACGTCTTGTTCCCCTCATGAGTAAATGTCATATCTGCAAAGAAATAAAAGTCACATTCTAATCACTAACAGAAATATGTCATACAAAGAAACCACAATAGCACCATTAGATTATGCTGAAGGATTTGCATAACACTGCAGCTGAAAAAAGCCGATAATAGTTCCTTTTATGTTAGGTGTTTAACTTTCTAAAAGCATTTTACCTGAGCTTAGTTAAAATTTCCAAACTAACCCTCTGTTTCACTCTCAAGGCTTCCAAACCACACACATATTCTCTGCTCCTGCAATAATCTTGCCAGCCCTTTCAGAAAAGTCAGGGCAGAGGGGGGATGCCGAGGAAGGTGGGAAGCTCGGATCATTCTTCCCAAGGAGGTCAATCTGATTAGGCACCTGTTCCTTTCTTCCCATACACTCATCACTGGCTCGTCCTGTGCATTTCCTTGGAATTACCTTTAATGAGCAAAGGCATGAAGGGGATGAGAGGAGGGTCCAATTTGGCTACTGTCAGCCTGTAGGCCCTGTGGTTTCTTGAGGGATCCTTTAGAGAAACAGAGATGCTGGTTAAGGACTAGTGAAATGTACACCACCCTCTTCTACCTCCTAACCCAACCCAGCCCTGTCATCTCCCAATCAGGTAGTTCTGAATCAAGTGTAGCTACAAAAGAAAGGTAAATTTAGTTAAACAGATGGATTTTTGTTTTAAAACAACTTCCCGTACGACAGGAAAATAAATAGATTTTTTGTTTCCTTTCTTCATTGAAAGGAAGATACGCCTCCAGGGATCAAGGGAAGAGATCCCCTTTGAGAGCCAACACAAAATGTTAAACAACCCCCAACCACAAGAGTCCCCTTCTCCTGGGAGGACGGCCTCCTTCCGGGGAGCCCAGCTCACCCTCCTGGCTGCTTTGCACTGCCAGTCTCGACTTGCCTTCTCTGAAACTCTCCTATGACTCCTACCAAGTCCCAGTCACTCCTTTTCTGTCTGTGAACACCTCCCTGCCAATGGGGAAAAATAATTTGGCAAGCCAAGGAAAATGCAGCTTGCAGACCCTAGCCAACCTGTGCTGGATGGAAAGGATCCCATTACACTGCTTTTCTTAGTTACACAAATTGACCTTATGTGGGACATAAGTCCTCTTTAAGTTAGTACCTGAGAGTGCCATTCATTAGTCAGACATGCTTGTTTTAGCAGCACTAAAATGGGATCATAAACTTCTTAAAGTCATACAAGGACAGATAAAATTTCTGAAATGAGAACTTCAGCTAATCAGAAATTGGATTAATGCAGACAGTGAGTGGAATAAAGGAGCCACTGTCACTTACCATTAAACTTTCAAACTCTGCATAGAACTTCTTGAACTTGCTTGGCAGTTTCTGTTAATGAAATGAAAATGCCACACTCATATGTCAGATTCAATATCTAGATACTTATCATGTGTTACCATTTCTAGGGGAAATGTACTTCTTTTGGCTCTTAATCAAACATCTCTAAGACAGGCTAGACTGTAATCTGTCTTGTCATTTGAGGATAATCTTAGAGATCTCATCTTTTAAAAGTCTTAACCTAGTTGAACCTAAATTAACTATGGATGCTTTTGGTCTTATTGCCTTCTATAATGTTTTCTGAAATGGATTATTCATAAAGAGGGCTGTATTCCCAGACTACAAGTGGTTTGGCATTAACCCCCACCACACACAGTTTTAAACTCTCAAATTCCCACAATGAAGAATTTAGACCAGCAATTATTATGATTAAAAGTTTTAGAAACTACCTAGTTCAACCCTCCTCTTCCTTTACCTTGTAACCTACAAGAAAGAGAACAGGGATTTTTATCAGTTTTTTTTTTCTTTTTTTTACGGCTGTATTCTCAGGGCCTAAAAGAGTAGCAGCATGATGTCAGGTACATAGTAAATGCTCAATACATATTTATTTGGCTAGATTAAACCTTTTCTTTATAGACAGAAGAAATTAACCATCAGTTTAAATGACATGCCAAAGTCACACAGCTGGTGATGGTCAGAGCCTCTGTAATTCATGTCTCCTGCCTCTTTTTCTCTTGTTTCTCTTCTATGCGAGACGCTTTCCTACACAAGCATTTCTCCCACAGGATTTCTCTGCCCTGCTCTAATACAAAAATTGATAGTTCTATCAATTTAGTAATTTCTCATGGTTGTATCGTGGCAGATGATTTGAAACCACTGACTGTACCCGTACATTTACGCCAGTAGGTCAGTGATGAATCATTTTTCAATCTGTTGGTTCTCACTTTGCTAGGTCCTGAGCCCATAGGAAAGCTGAACTTTTCTGACAGGGCCACACAAAGAGCAGTGTGATGTTCCCCATTCCGAGACTGTGAAAGTGCTGACCAAGTCTGGAGCCTTGAATGCCCCACTCAGTTCTGCTTCACACCGTGACATCCATGGGCAACAACTGACTCACCTGTCAGGCCTCTGCAATCCCCTCAAAGCTCCTCTCTCTTTTTTCTCTCTTCCGTGAATGGGTTTGACCTATTTCCATTTAAACACTGTTCTTGTTTAGCTGCTGAGTCATGTCTGACTCTCTGCAACCCCATGGACTGTAGCCCGCCAGGCTCCTCTATCCATGGAATTTCCCAAGCAGGAATACTAGAGTGGGTTGCCATTTCCTTCTCCAGGGGATCTTCCTGATCCAGGGGCCAAACCCACTTCTCCTGCTGGGCAGGCAGATTCTTTGCTGATGAGCCACTGGGGAAGTCCTTAAACACTGTAGAACATCTTATTTTGTTTCTAGGAACTAGTATCCTCATAATCTCTAAACTCATTGTCCTAGTGCCTCTTTTCAAGCTGGGTTTCAGGGAAACCTGATATCGTTGTTTAGTGGGGAGGTTCAAAGGGATGAAGGCTGGCACGGACATCAAGGGATACAAGAGTCTCATGCCCCATGGAGCATTCAAATCACCATGCTCAGTGATAACTTTCCGTGAACACAGACAACTTATAAAATGAGGAGTTGATGGAATTTTTGGTTACGCCTGTCACTCTAGTTCTTTCTTTACTTAGCTGGCTTTTGGGTCAAAGGCAGGAGTGCATATGGGAATAAAACTGGTGTCTCTATACTATTATCTATGCACACCCTATGGACTTACTTTCCTGGTGACTCAGTGGTAAAGAGTCTGCCTGCCAATGCAGGGGACATAGGTTCAATCCCTAGGTTGGGAAGATCCCTGGAGAAGGAAATGGCTACCCACTCCGTATTCTTGCCTGGAGGATTCCATGGACAGAGAAGCCTGGTGGGCTACAGTCCACAGGATCGCAGAGTTGGACACGACTTTGTGACTGAACAACAGCAACGACAACAAAATCCACACCCCCACGCTTCCAGAGCAGGGGTTCTCAAGTGGAGCCAACTTTTACTCACTCTCTACACCTGGGGATATTTGGTAATGTCTGCAGACCTTTCCTGATGTCAACACTGGGGTGGGTAGAGTGAGAGGTGCTACTGGTTATATAGTAGGTTGAGGCCATGTGTGCTGCGTAGCCTCCTCCATGGCACAGGACAGGCCCCTCCACCCTCACGCATGCAACAAAGAACGATCCTGCCCCAAGTCATCACCACTGGGGCCGAGAAACGCGGCTCTGGGTCCTCACTCCCACTGGCTTTATCTCAGATGAGTCTTTTCCCCTCCATGTGGAAGCATCCCCTGGGCCACGTGGTTTCACTCTATTCTCCGCTTTGTTTCACTGACTGCCTCACAGCTGCCCCCTGATTCCTGGAGGGCAGCCTCTGTCCCTCAGGCTGCTCCTGCTGCTCACTGCTGTGGTGTGGGAAGCACGTGGGAGGGGGGCGGCCAGTCCGGGAAGATGAACCCAAGTCAGAGATGCTTGAGAATGAAAGCTCTCCCTGCAGAACGACCCAATTCCATTTCACCTTACAGATAAATGTTTATACACGATGAGAGGGGGGGGGCTCTCCTCTTTGCAGTAGCATGCAAGGATGGAAACACAAGCTCACAGACTGATGTGTTTCTGCCTCTCCCTGTGGAATGAAGGACTAGATGATGAAACTCCCTTTCTTGGCTGCCTACAACCAGTCTCTGCACACCGCCCCCCACCCCAAGCAGCCTCCTGTTTTTCTCTTTAGACCACAGGAAAGGGAACTCTGAGAGTGTTCCTCCATGCTACAGCCTTAAGGTCTAGCTCCTATTATGTGTACCTAGACCTGGCCTTCCCTGACCCCCATGAGCCTTCATACCTGATGATTTTCTCAACCAAATGTTTGGTTTGATTTTCCAAATGATTTGATTTTCCCAAACCATACATGATTTTCCCAACCAAATCATTTGGACTCTGCAAGAGGATTAAATGCTGGAAACAGGTAAGGGAAAGCAGACTCTCTGAGAGGTTACCCTAGATTTCCAAAGATTCCGAGAGCCGTGGGCTACAAGAAGGAGACGCTTGCACCCTGGCTTCACGGCTCAGATTTCTTGGCAGCGCTAACTTTCACTAGCCGGAAGATGCCCAAGATGTGTGGCACACGGGCCTCACCAATTCCCTCATTCCTATATTCGGGGGATGAGCTGCTGTGTGCTGCATCTGCCTGGAATTTTCAGAGAAACCCAAGACAGAGGACCTGTAAGGACCTGTTCTATAAACAGTGGAAACACAGAGGAGGGACAGAGGGGGAAGAAACAGTTTCAAGAGGGAAGTGGGCAGGAAAATGTTTCAAAGAAAACATTTAGAGATGCAAACAGCTGACTTCGGTACCTTTTTAAAGCATCCTTGCGAATTAAGTCTCTCTCATCTACTCCTTGCCCTCTTTTTGTGTTCCACTTACACATACTTTTTCTATTTTTAGTAAGAGCCTATTTTTGTGTCTATGTTCTATGAGAGATTAGTATTTCTTTGACTATATACCACATGTAAGGGGTCAGGCATATTTTGAGTACTTAGCTAATGAAAAACGAAGCTGTTCTCTAGCATAAATAACCAACTGTCAACAAAACATTCATTGTATTTGCCGTAGAAATTCACCACACACCTGCTTAACTTTTGCACCAAACTGAATTCTAGCCAACTGTTGTTCCTTCCTACCCACAGAGGTCTGCCAGGTAGTTAGGAGATACTTGGTCCTCAGCTGGGCCAAACAGTTGGCCTTCTGGCTAATTCTCCCAGGAGCAAGATGACTACTTGGATAAAAATGGATCTTCTGTCCTCTCTTAATTACAGATACAGCCTATTTCAAAAGCAAGAGGCAGACACCAGAGCAGAACAGGATCTATGAGCAAGACCTCTGAAGTTAAGCAAGCAATGCTGTTGATTCTGGTTATACCTAGGAACTAGACTTATTATTTATATTGTATAGAGCAAGAAGCTCAGACTCCTTTCTTTCCCTCCCCCACTGCATTGGACAATGCCTTTTAAAATTCACTCTCTGAGGCAAAAGGAGACAGGTCACCTCCCTCAAAGTGTCCCACCTTTTCCACTGTTATATAAGTGTGAGAAATACTTTTATTAAAAAGGGCTCACTGATGAGTTTGTGTTTTTGTTCTTAAGGCAAAAGTCACAGCTGGGTCTCTGCTTACCTCCCATGTTAGTGCGAGGCGGCTCACAGCTACATTACTTAGTCCCATGACGATGGCAAAAAAGGAATTCAGATTTTTGTACTCCTTACAGCTGAAACACAAGAGGCACATGTTGTAGTAAAATGCCACTTTTGAGTGAGATAAACAAATTAGAGTTCTATTTTCTGATGGTCATTAATAGTCATCAGGACTCCTTCACGAGAACAGGCACTGATAGATTTAATGCTTTAAGTTCCACTTGGGTGACCGTGTTCTGCTGTTTGATTTCTTACTGTAATATTAGAAAGGTGATGTGTACCTTTCTAGCCATCTAGGTTCAGGTTTTTAGAAGGAATTTCAAGACACCTACACTAGGCATTGCTATTATAATCCCGAAGCTTGCTAAAAGCCCTGTGGACCTGGAGGAGAACATCTCATGGGCTAGGAAAAGACACAGCAAAATGTCCTTGGAGAATTCCAGGTCAATGCTGGACACCTTACGCTCTGGTAGCGAGAGAGGGAAATAAGAAAATGCTGCCGCTGCAGCCGCCAGGGCTTCTAGCTGCCATGTAATGCTTCTAACTTGTTAAAAAATATCAATTTACAAATCATGATCCCTCCAGTGCAGGAGACCTGGGTTCAATCCCTGGGTCAGGACAATACCCTGGAGAAGGAAATGGCAACCCACTCCAGTATTCTTGCCTGGAAAATTCCATGAACAGAGGAGCCTGAAAGCCTGGGATTGCAAAGAGTTGCACATGACTGAACACATGCACACACAGCTAATAACCTAAACAACTAACCAAAAAATAACCTTATTTTTTCTGTAATTTTTCAATGTCGATAAAGCTGATCATTCTGAACCTGTACTTATGCCATTATTAGCTTTTATGAATATATATCTGGGAATAAGAATATTTTGGAACAAGACCAAAGGTTCTTATCAAAATGCAACATTTAGTCTAGGTACTTGGTTTAACTTAAGAAGAAGGAAGAAAAAAAAGGAATCTTCAACTTCTTCATACCCGCTCCTTGCAAAGGGAAAAGAATTCACTTTGCAATGAGCACAAATCCTTTACCACAAGTCAATATGGTTATCTAAGTTGACTACATCATAATTAAATCTTGTTTGGATTAGCATTTTTGCAAGAGGCTAATTAAATTGCTGCGTTTGCTCCCTGTGTTCTCCTTGCAGAGTGCTTCGTAAATGATCTGTGTGGAAATGGGAAAACAGATTTAGAGAAGCTATGGCATGTCTCTCGCAGTGCTGGGGCTTTATCTGTGCAGGGCACAGAGCAACTTCAGACACTGCAGGCTGAAGGTGGCGAGGAGGGTCATGGAAACGCCCCTTGCCTTCGTCCTAGCTGTGTGCTCATGAAAGGACATGCAGGCCTGCTTCTCTGCTCACGTCTCTGGTCACTTGATCACCCTAGGTAAGTCACGAAATTTCTCTCTGCCTCAGTCTCTCCCACCTGGAAAAGGCAAGGATAACATTTGGACCCCCAACTTCACAAAGTTCTGGGCAGGTCGAAGAGCTTCAATAGAATATATGGAAGTTCTCCAAAAATACCACGCAAAACATACTTCCTGCCACTAGGTTTACATCTCATGCATGAGGATCCTGGTTTCTGAGTCTACAGTTTTCTCTAGCTGGATTGTGTGAAGAGTTCTACTGTGTGGGATGTATGTGAAGTTGCTCAGTCGTGTCCGACTCTTTGCGACCCCATGGACTGTAGCCCACCAGGCTCCTCCATTCATGGGATTTTCCAGGCAAGAATACTGGAGTGGGCTGCCATTTCCTTCTCCAACTGTGTGGGATAGTGCAGCTTAAATAATGTTTAAATAACATAAGCCAATTTATCCTGAAGGCTAAATTCACCCATAATCAGAAGGAAGAGAGAGATAAGAAAGACAAAAACATTAAAAAAAAAAAAAAAATCCCGAGTTCCTGCAAGGCTCTCCTCTGCTGCTCTGTAAAATAGCAGCGGCAGGCCCCTACAGGTTTTCCATCTCCATATCTGTGTGCAGACTTCCTCTGCCCTCCCTCGGTGCACACGGCCCTGCCAGGCTAAGGGGAGGAGAGGAGGTGCCTTAGAGAACAGGGAAGCACAAACTGTCACATCTTCCATAGTCATCTCCTTCCAAATAGAGACATCTGGCCCCCGCAATCAGCCGATTCATGGCTTCTGGGAAAGTGGTTGCACTCCGAACCAGAAATTCATAAGCAACATTTTACCAAATCTTTCTTTCAAAAGTCATTTTTCCCCCCCAAATTAAGAGATACCAGCATTTGAATCCAAGGGCTTTGGATATCCCGCTGAACTCCCAAATTTTTGGCAAAATAATTCAAGGCATTTGGCAAGCTGGCATGTGTGAAATGTCAAGCAGCGGTTGCTTCTTTGTTTAGCTCTGGAAATTAGACTCTGTACGGGATCTAAACTTTTTGGCTCAAGCAAACTGCCCAGCTGGGGTCACTTGGGCTCCCCACCTTCCTAGGCTAGAGCTCCCTGCTTTTAGAAAGGAAAGACGTCTCGCAGCCACAAGCTGCATTTAGCATTTTATTTTTAGCACTGTGGTGATACCAGAAACATGGAAGTAAACAGGAGGTTGTCAGGCATATCTAAATAGCAGGAGAAGATTAAATTCATGTCAGGGAGAAATCTAACTGGCCCCTGCAGTAAATAAATTGTTTCCCACGAAGTGCTGTTAAATAGAATATTTATAAGACGCTTGCTTTTTCTGATGTTTATGGAAATGATTTTCATGGGCCAGGTTAGCTCGTCTTTATGCATTTTATGGATTTTATCCCAGCTGAGTTGGAAGCACAGTTTTACATGTATGTTTCCACTGCCCTCTACTGGCAAGAACGTGTCAAGTTAGACCTCAACTCGCCTAGCTTTTAAAACAGAACTTTTGCAGCAGAACTTTGCTGACAGAGCCCTTAAACTGAAGGAGGTACAATCTCAGTAGTTCAGAGCAAAAAGAGGTCATGATTTTAACTTGAGCCTCAGTGCTGAAGGATGTTAATTTATATATTAGTGTCAATATTACAAAAGCTAGACAAAGCACAACTTTCACAAGAGTTCAGGTACTCTTAAGCCCCTGTGGTTGGTATGTTAGTTGCTCAGTCGTCCCCAGGCTCTTTGTGACCCCATGGACTGTAGCCCACCAGACTCCTCTGTCCATGGAATTCTCTAGGTGAGAATACTAGAGTGGGTTGCCATTTCCTTCTCCAGGGGATCTTCCTGACCCAGGGATTGAACCTGGCTCTCCTGCATTGCAGACATATTCTTTACCATCTGAGTCACCTGGTGCATAAACAGATTTAATATCTCATTTTGCTTTTTAAGGTGTAATCTAAGGGGACAAAATGAAACCACAGCTCAAATGTTTTTCTCTCCCTGAGTGAATACTTACTGGGCTGCGATCTTAATAAATTTTTTTAAGAGCTGAACACGCTTGCTAGGCTGGGAACAAAGGCAAATCTCAGTGACAACCCAAAACTGAATTTCATTAAACCTCCTCAGGAACAAATCCAAGTTTGCTGTGGTCTTTTTAAAATGATGCCTTCCAAATGTGTGATAGATTAGCTCCAGCTAGAAGAAAGGAAAACAGTATCACATCTTTGTTTTTAAATCAAAACACCAGCTTGCTCCTCCATTTGACATGCCAAATTGACACTGGTCAGCAAGCATGAATATAATCACTGACTGGAATTCAACTTGAACTTCAGCTTGAAGACCTCAGGGCTCAATGAGGCTTGTTGAATACTGTAACTATAAACTAGGTGCTATTGGCTTAACATACTCAGGAAGACAGAGCTTATTGCAAATCATAAAGATTTTTCTTTACTCTCAAAGACTTCATAACAGGCTTTATTAATATACTCAATATTTGGCAAAAAAAAAACAACAAAAAACGTCTCATGTGACTTTCACATTGCGGCATGTATTCACATTTGCAGGCAACATCCAGAACTGCCATGAAACTTATGAATGCATGCTCTCAATGGAGCACCTTACCTCATGCACACAGTTGAAGAGCTCCCAATCATAAATTGTCATCTGGTAGGCCAAATCTTTGGAGCTCATCAGTTCAAAAGTTCCCATTGTTCCAACAGTTGGGCCCTCCTGTTCTGGCAAGGGAGTCTATGAATAATAATATGAACATATATCAGTATCTCAAAACAGACAAGCTGAATGCTGTTAGGACTTGGAGGGGAGAGGATTTTGAAGATGCTTTAAGGAATACCTTGAAACTTTGATTTTACCCAGAGGAGAAAAAAGCCTTTGCTCTTAATGCTCACTTGCCTCCATGTATTTTTATAGTAACCATTATCACTCTAATCAATTCCACTGACTGAAAAACATGGACCATGGCAAATACGATTCAGTGACAACTGACCTATGGAGGTTCTCTTCTGCATGGGCCTGGGAGCTCCCTGGAACCAATTCCTTTTCCCTGGCAATCATGTAAGAAGTTCTGTTTCCCACTGAGGCTGTTCCAGAGCAGGTACTGGCATCATGGTTTGGGTGTTTAGCTACTTATTATGGCAGGGGCTGGTGACACTGGTAAAGTTGCTGCATCTACATCTCTCATAATAGACTGCCTGGGACTGCTAGGTGAAAGAAGGGTCTGTGATTACATGGGATTATATGTGATGTTCATTTCCTCCACTTTCTGAGAGATGTAGAGCTAGGAATGATAGTCACATAGTCATGGTGTTTGGAGCTAGGCATCAGAAAACTAAATTCTGCTACTTTCTGGAAGACCCTTGGTCAAAATTTTCCATCCAATTTACGTACTTCATTTTTACTTTATGAGAAATGAATTAGGGTGCTTTTCCTTAATACGATGAATGATTTGTATATACTAGAAACTTTACTTATATTCATACCCATTGATCTGCAATAATAGTTTAAAGTTATAAAAGTCACATGAATTAAAAGATAGTTTCCCCAGCATGATATAAAACGTATTTGGATATCCAATATTTAGGTTGGAAGTACTAATATTGTTCACACTCTTATCATCATTCATTATTGTCATCATCACCCATAACCTTGATATTCTCTAAATGCCTGCTGCTTTCTGGGCATTTGAAAGTGTGCAGTTTAACAGAGGAATCAGCTCTGACTTGTGAATATAGCACTGCATGTCAATAAAGAATCAGCTGTTGGCATTTATTGCATGTATGTATAAAGGGACAGACAGAAGCATCAATAAACACCAGACTCCCAGATATGTGAAAAACAGGTGAGGAAACATGAATGGGCTTTTGAGAGGTAGTGGGCATTTGGAATGAATATGTAGCCTTAAGAGGTTCTTGGAAAAAAAAGCTGGGCTTTAAAAGATGAAACTGGGCAGGTTTAGAAGGGCAAAGTTTCCTCTGAGTATCCAGAATGGTGGGTCATAGGTTGGAGGATTGCAGCCAAGGCATGAAGGTGCAGATGTGTTATCAGACTTGCTTGACAGGAACAGAGAGTTCAGGGGAACAGAATGGACCATGTTAGAAAGTCTTGGAGTGCCCAATGGGAATTAGGGTTTTGTAATAGACCAGGTTAGTGCCTGTTTCAGAAAGCAGCAGACCCTGAATGTAAACCGCACTCTAATTACATAGACTTGGATGATCCCCTAATCTGTTGACTATCTTTAGCTCTTATGAGTTGGGGACCCACTACCTAGTACCTAGATACCACTCTAATGGCAGAAAGTGAAGAGGAACTAAAGAGCCTCTTGATGAGGATCAAAGAGGAGAGTGAAAAAGCTGGCTTAAAACTCAACATTCAAAAAACTAGATCATGGCATCCGGTCCCATCACTGCATGGCAAACAGATGGGGAAAGAGTAGAAACAGTGACAGATTTTATTTTCTTGGGCTCCAAAATCACTGTGGATGGTCAGTGACTGCAGTCATAAAACTAAAAGACGCTTACGATTTGGAAGAAAAGCTATGACAAACCTAGACAAAAGCAGAGACATCACTTTTCTAACAAAGGTCCATTTAGTTAAGGCTATGGCTTTTCCAGTAGTCATGTATGGATGTGAGAGCTGGACCAGAAAGAAGGCTGAGCGCCAAAGAGTTGGTGCTGGAGCCTGTAAACTGTGGTGCTGGAGAAGACTCCTGAGAGCCCCCTGGGTAGCAAGGAAATCAACCCTGAATATCCATTGTAAGGATTAATGCTGAAGCTAAAGCGTCAATACTTTGGCCACCTAATGCTAAGAGCTAACTCACTGGAAAAGACCCTGATCTGGGAAAGATTGAGGGCAGGAGGAGAAAGGGGACCATGGAAGAAGATGAGATGGTTGAATGTATCACCGACTAAATGGACATGAGTTTGAGTAAACTCCAGATGATAGTGAAGGACAGGGAGGCCTGGCGTGCTGAGGTCCATGGGGTCGTTAAGAGTCAGACATGACCTAGTGACTTAACAGCAACAACCACCTGGTACCTAGGCTTGTTAAGAGAACAGGATGGGAATAATTTAAGTGTGAGCACGTGCCCCGCACAGAAGGGGCCCCCACCTTCCCAGCTGTGCTGCACCGATGCAGAGGTCCAGGAAGAGTGAGGAGTACAGCACCTGTATGGACAGGCCAAACACTGTTGTTGCCGATTCACTCTAGGCCAGGAAGAGCAGGGCACAGAGACCATGGAAGAAAAATCATTATTCCAAAGTTTTAAAACTTGGGGAACTGACTTGAAGCTAACGGGCAAGTAGTTTATGGAAACAAGCAGTATGGTTTCAAGCATGGTAGGTCTCAGGTAGGAATGTCAGGAAGCTCTTAAATGCTCAGCAGGTGGACTCTGTCTAAGGCTCCGGCTGACTGGCCACATCCTACCTTCCCTCTTGCCTGTTTGCTCTGCTGTGGACCTGCCCTTCATTCCTTGGGTTTGTTCTTTCCTCAGTCTGAGTCCTCATCTCTTTCCCTTGAGGTCTTATGGCTTTCACAGAGGGGATAAATTAGCCCAACGACAGGAAAGATGGCTGAGTGCCAAAGAATTGATGCCTTCAAACTGTGGTACTGGAGAAGACTCTTGAGAGTCCCTTGGACTGCAAGGAGATCAAACCAGTCCATCCTAAAGGAAATCAACCCCGAATATTCATTGGAAGGACTGATGCTGAAGCTCCAATACTTTGGCCACCTGATGCGAAGAACTGACTTATTGGAAAAGACCCTAATGCTGGGAAAGATTGAAGGCAGGAGGAGAAGGGGGCAACAGAGAATGAGATGGTTGGATGGCATCACCAACTCAATGGACATGAATTTGAGCAAACTCTGGGAGATGGTGAAGGATAGGGAAGCCTGGAGTACTGCAGTCCATGGGGTTGCAAAGATTCGGACACAACTGAGTGACTGAACAACAACAGGGAAGATGCCATAGAATACTTTTCGACATGGATACTAGTATATCATCCTGAATCCCTTTTGACAGAAACAGAAACCCCTGTTGAATCTCTACTTTTTATGAGTGAACAGGGCTCACCAAGCAAAGGGCAGGCCGACTGCTTCCCTCCATGAACCACCAGGGAGGCAATCTGAGTGGTACAGAAGGCTCCTCCATCTGAAGGGGGAATTACATGCTGGTCCCTTAGGAAGCAGATTCCCGGACCATTTTCTCCTAGATATCCCTGTGGAAATTTCCTACAGATGAAGCACAGAAGAACCTTTGTAGGGTCTGCATTACATAGACAGATCTGAGAAGTGCTCACACCAAGGCAAAGAACTCCTGTAGACTTGACTTGGCTCTTTTTGAGAGCTGATTTATCTGTTAAGCTTGGATGGGGTGATTAGGAGAATAGCACTCTTATGCTCCCATTGTCCTGACGAGGAAACGAAGACATTAAAAGGATGTGCTGATTGTCAGTGACAAAGAGATGGCTAAAGCAAGCTGTCACCCCAGTGTCCTCTTTCCTCGGGCTTACACACTCTGTACCCAGCTCTGCAATGGCATTTGTCACACTGGATGCCATCACACTGGTGTCCCACACTATACTATAAGCTCCCTGAGGTGCAAGGACCATGATGGATCGATTTTCAAGACCATGCTAGAGCCAGAATCATCCACAACACCTGGAATGATATAGGTTAGGCCCCAAAGAAAAACCTAAGAAGCTAGTGAATGGATAAAAGTAGAAGCAAATTACAGTACAATGGGGTTTTATTGCAAGTTGCTCTGTACTAACATTTATGCTTAAAATGTCAAGAAAGTAAAGCTCTAGAATCTGAGCCCTTAAGTGACTAGGACAAACTGCTGACACTACTAATTCTAGACAGCACTTCAGCACCACGGTTTGTTCTGTTCCAGGCTGTTTGTGTTAGTTTCATCTCCCAATTTGACCATGATTATTGTAAGGACAGAGGCTCTGGGACACTGTTCCAGTGTCACGCAGATGCCGGCACTTCATATAAGTATGTGTTGATGGATCAAAGGTCTGGCCAACATTCTGTACTGCAGAGTCATTCTGTGTCCGACTCTTCCTGGATGGACTGTCCTCAAATCTTTAGAAAGTCGGAAAAAGAGCTTCATGCCTACAGTTTTGTGACGACTCCTTAGAAATGATGGCATAACTGGCAGGCCAGTGAATGGCAGAGCACCAGGGAAGAAGTTAAGCATGTTCACGTCCAGATACTTGCCACAAAGTAAGCTCCTTGCAATTACGCATGGCTTAAAATGGAAGACTAGGATGGACTGAGAACTTGTAAGGCAGGAGGATTGTGTGCAAATAAACAGAGGCTTAAAAAGTTAGTATCTTCCCCACAGACAGCTGGAGATGGTCCACATTCTGCATCTATACACCATGTCATCAGACACTGAGGCCAAGAACCAGCTGGCAAGAGAGGCCCAAGCCCCGAGTGGCAAACGCATCACAGAGCACCTTCAGCAGGTTTGCAACTAAACTGGCTTTTACTGGGTTTTGCTGCCAGGAGAGGGTAGTCTGACTCATTCATGCCATTTCTCTCCCCAATCTCTCAAAACTGGGAAGTATTTATTTTCAGAAAGCAGTGGATGTAGATAAGGAAAAAGCCATGAAAAGGACAGTGAACAGACTCATATCATACAGTGCTGGTGGGTGAGGGAGGTCAAGAGAACTCATGCCCCTTTTGCAAAGTTCCTCTCCAGGTGAATTCAAGAAATCACAAAATCTGCTTAACCTGTGCGGCTGCACAAACTAGCTCTCCCCGGGTCAGAAGGTCAGAATCACAATGAGGCTAAGCAAGCTCTAGAAAGTCCAAGAAGGGGAATCTTGATTTACCTACAACATCTGATCTGATTAAACTGAACGTATTCGTGCTTCACTCATGTAGTTAAATTCTCCCCACTAAAATGCAATCCAGCTTCCTTGGTGGCTCAGAATCCATCTGCCGGTGCAGGAGTTGCAGGTTCAATCCCTGGGTTGGGAAGACCAATCCCAGAGAAGGAAATGGCAACCCACTCCAATATCCTTGCCTGGGAAATCCCATGGACAGAGGGTCCTGGCAGGTCCATAGGGTCAAAAGAGAGTCAGACATGACTTGGCAACTAAACAACAACAACAAAATGCAACACACTGTAGTGCTTGTGTTGCACTTTTCTTAGTAAAGAAGCCCTGTGTGTCTAACAGATGGGAAAAACTAGTCCTCTGAACTGGCCCCACAGGCTCTCGAAGATACTCTAATAGCAATTCATTTCCATGCCTAACTATTGAAGGAGAAACAGAAATGAACCCCACCAGAGCATAAAGGAGAGAGGGCCAGTCACTTGTTAACACGGTTGATTAGGCCTTTACTTAGAGAGCTGTGTGGGGCTGTGAACAGTGTTTTGGAGACTTAGGGAAGACAGCTGGCCTCTGATATTTCCCGCAGAAGATGGAGAGAGCCCTTTCAGGGAACAGCATTTTCCCTGGACCATAGAGTGGCTCTGTCATAATGCATTTCTACATCCCCCTAAGGAGCAGGATAAATCGCAATGTCTGGCCTTAAAAAAATTATTTCTATCCTGGTCTCAAAGTGTTCATGTTTTTTAATATCAGTATTTAAATCGGGGACATTTCAAGGAGGTGAATTACTATAAAGAGTTCTGAAAGCTGAATTATGCCCCAATCATAGTGCAACTTGGTGAATTTCCACAAAGGAAAATCTAAAGCTCAGAGCGTCTCAAATGAACACCTGAGGCTTACCTAATAGACCGGAGAAAAGAAAAAGACAAGTAGCATTCAAGAATTTTTTTAGCAACTGAGTTCAATGTGACTGCAAAATTAAGCTCCAGACAAGTTTTTCTGATTGCAGACGCTGCTCCAAGGCGGCCATCCACACCTACCAGTGAATCGAATTGCTCTCGCGGGCAAGCAAACAGACGTCCATTAATGGTGAGCGTTGTAAATACTGAAACATCATTAGGTTTGAGCACCACCTTTTCTGTGAACATAAAAAGCATGAGATTGCCTATTAAATGCATCTGAGATTTGCTGTACTGCCCTAATCACACCAACAAATTGCCAGCTTGGTGAATTACTGGAACATGCAGAGTGACTGCACAAAATACTGTACTGAAGGGATCCACTGAATAAAAAAGACACAGCAATCACGCAGGCACACAACACTCAGGATGCCATCAGAAATGACCCCAAAACAGGGATGGAAATACCTGAGGGTCAATTTACCCAGTTCTGCACACAAAAACCGCACCTGCCATTTAAAAAACAAGTTATGCTTCTAGATGGTAATTAATGCCCAGCCTTTTGGAGATGACAGTATCACTTTTAGAAAACAGGGGTTTTCTGAGCCCCACATGACTTTTGATGTAAAATTTATCACTATTTTTTCACTCATTCCCTAATTTGGAGGGCAACTGCATTATTAGATGAAGTCTCTTATATTTAAAATAGTTCATACAAAAGATATTTGTTTAGCATTTACTATATGCTGGACACTGCTCTGGACATTGAGGATACAGAAGGGAATGATACAAAAAAAAAAAAATAGTCCCCAAAGAGCTTACATCATAGCGAGGGATGCAGACACTGACAATGTATCAGAGAGTAAGCAGTGAGGAGGAGACGACAATAGAGCAGGGAGGGAGGCTGGGAAGGATGGATAAGGGGGAATCAGAAAGGAAGGAGGGGGGCCTCCATGTGACAAGGACAGGAAAGCCTGAAGGCAGTGAAGGAGGCGCCTGGGAGAACTACGGCGAGAGTGTGCCAGAGGGCTCATGGTGGACAGACAGACGTCCTGGGTCATGTGCACCAGGAACAGAAATGGAGGGGGATACTTTGAGAAGCCAAGATATATTTAAAAATTCTGCCTCAGTGGAATAATTTGTCTTTAAATGCGGCAGAAATGGCCTCCCTCGGATCCTGAAGGATCCTCCAATGAGTATCAAATCATTGCTGGATAAGCGAGCCTCAGGGCTCCCTCCTGCAGCCTCTCGCTGCAACCCGTGCAGACCCTCCCAAAGCTCTGGTCACCTGGACGGTGACTATTTATTGTCTCCCTCCTCGCCAGCCTCTGAGCCACTTGGAGGCACAGGCTCTGCATACACCTCCCCTCCTGTCACAGCCACACTGAGTGGCCAATAAATACATGATGGATGAAAGTAGGCAGTAGTCAAGTAATCCTGTGGGGGAAAATACTCCTCAATTTGTCAATGAGCTGAGTTCCTGCCCTTTCTACTGGGAAAGGAGGGAGACATCATCAGTCAAAAAGAACCAGCCTGTGACCACCTCTAACTTCAGACTCATGAAAACCTATAGCCTTTAGCCAGAAAAGCCAGGTGTCCTCTTAGGGCCCACATGTCTCAGAGCTCCAAGGCCTTAAACTTCTTTTTTTTTTTTTTTGTCTTAATTGAAGTACATTTGATTTACATTGTTGTGTTATTTTGGGGCTTCCTTGGTAACTCAGATAGTAAAGAATCTGCCTGCAATGCAGGAGACCAGGGTTCGATCCCTGGGTCGGGAAGATCCCCTGGAGAAGGGAATGGCAACTCACTCCAGTACTTTTACCTGGGAAATCCCACGGACAGAGGAGCCTGGTGGGCTACAGCCCATGAGGTTTCAAAGAGTCAGATACAAATGAACAACTAAGCACATTGTGTTGTTTCAGGTATATAGCAAAGTAATTCAGTTATACATATGTATGTATTTATACACACACACACGTATATTTTTTCAATTCTTTCCTATTATAGGTTATTATAGCATTAAGCTTTTCTGCTTAGGGTTTACAGGAAAACTCCAGGCTGACATCCACACCAGAGACCTCATTCCAGCTGCCTCTTCATCTCTTTCTGCTTCAGAGTGGGCACCTACTGGATAGGGGATATTAAGACACTAGCCCAGCCCACTTCTAACCGCCTTCATTTCTGTTATTTGTGGGCACACACACAGCACCCACTTGTCCCTTTGGATCAGCTTGAAAGAGCCCCACTAACTTCCTGCCAGGGTTCTGATTGATGGCATATTCCCCTCTACAGAAGACTCCTACCTCCTCCGGAACTCATCTTGACGATGATCAAGCCTTCCCCGGAGCCCAGTTTGTCGGCAACTGCACTGAGGACTTCCTTCACCGAGGCGGCCACTGGTACCCGGATGGTTGTGTAGGTGTGGTCCATGCAATAGACTTTAAATAGAACTATTGGGAAGACAGCAACAATAAGATAAATTGGTCTCAGAGTTCTTAAACAAAACCATAAGCTGTGCAAAATGTTTGGATGCATCCTCCAAAATTTGCATTGCTTTGCCATTCTTATGACTTGTATTTATTTGTGCTCATGGATGCCTGCACTTGTCCTCTTCTAAAACTTACCTTAGCATTGGTCTAAGAACAGTCCATGATTGCCAATCCCAGTTACAAAAATCACAACAGATAGTTGTGAAAAACCCACACACAGGTCATGGGAAAAGAATGAGAGGTATGTTTAGGTAAGTTTTCAGGGTCTGCCCTTGTCTGTGTTTCTATCTCACAACACAGGAGTGTTGTGTGGTAGGCAGATCACTAGATTCCCACTGCCTGGTTCAGTGGTGGGGAGTTGGCATTAACACTCTTGCAAACAGGAGTGCTTCTGCCTGGGGTCATGAACATTTGCTAAGATTCCTGCTCACTTGTCCACTGGTGTGTATACTCTGAGGCCTGGCCACATGGCTTGGGTGGTGTTCAGTTCAGTAGATCTGCATGTGGTATCCACACATTCAGCTCTGAACACACAAGTCCTGGAAGTAATTCTACCTCCTGTAATTCTTGAGTTTGGGGCACCCCTAAATTACAACATTTGTCTGTGGCTGAAGATGGAGATTTCATCATGATCATTTTATTTTGGCTGTGACTCTTCAAAGAAATCTTAACCAAGAAAACAATAACAGCCGCATCTGGGCCTCCCCGATGGGTGCTAATGAGGTAGTGCTCAGGGCCTGGGGCACTCTTCCTGGGCGGGAGCCCTGCTGGGCAGTTGAGCAGGTGACCCTGGTGCTCCACCTCTGAGAGGCATCTGCAAAACACCAACCACCTTCCAGCCACCTTGACAACTGGCCCCTGAGATAATCTTTCTCTCCTTCAAGGAAAGGTGGCAGTGGGGTAGAGGCAGAATCAGAGAAATGTGAACAAGCACCTTGGCTCCAGGTCCCACGTTCAAGGACAAAAATAACTGGAATGCCAAAGGGCACCTCCAAGCAAACCATCTGGAGTGCACAGAGAGCCAAGAAAAGCTATTCTGTGGGCCCAAGGGGTGATGCCCAGAGGGAAGATTTCATTCCGACTTTAAATATTCTACACGCGATGGAAAAGAAATCTCACCTTCATCAGAGCCACGGATAGGCTGGCGCTTCTGGGCTCTCTCATCGCCTGTGTTGAACTGTTGCAAAAGAACTTTGTGCTGTAAAAATAATAACAATAGTAGCTGCCATAAGGGGAGGATGACAGATGAATATCTGCAGCTCAGAGGACACATGCCTGAGAAGCAGAGTCAGGAAATAAAACATATTTTGTATTTACAAGACATCACTGTCACATATTGCGATGTTATATTTCTGGAGAACTGTCAGTCTAGAGGGCACAATTAGAGAATCCTGATCTATTGCCACTGACCTTCTTTTGTGGAGCCTTTGCATCTTCTGAACTACGAGAAACAGAGAAAGCACATTATTTAACACTGTTGGTACTATTAAATTGCTTTACTTGTATATAACTTTAATCTTGTGTTAGAAATGAAATCGCAGCATCCCTTCAGGAGGCAATATGAGCCTTCTTATTTTAATACCAAGAGGCCAATGCACAGAGGGAACAGCCAAGAGATCAGCTCTTGTCCCAGGCAGATCCCTGGTCTAACTGAGGCTAAAAGCCAGGATTGCTCACTCTCAGAGTCTATCTAGTAGCCAGTATTTAATCAGTGGCTCAAAGGACAGCATGTGCAAACCCGTGTTTCCACTTAGAGGACACAAGTATTCACCATTAACAGCTTTGGCAGCAGAAAGTGAATTTCCCACATAAATAATTCTCTTCAAACTTTCCTTAAATGCCACTAACCACTGTGGTGTTGGGTTCCTTGCCTTAAACCAAAGGGACCCAGGTTTACTGAGTCAGATGTCCAAGTAGGATCTCTGGCTCCCCAGACTTTCTCTGAGCAGCTGCCCAGTGCAGAAGGCAGCTGAGCAGACTCTCCGCCCTTTTGTTCATCTGGCCTGACTGCACCCCCTCACCTGAGGCCCACACCACTCAAATCAGCTTTCGCCCTTTGTGAGGACAAAGGACTTTTTGGATGATGATGTGATTGAGAGGCAGCAGGCACTTACTTGGTGAAAGCTCACCCCAAAGCCAAGCCCTTCCTTACATTTGCTTGACAATCTTCTCCAGCTCAGGCAGTTGCTCCTTGAGGGCGACAAGCATCCGGGCATCATCTGATACAGATACATAAAACTCCTGTAATTGGCAAAGGTCACAGGCTTTTAACAAGAACTGCAAAAGGTACGTAATTCTGCAAAGAGCAACAAAGACATGTCCCCATGTCGTCATCTGCCTCACTAGCATCTCCAGACCATGGTTTCATGGACTAGGGACAAATAAGAAAATGTTACAGCATGTCTAAATTCAACATGGCAAGTGAGAAAAAAATTTTGGAAACTGATGGTAGTGATGCTTGTGTTCCATTGTGAGTATAATTAATGCTACTGAATTGTACACTTAAAGAATGATTAAAATAGCAAGTTTTATGATTGCTATGTTCTACCACAATAAACAAATTTAAAAAATTTAAATCACAAATGAAGTGTTTATATGATATTTATACAGAAGGCAAAGCAACGCAGTGTTCTGGAATGGGTTATTTTACAGTCTTTCCTTTAAGAGCGCTGCTTTCACCTCCATATTTTTTTCAGGGGAATTTTAATATTTATTTTGAATATTATTTTAGTATTTGTTGTTTGTTGATATTTACTACTAGTCGTGTAACTGTTGGTGGTAAAAGTACGGCCATGGTATTCAGCACTGCACTGAAGTTTTGCAGAGTTTATGTCACTAACTCAGGACTCTTCACTGATGTCCTGGGATGGTTCCACCCACAGAGCAGCACTAGCCGTGCCCGGCTTTGTACACGGGCAGCGGGCTCCCCAGCAGAAGCCAAGAGCCGTGGCAGCAGCAGCATCACCATCATTCTGACTCATCTGCAAAATGGTCCTTTACTCGAAGCAATGGGTAGAAGCCACAACCCAATGACCCAAGTGACTATTATTCCTCTACATCTTCAGAATCTTTCATTCCATAGTCTTGAGGGACTCTCATCATCCACCTTTCCTCCCAGCCTCATTATCTTCAAAATCTTTCATTCCATAGTCTTGAGGGACTCTCATCATCCACGTTTCTTCCCAGCCTCATTTCTCTGCCTGCCAAATGATATGACTAAAAAGGAGTGAGTGGGGATGTTTCTTTTGGATAACTCATTCTTAAACAAACAGACTGATAAAGTTTGAAACAGAAGTCATGTTGCCTTTTGCCTGCACAGAAATAAGGTCCTCATCTCAGTTTCGGAGGACAGAGTGAGTCATTAAGGATTAAATGCTCAGGTCACTGTTGTAACGTGGGCTGGAGCCATGGGAAGGAAAAGGAAGTTCAGCTTAAATCAGTGTTTACAAAGTAAATCATGGCCTTTCAGAACCACTTCATGGGCCTAACAATTCTTTAATAAAGTTATCTGCTCCACTGTACTCAAAAACATCACCATTTGATCTAGGAATCCCACTTCTAGGAATAGAACCAAAAATAGACCTATTTGTACAAAAGTGTTCATTACGCTGCTCTTCGAGGAAGGTAAAAATGGAAATGATATATTCAACAATATGGAAGAAATAAATATATCTGTGGCATAGCTACTCAAAGGTCATTAGAAAATTTTATTAGAAAGACTCTACTGGCATAGAAAAATCCTTACATAAAGTGGAAAAGGCATCCTGTGAAATGATGGGTACTATGTTGATTATGGACTTCCCTGGTGGCTCAGACGGTAAAGCATCTGCCTACAATAAGGGAGATCCGGGTTCAGTCCCTGGGTTGGGAAGATCTCCTGGAGAAGGAAATGGCAACCCACTCCAGTATCCTTGCCTGGAAAATCCCATGGACAGAAGAGCCTGGTAGGTTTCAGTCCATGCGGTCACACAGAGTTGGACATGACTGAGCGACTTCACTCACTATGTTGATTATAACTACAGAAAATATAACAAAGAAAGCAACTAAATGAAAATACACCAGAATGCTATTACCAGAACTATTGAATTAGATTGGCAGGATAATGGATGATGCTTTTCTTTACTTTTCTGGTAGTACCTTTCTGATGTATGAACATGTTAACAAAGTCTAGAATTTGCACTTACATTCCCTCCAGAAAAGCTGCCATGCTTGTGGGTGGTCCCTTTATTGTAGGGCAAAGACACACTCTTGGAAGGGATGATCCCCACGTACCTCCAGGAAAGCCATCGCCACGTCATCCTCTTGTAGGACGTCTCCATACATGGCAGCCCACTGCAAAACCAGGCGGATGACTCGCCTCTTATTGTTGAGGGCATAATCCATTTTCTCTTGTTCTGTACCTTGTGAAGGCTGCGCATGGTAAGTGCCAAGGAGTCAAGGAAGAATATTTAGCCATTTCACTGTGCTACGAGCAAAGGTAGAATGACAGATCCCAGCTCCAGGAAGGCCTTTTGGACTGATAGAATTTCTTCCTTAGGCCCTCAAGAAAACCCCCACCTGCATAAAAGTTCTGGACCAAATGCATACAAACCCAGCAGACTTTGCCTTGATAGTAGCCCAAAGAATTAGACTTGCATGGCTCTACCTGGACTTGTGTGTTGATAAGGATTCTTGTTGCGCCTGGCTTTGGCTCTCATCATATTCCGTGCCTGCCCTTTGCACTGCTTTCACCTCTATGGGTGGTAATGCTTCCTGCTGTCGGGCCTAACCAACTCTCTTTGGCTCCCACGATTCTGGACACATCTCTATAATCCCTCATTATATGCACTTCAGTTAAGCCCTTACAAGTGGGTGTCTGGTCCTTCTGGAACTGTGACTGATATAAAACGTACACGGGAAGGAAGTGAAGCTGAAGATGGATAAACTCACTGAGGGTAGAGATGAGGAAACCTTCCTGCTGTATCCGTCTTCCGGTGAGGGACTCAGACACACTTTTCATGCATCCTTTCTTCTCTTGTTCAGAACTATAATTTAATTCACATTGGCTTTTTGTGCATTAATGGCTAGTCATCCTAACTATAAACTCTTTGAGGCTAGGTTAATACATTATTCTTCTTATATTCTGAACCATGCCTAGCACACTGATACTTCCATAGGAATTTTATCCATTAATATAACAGATACTTGATAGAGGGTCTACTCTATGTGTCTGGTGAAGGTCCCTGCTCTCAGTTTACATTCTTCTGTGGATTACAGAATATGTGATCAGGAAAGATTTTAGATTAGACATACTATTCCCTTTTCAGTGATTTATAGTAGTTCATATTATAGACAACTCATTCATAAAACAATTTCCTCTTTATAACTGACACTTGCGCACAGAGTATCTCAGTTAAGCCCTACTTTATAGTCTTGTGATGAAAGACATTGTTCTTTTTCTACAAGTTAGCAAATGGACAGTAAAGGAGTGTAAATGACCAAGATTACATTGTGAGTTTTAAATCCAAGACTCCTAATTCAAACTAGTTTAGTCCCCATTACACAATATCCCCGTGCCTCATACCTGGCTACAAGACTGAGCATGTCCTAGCTTACGACCATGACTTAAAAGACACCGTAGAAAATTGTCCCGTGGCAGTGCTATACTTGGGAGCTAAACCAGTCAAGGGCCTTTTCTAAAGGGACTATAAATAATGATCAAGGTAAATGACAGAATCTTAAAGCAAAGGTTTACTGCATGTAAATGGGTTGCAAAATGGCTTTCATAAATTGAGCACGGGATTCATAAAAAAAGAAAATTGCTCAACCTGTATTGCTACAATTCTCTTTGAACTTACAATAAAACAGGGAAGAAAGATCATTTTATGTGAAAATTATTTCTTTTCTGATTAACCCTTTGATCTCTTGCTTGTAGGCACACATAACTCAGTTTTTCTTTCCGAAGAATTGTAATGCTGGCCATTACATTTTAAGACTTTATAGAGTACCTGCAGTATAGCCAGGCACGTGGTGGGTACCAAATGGGTAATTCTTGGCTGATTGAAAACCATGTATTCGTTCATCTACAAGTCAGTAAGAGAGAGAGAGACTCTTTTCTACTTGTATGAGGCTGAAATGTTTGAAATATCAATATGACAGCAAGATGATGTAATTCTAACTTTCCAGGTTACCTTGACTTGGACTCAAGGAAGCAACACAAACACTTGTTTATTGGATCCAGAAACATCAGCTGCACATCTGTGGCTAACCTAGAGGGATTTAGGGTAGAATGACTAAATTGTCATTGTCTCTGTGGGTCAGGTAAAGATTCTTCTTGTCTTCTCTCTTGCTGTGGAAATCTGTCTTTTGTCTACAGTAATAGATAGAAGACACAACTGGAAGGATTAACATGTTTAATACTTCAAATGTGTGTAGAGCATTATACTTTATAAGAAATATGTTTAATGTGCTTACATGATCATGTAATGCTCTCTACTAACCTGAAAGGTAAGTATTTACAGATGAGGAGACTGAGGGTCAGAGAGGACTTCTGCTCAAGATTGTTCAGTGAGTAAATGGCAGGGCTTACAAATCCAGACAGGGCTCTTTCCATTATTGCCACCCCCATGGCCCAAACAGTGGCTATAGTGACTACACACTGGTGCTCGGGTTCATGAAATTATTATGAGTAATTGCATCTGGGAAGCAAAACTCCTAATAGGAGAGATTTCTCCTTCTCTCTCTTTTCCTTCTCTCTTCCTTCCTTAATTTTTTGTTGAAGTTCCTAGCATTCTAGAGATGACTCAGCCGGTCCAATCCTGAAACCAAGGGCTGACTGCCTGCCACTCTTCACGTATACTCCATAGCCTCCTGGAGCTAGAATTGACTGAATCCAGTGGGATCAGGAAGAGGCTTTCCCTTTTTTCTTGTGAAAGTTACATATGTTAGCCTCTGGAAATAAACAAAAGGAAGCACTTATTTGTTTCACAAAGTCTTACCTTTCCTCTTTCAGGTATTTATTTACTAAGATGGAATGGGAGTTAATAGCACTTTTATACCTGAATCCAGGTATGTGCTCAAGGATTCGGCCCCTCCACAGACAACATACCCTTCTGTTCTTCAACAGTCTGCTGAACCAGATTCTCAGGGCACACAGACAGGACTTTACATGTAATGGATCAGATGGTTATAGGTGAGGCACTGGGGCTTCTGTTTATCCCCATAACAATCTATCCAGGTGTCTAGAACATTTATGTGATTTTTAGATTTTATTTAACTCCTACAAAAGACAAGTGGAGAGAGAAAAACTGTATTCTCTTCAGATAGTAATCAAAGAATAAAGAACATCTCACCAGGCCCCTTGTCTCAATATGATGTCAAAAATGCACCCTAACAAGAGTAACATTTCAAATACAGAATGTTCATAAATTCACATACATCAGAAAGGCTGCACAAACCATTACTTTTTGTGGCTAAAGCTGGAGTAATAATGTGTTAACCATTTGATGGAGAAAATCCAATGTGGAATAAAAATCTGAGTCTTCTCCAGCACAAATAACAGTTTAAAAGGATTGTTAATGCATACCACAACACATTTTTAACATATGAGGGACACTATTGAAAATACATACTTAGCTAATGTCTATTTCAAGAGTAGATTAGTAAAGAATATAAAATACATGATAATCTAATGATTTATTATCAAGAAATACATGTATAGAATAAGAATAAGGTCATGACTCATAATATCATGACAGCTGGGTTCTGGTAAGAAGCAATATGGCAAGGAGGCAAGGATATACAATGGAAAAAAGACAACCTCTTTAACAAGTGGTGCTGGGAAAACTGGTCAACCACTTGTAAAAGAATGAAACTAGAACACTTTCTAACACCATACACAAAAATAAACTCAAAATGGATTAAAGATCTAAATGTAAGACCAGAAACTATAAAACTCCTAGAGGAGAACATAGGCAAAACACTCTCCGACATAAATCAAAGCAAGATCCTCTATGACCCACCTCCCAGAATATTGGAAATAAAAGCAAAACTAAACAAATGGGACCTAATGAAACTTAAAAGCTTTTGCACTACAAAGGAAACTATAAGTAAGGTGAAAAGACAGCCCTCAGATTGGGAGAAAATAATAGCAAATGAAGAAACAGACAAAGGATTAATCTCAAAAATATACAAGCAACTCCTGCAGCTCAATTCCAGAAAAATAAATGACCCAATCAAAAAATGGGCCAAAGAACTAAACAGACATTTCTCCAAAGAAGACATACAGATGGCTAACAAACACATGAAAAGATGCTCAACATCACTCATTATTAGAGAAATGCAAATCAAAACCACAATGAGGTACCATTACACGCCAGTCAGGATGGCTGCTATCCAAAAGTCTACAAGCAATAAATGCTGGAGAGGGTGTGGAGAAAAGGGAACCCTCTTACACTGTTGGTGGGAATGCAAACTAGTACAGCCGCTATGGAAAACAGTGTGGAGATTTCTTAAAAAACTGGAAATAGAACTGCCATATGACCCAGCAATCCCACTTCTGGGCATACACACTGAGGAAACCAGATCTGAAAGAGACACGTGCACCCCAATGTTCATCGCAGCACTGTTTATAATAGCCAGGACATGGAAGCAACCTAGATGCCCATCAGCAGATGAATGGATAAGGAAGCTGTGGTACATATACACCATGGAATATTACTCAGCCATTAAAAAGAATTCATTTGAACCAGTCCTAATGAGATGGATGAAGCTGGAGCCCATTATAGAGAGTGAAGTAAGCCAGAAAGATAAAGAACATTACAGCATACTGACACATGTATATGGAATTTAGAAAGGTGATAACGATAACCCTATATGCAGAACAGAAAAAGAGACACAGAAATACAGAACAGACTTTTGAACTTTGTGGGAGAATGTGAGGGTGGGATATTTCAAAAGAACAGCATGTATACTATCTATGGTGAAACAGATCACCAGCCCAGGTGGGATGCACGAGACAAGTGCTCCGGCCTGGTGCACTGGGAAGACCCAGAGGAATCGGGTGGAGAGGGAGGTGGGAGGGGGGATCGGGATTGGGAATACATGTAAATCCATGGCTGATTCATATCAATGTATGACAAAACCCACTGGAAAAAAGAAATAATAATAATAAAAACAAACAAACAAACAAACAAACAAAAAAAGAAGCAATATGGCTACTCGAATTCATGGGGAAAAGAGTCACAGAAAGATAATATGGTTCTGGTATCTGATTCTTGTACCTCATAAAGTGCTAGATTAAAGTCTGTAAGAGATTCTGGAATTATTCCCTAAATTGTTACTTTCAACACAATTAAGAAAAGTCCAGAATAGTCAAAGTGGCCAAATGCATCACTCATATACTAAGGTGATTTCAGACGATTCACAGAATCATAGAATCTGAGTTGTGAAAGTTCTTTGATTTTTGTCTCCTTCAACTCCACCATTTTAGAGGCAAAGAAACATGTAGAGTGAGGTGAAGTGATTTTTCTGAAACTTATCAATGGAATTCTTAGAACTAGAACTCAGTTCTCTTACCTCACTTCCCAGTATGCTGTTGACTTCTCTCTGTTATTGTGTGTATAATTATTATTATTTCTTTATCCAAATATACATTATGCAGCAGAACTAGGTGACTTAGCATTTTGTTGGACAATGGAAAAATCCATCTGAGATATAGAACCTATCCCCCAAAGCCCTCAAAGAAGATAAAGCACATATAGAAAGTCAAGATTTAATGGTTGCAAGCCTTCGCGATCTGAGAGCCAGGAAGGCAGGATCCGTAGGGTCTGAACTAGACCCTCTCTGCCATAGTTTTAACCACTTCTCTTGTCCAATGCCTGTTGCTTTAGAAAGCAGTGTTAAAATTACTGATGATTCAGATCCTAACTTGAGGTTTCTCATTATGGTAATGAGACCTTTCACATCCAAGAGCATTAAATTAGAATCCTTCAGCAACATGGATGGACCTACAGATTATTATATTAAGTGAAGTAAGTCAGACAGAGAAAGACAAATATATCACTTACATTTGGAATCTAAAAAAAAAATATACAAATGATTTACATATAAAATTGAAATAGACTCACAGACATAGCAAACAATCTTATGGTTACCAAAGGGGATAGAGGAATGGGAAGAGCTAAATTAGGAGTTTGGGATTAATATGTGTGTGTGTGTGTGTGTGTGTGTAGTGTGTGTTTTGGTTGCTAAATCGTGTGCAACTCTTTGTGATCCCATGGACTGTAGTTCACCAGGCTCCTCTGTCCATGGAATTCTCCAGGCAAGAATACTGGAGTGGGTTGCCATTCCTTCTCCAGGGGACCTTCCTGACCCAGGGATCAAACCTGGGTCTCCCACAATGCAGACAGATTCTTTACCATCTGAGCCACCAGGGAAGCCCAATATATATATAAAATAAATAAGACCTGCTTTGTAGCACAGGGAAGTATATTCAACATCTATTAATAACCTATAATGGAAAAGTATCTGAAAAAGAATATATATATATATATATAAACATGCTGTGCTTAGTCACTTCAGTCGTGTCTGACTCTTTGGAATCCTATGGACTGTAGCCCATCAGGCTCCTCTGCCCATGGAGTTCTGCCATGCCACATTGAAGCTGTATTCTTTACCATCTGAGCCACCAGGGAAGCCCAAGAATAATGGAGTGGGTAGCCTATCCCTTCTCCAGGGGATCTTCCTGACCCAGGAATTGAGCAGCAGTCTCTTGCACTGCAGGCAGATTCATTACCAGCTGAACTACCAGGGAAGCCTATATATATGTAGGAATCACTTTGCTCTACACTTGAAACTAAAACAATATTTAAATTAACTATACTTCAAAAAGAAAAAAATGAAAACAAATACAAAAAACGGAATCCTTAAGGGCAGGAACCATGTCTTAAACTCACTGTGAATCTGCATCTCCTAATAAAGGACTGGGCACATGAAACATAAAAAGCCTGGAATGTTTACCTTAAACTATTCAATGACACTGTTTGGAGTGCTACATATAATAGTATTTTCTTTATATTTCTCCCCCCTCCCCACCCCAATCCACAGCTCTTTAAAGTGGAAGTTGCTCAGTTGTGTCTGATTCTTTGTGACCCCATGGACTATACAGTCCATGGAATTCTCCAGGCCAGAATACTGGAGTGGGTAGCCTTTCCCTTCTCCAGGGGATCTTCCCAACCCAGGGACTGAACCCAGGTCTCCCACATTGCAGGTGGATTCTTTACCAGTTGAGCTACAAGGGCTAGGTAGTCTATACCCTTCTCCAGCGGATCTTCCAGACCCAGGAATTGAACCAAGGTCTCTTGCATTGGAGGAAGATTCTTTACCAACTGAGCAATGAGGGAAGCCCAAGTGAAAGTCACTCAGTCGTGTCTGACTCTTTGTGACCCCATGGACTATACAGTTCATGGAATTCTCCAGGCCAGAATACTGGAGTGGGTAGCCTTTTTCTCCTCTAGGGGATCTTCCCAACCCAGGAATTGAACCCAGGTATCCTGCACAGGAGGCAGATTCTTTACCAGCTGAGCCACAAGGGAAGCTCTTTAAAACTATCTAAATTACCTTTAATTCCATTTTGTTGAGATATTAAATATAAATCATAGATATATTCTAAATAACTTCATATTCAATGTCACCAGGTTAAGTCTACAACAAATACCAACTTCTGGTATATTTTTTAAATAGAATATTTCAGTTATTGGGTACTTAGTCTATAGGACCACAGGCTTTTAGAATGACTGAATCTTCATTGAATCAGACCAACTCCTTTGACATCACAAAATCAAATGAATGAGGACAAACTGGATCTGTTTTCAACGAGGTATTTGGACTGGGACTCAGAAGAGGTGAAGGCCACAGAGCCTTTCTACCCCGCCAACAGCAGGTTTAATATTCCATTGAGTCATTTTCCTCATGCCGGCTCTGCTGTTCAAACACTATAATTATTTCATATATTTTTACCTAGTTATTATCTTACTCACCACAGGCACCTGTAATTTTTCTGTATTTTTTTTTTTAATGCTCATTTACTTATTCTTAATTCAGCTAATAATGGTTCCATGTATTAAAATTATCATGGGGAAAGTAAGTGAAAACCTCCTAGGATGTAGAGGCAGCAGATTCATTACAGCCTACAACAGGGAATAAAATATTATGTATACTTTTTGCAGTAAGTACATGCTAATTATGCAGCTATTTATAAAACACTTATCAACATTCAAACTGATACTCTTCAATGTTGTTGTTTTTTAAAACCCTGCTTTGCATGCAAGATCTCTGCTTGAAGCTGAAAACAAACTTTGGGGGTCATCTGCCCACTGACTCAACAAAGCTTTTCTATATTCTTTACCTTATGCTATATTCGTCTCATGGTGTACAATCATTTGTTTATAGAGGGGCAATATTTATAAGGGACGTTAAGGTTTATAATGTACTTTCACACACATAGCCTTATTTGATCTTCACAACAACCTGGTGAGGAGGGTAGGGCAGGTATAATTACCCCATTATACAGGCAGCGTTCAGAGAGGTTAAAGATAATTGCGAGCTTATAGAATGTAGGTTTTAAACACGGGTCTCCTGACTTCAGAGCTCTTGTTCTTCCCACTATATTATGGGCCTCTTTACTACCCAGCTTGCCTTTTGAAGCACCTCCTCTCCCCCATCCTGGGCACTAAGTCTGTTCCTTCCTTGATGCAACATGTGCTTGGGAACTCAAGTTCTGGAATTTGACTACCTGGGTTCATCTTGCGGCTTCCCCACTTTTCCGTGAGACCAGTCTCTCCATCAGTAAATTTCCTAGGATAGCTGTTGAGGAGGAGATGAGGCAATACTGGTGAACCATGTAGAACATATCTCAGACATACTAGGTGCTCAGTTAAAGGTTAGCGATCATCAATATTATTACTACCCTACCTCTGGAAATAATTCAGAATCTTTAAATGGATGGTTTTGGAATTCTTCAGAAGACCTGGCATTCCTGGGTTGATCTCTGTGATGAACACAGCTGCTCCTCTGTTTGTGTGTACCTATTAACTTGGAGCTCACAGAAGCTCTTCTTACTTATTTTCTTACTCAGGATTTTTTTTCTCACTGATTTTCAGAATTCTCTGTTTTTAGAAGTCTTTAGCTCTTGGCTATTTTTAGTTTTAGTCAGGGGCTTGTACTCATAGCAGAGCAGTTAGGACTTGGTCTAATGCAACACATCGCTTAGGTTCAAATACTGTCCCAACCCTTGTTTTTGTTGTTCAGTCACCCAGTCGTATCCTACTCTTTGCAACCCCATGGACTGCAGCATGCCAGGCCTCTCTGTCCCTCACCATCTCCTGGAGTTTGTTCATGTTCATTGCATCGGTGATGCCATCCAGCCCTCTCATCCTCTGACACCCTCTTCTTCTGCCCTCGATCTTTCCCAGCATCAGGGACTTTTCCATTGAGTCATTTGTTCACAGCAGATGACCAAAATACTGGAGTTTCAACTTCAGCATCAGTCCTTACAGTGAGTATTCAGGGTTGATTTCGCTTAAGATTGACTGGTTTGATCTCCTTGCTGTCTTAAGGGACTTTCAGGAGTCTTCTCTAGCACCACAGTCCAAAGGCATAAATTCTTTAGTGTTCTGCCTTCTTTATGGTCCCGCTCTCATAATCGTATGTGACCACTGGGAAGACCATAGCCTTGACTATATGGACCTTTGTCCGCAGAGTAATATCTCTGCCTTTCAACACACTGTCTAGATTTGTCATTGCTTTTCTGCCAAGAAGCAATTGTCTTTTGATTTCATGGTTGCAGTCACCATTCGCAGTGATTTTGGAGCCTGAGAAGAGGAAATCTATCACTGCTTCCACCTTACCCCTTCTATCTGCCATGCAGTAATAGGGCTGGATGCTATGATCTTAGTTGTTTTTTTTTTTTTAATATTTAGTCTTAAGTCAGCTCTTTCACTCTCTTCCTTCACCCTCATCAAGAGGTTCTTTAGTTCCTCCTCACTTTCTGTCATGAGAGTGGTGTCATCCACATATCTGAGGTTGTTGATGTTTCTCCTGCCTACCTTGATTCTGGCTTATACCTTGTCCAGCCCGGCATTTCTCATGATGTGCTCAGCATACACATTAAAGCAACAGGGTGACAGCAGAAAGCCCTGTACTTCTTTCCTGACCATGAACCAATCGGTTGTTCCGTACAGGGTTCTAACTGTTGCTTCTTGACCCACACACAGGTTTCTCAGGAGACAGGTAAGATGGTCTGGTGTTCCCATCTCTCTGAGAGTTTTGCAGTTTGTCATGATCTACAACCCTTACTAGTAGGTAACTTGGAGCACATCATTTATCTGCTCAGTCTCACTTCCTTAATGCAAAGAGTACACATCTCCCAGTGTTAATATGAGGCTGAGAAAGATACATATAAAATATTTTGTAGAACATCTGATAATATAGTCATTTTCTTTGAAAGAGGATAGTATGTTCATAGCATCATCAAACTAAGGCTTCTTATTTGAAATAAACTCTCAAATTGCCCATCTGCAGGAGTAAATTGCTCTCATAGTGACATATAGATCAAAACTTTTTTCAGAAACCAAGTAAGGGACTATAGGCTTCAACAGAATTTAAGCTGACAATCTTCCTTAGAAATGCAAAGAATATTCCTAAAAACATGGCTTTAAGAATCTGATGCCCTTTTGTAAATCTTGATTTACAAATTTTGGTTAGTGTTCCTCTTAGAGAATCCAAATAGGCTTATAAAGAGAACATCCCCAGATCATATTCACAAAGAAATAAGAGATGGATACCCTGCCTTTTCAATAAGGAAACCTATTATATTTACTCTGTATAAGGCAGTTTTAGCTAAAAGTTAGTTTTCAGTAAGTATTTGTGGAATTATCTGAACAAAATGATGGAGTTTTATTTGCATATATTGATTTCAAAAGATCTATACATATACTGGTAGGTGAAAGAAAACATATTTTTAAAAAGCATGTATAACATGATCTCACATACATAAAATTATACATGTATATAATTTCTTAAATATTTTTTCATAATTCAATGGTGAGATACCAGGTGAACTTTGTTCTTTTTTTCTGTAAATTGAATTTTTCACAGTGAGAATGTTCTATTTTTAATGATGACCAAGCCATCTATATTTAGAGAAATGATATGAAAAAATTAATGGCAGAAAAATGGCTCTGTTTGTTTAGTAACAAAAATACATAATTATTTAGAGTATGACCCATCCTTATATTTCAAAGCATATATCTAAATGTATAGAAAAAAGACTGAAAGGCTACATATCAAAATGTTAACCACAGTAATACCTGGTAAGGTTATGGGGGGGTTAATTTTCTTTTTAAAGACTAACAGAAAGTTGAACTGTATTTTAAGTGCAGATTTTAAAGAAACTAGAGATGAAAAGTACAGAAATTGAACAAATATAATTTAAGAAACTCATTATAAAGCACTTGTATTCATCAGGCCAAATCATGTCCCAAGCATATCTAATGAATAGAGTCTCTCTCATTAGCACATAAAAGGCCTGAAATATTAATGTTAAACAGAGTTCTACCATCGTCTCCTATGCTAAAGGCAAAATTGGAGGAGACGCACAATGTGGATTAAGGACAGAAACAGACGCCAGTGGCTCAGGGCTCAAGTCTTTTCTGTACTAGTAATTACCTTTCTCTGAGCAAATCATAATTTTTCATTATCCTAGTTTATTGATTTGGAAAAAGAGCAGTGAAAATACTGACTTCTTCACAGGGCTGCTATGAAAAGTCACACATATTAATAAGTACTTTAAAAACACACAGCCAAATCAACGCACTTAATTTAAGTGCTTTAATGGAACGCAGTTAAGTATTTTACTATCCCTAAATCCCATAACAACATGGGTATTAGCCCACTTGTTCAGTTTTACATTCTAGCTCCCTGTCACATGAGGACATGGTGCTAAATAGTTTATGTGTTGTTGTTTTTTTTTTCCTGACTGTTCATCTTCTATTTCTCCACTTTCTCTATTTTTCTTTATAGGCAGTCTCTGAAAAACTAGTCAGTGAAGTGCTTTGCCTTCCTTTGACCAAGACATCACCAGTCACCCAAGTTACTCCCAGGGATGTGGGAATGAGGCAAGGGCCCAGGAAGCTCAGCTGGTAAAGAATCCACCTGCAGTGCAGGAGACCCCCGTTTGATTCCTGGGTCGGGAAGATCCCCTAGAGAAGGGATAGGCTACCCACTCCAGTATTCTTGGGCTCCCCTGGTAGCTCAGCTGGTAAAGCATCTGCCTGCAATATGTGAGACCTGGGTTCAATCCCTGGGTTGGGAAGATCCCCCAGAGGAGAGAACAGCTACCCACTTCAGTATTCTTGCCTGGAGAATTCCACGGACTTTAGCCCACCAGATTCCTTTGTCCATGGGGTCACAAAGAGTTGGACATGACTGAGCAACCTTCACTTCCACTTTACTGTAGCAGCTGTTCCTTCGTCACTGCCCCCAAGGTTCCTTTCTAAGGCCTGGGCTCTAAGGATTCCTTCCATTCTCTGAGTTACCCCATCCTTTTGATGAATTCCCTTATTGCTTAAGTCAGTTACAGTTTGTTTATGTTACTTATGATTGAAAAAGAAGCTTATGTAAGGAAGCTATAGAACATCTCTCTGGAGCCAAACGGACTAGAAATTGAGTCCTTAGCATGGTATAAACACACTTACACACACATGACCTTCAAGGATACAGCCCTTTCCATTTGCCTGCCAGCAGCAGGATGCCTTCCTGGCCTCCCAGGCATTACAGGACAGTAATTCTTGTTTTATTTCCAGTATCTAAGGATGGGACTTAAGCTGTCCTATATGGCAGCCACTAGAAATGGTATGGACCTAACAGAAGCAGAAGATATTAAGAAGAGGTGGCAAGAATACACAGAAGAACTGTACAAAAAAAGATCATGACCCAGATAATCATGATGGTGTGATCACTCACCTAGAGCCAGACATCCTGGAATGTGAAGTCAGGTGGGCCTTAGAAAGTATCACTATGAACAAAGCTAGTGGAGGTGATGGAATTCCAGTTGAGCTATTTCAAATCCTGAAAGACGATGCTGCGCAAGTGCTGCACTCAATATGCCAGCAAATTTGGAAAACTCAGCAATGGCCACAGGACTGGAAAAGGTCAGTTGTCATTCCAATCCCAAAGAAAGGCAATCCCAAAGAATGCTCAAACTACTGCACAATTGCATTCATCTCACACGCTAGTAAAGTAATGCTCAAAATTCTCCAAGCCAGGCTTCAGCAATATGTGAAACGAGAACTTCCAGATGTTCAAGCTGGTTTTAGAAAAGGCAGAGGAACCAGAGATCAAATCGCCAACATCCACTGGATCATCGAAAAAGCAAGAGAGTTCCAGAAAAACATCTATTTCCACTTTATTGACTATGCCAAAGCCTTTGACTGTGTGGATCACAATAAACAGTGGAAAATTCTGAAAGAGATGGGAATACCAGACCACCTGATCCACCTCTTGAGAAACCTATATGCAGGTTGGGAAGCAACAGTTAGAACTGGACATGGACCAACAGACTGGTTCCAAATAGGAAAAGGAGTACGTCAAGGCTATATATTGTCACCCTGCTTATTTAACTTATATGCACAGTACATCATGAGAAACGCTGGGCTGGAAGAAGCACAAGCTGGAATCAAGATTGCCAGGAGAAATATCAATAACCTCAGATATGCAGATGACACCACCCTTATGGCAGAAAGTGAAGAGGAACTAAAAAGCCTCTTGATGAAAGTGAAAGAGCAGAGTGAAAAAGTTGGCTTAAAGCTCAACATTCAGAAAGCTAAAATCATGGCATCTGGTCCCATCACTTCATGGGAAATAGATGGGGAAACAGTGGAAACAGTGGAAACAGTGTCAGACTTTATTTTTCTGGGCTCCAAAATCACTGCAGATGGTGAGTGCAGCCATGAAATTAAAAGACGCTTACTCCTTGGAAGGAAAGTTATGACCAACCTAGAGAGCATATTAAAAAGCAGAGACATTACTTTGCCAACGAAAGTCCGTCTAGTCAAGGCTATGGTTTTTCTAGTGATCATGTATGGATGTGAGAGTTGGACTGTGAAGAAAGCTGAGCACTGAAAAATTGATGCTTTTGAAGTGTGGTGTTGGCGAAGACTCTTGAGAGTCCCCTGGACTGCAAGGAGATCCAACCAGTCCATCCTAAAGGAGATCAGTCCTGGGTGTTCATTGGAAGGACTGATGCTGAAGCTGAAACTCCAGTACTTTGGCCACCTCATGTGAAGAATTGACTCAATGGAAAAGACCCTGATGCTGGGAGGGATTAGGGGCAGGAGGAGAAGGGGACGACAGAGGATGAGATGGCCGGGTGGCATCACCAACTCAATGGACATGAGTTTGAGTAAACTCTGGGAGTTGGTGATGGACAGGGAGGCCTGGCGTGCTGCGATTCATGGGGTCACAAAGAGTCGGACATGACTGAGCGACTGAACTGAACTGAGTTACATGTGGCCATTTACATTTAAATTAATAAAAATTAAATAAAATTAACAATTCAGTTCCTCAGTCATAGAACCCAATTTCAAGGCTAGTGGCTACTGGGCTGCACAGATACAGAATATATCCATTACTATAAAAAGAAAAAGTTCTATCAGATACTTTATTTGGTTTCAACAAATTAGGCCCACTTTGATTTTAGCCAACTGAAGCACAAATAAATATGTATCATGCAATATATTTCTAAGAAATGTTGTTTTTAAACTCTAAAGGATAAGCTTTTAAAAGCGTTAAGTTGTGAAGGAAAAAAATGCCACACCCCAGGCTTGGAATCCTAACACCTGGATAAATCCTAGTTCTGCCACTTGCCTTGGACATGTTTGTTTTTGAGGCTCAGAATTCTCACTTTTAAATAAAATTGACACTAACCCAATAAACTCCTATAAGGATAAAGAGGTATAATATGGGTCAGTGGTGCCTGGCACATAAAGAGTTGTTTCAAAATAGGACAGTTAAGAGAATCTAAGTTCTCACAGGGCAGGGTGTGAAGGAGGTGGTCTGAGGACACTAGGTAGTATGGATGGTACCCAACCATCCTGACTCCCTCCATCTCTGAGAAAAGTTAGGATTGGACATCACAAGCCTCCCTTGACTCTACTGTCCACTTTTCCTGCCTTCACCTCCCCTCAACATCATTACCCCCCACCCTCCACACCTAGGCATGGTGCAGACTTTCCCTCTAGGATCTTCTACTTTTAACACAGAGGTCAATGCGGTGAATGTTCTCAATCAATTCTGAAGGAGAACGAACTAGCAAGTGAAGAAATACAAATCTGCAAAAAGACTATAAGCTCAGTATTTGGGGCTCTGAGCTGTCAAGATGATATAACTTGGTCCATTACCTTCTTTCATCCTTCTTTTGGTTTTGTTTGCCTTAAGCTTATCAACATGTTAACTGTTGGGGGGAAAAAAAGTCTACACTCAATGGTGGTTTTCATTTTTCCTTCCAAAAATCTCAAAGGTCTAATAATGATTACCATGTATGGAGCTAAAAGAGCACAGAGAGACCCTGAATGTGTTAATTTTACTTGAGAAAAACTGAATATGAGCCAGAAAGAATATATAATATATTTAAGTCTCATTAAACTGTCATTACTTGGAAAGATAGTTTCCAGGCAAATAAACACCCAAATCTCACTCTTGCAGCATCCTCTGAATAGCATATTCAACTCCAATCTCCTATTCTCACACATTCTGTTGACTTCAAAGAGAATTATGAACAAGGAAATGAGAATCAGGTAGGGCAATTATAATTCTGAAAAAGGAAAACATGCCAACATTGATTGGATTGCTTAGAAAAAAAGAAAGTTATTCTCCTTCCATATATTTAGCTGCTCAAAAAGGCCAAAGTGTTTGGGGGCCTACATTTTTGCTGCTTTAAAAATAAAGCAGAATTGGAAAATATACTTTCACATTCCCCCAAAGTTGAGGGTTCCACTCATTAATGATATTCACTTCTTTTATTCAACTTCTGTCTTCTGATGTCCCCTCTGCCAGACACTGTGAACCAACTGGTCAACTCATGAGACCACTGAAACACTGCCCCCCACATAAGCTCAGGATCAAGTTACCTAGAGGAACAGCCACTAGGATTTCAAGTTTTATATCCTTGACAAAAGTCAATGGGATAATAATAAAAACAGCCACAAAGGGATAAATATCAATGTCTAGAGGATAGGGTTGACTAGGATGAATGTGAAAGAAAAGTGGCCCCACAATGATAACTTGTCTATATATCAGCAGGTTAGTGGTCTGACTAATACTACAGCTTAGAGGGACACGAACAGATCATGGTCCATCCTGCCAGGTGTCCTGACAGAGGTACAAAGTCTCCAAGCTTAGGAAGTGATCCCTAATAATATTCCCTAGTAATATTCTTCACCATCACCTTCTCTAGTCTACCTCCCGGATATGTATATTTCTCATCAGCGTCACCTTCCTTAGATAAATTGGCTCATGTTTCTCTACACAGGTAATAAGGAGAAAATCCTTAAACATGGCACATGCCAAGGAGAGATCAGAAATCTGTGGGGGGCTAGGTGGGGAAACTACTGATGTTTCAGAAACTACCTTGTCAGAGTTTGACAAGGGCAGAAAGCCTAATTCTGCCTCGGTCATGACTTACCTTGAGAGTATGGGATGAGATAGTGGCCTTATATACATGGGAGGTGTCATCAAGGGAACAGACTTTTCACAACAAAAGGATATTGGGCCACCAGAGCTGGGCAAAGCTGGGTATTTGGCATAAAAACACAGTGCATCATAACAAAGTCATTTAAAACAGAATCTGCAGGGGAGAAAAACAAAGCAGAAAAAGAAATTACATTCTTGTAGAAATGTTGAGGAAAGCAAGAGTATGTATTCATTTGTTCTTGGCCAATGGTTCTTATATGTTGGCTTGGGGTATTGTGGTTTTACTATATAAAGAAGCATTGCATATGAAAATAAAAAGATTAACAGAGCTTGAGATCAAAACTCAATTTCCTTAGGACAGTGGACAAAAAGTACAGTAAGTTTAAAAAGAGACAGACTTGTAATAATGGTGCTGGTCACCTTAGCTACAATAAATGAAAAAAATATATATATATATAATTAAAAAACCACACATGGGCAGTACCATGTATGCAGAATTAAGATATTGCCATTTCTTTGTCTATTTTACACCATCTGTCTTTTGTCAATGTCTATTTTCCTTATTTATTTTCTACCTTCAATTTTTAGAAGGAGCAATAAAAGATGAAAGGGTGATAGAATTATGGAAAAAGGACATGGTAAGAGCAGAGAACTGGTGAGGGAAACAAAAGCAGACAAAAAGAAAAGAAAAAGAAAAGAAAAACTGTGAGCAATAACTGAAGCAAAACAAAAGCTCTCTGGTAGATTAAAGTGGTATATGTCTTATATTTGAAGCTGTTTTGTAGATAGGTAAGCAGGGAAATGGCAAAAGAAATAAGGCAAGTCCCCCCAAGTATGCTTCATTTTGAATCTGATGCTGGTTCTTCATTGCGAAGACAATATTATCCAAGCAGCCTTAAGGGGAAAGCACATAAAGACAGATCTAAAAGCCTTAAGAATATACGTGTTAAAGCTTTGGAATCCAAGATACTATGGGGGTTTTCAATTAGAAAATGAACCACCATGGCTGAGATCTGTGAAACTCACATAATTTTTCAAATAGAAAATGGTGAGAAATGCAAAATTTTTAACTATATATACTGAATTTCCAATGTCTGTGTTTTAAATTAACAAATATTATCAAAGTTGGAATCAGTGACTAAAGGTTTAATCATTACACTCACTAAAAAAAACTGATAATTGTCATACAACATTATGTAAGTTTAAAGTACACAATGTATTGATTTGATACATGTATATATTGCAATCTGATTACCACCTTAGCTTTAGTTAATATCTCCGTCATGCCACACAGTACCATTATACTTATTTAAATATAGGTGATGACTGTAACCCAAAGTTGTCATTACTAGGTGTTATGAGTCATTTCAGTCTCATTATACTGAGCCAGAGAACATGCTAAGGTGTCAGATAGAAGCTGTATGGAGCTTTTTTTCTTAAGTATGAAAGGATGTTCACTGGCATGTCTGAGTTTAACATCTAGGGTCACCAGTATATGTTTTAGATATAAAGGATTTCTCTGAGAAGAGAAAATGTTTGCTTATAAGGTTCCCAGAGGCCTGTGCTAGAAAGCAATTTAAATGCTGTTAAAGCAGAAATTTGAGTAGGGTGCTTCAAGGCTGGAGAGCCGGTCAGTCAGCGTGGTAATCACCCAGCCTCCACATCTCAGTGTGACTTTGTTCTCTACTCGTTCTTTCTCATACTTGAGAGCTGATTCAAAAGATCCTCATACCAGAAAACGACTTCCCAAGTCACTTAAGGACTAATGCTGGTCATAGAAGTGTAAGTCTAGGAAACCAATGGTTCTTAGGCAGAAAATACATGTTTTGGGGTATATTAAGAGAATGTCCTATCAAACCCAACAATGTTATTTTTATGATGTAAACTAGTTACACTATCAACTCTGACATCTCTCACTGTATTGGAAATCTATAAATGCCAAGGGTCTCCCACCCCACTGCATCCATGAGTTTCATGGGTCTCTACTAAGATAATTTTTAGTGTCCAGGATGACCATGTAACAATTCATATTTTGATTGTGAGGAAGATACTGATTTATTCCTTCCCTCTAATCCATGAGCATTACTTGCAAAAATCACAAAATGAGGAAAAAACTACAGGAAATAAAGTTCAGTATTAAAATATAATGAGAACTTAGTTCTAATATCAAAAATGGAACAGTCAGGAGTCACAGCGTATGCAACAGCCATGCCGTGCACTGACCTCTGGGCTTCCGGTTCTTAAGAAGCAATCATCTAGTCCCCTCCTCTTTCAGAAGTGACTTTAAAAGGAAGAGTATGTTTGTTCCTCACGGGTAGTAAAAGTCTTACAGATCTTTTCTTAGATACCATCATCTCTAATGCACTAGAATGTTCCTTTTTGGTCAAAATCACTTTAGAGAAGATGCTGGTTTTTTCTATTATGCAATCACACATTCTGGGCAACAGTTAATCAGAGGGGAAAAATCTGCTGTATTTTTCCTGACCTCGGGTCCTAGAAATATGATTTATTTGAGGTTATGTTTGCTTCTTGGAAGCAAGTTATCCCCTTGTAACTGATCCCTCAAGGATTTCCTTTTTCAAGAAAAGATCTTATCATATTCTCCTTGCTCAGACATCTTCAACCACTTCCTCATGCTTAGCTTCACATCTAACATACTTGAAGATCTGGACCCTAATTCCTAGACCCTATCTTCTTTCTGACAGTTTGGTGTATATGATAGTCTAGCAAAGCCAGACCATCTGGTCCTTCTTGTCTCTTTCTTGGTCAGCACTCATGTTGCCCCTCAGGATGGAAGGCTTCCATCTCCAGTCTGTAGTCACTGATTACCAGCCTTCCTTCAGGGACATTTCAAAGCTATTTCCTCTGTGACACTCTGCCTGGTCCTCTCAGACTTTTGATCAAGTTGTTTGCATATTCCTTTTTGTCCTCCAGAGGGTTATAAGCTTTCTGAGGACAGGAGCATGGTTTCTTATTCACACTGCTTTGTCCATAGCGTCCAGCTTAGCGCCAGCCCAAGAAGTTCCTCAAGAAATACTGAAAATAAGTGCTCTGGAAACAGAGATCCTGGCTTTTCTATCTACTACTCCCCAGTTAATTCACTACATTAAAAACCTCAGATAGTCTATTTATTTATTTATTTAATTTTTCATTTATTTTTATTAGTTGGAGGCTAATTACTTTACAATATTGTAGTGGTTTTTGTCATACATTGAAAGCAGTAGTATTTTTTTTTTTTATCAGATAGTCTATTTACACAAAATAAGAAACTAGAATGAGAAGATAAAATAAGAAGTTAGTACAGTAAAATACTTTTAGAAGGAATAATAACAACAACAATAATGCTAACTTTACCTTGAATATAGTGCAAAGATGACAAACAGATTTTGAACCACCACCAAGATTTTTGGACAAATATTTGAACTTCTTTTAGTGAGAAATCTTCTATGGAGCTCAATGCACTTAAAATATTAGCCTATTATTCTGAGAGACAGGACAGTAGCAAATTATTTTTTTTTTTAAAAGAGCTCAATGTGGGCTGTTCCAAAGTCACACATAAGATGGTAACCAAAGTAGAGAAGGATATCAAGCTCTAATAGTAACAGTTCACTGGTGAGATTCATCTCATTCACCATCAAATCTCTGTGTAATAGATAACATGGCTAGTTCATTGAACAGTGGTATTATTAGTTGATTTTTTTCCTCACCATAAGACATGCTGAAGTCCAAATCCCCAGGACCTCAGAATGTGACCTTATTTGTAATTGGTTAAGATAATGAATATGGAACCTAATCTAATATGATTGGTGTCCTTATAAAAAGAGGGAATTTGGACAGAGAGACAAATGCATGGAGAGAAGATGATGTGAACTGACACAGGGAAAATAGCGTGTGAAGATGAAGATGAGTGATGCCTCTACAAGCCCAGGGATGCCAAAGAATGCCATCAACCCACCCCTCAGCCAGAAGTCAGGCGAGAGATCTCAGACTCTTCCCCACAGCCCTTGGAAGGAGCCAATGCTGCTGGCACCTGGATCTTAGACTTCTAGCCTCTTGGACTGAGAGGCATTCAAGCCACCCCAGATAGTGTCACTTTGTCACGGCGGTCTTAGGAAACTAATATGTGTACAGTTTCGCTCTGTAGGAGTCCAAGAATCTCAGAAAAAAACCACTTTACTCCCAGTTGGAGCAAGGTTGTGACTTTTATGGAGGCAGCTTCTAATCCCTTACGGGAATAGACAGAATTTAAATGATAACCAAATAGGTTACCTTTGGAAGACGGGATTTAAATGATAACTTAAGAAATGCCTTTGGAAGGCTACTCCTAACATGTATGAATGAGACTGGGACATCTACAAAGCACAGCTATGATGAGCAGGCAAAGTAGGGTTTGCAGGATGCTCTTCTAAAGATCTCACACATGACCCATTTCTAAAACTGCTGTTGATACACATACTGAGAATGAATTCAGAAGTTGTTTTTGTTTTTTTTTACAGTGCTCTGCCAAGATTTAATGGACGCAGCTCTTCTAGGTGTTTACCTGTTGCTTCATTTAAAGCTGGCTCAAGGCGTATCGTTTCTAGAAAATGCTCTAAAATTTTTTCAGGTGTTCCTGACATCACAGTATACCTGGACGAGAAATAAAACCATCATTAATTTTTCAAAAGTGGGCAAATCATTGATATATAATTTTTTACATATTTAAAGATTTTTTGAGATCCCAGAAAACCATACTGACTCAACTCATGACCCATATGGTAAAAAAAAAAGTTGATGTACCTCATCAAAATCACACAGGAAGGCAACAGAAAAATCACAAATTGAAGTAGTTACTAAAACATTCTTCTTTTTTCCATACATGAGATTAAACTTTTTGGAGAGTGGCTCTGGCAGGCTGGGAGCTTCAGCCTTGCTCCACGGGGAATGAAAGGGAACATGTAAATCCCAGGGCAGCTCAGGGCAAGGGGAAGTGACAATAAACTAGGTTATCCATATATGGGTTACTCGTTGCACAATTTCAGGCCGGTACTGGATTCCCCTGCCTATTTCTGGAATGCGGCATATCTCCCAACTGTACACTGGAATGTACTTTGGAAATGCAGCTAAAAATAAGAGAAAACAAACCCCTAAAATACCGACAAGCAAACAACCTCCCATAACATCTGAACAGGAAATAAGTCAGCAATAGAATGTCCATATAATTTCCATGTTAAGGATAAATTATTTGGCAGGGTGGTGGGTATTAGGCATTATATCAAGAGATCCAGCCATGAAGCCCTTTAATCAACAAGGGAGGATGTATTTTTCTAAACTGAGTGTGGGTTATTTCAAAGTAATATTCAAGATGGTAGAAAACAGAGGGAAAACTCTAGGCAAAATACTTTGAGGAGATCTGGGTGGTCCTGTTCCAAAGTTCAGATTTTGCTTCTCTGCTTGGCATTTACACTTAACAGCAAAATGACAAGAAAGGACAACAATGAAAATAAAATTCTCTCGTGTTTAGAAAGCAGTGGTAGGATTCAGGTCCAGGGGAACTCTATTTTCTTCTGCTCACCAATATCCCTTCCCTGCCTGTTTGAGACCCTGGAGGAAGGGTGTTGAGATCCCAAGAATACCTCTAATGTATGAAATCTCAGGGTCTTCACCGCGTGCCTGAGGAAGGGAAGAAGAGGCAATCCAACGTACGACCCTGTGCGTATGAGCATGCGGTGAGTGAAACCCTGGTTTTGAATGAGGTAGCAAACTCAGTGTGTCTGGGAGGTAACTGTCACTAATTGAGTATGTGCATGACGTGTGTTGTGTGTGCCCACATGTATGTGTGCCTGCCCTCAGGACCGAAAGGACGCTGAAGAGTTCAATCTTTGAAAAGAATCTGGCTTTGCAGCCTACGGGAGGAGCCAGGAATAAAAAAGTCTGCTTCAATCTCGAACGGCGGACCCTTTTCTCAAAGTAAACAGGGTAGAAGACAAAGGTGTTTTCCTCTTATAGGCAATGACTATTTGAGGGCTTCCCTGCTGGCTCAGACTGTAAAGAATCTGCATGCAATGCAGGAGACCCGGATTCAATCCCTGGGTCAGGAAGATCCCCCGGAGAAGAGAATGGCTATCCACTCCAGTATTCTTGCCTAGAGAAGTTCATGGACAGAGGAGCCTGGTGGGCTGTAGTCCATGGGGTTGCAAAGAGTGGGACATGACTAAGCAACTAACACCTTCACTTTCATTTGAGGGAAGGAGAGGGCATATCTATAAATGACTTTCAATACTTCAAGGGATACATTACATTAACCAGTTACTTTCTATTCCACATGGCTTTGGGCAGCTGTTGCTACTAAGCTTCCAGCTCTAGCTGGCATGTGACTCACAGATCAGTTTGAAATTGGTTCCCTTGTCAAAAGTTTAACTCTGATAGAATGTTGGCTTCCCATCCTGGTATTCTTGGTTAGGACTTCCCTTAGCTAGGGTATGTTGTCTGGTCAAAAAGAATAAAAGTTTACCTGGGTGGCAATCCTTTATGCTATCATCCCACTAGTGAGAGAAAATGGTCTCTCTAATCAGGGACATTAGGGCATCCGTCTGTTTCTGCCAGAGGCTCTCTCTAGTGGTACAGCTGCCTGACCTTATCTTCCCTCTTCGCAGCTCCACAGAAGGGGCTGACGTTCTCTCAGGGCAGGGGACTCTGAAGTTGGGAAGCGGGCAGGGAGCCTCTGGCTTGTGATCTGGCAGGTCTGGGCTTGGCTGAAACACGTTACTGCTTTGTTTCAGACTGGATGCTGCCAGGTGCCTATTGCTTGACCTTTGTTTAAACGGGGGACTTGAAGACCAGATGGTACAGCTCTTCTCAGCTTACTGCATGAAGAAGGTACCCTAGTACAAGTTAAAGAGAACCTGGCTGGTGAGGCTATCCAGGCTGTGAGGTTTTAAACCTGTGACAGAAAATCTTCTGACACCAAGTCTGGAAATGAGGACACTTCTACAGAACTGCACCTAAAACAAAAAACAGAGGTGGAGGAGGGTGCCTGAAAGAGACCATCTTTCTGCAAAGAGGATGGAGCTGAATGACTGGGTGGTTGATAGTCTAAGGAAAATGTAACACATTAACTGAAACAGGAGTAGTCATTTCAAATTCCCTCTTATTACAACCACATAACCACAGAGTGGAAGGTATCCTAAATGGTAATGTTTGAGGGCTTCATATAGTTTATCCATCATGAGAAGTACTGTCTCGCTATCGACATTTTAATATCACACTTAAGAGTTGAGTGGTTTGAGGGGAGTCAGGTGGCTTTCAAAGTTTAAAACGCAGGGAGTGGGTTCCAGGACCTCCACAGATACCAAAATCCATGGATGCTTAAGTTCCCTATATAAAATGGTGTAGTATTTGCATATAATCTATACATATTCTTGTATACTTTAAATCATCTCTATATTGCTTTTAGACTTAATACAATGTAAATGCTATGTAAATAGTAGTAGATACAATATAAGTGCTATTTAAACAGTTGCCAGCATATGACAAATTCAAGTCTTGCTTTTGGGAACTTTTAGGAAATTTTTCCCCCCAATATTTTCCATCTGTGGTTGGCTGAGTCTGTGGATGTGGAAACCAAAGATACAGAGGGCCAACTGTATGCATAAACTGCTCTGGATTTCTCAGGGTAAAAGTGAATCAGAAAAATAATGTTATCAGCACCAATATGGTGACCCTCTTTGAGCTGAAAAAGGTTGATTTCTGAGGATACAGAGGTGCTAACGGATCCTAAACTTTAAGTCCACCTATAGACATGGTTGCTCCCATGTTTTCCAAGTTGTCCAGAACATCAGTCAAAATTCACTTACATGGCCCCTACTTTTCAACTCTGGTTTGGCTTGGGAAAATTCAACCTGGAAAATGACCCCTTGAAAGAGAGGCTTTTTACTCTTCTGGATTTGGCATGGTGCACTGTTTTGTATGCCTGATATTACCAAAACAGTGTACTGTGAATATGCACATGTCTTTGAATTATATAAGAAATGTATACAAATTGGTCTACTGGACACAAATAAGGAGGTATTCGATTGACCAAAAAGTTCATTTGGGTTTAAAATCCGAATGAAATTTTGGGCCAATCCAATTATAATAGAAATCAAATCCAGGCCTAAAATAAATTTAATACATGTGGGCTCTCTTTTTCCTTTTAGTTTGAGTTAATAAAAAAATCTATATTTGGAGAGCATTCTGAACACAGTGCTGCTGTAACTTGCAAACCCTTTTGATCACTGCCCCCACCACACCATGAAGAGGTGAGGGAAGGGGACCTTCCGAGGACATCTTTGAGGTTACAGGGAATTTTCAAGGCTTACTTTTTCAGGTAACAAAATTTTATTGAGGCATCTGAGGCATTATCAAAGAATGTAGATGATCACATAAAACTGTCTAGTTATACTTAAAGGCAATAAAGAAAATCACTGGGGGTAGTCCCAGCCTTCACATAAAAAAAAAAAAATGTTTTCATTCTTATCCTCCTTTGTCAGCTGGAAGGACAACTCTTGAAAAACATTTGTGCAAGAACATTTTTCAAGAATGCATAGTTGGTGAAAAGTAGAAAAATAAAGAATTCTGGATGGTAATTTTATAGGTTTGTAAGTGAAAAGTTTGTAATACAGTCTATTTTATGTCAGCCCTTTTGAAATATACTGCTTTGCAACATTTACTAGATAGTGTCAAAGATATATTTATATATTAATAGTATATTTTGTTAGAGTAATTTGTGAGGCTAAAGGAAAACAGACTCAGAAGTTGGTCAAGCTGGACTTGAATGCAAGCTCTACCATTACCAGTGTTGTAATCCTGGGCAAGTAACTTACTTCTCTGAGCCTAAAATTTTCCACCATTCATTAAAAGGGGTTGTAATAAGGATTAGATAAAATAGGCAAGAGACACTATAGCTCTTTAATAACATTCTGTTTCTTCCTCTCTTCTTTGCAGATATGTTGACTCATCCAGATGAAATGTCTGAGCCTTAGGCTTTCAGTCTAAACAAAAAAATCTCATCATTTATGGTGAGTGGGCTGATTAATGGGAACAGCCCATTTACTTGGCAAACACAGAAAAATACTTGGGTGCATTCTTTTCCAACACAGTCTTTGGCCACTTGTCTTTAGCTACAGAATTGGTGTTTCTATTACTCTAAGCTTAAAAATTAATCTTTATTTTTAAAATGAGATTCTGTAATTTTCTTCCATTTCTTAGAGCCACATTTCCTAATTCCTCTGTCTTACTATTCAAATGTTGATACATTTGATTAAATCTCACATAAGAAGCTGTAGCAAAATAAATAAATAAATAAAAGAACCCTCAGCAAAAGATGGAACTGAAGACACATACTGAAAAAGAATCAGTTAAATGGGTGACCTGATGTTAAATGGGAAGCAAATACCCTTCTGAAATTTGCAGGAATAACTACGGATGAGGCCTTATGGATGGTTCCAGGCCATAGTCAATAGACCATTTTATATCTGAAGTCTGGGTTTCCATCAAAGATGCTTATGCAGATAACAAGATGAAAACACTTCTTGAGAAATCCTACATATGAAATTCAAATGCCAAAGGTTCTCCACACCCAGGGGCCTGTGTATCCCTCAAGCTGCCTGGCATTCCTGTTCCTGTTGTTCTCACCGATGCCTTCTGCTCCAAAGCTATTACAGTTGAACATAGTATAGAGGAAGCATTCTTAGAGTAGGGGAGTATTCTCTCTGGAATTACTCCAGGCAGCACCAAGCTGGACGCAGTGCCAGAAACGGATACATTATCCTACACAAGATGTGTGATTAGTCAATAGAGAGAAAAAAAAAGTCACACAGGCTGCCGTCTTCCACAAAAAAAGGAGAACATGCTATTGTAGAGATGATGATACCATGTGAAAAGGTTAATCATAGTCTGGCAATTGCAGTGTTGGAGGCAAACCTACTTTTGCTGAGGCTGTGAGTTTCCTTGATTAGAAGCCCTGTTCCCTGCTGGGACCTTCTCCAGCACCAAGACATCTTGGTCATGTTCTTTAAGTCTGACTGTGTTCGCCTCAACGTCCTGCAAATACAAATTACACCACATACAGATGCTGCCGTTTTCTCAGACAATGACAAAAATTTCAAATGCTTCAGAAACTCATTTTCTGCTTGTGATGCTAATTGTTGCGTCTACAAATTAAGTCATTTTCAAAGTCAGGGGCTGGAACGGTCAGAGAGGACCAGATGAGGTTGGAGGCACGTGCATTTAAAACGCTACTTTTACCCACGATTCAGAAAATCAGCTGAGGAGAGAGGGGTGGTGGTGCTCAGAGGAACCTCTGGGAGAGGGCGGTACAGTGAAGAGAGAGGAGCCAAGCCACTTAGTCTCTAGAAAGCTATGTGGCAAATAGCACTCCACTTCCACAGAGTTCTTTCATTCTGATTATCTTCTGAGGGCATATAGTTTTCTTAGGAGTGGCATGTTTTCCCTCTAATCAAAAGACTTTTAAAAATATCAGTTTGAAGCTTGTTAAAAATATTTTTCAGGTACTTGGAATAATTTTATAAAGTACATCCATGATAATGGTCATAATCTGATTCTTTCGAAGAATTTTGTGGCTGAGTGTAAAATCCATGTGTGTAAACTTTCAAAGTGTAAAGTTCAAATTACAAAGTCATTTAAAGTAATTTATTTAAAAAATTTAGTGTGCTTTTTCTCATCCTTTGGCTCCTATTTGAAGAGACAGGATAAGAACCAAGTCAAATTCCATATGGTGGGTTTTTTCCCCTACATTATTTAACTTTTAACTTAATTTTGTTCGCATTAAGAGAATATATTCCCAACACAAATTTTGTTGTCAGGAATCTTGCCATGAAAGGGTACGGATAGGTGTCCACACATAAGGAATGGGAATGAGATTGTAAATCATCATTAAATAACACCAAAGGTACCAGAAAGCATAGAAGGTGCATTTAGGATTTTAGTGCAGGATACAGAAGGATACTCAGGCTGGGAGGGGCAGAGGAGGAAGTCTGCTCTGTGAGCTGGTAGGGATGGGATAAGAGCAAAGTGATCCTGGAGGGAACACTGGGTGAGGGGGAGAGACCACAGGCCACCTGAAAGGCCAGGACTGCTGGCATGCTGTCAAATGCCCAGCAATCCACAGACAGGCCTCCACCACTTAAGTTGGATTGGCCCTCCCAAGGGACCAGGAGCTGGATGATAGCAAGAACCCAGGGACCATCTATTCTAAATGTCACCCACTCTCACTAATACTGTCACAAGCTTCCATCTACCACTCCAACTATTCTTCACCTACTTGTCGAAGTCTGAAATTCCTTGAGGGTGAATCAATTTGATGTAAAGTACTTGAAATGAAAACGCTTGTTGGAATAACCATGGTGGACATTAATTGCCGCTAAAATGTAGTCACTAAATAAATTCAGAGGGTGGGAGAGAATATAAGGTTCAGATCTGGGAAGAGATAGGAGGTTTAGGATAGAGAAACATATGGAGAAGGAGGTGAGGACAGACACAAAAGGGGAAGCCTAGGAGAGCAAAGAGAAATGTCTTAGACTGTGATATTTTGCCAAGGCATCTCTGTGTTTTAATGCTCATGAACTGGTTCAGGTGTGTGCAGGGTTATTTGGTCCGGAACAGTGTGACATATTTACAGCTTTACTAGAATATCACCTCTGGACCCCAGAACCCACACCAGCACACTGAACATAGCAGGTCTGTAAGCAAGGCTCTTTGGCCCTAGAGCATTCATTAGTCACTGTGCTGCTCGAATCCTTCACTCATCAGGCAAAAGTGGCAACAGGGAGCCCCTCGGCCACCCTGCACCTCAGACTCACCCTCAGGATCCGGTTGAAATCCTCCTTGTCCACTCTTAAGAAATGGCAGTTATCTTCTCTCAAGACGATGGAGGCAGCTCTCGGGGCATCATTCACTAGGGCTAACTTGCCAAAGTCATCGCCCTCATGCAGGGTACAGACCACCCCCTGGAGAGAACAAATCATGCAGATGAAGGTGATCCCTGGAACAGGGCACATACCCACCCGCCTCACACCACAAGCCTCCCTGCCCCCAAAACACTGAATATATATCAATAGGTTGTACCCAGAGATGCCACAGGGGAAAGGATCACATAATTATATTATCATGTCTCATTTTTCTTTCATTGAGTAATATGTGCTAGGACCTGACTTACATATATACATTGTAATCCATGAGTCCTAGAAAGTTCAGTGCTACTCTTGAGTATAAAAATTTAGATAATATATGACTAGAGAGGCTATAATGTCTTTTCTACATCGAGTAACAATGTTGTAGCAAGTTTAACTGTAGCATTACTTTGTTAATACTTAGAGCCAGTAGTAAATGCAGCATAATAAAGTTTCAAAAGAAAAAATATATATACCTTGCCATAAATGACTACATTCACTGATCCTTTTAGAATAATGTACCATGAGGTGCCTTCTTCCCCTTGGTTAAATACTAGATACAAAAAGAAAAAAGACATGACAAGAATAGAAACACATCAGTATAAATTACAGCTTATCAAATCATCATTTTAAAGGCCTCAGAATTATGCATTTAATTCCAGAAGGAAAAAAAATACTAGCAAACACTAACTTATTCAGGTGGAATATTACTTCCTTTTCTTTAGAACATGAAAGAAACAGAAACACTGTACTCCTTGCTGTGTCCTACAGATATATATTTACTATTAATTCTCCAGCAATCCATTCCTTAAAGCAATACACTTCCCCCCACAACTCATCAAAACTTACTAAGCTATAGAACAGAGTTTTTAAAAGTAATCTGACCAATAACATGAAGTTTGTTGTTGTTTAGTTGCTCAATCGTGTTTGATTCTTTTCTGACCCCATGGACTGTAGCCTGCCAGGCTCCTCTGTCCATGGGATTTTCCAGGCAAGAATACTGGAGTGGGTTGCCATTCCCTTCTCCAGGGGATCTTTCTGACCCAGGTGTCAAACCCACATCTCCTGCATCAGCAGGCAGATTCTTTACCACTGAGCCACCAGGAAGCCCAAAGTGAAGTCTGAAAACATGCAAATCAGCACTACATATTGTTGATGGATACATATCTACATACAGTTTTTAAAAAATGGGTTGGAATGATAACCATATGATATAGGGTAGGAGTTACCTTAGGGAGGAAAAGAGAAGAATAAGATAAAAAAGGAAACAAACTCTTCAAATGTAGAATTTCATTTTTTAGAAAATATAAAAAATGAAAATATGAAAAAACACAGTGTCAGGTTAGTACTTGATAAAAGTGCTTTTTAGAAAGGGGTTTGTAACAATCTCTAATGATTTGTCTGAAATACTTAAATATTTCGTGATAAAATGAAAACTGTCAGTAAGATTGAAGGAAAAGCATAAAAGAAGTCGTAAGTCACCAGTAATCATGAACATTTTTTAAATGTTAATGTGAACCTTTAAAAAGTAATGAAAAAACATTCTTATTAAAGGAACTATCGATGTTAGTTATACACTTTTTTTTCTTGTTTGATCTCTTTTATATTCTTTTTTTTTTCATTTATTTTTATTAGTTGGAGGCTAACTACTTTACAATATTGTAGTGGTTTTTGTCATACATTGACATGAATCAGCCATGGATTTACACGACTTTTGAGGACTAAAAGTAAAATATTTGAAACATCAATGTTAACTCTTTTTGCTTTTACAATTCACGGTCTCTGTTTATTCGACTCACACAGCTCAATCTGAAGAAAGAGCAAGATTTTCCAAAGAAGGTCTCCTGAAAAGTTAACAGGTGTCCATTAAAAATGTTTTTTTATGTTTCCTTAGGTTAAGGCAGTATCAGTTTAAGTGGTGTGAACTTTTTCCTTACTGTAGACTCCTGAGGAACAGAGCATGCTGGCGTGTCTTACAATTCTCCAAGAGATTAGAGGAGGCATTCGTGTCCTGAATACACCATTCACCATGTCTTCCAAGAATGGTTTTGTAGGATGAGTGGGAAATGCCAGTCGAAATAATTCTGCTCACATTTATTAATATGAAATTTCAATTTCTTAAGAGGCCTTCTGGCTTCCCTGGTGGGCTCACACAGTAAAGAATCCACCTGCAATGCGGGAGACCTGGGTTCGATCCCTGGGTCAGGAAGATCCCCTGGAGAAGGAAATGGCAACCCACTCCAGTATTCTTGCCTGGAGAATCCCATGGACAGAGGAGCCTGGTAGGCTACAGTCCATGTCGCAAGGAGTCGGACACAACTGAATGACTTAACACTTTCACTTTCAATTTCTTGCTCCCAAATATGATCATAGAACTAAACTATGAGGTACTTAATGGAGAGATACTACATATTAGTGCTGCATAAATACCTGGGCAAAGAAATTCTCTCAGGCTTGCAGCTGATATTGGAAGCGTGAGAAGCAAGCAGGATAGTACGCTCTTCTAACTAGCCTCTCAAGAGATGGATTAGGCCTTCTCAAGCCACAAAATTGAAGTGAGGTCACTGTGCAAAGGTTTTGCTTGCACTCTCCCCTGAAGACAGTGTGACTTCATCCCACCCTCTTTAAACACGACCTTGAGCCAGCAGGGGAGGCAGCAAGTGGAGATGCTGGCTGGTAAGCGCTCCCATGCTGGTACCTGACACCCACCAGGCTGCAGAGCCACAGACATGCTGGGAATAATCACGGGTCCAGAAAAACAAGTGTGCCACGTGACATCCTGGCAAGTCTGTCCCAGGCCGAAGAAAGGGGAGCATTTACAGTCAGGGTCCAGTGGCACATGTTCGGGAGGGGGCAAGCCAGGCACCACGCAGCGTTACAGCCTTCACTTACACACAGTCCCTCCTTTGGCATGAGACTCAAAAATGAGCACACCTGCTAATTCCCGTTTCACCTAGAAGAAAAAGAGAAAGAATGCAGGGAAAAGCCAGATTTTGGGGTGTGGGGAAGGGACTTGCTCTCTTTCTGAACAGCACCAACTTCCAAACAGCCGCCTCCCACTCTGCCTGGCTGCTCCTCCCACTTAGAACCACTTCCACAACATGTGCCACTAGATTTGTTGTTTAAAACTGAAGTATAGTTGATTTACAATATCTCAGCAAAGTGATTCAGTTATACCCATATCTATTCTTTTTCTGATTTTCCATTTCATTTTATTATAAAATATTGAATATAATTCCCCATGCTATACAGTAGGACCTTGTTATTTATCTATTTTATATGCAGTAGTTATATCTGTTAATCTCAAATTCCAAATATATGCCTCCTTCCCTTCTCCATTTGTACATCTGTGTGTCTGTTTTATAAATAAGTTCCTCTGTATCACTTTTTTTTAGGTTTTACATATAAGTAACATGTGATACATTTGTCTTTCTCTGTCTGACTTACTTCACTTAGCATGATAATCTCTAGGCTCATCCATGTTTCTGCAAATGGCAAGATTTTGTTCTTTTTTATGGCTGAGTAGTATTCCATTGCATACCTATACCACATCTTCTTTAGTCATACACTTGTCGATGAACAGTTAGGCTGCTTCCAAGTCTTGTGCCACTAGATTCTTGAAACTTTTACAAAAGCTATTTTACATGCTCATTCATACAAGATCAGCTTCCCAGAGACTGTTTACAACATGGTTGCATGTGCATGAGCTAGGCAACTTCTCTGCCTATCTTTTGTCTTGGTGAGAGGGTGAGAGTATCCACAGTATCATATAACTCTTGCTCCTGGAGGTTCTTCCTTGCATCACACATCATGCATAAGTGCAAACATGTTGGAAAACTCAGTGTCTTGAAGTTGAATAATTAAGCTTAAATGTGGGAGGAGATTTTTTTTTTAATATTTATTTATTTGGCTCTGCTGGGTCTTAGTTGTGGCACATGGCATCTTCAGCTGTGGCACATGAGATTTAGTTGCCTGATCAGGAGTCGAACCCATGCCCTCTGCGTTGGGAGCAAGGAGTCTTAGATACTGGACCAAGAGGGAGGTCCTCGTGCAGAGATTTTGATAGCTGTTTCTTTTTAAATTCCAAATTCTGGTCCCAAATTATGGCTCTGTCTCCCTAAGAACCAAATAACCTGAGAACTTCCACATTGCCTGGGGACCTGGGGTTTAAGGTAGAAGCCTTCCCTTCCTCTCTACTACCCATGATTCTTCCAAGGCTGCGGAAGTCAGAACACATGCAGGGTGGAGACCCAGACAGCAGATAGGGCACAGAGGTCTTCCCTCACTCCCCTCCCAAGCATGAGCTTGTGGGGCCTCGGCTGCATCCCCTACAGATGCAGGAGCTCCCTGGGTGAGGCCCCTGGGCACTGGACGTGTCCCACCATGGAGACAGTGAAGGTAACAGGGTGGTTGGTGGGAGGGTGTGAGGGTGGGCTGGACCAGACCCCTGGATGCTCCGTGTAGGTGAGCGAGCTTCCCGACCCGAGGAATGCAGGCAGTGGGAGCAGGTGAAGGCAGCCCTGTCTGGGTTAAAGGGGAAAGGTCTGCAGCACTCCACTTGGGGTTGTGGTGAATGCCGCACTGCTCTCAGCAGAGACCTCGGCTTTACAGCCCGGAGCGGGGCCTGCAGACGCTGCCGCCGTGGGACATTGACACCTTGGTATCACCCAGTGAGCTGGGAATGAAAGGCCAACGAGCCAGGCAGACACTGCTGAGGAACCTGGCATGCCATTTGTGAACATGGCATGTAATCTGTAGATGTTGAAACAACTTCTTTTTATTATCATCATCCTCATTATTATTAATTATTAGCATACAGGAGACTTACGTTGCCTGGAACTCATGTTTCTGTGTTCCTCCTATGGCAGGAGGCATTTCTGTCCACTGCTTTTCTATAATATCCTTATCATGTAAACGTTCAGAGTCAGATACAGGCATTGGGCCACTTCCCACCAGCAAGTGCTGCTCGTATGCCCTAAAATACCTGAACCAATGCTCTTTGGCACCTTACGCTTCTTTTCTCAATTGGGCAGCAAACCTGGGTGGAGCCGGCCCCCTGGGCCAGGCCAGGTCATCTTGATTTCTCTTGCTGCTGCCCCATATGGCTCTTTATTCCATGGAAGGGACTGAAAACCTATCTTAAGGCCTGGCTCTGGGTTGAATTATGGCAGGTTCCAAGGCTCGGGAAGTTTGAAGTATATGCTCCAGTTCCACTCTCATCAGGCGGCTCTAATGTTTAGGGCAACTACTGAAAACCGGATAATACTTGACCCTTCTTTGCTGATTGTATGTAGGTACAACTTCCTTAGCATCTCAGGAGAGCGAGAAGGGGTGCTTTATGAGGTAGAATTTAGACATCCCTGTTCCTCCCTCAGACTATAGTCCTCTCCCCCAGTCCAAACAGTGCATTTAATTCAAAGTGCCCCCAACCATGCTCAGCTGAGGGACAACTTACTGTGGTAGAAAGATGGGATAAGGCTTTAATGTGAAGGAGTTCTTCATAGATAATTTCTAGGTCATCCACAGTCCTCTGTCCAGGTCTACAAAGAAAACAGTAACAAGGAAATAATGAGATGAAAGTCATTATTAGAGTTTGAAATACAAAAGGGGCTTCAGGGGTCAGTAAAACATGTTCAGGGAATTCTTAGGAGAAATCCTGATAAAAAGACCCTGGCAGAGGGAGAGATGATGCTATGATAATCCCTACAGGGAATTTTGACATGAACCTGTTCCTTGATGGAAGGACATGGAAGAAATCAAAACTGCACCTAATCCCCTTCCCTTCCAACCTCAGAGGGAGGAACATCTCTGTTCACATCATAGTTGGCTAACTCAGATCTCTTACTTTGTAGATGATGATTCTACAAAATTATCTTTTATTACTACCTTAATCAAGATCAACAAACTTATCTTTTAACATCACCAGGAACTGCTGGTTCAATCAACTTGACTGACACAAATTTCTTGGAATTCTATGTGATATCTTAGCCTAGAAGAATAATGCTGCTATCCCTGTTGTTCTGGGTTGGGTAATATGCTTCTACCACAGGACTTAAAGGACTTATATAAACAATGTTTTCTCACCTCCCTGTGGAGGTGAGGACATGAGATGAGCAGAAGGCAAATAGGAGTGTGTAGAATTATTAAGAAAGGGAAAGTAGGGAAGAAACATCACATTCCCCAAACTCTGTACCATGGTCTACCATTCTTCCATGAGATGTTAATCAGTATACTATGCAGTTTTTTTTTTCCTATAATTTATTCTGAAACTACTATCATATACCTTGCCTTTAAGAATGAGGTTTGGACACATTATGGACATCTTGGCATGGGAGAACTGAGAGGATTTCTGATCATCTTTCATGTCAGAAATCACTAATCGTGTTTAATTTTACATCAATGGGAAAAGGGATGATTGGTCAGTAATTTGGATCTTCTATTGCTCTCTGCAATACAAGGAACCCTAATGTTGTTGAAACTAAAAAAACAAACAAATGTGTTATTAATTCTGAGAGCTCTAGGAAGTCACTCTCCACATTGGTGGTCAGGTGGCGTTTCAGTTCAATTGCTCATTCGTGTCTGACTCTTTGGGACCCCATGAACCACAGCACGTCAGGCCTCCCTGTCCATCACCAACTCCCAGGGTCCACCCAAACCTGTGTCCATTGGGTCGATGATGCCATCCAACCATCTCATCCTCTGTCGTCCCCTTCTCCTCCTGCCCTCAGCATTAGGGTCTTTTCCAAGGTGGCATTTACTTTCAGCTAACTATTGCAGTCACGAGTGTTACTTATTACATAATCATCACCCATGTTATGCACTGTCCTAAAATTTCAGTAACTTACGGTATTATTCAATGTTACAATATACAAAACCTTTAAACCTCGATGAGCTACCAATGGTGTTCCATCATTACACTGTACTATAAAGAATGTTCTTTGGGAATTCCCTGGTAGTCCAGTGGTTGGGACTCCAAGCTTTCCTTTCATTGACGTAGCCTGGGCTTAATCCCAGGTCAGGTAACTAAGATCCACAAGCTGTGTGGCATGGCAATTAAAAAAAAAAAAAAGAGTAAATCTTTCCTTGATCAAGTAAATTCAGGAAGCCTTGCTGCTGTACTGAGCAGAGCACTGAATTTAGAGTCTGAAGATCAGGTTTTAACCTTCATGCAACCCCTCACCAGCCACGTGACGTCAGAGACTCAGTTCCTTCTGTAAACTGGGGATAGTATCTTCCTGAGAGTGATGTGAGAGCTAAAGGAAGCAGCAAATAGGAAGGCATCTGCATATTCATCTGTGTAAGTGAAAAAAAAAAGCAGCAGCGTGATATCCCAAACTCAAGCCCTTGCATAAGAAAAATGAACTTAAAAATTAAGTATGACCTTTGGTTCAGCAAATTATATCTAGAACTTACTCAATTATTAGATAAGTACTTTGAGCTATTAAAACTGAATTATAAATATTCTAAAATAGTTGCATTAGATAATTTGTAACCATATCATGGATCAAAAGGGGGCTAATTGGAAGAAAACTGTTTGTATACCTTGGGCATTACCTTCTCAAGGACAGCTTTAACATGAACCAACGGATGTGATAGCCTTCTCTTACAGAAACAACAGACGACTGTTTCTATATTTCCTAATCCTGCCTGTACAAAGACAGGTACTAAATCCATGAACCAGGGAGATGCCAGCCAAGTTCACCTCCTGCCAAGGATTACCACTTAAGGACACATTGTGGAACACAGAAAGTATGGGACCCACAAATACCGAAGGAAAAGCTACGGCCACAGGGATTCTGAAGGAGCCAGGCCTTCTTAGTGAGGGGCCTAATCTACTACTTGACTTAGACATGGGGATTTTGAAACTAGGACCCTTGGAGATTTAAAAGTCAATTGCGTCACCTCAGTCCATCTACTGCTTTAGAGGCAGCTAACTTGAAAGCCTCAAGGTGGGTGTAATAGGATTATGGCTCTTCAGCACGAGGAGCAGCCCTGCTGTTCCTGCTTCTTGACATCAGCTGCAAATAGCACGGACCCTCCTAGAAGCTTGGCTAAAGGAGAAAACAGTCACCAAGTCTCATTCTCACCTCCACGGTAGAGGGGGTGAGCATTACGGAGGGATAAGAAAAACCTGTCTGGGAAAAGAAAGGACAGAATTTAGTTCTAAAATCTACATCTGAATTTAGATTCAGAGTTGAAATTTGGGGAGCAGATATCTACAAGTTTAGGAAGAGGGTTCACATTGGATCAACATGAAATCCACACTGATCGAGTCTTACAGATTAAAAAATTAAGTGCTGCCTTTAAGATCTACAAATCCCATTATGTTAAAAATCACTGAATTTCATCCAAGAGTTAAAATATGATGAACAATGTCAGACCCTCAATGCAGCACACGGGGAACTTGACAGAGTGGGTCAAGGCTGCTCTTGGAGCTGTTTAGTCTTAGGACTTGCATCAAAGTGCAGGAGGAGAGAGGTAAAGATGGTAACATTCAAGCTATTTCCAACCACTCCCGAACTCCCCACTGCCCCATACTGTCTGAGCGCACTGTCTGAGCTGTCCTCGCCAAGGCTGCTGGCTCTCTTCCGGTTTGCCAGGCATCTCTCCTCAGGGTCTTTTATCGTCTGTTGTTTCTCTGTTCACCTCGTGAATTGTGCTGTGCCCCAGGCTGTCCTCAGCTCTGTTCTCACTTTCTTCTACCTTGTCTCCCTGGGAAAAGCCCCCAACTTTCATCTATGTGATGCCGAGACCTAAATTTTAATCTCCAAACAGATTTCTTTCCTGAGCTCTAGTAACTTCCTGACCATCAATTCCCAGACAACCCACAAGCTCAGTCTGTCCAGAAGTGCTCCCTCATCATCACACAAAACTTTTTAAGTTGGTCTCAGTGGCTTTTCTAGACTCATCTCTCCTCTCTTCACACCTTTCCTCCCGGCTAATGTGCTCTGTGCTCCAGGCATAACCGGACATGCCCCCAGTTCTAAAACACGCAATGCTCTTTCACACGTCTAAGACTCTTCACATGTTCTTCTCTGTGCCTGGGATATTTGTTTTCTGCCACAGGCCCAGCTCGGATGTCCCCTCTCTGAGGCAAAACTGGTTCTCCAAAATTTATTCTTCCAAGGCACATGGTCCAACTGCTGTTGCAATCGAAACATACTCTGAAGAATGTTATTTGCTTAGAAATCCATGACTCTACACTGCTCAAGAGAAGCAGCATCTGGTGTGCAAAGGGTACTGTGTTAATAATAGAAACAGGATTTGAGATCTAAAATAGGAACTTCCTAGGTACCCAATTGGTCTAATGCTTGGTTCCTACATCTGTAAAAATAGGGATAATAAATAGGATTGTTGTAAAGATCAAATGAGCTAATATACACAAAGCATTGATATGCTGGAAATATGGTGCCCATGCAGGATGACATGATAAAATGGGAGGTGTTCAATACGTCTCATTGGATGAATGCACCAGTTCTTGTGATTCCTGCTGAACTCAGGGTTTGCCCGGGGGAGGTGGCAGCAGTACCAAGGACCAGTTCTTGTCCTGTGACCTGAAGGCCTTATGCTCTGTTATCCTCCCCACTGAAGGTCCAGTAAGACAAGATGCCCATGACACAATTCTAACTATAGTACACGTACGTGATGTGCTAAGCAGTTAATTATTAATGGAGGGAGGAGACAGGATGAAAATGTTGGCCCTGACCTCTTTCTCCAAATCCCATTCAAAGATAGAAAAAACAGATTTTTTTTTTTGGGTAGGATTATAAATTTACTCATCCAGTTTTAAGAAATTATCAGCTAAAGCTACCCCATCTAAGTCAAGTTCAGTGGGGGCCTAAACAGAGATGACCGTCAAAAACCAAGCAGCACCTGTTGGACTGGATCCTTGTTTTGGTCAGAGTTTTGACTGCCATGCTAAACATATAATAGGAAAGATGTTTAATATCCAAAACAGCACTGAAAATAAGTCACGCCACCGTGACAAACCATAAAATAGTACTATCAGCAAGATCGGAGTGTTTTGGGAATTCTTGCGTGATGGGAAGCAGATGGGGATGGAATGGCTGAGAGAGGCCTGGAGGCAGACACAGCTCTGCACTCACAGAAGGAAGACAGCACCGCTGATAAGACAAGGGCAGGAGAAGGTCCCAGGGGTTCATCGAAACACTGCCCCACGCAGGGCAGGGGCTGGCGAGCAGCGGGCTGCCCAGGCTACAACTTGAGACCTGCCAAGACAAATGTCCAGGAGCGGCCTGAGAAGGAAGCAGAGCCCTGGGCCCTCCTGCCAGACACAGAGGAGGGGGAGAAGTGGGAGCTCTCCCAGGAGGGACTTCCTGGGAAGGGCTCCCTTCCTGGGAGAGCCTCCTGAGTTTGGCAACTGGTGGGAGGACGGAAGGAAGGGGTTCAGCCTGCCTGCTCCCCATGTGCCTCTCATAGAAAGCAAGGCCTGTCCCAAAGCACAGCTCCCACTGCCTTCAGGGGTGGGGGTGCTGTTGGCCAATCTGCAGAGGCCCACGTGGAACTCATTCTACCCCTGGTCCTCCATTCATCAGTAACCAAAATCAAGAAATAAAGACTTCCATGGGGCTTGCTGGATGGCCCGGAGAAACCCATGACAGGTGTGTGAAACCGAATGGAACAAAGCCTAGAAGAGTTAGTCTCTGAGTCCTAAATAACATCCTGAATGAAAGGGGGAAAAAAAAACAACAACAAGCCTGTGGTCTACAGCGGTCAGTGTCATCACAGGCAGGCCACTGTCACTGGGTGATCCACCCAGACAGCAACCGTCTTTTCGGTCCTGTTCACAGCACATGTTTTGACGAGGTGAGAGAAGTCAGGATGGCAAGGTGAGCAGAGACTGGCTTTAGAAAACGAGTACCCTTACCACTGAGAAAGCAACAAAAGCATTCATGAGAGGTGTGCCGTGAGGGGTTTCCATCAACACGTTGTTAGGGTTGAAGGTTGAGGGAGGTCCCAGGGAGGAGGCCAGGTGGAGCTGAAGTCGGTGTACCGTCCTGTGTCCATGAGTGGGAGGCAGATGGAAGCCCCTCTCTCAGCCCAGCGGCCCTAGAGCTTGAGGCTGCAGCAACAGAACAGGCCAAGCCTTCGCCGGGATGCCGGCTCAGGGCTGCTGTGCCATCTGGTGTCTCAGAAAAGACCTCTCTGCTCTGGCCTCAAACAAAGCTTCTCCCCTCCATACGCCCCACCTACTTCCCCACCATCATCACTGAACAAAGTCACGTTTTACAAGCAGGTTTCTTGTGGCAGGCAGTGGCATTGAGTACCTCTCCTGCTTTGGTCTTTGTTGGGGCAGACAGGAAAGAAAAATGGAGAAGGGTTCCCACAAATCAGCTCCCAGCCAGTTCAAAGAGTCATGAAAGGGTCCCCAGGGCTGAAGGCAATCTGGCTTTCAAGAGCCAAGGGAACACTGTGCCCCGATCGAGCAGGAGGAGGGACCTCGCACGTTACCTTCACAGAGGACCTGTGAGGCCAGGGAAGTGAATCGGCTCTCCGGCTGCTCTGAGTGGCAGCACATGAATGTACCTGGTCTTTACTTGTCCTTCTCCAGATGTCACAGGCAGAGGCATTAGGCATCCCTGCTTCTTTACAAACCTGCGTGGTGCCACATTGATGGGGATTTGTAGGATCCTGCTGGGGAAAGGCCTAGTTTCTGCAGGGGACGCATTCTGGTGGCAATGTCTAGTTACAGACAAGATAATAAACGGGGGTGGAGGGAGAGGCATTTTCTACATTAAAGGATGGAAGGGCTCAGGTGATATCAGAAGCTGCTGGTAAATACAGTTTTATCAAGGAATTTATCAAGGTCAGAGACAGAGCTCTTCGGTTATTGGAACGTGGATAAAATGAGGGATTCGCCCAGGCCCCAAGCAGGCACGCTGGCATGGCCAGTGGTAACCTGGGCAGGTGAAAGACAAATAACCCAGTTCTTCTAGACTTGTCACCCAGTAGACCTGGTGCATGGGAAAAATACCCAGAAAAGTCAGTGTTATAAATATGTAAGACCTGGTCAAGCACCAAAATAAAGGAAATGCTTTACTATTTTTTTCCTGGGGCTGGAATGCTTTATGGTGGTAACACTCCACCTCAGTCCACCTGATTCTCCTGCTTTCAAGTCATTTCTCAAGCATGGGTCAGTTTCCAATGCTCTTAAAAGACCTGAGATTCAACTCTTCCACTTCCCTTAAAGGAAAGTTTGGAGTGGTTTCCCACCCCCTTGTCTAACAAACCAGCACAATGTGTTTGTTTCTTTGCTTCACCTCCCAGGACACTTGCTTCTTAAGAGTTAGCTCTTAAGTATTTGAGACATTCCTGGAGCCTGGTGATGGGCCATTTAAGGTATCCTGCTCTGCTCTGTCGGCTCATTTCCCTGCCACATCACAACCCTCTCCCCTTACCCTCAACCCAGAAAAGGACATTTTAACCTTATCAGATACATTTTCTCCATTCTGTTTTCAAGGTTTTGATCATCTTTACTGTCATTATTCTGAATTCTTTTTCAGGTAGTTTGCCCATTTCCTCTTCATTTATTTGGACTTCTGTTTCTAGTCTGTTCCTTCATTTGCGCAGTATTTCTCTGCCTTTTCATTATTTTGTTTTAAACTCATTGTGTTTGCGGTCTCCTCTTCCCAGGTTTCAAGGCTGAATTTTTTCTTCCTTTTGGTTTCTGCCCTCCTAAGGTTTGGTCCAGTGGTTTGTGAAGTTTCATATAGGGTGAGATTTGTGCTGAGGTTTTTTTTTTTTTTCCCTCTGATGGGCAGGGCTGAGTGAGGTGATACTCCTGTCTGCTGATGACTGAGTTTGTATTTTTGTCTTGTTTGTTGTTTGGATGACGCGTCCTGCACAGGGTGCTACTGGTGGTTGGGTGATGCCCGGTCTTGTGTTCAAGTGGTTTCCTTTGTGGAAGTTCTCACTATTTGATACTCCCTAGGGTTAGTTCTCTGGTAGTCTAGGGTCTTGGAGTCAGTGCTCCCACTCCAAAGGCTCAGGGCTTGATCTCGAGTTTTGTGTGGTTCTATATATTCTTTTCTAGTGGTTAGGTACTCTGGTCTCCTCTCAGCTGGTATTCTGCAAGCATTTCTGTATCTGAAGGTGTATTTCTGCTATATCCGTGGAAAGAGATGTACTCCACATCCACCTACTCCTCTGCCATCTTGTTTTTCCCTTTTAAGCTTATCAGATACAATTAGACATTCTCCAGTTCTGACAGCAAACCCTGTGTACATGGGGATTCTTCCCCTCTTTGTGAAGTCAGAAACGAATGCAGTTTAGAACTGCTGTTAAGGGTAAAAGTCTCGAGAATATTTGGGAGAAATGAGGTCATCCCCATCAGGACATGGGATAAAGGTTCCATAATTCAGTGCCTCTGAGGCCTAAGTGTTTGGGGACATTGTGATTTGAGGTTTTTCAAGTTCAGAAGCTGAATATGCCAGAAATTCTCCCAGCAAAAGTGTTTACTATCTTTGTACCATTAAACCTTCTCAAAGGTACAGCCACAAATATTTTCCTTTAAAAATACCTAAGCAGCAAGTTGAGAAAAACAAATTCAGATGGAAGCAGATAGTTATAGCTACCTGCCTTTGTGTATGAGACACATATATCAGATAGAAAATGCAAACATTTTTTGAGGAGATGCTATGTGGGTGCATTATTTTTCCTTTATACAAATTAATTCTTCATGAATCAGGGACAGAAAGATATTTCCTTGCATGCCACTGCTTGTGCAGTAAATCCACCAGAGAAGAACTTGAGGCTATCTGTTAGAGACGAAATATTATTATTCATGAAAAAAAAAAGTGAAATTGGATTTGGAGTAAGCAGACTTGGGCTCTGTCCCTGGTTCAGCTACATATACTACTGCGTGATGAAGAAGATACTCAGAATGTACTAAGCTCAGTTTCTCCATCTGTAAATTGTGGGTAATAACATTAGCACTATTCTGTTCACACAGTTAGTCTGAGGTTCAAAGAGGGGATGTAAATGAGGTCACTATATAAAAGGTACAATGCAAATCATATTTAATTATTATGTTTTGTCTGTGATCCTGACTTGGGTGTTGATATGAATTTTTTCTACAGTAGGTGATATATTTGAACTTCATTCAGGTCTATATCGTCTTCCCTGGTGGCTTAGATGGTAAAGAATCCACCTGCAGTGCAAGAGACGTGGGTTCGATCCCTGGGTTGGGAAGATTCCCTGGAGGAGGGCATGGCAACCCACTCCAGTATTCTTGCCTGGAGAAACCCATGGACAGAGGAGCCTGGTGGGCTACAGTCCATGGGGTCACAAAGAGTTGGACACGGCTGAGCGACTAAGCGCAGCACAGCATATAAAGCCTTCATTTAATGAACTGAGACTAGTCTGTAGTAACTATTTTAAAATCAGATTTCCATGACATGTTTGCTCAACAATGCTCAAAGAACAAAGCCAAGAGACCGTTTTGAAGCCTTTTTGGCCTGGGACATGTGGTAGACCGCAGAACAGAACACAGGCTCGAGTCAGAAAGACCTGGACCAAATCCCAAGTCCCCCTCTTTCAGGATAAACAACAAGTGATGTAACATAAGCCTCATTTTCCTTATTCATAAAATGAGGATAATATTAATAACTACCTCAAAGATCTGTTGAAAGAACAGAATCAGACAATTGTTGAGCACAGTGCCTAGCACACATGTGTTCAATAAATGTTGGCTGTAATTAAATACTATTGTATTTGTTTTCCCATTTACAATCCCTTGTGAAACTGGGAGAGAGTAAGAAAGATAGCGCTAAGTCATGTCCGACTCTTACGATCCCACAAACCGTAGCCTCCCCAGGCTCCTCTGTCCATGGGATTCTCCAGGCGAGAATACTGGAGTGGGCTGCCATTTCCTTCTCCAGGGGATGAGAGTAAGTAGGTATTAAACTAATGTTATAGTTTAAGAGACTTGTAATCTGAAGATGTTGGGGGACTTACTGGTAACTTGGTAAGACCAGAATCCAGGGCTCTTGTGCTTAGTATGGGCTTTCACTTTATTTAGCAGACACTTAGGTCAAATGCATGTATCTCAAAAGCTGTCATTAAATTCTCAAAATACCATTAATTCTCCTTTCAAAAAACTCAGTATCCGGCATTCTATCTTTAGTCTCGGGCCCTCCAATCCATTCTCTACAGATAGCAGAGAAACCTACCTACTGCAAAACTGGCAAGGCCACATCTCCCTATAAACTAGTCAATGGTGCTCCAAACGGCTATAAAATAATATACAAGACACATAGAGAAGCCGACCCCCTTCAACCTGACCTCGGCCCAACTCTCCAGCCACATTCACCCACATGCCTGCGCTTGGGGGCACCCCTTCGGTTCCTTACTGGAACTTTCTTGACATTTTTCTGGCCCCACCTACCCTTGCACCCCTGCGAGGCTAGGAATTCTTTCTTTGTTCTAGGAAGAAGGGCACTTCTTATTTTCTGCTGTGGTTAAAAAGAAAGGTTTTGAGAATCAACCTAAACACCCAACAACGACAAACTGATTGCACTAAGGAGTATCCAAAGGATAGACTACTATGCACCAATTAAAAATCCCACCTTTAAAAAGTATTTATGGTTAAGGGAGAATGCCATCCTATATTATTAAGTGTAAAAAGTGAGGAACTGAAAAATAATCAAGGGATAGGTACCAAAATGTTAATGATAATAATCTCTGGAAGATGTGGTTGGCAGGTGTTATTTATTCTTCTTTGACTCTTTTTAGTACTTTTCCAAATTTTCTATGCAATGAATAGATCAACTTGAACAGTAAAAAGTCATAAAAATCTTGAGGCAATCTAATAATGATGCCTAAACCGTAAACTGCAGCTATATCCATCTTTTTCTCTTCCAAATCTGGATCCTAATAGCATCAACCCAAAGGCTGGTTCTTGGGCATGTAAACATGAGGAACAAGGAGTAAACTGCTTTCATAGGGGAAAGGCAAATTTAAACTCTAGAAACGGCCCACTTAATGCACTCATTTCTTCTGGTAAATTCCACAAGCTTACACTTAGGGCACAGCCATCATTTCAGGAAAAACAAAGGCAAAGTTCATCATGCAGTGAAGGAAAAGACTCCACAGTGAATTTTTTTATTTCCTAAAGATCAGTTCTTTTAGTCATGCTTCTGTTTTCATTTGATTTGCATCTAAGGATGGACTTTTTTTTACTCTGAAGATTCTCTTGGCATATCCCAAGAAATCACAAACCTAAGCACTAATGGTTTTAGGCTTGCTAATCTGGGTTCCACTGAAGAAACAAATTTTCCAATAACTATATCACACCCTCCAAAAATAGCCTGGACAGGTAAAGACTATTAAAACAGGCTCTGCTAATGAGAAAACACACAACCTCTCGCGTGCCCTCTAGAGCACGTGTGTGGAACAGCAGGTGGTGGCTGTCTAAACAACTCTTCCTTCTGGTATTTTCTCATATCACTTGATTATCTTAAATTGTTTCCTTTCAATATTATGCCCCACAGTATATGTTAGAAAATATTACTCAAGCACATGAAATGAATGAACTTAAGATTATGAGTTTCTGACCATTTGGTAGACTCCAGAACCTGCCAGCAATTCAAATATACAAGATAATATATATAAATATATATATTTGTATATATTTCCTGGTGATTGCAGCCATGAAATTAAAAGATGCTTGCTCCTTGGAAGAAAAGCTATGACAAACCTAGGCAGCATATTATAAATCAGAGACATTACTCTGCCAACAAAGGTCCATATAGACAAAGCTACAGTTTTCCCAGTAGTCATGTATGGATGTGAGAGTTGGATCATAAAGAAGGCTGAATGCTGAAGAATTGATGTTTTTGAACTGTGGTGTTGGAGAAGACTCTTGAGAGTCCCTTGGACTGCAAGGAGAAAAAAACCAGTAAATCATAAAGGAAATAAATCCTGAATATTCACTGGAAGGACTGATGTTGAAGCTGAAGCACCAATACTTTGGTCACCTGATATGAAGAGCCAACCCATTAGAAAAGACCCCAGTGCTGGGAAAGATTGAAGGTAGGAGGAGAAGGAGATGACAGAGGACAAGACAGTATGGCATCACTGACTCAATGAACATGGGTTTGGGCAAGCTCCAGGAGATGGTGAAGGACAGGGAAGCCTGGTGTGCTGCAGTCAGTGGGGTTGCAAAGAGTCAGACACAACTGAGCGACTGAACAACAACAAATATAAATTTATGTGGGCTTCCCCAGTGGCTCAGCAGTAAAGAATCTGCCTGCAATGCAGGAGACTAAGAGACACAGGTTTGATCCCGGGGTTGGGAAGATTCCTTGGAGGAGGGCATGGCAACCCACTCTAGTATTCTTGCCTGGAGAATCCCATGGACAGAGGAGCCTGGCAGGCCACAGTCCCTAGGGATGGCAAAGAGTTGGACATGACTGAAGTGACTGACTACACATAAATTTATATATAATTTATAAAATATATATAGAATTCAAATATATATACATATATATAATTTCATTTTCCACCCTTCTGCTCAGGCCCAATTGACAAGCTTCTAGGCTTCTAGGGAATTTCAAAATTTCAGACAGACCTAGAATTAGATTCGGGAAATGGCATCTACTTCATTTCCCTCCTGCCCTTAGGCTGTTTTCTGATAGTTTCTAAACAGTGGAGAACTAGGTCTCACTTTACTCCGAAGAGGATGTTGGGAGCCTTGTATCACAAGCACCTTCTTTGTCTCCTTGAAACCTCTTTTTGTCCAGCTGGCCTCAAGCTTATAACATTCTGTTTATCTGCTCACCCCACATCTCCTTGCCCACAGTCCCTCTCCAAAGTACTTGCACAAAGGTAGCCAGAATGTATGTTTCTGCTGGTAAGGGTCTCTACTGTATCTATTTGCTGTAGGGTAACCTCTTGTTTTTAGACTTGAAAACAAAGCAAAATCACAACAATAAGCTCCAGAAGCTCATTTTAGGTTTGTTGGCCCTGTCTGGAAGCTGCAACAACAGCGCCATCAAACTGTCACTGTTGTTCAGCACTTGCCCCCAAAAGCCACCCAGGTCTGCACCTGTGAGGCCTGGTGGGCATTGTGAGTCACTCTGCCTGCCACCACATAAAAAGCTAATTTCTCATTCAGAATATATGTTTTTCTTTTCAATACCAATAGCAACAAGAGTGTGCCAAAAAATTTCCCCTGAAGCTCTATTCTATTTTTTAAACTACAGAACATTCTTTCATAGTTTGACAGTTAAAATGCCGCAGTTAATGTAATAAACAGAGAATTTTTCTAAGTAGCCTGTCAAAACAAGTGACACTTTTTTTTTTTTTTTGCTAGCGAGTCTCAGATTCAGAACAATAGGAAGTACCTTTCAAAGCAACATCTTCATTATACAATCAAATTCTCAAAGTAATCTTCTCATCAAAGAATATTGTGTTATTTCTTTCCCAGTAATTATCAGAGTTCTGCAACCTCCCTGGCAGTGGTGACTATTGTAAAATGCAGCTGTGCTGAGTTGCAATATTGGGGGCTCCCGCCCTGGTCAATAGGGAGCCAATGCAGCTCATGCCTCCACATTTCCTAGTGACTTGGCAGTTGGGGCAGTCAAAAGTCAACATTTCCAGGACCAGTGAATATACTGTCAAGTTCCCAGGACCCAGGGCTCAGCGGCTCTCTGCAAGGACAGCAGAGACACCAGTAATTCTTGATGAACTCAGCTTCTTTTCTTTCCACTTAAAGTATAGTAGAAGTTCCAAAGGTTATTATCTGATTAAAAATAGTGTGTGTGTGTGTGTATGTGTGTGTGTGTGTGTGTGTAGAGTCAGAAGTCTGTCTCATAAAATTAGATTCCTTCTTTTTCACTCTTCCATCTCTTAGGGACAATCATTCACATAGAAATAAAAGCTAAGAGTACTGAGTCACAAGAAGAACTAGCAGTTTAATTCCAATGTTTGAAGTTTTATAAAGCCTGAAAAGACGGGACAATCCTAAGGGCACCCAAAATGATGTATCTTGGGTTACTGGTGAAATCTGTAATCTACAGCCAGAGACGGGCTGGAAAAGTCCAAACTTCGTAATGTAACTTTCTCTGAAGGATCTCTGGGTTAGTGCTGTATGGAAGGAAAAGAAATACAGGCTACTCTTTCTAAGGGAGACTCATGAAATCAGCTCTCAGGCTCTTGCAAGGGTGAATCAAGCAATTAGCATGAATATCCCTAGCATGCTGTATTCCTTCCACACAGCCGGCGCTCAATGTGGCATCCAAATCTAATTTGGGAGTGCCTAACCCCCACCAGGTGGCGCTAATGGTAAAGACCCCTGCCTGCCAATACTGGAGACAGAAGAAACATGGGTTTGATCCCTGGGTCAGGAAGATCCATTGGCGAAGTGTAGGGCAACCTACTCCAGTATTCTTGTCTGGAGAATCCCATGGATAGAGGAGCCTGGGGGCTACAGTCCATGGGGTCGCAGAGTCAGACACAACTGAAGCGACTTAACATGCACATTCCACTGGATTACAAACTCTCCAAAGGCAGGAGCCATTTCACTACTTTCAAAAAACCTCTTTGGCAGATGCTCAAAAATGTATGTGAATTGAATGGCATTTCTGTCTTCCCTGAAGCAAATGAGAGCTGAGGGAACATCAGAGCTGGGGCTTTACGTTCATTTGTTCATTCAATCACTCAGCAAAGGTTTGCTGACAGTCTGCTTGGTGTAAGGCACAGAGCTTGGGATGTGCCCTTTTCTAACTTCCACATCAAGTTCAGTTTCCCTCTTCAGATTATTTTCTATCGATATACACTACATTTGCCTTTGTAGCATGCAATGCAGCTGTTATTAAATGATTATTTGCATAACTAGTTGTTCATGGTCTGGCTCCTGCCCTAGACAGAAAGCTTCAGGCTGGGGGTGCAACCCTCTAACAGTTTAATGCTGCAGCCTTTGCAACTAACATAGTATCTAGGACAAAATAGATGTTCAATAAATATTGGCTAAATGATTAAATGAATGAAGTAAAGTGAGTTATGCCTTCACCTTTAAGAAACTCAGTTTACAATTATGTTTCTCAACAGAGGCTTTTTGTGCAGGGCAGCTTATTTCGTAGCGTTCTAGGTAGTGGGGTGTGTTCAACATCCCTAGGTCCTGCCACTGCCCAGCAAATGCCAGCAGTGTGGCCATCAAAACCCCCTCCCACAATTTCTGGTGCCTGCCCCTTGGGGCTGGCCTGCATCTGTTTGAGAACCATGGTGTGACATGGGCTTGAATGCAGGTGGCAGCAAGAAGGGACAGAGCCAGGACATGAAGAGGCGGTAAACAAGGGACAGTGAGACACGGAGCATAGGGAAGAGGGGAGAGACGCGGTCTAAGAGGCAAGAACACAGTTTAGAGTGAGGGCCGTCATCTGAGTTCCCCAAATCCAGGGGACTCTCCCGGCTCTCCACCCCCGTCCCCACTGCCCCCCGTCATGGTCCTCCAGGGCTCAGAGAACGTAAATTGCTCGGCAGGTTTCTTGAGCACAACTCATGATGAGATCAGTGAAGCTCTGGCTTTTCTGTTTGGTAATTTTGGATTTTCCAGCAAAATTTTTGTTTGAATAAAGGGTTTTGAAGCTAAAGGAACTGAGAACCATGGTTGTGGAGTTAAGGATGATGATGCTAACTGAATAGAGAGAAGGCCTCTGAAACACATGGTATGGGATTAAGAGAAAGTTGTGGCAAAAAAATGAGCTATGCTGAAGAGCCTCCTTGCAGCTCAGAGTAAGGGCAAGGGAAAGGGAAGAGTCCTGGGGAAAGGGAAGAAGGGTGCAGTGAGAGGCTGCTGGGAGGTGGGGCCCACACCAGGAAGCTGGTCTGAGGGACACGGGAGATGTGCTAAAGTGCAATGCTTCTGTTGAGACCCACTGATAAATGGAGGTTGGCCAAGTCAGTGACTCAGAGTTGACACCCACAGCTGGCTGGCACCAGTTGCCGGGTGGAGTGGGATTTCATTTCCAGCAGAAAAACATAAGCCCTGTGTGCAGTGGTTGCAGGACCATATGCCAAGTCACCCTTTAGTGAGAAGGTTTCCCTGAGGCTAGAGCTGAGGCACATGCTTCTTCGTATGCCCCACAGGGATAGTGGAGTGCCCCAAACAGCTGAGCCCCAAAGAACTGATGCTTTTGAACTGCGGTGTTGGAAAAGACTCTTGAGAGTCCCTTGGACTGCAAGGAGATCCAACCAGTCCATCCTAAAGGAAGTCAACCCTGAATATTCATTGGAAGGACTGATGCTGAAGCCCTAATACTTTGGCCACATGATGCGTAGAACTGACTCATTGGAAAAGACCCTGATGCTGGGAAAGATTGAAGGCAGGAGGAAAAGGGGATGACAGAGGATGAGATGGTTGGATGGCATCACTGACTTGATGGACCCAAGTTTGAGCAAGCTCCAGAAGTTGGTGATGGACAGGGAAGCCTGGTATGCTACAGCTCATAGGGTCACAAAGAGTCAGACATGACTGAGCAACTGAACTGACTGACTGAAACAGAGGAAGGGCTCAACAGAGTCTTTCTGGATTGATCTGATTAAACACTTGAGGGTCCTCAACATTAGTGAGCAGGTTGCTACTGATGGTCAGGTAGGTTTAAACTAAGCTGGATGGGAGGGAGCACCTCACTGGACGAATGGAGGCCCTGAAGAGTTAACAAAGCAGTGGTGTCCTCTTGTGTCTTTAAGATGAAAACCCTGATTCTAAAAGATTCATACACCCCTGTGTTCATTGCAGCACTATTTACAATAGCCAAGACATGGAGGCAACCTAAATGCCCATCAACAGATAAATGGATAAAGAGGTGGTACATATATATTGATACAATGGACTATTACTCAGCCATAAAAAGAATGAAATAATGCCATTTGCAGCAACATAGATGGACCTAGAGGTTTTCATACTAAGCAAAGTAAGGCGGGCAAAGACAAATGTTATATGGCGTCACTTGTATGTTGAATCTAAAAAGTAATACAAATGAATCTATATATAAAACAGAAAGACTCACAGACATAGAAAGCAAACTTATGATTACCAAAGGGGAAAGGGAGGGGAGAGGATAAATGAGGAGTTTGGGATTAATAGATGGAAACTGCTATACATAAAATAGATAAACAACAAGAATTAACTATATAGCACAGGGAACTATAGCCAATATCTTGCAACAACCTATAATGAAAATAATCTGAAAAAATATATAGAACTGAATCACTTTGTTGTATGCCAGAAACTAACACAATATTATAAACCAAGTGTACTTCACTTTTTATTTTTTTGTACTTCACTTTTTAAAAAAGAATGTGTCTTCAAGCTAAGGAGAGAAGGCTCTGCATGGGGCAAAAGCATGTGCTGAATGAATGAATGTGGCATAGGAGAACCGGCATGAAGCCTACAGTCCTGACTCCTCTGTCCTACTGCATTAGAGAGGAGGGGGCGGCCACAGTCTGGCACAGAGGCAGAGCAGTTTCTGTTTGTCATGGACCAAAGGTTGTTTAATACGTGGACTCTGTCTTGACATCCTGAGCCAATTGCTAAAAGTCTCTAGAGTTTTAACTCATGCAATGAGGGAAATGGAACTATCTGGCTCAAACATAGAAGAAAATGACAGGAGGCAAACCCTGCTGCATCGCCCCTTTGTAATCTCTCCTTTGGCACTGGGTGAAGTCAGGCCAGGACTTTAGAAGTCAGCCTCATTTCCCTGCGCGCAGGTGCAAGCCTCGCACAGGGTGGCCCCAACGAGCAGCTAAGGGCTCTCACTCACGGTTTGCGAAGGACCATCCTCATGTGGGCGTCCGGGCCCATCTGCGACAGCAGCAGCAAGGTGTCCTGCAGCTCTTCATCACACTCCTTCTTCTCCTCCTCTGTAGGCAAAGGGGCGTCTTCGTGCTCATCATCCAGAAATCGATAAAATAAATATTTGTCTTGGAAGTGATGTTCCTGATCCACTACGGGAAACATGGGGGCAAGCGTCAGCTGTGGGCACCTCTGCCTCACAGCCCGTTTACCAGAAACGAATGGATGGTGTCCAATGAATGAATGGCAAGACAGCCAAGTGGCAGCAAGGCGTTGGGACTCCTCACCCTTTTCCCGAGGCCTCGCCCAGGGTGGCGCAGCTGGAAGACGGGACCTCCCGGCGGCAGTCATGTACCTCACAGCTCTCTCTGACCCGCCCATCTCCTGAGCTGCCCTGGGACTCTCCTATGAGAACCTGCCAGCTTCCCTGAGATGAGCCCTCTGACCAGTGAAATTGCCTTGATGACATTTTCTAGCGTGTGGGTTATACATCCCAAAGAGGAAAATGGCCAACTGCCAGATCGTGCTCTATAGTGGTTTTGTCAAAGCACAGACTTAAAAAATCCCTGACTTTATCAGCAACAGAATTGATTTTTTTCCTTTTTATATGTGCTGTTTATAACCATGTCTTGTCTGCACTTTAAAAATTAAAGTAAAATTGTCTGAGCAAAGCTGACAAGACCAACCATCTAGGTCATATACCCCTAGTATCTAACAATAATTTCCTTCTAGTTTAAGTTTTAAAGAGTTTTTTTTTTTTTTTTATTAAATCATATTCCCTTTAAACCAGAAGATTTAGATCTCTGAAAGACAAAGTCATGAACTTGGTTTGTAATCTGTCATCTATGTGTCTTAAAGTTTTAAGCCCCTTTTCAGAGGGGAGCATCAACACTGTCCAAAGATAAGGAGTGGTAGATCCTTGCTGCTCAAAAATATGAATCAGCATCATCTGGGAGCTTGTTGGAAATGCAGACTCTCTGAATCAGAGTCTGCATTTTAACAAGAGTTCCAGGTGATCTGTATACACCATAAAGTCTGTGAAACACTGGCAAGACCATCATTACATTCCCAGGTATTAAAGGAAAGATTTTAGTAGTTTGTCTGTTTGGAAAAGTGATCTTTAAACAAATGGCATGAGGAGTTAAACCATAGTCCTACTCCTGTCCTGAACAGTTACTCTCCTTAGATATCAGGGGCTACAACCAGAGAGCACGCATGATTTTACATATGGTCATTGTGTGGGTACACAAATTGGCTCTCCCAGAAAACGCAGGTTCTGAATTCATTACTCTCTTTCATGTCATCAGCCTGGCCACACACTTCATTGCTCTCATTTGGCCGCTGCATCAGGATTGTTGTGCGATGCTCAGAGTATAATCACGCTATCAATGAACCGTGAATGCAAACTAATAAACATAATTGGAACTGATGCACTCGGGTTGCAATTTCATTTTCCCTTCATACATTCTCCCAAGTTAGGAAGGTACAATGGTGGAACACTGCAATCAACGGCATCCACGCGCTGCATTTGTATTGCTAAATGAAGACGCCAGCTCTGCGGGTCCCTAAAGAGATCATAATTCTTTCTGGCCCATGTGGGAGTTCAGCCACAACCAACCCAGGGAAACACGCTTAGCATTTCTTGAGGGTTTTCCAGGGACCGCATGTCATCTTACCGTGGTTGAGAACGCTGTCTTCTACCAGGACTTGCCACATGCCCACAGCCTGCATTCGGGAGTGAACACATGGAGTCTGCTGCAGCATCCAGTCCACCAGCTCGGTCCCCACACAGCATTGTCTGAAGAGTGGCGGGACACAAAGGAGGTGAGGTCACCCACTTGCAGATGAAGGATGGGAGATGGCTTCTGAGAGGAGCTCCACCTGAAGGGCCTGGTGCCCTTCTACCCTTTGGCAAACGAAGCACCACATGATATGGCCACAGGTTCTCAAACTATGGTACAAACCAATAAGACAACTCAACTCACAGGCGACCTTCTAGGCAAGGCTGGCTAAACATTGGAAGACCATCATAAGTTGCAGCCCCAGGGAGGCAGAAGGGCTGTGAGGCAAGAAGCGTGATCTGGCAAGTGAATCCCAGGGCCAGAAACTCTTACGTTGGTCCCAGAAAATTTCACGGTCAAATGAAGTATTAGTTTCTCTGCTGTGTCTAACTCTTTCTGACCTTATGAGCTGTACCTTGCCAGGTTTCTCTGACGATGGAATTCTCCAGGGAAGAATACTGGAGTGGGTAGTCATACCCTCCTCCAGGGGATAGTCCCGACCCAGGGATCGAACATGGGTCTCCTGCATTGCAGGCAAATTCTTTACCATCTGAACTACCAGGGAAGTCAAATGAAGGCAAAGCATAATTCTGACTTCTTTCCCCTGAGCTTTGTGAGGAATGAGTTAAGGTTTGTGAAGCCCTAGGAGGTACTCTGTGACAGGTTCTGGATAAGTGCAAAATTATATACCACTTTCTATTTTCAAGTAATACTACTGAGCTTCCTCAGAGGGGTGTTGGGAGAAACAAGCAATTAGTGATGCAAATCTCTTTGAAAAAAAGTTCGATGTAATGAACATTAGCACTTCGACAGAGCCTGTCATCTGAAGAGCTCCAAATGCTTTCTGTACAGGCACATACTCATCACTGTGATGCCCCTCGGGGGTAAGGTGGTCAGGATGGGCAAACTATTAACATGTGCATTAGTTAGGAAACACAGAACCACACACATACACACATGTTAGGAAAGCTTCTGTGGGGAGAGAAGTGTTTGTGGCATGACTATTCAGTGGAGGAAATGGGATGATGTAGTCTGAGGGAGGAACCCTAAGGGACAGAGGAACAAGCAGGGAGTTACAAGCAGCTGGCTGCCTACAGCTGGGTCGAGGTCACTGGTGGCCTCACCTCCTGGGCTGAGGATGCCACTATCTTTGAGGCACTGAGGTTGGTTCCAGCCCAGGGAGTTCCTCTCTAGTTGAACCCGAGGGGATTCCTGGTGCTGGTCCATTCTAGGAAGAGCGTAGCCTGGGAGGAGTCATGAGATCCAGCACCAGGTCTGCTATGTATTAGCTGCATGACTCTGACTATATCGTTTCAAATGTCTGGTTCTTAATTTTTTTCATCTATAAAAGAAAAGAGGAGGAAAAGATGGCCTTGAAGGCCATGTCCGTTTCTAAGATTCTAGGAACTCTGAAATCTATCAGAGATCCTGGGATGTTCTGATTTGGATCTGACCCACCACACAAGGAAGATGTCCTGAGAAGGCTATTAGGTTTCCAGGACTGCTCTGATTACAGACTATTACACATTAGAGCCTCAATGGGCAAAGAGGCACCTAGTTACTCTTTATCCTGAACCAAATATATGATCTGTCGTGTCCCTCTTCTAATTTGAGAATTTATTAACGGGAAAAGTCATGTAAAAGTATAAAAAATCAATTTAATGTGGCCTCTAAGTCAATGATTACTTTTACTAAAAGAGAGCACATGGAACTGAGATGATCCCAGGGCTTTGGAGCCCTGGGACAGGGTATAAGGATCTTGTAGTCAGAACACAGAACAAAGACATACAGTTGTGCCACTTGTAGCTGATGGAATCATGGGTTTCCTCTCTATTAATGATATTTAGTTATTTTAAGATTCACAGCTGACCTCTGGTGTGGTGATCACTGGGGATGACACAGCATCTGGGGAGACTTCGACCCCTAATGCTGCTGTACCGACACAAGTGGGGAGAAGCAGGAGTGGGGGAGGGGATGAAACTGGAACCAAGGTCTGATACCAGGCACTCAAAATGTCCTGCAGGAAAAAGAAATCATGCCTCATGGGTCATTATCAACAGATCATTAATTTGTGTCATAGGGTGTGGAGTAGACTTAACACCTATGTTTCAGGGGTTTAAAATCTTACTACTATGGAGCAAGAAAGAGATTATGGTTTCTGACTTCTAGTTTCCAGTATCTGTCACCAAAGATGACATCTTTAATGGAATTTCCCTAGCGCAAGTCAACACTTGGGAAAGCATAATCACATTTTAAATTAAGGAAAAAAAATTAAAAAGTAAAAGGTCTTTCAGCTGTATGAGACTTTGAGAGTCACTTGATTAGTTAAAGAGGTTGAACTCTCTCCCTGAGGCCACAGACAGGCGTTTTAACCTTTACTTCCCTCAAAATTATAGCAGTGTGTAGGAACTATAGACTTTAAAAAAAAAAAAAAAAAGGATGAACTTCCAGAGTTGAAGGAAAAGGCTTTCAAATGTAATCACCCAAAACGGTAGCTGGTAAATATCCATAAGAGGAGCAATCTGTCCTTAGAGACGGAACATGTCCTAAGAGCAACATGCTACTGATTAAAGTGTTTCTCAAATCCCATCAAATAGAGTTCCAGAATTCTATTAAGAAAAGGCCATTCTAAATGTAGCAAATAGGGCTTTCCATAGTGGTCCAGTGTGGAAGACTCTGTGCTTCCAATGCAGTGGGGGTGGGTTCAATCCCTGGTTGGGGAACTAAGATGCTACATGCCCTGCAGCACTGGCAACAAATTAAAAAAAAATAAATGTAACAAATCGTTTTGATCTTATAAACATATTCATGACAAATGCAAGTAGAAGAGTGTTAGTTTGCATGGAAAGCAGAAAAAGTGATCCTAAGAGGAAGAATTTGCCATGCATTTCCAGCTTTCCTTGGGAAGAGACTGGATTTTGAGGCAATATACTTTAACATTCACTGTAGGGTGAGTCAAATAATTTTATAGGTTCTATCATGGTTGACAATTGCTAGAAAGATATATATCCTTTGTGGTAACTTTACAATTTGTATTCTAGCTTTTCACTGTCTTATGAATTTGGTTCACGTGAATCAAATAGGTTTTGACTCATGCTAAGTCTAATGGGTTCTGAGATCATGTCTAGGCTAAATGAGAAAGAGGGCCAGACGATTGCTGAAAGAAGACCATGAGTCTGAATCATAGGTGCAGGGAGAGAGAGTGAAGGCTTATGTACCATCAACAGGCCATTCTAGTTCCTGAAGCCTTTTTGAATTGATAAAATCAAAAGTTAAAGATGAGACATGAATCCTTCATTGACCCACTATGGTTCAATCATCTCAGAAGGTCACCTAAATCACATGGCCCCAGTCTTTATCATTTCTTAACTCCAGTGGCAGCCACAATGTCTTTATTCTGTATGATTAGAGGTGTGAAAGAGTTGAATATCTTACTATATGTATACTACAATGGAATCCTACATTAGAAAGTAAATTATGTGAAAGGGCATTTTATATTTTTTTCCTTCTTGTATCCTCAGGGTTTGAAACGCAATAATGCTTGATGCCCAGTAGGTACTTAACAAATGTGCAGAATGTATGAAAGAAACTTAGAAGTCAATCAACCTTGGTTTAAATCCTGGCTCTGCCACTCACTAGATTTGTGACTTGATCAAGGAAAACTATTTAATCTCTCTGAGTCTCAGATTTATCATCTGAAAAATGGCCTTATAGGTTGTGACGAGGATGAAACGAGATAATGTATGGAGAGTGGTCTTTCTTGTTCAGGGCTTTGAGTATAAATGAACACTCAGTAAATGTTAGTTGAATCTCATTTAAATCTAGTAGTTTTCCTAAAATATACTGGCAAACAGAAATAAAGGTTTTCTTTTTTTTGTTCATCACACTTAAACCAATGTCTAGGCAAATTAGTTTAGGAATAATTCCTGGGAATACTAAGGCTAATTAGAGTTAAGTGAGGATCCAAGGCAAGCTCAGAAATTCTAGAACCCGGAGGATTATAAAACATGCTACCTGTAGATGGAAAACAGGGAAACATGTTTGTTGTAATCTATTTATATCACACATACCTGTATGTCTTTAGGTGGTATTTTCTATCTCTTATCATGTGAGGTGCTCGAGAGAGAATGGCGTTTCGTAAAATTTTTCCAGCCCTGAGGATCTTCTCTGAAGGAACCTGAATTTTCATCAAGTGCGAGGAGGGGGGAAAAAAGAAGGAGCGATTATAGATGGAAAACAAACCAGATAAATCTTTAAATCACTTTTCAATCTGATTCTGTGCTTGAAAAATACAATTCATTCATACATATGCATTGCTCACTTGTGTGATATGTCACTGTTTTATACTGAGAACCGAGACACACTGATATGTATTGTTTCTAGAAAGTGTATTTGCAGTTTCCTGATGTGCTGCTCTGACATATGGACCACTTCTCATAGTTACTTAAGAAACTAGCTCTGATGGCTCATCAACCCACCTACATCCCATTACCTTGGTAATTGTGTTAGCAGGACGAAGAGGAACGTGAGGTTCAATGAGAGGTGTCTGAAAAATAAAATGTTAAAGCAAAAGAAAATTAAACAAAAGTTCACTAAAGAAAATTATGGGTTGGGGATAATAAGAAACATCTATTTTTATAAAACTCAAAATAGAATTAAAAAAACAAGAGATAAAATCTGCCTAAAGAACTTGAATGCACAGGCATTCAAAGGGCAAGGTTAGACTACTCTATTTGCCAAAATTTAAATATAAATTATTAAAAATGAAAAAACCAAACAGGAATGATTAGATGTTTGTAGGCTTAATGAGAAGGGAATCAATATCTACTCAAAGCATAACAAACATCAGGGCAGAAGAAAAAGCAAAACAAGATAAACATGAAAAGAGATTAAAATGATCTATCTCAGAGGATAGGGAGAAAGGATTGTTTAAGAATGGAAATGAGTGATTTCATCCTCTCTCATGTAGTTAAGATTCTTTTCCTGCAATCTGTATTTTTAGAAAGTTTTAATTTTTAAGTGATGCTTCTTGATGGTTTAACACACTCACATTCCTTGAACCCACTGGAACAGCTAGGCTACCATCTCTTCCATTTGCAAAATGGTATACAAAGTTTTCAGGATTCTGTGACTATCAGTACAGCTCTAGGATTTAGAGGAAGCATTTATAATTATCCGCATTCTTCAGATGAAGGTGCTGAATTGAAATTCCAGGGAAATGACTTGCTATACAGCTACACAGCTGATTCCCCTAGTCCTACTTCATCTTCTTTGCTCTGTTTTTCTGAAATATCTGGTAATGGCATTTCCAAACAGAGGAGAAAGACACATTCCGTCAAAGACTGGTAGAACTATCAATACAATGCTGTTTATGCTACTTCCAAAAGGTAAGAGAACACAGCAGATTTATGTACGAGATTGTTGTGGGCAGAATAATAGCCCTCAAAGATGTTCATGTCCTTATCCTCAGAACCTATGAATATATTAGATTACATGGCAAAAGGGACTCTGTGGATGTGATTAAGTTAAGGATCAAAATAAGGTAGCTCAGACGGTAAAGCGTCTGCCTGCAACGCGGGACACCTGGGTTCAATTCCTGGGTTGGGAAGATCCCCTGGAGAAGGAAATGGCAACCCACTCCAGTACTCTTGCCCGGAAAATTTCATGGACGGAGGAGCCTGACAGGTAGTCCATGGGATTGTAAAGAGCCGGACATGACTGAGCAACTTCACAGTTCTTTACAGTTCACATCCTGATGTTTCTAGGTAGGTCCAATGTAACCATAAGGTCCTTAAAAGATGGACAAGGGAGGCAGAAGAGTTAGAACCCGAGAGATAACAGTGGGAGCAGACTCAGTCTGATTTTGCTGGCTCTGATGGTAGAGGTGGTCAAGGGCCAAGGAACGAGGGCAGCCTCTGGAACATGGAAAAGGCAAAACAACATATGATCATGAGCCTCCTCTAGAGGCTTCAGAAGGAATGGGCCTGATTTTAGCCCAGAGACTAATTTCAGACTTCTAAACTATAGCACCATAAGGTTATTCATTTCTGTTTTTTTTAAGTTTGTGGCAATTTGTTACAGCAACCAAAGAAAAATAACAGATTATTATACTTTACTCTAATGACCCTTACTTTTTGCAAATAGAAGCCATTACATTGAAAATAAATTAGTAGGTTTTTCCTTTGTCCCAATTAAAAAACATAATCAATGGGGAAAATAAAAATCAATGTTAATTTTAAATATGTATGTAAACGTATTCATGTCATGCATGTATAAACATACACCTTTTTTTTTATCAACAGTAAATTTCAGATGAGTTGCTGCTTTTAATATTAGAATTAAGAAAAAAAGGGGAAAGAATCCTATGTTTTAAGAAAATCATAGATGAGAAAGATTTGTTTAGAATGAAAATGCACTGAATTTAAACATTTTAAATTTAAACATCACCTTGCTGGCATCTAGTAGACATTTTTCCCCTCTTGAAATCACTAGAGCACAAATGTCAAACAATATTATAATATTTTAGCAGCATTCTGTTTGCAACCAGCATAGACCAAGGAATGTCAATCTGGTCCAATTCAACAGCAGCTTTGAACAGAGCTCGATTTTGTTCTGACATAGCCCACGGTCTTTTATGGAAGACCTTTCGTAGGAAAGGGACCATGAGCTCAGAGTCCCGTGTTTGTACCATCTCCTCAAAAAAGCCAGGAGAGAATTCTGTGATGCCAAATCACCTGGAAACATGTTCAAAAGTGGGAGGCCAGCATGTATGAGGGCCCTGGAAATGTGTGCAATCAAAACTCTTGACTATTTCTGAGCTGTGAGTTTCCAGTATTCATGTATCTTGTCACTTTACGTTACATAGGTTGGCTTATATGACTACGTTATATGTGCCTGGTTATAAACCCAAACTGTAGAAGCCTCTGGTTCTTCTTGAAAATAATAGCAGAAACCCATTTCTTCTTCCTGTCCTGACAGAGAAGTGCAGGTATATGTGGTCTAGAGTAGACAGGTGTAGGCTAAGCTTCTTTTCTATGGGGAAAAAAAAAATCTATTTTCCTTTGCAGTGGTCTTTGAGAGGCTGGCCGAGCCAGAGGTCAGGAAGATGCCCATGCTCGAGAGTTAATGACGAGTATTTATTCTTTGGTAGGCACTGTGAAACATTATTTGAAGACTGCATCTTTTTGTTTCTATAGAAATGACTACATTTAAACAAAATGCTAGCAAGTAGTCCCTAGGTAGTCTATTTGGTTGGACAGTTTCCTTTTTGCTTTCCTGGAACTCTGAAAAGAAACTACTACCAAAGCTGGGGAAACATCGGACTTCAACCAATATTGTTCCTTTGATTTACAACTTCTAACGGGGCAAAACATACACAAGATTCTCTTTTAGCAAGCTAATCCTAGTGCCAGTTCCAGGACCAAGAGGCTGTTTAATCTGTTGAAAGGCAGCATTCTCAGAACCTTCCCTGGTTCAGAGATTTCAGGTTTGGAGGCAACATAGTGAGTAGATGCTTTGAGAGGGGAACAGTCTCTTTATTTGAATGAAACCTCCAAGGAACAAATGCAGCATGAAAGCAGATTTTATTTGGGTGGTGGGGGGGAGATAAAAACTCATTTTTGAAAGGGACTCTGTATTCAGTTAGGCAAGCCTCTCGGTCATAAGAACTATGTTGGTGCCTAGCAGCTGTGTGCTGTGAGGTAGGGGGCATTTGTGACAGGTAGGCTGGGTCCCTGGGGCACAAAGTCACTGCCAATGGCTGTGCAGGGGTCCTTTCCTCAGGGACTGTGACTTTATTGCTTTTGTATGTGCCTACTTGTTTCCTTGTTGGTTTCCCTTCACTTTCAAGTAAAGTTTTTATTTTTGAGAATTTCACTTTTGTGTGCATGCTAAGTCTCTTCAGTCATTTCCGACTTTGTGACCCCTGGCAGGCTACTTTGGACTGTAGCCTGCCAGGCTCCTCTGTCCATGGGATTCTCCAGGGATGAATACTGGAGTGGGCTGCCATGCCCTCCTCCAGGGGATATTCCCGACCTAGGGATGGAACCCATGTCTCTTACATCTACCTGAATTGGCAGGTGGATTATATACCACTGGGAAGCCCTCACTTTAGCTGAGCTTTAGCAAAATGAGGACAGGAATTTCAGTTTATAAATGATGAAGGTCAACAGGAGAGGGAAAGAAGCAGGAATGTGGAGATTAGTGAGAATCCAAACAAGAAAAGCAGCCCCCAAAGCAAGATCAAGGATTTCCTGTGTCAGCCTTTTACACAGGTTATCTTCTTCTTACACCCATATTTTATTGACAGAACGAAGGCCAGCAGCATAATGGGCCTGAGCACACACAGCCAACACCTGGAAGAGCTGGGAGGTGAATCCATGTCAGTTTTACCCCAGTGTCTGTGCTACAGGAACCCATCCCACCTGCTCTTTCCTCCTACAGACATCATGGCTCACACTGTGGGAGAGATAATATTCTGTTGAATTAAAGTTCACTGAGAAAAATGCTTCTACGCCCTTCTCGGTTGTCAGGAACCAGACTCAATCTTATATATTTCCAGAAATAAGTGTTCACAACGTCCTACTGAGATGACATGTTAGCATCATGTACCATGTTTGGTCTGAACTGACTTCTTAAAAAGCAACTTTGTGAAAATGAAACATTTGGCATCTAGAAACTGCCCTTCTAGGGCTGAGACAAATATACAAGGAACACAGGTAGCAGTCAAAGTCCAAGCAGGTAAACGGAGAGCAGTCTATTCCCATGGAGGGAATTTAACCCTAGGAACTAGCTTCACAAGTGGTGGAAGAGCTAAGAAGCTAAAGAGACAATGAGGAAGTCACTTGGATGCTAGTCAAGTAGGTAGCCCTCAGGAGTGGGGACAGAAGGAGGAGGAAGCATTACTAGAGCCAGAGTCAGATGTCTGGTGGGAGCTGGATCTCCAAGGGTCATCTGTTCCTAAAGGACCAGGCACATGAGTGCAAGACTGTCCTGCATTCAATCTCCCTCCAACCATAAACCAGAGAAATAAGGAAAAGAATTTCATTTTATAAATGATTAAACAGAAGAAAGAAGGAGCTTGTTGAGATGATAAAAGCTAGAAAACCAACCCTAAAGGCAAAACCAAGGACCTGCGGAGGTCAGCCTCCTTGTGATGCACAATGGAGCACGGAGAAGGCAAAGCATTGCTTGGAGGACAAACAGCCCAGGACCCCCCCAGAGGGTGTTTGCTGTCACCACAGAGTGGGTGTAGGGCTGCCCCCTGTTCCACTCCAGCTCCCTCACCCTCTCTTATTCCATATCTTCCCAGCAACACTTCCTGCTGGGGTCAGGCAAGGGAGGAGGACAGTGGGTAGCACAGAGTGGACCTTCATTGATGCTTCCTGAACTGGTTCCCAGGACTGCCCGATAGTTTGATTTAAAGTCAGAAAATGTATATCACAAATGAACCTGAGAAGAAACGGACCCCATCTCCCATTAAATGTCATACGTTTTAATACATCAATCATATTCTGAGGACAAAAATTCTTCCTCCCTACCTGAGTATGAAAGAATCTGAATTGGGCTGTGAAAACATGATCCTCAAAAGCTAGGCAGAGAGGACAGATAAAGGCAGAGGTATTCAGCTTTCTCTCTGCTTTTCTTGGCTTTCTCCCCTGAAGACTTCCCTCAGGAGTGACCGTAATTGGTTTTTGTTTGTTTCTGGAGAGGAGATGCATTCTACTGCTTTTTATTATGTTTATATTACTACTGAAAAGGAGATGCAGTAAGGGAAAATATTCCTTTTGGCACCAGAGCCAATTCAGAAATACTAATCAGGTGATGAAAATACGAATTTAGCCTCTATTACAAGATGCACAATAACTCCCCAGTAGATCATAATGAGGTATAAGGCACTGTAATAGGCCTCATGAAAAACCATATTCAGGCCCTTTTCAAAGGGTGTAATTCTTTTTACTCCAGTATTTGCTCATAGAAGCCTTTTGCAAGGCACAGCATTTTAAGCCAAGAGATAAGAATAACAAGGTAGATTGGGACACAAAGCTCATGGCAGAACTCTGGCAACCCAGCGTAATAAAAAGTCATATAAGCCCACATCCAATTCCTGTATTTAATGAAGGCATATTGTGTGCAGAGCAATGTGCTCGGCTAAAGGACAGACTCTGATAAAGTATCTGGTCTAAATGTGCCCTACATCTTTGGGGGAAAGTAGAACTTCTTATGAGTTAAATAATTATTGAGAATCTGAGTCAATGAATAAATGGATTTTAAATTCATCTTTTCTCAGTTCAGGTGAGAAAATCTTTAGGAAGTAGGAAGAAACATATTTAACTTTTTAGTGAAAATTATATGCTTTTTAGGAGTTACATTCCTTTATTTTGGCATTGTGGAAAAATACAACTGAAGTCTTGGAAATCTATGTCTCTAAATCGCAGCAAGATATTCTATGACCCACCTCCTAGATTAATGGAAATAAAAACAAAAATAAACAAGTGGAACCTAATAAAACTTAAAAGCTTTTGCACAGCAAAGGAAATTATAAACAAGATGAAAAGACAACCCTCAGAATGGGAGAAAATAATTGCAAACGAAGCACCTGACAAAGGGTCAATCTCCAAAATATATAAGACGCTTATATAGCTCAATATCAGAAAAACAATCTAATAAAAAAATAGGCAGAAGACCTAAACAGACTTTTCTCCAAAGAAAACATACAGATGGCCAATAAACATATGAAAAGATGCTCAACACGTTCACTATTCAGTTCAGTTCAGTCGCTCAGTTGTGTCTGATTCTTTTCGACCCCATGAATCACAGCACGCCAGGTCTCCCTGTCCATCACCAACTCCTGGAGTTTACTCAAACTCATATCCATCGAGTCGGAGATGCCATCCAGCCATCTCATCCTCTGTCATCCCCTTCTCCTCCTGCCCCCAATCCCTCCCAGCATCAGGGTCTTTTCCAATGAGTCAACTCTTCGCATGAGGTAGCCAAAGTATTGGAGTTTCAGCTTCAGCATCAGCCCTTCCAAAGAATACCCAGGACTGATCTCCTCTAGAATGGACTGGTTGGATCCCCTTGCAGTCCAGGGGATTCTCAAGAGTCTTCTCCAACACCACAGTTCAAAAGCATCAATTTTTTGGTGCTCAGCTTTCTTCACAGTCCAACTCTCACATCCATACATGACCACTGGAAAAACCATAGCCTTGACTAGATGGACCTTTGTTGGCAAAGTAATGTCTCTGCTTTTTAATATGCTCTCTAGGTTGGTCATAATTTTCCTTCCAAGGAGTAAGCATCTTTTAATTTCATGACTGCAATCATCATCTGTACTATTAGAGAAATGCAAATCAAAACTAGAATGAGGTATCACCTCACACCAGTCAGACCAACCATCATCAAAAAATCTACACACAATAATAAAAGCTGGAGGGGACATAGAGAAAAAGGAACCCTTCTGCTCTGTTGGTGGGAATGTAAATGGTAATAGCCATTATGGAAAACAGTATGAAGATTCCTTACAAAACTAGGAATAAATATATCACATGAGCCAGCAATCCCATTACTGGGCATATACCCTGAGAAAATCACAACTCTAAAAGGGACATGTACCATAATATTCATTGCAGTAATATTTACAGTAGCCAAGACATGGAAGCAACCTAGATATCCATGGACAGATGAATGGATAGAAAAGCTGCGGTACATTTATACAATGGAATATTACTCAGCCATAAAAAGGAGCAAATTTGAGTCAATTGTAGTGAGGCAGATGAACCTACAGCCTCTCGTATAGAGTAAAGTAAGTCAGAAAGAGATAAACAAGTATCACAGATTAATGCATATAAATGGAATCTAGAAAAGCAGTACTCATGAGCCTAGTAGAGAACAGACTTGTGGACAGGGTAGGGGAAGGGGAGCATGGGACAAACTGAGAAAGTTGCATTGACATATACACACTATCATGTGTAAAATCAGGCTTCCCTAGCAGCTCAGATGGTAAAGAATCTGCCTGCAATGCAGGAGATCTGAGTTTGATCCCTGAGTCGGGAAGATCCCCTGCAGAAGGCAAGAGCTACCCACTCCAGTATTCTTGCCTGGAGAATCCCATGGACAGAGGAGCATAGCAGGCTACAGTCTATGGGGTCACAGAGAGTTGGGACAACTGGGTGATGAACACTTTCACGTGTGTAAAATAGTGGGAAGTTGCTAAATAACCCAGCAGCCCAGCCTGGTGCTCTCTGATGACCTAGAGCCTAGAGTTGGGGGATGTGGGGAGGAGAGGGAGGCTCAGGAAGGAAGGGATATATATGACTAACTATAATTGTCATATGGCAGAACACAAAATTGTAAAGCAATTTTTAACCAATTAAAAATAAGTAAAAAAGAAATGTATGTCTCACAGTATTATGATGAGTACCATTTTTTGGTTGACCAGATGAAACTGAAGTAAATCAGGCTCATACCAATGTCATCACTCTGAAATAACAAATTTCCATTTGTTAAACAACGGAAAATTCATCTATAGACCTCTTTGGCGTCTATTGACAGGTTTTGTTGTTTTTTGATTGTTGTTGTTGTTTTTAAGTTTTTCCTAATTCAAAATTGACTTGTAGATTTCCAGTTTCAGCTTCAACCTGTAAAAACTGTCACTTCTGCTGTTACAAGAAAAAGCTGAATAAGTAAAAATAACAACTTCTCTCAGGTTCATCAGAGAACTGACCATGTCAAGAAAACTGTCACCCTGAAATCTGGCAAAATAGGGGAATACAGTCATGGCTGACATTTGTCTGCCTGGATTGGGAGCCATATATAGGTAGGAATACTTAAACAGTGTTAAATTAATTAAACCAGGAGGCCACTAGATTGAGGTGGTTCTAATGCCTGGAGGCCTGTGTAAGCAAATCAAAATCTCAGCCTGTAACTGCCTCAGGGTTCTAAGGTTGAAATTCAAGGACAACCAACCACAGCCAAGTAGGCTTTACACTATGGCCAATCGGTAATTTCCTAATTTTGCCTTCCTTTTCTCTATAAAATTACTCCTCAAGCTTCCACTGGTGGAGTGCTCCTAACCACTTCCAGTTTGGTGCTGCCGGATTTGAATCATTTTTTGCTCAAATAAACTCTTAACATTATGCCTCAGTTTATCTTTTAATTATGGTAATTTTAATGAAACTTGCTGGAGGTTGAATGTGGAGTAGCTTGAAACTGAGAAACTTCTGGGGGGTGATCTTAGGTGGGCCCCACAAGTTTGCGGGTTTTACCCCCAGGAACGCCACACGAGTCTTATGGTGACAATTCTCACGGCTCTAGCGGGGGTAGGAGAAGAGTGAGCACTATGATGTATATCCAGACAAATATAACGTAGCCAAGCCTACTCTCCAAGGACTTTGAGAGTTTCATCCTACCTGGGGGAAGGGCATTTCTTTGTCTCTAGCCTCCTCCAGCCTTCCTGTCTCACGTAAGGGAAGAAAAAGCAGCTAAGAAACAGTTGTGAAAGTCCCATTGCAGGCACACAGGCCTGCCAAATGACTGAGCTTTAACCATAAGATTATAGGACTGCCCTTCCCACAAATGCCCCTCACCATGCCAACATAAACATAGTGGATTACAGCTGAAAGAGATTCCTATTCAGACTCTATCTAAGGAGGAGATCTTAGGGAAGCCTGAACACAGCAGAGAAGACAAAAACAAGGACATTAGAGGAATCAGAAGACTCCAGAATCTATATAGCTATAGCAAATATTAAACACAGCCCAACTCCTAGCCAGATTAACATAAAACCTCACTCTGAAGGCTTATTTATCTCAGTTTCTATTACCCAATACATCATGCCTGGCTTTCAACCAAAAATTACAAGGCATGCTAGAAGGCAAGGAAAAACAGAGTCTGAAGACACAAAGTAAGCATCAGAGCCAGACTCAGACATGACACAAATTTTGGAATTGTCAGATGGGAAATTCAAATGAACTGTGATTACTATTTTAACTATGGAGTAGTCTTCCACTTATAATACTAATAAAAAGTAGGCAATATGCAAAAATACATTGTGTGACATAAGCAGAGAAAGAAAAACTTAAAGAAATAATCTTCCTCCCTTCTCCTTCCTCCATAGACCAATCTCAGATAAGGAAGAGCAGAAAGTGGATGGAAATTGGAGAAGGCAGACCATACCCCTCTAACAGTGCTGGAACTACCAGCCCAGTCTCTTCAGAGATTCAACGCCACCAAAAGCTAAAAGTTCTAAAAAAGGGACCTAGCAAGTTACCGTGGATATTAACAAACTTATTCTAAAGTTTATATAGACAAGCAAAACACCCAGAATAGCCAACACATTTTTGAAGAAGAAGAACAAAGTTGAACTGATGCTACTCCACTTTAAGACTTACGATAAAGCTACTGGACCCAAACAGTGTGGTATTAGCAGAAGAGAAATATTGAGTTGGCTAAAAAGTTTGTTCAGGTTTTTCTGTACAATGTTATTTTTTTGGAAAAACCCAAACTTTTTTGCCAACCCTATAGATCAAAAGAACAGAAAGCCTAGAAATACACCTACATAAATACAGTCAACTGATCTTTGACAAAGGAGCAAAGACAAAACAATGGAGCAAAGATAGTCTTTTCAATGATGGTGCCAGGACAGTTGATGTCCACATGTTAAAAAAAAATGAATCTAGACACAGATACTATATTTTTCACAAAAATTAACTCAAAATAAACATAAATTAACATAAAATACAAAGCTAAAATAAAACTCCTAGAAGGTAACATAGGAGAATACCTACATTGCCTTGGATATGGCAATGACCCTTTTTTTTTGAGGTTGGGTCAGCCAATCTAGAGTGTCTATCATCTATTGATTATTTTCTATATACGTGACAGATCACCCAAGGACTCTACAATGTAGGAAAGTGAGAGTTAGAGTAAGTGGGTGCCCACAGCCTCAGTGCTGTGAAGAGGGGGACAGCATTAAAGCCCAACACTGCCTGGTCTCAGAGCGCCTGTCTTCCCACCATGCCCTGGGATCTCTAGGTTACCAGTTGATTATGAAAGGAGATAACTCAGGAACAGCCAGGCAAAAAAGATACATAGAGCAAGGTATGAGGGAAGTGGTGAAGAGTTTCCACACCCTCTTCGGGTGCACCACTGTCCTGGAATCTCTATGTGTTCAATAACCTGGAAGTCTGGCAATGACTTTTTAGATATAATACCAAAGGCACATAAGCCATGAAAGAAATAATTGATAAACTGAACTTTCATTAAAACAAAAATCTTCTGCTCTGTGAAAGACAATGCAAGAGAATGAGAAAACAAGCCACAGACTGGGAGAAAATATTTGCAAAAAACACCTATAATAAAAGACTGTCACTCAAATTATATAAAGAACTCTCAACACTGAAAAAGAAAACAACCTGTTTAAAAAAGTGGACCACAGACCTTAACACATACCTCACCAAAGAAGGTATACAGATGGCAAATGAGCAAATGAAAAGATGTTCCCCATCACATGTTACCAGGGAAATGTAAATTAAAACAAAAAGATACCACTACACACCTATTAGAATGGCCAAAATCCAAACACTGACAAGCCCAAATGCTTGTACAAAAGTTTGTAGAGCAACAGGGACTTTCAGTCATTGTTGATGGGAATGCAAAATGCTGTAGCCACTTTGAAGACAGTTTGGCAGTTCCTTACAAAACTAAATATGCTCTTGTCACATACGATTTAGCTATCAAACTGCCTGGTATTCACCCAAATAAGTTGAAAGCGTATGTCCACACAAAACCCTGCATGTAGTATTTACAGCAGTTTTATTCATAACTGCCAAAACTTAGAAGCAATCAAGATGCCCTTCAATAGATGACTGTATCAATAAACTGTAGTACATCTCTATTCAACACAAAAGGGAAGAGGTTATCCAGCCATGAAAAGACAAGAGGAATGCATATTTCTAAGTGAAAGAGGTGAATCTGAAAAGGCTACAAACTATATGAGTCCATCCATATGACATTTTTGAAAAGGCAAAACTAAGGAAACAATGAAAAGATGAGTAGCTGTTAGGGGTTGGGGGCACGGATGAACAGGCAGAGAACAGAGGATTTTTAGAGCAGTGAAAATGCTCCATATGATAAAACAATGATGAATGTATGTCATTATACATTTGTCCAAAGCCAGGGTGAACATTAATGTAAACTATGGACTTTGGGTGATAAAGATGTGTCAGTGTAGGTTCATCAATTGTAACAAAAGTGTCCTCTGGTGGGAAATGCTAATAGGGGATGATATGCATGTGCAGGGGCAGAGGGTATAAGGGACATCTCTGTGCCTTCCCCTCAATTTGCTGTGAATCTCAAGCCGCTCTAAAAAAAAAAGTCTTAATTTAAAAATGGACATGACTAATCCTTAATAAATGAAGTAATATTTTTTAGGGCCTAAAGTGACAAAAAATTTATGGATTAAGACTGAATGTTGTTATGGTTGCTAAGTACCAGTGGGAAAGAACATATTCAACTCAACACAGTTAAGAGTGATTACTTGGGAGACGGGATTATTTCAACCATAATTTTCATGTGTATATGTCACTGAGTTGAGCCTCCTCAATCCAACCAAATAAATATACATGTTCATATTTTTTTTTAATTGTGGGAACTGAAGTCTATAGTTTAGTCTCAGGCTGAGTCTGACTATTCAGCCAGGCTTACAGAGCAGAAGAAACTTAAGTGTACTAAAGGCTGCTTGGTGAGTCCATAAAACTGGAACAAAGAGGTCACAACAAGAAAAGTGCCGCCCAGATGCTTCTGCTGAGTGAGCTGGGAGTACTATTCTCTAGCAGGTGCTAGCAAATGGTTTAAGTTCCTCCCCAGCATTTCCTAATGCGATGCTAGAAGATGGTGTATGTTTGTAGGATGAGCAAGCCTTATTCTACAGTAAAGATTTCTTCTGATTTCATCTGGTTGTGGGTAAAATCCTCTGTTAGATACTAATCTTTGTTCTAATATATGGGATCTTCTGAGCGTTCACTTCCTAGGAGGCATGTCTACATATCTACTAGACATGCCTAAGCTAGATATTTGGTGGCAAAAACTAAAATGTTAATTTTTTTGGAGAGGCACCCATTCTTAACAGTTGGAGTATTCTCTTTAAATTCTTACACAAAGTGGTTCATTTTTTCCTTATAAACTGGCCTGATTAGGCACAGATTTTCTCTTCATGGTCATACCAACATATTATTATTAAATTTTCATTTCAGTTATAGGAGCTAAGAGATGCAAAATAAGCCAACCATATTATTCCACAGAGGTCACTGTCCACTGTGGTATATCTACTCTCACCAACCATAATTTTCATGGAAATATAAACTCTGTGATAGATTAGTAAACCCCCTTTCCCTCCTCTGCTTACAAATCTAAGCCTTGACCTCATCATTCATCCCTTCTTCCATTACAAGAAATTCTGTCCACAAAGTCCAGAGTTGGACCAACAGCTCATATAAGTTAACACCAAAAAAATAAAAATAAAAATGAAAAAGAACCAACCCAATCGAAAATGGGCAGAAGATCTATATAGACATTCTTCAAAGAAAATATACAGATGGCTGGTAAGCACATGAAAAGATGCTCAACATCACTAATTACTAGAGAAATGAAAATTAAAACTACACTGAGGTATCACCTCATACCAGTCAGAATGGCCATCATTAAAAAGTCTACAAATAACGAATATTGGAAAGGGTATAGAGAAAAAGGGAGCCCTCCTACACTGCTGGTGAGAATGTAAGTTGATGCAGTCACTATGGAAAACAGTATGGTGGTTCCTCAAAAAACTAAAAATAGAATTACCATATGATCTGGCAATCCTACTCCTGGGAATATACCTGATGAAACCATAATTTAAAAAGATACATGCACCTGTTATGTCCATAGCAGCACTGTTCATAATAGTCAAAACACAGGAACAGCCTACATGCCCTTGGATAGATGAATGGATAAAGAAGGTGTTGTGTATATGTGCATACACACATACATACAATGGAATACTTCTCAGCCACAAAAAAGAACAAAATAATGCCATCTGCAGCAACATGATCAAACTAGAGATTATCATACTAAGTGAAGTAAGTCAGAAAGAGAAAGACAAGTATCATGTAACTTAGATGTGAAATTTAAAATATGGCACAAATGAACCTATCTGAACAGAAACAGAGATCAGACTGGCAGTGGCCAGAGGGTAGGGTGAGGGATGGACTGGGAATTTGGGGTTGGTAGATGCAAATTATTACATTTAGAATGGATAAACTGCGAGGTCCTACTGTATGGCACAGGGAACAATATCCAATCTCCTGGGATAAACCATACTGGAAAAGAATATAAAAAAAGGATATACATGTAAAACTGAGTCAGTCTGCTGCGCAGCCGAGATTGGCACACCCTTGTAAATCAGCCATCCTTGAATAAAAAAGCAAAGTCCAGAATTCAGCACTGCCTCTTTTCCCATTCCAAAACTGTGAATATAAGATTCAGAGACACGGTTCAGGTCTTGAAACTTTAGAGAATTGGTGCTTATTAATATACAAATCTAATAAAAACCACCACATTTCCTTTTAGAATCTCCAATTTCAATTTGGGCATGGTGGATTCTGGAAGATAACATTTATTTAATACTTAAAAATAGGATGAATATAGAAAAGCTATGGTTGAAGCTCTACTTTCTGGGAAGCCAGGGAACAGGGCTTCTGCTGGGTCCACTCCAAAGGCAGATAAATGGTTTACATAATGTGCTTCAGAAAAAGCTTTTGTACTGAACATGTTAATTGGCATATACAAGCCAATATCAATGCATATTCTGTCCCTTACTCCTCTCCCCTTCTCAAATGGTATGTACATACATTGGCTTGACCATGCTTCTATTACTTAATATCTCTTAGAGAGCTTTTCATATTAGAACATAAAAAACTACTTCATCCTTTTTTTTGTTGCTACATGCACTTTTGGGTAACTGCATGGTATGCTATTGTACGGTTATGCTATAATTTGCTTCACAATCATTTATTGATAAATATGTAGTATTGTTAATCTGAGTCTACTATATGTGTGTGCATGCTAAGTCACTTCAGTCATGTCCAACTCTTTGTGACCCCATGGACTGTAGCCCGCCCAGCATCTCTGTCCATGGGATTCACCAGGCAAAAATACTGGAATAGGTTGCCATTTCCTCCTCCAGGGGATCTTCCCGACCTAAGGATGGAGCCCATGTCTCTTACATCTACCTGCATTGGCAGGTGGGTTATTTACCACTAGCATCACCTGGGAAGCCCAGATGAGAAATTATGGGATACCCTATTTCTATCATCTCTGTGTTCTTGAAAACCCAGGATTCTCATTGTGGAAGGAAAAAAGACATATATATAAAGCTTTGAAATAATGACCAACCAGTAGCAATGAATATCTTGAATTTTGAAATCAAGTCTTCTTAACAGAAATGGCTGATTCCAGGGACAAGAAATGTATAAGATGAGCCTGGACTATCTTGTCATGAAAGCTATCAAAAATTAGAAGCATATGTCAAAAATGACTCAGAGCTACCTTGGGTACACAGAATCACAGATATTTTAAGGCAAAAAGGGCAGAAAAATGATCTCATCATTAATTCACCTATTAAGCACTGCCTATCTGTCCAACATGGCACTAATTTTGCTGAGGAAATAAAAGACACGACGGTGTTATCTATTATTTCTCTGCCTGTGCTGTTCAATACATTAGTCACTAGTCACATGCAGTCACTTCCATTTCAATTAATTAAAATAAAAAATATTTATTTCTCAGTCTCATTAGCGATGTTTCAAGTACTCAACAGCATACATGCCTTGTCTCAGCCAAGATCAGCTCCTGTCTAGGACCATGAGAGTGTCCTAAGAGGTCTATAAGCTTCCATCCCTACCATTCTCAATGTCATGTCCAGAATGACCCTACAGCTAATATGGGTCAGATGTCACTCTGCCTAAACCCCTGCAACGGCTTCTCCTCCCACTCAGAGTGAAAGCCAAAGTCCATGCAATATACAGTCAGTTTGGCTCTTTGTCACCTCTCTGATCTCACTCCACTCCCCACTCTACTTCCTGCTTGGGTCCATTCTTTCCTGTACCCCGCTGGCTCACACTGTCACCACCTCCAGGTCTCTATACCTTCTTAGGGAGGCCTGTTCTGCCCGTCCTAGAGTATAAGGTATCATTGCCCCACATCTGGCGTTCTCTATCCCTCTTCCTCTAGTGCTTATCATACTTGACATTTTATGTATTTGTTTCTAATCTGTTTTCTCCACTGAAATGTGAGCTCTATGAAGGCAAGAACTTGGTTTTGCTCACTGTTCTACCCCGTCTCATGACATGCAGCTGCTACTCAAGTGTTTCCTGAATGAATGAAGGAATTTCTTCATGGGTTCATTTGCTCTGGTAGGCCATCAGTGTTTGAGTGAAGAGAAAACTCTATGAGAGCTGGTGAGGGGTAATTTATACGAAGGGATATTGAGAAGGAAATGACCGCTGGTTTCCACTGCCATGAAGAAATGATTTCAGGGGCTTGCAACTGAGTATAAGCTTTTTAAGAGAGAGGACCATTAAATAATGCCTTGCTTCCTGCCTTTTTTTTTTTTTTTAAAAAGGACTGGTGTTTGTTTGATAAAATGAGGAATATGATGAGTGCTTCTCAAATTTTAATATCTGTATGAATGACATGGGGATCTCATTAAAATGCAGATTTTTACTCCATTGGTCTACAGCATGACCTGAGATTCTCCATTCATGTCTAGTAATGTTGATGCTACTGGTCTGTGAACCACACTTTGAGCATCAAGGAATTAGATAACTATGAGTAGCATCCTTTGGATCTGTAATTTCATAACTCCTTCCTTACCAATGGAAGAAAGAAAAATGTCAGTGTTTCCTAAAAATTGAGTCTAGTTGATATAGTGATAAGGTCATGACCTAACAAGATTAATATCACCCAAATAAGCCAGTATGTTTTCTGGTTAAATGAATCATTTTCCAACCACTTTTATTTTCTGAATATTCAAGTACTTCACAGGAAAATGAAATATTTATGATTTATTAAAGAAAATTAATTTGGCCTGTAAGAGTTATTTGAATGCTATACTTAATATTCACAAATAACATACTTCACAATTTCTAAATTACAAATAACTTATCTCAACCAAATTCATTATATAAATATTTAATAAAGCCTCTCAAGCATAGGTATAACACAACATAATCCTTTTATTACTTTCCTCAGGGAATAAGGTGAAAAAGTCACATTCAATATTTATGAAATTAGTATTCGAAAATGAAGGAGTGTTTAAAATGAGGATCTGAATATCAGTAGCATAAAGTATTTTCAGAATTTGCTGGGTATCTCAATCTGCATTCTTATTCTAGCTAGTGGAGGCAGAATAGGGATTTCTTAATAAAGAAAAAACTCTGGAAGAGCCATAGAGTCAGGGGAAGGGATGACTCAGCTGGGGACAAGGCTCAAACCACACTGCACGTTCCCTCAAGCTCAGCCTCATGGCCTCTGCCATGGTGCATCACTGTTACTCACAAAGTACACAGGATGGATCCCAGAAACTGCCACTGCTCACCCCCAAACCCAACCTCTCCCCTGCTACCCTCACCAAAAGAAATGGATTCTGCACAGAGAGGCAGTTTGGGTCACATACTTGGGTTTTAATTGTAGGACTGGACTTCTAAAAACCAGACTTTGAAAAACCCTGAAGTTCACATTCCCACCCTACCCAAAAAAAGGGAGAAATGGCTATGAACTGGGGTTGTTAAAATCTAAGTGCAGGGAACAGATCTGTAAATATAAACATGCACACTTATATAACATATAATCAAGATTACAGCTATCTTATATTCTGAAAGAAAGGCAAAGTTCCCATCTCTTAAAATTTGGAAGTATTTTCAAAAATAACTCTTTGCAAACCCATTTGATAGAGATTAATCCTCAAAATTATGTAACATAATCATACACTTATAATAACATATATATACACAGTAACCTACAATATAATGAACTATCATGTTATGTAATTCTAGTTTGAATAAAAACATGTGTAAGTATCAACTTATTCCATGGACATTTGAGAATGTCCTCTGCGCTGTGCTAAGCTGATTCATTAGAATTCAAAGGGGATTAGTCTGGTAAATGATGCTAAGTGTGGATAAGAGTGTTAGGTTTGGGCTACAAAATGTTTAAAAATGAGATTGACCCAATTAGAGAGACACCCTCTGATACAATCTGGGAAGTTATAAAGACTAGTTGAATCAGTCCACTACAGGTGATTTTTCTCATCCTGGTGCTTTAAAGATTCATAATCAGAACATTAAATTAAATGATTTAAAGAACCATTAGGGCACTTCCCTGGTTGTACAGTGGATAAGAATCTGCCTTCCAATGCAGGGGACATGGGTTCAACCCCCGATCAGGGAAGATTCCATATGCCGCGGAGTAACTAAGCTTGTGTGTTACAACTACTGAGCCCATGATCCACAACAAGAGAAGCCCCCCTTCCCCATTCCCCACAATGAGACTGTGAGCAGCAACGAAGACCCAGTGCAGCCAAAAATAAGTAAAAAAGAACCACTTGGGGAGATCAGTGATCAGGTAAGGGTATTTCTGAATTTCTTGATTTGAGAGATCTATGGATCACATTCCCTACAGACATCAATTATGTTCTGAGTTGACCTTTGGGCCCCTCTGCATCTCCTAAATTCCCATTACTACAAATTTTTCACTGCTTGTACCACAGTTATTTACATTATTTTTCCCCAAGTACAAGACAAGCTCCTTAAAATAAAAAATTGTGTTCTTGTTATCTCAGAATCCCCATAGTGCTTTGTTCACAGAGATTATGCATTATATTTATTTATTATGTGGAGAAATCTCTGAGGTGCTTTTACTTGGCTGTGATATGAAAAGAATGGGAAGAATTTTCCCCTTTTCATTTCTGAAATTTCAGTTTTACTCTTCATGGTTAGATACAGAAAGGCTAAGTTTATTAGATGTTAGCTGATAATTTGTGGACTATTTTACTTTTCCTTCTTCCTCCCCAAGAATAACAATTCTTTTCAGTTCATATCTGTAAAACTGTATTTTAAGATCGGAAGGGAGAGACATTAATTTAAAGTTGACATCTTTGTATTTCCTTTAGATCAAGGAAGTTCTTGAAAGCAAACTGTCCTAGACACATGAAACCATCCTTCTTTGTTATCTTGGCTTCCTCTTATTTTTCTCTTGATAGATGCAATATCAGTTTTGAGTTTTCCCTGTATTGTTAAGTATTTTTGAATGTTTTTAGGCACTTATGAAAATTTCATACAAGTGATGGAACCTCCAAGATCCACATACATACATCCAAAATTCTACATATAGTTAACAGACTTTCAGAAGTGCACTCACATATCCTAAATATAAAAATGTGTGTTCCTAATACTCCAGAAATCCACTGCGAGACAAAAGCCCGAAAGAAATATGTACATACATTCACCAAGAGGCATACATTAAATGTTCAGAGCACAGCCATTCACAATAGCTTACAAACCACAGAAGAGACAATAGATTGTGGTCCATTCCCATAATGGAATGAGAAGAAACAATTTACAACAGCACACAATAATGTGAATAAACCTCACAAAGAAAAGAAAGTGGAGTTGCTCAGTTGTGTCTGACTCTGCGATCCCGTGGACTGTAGCCTGCCAGGCTCCTCCATCCATGGGATTTTCCAGGCAAGAATACTGGAGTGGGTTGTCACTTCCTCCTCCAGGGGATCTTCCCAACGCAGGGACTGAACCCGGGTCTCCTGCACTGCAGGTGGACAAACCTCACAAACACAATATTAAATGAAAGAAGCTGGATAGGGAAGGTATTACCAGGTGATTTCATCTACTTAAAGTATAAAGACGGATTATCTTTAGTTAGAGGAGTGGCTAGAAGGAAACAGGAGCTTCCTTCTGGGGTGGTGGTGATGTTCTGTTTCTTGACTTGAGTACTGCTTACCTAGGTGTATTTGTGAAAATGTATTGAATTAAATGACATGCATTAAAAAAAAAATGTATATGCTAACTTTCAAAAAAAAAAAGAAGAAAACAGCTGTTTTAGAGTAAGAAAATGACTTACTTTCATTAAAAAAAAAAAAAAAAATAGGGGCTTCCCTGGTGGCTTACTGGTAAAGAATCCACCTGCCAATACAGAAGACACAGGTTCGATCTGCAGTCCGGGAAGGTCCCACATGCTGCGGGGCAACTGAGTCGGTGTGCCACAACTATCGACCTGTGCTCCAGCGTCCATAGCCGCAACTACTGAATCCCACTCACTCCAGAGCCCACACTCCACCGCAGGAGGAGTCACCACAGGAGAAGCCCGCACACCGCAACCAGAGAAGAGCCCCTGCTCGTCACAACTGGAGAAAAGCCGCACAGCGACAAAAACCCAGCACAGCCAAAAGCTCGATAAAAATAAAAGTATATAAACAATCAGGAAAATGTTTACCAACCTTCCATTATATGTAGAAAAAAAAGGAAAGGAGACCTTGGAATTTCAAAACAGCATTTCAGTGGCATCTAGTCCTTTATGATCCTGACACAGAGCAATCTGTAACCCTTAAATCTCCTGTAAGGCTGACTCAAAGGAAAAAAGAGAATGCATAATATGCTTGTACGCATGGAAAGCACCTGGCAAAAACGTTAGCACCAGCAACCTCTAGCGAGGGTGGCCTTCAAGACACTTGGCTAAAGAGTGAGCCTAGACCACCTAGCACCTTTAGACATATTCATTCATTTAGTGATTCTGGAACAGTCTGGAATATTGACTGCAAATGTCAAGTCTCCACTACTTAAGACACCATTATTGCCTCAAAGGTATGTAAATACATGAAAAATCAAAACAGAGTATTATAGTAAGTCAGCATAAAATTAATGTTTTCACAGCTATTTTATTTAAATACTAGCTATATCAGGCAAAGCATACCTTTTTCTGGGAGATCACTCTAAGTAGTAATAAAATGTTAGTGTTTTATTTATTCATATATTCAATAATAAACACAAAATGATCTCATTCTGCTCAGTTATGACACTTAAGATGTCCAACAAGCAGACTCTTGAGAGAATGACAAGTGGTTATTGATAACCAACTATAGGTTTCTGAAAGTATTAGTTGACTCTGTCAAAAGTCTCAGAAAAATTCTCACAAATTTTTTGAGGTAATGTATTAAATTCAAAGTGACTCACATTTAATGTTACATGTTGTAGAAACTATGATTTTTTTTTCTGGTTTTTTTAATTGAAGTGTACATGATATACAATATTATATAAGTTACAAATGTACAATACAGTGATTCACAATTTTTAAAGGTCATATTCCATTTATACTTAAAAATATTGGGTATATTCCTGGTGTCATACAAAATACATCCTTGTAGCTTATTTTATACATAGTAGTTTGTACCTCCAAATCCCCTCCCCTACATTGTCCCTCCCACTTTCCCTTTCTCCATTGGTAACCACCAGTGTGGTCTCTATATCAGTGAGTCTGTTTTTGTTGTTCTTATAGTCACTAGTTAGCTGTATTCTTTAAATTCCACATATAACTGATATCATACAGAGTTTGTCTTTCTCTCTGACCTATGTCACTTAGCATAATGCCTTCCAAGTCCATCCCATTGTTGCAAATGGCAAAACTGCATTCTTTTTATGGTTGAGTAGTATTCCATTGTATACATATACCACACCTTCTTTTATCCATTCATCTGTTGATGGACACTTAGGTTGCCTTCGATATCTTGGCAATTGTAAATAATGATACTATGACCATAAGCGTACATGTATCTTTTGGAATTAGTATTTTGTTTTTTTTTTGATATATACACAGAATGGAATTGCTGGGTCATATGATAGTTCTATTTTTAGTTTTTTTAGATACCTCCATAGAGTTTTCCACAGTTGTTGCACTAATTTACATTCCTACCAGCAGTGTACACAAGGGTTCCCTTTTCTCTACACCCTTACCAACATGTTATTTGTGTTCTTTTTGATGATAGCCATTTTGACAGGTGTGAGGTTATACTTCATAACGGTTTTGATTTGCATTTTTCAGATGGTTAGTGATGTTGAGTATCTTTTCATGTGCCTCCTGGCCATCTGTATCTGAGAAACCTGTACGCGGGTCAAGAAGCAAGAGTTAGAACTGGACATGGAACAACAGACTGGTTCCAAATAGGAAAAGGAGTACGTCAAGGCTGTATGTTGTCACCCTGCTCATTTAACTTATATGCAGAGTACATCATGAGAAATGCCAGGCTGGATGAAGCACAAGCTGGAATCAAGATTGCTGGGAGAAATATCAATAACCTCACAGATGCAGATGACACCACCCTTATGGCAGAAAGTGAAGAACTAAAGAGCCTCTTGATGAAAGTGAAAGAGGAGAGTGAAAAAGTTGGCTTAAAACTCAACATTCAGAAAACTAAGATCATGGCATCTGGTCCCATCACTTCACGGCAAATTGATGGGGAAACAATGGAAACCGTGGCTGACTTTATTTTTTTAGGCACCAAAATCACTGCAGAGAGTGACTGCAGCCATGAAATTAAAAGATGTTTGCTCCTTGGAAGGAAAGTTATGACCAACCTAGACAGCATATTATTTAAAAAGCAGAGACATTACGTTGCCAACAAAGGTCATCTAGTCAAAGCTATGGTTTTTCCAGCAGTCATGTATGGATGTGACAGTTGGACCATAAAGAAAGCTGAGTGTCGAAGAATTGATGCTTTTGAACTGTGGTATTGGAGAAGACTCTTGAGAGTCCTTTGGACTGCAAAGAGATCCAACCAGTCCATCCTAAAGGAGATCAGTCCTGGGTGTTCATTGGAAGGACTGATGTTGAAGCTGAAACTCCAATACTTTGGTCACCTGATGCGAAGAACAGACTCATTGGAAAAGACCCTGATGCTGGGAAAGATTGAAGGTGGGAGGAGAAGGGGACGACAGAGGATGAGATGGTTGGATGGCATCACTGACTTGATGGACGTGAATTTGAGTAAGCTCTGGGAGTTGGTGATGGACAGGGAAGCCGGTGTGCTGCAGTCCATGGGGTCACAAAGAGTCAGACACGACTGAGCGACTGAACTGAACTAACTGAACTGAACTGAACTTGACCATCTGCATGTCTTCTTTGCAAAAAACATCTGTTCAGGTCTTCTACTCATTTTTTAATTTTTGATATTGAGTTCTATGAGTTATCTATACATACTGGATATTAAACCATTATTGGTCATATCATATTTTCTCCCATTCAGTAGGTTGTCTTTTCATTTTGTCAAGGAAACCTTTGCTGTGCAAAAGATTTTAAGTTCAACTAGGTCCCATTTGTACAATGGATTTTCCTTAAGTTAACAGTCAGGAAATGCATATAGTTTTCCAGTTCATCCTTACCCATGTGTTCCCGGCCAGTGTCAGCACTAAGAAATCAGCAGGTGGGATTCACAAAGTCAGAGGGATGCCTGGTGCAACCCTCAAGGGGCACAAATGGATGAAAGTCAGATTTAGCTGAACCCCATTTGCACAGGTATTTCATAGAGACAGAGGGCCACAGTTGCCCTGGGTGGCTCAGGGAAGCCTCTCCAAAGGCAGCAGGATTTGAACAAAGTTTCTAGGAGGACTTGATGGGTGGAGAGGGAGCAGAATGGCACTGTAGGCTGAAGTCAAAAATCACAGAGCAGAATTCAAGGTATTCTTGAATGTTTGAGTGCTCTAACCAGGCTGCAGCAGAAAACTGGAGTTGGAGAAGTTGGAAGAAAGTGCAGCAAGAAGCTACATGTGAAGATACTACAGATTTAGGTAAAGACATAGAAATGTCAGATTATCAACTGCAGTAAACTCATACACTGAGTTAATGGTTTTTACTTTTTTCATCTTTTTTTAAATTACAAAATAACACAAGTTCACTGGACTGTATAAAAATGTTAATCATACAAACCACTACTCAAAGATAACTATGAGTAGCATTTTAGAATATTCATATTAACCCCTTTTGTTTAAGTGTGGGTTTGCTTTTATTTATTTTTTTTTCTTTATTTTTTTATTATTATTTATTTTTTTTTTCCCAGTGGGTTTTGTCATACATTGATATGAATCAGCCATGGATTTACATGTATTCCCAATACCGATCCCCCCTCCCACCTCCCTCTCCACCCGATTCCTCTGGGTCTTCCCAGTGCACCAGGCCGGAGCACTTGTCTCATGCATCCCACCTGGGCTGGTGATCTGTTTCACCATAGATAGTATACATGCTGTTCTTTTGAAATACCCCACCCTCACATTCTCCCACAAAGTTCAAAAGTCTGTTCTGTATTTCTGTGTCTCTTTTTCTGTTTTGCATATAGGGTTATCGTTATCACCTTTCTAAATTCCATATATATGTGTTAGTATGCTGTAATGTTCTTTATCTTTCTGGCTTACTGCTTTTATTTTTAACTCAAGTGTGATCATACTCTAGATAAAATTCTGTATCTTATAACATAATATTAAACCATAAACAACTTCACGTCTTACTTCAAACTCTTTGTAACTATTATGGAAACATTCCATTAAATGTACATAGCATAATTTAATGGCTCTCCTGTCATTTCATCTTTATATTGTTTTTAGTATGATTCTAATATAAATATGCTATGAATTTAGGTAAAAAGTTCCCCTCACTCATATTTATTTTCTCAGAATCAACTCCTAGAAGTAGAATACCTAGGTCACAGATTCTGGTTCCTGCCACAAACTGATAAATTATGAAGCTTGCATTGAAGGTAACTTTGGATAGGACATTTCTTCTGGATAAACCCTTAGAAAAATGATCTACCTTTAACCTCTTGAATGTAGCCGCTGGCTTCTGTCTTAAGACTAATAAATATTAATGTAGAACAAATTAATCAGTTAAGACAAAGAATTTCCAACAGGAAAACACAAATACGTTTTCCCAGGTTCAAAATACATGCTTTGCAAAATGCCTTAAGCCATTATTTTAATAACATAGCAACTCCCAGTTGGGAAAGGTAAGATAATTACCACGAGAAAAAGAGTTCTTTGTCCCACTCCTTGAAATGGAAATTGTGCACTCAATTGACTTTTATACAGACTTCTGTGTTAGGTGTATTTATCTATATTGATGGGAAATTTTTAAAGTTTTTCTTTTTTTTTTTTTTAACCTCAAACCTAGTATGCTAAAGCTACAAAATACACAATCTTAGTACCAGTATAGGGCAAGAGCATACCCTTTAGGGACTAGCAACCTGAGAGGGCAATATAGTTAGTCTTTGTTATGCAAAACTCCTATAACAGCAAACACCTATTAATGTTTTCAACAAGTCTGTTAAGCCTTTACAAAGTTCATCAAAACAAAAATAATCAAAGGCCTAAAAGGCATATCATACAAAATATGAAAACAAGGCAGAAAAGTAACATACTGTTAGGTAGTTGGAATAGGGAAAAGGAGTCCAAAAATGGCGGTGGCTAAAAGACAAGGAAGGTAAAAGCCCGCGAAAATAGAACAGAAGAAGGTCAAAAGAAGGTCTGAGGACCGGAGTGAGGACTTCAGGTAGAACAGCGCTCCTGCCTAAGCCCAATTTGCATAGGGCAGGCCCAGGGGAAGAAAAAACATAAAAAGAGGAGCCAAAGGGCTCTCTCTCTCTCTCTCTCCCATGCGTGTGTACACGCTCCCCTCCCCCCAACAAATGGGTGATCTTCTCTTCGCGTCTTTGGATCAACGTGCCCTCATGTCTTGAAGATGGATTTTCCTGCTATCTTCTAAATAAAATAGACCTGTAACACTGAGGTGTAACACTGGTTTCTCTAAGAGCTATAACACGGTCTGTCCAAGACCCGAGAGCTGTGACCCACCGAGGGGGCTTTAATGTCCGTCACTCCAAATCTTTGTTGTGAGGAGACAAAGAACCTAGGAGCATATACTCGCCTGACAATACTATATAAGATACCCAGCTCACTTCACATCTGGCTCATAAACCAGGTTCCCCAAACACAGCCTTTTTTTTTTTTAAATCAAGTTGCTCTAATGCAGATGATGTTTTTAACTAGATATGCAAACTGTGTATCTTAAAAGGTCAAAGAAATAAGTAGCATGATATATTAAACTTTTAAAAATTTGATTGCACTTACATTTTTCTTTCTTCCCCTCTCTGTATTTTTCTAATTTTCTAGAGTGTGCATAAGAAGGAAAAAAACCCTCAAATTTTTAAAACCTTACTAGTACTGGCGGTATAATAAGCCGATGGAGACTCAAGCATACTTTAGAAACCTGGCATTTCTACCTCAGGGTTATGGTTTTTTATTCAAAGTAATTTGAAAGGCTTTAGAAATACTTGAAACATCTGCAAATACAAGAAGGAATCAAATGTTATTGTGTTCTTTTATTGACTAGAAACGTAGACTGTGGACATAATTTTTTGGGGAGGAGGAATAAGATGAGGATTACTGCTCACCCTCAGGACAGATTTTCACAATATCTCTTCAAGAAAGCATAAATGTTTGGCTGCATATCACAAAGCTCCAACAGTCCCTTGATTAAAGCTTTCAGCTGGACTGGGGTTAATCATTATAAGATTTAGTGATTAACTGGCTGTTTTCAGAGAAAGCACCAAGTATCTTGTTCCCATCTGCTTCAATTACATGAGGTTCCAGATTCTAGAAGGGTTGGATTTGCAGTCATGCAACAGCCTAAGTGTGGGCAGGTAGTCACAACCTGATATAGTGGTGACACAGCCTGCTTTGGGCACCACCCCCCAAGACAAACTCCACTACTTCCCTCTTTTCTTGTCTCTGCCTCTATCTGGCATTGGAAACGCTACAAACCTGTGTCTCGTGCAGCTTAAAAACTAAAGAAATGATACGCTGCATTTTAAAGTAAATTGCCTTTCCAAATAGAGCAAACTTTAATGTGTTAGTGTCTTACACTTTAAAATCCGAAAGAGATTTTAAGAACCAAGTGTTTTATTCTTTTTACACAATGGGGTTCCCTGCAGGATGCAGATGAGGGTTTCAGACTCTTTGTGACCCCATGCACAGTAGCCCACCAGGCTCCTCTGTCCATGGGATTCTTCAGGCAAGAATACTGGAATGGGTTGCCATTTCCTCCTCCAGGAGAACTTCCCAACCCAGGGATCAAACCCACATCACTTATGTCTCCTGCATTGGCAAGCGGATTCTTTCTCACCAGCACCACCTGTGAAGCCCCAGATGTGGGTGTAGTACCAGCAACAGAGAAGAAGAGGAAGGGGACAGCTTCAGATGTTCATATGTTTCGGCCAAAAGTGAGGGAAAATACTACTCCATGTGATTTATTCTTCGTATTAAATTATCTTATTTCAAAACTTTGCAAGTAAAATGCTCTGAATGATTCACTATGCCTGAAAACACCATAAATAAATGGTCTGTTACCAACTGGTAACATCATTGCCTTTTCTGATTTAAGTAGCCACTTTGAGAACTATTTTATCATTAGGAGTTTAAGCCTCAGAAACAGCATGTTTTTAAAGAAGGAGCACATGGGAATCTTTATGAAGATAGAGAGCACAGGAAACCTTGAGACTACAGAATTCATATAAAAACTGTTCTCAGGATATACAGGCACACACATACTAGAGTGAAGGACAAGGTGTTGAAGGTGGTTTTCCTGTCTTGGGTTGCTGGATGGGAGAAGTCGTTCTCTTCTTTCCTCATCCCATAGGTTAAAGGTGATTCAGAATAGGATTCCAGAAAAGAGGAGGAAGGAAGCTTTGCAGATTCACCCTATAATGGACTATTCTGGGCTCAGGAGAAGATAAGAACAAATATTTATTAAGTGCAATATGACTTCCCTGGTGGCTCAGAGGGTAAAGAATCTGCCTGCAATGCAGGAGACCAAGGTTCAATCCCTGGGTTGGAAAGATCCCTTGGGGAAGGAAATGACAACCCCCTTCAGTATTCTTGCCTGAAAAGTTCCATGGACAGAGGAGCTGGGTGGGCTACTGTCCATGGGGTCGCAAAGAGTTGGACATGACTGAGCAACTAACACATATGCTAAGTGGTGGAAATGGCAACCAACTCCAGTATTTTTGCCTGGAGAATCCCATGGACAGAGGAGCCTGGTGGGTTACAGTCCATGGGGTTGCGAAGAGTCGGACATGACTGAGCAAACACTCACTCACTCACATGGATTATCTTACCAAGTACAATAAGTATTTATTGTATTTGGTGAGGATAGGATGTTATTGCTTTGATGAGGCACTTGCATTATTTCCATGATTATATTGTCACTCTGCTTATTTAACTTCTATGCAGAGTACATCATGAGAAACGCTGGGCTGGAGGAAGCACAAGCTGGAATCAAGATTGCTGGGAGAAATATCAATAACCTCAGATATGCAGATGACACCACCCTTATGGCAGAAAGCGAAGAAGAACTAAAGAGCCTCTTGATGAAAGTGAAAGAGGAGAGTGAAAAAGTTGGCTTAAAACTCAACATTCAAAAAACTAGGATCATGGCATCCAGTCCCATCACTTCATGGCAAATAGATGGGGAAACCATGGAAACAGTGGCAGACTTTATTTTTTTAGGCACCAAAATCACTGCAGATGGTGACTGCAGCCATGAAATTAAAAGATGTTTGCTCCTTGGAAGGAAAGTTATGACCAACCTAGACAGCATATTATTTAAAAAGCAGAGACATTACGTTGCCAACAAAGGTCATCTAGTCAAAGCTATGGTTTTTCCAGCAGTCATGTATGGATGTGACAGTTGGACCATAAAGAAAGCTGAGCATCAAAGAATTGATGCTTTTGAACTGTGGTGTTGGAGAAGACTCTTGAGAGTCCCTTGGACAGCAAGGAGATCCAACCAGTCCATCCTCAAGGAAATCAGTCCTGAATATTCATTGGAAGGACTGATGTTGAAGCTGAAACTCCAATACTTTGGCCACCTGATGTGAAGAGCTGACTCATTGGAAAAGACCCTGATGCTGGGAAAGATTGAAGGCGGGAGGAGAAGGGGACAACAGAGGATGAGATGGTTGGATGGCATCACCGACTTGAGTTTGAGTAAACTCCGGGAGTTGGTGATGGACAGGGAGGCCTGGCGTGCTGCAGTACATGGGGTCGCAGTCAGACACGACTGAACTGAACTGAACTGATTATTTCCATTTCACAGGTGAGGAAATTGAGGCTTACAGAAGGTTAAGCCTCTTATCTTGGGTCATACGGCTGGCAGGTGGCAGCTTTGGTACAGGAATCCTCTAGTTAACCATCATCCTATCCTGCCTTCTATGGGTAATGTCCTTGTCCTTCCCTCTGAAGTAAGACTGGATTTTTTTTTTTTTTTTTTTTTTACAAAGTCAATCTGATCATGCTGCTTTCCTAGGTAAAACCCTTCAACAGTTTCCCATTCTTCCTGGAATGAAGCCAAACTTCTTAACATTATTTTAAAGGCTCTTCATAATTTCACCCCTGCCTACCTCTCCAGCCTCATTTTCCATTCTCCTTCTTGCTCCAATTGCTCAGAATGTTCTCCCCTCAAAAATGTCAAAATCTTTTGTCTTGCTGCATCTATTCCTTCTTATAACATGTACTCCTCTCCCTTTTCCTGACTTCTTCATCCTTCAAGTCCCAGCAAAATGTACCAGGCCCTCCATCATCTGCTGCTAGAGGTATGATGTCCAATATGGTAGCCACTAGCCAGATGTGATCATGGAACACTTGAAATGTGGCTAATCTGAGATGAGATGTAGGAAATACATACTGGAGTTTGAAAACGAAGTACAAGGACAAAAAGTAAACTATATTAGTAATGGTTTCCCTGGTAGCTCATTGATAAAGAATCTGCCTGCCATTGCAGGAGATGCAGTTTCAATCCCCGGGTTGGAACAATTCCCTAGAGAAGGAAATGGCAAGCCGCTCCAATACTCTTTCCTGGAGAATTCCATGGACAGAGGAGACTAGCAGGCTACAGTCCATGGGGTCACAAGAGTTTGACACGACTTAGTGACTAAACAACGACAATGCTGACATGTTGAAATGAGAATATTTTACATATACTGGGCTATATAAAATACATTATTAAAAATAATCTTACTTTTTCCTTTTTAAAATGCAGAGAATTTGAGGATTACATACGTGACTCATATGTCTATGGGACAGTGCTGCTTTAGGGCAGCCAGCACTTACTTTAGTAACAACACGTGGCACAGTTTAATTATTTGTTTACTATTTGACATTTTTACCAGACCATGAGGTCTAACAGGATGGGCTGTGTCTGTTTTATTCCCCCTGGTGCTCCCATGCTGACCACAGCAGCTGGCATAGTGTACTTAAATTGAACTGTTGAAATAGCAAAGGCTAAAAAAAGGAAATGGCCATCCACACCAGTATTCTTGCCTGGGAAATCCCATGGACAGAAAAGCCTGAAGGGCTACAGTCCATGGGGTTGCAAAAGAGTCAGAAACAATTTAGCAACTAAACAACAAAACTATGATTTAGGAGGTTAGGGATTCCAGGATGGAATGCAGACCTTGACAAAAGAATCTGACTTTATTTTTTTTTCTTTTTCTTTTTTTCCATTTGTTTTTATTAGTTGGAGGCTAATTACTTTGCAATATTGTGGTGGTTTTTGCCATACATTGACATGAATCAGCCATGGATTTACATGTGTTCCCCATCCTGAACTCCCCTCCCACCTCCCTCTCCATCCCATCCCTCTGGGTCATCCCAGTGCACCAGCCCCGAGCACTTGTCTCACGCATCCAAGAATTTGACTTTATTACAAAAGTATAAAATAAATGGAGTAGAGTGAGGGAGGTAGGGAAGGTGCTACTTAGATAATTTAAGAAATGAATAGAGTTTGTAAGACTAAAAGCAAAAACACTATACAAAAGCACTCTATTCCAGGTGATAAAGTTTGCTTCTCATATGGGTACAGGTAATCAAAACCACTACACATGTGTGCTGGAATTAGAAAATTAAATAGATGGCAAATGGTACAGGGCTTTCCTGACAGCTCAGTTAGTAAAGAATCCGCCTGCAATGCAGGAGACACCTGTTTGATTCCTGGGTCAGGAAGACCCATTGGAAAAGGGATAGGCTACCCACTCCAGTATTCTTGGGCTTCCTTTGTGGCTCAGCTGGTAAAGAATCCACCTGCAACGTGGGAAACCTGGGTTGGGAAGATCCCCTAGAGAAGGGAATTTCTACTCATTCCAGTATTATGGCCTGGACAATTCCATGGACTACAGTCCATGGAGTTACATATAGTTGGACATAACTGAGTGACTTTCACTTTCAGATGGTACAAGTCAAATTTATCACTATTAGAGTGGGATCTTTCAGACAAGCAAGGAGAAAAGGCTAGAATGATCCATTTAGTAATGGATTAACAATTAGATAAATCAGTATGAATTCATACTTAGCTAAGTATACACAGATAGGTGTGTGTGTGTGTGTGTATATATATATATATTTATAGATATGGATTATGCATGGGCTGGTACACTTACATATATTTCCTTGCTCTTTCAGCTGAAAAGGCTTAGAAGCAATGTGTGTGTGCTCAGGAGCTCAGCTGTGTCCAACTCTTTGTGACTTCATGGACTGTAGCCTGCCAGGTTCCTCTGTCCATGGAATCTTCCAGGCAAGAATACTGGAGTGGGTTGCCATTTCCTCCTCCAGGGGATCTTCCTGATCCAAGGATCAAACCTCAGTCTCTTGAGTCTCATGCACTGGCAGGTGGATTCTTTATCACTGTGTCACTTGGGAAGCCCGCCTTAGAAGCAGTAACATCCCAATAATCCCAGTAGTAACAAGGACATCTACCACCCAAATCTTGATTTCTAATACTAGTCTTCAATAAAAGGATCCTTGGCAAAACAGCTCTTGCTAAGATGGGGACAGGGAATATAAAAGCATCTAGTTGTGTCAGAAAGTGTCCAAAAACATAAAACAGAATACAATGATGGAATATGTCAAAGAAACACAGGAGCCAACTTACAGAGCTATTAGTGGTCAATACTGGAACAATTTGACCAATAAAACAAATATAGTGATACTGGGTTATAACCCAAAATATAAATACCCATGAGTTCATGCTGATATGAAAAATAATTGAATAAATAAATAAATGTGGTAGAAGAGAGAATACTTCACATGGAAGAATTCCAAATGATGTATGTTGATACCTGCTATCACAGAGGTAGAGCCTAAGTCCCTTTTCAAGTGTGGTCTGTGCATAGTGACTTTCTCCCAGAGAGTCCAGTATGGAAAAGGGATGACTTTATAGTGGAGAAATGTGGAAAATACTACCGTAACCAGATAATCAAAGTCAACATTAACAATGATAAATTGCCTTAATAGTGTGTATTCTTGATATGGTGTGATAAAAATTATCTGTCTCTGGTCTTTTCCCTGAAAACCTATGATCTGAGCTTGATTTTGAAAAAAATAATCAGACAAATCACAACTGAGGAATATCCTTCTAAATAATTGACCAGTATGTTTTAAACCTGCCAGGACTTCAACGACTCTCCTGAGAAACTGGAACAGCCAAGGAGCCTAAAGAAGCAGGACCACTAAAGATGAAGTGATATCCTAGAAGCGATGGATATAGAAACAGAAAGGGGTACTACGTAAAAACAAAGGGAGTTTGAATAAACAATGGACTTTCATTAATGATAATGAATCAATATTGGTTCATAAAAAATGGTAAAAGATAGAAGCTGTCAAGTCATAATTCTCTATCGTTTAAAATATCCTTTAGGAATGAAGGTAATGGAAAGACATTCTCAAATGAAGAAAAATGTTAGCAAATTTGTAGCCAGCAGACCTGTTTTACAAGAATTTCTAGAGGAAATTCTTCAGTCAGAAAGGAAATGACACCAGTCAGAAACTCAGAACATCAGAAATGAAGAACAGCTATGTAACCAAAAATAATTCCAAAAAATGGGAATGACGTGAATACTAACTTTTACAAGATATAGATAGCTGTTTAAAAAAACAATATTGCAGAGGAAATTCATTCTCTAATATTGTTGAGACAATATTAAAATCCTTTAAAAATTTTCATTGAAAAAAATAAGACATGAAATTATATATACTGTGTAAACAAAATTTTGTTACTATGTATTAAATATAGAAACACTCCGAGCTCTGGGTGGTAGCATTTATAGGGGATTTTAAAAAACAGTTTTATGTTTCCAAATATTCAAAATAAGCACTATTACATTCATGATCAGGGAAAGATAACCATGATTTTAAAAATTCACTGTCTTGCTAGACTTCATCTTAGACTCTTGGCATAAACATTTCCTTTTAGGCACACAATATAAGCTTCAATGACTCATCTGAATGTAAATTTGGCTCACAGACTCTAAAGACTTAGAATGAAATAGATAAAAAAGAATAATTCCTGTAATATCTTAGGACAAATAAGATTGCCGCTATCATCTACTGGCTCAGAACCCACACCCAAGTATCTCAAAAGACTTAACAAGATCAAATCCTGTTAATTTCCACATCATACATGTTAAGAAGACAGTGAAAAAGAAATTACGATTCTGACTGAATGGAATGCATGGAATTTCTAAAGCACAATGCTTCTTGCAATCAAAGCTATTGCAAAATGTAATGTCAACATTATTCTCATAACTGCTTCTGTCCTATTTCTTCATAAACAAGGGATGAAGACTAACCCTCAAATGAGATATTGATTGCATTATGATGTTATCTGAGTGCACCAAAGGAAGGGGGCTGATTTTTTCCTAGCAGTCAGCTGAATGTGCTCACTTGGGCGGAATAGTGAACAGCTACTATTTCCTGTCCCCCGTTTTTCCAGGCACAGACATCCCCACGGTCAGAGCTGAGTCCACAGGGGTACCTCACCCACGCTGACTCAATATTGGGGAAGAGGGATCACATGACCCACACTTGATCAGTCCGTGGCCTTCCCCAAGGTTTTCTAACAGCAACTGCTGGGGAAAACCCAGGAATTGTTGGTGGCCATGTTTCCAGCCTCAAGAAGTGGAAGCAGTCTCTGGCTTCTGTTATCCTGAGGTCAGCGCCACACCTGCTTTTCCTGTGGATTTTACTTTTAAAGTGGCTTAAAATGGGTTTCTATCACCTGTATCCTCCATAGTCTCACGTTACACAGTAACCTAGTAACTGTATTCTATTAGGAAGGAAAACATTCACAGTGGTAAATAATGAAACTTTCTCAGAAATCCTTTGGGTTCAAGTGACACGGGTCTTACAACCTGTGCATTATTTTGGCACTTAACTCCAATCTCTCTCTGTACTACATTCTGATATAATTATTCCTTAAATACTCATCTCTGTCCTAGGCAGTTTAAACTGTTAGGTTGTTTGCTCTTTGAAGTCAAGAATGGTTTGATTGGATTTTTATCTCCAGAATCAAAGTATGTATCTGCATGGCACATAGTAGGCACTTAATAAGTGTTAGTTGATTTTAAAAGAATTAAATATGATCATTTTGCCCCTATTATAGAATTCACTCCTTCAAACTTAATTGGAAATTTGTGGCTAGCCTGGAAAAATTAATTTAGTTAAGAAAAAGGGGGCTGTTAACCCATTTAGTAATATAAGAAACTATAAAGAGAATGATTAAACTAATTAACAAATTGTTTCAAGCAGGTCACAGCCATTTAAATCATATAGAAATAATTTGTGGGCTAAGTTACAAATAATATCCCTCTACCTATTCATTAAAGTAGGTCCCTGAGGATGTCAAGTAAGTCACACTTTGTTAGCTTGATTCATTTACTATTTCTCCTTGAAAATATTCCATAAATCAATCTGTTATTAACCTTCTGTTTGAAAGGTGATACTTTCAGTTATACACAAAATCTGTTCACAAACACAAATTCTCTTAAAAATCTACGAAATATAACAGGGGTGGGGAGCGCCAAACCTAATACAATTCTTGCTTATTTTTGTCTTATTTTTCGTTCTTCAGACACTAACTTTATTCATGTCCCAGGCATATGCTGCTCAGTATAAATACCCCAAATCAAACCTGATTATCACTCTCTAATATTTATTATCATTAACTGTTGACTGGATAGGGGTATAGTACAAAAGCCTGATCACACCTCATTCCTGCATACTGTCTAATGTAACAACCTTCAAACTAGGTCTCCAAATTCACTTCATCTTCAGTCTTCCCTTTCTTAGTTGTTTGAGCTGCATCCTTCTGCAAGGTGGGGCCAAGAACCCTGAAGTCATCCCTGACTTTTCCCCTCCTCTCTCACCTCACATTTAACTCAGCAGAAAGTCTGACTTCATTTTCAAAATCTACCCAGAATGCTACACTTGCCACAGCCTCCAGTGTAACCACAATATCTCTCTTTCTCCATGAGGTACCACACTAGCTGCCTAGGAGTCAAAGAATTTAGTGACATTGCTATTTAAAACTATTTCCATTCCCATCTGCTTATTTACGTGAACAAGCTTTTCCACTGTTTACATATCTAAAAACCAGGAAGTGGAGTAGAATTGATGTTAACCCCTTGCTGCATATAGATAACAAATTCATTTTTAAGGAGTGCCCGTCATTTAATGATGCATTTCCAGTTATAATTTAATACTTAATAATGATTTCTAAAAATATGTAAAATATTTATTTTAGCAATTGTATACTACTATTATTACTAAGTTGAAAAGAACAATTTTAAAGGAGACTTATGGTCATTAGAACTTTTGAAACACTAAGATTTAAACGTATATACTTATTTTTGATACATCAAAGAATAGAGGATGATCAATAGAGACTTTCAACCACAAAAGTACATTACAATATGGACGTGCAACATGAATCCTGGACAGCTCACATTTTGACACTTAACAAGAAGGAAAATTACCTTTTATTTTAGACACTGTTATGTTTGGGTCTTTGTTAAACAAGTGTAGCTAAATCTGTTTATTGACTAATATATTGGCATAATTAAAAAGTAAACAGGCCTGGACAAAGATTCATTACAATAGGATAAAATTCTATGTGGTAAATAGAATGGATATATGATTGAAAGGAGAAAAAGAAATAGTAAGACAGTGACAACAGCTAAAGGAGAGTTTATTCATCTATTTTTAAAGTAAGCAACAAAATCTTTCTCACAATACTCAACTCTGAGTTAAAACACAGAAATCATTCTATAAAAACATGCTAGTCAATAATAATCACTTCTTGGGAAACTGTTTGACTTACAGAATTGGAACTCAATATCTTTCTATGGACTTGCAGGCCAGATACCCTTTCATTTAGAAAACTAAACTATCAACAACATATTAGACTGGAAGACATGAGTGAATGAATGGATGAATGAATGAGTTGGATATTTTGGCTAATTGAGGTTCCCAAGTTCCAAGTCATCTTACAAAAGAAAATAACCTTTACTATTAATATTTTCACTTTCATCCAAACATTTTGTGCCATGTTAACTAAAACTCCAGCTGCAAAGTTAAACATGTAGAAACATTGGAATGGCCACCAGAGGGAGCCCAAGTGTTTTTCTTCATGTACCAGAAAGCAGAGAGAAAAAGACAGAAAATACACAAAATATAAAACTGGGGGAGCCCGGGACAGGTGCATATGGGGGAAGGGATCATTATCTGTTTCAGTAAAAAGAATATCTTGTTGAATGACAGTGCCATTTTTGCAACATGTTACAAATTCCTTTTCTAGGTGGTTGTACATTGTTATGTTTTGACAATTTAAATAGAAGAATTGGCTAAACATAATATTAAAAAAGTTCACATACCCTAAAACTAGAAGGTACTGGGTAGACTGCCATGATGACATCCATAATTCTCTCTGGGTCCCAAAACAATCCAGGCGCCTTCTTCAGTTTACCGGTCTTACTCTCTACTCTCTTATAGTGCTCACTCTCTACCCTATTCATCTTTGCAGTCAACTTTGGGTGTGGTTTCCTCACTTTGTTTGGGATTGGGCTATCAAATTACAGCACTAAATCAGTCCTTGGTGTGACTTGGGAATTGTTCCTTCTCTTGGCTGAGCCAAGTTACACGGACATTAAGATGCACGACTTTTCATTTGGCATCCTGCTGTCTTCCCAGAATTAAGCACTGGACCAAGTCCTACCAGGATGCAAGAGCACCTTTATAATGCTTCCCAGACCCAGTCTCCTCCCAAACTAGAACCCACTGGACAACCTCAGTGATCCCCATGCTAGGATAATGTCCCGGGGCTGAGGTTACAAACAAGGGTATCATCTCGTTTAGAATGAAGCTCCAGGAAAGCTTAATGTAAAGTTTTATATTTGCAGGCAGTGGTCAAATTTGGGAATCCTCCCCCCTGAGTTATCTTATTTGATCTCCCAACAATCCTTTTGCTGTGGGTGTCAGGGAATCACCATTTTCTCGATGAGGAAACTGAGGGTCATGGACCTAAGACTTGTTCAGTGTTGCTGGTTATTAAGCGTCAGGGACAGAAGTCAGTATACCTCTGAGGGCACAGATTATAACAATGAACAAGTATTGAATCCAGTCATACTAGCGTCTTCTGAGACACAAATAAAATTCTCCCCTTCCTTTTCTGTCAAACTACAAGTAAGTAGAAAGCAAGATGCAAGCAAATTTAATGGCTTCGCACGTGTTTTACTAGTTATTTTCATGATATGCTTTCCTAAGTTTCTTTTTCATGTCCGGATGGGGTAATTTTATAATGTATGCAAATAAATTAGCAGAAACCAAATTAAATTCCACAAGGTTAGGTCCTCTGCTGAATGCTGCTAGATTTAACATGTTGATTTATGCCTTGAATATGGAGTCAAAAGCATTCTTATTAAACTTGACAATGATACCCAATTGGGTGGGGGTGGCTGGCACTTAGGAGAACTGGAATGAAATTTAAAGTGACCTTGACAACCGGAAAAGGAAAAAGAGGTCAAAATTCAATAGAAAGCTTTGTAGAGTGATTCATTCAAGAGAAGAGGGGGGAAAAAGAAACAAAGGAGAACCACAGAAATCAGAGAGCACTGACTGGGCAATTATAGCAAAAATGGAGCTGGAGATCAGAGTGAACAATAGGCTTCAAAGGCATCAGCTCTAGATCTGTCATTTTTAAAAGGAAGGCATGATATTGGGAGGGACAAATAGGGGGGAATTCAAGCTGATTCCCCAACTACATTTAAAAGAGATCAACCTTTACGGGAAAAAATACAGTGCTTTGTTGGAACCCCAAAATGCCTGAAGCTTAGGAGCCAGATACTAAGAACTTTGCAAGGTCTCCTAGCAAATGAAGAGTCTGAAATAATGAAAAGTTTTTTATTTTAAAAGATTCTGAAAAGTTCTGGTACTCTCTTCCCTTGTTCATGCAACTTTTTCCTTTCCCTTCCACCTGGGTAACATCTACTTTCCATCAGGAGGGCATGAAGGCTTTTCCTCCTCCTCCAGGAGGCCTGCCCAGAGCCCTCCCCTTCTGGGAACCCCACTGACCCCTCGTGTCTCCTGAGAGAACTTACTGGCGGAGTGCTTCGCTTGTGTCATTGCACTAGTCTTCCAGGAAGCCCCCTTGCCTTCCACCTCTATGCTACTACTCCTATATTACTATAACTCCTACTCGTAAATGGGGAAACAGAGGAGTAAAAGCTTGTGAACTAACTCAGCCACCTTCACTTGATTAGTAAGCAGCAGAGCTGGACTTGACTCAAGCCTCTGAGGCCACGCTGTCACGCCACACCTGCCCAACCACGCGCGCCCACAGCACTGCATTGTGCTTCACGTGCCGCCTCCATCCATCTGCAGCTCACTGAGGTGTCACGCTTTATTTTCATAGCCCCTCGTGGGGCTTGGGATGGATCAATCCATATGCATTCAATGAAAGGTTTTCAAACAATTACATGGCATTCTGTGGGAAATTCTGAATCATTTTTTGACTGAAGGAAAATAGACAATAAAACAAAGTTGAAGAGAAACTACATATTTATAGAAACTGGAAATAAGAATTCTGAACAAAGCCAGATCATATTACTAAAAGTGGCGTTACAATTTTCTTTTCAAGGAATTCTAAAGAATGCAAATTGTTAAACATAAGTTTATAATACCTCTGTACGTGTCTGTAAATGTACACGTGTGTGTATATGTACATCTATCTATAATGTAATTTTATCTAAAGGTAAGGAGAACTATGACCCTCAGAACATGACCCTCAGTTTCCTCATAGATAAAATGGTGATTCCCAGACACCCAGAGCAAAAGGATTGTTGGGAGATCAAAGAAATAGAGGAAACCAACAGAATGGGAAAGACTAGATCTCTTGAAAAAAATTAGAGACACCAAGGGAACATTTCATGCAAAGATGGCTCAATAAAGGATAGAAATGGTATGAACCTAACAGAAGCAGAAGATATTAAGAAGAGGTGGCAAGAATACACAGAAGAACTATACAAAAAAGATCTTCATGACCTAGATAACCAAGATGGTGTGATCACTCACCCAGAGTCAGACATCCTGGAATGCAAAGTCAAGTGGGCCTTAGGAAGCATCTCCATGAACAAAGCTAGTGGAGGTGATGGAATTCCATTATGAAGCTATTTCAAATCCTATAAGATGATGCTGTGAAAGTGTTGCACTCAATATGCCAGCAAACCTGGAAAACTCAGCAGTGGCCACAGGACTGGAAAAGTTCAGTTTTCATTCCAATCCCAAAGAAAGGCAATGCCAAAGAATGCTGAAACTACCACACAATTGCACTCATCTCACACGCTAGCAAGGTAATGCTCAAAATTCTCCAAGTCAGGCTTCAACAGTATGTGAACTATGAACTTCCAGATGGTCAAACTGGATTTAGAAAAGGCAGAGGAACCAGAGATCAAATTGCCAACATCCGTTGGGTCATCAAAAAAGCAACAGAGTTCCAGAAAAACATCTACTTCTGCTTTATGGATTACGCCAAAGCCTTTGACTATGTGGATCACAACAAATGGTGGAAAATTCTTCAAGAGATAGGAATACCACACCACCTTACCTGCCTCATGAGAAACCTGTATGCAGGTCAAGAAGCAACAGTTAGAACCAGACATGAAACAACAGACTGGTTCCAAATTGGGATAGGAGTATGTCAAGCCTGTATACTGTCGTCCTGTTTATTTAACTTATATGCAGAGTATATCATGAGAAATGCCAGGCTGGATGAAGCACAAGTTGGAATCAAGATTGCTGGGAGAAATATCAATAACCTCAGATATGCAGATAACACCACCCTTATGGCAGAAAGCGAAGAAGAACTAAAGAGTTTCTTGATGAAAGTGAAAGAGGAGAGTGAAAAAGTTGGCTTAAAACTCAACATTCAAAAAACTAAGATCATGGCATCTGGTCCCATCACTCCATGGCAAATAGAAGGAGAAAAAACGGAAACAGTAAAATACTTTATTTTCTTAGGCTCCAAAATCACTGCAGATGGTGACTGCAGCCATGAAATTAAAAGACGCTTGCTCCTTGGAAGAAAAGTTATGACCAACCTAGACAGCATATTAAAAAGCAGAGACACTACTTAGCCAACAAAGGTCTGTCTGGTCAAGGCTATGGTTTTTCCACTGGTCATGTATGGATGTGAGAGTTGGACTATAAAGAAAGCTGAGCACCGAAGAATTGATGCTTTTGAACTGTGGTGTTGGCGAAGACTCTTGAGAGTCCCTTGGACAGCAAGGAGATCCAATCAGTCCATGCCAAAGGAGATCAGGAGATCAGTCCTGGGTGTTCATTGGAAGGACTGATGTTGAAGCTGAAACTCCAATAATTTGGCCACCTGATGTGAAGAGTTGACTTATTGGAAAAGACCCTGATGTTGGGAAAGATTGAGGGCAGGAGGAGAAGGGGACAACAGAAAATGAGATGGTTGGATGGCATCACCGACTCAATGGACATCAGTTTGAGTAAGCTCCAGGAGTTGGTGATGGACGGGGAAGTCTGGCGTGCTGCAGTCCATGGGGTTGCAAAGAGTCAGACATGGCTGAGTGACTGAACTGAACTAACTGAAAGAGAGCTATAGAGTATTTTAATATTATCAACTCAGGGGAACATGTTAGATACCAAATTATTATTAGAAAAGAATCCAAATTCTAAATGATCTGTAATCATTAGATTACTTTATCCAATCTGATAACACTATAATTTCTCTCCTAAACCTAAGACATATTTTGCAAGTAATTTGATTTCAGTTTGTCAAAACAAGGACAATAAAAATTCAAGTACACCAAACAAATGATACTATATATATATCTTAGTCTCACAGTCAATTGAGATAATACACTATTAGCACCCAGTTACTAGGGTAAAGCATCTGCCTACAATGCGGGAGACCTGGGTTTGATCCCTGGGTAGGGAAGATCCCCTAGAGAAGGAAATGGCACCCCGCTCCAGTACTCTTGCCTGGAAAATCCCATGGATGGAGGATCCTGGTAGGCTGCAGTCCATGGGGTCAAAAAGAGTTGAACACAACTGAGCGATTTCACTTCACTTCACTGGTGATGAATATAATTGCCTACAGCACAGGATAAAATACTTCTGAAGACAGCAATGTACTCACCCACAACTCTGGAGTCAGCAGTGTAGTGTCTTACCATCAACATGATATCACGTTCCTTACCCGGCAGAGAGGGGAACTAATTCTCAACAGCACAGCCAATACCAAGCGGCCTCCCCTCAAGGCTGTGCCATTTATTAAAGGGAGAGCAGGCAGGGGCTGGAGAGGTTGGCAAATATCACTTCTTTTATGATATTTATTTATTCTTTAATGATTATTACTTTCAACCATTAAACACTTCTCAGGTTCTCTGTGATATCTGCTCAAGTCAAATTCTGATTACAGAAAAGACCGAGAACATATTCAAAGCAGCGTTACAGGGTGTAACTCAGTGGCAGTCCTAGGAGACCAGTAGCGTGACTGCAGCCTTCAAGAGTTCTGCTCCATGAAAATGTAGACACACTAACATGAGGGCACTGGATCAGTCACCAAATATCATTCACAATATTATAAAAGTAAGTCTAAAATATATTAAGGAACCGTCACCTCAATACACCCTAAAAGATACCCTTTTATCAAGCAAACTCACAGCAAGCCAGTCCTGTGAACACTGGCGAGAACATTACAAACACATGGCTTAACTGATAGCAGAAGATCAGATCATCAGAGAGTTCCCTGCATTAACTATTTACTATGCAGAGGAAGGACAACTATACATCATCTTAAAAATTCAATCAGAAATAGAAACAGACTTATAGATATCAAAAACAAACTCACGTTTACCAATAGGGAAACATGGTGGGGGAGGGATAAACCAGGAGCTAGGGATGAACACACACATAACTACTGCATATAACATAGATAACCAACAAGGACCTACTCTATAGACACTCTGTAGTTTCCTGTATATAGGGAACTCTGTATTCCGTGATAATGTCTAAGAGAAAAGAATCTGAGAAAACAAATACATGTATAACTGAATCACTTTGATGTACACCTGAAACTAACAACATGGTAAACCAACTCTATTCCAATAAAATTAAAAAAGAGAAAAAAAAATTCAATCTGGATACCACTGCAGAAGCTAGACAGAGAGAGAGAGAGAGAAAAACATGGACCAGCTTTTATATGAGGAGAGGAAGAGATGGTATAAGCAGCAGAAAGAAATTGAGCAATGGCCTCCTGCCCCATAAAATACATAACTCACAAACACAAAGACAAACATTTCTTCAGAGACCAAGAACTGAAGTTGCCCTTGCCACCTTGGACATTAAGAGGATGTTTTTCCCAGGAGGTGGTGCAAAGCCATTCTTTGCTCACTGAGCTCTGCTTCCTAATAGGCTAGCTAAGGAATGAGTGTGTAGACACTGCACAGTGCATAGTTTGGGGCCAGCAACACTGCTAAATCTAATCTTCACTTTGGTGATAAGCAACTTGTCCTTCAGAATGAAAACGAGCAGCTTGGGATTTCCTGCTTTCAGCATTTAGTTGGTTAGCTCTCCTGTGTAGAGCATCGCACCCTTAGCTAGTCACATGTGTGTTGTTTCAGCGTATGATGGTGCTGGTTAAACCATTCTCACCCTAGAAGAGAGGGACATGGCTCCTAGGGCAAAGCTGTGAACTCTGGCCAAGGTGTCCCAATAAGCTCTGCATGCCTACTAGTATGTTTTAAAGTAGGATTTTAAAACTGTATTCCACCATATACCATTGGTTTGAATTCAGTTTGAAAGCTGGAGATGAAAGGTCTTGGACAACAAGGAGATCAAACGAGTCAATCCTAAAAAAAATTCAACCCTGAATATTCATTGGAAGGACTGGTGCTGAAGCTGAAGCTCCAATACTTTGGTCCCCTGATGCGAAGAACTGACTCATTGGAAAAGATCCTGAAGCTGGGAAAGACTGAAGGCAGGAGGGGAAGGGGATGACAGAGGATGAGATGGTTGGGTGGCATCACTGACTCAATGGACATGAGTTTGAGCAAGCTCCGGGAGATGGTGAAGGACAGGGAAGCCTGGCGTGCTGCAGTCCATGGGTTCACAGAGAGTCAGACATGACTTAGTGACTGAATAACAGCAACAACATGGGATCTTCTTTATTTTTTAAAGATTTTTTTTAAAAATGTGGACAATTTTTAAAGTCTTTATTGAATTTGTTACAATATTGTTCATTTTATGTTTTGATTTTTGGCTGTAAGGCATGCGGGATCTCAGTTCCCTGAACAGGGACCTAACCTATACCCCTGCATTGGAACATGAAGTCTTAACCACTGGACCACCAGGGAATTCTCTATGGAGTTTTAAAATTTTTTTAAAATATGTTTTAAGTTTGTATAAAAATACACAATTTCCTTTTTCTTCATCTGGCCAAGAATCACAGCCAATCTATAATGCTAAAATAAGATTTAATTGGTGGAAAACACTCTGATTTGCTTCCTCTAACCTTGAAGAAGAGCAACAATAGAGATGTTATTATAGTCCCTAAAAATTCCTAAACTTGCTAACCTATTGACCCCAATAGTTACTTGCTATTTATTCTTCTACTGCCCTCTCCTTAATGAGAATTTTCACAAAGCACGTAAACTATGTCCTTACCATTTGCCATTTAAAAGCTTACATCTTTATAATAATTTCCAAAATTATTCTTCATATAAATAACCCATGATCTTTTTTTAAGTTTGGGAAGCTTAAGTAATCTTGTTAAAAAAAGACCTACCAAATAGTTTTGCAAGACCCCCAGGCTTGCTTGTTATTAACTGCTGGCATCATTTCTTCCAGGCCTTGGGAAATTCTTGGGCTCTGAGCTGATAGCGCTTTGTGTTGGGAAAGTATCCTTGCATACTTCACAAGAAGCTTGCTAATCACACTGCCTAAAATACGAAGATCTCAAACGATCCTTTTAGAAACAAGATGTTTGTAAATCAGAAATGGCATTTTTTCTTAATATCCCCCTGAGTCTATTTTCTGGCTCCTTCCATACTGAGGAAGAAATGTATAACTTTCTAAAACTACAAAACTCCTTAGCAGTTGCCTCTCCAAAGAATGGAGCACAATAAGCAACAAAGTCTATCTAAGCAGAAAATATTATAGACAAGCTCATTTCTTCAAAGGGCAACCCTAACATTCAACTAGAAAGCTTTCTTTTCATTGTGATTATTTTTACCTTCTGTGTTAAACATGGTCAGTCAGGTATGGCACTTACAGGAGACAGAAAAAAAGAAAACTTAAACTGATCAAAGAGAAGAATCTATAAAACCAAAGGCCTCAAACAACTGCAACCACGCCAAAATGGTTTCCTTGCTTTATTAGTTCAATGGTCATTTTTCTAATACTGTTATCAATTATTTTACAGGTTCCAGTATCTGGTGTGACCTAAAGGTGAATGATGTTCCTATCAATTACAGTAAGTAGTAAGCAAAATAATCCAGCAGGTTAGCTGTCAGCCTATTTATTTCTATGAAAAGTGCAACTTATGAAAAGAAAGTTCTTTTTATGAAAGGTAAGCCTGGGTCCAAAAATAAAATACATTGGTAAGGCAGCTCAAAACACCACTTACTGATGTCTGATATTGGATTAGAAGTTAAACATGGTGATTAAAAAAATCAAGAGCAGGAGCTAGAAAAAAGAATATATTCTTTACACAAAGAATCTGTTTGGACACTGAGACAATAGCCTAAGTGCTTTTGTTTCAGTCCACAGGCATATTATTGCTATTAGAGAAACATAAAGGGTCTATAATATTGCTCTGCATGTAAAGAAGGTAAAGGATAAAAGAAATCATCCGAACACAACTTGTCTCTTATAAAGGAAGTAATTCAATTAACACCACTTTAAGGCTCTTAGGCTTCCTTTTATCTTTCTAGAACTTCAACCCTACTCATGAATGTCTTTCATCTTATTTGCTTTATTTTGACTGATGGCATTGGCGAGCTTTCTGAATAACAAGCAGTGACATTCTATCCACTCTACTTACTGATAGAGAAAAAGTATGCTTCCTTTTACTAGAGAATTTGACATAGAATGACCCAAACAAATACAAATAAGCATGTATGATGACTAGTTATTGGGCAGAGAGCCTGGCCAGCCCCTTAAATCTTTCAGGGCAAGATGCTGTTAAAGTCCTTGTATCTGACTTTCTGTGAACTTCAAATTCTTCTTTTGTCATGAAGAGAGCTATGTGACAGCTGGTAGGCTCTCTACTGAGAACTCTGTCTGTTGTCCCACTGCAGGGAGGTCCAACCTAAAGGTCACCAGGTGTCTAAGAGAGACTGAGCTTCCTTTTGAAGATTAGAATATTTGAGACCTCCTAGGGCCTGGCCATTCTGGGTGTGCTCTCCACACCACTGAACGTTCCTTGATGGGGAAGCACCAGGCCTTTTTAGCATCGTTATTTAGCTCATTATCCACATATTATTTGTTACAATGTGCTTTGGAATATCCATGTCCAAAATGATGCCAAGTTCGATTACTTTAGAGTCTAAAGGTTATTTTTTAGACTCTCCATGAACCTAAAGCTTTACTCAATATGCAAAGATATATTTTTAATAGTAAAATACCATTACAAAGGTTCACTGAACAAAGGTATTTTAAGAAGGGGTAGATGTTCAAGCTGGTTTTAGAAAAGGCAGAGGAACCAGAGATCAAATTGCCAACATCTGCTGGATCACCAAAGAAGAAAGAGAGTTCCAGAAAAATATCTATTTCTGCTTTATTGACTATGCCAGAGCCTTTGACTGTGTGGATCACAATAAACTGTGGAAAATTCTGAAAGAGATGGGAATACCTGACCACCTGACCTGCCTCTTGAGAAACCTATTTGCAGGTCAGGAGGCAACAGTTAAAACTGGACATGGAACAACAGACTGGTTCCAAATAGGAAAAGGAGTACGTCAAGGCTGTATATTGTCACCCTGCTTATTTAACTTATATGCAGAGTACATCATGAGAAACGCTGGGCTGGAAGAAGCACAAGCTGGAATCAAGATTGCCGGGAGAAATGTCAATAATCTCAGATATGCAGATGACAACACCCTTATGGCAGAAAGTGAAGAAGAACTAGAAAGCCTCTTGATGAAAGTGAAAGAGGAGAGTGAAAAAGTTGGCTTAAAGCTCAACATTCAGAAAACTAAGATCATGGCATCTGGTCCCATCACTTCATGGCAAATAGATGGGGAGACAGTGGAAACAGTGTCAGACTTTATTTTTGGGGGCTCCAAAATCACTGCAGATGGTGAGTGCAGCCATGAAATTAAAAGACACTTACTCCTTGGAAGGAAAGTTATGACCAACCTAGAGAGCATATTAAAAAGCAGAGACATTACTTTGCCAACAAAGGTCCATCTGGTCAAGGCTATGGTTTTTCCAGTGGTCGTGTATGGATGTGAGAGTTGGACTGTGAAGAAAGCTGAGCACCAAAAAATTGATGCTTTTGAACTGTGGTGTTGGCGAAGACTCTTGAGAGTCCCTTGGACTGCAAGGAGATCCAACCAGTCCATCCTGAAGGAGATCAGTCCTGGGTGTTCATTATAAGGACTGATGCTGAAGCTGAAACTCCAATACTTTGGCCATCTCATGCGAAGTGTTGACTCATTGGAAAAGACCCTGATGCTGGGAGGGATTGGGGGCAGGAGGAAAAGAGGATGACAGAGGATGAGATGGCTGGATGGCATCACAGACTCGATGGACATGAGTTTGAGTAAACTCTGGGGGTTGGTGATGGATAGGGAGGCCTGGCGTGCTGCGATCATGGGGTCGCAAAGAGTCAGACACAACTGAGCCACTGAACTGAACTGAGGAGACATTTGTTTATGTCAAAGATGTCCTGTGGACACTTGGTCCACATCAAAAGGTCCTTGAAATTTGGTTATATCCAAAAAAGCACATAAGCATATTTGGTCCATGACAAGTGACTTTGGAAAGGACAAATAACAAGGTCTTTTTGGCATGGACCAAATGTCTCCATGGATGCTTTCAACAGGACCAAATGTCTTTCAAGGTTAAGGAGAGCCATAAGATGTAAAGGGTAGGATATTTTTCAGAGGAGAAAAAATAGGTAGTAAATGATATAAGACTTGATAAAATAATTATTATAACAGTCTTCACATTTACTGAGCTCTACTGTATGAATCTCTAAACTTGCCACAGATTATCATATTTAATATTCATCATGGCCTCTTAAGATAATCACAACCAATATCCATATTTTAAAGACGAAGCAAGGATATTTAGAGAAGTCAAGAGGCTTGCACAAAGCCCCACAACTAGGAACTGAAGTCCTCTGCTGAACCCAACCAATGAGGATTTGATGTGACAATTGAAGTGACGTTGCTAGGTCTTGAACCCAAGTTTGTGGTGGTACAGCAGTGGGTCAGAATTCCCCACCAGCCCTTTAAAACCAACATTATGAAAACAGGAAGACCTAAAGAAAGCTAGAGTCAGACCTCTGAAAAGGAGTACAGAAATAGTCTGAAGTTACCACAGACACAGGACAAAAAGCAGGGGAAAAAATAGAAAAGGGTGATAGTTCTGTAACACTGCCCCCGGGTACAGCAACCAAGGTACTCAGTAAGTTGATACATCGCAGAACCATCAAGCACCACTTCAGATTAATCATTATACACCTCCACATTAACCCTTCCATATTGCTGTCTCAATTTAGATTCTAGTTAATATCATTAATATTATTATTTGCATGCAAAGACAATGCAACTATACCACTACCAGCCTTAGAAGGAGTACTTGGCACTGGTTCTTGGTAAAAGGTTTATCCTAAACCACCCAGTCTCTTACCTGTTTGCCCTAACTAATTAGATAATTCATCATTTTCAACTTCCAAAGAGAAACATTAACTCTAGTGTATTTGGGTGCATTTATACAATCAACTGGGCTCAAATATCATATTTTATATTCCTATTAAGGAAAAACAGTTTATTTTCTATGTGCCATTAAACTAATGATTTGTTCTACTGTCATGTATGCATCATGGGAGAAACAAAACACTTAGCAATGTTTGCCCCTAGGATAACCTTTCTTCGTACTAGTTAATATCAAGGACATGTGATGACTATGTCAAAGCCATTGACCTTCTCCACTTCATATTTCACAGTGACTCACCCAAAGATGCCAGAATAAGATTAGAAAATATTTATGATTTTTTTGAATATGGATAAAGAGCTCTCTTTGTTGATAGGGTTACCACAATTATTTTTTTTACCTTATGACAGTTTTTAGAAATTAAGCAGAGAGAGAGAGTAGTTACTCACGTTCTCCTTGTCAGGAATCCCTAGAAGAGGAAAGAGAGAAAGAACATGAGTTAGAAGATCAGCTTGTAAAATGGAAATTAAATCCCTTGCTGAATCAAACTAAGTAAAAATTTGATGTTTTGAATTTGTCTTTCCATAAAAATGTACATATAACGCTGCTTGGAAAAATAGCAGCACCTACCAAAATCTGTAACATAAATCAATGAATCAGAGCAGGGCTATGTGCCAGACAACAAAATCTCATGCTTATTTTGCTTTTCTACCATATCCTTTACTCTCCTAGAGGTAAAAATTCATCCCTGCTTATTTTACACCATGAGAGCAACTAATTCTCTGTCTTGAGCACCAGAACACTCAGAATTTTAGAAAAACACGTCAAACTCTTAAGTTGCAATTGTTATATTTTTACAAGGCAAACCACCTCACACCATTCCAGGGATCTGAGCTTGGGGTCAAGTTGCACATAAAAACCGCCAGCACACAATTTTTATTTTGGGCACGGCCAACTCTTGCTACTTTCAAGTCAGATGTGAGCACAGCAATGGCTGTTTCCAGGGATGTCTCAGTCTTCTTAGCAAATAAGTTAATCATTCATCCATTCACTCATTTACAAACATTGGCTCAGATGGTAAAGAATCTGCCTGCAAGGTGGGAGACCTGGGTTCGATCCCTGGGTTGGGAAGATTCCCCTGCAGAAGGGAGCAGCTACCTACTCCAGATTCTGGCCTGGAGAATTCCATGGACAGAGGAGACAGGTGGGCTACAGTCCATGGGGTCACAAAGAGTCAGACAGAACTGAGCAACTAACACTCATTCACTCAATGTTTTTAATAAGGAGCCACACAGGACTTAAAATATTGGCATTAAAAGCACCAAGCACCCATCCTAATAGGCAGCAGTAGGAGAGGGAAGAAAGGAATAGATTACTGGGAAACATACCCTAATTAAACTTTGACCCCCAAACTGGGATAGTATCAGGACATTAAAGCCTTGACAGAAAACAAGGGGATGAAGAGGGTTGTTCTCTCAAGCAGAGAGTATTAATGAACATGTTTGCCATCACTTCCCAGATCTCTCAGAAAGCGTAAGGGTATCCCAATGTCAGCACTCAGAAACTCATCTTGAATCCATCTAGCCACTTATCCCTCCACCCATCCAACAACCACTTGAAAAGACTAGATTTGCAGAATGAGGAGATACAGGGTTGTAACAGAAGCTTACTTTCTAGGAGGTTTAATAAGACAAATGCAGTTGTACAAATCATCATATTGGAGTGGATAGAAATTAGGGTATCTGTAGAGAAATAATATTGAAAAGGTGATCTCAGGCCATGTAGGAACCTGAAAGTTGGGCTAAGGCATTAACAGTCTTAGAATTTCACTTTCTATGACTGGCAGTGGACCATCATTAAAGGTTCGGAGCAACAGAGTGATATGAACAAGAAAAAGAAAGGAAGGGACTTTTCAAAATTAAAAGACATTTAAGATATAGAAACTGGAGACAATGACATGGGTCCTTGACTGAAGTCCAAAGACATTCTGTTGGGGAAATTTGGACTTGGATTTAGTGGGGGCTGTTATTAAGGAAAATCACACTAGCAATTGGGTGTGATAATGGTGTTGTTTTTGCATGGAAAAGCCTACATTTTCAAAAATGTCCGCTGAAATGTATATATATGACTAGAAGAAGAAAATATGGCAAAATGATTGTATGAAAATACCTATCAAGTTAATAATGATCACATTCAAGTATTAAAGTTTAATATTAATTAAATCAAAGTGATGAAAATGCAGGTGTTAACTGTATCATCCTGTATGTTTGAAATTTGTCATAATAAAAAGTAAATTGAAAAAGTTCTGTGTAAGTCAGGTATAGGGTAAACCAAGGGTGAAATAATGAAGATTCATAGCCACTGAGCCATCTTTGCTCTCAGGTCAAGGGTGATGAGGCCCTCAGCCAGGGGACTGCAGCAGGGAGAGAAAGGAAAGAGTATGAGCACTATAGAGGAAGGAGCAAGGGATGGACCGGTGATTAACCTCAGTAGGTGGGGGTGAGAGAAGGGAGGGCTCCAAACAGCGGAGGCCTAGCACCTGGTATGGGAGGACAGTGGTTATGAATGGAAATAGGCTTTCAGCAGAAGGATGGTTTGTGGGAATCACCATGTGCTCCATTATCGACACTGTGAGTGCATGAGACCAGCAGGACGACCTGGTGGAAAGAAAACCAGCAGTCATTTGGAAAGTTAGGCTGCCTTTTGTAAGACTCAAATGGAGGTACTGGTTTCAAGAAGGATTTGTACCAGTTGCAAGAAGGGATGCAACCATAGAGGGGAGAGTGTAGAGAAAAAAAAGAAAAACAGCCAAGGCTGGACTCGAGTAGTGACTGAATTTCCAGATGAGGGGGAGAAGCACCCATGAAAGAGACAAGAATACAAGTGGCCAGAGAGACATGAGAAAACCAAGGTAACTCAGTGGAGCATGCATGGGACCCAAGGGAGAATGGAGACTGAACGTGGAAACGCTTACTCAGTCACAGAGAATGGGGAATAGTAATGACAGTCTGGTTATTGCTTGGGCACTGGACAATTTAGACGGTTCAAGTTGGAAGTCAGACTTTGAGGGGTTAGAGAGTCACTGGTGTTGAGAAAATAGTAGCTCACATCATTTGGGTTCTTATTATACACCCAGTGCCCTTCTAAATGGAGATTCCCAGGTGGGGCAGTGTTAAAAATCTGCCTGCTGAAACAGGAGATGTGGGTTTGATCCCTGGGTCGGGAAGATGCCCTGGAGGAGGAAATAGCAACCCACTCCTGTATTCTTGCTGGGAAAATCCCATGGATAGAGGAGCCTGGTAGGATACAAACCATGGGGTTGCAAAGACTTGGAAGTGACTGAGCACGCATACATGCATGCATCCTTCTAAACATTTGATGCATGTGCTTCTTTCAGTCTTCAAAACAATCCTATAAGGAAACTGAGGCACAGAGACATGAAGTGCCTTGCCAGAAGCCACACACCTAGGAAACAGCACAACTGGGATTTCCAACTTGGTTACTGATCATCCCTAGATCAGCCAGAAGAGAAAAATCAGGAACAGGAGAAGAAATGAAAGGAAAGAAAGACCTGTCCTCCAACATCCACCTTTCCAAGGACTGAAGAGAGACTGAGATGGAGAAGGCACAGGCTGCCCAGGAACATGAAACAGAGGGAAAGGGAGCTCACTTCAGATCCTGATCAAGTGAGAAGGGTCACCTGTAGAGACTGATCAGTTTGAGCAAGAGAGTGGGAATTCAAGGAGGTATTCAGGAAGACATGAAGGGTGACTCTGGCTCTGAGATGCTTGCAGTAGAAGCACTGCTTGATCCATCAGTGTCAGCGTTGAAGTGCTACAGCATCAGAAACCCCAGGGCTTGCTGCCTTATCACACATACATGGATAAGAGCCAAGGGACCCAGAGCCTCAACAAGCAACTCCCAGGGATAGTACTGAGTGCTAAAAAGATGTTTCCAACATGCGTGAACAGATAGACTCAGGACACAAAATTACTTTGAGTCTAGTGGGCGCCCATTAGGAAAGAGTATCACAGAGAAAAACTTCCTTTATGAGCAGCCAGAGACCAGTCTCCTACAAAAGGCTCGGAATTTGAAGAGAGCACGATTTAAGAAGAATAAAGAATGATTCATGCTGCTTTAACAGCATCAAAATAAGCAAGAGGTGGGGCACTCAGGTGTCTACATGTGACTGAGAAAACACCATTCATGAATCCCATTTTTAAAAGGGCCCCCAAACCATGCTTTAAGATGAAGGTCCTTTGAGAAAGCATGCTGAAGTTCCAACTAGCACCAGAGCAAACCTCCCTCTATCAGCTAAGGCCACATAATTATACTGTAGGAACAATTTTTTAAAATAACCCAAGAGTGGGCTGGAGGGTCTGTTTATCCACAAATGAGTCTGGAGACTTATTCTGTCAAGCTGGTGTTGGACATATTTTTTTGGTCACATGAAAACACATACTGCATGACAAATTTTTAGATACAAGTGTTCATATTTTTCACTTACTGTCATTGTTAGAGCCCGTTTCCATAACACCATAAGGAGGAGCCAGAAGTCCTGCCATGTACTGTCGATATTTCTGAAAGACAAGATTGTAAACTCAGTGCACAGATATTTACTCACTTTGAGCATTCATGTGTTTACATGTTAAAAAGAAGAAAAGCTGGATGTCAGTAAGCATCTGAGCCTTGTATTTATAGAGCCATGAAGCGTGCTGTCTGGGCTCTGTGGCCTAAAATAAAAATGCTGTGTTCTAAAGAGGTCTTCCCGGATGAGACTGATAGTGCCCCTGCCTCGGGAGGGGGTTCTATTGTAGCCCACTCCTTCAAGTGTTTGTGATTGATTAACCAGACAGCGTGGGCTTTTACCCTCCCCTCCACCTCCTGCCTGACTTCTCACTCTCCCAAACATGGGCTCAGGTTTTTGTGGAGGAAAAAGACATTTGGTTTTTATAGATGCAGATACAAGTGAAAGCGCCACCTTCCTAACAGGTGAATGGCACTCAATCGGCCGTCTTTCAAAGCAAAAAGAAATGCATCTCTAGGAAGTGTCTGATGTGAAAGAAGCTGATTCACTACCATTTGCCAGCTTCCTTTTACACCACACACCTGCCCGTTATGTGACCTCCAAAGAACCTGTGGTATGTTGTCAAATAGAATAGTTTGGCTTCATTTAGAACTATTTGGATCCTTCTGAATTTTCTCCCTCTGACTTTTGGTCCAGACGTGCTTTAAAACCTGAGGCTCAGCGATATATATTAGCACCGGGAGTCTGTGCTGTTTTGAAGGAATAAGGCTTGGTGAGCATACAGCAAGCAGATCAAGCACCCAGTGAGAGAGAAGTGACATTTACGAAGAATGGAATATGAGTGCGAGACATCCTCTCTTCTCAGGTAATAAATACAGCCTCCTCCCCTTGCAGAATGAAAGCTGGGCAATTTTATTTGTTGCATGGTGTCATGTATATTTATGGTTTATAATTATGATGGCACATAAATGTTAAACAGCATCAAAAGAATCAACACTTCATAATGTGCTTGTGGGTTACACAAACGTCAGCAGAAAAGACTTCATCTGTAGCAATGGGCAGCTGGCAGCACACAGTATTTGAGCAGCCATCTGGCCCATTTGGTAGATTTGAATGGTGTTTGTAATGTAACATTGATGAGTTCTCAAAAGAGCCTTCTTCTAGTCAAGATGTGACTAGCTTTTTTTTTTTTTTTTTTTATCCTTTTTTCTTCTCCTTCTGAGGCAACTATACTAACACCTGCATGCAGACATTCAAAATCATGATTTTTCTCTGCCTCTGAGTTAACTAATCACTCAAACATACCCATGGGACCAATCCATCACCCTGAATTCCTGACATTTCCTTTTGATAATTTCCTCGTTCTGCTTTTCCTTTTTCTTATGATACCATCTACTCTTCTTCCTCATGAGAAAGCACAGAGCAAAGCACATTTCTGGGCATAATATTATGCTGGACTCTGAAAAAACAGGCTCAGAGAGAGCAGATGGGGGCTAGGTTATATTCTAAGAAGGTTCTATGACCCCCCAGAATCTTTTGAGGTATTCCTCTCACTGTTAGCAACTCCATTAACAGGCTCCTGAAAGAAATAATTCATGTTAAATTAAAGGAGCAATTTTGCTTTGCTTAGAAATATTGTTTTGGATGCAGCAAATGCATTTGTCTTGGGTACCTTGAAATCAATTTCCATGAACTCCACAGAAGCACCTTCCTGATTGCCAAATGAACAGGACTCTGCCTTCCTTCAGCTCCATAGCATGGGGTCTAGGGTTTGCTCATGGAGCGTGTTACCAGAGCTGTCACTCCTGGGGAGGGAAAACAGAGCAGCCGTCCAGGGAGCCTCGAGTGCGGGCTGAGTTTCAGCGTGTAGACGCGCTGAGCACCTACTGTGTCCTCACTGTGCCCTAGACACCGGGCTCACTGCAGAGAATGGGCAGACAAGGCCCTTTGCACTTATAAAGCCTCAATCTCCTACAACAGCACAGGGTACTCTGTCTTACACATAATAGAAAATTAATATATATCTGTTGACTTTTGGAATGTGAATGGAAATTTTCATACATATATAAAAATAGAATCTCACACCACATACTTAACATACAGCCTGAATAACTGTTAACTCATGACTAATGTTATTTCAACTACAATCCTATCCACTTGCCCCTTCCAGAGTTATTTTGAAGCAATTCCAGATACCATATCATGTAATCCACATATATTTCAATAGGAATCTCTAAAAGATAAGGATTCTTTTTTCCCCCAAAACAAAACCATAACACCACTATTTCAACTAAGAAATGTAACATCTCCATAATATCCAGTCAGGTTCAAATGTCTAATTGCTTTATATATGTCATTGCTGAATTGAACTTATAAATAACTTATTAGATACATAGATGAATGGAACAGAAAAGAGTGCCCAAAAATAAACCCAGGCATACATACATGGCCACTTAATTTACAACAAAGGAGCCAAGAATATACAGTGGGGAAAGGACAGACTCCTCAATAAATGGTATTGGGCAAACTGGACAGCCACTTGCAAAAGAATGAAGCTGGACCACAATCTTCCACAAAAGTTAATTCAAAGTGGATGGAAGTCTCAAACACAAGACCTGAAACCATAAAACTCCTGGGAGAAATCATAGGCTGTAGGCTCCTTGACATTGGTCTTGGCAGCGTTTTTTTTGGATTTAACACCAAATGCAAAGGCAACCAAAGCAAAAGTCAGTAAGTGGGACTACATCAAACTGCAAAGTATTTGCACGGCAAAGGAAATAACCAAAAAATGAAAAGGCAAGCTATTAAATGGCAGAAAATGTTTACAAATGATATATCTGATAAGGGGTTAATATCCAAAATATATGAATATAAAAAATGCAAACTCATAGATACAGAGACTAGACTGGTGACTGCCAGCGGTGGAGGGTGAAGCCTAGGTGAAATGGGGCTTAAAACCTACTTCTGCAGAACCCTGAGCTCCTGGAGGACCCTCAGGCAAGGCAGCATGTAAGCGGAGCCTTCAGCTCCTATGGCAACTTGAGTGTCTTCACTTTTAGCTGATATAGAACTTAGAGTTCCAAGAGTTATTTCATTTGAAAGATGACTTTTGCTTCTGTAAAGTTAAAGTCTGCAAACCATAAGATTAAATAATCTTTAAACTCCTAGTCAGAAAGATGCCGTTCAGAGAAGGCATTTCTTCTTCTATGAAGAAATCAACAAAGACCAAATTAGGATTTGCCTATGAAGTGTTGGGGGGAGAGGAATAAATTGGGAGATTTGGGACTGACACATACGTACCACTATATATAAAATAGATCACTAATAAGGACTCACTGTAGAGGATAGGAAATGCTACTCAATACTCTGTAATGGCCTATATGGGATAAGAATCTAAAAAAGAGTGGATATATGTAAACATACAATGGATTCACTTTTCTGCACAGCACAAACTAATACAACATTGTAAATCAACTATTCTCCAAATTTTAAAAAAAGGAAAAAAAAAAAAAAGGGATTCTATTCTCTGTTAGACATCTATGGTTGTAGACTGGCCAAATGACAAGTTACCAACAGAACCGGAAGAACTAAGAATTTAACTAAGATGCATCATAGTGCAATGCTGACCTTTTCCAAGTGAGGTGTACAGACCCCCAGTGTAGCACCCAGCAGGACAAGAGGGGATGTGACAGGGGTTAACAGAAGCTCTTCTTAGAGCTTAAATTTTATTCTATGTCAAGTAGTTGAAAGGACTACTTTTATATTATGGAGCAGAAAACTAAATTTGCATACATTTTAAAGATTAAAGCATGCAACTTCAAAGAAATTTGAGCTTGCTGCTGGCTGCTTCTAGCTACAAAGGGTCTAGACCCCGGGCATTATGTATTGATTTCCTCTGCATTCAGAGAACTTCAGTGGAAAAACCCAAGCGCCTCTAATGTAATGGAAAGCGTGCAGATGCTGGAATCACATAAGAACGGAGTCAATTCTGATTCTGCCACATGCTACCTACGTGAACTTAAGTAAGTTACCTCAGTTTCCTGGGTAAGGAACTTGGGATAACATCACCTATCTTTCAGGGCCACTGGAAGGATGAGAAATAAACTCCAAAGAAGTGCCCAGCATTTATTAGGGACTTAATAAATGATTGCTGATGATAATAAAAATATAATAATGAGGAGGAGGAGAAGAAACAATCAACAATCAAGAATTGATCAAACAAATCCCAATTTATTTGACGATATATCCCAGGCAGAGTCTCCAGCTTTAGGGAAAAATACTGTCTTAGGTGACTTCTTATTACTGAGACTGCTGATACACACACAACATAAAGACCCACAATACATCCACTGACCTGTCTACTAAAAGGAGTTGTAAAAATAACATCTTAAAGAGTAGATGTTCTTAAGTCATTTTATAATGTACTGCCTATTTTCATACCCATATGGTAAAACAGTCCAAGGAGAAAGGAAGAGCACAAGAGAGTAAACCCAGAAATAACTGAACAAAAATCAGTAAAACTTTGTAGCCATCAGAACTGGTTTCGGTTTACAAAATCTTAAAAAAAAATTCTCTAAATTACAATTGGCCAGTTTATAAGGCAAAGTCAGTGCATGGAAGAAGTCCTCAGGCTGGAGAGGCCAGAAGCCTGTCCTAGATGGAGGGGAGAGACGTGCCACTGGCTATCTTAACGTTTTCTGAGAAAACTGAGAAAAGACAAAGTATGACAGTCTTAGGAAAGTTAAAACCTGGTCCATCTCTCAGCTCCCTCACTGCCCCGTCAAGGCCACTGAGCAACGCTGGCTGGAAGGCTGTCAGAGCAGCCACCAGGCCAAGGGAGGCTGGGGGTAACCCAACTCTGCTCCAGAGTCTGGAGCCCCAGCCTGGCCGCTCCCTCCCAGAGCAGGGAACACGTCTCTACACAGTGGCTCCACATGGCCCAGCTGTAGCCCAGCAGCCAGATACAGAAGTTGGGCGGCATGTTCTGGAGAAGGAAGCATAGTAGAGATATGTCACATTCTAAAGGCTAGTCTCAATTTGCCAAGCAGGGGACCTCCCTGGAGATCAGTGGTTAAGACTTCACCTTCCAATGCAGGAGGTGCAGGTTGCAACCCAGGTCAGGGAGTTAAGATCCTACAGGCCTCGTGGCCAAAAAAACCAAAAACATAAAACAAAAGCAATATTGTCACAAATTCTATAAAGCCTTTAAATCTGGTTCATATAAAAAAAAAATTCTTAAAAAAAAAAAATTTGCCAAACAGGACTCACAGAGAATAAAGGAAGGTGGGCAGCTTGAACCTTGGCTGAATCCTCTGTGACAAGAGAAGAAGGGGTCCCTGTAGGGCAGAACTCCCCACCCTGGAGGTCGAGACCTTCCTAACACACTGAGGCCTTTCCTAGATGTTCTCCGAGCTACTGCCCACTGCCAAGGCATCTAGGCTGCTGGCGTGCCACTTTCACCACATTCCCAGCAGCCAGGCAGGGACCTTGGCTTCCAATACAGGCCATCCCAGCAACTGTTCCCTTTCGCCGCCAGCTCCATCTACCTAGGAGATCATCAAGTTGTAGGAAAAGCATAAATACCATCCTTAGGTTGGGATATCAGCACTAGAAATACATGACAAACAGAAAGTCATGAGGACTATGGACAGGCCTTGCTGTAAACACCTGCGGGTAGGAGGGGTGCACATGTGCCCAGAACAGGGACACACTCATGACAGCCCATGGTGGGCAGTGTCCAGGGTTGGGGAAGAATAGAGGGGCCTGCATCGGTGGTGTGGGGCTATGTCCTGCCGTCATGTACCATTCATCACATCTGTACTAGGTTCCCCCAAAGTATTAAAGCCGAGTTCATGAAATGTAATGACAAGTCACCTGGACTTTCTCTGAAAATATCCTGAGTATGCGGTAGAATAACTTAGGACAGGGATATAAAATTTAGGCTCCCCGCTTTTTGTCTGTTTCTTGGCAATAGTTATTTCTTTACACCTTCCATATGCTATGTAAGGTATGGTGGGGAAATGGACATTGCACATTGCTCTAAAATCCCAGAGATCTGGAGAATTTTTAAATGTGTGAAGCATAGATGAGAGGGGAGAAACACAAAGCAGTTGTAAAGGGAAATCTCCCAGGAGAATTTTCCTGTTTACCCTTTTAGAGCCGTATGGACTGCTTCTCTCACAGCAGGTCACTGGCTGGACCAGTTCACCTCTTATGCCAACATCTTTTGTTTCCTTGTTTCTTGATATAGCATTGACCTCACAGGGCACAAAGAACTTTCATCACCTCTTCTTCAGTGATGTTTAATTCATCCTTTGGCTCTACTAGAGCTATTTCTAAATGGAGGCAAAATTCTGCTGGCCAACTCATGGCCATTTTAAATTCATGAGCAACCTGCAAGAGCTATAGTTTGGAGGGTGATAATGACAACAATAGCTCTAATGGAGGACGTTTTCCAAACCTGAATCACTTAGGAATCCTAGAGTAAAGCCTGAGTAAGATGATACTGCAAGTGAGCAAATACAGTCTCCCTCCAAAATCTGTTTGAAATTCTCTCTCCGTATACTGGCCTGTGAAGGTGCAGAGATCCCAACCAAAAGGTGGAGGGACCCTCAAATACTCTCAGGTGAGATCAGGGTTGCAAAGAATATAGTTAGGCAGCCCTCGCTCAATCACAGAGATGAAGTCAGATTAGCCCTGAAGGAAAGGAAGGGAAAAATGCATTCACTTAGTCAATCAAGGGGATGAGAGGCACAGTGGGGTTCTCATAGTGGGGTCCTCATGGGCTTTGCATCTAGTGAGGGGACAGCCATTCTCATCTGATCATACAGGCGTCTCAGTGCAGGAGCTAGAAGGAAAAATGTACACTGAAAATGTGGCTGGGTGGTGGAGCGTGGGGCAAGTTCAGACATGGGGCTCAGGGCAAGGACATGGAATATGAGACTGAGGAGGCTTGGAGGTAAGACCCAGGGGGGCTTCCTGGTAGAGGGAACAGGGGTGGTGTAGAGACAAAGAAGTGTGTCTGGCAAGAGAGGGGAAGTCACTATGGACAGAGCAGTGCTCAGGCCAAACAGCGAGGCTTGGGGGCCATGATGGAGGTTTGGAACATTATCTCAGTACAACTGGAAGTGGTTTAAGTGGAGAAGTGATAAGGACAGATAAGTGTTTTTAAAAGATCATTCTAGCTGCTGTGTGGAGAACGGTTTTGATAGGAAAACAAGAAAGGCATTAAGCCCTTAAGGGGAGGACAGGCCTGGATGTGGCCCCTCAAAGGGGCCTGAGTCTGGGGGAGAAGGAAGAGAAAGGAACGTGGACAGAGGGTGGTAAAGACCCTTTGTTCCTCAAGGCCACACAATCTCCAACCACTTAGACTTACTATAATAAAGACTCAGATTTCTTGCTGAAGCACACTCAACACATGTGCACTTTCAATATGACTAAAAGGTTGGGGGATTTCAGGGGGCTCACTGGAATGATTATATTAATAATTTTAAGTTGGTGCACACCCTGCATCTTTGAGTATGATTTAGTTAGCCATGCGATTCAGTCAGCCACTCAACTTTGCCTGAGTTAGCCATGAGCTTCTATTAGAAACATTCAAATTGAGAGGAAGACACACACAGTACGTCAATGCTACTTAATTTCGTCATAAAATTAATGGCTCTGTAGCTGTTACCACACAGGAAATCCTCCTCACCTCTCTTTTTGCTAAGCCTGAACTTACCACAGTCCGTCTAATGTATAAATGAGATTATGAGCACTGTCCCTACATAGCTGCTGCGTCCTTGTTTATAGAAAAACCAACTGATTGACATTTTATTTAACCATACTTGTCTTCAAAGTGATGGATATATAGTCATTCTCAATTAAAATGATCAAGCCCAGTGCATATGAAACTAACAAGAATATTGTAAAATATATCATGGGAACAAGCAAATTTCAGGTAAGTGTTTAAACGTTGACACAGAATTAGGATGCACCAGTCATTTAAAAACCTAAAATAAAGGATCATTTCACAGAAAGTCATAGCCTGAGACTGTCATAAGAACACAGAAGAAGCTACCAACATTTTGGTTTTGCTTTCTTGCTCTACAATGTACTTTATAAAGGGCAGCAGGCAGAGCAGGAGGCGGATGGTGGGGAGTGATTCAGGAGGTGCTATGGGGTCTGGATGCGTCCCCTCAAATTCATATGTTGAAATTCTAACACCCAATGTAATTGGTGTTAGGAGGTAGGACCTGTGGGAGGGTTTAAGTGTGAGATGAAGGATCGGTGCTCTTCCAAGAGCTCCCTAGCCCCTCCTGCCAGATGAGGACACAAGGAGTATGCATCCTGAGAGAGGGCCCTCAGTAGAGGGCTGGCACCCTGCCCTCAGACTGCCAGCCTCCACAACTGGGAAGAATAATTTTCTGTTGTTTAAAAGCCACCCCGTCTATGCTATTTTGCTATAGCAGTCTGAACAGACTAAGACAGTGGGGTAGGAGGACTTTTGCTGGCCCAAACAGATACCTGAACTTCCCAATTGAGAGGCACTTCTTTAGTTTTTGACTTTGTCCCTCTAAACTTGAAACCACTGGGTCACAGGTACTATGCATTTCTGTGCTTATTTCCTCTAGAAGCATCCACCAGCTTCCCAGCTGTCCTATCTCCTTAATCCCAATCCTACCCTGAAAGCCCAGGGGGCATACAAGATTCCAGCTTTTGCCGCATTCATGAATGGACAACAGCAGTGCCTTTTTCCTCTTTCGGATATTGACGGAGCTCCACAGCCTGGAGTCGGCCACTTCTCAGCTTCAAATATGCTAGACCTTTGGAGCCTTTGTACTTGAGCTCACTCCTCACTCCTGCAGCGTTCTGCTCACACACATGGTGCCTTATTTTCTCTGTCTCCCTTCATGGGCACCACTTCTATTCTGCTCCAAGCTGTGGTAAACAACCTTGAGACATCCTTGTCAATCCAACACACACTGCCTGTATCTGGGGAATCATGGCAGTACAGCCCTGTGTGGTTCTGGAAGCTTCTGTCTATTATGGAATACTGTACCCCTTGAATCCCTTGAGTGGTTCCTTGTTCCTGTCATCTCTCCACGTTCGATCATCCTGAACTTTTTGCTTTTAAAGAAGGGACAGGAGAAGCATGAAGATCAGTTGATGCTGATAAAACAAGACCTAAACTCAACTCATCAAAAATCCCTAAATACTAATCAATTTTGTTATTTAAAAGAACGTACAGTGGGATAGAGCAGCCGGTCTGCTCTACCAGAATTAGCACCAAAATGTACTCGTTAGTGAAAATTTAGTTTTAAGAGACCCATGTATGAATCTAGCTAGAAAAAACTGGCAGCCATATATAAATAGATGATGGTAGAAAATGATTCATTTTATATATCCAACTTATTTTTTCATAATTCTGCCTATTGCTGTTGCTTTCTAAGCCACATTTTAAAATAAGTTTGCCTTTTGATTTTGTTCCAACTACCATCTCTATCTCCCACTCTTCCTCTCTAGTATAAAAATTGTTATTACTATAACATTTATAAAAGCACGTGCTAAAAAATTTAAACTACATGGTTTGTAAAATGAAAAAAACAATTCTCCCCTTTCACTCCCCTCCACCTACTGACCTATCCCACTACTGCTGAGTTAACCACTGCCGACACTCATTTCTTCTGTGGATCATATGGTACATTATGGTTTGTCCTTTTTTTGCCTCTCCAATAATATATTTTGGATAGCTCTTGCTATCAGAACATATTTTACTATTACTTTCTTTTTAGACACCTCAGTTTTTGGGCTACACTCCCATTTAGGCCAATTGGGGGAAATCTGGAAAATATATTGAGTCTGCATTGGCAACAGATCTTCTCTGAGTTTAAGGCAAAAAGATAAAGATCATATACACAGATCTTAGCAAGTGGTGATTTCAGTTGTATTCTTGAAAATGAGATAGAACTGTAAAAATTTAATTCCAAGGCCAAGAAATATGCAAGCATATCACTCAGAAAATGTCTTTGATCTTTCTGATGGCTTTATCTAATTGGTATCATTATGTTGTAACTCCATCGACTGCCAACTGCATTTTTTTATAAACTTGGCAAAGGCTTCCCATGTCATACATTTGAAGAAAAAACATTGCCTGTGCTCTCTCCCCCAAGACTGTCAGAAGAAAAAAAGAAATTTAATTAAATTTCAATCTCTGACAGTTTAAAATAAAAGAACAGAAATTATAAAACATTATGGATGGTGGCTGAATATTATTAGTGTTAAAAGGAACCAGATTTACTGATTTTGATAACAGTGTTATAGGTTATATAAGAAAATGTCCTAGTTCTATTGGAACATACCCTGAAATATTTAATATTTAGGAATAAAGGAGTACAATGTCTCAACTTACAAATGATTCAGAAAAAAAAAATTAAAAAGAGACAAAGAATGATAAAGTAAATGGGGCAAAATGTAGATAATTGGCAGAATTGAAACAAAAGGCTTAGAGGAATACTTCATATTATTCTGAGTATATTTAAAACAATAATAAAATTAAAAGTTTCCAAGAAATGACAAGAAATCAGAGTTGAAACTATAAATGATTACTCTCAGGACATTTGGGGGCTTCCCTGGTGACTCAGATGGTAAAGAATCTGCCTGCAATGCGGGAGACTTGGGTTGGATCCCCGGGTCTAGAAGATCCCCTGGAGCAGGGAACGGCTACCCACTCCACTGTTCTTGTCTGGAGAATGCCATGGACAGAGGAATCTGGCGGGCTACAGTCCCTGGGGCCACAGAGTCGGACACGACTGAGCAGACACACTTGGGCATTTATTCAGCCTTCCCCAACTCAGCTCAATTACAGGTTCCGCCCCCAATTTGTAGGTCCAGCAGCCTCTGCCTCTCCCGTGATGGTTACCGAAGTAGAAGCTCTTTCCCTACCAGCCAGGAAGATCCAGAGCGGTCCCTGGGTGTCTAGGTATCTAGCATGTGGGGTGCGGGGGTGGAAAGGGCGACAGAGTCACAGCCTTCCCCAAATTCCAGCCGGCGTGCCTGGTCCCATTGCTGGGCTTTGACCCTGACTTCGTATGTATCCATTTCTTTGCTGGGACTCAAGTCTGACTCAGTGAAGTCCATAGCCCGCTTGTCCTTGTCTGTCCCTTCCCTGGAATGTATTTCTTGTCCCCTGTATCTCTAATTCTAGGCTTGAATACTGCCCAACCTGGACAGATGACCCCAAACTGCAGTGCAATCACCTGGTCCAGTTTTTGTTTGTTCTTCCTCTGCTGACAAACCTTTTCTCCAGGCCCCAGCCACCAGACCAGAGGACCCTCTTGGTTACAATGCCATCCTGGATCAAGGGGGACTTTTCTGGGCTCTTCGAGTAATCATTTTGATTGCTGGCCACAGCCCTCAGGGGTCAGCCTTACAGCTTCTGTACCCAGGTTTTCCGGGAAGTGCCTTCTGTTTCCCTTGTATTCTCCACACTGGGCTGTCCTGAGGCCTGAGGACGCCAGATGTTCCATCTCCAGTGCAGGCAGAGCTGAGTCCAACCATCCTACACAGAGCAACCTCTGAGCACACACAGACACAGGCTGATTCCTGCTGCAATCTAGAAACTCAACCTCAAATGTCAACTCTCAGAAAACAGCTACATTGGGCTTTCCTATAAATTCTCTCTGGAGCACTACAAGGAAAGAAACCACCTTTCCACCAACCAACATAAAATCTAAACAATGACACAAGCATGCTTACGAAAACCTAAAGTATAAAACATGAGTTTGTGTTTCCCAACACGTTACATGTGAGTATTCTTGATTTTATTACAGGTTTAAATAAAATTCTTGATGATTTAAAAATATCATATTTTGCCCCAATCTACATGGGGTTTCTCTGGTGGCTCAGATAAGTAAAGAATCCGCCTGCAATGCGGGAGACCTGGGTTCGATCCCTGGGTCAGTAAGATCCCCCGGAGGGGAGCATGGCAATCCACTCCAGTATTCTTGCCTGGAGAATTCCATGGACAGAGGAGCCTGGTGGGCTACAGTCCATGGGGCCACAAAGAGTCGGACATGACTGAGTAACTAATACTTTCACACTACCTTCATTGAATACACTGAGGTATATTTAGGCTGGGAGGAAAAAAATTAAAGCACATTGCATCAGAGATTTAGAACGATTTGGAAAGAAAACTTCAGGGGGTGGTGGGGCACCTTATTAAATATTCCTTATAAGCCTCACTGGGAGAGGAGATATTGCCAACTACTTTTCCACACAGCACACAGCTGATGTGGACAAAAAAGGATTCTTCTTCCTGTAGTGAAAATGTCAAGCTGAAAATGGCACCTTTAAGGAAAGATGTGGGGACAGTCCATGAAGAGGGTAGCCAAGTGAGGGACCCTGAATCTGGACCCCAGGACCTGTAAAGAGTCTTATCTGAACCTTCTCTGCCCACCCTCAACCCCCGACCAAATGATAACATTCTGGTTCATCTCTGCTCTTTCCTCCAAACAGAGATGGGTCAGTCTAGCCTGTCTACATCCCAAAGAGCTGGGACTCCTGCCCGAGTGCCTCTTCATTGCACACATGGGTGTAGGGACCTGGTCAAAGAAAAGGAAATTAATCTAAAAGAAAATGCTGACTAGAAGGGGCCTGTCCAAATGGGCCCACAGAGCAATGGAGGCCTAGAGAAAGGTATGGAGTTGTCGGGCAGGGTGGAGAGAAGAAAGCACCAATAGAGTCACTCAGAGCCAAGTGATATGGAGTGTGAGGGGGGATGCTGGGTGGCTGGTGGGGTGCACTCAGAGGGTACACGACTCGGCAACCATGCTGGACTTCCTGGTTTTCCTACGCTGACACCATCTCCTCCCTTCTCAAGTGTGGCCCTCCTTCTCATCTGCTTATCTATGGTGATCTCCACCTCCCTTTCAGATCTTTGTCATGATCTTGTTTTGACAATCTTCCATCCTGATGTTTGACCTCTAAACCCCCAATCTCCTATATGGAAATCCTCTTGGTACCCACATCCCTATTCTCAGCTTGGATCCACTTCCGGCCACTGGTTCTCCTGCTGTCCCCATCCCAAACCAGACTCCACACAGTTGGACTCAGGTTGCTCCAATGCCTGGCTTCCAGGCTACAGGCTCACCCCTCTGATGCTGCCAAATAACATGGTTCCTCCGAACATCTCAGCCCCAAACTTGTCACCCTGCCATTTATGCTTCTCAGCTGCAGTTGATGAGAGAGTTCTCTGCACACTCTAAAGTGTCATGCAGATGCTATTTCTGAGTATTAAATACAGTTGCTATGCCATGAAGCTAAGATACAAACTGGAGAAGGCAACTCCAAAGATGAGAATTTCTATTTAAAAGCATCCTAGAGAATGTCCACCTTCATTTCACTAGTTTACCCAAAGCTGAGTCTGCAGAGAATACCGTGGTGTAGTTTGTCTTTTTGGGGGTGACAAAAATGTTCTAAAATTGACTGTGGTAATGGTACTACAACATCCTAAAATCTATTGAATCATACACTGTAAGTGGACAAATGGTATGGTCTGTGTATTGCATCACAATAATGCTGCTTAAAAGAAAGAAAACCCTAAATGGTCTACAGGATGTGACCCTAACTTACCCACTATATCCACCTGGGATCAAAGATGTCATTTTCCAGGAATCCTGAGTGGGCTCTGCTGAAGCATATACCCTGATTTTACCTGCATGAAGCTCCAGTCTGACCATCCCTCCTGCAGGCAGCTCCCCACACGGGGACACTGCATACCAAGAGAATTGGCATGTGTAGGTTTCTTGACGCCTATAGCATGCAGAGCTACGCCTACTTTTTTCAGCATTTGATTTTTCCAAACAAAAGGAGAAACCAAGCACATAAAACCCAACAGTGAATTGATGAGCAACTTTGCATATATATAGAATTTCCAGGCAATAAAGCATGCTCTCCAACAAGCTTGTCTTTGTTTAGAGGAAAATTATGCTTTGCTTTCACACAATGCCCTCTGCCAAGCCCAGTGTGCCCTCCTAATTTAAATTAGTCTTTCAATTGTATGATCGTTCCAAAAGAAACTAATTTTCACTACACTCATTCAGGGAACTTAACCAAAACTTGCATTTTTGTTGGGGGAGGTGGCAAACCCACACAGTTAGGTTTTCTGCTTCGCTACAGTTTTAAGATTAATCATTTTCTGAATATCTATAAATATTATTTTGATTATGTGAATGGCTTTAAATAGCTGTTTATGAAAAACTCACAATACTGTAAGTCTGCAAAGAAATAAGCCTAATATAAAATGTGAGCAAGAGAATGATACCCAAATTGCACAATTATATTCTAATTTGTAGATTATAATTCAGTGTGTCATAATGATTTATCCTGAAAATTATGTTATCTCAAAAAGAAAGATTAAAAAACTGATTAAGATAACTTTTCTCACAAATCCTAAAACACTTCATTCCCTGGGCAATTTCATTCTGTCCTACCTCAATAAGGACATTTCAAATCAAAGACCTCAGACGGAAGGTTAATAAATCTTGACAGCTTCAATAGGCTGTTGTCTTATTGTATATTAAATTCTGTGTGAAGTTCAGCAGTTCATATAATCTGGCATAAAATGGAGGGTTTAAAAAAAAGTTTAGAACTTGGCTATTCAAAAAATGTCTTAATGGTATCTATTTCTCACTACTGGGATATTTCCCAGAAAGGGCTCCATTTCACTATAATTTTTTCTAAACAGAGCTATGATAGAAGGGAATACCACGACCTTGGGGAGCATGAGAAATCTGATCAACAGTGGCTTAATTTTTTTTTAATTGTCATAAATGTACAGCTCATTCTATAAATTCAAAATCTGGACAAGTCAATCATTCTAAATGGCTTTGGGGCAAATTCTGTTTGGTTTTCTGGAGAATGTGCTATTTTTATCCTTCGCCTTTCTAACTCCCTCCTTCCCCATACAAAACAAGATATTCATCTCTGAACGCCCTTGGTAACCTAAGCATATATATCTTGGGGATGAATTACATCAGCATAAAATTCAGAATTGGCAGTCTCAGAGAACAGAGTCAGAAGTAGGTTTGCTATTCAGAAAATTAAACCATTTTAGTGATAATTAAAATCACAGAAAATTTTGAACAGGAACTCAGGAAATATACCTTTTTGGCAAGTTCATATAAGTCACAAATCAATATATACAGTTTAATCTCAGGTAGAGCAGGCATTGTAAAGTTTCACCAAAAGCAGAGTCAGTGAACACTCAACTCTTGGGTAGGGGAGGCTGCAAAGGTGGAAAAAGGGTCTCAGATGCCTTAAAAAATATTCCCTGGCTCTGTTTTCTAGCAGTTGCCTGTGACAAGTTCCAAAGAGCCGAAGTTTTAATTAAATACTATGGAAAAGTAGGATGCCACATCCCTTAAAAAAAAATCAGAATGGCTCACACCAGGAGAGGGAATCGAGAGTAAGTACTAAAAGCAGAATCCAGCTGTTGTCTCAAAAAGATTAAAAACAAAGAAGAAATGAAAACATTAAAGCAAAATGGTCGCAGGGATGCTGCCAAGGGAGCATTTAAAACAGACCCAGAAAGTAACAACAAACCGCTCCCCTCTCTGCCACCTTCCTTCACATTCCAGAAGCCATAGGGAGAGCTCGAAAGAAAATTCAAAAAACACTTCTTCTGCTTGGTATACTTTGAAGATGCTCAGAGGACAAAGCATCAATCAGTCAATGAACACACAGAAAGTTTTAAGACAGTTCAAGTCCAATTTTGTGATAATTATTATATAGTGTTCATTGCCCACTTCAGAGGCCAAAATAGTGTGTGCAAATGCCTAAGTAGGAGCTTTTTTCAAAAGGTTGGCACACATTGGTATAAGAAAACAGATGGCAAGACATCTATGCCATTATTTTGGGCTTCTCTGAAATGACCCCTCAGAGCAAAGATTTCAGCACCCACCTCTCACAATGTCACAGATGAGCTTTCTCTTCTCACTAAATTTTTATTCTTGCAGTCAGTCTCAAAGCTCATGGCAGACTAAATTTCTATTCAGACTGAAATGAATGTATCGTTTTTTTCCCTACTTCTCCAGAGTCACTTATATGCACTTCCAAAATAAATCTTTGGCTTTTTACAAGGTGACTCTTCTACTCTCTCTCACCGAATCCTTTTCCCGAGAAGGAAGGGAAGTGGGAGTGGGGTGCGGAAGGAAAGGAAGGAAAACATAAGAACCAGAATTACAACCAGTGTAAAGCTTAGCCCTGATTTTCTACTGTAAGCCTTACAGTAAAAGGCAGTTTCAAATTTGGATTCAATACCAGCAAGTTAACTGATGTAATACACCACATTAACAAAATGAAGGGTAAAAATCATATTCTCATCTCAAATGTAGAAAGAGGATTTGACAAAACTCATCATCCTTTCAAAATAAAAAACTCTCAACAAAGTGGGTATAGAGGGAACACACCTCAATATGAAGGCCATACACAACAAGCCCACAGCTAATATCATATTCAACATAAAAAGCTGAAATCTTTTCCTCTATGATCAGAATGCCCATTCTCGCCACTTCTATTAAACATGGGATTGGAAGTCCTAGTCAAAGCAATTATGCAAGGAAAAAATTAAAAGACGCTTTCACACCCTAAAAGAGAAGTAAAACTGTTATTATTTACATATGACATACTACATTTATATACATAAATAACCTTAAAGATGCCACCAAAAAACTGTTAGAATAAACACATTCAGTAAAGTTGCAGGATACAAAATCAATATACAGAAATTTGTGGCATTTCTATACACTAACAATGAACTATTAGAAAGAAAAACTAAGAAAACAATCACATTTACAATTGCAGCTAAAATACCTAGGAATAAATTTAACCAAAGAGTTGAAAGATCTGTATATTGAAAACAACTAGACAATAATGAAAGAAATTGAAGAAGACACAAATAAATGGAAAGACAGTCCAAGCTCATGGATTGGAAGAATTAATATTGTTAAAATGTTCATACTACTCTAAGTAATATACAGATTCAATGCAATCCCTAACAAAATTCCAATTGCATTTGTCATAGAAATAGAACAAACCTAAAATATATCTGAAACCATAGAGACTCTGAATAGCCAAAGCAATCTTGAGAAAGAACAAAGCTGTAGGTATCATACTCCCTCAAACTATATTAAAAAGCTATGGTAATTTAAACAGTATGGTATTGGCATAAAAACAGACACAAAGATCAATGGAACAAAACAGAGAACCCAGAAATAAACCCACATGTATATGGTCAATTAATTTATGACACAGGAACCAAGAATACACAATGGAGAAAGGATAGTCTTCTCAGAAAAATGGTGTTGGAAAAATTGGACAGCCTCATACAAAAGAATGAAACTATATCACTATCTTATCCCATACACAAAAATTAACTCAAAATGGATTAAAGACTTGAATGTAAGACATGAAACCACAGAGCTCTTAAAAGAAAATATAGGCAGTAAGCTCCTTGACACTGGTCATGGTGATAATTTTTGGGATTAATATCAAAAGCAAAGGCAAAAGTCAAAGCAAAGGCAAAGCAAAAATCAACATGTGGTACTACAGCAAATGGAAAAGCTTCTGCACGGGAAAGGAAATCACCAACAAAATGAAAAGGCAGCCTACAGACTGGGAGAAAATATCCACAAATACTACATCTGATAAGGAGTTAACACCCAAAATTTATAAAGAACTCCATGCAACTCAATACCAAAACAACCAAACCACTCAATTAAATCATGGGCAGAGGGTTTGGACATTTTTTCCAAAGAAGACATCTGGATGCCAACAGGTACATGAAAAGGTGCTCAACATCATTGAGGATGTGGGGGAAAGGGAACCCTTGTGCACTCCCACTCTTGGTGGGAATGTAAGTTGAGGCAGTCACTATGGAAAACAGCACAGAGTTTCCTCAAAAAAATTAAATGTAGAATTATGATATGATCCAGCAATTCTACTTTTTGTATTTATCCAAAAGAGATAAAAATTCTGACTCAAAAAGTTATCTGCATGCCCATGTTCATTGCAGCATTATTTACATTAGCCAAGTCGTGGAAACAATGTGTCCCTCAATGAGTGAATGGATAATGAAAATGTGGTGTGTGTGTGCACACTTGTATACATATGGTTGCATGTCAATTATATTGCAATGAAATAAAGAATCTGGAAGTCAATTTAATAGGAAAGCAATATTACATAGTGCAAAATGCCTAAAATCTCTCATCAGAGGTATACTAGTGTCAAGTGTCTATTTGTCTTCCATGAGGAAGTTATGAATGAACTTAAAAGGTCTCTCCACTGACCCATATATAGAATTCATCAGACTCTAATGTTCTCTGTAGATCACTCTACACCAAACAGGCAGTAAGCATGTTCCCTGAACAGTGGAAGAAGAAGCATGAAGGTAGCACAGTAGTTTATGGGGACAAGGCTCTGGATCAGCCTAGAAACGATGTGCAACTGACAATTGTGATGAGACTTGCCTGTGATGTGTCCTATGGATGCACAGATAAGCAGAATTGTTACCAAGCATTTGAACAGAATTTTCTCTGCCTTGGACCTCAAGCATCAGACTGTAGCATTGTGAACGCGATATTCCAATGAGGAAGGTGAAGACTGGAGATGCACTTGGAAGTGAAAACCATACCAGTAGAAGCAGGGAATCTAGCCATGATGAAAGGAATCAAGTTTCAATAAAGGTACTTTAGAGGCATATTTCTTCAAGTCTTTGAGGCATTCTTGGAACAATTTCTTCTGAAGAAGACAAGGATGTTAAGATTTGCCCCCAAAGAAATGCATTATATTGAATATGACAGTGGCTATAATATGCCCCTGCGACCCTAGCTAAATAAAAAGACATTTTTACAAAATAGAAATAAAGTTGTCTTAACATTAAAAAGAAAAAGAGTCCAGGATCTTGAGTCAAAAGTCTTGTGCTCACCTCCCATGGTTTGGGGCAGCAATCTGTGGGTCTGCTTTGCAAGATGCAGAGGGCAGCAGGAATGCAGGTGCTCTTGTTACAAGGTTTCAGGAATGTTTTCTTAGTCCCCCACCAGTTTCCACTGTCTTTAAAAGGGGGTGTCAGGGAAGTGCTCTCATCTTCTGATTCTGCACCCCAAATCCTTTCAGTTCTCCCCCAGGGCTGAGCTGTTGGTGCCTGTGCTGGCTTCCTCCTGCCTGGCCATGCCCTTGCTTGGTCTCACCCATTCATCCGTCACAGCTTCTAATCACAGAAGTACGATCAACCATCACCATTGGGTCCTATTATACTCTGGGCAGATTTCTAGCATCATCTCTGAGAGGTCATACATTCCCATTAAGCAGCAAAGTGCCTTATTTCTCTTTCTGACACCACCCTGCAGCATGGTACCTGACAAAAGCTGGGACCTCAGTAAAGTTGATTACGTAAAGTGTTAGTCAACTCAATCGTGTCCGACTCTTTGTGACCCCATGGACTATAGCCAACCAGGCTCCTTTGTCCATGGGGTTTTCCAGACAAGAGTACTGGAGTGGGTTGCCATTCTCTTCTCCAGGGAATCTTCCTGAACCAGGGATCGAACCCCAGTCTCTTGCATTGCAGGCAGATCTTTACCGTCTGAGTCACCAACCGCATGGATGAATCTATAATGAATTTCCATCAATACATGGGAAAATGTTCATCATGAGAATATTTTTAATTTCCCAATTTTCTCTTTTAGTTATCAGTTCACAGTTGTACTCCAAAGAATGCCACAGCTGAACCAAGCCATATGGAATGTTGGCATACATGCACGCTAGCCTGGCCAACACCACATCCTACTCATTCATTCTATGCACCTCTTTAATTTGTATTCCTTTGAAAGCAGAGCCTGAAATGAGGACTTGGACACAGCTCATTTGGGAAGTGATCCCAGGAAGCAGGAGGAAAGAGCAGGAAAACAGACCAGGAAGGAGGAAAAGACAATACAGGCTGTGTAACTGGGCTGGTTATCCCCCTGGGGACCCATGGAGAATGCATCTCAGAAGTCTGCCTCTAAAAAACAGGTCTGGGGAATTTATCTGCAGATTCCCATCCCCATTAATTGAGGGCTACTTCCAGAGGCACTCTGTGCCCCCAGACTTCCAAACTATCCAGAGGTTAGATTGTACAAGCTCTTGTGGTTTAGAAAGAAGTGGCAAGGCAGGAATAGTTGAGCTGGGGGACAGAACTGAGCAGTTGAGCACAGGAACTGTCCATCCAGCTGCAGCTGACACAGAAGGTGGGCCACAGCACACAGTTAACCACGGCTAGGGGAAGGGCAGCCTAAGTAAATAGTTAGGGTCTTATGTCATGTATTTCTGGATGATGAAGCTGAATTAAAAACTGATTCCAAAATACAATTCATTAACTCCCTGGTGGCTCAGTTGGTAAAGAATCCTCCAGCAATGTGAGAGACCTGGGTTTGATCCCTGGATTGGGAAGATCACCTGGAGAAGGGATGGCTACCCACTCCAGCATTCTGGCCTGGAGAATTCCATGGACAGAGGAGCCTGGTGGGCTACATTCCATGGGGCTGCAAAGAGTCAGACACAACTGAGCAAATTTAACTGATAAAAAGAAAATGCTTAATGGGGCTATGAAGATGTCCCAGCTGGGCCTTGGGGACAGAGTTCCCAGGAAAACAGATAATCTTCCAGCTGATGCTTAGTAATATCCAAGATTTCTAATCTCCCCCCACCCCAACCAGCCCTGATTCTGACCCTCCACTTTTCCTTTCATCCCCAGTCATTCACGGGGCCAAGGGCTGAGAATTGCCCTACACGCCTCTCACTCATTGTGACTTCTTTTCACCTTGTAAATTGGTCTCCATGCCTATTTTATAAAAATAAGTGAAGGGAGCAGCAAAGGAGAGAGGGGGAGGGGCTTGCTGATCGGACTAAATTCAATCATTTAAAGATTGCTTCCCGTTTCCTCTCTTGGGCTCTGATAATTGATTAGAAAGAATTCCCGTCTACCTTATATGCTACCTTATATGTGCAAATGACAGTAAATGTATGTATACTGCTTAGCTTTCTGCAAGTATGTCTGATAAAGCTCCTTGTAGTCACTGTCATCAGAATTTTCTATGCCAGTTAGAAAAAGGACAGGCCAACTGCAGTGCCTTTGTTATTTTGTACCTGAATCTCTGAGCACACTGTTCCTTTATTTGGTGAAGGTGACGTCAGGCACCCACCCACCCCTCCCCCGAGCACGTGCACCGCCACTGACGCAGCCCACCTGCTCCTGCTCCTGCCACGCGCGACAACTGTCAATGAATTTGGCCCTTTGTTTCTTGCAATCAGCCTCACTTTTCCAACATGAGCCTCTTAGCTTAATACTGGCCCAGAATTTTGAGATAAACAGATGTCATGGCAGTGAGATGAGGAAAAGGGATATAAAACCAGAAATTGAAGCTGGCTTCTAAAGAAAATGTCTTCTAAGGAGCAGCAGCACAGAGAGGCTTGGGGCAGTGAAAAATACTGTCTCTATTATAATGTATACATGTTGATAAATTTGTCCAAGTTTATGGAATGGACAACACCAAGAGTGAACCATAACGTGCTGAGCCATGGACTCTGAGTGATTATGATATGTCCCTGAAGGTTCATCAACTGAAACAAATGTAATACTCTGGTGCAGATGTTGATAATGGGGAAGCCATGCATGCAGGGGCTTTCCTAGTGGCTCAGTTGGTAAAGAATCTGCCTGCAATGCAGGAGACCTGGGTTCGATCCCTGGGTCAGGAAGATCCCCTGGAGAAGGAAATGGCAACCCACTCCAGTCTTCTTGCCTGGAGAATTCCATGGACAGAAAGGCTAGACAGGCTGCAGTCCGTGGAATTGCAAAGAGTCGGACACGACCGTGCGACTAACTTTAACTTTCATGCATGTGGGGAGGGCAGGGGGTATACAGGAAATCTCTGCACCTTCTGTCCAATTTTGCTGTAGAGCTACTAAAACTGTTCTAAAAAAAAATCTATTTTACAAAAATAAATAAATAGAAAAAAAGAGGAAGGGAGGAAATAGGGAGGGGGGGAAAGGACAAAAATATAAACCAAGATTGAGAGAAATCAGAAAAGACCAGGGACACATGCCTGAAATTTAATATCTGTCAGATGTCACAGGGCAGTGTTTGCTGAGGTCATGGAAGATGTTAGGTAAAGAAGGCAACAAAGGACAGAAAATCAGGGCTGATTTCTTGCAAGTCCTAACAGTGTTGTTGTGCAGGGCCCAGTGTTGAGAAAGGCTCTGCCCTTGGTTTAATGCTCTGCTGTTTCCATCCTGGAATTCTTAATTTTTAAACAAAGGCCCACGTTTTCTCTTTGCACTGGATCCCCACAAATTATGTATCTAGTCCTGAGTAAAATAATAGGAATTGTGAGATTTCAAAATCTTTCCTTCGTAGGCTAAAGCCTAGCACGAAAATATTTGCAGGAACATTCTCAAAGCACTCCCTCCCTTCTTATGGAACCACATTAACCTGTACTGGTTTAAAGACAGGAGGAATTTCAGACCTCCATGTTCCTTGTCACATGCATCCAGGGGATTGGTGCAGAGATGCAGGAGCGAATTGGTACTCCGGTTGATTCGTGCTGAGAGCAGGGTCTTGATGGACAGAGTTCTAAATGAATGAGATTCTAAATGGGTGAGATTCTAAACCCCCTTCCCTGACTTCCTTATTTGCAGAAGTGGGAAAATAATACTCCCCCAAATAACTGATGATTACCCTTCAAAATGAGATTTACTCATCTACAGCCTAACTTCACCTTGAGGAAAATGCCTTAAAAGTCATGTGTAGTAGTGCCTGATTAAAAATCTGCTTTCCTTAAAAAAAAAAAAAAAAGAGCAAAAGAGGCAACAAATCTCCCACTGGTCCCCAGGGACCACTGTGGAAATGGCTGTCGCCAGGCTTCCAATTCCTGACTCTGAGCCTTGACTCTTATCAGTCATCAAACTTCCTCTCCTTAAATAGAGCCACTACAAATGTCACCACCAGCTTTCCTTGGATAAATCCAGGAGTCTGGCGTCAGAACTCCAGCTGCCAAAATAAAAACTCTAAATGACTGTTGGTTCACGTTGGACCTTCCTTCCTCCCGTGTTTCTCAAGTCACTGTTTACCACCAGGATGCATCTTCAAGTCTTGCTTTCAGTCCTCAGGAGTTCACCCTAGTGGCTTTTTAGCTTGACAGCTGTAAAACACTGAGACATAATTCCTTTTTTTCTCCTAGGGCTAAAGAAAAATATCCAGTGCCCCTTGGGAGCATTCCCCCCAAACTGCACAGATGCACAGTTCAACTGAAATGGTTTTGCACACTGTAGGAAGTTTTCCTTCTCAAAATCTGCTAAGAGAAGACACATTATCTACAAGTTTAAATAAGTGCCTTAGTTCTGAATCTTAGAAAATGTCTATTCATACTTTAAAATTTTTCCTTGCTGATTAACATTAAAAAATAAGGCAGATACAAACAGAGATACAATGGTTAGCCTGAATATATGTATATTCATGTCCATTTGATTAAAGTTCATCCTTGTGTATAGATGTGTCCTCTTGTGAAACCTTGTTCTGTCAGTGGAAATTGCAAGTGGAAATGACCTCCATGGGAGAAGAGGCACTTGTTATTTGGACGCGATCCTAATTACAAAGTAGCTGGATGAACAGAGACCAAATACTGCCCATGTTTCTAGCAACAGGACATAATTTGGTCTCTCAACAATTGAAATCTGTTTGTAAGCAAACAAGACCTCTTTACTGACATTATTACTATGCATAAGTGTTATTGCCAAAGCCTGAACAATGGAAGTCCAGTACAAATGGACTTCTTTCGTTATAAAACATGCTCAAAAGATGTTAAAAGCCCATTAACTTGAAAGTAGACAGTGTTATATGATCTCTTCCAGCTAAGTAGTAAGCCGAAAAAAATGAATGCTACAACCCTTAAAATGTAAGTTTATAAATATTAAAGGAGAAATTCTAGTTTGTGAGTTCTCATTCAAATAGACCTTTGATATGATACATATGATTTTCGTGGTATTTAAAACTAGGTCCAAATTGCCTGTCAATCTCAGAAACTGCTCATCAGCACTCACGCTTTCTTTTCCTCTTCTCTCCTTCCCCTCAGTGAGGAGGCGTCTAGGAAGTGGATGAATGCTCATCCTTATTACCCCATAAGTGGTTACCAGCCCCAGGAAGATGGACAGCTAGGCTCTTGGCCAGATCAAATTTCCCCCATCAGGCAGCTGGAGAATATGAAGCAGCAGTTAGCTGCTCTAGCAACATCAAATCACTATCACTCAGATAAATATGGGAAACTCTTGAAAAAGGCTGTTTTCCATTTTTAATTTGCTCTTTCGTAGAAAAGGGGGAAAATATCAAGCCGATCATAACAAGTCAGATCATTAAATTGATATTGCAAAGGTTATTATGGATTCAAAACAGCTCTAACAACATTCACATTTTATAGATAAGATAGAGGCAACATCAAGGACTGAGAATTATCCTTATTTTCCAAAAGGAAAAACTGAAGAGAGAATCAACTTATTTGTGTGCCAATGAAAGGTGGAGCTAACAGTAAAATTCTCTAATCTGCTCCCTCCTGCTGGATGCCAGTTCACCAAATACCCTCCTTGTTTCACCATGGAAATAAATATTAATGATTTTTACTAAGCATTTAACTCTCCAAATTACACACGGTGTGTAGTCAGTCTACCCTGGAGGGTCTCTATAAGGTGGCGCTGCACAGTTGAAGAACCAGTGGGAGACCTTAGTTAACTTGGAAACATCCCCCCTTTGAGCCTCAGCTCTTTTGCCCATTTGTAAGGGCATGACTAGGGAAAAGTGGGACAAAGTAATTGCCAGTTGTACAGATGTGAGAGTTGGACCATAAGTAAGGCTTACCGCTAAAGAATTGATGCTTTTGAATTGTGGTGCTGGAGAAGACTCTTGAGAGTCCCCTGGACTGCAAGGAGATCAAACCAGTCCATCCTAAAGGAAATCAACCCTGAATATTCACTGGACGGACTGATACTGAAGCTCCAATACTTTGGCCACCTGATGCAAAGAACTGACTCATTGGAAAAAACCTTGATGCTAGGAAAGATTGAGGGCAGGAGGAGAACGGGGCGACAGAAGATGAGACGGTTGGATGGCATCACTGACTCACTAGACGTAAGTGTGAGCAAATTCCAGAAGATAGTGAAGGACAGGGAAACCTGGCGTGCTGCAGTCCATGCAGTCGTAAAGAGTCAGACACAACTGAGCGACCAAACAACTTTACAGATAAAAGTCTATAATTCCTCCAACTGCTGATCATGTTTCTGATTAACCCCACACCTTTCCTGTGCATGGGTTTTAACACACAACACTTCAATATTAGCCAGTCACTTCTTGACATCTACTTAGGGTCAGGTACCTGGGTGATGCACTGAACAAAGATACAGAATCCCATCCTCTACAGCTCATACTCCAGTAGGAGATTAACATAAAGCTAGGAATTATGATACATGTAGCAATAATAAGCACTTTAAGGCATATTTCTACAAAGTGCCCTGGGAGCTCAGAAAAGCAAAAAATGGGGGAAAATTTAGAAGCTTTATAAAGGAGATATAAACCAGGTGGGGCTTGATAGCTTGCATGAGTTTTCTAAGCAGAAAGAGGAGAGTGGTCTCCCAGGCAGAGGGAAAGGCATGTGCAAAGGTTCAGAGGCGTGACAAAATCTGGTAAGCAGAAGAAATGATGAGAGCAGATGGTCATGGTTAATATGAGAGTTTTCAAGAACAAAGATCAGCAGAAAAATTTTTTTTGCCATGAAGAGACAGAGAAAAAATATCTTAGGCTCTGCAGCCCATACGGTGTCCTTTGCAATTACTCCTCTACCACTATAACACAAAATTGGCCATAAACAATATGTGAATAAGTGAATGTGGCTATGTTCCAATAAAACTTTATGAAAACTGGCAGCAGCATGGCTTTGGCCCAGAGGCCATAGTTTTACAACCCCTATCATAGAGCATAACAGGAGATATGAATACAAAGGCAAGTTGGAAACCAGACTGGAGACGTTCCAATTGGCATTACAGAGATGCTTGAGAAATATCATTTTTACTTTTATTTTTAGTAAAAGAATGAGATGACAACATTTGTATGCTAAAAACAATAATAGCATCGTGGTGTATGGACATTTTGATATCTTGTATTATTAAAATAAAACCTATGAGCTTTCTTTACGTGTTTAGTTGCTCAGTTGTGTCTGACTCCTGCCACTCCACAGACTGTAGCCCTGCCAGGCTCCTCTGTGCATGGGATTCTCCACACAAGAGTACTGGAGTGGGTTGCCATTTCCTTCTCCAGGGGATCTTCCCAACCCAGGAATTGAACCCAGGTCCCCTGCATTGCAGGCAGACTCAACTGACCGCGCTACGAGGGAAGCCCTAAATCTAGCTGGGACACGCTTTCCCAAGAATATATAGAAATGGGATTCTTTTCAACCAAGTAAGCATCTGGAAAACACTTACATAGCACATCATGTCCCACTTGGTCTGAGACACCTGGCCAAAAAAATAGTAACAGCTTTACCTCTTTAGTAAAAGCATTGCCTATAAAACTAGTAAACATTACAGTGGAGAGGAATCTGACTTCTGCCTGATAAAGAGCTATAGGAAAGTGGTACTATATACATACATAGGAAATGTTTTATTTAGTATGCAAAGCACTGCCCCTCCCCCCCAAATTCACAAGGGCAAATAAGGAAGTAAGAAAGGCAACATTTGCAGAAACTTTGTTTCAAGTCATACAGTTAAAAAAAAAAATACACATCTATTATTGTGGCTTTTTTCTGTCAGAGACTGCTGGGCGCCAGGTCACAAAAGTGAAAGAGAGACTTCGCTGTCAGAGAGTTCACAGTCTAGAAGAGAGGTCAGCAAACGTTTTGTAAAGGTCTAGATAGTACATATATTAGACTGTGAGGCGTGTGGTCTCTGTGGCAAACACTTTACTCTATGGTTGTAGCACAAAAGAAGCCATAGATAACATGTAAACAAATGGGTGTGGCTGTTCCAATAAAGCGGTAATTGTTTACATATCCCTAGTTTAGAAAGAGAGAGGCATCATTGAAAATATGTTACATTGTTGCAAACATGCAAAGCCCTATAAAAGAAAGGCATAGGGTTCTCTAGAAACGCAGGTTAGATGGACAGGTCCAAGAAGGCTCCTGTGAGAAGGAGTGGGTAAACAAGAGAATGCGTGCTAAGTCACTTCAGTGGTATCCGACTCTGTGACCCCATGGACTGTAGCCCACCAGGTGTCTCTGTCCATGGGATTCTCCAGGCAAGAATGGGAGTGGGTTGCCATTTCCTCCTCCAGGAGATCTTTTCTCCCCACCCAGGGATTGAACTTGTGTCTGTTACGCTTCCTGCATTGGCAGGCAGGTCCTTTACCCATAGCGCCACCTGGAAAGCCCAAACAAGAGTAGGGAAGAACAACCCAGATGGAGGAATAGCAGTGCAGGGAAGCAGAGATGAGTGGGGAACGACCAACGCAGAGAAGCCCCGGGCCAGGGGTGGGGAACATCTGGAAAACGCTTTACAAGGTACATCTCAGATGCAGCTGAAATGCAAAAGCAGTCAGGCTGTCAGGGCTCTTGGATTCTATTCTAAGGCAAGAGGAAACCACCAAAGGTTTGGAACTCAGGCAGAACTTGATCAGTCTGCATTTCTAACAGATTCAGAGGTGTTGGCAGCAAGAGGGCATGCCTGGAGACCAGCTGGGAGCCTAAATCACTAGGTCAGGCTTAGTTTGGCTTCCACCAAAAACAGACCCTGAGAAAGTTCTTGCCTTCCAGGAATGTATTTGGGAGGTGATCTCAGGAAGCGCCTGTCAGAGAGTGGGGAAAGTGAGCCAGGGAGGGGGGTGGGGCAGAAAAGCCAATAGTGGGTATATTGGTGAGTGAATTACTGCTGGGGGCCTATTGAGGAAGTGAGCTGAAAACACGTCAACACTGTCCCATGGAGGATTGTAGAAGCTGGGGTATTTGTCACCAGTACTTGCCCCTGGGAGCATCAGATCCCTGACATTTTTGAGCTGGCTCATCAGCTGTGAAGATTCCTCAGCACTCTGGGTGGGGGTTGAGGGTGGGGGGGCGGGGGTAGGGAGTGGGGGAGACAGGCCACTGCAGCTGCAGATGAATTCAGAAATGGGCCAAGGGTATATGGAGTGAGCTGTCAATTACCTTTGCTACAAGTAAGTTTTCCGTTTCATCAGAGTAGGTAAGAAAAATACAAATGATTTTCAAATTCTGTCAACATTTCTTAAATAAATCTCTCCCTTTCTATCAAAGACTGAAGGATGCTAAACTGAAGTGTGTTTCATATGTATTTTACCTGACAAAATGAATGCCATGCCACAGGGGCCATGTTCAGAATATTTAACAACTGAAAAGCAAAGGCTCTGACCATTTAGAATGGACCTTGACCTTAAAAACACTCACAGGTGTGGACTAGTTAAATATCAGTCCTGCCACATTTTCTAAAGATGCTTCTGTTGGTAGGAACAGAGTGGGCATGGCTCAAAGGCAAGCACAGAATTTCCATGTAAGGGGGAAAGCTTCTGGGTCTCCAGTTAGATAATGGATAAGAAATGTATGAATAAGAAAATGCTGCCCGACAGGGTGGCATAAGGAAGTCAGAGGTGATCTTGGGTGAATTCCTTGAAGAAAAAGCATATCTGATGAGCACTGACATTGCAAATGTGCCCCCCGACAGGTATGTGGGTTCTGCATCTGAACACGATCTACTGACTGCAAACACAGGTTTTCTAACCAATCTACCTCCCCACTGTAAATGGGGAATAAAAGTACTGGTTATCCAAATTACAGTCCAAGGTCAACCTGAGATTAAGGTCTTGTATCTGAAGGTAAAATATTTCAAACCGTTTTCACGGCTTCCAACTCAGAGACACTGTTGTCAGAGTGTCATCCCAGCAAAGAACGGCCTCATACATTTTAACAGCTCACTGCTGGCTCCCTGATCCTGGGGTAGAGTTACACGGGTAGAGGAGAATTTAAACACTGTGATCACAGGTCACTGTTGAAGCAAAATTGCTGTGGCGGCAGTTTAGTTACTAGAAGAAGCCTAATCGATGAAGACAAAAATTGGTCTGGTACCACAGCTGCTGTCCGACTCCATGAGTCCAATTATTTCACAGACTATATATATATATCATTCCCCTTCTAGACTCAGAAATGACTCTCATACATGGCTTGTTCTTTTTTACTAACCTAAATACAAGTTAAGGAAGCACTCGATGCTCCTGCCTTCTTCCACACCATATTTTGCATCTCATTTCACACTACCTGAAGCAAGAGGTGGGTTAAGTTTTTGAAGCAAGAGGTGGGTTGAGTTTTCCATGGTCCTGAGACCCAAGCGTGAGCTGATTCAGACATTGCTAATGGGAGCAGGCTTCCAATCAACCCCATCTTTTCTTAAGGAGGATTCAAATATCTTTTGGTTAAAAGTTTCACCAGGTATTTACCTGGTAGACTTTTTCTTTTTTTTTAATGTATTTATTTTTTAATTGAAGGATAATTGCTTTACAGAATTTTGCTGTAAGAAAAAGCAGAAAGAAAAGCAGACTTTTTTGCTGTAAGAAAAGCAGATTTTTCTTAATTTCTAGTCCTATTTCCCTCCTATTATATGTTTGACCAATGAGCTGGTCTTTCAAGAGTTTTCATCCATCTCTGATATGAATGTTTTGGGCCTCTTGGCAGAGGAAATATATCTTTAAGATTGGGTTAACTTCTTTATATACATATTGAACAGATTATTTACACATATTAAACATACTGCTTTAAAACTGGCCTCCTCCACATGCTTGGTCATCTGCTACCCTGCCCCAACTCCATCCTTCCAAGTCATCAAATAATTAGCAGCTAATAAATTAAAGATTTAATGATATAACATGAGTAAGTATAACACTTTGACACAGAGCAACTAAAGGCAGGAAAACAGTCTGGTGCTCCAAGTAGGCAGCACTTCAGAACTCTTGGATCTAGTTTGTGGCTCCTAACAACAGTTACCATGACGATGATGGAGATGGTGATAGTGGTGATGATAATGAGGTTAATCTTTGCTAGAACCTTACAATCTGTAAAGCACTTTCACATGGTACCTCATTTAAACTTTACTCAACCTTACAATACAGTTATTAACAGAACAGATATCCTTATTTTGCCAATGAAAAATGCATTTCAAAGAGGAAGGGACCTGCACATTGCTAAGTGACTCACACGGTTATAGGATGAAGGATGGAGGTATAAGCACAGACCTTGAGATTCTAGATTCTTCCCTCATATCATGTGACCTACTTCCTCCTCCTCTGGCAACTTCTCATAGTGCACTTATTAGTTTCCTTGTGGTTGAAAATAAACCTCGTCTTTCAGATACATGAATTTTAGCCTTAGAATCACTCCAAAGTCCTGCATGCCATTAAACAGCAGTTAAAGAGGCCCTGAGCCAGGCTCATTAACTATATAAAGAAGGCAAAACTGGGTCCATACTCAAGGCATCCACGGGTTTAGCTAGCCCCAGAGGACACAGGGGGCTTCCCAGGTGGCACTAGTGGTAAAGAACACGCTGCCAACTCAGGAGACATAAGAGATGCAGGTTCAATCCCTGAGTCGGGAAGATCCCCCGGAGTAGGGCATGGCAACCCACTTCAGTATTCTTGCCTGGAGAATCCCATGGACAGAGGAGCCTGAAAGGCTACAGTTCATAAGGTTGAAAAGAGTTGGACATGACTGAAGCGACTTAGCACTCATGCAGAGGACACAGGAATGCAAAGAGGAACTCATTTTAGGTGGATACCCACAAAGGTTGAAAGAGATTAAGAAGTAAATATGAGAGAGAGGAGAAAATTCTCAGCTAAAACAAGTCTGAAATAGAGGAAAAAAGAACATTAGCTAAATATTCTCCAAGCATTTCACACTGTGCACACCATGGCAGAAATCAATCTAATAAATCTAATTTGAGAAATTTAATATACATTTAGAAGAAAAATACTAGATCTACTTAATTATCAACAGCCCCTTATTAAAACCCATAAACGCACCACAAACGTATTTTTAACACTTTCCCATCTGTATATACGAAAGAGCTTATCAGCAAAATCTACTGGAATCAGGAATTTCTCCCTCTTATCTCAGTTCACTGAACACCACAGGGTGGCAATTTTCATTACCCTTCTGCCCACTGTTCTTCGTGATCCATTAGACAGCAGCGTCACAAAGTTTCATAGAATATTTTAAATGAAGGTACTTCATTGAGAGGCCACTGGTGAATTTCTCTGATAAGGCATGCACAGTGTTCTCTCTCAATCCAGATCCACAGAAGTACCATTAAAAAAAAAACAACTGCAAATGTGTTGGAGTAATAATAATGCTAACTATAAAATTTCAGCACTTTATAATAACAAAGCCCTTTCACTTATATCCACACATAGTATCTCATGTAAACCCTACTGATAACTGAGAGCCTGTCTTATGCTCCTTGTTAGAAAAGGAGAAACTGCGTAGCTGATTCAGGACATGAACCCAGTAGCACAGGCTGCTTCCTTCTGTTTGGAGAAGTGCTAAAAGCTCTAGCTCAGTTCAAGGGCGTTATGTTGCATTCTAAAACTGTAGAATAGGATAGAGAATAAAACATTTTCATGGATGGTAAGGACGTCATCTGTCTTAAATCTATTGATTATTGATGTCAAATAGGAGATAACTAGATAAAAGAAGTTACAAAAGTCACTCAATTTAGTCATTAAAGAGCTCAATAAGCCTCATCGAGTCACTCTTAGACAATTAAAACATGCTTGGTTGTCTGATTCCCAAGAACACCTCATATTAGAGAAGAAAATTATACAGGCGAGAGAAAAGGCCAAAAGCAGGCCATTGTGAGTAGTAAGAATTGACAGCTAACCATTTAGGAAGATCAGACAGAGGAACTCAAAGAGCAGAGCAGCTGGGAGCCATGACACCCACACAGCCATCCACAAGCTCCCAGTACTTCTGTGCTCCACACAGGACAATAACGCCTGCCGAGGATCCCGCTCTCCAGGTAAACATCAAGATGTCATAACTGTGTTTCGGGAAATAGAAATATATATTTTAAAATTAGTAACATAAGAAACACCTGAGTGTTTAGAGGGGGTATTAGGAAAATGTGACCAACTAGAATGACTCATGTCTCAAAGGTTCTGGACAATAACAACTGCTACAGATGAACAATGCATGAATCTGTCTGTTTGCCCAGGCCTTGCTGTTGAAGTTCTGCATTAATTGTCTCACTGAATCCTAACAACCAGAGCACAAGGAAGATTATTTTAGTCTCTTGATTCCACCGATGAGAAAACTGAGACACGGGGAGTTTAAGAAACTTGCCCAAGTCACCAGCTTGTTAGGGGTGGTTTCAGGATTTGAACATAAGCTGTTCAGTCCAAAGTCAACATGTGGAGCCAAGGGGCCATTTGGCTAAGAGTCCACTGTGCCAGTTTCTAACTTGGCCTCGTGTAGCCAGCCAGAGGAAACCTCACTTTCCCAAAGTTTACTTATCAATTAGTCATTTGGAATTCAGGCTTTTCATCATTCATTCCACCATTCTTGAGCATCAACTGTGTGTCAAGACACTGTACAGGGTGCTGTGGACACAAAGATGAACAAACACAACCCCTGCACTGAAGAAGCTAACGGGGGAGGAGGAAGACAGACTTATAAACAGTGAATTACTGACAATGTGCACTTACGGAAGGAAACTCTGGTGTCAGGGAAGATGCAATATTATGCCTGGTAGTTAGCAGCCTAGAACCGTACTTTTTAAAGAGTGTGAGCGCTATTGAAACTAAGAATAGCCCTGACCCCTGTCTGAGCCTCCCTAAGCTTCCCTGAGCCCTAAGTCCCACAAAGCTCTAGGGGCGGCAGGCAGGGAGGTAGACAGTACAGCGTGAGTAACCCTTAGGTTTTCCATCTTTAATGATGGGAGTCTCTGGTTCTGGTCAGCAAGGGAATATGAGATTCGCACACTCTCTTCAATATACTGGTATGTAGCTGCCTTGACCAGCTGTGTATAATGCCCCTCCCCCATCTGCAGGCTATGCAGGTATGTTTTCCAAAAAAGTATATGGGGGGGAAAAAAAAAAACCTCTCTCACTTCATTATATAAATAAACCAACCACTACCAAAATAAAAAGGGAAAAACTTCCATTACACCCACCTTTGGTTTCCTGAACAGCCTCTCTGGGAAGCAATTCAGTGTACTTTTAGCAGAAAACTCAGTTGCAACCTCCCTATTTTTATGTATGCTTGATGAGTTATACAAATAACACATTCTTATTATTTAAAAAATCAAATGATCAGAAGTATGCAGAGTAAAAAGTAATAGTATCACTTTACCTCCTCACCCCAACCCCTCTGGCCAGCCCCACTATTAATAGTCTAGTATATATTATTCCAGAACTTTGTGCATTTGCTTACGTATCTAAGTATCCATACCAATTCATGACTTTAGGTTCATTTTGAAAGTACGTGGAATCACATCAGTATGTACTGTCCTGCAGCTCCCTGCTTTTAAATTAACAATATGGCCTGAAGACCTTTCTATATCACTACATACAGATCTTTAGCTTCTGAAACTGCTCCACAGTATTTCAAGTTATGGATAATTTTAATCTAGTTAACCAATTCTCTACTGGTGGACACTTAGGGCTTTCCCAGTGATGCACTATTATAAACAATACTGAAAAAAAGACTCATATAAATATCTTTGTGAATATGTGTAAGTAAAGTTTTATTTTGTTTTGTTTTTCTTTTACTGAATTATATTTAACCTACAATACTATTTTAGCTTCATGTTTAGAACACAGTGATTCAATATTTTATTTTTATTTCTATACAGTTGATAGAAAGTTACTGTAAAATATTGGCTCTATTCCCTGTACTGTACATTATATCCTTGTATCTTATTTTATACCTAGTAGCTTGAACTTCTTAATCCCCTACCTTTGTCTCACACCTCTTCACTTGTAACCACTGGTTTGTTCTCTGTATCTGTGGGTCTGTTTCTGTTTTGTTATATTCATTCATCTTTTTAGATTCCACATGTAAGTGAAAACATACAGTATTTGTCTTTCTCTGTCTGACTTACTTCACTAATCATAATACCCTCCAAGTCCATCCCTGTTGTTGTAAATGGCAAAATTTCATTCTTTTTTATGGCTGAGTATCCATCATGTGAAAGTATTTTTGGAGGAAAATATCTAGACCTGGAAACAGTTCTCCCAAATGGTTTTATTTGAAATTTTATAGATACTGTCAACTCAGCCACAAATTTTGATTCATACTTGTAACCCTGACAACAGAGTATGAGAATACCTGCTTCCCCACAACCTCCTCAACTCTCGATATTTATCAATTATTTCCTTTTTTTTTTAAACAAATCTGTTGGGTAAAGAAAGCATATTTAATTGCTGTTTTATGTTTTTCTAATTGTGCTGCGCTAAGTCGCGTCAGTCATGTCTGACTCTTCGCAACCCCACGGATTGTAGCCGGCCAGGCCTCTCTGTCTGTGGGGATTCTCCAGGCAAGAATACTGGAGTGGGTTGCCATTCCCTTCTCCAGGTGATCTTTCCAATGCAGGGATCAAACCCCTGTGACATATATCCCCTGCATCAGCAGGCGGGTTCTTTAACCTCTAGCGCCACATGACTACTAGTGGTATTTACATGTCTGTATGTATACGTGCTCAGTCATATTGGCATGCATGTGTGCTGAGTCATGTGCAACTCTTTGCAGCCTTATGAATTGTAGCCCATCAGGCTGCCCTGTCCATGAGATTTTCCAAGCAAGAATACTAGCTGCTGCTGCTAAGTCGCTCCAGTCATGTCCGACGCTGTGCGACCCCATAGACAGCAGCCCACCAGGCTCCGCCATCCCTGGGATTCTCCAGGCAAGAACACTGGAGTGGACTGCCATTTCCTTCTCCAATGCATGAAAGTGAAAAGAGAAAGTCGCTCAGTCGTGTTCGACTCCTAGCAACCCCATGGACTGCAGCACACCAGGCGCCTCCGTCCATGGGATTTTCCAGGCAAGAGTACTGGAGTGGGTTGCCATTGCCTTCCAAGAATACTACAGTCAGTTGCTATTTCCTCCTCCAGGGGATCTTCCTGACCCAGGGATCAAAGACACATCTCCTGTGGCTCCTGCAATGGCAGGTAGATTCTTTTACCACTGGGCCATCTGGGAAACCCTTTACATATTTATTGGCCATTTCTTCTTTTTTTTGAACTGCCTGTACATTTTGGTTACCTATTTTTCTAGCTAGTGGCCCTTCCTTGTTGACTGATAAGATACTTGATTTCTTTATTTTAGAGGGGAATGTAATGTGTAAGCCTTCTCATCTAGGTGATGCAAACCTGAATGTCAACCACAGAAATGATCAAAGTGTAATCTGGAAAGTTACCATATACACCAGCTGTAATTTTAGTCCTTCCTAGAAATGAACAGACTAAAAATGGATTCCCTGCAGGCAGCACACACAGAATCCTTCTGGATACAACCTCACGTGGACATTAGAATGCCCTGAAGTAAGGGAAGAGGTGAGAATGTGAACGGGTCTGTCAGCGTCACTCAGCATCCATTCAGCATTACTTTGTGAGTGAATGGGACCAGGGAAAATGATTGGGGGAGAAAACATTGATAAACTTTGTGCTTGTGCTCAGTCCTGTCCAAGTCTTTGCTCCCCCATGAACTAAAGCCCGCCAGGCTCCTCTGTCCATGGAATTCTCCAGGCAAGAAAACTGAAGTGGGTTGCCATTTCCTCCTCCAAGGGAGCTTCCTGACCCAGGGATGGAATGTGCATCTCCTGTGTCTCCTGCACTGGCGGACAGATTCCTTACCACTGCAGCTCTAAGAGGTTGGGCAAAAAGGACCCAGACAAATATGTTGGAGGTGAAGTCACCACGGTCACTTTTCTGCCTCTAGTTGTGTGACCACCTCTCTAACCTTACACTTTGTTTTTCACATGAGGTGGTGCATAATTAATTCACTGGAAGTGCAGATTCTAATGCAAGGAGTACCAACTTCAGTAATTTGTTCTAACAGATTCAAAACCTAACTCCCACAGCAAATTAGTAATGCTGGCTGAGTCACGGAGGGGTCACAGACAAAGTTTCTTCAAGTCTATCTGCCTCTATTCTTAGTAATCATCTTAGAGTGAGAGAACAATAAATAACAAGGATCTATTCATATCTCAGACTTCTAGTATGTTTGGAATCACACAGCACCACCTTTGCAACGGTTCAAAAATTCACTGCTCTCAAATCAAGGTGGAAGGTCCCTCAGAGCTAATGCTCTCCGGGGCTGAAAAGTAGCGACGAAGACAAGGCTGCAGACCAGCATTTGGTGGGGTGTTTCCCAGGGTGCAGCGAGCCAGGAAAGAGGCAGAAGTCTTTGAGCTGAGAGGTTCGTCCCAGGTGGGTGAGCAGGTTGTGTCTGGATTTGCTATAGCCCATCAAGGTGAACAATGAAGCCTGGTAGAGCAAGGCTTAGCTGGAGTAAAGAGCAGCTCATAGTCCAGGTCTTAAATTCTTTTCTTTAAACTCAATGGTGACAATAAGGAAGACTTTAAACCATTATATCTGTACATATCTTTACTCTGTGCTGAATGACTGCATGTTATGGGTGGATTAGGAAAGAGAAGGTAGCAGGCTCAGGGGCCAAAGGGAACGACTTGTAGGTACTCTGATAGTTTCTACAAAGTACAGTTCTCGAAATTCTTCCAAGGTTGTTACAAATGGATGACAGTGGAAATGTCTTGGCTTCCTAAGTATCCTCTAATAAATTCTCTCATATTTTACTTGTAATCTTAAATGTAATCTTAAATATACTTTATGCACACACATAGCAACTTCCCTCTGAATTCAAAGTTCTAGCAGAAAATGTAAGACTATTTCAAGACAAGATGAAAAACAGGATCATTCTTAGAGTTCTGAGGAATCTCCCAAAGCCTTCTCATGACTATCAGTCCTCTATCTCTCTGTTGTCTGGCTGCACTGAGGATTCAATCATAGACACATTGTATTTACTGTGAAAAAATTATTGGACTTTGTATTCAATGATTTACACTTTGTCCTCTAAAGCAGCATCTTCAATTAAAGAGCCCAATTACCTTGCCTGCACTGGTGGTGTATTAGAACAATCAATTGCATTTGACTAATGCACCCAAGTAATGGCCATTCAATAAATGTGCTCCAGTCAGTCTGAACTGTTGTTAGACAAAGAGAGCCTGGGTAAGAAGGTTTACATCACTGCTGCTTGTGAAGCTGGAAGGAAAAGCAAGAACAGCCTTAGTACTTCATGCCCTCAGACAAGATTTCAAAAACGTGACATCTAACTCACAGCAACGGGAGGGCATGTTTGGTAATATAATAATTTGTGAGGGACAATATAACTGCAGCAAAACCCCCATTAAGTATTAAATAATATATCGTAAGTATATGTAACCAGGGCTTGAAAACTAGAAGGCCATCCAGCTGGCTTGAAATACTCCTTAACCTAAAAGTTGTAAATTATTAAAATAAGCATAACAAAGATTACTCTCTAGAAGTTAGGCAGTCACATATTTTAGAAAAGAATAAAAATATTGTCCACATAAGTCCCTGAAGAGTTTTGTTAACAGATGCTTAAAAGTACCAAAAAGTAAAAACTCTTAACAATTAACAAATGCATTTGATAGAAACAAGGTTGAAACAATATGATAATCTACACATTGAAGAATAGCTGCCTTCAGCAGAGAATGAAGCAAATTTGGAAGCAGATACAATTTAGAAACTAAATACAGGTACTTCAGTTATTTTTTTCTCAGAAATGGGATTTATTTTAGATAGAGAAATTCTGTTATCTTTTAATACTACATCAAATACAGGGTATGTACAGGAGAAGGATGCTGGACCCAAAACTGGAAAACTTGAACCTGAGTTTTGCTACGTTCCAGTTGTGTGAGTCAGAACAAATTGATTAACATCTCTGAGCCTCAGCTCCTTTATTCATAAAAATCATGAACAAGACAATAATCAATTGCCATCCAGCACTATTGGGAGGATTAACCAACCATGTAAGAGTAAACTGGAAAGTGTCTGGAATACAGAAGTTTCTCAACGAAAGCTTTTTGGATCTGAAGGATTTATCCTAGTTTTAATACTTACTTGCCTTGGATGCTCATTTTCTTATTTCCGTAATATGGTTATTTCAAAATTTTGTTGCAACTCTGTTACAATTGCTTTCAGTGCCAAAAGCAGTTAGTTTCTTCCTTTTGTCAAAATGTATAATATCCATTTTTGTGGTCTTTGAAATGGGAAAATCATTGCCATTTTACAACTGAAACCGGAGGCGCAGAGGGATTAAATGATTGGGTGAAGGGTATGAAACAGGTCAGAAGCTGAGATAAATCACCTAGATATTTTGCCCTGCCCTCCACTACACCCCACCTAACTCTGGACTCTGTGAGGCATTTCTCCAAGTTCTGAAAAGAAATTTCCTATGACTGCCATATCTCCCTTGAGTCAGCTCTCTCACCAGCAGACAGGATGCCAATACCCATCAAAACACTCTGCTGACAGCCTTGACACCTCAAAAATCAGGGGAAATGGAAGGCAGGTGAATTCACAGGTCTCTCTTTTGAACAACATTCTGAATCCATTCAGAAGTCATCGAAGTAAGAAAGTCTTATTCATGCCTCTCATTCCTTTCTGATTAGCAGGGTTTCAGATAGCATTCAGGCTGGTTTGAACATGATGGAGCCCTACAGAGAGCAGTAACTGTCTCTTTTTTTCTCCTAGGAAATATGTGATTCTCTGTGAATTAAAAGCAGTGAGCCACTAGTAAAGTCACATATAAGTAGGTTACCTGAATCTTAAGTCAGCAAGTAATATATATTTTCCTTAATTCTAATAGAATTTTTCTTAATTTGAATGATATACAAGTTTTATACCAAATTTTAAAATTGAGTTAATGGTGCTATAGCTCTTTTCAAAACATTTCAAAAGTTTTGATCAAAACCTAAATATTTCCCAGCTGCTGATTCTGCTAGCACAATCCCTAGGCTACATTCAATTAGATGGCTTTCCATAGGATTTTTGATAAACTTAAATCTCAGCTTATAGAGAAGATAAAACCTGTAAAGTCATTTTAGGAATAAGAAACAGGGATAAAGAGAAATAACCTCACCCAGCTATATCCATGCATGCAGCAGCAGATTGCTGGCGATATCTGTGGTTATTCTAAAACATTCCATAGCAACTGAAATGAGCCATTACCACCTAGAATTAATTATATGGTTTCAGAATTTCGTTACTGAAGCCATAGCCCCATCTTGGGGCTCATTTGCTAGGCTGTAGCCACTCCAGAACAGGAATAAGAAAACAAATCCTGACATAAACCAATACAGACCACACAGCTGCCTAAGACGGATAAAAAGCTTAAAGATTGAGCTGGCATTTTTTTCTTCTCTCCCATGAGGCACAAAAGTCTTCACAAGTTTAACTGGACCCTCATTTCAAAAAGGACATGATGGACAGCTTCTCAAAGCTGGAAACTGGTTTGGCAGTATATGTATATGATACAGATAAATCTATACAGATAGATACAGAATATATAATAACATTACAGCATACAGTGTCATGATATGAACTATATTCCTATTATGGGTTATCATGCCATGGAATATGATTTTTAAAAGTCTGGAAAAGCATCAAAACCACAATGAGGTACCATTACACGCCAGTCAGGATGGCTGCTATCCAAAAGTCTACAAGCAATAAATGCTGGAGAGGGTGTGGAGAAAAGGGAACCCTCTTACACTGTTGGTGGGAATGCAAACTAGTACAGCCGCTATGGAAAACAGTGTGGAGATTTCTTAAAAAACTGGAAATAGAACTGCCATATGACCCAGCAATCCCACTTCTGGGCATACACACTGAGGAAACCAGATCTGAAAGAGACACGTGCACCCCAATGTTCATCGCAGCACTGTTTATAATAGCCAGGACATGGAAGCAACCTAGATGCCCATCAGCAGATGAATGGATAAGGAAGCTGTGGTACATATACACCATGGAATATTACTCAGCCATTAAAAAGAATTCATTTGAACCAGTCCTAATGAGATGGATGAAGCTGGAGCCCATTATACAGAGTGAAGTAAGCCAGAAAGATAAAGAACATTACAGCATACTGACACATGTATATGGAATTTAGAAAGGTGATAACGATAACCCTATATGCAGAACAGAAAAAGAGACACAGAAATACAGAACAGACTTTTGAACTTTGTGGGAGAATGTGAGGGTGGGATATTTCAAAAGAACAGCATGTATGCTATCTATGGTGAAACAGATCACCAGCCCAGGTGGGATGCACGAGACAAGTGCTCCGGCCTGGTGCACTGGGAAGACCCAGAGGAATCGGGTGGAGAGGGAGGTCGGAGGGGGGATCGGGATTGGGAATACATGTAAATCCATGGCTGATTCATATCAATGTATGACAAAACCCACTGGAAAAAAAAAAAAAAAGTCTGGAAAAGCAGTGCAGGCAGGTACCCTAAATTCCTCTAATTAAGTAGCTCAGTTCAGCGGCTCAGTTGTGTCTGACTCTTTGCAACCCCATGGACTGCAGTACGCCAGGCTTGCTGTCCATCACCAGGTCCCTGTCCATCACCAACTCCTGGAGCTTGCTCAAACTCATCTCCATCGAGTTGGTAATACCATCCAACCATCTCATCCTCTGTCATCCCCTTCTCTTCCTGCCTTCAATCTTTCCCAGCATCAGGGTCTTTTCCAATGAGTCAGTTCTTTGCATCAGATGGCCAAAATATTGGAGCTTCAGCATCAGTCCTTCCAATGAATATTAAGGATTGGTTTCCATTAGGATTGACTGGTTTGATCTCCTGGCAGTCCAAGGGACTCTCAAGAGTCTTCTCCAACACCACAGGTCAAAAGCATCAATTGTTTAGTGCTCGGCTTTCTTTATAGTCCAACTCTCACATCCATACATGACAACTGGAAAATCAAAGCTTTGACTAGATGGACTTTTGCTGGCAAAGTAATGTCTCTGCTTTTTAACATGCCATCTAGGTTTGTCATAGCTTTCCTTCCAAGGAGCAAGTATCTTTTAATTTCATGGCTCCAGTCACCATCTGCAGCGATTTTGGAGTCCAAGAAAATAAAGTCTGTCACTGTTTCCATTGTTTCCCATCTATATGCCATAAAGTGATGGGACAGGATGCCATGATTTTAGTTTTTTGAATGTTTTAAGCCAGTCTTTTCCACTCTCCTCTTTCACTTTCATCAAGAGGCTCTTTAGTTTCTCTTCGCTTTCTGACACAAGGGTGGTGTCATCTGCATATCTGAGGTTACTGATATTTATCCCGTCAATCTGGATTCTAGCTTGTGCTTCATCCAGCCCAGCATTTCTCATGATGTACTCTGCATATAAGTTAAATAAGCAGGGTGACAATATACAGCTGAATTAAGTAAGCTGCAGGCAAAAACATCAGTGACTGCACAGTGGTGACAACAGCAGACGGAAGTGAGGCCATCAGGAACGAAGTGGAGAGAGGAATGAGGTGACCTGAGGTGATGCAGCACACCCAGGGCACTGCAGTTCCTGGGACTCCTCTTAATTTGAGCTGAACACCCTCCTGGGAATGAAGAGTTCACCCTTGAGAATCCCCAACTATTAAGCATCTATGATTTCCTCTGCGTTATCTCCATAAAGGGTGTCAGTGATGGCATCTGCAGCTCACATGGAAAGACACTCACCTGTACACTTCATATCATACACTATCTGAGCTGAGACTTCCCTTTAGGTATCGGATACAACCTCTGCCCCCCAGATGTCTACGTCAGACTGAGTGGATAAACAAGTGAGCGCCCATTCAGTAACAGCAGTAAAATTATATTAGGCTGGACATGTGAAATTACCATGTTTGGAAATCAGAAGTAGTTGAACATCAGCCATTTTGTATGGTTTAACTTAATATAAATCACCAAAATTCAGTGAGGGGCCAAATAGCCTAGAGACTGGGCTGAGAACCTGAAGATTGAGGCAAATTGTTTCCAACACATTCCCTAATGCCATATGCCACCCACAACAACATGGGTGCTAAGTTGGTTCAGTCGTGTCTGACTCTTTGCAACCCCATAGACTGTATGTAGCCTGCCATGCGCCTCTGTCCATGGGATTCTCCAGGCAAGAGTACTGGAGTGGGTTGCCATGCCCTTCTCCAGGGGCTCTTACTGACCCAGGGATCGAACCTGAATCTCTTAAGTCTCCTGCATCGGCAGCTGGTTCTCTACCACTTGTGCCACCTAGTAAAGATGGGTGAAGATATCTAAACATTAGAAATCAATTTTTCATGATTTTCAACACAAAATCCAACATTAAGTTTGTTCAAGAGTTTGGACTTCCTTTGCTTTCTACTATTTTCGTTAACATAAGCAAGTATAAAATTAGCCACAGGGAAATAAATTTTAATAAAAAGGTTTCCAATATGTTGATTTTGAGGGGTTCAAAAGAGTACCTACTAGTGTTTATTTTTAAACTCATCACTTTTCAACAAGAACACAATATAGAAGAATTTATCGAGGCCTCCAGCTCATCTTCTTTTTCATGATAAACTTTCTATGTGAAGAGAACGTGACTGTTTCTGAAGAAGTTTCCTGCATTATCTTATTTAGGTTTCTAAAAACATCATGAGGTGAGGATTAGCATTCATACTTTACCGAAAAGGAAATGAATTATTCTAGAGGCTTGCTTGGAGTGGAGGAAACCCAGTTCTGTTTTTCAACCTAACCTTTGGCTTCTGATAGAGACTCTGATTGGCTTCAGATTCTGACGTGCAAGCACCTAATTAAGCACATACAAGATGCCAGGCCCTTGATTAGGGGGTTTTCCTTGTGGTACTGTTCATCTTCTGGCAAACACTTGACCAGGAAGTCAAGCCTTTCTTTAAGCGTGCAAAGACTCAGGAGTCACGATATTCAGTTGCGTCAAAAGAATATAGTTGAGTTTTTAGAAAACATTCTCTGGAGAGAAGCTCTTCTCCATGTAGGCTCCTTCAATTGTTGTTCATATTAAAGAAGGAGAAACAAGAATGAGACTTGGGTCATGTCACTTAAGTGTCCTTGTGTAGCCTCAAGTTGAAGAAACATTCCTGGGATTTTTTTAAACAAAGGATCCCAATCTCCAGGTTCCCTCTATGCTATGTGACTCAGATGAAGAAACATTTCCTCGTCCACAAAAGCTAAGGACAATATAAAGTGGTAATATAGAGATCTTTGTTAATAAAAGTGCCTTTTGAAGAGGCTTTTCCAGGTCAACACTTCACCATCATCACAAATCTGTCTCACCCACTGCTCTAAAGATAAGCCTAGAATAAGGCCTGCCAAACAGTAGGAGCTAATGGATGAATGGAAACAAGCAAAGGAACAGCTTACAGAGACATGGGGTAACCAAGGCCAGTCCCTCCAAGACTGAGGAATATCTCAAAGAACAAAGATGCCACAGCCTCTCCTCACAGCTGAAAGAAGTTAGTTGGCTAATACTAATTAGCTGAGGAATGCTATGCTTGTTATGCTCGAAAATGACATAATTAAAGATCTTTGCTTTATGCTATGAACTCTGGTTGATAATGTGACCGCTCTCTTATTCAAACTTAGGACCAGCTCTCAACTGTTGTATGGATTTGGAGAAATGCTTCTCAAATCAGCTACTGTCCAATTTCTAAACAAATATCAAAAACTCCTGTGGAGGAACATGGGTGTAAAGGCAGAATGACACATGTGAACAATTATTGTTGTTGTTTAGTCACTGAGTCATGTCTTTGTGACCCCATGGACTCTTGCCTGCCAGGCTCCTCTGTCCATGGGATTTCCCAGGCAAGAATACTGGAGTGGGTTGCCATTTCCTCCTCCAGAGGATCTTCCCAACCCAGGGCTCAAACTCATGTCTCTTATATCTCCTATCTCCTGCATCAGTAGGCAGGTTCTTTATCACTGAGCCACGAGGGAAGCCGTGTGAATGATTATAGTATTGCTCAAGTCTTTGGAAGAACTCCCATTCATAGGGTGGTCTGAAGACCACAGGACTCATTTTGCAACCCTGCTAAATTTAGCTGGAAACAGTAAGTACTGGAGAGGAGTTGCCTGTCTTTGTAGCGCAACACACCACTTGGCTGCAGAGAGAGCTGAGGCTGCTGATAGATTCGTCCTGACACTAACATTCTGGGAAAATCTCTCCTTCTGCAGGGCTCCAAATGTGGCTCAATAGACACTCACAGTTTTTACCACCATTGATTTTTAAAATTTATATTTTTTGCTTTTGTTTTTAAGAGTTCAAAGCTCTTCCTGTGTTCCCCTTCTGGAACAGGAAAACTAGAACCCCGCTTAGTCAAGATGAAACTGGAACTATAAACTTAGTCCTCAGAATTAACAGGAAGGGTCAGCTTCAAACTAATAGCTGCCTCCATGGTTTGGATCTCTGTATAAGTGGCACACCTTTAAAGAAAGCAGGAGCACAAGTAATGGGGGAGAATTATACACATGACTCCTAACCCCACCCCAAAGGTTCCTTCCCCTCTGTAGGCGTGTATTATTAGGCAGTCTGCTCTAATTTTGCAAAGTGAAATCCAAGACTCACATTTTCCAGAAGCACTGGGATGTCAAAAGAAATTTAGAGTTTTCTGTAGATTACAAATGAACCTTGAAGCACAGGTCTTTCTTTCAGTTAAGTATTATCATTAAGGATATGAGTTTTGTGAATAATATTGATCAAAGAATATTTAATTCATGCTTTTATTATTTCAGGGATTGATTCCTGGGATGCTTGTTTTGTTAGGTGGCCCAATAATCTGTTCATTTGTTCACAATGCAATTGCAAGCTGGAGGACAAGAGCCCAACCACTGAAGCATGGCACACTCCCTCCGGTTTCTCTGTCACTGATTGCCACTTAAAATTTGCATTAACTTAGGTATGACATGATATGAATTTATGAAACATATTCTACTTTCTTCCTTCTCATGAAGTTCAAATATATTTTAGATTCTTCAACCAAAAATGGCTTTAAAGATATTTAATAAAAATATAAAAAATTTTCTGACCCAAGTTATTCCATGTCACATAAACCTTTCCCAAATGTACTCAGAGCTTAAAGGTTCAATACAATTTCTTAAATGTTATCCCCTTTACCTTTATAGATTGTCTGGGATGGACATTGCTGCTGCTGCTGCTAAGTCGCTTCAGTCGTGTCCGACACTGTGTGGCCCCACAGACGGCAGCCCACCAGGCTCCTACTCTGTGCCAATTTAATCAAGACAAAACTGGAAAAGACCAATGGATTTAGTTCCCTCTCTCACCACAATTTATTATAAAGACCCAACACATAGCTATATCCTCAGTCATAATTCCATTTTACTCACAAAGTGCCGAAAAGTTAGAATTTTCCAATCATTTCTGGTTTTAAAGTAATATATGTACATGTGGATGGTGAGAAATCTGTTGAGATAAAGCAAAGGGGTATGTTCTTGGACTTCTGTGTTGGACTCTAGTCTTTTCTCTTGGATGATTCCTCAGGCTATAAGTAAAATCAACTTGTTTGACTTTTCCTTGCCAGTTGTAAAATATTAGAGTGTGTATCTTATTGCTGCTGTGATAGTCTGCCCCCTTCCCTTGCTGAATTGCCTCAGAATCAGTCAGTGTTTCCCCAAGGACACAGGAAGACCTGAGGGAAACAAAAAAGCCAACTGAGTGTCCAAATTAAAAAAATTTTAAATCCAAAGCACAGAAAGTCAAAGCAGTTTTTGTTTTACTAACAATTTTGGGGACAGAAAAGGCTTTTGAGTTCCAAAACTTTGGTTTAATTTGAAGGACAAATTCTATGAGGTTTACACTATAAACAGTAGAGTAGGGAAGAATGTATGATTTCAGAGTTAGTGTTTCATCCCCAAAGGAGATCAATACAACAGAATTGATGGTGGTGGCAAGGCATGTTTGCGGGAGGTGTTTGGGGAGAGGAGAACAATTCAGCAAATTATTGGTGTGGGTCAGGGAAAGAAAGAGGGTCAAATCCCAGTTGAGTGAGGGGGCATCTCTAAGCACAAGTCTCCATCCTGCTTCCTGAGTTGAGGGTTAGTGTAACCCAAGCATGGAAGTCAAGAGCATGCAAACACTAACAGAAGGCTCGTGAATGGATAGAAACCCCTCCCTATTCCTTCCAAAGTCAGAAAGGAACAGCGATCCCAAACACCAGCTATATTTAATAGCACATAAAGAAAGATAAGCCCACAGAGACCAAGAAATAGGAGAGCACAAAGAAGCCAACGGAAAGCTCTCTTTCAAAAAGAAGATGATGCTCTTCAAAGCCAAGTGCAGTACAAAGATTAAGAAATGAGAATCTCCTTCACATTCAGAACAAGTAGGCTCTGGATGGCTTTACCTAGAGGGATTTCCATGAAGTGGTTGGAGTAGAATTTAAATCACAGTGGGTTCAGGAGCGTTAAGGAAGGGAAGAAATGGACCCAATAAATGTAGACAATCTTTTTAAGAAGTTTGGCTATAAAGGGGGAGAAAAGGATGAGGACAGATAAAAGAGTATGTGGCAAAGATAAAGGTTTTGTCCTATTTTTTTTTTAAGATGGGACTGGCCAAAGTCACTCTACACTCTGTTAAGAAAGATCCCTTAGACCTGAAAATCTCGAAGATATAGGAAATAGAGGAAATTGTACACATGTGGAGGAAAGAGAAGAGGAAAACCTCTTCTCTTCTAACCTGAGGAAAGGTAGGATGTATGAATACAAATGGGCAATTTTAATATATATTAGAATACACAAGGATAAAAGGATAATTTGTCTGCTGAACTCTCTATGATTTGTGCTGACTGAGGTGAGAGATGGGAGGAAAACGACCAACACCACAGAGACTAGTTGCCCCCCCCTATGAAGGGATGAGAGAAGACAGGAAGGAGTAAGAAGATGAGGTGAATTCGGGTGAAGCTGGGGAGAACAGAGGAAGAGAATAACTGACAGCTGCCATGAGGGGCCAGACTTCCGGGGGAAAGAGTGGTAAAAACAATTGTTAGAAAATCTAGCTATGTGTTCTGAGATCAGTTCTCCTCTTCATCTTGGTTAACTCCTTAAGAGCCTTTCAGTAAAGACCTTCATTGTCTTCCAAGGCTTTCTGGGTCATGTTGCACTTTCACCATGCTGAACTGTCCTCAAAGCAATTGGCTTTACTCCAGGTTATGTAGGTAATAAGATTTGGTGGTAGGAAATTAAGATCTTGCATAGTAAGAGGTGACACTGTCTGCTGAATGTGAGGTAGGGAAGTGGTTTGGTCAAAATTTGGGAGAAAGTAGAGTTTTCACATCAGCATTGGGAGAATGGCAGGAGCATATTAGGGAACGCTAAGAATCCCTGAGCTATACTGAGGGGTCCAGTTGAGATTGGAGGTAAAAACTTTACCATAGCAACCATCTGGACAGTGGTATGATTTTCTCTGGCAGTGCTTAGCAGTATGGTTGGCAGGAGAAAGCACTCAACTGGATTAAGCATTGGTATCCAGCCGTGAGGTGTTAAGATTTTAACTTCCCAGTACTAGAAAGGTTCACGTCTAAGTATCCAATACTATAATGCCTAACAAATATGAATTGCTCAATAGATCTTTATTGACTGGATGAACAGGAAAACTGAAAACACTGGTAAGAAGGTGTTGAAATACCAGGCCATGGTGTCCACAATTAATAGGGAAGGAAGTGGAGATAAGAGGGGGCTAAAAGGGGAAAAGTCAAGGGGACCAAAGGTTCCTAGGAGATTTCTCAGGTCTACCAGTCACATGGTAAGGCAAGGGCACTCCACTGCAGTACTCTTGCCTGGAAAATCCCATGGACGGAGGAGCCTGGTAGGCTGCAGTCCATGGGGTCACAAAGAGTCTGACACGACCGAACGACTTCACTTTCACTTTTTACTTTAATGCTTTGGAGAAGGAAATGGCAACCCACTCCAGTGTTCTTGCCTGGAGAATCCCAGGGACGGGGGAGCCTGGTGGGCTGTCATCTATGGGCTCGCACAGAGTCGGACATGACTGAAGAGACTTAGCAGCAACAACCAGTCACGTGAGCAGTATCACCACTCAAGAAACTTTGAGTCCTAAAGCACTCCCTAGCAGCTGATCCAAGAAGCTATTAGGCCCAGTATTGGCCTTTAGTTCTTACCAAGAGCAACAAGCACATCTTTATATTCTATCATCCCTCAGTATCCATGGGGGATTGGTTCCAGGACACTCCCAACCTTCTGCAGATTCCAAAATGCGCAAATGCTTTAAATACCTTATATAAAATGATGAAGTAGAACTAGCCTTCCAAATCTGCAGATAAGGAACCCGTATTGGAGGGCTGTGCATAGTCCTCTTTTCAATGTTCAAAACTCCCTTAATACAGTAGAAACTAACACAACACTATAAAGCAACTATGTGCCAATAAAAACTAATTTAAAAAGAAAAAAATTCCTCTGCATGTACTATCTTTCTCATTCATTCTTTAAACCTGCTGTTCCTCTTTGTTTATGAACTTCTGCCCTAGCTACCGTAGGTTTCTTTCTTTCTCCTTTATCTCTCATCCTCATTCACTTTCCATTTTCAATTGGTGAAAATAATCCAGGCCATAGCAGATATCATTAAAGATGAAATTCATGATATGTCTGCAATGAAGACAAGGAAATCCTTACATTTCAAAACTAAAGAAGTCTCTTACAGTCAGTGAAAATGGATACATTTAAAAATAGTCACAGCCCATACCTTCTTATAATCAAACTGCATTTTCCCAAGTACTTGCATTCAAAACATTTTCCATTCTTAGAATATTGGTTATATTTTAATTATTAACATAAGCCTTTCTTCTATTAATATTTTACTGCAAATGTACACGATTTCTACAGTAGGATGAGTTGGGTAGACTTTTGAAAAGTAGCCCAAAGATGTTTACAGTAGTGTTCTGATGAAGGATTTTAAAAGGAACTTTTGGACTACAACCTATTTGCTGGGGTTTGGCATAGTCTTGATTCCTGCTTGAATTTCCTGAAAAATCACAATAAGTTATTTCAGGAAAAACAGTTGCCAAACTTTCTGACAAGTCACAATGAATGGTTAAATTCTGAAAGGTCAACCAGCCATCTTTTGGCTCCCATCTCCTCTTTAAAACCAAGCTATTTTGAGAATTTCCATTCCTCATGCTCTTTTTCTTCCCAACCCTGACACTATTTGTATCCCCTCAGTGGCATTTTTTTTTTTTTTTGACTCAGGAAAACTTAAATAAGTTCCAAGATTGCAGAAGAGCCTTATTATTTGATGATTGTGGGTCTTGTCTGGGAAAAACTCCAAACATAGATTTGCCATTTTAAGCAATTCCTTTGAATTCTCACTCTATTGTCAGCAATAGTTCGGTATTATTGGTTTATTATTGATTTTTTTCCTTCCATTTACATAAGTTAACTAGGCACTCCAATTTTCTCTTCTCTCTTATGTTTTCTTAGTTTTTAAGTCCTTGAATGACTATATTGTTTCAGCTTTTTGAATTGTGGAGAACACACACACGATACCTTGCCATTATCACAAACCCATAATCTTTTCCCCTTCAGCACCATGACTATTTCTTCTTTATAATCTTCCTTCTTTCTCTTTACCCTACTTTAATATAATCAGCTGCCACATTCTGTCAATTTTCCCTTTAAAGTATATTTCAGGTTCATCTTTTTCTCTGACTTCCCACTGGCACTATCCTGTCATAGGTCATCGAAGGTTCTTCTACACTCTCCCAGCCAGCTTTCCTGCACCCTCCTCCCCTCTCCACACCCATCCCCATGCCCCACCACACACTCAGTCCATATGGTTCATTATCCTGCTTAAAATATCCTGTGAGGGCAGGAAAGCACCTCCTATGCATTTAGGCACACCTCTTAATTCTCGCAGTCCTGCATGATAAATGTGACTTTCCTCATGTCATAAATGAGGAAGCTGACTTGCCCAAAGGTTAAGCAGCTTGTCCCAAATCACCCAACTTGTAAGTGTTCCAGTCACTGGCCCTTAAATTTGAAGAGGGAAGAGTTGTCTGTGTTGTAACAGAAAAATAAAGCATTAACAGAATGCAGATTTGATATTTACTCTCTTTAAAGTCAAGGAGTTAGACACACGTACAATTATTACCACATCAAGGGCAACGACTGTCAAGAGATGGGGTTTACACCAGACAAGTAGAAATCAGAGAGCCTGCTCTCAAAGAATTTATAATCTAATTGGTCAGAGTATGCATCTAGTACATGCTAGATATACAGCACATGCTAGATAAATACTTGCTTAAGCCAGGACCAAGGAATGGAAGGAATCTGTTAGTCTCTTTCTGGCTTGTCATAGGATGCTTCTTAATATAAAGGGCTCTGACACTTCCTCCTAACCCAGTCCCAAAGAATATCAGAACAATACACTGTTAGGAAAAAAAAAAAAAAAGATGTGGAGATTACTGGGCTGCCTTCCAGCCACAGATCTATTTATTTTTCCCTAACAACAAGATAACTATTGCTGGATATTATTATGGGATTTTTCCATATGTCATTTAGTTAGGACAGTGACGACCCATTGCAGCCTTTTAAAGTGCTCTGGTCTTCTGCCAGCTTACCTCACTGTACAATTTTATCTTTGGTTTTTATTTTTATGATTATTCAAACTTCCCATTGCCTCACCAATCCTTCATTTGACCACTGCGGCTGTGGACTACACACCTCGACAAAGACCCCCTTGGAAAGGGTTTTTTTCACTTGCGGTGGGCTCCTTTGAAACAAGTTCTTGCTACGTTCAACATTTTGGCAAACAAGGACAAGTTCAAGGAAATTGGAGGCCGAACTCGACAGAGCACTGGGTGCAGCTGCTGGCCCAGCTGTGCAATGATTCTCAACTGGTCCATTACCTCCAAACTCAACTATTCAGCACAGCCTTCCCTAGTCCAGCTCTCCTGTTGGTCTAATATATTTGGCAACAGCCATTATTTCAGAAATGAATGCTCGTGTGTATTTATAGCAAATCGCGTGCCTGCTCTATCAACAATTAAAGAGATTAGGATTCAGCAGACATATTCCTCTAATTAGGACAAGATGGAAGATACAGCATACGGAATGCTGCAGTTTGGTCAAGGTTTATCCTTTCCTAACAAGACTGCCATGCTGTCTCTCATCACCCAAACAGCCCCTCACTCCTATGGCCACCTCACTCCCTGCAAGACATGCACTGTGTCTGTCCCACAGAATTTTCAGGCAGGGGATTCTGTTTGCAACTGACATTTCCAGTTTCCCCTTCCTCCCTCTTTCAAACCACACCAGAGCCTTGAATGGACTGTTTCTAGGCTTGTTTTGAAAATAACGTGGACAGCACCATGTGGCCGCTAAGTTCACTCAGTTACACCCTTTCCTTGGAGCTTTGGTGGATGCTATAAGCTCACACTTATGTGGTCTCTCCTCTGAACAAAAGCCCGAACTCAGTGTCTGGGCCATAAATTCCATCTTGCCTCACTCTTGCCCATGCATTATTTAAGCAATCTTCTCAGTGAAGCCGGCATGAGAATTTCCCTCTGAGTAACAATCAGTGAGCGCCTTCCGCGCTGTTCTAACGGGAAATGTAGGCTATCTGAGAGAGTTCCACCCATTCACAGTCTTGATAATGAAATATGATAATCTAATTTGGTAAAAATAAACTGTGAAATCAGAGATTTGAGGCAAAAACTTTAAAGATGCAATTCAGACGAGCAATCAATGCTTATTCAGTTTCTGTACTATCTCAGCTTTCTCCCTGTGCAGATGCTTAAGTGATGCTAAATTAAATAATTGACAAATTTTTAAAACTGCTGGAAATTACCATCTGTACTTAATTTTGGAATATAAAAAGGTCCATAGAAAACACCCTTTATGATTATTTTGTCTAATAACAGATATGAAACAATACAAACATCCCAGTCATAAAAATATAATGCGTTTCGAGCAGTCTGGTTTATACATTCAAACAGTTTTTCAAAACAAAAGACCACAGGAGGAGTGAAAAGCTGGGTTACCAATCTGTTTTTTCAAATGAATGGCAAAAGAACTGAGTTTTCAGTTTAAAATCTATCCCTCTAGCCCTCACCTCCCCACAAAACCAAAACCAAAACCCCAAAAACTCACCCACAGGCTTCCTATAGACAGTAAAGATCACATCACTTTTTCACATTTCTCTTCTGGATAAACCCTGGGCTAAACTGTTCTCTGTTAAGAACTTTATTAGGTTGGTATTCCATTTATACAAAATGAAGTCTAGGACTGTAAATAAACATGCTTGAGGCTTCCATGAAAACAGAGAAAGAGAAACAATCTCCCTGCGTGGGAACACACTGGCAAATACGTGGATAAAACAAGCTGAAACTTACACCAGACTCTCCTCCCAGGTCCAGCTCGGCAGGAGCCCCTAAAGGTACATTCTAGATTTTTTTAATCCATGTTCTGCTCTTCTCACTGAGGGGACTACTCAGGCACATGGTCAAGTTGCAATCAGCTTCTCCCTCAGTGATGTATAAGAGCTGGGCTGATTTATCTCGTCTTTCTGCAGCATATTAGCACTAATGTTCCTGCGTCTGCATCCTACCTTTCTTTAGCCGTAGCCCGGGCTTTATCATTGGTAATCTAAATTAAAGAGCCAGTGAACAGAAAAGGGTTGTTGTCCCCCACCCCTCCCTGTTTTCCATGAAACAAATGCCAGGCAGTCATTCCCGGACAAGGATTCCACTGTTTATTCTATGGAGCCTCCTCTTCAGTATCCCATTGAGACTGGAAGACAATTGCAAAAGGAGAGGACCAGCGAGACTGTCTTAGTTCAGAGGTTTACTTATGACTTATTCTCTAAAACGGAGCAGATGGCCTCAGGAATTACTAGAGAAAGCTGTCATTTGCCGGTTTTTCAGTCTAGAATACAGAATTGACACTATTTACAACAACAGAGTAACTTGATCCTCCACTTACTGCCTGGGGTGCAGCACACCTTTCAGTGACTTTTTTTTTGCCCTGAGAAATCTCCTCCTTTCCCCACTGATGTTTATTTTATACATGCTTCCATGTTCAACTTACTGTGGAATATGAGTGCTATGATTTAGCAAGTTGAACACAAGAAGCATAAAGTCCTATAAAAAATGGAAGGGAAAAAAATCAAACAAATTATTAACCTTGTTATAACTTTCTATCCACAAACTAGCTGAAGCAGGAGCAAAATGCTCTATTTAATTCAGGAGTTGTCAGTTCCTGTTAGATACATTTAAATTTTTCTCCAGTTCCACAAATGTTTGGGAAGAGGAAACATATCAATAAGTTTTCATAAGAAACTTTTTGATCCCTTGAAAAAAATAAAAAAGAAAGTTTTTGATCTCTTGAAAATGTTGCCATCTCAGCAGCACCTCAATGCTTTTAACTCAGGTTTCCAAGAATTACTGGAATACTACTAGCTTTGTTTTCACATTTGAAACAACAAAACTTCTTTAACAGCTGTTATGCAGCAGCATTTGTGGGTAACTATAGTAAGTTTCATCTTTATTTTTGTGTATTTTGTTAAAACATTGTTTTAATAATTTTAAACATGTATACTGCATTTTTAATTTTGCTTTTGAAAATTAATAAACTATGACACAGACATATAATATAGACTTGCCACTTTTCATAGATTTAGAATATTAAATTCTCTAGCTCCTTGATATTTGCATTGCTTCGATTTTTCGTTATTAAAACTATGTCTCCTATCAGAAATGCAAAATACTCACATTCCGGGCTGTTGTGTCCCCTCCAACCCCTTCAAAAAAAAATTTAATCTCAAACTTTCTGCTTCCCAGCTCTTCTCAGAATTGCAGTCAAGACAGCACACTCAGTAGGGTTCCTTGAAGACTATCCAGAGTATCAGTTCTAGATTGTATCTCTGGGTTAAAATTTTCACATTTATATCAATTTCTACCCTCTAGAACTTGTTTATACTGAACTGCTCCACAAACATCCAGGGTAATTATTGAAAATTTTAGATTTGGGCTTGTCACTCAGTTGTTTAAAACTCTGCACAGCTTCCCGTTATTCTTAGGATGAAAGCCAAAATCTTTATCACGGCCTTCAAGGACTCAGTTTTATTTCAGTCGGAAGATAAGCCCACCTTCCCAGAACTGACTGGCTGGGATTCAGAACCATCAATCAATCAAGTATTGAACCCCTGCTCTTTACTGGCCAGTCAGCTCTGAACATGGTATCCGAGCACCAGTATGGGATGCTGAGAGAATTCCAAAAGCAAACATATAGGCCTTTTCTTTTAGTTTGAAAGTAACATACATGAATAAGATCTCATTAGTTCACATGTCAGCTTATAAACTATGACAAAATCAATATGAAGCAAGTCAGACTCAAAAATGCAAAGTGAAGATAAAATCAAGAGTAAAAAGAATTAGGTGAAATTAAACATTAGATGAATGTTAACTGAAACTGACTTAGGCTAGAGGAGAAAAGGGGAAACAATTAAGAAGAAACTCCCAAATAAGTATTGCTCAAGCTTGGTATTCTTATGCTTCCAAGGTCTGTGGCTCACATGAGCTAAATTAGACTTACATTTTTTAAAATCAACTACTCCATGACCGTGCTTATGAGATTCTTCCTAGTTATTCCTAGATTTTCATTACATTACTGTTGATATTGCTGCTGCTGCTGCTAAGTCACTTCAGTCCTGTCCGACTCTGTGCGACCCCATAGACGGCAGCCCACCAGGCTCCCCCGTCCCTGGGATTCTCCAGGCAAGAATATTGAAGTGGGTTGCCATTTCCTTCTCCAATGCATGAAAGTGAAATCGGCCAGTCGTGTCCAACTCTTAGCGACTCCATGGACTGCAGCCTACCAGCCTCCTCTGTCCATGGGATTTTCGAGGCAAGAGTACTGGAGCGGGGTGCCATTGCCTTCTCCAACTGTTGATATTACTCTCCTTCAAAAGTTCTCTTTATTTTAGTCACAAAAACAACTATCTTATAAACTTCACTTTCTAAGTAAGATGGCCAGGGAGCCCAACACAGAACCTTGAAAATATGGGCTTTTTCATAACCTGAAGATCTACTTTGCAGTTAACCAAGAGCAACATGATCCTTTCATGCAACTTGTATGTAAGTTCATACATAAAATAATGTAAAGTCCCAAAGACATATGAAGCATCCACTAACAAAACCTTGACATAGTCCAATGTGTTAGGAATTGACACCACAAGGCCCCATGAATCACACAATATGTCTATGCTTCTCGCCACTGTTCAAATAAATTATACTATTAAAACCTCCCCCTTGGAAGAAATTCTAAGACTCTGAAACCAAACTACTGTGTTCAACTCACAGCTCTTGCCATTTACCAGCTGTATGATCTTAGGTAAGATACTTAAACTTATTGTAGCATGGGTGTGCTAAATTCATCTGCAAAGTGGAATAATGAGAGTTCTGCTTCTGGTCATGAATGTAACACCTTCTCAGTTTATAACAATTATAAACTCCAAATAAAATATTAAAAACAACAACTACTTGAAGGCACTGGAGAGTGACCACGAGCAGGCAGAAACTCATGGGAAGTTGACACTTGGAAGAATGGTTCTCCATAAACTACCCATTTTTTAAAAACTGCTTTACAACTAAGGGCAGGCCCAATTGGTCAGTTCTGCAGGGTGGCTATATCTCAGGTAGGAACTTGCCATCTTACTGGTTGGGGAATCAGAGGATAGAGTTCAGAGAGAAGACAGAAGCTGACAAAATGAAGGAGGAAATACAGAAAGAATAGGAAGCTCCAAATTCAATATATAAAATCTGATAACATTTACAGCTGATGCCAAAACTATACATATGTGGAACAGATTTCAAGCAGCCCAACTAAGGTGAAAACAACTAACCAGATTCTGCTGCTGTCACGGGGAAGACATACTTGAAATTTGGAATTCAAGTTCCATTAAGTTAATTACTTGTTAAAATAAAAAAGTTAATACTCTTGATGGGCATATAGCCAAATTCAGAAGCTCTATAACATTCCACTCACAATGTCCACAATACATTCCAAAATTACTAGTTATGCAAAGAATCAGAAAAATGTAACCCATCCTCAAAAGAAATGGTAATTCATAGAGACCAGCTCTGAGATGATGAAGATATTGGAATCAGCAAACAGAGTTTAAATCTGTTATTATAACTGTGCTAAAGAATATTTTAAAATTCACAGCAGAGAAGAGTACAAAAAAAAGAACCAATTTGGAAACTTGATAACTAAAGGATACAATATCTGAAAAAAGTTTCACTGGATAGACCTAACAAACAGAGGAAAGTAATAAGTATCACTGAACCTGAAGACAGAAAAATATAGATTATCCAATCTGAAGAGAAAAAAAACTTTAAAAATGAACAAAACCTCACATTCTAACTGAAATTCCAGAGAAATTGGCAAGGAAAGAATGGGCAAGAAAAAAAATGTTGAAGAAATAATCCAATTTTGCCAAGATTTGGTTTAAAAAACAACGTAAGTTTGCAAATTCAAAAATTCTTGTAATCTGCAAATAGAATAAATTAAAAACAAAATACAGTAAAAAATCATGCCAAGGGACATCATATTCAAACTGCTAAAATCCAAAGATAAAGAGAAAATCTTTCAAGCAACCTGGGGAAAACGGCATGAACAAGAGAAAACAATACTAATTTTTCATCACAAGTAATGGAGGCCAGCAGATAATGTAGTGAAACCTTTAAAGCACCAACAGGAAAAAAACAACTGTCAAGCTAGAGTTCTATATTGGGCAAAAAATTCTTAGACAATGAAGGCTTCCATTGTTTGCAGATAACACAATTGTTTCTAGCCGTGTCTGATTGTTTGTGACCCTTTGTAGCCCATCAGGCTCCTCTGTCCATGGGATTTCCCAGGCAAGAATACTGGAGTGGGTTGCCATTTCCTCCTCAGGGGATCTTCCCGAACCAGGGTTCTTCCTGACCCAGGGATCGAACCCGTCTCCTGCATCTCCTGCACTGCAGGCAGATTTTTCACCTGCTGAGCCACCAGGGAAGCCCTCATAGAAAAACTGTAAGAAATCTAAAATTGGTCAATAGTACCTATCTCATATAGTTGTTATAAAAATCAAATGAATTTAAATTTTAAAACTCAGAACTATGCCTGACACTTAGTAAGCACTATATATGCATTAAAAATTAAAAAAATACATCTAAATATAAAATCTGGGGGTGTTATATATTAGCTTATTGACAACGAGTACAGATTTATTTGTCAGAATAGCTAAAAGAGAGGCTACTTTAAGGAATAAGATTATCTTTGGTCAGTGGCCCAGGTTATGAAAACGTTAGTCACTCAGTCCTGTCCGACTTTTTGTGACCTCATGGACTGTAGCCCACCAGGCTCCTCGTCCATAGAATTCTCTAGGCGAGAATACTGGAGTGGGTTGCCATTTCCTTCGCCAAGGTTATGAAAGGGTTCAGGGCAAATAATACTTGGGAGGCCTAGAGAATGGTCAGTTCTGGCATTCCTAAAATAGGAAGATGAAGTTTGTTATGGAGGTCAAACTGTTTGTTACAGTTTGTTACAGAGAGTCACAGTTTGTTACTGTTCACAGAGTTACAATTTTATATGTGATTTATTATGTGTATAAAATTATACAAACTAATCCAGTTGTGTCTAAGGAGCAAATAACTTGCTGTGACCTATGTAAGTACTCTCCTGGCAGAATATCTATGAAAGACATGAAGTGAAAAAAAGGCAGCTTGTATAATAGTATATTTACACTATAACTTAATTTTCAATGCAAAAAAGATATGCAAATATGATCACTGCATTGCAATGTACATAGAAAAATTTCTGGAAATACCCAAATAAAAGTGTTAATTAGTAGTAGAGAGCCCTAGACAGTGGGAGGACTTTAATTTTTTACTTAATATCTTTGGCATAGTTTGAATTTTTTTTTAAAATATTGATATTTTTACTTTGTAATTAACAAAATAAATCCCTTACAGAGTCAAAAAATACATCAACACTTAAAAGTCACAATGCTTAGAGTATTTGTTTCCTAAGTCAAGTAAGATGAAAAGGACCCTTCCTTTGTGTTCTTTAAACAAAGCTAGTTTTATTTTAGACATCAAGAGCATATTCTAGAGGTTTTTGCCCCTAAAATCCCTCCCAGCATCCCACTTGGTGGGGATGAATTAAAAACCCCGGTCAGGTCAAAGTTTCAGTCTGTCTTCACGTGTAGGTTCATTAGAACAGAGAGCATGAAGGTCCTGGTGCCCCTGAAAGCCCACTTCACCCTGATTCACACTTTCTGACTTCTGAACCAGTCCAGGAACTGCTTTCCCCTACTCCTATCCCTGAATGCGTGGAGATAACGGAGACAAATCCAGGTCAGAGACAACCCATCACCTCAAGAGGCACAGAATTTTAAGTAGAATGACCTTAGAAAATGTTTAATTCATCCACAGACAACCAACCACTCTCCAGATAAGGAAACAGAAGTCTACAGACATAACTTGCCCAAGATCTCAGGGTTACTAAGTGAATACAGCAGGTCTCTTGAGCCCCAGGGTAGCATCTTTTTTATGATGATGGAGAAAGGGTCTAAAAGGTCCTATTGGTGCTGGACCAGGGGCTGTGCCTTCATAAACAGAGTACATACTAGGACGTAGGTTTGACCAGGAGCGGAAGAGAGTCATCTTCCTGCCTTTATCACAGACCTTCAAACTGAACTGCGAACCCCCAAAAGTGACTCTGTTATTCATTTACTCTCATTACTAGTGTTCCATAAGATGCATATACACTTTCTCTACAAATAATCCATTAGTACAGAAAAGGGAAGGTTTCCTATTTGAGATGTGCTTTCTGGCCACATCATTCAGAGATGCTTTTAGTATATAACTAACACTAATGAAGGTCTCTTGCTAGAATGTTTTCCACATTTTGGTCAGGCAATAGGAAACCTGGAAAAATTTAAATTAAAGCAATGTGTACTACTACGATCTATCATATTGGTTTTTTTTTTTTTTTTCTCTATAGTGGGAGCTATAAATCAGTTTCTAAAGTTTAAGAGGTAAACCAATGATTAGGTTCTGGAATTACTTAGAATCAATAAATCTGAGACTGATTTAATCACATTGCCTTGCAAACCTGTCCAGAACCATAAAAGGAAAACTCCCAAAGAACAGTCATGAGAGCACTCATGGCTTTTACATACATAAAAATCCGTATGTACAATCTAAAATAATGGATAGGCTATAAGAAATCTTTTTTACTATTTATCAAGACAAGTTCTCTAAAACCTCTCCTAGAGGTGGTTATTTATTAACATTGATTTCTGGCTATAATAATCACAGAATAATAAAACTGTTGCCTGGATTAAACATCACATTTTCCCACTAAGAGCAGACAAGCTTTCCAACAAATTATTGTAAGTTCCTCAAATACATTAGAAATACGATTCCTTTATGTATACCCTCACATCTGCAGGAATACATCTTGGGATTAAGGAGATGAACACCTATGTGCATTGTAAGAAGCTAAATGAGGATACATAAGTAGCAGCCCCTGGCTAGACATGAATGCTACCCACATTTATTATATTGCCATCTGCCCCCCTCCCAGACACTTCATTACTAATGATTTTCCAACACAAAAGCTTTTAAAAACTTTGATCTTTTGTGAAAATTCAGTAGGATAATAAAAACCTTCTAGCTGAACAGACAGACCAGGGCAGAAAGATCATCTCCTTAGCATTTGCCACAGAAAGTGTCATCTGCCCTGACTCCACCCTGGTGTTTCATTAAAGTGATGTCGTTCAAAATATGCAAATGACAGTAATAATTTGAACAAACAAATGAATTAGGTGAGCCTCTATAGGCAATTTACTTGGGGTAATTAAGAATGCTAAGTCAAACAAATTATTATTTTAAATGGCAAGTAAGCTTTAATTAAACTTGATTTCTATACTAAAATGAAACTACTAACCCAACAGAAGGCATCCTGTGTGAATTAAAAGGCAAAGTGCCAAGAAGGGAAAAAAACTAATGTACACTCTGCTTTTTGATTCACCAGATTAGGACGATGTATTCTCATTGGAATGAGCTCACAGAGAAGTATTTCTGTGCATGAATTTAGTATTGATATAATGCATCTGGGGTGCCTCAAGCACTAATGTATTTTAAATGGTAAGGATGCTAACCAAAATTAGAACCAACCCAAACCTAAGGTAATTTCTCTCCAACTAGCATCTCAAATTTTTTCTACCATTAAGAAAGGGAAACCAGCAGACTGTAGCCCACAGGGATTAAGAGTCCTCCCTAGGGGTTAGGGGAACATGGCGACCCAAAGCAGAGCCTCCACAGCCCTGCTAACCACCAACCAAACATACATGTGTATGATGGAGCAATCCAATGGGCCCCAATCAATAAACATGAAAAGAAAGCTGCCCAGAGAGGGCGGAAAATCTCCAGAACTATCCTGAGATGGACAAGACTAAAACATGATCCTATTAAAGTAGACTATACTTGTGGATTTGCTCCTACAGAACAATATAATAATTACAGACTGTTATGAAAGCTTCAAGTCTTCTCTGAGACTAGACATAAGTACGTCACTTCTCTAATGCTTTGTCCCAGGACCTGTAATGGGACTCTGATTAGACCCCAGCCACCAGCACTGGCAAGCAGAAAAGCCCTCACAGAACCACCTGTTTCCTTCTCCACATGAAGCACCTCTCCTGGTTTAGCCTCCTGGGTCTTCACTCTTCCAGCCCAGTGTTCCTCAGGAACACACAAGCTGAGTCCCGTCCTCTGCGCTCCTGGCTTTCTGGTCAGGCCGGGTGACCCAGGGCAATCATCAAGGAAGAAGCTACGAGTAGGAGCGGGTGGTGGCAGGACACAGCAGGGAGGGGCCTGGAGAAGTCATTCTAAGTCACTACCTCTGGCACCTGGATCCAGTCACCTGCCACACAAGACCATTTTCACATGGTCTCCCTAAATAGTCTGCCCTCAGGGGGACCCTGGGTATGCTATTATAATACTCATGACCATGGGAAGGAGTTGGTGTCAAGCCTGTGTTCCAAGGAGCAGAGAGAACTCCAGACTACTCCATTTTCTCTTCTGGACTTGTGCCTTCTCTCTGGAGAGGCAGCCATGGACTGACCTGAGGCCTCTCCTCCTATCTGAACCCACCCCTGGCCAAAACGGGATTCATTCATCCGATAACCACCAGGCACTGTCAACATGGCTTCCCTGGTGGCTCAGATGGTAAAGCGTCTGCCTGCCATGCGGAAGACCCGGGTTCAATCCCTGGGTCGGGAAGATCCCCTGGAGAAGGATATGGCAACCCACTCCAGTACGCTTGCCTGGAAAATTCCATGGACAGAGGAGCCTGGTAGGCTACAGTCCATGGGGTCGCAAAGAGTGGGACATGACTGAGCGACTTCACTTTCTTTCTTTCACTGTCAACGTGTTGGGCCAACACTGTACTCAGAGCATAGAGCAAGACATCGTTGCTGTTCTCAAACTGCCCACATTCCACAGACAGGCAAGACACACAAATAAGAATTACAAAATAGTGTGCTGGAAAGAGGATGGGATGCTTGCATCTGAGGAGCAAGGCAGTCGGGGGAGGGAACAGAGGGAACTGCCTGTGACTGAGCGTCAGTCCCATTGGAACGTGTCCACCCCCCAACCCACCAGAAGGGGAGCAGTGCATGGCATGAAAGAGCTTTGTCTCTCGAGTTAGACCAGAAATTCCAAGAGTGCTGAGGGCTTGGTATGTTTTCAGGGCTCAAGAAATGTTTGCTGAATAAATGAATGATCTAAGAATCTGGACCCGCCCCTGGGACATTTGGGGACAGAATCTTGGCTAGTGAGGCTCTCAGAGGGCATCTGATAATCCACCCCTCTAGAATTTATAGATAAAAGACTTATTTTAAAATATCTGCACAGAGGAAGTATTCTGGGCCCATACAATGTTTACAGGTGGAATGGATAGATATGATGTGGTAGATTCAGTCAATGAAATATTATTTGGCAATAAAAAAGAACTATCGACACATACTACACCCTGGATGAATTTTAAAAGCTTAACTCTCAGGGAAAGTAACCAGATACAGAGGTCACATGGTATATGGTACCACTGATAAGAAACATCCAGCAAAGGCAATTTCAAGAGAGACTGAAAGTAGACCAGTGGCACCTGGGGCTGGGGGAAGAATGAGATTAACTATAACCAGGTATGCAGGTTCTTACCAGAAGGATAAAACTGTTCTAAAACTGGACTATGGTGACAGCTGTACCACCCTGGACACAGATTAACTGAATTGTGTACTTGAAATGGGTGGATCTTATGATATATAAAATATACCTCAAGTTGTTTAAAAGTTTTCTAAGAGGAATCACAAGTTGTACATTTATACTCACACTGGCATGAAGAGGGCTGCTACATGTTTGCAAAAACAAAAAAGCCCAGATTTGAAAGAACCCCCACCCCATCTGCTCATTCCCACCCTCAAGGCCTTCCATCCCCCTTCCTAAAAAGTCTGCTTGTAGACACAAAGCAGATTAGTGGTTCCAGGACTGGAGGGAGTGGGGATGGGAAGTGACTGCTTAATGGGGACGGTTTCCTTATGAGGTGTTGAATCAGTTCTGGAACTAGATAGTGGTGATGGTTGCAAAATATTATAAACGTACTTAATGCCACTGAATCGCACCCTTCAAATGGTTAAAGTGGTAAATTTCATGTTATGTGTATTTTACCACAATCTTTTAAAATCTATTTTTTTTTTTTAAAAGGCCATGTTTGAGGAACATTTTCACATTTCCTTTTCATCTGCCAAACACACTCCCCAGCAGCCACAGAGGGGCCAGCTGCTGTCCCCAGCCGCCTCATGTCAGGATGTCTTAGTCCAGGTGACAACATAGCTCGCAGCAATTTGTTTGCTGCATGCTCTCCTCATTTTTTTCCCCTGGTTGGCAAACATCAGACATTAATTAAAAAAAAAAAAAAACAAAAAAAACCTGGGCTTGGTTTGTATTTTAATCCTGCCCACTTGAAACTGGCTGGCATCATTCAAAACAACATATGAAGGGACGTTCCCAGAGCTGTCAGACCATCTCATTAAGTGTTGCTACCAAAGCTTCCTGACTCCCTGAGAGTGTAGGAGGCAGTGACTCCTCCTGGCATGAATTTAACCATGATGTATTATGAAATACCTGCTGCTCAGTCAAAAATTCTGCAGGTCCACAAGGATCTAGGGCTGCCTGTTTCCACAGAACCCAAAAGCTAGCCTCTCCTGGAATCACTTCTATGTGGTTCCTATGGCAAATGTCCTAGGTCACTGGGATTAATGATAATTCCTGGATTACTTCTTTCACCAATATCATTGGCCTCAGTATTTCTATCAGACAATCTGAAGGGTGTGTTAAAACATTCTTTCCTTTTTCCCCTAAGGGACGATGGTTGCTAAAGAATTTAGTCAGTTGCCCAAGGATGTCCACTGATTTAGAGCTAGAACCCGGGTCTGAACATGCTCAGGATTTATGTATTTGATTGCTGTACTTAGGAAGTAAGAATGTTCAGCTGTAAAATATTTTCTACCTCAAAGATGACATTAAACTGATACTCTCATTTTAGAATTGCTTAAAATATGCCTGGTATTGAATGAACTAGGGAAAAAAAAAAAAAAAAAAAAAAACCTTTCAGGTTTCCAGTTGTGAAACAGTATTTGGAGAGCAAGTACTAAATGCCAAACGTCTAAAAGACCTCCTCAGAAGAAATCCTTACTGCCAGCCAAAAATCACAGGAACACACTGTGGCTGAATGTTTAAATCGTGTTTTTTAGACACTGGATAATTTTCTGACCATTAAAGATAATCACAGCCAAACCCAACAATAAAAGTAATTGAATCTCATGCTTGAGAAGCACACAGCTGATTCACGGTGAGGAGGAGGAGATGAAAGAAGCTCATGAGAGGAGGTCAGAAACCCAGGAGTAATTTTCCCTCCCAAGTTGAGCAGAGCCTGCCCATACAGTACACAAACCGGCGATGGAAGCCTGTCCTCACTGCCTGAGTGCTCTTCCCCGCTAGGACACACACTCCCAGGTGGCGCCAGAAAACCATCTACAGGTGTAAGAGATTTAACCCGGCCTCTGCTCCAGGTCAGGTCATTAAGATGAGGTTTCCAGGAGAGGACAGAGCGAGGCCACCTCCACTCAGGCCTCGGTAGACTGTGCCTGCTCCGAGGCTCCCAGGGGCCCTGGGCATACACAGGGCGCCTGACTTTCCCGGCAGTGCACAATGACCAACCATAAGATATAGCCTAACTTGAGGAGTGTGCATGAAAGTTTTTGCCTTACATTTATACCAACTGCATTATATCCTAAAGACGCCACACTGACCCTGACTGAAAAGGATTTACAAGCTAATGGCAAAAATACTAGCAGCCATACGAGATAAGCTAACCAACCAGTTGGTGCCAGAGCAAGGTCTATTTCTTCAAACATTTCATGTGTACCTATTTTGAGATCAAGCTGGTGGTCACAGAGAAGGTCTCAATGTTTTGGCCAGAAAAGAGATCCTCCTGTGGGAGCCTTGGGTAACTTTCTGAGCATCAGTATTCTCATCTATAAAATGGGTATTTGGGGCCACAATCTCAAACATATGAAATGCCTGCAATGGAATCATGCTAAGTGGGATAAATAGAGACAAAATATGACCTCCTGTCCTTGAGAGTTGAGTCTACATTTTTACTTAGCTCAAAAGAGTGACATGACTCCTGTCTTATTCTTTTCCCTTACTCCTCTTATCTAATTATATTTTACATCCTATATTCCACGGTCATGCCTCTCATACCTGTCACCTTTTTCTAGTCTACAGTCACCCTAGTCAGGCCTTATCCTGGCATGTGAGACTACTGTCATAAATTCCCAATTCACAGACCACCTCCAGCCTCCCCCCTCAACCTATCCTGCACTTTTCAGTCAGATCCTTCTCACTCATAATCACTGTGTTGACATCAAAACTCTAAAGACTCATCAGTGTCTAAGGAATCAAGTCCAGATTCCAGACTCTGGCTTAGATTCTTGCCCACGTTCCTATCCACAAATTCTCTGCTCCACCCAAAATAACCCTCGGATGCCTTTAACTTAACCACCTCTGCAACTTTAGCCCTATATTGCCGTGACCTGGGTGCAGACTATTCTACAAAACAGTCACCACAGTATCTCCATCCCATTTACTCTTCCCATACTGTGACTTTAACATGTCAAAGGCTGAGTCTACATTCCCTCCCCTTGAATCTGGGTGCACTTGGAACTATGACCAAAGCGGCAACGGATGACTTAACAAGGTAGATCATCAAACTGAAAGCACTTCTGCCTGGCTCTCTTGGGACACCAGCTTTTGTTACCCAGCCTTCATGCTAAGAGGGAGCCAAGCAGACACGTGGAAAGGCCATGTGTAGGTGCTCTGGTCATAAGTGCCAGCTCATCCCAGCTGACAAACCAGCATCAGCTCATAGACATGCAGCCTTCAGTTGATTCCAGCCCCCAACCATCCTCTGAACTGCCCCGGATGATCCTACATGGAGCAGAAACAACTGTTCTCTCCCATCCCCCTGTCCAGCTACCCACTATGCTTGATCCAAGTTGCAGATTCATGAGCAAAAGAAAAGAGTATAATTGTTTTAAGTGACTATGTTGGGGTGGTTTGTTATGTAGCAATAGGTAACCAGAATAGACTAAAATGCCCTCCCCTTCTTTTTGGCTTTCTCAAATCCTACCTGGCTTTCAAAAGCCCAGTACAGATCTTACCTTGTTCAAGATCTTAAGCTCACCCCAAATGATCTCTGTCTCTCTCTTGCTTGAAGCTTGAACAGTAGTCAATAAAGACTTACCATAATGGACCATAATCTCCTTGAAAGAGAAGGCCATGCCTATGTTTATTGAGAATACTTTCCTATCACTTGTGAGAATACCTTACACATAATAGGAGGTCTCTCTCTCTCTATATATATATATACACATATATATATATGTATAAATGGATAATTAATTTTCTGGTCTCCAGAGTAAAATGCACATAGTAGGTACTTACATGATATCATGACACGTTTACTATTAAAAAATAGGAAAAAAGACAATAAAAATTATCTTTAAGTGGAGGATCAGGTAGCAGCAGGAAATTCAAACTTTTCAAGACTTTAAACTGCTTTTCTACTGATTAAAGTAGATGCTTTTTAAATTAATGGTTTAAGGTCAGGAGTGGGTATGTGTATGTGTTTTCAGCCAAGCTGGTGTAGATTTGTATGTAGATTTATATGTCTCTTTGGGAACTGTTCCTTTGTTAACAATTAAACTGTATATGGGAGTTTGAGAAGTGGCAGTAACTATCCATGTTCTATGGTCATGTAATTACTCAAGCGTAATTAGAATATGGGAGGGTTTAGAGATAGGCAGAATGCTTCCTGTCAAATATGATCTGTATCAGGACTTCTTAAATTGGGGACCATGTACCCTCCATGGTTGTCACTGGATGGGCTTCATGAAATTCATGCCTAAAATTACGTACAAAATTTTGTGTATATTTGTATTCTAAGGCAAGCAATGGGGAAATACCAAAGCAGGTTTGGCTCTGCCACTGCCTAGCATGGTGGCCTTGGGGAAACCTTATAAGCTCCTAGCACCTGCTTCTGGATCTACTCTACTATAAAGACAGGGGGATGCACTAAAGCCATCAAGACATCTCAAGGCAGTTTCTTTGAGAAAGGCCCTGAAGTGGAAGGAGAGGGCTACCTCACTTGGTGTTTTTCCACTGTATTTTCTTTCCTATAAAAGAACAATAATATTTTGATTAAAATATGTATCTGCATTTACAACTGTTTATTTAATAAACTTTAAGTGCCTATGATGTGACAATCGCTGGTTATGAATTTCCCACTCAGTCTCTGAGACTTGGAAATTACTGAATAGACCACTCCAACACTGCACAGAATTCTAGAAGATAAAGTGGACAATAAAAATAGCAAAAACTAACAGCACAGAAGACCCAAAAAGCAAAGGATTCATCATTAAATGGGTAGAACAGGGATCGTGCAAAAGATCAAGTAGACACAGGGTACTACGTACGAACCAGGCTGATTAGGCTAATCTGTACTACAAGGTGAGGGTCCACTTGCTCCTCTGCCTTCCAGAATTGCATGCTCAGTTAAGAGAACAGCTTTCCTCCCTAGAGGAAACTCTTTAAAGACACAGAAGTAGATACTCTCCTTCCCAGAACCTCTGAACCAGCTCTCATAGGAATAGAGAATCAGAAATAAAAAGCAAGCAAACACAGATGCTTAATGGAACGGAAGACATATAATGAGTAATTTGAACCCAAGGATAATCTGAACATAATTCTTCTCATGCTCAATGATTTCAATAGGGGAAGTATGATTTTACAAAAGCTTTGAGTTACAGATAAAACAAAACCCAAAAAAGGTAAGTTTTCAACACTTAAGAGGATGAAAATATGACATTGACTATTTCATCATTTCTTGGTCCATCTACTGTCTCCCTTAATGTTAGTATTTTTAAACTTTTAAATATATATATGTGTGTATATATATATGACTTAATATGTCATATTTTCTGGATGTCATTTGAACGATGATGTGACTCTACTAATTATTCAATAATATTCTATGAATGAGTAAATAAAGTTTCCTACTAAAGCCCGAAATGTCAGTAAACCAAGGATGTGACTTTATAAGGAAGCTGAACCATTTTTCTAACTTATCACAAATAATATCCACAGTATATTTCTTTCATTAAAAGTAAAAGTATAAGTGGAGATTCTCAGTTTGTTGCTGCTAGGTTGAGGGTGGGGTGTGGAGTTCTACACGAGGAAGGGAATTTTCTCTGCTTGGTATATGGGGATCAGGGCAGGGGTTAGGAGACAGTCTTGTTTATTGCCCACATTTGAGAGCTGTGGTTAATTTGTGCTTAAGAAAAAAATAAGTGCAGTAAAGAACAACATAAGATACAAGTAAATTGGGTTTGGTTTTCTCCAATATGTGCATGTTTCATGCAATTCTTTCCCCTGGTTCTCCCCCATAACTGGGTGTTTCATAAATATGCCATACCTTTCTAGACTTGAGATAAATTTGTACAAGTGTGAACAAAGCGCCTGGGGCAGAGAAAGTATTTGGGGTGTCCCATATCTACAAATTATATTTTTAAATGTATATATAAAGTCTTCTGGAATCACCTCCAGAATGAAGGCGACCCTATGATAAAATTAAAAAAGGTATATCTATGCAGTAAAAACTAAATATGGTAGTCATCACCAGCATGTTCAGAAAAACCTTAAGATACTCACTTTATACTATGCATTAGATTCCTTAGACAAAGCTGCCTCAGGATTCTTCCTTTTGGTCATAAATCAAATAACCACAAGCTGATATATAATGGTATATTACTTCATTTTCTCTAAGTCAATCATTTTAGAATGAAAACACATTGCAGGCAAAACAAAGGTGGAAAATGGTAGATTATCTTTCACTCTAATTTCCCAGAGGTTGGATTATTTGATCATCTTGGTATGATGGACCAACCAGGACTTTGAGATCCCTACAAAGTGGGCTGAGGTTGAAATAAGGAAGACATTTCTGAGGTGGATGGTCCTTCACATCATGATTTGTACAGACATAAACATATCTCATCTCTCAGGAAAACAGAAGGAAGACCTTCCAATGATATGTATGTAGGAAATAACAGGAAGGGCTAAAATAAAAACATATCTTATACAAAGTATCTCTTGATTTTTCACCTCAGGGTCTTATAAGCAGCATGACCAGCACAGTAGCTACTTCATATTTGTTGAATTTAACTTGATGTTATAGATTCCAGTTTCTTCATAAATATCAGTGAGAATGAAACACTACACCATATTTAGGCCACTGCTGAGTAAATATAAGTATTTTTCTTACATATATTGCATTCAACAGGGTTGAAATTGGGGGGGGGGGTGTTGGGTTGGTTTATTTGTTTATTGGTTTGTCTGTCTGGTTGGTTGGTTTGTTGCTGACATTGTTTGATCACAGGACAGTAAGAGAGAAATAGTACAACCCAAATCATGAGGTATGAAGTCAGATAAGGCTAGCTTAAATCCTACCTTCTTCACTTTACCAGCCATTCAAGCTTGGGCAAGTTCCTTAATCTCTCCAAGTCTCAGATTTCTTACTTACAAAATGGATTAATAATCCCTACTGGCCAGGGTTATTAGGAGGATTAAATGAGACAATAATATATATGATACCTACTTAGCATAATGACAAACTCACAGTAAACATTAGGCATATAGCTAATCTTAGGTTTATTATTACCTCATTAAGTCAGAGTTAGGATTAGACAAAATAATACATCGAGGCACTTACAATGGTTCTTGACATATAATTAATGCTAATGCTCAAGTTCTAGAAGGACACGGTTTAATACACATGAGCCATCTTCCTTACATAACCCATGGAGTTCTCTCACATGACAGTTCTCCTGGCCACGTGGTTTTTTGTGCCATGGGAGCTCATGCATAGGTCTATACACCTGGTGAGTCTCTCACTCAGCGTTAACTCTAAAAATGCTTTCCAGTTGTCAGAAATCACAAAAAATAGAAAGAAGCATCAGCATCTTTGGGTCTGCAATGAGAACGCTAGGAAACGTGACTGCTTTGATGTGACACTTGTGGATGTTGAAGGCACTAGCATCAAAGACACTCCCATGTAGCCATGAGCTATTTTCAGCCCTCTGTGCATTTCCTGGTTCTACCTGGATGAGACATGTGCACACAAAAGCAATTTGTCATACATGCCACTCAACTAATTATGGCCTGAGTGACCTCCTGTGTCACGTCCTCAAGCTCTTTGCATGACTCATCATTCAGATGGGAAGCAGGAAGCCCTCCCATGGGGGTTGGGCGTGGGGAGGAAGTCAGAGGATGCCACACCTCAGGACAATACCCTTCCTACCACAGCAGTGTTGTTATTCTCAACTACTCGGCAACACCCAAACAGAGCGTGTTTAATCACCCCATCAGAAAGGAAGACCGGGGCTGTGAGTTTACTCTGGTGTCACATTTGAGACATCATGTGACAGTTCAGTTCAGTTCAGTTGCTCAGTCGTGTCCGACTCTTTGTGACCCCATGAATCGCAGCACTCCAGGCCTCCCTGTCCATCACCATCTCCCGGAGTTTACTCAAACTCATGCCCATCGAGTCGGTGATGCCATCCAGCCACTTCATCCTCTGTCGCCCCCTTCTCCTCCAGCCCCCAATCCCTCCCAGCATCAGGGTCTTTTCCAATGAGTCAACACTTCACATGAGGTGGCCAAAGTATTGGAGTTTCAGCTTCAACATCAGTCCTTCCAATGAACACACAGGACTGATCTCCTTTAGGATGGCCTGGTTGGATCTCCTTGCACTCCAAGCGACTCTCAAGAGTCTTCTCCAACACCACAGTTCAAAAGCATCAATTTATCGGCACTCAGCTTTCCTCACAGCCTAACTCTCACATCCATACACGACCACTGGAAAAACCATAGCCTTGACCAGATGGACCTTTGTTGGCAAAGTAATGTCTCTGCTTTTTAATATGCTCTCTAGGTTGGTCATAACTTTCCTTCCAAGGAGTAAGGGTCTTTTAATTTCATGGCTGCAGTCACCATCTGCAGTGATTTTGGAGCCCAAAAAAATAAAGTCTGACACTGTTTCCACTGTCTCCCCATCTATTTGCCATGAAGTGATGGGACCAGATGCCATGATCTTAGTTTTCTGAATGTTAAGCTTTAAGCCAACTTTTTCACTCTCCTCTTTCACTTTCATCAAGAGGCTTTTTAGTTCTTCTTCACTCTCTGCCATAAGGGTGGTATCATCTGTATATCTGAGGTTATTGATATTTCTCCTGGCAATCTTGATTCCAGCTTGTGCTTCCTCCAGCCCAGCGTTTCTCATGATGTACTCTGCATATAAGTTAAATAAGCAGGGTGACAATATACAGCCTTGACGTACTCCTTTTCCTATTTGGAACCAGTCTGTTGGTCCATGTCCAGTTCTAACTGTTGCTTCCTGAACTGCATACAGGTTTCTCAAGAGGCAGGTCAGGTGGTCAGGTATTCCCATCTCTTTCAGAATTTTCCACAGTTTATTGTGATCCACACAGTTGAAGGCTTTGGCGTAGTCAATAAAGCAGAAATAGATGTTTTTCTGGAACTCTCTTGCTTTTTCGATGATCCAGCGGATATTGACAATTTGATCTCTGGTTCCTCTGCCTTTTCTAAAACCAGCTTGAACATCTGGAAGTTCTCGGTTCACGTATTGCTGAAGCCTGGCTTGGAGAATTTTGAGCATTACTTTACTAGCGTGTGAGATGAGTGCAATTGTGCGGTAGTTTGAGCATTCTTTGGGATTGCCTTTCTTAGGGATTGGAATGAAAATTGACCTTTTCCAGTCCTTTGGCCACTGCTGTGACAAAGAGCTATTAATACAACCAAGGGCCCATTCCACTGACCCCTTGTCCAGGTGATGTCTGGTGGTTTCAAAGCACCAAACCTCCAACCTCAAAACACAGAGACTCATCCCCTTTCAGCTTATTCTGGCATATCTCTTGGAAGTGACAGTTACTGCTGGTGCAGAACTCAGTGTAGGTAGGCAGAAGTGGGTATATCTTGCACCTATTTATGCAGACATACATGTCCAAACATGAGCAGTTTTGGGCACCTGAAGAAAGCTACTAGGAAAAGTTTTGTTGCCAAGATTGTTTGCTATTTATCAATTTGCATTTTTCAAATAAGTCAAGTCTACACCCAGTTGTGACATCTTTAATTGCACAGAGAGTATATTTCCATAATATAAGTCAGGAGTTACCCCACATTTCACTTGTGTTCAGAAGGTCTGGAATGGCCAGAAAGATCACCCTCATTCAAGGTCAGAGAAAGTTGGAAGAAGGATGCTCAATCTCATTCTCTTTCCAGCTGTAGACCCAACCCATACTCCCATCTGAAAATGGAAACCTTAGAACAATGAAAACCTCACTAGTCTTAGCTCTTTCATGACCCCAATCTTCCACTGCCACTGAGACTTTGACTTCAGAAGAAGAAATGGATAATGGCTAAGAGATATTATTATAGAATTGTGTGGCTTTTTAAAAAGCAATTTATCAATGTTTAATTTCTCACGAACACTGAGAATGTACTCTAATGATTTATGCTCATAAAATATAGTTAAATCAAATTATATATCTAAAGTTAATGAAATTCTTTCATTCAGTGTTTACCTATGCACTAGACACTCAGACTCTCTTAACAATACAAGCTATGTTTTATCTTATTAATAGGTGAGAAAACTGGGGTGCAAACTTCTGGCTCAATATCACACAGCCAGGGAGTGATAAAACCTCATTTGACCCAAGTCTGTCTGACACCCAGGTCATGTGCTTTCCACCTGAAAAACTGTCCCCTCTATTCATTTATGAACTTGCATATTAGGATAGAATGTGATTGCAGCTTGAGGAACAATGTAGAAATGATATTCTATAAATCACTCTTTTTTTGGCTGCGCTGTGCAGCATGCAGGATCTCTGTTCCTCAACCAGGGATCTAACCTGCACCTCCCGTGGTGGAAGCATGGAGTCTTAACCGCTGGAGCACCAGGGAAGTCCCCATACACCCTGTCTTAGGTGCTCCTTCCTCTGAGGTTTCTGAAGCTGCCTCTGCTGTCTTCCACACTTGGTTTGATCCTGTTTTTCTAGAATGACTAATGGGCAATGCACTGAGCACCTGTGAATGATCAGATCCTGGAACAAAAGTGGAATTACTTCAACCCTTTATACAAGATTTTTAACTCCAACTCTACAATTCCACAAAAAGCATCAGATCTTTAAAGAGAACGAGAGACCTTGTACCAAATGCTGATTGTTGATCAGGCCAAGAAAAACAGCAGGTGATATAATTTTAAAATGCATTCTTTCCTGTAGTTTCCCCCAAATAGATAAGGATGAATTATTGCTGGGAATTGTACTTTGCAGCCAACAGATCCAGCAATCAACTAACTTGAGATTAGCTTCCTGAAGAAGTGTCTCCCCAGAAGCAAAAGGATAAAAACATTAACTGTGTAAATTAAAACAACTTCCAGAAGAAGTGGTAGACAACAAAATGCCTGAAAGTTTTGCTTTATAGTAATATGTCTTTAGGGATGTGTAACTGGGGCATGGTTCAAGAGGGAGATTAGAGGAAAAAATTAATGAAATAAATGTCTTGAGGAAGAAAATCATAAAGCAAGTCAGCAAATGTTTTCCCAGTCATAAATGCCTGGTCACAAAATATATCTCAAACAAAAACTTGGAAAAGCTATTTCAACTCATATGACAATAGATTACCAAAGGATATAAACCAATCATTTGGAGATTTAAAAAAAATACAACATACCAAGGGATATTTTAAAAGATACTTTCTCACCTAGATGTCCATCAACAGATGAATGGATAAAGAAGCTATGGTACACACATACAATGGAATATTACTCAGCCATAAAAAGGAACACATTTGAATTAGTTCTAATGAGGTGGATGAACCTACAGCCTATTATACAAAGTGAAGTAAGTTAGCAAGAGAAAAACAAATATGAACTCCAGAAAGATGGTACTGATGAAGGTATTATCAGGGCAGCAATGGAGACCCAGGCATAGAGAAGAGACTTGTGAATACAAGGCAGGGAAGGAGAGGATTTGACAAATGGAGAGAGTAACATGGAAATATACACAGTACCATACATAAAATAGATAGCCAGTGGGAATTTGCTGAATGACTCAAGGAGCTCAAACCTGGGCTCTGTGACAACCTAGAAGGGTGGGGTGGGAGGGAAGCTCAAGAGGGAGGGGACATACGTATACCTCTGGCTGATTCATGCTCATGTACGGCAGAAACCAACACAATAATGTAAAGCAACTGTCCTTCAATTAAAAATAAATAAACTAATGTTAAAAAAAGAAGATGCTTTCCCTCACTCATGATTAAGGAAAGAAAATAATATTAAGACTCCAGCTTTTTCCCTGGCAAATTTTTCAAACTTTGAAATTAGTGTTGAAGAAATGGTAAAACAGTAGGCTCATACACTGAGGAGAGTGTAAACTAGTGTAGATTTTCTGCAGTGTAATTAGAAAATACTCACCAGATGTTAAATTTCACATAATACCCATATAACTCCACAGGTAAGTATTTACTCCACAAAAGTACATCCAGATATATGTGTAAGAATGTCCATACACATGGACGCTGCAGCACTGTTTATGAGAACACAAACCAACGTAAGCATCTGACAGCAGGGTAACGGGTGAAATAACTGCAGTAACCCAGCCAGTAGGAAACTCTGTAGCATAACCTGGTTAATCTGCATGGACTGAGACAGAGGGTCTCTCAGTGGAAAAAAGCAAGTTATAGACACTGTGAATGATGTAATCCCATTTATGGAAGTGTGCAAATTTAAATGTTTTTAATGTACATATCATTATATCATTATTGCTCATAACAAACCAGTGTAAAATTTAATGGCTTAAAACAATGACTTACTTCTTATAATTGTGTTGGGCTCTCTGGGTGGTTCTTCTGGAGCTTACTCAGGTAGTTGGAGTCAGCTGGGGTGGGGGGTGAAAGGATGAGGTAAAATGGACTCATTTCTCTAGGGCTTCAGCTGGTATGGCTGAAATGACTAGACTGAACCACATGGTTCTTCATTTTGGGCATCTCTGCACAATGGAGGAAACACTCCCAGAGCACAAGCATGAACCTATAGGGCCTATACAGGCCAACATGCAAAGTCAAATCACTCCCCTAGCATTCTACTGGTCAAAGCACATCTCAGTCCCAGTCTGGATTCAAGAGAAAAGCAAACTCCATCTCTAGATCGGAAAATCTGCAAAGAATCTGTGGTCATAATTAATCTACCACTTCACATGTATGCATCTACCTATCTATAGCTATGTCCAGCTTTAAGTATCTGAAATGTTCATGAAGAAACCAGATGATTTCCTCAAAACTACAATGAGATATCACCTCACACTAGTCAGAATGGCCATCATCAAAAAGTCTACAAACAATAAATGCTGGAGACGGTGTGGAGAAAAGGGAACGCTTCTGCACTGTTGCTGCTGCTGCTGCTAAGTCACTTCAGTCGTGTCCAACTCTGTGCGACCCCATAGACGGCAGCCCACCAGGCTCCTCCATCCCTGGGATTCTCCAGGCAAGAACACTGGAGTGGGTTGCCATTTCCTTCTCCAATGCAAGAAAGTGAAAAGTGGAAGTGAAGTCGCTCAGTTGTGTCTGACTCCTAGTGACCCCATGGACTGCAGCCCACCAGGCTCCTCCGTCCATGGGATTTTCCAGGCAAGAGGACTGCACTATTAGTGGGAGTGTAAATTGATACAGCCACTATGGAAGATGGTATGGAGATTTCTTAAAAAACTAGGAATAAAACCACCATATGACCCAGCATTCCCAATCCTAGGCATATACCCTGAGGAAACCAAAACTGAAAAAGACACATGTATCCCATTGTTCGTTGCAGCACCATGTACAATAGCTAGAACATGGAAGCAACCTAGATGTCCATCGACAGATGAATAGATAAAGAAGCTGTGGTACCTAAACACAATAGAGTATTACTCAGCCATAAAAAGGAATGCATTTGAGTCAGTTCTAATTAAGGGGATGAACCTGGAACCTATTATACAGAGTGAAGTGAGTCAGAAAGAGAAAGATAAATATAGTATTCTAATACATATATACGGAATCTTGAAAAATGGTACTGAAGAATTTATTTACAGGGCAGCAATGAAGAAACAGACAGAATAGACTTATGGACATGGGGAGAGGGGAGGAGAGGGTGAGATGTACAGAAAGAGTAACGTGGAAACTTACATTACCGTATGTGAAATAGATAGCCAACAGGAATTTGCTGTATGGCTCAGAAAACTCAAACAGGGGCTCTGTATCAATCTAGAGGGGTGGGATGGGGAGGGAGATGGGAGGGAGGTTCAAAAGGGAGGGGTTATGGCAACCCACTCCAGTATTCTTGCCTGGAAAATTCCATGGACTGAGGAGCCTGGTAGGCTACAGTCCATGGGGTTGCAAAGAGTCGGACACGACTGAGCAACTTCACTTCTCTTCATATGTATACCCATGACTGATTCATGTTGAGGTTTGACAGAAAACAACAAAATTTGTAAGGCAATTATCCTTTAATAAAAAAATTTTTTAAAAAATCAGTGAGGCAGAGGTGAATGTGGCACATTCCTGTAGGTTTCAAGGAGTTAGCATCTTTATTTGATTCTCACTGAATATCATAGTGGGCATTATGTCATGACTATAGAAAAGCTCGAATTTTTTAATGCCGTGCTTAAAGGGTGACAGTGATAGTAATTTTACAAACTTAAAAAAAAAAAAAGAAAAAGAAAGAAACAAGATGATTTCCTCTGGTAAGAAGGGCTGGGAAGTGAGTGGGGAAGGAAAAGGAAGAAACTTATTTTCTATTTCATGCCTTTCTATATTCAGGGCTGGCTCCATGAGCATGAGAACTGTGAGGTAGCTGGCATAGGGCCCCACACTCAGGCTCTGGAAAGTTTAATGCTCTGCTGTCACCATCTTGAAGTTCTTAATAATTTTATCTCTGAATATGTGCTTTGTAAGTGAAGTCCAGTGGAACAGCGGGGCACGTGTGTGAACGAAGGAGTCAGTGCAGTATGCACGCCTACTGTCCCGTGATGCCCTGTTTACATATAGCATTCACACGCCTCCTGAGGACAGAATTCAGGTGGACTCTTGGTGCCTGGGAGTTCAACTTAAGTCAAAGTGCAACATAAGCATGTTACATCTTCCAATGAGCAAATCCTGGTGTTACAGCCAGAGTCCCAGCTTTCTGGGATAACCAGAACTTGCTCTGAACACAGTAAGAATGCAAAAGCACTGACAAAGGAATGCGATCTTAGCCTTCCTTATTCATGTTACTTCCCTAGATTAGCCAGCCATGTCCAGTGAAAATAATGAGGAGGAGAAAGGAAAGCTAGGACAACTCACAGTCCTTTTCTTTCCTTTCAGTCTTCCCTTACTTATCCGTAAGCTAAAGAGGGATAATGTGGGCAGAAGGTGTGTGCATCAACTAAAGAAATAAAAACAGCTGAATCAGCTTTGTGCATGGTTTCCACTCTTCTGGTTAAAAAATGAAACACCTATGCATGTATGAGCTAGGAAACACTAACTGTGTAATTTCACTAATTCCACATACAAGTTAAATATTCTCAGTGTCGCTTTTCTAGCACTGTACTACGGGAAGATAAAGAGTAAATCTGTGCTAATGATTTAAATTTAAAATTTGTCTTAGAACAACACTATATAGCAAACAAGAAATATGATGAGTTCAGATTAAGAAGAAAGAAGAAAGGAAAAAGCTTTCTATTTTAGTACCCTTTTTTTTCCTCTGGGGAAAGAGACCTTGCATTTTTATTTTGCACTGGGCCCCACAAATTATGTAGTCAGCCTTGTTTATACTCTTTGACTTTGTATACATATGTCCTACTTCCGCATTTTAAAATAATAGTTTTTTTTAAACCATACTGCTCTCTTCTTTCACATTTTAGTTTTATGAGCTTTATGCTACCCTTTACTTCAAATCATCATCATAGACCTGTTTTAAAAAAACATGATAAGATCTGGGGGTTAGCAGCTGGAAAAAAAACAGGAACCCAAATGAAGAAACACTTTTAATAAAAACAAAGGCCATATTTCATATTATTCCTACTCTCTTTTTCTTTTGTGGGCAAAACACTCACTGATTTATAGCACTTGAATCATAATCAGCACAATGGAATTAAGCAAGAATAATATGTCAGATTAAAAAACCCAAACCCAATTTTATGAACTCAATTCATGACAGCTGCACTATCAACATAAATATTTATTCTCTCAAGGGCCATGGATGCAAGGTCATATACACCACATGGGACACTTGCCTTCACTGGTACACATATATCAACTCAGGAAATGCAAAAATAGAGGTTATTTACAGAAATAACTTATTATAAAATTAATACCAAAAGAAATTTCCCATGTTTTATTTACTAGCAAGATATCAATGTTGATATCCCAGAGTCATAATAATTAAACCTCTCTATTCAAATTGAAGGAAGTATTATTTTTACACTTTTTATATTTTTAATATTGCTAAACATGTATATTAGTTTGAATTTTCAAACTTTCAGTTCTCAATAATGAAAAACTAATATTCTACTACAAAGACTATTACATGCTTGGCTAGAATTTTTCGAGTTGAACCATAGTTACACTTTGCAATTAAGTTCTCAAATTTAAAAGATCAGATGATGCTGATAGGAGATTCAAGTTGTTGGAATTTAATAAAATAGTAAAGCAAACAGAGAAAATAAACTAAAACTCTGGCAGGTATGCTAGGGTCAATTTGTGTAAAGAATTTGAAACAAAATATCTTGAAAATTTTAGAATTAAAAAAATTTTTTTTCTTTCTTTAAGGGGTTGAGAAAAAAGTCAATTATCAGCTTTGGAAGTCTTGCTCAGTAATCAATCAAAGAATATTCTGCATAAAACATTCTACAGAAGATGCTCCAAAACAGGGGGTTGCTACTGCAAAAGACAGCTGTGATTGGGGACAGGGGTGAGAGAAAACTATACTTTCATTATAGATACCTACCCTAATTTTAGAATTATTTATTATCATTTTTTTTTTTTACCAAATGCATGCATTCCCTAGTCTCAATAAATTAAATTTCTCTAAAATAAAAAAATAAGATAGTCTTTTTACTTTGCACAATGGGCCATGCTTTAGCTAATTTTTAAAAGTATCATTGCCTGACCATCAGAATGGGAGAAAATATTTGCAAATGAAGCAACTGACAAGCCATTACTCTCCAAAATATACAAACAGCTTATGCAGCTTAATATCAAAGGAAAAAAAAACCCACCCAATAAAAACATGGGCAGGAGAAACATAGAAACATAGGCGTTTCTCCAAAGAAGACATACAGGGCCAAAAAACACATGAAATGATGCTCAACATCACTAATTAGAGAAATGAAAATCAAAACTCTATGAGGTACTACTTCACATCCATCAGAATGGCCATCAAAAGATCTACAAACAATAAATGTTGGAGAGAAGAAAAGGGAAGACTCTGACACTGTTGATGGGAATGTAAATTGGTATACAGTCATTATGGAGAACAGCATGGAGGTTCCTAAAAAACTAAAAACAGAACTACCAAATGACCTAGCAATCCGATTCCTTGGCATGTACCTGGAGAAAACCATAACTGGAAAAGATACATGTACCCCAATGTTCACTGCAGCACCATTTAAAATAGTCAGGACATGGAAGCAATCCAAATGTCCATCAACAGAGGAAAGGATAAAGAATATTCAGTTCAGTTCAGTTCAGTCGCTCAGTTGTGTCCGACTCTTTGCAACCCCATGAATCGCAGCACTCCAGGCCTCCCTGTCCATCACCAACTCCCGGAGTTTACGCAAACCCATGCCCATCGAGTCGGTGATGCCATCTAGCCATCCCATCCTCTGCCGTCCCCTTCTCTTCCTGCCCCCAATCCCTCCCAGCATCAGGGTCTTTTCCAATGAGTCAACTCTTCACATCAGGTGGCCAAAGTACTGGAGTTTCAGCTTCAGCATCAGTCCTTCCAATGAACACACAGGACTGATCTCCTTTAGGATGGACTGGTTGGATCTCCTTGCAGTCCAAGGGACTCTCAAGAGTCTTCTCCAACACCACAGTTCAAAAGCATCAATTTTTTGGTGCTCAGCTTTCTTCACAGTCCAACTCTCACATCCATACATGACCACTGGAAAAACCGTAACCTTGACCAGACGGACCTTTGTTGGCAAAGTAATGTCTCTGCTTTTTAATATGCTCTCTAGGTTGGTCATAACTTTCCTTCCAAGGAGTAAGTGTCTTTTAATTTCATGGCTGCAGTCACCATCTGCAGTGATTTTGGAGCCCCCCAAAATAAAGTCTGACACTGTTTCCACTGTCTCCCCAACTATTTCCCATGAGGTGATGGGACCAGATGCCATGATCTTAGTTTTCTGAATGTTAAGCTTTACTCAGCCACAAAAAAAGAATGAAATGCTGTTTGCAGCAACATGGATGGACCTGGAGATTGTCATACTAAGTGAAGTAAGTCAGACACAGAAAGTTAAATATCATATGATATCCCTTATGTGTTGTATCTAAGAAAACGGAACACAAATTAACTTATTTACAAAATTGAAGTAAAAGTACAGATATAGAAAACAAGCTTGTGGTTACCAGGGAATAACCTATATGGCCTATATGGGACAGAATCTTAAGGGGAAAAAAAGCGGATGTATATATTGATGTATATATAACTAATTTGTTGTATACCTGAAACTTACACATTATAAATCAACTATACCCCAATAAAATTTTTTTAAAAAAAGAATGAGGAAAAGAAAAAAATAAAAGTACCGTTGTCTAAAACTGTCCAATTAGTTTTATGGGCATCATTAAATGTGGATGGGGGGACTATGGAACTGAGAATTCAAAACCACACGTACATGAAAAATTATTAAAGTTCAATCATTTTGGAAATGAATACAAAATATTCAAATATGCTCTATTTAGAGGGACAATGGATCCATAAATTAGCATTTTTGTTTTGACCATAGAACTTGGCTTTTCTAATTATTTCTTTTTCACTACAAAGTTTCTAGATAACAATGGCAAAACCTTAAAGCCACAATGAAAATTATTTTTCTATCTCCAATTGCACCATCATTAAGTCTATAAAGATGCATTAAATTAAGAGTAAAGGTTCATTGCATTCTCCTACATAAACATGCTATCTAATCTGGTCTGGATCATTTTGATTTTGTGGAAAATGGTCCTTAATTTCCTTGGAAGTAACAGAACTCTTTCAGGTTAGGATGGCCTTCTTTTCAGAAAAATGTACACACAAAAAAATATTAGATTTGCAGATTTCTCAGTAACTGCTCCATAAACTCCCAGGGCTCACAAATTTCAGAGAAGAAGCACCTGCTCTGGATGATTCCTCTTTCCTGACTCTACCCACAGACCTATGTGCTAATGGACTAAATAAAGTTATTCTACTACTTGAGGACAAAACACAAACATTTGGGTCTAACCCTAAATTTTTTCTGAGCTAACGGAAACCTCTTTTTAGGCCAGAATTCCCCACAACTGAATTCAGGATACTTAAACTATATTCTTGAGACTAGGCTGGCACTAATTTAATGCTAAATAATTAATACGTAAAAAAGATGAGAATGACTACCGGCACTCAGTTGATGGTCAATAAAATTCACCTTTTATCATTAGTTACTATTCACATAGAAAGGCCCACCATGCACATGCAAAATACTAATAACCACGATATTTTTCATTCAGATCTGCCCTTTTGACAGATGCCATGGGCCCTTCAAATAGGATGCTCTAGGGGGCTCACCTTCCTCCTACATGAGATGGGAGAAGACTCCCCAAGTCCTGGAGAGAAAACATGGAGTGATGTGGAGCATTCTATGCCTCTGATAAAAGATGTTTTCACATGTTGCGATATAGGGAAGTCATTCTGGCTTACACACGAGTTAACTTGAATTTTATGCTAATTATAATTGCCTGTTTGTGGACTATCAAACAAACATCGTATATCTGCTCTAATTATTAAAGAAAAAGGTGCATTAACCAGAAGAGAATGTCCATGCTATAGACAAAGATTAAATGCATCCCTTCCTGGGACACTAATGCTGGTTCTCCTTCAGTGATAAGACTCCCTTTCCAGGGGCCAAGGCCACACTGACTGGCTGTACATGTGCTAGTCTGGTTTGCTTATTTTGAAACCTTGAAAAAGAAATATATCCCTGACTTGTTTAATGTTCTTCGTTCTGACAAGACATAAAACTGTGCTGAAAACCCTGCATCTCCAGAGCAGCATCTCAGAGTAACCTGGGAGCTGTCTTCTGGGCTGCTCCTCAGTTTGGTTCAAATAAAACTGTTCTATTCTTATTCCTGATTGTTTATTATCTTCACTGCCACCTTCTGTGACCCAAGGACCCAGGCTTGATAGCCACTAGGAACCCCACACCAGGTTCTGCAGAGCCCCCACTGAAAGCCCTAACTGATGAAGCCCTGCAGGCCTCCAAACCTGGGAGAAGCCAAGTGAACCCCCTAAGCGTGTCTATGAGAGCCCTTAATTCACTCTGGGTCAGTCTTGAAGCCACATTTGGCTTCGTGCTCAGGGGTCTCTTGGTCCCAGCACCTCTCGGCTCTCAGGTTTCTTGGTCTGCTTGTAGAATGGCAGTGCTCTGGGCCTTCATTTCCCATGAACTTTAGCAAGCCCAGATGCTGGCCATCCTGATACCCAGCCCCTGATCTGATCTCAACCTGTCCTTCTCAGCATCCTTGTCTTCTTGATCAACTGTATCCCCAGCTCCTCAGAAGGACACTCAGCCTCCTCCCTGCCATCCAGGCACAGACAGATCTGATTTAGAAAATGAACTGCCAAGAAGAAACACCCATGTGAAGAGGCTGCTGTCATTCCTTCCTGATGCTGTTCACTTGATCTGGAGGTGGGGCCTGGGAAATGTCAGAGGAGACATTGTCTGGGCTGGATCACGGGACAGAGGAGAAACAGGTGGTTGGACGCAAAGGGAACATTCAGGAAAGAGACTGGGAAGGCAGGATTGTAAAGGTAGTTAGCCAACCTGAAGTTCAGGTCTGTTAGGAAGGTCTTTCACTGAAGATGTGACCTTCAGTCTCTGGGTATGTTATGTGTTTTTGCTCCAGGGAGCAAACAGTTACACAGCTAGTCTCTGGAAAAGCTGGAGAAGGACTTCAGGAAGGTGAAGAAAGAAATAAAAAACCATGTTCTGATATGCACCCTTATGTTCATAGCAGCACCATTCACAATAGCCAAGACACAGAAACAACCTAAATGTACATCAACAGGTGGACAGACAAGGCAGATGTGGTACATATATTCAATGGAAAACTAATCAGCCATAAAAAAGAATGAAATAATGCCATTTGCAGCAACAAGGATGGACCCAGAGATTATCATACTACATGAAGTAAGTCAGAAAGAGAAAGACAAATACCATATATGTGGAGTCTAAAATATGGCACAAATGAATTTATCTAGGAAACAGACTCACAGGTATAGAACAGACTTGTGGCTGTCAACAGGAGGAACAGTTGGGGAGAGATGAATTGGGAGTTTGAGATTAGTACATGCAAACTATTATATATAGAAATGGATAAACAAGGCAGTCCTACTGGATAGCACAGAGAACCATATTCAATATCCTATAATGAACCATAATGCAGAAATATGAAAAACAATGTATATATAACTAAATTACTTTGATGTAGAGCAGAAATCAATGAAGCATTGTAAATCAACTATACTTAAATGAAAAAAAAAAAAAAGAAAGAAAACAACCCTGTTCTGCTCTCAGGAAAGGCCAGGAGGTTCTGATGGGCTCTTGTCTCCATGAAGAACCTGAGGATGAGAGAAGTGTGCCCTCTCACTGAGAGACCTGCTACGACCCACATGTGTCCCATCAGAACACAGGTGTGTTTCACCTGTGGCACCTGGGTCCTTTGCCTGTGTCTGGCAGCATCTTCCTGTCAATCACACTGGTGTCAGCCTCATGACGACACCTCACAGAGGAGGTTTTACTCTGGCAATTCTCCACCTGTGCCTGGCAGATGCTCTGTTCTCCTCCCACCTCCAGCCCCGCATGAGCCTCTGCTGGAGCTTGTGTCTATTCACATTGTAAGACTTATTTTCATACATTTCTCTTCATTAGACTGCAAGCTCCTTGTGGGCCACAGCCTGTTCAGATCTTTGTCCCAGTGCTCAGCCCCATCCCCTGGCATTTAGCGGATGCACAACTGATGCTTGCTGGCATGATTTAGGCTGATATGAATACGTGTATAAATTAGTAGAGGCAATAGGCTGGGAAAGGATGAATTCTCATCCTTCAAATTTAGAGAACTTTTTTTTTCCATTTATTTTTATTAGTTGGAGGCTAATTACTTTATAATATTGTAGTGGTTTTTGCCATACATTGACATGAATCAGCCATGGATTTACATGTGTTCCCCATCCTGATCCCCCCTCCCAAATTTAGAGAACTTTGGATGCCAAGGTGGACAGTTTGGACCCCTCCCCAGGCAGCAGTGAGGGCAGCACAATGTGACTGAGCAGCCCACGTGTCTGAACTTCTGCTGTGCGCTCATCCTTCACTGCTTCCCAGGCCATTGACCCGATGCTTCTTTGGGGCTGAGATAGATTACATCACATCATTTCTTCCTCCCCACCACCTGTGATAGGATTATTATCTTCCTCACCCTCTTTTTCTTTTTTCAAATGAAGGAGGTTTAGGAAGACTGTGATATTCCTGAAGACACAGAATTGGTTGGAAGCAAGGCCAGGCCTTTCATCATGACCCAGTCAACTCTCAATTTTTCTGAATGTTTGAAAGTTTGAATAAATAGTTGGAAGAGGAAAGAGACAAGTTTGATATTTCAGACCTAAAAGAAGTGTGTAAAAGAGGTCAGGATGAAGAATAACAAAATGTAAAGCAAAAGCAGAAAGCAAGAAAGAGAATCTGAAGGACGTTAATTCCCAAGTGTGCTAAAACATCTCCAAAAAATTATTAACAATACCAGGACTCACCAGGTAGTGCAATTATTGTTAGGAATTCATGTAAGTATTTTACTTTATTAATTTTCAATTATTAATGGTCCTCTTGCTTAATATTCCATCTCCTATGACAAAACCTTTGGAATTTATGGAAAATTGTGGTAGACTTAATGGATTTAGAAGTTATGTACATTAAATATTATGAAAAATGAAAACAGACCAAGAAAAAAATATTTGCAGGAATTACCAGAAAGGGTTAATGTCTCGAGCAAATACAGCAGTCACATAAATGGATAAATGCCAATCTATGTATGAGTAACATGTTCTGAAAGAGGGTGTATGTATAAGCAGTAAAGAAATACTGAAGAAAATCTCCACCATCTCAGCAGTAATCAAACACAATATGATGGAAATAAAAATACACATGTGCTGTGCTTAGTCGCTCAGTTGTGTCTGACTCTGAGATGCCAAAGACTGTAGCCCACCACACTTCTCTGTCCACGGGGATTCTCCAGGCAAGAATATGGGAGTGGGTTGCCATGCCCTCCTCCAAGGGATCTTCCCAACCCAGGGATCGAACTCAGGTCTCCTGCATTGTAGGTAGAGTCTTTACCACCTGAGCCACCAGGGAAACCCAAGAATACTGGAGTGGGTAGCCCATCCCTTCTTCAGGGGCTCTTCCCAACCTAGGAATGGAACCTGGGTCTCTTACATTGCAGGCAGATTCTTTACCAGCTTAAGTAAGAGTGTGTGTGTGTGTGTGTGTGTGTAAGTGTGTGTGTGTGTGTGTGTGTGTGTGTGTGTAAGTGTGTGTGTGTGTGTGTGTAAGTGTGTGTGTGTGTGTGTAAGTGTGTGTGTGTGTGTGTGTAAGTATATACACATATATATATATAAACAAACATATATGAAATCGTCATCCTGACCAAGGGTGGATGTAATAGGAATGCTCAAATACTCTTGGTGGCAGAATAAAAACCACTGAAAATAAATGTGATCATATTTATCAAGAGCCATAAAAGTTTTCATACCCTTCAACTAGTATTTCTTTTTCTGGGAATTTATCTTAAGTGATTCTCAATGTATAGGTCAGGTACAGATCAGAGATCTACGGGTTCATGAGTTCAAAACTCTTTTCATAGAAACACTAAGATAGAACTTGCCTTTTTCACCTTATCTCTTACAAGATCACAGTGAAATTTTCCAGGAGCTACGTGGTATATGAAGATAGCATTATTCTGACAACTAAGAGAACATGTGCTTGTAGGACTGGAATTTGGCGGTGATTTTGCACCTTATTCTTGCACTTTTAATAACCAGACCACATAGGTAACGTCTAATTACAAAGCCTCAAACAAATGCCACTCACTCGGTCTGTATAGTACCGATGGCCATTATCACTTAAATCTGGCAGAAACCCCAATTTGGAAGCAGAATGTCTGCCTAAGGGAAGGAATAACAGCACTTGGAAAAGTTAACACAGAGTAGTAAGGAACCAGCATATCATTCGTCGTAGAGCCTTAGCACAGGGCAGAGATGCCGGCCAGGGCCACACAGCAGGCGCGACTGCAGAGCCGCAGAGTGGATGCCTGAGCCCGGTGCTGGAAGACAGGGCTTCTCGGTAGATCCAGCTGCGGAGTTTTACGGAGCTCTGATGCCTAGCCCCTACCATCTAGAGGTCCTAGTTTCATTGGTCTAGAGACGGCCCATCATGAGACTTTTCTAACAACTCCCAGGAAATTCTCACATGGAACTAGTTTTATGAATTACAATTATAAATGATGAAAAAAACCAAAAAGTTCTTGCTTTTCAAGTCACATATTCTGATACTATATCAACTGCTGCCTATACCTTATCCTTTCCATTCACATAATCTGTGGCTGTGCCACCTTGAATTTGCAAACCAAAAGACACTAAATTGTTCAACTTATAAGGCACCTAACACTCAACATTAACTTGGATCACTGCTGTCAGCAAGGCAGGATGTCAGTAAAGGTACATTTATCTTACAAATAGGTGGTGGCCCAGGAAACTTTCCAAAAAGGCATTCAGCAAACTTGGGTGAAACCAGGAATAGTTTAGAATTTCAGGCCAGAACACTCAACCACATCAAGAGCCTTCAGAAGGTCTGTCTTGCATTTATTGGTTTGAGCTAGACAGCTCAAAACACTGAGGTCAGTGAGATCAACCAAAGCAAGACTGCAGGAATTCGGAGCTGCCGACTTTGGGGCAGGATTTCCTGCTGCTCCTTCCTCGGCGTCAGACACCCTGCCCTGGTGACTGGGCCCTAACCTCTCCACGGGGGCCTGCAGACTACACAGGAGTGGAATTCGGCCTGATGAGAGTAGGAAAGTCCCATGACCACAGGGCTCCTGACACATAAAGAGCTTAACAATATCCCCAGCCCACACCACGAGTTCCTTCTGAAAGTCTCAAGCTCTTAAAAGTTCTCCCAACTCACACTGCCTTTGCCTGGGGGACCCATTAAACTTCAGAACAGATTTCTCCAGTGATAACTGAACAACAAACAAAACACAAAGCCAGGCATTTGGAAATATAACGCATGACACCCTCAAGAGGGCAGGCAGACCCCTGAAGAAGCTCGCGCAAGCAGCTCAGGACAGGAGAAGGCAGGCCAGCACTACACAAGTGAGGAAGCCCAACCTCTTCTGTGTGGTCAGTCCCTTGGGACAAGGCTGCCTCAAACACTATAATTTGGTTAACTGACCCCAGTCCTTCAGGGAAGCTGAAAAATGGCCTTGTTAGCCACACAAGAATTCACCAGATCTCTTTGTCTTTGGATGAAATGATAGCCTGCATGGAAATTAATCTCTCCCCACCCACCCCCATATACCCTTCAGAATCCTGTATCTTTCCTGCAGTACCTTTCAGTTTGGTATCAGGGTGATTTGTGTTTATGTTTGTCTGTCTTCTCTGCTAGATCCTAAACCAGAAAGACAGATACAGAGCATTTTGTATCTCCCCATGGTGGGAGCCAAGTCTGCTTGCTAAGTATGACAGAAGCTTCTAGAGATGAAATTTCCCAAGAGGCATCAATTAACATTGAGCTGAGCAGCTCTTTAGCAAGTATGCAGCCTGACAGGTGAGCTGAGAGACAGAAGAGGGGTACTGCTAGGTTAAAGTGAAGGGAGAGGGTGGGGGAGTTGTTAATGGCATGCTGGCACATGCACAACCAGAGGAAGGATTTCAAAGCCTCTACCAACAGCAACTCCTAGAAGACATGAGTGTCCACTGCACACTCCGGAAATGAACACCCAAAGGAACACCAGCTAAGAAGGAATGACACCACTTACAGCACCCTGCCAGCAGCCCTACCAGCAACATCTGGGCATTTCTGGCACCTGCCAGCCAAGCCTTGATCTGTTCAGACCCCCTGGTCATCATCTGAGAAGCAGTGAGATCACAGCTTTCAGAGCTGGTGGGACTGCAAGTCATCAATAATGTAACAGAGTTTCCCATAAACACTAAGGACTTCATATAGTCTGAGAGCTCCAGGCATTCAGAGGGTGAAATACCATCACTCTCAATCTGCTTCCTTGCCCCAAATTCATTTTTAATAGATGCCAAAAAAAAAAAAAAAATAGATGCCATTCACTAAATACATATATTTAATATTAATGTGATACATGTAACTCTGCCTAATTAAGAACAAATATCTTTATCTTCTAGAAACATTTAAGATCATCTGGCTAAATAAACAAATCCTTCACCATCAGAAAAACGAGTCACTACTCCCCCCTACCACTCTCTCCCCACAAATAAAGATGAAATCAAATTATGTCAGTGCCATGGTACATATTTAGGTCTGGTGGAACTTCATTAGAAAAGCCAGAGATGTTTTAGAGTATAAAACCAAACTGCAAGCTGCAGCATGTAATTATTTCCCCACTAAAGAATAGATAAGAATCCATCCTGACCTTGCAGGGCATGCGTCCTTCTTTTCCTTTTTCTCAGTGTTCTCAGACATCCAGTGAAGAGCTGTCCTTCATCTGGACAGCAAAATGCACCTTCATCGCCGATAATTTCCTGTTAGGATCTGTTACTGTTAAGAGGATCTTGGTCCCGAGAGAGAACTGGGGCTGGTGCCTCTCTAGGAAAGCTCAGGAAGTCTTTTCTGATTGCCTCTGACTGCCTATGTGTATATAGATCTCTTTAACTTTAGTTACCTCCTAGTAACTTCACTCCCTTCCTCTCTGGATCTGAATCATTCTGCCACCCCGTGGAGAGGCTGGCGGACAGAGGAGTGAGAGCCTGGGGCAGACCTGAAGTCCTAGTCGGCCGAGCAGGCTTCCGCTCAGTTTAAAAGCAGCAGAACTGTGAGCAGAGGCGGGAGAACCAGCCAACAGGATGTGTGTGGCTGGAGTTCCTGGCACGAAGTCTTGGCTTTCATGTTTATTTTTGGATGTATTTTTCTTAGTCCTTTGATGCAAATTTCTGGCCTGGGAAGTAACCCTACAGTACAAACTCCAAAGTTGCCAAAAAGTCAGTACAGGCCTCTGACTTGGGAGAAAGCAGGTCACTTGGCTTTTAGGCTCTGGTTAATCCTCAGCTGGGGGTGGGGGAGACCCTGCATAGTAACAGGCAGGCCAGGGGCAGCCTACCTGAGGGTGGGTCACAGAATTCAACAGCTAGTCCTAGAGTTCAACATCTATGCATTTATTTGAAATATCAGTCTACCTTGAAAGGCTACCATTAATGCAAAAGTAAGACAACCTGAATTTTTTTGCATGCTAAATAAAGTATTAAAACCCACACAAAGGTCTTCTGAGATTTTTATGTTCTAAGATACTATGTTTTAAGTATTGGGCTTTAATTTTTCTGACAGCCCAAGACAGATAGGAACATCAAATCTATTCAAGCTGGAGCAGATGCCTCTGAGAGGTATATTATTCCAATATGGTTTTTAAAGTGCATCAGCAAAGACTAAGCTGCTGTTATTTCCATAATTCCTATTCTCACAGTGGCTTGAAAGATTACTAATGGAAAAGGGCTTTTTCTCTCTGCATAGTCCAAAAGAGGCAGTAAACAGAAATGGCTAAAAAGCTTTTCAGTCCAACTGCCAATATATCTGGTAGAATTGAGAAATAAAACACTGAAAATTAGGGACTAGAGATAGATGTAGAAATATTTCTTTGGCAATATTCATTACTCTTAGAAATATTCTTGTTTACAAACTGTATTCTTTTCCTAAGAAAGAAACATGCATACATCTCTCATTTTTACCATTCCATTTTATATCTCAGAAAGCATAAAAAATCATCAGCCAACAATATTTACTGAGACCACAGACATGTATGTGGAATAAACTCAACTGGATCAATCACTGCATCTGAGCAACAGTTCTCTGTGATATTGTAGGTCTTGGTTAGAATAAAATCACAAGAGCTTCTGGGTAACTATTACAGCCAAAAAGCCACTTTTACTGTGGCATGGCTCAGACTACAAATTTAAAATACCGCTTTATTTTTAAAGACTCTAGTTTCATTGTTGTCTTTAAATTTCAAATAATTTAGTCACTAGTATGTATTACTCTGAACATATTCAAACATGGCTTACAACGAAGCAGAGTTTTTGGCCAGAATGATGTTCATGCAATTGGAACACAGGTGGTAGATCACCAGTGCAAGTACCTCTCAGTGGCATCTTTTATGAGTCTGATGGAGAGTGACTCTCCAATCTATTTCTCTGAACATACTGGACTCATATCCTTTCAAGTCCATGTATTTGGAACACTCCATGTAAAGATGTCAAAATGCGCTTTAAACCTGAAAGCATCTTCATTCAAAACATCAGACAGAAAGTCAGGAAGAAAACCAAAAACACCCTTTGTTATTGGTCTAACCACTGACAACCTTAGACTGTATGTGCTCAGAAGAAATTCATGGAATTGGACAGTAAACTGGTATTTATTTATTTCAAGAGCCACCAGCAGCCATAAATACTCATAATCTTGGATCATGTATTAATAATGACTTAGAACTCCCAAACCAACACTTAAAATGCTTTGCCATTTAACTTCCTTACTGAAGATATACAATGCCTCTAGAGTCTGAGTTTAAACTACAATTCTCAAGAACTAAAAAATGGTACTTCAACTTTTAAATTTTCTTCTGAGATTCAAAAACATAACTTTCTCCTTTCACTCTTTCTTTTTCCCTGCCCCCCCCCAGGATGCTATTAAAAAAATGAGATGTTTTATAACCTAGTTAATATTTGTATTAAGTTCTAATATCAAAGCAGCATGAAAAAAGAGGGATGTATTATTGACCAACTCTGAATAAGGCTACTGTAATTCACCTAAGCTAAGAAAATATGACCTGACTTTGAGATGGAGCAACCTAGTGTCCTCATATATGACCATAAATTGGCAACTGAAACATGGAAAGGAAAGAGGAAAGAAAGTAGCTTTCATCAGGGAAGATTGAAAGATTTAAAGATTTCACTAGGAAAGTAGCTATTAGGAAAGATAAAGGGTACAAAAAAGCATCAAGCTGCTACCTCAGTTATATCTTGGGGAATATTTTTTTTATTTTATATATTTGTATAGATGATTGACAGGGAGATGATGATGGACAGGGAAGCCTGGCTTCCTGCAGACCAAGGGGTCGCAAAGAGTCGGACACGACTCTGTGACTGAACTGAACTGATAGATGACTGAAATAATGCTCTGGTCACATTTATGACAATTTTTTGATGTGAATTTTCTGATTTAAAATTTTTTTTAATTTTTTTAAACTTTTTATTTTGTGTTGGGGTATAGACGGTTAACAATGTTGTGATAATTGCAGGTGAACCGTGAAGGGACTCAGCCATACATATATATGTATCCATTCTCCCCCAAACTCCCCTCCCATCCAGGCTGCCATATAATATTGAGCAGAGTTCCATGTGCTATACAGTAGGACCCTGTTGATTATCCATTTTAAAAACAGCAGTGTGTACACATCCATCCCAAACTCCCTAACTATTGCTCTCCCACAACATTCTCCCCACCGCCTGGCAACCATAAGTTTGTTCCGAAAGTATGACAATAATTTTTAAATATACTCTGGGTGCTACCAATTTGACCTACAACATTAATGACAATATAAAGCAAGAGTATTTGATGAAATTAAATAGAATTTCAGTATCTCACACGTAGGTCTCTGAGGGTGCATTTGCTGAGAACTGAGAACACTTGCCTCTGATTAGGAAAGGAAGCAGGATTACCAAGCTCTCTGTTGCCATTAAAGTCCTAAGTATAAGATTTAAAACAGATAATTCACTCAACCTATTAAAGAGCTTCTTTAGGCTGGGCTACCTGTTAGCAATTAGACACCATAATTTCCTAGCTAGAAGTACCTCAGGCTCCTGGTCCTTGTCAACTACTTTGTTGTTCAGTCTCTCAGTTGTGTCTCTTTGTGACCCCATGGACTGCAACACACCAGGTTTCCTTTTCCCTCACCATCTCCTGGAGTTTGCTCAAACTCATGTCCATTGAGTCAATGAAACCACCCAACCATCACTGCTTTAAGCGACATCAAAGTCATAGATAAGGAGGGAAGTCTCTGAGAGTGCTCGCCACACAATGGACCCACTATGCCATTCCTCAAAAGTGAGAAGGCAGATGAGATGAACACGTGAATTCAGACCCATGATTCAGACAATCTAATTTTCACTGTGTGGGAACTAGAGACTAACAGTGAGCTTCTTGCCATGCTGACAGGAGAAGCAGTATCCAGCTGACCATCCTACTGCTTTCTTTCTGGCATTTCATGGTTCAGTGAGGCTTCTCCCTGAATCCTGAAGCTATGTCCTCCTTCACTCTTGATATTTGGCTATCAGATCTAACTCAGATTTCAGCTGACACTATGAGCTTCGGTTTTAATGTTGCTTACAGATATTATGTGCCAGTATAATGAATGGCTGAATTACCAACTCTGTTACCTGACATAATCAAGGAAAAGGTGTTCTGGTTATCCAATATTTTGCTAGCAGATTAATGTTACATATGCCATCAATAGATCACCCAAATTCAAATAATAGAAATAGATTTTACTTAATGATAATGATATATTATACTCTAAAATAATATTATTGACTTGGTAATTTATTTTCTGTCTCCTCCAAGTAGAACAGAAGCCCTGGCCCAGCAAGCAGCAGTTCTGTCAATCTTGTTCACTGCTCTTGCCAGACGTGACACATAGGATATCCTCATTAAGCATTTGCTTAATAAGTGAACAGTAGAATAAACAGAAGTTGATCTTTATTACTCAGAAGGTAATTTAGAATTTCACAATTTCTTAGGATGATCATGCACTGTAAATGCACAAGTGTGCCCATTAATAAAGTTCTGATTCACACAGGCAGCTAGATAATGGAGTTCCCTGACTCTCACTTCAGTCAGTTAAAACGCTGGAGAAGCACCTAATTTGTACTTTGCACTTGGTTGCATGAACAGGTAAGTAAAGTATCTTATTAACTTCTTGCTCACTATGAGGTTCCAAATCCTGACCTGTAAAATAAGAGGTCAGACTAAATACTCCTTCCATCCTTTTCAGCTCACCGACAGGGGAGACCAGAATCATGCTCTGAGGTTACAGGTGAGGGGCTGGACCCACTGCTTTACAACATCACGTGGCAAGGTTTGGGATCCTAAGGACCACCTTCTACATCAATACCCCCATTTAACAATCTTCCTCTAAGGGAAATCTCTGTGAAAAACAGCCCACCCTAAAATATACTCAAATACAATTCAACCGAGGGATCAAATGAGTCAAATCAACACATCACTAACAGTGAGGCATCCAGACATTAGGAGCACCCTAATGTACCCAGCATCACCTTCAGCTTCTCCTAGCCAAAACTATTTGACTTGACCTAATCAAACCCTCAGCACTAACTTTCATTTTCAGGAAACCCTGGGGTAGGGGTACAAAAAAAATACCATGAGAAAACAATCAGACAAACCTTGAATTTGGAGGAAACTAATCTGACTCATTGGAAAAGACCCTGATGCTGGGAGGGACTGGGGGCAGGAGGAGAAGGGGACAACAGAGGATGGAATGGCTGGATGGCATCACCGACTCAATGGGCATGAGTTTGAGTAAACTCCGGGGGTTTGTGATGGACAGGGAGGCCTGGTGTGCTGCGATTCATGGGGTCGCAAAGAGTGGGACACGACTGAGCGACTAAACTGAACTGAACTGAATCTGGCCTTTTTAACAAGTCAATGCCATAGAGACAGACAGAGGGGAGCAGTGAGGAGGAGGGAGACTGACTTAGATATAACAATCAAATGTAATGCATGGTTCTTTATTTGAGTCTAGTTTGAAATAAAACATATAAAAATACTCACGGAATAAATTTATGGATATTTATGGGGAAATTTCAGCTGTGCACGGGATATCAGATTAGGATATTATCTTTAGTTTTGTAGGTGAAATAACGGTATTATGGGTATGCAGCAGGATATTCTGATTGTCTGGAGATATATGCTGATGTTTAGGATGAAATGTCATGATGCCTGACATTTACATTAAAGTGGTTCAGCAAAAAAAAAAATGAAGCTAATATGGCTATATGTTAACAACTGCTGAACTAAGTGGAGTGCAGTCTTTCATTGTACTATCCTTTTTGATTTTCCTGTATGCTTGAAAATGTTTTAAATAAATGTTGTAGAATGTTCACAGGTAGCAACTTCTCAGGAACTTTTCACAGCACTTGGGCCTCCTAATTAAAATAAATTTTTAATTATTTCCCGCAAACCGTCCTCAACCCACAACTTGAATAAGTCATCACAGACGCAAGCAGTTATAATGACACACACCACAAGTAGGAGTCATTTTTTGTGCTTAACCCAGTCTTCCAAATTTTCTTTTGGAAAAGACTTTTTGGTTTACCTTTTAAAGATCCAAAAAGCAGCTTATTTGCCTCAAGCCTGGGCCCTTTTAATTGACAGAAAACCTCTCTGCACAAACCTCATGCAAACCTACTTTGGCTTTGCCTTCCTAAAACTCGCTTTTGTCTCTGAACTTTACAGAGCAGTTGGAGCTCTTTAATATTTTCTAAGAGGAACATTTCAAACAAGTAACCCTGCAATTTATTCACTACTGCCAAGAATAAAAGTAACAGGTTTCACCACCGGGGCCTTCCAAGGCTTGCAGGACTTTCAAGGCAAAGCATCACTCATCCACCTGCAGGTTTGCTCCCTTAATGCATCTGGCATTTGTTTGGCTCTGGAGGAAGCAATTTGATTACACAAAATTCTTTTTAGATCAAGTTTAAAATCTTAGCCACACTGGGACAAGTGGTAAAGCCTGCCAGCTCGATGGGTTAACACTTGGACATACTGAGTCCAGGACAAAGATAGGGAACAACCGCAGGTAAAAATCAGAAGCTTGAAGAACTGAAAAGGAATAAGCATAAAAGATGAGAGCGCCTAAGTGCTCCATTTGCCATGACTGCATATAAGATGATTTATTCCCTGTCCTTCTTGTAAATGAGCGTGGTACCCTAAGGGTTGCTGGTCAGCAGCAGGAAATGCACCAGCCACCAGGACTGGCTGCTCCAGCCACCGCTGTGACATCCGCGCGTTTTAAACTGGCAGGTAACCAGCCATCTTTATGTCCCTCGTTTCCCATACCTTATTACAGGGCACTTCATTTTTAAAAGCATTTAAATGAAGCAGATGTTAACCCCATTCATCCCACTTTTCCAGGGATCATGTCAATGATGATTTTTAAAATGCCAAAGAAAATGTCAAAGTATTTTGTTCCACGGTTAAGAATACATTTGTTGAACAGGAGGGAGGAAATGCATAAAACACTCTATGGTCATTCAAGAAATAATTATCATGTATGTCAAACCACAGAAAATTGAGCAAGTGCTAAATTAAAAGATAAAAAAAAAAAAAGAAGGATGTCTTGTGTCAAAATGCCTTTTTCACTCACTCATTTCAAAAACAAGTTTTGAAAATTAAATTCCATCCGCTGGCTGAGAACAGAACACAGTAAGGCTTGACTAAATGCCATTATCCACGTGGCACTCCCTTTCTTTTCTGCGACCACGTTAATTGACAAAGCTGCCTTGAGGCTCACCTCCCATAGTGCCTTGAAGTCCTTCTGCTCGATGCGGAGCAGCTCGCTGCTCTCCCTGGTAACGATGGTCGCATGGCGTGGAGTGTTGTCCAGAATGGACTCTCCAAAGGCCGTCCCAATTCCCAGAGTGCAGATGGTCACTGCGTCCTGAGAACCCAAAAAAACGGTTGTTAGAAAAGTCGACATCTTATCAGTGGATGAGTTGTTTTTTCTCAGAAGTAGACAGTTGATCCTTGAACAACATGGGGGTTAGGGGTGCCACCCCCCTCACATAGTAGAAAATCAAAATATATCATGGTTCCTACACATCAACAGATTCAACCAGCCACAGACTCTTATACTGTAGTATTTACTACTGAAAAAACTGCTATGAGTAGACCCGCACAGTACAAACTCATCCTGTTTAAAGGTCAACTAATTTCTATATAGTAAAACACTCGGTTCAACTGAACAGTTCAACAAGCTTTGACAAATATATACACCCTGTAATCATCACCCAAATCAAGACGGAACATTTCTATCACCACTGTAACTTCCCTCATGCCCTGTCTAGTCAAGACCGTCCTTTCAGAGGCAACTGATCCTCTGATTTCTATCACCATAAAGGAATTCTGCCAGTTTTAGATTTTATGTAAAAGGAATCAGACAACATGCCCTCTTTAGCATCTGGCTTCTTTTGCTCAACATAATGTCTATAAGATTCTTTCATGTTGTTGTGTGGATCAGCTGTTTTTTCCTTGCCCTGTGGACCAGTGCGTGGATATTCTCCTCCTGGTGGACATTTGGGTTATTTCTGGTTTGGGCATATTATGAATAAAGCTGCTGCCAATCTTGTACATGTCGTTTTTGTGTGCGTGGTTATCTTTCTATATGACTACTATCTCTGGGTGTCCCAGATGGCACTGGTAGTAAAGAATCTGCCTGCTAATACTGGAGGCACAAGAGACGTAGGTTCGATCCTTGGGTTGGAAAGATCCCCTGGGGTAGGAAATGGCTCCCCACTCCAGTATTCTTGCCTGGAAAATTTTATGGGCAGAGGAACCTGGCGGGCTACAGTCCATGGTTTTGCAAAGAGTCAGACATGACAGAGCGACTGAGCACTACTATATCTAAGAAAATGTGGGAAATTTTTTGAAGATGAACTTGCTTTTTTCCCCAAGTGAGAGAGTTCAATTATGATATTTAAATAAAAATCCAGAATAGGAATACTGTTATATCAGTCTGTCTTAAAAAGATGAGGAAAATGAAGGTGACCATGGTTGGTTCATGAGGCCCTAGTACACAGATAGCAAATAATGCACAGCCAGATTCTAGTTGTGACTCTCTGACTACAGATTCCAAGCTTTTTGTATTATGCTGCCTCCCGCAGTCACAACAGAGTAAAAACAGCATCCAATGAGGTACAGTGCGGGAAGCTTATAAAATGTTCCGAATCAATGATTTAAAAGTTTAAGGTGTGCTAAACAAGTAACTTCCTCTCTGCATGCACCATATGTGATAATACTTGGGTTTAATCCTGACTAGTCTCAAGCAATGCAAACCCTTGAAATCACCTGGCTATTCATTTTGCAAGGAATTATCAACTAAGGTACATATATATAGGCAATCCTGAGCTAGAAAGCAGTTTTCCTTTCATGCATCTGATACATGATAACAGGCAAATGTTATTAAGATCAAGTTAGTGACTTTATAATCACATTAGTAGGACAAATGCCTCTATGAATCCAGTTCCTTGAACCATAGCAAATTGCTTCTGCACAGATATTACCATATAAAATTGTGTTCAGGAAAATATAATCAATAATACCTCAGAAGAGAATGAGAGATCAAGGGGAAACATAAAAATGGCCTGCTAATAAATTTTCCAGAAAGGCAGCCACAAACAAACTCAGTCAGAAAAATATCCCCAAGACTGAAACATTAATACCCAGCAAGTCAAATACTTCTGAGAAATTTTCAAATTCTAGCAAAAACACAAGATGGATTATGATAAATCACAGACTTTCACAAATTCTCTAGATTATCAGCTTTGCTCAAAGATGCCACTAGCCTACTTCATTTTTAAAAAATCATCTGTATCTTTCAGAAAGGACTCTTTTAGCCTAGTTCGTACTCTTCAGTGTAAATATCTATTTTCAAACCTGTCAGGGATGAACCGTACTTATTACTCCTGTCACTATCCATGTAGCTTAATTATTTACGATTATCTACAAAGTATAATGCAAAAGAACTATGAAGATCTGTTATTTGTGGGCTAGCTATAGATTTTTACAGACTAAGTTGTTTCCTCCATGTCTCACCTCCTATCCCTGAGACATGTCATCGTGTGTCACCAAAACATATGCAAAGACACAGGCTTTGAAAGTCCAACTGTGAAAATCAGTCATGTGAGTCCATCTTCTTGCTAGCCAGCAGCTCTTGTAAGAAAGACAAAAGACTGAGAGTGTTCTTGGACTTCCCCAGAGAGTTTAACATGACCCCTGCCTCCTCCTAAACGTAACAACGTTTAGTCACGTTAGTGTTGCCAAGTGCCCTCCTCAGCAAAGCCTTGTGCGTCAGGAGGCTGCACAGAGGGGCACTGGCCCCTGTCATTCCATCCAGCACCTTTGCTCATTCCCAGTATCCCAGGCTCTCCCACCTGGGCTGAGTGTGGGAGCCCACCTGCCTTCATCTCCTCCTTCATACTCCGTCCTCTCAAATGTAAGGACAGGGAGTCACACATACAAGATACGGTCTTGAAAGTAGGACTGTAAAACCTCACCTGAAACAAGTGCGACTTGCAAATTCAAACTTGACTCTCAGCAGACTAAGTATGTGCAGGACAAATTTACTTAGAAATGTGAATGGACTGGGGAAGTGTGGATTGGGCACTGGGATACCCGGGCACAGGCAAGAAGTCCTCAGAGGAACATTTTCACCCTAAAGATGCATCACTGTCTCTGCAGTCCCTGAGGGTCAGGCCTTGTTTACATCTGAATTCCAGGCAGGGACCTGCATGTGTTTAGAAAATAATTATCAAATAAAGACATGGACATTCCAATGTTCTCTTATTCTGATGTTCTCAATGCAGCAGAACTGACATGCATTGCTCAGTATGTACCCTCAAAGGCAGGATAGATGAGAGCCATGTGAATGTGAGTCAGTGAGGCAAACACACTCTTACTTTGGTCCACACTGCTAGCTCACCAGATCCCTGGAGGTCAGAGTTCCAAGCCTGAAACTCTGTAGAGAAGCTAAACGCACGCCTTTGCCTGCGGCTGCAAGTGTCCAGATGTAATGCTACCATTCCTTTAAACTCACACATCCTTTAGAGATCTGTTCATGTCTCTCTACTTATTAAATAGGGACTGTTCAGACTTTTATTTTCTGCTTATTTGCATATTAATGTTCAGAAAGGTTACTGAAAGGAAATATTTACAGTGACAGAGACTGAAGAAAGCAATCAGCACAAACTGTGAACCATCAGTGAAGAAATGTCTCGTTTTATATTGAGATGGCAATTTATTTTGAGGATTTTCCAACGTGAAATGAAGATTTAAAAACTGGAGTGTTTTCAAGGATGAAGGTGGGTTTAGCAGATGCTGCTGGAGTCCTGCCAGACCCTCCCCACCCATTTCTCCCACCCTAGCCCTACCCTCAGAAGAAATCATAGGTTTCTGGACAGTTCCCTCACATACTTGCAGTTTCCCTTTTCATCTGCATTGCTCTGCTTAAGGGCAGAGTGCTAGACAGTTAAAGCTTGTCAAGTGCCTCTTCCAAAGAGGCATGACAGTAGGAAGATAAATACCCCGGCTTCTACCCGACACAATTTGTTAGAGTGTTCCTGGAAGGAGTGAGCCCAGCTGCCCACAGCTGAACTCCTCATCTACACATTTTTATTGGCATTCCTCATTCCTTGTCTCAATTCCCCTACTTCCTTACAACACTTCCTGGGGTGTCCTCCATAAAAACCACTGCAGCCAAATCCTTGTCTCCAGATTGGCTTCTGGATAAACATGAGATTGGATTAGCTAAACCAATCTTGAGCTGTGAGTCCCAAGTTACACTGAGACCTCTGGAGAGGTACTGGGCCAAACCTGCATCCCTAAAGAGATTCTGTAAGAGCAGCAGAGGCCAGCTTATCACTGACTACTTTGCATCAGACATACCCGAAGAGCAATATCCCTTGGGCATCACCTGGGAAGACCTCATTGTGTTTCCCATAGAGGATACAGGGTCTCAGAGCCCAATCCTACTATGTAACTAGTGGTGATGGGCTCTCAGAAAAAGAATCAACTGTGGCATGATACTTGATTTCTTCCTCTGATCTGACCTAGCTCTGTCTCATCTATCAGTCCACTTGATCAGACCTTCTCCTACCTTCTAAACACTTAATGACCCACTCATCCTAATCTCCTATGCGTCCTGTGTGCGTGTGGGTCTCCACGCGTGTGGGTGGAACACTATGCACCATGCACTGTGCCAGGCGTCTTGACTAGGATGTCTCATTAATTCTTCACAACAGTTAAAGGAGATAATTTAAGTGCTCTGCACCATGCCTGATTCAAAAGAAATGCTTAATAAAGCTATTCTTACTGATGATAGTATTAAATACTTCACAATACTGTAAAGCAATCAATCAATTAAAAATAAAAAAAAAAAAGAATCCCTTTCCAAGGCTCAGTAGGAAAATTGATTAATTTTGATTAAGTATTAATTTAAGCCATACAGGTTCTTTTTTCAACCAGCCAATTGATAGATTTATTGACTACCTAATCATTCCAAATCACCAGGAAAATACAAAACATTTGGCATTGCTCCCCCTCTCACCTTCTATCCCAGTACTGGGGCTCACTTGACCGTCTCATAGAGGATGCAGCCCGTTCAGCTCTTCTCTCCCTCATCAGGGGAAACGGAGGTGATCGAAGCCAGAAATTGAGAAGCGTGTCTGCATTACTGCTTTTCCCACTCTGATCACGTGCCCATTCTAACGGAGTTCCTATTTCAGCTGGAGTAATTGGGTTTCTGTCTTTCTGCATCTGTCCTGACAGCCTACTTGGTATCCTAAATCTTCTCAAAGTGGCAGACTGCCTTGTTCCGACAGCCTTTCCTGGCATCCTTCCGACACCCGGCCTGTTCATTAGCCTGCCTGGCCACCCACCTCCATCCCAGAGCCTGTTTCCTGCCTCCCTGTCCAGCACCCAGCCCTATCCATCACGTTGCTGCTGCTGCTAAGTCGCTTCAGTCGTGTCGACTCTGTGCGGCCCCACAGACGGCAGCCCACCAGGCTCCCCCGTCCCTGGGATTCTCCAGGCAAGAACACTGGAGTGGGTTGCCATTTCCTTCTCCAGTGCATGAAAGTGAAAAGTGAAAGTGAAGTTGCTCGGTCGTGTCTGACTCTTAACGACCCCATGGACTGCAGCCCACCAGGCTCCTCCGTCCATGGGATTTTCCAGGCAAGAGTGCTGGAGTGGGTTGCCATTGCCTTCTCCGATCCATCACGTTAGGCCTGCCTCCATCCTTCACCATGCTGACCCGGGGGCTGTGCTGCTTCAATCGCGGGCTTCCTACCTCCTGACCAGCACTGCCCGCACACGCCTCTAGATGGCGCCCACCGTCATCTAGAAGAGGAGGTTCTACCCACTCCTGCCCAGCAAGACACCAACTGAAGTCACCAACAGTGTCTTGGACTGGTATGTGCTTCAGCGGGAGAAGGAAATCGCAATCCACTCCAGTATTCTTGCCAAGAGAATCCCGTGGACAGAGGAGCCTGGTGGGCTGCTGTCCATAGGGTCGCACAGAGTCAGACACGACTGAAGCGACTTAGAATGTAAGCAAGCATTGGAGAAGTAAACGGCAACCCACTCCAGTGTTCTTGCCTGGAGAATCCCAGGGACGGGGGAGCCTGGTGGGCTGCCGTCTATGGGGTCACACGGAGTTGGACACGACTGAAGAGACTTAGCAGCAGCAGCAGCATGTGTTTTAGCAGAATAGGTGGGGTCTGGTTATCTTCACTCATAAAAGTTGGTGTTAGGTGAGTTACCAAAGATGTCAACAATCTGGCCCGGGTGGAAGGCAGGGAGCATCAGGCACAGGAAGGATTGGTTGGGGTGAGGGGAGGAATCCCTTGGAGGCAGCAGAAGGAGAAGATGGTGCACCTTGCAGATCTAGATTCAAAACTCACTTTGGCCAGTTACTAGTCCCCGGCTTTGAGCAGAATGCTCCCAGGAGCCTCAGTATTCTCATTTGCGAAATGGTGCAATCTTTTTCATAAGATTAGTAGTAGAATTCAATATACATAATAGATAATTCTACATGGTTCATGGCACACAGGTGCTCTACACACACACACACACACAAAACGGAAAATATTATTTCTGACTTAACCTATACATGTATATATGTATGGCTATCTACATTTCTAAAAAGCAAGTTATGTTTTTCTACTACTGAAGTAACAGAGAATCTCTTATTCATTTTGTGTTAATCTCCAATTAATGATGGCTTTTTCAGCGCTTAAATTCCAAGTTTCTCTGTCCCCCAGTCTGGATGTCAAGTGGTTTGAATGATCTGCAAAACACTTCAGCTCTCTGGGGGAGCATGTATTCAAAGGAACCCTTCTGACAAATCCTGCTGTAAATCAGAGAATCCTTTTGTATTGCAACTAATCACCCCTGTATTTATCTGCTTTGTATGTCTGGACGATGGTATATTGGGTTTTCTTAAAGTAGGCATTCTCATATGAGGCATTTTGTTTCTTTCATTATAAACAGCTACAGTATGAACACAGGAATGGTGTTAAGAAACACCATGGTTATGTCACTGGAATTCAAGCTAATACACATGGACCTTGCAAATGATATTTATAAGCAGCCACAGAAATTCAATTTACACAAGTTAGACATTCTGATGATATTTAAAAATAGAAGAATTCTCTGTGGTAGGTACATCGATTTTTGACTATCCTGTAGTTTTAAAGAGTATCAGTTCTTTTATTATGTATGCATTGCATACATGCTCAATTACTCAGTTGTCTGACTCTCTGCAACCCCATGGACTGTAGCTCACCAAGCTCCTCTGTCCATGAAATTTTCCAGGCAAGAATACTGGTGCAGGTTGCCATTCCCTCCTTCAGGGGATCTTACCAATCAGGGCTTGAACCAAGCCTCCTACATCGGCAGGCAAATTCTTTACCACTGAGCCACCTAGGAAGCCCATTTTATTTTGTGTATTTAACCCAATTTCTTATTAATGGCTCAAGAAGAGTTAATTGTCTTACCACATATTTATTGCTTTGGATACTTTTTGGGTTCATGCCAAGGAACAAATTGGTCCTTAAAGTTTGTAGACCCTGAAATAAATTTTTACAAAAATACTTTTACATATTTTAGACCTATAGGCAATACTTGTCATTAAGTTTTGTTGGGCTGGGTTTGTTTCATGAGCTTGAATTTAGTCTTGAATTTAAGGAGCGCTCCAAGTCCTTTTAGAAAATAAAAATTTAATGGAACCTAATCTCTGGATTTGTCAAGACATTAGGGTGTGTGTGCTGTCTAAAGGATTTACTACCAAGCAGGAAGGCAAAATACTTCTAAGACAAACGTGCTTTTCTTCCTGACAAACAGCAAAGACAAGTTCTTCCCTGGAATCAGCATTAGACACAGCTTAACGAGATCAGGCAAGCTGGCTGCAGGAAAGTTCAGTGAGACCGGACCAGTAATAGCATCTGATAACTGAATCAGGGAGCCCAGCCTCGTCTCCGGGGGCAGCCAGTCTGTCTTGCACCATGGCTCTCTCTTGCCTCTGCCTACACCAAGAATTACATGGCAACAAAACTCAACCCAGTACACAGAGGTCCCAGGCCAGATGCTAAACAAACTCTATTCAGGTCCCAACAAAGAGAGTGACCTGAGCATAGACAAATATTAAGATTACAAGCAACCACTGTGGACAAGGCATCTTTCAGGTTTTACTGGCTTGAGACATGGGTTCAGAGAATGTTTCCTAATGATAGTGATGTCTGAAAATAATGGATCAAAATGAGAATGTATCAAGGAATCACACAAAAACAGAAAGAAGGGGAAAGAAACAACATGACAGAAACATGCCTGTCCTCCAAATTTTACTAACATGCAACACTAAAAAACATCTTTAAGACAAAGAGGGTTTAAAAAACATCACAAAACCAAAAAAAAATCCCACATTTTACTTTTGGGGGGGGAGGGGAATCAGTAAGAGATCATTTTCCAAAACTTGCCACAGAACTTTATAGATGGAGGAGAGGACGAATAAAATGATGGCCAAGGCAAAACACAGCCCCATTCTCTGATCCCATGAAATGGCTGAACAACAACTGCTAAACTTCTTGCTATTTCAAATACAATGTGCATTTCCTGCTTTTCCTATTCTAGCACTGCCCTCGTGTGGTAAAATGGCAACATTGCAGCCTACCGCATTGCACTTTAGCAATCACCTTTTCCTTAAAACTAGTAAGAAAAAAATCATGGAACCCCTGCTCTCGGTCAAGCTTCATACTAAGTGCTTTATACACATTAACTTATTTAAGGTAGGAACTAGTATCTCTAATTTATACATACTCTAACTTGCTTGTGGTCACATAGTAATTAAGTGGCTCTGAGAATTTCAAAAGAAGACTGATTTACATGATTGTGCATTGCATTAGGTAAATATTAACATTTTAAATAAACATCTGTTACAGAAATAGATAGGAGTTTTAATGAACTACTAAACCATCCCACCCCCTGTTTTGCAGTATATACTTCTATTTGCTCCGCAGCTATCAGAAATTGTTTCACGTGACTGGCGAAACGTTATACTTTTTTGGTGTAAAGATTAGTTTAACCTCCTTTATGTTTAGAGTTTAAATAGTTACCAAAGCAAGATTAAAATAGTTACCATACCACTTACAAAATCTGCAGAAAAAAGCAGGACCTTGTCTCTCTTCTCTCCATTCACATGAAGTGGATATTGTCTGAGATAATGAGCTTTATAAAATTACTGTTTTAAGCCTAATATTTGTTTATAACCTGTTCTAATGCTCACTTCTAACCTGAAATCTACCTAAATATTAATGAGGAAAAGTCCACCCACAGTATTATTCGTTCTAATAGGAATGTAAATCTCTGGCTTTTAGCGCGTTAAGTTAAATAGGACAGGCAGGCGGTTGAGCACAAGAGTTCAGCTGTGGATATCCGAAGGCGCCCAGGTCCTGCTTAGACTTAGGTAGAGACCAGGAGCAGGGGCAGGTCTTGCTGGGAACTGAAGGACTCATCCTCGACAGAATCTGTGATGCCGAGTAGAAATCTACATGGGCACATGAGCCAAATTGGGACACTCTGGTCTGGGATGGGGAAGTGGTCTGCGGGCAGGGCCCCTTGCTGGGCATTCTCAGTTTCCTGGGGTAAGACAGAGTGAGCAGGCAGGAGAATGTCTGCGAAGCTGGGAGAGATGCCTCTGACAACCACTCAGGGACACAGGGCAGAAGTACTTCTGAGGTCGGTTTTGTTTTATGGAGCAGTGGAGTCAGTATAATTGATATCAATTGATATAGTTGATAGGAAGGCATTTCCAAGGATGGTAGACTCTAAAAATTTCACCATAGTTATAGGAAGAGGATAATCCATGTATTTCCCAAAGTTCTTACCCGCACACAGCTTCAAGGCTGTAACACAAGAAATGAAAGCACCATGAGACCTCAGGGAGGGTCTCAAGGAGGTAGGGCCGCATCCCTCTCTGTATCCAGGGCTTTGGTTTCTCCCCTCCAGTCCACGCTTGAGGTCTTGGACTGGGAGAAGGCAAGGAAGCAGAATAGAGCACTGGCCTTACCGCATGAGAGCAGAGAAGCTGGTTCCAACCAATTCTCGGCAGGATTCTGTACTCTCATCTGCCAGTTCCCAGCTAGGAGCGGACCCACAGGGTGAGGCTGCGGTCAGTAGACAAGGTCCTGCCTCCCCAGCTGGCAGAGAGTGTTTCTAAACTGACTGGCAAGGGTTTTGCTGGGCTGACCCCAAGCAAAACTGGGAGGCGAGCTCAGTAGCTTTTTCCCTCCACCCTCCCCTGCAAGGAATGGGCCTGAAGTTTACCTTACTACTCACCGAACGTTTGTGTTTTCATCGTTCTCCCAAATGAGGAATCAGTGGCTTTCTTTGTTATAACGCTGGCCATCAGTGTGATCCAAGGGGGTGGAGAAAGATCCACCAGCCTGTGACCACCTCGCATCTTGGCAGCATCCAGGAGCATGCGCCCTTTGTAATGCAGCCCCTCCCCTACGCTCAGGTAGCTGGACGCACCGCACGTGTGATTAATGTTAAGTGAGGGACCAGCAGAGCACTGGATTGGGCAAGGAAGTCAGGTGATTTCCAGCGCTATGGGTTACTACTGTGTCAACCTGGGTGGGCAACTCACTCACCTGTGTCTTAGCAAGATGCAGCACAGCTGGGCCAACCTAACAGGGCAGCTCAAATGAAAGAGGGCAAATGAAACGCTTTGCAAAGGATGAGATTTAATACTACTCTGCTCGGAGGGTATCGCCAATGATAAAGAAGTATGACCCTCCACGTGGGGTCCAAAAAATTCAAGGAGGATCTGTCAAACCAATCATACGAAGAGCGAGAAGTATATTTTCTTACCCTAGGGAGCAGAAGAGTTTAATATAAAGGGTGATGGGAAGGGAGAAAAAGTAATATATTGAGACAGGAAGGAAGGTAATATGAATTTATGAGCCAAAGATAATATATTTCTGCTCTGTGTGTTCTTGAAAGTTAAATCTTCGTATCACGTAGAAGAAAAAAGTGTGATTTTTTTCAGAAAAATTCAATCAGTGATACCTAATAAATGTATAATATAAAAATACTGTACCAGAATCTGTGAAGGGTTTTCTTCCTTCTGTGTTTCTTATTTCAATCAGTGGCATCACCACCCACCTCTTCATCCAAGTCAGGCTCCTCCCTTTCTCTCAATCCCACCCCCCCATCCCATCAACACCAATTATATCCATTTTACTTCTACTTTGTATATACCACACCTAAATCTCCCTCCCTGGTCACCCCTACTTCTCAATCCCACCTTCCAACTTAGAAACCCTTTAAAGGGATGGGCTGTAAAGAAAGCTGAGTGCCAAAGAATTGATGCTTTTGAACTGTGGTGTTGGAGAAGACTCTCGAGAGTTCCTTGGACTGCAAGGAGATCCAACCAGTCCATCCTAAAGGAGATCAGTCCTGGGTGTTCATTGGAAGGACTGATGCTGAAGCTGAAACTCCAATACTTTGGTCACCTCATGTGAAGAGTTGACTTATTGGAAAAGACCCTGATGCTGGGAGGGATTGGGGGCAGGAGGAGAAGGGGATGACAGAGGATGAGATGGTTGGATGGCATCACCGACTCGATGGGCATGAGTTTGGGTAAACTCCGGGAGTTGGTGATGGACAGGGAGGCCTGGCGTGCTGCGATTCATGGGGTCGCAAAGAGTCGGACACGACTGAGCAACTGAACTGAACTGAAATGATGCTCATTTCACTGTTTGTCTTCAGGTCTAAAGCAGGTGTTTCCCAACAGTAGGCCTTGGTGGAGGGGGGGGGGGGGTGCGGGGCGGTGGGGGAGTGCAAACACTCGAAAGGAGGGGCTTGGAGGTGAGGCATGGAGCTCTGAGCTGGAATCCGAAATGCAGGACAGTGGCTGCATGATCTTCAGGGGAAAAGCTGCTCCTCCCACATCATTCCTAAATGGCTCAGCCCTCACTCCATCCCTTCCCTCTCACATGCTCTGGATGGCACCTGCACAAGCACTGTGGTCAAGAACTTGAATCCTAGAATCACAACAACCTAATGGGAGAAAAGCTATGACAAACCTAAACAGCATATTAAAAAGGAGAAACATTACTTTGCCGACAAAGGTCAATATAGTCAAAGCTATGGTTTTTCCAGTAGTCATGAGAGTTGGATTATAAAGAAAACTGAGCGCTGAAGAACTGATGCTTTTGAACTGTGGTTTGTAGAAGACTCTTGAGAGTCCCTTAGACTTCAAGGAGATCCAACCAGTCAATCCTAAAGGAAATCAGTCCTGAATATTTATTGAAAGGACTGATGCTGAAGCTAAAATTCCAATACTTTGGCCAGCTGATGCAAAGAACGGACTCATTGGAAAAGACTCTGATGCTGGGAAAAATTGATGGCAGGAGGAGAAGGGGACGACAGAGGATGAGATGGTTGGATGGCATCACCGACTCGATGGACATGAGTTTGAGCAAGCTCTGGGAGTTGGGTGATGAATAGGGAAGCCTGGCGTGCTACAGTCCATGGGGTCGCAGAGTTAGACACAATTGAGCGACTGAACTAAAATGAATGACTGTGTGCCCTGGGGCAAGTTATTGAGCATGTGTGAAATGAGACTAATCATAGCACTGAATGGGGGAGGGCGACATAGGGAGTAGCCAGGGAAATAAAGCTTGTAAAGTGCTTTGCATAAAGCCGCCCCTAGTGGGCGCTCTGCAACCATTAGCCATTCGGGCCCTCATCTCACCATTCGGGCTCAGCTAAAACCCCACTGAGGAGCCGAAACTCAAGAGGTAAGTTTGGAAGTTTATCTCCACCATCTCCTCTGACTCCTGACTCTCAGATGAGAAGATAGGGCAGAGCGAGACTTGAGGAAAGTAAGTGGAGGGCAGGCTAGCAAGAAACGCCACTCTACCCACTTTTAAAAGATTTGAGTCTTTGCTGTTACCTCACTGCTCTTTCCTTAATCCTTGGTCTCTTTAAACTTTTCTTCTTTTTCTTTTTCGGCCCCCGCCCACCTTTTATTTGTGAGCAAGAAGAACATGAAATTGGGAGTGTGTCTGACAGAAATTCAAATCTGAATTTAGCCATGTACATTTGTGTGGCCTTGGGAATGTTATACCTAAGGTCACTGAGCCTTGTTTTCAAGCCCCTGTAAAGCGGGACATAAAAGATGAAGTCAGTGAACACCCAGGGGACCCCAGCACAGTGTGACACATGAAGGCAATGGGCAGTGCTGCTACTGGTCTCCGGGGCTTCCAGGGCTTTTCTGGCTTCTCCTCCCATGGCCCATTGCCCCAAACCATTTTGCCCCCCACGATAGGGGCATATGATAATTAATTTTATGTGTCAACTTAGCTAGACTACAGTGACCAGTTGTTTAGTCAAATAGCCTAGATTCTGAGGTAAAAGTATTTTTTAGGTGTGATTAACATGTACAAGCAGCACTTTAAAACAGATTACCCTCCATAACATGGGTGGGCCTCACCCAATCACTTGAAGGTCTTAAAAGCCAATGTCTCGCTTGAGGTTTCCCAAAGATGGAATTCTGCTTCCAGAATGAAGCACAGAAATTCTATCTGAATACCCAACTTTAAGATTAAAGTCTGTAAAGTCTGCATCATCTGCTTTCACCTGAATTTCAGCCTGCCAGCTTGCCCTGAGGATTTCAAACTTGGCAGTGCACACAGTCATGTAAGCCAATTTCCTAAAGGAAATGTCTACTATCTATATATCTCTCTATCACCTGTTGATACTGGTTATCTGGAGAACCCTGACTTATACAGGGTACCACTCTGATGGGCTAACCCACTGCCTTGATTTGGCTACATCACTACTGGGAAGAGACCCAGAGTCCATTACAAGGCCAGAGCAGATAGCAGTGACCTTTTTGTTTCTCTCTTTTGAGTAACTTGCCATGAGAGAAGTTTCAGCCATCTCACTCATTCTCCTTAGCTCCTTCCTCTTGTGTGGTTGGAATTCTATCTTGTCCATCAGAGTTGGCTGGAAGGCTGGGTCCTCTGTCTATTTCTCTGGAGGGTTGGAGGCTGTAGAGGTCAATGTGTCTTCTCTTCCTTATTTCTTAGGGACTCTACAAATCAATTCAGAAAACTCTGGCTGGTACTGTGGTTGGATTCTGTGAAGTACACAGAAGAAGAAGCAATAAGCCAGCTTTGGTATAAAGCGAATATGAGAAGACTAAGCCCAGATTCATGCCAAATAGAAGAGAAAAGGTGGAACCAGTGACAGATTTTATTTTCTTGGGCTCCAAAATCACTGCTGACAGTGATAGAAGCCACAAAATTAAAAGACTATTGCTCCTTAGAAGAAAATCTATGACAAACCTTAGACAGCATATTAAAAAGCAAAGACATCACTTTGCTGACAAAGGTTTGTGTAGTCAAAGCTATGGTTTTTTTCAGTAGTCATGTACAGATGTGAGAGCTAGACCATAAAGAAGGCTGAATGCCAAAGAACCGATGCTACAGAATTGTGGTGCTGGAGAAGATTCTTAAGATTCCCTTGGACTACAGATCAAACAGATCAAACCAGTCAGTCCTATAGGAAATCAACCCTGAATATTCATTGGAAGGACTGATGCTGAAGCTGAAGCTCCAATACTTTGCCCACCTGATGCAAAGAGCTGACTCACTGGAAAAGACCCTGATGCTGGGAAAAATTGAAGGCAAAAAGAGAAGGGGGCGACAGAGGATGAAATAATTAGATAGCATCACCAACTCAATGGATGTGAGTTCGAGCGAACTCTGGGAGATAATGAAGAACAAGGAAGCCTGGTGTGCTGCAGTCCATGGGTTCACAAAGAGTCAGACAAAACTTAGTGACTGAACAACAACAAAGCCCAACTTAGGAAAGTTCTCTTCATTGGGGTTGAGGTCAAAGCCATAGCTAGAATCTAAAGTTAAAGTTTACTAAAAATTTTTTTAAATCCACAGCTGTTGCTCAGCTATTCTTGGCAAGCACCCCATGCTGAGAGATAACTGGTCAAGGGCAATACTCCAGCAGCCCCTGGCCAAATACTGTTTTAATACCATCAAAATCTCATGCCAGCCTTTAACATCTGAGGTGTCAGCACATCACTGCTGATGGTATTTATCATCCCTTAGGAACATCTCCTCTGCCTTTTCCAATTCTTCTTTCCTCATCTCTCTTCCCTGCTTTTCTTCCCTTTTCACCTTTCTCCTTCCTAATTTTCATGTTCCTTCCTTTTCCTCTTTCCTCACCTTTCTTTATTCAGCTTTTCTGCATCACCATCATTACTCATTAAGAACCATACAGAGGCAGAAGGAAGATCATCCTTTTCTAGGCCCTGTCCCCTCCGCACATCCATGCAAGTAAGAGCAGGTGAAGGTTAGCATCAGAAGCAACTCTGAGCAAAAAGGTCTGGAGGGGACCCACCTGGACAGCAGCCGGCAGACAGAAGGTATGCAGAGATACAGGGCATGAGAAGATCTGAAAGGATGAGAAACAGCCAAGAGACAGGGAATTGCTTCATCATATTTCTTCTGAGTCAAACAGTACAGAGTGCTGGCTAAGAGCATGTGTTCAAGTGCCTAACTGCTTATTCACCTTGGTTCCCCTAATTCCTAGATATGTTAGTTGAAACGAGTTAGTTCACCACTCAAGGACTTGGTTTCCTCATCTGTAAAATGAAACAGTAATGTGACCCACCTCACAGGCTTAACGGAGCAAGTAAATACAGTTAAGTGCTTAGAACACTGCCCAGCACGTAACAAATATCCAAGAACTGCTAGCTGTTCCCAGTCCCACTGGAAAACGGAGGCAACTTGTAAGAATCAAAACTCACCTCTCCCTTTGGGCTGCTCTGAAATTCAAGAGGGAACCGGCGGCCCTGCAAGAGAGGGCAGGAGGACAGTACCATCGAGGCTGGCAGGCACAGATTCCAGGCAGTTCCTCATGGAACTTTTGATGCACTGATGCACTGAAAAGGTATACTATCAGGGAAGGAGGACTTGGGTACTGGCCTGAGACCCTAACCCCCCATAACAATGGGTAGAACACAGGCCACTATACGCCAAACTCCAAATGTCCACTAACCAACAATCCACTCGTTAGATGGTAACTGCCCACAACTCCAATATACACACAAATTCCTACAAAGTTAAACCTCAAATGGAGTATGTCATAGGTGTTTCTCACAGTTGAAATGTGCCACATGTGGAAAAGGCTTAGAAGCACCATCTTAAACGTGGTATTTGGCTGGAGATTATTTGTCCCTTTAATTCCTTGACCTTTCTTGATATTTCTTTCCAATTTTGTAGTTAGCCAGTTCTCTCCCTTCAGTTTTTATCTGAATCCTGATATATGTGAATATAAGACTCAGAACATTTTCATACTGAAGCTGGACGGCAGCCTCTAGAAGGGAGTCCTTTTGAGACAAGAGGTTCTTGGCTCTACACAGGAAGGTTCTGTCCATGCAGGCCATGTGGAATAATGATGGAGAAAGGGTCACTGCAGATGTGAAAGGAGAATCTAGGACCCATTCCAAACTCACAAATATGATGGAGGAGGCAGTAAGAATATGAGTGTTATCTACTAGGACGCCATGCTCCTCAGAGGTGACTAATGAAGATAAAGTAAGCCCATGTTTCCTGGCCCTCCACATTGAACGAGATGAGGTGGAGAAATAGTGAGAGGTATTCGGGAGACTGCCTTGACCATGTTTCCCTGCATTGCTGGAGCTCATAAAAGGCTGATAAGAGGGGCTTCCCTGGTGGCTCAGTGGTAAAGAAGCTGCCTGCCAATGAAGTAGACACAAGTTTAATCCCTGATCCGGAAAGATCCCTCACGCCACAGAGCAATGAAGCCCATGCGTCACATATATTGAGCCTGTGCTCTGGAGCCCAGGAACCGCAACTACTGAGGCCGTGTGCCCTAGAGCCCGTGCTCTGCAACAAGAGAAGCCGCTGCAATGAGAAGCCTGCACACCACAGCAAAGAGCAGCCCCCGCTCACCACAACTAGAGAAAAGCCCACGCTGCAATGAAGACCCAGCGCAGCCAAAAATAAATTAAAAAAATTTTTAAAGCTGACAAGGGGGTCACTTCTAGAACAGAGAAAAGTCAGGAAACCAGATTCAGCAGGATCTAAGGAGGAACCTCAGAAGACTTGCTTCTCTTTCCCCTTTGCTCACATTTCACCTCACACAATAGCAGTTTCCCTCTGCTGTGGACTTGTTTGCATTTTTCTAATAGACAGCAGGGCTCCTGGAGGGCAGCCCGTGTGCTTCAGCATTTCGTGTTCCCACACTTGGCATCTTTAAATCATGGAAAACATTCACTATGTATATTTCTTGAGTAACTTAATAAAGGAATTCAACACATACTTATGGAACTCTGTACTATACGGGAAAGATGAAATGGGTTTGAAAATGTAATTTTGATAGCATTCAAGACAGAGGGATAATGTATCATTAAAAATAGCAATAATAAATCTTACTTTAAGAAAATAAAAAGAATATCGTATCTTACCTGGTGACTGCTGGTCTCAGAAACTTTAACATCCAAAGACCCTGCCAGGACAGCATACCAGTTGGTTCCAATATCACCTTGGCGAAACACTGGAAAAGAAACAGGCAGGTAAGTAGGCCAAATATAAGTTGGTTTTACCACGTAATCTGATAATTTTTAACTGACTGTTCTGAGCCTAACTTGGACCTAGATGAGATTCCTCTATCTATTCCCACCAGAACACACCATAATTTTCTTTCCCTCTTCTATCAACAAAGCAATATCCTATTTATTCAACATTCCATGAAGCAGAACTCTATTAAACAGAACTCTTTTATATTTACACAGTAGCAATAAGGGATGATAACCCTAAAGGCTATAAGACCCTTTGAATGTAAGAAGAATTGTCTGGTATTCTCTGTAATTTGTCTTAAATGCACGTCATTGTATTGTGATACTTGGAAAATCATTATTCTAGATGGGGTATGTGTTAAAAAGACTATGTGAGTCAACAAAACCAGATCACCACCCTAACTTCACAAATCTATTTATATTAAAAAACAGCATGTTTTCTAGCATAGAATGTCTCATTTTAAGCTAATCAATGACTGATTAAGAAAAATAAAATCTGTTAAAAAAATTTTTAACTACCATATTGTCATTGTCCATTTGCTAGATTGTTGAATAAATTCACTGCTTTAAGGTATCAGGAGGGAGCCATTCCTTGGAAATGATTTTCATCAGAAATTTCTGAACTCAGTTTTACTTTACTTTTGTATCTCAGAGACAAAACATTTAGCTATTTAGTAAGAATCTTAGTTCCCACGTCCTAGTTAAGACCAATAGTTTGGAAAGTCATTCTGAAACAGTGGTTCAAAAATCTCATGCAAACCCAACTATCCTTTTTAAATATTCTAGCTAAATAACTAGATGGAATGACCTGATATTTTAAAATTCTTTTCACAGAATCCTACCTCAGAAGTCAAGTGGCTCAATGAAAAATCACATGACAACTCAGTGGGATAGTTGAGTTCTGGCAAGGCTAAGGCTCACTGCATAAGAGGAAGCTTCTGGGAGCCATAATTAATGATGACAAGCTGTTCTAAACTCTCTGACTAAAGCATGCTGTGGAAAGGCAAGAACAACAATGGTATCCCACCAGGTGCAATGACAAGCTTAAGATGGGGGATTGATGAGTTTATAGCTGGCCTTGCCAGTAACTCTGCTATTCCTAGCCTTTGTAAGTGACTTATTTTAGAATTAGGGCTTTGCCTTTCATGAACTTTTTGGCCCCCAAAGATATTATTACTTGCCAATCAAATTCACATTACACATCATAGAAGACTCATTTTGAAAACGGCTGTAAGAAATAGAAGACAGTCTTATCTCTTAAAAAATAATGTTCCCACTGAGTAAGAATAAAAAATATTGGTTTGAAAACAATATGTGTGGATGATTTTTTAAACAGAAGTGTGACTCTGCTTTGTTGTGCACATAGGCAAATATCTTGAAGGACACACACAAAATTAAACAGCCATCTCTGGATTTGGGGATTGTAGGTGATATTCGTTTTGTCTGCTAAATTTTCTACAATGATGTTGTGACAAACCCTGTTAGTTCCCCCATTTGAAATCATGCCCTGAACATGGATTATATACAAGTTCCCACCCTCCTCCACAAGGCCAAACACTGAGCATATGAGTTTCTTCCCTAGCTCCACTGGGGTAACCATGATTGGTCTAAATCAATCATGTGGTTCCATAATCTGTGCCAGTGATTGGTTTAATCAGTGGCACATGATGCAATTCTGGCCATTGAAACAATACAGGAAGTCTGCTGGGGGACTTCTGAAAAAGAGAGCAGAAATAGTCCTTCAGCAGGAACAAAAGCCAAAGCCACAAGATGAACAGCAAAAACAATTAAACCAACAAAAATATGAGACAAACCTGAGACCTTAATAACGTCATTGAGCCACTTAATCAACCAGCCCTGAAGCCATCCTACCTCAGGACTGCTTATACGTGGATAACTGATGTTCCCTCCTTATAGGAGTCATAGTTAAGCCAGTTGGATGGGAGTTTTCTGTTACTGCAGTATGAAGCATCACAACAGATGGTAATAGCATTACTTTTTTAATGAGAATATACTTGTATAGTTTTTTAAATGCAGCTGTCACTCTATCATTTTACTCCCCCCACTCCTTAGTCACATCTGGAATAGATGTTATTACCAGTGAGGCTAATTCAAACATTACTATTGTAAACCAGCTGTGCTTTAATTTTTAAAATGACTATTATCAATAGTTGAGAAACTTTTATCTTATTTAACATCCTTTTGCTGTTGCTGTTTAGTCATTAAGTCGTGTCTGACTCTTTATGACCCCATGGACTATAGCACACCAGGCTCCTCTGTCCATGGGGTTCTCCAGGCAAGAATACTGGAGGGGGTTGCCATTTCCTTCTCCAGGGGATCTTTCCAACCCAGGGACTGAACCTGAGACTCCTGTGTCTCCTGCATTGGCAGGTGGATTCTTTACCACTGAGCCACAAGGGAAGCCCATTTAATATCCTATTGGCTCCCATATTTCTTGGGTTACAGAAAATAATTATATATTAGAACTTCGAAGGATCTTGCTGAATATATAAATCCTTCCAGCTCCATCTGAAAAGGAGACTGCCCTGGAAGAACCATTTGCATGCTATGGACAAAGGAGTTAAGGAAATGCTGATTTAGAACTGAATAAACAAGGAGAGAGAAATGTCAACCTCATACCTTTGATTGAGCTCAACTATTTGGCACAAAGATAACCCATTTGCTATCCATCCCCACAGCATAACCACAAATGAGCACAAACTTATACATGAAAACACACCACTGGAGTTGCGTTTCTTACATGTTATTCCTTTTTCCAGATTCTCATAATAACCACATAAACAAATCTGATGAAGGAGATTTGGGTGAAATTTCTCAAAAGCTTTAACTTCTTTCAGCCGTGTGAAGATTATATCCACATCTTCACTGGATCGTTCCAATGGTCTATAAAAGAGAGAAAAGGCACAAAACTGTATCAGAAAGAACTTACTTGAGTCCACATGCGTTATTATTCTAAACACAAACAAATTAATGGAAATATATGAATTGCAAGTATTTTATTGCAAATATTTATTCCCCTACAACCATTATAAGTATTTCCAGGCCTAGAGTCTGTCATATTGAGTGAAATAAGTCACAAAGAGAAAAACAAATATATATTAACATATATATGTGGGATCTAGAAAAATAGTACAGATGAACCTATTTGGAAGACAGGAATAGAGACACAGATGTAGCGAGCAAATTTGTGGACCCGGAAGGGGAGGATGAACTGGGAAGTGGATTGACATATGTGCAAGCCACGTGTAAAACAGATAGCTAGTGGGAACTTGCTATATAGCACACGAAGCTCAGCTTGGTGCTCTGACCTAGACAGATGAGATGGGTGGCAGGGTTGATTGAGGTCCAAGAAGGAGGGCATATATATATACACATAGCTGATCCACTTTGTTGTACAGGAGAAACTAACACAACAGTGTAATACCCCAATTAAAAAAAAAAAAGAAAGTATTTCCAGACCTTTGTCTACTACCCACCCTAAACGACTGCAGGTGAAAAGTCACGACTGCAGACGGTATGATATTGTGATTTACAATAAAAATACAAGATTATAAGAAATTGTTCACTGTTCCTGGCACAGAGCTAAAACTCTTGCTATTTCTTATCTAAGAGTCACAGGGGTATCTTTGGTTATATTTGGCCTTTTGCCCTCAGATCCTGAAATGCTTAAGAGTCATAAAGGTGAAATGGGTGTCAAGCTCCTTTCCATCACAACTGAGTTTATATTAACAAAGTGACTTTTGGAAAACTCCTAGGTAACCTAAGGATGGGGACTGGTTGCCTGGAGAACCAGTCATGAGACTAGAGGCTTGGAAATTTCAGCAGCACCCTCTGATGTTGAGGGGAGGGGGCGGTGCGGCAGGAGATTGAGTTCAGTCACCAGTGACCGATCAGTTTCATGAAGCATGCCTAGGTAATGAACCCTCCATAAAAACCCCTCAACAGTGGGACTGAGGTTGGTGAACACTTGGAAATGTGGGGAGTGGCACCAGGAGAGGGCATGACCTCTCTGTGCCCCTTTCCCATACTTTGCCGGTGCGTCTCTTCTGCCTGGCTGTTCCTGAACTATACCCTTTTATAAGAAATCTAGTAAGGACTTGTTTTCCTGAGTTCTGTGAACAGCTCTATCAAGTTCATCCACTCTAAGAGGGGCTCGTGGGAATCTCCAGTTTACGGCTGGTCAGTCAGAAGGAAGAGCAAAGACAAACTGGGACCTGCAGAGGTGGGACTATCTACAGGTGAGTGTGAGTGAAAGTCGCTCAGTTGCGTCTGACTCTTTGCGACCCCATGGACTATACAGTCCAAGGAATTCTCCAGGCAAGAATGCTGGATTGGGTAGCCTTTCCCTTCTCCAGGGGATCTTCCCAACCCAGGGATGGAACTCAGGTTTCCCGCATTGCGCGTGGATTCTTTACCAGCTGAGCCACCAGGGAAGCCCTTTATCAACTACCAAGTCACTGTTTTCCTGCTTTTTCTTCTTCTCGTGGTTCTTCAGCTCTACAGGGTGAATTTTACTGTCCATTATTAAAAACTTTCTAAATCAGACAGCATGGTCAGACAGAGGTTAACTCCTCTAAAGTTAAAAAGACACAAACCAAAAACATTTTCAATAAAATAAAATTCTTTTGAGTACTCCATAAATTATAATGGTAAATAATGCCTATTGGCAGTACCACAAAAGAACATTTTATTAGAATATGTTTATGATTTTGAAAGGAGTGGTTTTAATACTTATTTATAACTTTTTGTCATATCTACCTTTCAAATTAATGGCATCCAAATAAATAAGACTTAACTTTGCAATATAAATTATCAAAATCTGGAGACATAAGAAACCTGGGTTCAATCCCTGGGTCAGGAAGATCCCCTGGAGGAGGGCATGGCAACCTATTCCAGTATTCTTGCCTGGAGGATCCTCATGGACAGAGGAGCCTGGCAGGCTATGGTCCATAGAGTTGCACAGAGTCAGACATGACTGAAGCAACTTAGCACATGAAATTTTAAATGACTCTCTGCCAAACACATCCTTTCATGAGTGCACATTCATTTTAATCATCCATTCAGTAAACTGTATTGCTTTCCTACTTATATAAGATATCTTCCCCTGGAATAACAGAAATGAACAAGAAGCCAACCCTACCCACCAGGAGCTCATAATCCAGTGAGGGAAGGAGCTCCAAAATCAGAATTAGAACACTGTATGGTAAGCATGGGAACATTGGTGCCCACAATGTTCTGGGCTGGACCTTCTTTTACTACAAAGAATGCAGACATGGAAACTACCAAAGTCAGGTGTATGAGGGATAGCAAAGGTTCTGGATTCCACCTGCTGCTCACACTCATTATGCAATGTGAAAATTTAATATGATCTTAAATCTTAATGCAGTCAACTTGGGATCATCTAGGGACCAATGAACCAGTTTCTGGATTAGTCAGAGCATAAGATAATAACACACAGGCATCTTCACGGGAAAAGGTACAATAACCTTAAAATCAGCAAAACATCTCCTCTTAGATGACTTCTGTTGTTTCCTATATGATATGATGTATATATGATATGATATTTGATATGATATGATATGACACATGATATATAATATGATAGACTATATGATAATAGACATTTGCGAATCCTCTGCCTCGAGCAGGGCCCCCCTCTTCACCAATCTGCTAAGTAAGCACACCCCCACCCTGGGCTACATCCCACAGAGGCTCAGGGGGACCTTCCAGGACAGGGGGTGCCAACACCCAGCAGTCAGACCTGGGGGAGGGGTGCAGGAAGTAGATGAAGAGGGAAAGGAAAGGAGGGAGGGGAAGGCAAGACTGTTCTCTGCCAAGTTGCCTTCCCAGAGTCGTGAACAGAAGGCTCATCCAAGCAATGGACAATAATAGGCTGTAATAGGACCGTCATCTTGTGGAAACATATGGAATGCTTAATAACTACTTCATTTGTACTTTTTCTAAATTTCCAGATGCCTTCTGAAGATCAAATAAATGTATTTCAGAACATTGGGTATAAAGCTAAATAAATACATTTGCATTAAAATGACTTTGCAGTTTGTTTTGATTCTTTGTTCTTTAACAGTAACTTAAGGTTATAAAGAGCTTGTCCCCACTCCTACTGAACTGTTGAGTCTGAGATAATACACGGAGCTTTATAAATTATAAAGGGCTACAGAAGCTATTCTTATTATGAGTACCTTCAGCTTCATTGTCATCATTGCCACAAAGACCTTTTAAAAGAAAGTAAAAAATGCTTAAAAACATATACTGAAATTCTCTTGTATTTTTGGAAGGGTTTATAGATAGGTGTGCATGGATATTTTTCTCTATTATAACAACAGTAAAATCTCAAACAAATGTACTTGATAACATCAGCCTTTCACGACTGACTTCTTAAAGGGCTTTGAAATATTCATCATCACAGCCTTGTTAGATGAAGCAAGTATTCTAAAATCTATTTTTCCAGCAAAAACATTATAACAGAGGCTAGGTTAGTATTAGTGTACTAAAATCATGTGTTTATAAAGCCAGTGATGACATGGATATATCAAAAGTCTTTGAAACTCAAGATGTTTACCACTTATCATGTTAGCATTTTAATTATATGATTATTAACCACTTAGAATACTGAAATGTTGACTCTACTAATTACAAGTTTTCCCAACAACATCAACAAAATTCAGAAAGAAGGTGTTGAAATGCATTCATTTGATCTGCAAACATTTACTGAGTGTCTGTACAAGAGACTCCTCAGTGACACAAAGAGCATGGCTCCTGCAACCGAGGAAGTTCAAACTGAGTTAGCGGGAGTTGTAGACATACAGCAATTATCGAGGTGATATGTGGTAAGAAGTGCAATTAATATAGCAAAGAAGGAAATATGAATTCAGAAGAACAGATATCACTGGTGAATGCAAATTCTACAAAGACTTCCTGAAGGCACAACTGAAAATTCTTCCTAGAATCAGTTCTTTCCTGTTTCTCTTTTAATTTCTATTGTACCACTACTGTTTCATCATTTATTCCCAAAAATGTGGTGCATCACTAGCGCTCTTCTCCCTAGAGACCTGCTCTACTGACTCTACTCCCTGTTAATTTCTTATCCACCAGTCCCCTACCACAACCCCCCCACACACACACACAGATATATACACATATACAGAGATGTACACACACAGATACACATATGTACAAACACATACACACAAGCACACACATACACAATGATAAAGATTCTTTGTTGACCAAACTGGAATTGGACTCCTGAATCTTTTCCTAGACCCATCTGTGTACTTCTTTGTAAAATGTAGTTTTAGCAAGAACCTTGCTTAAAAAGTCAGTTTAACCAGAGCCCTCCGTTCTTGATATCTGACCACCCTCCATATCTGATTGGGTTTCACATCCTCCACCATCCCCCAGATGACACCTAATCACCCTTGTCTTCAGTAAAAATCCAGTCAGATCAATTTACCCAGAATCTCCCCTACCCTTGATGTTTTCTCTTAGTAATTTTCCATCCACTGACCACCTCCCTAACACACACACCTTGCTCCTTGACTATAAGTTCCCACTTGTCCAGGCTGTGTTCAGAGTCGAGCCTAATCCCTCTCCCCCACTGTAAAATCCTATGGCAGTGGTCCTCATACCTCCCTCAACAGTCCTAAATAAACTCTGCTTACTGCCTTTAACAAGTGTCAGTGAACACCTTTTTCATTAACAACACACACACTTGAGCACATCCCTCAACTCAACCAACTGCCAAAATTCTCTTGTCTCTTGAGCCTGCCTGTGTTCAGGGTGACTCTGAGAAAAAACCCCTTGATGGCTCCAAAGACCCCAGATGCAGCTGCAGCGTTTTATCTCCACAGCTGAGACTATCACAAGGCCCACCATGGCCTCTGTGACCCTCCCAAAATACGGCCTGCACACCGGCCGCCAGGGAGCAGAACGTGTTCAGTCTGCAAATTCCTTGCCTAATGCCTCTCTATTTAGAAATCATGCCCCTAGCGTCCATGTCTCCATAAAAGAGTGAAAAACAAATGGCCCCCCAAGGGTCCCAAATAAGAGAGCTGGGACTGGAGGTCACCAGGGCACCACTGTGGCCCTGAGCAAACAACAGAGGGGCAGAATACCTCCACCTTCCTTTACTGGCAACCAGCGTGTCATCAGTCTCACGAGGGAGAGATGCCAGCTCCGGGGCCCAGCGCTGCTAGGACAGTTGAAAAAGCCTGTCATCAGGCTGAGGGCAGGATCAGTCTTGCTAATATCTAAACAAGGCTAACCCTGTATTTATTAGTGAAAAGAGAAGGGGAAACCTTTTGACCAGGCTCAGTGTGCTACAGGTCCTCTCATTACAGATACAAAATCAAAGTACAGCCTGGCCCAATTTTAACAGACCCTTTTCAAAAACCTTCCCTGACTGCATGAGTGTCTGACCTCAGGACGGAATAATCAGGCTGGGCACACACCTCTCCACTCCACACTGCAGTCAGGGGATCCCAGATCCCAGCCAAACCGGATGCTTACTGGACTCCAAGGATCACATCAAGTAGAATGCTTTCCTAATTTTCCTCAGATGATACACTCGCTCCATTAGCATTAAGTTAAAAATAATTTCTTTTGGCTCCTTAAACTTTTAGAATGGCTTCTGGGATGACTCATAACTGATGCCTCCTTAAAAATGCTTTGTAGATAAGTTTGAAATGACAGCTTTTTTTTGTTTTCTCATGCAATTTGCACCACAGCATGCAGATGCTCTCAAAAATCATTCCACAGTACTTAGTGCTACATTCAACTTTGAGATGACGCTGTTCAAAAAATTGCCACTGCAACAACTAACCACTTGAAGAGACCCTAAGACCCTTAGGTTGTGGGGATTAGAAAAAAGGAAATGGGAATCTCTTGAGATTTTTCTGATAAGTCTTTTCTTAGTGCTCTTTATTCCTGGGCAACAAGGAGACTTTTGAAGGAGAAACAAAGTGAAAAAAAGGAAGGCTGGGGATGGGAGAGTGGGGGAGGACATTATTTTTAAGCTTTTATGCATTCCAACCTATGAGCAGCAGCAGGGGGAAATGCGCTTTGAGCAGACAGTTCGAAAATGCCTTCCCCTCTGTGGATCAGCTGGTTGAAAATCTCTGGCTTTAAAAAGGGTATCGGGTATGCTACCATGATGGTGGGTAATCTGGTCCCCATGCCCCACTCCAGCTACCTGTTTCCTTTGGCACTTCTGAAGAGGAAAAGTTAAATTTTTACGTAACCTCCTGCTCCTTCTGCCTCTGTAACTCAGCTTGCTCCTTGCAAAGTCTGGATCACGTAGGTCACGTAGTCTCAGAAAGGGGACTTACAATGCTAGGAACTGGAGCTTATCTCATGTACCCTTGTCCTGCTCTTACAACTGCCCAGCCCCTGCAAACCTGCTTAATCATGCCTGTCTGTAAAGGTCAAGCATCCCCCTCCCCATCTTGACTGAGGTTTCCATGCACCCGAAACCCCTTAGTTTAAACCAGCCAGTGTTTAAACAGTTATCACTGTTTAATAATAGTTTAGACACTATTAACAGTCAGAGTCGCCCACTGTAGTCGGTCTGTAAAAACTCTGTAACCCCTTTGTTCGGAGCTCAGAGCTTGGAGGGTTAACTTCTCTGGGCCCGCTGGCATGATAAACCTGAGTTCTCCAACCCTCCAAGTGTGGTCCTTGGTTTCTTGAGTACTGATTTCTGCAATACTTCCTCTTCTAGGCTCCTCCAGACATACAGGTGTCTCTGTTGCCCCTTAAAGGCCTCTGCCCCACCTGAGAGCCTCGCAACAACTATTTCTCCTGCCAGGGACGGGCCTTCCAGGTGGCTCTAGGGGTAAAGAACCCACCTGCCAATGCAGGGGACATAAGAAATGTGGGTAGGATCCCTGGGTCGAGAAGATTCCCTGGAGGAGGAAATGGCAACCCATTCCAGTATTCTTGCCTGGAGAATCCCATGGACAGAGGAGCCTGGTACAGTCCATGGCGTCACAAAGAGTCAGACATGCTAAGCTACTAACATATCTCCAGCACCCTGAACAGTGTCTGGAACACCGTTGAAAGAACAAATACACGTTTGTGCCTTTTGTATTTGTACTTGTAAATGTATTATTATTTATTATTGAAAATGAAGAACATTTCAAAGAAAAATTATATTACTTTTTGGTTAAGAAGCATCTTCCCTGGTGGCTTAGTAGGTAAAGAATCTGTCTGCAATGCGGGAGACCAGGGTTCAATCCCTGGGTGGAGAAGATCCCCTGGAGTAGGAAATAGTTACCCATTCCAGTATCCTGGCCTGGAGAATTCCATGGACAGAGGAGCCTGGTGGGTTATAGTCCATGGGGTCACAAAGAGTCAGACACGGACCGAGTGACTAACACTTTCACTTTCACTTTGGTTAAGAAACTATCAGTAAAATATTTGTTCTTCTTGATCACACTTAGCAAATCAGAGTAATAATAAATCCTCACACTTCCAATGTTCTCAGTGAAAGAATACAGAAAGAATCATTTCATTTTTTATATTAATAGCAGCTTAATTATTGACTAACATTTCTTGTGGGATCCATTTCTATTTTTTTCATGTGAACCCATGCTAATTTTCATGATTAATTTAGTATATCTAAATATTAAAAAATGTGATATTACTCAGCCTTTCCTGAATGTAAAAACCATATGGAGAATGGAAATAATGTAGTTCTAAAGCTGTAGCCCTGAAACAGAGATCGGTACCGTTTTTTTAAGATATACACTCAAATCCATTCAAGTGGGTACATATAGAAAATAGTTCTAAGGTGGAGTATATAAAACAGCACCAACAACCACAAGAGAGTTTATCATTCTTGTGCGGAGGTAATTAGGCTGCTCATGTGGTAACTAATCTATTAGTCCTGCCCCACAATACTGGATAATGGATATAAGGATATTTAAATTGGAGGGGGCAGGCCTGAATTTTACTTTAATTGATAAACAACAGATAGGAGTAGAAAATTAAGTTTATAGGCACACTGAGTGAAGACACATCTCCAGATTAGTGATGGGATTATGGAAGCTTTGAGTGTTCAGTTCTAATAAAGAACTAGAACTCAGGCAGGAGGACTAAATAATAAGAATTCCTGTGAAGCGCTCAAGAGGACAGAAAAAGGACTTACTATGTCAAGGTGGGCAACATTTTGACCTAGAACCTAAAATTTTCAACCAGAATTTATTTCATCAATTTATCAACCTGTTACTGAAGAACACACATTAGACAACAGTCAAAGAAAGACTTATTGGTGGTTTTAGTTCACTAACAAAACCGTCTCTATATCTCATGCCACAGATTGATCAGTTGAGCAACATGTAGAATGGCAATTTTTTTTAAATATATGGAATTTTCTATTTATTTAAAAAATCTATTGTTTCAATATAAAGAGAAGAGAACATCTACTCCTGCTATGATGGAGTAACTGGTGCCACAGTAAACAATTTAAAAGTTGGACAAAATACAGGAAGCAACTGTTCTTAGACATTAGATAACAGGTAATGCAGGACGATGATCCTAGGAAGAATGGAAATACAAGAGGTGATCCACACAATAACCTTGACGCTTTGCCTGGAAATACTTTCTGGAACACAGACATGGAGGGAGAACCCAAGTAGAGCACAGTAGTATCATGGGGCTAGTGGGGCAGTCATTGGCATTCTGGGATGCTGAAGTAGCTGAAATCTGCAGTGAAGTGACCCCAAAAGAGGGAAGTTGTTCATAAAAAGGGCTCCAAAATTTGGCAGAGGGGTCTTCTTGACTCATTAGCTGCCAATGTGCCATCCAATACTCATGCAGAAGCCCAGCAGGCAACAGCTTCTGGGGAGTAAAAGCTGAACAGAGATTCTGGAGGTCACACAGTACTGAGAGATATAGCAGCCCTGACCAGCCAGAGTAGTCAGACCTCACCGATCACCCCGGACATTCAACTGAGACTCAAAAAGACCATTCTAGCCCCAAGCCTAGAATTACCCTAACAAGGCTGAAAAATAAGCCTCAGTAGAAACAAGCCTCAATAGAAACTTACTAATCAGTAAATAAGTTACCTGCCTGTGGAAACAGAAGGTAACATGACTTAAAGAAAGTAACAAACTCAAGACTCTTTAATACGAGAGGATCACACTGTCTAGCATACAATCAGAAATTACCACATATATGAGGAAACAGGGAAATGCGACTCATAACGGGGAAAAAAGTCAACAGAAACAGACCAGAGATGATAGGGATGGCAAATATTCCAAACAAGGACTTTAAAACAGCTATTATAAGTATGTTTAAGGACTTACAAGAAAAGATTAGCATAATGTGTGAAGAGATGAAGAATATCAGTAGAGAAACAGACACTGTCTAAAAAGAAGCATATGACAAGTCTAAAACTGAAAAATACAAAATATGAAAAGGAGAAATACTCATTGGATGGACTTAAGAGGAGATTGGGCCCTGTGGGAAAACAAATCAGTGAACCTTAAGGCAAAGAGTAGAAAGTAACCAAAACTGAAACATGGCAAGAAAAAAGGATAAAAATTGGACAGAGATTGATGACATAGGGGATAATAACAGAAGTTTAATATATATGTCTGAATACTCTTTGGAAGGACTGATGTTAAAGCTGAAGCTCCAGCATTTTGGTCACCTGATGCGAACAGCTGACTCATTAGAAAAGTCCCTGATGCTGGGAAAGATTGAGGGCAGAAGGAGAAGAGGGTGTCAGAGGATGAGATGGCTGGATGGCATTACTGATGCTATGGACATGAACTTGGGCAAACTATGGGAGATGGTGAGGGACAGGGAGGCCTGGCTTACTGCAGCCCATAGGGTCGCAAAGAGTCAGACATAACAGGGTGACTGAACAACAACTGAAGTATCAGAAGAAAAGGAGAAAGAAGATAGGAAAGAAAAATATGTTTTTGAAGAAAGAATGGCTGTAATTTTTCCAATTAAAGTGGCAGTGTATACCTCCAGAGAGCCTAAACTGTTACGAAACAAAACTTCTACTTTATGAGTATAGTGTAGTAAAGATGGGCACAAAAGTTCTGTCATGATCTCCATCAAGAAGTGGGACCAGGCTTCCCTGGTGGCTCAGTGGTAAAGAATCTGCCTGTCAATGCAGGACACATAGGTTCCTGGTCCGGAAAGATCCCATGCACCATGGGACAACTAAGCCTATGTACCGCAAGTACTGAAGCCCAAATGCAACGAGAGAAGCCGCCACAGTGAGAAGCCTTTGCACTGTAGCTGAAGAATAGCCCCCACTCACCACAATGAGAGAAAAGCCCACGCAGCAATGAAGACCCAGAACAGTCAAATAAATAAATAAAAGTATTTTTTAAAAGGAGAAGTGGAAAAAAAAAAAAAAAAGGAGACGTGGGCCTTATTTCCCCTCCTAATGAATCCAGGCTAACCCTGTGACCAATAGAAAGTGGTAGAAATGATTCTGTCACTTATATTGTCAAGTTGTACTACCTTGAACAAATTACTTATCCTCTCTGGGCCTTGATTTCTTCATAACCAAAAGGGAGCTGTAGGCCTAAATTATCTCGGAAATTCTGTCCATCTTTAGAAAGGCCTATGTTCTAAGAGGAGTAACATATTGAGACAATAAATAAATAAATTGTGGTCATTTAGTCACTAAGTCGTGTCTGACTTTTGCAACACCACAAACTGTAGCCCACCAGGCTCTTCTGTCCATGGGATTTCCTAGGCAAAAATACTGGAGTGGGTTACCATTTCCTCCTCCCGGGGATCTTCCTGACCCAGGGATCAAACCCAAGCCTCCTGCATTGCAGGCAGATTCTTTACCACTGAGCCACCAGAAAAGCCCAAATAATAAATATGTAAAAATAAATCAGGGTAAAATGAAAAGTGTTGCCCTATAATTACTTTGTGGCTCAGACTCTAAATATCTTAACAAAAATGAGACAGGGCCTTCCAGATCTATGGCTAATGCACTCAGGAGTTTGGTTGGAATAGTGCTCTCAGTATGGTTTAGTTGGCCATGGTCTACAAAAAGGTAGAGGGTACCATCAGCTAAAGTTATTAGTAAACCAAAGATTCCCTAAGGCGTGGTAGGCTGTAGTTCTTACAGATAGAGTCAAACACTCCTTTCACAGTACTCAGGCTTTAATAGTGAGTAGACTGTTTAATAAATCTAGAGTTGGATAGTAGAGAAAATACTGAATAAAATTTCACAATAAATTTTTGTTAGACTAAAGCCTTTTGTCATACTCACTAAGTCTAAGACAGCATATTTCCATAGTTTCAACACAACAAATGCCAGGGAACAGATGCTTTGAATTTCATTCTTCTGGGAAACAGCTTTGTATACCCCTTCAGAGTGTAAAATGGCCAGAGCACTCCACACGAACACACATTTCCAGAAAGCCTCACTGCAGAGAATGAAATGCCCCAGGCAGCAACATGATTCTTGCCAAGGACATATGGCAGGTATTATGATTAGTTAGGGATGAAGATTCAGTTTGACAGGTTTTCTTTTTGTTGTTAGTCATTTCAGTTTTCAAAGTGATCAGATTTTAATAGTCCAGGCCAGGTAGGCTGGTATCTAGAACACTGATTTAATAAAAAGAAAGCCAGCCTTGCATATAATTTCAGGCAAGATTTGAATTATTGCATCCAGCAGTTAAGCCTACTCAGGCAATAAGATGCCTGGAGACTGAATTCCCAAAGAACCAGTAGCTGGACAAGGCCAGTATCAGAAAGGGGTCTTGTCACAGTTGTGTGTGGTCCATTTAGTAATAGGATATTGTGACTCCCCATCTATGCCAAAGACAGATCTAGCTGGAGAGATCATAACAGATTTCCTAAATGCCAGAAGCTGGTCTACCTCATCTAGTCCTCCTCGGAGGGTAGGGAGCCAGTCCTTAGAGCCAACAAGAATTAGATGCTAACACCATCCCAGTCCCAAGTCTCCACGCAAGCAAAACACAAAGTACCTTTGTTCTATAGCTTTTTTTCACCCAAGCAGAGATAAAAGGCATGAAAATTCTGAATTTCAGACTCTAATCTCTCATCCAACAAATCTATTGCATGTTAACCAAGTGCAAAATACAATGAAAAGTTTTCTGAGAATTACAGGAAGAATAAGACTTTGATTCTGCCCTAAAACCACTTCTGATCTCCAAGAGGATCTAAAATCTCTATCTAAATGATGAAAATGCCAGGATGAAAGCAGTCATATGGGTCCATATAAATAAAGGTCCACAGAGGTCTATACAGAGACTCCTAGGAGTTCAGAGTTGGTGAGACAAGAATGAGTGGATAAGGCTTCACAGAGAACTTTTTCCTTCCAATTTTAGCTTCCCACAGCATTTAAGCTGAAATTTGAGCTGGGTCATGGAGAGTGGACAGAAATTGTATAAGTACAAACACAGGGTAGGTTTCCAAGCAACAAGATGATAAAGTGAAAGTGAAAGTGTTAGTCATTCAGTCATGTCCGACTGTTTGCCACCCCATGGACTGTAGCCCTCCAGGCTCCTCTGTCCCTGGAATTCTTCAGGCAAGAATACTGGAGTGGGTTGCCATTCCCTTCTCCAGGGGATCTTCCCAACCCAGGGATTGAACTTGGGTCTTCCCATTAGGCAGATTCTCCCACATTGCAGGCAGATTCTTTATCTAACAGATTCTAACAAGATGATAAAGCATGGGCAAAGGCATGGAGGTAAGAAATTATATGCCAAGAGTATCCAGTAGATTCAATGGTTTGCAGTTCCAATGGCTTCTCAAAGAGGAAAACTAAGAAATAGGACTGGATCCCTACTAAGGGCAGGGCTGGAATGCCAGTCAGTGAGTGTACAGACTTTATTCTGCTAACCAGGGGGGACCAGCAGAGATTTTAAGGAGACTGAAGAAATCAGAGCTATCATTTTAAAAAATCAGTCTGTAAGCAAGGAATGAACTGGAGGAGAAAGGGATAAAAGTTAAGGGGACTAATTAAACAGAATTTTAGGGCTCTATTTGTCACGTTCATTCAGGTGTAACAACAGCCATAACTCTCTTCTCCTTCTCTCTGTAATGCCCACTTTGAAGTAAGGTGACAGTAAGTCCAGGTTGTCCTGGGACAGTCACAGTTATACCTACAGGCCCAGTGAAACTATTAACAGTGTCCCCATTCACTCTCACAAGTATCCTAGTTTGGACAATTTATTATACACGCCCCTTTCTTGGATTGCCTTCCTCATTCCACCTCTCAGCAGGTGCTCTCCTAGATATCAGGGATGCAAAGCCAATTCCTACACTCACTGATCAGCAGTTATGTGAGGTTTGTCTCCCTACCATGGACAGAAGAGTCTAACAGGCCATAGTCCATCGAGTGTCTAAAGATTTGGACATAACTTAGTGACAAAACACACACAGTTGGCTTTAAGACTGTTCTGACACTGAACCCTCATTCTTCTGGGTTTAGAGCTTCTGCAGTCTTGTGCCCCAGCTCTTGGACAGCAGGGGCCAGAGCAGGAGGTAGCTCTGACTGAAAAGATGCTGGTGTTGGAGAGTGGAGGTTGGCAGAGGAGGTGCAGGAAGACGACATGGGGATTCTCAAGGCTGGGGCAGGGAGACCTGGAGAACAAGGGCCCTTCCAGCTGTTGATGAGTAAGGTTCCGGAATGTCCTTTCTCATCTGCAAGCATCAGTGGGTGTGCGAAGATGATGAAAGGGTACACTGAATAAGGAAAACTAAAAATGTAGCTCAACCACATGAAAGTCATCCTAATTATAGTCATTTATTCTAACATCATATGAACCATTTGTCCATAATTACAATGCTGTCCAGGAACAGCATATGTAAATCATGAAAGGTGTCAGATCATTTTTATTGTAGTTTTATTTAATTAAAATAGTAAGTTCTCTACAGTATGTGTTTATAATGTAATTATGGTTTGTTATTCATGTGGCATGATCACTTGCTTACAATATTAATTCCTTCTAATACTAATATGCCACTGTATGCAGTAAAAGATCTGGATTTTTCAGATACCTGTGAACTTTTATGGAAAAGTTCAAAAGCCATCTCAGAGTACTCTCCCCGGTCCTCTGTATGTCTGAATCATCACAGCTGAGATGACAGAAGCCCAGAAAAGGAAGGCTCCTAACCATACATCTTCCCTGTTTGTTGTAAGGGCTTCTGCATACCAAACCTTCTATCCAAATATAAGGTGATCTATCCATAGGACACGCCATCCAAGTGCCAAGAATGGGGTATGGCCTTTGTCCAACTGACAAAGACACCGACAAACACCCTATGATGACCCTATGGTGGGCGCCCCTTCTCCTGTGCTGAATGTGAAGAGACCTTCACTGAGCTGGAACCCCTGCAAGCCGATCAGCAGGTTCACACCGGAGAGAAACCACACTTCTGTGCTTCCTGTGGTCTTGCTTTCACTGAGCCATGCGCTCTGACAAGGCATGATGGACTCATAAAGCAGAGAAATCCTAGTGGCTGGGACGGTTCTGTTTATTATCACCTTTCAGTTCTGTCTCCATTAAGATCGACTGCAGGCTTTCTAATAGAGTCATTAACTTGTCCAGGTTTTTTTTGTGTTTCCAAGATCCTACATCCTCATGGACCTTAAGTAAATTTAATAAATTTATTTAATATAGCTTAATAAATTTAATTTAATATAGCTTAAAATAAATCTAACAATATGGTTCCCTCCCCTTAGAAATGCTATGGTCATTTCTAAGCAGGAATAAAAGAGGTATTTACAGGTAAGATAACACTGTTATTCATAAGTGAGAATTAAATGAATTTTTCAGTTGGCAGACTCGTCATCAAGAAATCTTTGGTTCTTTTCATAATTTGGTGCTCTGCTTGGTCCTTTAGGACTAGTCTTTATCAGAGTTTTACATGGTTGTCCCTCTTATGCAGATCTGCAAGCAGTTCAGGATGCAAATGTAGCCTCTTTCCTATAGTACATTAGTAATTTGGTAAATTACTAATTTACTAGTAATTACAATTTACTAAATTTGGTAAATTAGTAATTTATCCTTGTCATTTTAATTCTTCCATTTCTTCAAAAGAAATATTTGTTTTTCTTAAAAGTTGTGACAATACTTAGATGAACTTACACCTTTTAAAAACTATATATACTGTATTATATATTAAAAGAATAACTGCTACCTGTATAAGAGAGAAGATGGCTAATTATTGAAACCATGTACAAGCCCGCATCCTAGTCCTTTGAAGTAAAAGGTTGACTCAGAGTTAATGACTAGGAAACATGAAAATGCAGAAATAAAGAACAGCTGTTGGGCAGGGAAACTGGTAACAGTTTAGACTAAAAATCCACCACACAGCAGAAACACAAAACTCCCAGTTCCCTGAAAGATATGGATAAAGGCCTGACACACATTTCTGAGTTGTTTCTACAGGAAGCAGACCCCCACCAGATAAAGAGTGCTGACCATAAGAGCAGAGATCCTAGACTGGCTGAAAGCAAAAGGTTGATGATGCTTTAAATTTCACCTTCATGCCAACCAATCCAAGAATTGTGCATAAGCTGATCACACACTCTGCGGTCCCCTCCCTCACACTGCCTTTAAAACCCCTCCCCTGAAAGCCATCACGGAGTTCAGGTCTTTTGAGCATGAGCTGTCTGTTCTCCTTGCTTGATACCCTGCAATGAACGCTGAACTTTCCTTCACCACAACCCAGTGTCAGCAGCATGGCTTTGCGGCTCAGAGGTTAAAGCATCTGCCTGCAATGCAGGAGACCCGGGTTCGATCCCTGGGTTGGGAAGATTCCCTGAAGAAGGAAATGGCAACCCACTCCAGTATCTTGCCTGGAGAATCCAATGGATGGAGGAGCCTGGTAGGCTATGGTCCACGGGGTCGCAGAGAGTCGGACACGACTGAGCAACTTCACTTTCACTTTCAACTGTGTGAGTGGATCCAGGTTTGGCTGCGTAACATTATCATATCAGTAATAAATTCACTTCTGCATTTGAAAAAAAACCCAGTATAAATGTGCAAAAAGTGGCATCTCATTTCTGGGAGGGCCAAGATTACTAAATGAAAGGAAGAACAATCCAGCCATTCCAGTGGAAGCCAATCTAACGAGTTTAAACCAAGAAAGAGATGAAGGAGTTGGTTGCTGACATTTCCTAGGAAACCTGATTGCTGAGCAGATTCAGAAAGCAGTTCCTTGCAATTCACTACTAGCAATCCTGGGTTTAGAACTCAACCAGTACAAGTGAACAAAGAACACAAAATGATAAGAAAATAAACGACTCTTCCCCCACACCCTGGGCCACTTTAGCAGAGGGACCACAAATGACTAGCACAGTGCCTAACACATCATAGGTACTTGATTATCCACTTATTCATTCAACAAACATGCTAAGTAGTTAATGAATTATTGATTCATTAAATTCATTTTGTAATGAATTTTAAAATAAACTCTTACTCTATTTTAAATGTTTATTTTCATTCTCTGAACTCAAAAAATCTCTTTGTATTACTGTCCAAGTTTCACATTACTTTCTGCGTTTTGGGAAATAACAGTAAAACAGCAATTGGCATTTAGTGTTCTTATTATGGTCCAATCAACATTGCTGCTGTTGCTCAGTCACTAGGTAGTGTCCAACTCTTTGCCACCTCATGGACTGTAGCACACCAGAATCTTCTGTTCTCCACTATCTCTGCAAGTTTGCTCAAAATCATTTCCATTGAGTTGGAGACGATATCTAATCATCTCATCTCTGCTGCCTGCTTCTCCTTTGGCCTTCAATCTTTCCCAGCATCAGGGTCTCTTCTAATGAGTTGGCTCTTCGCATCAGGTGGCCAAAGTATTGGAGTTTCAGCTTCAGCTGAAAGATTTCTGAGAAGAAAAGTTTTGCATTTTTGAAATTTTTTAAAGGACTTATCACATGAATATGTAGGAGACTTCTGACCTGCTTCTGGTATGCTTCTTGACCTGCATACAGGTTTTTCAGGAGACAGGTAAGGTGGTCTGGTACTCCCATCTCGTTAAGGATTTACCACAGTTTGTTGTGATCCACACAGTCAAAGGCTTTAGTGTAGTCAATGAAGCAGAAGTATTAATAGATGTTTTTCTGGAACTCCCTTGTTTTCCCCATGATCCAACAAATGTTAGCAATTTGATCTCTGGTTCCTCCACCTCTTCAAAACCCAGCTTGTACCTCTGAATTTTGGTTCACATACTGCTGAAACCTAGCTTGAAGGATTTTGAGCATAACCTTACAGGCATGTGAAATGAGCACATTGTACGGTTTGAACATTCTTTGGCATTGCCCGTCTTTGAGACTGAAATGAAAACTGACCTTTTTCAGTCCTGTGGCCACTGCTGAGTTTTCCAAATTTGCTGACATATTGAGTGCAGCACTTTAACAGCATCATCTTTTAGGATTTTAAGTAGCTCAGCTAGAATTTTGTTCATGGTAATTCTTTCTAAGGCCCACTTGACTTCCCACTCCAGGATGTCTCATTCTAGGTGAGTGACCATACCACCGCAGTTATCTGACTAAGACCTTTTTTGTATAGTTCTGTGTATTCCTGTCACTTCTTAATCTCTTTTGCTTCTGTTACGTCCTTACAATTTTTGTCCTTTACCGTGCCCATCTTGGCATGGAATGTTCCCTTGATAGCTCCAATTTTCTTGAAGAGTTCTCTAGTCTTTCCCATTCTATTGTTTTCCTCTACTTCTTTGCACTGTTCATTTAAGAAGACCTTCTTATCTCTCTCTGCTATTCTCTGGAACTCTGCACTCAGCTGGGTATAGCTTTCCCTTTCTCCCTTGCCTTTCACGTCTCTTCTTTTCTCAGTTATTTGTAAAGACTCCTCAGACAATCACTTTGCCTTCTTGCATTTCTTTTTCTTTGAATGGTCACTGCCTCCTATACAATGTTACAAATCTTCATCCATAGTTCTTCAGGCACTCTGTCTACCAGATCTAATCCCTTGTATCTATTTGTCATTTCCACTGTATAACCATAAAGGATTTGATTTAGGTCATACCTGAATGGCCTAGTGGTTTTCCCTACTTTCTTCAATTTAAGCCTGAATTTTGCAATGAGGAGCTGATGGTCTGAGCCATTAGCTCCAGGTCTTGTCTTTACTGACTGTGGGCTTCCCAGGTCATGCTAGTGGTATAGAATCCGCCTGCCAAAGCAGTAGACTAAAAAGACACAGGTTTGATCCCCACATTGGGAAGATACCCCTGGAGGAAGAAAAGGCACCCTACTACAATATTCTTGCTGGGAGAATATCTTGGACAGAGGAGACTGCCAGGCTACAGTCCATGGCGTCACAAAGAGTTGAACACGGCTGAGCACGCAGCACCCACACAGAGCTGCTCCATCTCTGGCTGCAAAGAATATAATAATTTGATTTCAGTATTGACCATCTGGTGATGTCTATGTGTAGAGCTGTCTCTTGTATTGTTGGAAGAGAGTGTTTGCTATGTGTGTTCTCTTGACAAAACTCTGCTGGCCTTTGCCCTGCTTCATTTTGCACTCCAAGGTCAAACTTGCCTGTTATTCTGGATATCTCTTGACTTCCTACTTTTGCATTCCAATCCCCTATGATGAAAAGGACATCTTTTTTGGTTTTAGTTCTAGAAAGTGTTGTAGGTCTTCATAGAACTAATCAGCTTCAACTTCTTCAGCATCAGTGGTTGGGGCCCAGACTTAGATTACTATGATGTTGAATGGTTTACCTTGGAAATGAACTGAGATCATTCTGTTGTTTTCGAGATTGCACACAAGTACTGCATTTCAGACTCTTTTGTTGACTATGAGGGCTACTCCATTTCTTCTCACTTTCTTGCCCACAACAGTAGATATAATGGTAATCTGAATTAAATTCACCCATCCCCATCCATTTTAGTTCACTGTTTCCTACAATGTCAGTGTTCAATCTGCCATCTCCTACTTGACCAGCTACAATTTTCCTTGATGCATGGACCTAACATTCCAGGTTCCTTTGCAATATTATTCTTTACAGCATCAGATTTTACTTTCACCACCAGACATACCCACAGCTGAGCATCATTTCTGCCTTAGCCTAGTCACTTCTTTCTTTCTGGAGCTGTTAGTGATTGCCCTCCACTCTTTCCTAGTAGAGTATTGGACACATTTTGACCTGGGGGACCCATCTTCCAATGTCCAATCTTTTTTGCCTTTTCATAATGTTCATGGGGTTTTCCAGGCAAGAATATTGGAATGGGTTGCCATTTCCTTCTCCAGTGGATCACATTTTGTCAGAACTCTTCACTATGACCCATCCATCTTGGGTGGCCCTGCATGGCATGGCTCATAGCTTCACTGAAGTATGCAAGCCCCTTTGCCACAACAAGGCTCTGATCCACGAAGGGTATGTATAAGTATATTCAATCAATATACTTGCTTTAAATATATTAACTCGCGTAATCCTCCCATTAGCCTTATAAGGTAGGTATTATTATCCTGCAGATGGGGAGACTGAGCTTGGAAGTATTCAGTAACCCCCCAAATCTCAGCCTGTGGGGGAAGCCGAGAACTGGAACCTGGTCCATTGACTGTACTCTTCACCATATTTTCAATCAGGGCCATGCAAAGATGTGTGACTGTTCCAGGCTGCTCAATGACTGATAACACTACATGCTTTCTCTGACTATTGATTCAACTGTGTACTTAGCAGCGAGGCTTAGCATAGCTTCCAGAAGGGCAGAGGAGGAAGACAAGCCAGTAGTAGCCTTCAGCTTCACCTCTGTTCCCTCAAGCAATTCAGCAATGGCCCAGATTTGCATACCTGCTCAACAAACAAAAGAAGCTGGGCACACACACCCCACCAAAAACACCATCAACAAAAACTAAGCTTACATTTAATTAGTGCCACTTTCTTTAGAAGGAAGTAAAACTGTCTGTGGTCAGTCGTGAGCACCTTGTTAAAGTGAATTTCCCACCCTTGAACAGCATTCTTTGTGTGGAGTTTGGTAAGCCTGGAGTTACCAGATTCTGCAAATAAAAATACAGGACACTCACTTACATTTGAATTTCAAATAAACAATGAATACATTTTTAGTATGTCTTATTGCAATGATCAAAACATTTTAAAATGTGTTGTCCGTTATGTGAAATTCAAATTTAACTGGGTATCTTGTGTTTTATCAGGAAAACGTTGTGATTTGTGGTTGCCAAGGGGGTGGGGGTGGGGTTGGGATGAATTGAGACATTGTGATTAGCAGACACAAACTACTATATATAGCACAAATAAACAAGGTCCGGCTGTAGAGCACAGGGAAGTATATTCATTATCTTGTAATAAACCATAATGGAAAAGAATATGAAAAAGAGTATATATGTATAACTGAACCACTTCGCTGTACAGCAGAAATTAACACAACTTGTAAATCAACTATACGTCAATAACATTTTACAAAAAGATTCATCTACATTGCACCCAGGAAATGGAAAGAGTGACCCCAAGCCTGTGTCCCTCAGGGCTGTGTTGGTGCTTCTCTGGACAGCGCTCATCATCCCAGGGGGCCTTCAGTGCTATGTGAGGATGTGAGGATGCACAGAGAGCTGCAGGCCAAAGAGGATGCTTCTACCCTGAGCATCAGTTTTACTGAAAGATTTCTGAGAAGAAAAGTTTGGCATTTTTGAAATTTTTTAAAGGACTTATCACATGAATATGTAGTAGACTTCTGGCTTTTTATCTTGGCCAATGTCAGTTTTTTTCTTGAAAACCAGTAGGCCATAAATATTTCTATGTGTGGCAAAAATACTGCACATTTGGTACTTTAGAGTTAGGCGGGAATCCCCAGCATCAGCACCGCGGTGCAGGAACAGTGAGCATCTCCGGCGAGACCTGATTATGTTAACGTCACCAGCTCGGACAGCTGGCGTTCTTCCGCCTGAGTGTTCACGCCAGGAAGTGTGATTTCTTGATGAATCCATAGAAGCGTTTTTTTTTTTTTTTTCCTTTTGGCTGCAAAAAAAAAAAAAAACCCTACTGGCTCTCTCAAATCGATGTAGCTTCCTACCAGAATTGCTCAAAAATGTGGTAAGTCAAATATTTTATTTATAAACACAAGACTACAATAGCTCCATTTTCTGTTTAATGAGTGTCCCAATAAGATAACTCCAATGAAGAGTTTTTAAAATGATATTTTTTCTTTACATTTTAAAATGCCAATACATATTTTGATAGGAACGACTGCCTGCTGGTGCATTTCATTCCTTCAATGACCTTGAGCTCCCTGACTTGAATAGCTCCCAAAGTTTTACCCGGCAGAGAACTGGACCTATCTATGTACACAGAGTGTAAACATTTTGCCCTAGTCCATTAAAAAAACACATGCATCAAAAAAATAGGAATCACTGAAGACCGTGGCACCTCAGGTCACCCCATAAACTTTCCATAATGAGCTCAATAGTGAAGATGCCGGCAGAGCCAGACCACAGTTATTTTGTGCTACACACAAAAGTAGACCCAAAAAGCATAGGATATACTTATATGTTTGTTTCAGAGAGAGGGTTTATCTTTGTGGAGATACAAATGAGCTCAAACCTTTTTATATCTTAGGTGGGAAAAATCAACTGAGCTATAGCTTTGTGGGTTACAACTATACAAAACTACAACTCTCATAATAAAATCCAAAAGCCAATTAGGCACATTTTGAAGGAAAGTTGCCAGAATTGTTGCAGCTCATGACAGCAGATTTGGCTAAAAGCAGGACAATCAAAAACAAAACCAAACAAGAGAATGCAGAAATTGCTTGTAGCTTTCTTTGTGGATGGTTTCAGAATTATCTTGAAAGGTAAAATTCACAGGATAGAAGAAAATGTGGTAAAAACACTGCACAACAGCGATGCCCAAATCTCTTTTTGGCCAAAAAAGAGGCAGACAAGGTGAAAAGATGTTCCTATCAAGCAATTGCATCAAACAACAAATTGTGCTCAAAAAACCTTTGCTGAAAGACAGAGGTTACCATGATAAAGCAGCTGGATAAAAACAGGAACATAAGTGATTTTCCCCAAATCCTTAAAGAAACTAAATCCGTATATAAACTAAACATATAGTCACATGGACACTGACTGAGGGTTAAAAACAACCACATGAACAAACAAATAAAAGTTGGCTATGAATTTTCAACAACATACATCTTAACGAGAGACAACAGAACTACCAGGAAGTCTGAAGATCAGCAGAGCTGGGCTGGAGATTCAGACTTTGGAGTCACCGGCAGGCACATGACAGCCAAATCCGTGAGGAAGATAAGATTGTTCAGAGAGAGAAAACTGTCTAATGAGATAAACAAGCTGAAAATGGAACTCCATGGAACACTTTTTTTTTTCTTTTTGCTTTCTTAGAAAACAAAGATCAGGTTGCCAACTTGTTTTTTTTTAAAGAAAAATTTTAACACCTTAGAGGCTTCCCTGGAGGCTCAGTGGTAAAGAGCAGGGGACACGGGTTTTATCCCTAATCCAGGAAGAACCCACATGCCATGGACAGCTAAGCTGGTGCAACACAACTACTGAGCCAGCGCCCTAGGGCCCATGAGTCGCAACTACTGAGCCCCTCCGCTGCAACTACTGAAGCCCCTGCACCTATTACCAGTACTCCACAAGAGAAGCCACTGCAATGAGAAGCCAGTGCACCGCAACTAGAGAAAAGCCCCCACTGATTCTACCTACAGAAGGACCACACCCAGCAAGGACGACCCAGTGCAACCAAAACTAAATGTCTCTAAAAATTTTTTATCAACACCTTAGAAATAAGTGTCTATAGACATGAATTTTTAAAATATTGTCTCAAAGTCAGCTATCAATGAATTTCAACCACAAACTGAGAAAAAGAGAATAGGAATACAGTAATCAGTGAAAAGAAGTTTGAAACACTAAAGAAGGAAATAAAAAAGAAAAAGAGGAACATGCACATGTAGGAACTATAATGAAGACAGAATGAGTTAACATTGGCTAGGGAAGAGTTAGAAGAAAGAGAGTGATGGAAGCTGCGGGTGGAGGAGTCATCAGGAAGGAACAGTCAAGCAGTTTTATGCTACAGAAGTAATATTAATATAAGGACCTAAAAATGTTACCTGGTGTTAGCAGTAACAAGCTCATAGGGAACCTTTGCCAGAGCAGCTTCTCTGGGAAAATGAGAATAGTATGGGTTCTTTGATGTACACATTTTATTTTTACACCTCTCTGTTGTATTTTTTACATGAATGCTCACAGTGGTTTAACTTGTATCAGCCCCCAAACTGGAAAAAATCCAAATGTCCATCAACAGATGTTTGGAGAAACCAATTCTGTATATCCATGCAATGGAGTACTACTCAAAAATGAAAAGAAATGAGTTATTGATACATAGACCAACCCTGGTAAATTTCAGATCAATTATGCTGAGTGAAAAGAGCCATCCACAAAAGACTACTCATTGAATAATCCCACTTATATAAATCTCTAGAAAATGCAAACTGATCTAGTGACAAAAGCAAATCAGCTGTTGCTTGGGCATGAGGGGTCTGGGGAGGGGCTGGAGGCAGAGAATATAAAGGGGCCCGGGAGCATTTAGGGTGATGGGTTATCTTGAAGGTGGTGGTGGTTTCACGAGTATATACATAAGCCACAATATACAAGTTGTATAATTTAGATATGTGTACTTTGTTTTATGAACTTCTAGCTCAACAAATCTGCTTTTGATAAACATGTAATAAAACAAAAGTGAGAATTCAGTCCTTCAACTGAACTAAAAAATATTCTAGGATATAATACATTTTTAAAATAACTTGTTTCATTAAAATGATAAGCCCACTGCAAAGGGATAAGAACTCTAATTCACATGGAGCACTGAAAAATAAAACAGCCTTCAATCCCAGTCCAGGAAAATACCTTCCACAAGGCTGGCTATACCAGGGTTCAGAACTGACAGCTACTTCATGTCCTCCCCTTAGGCTCACAACCTGAACCCAAAGTCTGAAGAAACAGGGAAAGTTCCTTAACAATGTGCAGATTCCCTATAAACACCCACAGTTTGTTCAGCTGTCTCTTCCACTTCTACCTCCTAATAGTGGCAGCCAGAACAAAGAGACGGGAACCTGGTCCATGAACAGTAGGGATATCTGTTCATGGAATATGGAATATCTCTGGATTCTCTGGTCAACTCTGCTGGACGTGCCCACATCTGATGCTCCTTAAATCAGGAGAAAATATGAGGAAGTCATTGCCTGTGGCTAGACCCAGACTCATACACACATAGAACTTCAGCATCCAGCACTGAATACTCAACATGGGCTGAATATTTTCATCTCACTACCAGCCTCCCCAGGGCCATGTTGATCCATTGATCTGGACCCTCTGTTTCTGAGAGATGGCAAGGCACTGGGCACAAAAAGATCATCCCGGTTCTCCCTCTCCTTAGATAAGTGAAATAGAAGTTAGGTTTGCAGAATATTAAACAGAGGTCTTCAAAAACAGGTAGATTCTTTTCTGAAGACAGACGCAGAGGAAAGAAGGCTATTTTCTGATGGAAGCGGAAGACTGCTGGCAACTGTCAGAAAGAAGCAAGGAACGAACCTCCCCCAGAAATTTTACAGGGGTCCCCCACCTCCGGGCTACAGACTGGTACCTCCCCTCCCATAAGATCAGCAGCAGCATTAGATTAGAAATAAAGTGCACAATCAATGCACTTGAATCGTCCTGAAACCATTCTTGCCAACCCCATTTGTGGAAAAACTGTCTTCCACAAAATCAGTCTCTGGTGCCTAAAAGGTTTGGGACTGCTGCTTTAGAAGGGGCATGGCCATGCTGACACCTGATTCTGGAGGACTAACCTTCAGAATTGTGAGAAGATAAATGTCTACTGTTTTAAGCCACCCAGTGTGTGGTAATTTGCTACAGCAGCCAGAGGAAATTAACACGTGGTCACAGGAATTCCCCATTCCAGCACAAATGCAATTCACAGGCCATCATCCAGTGCGGGCGCCAACGCTGCCTGGTGCCAATTTGTTTCTTCCATGAAACTAAAAACACTCTAGACAGGTAATAAGCCTTTTGTCAGCCTTCATGACCAAGGAGGAAGTACTTTAGACAGATGCTGTGTCCACGCATCACAGAGCATAATTCTCCAAAAGAGTCCCCACAAAAAGGGCAGGTCAATATATTCCTAAATTCAGTCACTTCAGTCATGTCCGACTCTCTGCAATCTCATGAACTGTAGCCCGCCAGGCTTCTCTGTCCATGGGATTCTGCAGGCAAGAATACTGGAATGGGTTGCCATGCCCTCCTCCAGGGGATCTTCCCCACTGAGGGATTAAACCCGCACCTCCTACGTCTCCTGCATTGCAGCAGATTCTTTACCGTTGAGCCACCGGGGAAGCCCAAGTTCAACAATGCTCATAAAATAAGGTCCTCTCCATAGGCAGCCAAAATGAAGACTTTCTGCTGCATTTCACAGGATCTTAACTCACTCTTGTCCTTTTATTGGACAAATGAGATCATGTCTGCTCTTTGAGTTCCCAATGAAAACCAAACAAAATAAAAGTAGGGAATTCAACAACCTATGTAGGCCTGTAGGACTTGGGGGGTGGTATTTCTGCAGGTTCCATGTTTATTCAACCACCAAATAAAGTTTTACTTGGCACCTACTTTGTGGAGTAAGTATGTAAGGAAAGGAAGTGCCCTTAATGGAGAATAAGAAAGACTTGAATCATGTAATGGTAGTTACTATTGTTGAGTAGTATTTACATTATGTACAGAGTTTCCTTCTTAGCATGATCAAAACACATCCCCCAAAAGGAAATGTGAATGTATACACTTAAAATTTTGTAACATATATCATCAAACAAAGGTTTTTTGAAAAGGACAAACTAGATAATACCTTTACCACTAGAGTTTCATTCATTAAAACTGGGGAAGTAGACATTAATTATTTATAAACAAATTCCTTCAAAATATCTGCTTGGGGAATTCCCTGGTGGTCCAATGAGTAGGACTCTGTCCTGTCACTGCCAAGGGTGTAGGTTCAGCCCCTGGTTAGGGAACTAAGATCCTGCAAGTCAATCTGCCTGTATCATCTAGCCCTAAAAATTAATGGGTCACTTTCTCTTAATCCATATCTCACTGAGTCAATCAATTCACAATTTATGTATTCCTAGTCTCAGGAGCAGGGAATGTGTCACCTGGATGAGATGATACTCAAATATTTTGAATATATGTGACCCTCTTTTGTCTTCTCATCTATTCCTGCTTCTGTCTACTGTTTTCACACCACCTACTCTGGGGAAATCTGGTCTGATCTTTCAGACTCAGGACGTGTGTTCACGTTCTCAGAGCCTGATGGAGTACTTCACACCATGTATGAAAATATGTTAAATACTCCTCTGTATGCATTTGGTGTCTGGGTCCTAATGTTTTCTGTTCCCTTTGCATGAATGAGCCTCAAGAATTAGGGTCACACATAGTGCATTGCTCCTAAGATTAATGGATTCATATGCATAGCACAAAGGTTTTTACAAAGGATTCTTTCAAAATTTATTTCCTTCTTGTCGTGAGTCAAGATAAGGATTAAGTGGTTTTTACAGTAAATGGATGGTATGGTAGAGGACATGCACCACTGAGGAAGACATGGGGCAAAGAACAGTTCTGGGATACGAGGCCTTCTTCTTCTCCTAGGATTTCTCCTACAGATGGGGTCAATCAGTTAGAATACAGTTTACCTTGTCATCCACACACACATACCAGGCTCTCCTCTGGGAGATTGCAATTTCAAAACAAAACAAGCTAAAGATTCTTTCTTTACTAACTAGAAAGCAACTCCAACACTCAGTACAGTGGCCCCCATGGCTCCACAGGCCTGCTGTTACCTCCCTGTATAGCCCATGGTCACTCAGAGCAGAGGCTTCCCAGGTACAGACCCAAGGTTTTGTCACTGGTCCACTTGCTCTTTCTCTGTCTGCACATCAACTAAGACAGTGGATCTACAGTACACAGGCAAAGATGTCCACTGCCCAATTTACATCATGAGATTCCCATCTACAATCTTGTGTTAGACAGTGATGTGGTGCAAATACACAGTGGGGACAATGGAAGCCTGAAGCCAGAGGGTAGATGGAGTTGTCACTCGCCAGCTGAGAGTATCCATTATCGGCCACTTTGTCTTCTGTCCACTGTCTCTAACGCGGGACAAGTGGAGCCCCAGTCTCAGAAAGAAGGCCTCTTTCTACAGAAAAATTCAGACTCTGGGATTCCAAAAATCCCGGGTAATTAATAATTATCACCTGAAGTGGCTGAGTGAGAATGAAGGTTGAATGGAAGGGAGGCCCCTTGACCAAAGGACATTTTTTAAGCCACTTTTGGGACTCCGAAAGTGTGTGGTTGCTAATGAAGGTGTAGCCATCCTGACAGTCTGGAAGAAGAAACAAGGGAAGCCAAGGTAAGGGTGGTCTCAGCATGTGAGCTTGCATGTGGGGAGGCTGGACTGCTAAAGAGGGAAGATTGCTAGATATAAGATAAGGAACAGAAGAGGCTGTACACATTCATCATTTAATATCACTCATATATCCTAAGTGGTAGTGCAAGAGCATCTTTGGATGGCTTCTTTAAAAGATGAGATTCCTATCTTCTACATGTTCTTAAAAAAAAAAAAAAAAAACCACACACAGTGGAAACAGGAGGGTACTTGCATTGAGAGTTATCTTCCTAGTACCCACAAATCTCATGCATTTCTGTTTTCGGGTTATGCAACTTTAACTCAAACACTTTTCTCCTGGGCCTCATATTTTTACTCTTTCCATTTTTTCCTTCTTCCTTCCTGATATTCCAAGATTCCTTTCTTTCTCAGCTTCCTTTAGCCGCTTTTTCGGAATAGGTCTACAATAACAATCCTCCTACTTCTCCTTTATCTGAGAATGTCTTGGTTTCCCCTTCATTCCTGAAGGTTATTTTCATGGGGTAGAGCAATCTGGGTTGACAGTTCTTTCCTTTCAGCACCTGAAAAATGTCCCACTTCATTCTGGGCTCCATGAGAAATCTATTGTCATTCTAATTGTTTTTGCCCTATAAAGTATCCTCTCTGTATTGATGATTTTTTTTTTTTCCTTTGTCTTTTAGTTTTCATAATTTTGATTAACTTGGCATGGATTTGGGTTTACCCTGGTTGAGGTTCACTCAGCTTCTGAAATTAGTAGGGTTATTTCTTTTGCCAAATTTGGTAAACATTCTGCCATTATTTCTTCTAGCAATTTTTCAGCACCATCTTTTTCTCTCCTTCCAGGCTGAGTCATGAATGTCAGACCTTCTGTTATACTGCCACAGACCTCTGAGTTCCTTTTTTTCAGTCTGTTTTCCCTCTGTTGTTCAAATTGGGTAATTTCTATTGTTCTGTCTCCAAGTTCACTAATTCTTCCCTCTGTCTCTGAGCTCATTGGCTGCCATGTCGCTTTGTTATTGAGCCATCCATTGAGTTTTTAATTTCAGTTCTCAAATTTCCACTTGGGTCTCCTCTATTTCTTTTATTTCTTTGCTAAGGCTTTCTATTTCTTTGCTTAGACATTCTCTTTTCCCCTGTATGTTCATAATTGCTTACTGAAGCATTTTTATGATCACTACTTTAAAATCTAGGTGGGAAGGACTGCTTCATCACAGTCAGGCAAGAGTGAAAGTGTAGGCGCCACACTTGATCTTGAGAGGCATGGGACTAAGCCTGCAGGTTTTTCTGTGGCGTTTGTTTAAAGTGAGAAGTTATTATCAAAAAGTTTTCTGCCTTACTGGGCTCCCCCTTTCCTTGTCCTGGAGACAGCAGGCTTTTCTTGAGGAATTATTTTTGTCTGTGTTAAGTGGCATTTCTGGAATACTGTCTCCTCCAGCACCCAGTCTGGGATACATGAGGTAAAAAGAAAACTCAAGGAACTCACCACTTCAGCTCAGTCTTCAGACAAAAAGGTCCCACGTCAGTCTGCCTTCTCTCCACCACACAGTCTTTTTTCTGTTTGTTTTACATATAATGTCCAGGGTCTAGAGTTGTACTTAGTGGGAGAAATAAGGAGAATTGAGTCCATTTGCTCCAAACCAGAACTTTATAGCTGTCTTCTTAGCAGCATTTGTAACTGGGTAGTTACAATTTCACAACTGTCTTTTGTATCAAAAGCAAATGTGCACCAACCAGGAACTCATTTACAGAGGCACACTATCTCCAGAGACAAGATGTTTCCAGGGACATGGCAACCAATGAGCCATATGTTGTTTATTTGTTAATCACTTGCCAACTCTGGCTTTATTGATAATATCACTTCTGGGTTTCACAGCAGCCCGCATGCCTCAGCTGTGATACTTTGCTTCCTTGCTGTTTAGTATTTATCGTGGTGATACTGACTCCCTGCTCTTCTCTCCATCTGTTATAGAGAAATAACGCCCTAGGTTTTCCTAATTGTACTCATGTTATCCTCCCACTTGTCCTCTGCACCTCTAGGCCTTGATTTTTCATCTTTCCTTACTGGGACATTGCCGTTGCCTACATTTTAGGTGGATGATCTCACTCTAGTTTAAGCCACAGGCTAAGCATTTGCCCTGCACCTTGTGTGTGAGATATTTTATTTTTGTTTTCAGTCCTGCTGTCTTCCACAACATTCCAAGAACCAGCACAGAGTGCAACTCACCCAACTGTTAACCAGGCTGGAAAAGTAGGTCTATCAGCCGTGTCATTTGTAAAATATAAAACATCAAATGCAAACCCAGACTGTGGTCTTTCTTTTTCCCAATGTTCTGTCAAATTGATATGATCTACATGATGAACGTTTGGAAATATCTCCACTTGCCTTTTGAGACACAGCCCATAGTCTCTTGTTTTTTTCCACCTGGTTAGTCATTCTTACACAGTTTCTTTTGCTGGTTACACCTTTTCCCCAAACCCTTGTAGGAAGATAGTAGGACTTAACAATTAGTCCTCGTCTCTTTAACAGTCACTTCCTTGATGTTCTTCAATTTCTCAGCTTTAAGTACCATCTATGTATTAATGATTCCGAAATTTACACATCTCCAGCTCAGACCTTTCTTCCAAACTCCAAAGTCACACATCCAATTCCCTACTCAACATCTTCAACTGAACGTCTTATGGGCTTCCCAAACTCAAAATGTCCAAAATTGTACTCCTCTTTGCCTTCAAACTTGCCCAACCTACAGCCTTCCCCATCACAACAGATGGCCCCATGATCCTTCCAATTGCCCAAACCTTGGATTCATCATGGACTCCTTTCTCACATATTCCCACATTCAATTTATGAGCAAGTCCTATTGATTCTCTTTTGTCATAATTTCTAGTGCTGTCACTCTGATCCAAACCACTATCATCTTTCACGTTCTGGTTAACATCTGGTTAACATCTGAGCTTGCTGGTTAACATCTTCCTTCTTCTATCACTGCCCCATCCCCCACAGCATCTTTTTACCATTGCTATCACAGTGATCTTGTGAAAATGCAAAACAGGTTATGTTATTCCTCTTCTCTAAGCCCTTTGGTGGCTCCCTATTTGACTCACAATAAAAGCCAAGCCCTTTACAACAGCTGTCAAGTCCCTACATGATCTACCCTGATTCTCTGACTTCCTCCTCTATCCTTTCCCTTACTCACTTCACTTTACCCACAATAGTCTCCTTGCTATTCTTGGAGCAAGCCATGCGTGCACCCACACCAGGGCCTTTGCACTGGCTTCTCCCACTGCTAGAATGTTCTTACTCTAAACATACGCTTGGTTAACTCTCTTGCCTCTTTGCTAAAACACACTTTCCCAGTAAATCACATTCTAACCAACCTATTTAATACTATAACCTACATATCTCCACTAGCTCACTTGATCTGTTATTGGGCTTTGCTTGATTTTTGCTGGGTTTTTTTTCATAACATGTTATCTCCAAACATAGCATATAATTTATTTCATGTTTACAGTTTTGTTTTTTTTTTAACCTACTTCTTCTGTTAGAATCTAAGCTTAATGAGAGTAAGGATCTTTTGCTTTACTCACTGAAAAAACTTAGGCACCTAGAATGTGTTTCCTAAGGACTCCTAGGAAGGAAGAAAAGTTTTGACCAACTTAGCATATTAAAAGCAGAGACATTACTTTGCCAACAAAGGTCATCTAGTCAAAGCTATGGTTTTTCCAGTAGTCATGTATGGATGTGAGAGCTGGACCATAAAGAAACCTAAGTGCTGAAGAATTGATGCTTTTGAACTGTGGTGTTGGAGAAGACTCTTGAGAATCCCTTGGATTGCAAGGAGATGCAACCAGACCATCCTAAAGAAAATGAGTCCTGAATGTTCATTGGAAGGACTAATGTTGAAGCTGAAACTCCAATACTTTGGCCACCTGATGCGAAGAGCTGACTCATTTGAAAAGACCCTGATGCTGGGAAGGATTGAAGCCAGGAGGAGAAGAGGACGACAGAGGATGAGATGGTTGGATGGTATCACCGATTCAATGGACGTGAGTTTGAGTAAACTCCGAGAGTTGGTGATGGACAGAGAGGCCTGGCATGCTGCAGTCCATGGAGTTGCAAAGAGTCAGACACGACTGAGCGACTGAACTGAACCGAACCGAACTGAAGGACTCCTAAATATGTGTTGAATAAAGGAATTAATCTCATTGCCATGATTCTTCAACTATTCAGAAGATATTTATCTGGGAATTTCAGTTACTAAAAAAAAAATCATACTTCACTGAGCCAGTGAGGAGAGGAGGGTGAGTTCTGAGGGGATCTCATCTCTGGTGCAAAGTGTCTGTCTGGCCAGGCATGACTTGCTCCAGGGACAGTGCCCAGAAGGGGAGAAAAAACAATCACAGAAGTGAGATCACCTAAATTTAAAAGGCTTTGTATAACCAAAATTGAGGCCTAAAAAATACTAAAACTCTGAGATTCAGACACATTTTTGGTGGGGGTAGGGAAGAGAAGCCAATTTTCAAAATTAATAGGATTTGATTTATATGAAGAGTAGACTACTTTTTTAATTAAATTTTTTTTTACTTAAATTTTTAATTTTGGCCCCACAAACCGGCACCTGGGATCTTATTAGTTCCCTGACCAGGGATCAAACCAGCACTCTCTGCATTGGAAAAATGGACTCTTAATGACTGGACCGCCAGGGAAGTCCCTGAAATTCATACACTTTACTCAGAAAAGGGAAATCCCCAGGGGCAATATGCATTCGTTCACATTATACATACTGTTGCTTAGTCGCCAAGTCGTGTCTGACTCTTTGTGACCCCATGGACTGCAGCCCACCAGGCTCCTCTGCCGGTGCGTTTCCCCGGGCAAGAAAACTGGAGTGGGTTGCAATTTCCTTCTCCAGGGGATCTTCCCGACCCAGGGGTGGAACCCAGGTCTACTGCGTTGGCAGGTGGGTTCTTTACCAGCGAGCCACCAGGGAAGCCCATATCATACATACAGCTCCAATCAACTTGGTTAACTTGGATTCTAAATCCAAAGGGTCAGAAGTAGGGTGGTATGGAGACGGGACAGACACCTAGAGAGCCTCAAGCAAGAAGTGACAGAGCTTCTGGGCGGTCAGGAAGAGTCAGGCAAATAAAACAAAAACAGGCAGAACTTAAAAAAAGACAAAAGCAAAACTGAGGCATTTGATGCTGAAACAGATAATACACATACTTCAAAATCACCATATTATAATACAGGATACTAACATGTTCAATACACTGAGCCTCAAGCATTAAATAAAAGGAAAATGATACCCAGCATACTTTAGGAAAGCAGTCTTATTAAATAGCACTTATAAATACCATTAAATGCCATTTCTTTCAGAATTACTAAATTATGCCAACTTTGGAAGATTAATTGGGATAAACTTGATATTTATCCCAATTAAATTTGAAATTAATGTCTCTGTGATGCTGAATAACTGAAGACTCACTGTTAATAACTATCCCATTTGGCTTTTGGCCATTTGTTTATTGCTGGGTATCCAGAAATAAATCTTGGGTTCTAAGGCAGAGTAGTCTGATCAACTTAAAGATTTCAGCAGGTTTGTAGAACTCTGGGTAATTTGAGGTTATCACAATTTACAAAACATGGACAGAAAATCCTTAATTGGCCAAAATATCTGGGGAATGATAAGTCCTGGGGAGGTATGCTAGGATTAGAAGGTTAGGTTAGGTAGGTAGGCTAGGTTAGAAGACACAAATAACATTTCCCACATTTTCTATCATAAGCCTTTTTTCCCTTGAGCTTGCTACTAATATTAGAAGGAACATACTTGAAACACCAGTATAGTGAAGAGGAAATGGGATTTCATCCCATCTTGGTCCATGGCACATACCAGCCTTGTGGCCCTGGATGAATAATTTAACTTTTCTAAACCACAGTTTCCTTATCTGTACAAATAATACCAGCTATATTACTGTCTTTATGAAAAGTAATTTGAAGATATGTACCAAAGCTCTTAAACCTCTTCACACATATACCTTAGTTCTATGGGTATCTCATTCCTAAGGAAGTAATCTCAAACAAAGGAACAACTGCATATAAATGATGATGGCATCACTTGATAACAGCAATAATCATCTTAAACATCTTAATTGTCCAACAACAAGAAAAAAACAATGCCACAGGATCCACTTGATTTCCACCAATAAAAATTATATTTTAAAAGAAATTTTAATAATCTGGGAAAATGATCATCCTATAAGGTTAATTTTAAGAGGCATGAAATCTTAAAAGTATGAACTCAAACAGGTTAAAAAATATCCATGCCAAAAATCCTGTAGGAAAACACACTAAAATTTTATGATCATGTATTCCTGGTGATAGGATTTGTAGAAATAAATTAATAATTATAAGCCAGAAATGCTTTGATTTGGCCCCAATTAAAATGTACTTCAAATCACAGTTCATTACCTTTCATAAGCTCCTGTCATTCCCTCTGAGAAGGAGAAAGATGTGTCAATATACGTCAACTTGTAACACTCTCACAAAGAAGCAGGGTGTGTGTGCCTATTGTCAGAGCTCAGCTGCAAGCCAGCAACAGCTCTCGCAAACCAAGAGAGAAAAGGATGTAGTGGGAGCCACTGCTCACGTGTCACACGGAGGAGTCGTGCTGCTGTCTCAAATACCTGCTTCAGCATCTAAGCATCAGTGGGGCTTTTGGATGTTTGCTTTCTTTTCTCCTATAATTTCCTTTATTACTCACTTTTCATTTTTTAAAATCCCTTTTAATTCATTCAATATAAACTCTGTAAGATAAAACTCCCATTGTTTAAGTTTCTGCTGTATATTTATAAGTAAAATTCAGCACACAAAACAATTTTATGCCTGTGTTGCTTGTCCTCATTCAAATGAAAGAAATTCAAAGCTATTCTATTTGTAGAGGCATTCTTCTGTGGCCGAATTTGAACTGCAAAATTCTTTACAGGCAGGTAAAAATCAATAGTAGGCAAATAAATAAAAGAAAATCAAGGTTAGCCAAACTAAAATGGAAAGAAGAGAAGCTCCCTTTTAGCTAATTTTCCAGCATTGAAAAAATTATTCCATCCTCTTGTTTTACTTTATTACTGTTCACTCTCCCTAATACCTATACTCCTTCCCTAAAAGTGATGAATAAAGGATACAAATTCTTTAATTATTTCAATTTTGCAATTTGACTGCTTTACAATTCTCTTTCAGGTAAACCCAAACAATACCAAGCTTAAGTAACATCCACTTTTGATTTCTGTAAGCTTCTGTGAGGGGCAGTGTCATTGCCCGTTTCTCCTGTGGATATTCTGGATTAGGACTTCTAATGATAGAGACCAAAGAAGAAAAAATTAACCATCTAAATACAAAAGGTGTTTTTAAAATGAGATTTACTTTAATATCCATAATCTGTTGAATGTTGAATTCTAAAATGAACCTCTAAGTTTGTTAAGATAAATATCCTATGACGTGCTGAAAAGGTAGAAACAAAGCAATAGAGATAATGTAAAACTCAATTGAGGAAAAGATAAGGGGCATTCACAAGCTGATAACGTACAGAAGATTAAAGAGCACAATAAAATTGTATTCTCTTCCCAGTCAACCAGTTGGTCTCTAAGTTTGGCCATGCTTCAGAGATCTGCCTCAGAGTAAAGCTGCCTTTTTATATGATCCCATTGGTATTCTCTGTAATTGTACATTTTTGTATCATTAGGGGGCTCCCCAATTATGCTCTGATAACATAGATAATTAAACAGGGACTCCTGGTCTAAGTATTTTCCACAAATAAAATGTAAAACTTTGTTCCTGATTAGATGGCTCTAATGCTCACAAATCAGGTCTTCAAATACCACCAAGGAAAATTTTACAATGAGTCTACTGCACGCACAGTACCTTAACATCAGCAGACACTTAACTACTCTCAAGTTGTCTTTAATTTCTGACATGACAAAATATATCATCTATATTTACATTTATATCTATATTTATATTTGCTATATCATCTAATGAGTTGATGAGGAAAATGTAAGAATCAATACAAAAATATTATCAAAAGGCAAATGATAGACTAAGAATAGAAAAGTTCCTTAGGATAGTGAACAAATCCTCAACATGAAAAATCCCTGGAGTTTATAGGTACTCAGGACATTATCTTGCTCTGAGAGGTGCATTTTTCGGAAAGGCCTGCTGTCAGAGAACACAGACCCCACAGAGGTACCAAGCAAATTCACCACTGATGAAACTAAACTGGCTAAATATGAAACTCAAAAGTTCATGAGTAGGATGCGATGTTGATACCACCGTGAGTCAGCCATCAACATCCATGGTCAAAAGTACACCCACAGCTTCTTTAGAAATTCATGTAAATGAGACTACTTTTCCTGATTTGTATGCAGCTCGTGAATTCTCTAGGGACAGCTTTCTTTTTTTTTCTCAACAATTATTATAATGAAGAATGAAAGTGAACAGCATTTTAAACATCTTTAAGTAGTAATATTTGAAGGACAAACCAAAATTTCAGGATTTATTCCTTCCACCATTCTCTGAAATAACCTTTGTCTATTACATCAACAAAAGCAATAATATGCTATACCTTCTGTAAATGAAAAACTCAGCTTTCATCCTTCTTCGCTGCCATGTTTCTCTCTCCTGTGGTTTTCGTTTAACACTCACATGGAATGCTTCACTTCTGACACTTCTGGTCACCCTGCGTGGTGGGTGACCAGAAAACAGCAAGCAAGTCTCTAATAATAGGTGGATATCCTACAATTTTACTCAATTCTGACACTATCTACCTGGAGACAGGGTCAGATCTCACAGGTCAGGGTTCAGTCCCTCAAGACTGGGCTCCCCCACCACTCCTCCAGATGCCAGTGGCAAACTCAGGTTATCACTTTTGCTTTTGATCAATCAAGGTATAGGTCAGAGGTGCCAACTGCCTTCTCCTTGGGTTCAATTAATTAGCTAGAGGAACTCACAGAACTCAGGGAAACACTTAACAGCTTATTAAAGAATATGACGCAGGATATAGATGAACTGCCAGATAAAGAGATACATAGGGCAAAGTCTGGAAGGTCCCCATGGAGGTGAGGTGTGTCGTGCTCCCTTGTGGATATGTTTGAATCCCCCACTACTGGAATTTTATGAAGCTTCCTAACATTAGCCATGGTCAATTATTAAATGGTCATTAGCCATTTCCAGAGCCTCTCCCCTCCCTGGAGGGTGGAGGGGGTGGGGCTGAAAATTCTAAGCTTCTAATCATGGCTTGGTCTTTCTGGTGACCAGACCCCATCTAGGAGCCCACCCAGAGTTGCTTCTTTAGGACAGAAGATGCTCTTAGTACTTTGATCACTTAGGAATTTACAAGGGTTTCAGGAGCCCTATGTCAGACACAGGGTCAAAGACAAATAATAGGACAATAGATGCTCCTAATGTTTTTATCACTCAGGAAATGACAAGAGTTTTAGGAGCTCAGTGCCAGGAACAGGGGCCAGAGATGATAGTATATTTATGTATATGTATGTATATATATGTATGTGTGTGTATATATATATATATATATATATCTTACAGTTACTTTCACAAAATAATGCCTCATAACCAAACAAAAGAGCACTATCACATATATTCAGCCTCTGCCCTCATCACAGGCACTAGCCTGACCCATGTTCTCTACAATACCTCAGCCACCAACCACCTGTTTAGTAAAGAATGGATTACACTGATTTAAATCCATACTACATGATCTCTTGGTTCATTAAAGACCTTTGATCATATCTGACTTTTACAAAAGCCTGCCCACCCTCCCTAAAATGCCAGCGCCCTCAATTTCTTGCCTTGCTCTCTACTTTGTTTTCCTGCGTTAGTCTAACCACTTTCTGACACTGTAATATAGAATTGTCTGTCACCCTACCCCAGCACTCCTTATCCGCTTACCTTTGGCCTAACAACCTTTTTTACCACCTAACTTCTCCTGTTCTGTTCACCACTGTACTCCTTACTGCCTAGAACAGTATCCAGCACATAGCAAGTACTCAACAGATATCAATAGCTTTTTGAAGGACTGGTTGAATTAATTAATATCTTCCCAATGAATATTTAAATTCATGAGGTCAGAGTTCATGTCAGATTTTCTTACTAACCTATCCCCAATAAGAATGTCTGGCACATGGAAAGTGGAGAGTAAAATCCCTGAATGAATGAATGAATAGTAGAAAAGGAGAGGACTAAAATCATATCTTTTTCCTACAGAACACATCTGGGCTGAGGAAGGAGGAAAGGAGCATTAACAGGGAAAAAGAAAAAGCTGGCAGAGTGACAAAGGAGTGGCGAGGGACACTAGAGATAGAACTTTCCTGTATCTCAAGGCTGTTTAAAGAGTTTATAAAGAGAACATCTAAAGTTTAGGAACTCAACTTGTTTCTGTAACATGTTCAATAAGTAAATCAATCAATGACTAGAAGAAAAAGGCTGTCAAAGCATGAACACCAGGGAAGACATTAATATCTTCATTTGAGGTTTAAACAGAATTGAAATGCCACATTCAATATCAAGAATCAAATTATCAAGTTCCAAGCAATGTCAACTTCCCAACAAAGGCTTTTTATTTGTTTTTAACATGTCTAACAATTAACCCTTTTCTAAGGGCCTTTGCACTCATTTCACATGTCAGCAAAGTAATGCTCAAAGTCCTTCAAGCTAGGCTTCAACAGTATGTGTACCAAGAAATTCCAGATGTACAAGCTGGATTTAGAAAAGGCAGAGGAACCAGAGGTCAAATTGCCAACACCTGTTGGATCATAGAAAAAGCAAGGGAATTTCAGAAAAACATCTACTTCTGCTTCATTGACTACACTAAAGCCTTTGACTGTGTGGATCACAACAAACTATAAAATTCTAAGAGATGGGAATACCAGACCACCTGCCTCCTGAGAAACCTGTATGCAGATCAAGAAGCAACAGTTAGAACCAGACATGGAATGGACTGGTTCCAAACTGGGAAAGGAGTACTTCAAGGTTGTATATTGTCACCCTGCTTATTTAACTTATATGCAGAGTACATCATGTGAAATGCTGGGCTGGATGAATCACAGGCTGGGATCAAGATGCCAGGAAAAATATCAACAACCTCAGAAACACAGATGATACAACTCTAATGGCAGAAAGTGAAGGGGAACTAAAGAGCTGCTTGATGAGGGTGAAAGAGGAGAGTGAAAAAGATGGCATAAAAGTCAACATTCAAAAAACTAATATCATGGGCATCCAGTCCCATCACTTCATGGCAAATAGATGGGGAAAAAGTGAAAACAGTGGCAGATTTTATTTTCTTAGGCTCCAAAATCACTGCAGACAGGGACTACAGCCACAGAATTAAAAGATGCTTGCTCCTTGGAAGAAAAGCTATGACAAACCTAGACAGAGTATTAAAAAGCAGAGATTTCACTTTGCCAACAAAGGTCCATATCGAAACTATGGTTTTTCCAGTAGTCATGTATGGATGTGAGAGTTGGACCATAAATAAGGCTGAGCACTGAAGAATTCATGTTTTTGAACTGTGGAGCTAGAGAGGACTCTTGAGAGGCCCTTGGACAGCAAGTAGATCAAACCAGTTAATCCTAAAAGAAATCAACCCTGAATATTCATTGGAAGGACTGATGCTGAAGCTGAAGCTTCAATACTTTGGCCACCTGATGCAATGAGTCAACACATTGTAAAAGACCCTGATGCTGGGAAAGATTGAGGGCAGGAGAAGAAGAGGGTGACAGAGAATTAGATGGTTGGATGGCATCACCAACTCAATGGATATGAGTTTGAACAAACTCTGGGAAATGGTGATGGACAGGGAAGCCTGGCATGCTGTAGTCCATGGGGTCACAAAGACTCAGACATAACTTTGGGATTGAACAACAACAAGGGCTTTTAAAAGTACTTCTCCATTTAATTAAACAGGAGAGAGGCTCTTGAACTTTCAACCAATTTATTGGTAATAATCCTATTGAGCAACTGATCATAATTAATATGCTTACATTTTACAATTTTATTCCATAAAATATTTTCATAAAATTATATGACTCATTTTTAAATTATTTTTGACATATAGTTGCTTTACATTACTATGCCAATTTCTGCTGTAGAGCAAAGTGAATCACTCATACATATACATGTGAAAGTGAAAGTGAAAGTCACTCAGTCATGTCTGACTCTTTGCATACATATACCCCATATAGTCCATGGGGTCTCCTGCATTGCTGTATGCTTCATGAACTGAGCTATCAGGGAAGCCCACATATACATATAACCCCACTCTTTTTTTTGATGTATTACTCATTTTAAGAATGCTTCAGCATGATTAACACATGTTCCTTGGTTTCCATGGTAACAATTACAGAGCCAGGCTCTTGACCACCATTTGTGTGTTAAAGAGGCACCAACATTCCTCCTTGAGAATACACCATTGCCCCTACAACTTCACAGAGAAGGGCGGGACCACCATTAGGACGTACAGTTTTGTTTGGCTATCAAATGAGGATGTAATTATCCTCCATGTTTGGCTAAGTCCAAAGTCATAAAACTCTCCATTTAACCAATAATACATAATAGCAGTACTCTAGGTATCTACTGAAAAATATTACTTCAAAGTCATTGGTATCCAATGTTATTAATTATCATTAGATGTGAAAAAACAATATTTATGGAAAATTTTCTGAAAGAGATGTACTCCACCTATTTTTAAAACAGCTTAAAATCTATCCTGGTATTAAACTGTGTGTGCTAAGTCGCTTTAGTTGTGTCCAACTCTTTGCAACCCTATAGACTGTAGCCTGCCAGGCTCCTCTGTCCCTGGGATTTTCCAGGTAAGAATATTGGAGTGGATTGCCATGCCCTTCTCCAGGGGATCTTCCCAACCCAGGGACTGAACCCATTTCTCTTATGTCTCCTGTATTGCAGGCGGATTATTTACCACTAGTGTCACCTGGGAAGTTTTAAACAATCAAAAAGCTGTATATTGGCTCCCTCAGAGAAATATTCTCCTTTAATGTCCCTTTGGCATTATGCTATCAAGATATATTGAGAGCCCTATGAAACACATTATTGAATTCACTATTGGGATGTTGTGGAGGATATTGTTCATCACACTGCACAGTATCTTCTCCACGAGATTGAGGAGATCAACAGGTTCCAGTATCATCCTATTTAATACGAAAGTGAAAGTGTTAGTTGCTCAGTCATGTCCAACTCTTTGCGACCCCATAGACTGTAGTCTGCCAGGCTCCTCCATCCATGGGATTTTCCAGGCAACTGGAGTGGGTTGCCATTTCCTTCTCCAGGGGATCTTTCCAACCCAGGGATTGAACCCAGATCTCTGCATTGCAGGCAGATTCTTTACCATCTGAGCCACTGAGGAAGCCATACTTACTTATTATATTGTTGTAATATACTTACTTATTAGTTGTTCTTCTCTGGCAGAAATAATTTTCATTTGTAAATACTGAATAATGAAATAACTATGCTTCCTTTTTTGGGCTGACCATGAGAAATCACAGTTTTAATGACCATATTAGAAAAGAAGAAAAGCTGAAAATTAATTATCTAAGTTTCCTTTTTAAAAAGCCAGAAAAAGAGAGCAAGTTAAACCCAAATTAAGTAGGATAAAAGGAGGAAAAAAGCACAAATCATTGAATTTCTCAAATAATAGAGAAAATCAACTAAAAATTGGTTCCTTTAAAAGATTAACAAATTGAGAAGCTCCTAGCAAAGTCAGTCATGAAAAAGAGAGAGCAGACAAAAATATACTAGTATGAGATATGAAGGAAGAAACCTCACTATATATCCTAAGGACATTAAAAGGATAATAAGAGAATACTAGGAACAACTCTATGCCCATAAGTTTGATAACTTAGATGAAATGGACATACTCCTTGAAACAGCTTATCAAAATGGACACAAAAGAAACAGAAAACATGAGTAGTCTTCTACCTATTAAAGAGATTGGATTTGTCACCAAAAAGCTTCCCACAAAGACTACTCCCAGTCAGAAGACATCTATAAAACATTTTAAGAGGAAGTAACATCAATATGCATGCATGCTAAGTTGCTTCAGTCGTGTCTAACTCTTTGCAACCCTATGAGCTGTAGCCTACCAGGCTCCTCTGTCCATGGGATTCTCCAGGCAAGAATCCTGGAGCGGGTTGCCATTTCCTTCTCCAGGGATCTTCGCTACTCAAGGATCAAACCCATGTCTCTTGTTTCTCCTCCACTGGCAGGCAGGTTTTTTTTTAGCTAGTGCCACCTGGGAAGCACAACATCAATATTATACCACTCTTTTAAAAATAAAGGAAATAGAGAAAAAGGAAATGTTTCCTGGTTCAAGGAAATCCATTCTTACCCCTTGTATTCAACTTTGTCCTGGTAATCCTAGCCAATGCAACAAAGCAAGAAAAATACATAATAAAAGACATAAAGATCAGAAAGACTAAGTAAAACTACCAGTATTCACAGACAATAAGATTGTCTAGATAAAAATTCTGAGGAATCTGCAAAACAACTACTAAAACTGAATAACTGTCCTAAAGTTACACCATTAATAAAATCAAAACCGGATTTGAGCACAAACAGTATGTCTCCCAAACTCTTAACCCCTACATTAAACTTTCTACTTAGACAAGAGCATGCAGCTACACTTGTATTAGCCACAAACCTCAACACAACTGCTACAGTAGGTATTTGTAGCCTCATCTGATACTTTGGAAACAGAGGTTCAGAAAAATTCATTTCACCAAGATCACAGGGCTAAAGGGTTGGAAGTGGCAAAATTTGAATCCAGGTCCGGCAGACCTTAAAACAAGGTTAAACCAAAAATATCATATTTTCCAGATTGGATAAGGAAACAATGAGAAGATCCAGATCCAGATGGTAAGGTCCTAAAACAAAGCAGTAGAATCCAAAGTCCAAGAGAAGAACTGGTGACTGGTTAGGTATAACAAGGGGCAAAGGAAATGCAAGACGCAGGTAATGCAAAGTTTTGAGAATGATAGTTTCATTAGTAAAACAGAAAAGCAAGGAGGAGAAACTGATGGAGAAGAGAGTTAAGAAAGATGAAATCAGTTTTAGACAAGCTGAAAATCAACCTGTTAGGCTAAGGATAGTTTTGGCAGCAAATGATAGAAAACCTAACAGAGTGGTTTCCAAAAATACAGTAGGTTTTTCTTCACAAAACAAAAAAGCTGAAGGTAGGCAACTATCGATTTAAATTCAGCAGCTGTACAAAGTCAGAACTGAAGTCTATGCTTATCCTGGCCCTTCCTTCTGGCATTATAGTATGGTTACCATGGGCCCAAGGTAGTAATTTCAGGCAGAAGGAAGAGAACAAAGGAATGTCACACACATCTGTATCTTTCATCAGAAGGCAAAAGCTATCCTAGAAGCCTCTATCAGGGTTTTACAATGTCTTATTGGCCAGAAGTGTATCCCATGGGCATCAAGGCTCTAGGGAGGCTGCAAAGATAAGTGTTTTGTTTTTTTCTAACCTCTCTAGCAGAAGTAGGTGAAGGAAAACAATATCTGCCCCAGATTATTAATGGGATATTTTATATGGGAATATCCAACAGGGAAACAAAAGGGCATCTAGTCTAGAAGACAGACCAAGGATACAGAATGTACGCAATCTGCACAGTTAAAACACAGGAATGGATTGGTGCTCCAAGAAGAGTGTGCATGATGAGAAAACAGGGTAGTTATGGGGCTTTGTTTTTCTGCCCATAAAGGGAAAGCAAGTAATGCACATGGATGCAGCTGAGTAAACACAGTACCCAGTGCCTCGCCTCCAGCCAGTCAGATTGTTTGCTTTCCTATGTTTGATTGGGTCTTTCCCTGTCCTCCTCCCCACCCACTTAGTTCTATCCTCTTTCTCTTTCCTCGGTCTCTCAGTTTTCCCAAGACAGTCTCTCCTTTTTCTTTCCTTCAATTTTGAATTAAAGGTGGTTTGTTTAGTAGCTAAGTCGTGTCCGATTCTTTTGCAACCCCACGGACTGTAGCCCACCAGGCTCCTCTGTCCATGGGATTTCCCAGGCAAGAATATTGGAGTGGGTTGCCATTTCTTTCTCCAGGGGGTCTCCCCAAGTCAGGGATCGAGCCCACGTCTCCTGCATTGGCAGGCAGTTTCTTTACCACCGAGCAACCTGAGAAGCCCGTGAATTAAAATACTGGAAGAAAATCTCACTCTTCACTGCCACCATTCAAGTGCATAAAAATGGATCTGAATCTATCTAAAGAGAAAGTAGCTGCCTTGGGTTTAGGGAGACGAAACAAGATAAGAAGCAGCTACTCTGGAAGGGCTATGAAATGTAATAAGCACATGGAAAATTCGAACTAAAGAGCATCTGCCCATGCTAGCCTCACTGGAGGAGCATGAAGCCCATTTGGGGGAAGCCAAACTAAGACAAGACAAATTTGCTTTGCTGAGCACGACTCTCCCTGGTGACTCTTTAAGGCTTCCAGTCTGTGTTCAGGAGACCAGACTGTAGGACCAGGGTGAGATGGACCAGGTATCTTTATCAGGCCTACTGCTTTGTGAGCACACCATTCCCCATATGCCTCTGATCTGAGGGAGTCCAGTTCTGATTGAACCTTTCCTTACCTAAATCCTAAAAGCACAGGTAGAATCAGCACCACAGAACTTAATCCTGATTACACATGAGGGTATGATGTCCTCTAAATGCTCCACACATACACTCCCATGTTTTGGAGCTACCATGAGATGTCCCTCAAGAAGTTGTAGATAAGATAGTGGCCAAGCATTTAAATTTCAAATTTAAATTTCAAGCATTTAAATTTCAAAAGCAGTATATCTGCTAACATCACAAAAGGAGATCACTTGACATGCAACTCATAATGCAAGTATATAACCCTTCTGTGAAAGACTGTTGTCAAAAAAAATCAAATCAATTAATAAAACCGATCAAGCCCTAGAGCCAAATACCAATTTACAGGAAATACAGGGGCCAAAGGGACATATTAAAAGATGCCATGAAGGTAAAACTAAAATTCAGACTGTAAAAATCTACCTGTTTCTTCAACAAATGTATTACAAGGAATGAAAAGAGAGAGCTATAGGGAAAATCCAGAGATTAAAAAAGACCTAGATACATATCAACTAAATACAATTTATTTGGATCCAAATAAAAACAAACTCTAAAAAAGAAAAAGTCATGAGATAAATGGAAAAGTCTGTACTCTGATGGGATATTTGATTATATTAGGATATTAATGTCAAATTTTAAAATATGTGACAATATACTTGGAGTCCTTAGGTACTAGAGATATATATGTAAATATTTACAGATAAAATGATACTATATGGGGCTTGTGATAAAATAATCCTAGGAGTGGTGGGGGACAGTTCAGTTCAGTTCAGTAGCTCAGTCGTGTCTCCATGAATCTCTGCGACCCCATGAATCGCAGGACGCCAGGCCTCCCTGTCCATCACCATTTCCCAGAGTTTACCCAAACTCATGTCCATTGAGTCAGTGATGCCATCCAACCATCTCATCCTCTGTCATCCCCTTCTCCTCCTGCCCTCAATCTTTCCCAGCATCAGGGTCTTCTCAAATGAGTCAGCTCTTCGCATCAGGTGGCCAAAGTATTGGAGTTTCAGCTTCAACATCAGTCCTTCCAATGAACACTCAGGACTGATCTCTTTTAGGATGGACTGGTTGGATCTCCTTGCAGTCCAAGGGACTCTCAAGAGTCTTCTCCAACACCACAGTTCAAAAGCATCTATTCTTCGGCACTCAACTTTCTTTATAGTCCAACTCTCACATCCATACATGACTACTGGAAAAACCATAACCTTGACTAAACGGACCTTTGTGGGCAAAGTAATGTCTCTGCTTTTTAATATGCTGTCTAGGTTGGTCATAACTTTCCTTTTAAGGAGTAAGCGTCTTTTAATTTCATGGCTGTCGTCACCATCTGCAGTGATTTTTGGAGCCCAGAAAAATAAAGTCAGCCACTGTTTCCACTGTTTCCCCATCTATTTGCCATGAAGTGATGGGACTGGATGCCATGATCTTAGTTTCCTGAATGTTGAGCTTTAAGCCAACTTTTTCACTCTCCTCTTTCACTTTCATCAAGAGGCTTTTTAGTTCTTCTTCACTTTCTGCCATAAGGGTGCTGTTATCTGCATATCTGAGGTTATTGATACTTCTCCCGGCAATCTTGATTCCAGCTTGTGCCTCCTCCAGCCCAGCGTTTCTCAGATGTACTCTGCATATAAGTTAAATAAGCAGGGTGACAATATACAGCCTTGACGTACTCCTTTTCCTATTTGGAACCAGTCTGTTGTTCCCTGTCCAGTTCTAACTGTTGCTTCCTGACCTGCATATAGATTTCTCAAGAGGTGGATCAGGTGGTCTGGTACTCCCATCTCTTTCAGAGTTTTCCACAGTTTTTTGTGATCCATACAGTCAAAGGCTTTGGCATAGTCAATAAAGCAGAAATAGATGTTTTTCTGGAACTCTCTTGCTTTTTCAATAATCCAGTGGATGTTGGCAATTTGATCTCTGGTTCCTTGGCCTTTTCTAAAACCAGCTTGAACGTCTGGAGCACAGAGAGGCAGCTGCACGGCAGAGGAGGGAGCAGCCGAGGGGAGATACCCCACGTCCAAGGTAAGAGAAACCCAAGTAAGATGGTAGATGCTGAGAGAGGGCATCAGAGGGCAGACAGACTGAAACCATAATCACAGGAAACTAACCAAGCTGATCACATGGACCACAGCCTTGTCTAACTCAATGAAACTAAGCCATGCCGTGTGGGGCCACCCAAGACAGACGGGTCATGGTTGAGAGGTCTGACAGAATGTGGTCCACTGGAGAAGGGAATGGCAAACCACTTCAGTATTCTTGCCTTGAGAACTCCATGAACAGTATGAAAAGGCAAAAAGATAGGACATTGAAAGAGGAACCCCCTAGGTCGGTAGGTGCCCAATATGCTACTGGAGATCAGTGGAGAAATAACTCCAGAAAGAATGAAATGATGGAACCAAAGCAAAAATAACACCCAGTTGTGGATAGGACTGGTGACAGAAGCAAGGTCCAATGCTGTAAAGAGCAATATTGCACAGGAACCTGGAATATTAGGCCCATGAACCCAGGCAAATTGGAAGTGGTCAAACAGGAGAAGGCAAGAGTGAAGGTCGACATTCTAGCAATCAACAAACTAAAATGGACTGGAATGGGTGAATTTAACTCAGATGACCATCCTATCTACTACTATGGGCAGGAATCTCTTAGAAGAAATGGAGTAGCCATCATAGTCAACAAAAGAGTCCGAAATGCAGTACTTGGATGCAATGTCAAAAATGACAGAATGATCTCTCTTCATTTCCAAGGCAAACCATTCAATATCATGGTAAGTCAAGTCTATGCCCAGACCAGTAATGCTGAAGAAGCTGATGTTGAACGGTTCTTGAAGACTTACAAGACCTTTTAGAACTAATACCCAAAAAACATGTCCTTTTCATTACAGGGTACTGGAATGCAAAAGTAGGAAGTCAAGAAAACACCTGAAGTAACAGGCAAATTTGGCCTTGGAGTACGGAATGAAGCAGGGCAAAGGCTAATAGAGTTTTGCCAAGAGAATGCACTGGTCATAGCAAACACCCTTTTCCAACAACACAAGAGAAGACTCTACACATGGACATCACCAGATGGCCAATACCAAAATCAGATTGATTATACTCTTTGCAGCCAAAGATGGAGAAGCTCTATACAGTCAGCAAAAACAAGACCAGGAGCTGACTGTGACTCAGATCATGAACTCCTTATTGCCAAATTCAGACTTAAATTGAAGAACGTGGGGAAAACCACAGACCATTCAGGTATGGTTTAAATCAAATCCCTTATGATTATACAGTGGAAGTGAGAAATAGATTTAAGGGACTAGATCTGATAGAGTGCCTGATGAACTATGGAAGAAGGTTTCGTGACATTGTATAGGAGACAGGGATCAAGACCATCCCCAAGAAAAAGAAATGCAAAAAAGCAAAATGGCTCTCTGAGGAGGTCTTACAAATAGCCGTGAGAAGAAGAGAAGTGAAAAGCAAAGGAGAAAAGGAAAGATATTCCCATTTGAATGCAGAGTTCCAAAAAATAGCAAGGAGAGATAAGAATGCCTTCCTCAGCAATCAATCACAAAAAAATAGAGGAAAACAATAGAATTGGAAAGACTAGAGAGCTCTTCAAGAAAATTAGAGATACCAAGGGAACATTTCATGCAAAGATGGGCTCAATAAAGGACAGAAATGGTATGGACCTAACAGAAGCAGAAGATATTAAGAAGAGGTGGCAAGAATACACAGAAGAACTATACCAAAAAGATCTTCACATCCCAGATAATCACGATGGTGTGATCACTCACCTAGAGCCAGACATCCTGGAATGTGAAGTCAAGTGGGCCTTAGGAAGCATGACTACAAACAAAGCTAGTGGAGGTGATGGAATTTCAGTTGAGCTATTTCAAATTCTAAAAGATGATGCTGTGAAAGTGCTGCACTCAATATGTCAGCAAATTTGGAAAACTCATCAGTGGCCACAGGACTGGGGGACAAGTGGGTATAAATAAAAGAAGATTGAATGTGAGTTGATGACTGTTGGAGGCAAAGGGGTAGAACAAGAGAATTATTATACTATTCTCTCTTCTTTTACATACGTTGAAATTTTCCATAATAAACTTCAAAAATAAAAATTAGAATAGAGCTATGCCATGCCATGTCATTTTTTTCAAGTGATTCACATTATAGCAAAAAAGTAAAAGAAAAGCAGAGGCAGATGCTGGTGCCCAGTGAAGCCCTTTCTACGGCAGAGGGGCCCAGTGTGAGGACTTGCCCTAAAGGTAGCAGAGGTTACTTCATCCCTGAGGAAGAAGATGTCTCTGGACATCTCACCCAAAAGTACTTTCTACAATTAGGGAGCTGCCCTGAAGCTGAAGATAAAATGATGACTACAATACAACATAGCAATACAATACAACACCAAGAGATGCACAGAAAGGAGTAGATAGGCAATTGTGATGAAGCCTGAGTTGTACTATTACTTTGTTAGACAAAGGGTAACAAAGTGTCCCATGGGAGCACTCAGAAGATCCTCTAACTGGAAGAGGTGATGACCAAACTGCCCTGAAGAATTCCCAGAACTATCTTCTGATTATAATTCAATTCCCAAGCTCTGTTGCTCTAGGAAGAGGATGAGCTGGCCAGAAGTTGTAAGTGTCCTGATCTCCTGGCAGCTTTGCTATTAGAAGGCCATGTTGTGCATTTACAATGAGAGGCAAAGCTGGGCTTAGGCAAGCTAGGCAGCACGCCAGGCCTCCCTGTCCATCACCAACTCCCGGAGCTTGCTCAAACTCATGTCTGTTGAGTCAGTGACACCATCCAACCATCTCATCCTCTGTCATCCCCTTCTCCTCCCGCCTTCAATCTTTCCCAGCATCAGGTTCTTTTCAAGTGAGTCAGTTCTTCTCATCAGGTGGCCAAAGTATTGGAGTTTCAGTTTCAGCATCAGTTCTTCCCATGAATATACAGGACTGATTTCCTTTAGGATTGACTGGTTGGATCTCCTTGAAGTCCAAGAAACTTTCAAGAGTCTTCTCCAACACAACAGATCAAAAGCATCAATTCTTTGGTGCTCAGCTTTCTTTATAGTCCAACTCTCACATCCATACATGACTACTGGAATTATCAAATTAATAAACTTTCTGGTTTTTACAGGTTCTGAGAGTTTGGTGCCTATATATCTATCCCTGAAAAAAAAGTATTAATTCTTGATGTGCTGACAAGTCAGAATTTCAAGATTGTAAGACCAGCCCTGAATCCTGGGTAATGCCAACCCTTGGGACCTGCCTAGGTAGACACCAGCCTTCCCCAGCCTTCTGCTCTGCATGCTTCTTTGATCTTCTAGATTCCTTAAGGCTGGGACCATGTCTGATGCTTCTTTGATAGCTGAGTCATCCTCTTTCACCATGTCTGCTAGAAAGCATTCTTGTTTTTAACAAATTTGTTTCTTGATTTCTTTCACTCTCATTCAACCCCATCAAAAATAGCTAACTCAACATCTATTTAGGAATCAAGTCAGATGCAGAGAACTATGTAAGGGGCATTTTTTTAATGAAAAATTAATAATTTTAAAAATTCTTTGGCTATTTTGAAAGATGACAACCTTTTTTCACATACTTATACTATATTAACTTTCTTTTCTGCTTAGGTGGTCCACAAATAATTTAATCAACCAAGGACCTCCCTCCACACTACACTTTTAACTGAAGGACAAGAAACCAAACATCATCAACTCCTTCCCAGACAAGGAACAACTTTCATCTCCAGTGATTTCTCTGTTAATCACTTAGGTAGATTCTTTGACCTGTAACAGGGGATGGCAAACTTTTTCTTCAAATATCCACAGAGCAAATACTTCAAAATCTGTGAGCCACACAGTGCCCTGCTATTGTACTGTGAAAGCAGCCATAAACAACATGTAGCCAAATGAGTATGGCTATATTCCAGTAAAACTTTGTTTGTGGACATTGACATTTGAATTTCATATAAATTTCATGGGTCACAAAAGATTAATCTTGTGGTTTATTTACAACCACTCAGAAATGTAAAAAACATTCTTAGCTCAGGAGACACATAAGCAGCTGCCAGATCTGGCCCATGGGCCATAGTTTGCCAACTCCAGCTCCGCAGTGATGAATACTGGCAACAATTCACTATACTGTGACTATACGTACTGTGAATGTGTGTGGTCCCTTCATAACACGCCCTTACCAACCATGAGAATTATGATCTATAATGGTTCTTAAATTCACAAGTGGCAAAACTTACAATCCTGTGGGAAAAATATTTTCACTAATATTTTTTAAAATGGTCAACACATTTTTAAAAGGTATTTTGCATATAAAATACCTTTTATAAAAAGATATTTTACATATCTTAAATCCCAAATAGTGGGGTTCTGTGTAATACATTTCTAGTTACCATCCCTGCTCAAAAAAAATTTGTAAGATAAATGAGGCAGTGCTAAGCTTTTTTTGCTTTGACAATGTTTTCTGTTGAGACTTTTTTCAAGGTATTTTTATTCATCCAAATGTTCAATGGCTTTCTGATTTTAAAATTAGTATTCATACACTCTCACCTTCTGAGCAGTACCATAGTCCAAGAACTTGGATGAGTGATATATCAAAAGCTTTAGATTTTGTTTCTTCAACCTAAACCACATATCTACATATTTTTAACCTCCCTCCCCATACATAAGCTTATAGAGCATTACCTATCTATGACAACTTCCTAGGCACACTTAACAAATATTTCTACTGGATTATTTTCCTGTCTTTTTGATTGTTCGTTTCAACTTTCATTACACATCCTTTACTTCGGCAGACTTTCTCCTTTAACTCCCCTTTTTATTTCCAATCTGCCGTTGCTCTTTTTCTAGCTGTCTACAACAGTTGACACTTGCATGATACATATATCTAAACTATATTTCCCAGCTGTGGAAAAGGTCCCAGCATCATTTCCCCAGACAGGACATCAAGGATCACTGTACCATTTCCTCTTTGCTTATATGTGTGCTTGCAGAAGTCCATAATCAAGAGTTTTAGAAAAGCAGAGCATATGTTCTTATACTCTTGATTTGCTCACAAGAGGAATTTGTGGTTGAGACGAAATGAGCACATTTATCTGCCACACCTAAGTGTCCTTGTTCACACTGCTCCCAGAATTTTCTGCCTGAGAAAACTCCCCTCAACCTCCAAGGACAGGAACCTGTAGGAAGCATCCGTGACAGATCTGCTGAGGCTCTCCTCTGCATCCCCAAAGCATTTCATACCTCTCCATTAAAGCACTTATGACTGCATTGCATTTGCTTGTTTACGTAACTATCCCACCCCCACCTGCCCACCCTACTAAGTCAGTAAACAACTTTCATCTTTTCTTTTTTTTCCCTGCCTCTCCCATGCCCAACACAGTGCCTGGAATAGAGCATCAAGATTGCATTTCTCAGAAATATTAAGGGCAGTGTCCCAAAAGGAATGACTTCGGGGGCTTCCCCAGCCAACTTCCATCAGCATCCTTAATCTCCCTCCTCCCCTAAAAAGTCAGCAGACAATCTAAGTAAAAATGCTTAGATTTTTAAAAATTAAAAAAAAAAAAAAACATCACTTCAAAACAAGTATTTCAAGGCCCTCTTATCAAGAGACTGCCACTCTTAAACTCTTCTTCAAAGAAATTCTAGCAATAACACCATGGAAAATGCAAGGTTCTCTTAACACTACAAAATAATATGCTCACATAGCACCTCACAGTTTTCACATTACTTTCACGATTTTTTTTTCCATTTGGCCCACCAATCCTTGGTAAGACAGATAGCGTTAGCCTCATTTTTCAGTCACTCAAGGAAATAAAAGTGACATGTCCAAGATCAGAGCTTGTGATTGGTGACAGCTCTAGGCCTAAAACACTTAATTTGATTAAGGGTTAAATCTTAAATTGATCTGTCTACTCTCCTGCACTCCAGGAAAATTAGGCTTGATATCTATGGAGGACTCTACCCCTAACTCCACCCTTGAACATTCTGTAGTACCAGATTAGATTGTGACACTATGTTCTAAAAATCCATTGCAAACAAAAATCATTTGGGCAAATACACATTATGAAAAGAAAGAGTCAAACATGCCCCACTTGTGTTAGTACTGTTCTATGATTTTTGCCATAAGTACTTAATGACTAGAGGGTTGCCAGTGAATTACTGACTGTTCAAAAAAATGGCATGCCATGAATTTCTGCAAATGGAAATATGCAGTCTATTATCTAAACAATTTACTCATGAGGAAGCACCACTATTTATAAGGACAAGAGCTTGATTTTCTCTTCTTTGATAATCTGTCTTTCCTAAACTATTAAATTTAGATTACTTATCACATTAGCAGGTTCTTCACTTAGTTTCTCTACATAATTCTCAGTGATTTAAACGTCACTTCAATTCTCTATTTATTGCACACAACTCTTTTAATATTAGCACATATCATCTTAGACGTAAATAAGGCAATGCCTGCCAAAAAATCTTGCTACTGTGTGGTAATTGAAAGGCAAAATTATTTCTCAGATATATTAAGTTATTCAAATGAGCCACATTTAGTTTTTCTCAAATTATTTAATTTTTTTAACAAAGGCCTATCTAGTAAAGTATGCAGAGCACGTCACACTTAAGATTTTCAAGTTTGATCTGGTTACGAATCTGCTAATTGTAAAAATTTCAATATGGCAGAGTGCAAAATATTTCCCCCAAATGCAAATAGAGATGTCATGCAGATAACTGCAAGACATGAATCACTGCCCTGCTGCATCAAACTGGAAAAATCAGAGGCAGTTCACTCCGCAAGATTTCTTACCCAGTTCTTAAAAGTTCAGATGCATCACCTTTTAATCAGGGTAATAAACTAATTGCTAACATACTGGGTAATGTTTACTGCTAAACCCACAATCTGGACAAACAGAAAATTATGCTGTCAGAGCCTGCAAACAACTGCAGTCCGCTGTTACACACTGCACCCTCCTTACACAGGGCTGTCGTCGGGAGTTACAGTGCTTCACGGTTTTAATTTTTTTAGAGTAAGGGTCTCTTCCCGAGAGGTAGGGTATTAAGACGAAAGCAGTCTCCCGCGTGACCTTCCTATCACAGACCTTGAGCGAGCGACTGCGGGGGCAGAAGCTGAGAATTTCAGAAGGCATTTGACAGCTCAACTGGGTCCTTCACACTTGGCTTTCAGGAACAAAAAAAAAAAAAAAAGCACGTTACTCTGCACCTGCCTCTCCACCCACCCTCCTTGAAACTTATTTACCCCTAAGGATCCAAACAGCCAGAAGAAGGTAGGATTCTAGTCTCTCCGGTGATGCCTAGGAAAATAAACCCCCGACCCGAGCGCCGAGCCGGGAGTCGAGAGGGGCAGGGGGCAAGGAGACCTTGAAGGAGGGGCGAGGGGGACCTGGAGGGGCAGGGGCTCCCCTCACTGCGCCGCAATTTCTCCACCACGTGTGAAAATCTCGCGCACCAGGTGCCCCATGAGAGACCGAGGTCTGCGTCCCCCGGTCCCAGGCGCGGATCCTCCGCTCCCTCCCGGCTCGGGGGCCCTCCTCCCGCTGCCCCGGCGGGCGTCCCCGCGGCGGTCTCCGGGCAGAGACAGCGCGCAGAGCCCCGGCCGGCAGGGGCGCTTCCCCGGCTACCTTTTATCCAGGCAGGCGATCCACTCGGCCGAGGAGGAAGAATGGGCAGCGTGCGCAGCGACCATGATGGGCAGCGGCGCGCGGTGTCCCCAGGCTGCGGCGACCTCCCGCGCTCGCTCTGCCTGCGCCTCGCCCGCGCCTCGCCAGCCGCGCGGACCCGCTCCTCCCCGCCCGCCTCGCGCCCAGCGCCGCGGCGACGCGCCCGCCCTCCCCGCGGCCCGCCGGGCGGGGGGCCAGCAAGGGAGGGGACCCCAGGGGCGGGCCGCGGGGACCGCGCTGCACTGCGGCGCCCGGGGGTGGGGAGTCCCGCGGGCCCGCCCGCTGCGGGGAGGGGGTCGGGGGGCGACCCCGGGTGGCAGGCCACCTGCGACAGGTGGCTGCTGCGTCTCCGGGAGACCTGGGCCGCACCCCTCACCTCGGGGCCTCCGAGGCGGGGAGGGAAGGAAGGCGCCGCGGGTGGGGGTGGGGGGGACGGGGACGGATGTCAATGTCTATATATTTTTCATACAGCAAATGCCACTAAAATGGCTGCTGCCTCTCTGTTTCCTTAGAAACCCATTAGTCTCCCTCAGCAGCTGTCAAAACTTGCTGGCGGTTTCCTGCTCACCTTTGCTGTTTCTCCTTCAAAAAGGGATGGAGAGGAGGACTATGTAACTTGGCCTGGAAACACCCTCAGCGGTCTCAGTTTCCCCTGGGAGGCTGAAGGAGGCCTGGGATGGAACCGAGAGGCACTGCAGACACGGCTGGAAGCCCAGAGGGCAGGCCAGGGCCCAGAACGGTGACCAGTGGTGACTGCTGTTGTTTAATCACTAAGTTGTGTCCGACCCTTTTGGACACCATGGACTGTAGCCCACTAGGCTTCTCTGGCCATGGGATTTTCCAGGCAAGAATACTGGAGTGGGTTGTCATTTCTTTCTTCAAGGCATGACTGAAGGGTTGAAAAACTGAAGTTTCCAGCCTTGAACCTTGCACTTGCTGGGGCTCCCATCACCTACTCAATGGAACACACACAAGCACACAATTAAGAATGGCGAGCAGTGGGGCCACAGCAGAACTGTGGTTCTGCTCGGGGACCAAGTTCCCACCGCCCTTGGGGTAACCTGAGTGGTTGGCCCCATGTGTCCTTCGTTCTGTGTCTGGAGTGTGGAACTCCAGACTACACCTGTCTCTGGTAGGTGTACAAAATAAATGATAGGCTTTGAAGTTCAGTTGCACTCTGTCAAAAATCAAATTCCACACCAGTGGTTGCTTAGGAATTTCGGGGCAAGTTAAATCTTTTAGACTACTACCAAGCAGTGTTTTGATACTGATGGTGTGCATTTGGAAACAGACAATGAGGAAGGAGACAGGGCGTTGCTAACCTCACTGTGTTATTTTTTTTCTCTCCTACACTCCTCTCATTCCCCTGCTCAAAGGTTGTTCAAGGAGACTGGAGAGAATGAAACAGCAGGTGCATTCTGGCATCCTAATAAAAGCAGGTGCATTTTATCCCAATAAAACTCCTCCAAAGAATCGCCATTTCCCCTCTGCTCCCTCGCCAGGATCTGGTTTCAGACCTAACTCTGTGCCCTCAGCAACATTGCCTGGTTCAGTGCTTGTCCCCCAGGTAACCTCCATCCTGTTGATTTCTACTGGGTTTAAGGTAAATAACATTTAAAATGTTATACTATACAATGTTATACTATGCCAAAGGTATTTTTGTTGTTGCTTTTTTTCATAACAGAGATATGAAGAAGGAGATGAGTCTCCTATATTTATTAAGACTTACTTATAAAGGCATCAGAGAGCTCTTGAGAACATTCCAAGGTCACCAAATGCTTTCTCAAAATGCCTTTACTCAGAGAATATTTAAAGGTAAGGAGCTAGAGGCAAAAAGGACTGCGCATGACCTGTCATTACTGGAGGCTTGGAGTTGCTATAATTTTCAGCTGTGATACTAATAATAGTCATCATTTATTGAACATCCGCTGAGTATCAGGTGCTGTGCAGAGTTCTCTACATGTGTTACCTCATTTAATCTTCGAAACATTCTATGAAGCAGTCAGAAGGACAGATGTCAGGGTTACTCCACAAGGAGAGACAAATGTCTTTGAAAATGCAATGAACTGGAGAAAATTGTTTATCAGTACTTCCAGGGAGAGTGTTGACTGGCTTGGAAAGAAGATGTTGATGAGCCACTTGGAGTGGGAGGGAAAGCCCAAGGCCCCTATTATGCTTGTTAAGGATTGTGGTCTGATGAACTGCAAGGCCTTTGTTTTGCCCTGCGGGGACCCTGCCTTTACTCTAAATAGAAATTAAACAATCATTCAAAGAATATCCTTTCGAAGGCGCACCAAGAATCACTGACTTCCCAGAACAGGCACGTGTCCCTGTCCATCCCTGGACATAGGTTCCAGCCACTGCAATGTACTCCCTAGGACACTGAGCCTTGAGGGGCTCATACCTTGCTGGTGAGACTCCAGCTACTGGAGCAGGAGGCCTTGAATCGGATTTGGGTCTGTCTGATTCCACAGCCATGGCACTGGGCAATGGTGTAACTGGTTTTGTCTATAGCATAAGAGTAGAAGACATGTCAAAAGTGACTGCTCAGGGGATAAGAGTAAAAGGGTTATAATTTGTTTTTTATAATAATTTTAAAAATAATAAACCTGTCTAGTAGGAGAAAGGAAAAAAGAACATGTAATGCTCTTTAGGCAGGAAATAAATAAAAGTGTAGATAAAAAGTAAATATTACTGAGAATTCCACCATCTAGAGCTAACACTGCTAATATTTTAGCACATTGCATTCTATATTTTCTATTTTTGAAAGATACAATCACACAGACACCGATAAACACATGCATATAACTTGCTGCTTATATTCAAGCATGTATATATGAAAAAAAGTATGTATATATGTCTATGCCTGCATGATAAGTCTCTTCAGTCGTGTCCAACTTTGTGTGACCCTATGGGCTGCATCCTGCCAGTCTCTGTCCATGGGATTCTCCAGACAAGAATAGTGGAGTGGGTTGCCATTTCCTTCTCCAGGGTATCTTTCCCACCCAGGAATCAAATCAGTGTCTCTTATGTCTCCTGCGTTAGCAGGTGGGTTCTTTACTATTACTGCCACTTAGGAAGCCCATACATGTGTATCAATACATGTATTCATACTTGAAAGCATTATTCAGACTTGAAAGCATTATTACTTTATAGGCTACTTCTACTTAGAATGGAAAAATGCTTTGTGTGTTTAAATGAAATTTTCATTAAAAATTTTTACTGGCTATGAAATATTCCAACATATGGATGTAACTAAACTTTTTTAAAAACTGAGATATAATTGACATATTATATTAGTGTCAAGTATACAACATATGATTTGATATCTGTATTCATTGCAAATAATCCCCACAATGTCTAGTTAACATACAGCACCACACACAGCTATAGTTTTGGGGGTTTTTTTTGATGAAAACTTTTAAAATATCCTCCCTTAGTAACACTTTTTTTTGAGGTCTATTATTTTGATTGGCAAAAATCTGCTTAATCTCCTTCCTATAGCTTAGCCTTCTATTAGCTAAACATCTCCAGTGATCTCTAATGAAATGAACACGAGAAATGGCAAGACCCAGGTGTGTTAATGCTAACTGTTACTAGTTATAGAAAATTGAATGGGTTACTTAATGTTCGAGTTCCATTTTGTTCATCTGAGCAGAGGCTCAAAGTTAGGAATTTGAGGACTGACAACTGAGTTCAAATTCCAGCTTCATCTTCTACCAAGTAAACACTTAAAATGAATTGCTTCACCTAAGACCCTGTTTCATCACCTGTAAAGTGGAGAAATTAATGGTAGTATACTTGAATATGTTGCTTGTAAAACATTTAACATAAGTGCTAGCCATGTGGTATGCACTCAATAACTCTTAGCTATTATTATTGTTATTATTCTCTGTACAGTGAAGATAAATAGAATCTGCCTTCTGCATTTTACAGGGACTTGGTGACAATCAATTGAGATCACTTATACTAAAGGGCCTTGACCTTGGTAAATTGCAAGTGATGACTGTGTAGAGTACAAGGGATGAATGTGCCTCCCAGAGAAACAGCAAAGCTTTCCAAGGACTTCTTTAAACTTAAACTCACAATCTTTTCTGCATTCAGCCTAAGCCTAGCTCTACCATTTCCATAGGACAGCTACAGGTACATACCTCTGTCTAGTTATTGCAATGTGTATTAATAGATCAACAGCGCAGTGATTGAAAAAAGAAAGTGAAAGTGTTAGTCGCTCAGTGGTGTCCAACTTTTTGTGACCCCATGGATTGTAGCCTGACAGGTTCCTCTCTCCGTGGAATTCTCCAGGCAAGAATACTGGAGTGGGCCTCCAACCCTTCTCCAGGCAATCTTCCTGGTCCAGGGTTCGACCTGGGTCTCCTGCATTGCGAACAGATTCTTTATCATCTGAGCCACCAGGGAAGCAGACGTGGGCTAGGGCCTTGGAAATTTTCATTTTCCATTTTCCATTCTGGGAATTCTATTGAAGATAGAGCATTCACTCGTATCCATGTAAGGGGAGAATCTGATTCACCATGTTTTAGATATCTCATGGAAGGTGGGTTATTAAAAAAACATCTAACCATCACTCTTGCTGGTAAAATAACCTATTCATGGAAGAAACTGTATGTTCCAGATGAAGTTATAATAGCAGCTTTAATGTTTTCCCACTGTCCATTTCAGTTCAGTTCATTTCAGTTTAGTCACTCAGTCATGTCCAACTCTGTGACCCCGTGGACTGCAGCACATCAGGCTTCCCTGTCCATCACCAACTCCTGGAGTTTACTCAAACTCATGTCCATTGAGTTGGTGATGTCATCCAACCATCTCATCCTCTGTCGTCCCCTTCTCCTGCCCTCAGTCTTTCCCAGCATCAGGATCTTTTCAAATGAGTCAGCTCTTCACATCAAATGGCCAAAGTATTGGAGTTTCAGCTTCAGCATCAGTCCTTGCAATGAACACCAGGACTGATCTCCTTTAGGATGGACTGTTGGATCTCCTTGTAGAGTCTTCTCCAATACCACAGTTCAAAAGCATCAATTCTTTGGCACTCAGCTTTCTTTATCGTTCAACTCTCACATCCATACATGACTACTGGAAAAACCATAGCTTTAACTAGGTGGACCTTTGTTGGCAAAGTAATGTCTCTGCTTTTTAATATGCTATCTAGGTTTGTCATAGCTTTTCTTCAAAGGAACAAGCATCTTTTAATTTCATGGCTGCAGTCACCATCTGCAGTGATTTTGGAGCCCAGAAAAATAAAGTATCTCACTGTTTCCATTCTTTCCCCATCTATTTGCCATGAAGTGATGGGATAAATGCCATGATCTTAGTTTTTGAATGTTGAGCTTTAAGCCAATTTTTTCACTCTCCTCTTTCACTTTCATCAAGAGGTTCTTTAGTTCTTCTTCACTTTCTGCCATAAGGGTGGTGTCATCTGCATATCTGAGGTTATTGATATTTCTCCTGGCAATCTTGATTCCAGCTTGTGCTTCATCCAACCCAGCATTTCACATGATGTACTCTGCATATAAGTTAAATAAGCAGGGTGACAATATACAGCCTTGATGTACTCCTTTCTGAATTTGGAACCAAATTTCTCTTCAAGAAAATCAGAGATACCAAGGGAACATTTCATGGAAAGATGAGCACAATAAATGACAGAAATGGTATGGACCAAACAGAAGCAGAAGTTATTAAGAAGAGGTGGCAAGAAGTACTATACAGAAAAGATCTTAATGACCCAGATAACCATAGGACATCACCAGATGGCCAACACTGAAATCAGATTGATTATATTCTTTGCAGCCAAAGATGGAGAAGCTCTATACAGTCAGCAAAAACAAGACCAGGAGCTGACTGTGGCTCAGATCATGAACTCCTTATTGCCAAATTCAGACTTAAATTGAAGAAAGTGGGGAAAACCATTAGACCATTTAGATATGACCTAAACCAAATCCCTTATGATTATACAGTGGAAGTGAGAAATAGATTTAAGGGACTAGATCTGATCGACAGAGTGCCTGATGAACTATGGACGGAGGTTCATGACATTGTATAGGAGACAGGGAGCAAGACCATTCCCCAAAAAAAGAAATACAAAAAACAACATTGCTCTCTGAGGAGGCCTTACAAATAGCTAAGAAAAGAAGAGAAGTGTAAAACAAAGGAGAAAAGGAAAAATATACCCATTTGAATGCAGAGTTCCAAAGAATAGCAAGGAGAGATAAGAAAGCCTTCCGCAGTGATCAACACAAAGAAATAGAGAAAACAATAGAATGGGAAAGACTAGAGAGCTCTTCAAGAAAATTAGAGATACCAAGGGAACATTTCATGCAAAGATGGGCTCAATAAAGGACAGAAATGGTATGGACCTAACAGAAGCAGAAGATATTAAGAAGAGGTGGCAAGAATACACAGAAGAACTATGCAAAAAAGATCTTCACGACCCAGATAATCACAATGGTGTGATCACTCACCTAGAGCCAGACATCCTGGAATGTGAAGTCAAGTAGGGCTTAGGAAGCATCACTATGAACAAAGCTAGTGGAGGTGATGGAATTCCAGTTGAGCTATTTCAAATTCTAAAAGATGATGCTGTGAAAGTGCTGCACTCAATATGTCAGCAAATTTGGAAAACTCGGCAGTGGCCACAGGACTGGAAAAGGTCAGTTTTCATTCCAATCCCAAAGAAAGGCAATGCCAAAGAATGTTCAACCTATCACACAATTGCACTCATCTCACATGCTAGCAAAGTAGTCTTTAAAATTCTCCAAGCGAGACTTCTACAGTACCTGAACCAAGAACTTCCAGTTGTTCAGCTGGATTTAGAAAAGGCAGAGGAACCAGAGATCAAATTGCCAACATCCACTGGATCATAAAAAAAGCAAGAGTTGCAGAAAAACATCTACTTCTGCTTTATTAACTATGCCAAAACCTTTGATTTTGTGGATCACAACAAACTGTGGAAGATTCTTAAAGAGATGAAAATACCAGATCACCTTACCTGCCTCCTGAGAAATCTGTATGCAGGTCAAGAAGCAACAGTTAGAACCGGACATGGAACACTGTCCCTTTAAACTTGCTCAATGAGGGTAATTCTATCCTTATCACTGGATATAATTTTTTCTCTCCCTTATAGGTAATATAAAGCGTTAGTCTTTCTATTAGAATATCCAAACCAATGTATTACTAACTTGGCAGGCTACAGTCCATGGGGTTGCAAAGAGTCAGGCATGACTGGGCAACTATCACTCAATCTTTATTCAAAGATAAGAATTCTATCCTCCTCCACCATCTAGAGCTGGTCACAAGCAGGTGTCCAGCCTTCAGGAAGGAGGATGTGGTCAGCTTCTTCTTTCCTTGCTCATCTCTGCTCCTACTTAATACCTGCTGGCTTTTACTCTTCTAGGAACAGAGGAGTAAGGAGGGGAGGAGAGAAAAGGAACAGTTACTTGGCTGGGATAGTTGTAAGATGTCATCACATTTCCTGGGACTGACAAAGGTGTCTTTCAGATGCTTTCATGTATTCTTGGGCAACCTCCTTCCTGGCTCTTTCAACATGAGCAGGTTTCACTCATTTGGTGACAAACCTAACTCCCCATTCAGACCTGGCTCTCCTGAGGCCCCCTCCAAACTCCCTTTCTCTCTAGGAGTCCAAGTTTATCCTCCACTCACATCCCAGGTGTCCTCTGAGCAGGACTTAAAGTGGCTATAGAATGGTTCCCTCTTGTGTGGCCCACATCTGGTCAATAGAAACACTCGTGCCCACTTTGCTCCAATAAATTGAATGCAGACCAATCCTAATGACAGCACTTTTCACCATTGCCAAAGATGCTCACCAGTCCCTCTCTCCTGATCTTTAAGACTTCCAGGGCTAGAGTCAAGTCAGACATCAGTCCCCTGTCCCTACCCCCACTGCCCCCCAGCTGTAGGGAACTGTTCATGGGTGGCCTGTTGAAGCCCTTCCTTCCCTACCCTTGATCCTTTGATGGGAATCACAGCACAGCTCTCATCAAGAAAATACTCCTCCTGGAATCCTCCCTCTGTTTCCACTTCTAGACACTTTCATTTACTCCTTTGGGTGAGGTGTTTAGTCTCATGAAACTGGTCTTTGTTATTTGATTGAAATTCTGTATCTTGGCACCTTACTTTGGAATTTCGTATCTATTATATTTTGGTGCCTCAGATGAAATTTGAATTTAGCATCTGGATAGGCCAGTGAAAACTGAATCAAGTCAACTTCCTTTTTTCATACCTTCAACATTAATGCCTATTCAACCAAGACAATTGCCTTTTCCAGGCAAGGCTGTCCATGTGGGAGTTGTAAGGAATACCACACTCATTAGGGAACTACGGCTCACTGGTCCCCCGAGTTTTCTAAAGAAGAAATGTGTAACTTAAAATATCTGATCAGGAAAGCCCCAATTTGTGGGTTATAATAAAGAACTTTGTGGTTTTGATTTAAAACTTTGAAGATTTGTGAATTTTCTGGGGAGTATATTTGGATTAAAGTCTCAAGACAGCAATAAGTGGGGATAGGAAAGTGACTAAAATTTTTACAGTAACAAAGATTATTTTTAAAAAATTGTATCCATAAGGCAAAATCACAAATGACCCAAATATTTACATTACTAAACTATGTACTACTACATTTCTTTGTGTGAATTTGGGGGGCACTGGAATTAAAGCAAACTTTAAAATATTATGAAATCAAGAAAAAATAAGCTTGGGATTATCTGCCTTCAATTTCCAGATTCATAAAGGATCAATGTAAAAGTTTAAGTTGGCAGTGGTTACACTCCCTGTAAAGAGTCTATATGTGGTTCTAGGCCCTTGTTTCACAGAAGGATGCAGGTACCAGGCAGAGTGGTTAAGGCATTGGCCTTAAGATCCAATGGATTTATATACTTGTGGGTTTGAACCCCACTTCTGCTACAAGTGGACCTGCTTTTCAGGCTTCCCTGATTGCTCAGATGGTAAAAAAAGAAAAAAATCTACCTGTAATGCAGGAAACCTAAGTTTTATCCCTGGGTTGGGAAGACCCCCTGGAGAAGGGAATGGCTACTCACTCCAGTATTCTTGCCTGGAAAATTCCATGAACTGAGGAGCCTGATAGGCTGCAGTCCATGGGGTTGCAAAGAGTTGGACACGACTAAGCGTCTAACACGACGCACACTTCATAGAAAGATAAAGTATACAGTCAAGAGGCACAGTTAAAAAGAACCATCTGTCTCCAAAATTATTCAGTTAAAATTTGTGACTTAGTTATGGAAGCAAGTCCTAAAAGAAGAAAAATCTTTTGCTCCAGAAGTAAAATTGCCTACTAGAGAAACATACTTACTTCTATGTAGAAGACTGGCATTGTTGTGTTATTTCATTCAACAGAAGAACTTCCTGCCTAGTGGGAGAGAGCTGTGAAAAACTGTGAATGCTCCAACTGGCCACCTTTCCAGAATAGACTTTTCCTCTGGAACCAAGACCAGCAAAAATCACTGTTACGCACATCACTCAGATCCAAACTAGGTATAAGGACTAACCTTACAACCTGTGCAACATTCCACGTGTGCCAATGGAAAGCCCCTTTATATGTGAAAGTGTTCTGTATGCCACTTCCTGAAGGTGAGTGGTGAAGTAACGCTAAGGAACTTGGATAAATAATTTGGGGTGAGGAAAATGTCACCATATCACTGCATTCATCTTAGGCCTATTTTCTAGTGGAATGTAACTATTTTGGTGAATTAATGAACTGCTATTGCTCTCTGATATTGTGTGAGAGGAGTGTGGTACATTGTTCAGCTTGGAATATTTCTACCTGTGTTGTTATATGCATTATCATATTAATAGAGAAAATTACCATTAAAAATGATTTTGAATGAATTACAGTCCCCTATTTTGTTGTAATTTCTTCTTCATCTGTAATCCAGTATGGGCTCCTTCAGATTTCAAAACCAGATTACTTATATAGTAGATTCCACAGAGAAAATAAGAACAGGAAAGAGAGACTGTGACTAAAAATCTTATTGGTTACATTAAACCAAGAGCACGTGGAACTTGACAGAAATAAAACAGAGAATTGTCATTATCATTAAAAGCAGTACACGTCACATCTTAACTGGGCAATAGCCTGATGATGAGTAGAGCTCTTCTGCTTAGGTGGCACCAATATTCACGCCAAAAATTGGTAGTGCTATACAAGTAAAGAAGATGTTTACCAGCATTTCTGGATTAAAAGTATCAGTCACTTCCAGAAACAGAAAACAACTCAGAAGGTTAAGAAAGAGGTCAAGACGTGAAGACATGGTTCTTTACCCACCATGACCTGCAGGGCAGGGGCGCCACACACCGTCCCCTCTCCACATTCACACCAGGGAGGTTTCAGCTCTGTCTGCCTTCCTGCCTGATGACCCAGAGGCCTCCCTGCCCTTGTTCCCACAGCTCCTCACCTCCACCAGGAGCTGCACCATTTAAACACCGGAAATGGAGCCTTCCCTTCAGATGAACCTAGGCCCTGACCTGCTCACAACGGGCCTGTCTATGCCAAGATCGCCCCCCTGCCCATCCACTCCGTAACCCTGCAACAGACTGGAGAGATATATGGAGGCTTTTTCATTTTTTACACCCATTAATTCACCTAGTTGTTCAATTCAGTCAATATATATGGAGTCCCTGCCATGTGCCAAGCACTGAGCTAGGCGGGGGGGGAAGAGTGGAGAGCAAACAAATGTCCTGCTCTCCTGAGCGCATTTACAGTGGGTAACATGAGAGCGAAGCAAATAAGCACATAAATATATAGTCTGACCAGTGGAAAGAAATGCTATGAAGAATAATTAAAATAAAGGAATACTGAGATGGAGATGGGACTTCTCTTTGGTATAAAGCAGTCAGAGAAGAACTCCCTGACCAGGTGACATTTGAGCGGAGCCTGGGACCCATCTACCCACCACCTGTCTCATCCTCAGGCAGTTGCTTCTCCTCAGCTGCCACAGCAGGTGACAGGACCCATGGTTCCCCACAGCCCATGGTTTCCCAGCCACAGGCCTAGAACATCTGGCTGCTCTCCCCAAACTCAGCTGAAAAGCCAAACTGCAGGGCCTTGTTTCTTGAACATCTGCCAGTGGGGCCAAATGATGCCATCCAGAAACGCAGAGCCTTTAGTTCCCCTGAATGAACTTTGACCAGTGGCAGACAGGAAACTGGAGGATACCAGGCAGATAAGCCCTCTCCCTTACTCCCTCTGATGGATTGTTTGGCTGCACGGTTTTGCCATACAGCCAATCTAGAGTCAATCTGTGTGATCAAGCCCGCTTATGGGGTGCTATGGACTGGATCATGTTCTCCAAAAAGATATGTGGAAGTGTCCCATGAATGTGACCTTATTTGGAAATAGGGTCTTTGAAGATGTAGTCAAGTCAAGCTGAGGTTATTAGGGTGGATCCCATTCCAATGCAACTGATGTCTTTGTAAGAAGAAGAAAAGACAGAGGTGCACAGAATATGGTCATGTGCTGGTGAAATCAGAAATTGGAACAATGCATCTATAAGACAAGAACATCGAGGATTGCCAGCCAACACCTGAAACTAGAAGAGGCAAGAAAGGATCTCCCTTACAGGTTTCAGATGGCTGATGTCCCTGCCAACGTCCTTGATTTTGGATGACTAGCCTTCAGAACTGTGAAACAATCTATTTCTTCTGTTTTACAGGGTCCAGTTTGTGGTACTTTGTTACAGCAGCTCTAGGAAACTAATACATGGAGTGACCAGCTATGTTGGATTGAATCTCCCAAATAAAGCACTAACAGTCCTTGCCTGCAACTCTGTTTTCCAAAGAAATGTGACTATGACAATCAGAGACCTGAACAAAGTGAAGGATGATAATTGAGAGGTTATTTGAGGACAGAGATTATAGATAGAGTTGATGCAAAGGCCCAGAGGTGGCAATGTACTTGATGTGTTAGAGGAACAAGAAGAAAGCCAGTGGGTTTGGGGAGTGAATAAGGGTATCAAGGGATAAACTCAAACAGGGAGACAAAGACACCATCCCTGGAACTTTATAGGCCATAGAAAGGACTTAGGCTTTTTTTTTTAAACAATATATAATTGAACTGTAATTTACATTTAGGTAGTAAAATTAACAAATCATAAGAGTATAATTTTATGAATTTTTTTATGTACTGCTATGGTCTGAATATATCTCCCCCCACCAGAACACATATGTTAAAATAATTCCCAAGGTGATTGTACTAGAAGGTGGAGCCTTTGGGAAGTGCTTAGGTCATGAAGGCAGATGTTTAATTTATAAAAGAGGTCCCAGAATCTGCCTGCCAGTGCGGGAGACACAAGAAACATGGGTTCAATCCCTGGGTCAAAAAGATCCCCTGGTGGAAGAAATGGCAACCCAGGATTCTTGCCTGGGAAATTCCATGGACAGGGTAGCCTGGTGAGCTACAGTCCATGGAGTCACAAAGAGCTGGGCCCCACTGAGCAACTGAGCTCACACACACACACACAAGAGATCCGGAACAGTTCCCTGGCCACCTTCTTCCTTGTGAGGATGCACCAAGGAGTCTGTAATCCAGAAGAGGGTACTTGCCCTGTTTTACTCTGATCGCAGACATCCAGCCTCCAAAACTGTGAGAAATAAATTCCCATTAATAATTGGGTTGGCCAAAACATTCATTTGGGTTGTCTGTAGCAGTGGACCAAAAACATGAACGAAGCTTTTGGCCAACCCAATATAAGCTACCCAGTCTCTGGTGCCTTGTTAGCCCCAGATGGGCTAAGATACATGTGTTTAGCTTTGTGTGACCATTCATATCAAAATGTGGAATATTTCTATCACCCCAGAGAATTCCCTCCTGTCTTCCAGTCAATACAACTTACCAATCCTGAGGTAATGACTATTCTCATTTTTATCACTGTAGACTTGTTTTACCTGCTTTTGAATATTAAATAAATGGAATCGTATTGTGTATACTACTTTTGCTTGAAATGATGCTTTTGAGATTCATCCAAATTGATATATATACATATATATATATATTTCACCTATTTTATTGCTGGGTAATATTTCATTTGCTGGATATATCACAATTTGTTATATATTCTCCTACTGATAAATATTTGGGTTATTTGCAGTTTAGGTCTGTAGTAAATGAAGCTGCTAAGGATATTTATGTCCTTTAAAAAAAATGTATTCAATCATTTCTCTTGCTCTAAACCCAAGAGTGTACTTTCTGGGTTAATAGGGGTAGGTTTATATGAACTTTTTTTAATTTTACAAAGTGACTGCACCATTTCACACTCCTGCCAGTGATGCATGATAGTCCCCATTACCCCATATCCTCACCAACACTTAGATTATCAATCTCATTTTAGCCTTTCTGATATGTGTGTAAAGTTATTTAATAATGGTTTTAGTATGATATGTCCTGACAACTAAGGATAAGCTTCTTTTCATCTGCTCATTGATCACTTAGACATCTTCTTTCTTGAAGTACTTGTTCACATCTTTTTGTCCACATTTTATGTTTCTGTTAAGGCCGTATCCCATTTCCAAAGTGTGTATTAGTTATCTATTGCAGCATAACAAATTACTCTAAAACTCAACAGCTAAACAAAAAAACATTTATTATCTCACATAATCTGTGAGGAACGTGACAGCAGGTCAGTTGAGCTCTGGTTCAGGGCCTCAGATGGCCAGTGAACTGTTAGCTGGGTTGTAGTCATCACCAGGATTGACTGCAGCCAGATGTTACACTTCTTTTTTTTAGGCCATGCTGTGCGGCATGTGGGGTCTTACGTCCTCAAACAGAGATCGAGCCCAGGCCCCCTGCTTTGAGTGCACAATGTCTTAACCACTGGACAGCCAGGGAAGTCCCGAGACTGTGCTTCTAAGCTCACTCACTTGAGCCTCATTGTGAGTTTATGTATGATTTTTGTTAGGCTGGTAAAATATTGAAAAGCTTAAAGACACCCCACCACTCTCACTGACCTCTTGGTGCCCAGGATCTTAGGTTGAAACAGCACATCTAAAGGAGGAGATACTGGGAAAGAGAAACTCAAGCTCCCTCAATTAGTTGTGGGAGGGGGGCAAGGAAAGAGGGTTAGTAATCTAAAAATACTCAGGCTCACAGAAATGTAACTGTTTGAAATGAGTCACTTTTATCAAGCTCCCACTATCTCACTAGCAGTTTAAAAGAATAATAGCAAAGTGTTTCTAGTCTTCTGTAAATGGTCATTTGATCCAGGAATTTCACCTGTGGAAATTTATATCAAAATTAGAATCCACAATGTAGAAAAAAATATGTACAAAGATGCCCACTGAAGCACTGTTTATTAGAAGTCTTAATTGTGGAACTATTATAGAAAATACCTATTCCCTCAAAAGAATTCCCTCAAATTAAAAGTAGTCATGGTAAGCGCTTTAGTAGTAATGTTATAGGAAATGCTGAAATTGTAATGTTAAGTGGAAAATGATGAAAATTATTACAATGTGATGTTATTTATTTATGCACAGAGGAACAGATTGGAAAGGGAAAGTATAGTACATGAGTTAGAAATAATAGGGTAATTCCCCCCACTTCCCAAATTTTATGCTTATTTTTAAAATTTCAGACATTTAAAAATAACAATTGCCATCCCTATTTTAAACATTGAATTTGATGAAATAAAAGCAAAACAAATTACCTTATTTTTCCTTGATTTATTTATTTTCCTCAGCTTTCTCATTTGAAAATGTTCAAACCTACAGAAAAGTTGGGAGACAAGAATATAAATGCCTGTATATTCTTCACCTGGATTTACCAACTGTTGCCCCCATTTGTTTCCTCTCTCTTTGTATAATATGCACGCATATTTTCAACCATTTGAGAGTAAGTGGCAGATACTTTAACACATCATGGTCTTAAATACTATCACAAGGATCATCTCAGAGCAATGACATTCTTCTACCTTCTACAATACCACATTTGAGAAATGTAACATTGTTATATCCTATTATCCAATATAAAGTTTATATTCAAATTTCCCCAGTAGACCAAAAAATCATTTTTGTCTTTTGCTTGTTTGTCTCTGTTTTTTACAAGATTCAAATAAGGGTCACAAATTGCATTTAGTTGTTATGCATCTTTAATTTCTTTTGATCTAAAACAACCCGCTCAGCAGTGATTTTTTTTAAAATTCTTTCATGGCATTGGCTACTTTAAAGACTCTAAGCCAGTTATTTTGCATAACATCCTTCAATTTAGATGTGTCTGAGTCTTTTCTCATGATTAGAAATGACTTGAATTCCTTGGCTATACTCAGCAATCTTCATTTTCTTTCTTTCTTTTTTTTTTTTTTAAGCAATCTTCATTTTCATGGAAAGATTTCACTCTTTCTCATGTCCTGTGAAAATAGGAGAATCTTTAATGTGTTTGTTAAAGAGATCAACCTGAGATTTTGTTTGGGTACAGTATTAGTTGCACTCAGGTATGTATATCTGAATTTCATAATTTTGTCCTCTAGAAAATAGTAACTAAGAACAAGTAGCTTAAGAAATCCAAGCACTTGAGAGCCACTATTAGTAAACTCTAAGTCCTACGGTAAAAATAAGGGGTCTGTCTGCTTTTTAACCACTCATGTGCTAAGTCACTTCAGTTGTGTCCACCTCTTTGCGACCCCATGGACTATAGCCCACCAGGCTTCTCTGTCCATGGGATTCTCCAAGCAAGAGTACTGGAGTGGGTTGCCATGCCCTCCTCCAAGGGATCTTCCCCACCCAGGGATCAAACCTGTGTCTGTTATGTCTCCAGTATTGGCAGGCAGGTTCTTTACCACTACCGCCATCTGGGAAGCCCTTAACCACCCATGGCTAATCTATATAAATGGAATGTTTCCTATTCTTTATTTCCTTATATTTGCCAGGTTGGTCTGTAAACCAAACAGGGAGTCAGTTGGTCATAGATTTAAAGATACTATGGCACAGTCCTAGAGGATAAAATCATTTGCTTAGCCACTGTTCGGGTGGTAACAGTGCATGTGCCTTCAACAGTGTTCTTAGAATCTTTGAGTCCTGAAAATACCTGACTTCTGAACTAAGCAAGCAGAATCTAAGCAGAGGAAAGTCTAAATTTTCTTTATAAGTTCACATGTTACAGCTGCCAATAAATCACACAAATTCATATACATACGGGCCATGGCAAAGATGTTGAGTTCATGATAAGTTCCCCTTACTTGAGGCCTACAAGTCTGGGACTTACTGCTAGAAAAGGCCTTCTGAATGCATCCAAGGCATTGGCTTAACCCCAGGGATGACAAAATTTTTTGAACCCGTGCCACCACTCTTACCTCACTTGTTCATAACAGCTACTGATAATTAATCACAGTGTTCTTTCTTATTAGCCTGGACACTACCCCAGAAAACTTCCCAGCACAGCACTACAAGCAAATTAGTAATAATTTGAAGTCAGCACATAAGATAAATCTTTACAACACTTAAGAATTTTTTTGAAATCCCATCTAGTTTTTGGCTTCTCAACTTCACCTGCACATGAATGGCAAGAACCTGGAACAATGTTTCTTATGCGTGACCTACAGATAACTGACAAACTTGTAATCAGAGCATGTTGACAAGGTGATAGAACAAGGGGCAGAAAGGAGAGTGTATTAGTTAGGGTTGACTATTTGCTGTGACATATTGGCCTCAGACTGTATAATAACTGAATCACAATAGCAGTTTATTTCTTGCTCATGAAATTATCCAGATTGGTTCCAGGCTGGGGGGATGGGAATGTGTGAGCTTCATTCTATGCTATGATTCCATTTATTGGACATTCTGGAAAAGGTTAAACTAGAAAGACAGAAAACAGATCTAAGATTGCTAAGAGCTGAGTATAACTGGGGATTCCTTGACTACAAAAGAAATGTTTGAGGTAATGATCCTATTCTATATCTTGAGTATGATAGTAGTCATACAACTTTATGTTGTATGAACTGAACACTAAAAACTGTACATTAAAAAAGATGATCTTAATATTGTATATAAACATATTCTTGGCCTTGTCACACAGCATGTGGAATCTTAATTCCCTGACCAGGAATCTAACCCACTGGACCACCAGGGAAGTCCCTGTTTCTAGATTTTGATTGTGCGGGCATGAGTGTCCCAACCACTGCATTGTTAAGTGGTCAACTTTGTATTAATTCTAGAAAATAGGAAAAAAAAATGTTTATTGAATCAACTTTGACCAACCTAATCAGCTATTTTAGTAATAAGTGTATATTTGAGCCAAGTGTATGGAAATGGTATAAACTGAGGAAAATGAAGGTGAATATATGGGCAAAGTAAACACTTAAAAAAAAAACAAAGCCTTGTTTCTTTTTTTAAAACATTTTTATTGAGGCATACCCTGTATGCCTGTATACTCAATACTCAATTGAGGCATACAGTATTTACAATATTATATTAGTTTCAGATGTATTACATAATTTTTCATATTTTATAGACTTGGGGCAGTGCTGGCCCGCTGGCAGGCACAGCTGGGTCCTGGGGTCTGGCTGCAAGGCCCAGTGGCCCCACAGCTGGTGACAGGCTGGTTCCTAACATAGCTGCCTGCAGGGTCTGGGGCTCCCCAAAGCTTGCATTGGTCTACTGGTGGATGGGGCCATATCCCAAGGCAGCTATCTAAAAGGGCACAGAGTGTCTCAAGGCTGGTGTTGGTCTGCTGGTAGGTGGGGCCAGGGCCCAGCCAGACCCAGAGCTGGTGCTGGACTTCTGGCAGGCTGTGGGGCTGTGGGTGTCCCGGGGCTGGGGGTTCTGACTGCTGGTAGTCAAGGCTGGTTTCGAGCAGGCTTGCTGGTGGGCAGGGCCAGGACCCAGGGAACATGGGATGGGGGCTGACATCTGCCAGCTGGAGGGAGGAACTGGTTCCCAGGGTCTCTGGCTGCAGGGTTCTGGGGTCCTGGATTTAGTGCCTGCCTGCTGGTGTGTGGGACTGCGTCTGTGCCCTCTGGTGGGCAGGGCCATGTCCAGGTGCGGCTGTGGGTTCAGCCTGTGTGTTGGTAGAGGGGGCTGTCTCCTCGTCTAGTTGCTTGGCCTGAGGCGTCTCTCAACGCTGCTGTCCCCAGGTTGGTGAGCAGTGAGGCTAGTAAGCTAGAGGGAGGGCTCCAAAGTGATGGCTGCCTACCCCAGTGTCTGTGGTAGAACAGCTCCCAGAAACGGCTGCCACCAGTGTCTGTGTATCTAAGGTGAGTTCTCATTGCTTGCTGCCTCTCTAGGAGACTCTTCAAGATCAACAAGTAGGTCTGACCCAGGCTCCTTTCAAATTACTGTTTCTCCTCCTGGGACCCGGAACATGTTAAAGTTTATCTTTGTCTTTGAAGAATGGAGTCTCTATTTCCCATAGCCTCTGGGTTTCCCAAAAGCAAGCTCTGCTGGGGGGGCGGGGGTGGGGGGCAAAGTGGGACTCAGACCCTAACTCCTTGGGAAGAACCTCTGCAATTATAATTATTCTCTGTGTTTGTAATTATGGGTGGTCCACCTGGAGCTATGAGTCAACTATGCCACAACTCTATCCCACCTACCCATCTCATTGTGGTTCTTTCTTTACACCTTTAGTTGTAGAAGATCTTTTCTGGTAGGTTCCAGTCTTCTTAATCAGGAGTTTTTCTGTTAATATTTGTAATTCTGGTGTGCCCATGAGAGGAGGTGACCTCAGGGTCTTTCTATGCCACCATCTTGAGAACTCCCCAAAGTCTTGTTTCCAACATAATTCCACCTTCTTATTAATGAGTGTACCATCTACACATCCATCTGTCTTCATTTCCTAAATCTCAGGGGCAGATTGTCCATTTTGTTCCTTTGCTACCAGATTGAATTTTTTCAAAAAATTTTATAAATGCCTTATAAATTATGCCAATTTTAAAATAGAGGCTAAAAATCATTATAATGTAATGAAATATTCTCTAATGACCTATTATTAATCACAACTATGATACTCTAGATTGTAATATGCACATTTATTTAATAACAGAAAAATAGCATCATAGTTTTATTTCTAGATCACTAAAAGAAAGCTCATTTAACACTTAAACTCCAGCCCTTCAAGGGATCTTAAAATAAATGTATATTTAACATGATTATGACCTTGTCTGAATTTATCCATTACATTATGGTTTTTATTATACTACTTGAGCAGCCAGTTCACATGTAACAAGTTTGTTTTGTTTTTTTTTTCTTATGGAAATAAACAATCACCCAAAGGCAGAAAGGTATTAAAAGCAATAGATAGTCATCCATCAGACTTTATTTGCCCCAAGTCCTACCATCCTAGTTCAGTATTTAGTCAGAAAGATCCCAGTTCCCTGAGGAAGGCCATTGTCATACAATGACTCAAGGTTATGTGAAGGTCTCTCACAGCTCAGCTTGGTGAGCTTCCTAGCCAGACTTTGTGTCTCTCGGCTTTCTAAAAAGTTTAAACTTAAAACACACTGTGGATTTCAGGGGTCTCTACTGTGGTCTTCAAACTAGAGCTTGTGCAGGAATTGTGGGAATAGAGTATGTTAGCCAGTTTTAAGGGGAGTGATTTCCAGCTGCTCAAAGTCTGTATTACTTCTGCTTAAATCTGATCTGCCTGAGCACTTATGCTTGATCAAGGCATTGTGCCTAGTCTTTCCAATCTCGTCACTCCCAGTCACCTCTATCCTACTTCCTAAAATAAGACAGACCTCTCACCCATCTGGAGTCCTGCCAGGGGGCCAGATTTCAGGGACACTGCCTTGGTCAAAGCACTGGTTAGTGTCCCAGCTGCGTGATTTCAAGAAAGAAGAGATAAACATTCCATGATTATCTGCTGACCAGTATTACATTTTCAAGTCTCTAGAACATGTATCAGAAGTGAGTTAGTGTTTTATATTTTCTTGTACAGTCATCCAGACTCATAAGAGAAAATTTGTGATAAGCTACTGCATAAACATAATCTGACACTGTATGTTCATTCTTACTTGGATGCATTTCCTGGTTGTTCTTCTTGCTCAGCCACTTTCTACCAGTTTATTCTACCCTATGATGTATTCATTAGATATCAGCTTAACAAGAATATTCATGGATTCTACTGTAAACAGTCATTAATAAGATTTTCATAAATTCTACATGTAAAAATAGCCAATCATTTGTTTTTGCTGTCAATTTTCACAGAATCTTGTCATATTTTAGCAATAAGTGATACATATCTATTAATATATGGACGAATTTAAAAGGAAAAAGGCTCCATCCATCTCATTAAGAGATATAGTTCCAGTAACATTTTACTTATTATGATAACCAGTATCAATTTTAATAATGCATTTATGTCATTATATTTAATTGCTTACTAATAATGGTGATGATAATTTAATCCAGAAGATAAAGTTAACACTTGGCTTTACCATTTCAGGAAGCGAATATTTTAAATTTCAGCATATGTATAATTTTTCTTGCAGGAAAGTATGATAAAATGATTCACTTTTTAAATTTTAAAATATCAATAAAATTCAGTGGGTAAAGTAGACATACAAGTTCAAGGGGGAACAGGAAATGTAAATTTCCCTAATGTTGAAAATGAGACTTCATATTTTTATTGAGATATAATTGACATATAACATATTAGGTTCAAGTATACAACATAATGACTTGATATTTGCATATGATGTGAACTGATCACCGCAACAAATCTAGCTAACATCATCATACATAGTTAGAAATTTTTTCTTTTGTTCAGAACTTTTAAGATCTACTCTTTTGGCAACTTCCAAATATGCAGCACAGTATTATTAAATAGAGTCACCATACTGTACATTATATTCTCATGACTTATTTCATAACTGGAAATTTATACCTTGTGATCAACCTCATTCATTTTGTCTTACCCTGGCTCCCCACCTCTGGCAACCACCAGTCTGTTCTCTGTATGTATGAGTTCGGGTTTTTTGAGATTTCACATAAAAGTGAGATTTTACAGTATTTGTCCTCTTCTCTGACTTTTATCACTTAGCATAACGCCCTCCAGGTCCATCCATGTTGTCATAAATGGCATGTTCAATTGGTTTTAAAAGTAGTGACAGTGCATATAAAATTGCTTTGGTATTCAGATTATACTGTCTACATTAAAAAGAATTGTTGAGTCTCAGGGCAGGTCATCCCAAAATACGCCATGATGGCACATTGATTATTTTTGAATTATGTTGTTTGAGAAACAGTTGGTGCAGGAACACTCTGACCCTCCTTCTCTCTGTCTCCCTGGAAGCAGGAAATAAATCTCTCTTGTGACATGTGCCCTCCCTGTCTCTGGAGGTAGAGACACAGCCTCATGGCTAGAGATAGGGAATTCAGAGCTGAGAAGCCTGTACAAACAAACCTTGCTGCTTTTTTGCTAATTTATTACCCCAAACCCAAACTGTTTAGATTCTTCACTGATTAAGAATCCAAGCCTAAATTCTTTTGTTCTGTCCATTCCTTACAAATTTGCTGTTTCTTTGCCTAAAAAGTAGCAAAGCTGCCTGCTTTGGTTACTTTTTAGATCCTGTTTATGTAAGATTCCATTTGTATGAGTGAAATCTGTTTTGTTTTGTTTTTTTCCTCCTGTTAATCTGTCTTAGGTCAATTTAGTTACTAGATTAGTCCAAAAAAAAAAAAAAAAAACCAAGAAAGGTAGCAAGGAAATTTCCCTCTTTCCAACAGAGAGGAGCAATAAATAGGTTTTTGTTAAAAGCATAAGCATTATAATAGGACTACAGCCTTTGCTACTATATTAATTTATGAGGAAAACTTTCAGATGTTAACATAAAATGTTTGAGAAGGCACATTGTTTTTCAAAACTATTTAAGGGAGTATATAAGCCCAAAAGTTCTCTACTCTAATGAAATAAAATCAATGGCCCCAGTGTTCTGTTCCCAGACCTACTGTAAAATTAAGCATTTCTTTCCATTTCTTTCCTGGTAGCTAAGAGGTTAAAGTGTCTGCCTGCAATGCGGGAGACCTGGGTTCGATCCCTGGGTTGGGAAGATCCCCTGGAGAAGGAAATGGCAACCCACTCCAGTATTCTTGCCTGGAGAATCCCATGAAGCCTGGTAGGCTACAGTCCACGGGGTCGCAAAGAGTCGGACACGACTGAGCGACTTCACTTTCACTTTTCACTTTTCGATTTCTTCATTGGTCTTTATTTCTCTAAATAGAAAATGGAAATAATAACTCTCCTTATGGTCAGAGATGTCTGCAGAATTCTTGCCAAAAAGAAAAAAAAAAACCCTGTGTAGTAGAAAGTCACATTGCTTGTTAATTTACTTGCAAACTACTGACAGATTAGAAATAAAAATATTTACTACCTTGTTCTTTTTTAATATTTGTTAGAAGTTATTTCAGAAGAATCTGAAAATAAATGACCATCCACTATCCAAGAGTTTTAACAAGAAAGATAACTCAGAATCTCAGAGCTGGACTTCCCTCATGGCGCAGTGGATAAGAAGCTACCTGCCAATGCAGGGGACACAGTTTCAATCTCTGGTCCAGGAAGATTCCACATGCCTCAGGGCAGCTAAGCCCGTGAGCCACAACTACTGAGCCACACTCTAGAGCCCGTGAGTTGCAGCCACCAAGACCGTGTGCTGCAACTACTGAAGCCTAGAGAAGCCCCCGCAATGAAGAGCCTGGGCACCACACCCAAGAGTACAGCCCACTCCCTGCAACTGGAGAAAGCCCAGGCAAAGCAGCAAAGACCCAGCACAGCCAAAAATAAAAGACATAAATAAATTAATTAACAAAAAAGAATCTCAGAGCTTTAAGACAACAATTTCTAACTTTATCTTTTAAGCCTATTCCCTTTATTGTCTTAACATGACTATATTTTACATAAACACATCTTTTGAAAACAGCAAAAATGTGAGACAAGCAGATACAAAAATTTTTTAAAGTTCATATTCCTAAATCTCCTTAACTTGCTCCTCTTTTGATGAGTGTTTTTAATAGTCTTCTGTAAGTTTATAGTGGAGAAGGAAATGGCAACCCACTCCAGTGTTCTTGCCTGGAGAATCCCATGGACAGAGGAGCCTGGTAGGCTGCAGTCAGTGGGGTAGCTAACAGTCAGACACGACTGAGCAACTTCACTTTCACTTTCGTGCACTGGAGAAGGCAATGGCAACCCACTCCAGTGTTCTTGCCTGGAGAATCCCTGGGACGGGGGAGCCTGGTGGGCTGCTGTCTATGGGATCACACAGAGTCGGACACAACTGAAGCGACTTAGCAGCAGCAGCAGCAGCAGTAAGTTTATAAACACACAATTTGCCCATACTTCAGTTTCTGTTCTCATTACTGGGTGATACTAACCTTGGTTCCTTCACTAAAGAAAAGGAATATCATTTTATTCATACATTTAGCAAAAAAATTTATTCAGGATTTCTCGTGGATTTAGCCTGTGCTAAATCACTGGGTAGAACAGCGATATTGCTGCGTGTGGGAATGTAAACTGTGCAGGATTGGGGGTGAAAGAGGAGATTAATACAATATCTTGGAACTTATATAGTCTGGAAGCAGATCTGGACATTCTGGAAAGAAATTGAAAGGCTGTATAGCTATTTATATCAGTCACTAGAGATGTCTTTAAGTAACTATTAACACTAAACATTTCTGAGAGTAATTATCCGGGCAGTAAAGATAATTGCAGAAATAGAGCAAGGAGAAAAAAATGTCACGTGAAATTTGCCCTAAGTCAAAAATCCAATCTCTGCTTAATGATGATGGTGTCTGAGCTCACATTTACAACATAACACAACACAATGTCTTAGTTACACCGTAAAAGTAAAAATGTTAGTTGATGCTGGCATCAGCCAACCTTGGACTAAATAACTTCTGGCATTGCTTCCAACAACAGACTTGCATGGGAAGGCTACACTCTGAGCACAGAATTAAGAGAATTCAGTTATGTAATTGGTGATTGTTTACTGGCATCAGAGTCTTTCCCCACCAGTAGATAAAACCACTAGAGAAGGCAATGGCACCCCACTCCAGTACTCTTGCCTGGAAAATTCCATTGATGGAGGAGCCTGGTAGGCTGCCGTCTATGGGGTCGCAGAGTCGGACACAACTGAAGCAACTTAGCAGCAGCAGATAAAACCACTAATCCAACCAAGAATTAGAATATCCTTGCTTCTGATGGGAAACACTTTCCATTTTTCAAGGGTGACAGTGGAGAGTAGGACTGGGCAGAAAAAAAGGTTGCTAACCATCTAGGCATAGCTTGGCAGTCTTTGGACAAGTTCATTAATCTTTGGCACCTCCAGCAGAGGGCAGGCAGGTATAGGGAAAAGAGAACAAACAGATCTTTCTCGGTTTCATTTACTGGTGTCCTAGCCTTGAGCAGAAGGGTGAGACCCTAAAAATGGATGTGAAAACTGAAACTGCAAAGCCATCTTCACTACCTATACGTTAATATTCACAATATGACTGTTCCATGACCTTTAAAATTTTTGTCAGAACGTTTAAACTTTCTCACTATCAGTTATAAATGTGTGGGGAAATGAAATAATAGTAAAGGTAGTGTTTATTTAGTATATTATGATGTGAAACATTAGATACATCGAGAGTTAAAGTGCTTCATTTCTATGTAAAAAAAAAAATTATCAAGAAAAACACAGCGCTTACCTTCTTGTTGTAGAACTTAAAATAAGAAACAAGCGTCTGCTATGTTTTGGCTCATCTCTAAATTTGAATCAGCCTGCAGCATGGCATCCTTTGAACTTTCAGTATCAGTATCATCAAGAGTTCCTTGAACAGCAAATCTGGAAAGATAGGTTACACACTGTTTCAACCGCTAGCCTCACCTCAGGTACCAAACCAATTACCTTGAATGTGTTTGGATTTACAAGTCTCCACCCAGCCCTGCCCAGATGCCACCTGCTAACTCCCACCCCAGCCACCCATGACTAACTCCTCTGCAACTGACCCTTCACACCCCAAGGACTCAAACCCTTGGGGAACTCACTGCACTGAACTCATTTAGGTAGTTGCCACCTGCCTGTCAAGTTTCTATTGAACTCAGCTTTTTTCCTTTTTTTAAATCAAAATAAAGTTTCCCCTCAAGACTTTTTTTTGTGGGGACTTTGACACACAAATTTGGATAGAAATATCAGAAGAAATATCTGGCCAACCAGAAAATGCCTGTGTCTGTAGAGAGCAGAATTTGGGGGCAGGGGTAAGGGGATAGAACAGGAGATTTTTTGTTGTTGTTGTTATGAGCCATGACTTTTTAATTATGTACATCTATTACTTTGCTACAAACAACAATTCGAAAGGGAAATATAAAGGCAGGTTTATTTCCTCTGAAATCAGGTAGCAATATCCGATTAAATTAGATCAGTAATTGTGGAGCACTTATTATATGCCAAGTGTTGTGCTGGGCATGAGGAAAACAAGTCAGAACAGAATGAACCTGCCTGGAAACAGGCCACAGTGACCTGAATCCTTCAAATGGCATCTTAGTGGCCTCGTGGAATGAAATCCAACGTACTGCTTCTAACTCTTACAATCAGAATGTAGAAACAATTCGGGCAAGGTATGTATGCAAAGTCAAGTGTCTCAGGAAAAAAACGTGAAAGATTCAGTTGACGATATCCAAGAACTGAGGGATGTGTTTCCAAGCCCAGATTTGTTTCTAGCTCATATTCACTGAGAAGTTCTAGTGTTACTCAGTAGAGTCTCCTGATAATTACTCTCTTCATGATGAGTAAGTTTTCCTTGCCATTTATTAAGTTCTTGCTGTGCTCATATCCTGTTAGTTTTAATTCTCTCATAGAAAATGGAACATTTATCTTGCCATAATAATGCTTAATTGAATATATGCCTGCCCATTGCAGCAAACAGAAAGGAAAGGCTTATGTTATTATGACTACATACTATAATTCTTTAGTATTTAATACCAACAAATTCTGAGAACCGGAGACATATACTGATGTATAATGGCTTTTTAAATATTTTAAACAGTTCTAAAATATTAAAATATGTTTCTCACATAAAGAGAAAAGACAAAATCTCTAGAGGCGTTTTGAGTCAAATCTCACTTCAACTTTTATCTATTTATTGGCTCCTCTTTTTTGCAGTGTTTCTCATGTGGCCCCCGCATTGGCATCACCTGGGAGCTTCTAAAAAACTAGCACCCTGGACACACCGCAGTGAGATTCTGATTTACTCAGTTGTGGGAGGAGCCTAGTCATGTGCATTTGTTTAATATGTCCAGAGATGGTTCTAATTTGTAATTAGGGTTGAGCACTATCGCCTATCACTATGAGTGGTTCTCGAAGTGTGATCCCTGGGCCAGCAGCATCAGCACCGTCTAGGAAATAGTTACAAATGCAAATTCTCAGGCCCATTCCACCCCAGTGAATCCAAATTCTGGGGTGGAGCCCAGTAATCTGCATTTTAACAAGCCCTCCACGTGACTTAGGCACAGTCAAGTTTGATCCATTAGACTCAAAAGAATATAAAAACCAGAATGCCAGGAGAATGGAGTTAAGGAGTGAGAGATCATAGATCTAGGTGGGCTCTCTTCCTGGGGTGAAGGAGGCTCTGTTGTAGTGTGGCTGCAAGTGCAGGCCTTGCTGATGAAGATGCTTTTTTTAATAATAAGCTGACCCAGTACTGATCACACCTTGGTGAAGTGAGTCACACTAGCAAACTAGCCTGAACCTGTTATACTTTTTTGTATCAGATAAGGGAGACTCTTGGGGAGAGAAAAGGAATATTCATTGGAAGGACTGATGCTGAAGCTGAAACTCCAATACTTTGGCCACCTGGTGTGAAGAACTGACTCATTGGAAAAGACCCTGATGCTGGGAAGGATCAAAGGCAGAAGGAGAAGGGGATGACAGAGGTTGGATGGCATCACTGACTCGATGGACATGGGTTTGAGCAGGCTTTAGGAGTTGGTGATGGACAGGGAAGCCTGGCGTGCTGCAGTCAATGGGGTCACAAAGAGTCGGACACGACTGAGCGACTGAACTGAACTATAAGTCTTTTGAGGCAAAGATAAGGTCATTCATCTCATCCCTGGATTGTACTTGCAAAATAAACAAATGCTGAGTTTCTGATCATTTTATAGGGTTTCCAGCTTTCCAATGAGGTGCTCCAAGAGCTACCATGATAAGTCCCTTTTGGACAGTATTTTAAGTTCTTCTCTTTATCAAGGAGCACATGGTGAGTTCCCACCAAGCAGTTTTTGCTAAAATAATAACTGTGGTAATGTCATATAAATGAAAGCAGGTAGTTTGACTCCTGCTGAGTGGACCCAGTACCTTGGAAATGGAAAGATTTCTTCCTTCATGTGGTCTCAAGATGAGGATTACACATATTTACCGGAAGATTAAGGTCACACTAATTATTTTTAAGTGGATCTCCAATCTTGGAGAGAACCTAATTTAGTTGTTGGGGTTAATTAACATCTCTAACCATCTCAGAAGATTGTATTAGTGGGGACATTTGGAGTTGAGTTTAGAATCTAGAACATCAGTGCTCAGCGTATTCTAAAGATAGGGAAGACAGCTGCTCAATCCATCCACCATGATTAATATGGTGAGCGCTATACTCATTATAATCAAAATCTACAGAGGAAATATGCTTCTGGAAATGTCAGAGGCTCATTAAAGCTGGATATGTGCAAGAGAAAGTAAGGGCAGGACTCTACCTGGATAGTTTCCCAGCAAATTTTAAACCAAATACAATATTTAATCCTGTTGTGTCCTTCTGGGACTGTACAGATAGGGCCAATCACAGGTCTGGGGAACTGGCCACAGAATTATTTGTCGCTTTAATGATTTCAGCCCAGTAGGTTTTCCCAGCTGGAGTTGGCAAGCAAGAGAACTAGATTTCCTTAAGGCAGGAATGAGTAACATTTAACACAAGGAAGCCTCTATATTCAGGGTAATATCATTGTCATGATAAATTAGGAAATATGCTCTTAAACGTATTCTGTAACAAGTTTATCAAATTTACATAGACTATTATTTACTTATTTAATAAATAAGTGCTTTTTTACTTTATTTTTTTATTGAAGGATAATTGCTTTACAGAATTTTGTTGTTTTCTGTCAAACCTCAACAGGAATCAGCCATAGGTATACATCTATCCCCTCCCTTCTGAACCTCCCTCTCATCTCCCTCCCCATCCCACCCCTCCAGGTTGATGCAGAGCCCTTGTTTGAGTTTTCTGAGCCATACAGCAAATTCCCATTGCCTATCTATTTTACATATGGTAATGTAAGTTTCCATGTTACTCTTTCCATACATTTCACCCTCTCCTCCCTTCTGCCCATGTCCACAAGTCTATTCTCTATGTCTCTTTCTACATTGCTGCCCTGTAAGTAAATTCTTCCATACCATTTTTCTAGATTCTGTATATATGTATTAGAATACAATATTTATCTCTCTCTTTCTGACTTACTTCACTCTGTATAATATGTTCTAGGTTCATTCACTTCATTAAAACTGACTCAAAGGTGTTCATTTTTATGGTTGAGTAATATTTCATTGTGCATATGTACCACAACTTCTTTATCCATTCATCTGTTGATGGGCATCTAGGTTACTTCCAAGTTCTAGCTATTATAAATAGTGCTGCAATGAACAATGGCATACATGTGTCTTTTTCAATCCTGGTTTCCTCAGGGTATATGCCTAGGAGTGGGGTTGATTGGTGGTTTTGTACTCTTGCCTGGAAAATCCCATGGGTGGAAGAGCCTGGGAGGCTGCAGTCCGTGGGGTCGCTAGGAGTTGGACACGACTGAGCGACTTCACTTTTACTTTTCATTTTCATGCATTGGAGAAGGAAATGGCAACCCACTCCAGTGTTCTTGCCTGGAGAATCCCAGGGACAGGGCAACCTGGTGAGCTGCTATCTATGGGGTCGCACAGAGTCGGACACGACTGAAGTGACTTAGCAGCAACAGCATGGTGGTTTTATCCCTAGTTTTTAAAGGAATCTCCATACCATCTTCCATAGTGGCTGTATCAATTTACATTCCCACCAACAGTGCAAGAGCATTCTCTTTCCTCCCCACAGTCTCCAGCATTTATTGTTTGTAGACTTTTTGATGGTGGCCATTCTGACCAGTGTGAGGTGATAACTCATTGTAGTTTTGATTTGCATTTCTCTAATAATGAGCGATGTTGAGCATCTTTCCATGTGTTTGTTAGCCATATGTGTGTCTTCTTTGGAGAAATGTCTGTTTAGGTCTTTTTCCCACTTTTTGATTGGGTTCTTTGTTTTTCTGGTATTGAGTTGTATGAGCTGCTTGTATATTTTGAAATTTAATCCTTTGTCAGTTGTTTCATTTTCTATTATTTTCTCTCATTCTGAGGGTTGTCTTTTCACTTTGCTTATAGTTTCCTTTGCTGTGCAAGAGCTTTTAAGTTTAATCAGGTCCCACTTGTTTACTTTTGTTTTTATTTCCATTACCCTAGGAGGTGGGTCATAGAGGATCTTGCTTTGATTTGTGTCATTGAATGTTCTGCCTACGTTTTCCTCTAAGAGTTTTATAGGTTCTGGTCTTACATTTAGGTCTTTAATCTATTTTGAGTTTCTATTTGTGTATGGTGTTAGGAAGTATTCTAATTTCATTCTTTTACATGTAGCTGTCCAGTTTTCCCAGCATCACTTGTTAAAGAGATTGTCTTTGCCCCATTGTATATTCTTGCCTCCTTTGTCAAACATAAGGTGCCCGGAGGTGCATGGGTTTATTTCTGGGCTTTCTATCTTGTTCCATTGGTCTATGTTTCTGTTTTTGTGCCAGTACCATACTGTCTTGATGACTGTAGCTTTGTAGTATAACCTGAAGTCAGGAAGGTTGACTTCTCCAGCTCCATTCTTCTTTCTTAAGACTGCTTTGGCTATTCAGGGTCTTTTGTGTTTCCATATGAATTGTGAAATTTTTTGTTCTAGTTCTGTGAAAAATGTCATTGGTAATTTGATAGAGATTGCATTGAATTTGTAGATTGCATTTGGTAGCATAGTCATTTTTACAATATTGATTCTCCCTACCCAGGAACATGGAACATCTCTCTATCTGTTTATGTCATCTTTGATTTCTTTCATTAGTGTCTTATAATTTTCTGTGTACAGTTCTTTTTTCTCTTTAGGTAAATTTATTCCTACATATTTAATTCTAAATAAGTACTTTTAGTAGAGAAACTCAGAAAAATGCTAACTGGGGTAGAGATATTGGAATAAATTAGGCTATATTATATAACATGAATTTTTTATTGATTGCTACAAACATCACTGCTTTTTTTCTCTCCTTTATATATTATTTATATCTGAAGGTATGTAATACTCTAGAAAAGTTTCATACATACAAGGATGTTTAAATGTCATGAATATATCATCTTGTAGATATTGAGAAACTCCATAGGACTCCTTATGAAAGATACTGACTGGAAGAATTTTAAGAATACAAAAAAATAAAAGAAAATAATAAAATTAAATCTACTCTTTATATAGAAATGCAAATGTTATACATAGTTGGAGTGTGTAAATGGGAAGAAATAGATCAGTAATGTATTAAATCCTTATATGTCCATCATCCTATGTGATCATATTAAAGCATATTATGATCATCACATGCTTTCCTCGATAATAACCTCTCAAGCAGATAATTAGAGCAGCCAAGTCAAAATGGACCACAGTCAATGATATTCTTTTTATTTTTTTGGCTCACCAGGTCTTAGTTGTAGCACACAGGATCTTCCATCTTCCCTAGGGCATGTGGAATCTTTAGTTGTGGCATGTGGGGTCTAGTTCCCTGACCAGGGATCAACCCCTGGCCCCCTGCACTGGGCAGCCCCATGGAGTCTTAGCCACTGGACCACCAGGAAAGTCCCAGTGATATTCTATAATAATGCCTTTTATCAACAGTTTAGGCTATTATATTGAATTTTATATCACTAAAAAATGAAAATTAGAACATGCTAAAAACCTATTTGTGATGGGTAATATATTAGTTATTTATTAATTAACAAATTCCCAATATGGCTGCTTACTCCTTGAGCCAGCAAAGAGAGTCTCTTGAACAGGTCAACTACAAAATGAAGTCCCACATAACATCACATAGTAGCAGGAGCAGCATCCATCACTTCTGCCATATTCTCTGGTTAGAAGAAAATCCTAGATCCTGTCCACACTCAAGGAGAGGGGGGTTACACAAAAGCTTGAACACCAGAAGCAGGATCACAGAGGCAGGGGGGTGGGGGGGAGGAGAAATACTATAGAGACTGTTCAACACAGGTAACTTACAAAATCTGCCAGCATTTCATTTCCCCCAACTATGAAGCGGGAGCCCATGGAGCCCCTAAGCCCCATGGTGGGTTGTTCTGTGCATTTAAATGAATATAAGGCAGAGCCTGACAAATAATGGCCCTCAACACACAACAGTTAGCACCTCTGTCCTCCTCTCTGTCCCCTTCCTCCACAGTGGGATAGAGTAGTTCTTTTGTTTCCTATCTCTGCAATTTTTGTTTTGTTCCTTGTTGAAACAGGATCCTAATAATTACATTATTCCAGGATCCTAATAATGCCTGTCCAAAAAACAAAATCAGAATGCTAAATTCTTGACTACTTGGTGGGGGGTGGTGGGGTGGCAAGGGCAGGTGTCTCTTTCAGTCTTACTACTCTGAGAATATTGCTTTGGGATAATGAGGGATACTTACCTAAAGGTAGTGCAGAGTATACTTTTCTTTTTAAAAAACTTGTATTTATTTATTTTATTTTGGCTGTGCTAGGTCTTAATTAAGGCATGTGGAATCTTTAGCTGTGGCATGTGAGATCTAGTTCCCTGACTGGAGATTAAACTCAGGTCCCCTGCACTGGAAGCGTGGAGTCTTAGCCACTAGACCACCCAGTAAGTCCCTATTTTTCTTAAATTAGTACTGTGGATCAAGAACAGTTTTGACTCTGGAGACTGGAGAACTCATTTCCTATAGTTGAGGGTAAAAAGAGCTAAGCAGAGAGAAAGAACAGTTAGCTAGATCCCCTGCCTTCCCCTGTCTCCCGGCCTCACAGTTCTATGCTGTGATCACCTTGCAGAGATGAGATGAATCCCCTTACCCAAAGTTGGTTCAGAAATCCCAGACTGATGATGCTGCAAAAGCATCTATAATTATCACCCTATCCTCCAGCTCACTCTTCCACACCCACTGGGTGGTGGTTGACAGAGCTGTTCATGATCTTGGCTGGATTCCTGCCTCTGAACTTACAGATTGTTTCTTGAACCACTCTTGGTACCACCTGTGTTAGGTTGGGTTCTCTGGGAGGCAGATGCTAAGATGGGATTAGATATGTCAAAGATTTGTTGGGGGAAGTGCCTGTGAAGGACAAAGGAGGAGAGAGCAGAAGAGGCAGAGAGTCTTCAGACCATGATGGTGATGCGGGTCTGACACCTGAGAAAGGAAAGATTGGGAGGAAGAGTCTTCGCCCTCAGGGTACTGACCTGGTCGTTCATTGTCTGTGTGGCCTCGGCAAGGGCTGTGTAGACTCCAAAGCCATTTCAGCTGAAGGCTGTAGGTCAACTCTGCACCCTGACATAGGTTCTGTTAAAGGGAAAAGTGAAAGTGAAGTTGCTCAGTCATGTCTGATTCTTTGTGACCCCATGGTAGACTATAGCCTACCAGTCTCCTCAGTCCATGGAATTTTCCAGGCAAGAGTACTGGAGTGGGTTGCCATTTCCTTCTCCAGGGGATCTTCCCAACCCAGAGATTGAACCCAGGTCTCCCGCACTGCAGGCAGACTGTTTACTGTCTGAGCCACCAGGGAAGCCCTCTCTGTTAAAGGGAGATCTGAGCAGTGTGCCTATGTGGCTGCCATAGGTGATGGGATGTGTTTCCAAAGTCAGGATTCCTGTCAACACCTTTTGAGAGCCTTGTGTAAAGAACAAAATCCCTTTTGAAGGATATTTTGGCCCATTTGGACCCTTCTTTAAATGCAACAGCATTTGGGTATTCTACATCATACAAGGCTTCCGTAGTTACATTTCAGCCCTTAGCACTTAACAACTCTAGAAATAGTATAAAAAACCAATACTTTTTTGTGTGAGACAAATTTCTCAAGGGCATAGATTTACATACTGGAAATGTGAATACCTAGGGTAGGAATTTGAACTTGATTTCATAGTCACTGGAGACAACGAAGATTTTCTGAGCAACGGTAAGACGCTGCAAGTAACCACATACAGCTGTCTCTTCAGCATCAAAAGGGTGTGGAGCTTTATAGGTACTTGTATAGAAATAAAAATGACCCAAGATAATTACAACCCTACAGCGCTGACTTATCAAACAAATATGTGTTGGGTGTCGCATCAGGTTCTGTACTAAGTGCTGGTTTGGCTCATTTATAATCAAAGGTATCCTGCAATGCTAAATGCTTACGTGTGATTCATGTGGTATCTTATTGTTTAAATTAGCATCTTTGCAGTAAGGGAAATATTATTGTTCTCATTTTACAGATGAGGCAATTGAGACAGAATATTTAAGTAACTTATTGACAGCGAGGCATTGTGCATTCATCACTTAGCGAATGTTTCTTTGGGCACAGCTGGCCGAAATTAGACCATATAGAATTCTGAAGGTCAAGCCTCAGGATTTTAACCCAGGAGGGGGGACACAGGGAAGTGATGTGAAAAGGTTTCCAGTTTTCAGAGCCCCCCTCTGCCTCTAATGGGCTCTGCGAACAGAGGAAACCCTCAGGACCGTTTTGAAGAGGAGGCTTTTGGAGTGTTTCAGGTAAAAGAAGAGGTGACCGTCAGTGGAGGAGAGTAGATGAATCTGAGAGATATTTAGGAAGCCAAAATCTTCAGCAATTGGTGAGTGATTGGACCTGGGGTGAGGGAGCGGGAGGTATTAAAAATAACTACCAGGATCTGGCATGAGCCAGCAAGTACATAATGATACCACTTGCTGAGATCAAGGGCACAGGTGAAGGACTAGGTCTGAATGGGAAGGTGGCATTCACAGTGAACCCCTTAATTCCAGCTTGATTACTATCACTGGGGTGTCAATCCCAAGGCCACTTGAAGTGATGGGTTCATCTGCAGCCTAGCTTACTGGTCTCAGAAATACCTACAAAATTTTCATTTTCTCCCCAGAATACACTCTTCTCCCTGCCATCAGTTCTCTCTTAAAACATAGGATTAATTGCTTATCATTGTTGCTCAAAAAAATATTTTTATCTCCCTCCTCCATTTCAAGGAATAGAATCCAAATGTTTCCCAACCTACCACGGCTGCCTGCAGCGTACTCTATGCCCTGTGAGCACTTTCCTGCCCTCTGATGGGCCTCCCAGAGTTGCTCTCATAATAATCTCACTGGTTAGCTGGTCTTTCTCCTGCTCCTGAGAGGCAAGGATCCATTTTCTGGGCCCAGATCTTTAGCATGGAGCTCTGCACTTCCACACGTGATAGGTCAGTATTTCCAGCACACCGTACTCTCCATCTCGTTCTTTCTCCATGGTTGCTTCTACTCAGTCACATTTGCTGGTTTCTTCCCATTTTCCCACCTCTTAAGCTTCACCTTACATATCAAGTACTGCAGGGCTCAGTCCTTTGACCTCCTCTGCAGCTATACTCACCCACACTGATCTCATCCAATTCCATAATTTAAGTACAATCTCTACACTGATGATTCCAAATTAATATCCCTAGCCAGACATCTTCCTGGAGCCTCAAACTGTTATATCCACATTTCTATTCAACATCTTCACTGAGAGGCCGATAAACATCTCAGATTTACACATGTGTAACTCCACTCCAATTTATCCCTTAAAATTGATTCCATCTGCTGTCTTCTCCAGTGTTCTTGCCTGGAGAATCCCAGGGATGGGGGAGGCTGGTGGGCTGCCGTCTTTTTGGGGTCACACAGAGTCAGACACGACTGCAGCGACTTAGCAGCAGCAGCAGCTGTCTTCAAACCTTACAGTGAATCAGCCTCAAATCCATGAAGTTAGACTTGCTTCCCCCTTTTCTCTTATACCGCACAGCCAAGCTGTCATAAAATTCTCTGGGCTCTGCCTTCAAAAACAAGATTTCACTTTGTGTTACCTTTACTCCTACCACAGTGTTCCAGGCCACCAGTCTCTTAGCTGGACTAATGTGGTAGCTGCCTAATAGATCTTCCTGTTTTTTATCCTTAACCTTTGTCTTAGCTGGGGCTTCCCTAGTGGCTCAGACAGTAAAAAGAATCTGCCTGCAATGTAGGAGACCTGGGTTTGATCCCGGGGTTGCAAAGAGCTCCTGGAGAATGGAATGACAACCCACTCCAGTATTCTTGCCTGGACACTTCCACGGACAGAGGAGCCTGGGGGTTATAGTTCATAGGGTCACAAAGAGTCAGACACGACAGAGCAACTAACACTTTGTCTTAGAATAAACTAGTTTGCCATAACAAATATATTCCACCCCCACCCCACCAAACTGAGCGGCTTAAAGCAGAGGTCCCCAACCTCTGGAATCTGATGTCTGATGATCTGAGGTGGAGTTGAAGTAATAACAATAGCAATACACAAAATATAATGTGCTTGAATCATCCCAAAACTATTCTCCAAGCCCTCGTCCCTGGTTCCAGAAATGTTGGGGACTGCTGGCTTAAAGAACAAGTTTCTTTCTTTCTTCTGTGACAGTCAAGTGCTGGGTCCAGGTGTTGAAAGCAGTGCTTGCCAGCCAGCCATTCTGTCCTCAGGCTGCCCTGCTATCTCCTAGGCATATACTGCAAGTTAAGAGGGATAACAAATCTGGTCCCTGGGCAAGGGACCAGCTGCATCCAGTGACAAGTCTATACTGTGGCAGAGGGAGAATGGGTTTGGATCACCTGCTGGTCTTCTCTGTGATAGTCCCAAGAGCATGTTCTCACCATAGCAGCCAGACTTTCAAACAAAAATAAGTCATTCCTCTGCTCCTTGTCTCCAGGGAGGGCCCCATTCCTCCCACAGGAAAAGTTCTGACAGTGGCTCCCAGTGCTTCTGGATCATCTCAGTCCCATTATTCTCCATCTCATCTCCTTTTTCTTTCCCCCTCACTCTCTCCATGTGGACCACAGTGGCCTTGCTGTTACCCTAATATGTCAGCCATGTGCCCACCTCAGAGCCTCCATGTGACTGGAGTTTCTTCATTCAGATGCCTTGGGAATTCACTCTTTCACCACCTTCAAGACTTTCCTCAGAGCCATCTTTCAATAAGGCCAACATTGACTCCCCCATTTAAAACTGTGACTCCACATCCTGCCGTCTTACATCCACACCCATTACCTTGATAATTTTCTTTCCTACCACTCACTGCCTTCAAATAGTTTATGTAATTTCCTTAGTTAACGTTCACTGTCTTTTTCTCAACTAAAATACAATCTCTTTTACTTCCTGTTACTTTCCCGATACTTAGAAGAATGCCTGGCCCCATCACAAGTGCTCAACCTTTGTTGAATGAATGCCAGAAGCTGAGAGGAAGGCCTAGTGTTAGTAAATGCTGATTCAGACTCCATCCCATGGTTAGGCTACCCCCTAAATGTGTGCCAAGTCCCACGAAGGGAATCAGGAAAAGCAACCTCCATAGCTTGGTACAATTCTATTCCCACTACAACAACACAAAATCAAAACTAATAAAGTAAAACCTCTAATGTAAATAAATGCCTGCTGGTGTACAGCTGCTGAAGTGTCATTTTCACTGGAATGGGGCGTGTTACATAACACTCAAGGCTATTGTTCCTGGTTCAGAGAATCACTTTGCCTTGTTTTCACTCCTTTCCCCTGTGGTCCTCACCTCCTCACTCAATAAATTAAGTATGGTAGCTAATTCAAATCACTGCTATAGAACTCCTACCAAAGAGATGGAAAAACGCTCATGGTTATCACAGTCTGGAACAACAGAGCTCACAATATCCCGGGACCATATACAAGCTCAGAAATAAGACTCACTAAGTCTGTTGCCAGGAGAAAAATCTAGTGCAGTTTCTTGCCGTAATTTATATTTCTCTGAGTTGCTCATGGTTTAGGCAGTGAGCTAACAGTCACCGAAGGAAGAGAAATGTCAACGCCTGAGGTTAATCCAAGGTTTTTTCTTTGGCTAAGTGGATCTGAGCCCTCCGCAGTTGCTCCTGAGACCTACCTTAAGCTTTCCTAAGCCAGGAAAAATGCCTGCAGGCTGTCATAATACCGACTGTCTTGTTCACTCTGGCTGGAGAGCTTTGACTGTTGCCAAATTCACAGATTTATTGTCTGAGTCAAGACTTCAGCGAGTCCACGTTGTTTCTACAGACAGTGGCTCCTGCAGATATAAAGTAAAAAAGAATAGCATAATTAAATTTATTCAGCAAATATTGATTGAGCATCCAGCATGTGGCAAGCACTGCCTAGGGCATTCAATGATGAGCAAAATACAACGGTCCTTTTCTCAGAGCCTGCAACTTAATGAAAGATGCTGACAAGTAAACAGACAATTACATACGAGTGATAAAGACTGTGGCTGAGGGCGCTATGTGAGAGGCACCTAGCCAGAGTTTTGTAAGTTGGGGTAGACATGAGGCATCAAGGAAGACTCCACCAGGAAGAATGGACCTGATGTAAATGCTTCCTTAAGCACTGAGGGGAAAAAATGTTTTCAGATTAAGGAGAGTGTTTTTTGGTAACTTTTCTGTCTGGCAGAGAATTTCGCTTTTAAAAAATTAAGAAGATTGGGGGCTGAATGGGACAAATTGAGAGATTGGGATCGACATATATACACTATTGATACTATGTGTAAAATAATAAGAACCTACTGTATAACTCTACCCACTGCTCTGTGGTAAACTAAATGGGAAGGAAATGCCAAAAAAACAGGATATATGTATGCATATAGCTGATTCACTTTGCTGTACATTAGAAACTAACAGTAAAGAAACTATACTTCAATAAAAATTAATTTAAAAAAATTAAAAATTAAGATCAGATTAGATTTGGCTTCCAATACATATATCTGTTACTGCCCTCTTTGTTGTTTCTTTTTGCCTCCTGCCCCATTTTTTCCTCTCCCCATTTTTTCCATAATAATTTCATATGTTGAGAAACAATGAGCTGCAGTATCACAACCGGTTTGTTATATTTTTACTGCAAACACTCTGCTGTTCACCCTCTAGTGGTCATCACTGATCCAAGCCCTCCTGGTAAATATCATACATTAGGTTTTGAAAATGCTTTTAGTCCCCGCTTTCTCCAAGATTTCATCTTGGTGAATGAAACCAGAAAAAAAATAAATAAATAAATAAAAATAAATGACAAGAAAGGAAAGACTCTTGGAGTATAAAAATTTTGGCAAGTTACAAACTAACAGGCATCAATTCTTCAGTAAAAAACAAGCAAACCAAAAAATCTTTCATCCATAAAGGCACACAATACAGCCTATGATTTCTGAAAGTTTAATTATTTGTTAATTATTATTAATTAATAATACTATTATTAACTAACATTTTAGATACTATTGTCTTAAGGGGATCTCTGTGAGAGTGTCAAATTTTTATATTCTGTGCTACAGAGCTGTTTTATTAAAAGGTCTCCCTCCTCCAGGTTGCCTTCTGATGAATCCCAGACACTCAGGATAAGCCTGGAATTACACCCATTAGTCAATACACCTGTGCTTGGAAATATCATCTAAGGAACCTAGTTTCTAGAAGGTTCTTCTGCCTTTCAAAATATTACAGAATCTTGCTTTTATTCACTAACAAGTATTTACTAAACACCTACTCTGTGCCCGAGGCCTTATTTTAGAGACAAGTAGAATCTATTATCTACTATCCAATCATGTCTTTCTTGGGTAGTGGTGGGTGGGGGAAGCTATACTATTAAATAAATAGTATAGGTAATAAGTATTACAGGAGAACTCGGATATGGCCTCTTGCTGACAGTAAGGAACATATTAATCCATATAAAAATACATTTTAATTCCTATCGTTTAGAGCAAGACTAATCTGCTCTAAAATTTAATATTTAAATTTGTCAATATTAGGCATAGTCGTTGTTTTAAATAATACTAAAGACGTAATAAAAGTGAGCAATCTCCTATCCTATTCTCTCCTCACCACCAATCTACCCCCTAGAGACAGCCACTTTTAACTTGATTAGCTGTCTCATCTGGCATTTACCTCTACATCTAAAATAATATGCCCATAAGGGTGACCACATCCCCAGTTTCCTCACAGATTACAGTTTACATCTGTTGTCCTGGCATAATTATTACCAGTGGCTTTCTTCACTCTCAAAAGCATCTCTATTGATAAATAATCTAACTGCCATAGTTACAATGAATCGTTATGATTTGTTGCCTAAAGGCAGGATCTTTAGACTTATGGTAACTGAGTCCCTACTTAAAAAAAAATTCATTCTCCTCAGTTATATAATTTGGGGTTAAATTCAAAATCAATATTTACCCTGTTTTGACTATGCATTGCTAAGCCAAGTACTTCACTGTGACATTGTTATCTATCTTATATAACTTTTTGTTTTCTCTGAAATAATTGCCTCTTGAAAATTAATTTTGGGGGTACCTTAGTTTTTTCCCCAGGTGCTTTAACAGAGCTATGAAATGCATAAGCAACAGTTTTTCCAAATGTTCAGACTCTTCAGATGATTTTCCCCATGGCAGCATTGTTCCTAGAGCCCTCTGTTCTTCTGTTCCATTCCAGACCCATTTGCTCTGGATATTTTGCACAGCTGTTACCCTGAGACTTCTTTTCAAATTCTAAAAAGATAGTTTTTCCATAGAATTCAAAACCCTGTCAAGCAATTGAAATGTAAAGACAGAACTGTTGTTGTTTAGTTGATAAGTTATGTCTGACTCTTTTGCTACCCCATGGACTGTAGCCCACCAGGCTCCTCTGTCCGTAGGCTTTCCCAGGAAAACCACTGGAGTGGGTTGCCATTTCCTTCTCCAGGGGATCTTCCCGACCCAGAGATAGAATCCATATCCCCTGTATCTCTTCCACTGGATTCTTTACCACTGAGTCATGGGTTTCAGCAAACAAAGGAAGAATACATAGAAAGAAGCATATCATACAGGTACGCCAACTAATAAAATCTCTGAATTTTTTCTTCCTTCCTGAGGAAATATAAATGCTATATGGTCTCCAAAAATGAAAACCATTTATTACTTGGAAACAAAAGCAAAATATCAGGAGATTTAAGCAGCCTTCTGGGTTATGATCTAAAACTGCAAAGCCTTAATAGTTGTGGCATTATAGAAGTATACTTGAAATTTATATTTATGAAGAGAACAAACATTTAAACCAAAAACAAATTTAGTTTGTAAGGAGTGGAGGAAAGAAGGTATGTCATCTAGAGGAGTTATTTGGTGATTTATGATTAAGAATACAATTTGAACACATAAGGTAACTTAGCAAGAGGTTTTGTTCTGATGTAACAGTGCTAGTTTTAAACTTGAAACATCTTGAAAAGGCAGGGGGATGTCTGAAATGAAAGTCTCAGCTGATTCAGAGATAAATAATGTAAAATCAATAGTTTTAGATCCATATTTGTCTTCCTCTCTACAGAATAATTTCCATCTCTTTCAGAATCAGGTAAGCTCTCTTTATCAATACTCCAACCTCAACCAATTCATTGTACTTATCTTAGTCCCAAGGTTTTCCACAGAAATAGTAAAAGGAAAAAAAATGCTCCTAACTTTCTGCTACTCTGTCCAATTAATTTGTTCATTCAAGGAGTAAAAACTCTTGAGAATCCATCTTTCTTCAAGTTTACATTTATCTCCACCTCTTAAATATATTTAACTTTTTACAAATAACTGTGTTATTTGTCCTCACTTTCCTTTTAACTTTATGGGATCTCCTGAGGATGACAGTGGAATTTTCCTTTTCTTTCTCTTTCTTTTTTAAAACCTAAAACATTTTTTTTCTGGTCTTTTAAAGAAAAAGTTTGCCCACTCCGGCTCTCAGAACTTTCTTCTAAGACAGAAACATTGATTCTTCCCTTTCTCTTCTGTTGTTACTTTTATCATAGACACACAGACATTGAGAGATGTAATTACCACTTGCTATTCATTTGTGTCCAGATTTACTGGTCTGATTACATTATCAGTATGCACTATATCTAGGATAGCTTTTATATCAAATATAATAATGTGGGCCCTAGTCTAAAAAAACCTTTTTACAGCCGCTGATTTAAGTTATAAATATTTATAATGACCCCCTAGAACAGATGGAGGAAATATTATTATCCTCTGAGATTTAGACTTCCCTGGTGGCTCAGATGGTAAAGCGTCTGCCTACAATGCGGGAGACCTGGGTTTGATCCCTGGGTTGGGAAGATCTCCTGGAGAAGGAAATGGCAACCCACTCCAGTACTCTTGCCTGGAAATTCCCACGGACTGAGGAGCCTGGTAGGCTACAGTCCATGGGGTTGCAAAGAGTCGGACACGACTGAGCGACTTCACTTCACTTCTGAGGTCTAAAAATAATGAGTTTGAAAAAACTCAAAAGGTCTTGTCTTAGTAGTGTATTCCAATCTTTTTTGGCTATTTTGATTTGAAAATTCCTAAAGAGCAGAAACAATAATTGCAATTATCTATCTGCTATTAAAGTCAGTGATCAATATCAAATATTTATAATTTAAAATTATTTATATATTGCTATCTAAAGTTGGAAAAAAATCTTCAATATTAAAATGATTAGTGAAGAAGAAAACAAATTTGTCAAAAAGTTTTAGATTTAATTGACGAAGATTAGGATGACTCAAATTGTTGCAAAATAGACTTCTCCTACATTGTATGATTTTTTTAAAAAGATACTTGGAACAGCAATTGGAAAGAAGACAATGTAAAGCTATATTTTTAAAAAATGATACCCAAAACAGGGTAGAAAAGTATGTTTGGAAGGAAAGATTAGGTCACACAAAAAAATTCAAAACATATAAGATAGATCAAAGTCAATCATTTCAGCAATTTGTACTCCTAAGGCAAAGAATAAAGTTCAGCTACACAAAGAGTATCCGACAGGATGATGGACTCCGGTAAGTCACCTTGGCACATACACTTCAAGCCCTGAATGAAGGGCTATCAATCCCTGCCATAACCTTAGAGAAGTAAATCTGAAAAATATAAGAACAGAAATAAAGACAACTTAAAAATCTAAATATACTGTATATGCACTTTTTTTTCATTTTTATTTTATTTTATTTTGTTTGCTGTGTGGGGTTTTTTTTTTTTTTTTCCATTTATTTTTATTAGTTGGAAGCTAATTACTTTACAATATTGTAGTGGTTTTCGCCATATGCACTTTTTTTTAAAAGTATACTGATCAGTGTTGCAATCACTGTAATATTGTTTCTCTCTTTTTAAAAAATATGTTTAAAACATTTAAGAAAATCTAATATACTGGACTTGTGGTTTCAGTTGAATGAAAAAAATGTTGTTTAGCATCAATATTTACATACAGAAATTTAGCTTATTAAATTTAGTTTTCGTAAGAGAGCAACAGAGGATGCAGGTAAGAAGCAACAGTTAGAACTGGACATGGAACAACAGACTGTTTCCAAATCAGGAAAGGAGTATGTCAAGGTTGTATATTGTCACCCTGCTTATTTAACTTATATGCAGAGTACGTCATGAGAAATGCTGGACTGGATGAAGCACAAGCTGGAATCAAGATTTCCAGGAGAAATATCAATAACCTCAGATATGTAGATGACACCACCCTTATGGCAGAAAGTGAAGAACTAAAGAGCCTCTTGATGAAAGTGAAAGAGGAGAGTGAAAAAGTTGGCTTAAAACTCAACATTCAGAAAACTAAGATCATGGCATCCGATCCCATCACTTCATGGAAAATAGATGGGGAAACAGCGGAAACAGTGACAGACTTTATTTTGGGGGGCTTCAAAATCACTGCAGATGGTGACTGCAGCCATGAAATTAAAAGACGCTTGTTCCTTGGAAGAAAAGTTATGACCAACCTAGACAGCATATTAAAAAACAGAGACATTACTTTGCCAACAAAGTTCGTCTAGTCAAAGCTATGGTTCTTCTAGTAATCATGTATGGATGTGAGAGTTGGACTATAAAGAAAGCTGAGCACGGAAGAATTGATGCCTTTGAACTGTGGTGTTGGAGAAGACTCCTGAGAGTCCCTTGGATAGCAAGGAGATCCAACCAGTCAATCCTAAAGGAAATCAGTTCTGAATATTCACTGTTAGGACTGATGCTGAAGCTGAAACTCCAATCCTTTGGCCACCTGATGCAAAGAACTGACTCATTTGAAAAGACCCTGATGCTGGGAAATATTGAAGGTGGGAGGAGAAGGGGACAACAGAGGATGCGATGGTTAGATGGCATCACTGACTCAATGGACATGAGTTTGAGTAAACTCTGGGAGTTGCTGGTAGAGAGGGAGGTCTGGTGTGCTGCAGTCCATGGGGTCCTAAAGAGTCAGACACAACTTGGCAACTGAACAACATTTGTGATTTAAGATAGTTGTTCATATCTTCAAATACTTATATGAGAATATTTAATTCTGCTTGATGTGTGAGCTTACAGTTTCTTTATATTTTCTTTCCTTACAGCTTTCTTTGTATTCATGGGTTGTTTTATCAGAGGACAATTTTCTTTAGTTTGATATGCATGAAATTCCATTTCCTTGTTTTTACAGTATGTGGGTTTCACTTTCCATGTGTTCATTTCTACGGTATTGGCGCGTTTTCAAGATTCGTGGCTTAATGGCATCATCTCATGTTAGTATAGAAAAAAGTCAAGGTACTTTGTTAGGTTTAGGGGGTGTTTTCATGGGGTAAGGAGGGCTCTGAGTCCTCTTATGTTTCTCTTTTCTCTTGCAGGAACCTAAAGTTTCTCCTTTCTCTTTTTCCCCCCCCTTTCTTCTTTTCCTCTCCCCACGCAATTGCCAAAGGGTATTTTTTACCCTTCTTTTTTTTAATACTTTTTTCCTTCTCCATAGCTTTGAGTTTCAATAATTGCCCCTTTAATTCCCACTTGTCCCTTGAAATCACTTATACTTCAAAAGTTCCTTCCCTGAAGTCCATGCTTGTGCCTGGACACTTTTTCAGTATGTTCAGACTGAGGGTAGACGTGGTGTTTCTGGTTGTAGATTAAAATCCAGTTTAGGGTTCCCACTGCCTCCTCTCTGTTGCTTCCCTGCATTTCTGGTTGTGCTTTCACTTGCTCAAGAGCCTCAGGACAGGGCAAGGTTGTGGTGGGAGGGTGAGAAATTGTGCTCTGGGTTTTTATCTTTCTCTTTTTATCCACAGTTATTTTGAGTTAGGACATTCTCTGTCTTCTGGTTGTGCTAAAGGTGTGATTTGAGTATAAATTCACTTTTTTCTTCTGCTATTTATATTGTTTGGGGAGAATCCTTGAGGAAAAAAGTAGATAGATACACTATTGTCACTGTCTGAACCTACTTGGAAGTCCATTCACTAAATTTTTATTAACCTTGGCAAACACTGAGATTTTGACTACTAGTTTCCATCTTTCATTCTTCCTTGCTAACAAAAGCTCACTTTGCAGTGGAGGAAGTAAATACACACATTTAAAAAATTTTGATTTTCAGGATCCTGTGGTCAGGTGACATGGTTTATTCAAAGAGTTATAAGAAGACATTTACTGGGTAGGGTTTGCAGGAAAGTCTCAACCTTGTAAAAATGGTCAGATTCAGCTGAAGTATCTTTTATTCTTTTCCTTTTTTCCTTCCAGGAATTTAGATATGAGCCTGAAAGGGGAGTAGCTATCTTGTGACCACAGGATAAAAGTCAAAAGCTAAGGATGATAGAAGAGAAAAATAGAAGGAGCTGGAGTATTTGAGGGCCTGCATCAACCCTGGATTGCTTACTCGCAGCTTTCTGCTTATGTAAGATATGTAAGTCTTTCTTGATTAAGTCCCTATTTATCAAGTCTCTGTTCAGAGATACATGTGTTGACCAATACCTTGATTTACTAAGGCATTTCCTCCTTTGTGCTGTGGAGATGGTCATTTTCATAGCTCAGCTTGTCTAGGGCTCCACTAATCTGTTGCATATTGCTATTCCTTGTATATCAGTTATATATTATGAGACTCAAGATTTTCATCAGAGAATAATGCAGGGAAGATGATAAATATTCCCATAGATACCTTTCTTTCATAGTCTCTGAACTTTTCTTCACTTTGTACTTCCTTCTGATAATAATCTCACCTATAATTTATAAATAAGCAAGGCTTAAATGCCCATAAAAGAAGTCACTAGCCAAGTTTGCTATTCACTTATTTATTCATAGTTCACTAGGTGAACTACAAGGAACTTCCCTAGTAGCTCAGCAGTAAAGAATCCACCTGCAGTGCAGGAGACAAGAGTTTGAACCCTGGGTCTGGAAGATCCCCTGGAGGAGGAAACGGCAACCCACTCCTGTGTTCTTGCCTGGAAAATCCCATGGACAGAGAAGCCTGGCGGGCTACAGTCCATGAGGTCACAAAGAGTCAGACAACTGAAGCACCTGAGCACGCATGCGTGCATGTGAACTACAAAGCTTGCTTATCCAGGCGTTAGGTGACAAGTGATGCTACCAGTGAGGGGTGTGCGGCATGAGCATGCCGGTTGTGGGAGCAGGTGCACCATGGTGTGACATACACCTGCTACAGACGGAGGGAGGTAAACAGGGCAGTGCTAATTTGGGAAGACAGAAGGCAGGGGAGCAGGAAGAAGGTTACAGGAGGTCCCTAGAGAGGGCTCCAAATAGGAAACCTCAAAGAAAATGTCACGCCTAAGTTAAGTAGAACAATGCTTGGGGGTGCATTATGCTTAATCTCTTTTCCTTCTGTTATCCCAATGTGGGTTTATATTCCCTAGCAGAATTCCTTACACATAGGGAGTGCTCAGTCATTATTTTTGAATGAAGGATTAATTCGATAAACTTTGAGGTAGGGTGTAGTTCTTTCTCGAATGAAATCTATGATCTTGGACTGTCTAGATGTTTATGCTTGATTTCTTCATTTTGAGTAACCGTTTGTTATGAAAGAGTACCCAGGATTTGTTTTCACTGGGTGTGGTAAGAGATGCAGACACACAAATGACTGTCAGGAAGGAAGACTCTTTATACCCACATAGCCCTAGAAATAGAGGTATAGCTCATCATGCAAGGCTGCATACAGAAGTACCACGGTTGGTCAGGAGACAGAGGGAACGAGGGGGAAATGTGGGCAAGAGTATTTGCTGTGGTTTCTGTGGGGAGGAATGGGAGAGACAGGGTAAACAGGATTAGGACTGGCAAATTTGAATAATGTTAGCAGGCGCTGGGGCAGGTCCTGGAGTGACTAGGGCAGGGAACTGGTGGCCTGGAATTATGAGCCCAATGAAGGCTGGGGTCCAGGCTGGATTGGATGGTTTACATATGAAAGGTGAATTATTTGCTATCTCTAGGAGTTAGCTAACCCTGGGAGGAGCAATCCTTCCAGGGTCAGCAAGGCCTCAGGCATCAAAGCAGCAAATCCACAAAGTAGAAAATGTTATTATATACATTTTTGCCTTTACTTTAGTTTCCTGTGAATAACATCTTTTTAAATTTTATTTATTTATTTATTTTTGGCTGTGCTGGATCTTGCTGCACTCAGGCTTTCTCTAGTTGCAGCGAGCAGGGGCTACTCTTTGTTGCGTGGGCTTCTTATTGTGACGGATTCTCTTATTGTGGAGCACAGACACTAGGGCGTGGGTTTAGTAGTTGTGGTGAATGGACTTAGTTGCCCTGTGGCATGTGGAATCTCCCCAGACTAGGAATTGCACCTGTGTTTCCTGCATTGGCAGGCAGATTCTTAACCATTGGACCACTAGGGACATCCGTGAATAATATCTAATAAAGTATTCTTGATAAATATAAGCTAATTCATAAAGTAATTCTATATTCTGTAGTGCTCTTCACTTAGTACATATGCTAAAATCTACAGACCAACAGATACTAATACAGCTCCTGGTATTGGGCTTGTAAGCCCTCAGTAAGTAAGGTTTAATGAATCCTATAGAGATTTTTAATAAAATATTAAAAGCAACCAATAACAGCACAGTTAACCCATCATGAAACTGGGAATTGACCATAGGCATCATGTTTCCCAATGCATTGTGTTATTCAGTAAGACCATGCTTTGACCACTGCCAAGGCCTATGCAGCTGCTCCTGAGAAAGTCTAAATGATAAACTTCCGGTAAAGCATCTCGCTTCTAGCCAGAAATCAGGAACCTGTTCAAAAGAACTGACTCTGGAGAATTTGAGGAAAGTTCCAGGAAGAGTTTTCCCCACTTCTGCTTTCTGGACTGTCAAAGTCCTATTGAATTTCCTTTCCAAAGATGAATCATGGCAAGCCTGACTGAAATCTCAACATTTGGTCGTCTCCAAAGCATCAGTAATCACTGCAAGCCAGCTGCTGCTAAGGCAATTAGGAAAATTCCAACACTCTGAGCTGATGGTCGATTCACTTTTTGGCAATAAAACAAAGCGTAAGAGACCCAAAGAAATCTTCAAGGTCATATCTTTATTACTTCCCAGATGTGCCACTTTTTTTTCCTCTGTTTCCTAGAACAACAAAACAGTAATTATCTGTTAGTCATGCACCTTGTGATTCAGCTCTGTGATTATTATTTTCTCCAACTAAATAAACTGTAGATACCCTTCACAATTTGATTTTGAACTCAAGTGGCCAACTCTGGCTGCTTAGCTAGAGATGGAAGTTTAGGTATTAATGTTTTCTAAATGTTGCTTTAATAATTATTTAAACCTCTCATCTTACTCTCACCTTGTCGGAAATTATGGTCTCATTGGATGTTTGCTCTACAGGCTGCAACTAGATGTTAACCAACATTGGTAAAGACAATTTCATTGGTTGGCAACCATTCAGGCTTGTGTCATTTGTGTTGCCAGCAGAAGAAAGAAATTTTATTTTAAATTGCTACTTCTATAACAGGAGAATTCTCAATATAGATAGCTTCTTCCCTATGACTTAAATAGCAAAACACTATTACAGTTACAAACCATTTAAGTAAGTGTAACTAGCATCATATGTGTAACTAGCAAGTTATCACATTTATTTCTATGAATATAAAACCAAGCAAAAGCATGAATAAAATAAGTATTAATGGTATGTAGTCCATTCTTCTTTCTCAGAACCATAGTAAGTGGCTTTCTCTTAGAGGAATAATTCTATATGGCATGGGTGTTGTTTTAGTTCATTGTACTTTGCTCTTAAAGAAAAAAAAGATTCATGTTAATAATAAAACAAAGAATTTATCAAAATCTATAAAACTGTGATACTTTGTGGCATATTATAAGCACATTCATGTCATTTATTTTATTCTGACTTACAGAAACTGTATAATTTCCCCACCCAGAAATAATGCTGAGATATATATATATATATATATATATATATACAGATATAATACATATTGAGTAGAGTTATAAGTGAATACTGTTTCATAATCTTTTACAGATGTGTGTGGAAAATAGCACTTGGAGAGCACCGTCCCACTGTCATTAAGTATTCTTTTAAAATCTCAATTGTAATGATTTCATATAAAGCCATTGTACAAATTATCATAGTTTATTTCATCAGTCTTCAATGGTTAATTATTTGGTTTGTTCCCAATTTGTTGCAATGAAAAACACAATAACCCCACTAAAAAGAAAAATAAACAAAAAATAAAAATAATAAAACACAAATATCACTCTACAAGTACTTCTTAATATCTCAGTAATATGCCTTTTGTTCTTCCTAGGAGAAGTTTCTGGAGGAAATGAATGCATACTAGTAAGCTTTTAAAAGAGCTCCCATGATAAACTGGAAACTCCACGTGGGTAGAACTGTGTCTCACGTTCATCCTTATAGCCTCAACCCCCGGCCCAGTGCCTGACCTGGGTACACATTCAATGCATATCTGCTGCTTATCTATACGTTTTTAAGATTTTCTACAACGAACAAAAGCTCCCACCTATCCATAGAAGGTGGCACTGGTTGATTAACATTGAACTTTTAGAGTGAGTTGTGGCCTACTAATGGGGGTGTGTTGGCAAATGTTTAATACTATCACTCTGAGAATAGTTCTACCATGAATGTTAGTTGATGTTTTCTTTCACTTTAATGAGTAAGAAGGGCTTCCTTGGTGTCTCAGATGGTAAAGAATCCTCCTGCAATGCAGGAGATCTGGGTTTGATCCCTGGCTTAGGAAGATCCCCTGGAGCAAGGCATGGCAACCCACTCCAATATTCTTGTCTAGAGAATCCCATTAGACAGAGGAGCCTGGCGGGCTACAGTTCATGGGGTTGCGAAGAGTCGGACATGACTGAGCGACTAAATACAGCAGAGCACAATGAGTAAGACAAAAGACAGATAATGGAAACATGCTTTGGAACTTCACTTGTTTACCAGTGATGTGATTGACTTCTTTGCAGAATCAAATAATAGGAAGAATATTTTCTTAATTTTTTTGTGCCATTCACATTGTAATGGATATAGACAGGATGCACTTTTAGTTTAATCTGCTTTATTATCATTTTCTCTGACATGTTCATAAGTCTAGACAATCAAAAACAAAAACAAAAACAAGTCAAATCCTGATTCATAGAATTTCCTGATTTCCATGGTGTAGATACTACAACCATGGCCAATTTCAAGTTGCCAATGTGATGTCACTACATGTGGTACTGGGCAGAGATGTGCAGCACACACTATACTATGGTATTTTCTCCATGCAGGTACTTAATAACTTCAAGAGTGGTGATAAAATGTGGTAAGGTAATTAGGAAGGGACTGACTTTATTACCTTTGTTTTTAATATAATTCATTTAGCTGCAGATATGTATTAGATATTTGTATCTAATATATTACAGTGTAGTATAACTTGTATATAATATAAGAATTTTATATAATTTATATAAGATTGTATATAATTAAAGTTTGAACAGTGGCTGTGTTGAACAACCAAACTGAAGAATCCTTGGAAATGTAACAGTTGACTGACCCCAGCACACTACCACCTGGAGGTCTATTGGAAGAGGGTTGAACCTGCAGTAGCGCAGCTGCATCAAACTGAAAGCCATAGGCCCAGTCATAGCTGCTGATCAAAATGGTGCAACGTTCCTGATGACACGTCAGTTTCCGTTCCTGCCCTTGTCACTGCTCATCTTGTAGGACACAGTCATCATCTCTGCAACTGTTTCCCTGAGGTCAGTTTGAATTGCATTTTTGTCTTTCTTCAAAGAATCTGCCTGCAATACAGAAGACACAGGAGACCTGGATTCGATCCCTGAGTTGGGAAGATCCCTTGGAGAAGGACATGGCAACCCACTCCAGTGTTCTTACCTGGAGAATTCCATGGACAGAGGAGCTTGGTGGGCTATAGTCCATAGGGTCGCAAAGAGTCGGATACGACTGAAGCAACTGAGCATGCAAGCACGTATATGCCATTATCAAGTCTATTAACATCACTGTTTTCTAGAGCCCTTGAAAGCAAAGTCTAGTCATTCCTGTTCTATCTCCCATTCCATGTGGGTGAGTGTGAGGCTGAAACCCTGGCTTGGAAGGGTTTAGGGAAGCAGGGCAGAGACCCCACAACTGCAAGGTATGAAAAAAAAGAGCAACTGAAATAAAAAGAAAAAAAAAAAGGCAACTGGAGAGGGTGTCTGGGCAAAGGCAGGCTGGGCAGACATCGGGAAAAAGGGCCAAGGTGTCCCTGGGTCTGAAGCTAAGTATCCGTTCCCACCAGGGCCAACCACATCAAGCAGGGGCATCGGTTTGGAGCCAAAGTCAGGAGTGTCCCTGAGGCAGTGATAAATGAACAGTGTAAGTAAGATTTCAAGGGATACATTGGCCTACTTGAAAGAGCCATGATTAAGAAGGTCACAACTGCTTTCAGAGACAGGCAATACAAGAGAAAGCAATTTTACTGAGATGGGTGCACTGATACCCTTTAGTCACCAATCACTCCTGTTAATCTATTAAACAGCTAAACAGTGCTGGCATCTCTCAAACCCATGGAACCCCTCCCCTCACCTGCACTCCCAGTTTTCTCTATTTCCCCTGGTTGCCCAGGATGGTTACCAGACTCCACAATAAGTGGAACTTTCTCACAGCATCACAATGTCCTCACTCCTTGATAGTCCTGCTAGATGGCAACCTAGAGCACAGAAATCACTCCTCTATTCCATAGATTATGGGAATATTGTGTTTTATTGGCCTCTAACTGTGCTTCTCCAAGTCAGATCTGAGACTGGCAGCATCAGTATTAGCTGGGACCATGTTAGAAATGCAGATTCTTGGGCCTCAGACTTAAGGAAGCAGACCCTCTGGGGTGGGACCTAGGCATCAGTGTTTTAATGAGGTCTTCAGGGGATTCTTAGGCATTGAAATGTGAGAAGCACAGTAAATATATCATGCTATAGTTGGTAAAAATCACAGACAGGCCATCACAATTCAGCTCTCTGGTTTAAATACTGCCTGAAGCAGCTGCTCCAAGTTGACTAGATTTTTATCTGGGATGTGTTTACCTAAAGATTCCCACATCCACTACTGTCTTTTTCTTGGGAATCATCCAAATTGTTCCAAACACGTGACTCTGTGCACCTATAAAGCTGTCAAATTAGAGGGGGAAAGTGGATTATTATTTTCAAAGAGTGATAGAGATATTCCAACACAGAGCACAACTTCCCTTTCTTTTGATTTCCAGTGTCCTCACAGTAGTAACAGTGCCAAAAAACAAAAACATACTGTATGTGGGAATTAAGTTGTCATGCAATTTAAGCTGTATTTGTACAATGAGAATCACTCTCCAATAGACATATATAAGAAGTGTTCTTTCCTGTTGTGTTTTAATTTATCAATTGTGCACATTATCTATCTATCCATGGCAAACCCCACAATAAATTATAATAATCCAGTTGAAGCAATACTCATTGTGTGATTATACTACTTTATTTAGTATTTTAAAATTAGGTATTATTTGCTTCATTATTAAAGGTACATGCTTAGAGAAAAAGAAAAGATAATAATGAGTATTTTGGCCTAGTTTATCCACAGTAGCCTGATTCAATCAACCAGTCAGATGAATCCTTTAAAAAAATCACTTTTTGATGTGATATATAACCAATTATACATTTTACTTTATTATTGCATGATTAAACACAGCTAGTCAATTGTATAGCCAATAAACATCCATTCTGCCATGTATTGTGCAAAATCTAGGTACTTAAAGATAAATAAGAGTCTGATAGAGACAGATGGTCACACTAACCACTGGTGTGACAAACACTTTCCCTACGTGGTCTTCTGGACATTGTCTAAGCTCTTTTAGCATAGGTACCAATCCGTCTTCTTCTAGTAGCACATTATTTAGTACCTAAAAGAGACATAGACGCATATTAAGAGCTCAGTAAACAATTAAAAATATTTAACTTCATTTTCATCTTATTTGGTGCTGTGTAGAGTGCTACATCTTCCAAATGTTTATTGCATGTAATCAGTGTTGTGCTGATAAATACCTCTCTAGGGGGAAGACAGCCTGATTGGTAGCGTTTGCTGATCTCAGTGGGAGAAATCCTCCCAACACGGCTAATTTCATGCCACTCAGTAGGTAATAACTGACTTGTAAAAATTTCTAGAATTTAACAGTTGACTAGGAGGAAATGATAGAAGCTGCATTTTTTAAAAATTAAAAAAATATATGGTTGGGGAGATATTATAGTACAACTTCTGTAGATGATTAGAAATGTAATAATTTTTGTAAACTTAACATTACTATGAAGTATATGTACAGTTTGTAAATCTATCCTGTTGCTATAGAAAAGGGTATAATAGAAATACTCAGATACATAATAGGTTTATATATTGAACAATGCAGTAATATTGTACACCTAAGCACATATAAGGGCTTCCCTGGTGGCTCAGTGGTAAAGAATCTGCCTGTGATGCAGGAGACCCAGGTTCTATCCCTGGGTTGGAAAGAGCCCCTGGAGAAGGGCATGGCAACCCACTCCAGTATTCTTGCCTGGAGAATTCCGTGGACAGAGGAGCCTGGCTGGCTACTGTCCACAGAGTCACAGAGTCGGACTCCACTGAAGCGACTAAACAGCAGCAGCGGCAAGCGTATATAAAGAATTTCAATATTCCTGATGAAACAGTTATCCGACTCTATATTTGCCAGAGGAAGTATATATAAAAATGATAGGTTGTGCTTTCGTTGGGGCTAGGGTAAATTTCTTTTATTACTATTATTTCCAATAGAATAAAGAAAGTTGACATTCTGATAAGAGCTTTTTCATGGAATGTAATAACAATGACCATCTTTTCATTATAACATACTAACACACAGCAGTTATTTTACACAAAGAGAGGGAAAGATATTGTTGAAGATTTTATCAATTATATTTACTTTTTGAAAAGAATGAAGTAACTTATCTATTTTTTTTCTTTTAAAGAACAGATTGCCTTTATTGAGGAAACAGATGTGGTTAAGGAATTCTTTGCACCTGAATATAAACAAGAAAATATGTTTAAAGTTCATTGCAGTGCTCACTTTAGTAGCACATATACTAAAATAAAGTTCATTGCAGCATTGATTGTAATAATGAATTAATGGAGGCAACCCAAATGTCTCTCAACAAAAGGATTTATAAACTGAAACAGTATCCAGAGGTTAAAATAAATGGATTAAATCTACATGTATGAACACAGCAAGAACTGAAAAACAACACTGGATGAAAATTAGACTATGTACCATGAATGTCATACAGGTAAAAGTTTTAAATCTATAAAACAATGCTTTATATTCCTTGTGAATCCAGTTGTATGTAACAGAAGCAGACAAAATGTGGCCTGGCTATGCTCCAATTCAAGAGTTATTTTCTTAGAGAAAGGTGAGAAATGGGCATGGTAAGGGAAAAACGGGGAACTTTAACTTTGTGATAATGATTTTTTTGTTAAAGAAAATAAATTAAGTAATAAACTTTATTATCAAAAGGAAAAGAAATTTAATTAAAGCAATTATAAAATGTCAGTGTTTGTTCATGGAGGAAGCTGGCTTATGGAAGTTTTTTATATTATCGTTATTTTGAAATGTTTTTCATTAACAAAACTACAAGCAAAACAAGAAAATAGATTGGTTCTATCTGCAAAAAATGTAGATATGTCCTTCATGTTATAAATTGTTAGAATAAGTAATGCATGTAATAATTTGGAAAGTTAATGAGTATTTCCAAACAGCAGTCTGTTTTTACTTTTATTTTGATCAAATGAAAGTTTCAAGGGAATGGACTAAAGAAACCAAAGGGAAAGAAAGCAACAAATAGAAAATATTGAATTAAAATATATACTATATTTCTTTGAGTCATAAACAATCTATGGTCTGATATAGCAAATTTTTATGCACCAATAAGGGGACAAGGTGGATGGGAACATTTTCAGCTTTGGTTGTTCAGTTCAGTTGCTCAGTCATGTGCTATTCTTTGTGACCTCATGGACTGCAGGACACCAGGCTTCCCTGTCCATCACCAACTCCCAGAGCTTGCTCAAACTCATGTCCATTGAGTCCGTGATGCCATCCAACCATCTTATCTTCTTTCTTCCCCTTCTCCTCCTGCCTTCAATCTTTCCCAGCATCAGGGTCTTTTCAAATGAGTCAGTTCTTCATGTCAGGTGGCCAAAGTATTGGAGTTTCAGCTTCAGCATCAGTCCTTCCAAAGAATAGTCAGGACTGATTTCCTTTAGGATGGACTGGTTGGATCTCCTTGCAGTCCAAGAGACTCTCAAGAATCTTCTCCAACACCACAGTTCAAAGGCATCAATTCTTTGGCGCCCAGCTTTCTTAATAGTCCAACTCTCACATCCATACATGACTACTGGAAAAACCATAGCTTTGACTAGACAGACCTTTGTTGGCAAAGCAATGTCTCTGTTTTTTAATATGCTGTCTAGGTTGGTCATAGCTTTTCTTCCAAGGAGCAAACGTCTTTTAATTACATGGCTGCAGTCAACATCTGCAGTGATCTTGGAGCCCAAGAAAATGAATCCAGATTACAAAGATATTTAAATATAGAGCAAAACCAAACAAAGTACATCTTCAAATTGACAACACTCAATAAGCAGGTGTTCTAGAAATTCATCACAATTGCTAACCCAGCAAAGAATGCACAGGAGTTTTACTGGGGAAACTCGTTATAAGTTTTTTATGAAAGAAGACTTAAATAAATGGAGAGCAACACCATTTTTGTGGTTGGTATGACTTAATGTTGTAAATGTTCCACTTCTCCCTCTATTAATCTATAAGTTTAATGCAATTCCAATCAAAATCCAAGGGAAGTTTTTAAGTAACTTGAAAAATGTATTCTAATGTTTATGTGAAAACATAAGAGTCTAAGTGAAATTTGGAAAAGAAGGAGAAATGAATACCATCAGTAAAAATAGATACAGTAAGAAATAGATTCATGAATATATTTACAAATATCAGAACACCCTTCTAAAGGGGCTTACACAGAGGAAGATTCGACTCATGCATCGAGTCCAGAGGCAGGCAAGGGTTGATACTGAAACTAAACAATGCTATTAATGACCATAAGTCACTCTAAATTTTCCTGACCTGCTGTTTGTAATGTGTGGACATTTCTCCCTACCCTTATTACCTCAGAGTATTGTACCTCCAGGCCTCATATCTACATTCTAGACAAGAAAAAGGGGGAAAGAGATTAATGGTTTTCTCTTTTAAATAGTAGTTCTTTTAACTTGGAAAAGTAAAATTCCTTAGGGAATTTTGCCTCCATCTTATTATCCATAACTATACCACATGGCTAATCCTTGCTGCAAGAGAGACTGAGAAAACAAATAATTTTTGCTGGGAATATTGCTATCCCAAACAAAGTTGGAATCCTATTTATAAAAAAGAAAGGGAGAATGGATATAGAATACATCATTAGGAGAGTCTGTATTAAGGAGGACTTACTCTTCTAGTGATAAACAAACAACCAAACAAATCATCAGTGTACTTCTGGCACAAGTCAGACAAATTGACCAAGGAATGGACACGGATGAGAGGATTTGGAATGGAACAGAATTTACAGAATACTCAAAATAGACCCAGGTATACATGGAAACTTATTTGATAGAGGTAACTCCACAAGTCAGTCTGAAAGAGATGGATTATTTAAAAGATGCTATTTGGTCCATTGGACAGAGAAAAATAAAGTTGAAACTTTGTTTCTCACATATAAAGATGACTGTCAAATGGATAAAAGAACTACATGTACAAGGTTAAGTCATAATAGATATGACTACATGAATATTAAGAAGTTCAATTCAGTGAAGGACACAATAGATAAGATTCACACCTGATGACCATTTGGAAGAACGTATATACTATGTTCAAAATAGACTTGGGGATTAATATTTAACAGTGCTGTCAAACAGAACTTTCTGTGATGATGAAAATATTCTGTATCTGTACTCTCTGATATGGTAGCCACCACCCACCTCGAGTTACTGAACACTCAAAATGGGGCTAGTATAACTGAGAACTCAGTTTACAATTTTAATTAATTTTAATTTAGTCACACATGGCTTGTGTCTACCTTATTGGACAGGGCATAACTGGAGTGTTCAAAGAATTCTATAAAATCAACAAGAAAAACACAAGACAGTCCAATAGAAACATATAAATAGATCAGGAAGCCTAAACAGCTAGCAAGTATATGAAAAGATCCAAAGTTAGAGAAATGCAAATTAAACAGAGGCATGCTTATCATTCATTATATTGGGCACTGTTGTTTTCTGCTATTACTTTGACACAACAGATTTATGTTTCAATCCAATATTTCCCTAAAGAACGTAATGCTTTATGAGACCTGTATTGCAGAAAATATCTGAATATTGAATTAAATCTGTAAGAACAGAGAGAAAAAAGGGCCAAGAAGAAGAGAGCTGGTGACACTTCACAGGTATTCCAGGAGGCTGCTCTGGGTGCAGGTGTAGATACTGTCTTCAGACAAGCTTCTCAGTCGAATGTGTCAGTTAATCCTCTGCACCTGAAAGGATTCACCTAATCACGTGGCCAGGCCTGGGATTTGATTCCTACAGCATTATGAAGCTTTTAAGATTCTCTCCTCTTTCTTTCCCTCTTCCTCCTTTAGAATTTTGTAGGAATGGGTTTGTGGAAATTTCTTTTGCTTTTTATGGAAGCTGATCTTGTAAATCTTTCATAAACTAAAGAATATTCAGAGCTGCAAAAGAAAATAATTGGACACTCGTATTTTACTGCACCTTTCCTAAGGCACTATCATGATCTCTTCCTTTCTAGTTTTTTTTTTTAAATTTTGTAAATATTGATAAATTAATGACCTCAAAAATCAGAAGTGACACTTCAATTTTAAAACTGGATCTTTAAAATAATGGAAATTAATGTCTGTGGATTTCTAAACATTCTTTCACAACTTTCCTCTTCTTCAAAGTAGGCATGCCCCTTGAACACTGGCAATCATGTGCTAGTAGAAATTTTAGGTATACAAATTTATTTCATTCATCACCGCCATTATAACCAGTTATCAGTCTGAAAGTGAAAGTGTTAGTCACTCAGTCGTGTCCGACTCTTTGCTACCATATGGACGGTAGCCCATCAGCTTCCTCTGTCCATGGAATTTTGCAGGTAAGAATACTGGCGCGGGTAGCCATTCCCTTCCCCAGGGGATTTTCCTGCCCCAGGAATTGAACCAGGTCTCTTGCATTGGAGGCAGATTCTTTACTGTCTAAGCCACCAGGGGAGCCCCAGTCATCATACTTCCAAATAAAAATCAAACTGGAATTTACACATATCTGGCTATTGAAAAACTTAAGTATTTCCATTTCAGAGAGCCTGAGCAATTAATCAAATTCAGAATTAAAAAAAGAAAACAACTTAGTTTCTTAACTAAAATAATTCTTTTGCTTCTCCCAAGCCAGGGAAAGAAAAAAAAATGTTGGAGCAAATTCAGTACATGACTGAGATTTGAGAGATTTTAGGAAAAATTTTTACCTGCTTCAGCCTTGCTAACTAGTTGGTGTCAATTACTACAGCTTGTCAGGAGGAAGATCTTTTCAGGTTTTTGTCTTGTTTTTCTGTTGTTGTTGCTGATTTATTCATGTCATTTAAGCACATATATATGATATATATATATGGAGAAGGAAATGGCAACCTACTCCAGTATTCTTGCCTGGAAAATCCCCTGGCTGGAGGAGCCTGGTAGGCTACAGTCCATAGAGTTGCAAAGAGTTGGACAAGACTGAGTGACTTCACTTTCACTTTATAGGACATTTATGTGTATGTCTCCTACTACATGCCATACGTTGTTTTAGGCCCTGGGAATGCAATACCCTTGAGCCCTTATTGCACTTGTAATCCAGAAAAGGGAAACAAACAATTAAGGAATTTAAATAAGATGTGATTAAGTGCTCCTCTAAAATAAAGAACACTGTGAGAGCACATAGCAGAGGCAACCAGAGTAGGCTAGACTAGCGACTTAAGCCAGGCTTACTGAATAAAGGGATAGTTAGGCAGAGCCCTGGAAGATGAGCCAGACCCAATCCTGTGGAAAAAAGAATGTGAAGGGAATGCATTCCAGGCACAGGGAGCTATAGCAGGGACTAGCAGGAGATGACGCTGGTTGGAGTAAGTTACAAACAGAAGCATGGGATGATTAGATGAACATTTCAAAAACAACATTCTGCCTGCAGGGTAAGCATGGAGATCGATTAAATCTGTCAGGAATCCAAATAAAAGCACAAAGGTAGAGAAAAAGGATTTATGGGAAAGGTAAATCCCCAAGATGGCTGGTTGATTCGCTGTGGGGGGTGGGGTGGGGAGAGAGCAGTTGACCCCAGGCCTTACTTGAATTTTAGCCACAGGGGTGAGCAATTAATCACTGAGTTACCTCCACCCAAATGCAGGGGAGGTTGGGAAATGAGGGTTGGCTATGTGCCCAGGAGTAGAATGAAGTGGGTTGAGGAGCACGTTGCGTCATCTGTGCTTTCGTGTCAGCCAAAATTGATTCAACTTCCCAAGCTGAGCTCCAGATCGGTAGGTGCAATTGAATACTAATGCGTTTGTTTTCACCATTTTTCTGGGTGGAAGAGCATTCAAAGCTTGAACAATCACTTGGAGATTCCATGTTTTCTGTTCTACCTGACAATGTCTAGTTCAACTTCCCAAATAATTCTTCCCCTACTTTTGTTACCGAAAGCAGGGTCCAGCTGCTTGCTGTTCAAAAACCATTAAAGAGGCCAGGTTGATAGAAAGGAAAGTTCAGTTTATTTTGGATGCCAGCATCTGGTGGGGGTAGGGGTAAGGAGTAGGTTTGCCTGGGGTGCCTGTCCAGAGGCTGACTCCGCTCCTGACAATCAGTGGGCAAGAGGTTTTCGAGCTTTTATAGGCAGAGTGGGGCTACCTGCAGAAACAGCAGTCAAATCTGACAGTCATCTTGAAGTTGGTCATTGGTGGTCTGACCAATTCTTTGGCTAAGTTTTTTCCATAGACTAAGGCGGGCAGAGGATTGTGGCTGGGGAGGGGCGGGGGGGGGGGGGGAGCGGGGGGGGCACATACCACAGGGTCCTGCTCCATTTCACTTTCATTTTCTGAGAAAATAGATTTTTAACTTCCATGCTTAGGTACTTCTATGTTTTCTCTTTCAGCAAAATAGCATCTCAACCAAGAAGACCATATTAGTTATCTATTACTAGTTTAAAAATTGCTCCAAAATGTAATGGCTTAAATAATAACCTATTATTATCTCTTGTGGTTTGGGGGTGGTGGGGGTTGGACATGAATTCAAACAGGGCACAGTGGGAAGCATGGTGACTATGTCTGGTACTTCAACTGGAAGAGTCCAGGCCTTGGGAGTGGAGCCATATAAAAGCTTGCTCATTCATGCATCTGGAAGTTGATGCTGGCTTTCATCTGGGACCTTCCAGTCCTCTTTTTCTTGAGCCTCCCCATCCGGTTTGACTTCCCACACAGCATAGAAGCTGGGTTCCAAGGCAAGTGTCCTAAGAGGGCCAGGCAGAAGCTATATATATATATTTTTTTTTAATTTGGCTGCACTGGGTCTTAGTTGTGGCATGCAGGATCTTTCTTGCTGTGTGTGGGATCTTACTTGCAGCATGCAGGATCTTCAATTGCAGCATGAGAGATCTAGTTCCCTGACCAGGGATCAAACCCCAGCCTCCCTGCATGGAAATGTGGAATCTTAACCACCAGACCATGAAAGAAGTCCCTAAAGCTGCATCAGCTTCAGAAGCCACATATCACCACCTTCATCATTCCCCACTGACCAGTCGCAAGCCCTGTCCAGACTCAAAGGAGAGTACCTACATGCCCTCTCTTGTGGGGAGAGGTGTCAGCAACATCTCACAAAGAACATGTGAGATGGGACTGATATATTGGTATAGCCATTTTTGGAAAATATGCTACAATGATCAATTCATTTTAATTTGAAAGAGAAGCACAAATCTCAGAATAGCTTTGGTGCTCATCATTAATCCTTTTTAAACTAGTGTGTCTCAATGGGTCTCCCTTCTAAAATAGGTAAATGAAATGAGTGACTACGTCTTCAGTCCTCTCTAAGTTGTCAATGAAAAGATCTCTTCTTACTCAAAGTTACTATCTCTTTGAAGATAATTACCAGAAATTGTACTAGGGATAAACCAGTAACATAAAAGTAACTCTGCTATGGCTAATTGGGCCCTTTAAGTGGCAAAGTGACAGAATTGAATTCAAGCTATTTTAAATAGGTCAAGATTCATTATTTAATGAATCTGAAAAGTCCAGTGGCTCAGATGGACTCAGTCATAGCTGGATTCAGAGACTCAGAGGATCTTCTCATTCCTGTCTCTTTCCATTTCTCAGTTCTTGATTCCTCTGCCCTGCTTAACTCCCAAGGAGGTTCTTTCCTTGTGGTGACACAGATGGGTTGCCAGCATCTCCAGACTCAAACTGACTTGAGTGCTTGTATGATCTCAGGAGATAAGCTTCCTCTACTCCTCCTCTTTGTGGTTGTTGTTTAGTCACTAAGTCATGTCTGACTCTATTGTGACCCCATGGACTGTAACCCACCAGGCTCCACTGTCCATAGAATTTCCCAGGTAAGAGTACTGGAGTGGGTTACCATTTCCTTCTCCAGGGGACTTTCCCCAGCCAGGGACTGAGCTCTCTCCTCCTACACTGGCAAGTGGATTCTTTACTACTGAGCCACCAGGGAAGCCCAACCCTCCTCTTAGCATCCTTAATAATGCCTGGAAAAGGATTCTGGACCTGTTTGGTCAGATGGGGGGAGTCACTGTTCTGGTATGTGTTAGGTATGTATTAGGATTCTCCAGATAAACAGAAACAGTAATATACATAGAGACATAAAAGGTGATTTATATAGGAACTGGCTCATGTGTTATGGAGGCCGAGAAGTCCCATGATCTGCCATCTACAAACCAGGAAAACTGGTGTTATAATTAACTCTGAGTCCAAAGATCTGAGGATTGGGGTAATAATGTAAATCCCAATCTGAGTCCAATAGCCTGAAAACCAGAAGCACTGAAGTCCACGGGCAGGAGAAGATGGGTCTCAGCTCAGGGTGAGCTAATTTGCCCTTCTTCCGCCTCTTTGACCTACTCCATTCCTAACTGATCGGATGGTGCCCACCCGCACTGGTTAGGGTGGTCGTCTTCACTTAGTCTCCCAATTTAAATGCTAATCTCTTCTGAAGATGCTCACAGACTTACCTAGAAATAGTGTTTCACCAGCGATCTGGGCATCTCTTAGCCCAGTCAGGTTGGCATACAAATTTAACAGTCACAAGGTGGAAGGGAACTCTGGCCAACCAGAGTCACCCTCTGGCAGGGACCCTCAGTCGTAAGATCCAGGATGTTAGGATTGGCCTCCCCAACAGGTGTCAGAGGAGTAGCTCCTGAGTGAAACAGCTCCTGGTATCAGTAGCTCCTGACAGATGTAAGGAGTTGAGCTTCAAATTTAACAGCTGTAACCAAAGCTGGTATAAGTTTTCATTCCTCATCAAATTTTGGTCTAGACTCTTGGTAGAGTTGAAGGAGAGAAAGTCAACTTATCAAACTCAAGTTAGGAGAACCCAATGAGCAACCTCCTGCACACTTATGCTATCAAGTGTGGTGACTAAACCATTTCCACTTTGTAAGTTTAGAATGTCAGATTTTTCTCATAACCATATGTTCATTACTATTTTATCTTCGGAATAGCATAGTTGGACTTCGATCTTAACCTACACTGAGGTTTATAGGTCTCCTGTGGAAAGCTAAGCTTAAAATCTACTCGGCATTAAATCATAAAGGAAAAATGACCTGCCTTACCCTGTTGGAACATGAGTTATGAATTCATGCTTAGGTGTTTTATGACTACATATCATAACTTTTATTAGTGCTTCCATTAATATTGCCAGTCATGAGCCATAAAATCAACTCTGAGTGTATCCACAGGCTTTTATGAAACTCTTTCTGAATCACTAGTTTTTCTGTAAATCATGTAAAACATCTTTGTAAAAGAGTGAAAATCCAGATGGTTTTGGTTTAGCATTCACATTTTCTGAGAGTCGAATCAGAGCTGCTCACAGCTGAGGGGGCACTTAGAAGTCATCAGATCCTATCCATTTCTTCCAAGGGGAGTGCAGGCAATCGATACTGTTAGTAGAATGAATGAATCTCCATGACACCACGCTGCTGGTAAACATATTACCTCACAACCTCCTAGGTTTCTTTTGTTGTTGTTTGCTTGCTTTTAAGAAGAGCTCTATCTATCAGAAATTTGCCCTGTTTGTTTTTCTTTTGGGGCTTCCCACTAGTGATAAAGAACCCACCTGTCAATGCAAGAGATGTAAGAAACACAGTTTTGACCCCTGTGTCAGGAAGGTCCCCTGGAGGAGGGCACAACAACCCACTCCAGTATTCTTGCCTGGAGTCTCAATTAGCCTCCATGTGGCAAATGCTACACTTCTCATTTCCAGATGACCTGGCTTCCTGGGGTTCCACTTCCTCAAGCATCATGTCCTCTGTTCTGTCCAGCTTTCTGCGTGTGTCATAGTTGCCTTAACCATCTGTATCTTGACTACTTGATTTTGGCTATGTTCCTGTGTTCACTGGGGATAGTTGTTCACTGTATTATAAATTTGTCAGTCCCTTTGTTTTCTGTTCCCCATTTATGCATCTTATTCACAGTGATATCTCAGGAGACAAGTCAATTATTTGCTGGAGTCCAGAAACCTTATTTCAAGGCCTTTGCTGGATCAAAACAAAGAATTAAAAAAAAACCAAGGTGAGCTTTGTCTGGCATTTTCTCTATGTGGACATTAATATCAGTCTACGGTTTGCAGCATCCTCTTTCTTCCTACTTTAAGGGAGACTCTTCTCTGACTTTGATCATTGGGTCATTTTTTCTTTCTCCCTGAACCATCAAAGATTATTACAAGGTTTCATTGATCTCATCCACAGGTCCTGATAGGATCCTTGGATGTAATTGTGGTAGGATAATATTCTGAGATGTTACCAAAGATTTTCTTTCCTGAATTTCTTTTACTTTTTGACTTTATTCATTTAGTCAATGCATTCATTGCCTCCAGGAGAGGTTGTTACAGCAGAAAAGCAAAGAAAAGCTTTTTAAATCTCTGAAGCTTGTGCTTTTAGATGTTAAAAAAAAAAAAAAAAAAAAAAAAAAAAAACCCTTGGCCCAGAGGGAACTCAGGTCATAAAAATTAGATGGGGAAAGTTGTGTTATCTGTAGTCGGAGTCTGCTTTTCTTGCTGTCATACCCCCTGCTTCTCTTCATATCTACCTGTGGTCTGTTGAGCTACATAAATTTGTTCAGATTAGAGAAAGAGAAAGGAAAAACCCTCTGTGTGTTTGGAAATCCAAGACCAGAAGAAAACATGGGCACCCCTGAGAAAGATGCCAGATGTGAGGGTTTTCTCCTACCCAGAAGGAGCAGAATGGGTAGAAGTATCTAAATGATGTATTCAGGCAACCAAAGATAGCCTCACAAAGCCCTGCTTTTTCCAGTGCAACTTGGGACATGGCAGGATGATTTCCCTTGAGCCTGAGCATAGCACAGAAGTTGAAAGTCATGCTAAAATAGAGGCTTAAAACAGAAATTGGTGAGTACAAGTAGATACTGTGTTACTTCACCCAGATTCCCTTCCTAGTGTCAGTTCATCAAATCTCCAGCTGCTGGGAATACCATCTTCAACACCTATGCCCCCCGCCCCAACTCCAGGAAGTGACCTCTGTCCAGTACTAACTGATGCAAGAATAAAATGGCCCCACCATCTCACCTCAGACAACTCTGAAGAGCCATCCCAATTCTAGAATTCTCAGAAGGATTGTCTGAGAATCAGTCAGCTGAATGCAACCACTTTGCAGGAAAGTTTCCTGCTCTGCCCATTCCTGCCTCCCTCACTTCCTTCCAGGTTTATCTCCTAAGAACTCTCCCCAGTAAAATTTCTAGCTTAGTTCTCCATTTCATTCTGTTTCCAGGAAACCCAGTCTAAGACATCCACATAACTGAGCTTGTAATTTGAGAACTCATAATTCTGCATCAAACGTAATTTTTCCAGGTTTGGAGATAATTTATTTTAGAGATTCCTGGTTCATATACTTTTTTAACTCTGCTCATCTTTGGCTTCAGTTCTCTTGAACCTGTTTTACTTCTCCTCTCTTCAGTCTGATAATGATTATGAAAGTGAAACAAAATAGGAATGGAGTGTTTTAACATTTTGTATAGCTTGTTACCATCATTGTCCAAACATTAGACCAGTGTCTCCTTGGCCATCATTTTTTCTTTTTAAGAGCTATTCTCTTAACAGTTTTCACATATGCAGTCCAGTATTAACTAGAGTCACCATGCTGTGCATTGCACCCTCATGTCTTATTTATTTTATAGCTGGAAGTTTGTACCTTTTGGCCATCTTCTCTTCAGTAAAGTAAAATGACTCCTTGCTTTGTCTTTAGTGTTTTTCAAAATGTCATCTCCTTCTAAGGTTTTATCTTTTATTTTTCAATCATATAAACTTCAGTAATTTTATATCTTAAGATGGATGATGACTTCAGGTCCCCAACCAGTTTATAGAGAACTCTTCTGCAAGTCCCACCTAAGAGTTCTAGGAGATCACTTCATATTGTAGGGGTAGTTGGCACCTTCTGTTTTATTTGCAGGCTTGAAAGCCTCAGCTGAAACTGACATAGAAAAGTCTCATTTAATGCCCTGTCTAATAGGCAATAACTTAAATACCTGTCATCAAGTCAGTGTTTAAATTCAACCAACATATCCAATACAATGGAAAACCATAAGACCCCTAAAAATATTCAGGGTGATTTATGGGTAAAATCATGACATGAAAAATGTCATTGTCAAATAAAAGAATAAGTTATTGAAGAGTATTTATAGGCAAACAGGTTTTGTGTTTTTATTTTTAAAAGAATATGTGTTTGGTGTATATATATATATATAAATACACATATGTTCATATATGCATAGAAAACATCAGGAATAATGTATATTAGTGTATTAACAGTAATCATATCTGGGGAATGGAATTGTGGGATTTGAGAAGTGCACAGAAGAATTTATTCTCATTTAATATTCTTAAATATTTGACATTTTATAATAACAAATCATTATTTTACTAAATTTAAAAAAGAGCACTTCAGTGAGAACATGTAGTGTAACTATTCTGCTCTAGTCTGTTTATTTTAAAGTGGGCTTTTCAAGATCACTAGCCTCGGAGACAAATCTGGGTTTTACTGTCAGTTCTGCTATAAACCAATTTAGATATAGAAATAGGCTATCCAAGAGGTAGCATTATTTCATTGCTTTAAATTTTTTCCAAATTTTTATATGTATATATATAACTGATTCCTTTACCGTACACCTGAAATGAAAACAGCCCTGTAAATCAACTATACTTTGATAAAGAAATATTTTTAAGTATCCAAATAATTTTAAAATATTTGTGTTATTAAAGAACATACATGTAACATATGTAAATTATGTGGCATGATATTATGTCTCTCCATGAATTTGGTATCCAGCACAAAATCTTCAAATTTGACATTAACCCACATTCTCCTCCCTTGCTATCCTGTCCATGTAACCATCTGCCTGAGTTTTGCATTTAACTTCCTCTCACTTTTGAAAACATAGTTTTACACATGCCTCAGCAACACATTTTGTCTTGTTTGTTTTTGAGTGGTGGTCTCATACAGTATGAGTCTTCTGGGAATTGCTTTTCACTCAAAATTATGTTTCTAAGGCTCATTCTTGTGGGTAGCTGTAGTTAACTGATTTTCACTGCTGTGTATTACTTCATTGAATAAATAAACTATCAAAATTTATTTCCTGTCATTGGATTTGGGGGATATTTCCAATTGTTTCTGCTGCTACAGAAAGCGCTACTATGAACATTCCAAAATATGTGCAAATTTCTCTAGGATGTATACATAGGAGTGAACTTTTGGAATCTAGGTAGATTTATAAGAAATTGCCAAATTAGTTTAAAAAGTGACATAAATTTACATGCACTGTACATCATAATATAGACTGAAGATTCATGTTTTTCCACATTCTCATCCTTGGCTTTGACAGGTGTTTAGTCTAGTAGTAATGTCAGTCGCTCAGTAGTGCCTGACTCTGCAACCCTATGAACTATAGCTCCTCTGTCCATGGAATTCTCCAGGAAAGAATACTGGAGTGGGTTGCCATTTCCTTCTCCAGGGGATCTTCTTGACTGAGGGATCGAACCAGGGTCTCCTGCATTCCAGGCAGATTCTTTACCATCTGAGCCACATATTAGCAGTATTTCAAATGGGGTCTTAATTTCTATTTTATTTACTAAAGAGATTGATCACTTTTTCATATGTGATTTGGCTACCTGCGTTTTTCTTTTGTAAAGTTCCTGTTCATAGTTGTCTACTTACAATGCCCTTACATGGTAGGCACTTCATAAATTTTTATTGAATAAATGAATGAATTCTCATACAGCAAAATAAGACTTAAGAGATGTACTTGTTAATTTAAGAATGATGTTTAACCACAAAGAACCATGGGCCCTACTCCTTTGCATTGTAGTTTACTTTCATTGTATAGTCAATGTTATATAACTGATTGATAACTGAGCTTATTCTTTTGCATGATAGATTTTTTATTTTAAAAAGTCTTTATATAATTATCTTAAAGATGATTTTTTCAGATTATCTTTGGGGAAGTTCTATTATTTACTTTTAATAGCAACAGAGGTGTTCTAAATTTTGTTCTAGTAGCTGAACAATGCAAATTGTGCTTCTGTTCTCAGAATTAAACATTTTTTCAGAAAAACATGAATATTGAATCTAATTCCAACAAATTAGCAGGATTTTTTCTAACATAAAATGAGTACTTTAAGTAAATAGTTTTGTGGATGTGATTTTATTCTGTTCAAGAAAATGTGTAAACAGCTATTCCTGTCACTGTTGTGTACTAATTCTTGTGAACAGATATGTCATTAGAAGAAAACAATATTGAGAAAATTCTACCAATTAGCTTTATTTTTATGATTTTTTTCCCTAATTATTTCCAAACTAGAAATAGGCGATTATTACATAATTCTGTCTGACAGGTGTTCCACAGAAGCATGATTAAAAAACTACCTTTCTCTAGGGAGACCAATTAAGTAAGGAAGGCATTTGACAGCAAAAAAAAAAAAAAAAAAACAAGTTGGGATTTCCTTGGTGGTCCAGTGGCTAGGACTCTGTGCTCCCAATGCAGGGTTTGATACCTGATCAGGGAGCTAGATTCCACATGCCACAGCTAAATATCCTGCATTTGGCAGCTGGGACCTGGCACAGCCCAAAAAAAAAGGTCAAATAGGAGTTTTACTTCTACATGTCTTCTCCAGCATGTCTCCTAAGGATGTTATGGGAATGTTCTGCTCAGGTCTCCCTCCAGAAAAAACTTACCATTTAGCTGGATCGACAGAAATAATCAACAAGCAATCTATAACAGAAATAAGAGAGTTTTGTTTGAACCACACTGAGGATATAGCCCAGGAGACAGCCTCTTAGATAACTCCGAAGAACCACTCTGGAGAAACATGTTTTTCAGTACAGTTGTATATCTTGTCAGAACAAAGAACATCAAAGGAATCAGTGGTATGTTTCTTAAATGTTAAAAACAAAACAAAACAAAAAACAAAACCCAATCAGCACAGCAAGTCAGTAAGGCCTTGACACCTGGAAAGGGAGTTTTATCACTGAAGGAAAACCAGCGTGGGCATCCCAGGAAAGTAGGCATTTAATCTTTATCTTCAACATGGACATTCTTCTCTTCTGGTCAGTCACCTTTTTCTTTAATAATTAAAGCAGATGTACAATGTATGTTTGATAGGCTGCAAACAGAATATATTAGCATAAAATTCAAGTTAATGTGTGTGTAACTCAGGATGACTTCCCCATACCTCATTATGTAAGAATCTCTCATCAGCTGTAAAAAGTGCAACTAGCCAACAAGCTCCATCTGTTGGTGCCTCAGACTCTGCTTCAGCCTTCAAACCAAGGCCACTCATCCAGGGTAGACCTTGGTCTATGGCTTGGCATAGTGAAGATACTGGCCATTTCTGCCCTAAGTGGGGATCCTCATGGGCAAGCTTTGCTCTTGAGCTCCCCATTATGTTAGCCAAGACTGTCCTGCTGTCATAGTCTGAGGCACTCCCTCCCCAGTTCATCTCTAAATTTTGTTCTGGCTACCCCTCAATCAGCCTTTTGCCCTCCTAACTCTGTTTTGGTGTCAGCTTCCCCCAGTACCCAACTGACACAACTTTAAGTAAAATGCTGGATGGTAGCATTTGTTTTTAGTGACATGCATATATAATATGTAGATGACTGAAGTCTACTACAGGGAAAAATTCTTAGTAATTATTTTAATTGACTTTGGATTGATAGAGTAGTGATTGGGCTTTTGAAAGCAAGCAAATGTTTCCATCATATGAAACCATGGATTTGAGAAATGTATCCATAGCTTGAAAATGCTTTACATTAAAAAAAATTTTTTTATAAGTGGCAATATTCAATGTACAAAACTTCATGGCATCATTACTTGATAATACTGATATTAGTGGCTATCATGTATTGAGTACTGACTCTATGGCAGGATATGTGCTAAGCATTTTACATACATTATCCCATTTAGTTCTAAAGACTGATGTCTAAACAATATTAACTCATGAATTAGTTAATTGCTCTTAAGAGTTTCAGCTTTAGCCAGGAAGTACATTAGCACTAGATCTGGAAATTGCTATCCTGCCTATATAATGAATGTGTTCATTCAAATGTTAATATACAATGGTGGATCTTGGGAACAGAAATGTTACAGTGTTTATTAGCTTAGTCCAGTAAAGTGTATACCATAAGGGTAATTATGAACTTTGTAACTACTTTATTTAGAGAAAGTACTATTTTCTCTAGGTGAAAAGAATCACATTTCTAACACATGACTTGGAAAATTATGATAAATCTGTGTTTGATTTATACCATTTCCATACATGTATTTCTTTTGAAATCTGAGTCAATGGATATGAAATACATTTTTCTTACGTAGTGTACCATCGGGCCACTCAGAATGGCTATTCTCTTGCTCTCTGTACATCCCCTGTTTGACCAGCGCCTGGTGAACATGATTTCCCCTCCCATCCTGCCACCTACTGATTATTCTAGAATGACTCCACCTGCTAGTTTATTAAAGGGATACATCTGCCCTCGGGATGGTTGTGAGGGTTGTTAATCTGAGGAGATTTTAGGGACATGCCCTAGATGGTGATTTCCCTGGTAACTGATGAGCCAACCTGACCTCAATTCTGCCTGTAAATGATAGCTTCCTTACCCCCCACACCCACTAGTGAAGACACCATGTCCTGTCTGCCATCTACCGTGGGATGTTGCCCCAGGACCTTTTGCTTCACAGGTGGGTGGAAGATCCCCTATCCAATAAACCGTTGATGGCTCAGTTGCCATCTCTGGGCTCTTTCTTTGGTCTTGAGGCTGGGCAACTGCAAGGCTTGCAGGCCTTCGGGATGCAGCCCAATAGGGAGTATATCAAGAACAGGAAAAGTTGCCTGAGAGTGGGGTCAGCACTACCAACTCCCAAGGTATAGACCCCTGACTATTTGGAATTTAGTCAACCTGACTAGGTTGGATTTAGTCAAATGCTTTTCCTATCATTGATTTTTCTTCTTTAGCCTGTTTATATGGTGGATTATGTTGATTTTTGTTTTTTTAATGTTGAACTATCCTTGCCTGTGTGGAATAAATCCCACTTGGTATATGCTTTTTTTTTTTTTTTTTTTTTTTTTTACAAATTGTTGGATTTGCTTTGCTAATATTTTACTGAGGATTTTGCATCTAGCTTCTTTTTTGTTCCTTCATTGCTGCACATGGCCTTCTTCCAGCTGTGGCAAGCAGGGGCTACACTCTAGTTGCAGAACACAGGCTTCTCATTATGGTGCCTTCTTTTATTGTTAAGCACAGGCTCTGGGGTGCTTGGGCTTCAGTATTTGTGGCACATGGGCTTGGTTGCCCTGCCTGTGGCATACAAGATCTTCCTGGACCAGTGGAACCTGTGTCCCCTGTATCGGCAGGTGGACTTTCAACCACTGGACCACCAAGGAAGTTCCGCATCTAAGTTCTTGAGAGAAACTGGTGTAGATTGCTTTTTGTACTGTTTTTGTCTGGTTTTGGTATCAGAGTAATACTGGCTTTATAAAATGATTTGGAAAGTGCCCCCTTTCCTTGTATTTTCTGGAAGAGTCTATAAAACATTAATTTGTTTATGTAAAACATACATTAATCTCTTTAAACATTTGATAGAATTTTCCCATGGAACAATCTGGGCCTGGAGATTCTTTTTTTTTTGGCTTTCAGATTACAAATTTCATGTTTAAAGAATCATGTAGATTAATTCATGCTGGTTGAGTTTTGATATTTTGTGGTTTTTCTCTGGCTGTTTGTAAAGGAAAGAGGAAAACATTAAACAAGAGAGTCACATATAATATGCACTAGTAATTTGAGACATTTGCAGAGTGTGAAGTATCTTCTACTCAGGATTTAACTATTATGGAGTTGTTAATCATGAATCTAAACCATTGCTAAGTGCAACACTGAGGGCCTTGTTTATTGGTTTTTCTTTCTTTCATCTCAGATTTCTGATTTTGTTGGTTCTCTTTTCAGATTATTGAAAGTAAATGATTCAATTTTTATGCAACTCAAACCCCAAGGTCCTTTCATACATGGAGTCTAGAAAATAGAAGCATCTTCTGCTATTGAAATAATGCTCCAGATTGTTGTTGTTTAGTCACTAAGTCATGTCCGACTCTTTTCAAACCCCTGGACTGTAGCCCCCGCCAGGATCCTCTGTCCATGGGGCTTTGCAGGCAAGAATACTAAAGTGGGTTGCCATTTCCTTCTCCAGGGGATTTTCCAGGCCCAGGGATCGAACTCATGTATCCCGTGTTGGTAGGTGGATTCTTTACCGCTGAGCCACCAGGGCAGCCCCAATACTCTAGCTACGTGTTTGTATTTTTACAGTTGTATTGGTCTCATACACAAATACAAATAGCAGGATAAACATGCCTTCCAATGATGATGAGCATTTAAGAAAATGCGTATATTCATTTTATAAACCCAGTATTCAGGAATGTTTCCTTTTTTACATCTCTGAATTGTTTGGGAGTATTTCTTCTGTGTGGTCATGATTTATTGGGTGCACTGGCTAGTGTAATGCTGGCAGCAGTAACACTATAAATTGCAGTAAATCAAATTGACTTCATTACAATGCTCCTGGTAAAAGTTAATCAGAGAAAAATGTAAATTTTATTTCCTTTATTGAAAAGAAAATCTTGGATTGTTTAATATGATACTTAATAGGGAAAACGTCAGTTGTTTGAGTTATTGACGAGTGGTAAAATCAGTCTTTTACTTTGTTTAATTAAAGATACTTGATTAAAGAATTGCCATCTTCCCCCTTCTGAGACAAAGAGAAGCTTCAGTTTGAAGGTGTTGTTTTCACTTAAGAATCATTTTCTAAAAATTTTGAGTGTACTTATCATAGTATTAAACAGAACACTATTGTAACTTTGTTTTGAATTCAACTGCTGCTATCTGCTGATTGGAAATTAAAAGTGCATTTAGGGTGCTTTCAAAGGCACCCATTATTAACTTGATGAAACATAGGTCTGAGGCAAGAATATTTTCAGCTTTTATAATAACTCACAATAATCCATGATTTGGGACTTACATTCTTTTTTCATTATAGAAATTTAAAAGTATACACTTTAATGTGGTTTATGAAAATATCCAATTATCCATTGGATATCCAATATCCAAACGTTCTAATAAAAAAGGAACCCAATCAACTGAGTGGCAATTCAATGATACTGGGGAAGAGAAATTTAATTCCATGACCTAGGAAAGCCATCTGAGGAGGGTGCTTTTCTTGTTGTCTTTCATTAAGCCTGCTCTACAGCAGACACTCAAAAAATACATGTTCATTAAAGAGCAAATCATATTCACCTGCTTTCCCTGGTGGCTCAGACTGAAAAATCTGCCTACATATGTGGGAGACACAGGTTTGATCCCTGGATTGGGAAGATCTCCTGAAGAAGGAAATGGTAACCCACTCTAGTATTCTTGCCTGGAGGATTCCATGGACAGAGGAGCCTGGCAAGCTACAACCCAGGGGGTCACAAAGAGTCCAACACCACTGAGCAATTAACACTTTCACTTTCATATTCAAATAGCTTCTTATTTTTTCTCAAAGGTCTAGGTGCCTCACACACAGATGAATTATATAATACAAAATAATACTAATGACTTTAATCAAACAGAAGGAAATGGAACAATCAAAGAAACAAATTCAAAATAAATAAAAAAACAAGTTTGGAGTGGTAAAACAGCCTTTGATAAACATGGATTTGGTTTCACATGGACAGACTAAAAATACAGTGACTCATAAACATGCAATTAAGTATTATGGAATTTTTGAATTGACCTTTTTGCCTTAGGTATCTTACCCTCAGGTGAGTCAAGTATTAGCTAGGCTACGATTAGTAAACCTTAGATAATTACTGAGATTTTTGCTTTACACTATGAAAACTACATACCATCTCATAGGACTTGGACAACTATGGTCTACTACTAAACATAGCTCCTTTTCAAAAGTATTTTTTTCTAGATAATTGCCCAAGAAACATACTGGCGAGGACGTATACACTGGAAATGGTACACCATCCTGTCCTGAACTGAAAGTTGCAGATTCCAAATGTCAGTTGCCAATTCTTATTCTCTTTCTGGGAGATCCGCTTCTTTCTGCTCGCCATCCCTCACCTGCTGCCTGCAAGGTCCTTAAAGTTGACTGCTCCCCAACCTGCTCATTTAGCGCTGGCCCTGCTATGGCTAGACATGGGATCAGCCTCTACTTGGAGTGTGGCCAACCTCACTCCAAGTGCCATACTCCTAGGTTCACCGTCACATGCTGCTGGGGAAGAGCACTTCATTCCAGTAGTCAGAATGAACATAGAGCCTGGCGCCGTGGGCAGACTGTAGCCGCAGTGATGACACTGCCAACGCAATGAGAGTTGGCTTGCCTCAGGCTAACACCGCATCTTATGTTTGTCTGAGGCAAACCCAGGAATGCCAAGATGACCAGGGGCATGTCGAAGCCATCATTCTTGACTGGGTCAAACTACATCTTGGAGAAAAGTATGAACAGCAGGGATTTGAGAACGAACTATACACATAACTTACCCAATTGCATTTTCACAATTGTTTGATTGTATTTCCAAACACAAAAAAAATTTTAAAAATGCACTTACTATGTTAGATTTTGAATTTAAAATGGACCCAAAATGTAAGCATATCGGTGTTAGTCTTTGGCTGGTTTAAAACGTTCCTCTTGGGGATAAAATATCCACAAACAAATCTAGACACAAACTGTTCTATAGAATTTACCCTTGTATATTTTCAAACTTTATGTAATTTACCACTGCAGAAAATGATTCTAGGATAAGCTCCCAGGAAAAATATCGCAAATCTTACTACAAAACTGACATGAGAAAGAAACCACCACTGCTTAATAGCGCAGGGCTTCCTTTAGGGTGATGAAAATGTTTTGGAACTAGAGAGAAGTGGTGTTTGTACAGTGTTTGGATGCCACTGAATTACTTTAAAATGGTTAGTTTTAGGTTATATGAATTTCACCTCAAGAAAAAAATGTAAAAAGGACAACGACAAAAGGAAAGAGGAAAAAATCGCCACCATGTTCTGCCACCTGTGAGCACTAAAATCTAGAAACTTGACTTTCCTGCCACATGAACACCAATGCCATTTCACAAACATGATCCTTGCAACCACGACGCCCTCTGAAGGGCAGACAGACTTGCCATGATTCACAGCGGCATATGGGACATCGCGGAGAGCTTGTTTCTTCACATTTCTTAGTGCAGGCTTTCTAATCGCTAACACACAGTTTACTGTCTGTCTTCTAGCAGCAAAGTAGACTTGAGGAAGCACGACCCATAATATGGAGATTTAGTAAACTATAGAAGGCCATTCAAGAGATGGTATGACTGTATGACTTACTACATCCTCCTTGCCGTGTAGATGTCATGGATACTGACTGAGAATTTAAGCCTAAGAGAGAGGAGATCTCAGCACCTTTTATCAGAAGACCAGGCAAAAGCTTGGTTTCATAACAACACCACTTCCTTGAGGGGGGGAGCTCATTATACTACAGTCAATATTATTTGGAGTATATACTCCATCACTTGTTAAATTGGCCTGTGTTCTTCTTCCCGGCATTTCGCAGGAAGTATGCTTAACCATTGACCTATCTTAGAGGGGGCACCAGAGATGCCACCCATGAAGTTATCCACAAAATTAAATGTTTTTATCTATTTTTAATGGGAATGTAGCTGATTAAAATATTAGATTAGTATTAGGCACACAGCAAAGTAATTTGTTATATATATTTTCAGATTATTTTCCATTATAGGTTATTACAAGATATTGAATAGAGTTCCCTATGCTATACAGGGTAAATCCTTGTTGCTTGTCTATTTTATGTGTAGTAGATCATATCTGTTAATCTCATACTCACAATTTATCCATACTTCCCTTTGCCCTTCAGTAATCATAAGTTTAGTTTCTAGTTTGTTTGGGTTTTATATATAGATTTATCAGATTCAGGTTGATGTATGGCAAAAATCACCACAATATTGTAAAGTAATTAGCCTCTAATTAAAATAAATTAATTTTAAATATTAAAAGGTATTATTTTTTAGATTCCACATGTGTTGTTTATTTTTCTCTGACTTTCTTCCCTTAGTATGATAATCTCTAGGTCCATTCATGTTGCAGCAAATAGCATTACTTCATTCTTTCTTATGGCTGAGTAATATTCCATTGCATGTATACCACATCTTAAACCACTCATCTGTTGATGGGTACTTGGGTTTTTTTCATATCTTGGATATTGTAAATAGTGCTGCTATGAACAGTGGGGAGAATGTATCTTTTCAAATTAGAGAATTAGAGTTTTCTCTGGATATATGCCTGGGATTGGGATAGCTAGGTAATATGGTAGCTCTATTTTTAGTTTTTTAAGGAATCTCCATGCTGTTTTCCACGATGGCTGCACCGATTTACATTCCAACCAACAATGTACAAGGGTTCCTTTTCCCCATACCCTCTCTGGCATCTAATTATTTGTAGATTTTTTGATAGCCATTCAGGTCAGTGTTATGTGATGCATCATTGTGGTTTCGACTTCCATTTCTCTAATAATTAGTGATGTCAAGTGTCTTTTCATGTGCCTGTTGGCTATCTGTATGTCTTCTTTGGAGAAATGTCTGTTTGGGTCTTCTGCTCATTTTATGAATACATTGGGTTTTTTGATATTGAATCATTTGAGCTGTTTGGATATTAACCACTTGTTGGTTGCATCATTTGCAAGTATTCTCTCCCATTATATAGGTTGTCTTTTTGTTGATGGTTGCCTTTGGTGTCATATGGCCTCAGACACATAGCCAACATGATACTCAACAGAGAAAAGCTGAAAACCTGTCAGCTATAGTGTGGAGTGGGCTGGTGCTAAGGCCTGGCTGCTGTGGCTGGGAATGGAGGTGATTGTGCTACCACTTGGGACTTAAGCTGCCTGCACACAGGCCTCTCCCAAGACCTGACCACCCCAGATCTGGCTTCAAGTTACAGTGTGGGCTGGGTGGCACTGGAGAGTTCCCACTCATAGTGTGAAACAAGCCATATGTATTCCTCTCCAGGGACTGTCTGCCCAGAGATATGCATGGCACTGCCCTGTGTGTGGGCTGACAAAATCCCCCACCACGTGCCCTGACAGTGGGTTCCAATGCTGGACCTGTCCCCACTGTGCATGTGCTGACACGGGGCTCTAGGTTCAGCCTGAACCACACCCCAGGCCCTGCAGGCTGTCTCCACACTTAGGCAGAGTCCTATCCCAGGGCCTCTCTGCTGAAGACTTAACATCTACCTGCTCTACATTCTAGCGGCCCTGCTCCACACACCTCTGGGACTGAGAAGGGTGGTGAGGTGGCAGCTGTCAGCACTGGTCTCTCTCCACTGTGATTGCTGGCAAGGCAACATGTACACACGCCTTGCAAGCAGAGTCTGGGCCACTCCAGTTTCTTTGACCCACAGACCTCGCAGCAGGCAAGGGGGCTCCTCAGGGCGAGAGCCTGCCCATGTGGACCTTCCCTGCTTCACAGATCCCTTCCAGGGGTGCGGGTCCCAACCTGATGCCTTTTATTTTTTTGGTCCTATCCAGTTACACGAAAATCTTTTTTCAGCTTTGGTTGTGTAAGTGGTCTTTTGCCAGCTTTCAACTGGTTTTATGAGAGAATTGTTCTACATGGAGCTGTATTTTTGATGTGTTTAGGGGGGTAGGTGAGCTATAGGTCCTCCCACTGCACCATCTTGATGCTCCCTCCCCTAAGTGGCTTTATATCTATAAAAATATAGAATTTTATGCTCACACAGAGTATAATCTGGCTCACAGGCTTTGGGCTGAAATCTTGAACCTCTTATACTTGCTTAATAATGTCATCTCCTGTCTGTAATTTTGGAGATGAGTGGCAGAAGGTATCAGAGATGAGTGCCCCAGATGATGCTTGGATAAAGACATAATCAATATAAACCCCCATTCTCAGTTAAAGCAGAACTAGAAAAGTAGTCTGATCATACCAATTTGTGGTACAAGACAAGAAAATTCAAACAGCCCTGGGGTGAGACAGCAAAATGATACTGTTGATCCCTCCGAAGTGAAGTAAACAACTGGTAGTCAAGGAGGAGAGGGCTAGAAAGAAAGGCATGGGCAAGTTCATGGCAGCCCAACAGTAGATTGGACATGCTGCTGTTTACGCAATTATGAACCACATCAAGGACCAAGTCAACACAGATGGAACTATCTTATTCTGCTATGTCTAGTCCTCAGTAAAACCCCAGAAGGCATGATTTTTGAGGGGATATACTTGAGATTTGAAGGGTGAAATGTATGAGCAGGGAACAACTGGAAAGAAAAATATTTTTAAAGGATATAGTTCCAAAAATTAAATGTTTAATTCTAATGAAATATGTTAGAATCTGTATGCTGAAAACTACAAAACACTGAAAGGAACCAAAATCAATCTAAATAAATTGAGATGTATTATGTTCATAGACTGAAAGTATCAATGTTGTTAAGATGGAAATTTTCCCCATATTGATCTACAAATTTAACACATCACAACCAAAATCTCAGTATGAATTTTCCAGATACTGATTTTAATATCTTTTCCCATTAACAGTGACAAGAGCATCAGTTTTCTAACCAAATTATAAACAAAATCTCCTTTACTATACCCTTAGCAGTTAACGACTTACAGGATAGTCATGTATTTGATTATGCTAACTCATTGCAATCATCTGCTGCATTATTGCAAAACACTAATGAAGTGCTCCAGTTACAGATATGAGGTATTATTAGCTGACCTTGATGTGTTATTCCAGGACACACATCCTGGAGACTGAACCACCATCTAGGTTCACCAGAGAAACTATCACTTGGACCTTGCTTAAGGGGCCATCCCAAGTTCTCTTTGCCCCATCATTGCTGAAAAGTGCCACAGCTTTAAGGATTGGGTCCATGCTTACCACCACCAGAAGACAACGGGATGCTAGTGGAGTTGCTATTATTTCCTGTTATCTCCTATAGGGTCCATGACCCTCCTATGAAACGGATATGAAGATAAACATTACACACGAGACTCACTTCCTTGCATTAACTGGGACTTTCATTACTTACATGTTCCACTGGGTAAGATCCTTAAAACTGAGATTTCACCAAAAATAAGTTAACAAATAGAAATAGGACTTCAAGTTCATGGGTATACCCCACTAAGTACTCCAGATATCAGGAATAGATTACTCCTAGTCCTTCTTAACACTCTAAGAATCAAATTACTAGCTATATCTGACTCCCTACTCATACTTCAACCAGTTTAACCTCTCCAGTTGGTCCTTTTGGATGCTGAGCAGTTTATCCCACAGGCTTTAAAACTGTTGCTATTAAAAGTGTGGTCTGTGGATCAGCAGCATCAGTATTACCTAGAAGCTCGTTAGAAATGTAGAATCTCAGACTTCATTGCAGAGCTGCTGAATGAGAATCTGTTTTCCCAAGATTTCCAGGTGATTCACGTGTCCATTAAAGTTTGACGGGCATTGCTTACAAGGACTTAGCTCTACCTTCCCATTGGCTAACTAAGTCCTTGTGAAGACATATTGGGACCCAGTAACAATAATCAAGGTCAACTGTGCACCACAGAAAATGAACTATCACCAGACAAACTACTAATTGTTCCTACTGGTTATTTTGTTGGTCACTGAGGGTCCCTTTTGAGATGAAAGGGAACTTTTTCTCCAGAATTTAATTTGCCACTCCACAGCTAGAGAGGGTTGGCTTTATCAAACAGATTCATTGATGAGCTCTAATAGTTTCCTGGTAGCATCTTTAGAATTTTCTATGTATACCATCATGTCATCTATGAAAATTGAGAGTTTTACTTCTTTTCCACTTTGGAGTCTCTTTCTTTCTTTTCCTGATTGCTGTGGCTAGGACTTCCAAAACTAGGTTGAATAAAAATGGCAACAGCGGACCTTCTTGTCTTGTTCCTGATCTCAGAGGATATGCTTTTAGCTTTGCACCACTCACTGAGAATGATGTTAGCCGTGGGTTTTTCGTATATGTTCTTTATCATGTTGAGGTATGCTCCCTCAATGTCCATGTTCTGGACTTTTATCATAGATGGGTGTTGAATTGGGGGAAATTTTCCTGCATCTACTGAGACGATCATATGGTTTTAGTTCTTCCAGTTTGTTGATGTGGTGTATCATACTGATTCATTTGCGGGTATTGAAGAATTCTTGCACACTTGGGATAAAGCCCACTTGATCATGGTGTATGACCCTTTTAATCCATTGTTGGCTTTTATTGGCTAGTATTTTACTTTTGTGTCTATGTTCATCAGTGATATTGGCCTGAAATTTTTTGTGGTATGGGAATTTTATAGTTTTGAAGCACTGACAATATTCTTTGTGACAACTGTAGCACATTGTCTTGATTTGTCTTGACTCATACACTTGCAGAAAATAACTGAGTGAATGCAACATTCAAATGGAAGCTCTCTGGTTGACCTTACTGGGATGAACATTGTATAGTTTTGCTTAAAAATCTCCTAACAAAGTAAAAGATAGCTGCCACTATTCCTCAGTATAAATAACAGCTTTTCCAAGACAAGAAAAGACAAGTTTTGCCGCAAAAACTGGCAATCTTGCCCCAGGATGAAGGGACTTAAGATACACATTCCAAACTCCACTAAAATGGAACCTCCGTTCTGAACATAATATAGTTGGACTAATTATGATATTGGCACCAGTGAGGAAAAGTGTTAATAGTAATAATAATGATGATAATATATTGTTTACTATTTGATAAGCACATGCATATATGAATACAGACTAAATCTCATGTTATACAATTTTCAAAAACTGGCATTCTTGTCTCTTACTGTTAGAAGCCTATGGTTAATGACTGCTGAAGGAATGTGCAGAGCGTGTGGTATGATATGCCTAATTCTCTCCAAATGTGCAGTAGAACAAAAGGTGCAGTAGAATGCCAGGACCAAGCAAACCAGTGGTGTGTTCTTTTTCGATATATAAAAAGTCCTTCACACCACATTTTTTCAAGTGCACTGGGTTTAACTATAAGAAAAGTCATTTGGGGGGCCAGAAATTAATCATATACAGTATGCTGAAAAAAAGTTTCTTCAAGAAAAGCTGTTGGCAAACCAGCATAACACAACTCTCATTACTCACCTGTTAAAACTTCACAGTTATGGCACAGAAATTGAAGGTACAAGTTGAAGTTGTTTGACTTGTTTTTTGGCTTCCTCTCTGACTGGCTGCTCACAAGGCCACAAAGGGCCCATAACACTAGTAAGTCTTTCCCCTGGTCTTTACTTACACAGTCCTATTATGGAACTTGTTGGTTTCAACAATGAAGGGACAATTGATGGTCATATCCCATCAATCAGGAATGGGACAGGGACCTATCTTGGATTAAAGGAGTTTAATTCTGACTTACAGCTGGTACAGAGGGCAATGCTGGTTAAATTAAGCCTTTTCCTATACACTTATGCTGTGAAAAGTTATTGAAAGTGTACACTCATATAACCTCTTAAAAAATCACATGGTGGAAAATGTTTGTTTACGTAGTAAGTTAGTCATCTGTAGATGTGCGGATAATGGAAATCTAGCATGACTCAATCCATACGAACGCTACCACTTGCTCTTGCCATCAGAATACACACATTGGAAATCTCAGTTCAAAACACTCCCTCTACCAAGTGTAGTGAGGGGCAGTATGAGCCAGCTACCTGCGACTTCTTGTATATTTACAAAATGCTGACTCTTGATGATGAAAGAGACCTTTATTTTTAAAACAAGTATATTTTTAAAAACCTAAATTGGGTCACTTTATTTTCAGGTTAAGAGTTGATCCATGTTTTCAATTTATTGCCATACACAAATCATTTTATAAAAAATAATAGGGTAGACTGCCACTTCAACATCTTCATGTAAAAACTTCACAGTGCAAGAAAGTGATTACTAATAAGTATGAAGACATCTAAAGCCAGCTGATATTTTAATTATAGGGCAGGATATTTTTTTGTGATTCTTTCTAAAAAATGTTGGCACACTCATTAAATGCCCAGGTTACAAAAAATCATTTAGTATCACTTCTTACCCTTCAGTATATTTTTAAAATCTACATAGCATCATACTAAATGCTGGTGGGAAACAGAGTGTAAGACTCTAAAAAACTTCTCAGGTAGCACAGTAATTTAAAACCAACTAGGAGAAAGCATCCCCCTCCCCAAATACTTTTGTATGTTATTTTCTGTCCCTTAACCACAGTAACAAAGTAAAAAATCATTATACCTTAAAAAGAAGCTAAAAAGGAAAAGATTTCACTTCTCCTTTGAAAACACCACTTCTCACCTCTTAAAGAGAGAAATTTTCACTTTGTGTGTGTTGGGGGGAGGGTTGTTTCATAAAAATATCAAGTTTATGTCAGTTGTACAAATGTTTCATTTAGGAAAGAAAGGGAAGCTTTGATTCAGAGGATTTTAAAATATTTCATCACTACAAGAAAAGTGTAATTTTAAGCTAAAAAATTGTAACACATTGAACTAATACAAATCATCCACTGGCATATCCTATTGTTTCTCATAAAATGCATAATTAAGGAGTAATAGGTCAAAGATCTTTTCCCAATGTTCGGTCACATTAGCTAATCAGCCCTGGACAAACCCCACACACCTGGCACCTCAAGATCCTCCTCTCTTACCTGAGGATCCCGGGCTAACAGCCCTTTAACATCCCTTCCCATTTACAAATTTGTGTAGAATTGTTAAGCTTACATAATCCTTTTGAGAATGAGGTGTTTCAACTTGTATTTTCCAGAAAAATTTCCCCATTTAAGTATTGTAGCTGTTCTTTTAACATTTAAAATCTTACTTTAAAATTTATTCTCAATGTATTTCCCTGTCACCTTGAAAGATGAAGGAAGACTAACAACTTAAGTCTGGCAGCATCCTGGTCTCCTAGGCTAGGTAGCTGACGGTGATTGGCAGATATTGCTTGAGACCTGACTCCATCAGGGCAGCTCTGGGCCATACTCTGAGTCTCAAAACGAAGATGATACCACCTGTTTGGTATTTCTTAAGCCCGACAGAGTTATCATTATATACCAGATATACCAAAAATTTGTATACTACAAATTACTATATGAATGCAAATGATTTTTGTGATAAGCCCAAGGTGCCTTCTTTCCTGATGAAGTATAGATATCCTGATAAAGTATAGATAGGTAAGTTTTATAACAAGTTTTTCGTCAATACTTATGCATTTATGGTTTTAATCCTTTGGTTCCGTGACTCTTCTCCTGTTGTCAACCTGTCTCCTGCTTCTAATTATGCTTCTAATTGCAACATTTTGTGTCTCTTAGAGTCCAGAAGTCTGACCTTTCCATAGAAGAAAACCAAAACCTAAAGATCTATTGCTTTAGCAAATGTGGTATCATCATTACTCACTTTAAAAGTGTGATTTTCTAACTAGGCAAGGCATCAGACTCATCTAGGAAGTGTTGTAAAAATTGAGATTTCTGGGCTATGGCTACAGAGTCTGATTCTGTATGTCTAGAGTAGGACCCAGAAAAACCTTCTCAAAAGCTCCCCTAGGTAATCTCAACAATCATTAGTATAGTTTCTAGGACTCAATGTTCTGCCCTCAATTTCTTAAATTCAATTTAGAATTTTAGCAGCTGGTCATTTTTAGTACAAAAATTTCCCACTGCATTAATCATAAGTACATTCAAAGTAGACTGCCCATGATCTTGGCTTAACTCCATAGGAAACTAGTCATTACAATCCTTTGCAATAAAATTAAAAAATGATGAATTAACTTCAGAGTGAAGACAATGCATGTAGATGCTGAAAGGTGGCTGGTTCTACACTTACAGGGTGCCTGTTTGTTGCCTTAATCATAGTCTGAGGATCATTCTAATTGCATCTGTCGTTACTAAATAAAATCTGGCAGAACTCCTCTAAAACAGAAAAATGGCTAACCGGCTACTCCATATTAAGGAACTGCTTCTAGTAGACATAAAAGTATTTTTTAAAAAACAACCACACAGCTTCCTGTAGAAATGCATTTTCATGCTTCTGAAGTCTACCATAAAGAGAGAGTTGACCAAAACTACTGTTGCTTAAAAATATGTTCAATTAACTGTGAAAATATAGGTGTAAAATAGGTACAACATCGTCCTTTACGAGATTCAACAAGTGTAAATGAAATTAATCTTCCACCTATTCTACCTATCCAAATAGTTAACTGTGAACACGACGCACGAAGTATTTGGTATAACGTAGTTCTGATACCACCCCTTCCAAATTTAATAAAAAGCCACATCCGGATTTTTCAGGGGTCCCAAGTGTGTCTAGGCACTGCGGAATGTCGTCATGTCTTTTGGTTCTCGGCTGGGGACACACCAGTCGTCAGCCTCGTGGTTGGTGTTGTAATGCTTCCAGGCAGCTTTGTTATACACCGGGAGTCTTTCTATTGATTCTGTTGACAGAGCCTGAGAGGAAAAGCAGGAGCTAAGTCAGGCACTTTTTGGGGAATCCATTATTTGAGAAAAATCTACAATGGCAAAAATTTTACTACAAATTAAACCATACTCTATATTGGATTTGTATTTTATCAATCATAAAACCATCTACATACAGTTTAAAACAGAGCACACATTTGAAACGTGCTACTTACTAAAAGCTTATGGCAACTGCTGAGTGTGCATGTTGAGTTTATTGCATGCAGTAATTCTCTCACCAGCCTAAAAGTTGCTGGTTTGGAGTTTTACACAAGTGTGACAGACATTCTTATAAAATTTGATCAACAGAAGTTCGTTTTCAACAGAAGTTGAAAAAGTCAGTTAAATATAAAAGCATAAAAATTCACATAGGTACCTTAATATATGTAATGTAAAAGCATTTAATGAAATCTGGGTTTGAGCCTGTGTCTTTTCCTACCATTAAAGTCACCAATTTTAGTTAGAGCATATGTGATTTCCACATCATGCATAGCTGACCCTCAGTATCACTCCCCACCCCACATGGATACCAAAAGCTGCCGATGCTCAAGTCCCTTATATAAAAATTGTTGCAGTATCTGCATATCATCTACACACATCCTCCTGGACCCTTTAAATCATCTCAAGATTAACTAGAGTAGCTAATACAAGGTAAATGCTATACATATACAATAAATATTATGTAAATAGTTGCTGATGTGCAAGAAAATCAAGTTTTGCTTTTTGCAATGTTCTGGTATTTTTTTCTTCAAATATTTTTGATTCATGTTTGGATCTATACAGAACTTGGGGATAGAGAGCAGACTGTATTTTCATATTTCCAACATTATTGCCATTAAGTCACTGTTCTATTTCAGGTTCCTGTGTATCACTGAGATAAACTACGTTCCTCATTATCTTCAAATTAGGATAAGTTGTTAAGATTTTAACTTTAAGCAAAAAGTATTCCCTAAGATGTAGAAAATATTAAACTAGAAGTTTCATTCCAATAATGGTAAGGAAGGACCTTAGTTTTAATTATTCTGTAAGACCTCCTGTATTCTATTTTTTTCCAAAATGGAGCTAAAAATCTTTCACCTATACTTTTATTTTTTTATGCCAGAACTGCCACAACTCCTTGATCTATAACAAAAACAAACAAAAACATTATATTTGATGATAAAAAGGGCAACATGAAGGCAATATTTTTAAGTTCCTCACAATTGAGATGGTTAAGAACGAAAACTATTATCTTCAAAGAACTTATTTTCAGACAAATTTACTTTTTCTAATGTAAAGTCTTCAGCATTTCCTATCAAATAGGTGCCATCTAGTGGCCAGAATAAGAGTTAACTAGAGTCACTAAAAATGGAGGTACCTACCACCAGTCCACTGCTGAGCTAATCCAGCACACTGGTGGGGCTGAGGGCTTTCTGTCCCTGTAATATTCGCTGATGTGTCAGATAAACACATCCCAGGTGAGTCTGCTTCCACAGGTGAGCTGTATGCCTACCAAGGATCACCTGCAATTGTTCCTAAATTTGTTACTATACTTAAATCTGTCACTGTTACTTAATCGAAGTACTGCTTTTAACCAAGCACACAAAAATGCAGGGGTGGCGTGGGGGGAAGGTTCTCTGAAAACTGAGATGACGTTTCATAAAGACTCATGAAGGGAAGTTCTATAAAAACTGCTCTCAAAAAAAGAGAAGACAACTGTAAGGAACTGCATAAAAATCAGTTAATGATTATGCACTTGGCTGTTTCTTTGATTAAAGAAAGCAAAACAATGTATTGTAGGTATAGCTTCTGTAAGAAAGACAATTAAAACTTCAATCTGAAGACCCATATGCAAATGAAAGGCCTTAGCAAGTATATCAAAGACTGGTCAATCAATGTCCATTTAAGCATCTTAAATTACAAGTTTAATTTTAACATAACTTTTGACTGCCCACTTTAACCCAATTTTTCTTCTACTAACAATCACGGTACAGATCACTATGGGTAAGAGTATTTCTTTCCCACAAAGAGATCATTTGTCAAAACAGATGAGAGCCTTGTTAAAAAAAAAGAAACAAAACACATATGTTTGCATTTTAATAGCATGAGGTAGAAGAAAGTCTCATTACAGTTAAATACTGGTATCTTACAATCAAAAAGTCCAGAAGTGCCATTAAGTCCAGAAGACTATGGTCTTTACCTTAATGTAAATGACTGCATCTGTCCCATAGCCCTCTAGGGAATAGAGCTTTAGGTCTCCTTGGAAATACTGCGCATAAAGGCGTGATATGGGCAATCCATAACCAAAACCAGCCTGTTTGAGAAAAATGAAATTTTATTCAGAGAACCACACACTGAAATACTTTTCTAGTTAAAATAAATGCTACTGGAGTATCCCAGGGCTATTAAGAGCCTGCATCTAAAAGATCTGTTAATAGTCAAGTAGTAAAAGTGATCAAGCTGCAGCCTCGTTGAGCACTGTGTTAGATGGCTTCCCTCTGGTCATTTGAAATTCCTCTTTTTCCTGTAGAACAACTTGTGGGGGTCTAGAAAAAGGATGCTTCTCTCTTCTTTACTGGCCTGCTCCAGAGTATCCCTATAGTGCTTTCGGCGATATAATTTAAAACATGTTCTCTCTTTCAGGAGCAAGAGTAGAAGAATACCTGGTGGCAACCTAACAGATACATCTCATGACTTCATATTATGAATTCCAGCCTCAGTTCTGAACCTGGAGAGATCCCTAATAGGTCTACTCTCTTAATACTCACTGACAGGTCATCTCCCCCACTTAAAAATCTTCAAAGCACCCCAACACCCACCGACCCTCACCATCTCCAACCCACTGCCTTGAGATAAAAATCCAAGCTTCTAAAAGAGAGCTTTCGAGATTTAACAAGATCAGGTCTGTGCCTCTCACTTTCCAGTCCAGCTGAAGCAAACCTCCTGCTCCTAAGTTCCTCAAGCACATCATGTTATTTTTCACAGCTCTGTCTTTGCTCATTCTGTTCCCAGTATCTGGAATGGCTTTTACCCGGATAAATCCTATCAATTCTTTACTATGAAGCAGAACATTTGGATAAGTGTTAAGAAAAAAAAAGGTTTCTTTATCACCAACTCAGGTGTTTAATGACATTTCATATAATAGTTTAGTGAAGAGTGTATATGATTCCAGAATTGGTGCAATAGCACCAAACAAATCCAGGCTCTGGCCTTATCTACCTCCACCATTTTTTACTTGACTTCTTAAACCAGAGTTTCTGTTTGCCCCTCCAAATAAACTAGCCATTCTCCACATTCCCCCTTGTCCTGGGAGGCTGACCTGAACTGATGTGGGTGGGTTTCTGTGTCTAGCCGAGGGGGAACCCAGCAGGGGTTCGCAGGGAGCCATTCAGGGTCATCACCCCCTCTCCTGGGCGGGCTAGGCCCTGGGGAGTAAGCAGCTGCTCTCTGACACTCCCTTCTGGGTTCTGCTGACTTGTCCCTGAGTCAGGTGGCGACAGCTCTGCTGCTGCTGGCCTGGATTCCTGTACTATCCCGTCCCTCTTTCTGTAATTAGTCTCTTTATAGATAAGCCTTCCATGAATTATCATAATCTGAACTATCTCTTTCCAAGTGAGACTCTGACTGATACATTAGCTGGTTCCATTTCTGCATGAGCAGGTGGCTCAGGATCCCGCAGTACCTGATCTACTTCATCACTGCCTCTCCCTCAACCACACACCTGCGGACCCCTCAGGCTTCCCTGTAAGTAGTTGGAAGAAACTAAGTTTTGTCTAACTAACGCTAACTAACACTGTGGGCTTGGCCCACTGCTGGGTCTGCACAGCGTCCCACACCAGCCAAAAGCGGACTGCCCTGTCACTGCAACCTCTCAGGGCCAGGCTCGAAAGACAGGACTGAAAGCAGATCCTACCAGTGGGTGGAACTCGGAGTGGAACACCTACATGGACCACAGGCAGCGGCAAATGGGCTGGCTGGTCAGAGACTTGGAAAGAACAAAACTGGATAACTGACGAGGAAGAGGGAAATGTGGATAGTCCTTTTTGAATGGGCTTACGGCATGAAGACATTCTGTCCATGCAGATGTGCACCTGAAGGCACCCACGTGAAGACAGCTCTCAGTAATCAGTGTGACCTGATGGCTGCCCCAGTGCTTGCTTACTGGTCCACTTACAAAGGGGTCATGAGAGCAGGAAGGAGGCTCTGTAAAAGCTCAACAACAGGCTTACCCTCGGGAAGGCTGCAGAGGTGTGTGGGCAGCCTGTGTCATGTCAATCCTCCTGTTTTTCTTAGAAATTCATATAAATCTTGCATCCTCAACAACAACACTTACACAGCATCTACTATGTACCAGGTACTGTTAAATAATGTGCTTATATATATTAACTTCATCTTCACAATAATTCAACCTTTAAGGCTGGGGAAACTGTGGTACTGAAGGGTCAATGATATTCCCACGGCTGAATGGCTAGGATGTGGTGGGGCTGAGGACGGAGCAAACAGTTTAAGTTTAGAGTCTGGACGAGGACGCTCTGCTGCTCTCCACAAAAACTCTACAAAATCTGTTTACTACAAAAGGAGCATATCCCTTTTCTCCACTTCTTAGAGTAAAACCAGAATCTAAGAAGACACTCATGTTTATTTCACCTTTTCTGTCCTTGGGCACATGGATGCCTACCCATATCTCAGCTAGAGCAATCATTTAAAAGGTTTGGTAAGACATCTGTGTTGTTTAACTAGAATGTGCCGTGCAGTTTGAATGAAGTCCTTTCAGTGACTTCCTAGGAAAGAGTCTAAAATAAACCCATCTTAGACTGTTTTTTTCATCATATTACAAAATAACTCCAGTGTATATGCCAGAGAACCTTCAAAGCCTGGAACAACAAGAGTTTTGGGTGAGAGATTTGGCAAAGCACTTTTCTGAGGGTTGGAGGACCAGGACTGAGTCCATTCAAAAGCTAATCTTACTAATCTGAAAAGAGGTGACTGATGTTTTTTTTTTAAAGCCATCAACACAATTGTTATTTGAGCCACAGGCGATTAAACTGATTAGAACTCTAGTATTACTTCTGGGCCTCAAATATGTAGTCTTTCTAATTACAAGTACTTGAGGGGAAAAAAAAAATACTAAAGATTGAATCAGTGTTGACGAATTACTAGTAAAGCCGGTAATTTAGACTTCACATTAGTAACAGTATATCAAAATGTGGTTTACCACACGGACACTACTGACACACCACTATCAGGCTTGGCAATAAGAACTCTAAAACCCTTATCATTTTAAAAAAAAGCATTTCAAAAACTATAAATTTAGGGGAAAGTGTTGTTGCTGTTTTTCTCTAATAGCTTCCCTTCATCCTGTTTGTGAACCCCACACAATGGCTTAACTGATTTACGTGGTAACCTCTGTTTTACCAAGTCACAAAAACCCACTTCACGACTGTGTGGTCACACACCAGGGGCACCGCTCGGGACGTCTCCATGCGAGGCCGGGGCGCAGTGGAGTACATGTAGTTAAAGAGTCGGTCAATCTTCCTCAGAGGAACACCACCTCCTCGGTCACTCATCTAGGAGGAGAAAGGATTACGCCCTGTGACCAAGTCCAAGAGACAGCAGAACACCCATGCATGCGGTGTCACCATTTACGAGCCCTGCTTTTCAAAATGAATACCAGGCGATCCAAGTTACAAACATAAACATTTCCCCCACTGCTGGACTTAATCCCTGTGATACACAGAATTTTAAGATATAAAGAACTCCACTGTGATATAAATTTTCAATGCTGTTGTTTAGTGGCTAAATCATGTTCGGCTCTTTTGCAACCCCATAGACTGTAGCTTGCCAGGCTCCCCTGTCCATGGGCTTCTCTAGGTAAGAATATTGGAGTGGGTTGCCACTTCCTTCTCTAGGGGATCTTCCCAGCCCAGGGATTGAACCTGCATCTCCCAAAAGAGATGGTTCACATGCTCTACCACTGAGACACCTGGGAAGCCTGCTTTCAATGCTGTGGTTTTGTGTAATTACTGCAGTCACACTAAAGATGCAGGACACAATGGGGTACGGGTTTAGCTTATCTTGGATAACAACAAATTTGTAATTCCTCTCTGACAGGCAGTTTGGCAACCCTATTAAACACGCATGTACCCTTTGACCTAACAATGTTTATCTTAAGAAAATTATGAGAAAAGCATGCAAAGTATGTATGAGAATATCCATCACAGCACTGTGTAGAACAGCTAAAACTGGATTACCACCTAAACAGGGGGCTATTTAAGTAAACTAATATACATTCTAAAATAGAATACTATCTTGCCATTAAATATTACGTAGAACTATATGTATTGGCATGGGATGTTCATAAAATATTGTTAAGTAGCAAAAAGATGAAGAAGCATTTATAACATTCTAATTCCATAAAAATTACAGAAGTCTATGAATAAATACAATTTTATTTCAATGGAATTATAAGTGATTTTCTTCTTTGGGGGCTTTAGTTTCTTAATTTTTTCCCAAAATTACTTCTATTATTGTGAAAAAGTATAATTTTCATTTTCAGGGAGGAAAAAATAGAACCATTCATTGGGTTTTAAGAATCTCATCAATTTCACAGCATAGTCTCCCAGACAACTTTCTGGTGAGTTATAAAGGACACAGTTTTTTGTGTTGTTCTTATGTCCTTTTCCAACTCAAATCATACGCCATACTGAATTTGGTAATTTATTTACAGATTGTCTTCATTATGTCAATTATGTTCAATTAACATGGAACATATTTTCCTAGCTTGTCTTGAGAGTCTCTTGGACTGCAAGATCAAGCCAATCGATCAAGCCAATAACCCCTAAAGGAAATCAACCCTGAATATTCATTGGAAGGACTGATGCTAAAGCTCCAATACTTTGGCCACCTGAGGCGAAGAGTCAACTCAGAAAAAGATACACGTGCTCGGAAAGACTGAGGGCAGGAGAAGGGGGCAGCAGATGATGAGATGGTTGGATGGCATCACCAACTCAATGGACATGAACTTGAGCAAACTCCAGGAGACAGTGGAGGATAGAGGAGCCTGGAGTGCTGCAGTCCATGGGATCACCAAGTGTTGGACACGACTTTGCAGTTGAACAGCAACAACACATTGTATAGCTTTGTCTTCTAATCTACTATAGCTATTTTCTCTTGTCACAAAATCTAAATTGATTCTACCATCTATAATATTAACATGGTTGTGATATGCAAACAAACCTGCTTTTAACGTATTGCTATATAAATAAAAACCATACTGAATTATATGTAATAAAAAGTCCATTTGAATGGCTTATAGTGTTAGTTGCTCAATAACAACATATAGTTGAGTTTTGTTTTTTTTTGTTTTTTTTTTTTAAGTTTTTATAGTCTCAAAATACTTTCAGTTCAGCTCAGTCACTCACTCAGTCATGTCCAACTCTTTGCGACCCCATTGACTGCAGCACACCAGGCTTCCCTGTCCATCACCAACTCCCGGAGCTTGCTCAAACTCATGTCAGCTGAGTCAAAAAACTGTGTGTGTGTGTGTGTGTGTGTGTGTACACACACACATATATTACTCTCACAGTAGAAATTCACAGATATTTTTAAAATAAAAATCTGCTTTGAAATGCCATTTGAAGACTTGCCTCTGATATGTCTATAATTAGATAATTGCAGTATAAAAATATACAAGAACATTATTAGGAACTTGTATGTAGCATTATGCTTGAAATTGTTCTTGGCTATGAATTTGAAGCCCTGTGAAGAAATTTATTTTAGTAAGATGAATAAAGGGCTCTGGGAATTTTCTGAAATGCATCAATTTGTTATTCATCCTTCAATTTAATGCTCTGCTACATATTTACTGGTAACATGAATCAGAAGCGTGGTTCTACAAATATTAAGTTAAAAACAAATTAGATACTAAGATAAGAAGGTACAGTTCAACAAATATTTTGTGATTTTCCTTAACCTTCTGGCCAGAAACAGTACAGCAATCCAGCAGAGATGACACAAGAAGTGATTTCTAGCCATGGGACAGTAGGATAAAAGCAGAGTGGAACAGAAAGGCCAGAGGTGCCTTTGAAAAGTGCCATCTCATTAGAGGTAAAGGGGTCATCTAAGCCATAGGAGCATAGTTAAAAACTGATAAAGGTAACTGCTTTTGCTCTGTAGTCAAAAATGTAATAATACATTGCAACCAAAGCTGGGGCCAGTTTTAAAGTGGTAAAAAGTGTTTCCACGAAACTTGTTAACAGATATTATACCAGAGAACCTGAGTTCTTTAGGGGAAAGGGAAGGAGGGAATAATGAAGAGACAGACATTTGGTCTGTGTATCTTCAAGACAAGAATGGCACTCTGATGACAAATATATTGTGAAAGAGATGAGGAAATTAAAAAATCTTTGAAGACTATTTGAAGAAAAATTTGAGAATCGTAGAAACACAAGACTATGTCAAGGGAAAGGAAAGAGAATGTGAAAGTGGAGGGGGAAAGGAAAGAGAATGTGAAAGTGGAGGGTGGTGTGGAGTCATGTCAACAGGAAGGCGGAGGAAGAGAAGTTTGCCAATTACTTATAAAGTTTTCTCCTTGGTGCATGAAACCACCACTTCTCAATGTCACGCAACTGAGACCTGCCATCCCCAATGTCCTGGTTCTCATAACGCTAGGCTCCCTGGCTAACATATGTAGATTTTCAGGTCCAAGGAAACAAACCATTACTAACTTGATGACAGTTCTGAAGGCAGGAAATTTACTAACCTTGAACTCACCCATAGCTCCCGAAGTTTCTTATACAACAGTTTTTTCAAGGTCAGGTATACAAAAAAAAAAAATTGCCAACAGTGAATGAATCAAGATGTGTTAGTTTTAATTTATCAGATATGTGGCTATAATACTTATGTCACTTATTGCAATTGGACCAAACACCAAATCTGAAAGAGCAGTTAGACTTGTAAGTTAGAAAAAAATAATTCTAACTTAGCAGAGGGATAATAAGTTAGAAATGTCAATAATTTGAACAGCGAAAAGAATGGGGAAAAAAAATCCAGGTCTTGATCCTGAAAGTCTAGAGTAAGGGATGGGGTTCAAAGCTCTATGTAAAGAGCTAACAAGGGTAGATGCAGTCATGTGACCTGGATTTGAAGAGGTTGAGCCTAATACAGCTACGACCTTTTACAAACACTTCTGGAACAGTCTGTTCAAGACCCTTATGAGTTTTGCTTTTTTAAAACAGCTTGATGAAAATATAATTCACATACCATACTATCCACCCATTTAAAGTGTACGATTCAGGGGCTTCCCTGGTGGGCCAGTGGCTAAGACTCTATACTCCCAATGCAGGGGGCCTGGGTTCAATCTCTGGCCAGGGAACTAGATCCCACATGCCGCAGCTACAGTTTGCATGCCATGTGCTGCAATTAGACCCAGCACAGCCAAATAAACAAAAATAAATATAAAAAAATAAACAATGAAATTTTCAAAAAAGTGTACAACTCTGTGGCTTTTTAACAAACAGGCATACCTCTGAGATACTGCAAGTTAAGTTCCAGACACCACAAAAAAGCAAATATTGCAATAAACTGATTCACTTGAATTTTTTGGTTTCCCAGTGCCTATAAAAGTTATGTTTACATTTATACTGTAGTCTATAAAGTGTGCAAAAGCATTAGGTCTAAAAAATGTACATATCCATTAATTTAAAAATAAAAAACAAAAAACCAATTAGAATAATATCAAAGATCATTGATCACTATAGCAAACATGATAATGAGAAAGTTTGAAATATTGCAAGAATCGCCAAAATGTGACACAGAGAAATGAAGTGAGCAAATGCTGTTGGTTAAAATGATGCTGACAGACTTGGTCAGTGCAGGATTGCCACAAAACTTCCATTTGTAAAAAAATGCAGTATCTGCAAAGTGCAATTAAGTAAAACAAGGCAAGGTATGCCTACATTCATAGGTACGTGCAACCATTTCCCCAGTCAATTTCAAAATATTTTCATTACCTCAAAAAGAAACCCGGGACTCCTAATTGATTACACTCCTAAGTAACCACTAATGTATTTCTTGTCCTTAATATATTTGTCTGTTCTGGACATTTCATTTAAATGAAATCATATATAATGTGTGGCCTTTTGTGTTTAGTTTTTTTTACTTGACATATTTTTAATGTTGTAGCAATCATGTTGTAGCATGCAGCAATACCTCACTCTTTTTATGGGCAAATAATATTCCACTATATACCACATTTTTGTTGATTTATTATTCAGCTGATGAACATCTGGGTTGTTTTTAGTTCTTGGCTGTTGTGACTAATGTTACTATGAACCCTCATTGCTTAAATACCTGTTTTCAAGCTTTGTGGGTATATATCTAGGAGTGTAACTGCTGGGTTATCATGAACATTTCTTTACACCAAACAGGCAGACTCCCTTAGCAAAGCCTGTCAACCAGCACAGAACAAGTCTCTGAGTGCCTAAGAGCTCAGTGAATACTGATCCATGCAGTGATGGATGACCACAAGTAAAGGAATGCAACTGCAGACCAGCATGCTCAAGCACATAAAACAGGAGCAGGAAAAGGTATGAGAAAGACCCTGCTGTAGCACAGATGTCGGCCCAAAGCAGAAGACAGGCGGCTTATTTTGAATCAAATAAACCTGAATGGGCAAGTAGCTGACATGTAACTAACCAAAAGACACATATTAACATCTGGACTGGGAAAAAGTGACATATTCATATTAGTTTTTTAGCTAACAGGTGATATTGCCATATGTTTATTTGTGATTCATCCTTTTATATGAATAGCCAAGAGGGATAAATAGAAAAAAGTTCAGAGGAAACAGTACAGAGAGCTGAGGCATATTAATTTTTTAAAAAGCAACTAGTATTACGATCCTCAGAGTGATAAAAGAGGAAACCAGGACAGAATGCTATGAAAAAATAATAAAAATAATAGTTCCTGGGAAATTTATGATAATAGAAATAAGAATTCAATAAGAGTTGGGAATTCAAAGTCAAGAAATCTGAGTAGAATAAAAAGTTAAAGATATAAAAGACAAGAAGAAAAGATAAGAATAAATTAGAGGGCCATTTCATGAAGCCCAGAGTTTTCGAAGCTGTAACTATCAGAAAGATAAGCAGAAAAGAAGAAAGTACCAAGGAAACAGTGGAAATTCTAAAAGGCCCAGCTCAATGAGTACAAAAAGGCCACTTCACGTCACATCATTATGAAATTTCACAATAGACCCTACCAGGCTTATCCATCCATGGAATTTTCCAGGCAAGAGAACTGGAGCGGTTTGCCATTTCCTTCAGCTACCCAAAAAACTTAGTAGGAAAAGCTAAGGAATGAGATGTCCATAGGTGCTTAGAAAAACTCAAGGATATCCTGGGGATCTAGAAGGTCATGCTCATGCTCAGGGTTATGTTCAGTAAGGACCTGAAGAGTCCTAAGCATTCACCTCCACCTGACCTTGAAGCTCTGTACAAGCGGAATGTAAAGGTTAAGTCAAGAGCTTTTAACAGCCTGATTCAACATTGAAGGTGTGTCCCAAAGTACACACAGAATCCCTTGACAAAGACTGGGAGAAGGCATTTAAGGAAACTTCAGTTCCATCATTAGTTGACCACTAAGCAGAAAGCACACACAAGAAAGAATATAGACTTCACAGAATTAGTTTCAAAAAGTCACTAAACAAACAGTGTCCGAGAACAAAGGAGAAACTCCAGCAAGACGGTAGGAGGGGCGAAATTGCATTTAGAATCAAACTCCATACCCACTAGAAACGCTCAGAGGGCTCAAACAAACCTTGCATGCACCAGGACCCAGAGATCCCACACAGACTGAGACAGAACTGTGTCTGAGTGGCTCCTGTGGAGGTACAGGTTGGCAGTGGACTACCGCAGGGGCAGGGGCTCTGGGTGCAGCAGACTTCGGTACGGCATAAGCCCTCTTGGAGGAGGTTGCCATTAACCCCACCACAGAGCTGCCAGAACTTACACAGGACTGGGAAACAAACTCTTGGCGGACATAAACAGAACTTTGTGCATACCAGGACCCAGAAGAAAGGAGCAGTGATCCCACTCCACAAGAGTCTGACCCAGATTTGCTCGTAAGTGTCCAGAAGTCTCTGGCAGAGGCGTGCGTCAGCAGTGGCCTGATGCAGGGCTGGGGGCACTGAGTGTAGCAGTGCATGCATGGGACCTTTTAAAGGAGGTCTGTCTTCACTACCTTCACCATAGTTTGGACCAGATAAATAATAGGGAGGGAATACAGCCCCACCCATCAACAGAAAATTGGATTAAAGATTTACTGAACATGGCCCTACACATCAGAACAAGACCCAATCTCCCCCTCAGTCAGTCTCTCCCATCAGGAAGCTTCCATAAACCTCTTACCCTTCTCCATCAGAGGGCAGACAGACTGAAAACCACAATTACAGGAAACTAACCAAGCTGATCACAAGGACCAGAGCCTTGTCTAACTCAATGAAATGAGTCATGCCTTGTAGAGCCACCCAAGACGGACGGGTCATGGTGGAGAGTTCTGACAAAACATGGTCGACTGGAGAAGGGAATGGCAAACCACTTCAGTATTCTTGCCTTGAGAACCCCATGAACAGTATGAAAAGGCAAAAAGATAGAACACTGAAAGATAAACTCCCCAGATCGGTCGGTATCCAATATGCTACTGGAGATCAGTGGAAAAATAACTCCAGAAAAAATAAAGAGATGGAGCCAAAGAAAAAACAACACCCAGCTGTGGATGTGACTGGTGATGGAAGTAAAGTCCGATGCTGTAAAAAGCAATAATGCATAGGAACCTGGAATGTTAGGTCCATGAATCAAGGCAAATTGGAAGTGGACAAAGAGGAGATGGCAACAGTGAACATTAACATTTCAGGAATCAGCAAACTAAAATGGACTGGAATGGGTGAATTTAACTCAGATGACCATTATATCTACTACTGTGGGCAAGAAACCCTTAGAAGAAATGGAGTAGCCATCATAGTCAACAAGAGAGTCCTAAATGTAGTACTTGGATGCAATCTCAAAAACGACAGAATGATCTCTGTTCGTTTCCAAGGCAAACCATTCAATATCACAGTAATCCAAGTCTATGCCCCAACCAGTAATGCTGAAGAAGCTGAAGTTGAATGGTTCTATAAAGACCTACAAGACTTTCTAGAACTAACACCCAAAAAAAGATGTTCTTTTCATTATAGGGGACTGGAATGTAAGGGTAGGAACTCAAGAAATACCTGGAGTAACAGGCAAATTTGGCCTTGCAGTACAGAATGAAGCAGGGCAAAGGCTAATAGAGTTTTGCCAAGAGAACGCACTGGTCATAGCAAACATTTTCTTCCAACAACAAAGAGAAGACTCTACACATGAACATCACCAGATGGTCAATACCAAAATCATATTGATTATATTCTTTGCAGCCAAAGATGGAGAAGTTCTATAGAGTCAGCAAAAACAAGACCGGGAGCTGACTGTGGCTCAGATCATGAATTCCTTATTGCCACATTCAGACTTAAATTGAAGAAAGTGGGGAAAATCACTAGACCATTGAGGTATGACCTAAATCAAATCCCTTATGACTATACAGTGGAAGTGACAAATAGATTCAAGGGATTAGATCTGATAGACAGAGTGCCTGAAGAACTATGAACAGAGGTTTGAGACATTGTACAGGAGGCAGGGATCAAGACCATCCCCAAGGAAAAGCAATGCAAAAAGGCAAATTGGTTGTCTGAGGAGGTCTTATAAATAGCTGAGAAAAGAAGAGAAGTGAAAGGCAAAGGAAGTGAAAGGAGAAAAGGAAAGATATTCCCATTTGAATGCAAGAGTTCCAAAGAAAAGCAAGGAGAGATAAGAAAGCCTTCCTCAGCTATCAGTGCAAAGAAATAGAGGAAAACAACAGAATGGGAAAGACTAGAGATCTCTTCAAGATAATTAGAGATACCAAGGGAACTTTTCATGCAAAGATGGGCACAATAAAGGACAGAAATGGTATGGACCTAACAGAAGCAGAAGATATTAAGAAGAGGTGGCAAGAATACACAGAAGAACTATACAAAAAGATCTTCACGACCCAGATAATCACGATGGTGTGATCACCAACCTAGAGCCAGACATCCTGGAATGTGAAGTCAAGTGGGCCTTCAGAAGCATCACTACAAACAAAGCTAGTGGAGGTGATGGAATTCTAGTTGAGCTATTTCAAATCCTAAAAGATGATGCTGTGAAAGTGCGTACTCAATATGCCAGAAAATTTGGAGAACTCAGCAGTGGCCACAGGACTGGAAAAGGTCGGTTTTCACTCCAATCCCAAAGAAAGGCAATGTCAAAGAATGCTCAAACTATCGCACAATTGCACTCATCTCACATCCTAGTAAAGTAATGCTTAAAATTCTCCAAGCCAGGCCTCAACAGTACATGAACCGTGAACTTCCAGATGTTCAAGCTGGATTTAGAAAAGGCAGAGGAACCAGAGATCAAATTCCCAACATCCGCTGGATCATCGAAAAAGCAAGAGAGTTCCAGAAAAATGTCGACATTTGCTTTATTGACTATGCTAAAGCCTTTGACTGTGTGGATCACAACAAACTATGGAAAATTCTTAAAGAGATGGGAATACCAGACCACCTGACCTGCCTCTTGAGAAATCTGTATGCAGGTCACAAAGCAACAGTTAGAACTGGACATGGAACAACAGACTGGTTCCAAACAGGGAAAGGAGTACATCAAGGCTGTATATTGTCACCCTGTTTATTTAACTTATATGCAGTGTACATCATGAGAAACGCTGGGCTGGATGAAGTACAAGCTGGAATCAAGATTGCAGGAAGAAATATCAATAACCTCAGATATTGCAGATGACACCACATTTAAGACAGAAAGCGAAGAAGAACTAAAGAACCTCTTGATGAACATGAAAGGAGTGAAAAAGCTGGCTTAAAACTAAACATTAAGAAAACTAAGATCCTGGCATCTGGCCCCATCACTTCATGGCAAATAGATGGGGAAACAGTGGAAACAGTGGCTGACTTTATTTTTCTGGCCTCCAAAATCACTGCAGATGGTGATTGCAGCCATGAAATTAAAAGACACTTGCTCCTTGGAAGAAAAGTTATAACCAACCTAGACAGTATATTAAAAAGCAGAGACATTATTTCGCCAACAAAGGTCCTTCTAGTCAAAGCTATGGTTTTTCCAGTAGTCACGTATGGATGTGAGAGTTGGACTATGAAGCAAGCTGAGGGCAGAAGAATTGATGCTTGTGAACTGTGGTGTTGGCTTCTCCGACACTCTTGAGTGTCCCTTGGACTGCAAGGAGATCCAACCAGTCCATTCTAAAGGAGATTAGTCCCAAATATTGATTGGAAGGACGGATGCTGAAGCTGAAACTCCAATACTTTGGCCACCTGCTGCAAAGAGCTGACTCACTTGAAAAGACCTTGATGCTGGGAAAAATTGAAGGCAGGAGAAAGGGACGACAGAGGATGAGACGGCTGGATGGCATCACCGACTCAATGGGCATGAGTTTGAGTAAACTCCAGGAGTTGGTGATGGACAGGGAGGCCTGGTGTGCTGCAGTCCTTCGGGTCACAAAGAGTCGGACACAACTGAGCGACTAAACTAACTGAACTGAAACAAACAACAATCAACTTTAGGGAGCAGGGAAGCAAGTGATTTTTAGACTTGTTACATAATATTCTCTTAAATGTCCATTTTCAACAAAAATTATATACATATCACAGGGGTGAAAAAGGAATCAATAGAGACTAAACTTGAGGAAACTCAAATTTTCTAAACAAAAACTTTGAATCAGCTATTTTAAATATGTTCACAGATTTAAAAGAAATCATTTCTATAGAATTATGAGGATGATGCTTCACCAAATAAATAATAGCATAAAAATATAGAAATTATATGAGAGAATGTAATAGAAATTCTGGAGTTGAGAAATGCCATTATAACAACTGAAAAAAAATCACTAGGAGGGCTCAACAGCAGCCCTGGAAGGTAGACTCATAAATAGTGAAACAGCTCAAGTGAAATCCAGTCTGAAAAACAAAGAAAAAAAAGAAAGAAAATGAACAAAGTATAAAAGACCTGTGGGACTCCATCAAATGTACAGACATGCACATATTGAGAATTCCAGGAGCAAAAAGAGAAAAGAACAAAAATAATATTTGAAGAAATGATAAGTGAAACTTCCTAATTCTGATGAAAAAGATGAAGCTCTTCAAACTCCAAGTATAACAAACTCAATGAGACAGATCAACACCTGGACAGATTACAATCAAACTGTCAAAAGCCAAGAAGAAAGAATCTTAAAAGCACAAGAAAAGTGACTCTCACATACAAAAGATCCAAATAAGAGTAACAGCTGGTTTCTGATCAGAAACCAGGAAGACTAAAAGGCAGCAGGATTAACACTGCTGCTGTTGTCAGTCACTAAGTCACGTCCAACTCTTTGTGACCCTATGGACTGCAGCATGCGAGGCTTCCTTGTGCTCCACCATCTCCCAGAATTTGCTCAAACTCATGTCCATTGAGTCAGTGATATCATCCAATCATCTCATCCTCTGTTGCCCCCTTCTCCTCCTGTCCTCAATCTTTCCCAGCATGAGGGTCTTTTACAATGAGTCATTTCTTCGCATCAGGTGGCCAAAGTATGGGAGCTTCAGATTCAGCATCAGTCCTTCCAGTGAATATTCAGGGTTGATTTTCTTTAGGATTAACTGGTTTGATCTCCCTACTTTTCAAGGGACTCTCAACAGTCTTCTCTGGCACCACAATTCAAAAGCATCAATCCTTCAGCACTCAGCCTTCTTTATGATCTAACTCTCACATCCGTAATGACTACTCAAAAAACCATAGCTTTGACTATATAGAACTTTGTTGGCCAAGTGATGTCTCTGCTTTTTAATATGCGGTTTAGATTTGTCATAGTCCTTCTTCCAAGGAGCAAGTGTCTTTTAATTTCATGGCTGCACTCACTGTCTGCAGTGATTTTGAGCATTACTTTACTAGCGTGTGAGATGAGTGCAATTGTGCGGTAGTTTGAGCATTCTTTGGCATTGCCTTTCTTTGGGATTGGAATGAAAACGGACCTTTTCCAGTCCTGTGGCCACTGCTGAGTTTCCCAAATTTGCTGGCATATTGAGTGCGGCACTTTAACAGCACCACCTTTCAGGATTTGAAATAGCTCAGCTGGAATTCCATCACCTCCACTAACTTTGTTCGTAGTGATGCCTCCTTCAAGATGGTGGAGTAGAAGGATTAACATATTCAAAGAAATGAATATAGAAAGCTAAAGCCTATCAAACAAAAATTCCATAGCCAGTAAAATTATCCTTCAAAAATGAAGAATAAATTGAGACATTCTCAGATAAGCAAAAACTGAAAGTTCATCATTGGTAGAACTCTCCCATTAAGAAATGCTAAAGGGAGTCCTTAAGCCTAAAATGAAAGAATACTACACAGTAAATCAAATCCACATGAATAAATAAAGAGCACCAGGAAAGGTAACCACACAGATAAATATAAAGAATAGTTTAAGTGTATTTTTTTGCTCTTAACTTTTTTCTCCAGTATTAATTAAAAGGTAAATTCTATAGGGCAATAATTATAAACCTGCGTAGATGAGCATACAATGTATAATGACATATGTTATATGACGATAACAACCCAGTGATGGGGAGGGTGAGGGAACAGACCTATCTAGGATCAAAGTTTGTGTATACTATTAAAATTAAGTTAGTATATAATCTGAACTAAACTGTTATAAATTAACATGTTAATTATAATCTCAGGACAACTACTAAGAAAATAACTCAAATATAATTAAAAACCAAGAGGAAATTAAAATGATATACTAGGAAATATTATTCTAACCAAAAAGAGTAGCAGTAATGGTGAAATAAAGGACCAAAAAAGACATGAGATATATCAACAAAAAAGGACAAAATGGCAAAATGTAAATTCTAGATTAACAATAATTATGTTAAATGTATGTTACTTGAACATTTAAAAGGAGGACACTGGCAAGATGGATTAAAAGGTGATGAAACCATATGATGTTTATAAGAGACACACTTTAGATTCAATGACACAAAAAAGGTTCAAAGGAAAAATATGGAAAAATAGACACCATGAAACCAGAAATCAAATGAGAGTTGAGATGGTTATCAGACAGAATATACCTGAAGAGAAAAATTGTTGATAAAAATAAGGAAAGACATTTTACAAGGATAAGAGATCAATACATCAAGAAAACATAAAATTATAAACATGCATACACTTAACAACTGAGCTCCAAAATATGCAAAGCAAAAATTGACAGAATTACAGGGAGAAGTAGACAATTCAACACTAATAGTTGGAAATGTCAATACCCCACTTTAAATTATGGGTGTGCCGAATAGAAGATAAACAAGGAAACAGAAGATCTGAATAACAGTAAACAAACTAGGCCTAATAGCTATGTACAGAACACTTCATCCAACAAAAACAAAATACACATTTTTCTCAAGTACACATGGAACATTCTCCAGGATAAACCATATGTTAAGTCACAAAATAAGTCTTAATAAATGTAAAAGGACTGAATTCATACAAACTATATTTCTGCACAATGAAATGAAACTGGAAATCAATAACAAAACAAAATGTGGAGCACTGGCACATCATGTGGAAATTAAACACACAATCCTAAACAATCAATGAGTTCATCAAGAAGAAATCACAAGGAAATCATAAAATACTTTGAGATGAATAAAAACAAAAGCACAACATAAAAAATTTATGGGATAGAGAAAACACAGTGCTAAAGGGAATTTATAGCTGTAAAATGACTCAAATCATCAACTTAAATTTCCAACTTAAGATACTAAAAAAGAACAAACTACAAAGCAGACAAAAAAATAATAAAGGTAAAATTAATGATATCAAGAAGAGAAAAACAACAGAGAAAAATTCAATGAAACCAAAGGGGGCTTTTTGAAAACATTAACAAAATTGACAAAATTTTAGTTCAGCTAATCAAAAGTAAGGGTGTGTATGTGTGTATATGAATCTGTGTGACCTCATGGACTACAGGTTCACCAGGTTCCCCTGTCCATGAAATTCTCCAGGCAAGAATACTGGAGTGGGTTGCCATGCCCTTCTCCAGGGGATCTTCCTGACCTAGGGAGCAAACCTGGGTCTCCTGCATTGCAGGCAGATTCTTTACCATCTGAGCCACCAAAGAAGCCCCCCATGCTAGTAAGGTTATGCTCAAAATCCACCAAGCTAGGCTGCGGCGTTACATGAAACGAGCACTTCCAGATGTTCAAGCTGGGTTTAGAAAAGGCAGAGGAACCAGAGATCAAACATTCACTGGATTATAGAACAAGCAAGGGAATTCCAGAAAAACATCTGCCTATGTTTCATCGACTTTGCTAAAGCCTTTGACTGTGTGGATCATAACGAACTGTGGAAAACTTTTAAAGAGATGAGAATACCAGACCACTTCACCTGTCTCTTGAGAAACCTGTATACAGTTCAAGAAGTCTAAGTTAGAACCAGACAGGGGACAACTGACTGATTCAGGATTGAGAAAGGAGTATCACAAAGGTCTTGTCACCCTGTTTGCTTAACTTATACACAGAGCATATTATGTGAAATGCTGGGCTGGATGAGTTACAAGCTGGAATCAAGATTGCCAAGAGAAATATCAACAACCTCAGATATGCAAATGATACCACTTAATGGCAGAAAGCGAAGAGGAACTAAAGAGTCTCTAGATGAGGGTGAAGGACAGGGAAAAATCCAGCTTAAAACTCAATACTAAAAAAAATCTAAGATCATGGCCTCCCTCAAAAGATCCCATGCATGTGACTTTGGTGTTGGAGAAGACTCTTGAGAGTCCCTTGGACTGCAAGGAGATCCAACCAGTCCACCCTAAAGGAAATCAGTCCTGAATATTCACTGGAAGGACTGATGTTGAAGCTGAAACTCCAATACTTTGGTCACCTGATGAGAAGAACTGACTCATTTGAAAAGATCCTGATGCTGGGAAAGATTGAAGGTGGGAGAAGAAGGGGACAACAGAGGATGAGATGGTTGGGTAGGTAGCATCACCGACTCAATGGGCATGAGTTTGAGTAAACTCCAGGAGTTGGTGATGGACAGAGAGGCATCGCGTGCTGCAGTCTGTGGGGTCGCAAAGAGTCAGACACGACTGAGCGACTGAACTGAACTGAAGATCATGGCATCTGGTCCCATTACTTCATGGCAAATAGAAGGGGAAAAGGTGGAAGCAGAGACTGATTTCCTCTTTCTTGGGCTCTAAATTCACCGTGGATGGTGACTGTAGCCATGAAATTAGAAGATGATTCCTTCCAAACAGGAAAGCTATGAGAAACCTAGACAGTGTGTTAAAAAGCAAAGATATCACTTTGCTGACAAAGGTCTGTACAGTCAAGGCTATGTTCTTTCCAGCAGTCAGGTATGGATGTGAGAGCTGGACAATAAAGAAGGTAAAGTGCTGATTAATTGATGCTTTTGAATTGTGGTGCTGGAGAAGACTCTTGAGAGTCCCTTGGAAAGCATGGAGATCAAACCAGTCAATCTTAAAGGAAATCAACTCTGAATATTCATTGGAAGGACTGATGCTGAAGCTGAAGCTCCAATTCTTTGGCCACCTGATGTGAACAGTTGACTCGGAAAAGATCCTGATGCTGGAAAAGATTGAAGGCAGGAGGAGAAGAGGGTAACAGAGGATGAGATGGTTGGATGGCATCACTGACTCAGTGGACATGAACTTGGGCATACTCCAGGAGATGATGAGGGACAGGGAAGCCTGGTGTGCTGCAGTCCATGGGGAAATGAAGAGTTGAACATGACTTGGTGACTGAACAACAAAAACTACCAAAATTACAGAAAATAAAAGGGATTATGATGGAAAACCATCAACAACTGTATGTATACCAATAAATAAGAAAACCCAGGTGAAATAGATAAATTCTTAGACAAACTACAGAAAGTAACTCAGAAAGAAACAGAATAGCTGAATAGATGTATATCTAATGAAGAGACTGAATTGATAATCAAAACTCTTCTCACAAAGAAAAGAAAAGGCCCAAATGGCTTCACTGGTGGATTCTACCAAACATTTAAAGAATCAATACAAATCCTTCAAAACCTTCTAAAATACAGACAAGGAGGGAGCACTTCTCAACTTATTCAAGAAGGCCAGTTTTACCTGTTATCAAAAGCAGGCAAAGATATCACAAGAAACTACATACCGATAAATATCCCTTATAAATATCAGTGCAAAAATCCTCAAAAAAATGTAAAAAGTGAGGCCTAGCCCCAAAAGGCATGGTTGGTTCAACACATAAAAATCAATCATTCTAATACACCAACTGGTAGACTTCAGAACAAACACCAAATAATCATCTCAATCTACCCAGAGAAGGCATCTGATAAAATCCAACATCTTCTCATGATACTGCTATAGTTGTTGTTTAGTCACTAAGTCCTGCCTGACTCTTTTGTGACCCCATGGATGGTAGCCCACCAGGTTCCTCTGTCCATGGTATTTCCCAGTGAGAATACTGGAGTGGGTTGCCATTTCCTATCCATGAGATCTTCCTAGCCCATAGATCAAACTCATGTCTCTTGCATTGGCAGGCGGATTCTTCACCACTGAGTCAGGAAAGCCAGTTTCATGATATATACTTAACAAACTAGGAATGAAGGTAAGCTTTCTCAACCTGATGAACAGTATTTATGAAAAACCCACAGCTGATATCACACTTAATGATGAAAGACTGAAAGCTTTCACTTTTAAAGAAGAAAACGTAACTTGTATATATGTGCTGTGTGTTCAGTCGTTCAGTTGTGTCCAACTCTTGGCGACCTCATGGACTGTAGCCATCCAGGCTCCTCTGTCCATGGAATTTTCCAGGCAAGAATACTGGAGCAGGTTGCCATTTCCTCCTCCAGGGGATCCTCCCTACCCAGGGATCAAATGGGAGTCTCTCAGTCTCCTGCACTGGCAGGCAAGTTCTTTGTACTAGCGCCACCTGGAAAGCGCTAGTTGTATGCATCAGTTCAGTTCAGTCACTCAGTTGTGTCCAACTCTTTGTGACCCAATGGACTGCAGCACACCAGGCTTTCCCGTCCATCACCAACTCCCGGAGTTTACTCAAACTCATGTCCATTAAGTCGGTGATGCCATCCAACCATCTCATCTTCTGTCATTCTCCTCTCCTCCCGCCTTCAATCTTTTCTAGCATCAGGGTCTTTTCCAATGAGTCAGTTCTTTGCATCAGGTAGCCAAAGTGTTGGAGCTTCAGCTTCAGCATCAGTCCTTCCAATGAATATTCAGGACTGATTTCCTTTAGGATGGACTGGTTGGGTCTCCTTGCTGTCCAATGGACTCTCAAGAATTTTCTCCAACAGTTCAAAAGCATCAATTATTCAGTGCTCAGCTTTCTTTATGGTCCAACTCTCACATTCATACATGACTACTGGAAAAACCATAGCTTTGACTAGACGGACCTTTGTTGGCAAAGTAATGTCTCTGCTTTTCAATATGCTGTCTAGGTTAGTCATAGCTTTTCTTTCAAGGAGCAAGTGTCTTAATTTCATGGTTGCAGTCACCACCTGCAGTGATTTTGGAGCCAAAAAGAATAGTCTCTCACTGTTTCCATTGTTTCCCCATCTATTTGCCTTGAAGTGATGGGACCAGATGCCCATGATCCTGGTTTTCTGAACGTTGAGTTTTAAGCCAACTTTTTCACTCTCCTCTTTCACTTTATCAAGAGGTTCTTTAGTTATTCTTCATTTTCTGCTATAAGGGTGGTGTCTAAAATGTGCCCAAAGCCAGGAAATAAATAAGTAGTTGAGAGCGTTATTAAGTCCAGATCAAATCTTAATGAATTCAGTTGAATAAGTAAATAAATGTTTGTTCTTAATGGTATAATAAAAAAATAGCTCATTATATCAAAGAGTTGGACATGATTTAGTGACTGAACAACAAAAATAAACATGGAAGAAAGAAAAAAAAGACTAAAAGTTCTCCTAAGACCAGCAAAAGAAAAGGATACCAGTTCTATTCAGCATCGCACTGGAGGTTCTAGCCACACCAATTAGGCAAGGGAAAAAAAAATCAGATTGGAAAGGAAGAAGTAAAATTATCTCCATTTGCAGATGACATGGTCTTATATAGAGAAAATCCTAAGGCATTCACAAAAAATATTATAAGAACTTATAAATGACTTTGGCTAGGTTGCAAGATACAAGATCAATACACAAAAATCAATTATATGCCTATATACTTGCAATATATAATCCAAAAATTAAGAAAACAATTCCACTTAAAAAGCCCCCAAAAGAATGAAATATCTGAGAATAAACTTAATAGATGAAGTATAAGACTTGTGCACTGAAAATCAGAAAACATTGTTGAAAAAGGAGATTTAAATAAGTGGAAATACATCCTGTTGTTCACAAACTGGAAGACTTACTTGATTTAAACATTGAACTTGATCCCCATAAAAACTCAAGCTAACGTTTTTTTGCAAAATCTGAAACACTGATACTAAAATTCTAATGAAAATGCGTGGAACCCACAATAGTCAAAAAACGTTGAAAGAGAACAACAAAATTTGAGGAATCACATTTGCCAATTTCAAAATTTACAACCAAGAAATAATAATCAAAATGTTCCTAAGGAGAGATATGCAGACCAATGGGATAGAATTGAAAATCAAGAAATAAACCTATATATTTATAAGCAATTGAATTTTGACAATGATGACAAGAAAATTAGAATGAGAAAAAGTAGCCTTTTTACAAATGGTACTGGGACAACCAGATTATCTACAGGCAAAAGAATGAAACTGGAGTCCCTACCTCAAATCATTTACAAAAATTAACTCAAAATGGATCAAAGACCTAAATGTAAGAACTAAAACTTTAAAACTCTTAGAAACAAAGAAAGGCATATATTATTGTGACTTCTGAATTAGGCAATGGCCTCCTACATGTGACACTAAAAGCACGAGCAATAAATGAAAAAAACAGAATAATTAAAATTCTTCAAGATTAAAACCTTTGTGTTTCAAAGAACACTCAAGAAAGTGAAAAGGTAAGCCATGGAATGGGAGAACACTGGCAAATCATATATCTCATCAGGGACTAGTATCAACAATAGAAAATAAACAAATGGAGAAAACTCTTACAATTCAACAATAAAAAGGCAACCTACTTAAAAACTGAGCAAAGGATCTTAATTGACACTTCTTTAAAAAAAAATACCATATTAGAATCAGAATGGCTATAATCTAATAGGATAGCTACAATCAAAAAGACTGACCAAAAAAAAAAAAAAAAAGACTGACAATAACAAATGTTGGTAAGGATGTAGAAAAATTGCTACCTTCATTCATTACTGATGGAAATGTGAATTGGTACAGTCACTTTTAAAATGAGTTTGGTATTCCTCATAAGTTAAACAGAGTTACCTATAAACAATTCAGCTTTTAGGTATATACATAAGAGACCCGAAAACCAATGTTCACTTGTACACAAATGGCAGTATTATTTATAATAACAAAAAAATGAATGAATACATGCTATAACATTATATTGAGTGAAAGAAGTCAGTCACAAAAGACTACATATTGTATGACTGAATTTTTATGAAGTGTCCAAAACAGGGAAGTCCGTACACAGGAAATGGATTAGTGGTTGCCAAAGGGTGGGGAGAGGGAGAAATGAGAAGTGACTGTTAATGAGCACTGGTTTTTTCTTGGGAGTGAGGAAAATGTTCTGAAATTAAACAGTGGTATGGTTACACAACTTTGTGAACACACCAAAACCCACCGAATTGTGTATTTTAAAAAAAAAGAACACTAGATATCTTCAAAATCCCTGAAAGATGATTATTTCTAGTCTGGAATTCCATGTATGAACTTAAATACTGGGAAAATGGCAACTGAGGCTAGGTAACTGAGAGGGGAGATGCTCTAAGAGAGCTCACTCCTCAGCTACCATAACCAAAAGCCAATATTTGCTGTTTAAAAAATTTTAATTTCATAAACAGCAATATTAGAAAATGTCTTTCAACTACAGCAATACTAAGAGAAATAACAAAAAGACTGTCTCTGAGTGGTGACCTACAAGCGGCAAGGAACTGACATATTTCATTTTCATCTCTCTGCATTTATTAATTCAATACAAAATTTAAAATGATTATTTAAAAAAGAGAAACATCATCATACTCTAAGAAACTGAGCTATCTAAGAAAAATGTAGTAGAAAAGGCCTGGGACTAGGGTCAATGAACATGAATTTGAGCAAACTCAGGGAGATAATGGAGGACAAAGGAGCCTGGCACACAGGAGTCCATGACATCACAAAGAGTTGGACAAGACTCAGAAACTTATCAGGGGTCACAGGACTGACATCCTGTCCTGTGTCATTTATTCGCGATCTAATAATGAGCTAATCACTGTGTCTAGTTTCTGTAAAATTGAGAATAAAATTACCTTTGCCCCTTACTGAAGAGCTGTTAGGAAAATCAAATGAAACACTTAAAAGCAGATTTAAAAGCATTGTTTAAAAAGGAGAAATTATGTACTATCTACATAATACTATAAATACCCAAATATTTTAGATTTCACTTATCAAAGTAGATATCAAACTGGACAGACATCAATATGCAAAACTGTCTATCTCCAGGGTTTACTTTAACCTGAATCACCTGGATGAAGTGTCAGAACAGAAACAGACTCAAAGGGAAATTTCATAACCTGCCAAATAAATGAAACGATGTGCTTATTATCTATTAGGAACAGGATTTCTTCTTCTGGAAATAAATTATGTCTTCTGGAAAACATGTACATGTCCGTACATTAATTTTTAAAAATTAAAAGAAACAGCACTTACCTTCACAGTCAAATCCTCTTTACCCAGTGTGACGTGGACCTGAATAGGCGGATAAACACCTTTGTCAGCATGATGCTCCATCGTTGCTCTCATTGCATTCTGAAATACATAAGGGTTACGTTAAAAATACAACTTTAAAGAAAGAGAGAAACTAAGTACAATTTTCAAGTAAATATGCACTCCTTGTATTTTTAAAGAATTTAATGAAAACATGCCTAAGAGTCATAAGTCATAACTAAATTTAAAGAACTACTTCTAAAAAATAAGTCAGTTTTAGAGGACTTGGTAGGTAAAAATCCCAACTAAATTCTGCATATTTTCTAAAATCAGAACCTCAACATTTTTAGCTAGCTTCATATGAAAGCAGAAAATTCTACCCAAATATTTTTATAATTTGGTAGATAATGGGCAAACCTTATTTTTGAAAACAGTCTCATCTCTATTTTAAAGAACCATTTTAATTGTCATAAATTGCTTTAAGAAAAAGCAATTTTTTCATTTAGTACTAATAGCAGGTCTTATTATGATGTAGAAATGAATCTAATTTACTACTAATTGGAAACTAGAACATTTATTTACACAGTAAGACAGTTTTGACCAATTCCTAAAGGATACAGGGTACACAACGTCAACAGAGCATAAGCACTAAGCAATCACATGACATGTAGCATTGAAGCAGGAATTGCTAAACCTAGATACAGTTTAAAAGGCAAAAGACTGGACTGCACGTGGAGTGTGTAGCCCTGGAACACCAATAGGACAGAGTCTCCTGAGGAAGAGATTCTGTCCTCTCTACCGAAGGCCATTTAAGATCAGGTTGCAGATGGAAGCATTACCGACATAATATAAAATCTATTACATAATATGGTAATATTTCTTTTACTAAGCATCATAGGGAACGAAATCTTTAGGTGACTGAAATTTCAAGGAAAAAATTACTTTTAATCCTTTCAGTGCAAATCGTTTATTCATTTAACCACTTTGGTAGAAAGGTTTTTGTAAGATATTAGATACATTCTTGCTGTCTTAGAACCAAGAACATTTTTCAATCTTTGCTATTCTAAGACAGTCAGCCAGTTTTTCTATGCTTCAGTGTATTTTTCTTTTTTCATGATCAGGCTGAAAGCCACCTCTTCTCTCTTCCACCTGCTCCTGGCTGAAGACATAGTAATCACACTGAGAGAGACTACAGGCTTGATGTGGGGTAATATTTTCAGCCACATGGACCCATACTCCTCATCACCCACTTTCCTGTCTACCAGCAACTGTCTTTGGTATGCTGATGAGAAAAAATGTCCTCTCAACATTATTAGCACAATTGTATTTAGTTTTCAAAATTTGTTGTAAAGAGCAAATATAACAGCAGAAGTCACATAAGTCAATGTAAGTGACTTTCTCCAAAAAAATGCATACAACAATGCATATGATAGTAGGACTGTGGTCCTTTGGGGGTGGAGAATCATTCTAAACATTTTGCTTTGTAAAAATACAAATAAAATTGTATCAAACACCCATAATGTGCTGCCATTGTATAAGATATTTAGGATGTTATTCTCAACCTTCCTAACAACCTGGATAATAGTATTATCCTTGCTTGACAGAGGAGGAAACTGAGGCTTGGGGTTGAGGGACTTCCACAAGGTCACACACATTTTAGGTGGCTGAATTGGAATTCAAATTCAGGTCTTTCTGAGTCCCAGGTCTGAGCTTACCACTACACTGAGGGCATCAGTGTTGATCAACAGCTTATCTCCCTTGATGTGCCATGACGCTGAACACCAACGGCATCTTTTAATGAAACTGAGGAAAACCTGGTAGACTATTTAAACTTTCAAAGCAGATTCCTAACCTTAGGAAAGGACTGATAAAGGTGATGTAATACTATGTTACAAACCTTGAAAAGTTCAAACACCATGTGATAGAGATGGGATGGTACATAAACCACTTGTATTGGCTGTCCTGGTGATTTTGCTACAGAGCAGAAGAGAAAAATATGAAAGTACAGAGAGATGTGCTTAAAGCATTTTAAAGAATATATTGTGTAGTGCTGAAAAGAAAACATTTACTATGGAGGACAGTACTACTGGGGGGAGAAGGGCTACACCCTTTACTTTACTGTATCTGTGTTTGAATGCCAGGCTCACACAATTTATACCTGCCTGTGACAACATGAGTCCTGCAGTCACTCTTGCAATCCTGCATAACCATCTACGAACCCATCCTCCCATTCTTGTTTATGATGGTTGAGTCTGTTTAAGACACTCAGTCTTACGGTCAGAACTTTTTCTTTCCAAAAAGAAGTGTTAAAGTCTTTAAATTCCATGGTCCAACTCACATAAATACATTCTTTCTTTAAAAAGCCATTTTTTAATTGTTTCACTCAGGTGGGATGTTTTGTTTTATTTTGGGCATTTCTGTGCATATAGATTCAAATAAAAACTTTGAACTAGCATTGACTTATCAAGGGCCACTAATTCTACATTCAAACATGTTTAACAGGAGCCCAGTTGGGGGGAGAGAACAGATAATAAGCAAACCAGAACTTTCAGTGAAGGCGTAAGAGTCGCCATACCTCAGAATTCTTATTCAGCCAATAAGCTGGACTCTCCAATGAATAAACTGCCTCTTGGAATCACAGATGGTACATCTGGAAACGGCCCACAGCAGTTCAGGTTCCCAAACTATCACTTGTGCCTTGTGGTTCTTATTCACTGAATGTACTATTATGGCTTTAGAAAAACCAGGCAACTCTATTTGCAAGGGGGCAACTTCTTCCACTGCCTTCCCACTCTAAGGTCCAGAATACAACTTAGCAGAAGCCTATTTAATTTTATTCTTTTTACAGGGTCATTTTAACTGAGGTACTGTCTCCCTCTATCAAACTACCCTACCTCCAGGGAAAACAGAGAACTCATCAATCTCCTTCCAAGGCATCTAAACCTTTTGTGTCCAAAAGAAGACCATCAGAGATAATCAGAGTCTCAAACAGATGGACATCTTTCTTTCTTCTTTTACATCTCCAGTCTTTTTACTTCCTCGACAATAAAAAGTTGGTTTACAACTCAGGAAGTAGAAATCTTAAAGGGTAAACCTTACATTAGTGAAGTACGTATAAAAGTCAGATGTAATTTTCTTGAAAGCATTAGTCGCTCAGTCGTGTCTGACTCTTTGCGACCCCATGGACTGTAGCCCACCAGGCTCAGGCTCCTCTGTCCATGGAATTCTCCAGGCAAGACTACTGGAGTGGGTAGCCATTCCCTTCTCCAAGGGGTCTTCCTGACCCAGGGATCAAACCCGGGTCTCCTGCATTGCAGGCAGATTCTTTACCGTCTGAGCCACCAGAGAAGGATCACTTTTTTCTGTGACTAGCCAGGAAATAAAAAATAAGCAAAGAATCAATATTATCAATTAAAATAATGAAAATGGGAAAGAAAAAGGCAAAATGTCTTTCAGAAAAAAATCCAACTAAATTAAAAAATATACATATATACGTACCAACACATAAATACATATATTTTTAACTTGATTTCTCTTCCTCAGCTTTCATATCCAATAAAGAAGTTATTTTATATTAAAACAAATTAACTTCTTATCATTCCTTCTCAGGTAATCATAACACTAATCATTAAGGAAAAGGCATCAGGCTTACCATTTAGTTCTTCAAGTTCTAGTTCGGGAGAGTTAATATAATACAAATCACACAGACGCCTAGCATTTTCATAGCCATCTAGTGTGAATCAAAACAAAAAAGTCATTAAATAAATTTACTTCTGCTTCATGAAGATGGCAATAATAGATAGACAAATGAAATTTTAAAGCTTTCTACAGAAAAAAAATATACTTTAATAATCTTAGTTTGGGGAAGGTCTTTTTAAAATATGACATGACAAAACCTAAGGCCATATAAAGCAAAAAGTGACAGATATGATTACAAAAAAAATTTTCAAATGTCTGTATGGGAAAAGACACCATAACAAAGTAAAAAGAAAACCAGCAGATTGAAGAAATTATTTCCAATACACGTAATAAAAATTTAGAGTTGGTAAGGGTTTAGGGAATACTCACTCTCATTCATTGTTTGATACATTTTTGGAGTTATAAAATTTTAAATGCATTTTAAATATTTTTAATTCTAGAAATCCTGCCTTCTAAAATACTAGCAAAAGTCAGCACATATATAAGGATGTCTACTGCAATACTGTTGGTGATAACAACAGAAATATGCATCAATAGGAGTATGGATTAATACATTCTGATACATCCCTAACAATCATTCAAAAACCTGGTGTATATCCACATGTACTACACATGGCACAATGTTTGTAAATTTACAGAAAAACATACACAAAGTATCTTATGTTCCAAAAACAGCAATGTAAGACCAACAATTATGTGTGTGCACAAGCATACATGGTACAAACAGAAAAAGCTGTGGCAAGATACAAGCCAAACTATTATGAATTATGGCTTCAATATAGGGAATTAGGAGGGAATAAGGAAATATTTTGAAGTCAAATAGATACCCTCATAATATCACCACCTTTTGCCTAATAAAGCATGGTATCAACAAAACATTCATCCTACACACAGTGCACAATTAGCATTATAAAGTCATTTTTAAACCCATGCATGGGTTATATCATTTTATCTCATGATTCAAATAACTGTTTTAATAGCAAGAAAAAACACTCAACAATTTTGATTTTGGCATTCTTTCTGAAAGGAGAAATGTATTTACCTTTAATAACTTCAACCACATTGCAGTTTGGATTTATACTTCCAACGTGTTTGCGATGAGATAGGCTTCCTTTGCCTTTTCCACCAAATAATAAAGCTATAAAAAATTAAAAAACAAATAAAATAAGCTAAAATACATAATGTCGCTGTCTGGATTTGAATACTGTTTCTCTAATTGGTACCAAACAGTAGAACAAGTATTTTCCTTAAAACATAAACATTTCACATAACATTAAACATAAATTTAAAAACCTTTCAATGGTAGTCTATTTGCTTTCCTTAATAAAAAAAAAAAAAGTAAAAGTAAATGTTCTCCCTAAAAGGAAGTTTTCTAAATAAATGTAAAATATATCAACACAGATTATTTAGCTTCTTCTCTTGACTTCCAGACACTTACAGTGCTGATTAAGTAACATTCTAATTGAAATTCGACTCATGTAGAAACGATCCAAAAAATATTGAACATTCTGGCTGGTGACAGGATCCACCCCGAAGCTCTCCTTGTATTCAACCACACCTTCAGCCATTGTGGGTATCACGTCATTGTGTCGGTTCCTGATCCGTATCACAGTGTCTGTAAAGCTAAACAAACCTGTCTGTCAAAACAGCCAAATATTTTGGCAAGTGAATGTGATACTAAAATCTAAATTTAGCCAATTATACTAGACAAGAAATGCCTAATTCAGTAAAAGCAGCATCAAGGCATGTTTTCTTACACTTATTTAAGTAAATTTCAGATCATAAAACATACCATCTCTATGGAGATGTTAAGAAACCCCAAAATAAATAAAACTTGTGAAATGTAATTATTTTCTTGGAACTCCTAAAAGTAAGGCTGCCGCAAAACACAATCCTACCAAATGTGAAGGGTTTTCTTTAACCATCATCAACTAAGATTATTTCAACACCTGCTAAGAGGATGGGATCCAGGCACAGTCAGCATAAGAGAAGACAGAGCACTTGCTTCCAGGGAACACGTGCTCTGTAAGGAATGACGATGAATGAGCCAATAAAGGCTGTCTGTTTTGGAACCATTCCCCAGGTTAAAAAGAGAAAGGGCCACTTAGAAAAGTAGAAAGGGATTCTAATTCCATTCATTCTATGAGTTTAAAAAAAATGGGAGAAGAAAAAGTGACTGTGTGTTCAAAGAAAAATCTTCAAATCATCCAGCACTTCTATTTCTGTTATTTGAAGACACTGATGCTTGAAGACACTACTGCATGGCTTTGCCAACAGACGTCCGTCTAGCCAAAACTATGGTTTTTCCAGTAGTCATGTATGGATGTGATAGCTGGACCATAAAGAAGGCTGAGCGCTGAAGAATTGACGCTTTTGAACTGTCGTGTTGGAGAAGACTCTTGAGAGTCCCTTGGACTTCAAGGAGATCCAACCAGTCAATCCTAAAGGAAATCAGTCCCGACTATTCTTTGGAAGGACTGATGCTAAAGCTGAAGCTCCAATACTTTGGCCACCTGATGCAAAGAAATAACTCACTGGAAAAGACCCTGATGCTGGTAAAGATTGAAGGCAGCAGGACAAGGGGACGACAGAGGATAAGATGGTTGGATGGCATCACTGACTCAATGGACATGAGTTTGAGCAAGCTCTGGGAGTTGGTGATGGACAGGGAAGCCTGGTGTGCTGCAGTCCATGGGGTCACAAAGAGTTGGACACAGCCCAGCGACTGAAGTAAACTGAACTGCATGGCTAATTTAAAGAACTAAATGAAAGAGGAAACAAGTCTTAGTTGTGAAGTAACAAAATCCACCTAATAATATATCCATCAGAACTCATACTTCCAAATGACTGCTTCCTCATTTAAAGTCTTCGAAGTCATCATCTTGACTACTATTAACCTATTCCAATGATGGTCTCATTGCTCAAAATATTTTTGGAATTCCTAGTTTGTAATTAGTTTCAAAACCAAACTGTTAATCCAAAATACAAACAAAACTCCTCAAAAACAATTCATCATTTCTAGTCACTTCTTAATCATTTATTTCACATCTCTCTCTTTTGTCAAAACCAAAATACATTATTCCATCTGGCTGCCCACATTATTTTTTTAAAATTCAGCTCTGAATGACTATTTTCACAAGGTTTTTCAGCATAACATTTACCTTTAAGTAAGACTGGATGGGTCTAAATCCATTTGCTGTCCATGTGAGCCTAATGCTATTTTAAGACTTTTTGTGCACAGATAGTATCTCTTTTTGTACAGATAGCATTATTTCAGTAGAGTCATTTTAAAGAGTAAATGACATCATCTGTGTAAATTTTGCTGCATACCTACACAAATTCTTGGTGTTATTTTCAGACCAAAATCATGTTTAAAAAGTGAAATGTTGCTATCACCTTTAAAGACAGTAAAAAAAAAAAATGTGTAATGGACTTGGAGGAAAACAACAGAGACAGTCTTTAAGTTCTGAGCAACATTCACTGGAATAAGCAGGTAACTTGCCTTAGAGGACTATGGGGCTTATTAGTCCTGGTATGCTGATTATTAATAGGTCACATTACTTACATTGTCTTGCAGACCACAGGTCATAAACTAGAGACAAGTTTTTGTCCTGCAGGCCTTCAGTGTTTGTTGAAAGTTTAGTTTCCAATCTTTCAAAATTAGGAAATCTAACTTAAAAAAACAAAAATAACTAGATTTGCAGCTTTTCTTATACCCACCCCCCGCAAGACACACACACACATCACGTGATCTGGGCAGTGTTTTTGCTCGGCAATGGTCAGTAGAGCTGAGGCTGTCCTTCAGAAGCACGCACTCGTCGCCAAGTCTTCACCAGTCTCCTACCATCCAAGTGGCCCTGAGACCACATCAAGATTTCCCCTGATCACCACATTTGAACTGCATCTTTCTTTACACTCGAGTGAAGAGAAACATGAAGCTTTTCTTATGCCCAGTCCAATTTCTGAATTTATGTTACCTGGCTGGCCTGTATGAACTGCGACAGACACATATACCATCATATGTTCTAAAGTAGCAAAAAGCCAAAAGTTAATCAATTTCCCTAAAATGATCCAATAGCAATACATTTACATTTTTATATGATATTCAAAGAGTATATGATGATGTTTTATGTGATGTCCAAATAAGGCAAAACAACTGTACTTACTCATAAATAGTTTTAGCATCTTCAGCACTTTTGTCCTTAAACTCAAGAAGCTCTTGAAGACTCTGGATATACCTAAAATGTAAATCAACCCCTTGTAAGGTTGTTCTTTTATATTTTGAAAGTCCGATATTATGAAAATGATCAAGTGGCATTTTAAACATTTCTTTACTGTTAATTTTTAGCAAATTATGATTGAAGTGAGATCTGTATACCCATTCACATTCAAGCAAAGTGCCTGACAGTAATTAGAAGGTACATTTTCTCCTAAAAGCTTAGGTTAAATTTGATTTAAGAATCTCCTATTTCTTTTTTCAGTTCTCTACTCTAAGTAGTTTTTAAGTTTCTTAAAATTACCACTGTACATTACAGTATAAATATACTGATGGTCATGGGAACTGAGTCTGTCACCAACAATTATGTGATCTTGGGCAAATGACTTAACTTGCCTTAGTCTCAGTAAAATGTGGAGGCCAGCTTACCTTGGTCTAAGAATCTAACTTAAATGTCTTTGTTTTAAAACCGTAATTGTAGATGTTACATCCAGTCGGCAAATGCTTATTGAAAGTCTACAATCTAACACATGGTTCTTCTAAACAACTGAACAAAAACACAAAAGTCATGAAAATGCACATTTTTAATTTACCTAAAAATACAATGGAGCAAATGACCTGGGAAAGGAGCAAAATGAGGAAAGTCAAATGACTCTCTGAAGGTCATGATGCAGAGCACAGTGGCAGCGAAGGGCCAGAGCCAAAACACCTATCGGTCAGTGACCTCTAGTGTAAGGTCTGCTTTGGCTGGACCTTCAGCTGCCATATTGTAGTAGGTGTCCAGGGGCAATGAAAGTGTTTTAAAAATCTGCAAATCTCCATGTTGGTTTGGAAAGTTGTTTCTGACAAACAATATGCCCTACTGCATGCCAAGGCATTCCAAAGTCTAGTGATTATGAGTCTACTCTTGTGACTTAACCCTTACTCTTCACTGGCAAGAACAATTATATTCAGAAGATACTGAAACCAAGCAGGACCCTGTGGGGCTCCTGGGCACAGAAGCCTTTCCCTGGCCCCCATTTCATATTTGTAGGCAACAGACTCCAGTCTCCATGATCTTCCTTGAGGTCCAAAGGGCAGGTTCAAACAGGTGCTCATCAAGGAAGAGAAAGGATGCAGAGACAAGGGAGAAGCAGCCAAGAAACAATAGTGCAGACTTGGGAGTCGGTCCGGTTTCACCTCAAGAGATACACATCTTTGAATTCTTTGATAGCACTAAAATGCCCAAACAAAAGAAAGATATTAGCATTTTTCATTCCAGAGAAGGTTTGATAATCTCAGGAAGCACATCAGGAGACCACCTGAGGCCAGATTAAAGGCCTGTAGGCCCTGCCTGTACCCTGATCATTATCAGCAACCTCTCCCTTGAACCACTGCTATAAAACTCCTCACCAAACATCCCCGGCTTGGGACACACAGTTTTTCAGGGCAAGATCCTGCTGTGTCCTCCTTTGCCTGGCAAAGCAATAAAGCTATTATTTTCTACTTCACCTGAAGCTCTGGCTTCAAGATTCAATTCAGCACCAGTGAACAGAGGCAGAGTTTTTGACATTAAATTGTCAACATCTACAATGTGTTAGGCACAGATATTTTAAAAGTGTAACATATTCTACTTTTAATGATTTTTTTAAAAAAGAAGGAATAAAACACCATAGAAAATTATCTGTCCTCCTTGCATCAGAGTTCCTAAACAAATGTCTCTTACTTAAATCACATTTCTAACTATTCCATTTTTGGAGTGGAGAGTCTCTGATTATCATTTATGGAGCAGTCATATTTCTTTCAGTTATTTTAAAAAGTTGACATTATATCAGCTTCTCCCATAATTATAATGCTTACAACAGGAAAGCTAGGATCTCCATAAATCATAATTGGGAAATGCCTTGCAACTAAGTTTTTCCATTGAAGACTGAACTCTGGCAAACTGTTTTGTTTGAAATGTATAGTGGTTAACAGAATAACACTTTTAATAACATTAACAAGAAAGGCTGTATACAGGTGGCCACATATGCATGCACACCCTTAATAACTCTACTGTCATTTTTTAGAAGGGAGATCATAGTTTCTACACAATTCTAGTAACTTCTAATTGTCTTTAAATGGTAGAATAAATATTCTAACTTTTGTGATTTATTAAGATATACTTCAATAAGATAAATTCAGTTTATAAAAAATATTTACACCCTTTAAGACATTTTATTAATCTGACTTCAGCATACAGCAGTAGAAACAAGCAAATCTGAGTTTGAATCCCAGCTCTACTATGAATGTTTTTGCCTTAGGCAAAGGACTTAATCTGTAGGTACCTCCATTTCTTCATCTGTAAAATGAATGCCTACTGGGCAGGGTTATTGACGTGATTAAAGGTAAAGTATATACATCTCTAGCTATCAACTTATGGTAGATATTTTTATTACATTATGAAATAACATCCTTGGAGATTTAATAACACAAATCTCAAATATAGTGTCTGTATTTCTGTGCATTTCTGATTGTTTTTTTAAAACCAAAAAGTAGTACAGTCCAGGATTCAGGTGACCAGGCCAGACACACCCAAACAGAGGAGGAGGAATGCTGCTACTACCTTGAGACACCATTGAAGAGTAAAGAAGAATTTGCTGTAACTTTGGGTAAAGTCTACAACTCCACTTAAACTGCAAACACAAGAACAGTGAATCTTACCAGCTCTGTACCAACTGAACTGATGGTGTCCTGAGAAGATTATCTGGAAGAAGACTTATTTCTTTCATTATATTTGCCAATCTCACAGGCAGCTCTTGCCGCAGAAACATAAATGAGGTCTTTTCACAAGCATTCACAGATCCTGAAACCAAATACAGTGTGAACAGCCGTAAGTGGAAGCCATAAGGCAGAGAAATGCAGAGTTATTTGGCAAGTGATATCATCACCATAATGACAAGGCAAGAGGAGCATGGGACAAGACAGTCCAGTCTCTAGGGCTGTGCGACATCCTGAACCACCTTCCATCCACACTGTAGAGCATCAGTGAGGTTATTTTCCTGTCTCCGTTATTCACAACTCCCATCTTAGAACTAAGACAACCTAGGCAAGTCTGAGCAAGGCACAGTTTGATTAACGTAGGACCTGTAAAAAGCCTATCCTCTATAACCTGTTGCTGCTATCATTTTAAAAACTTGTTTCCTAACTCTAGGTTTATGAGAAAAACCTGTCTAAGAAACAGTGGAAATTTTGACATGTTCTTGAGAAGATTCATTGAGTCCAGGTAGAACCACTATACTAATTGCCATAAGCAAACAGTAAATGAAGAGGAGTCTTTCCGGCAACAGAAAGCAAAAGCTGCCAATGCCTGCTCTGTCATCATCTTCAAGCTTCTTCCCCGTAGGTTCTATTCAATTGTCTGATTCCTGGAAAGCAATCTGCTCCTTCCTCCATTCCTACTCAAGATGCTAAGCAGAACAGCTGTAGAATCGCGTTTGGCAAGCAGTTCCACTTAAAGGTAAACTAAAAAGTCATGTTACTTCAGTGATGAATTTTAAACTCACTGATTTGCTCTTTTAGCAAGAGACAACCATAGCAAAAACTAGATTGTCAATAGGAATAATCGTATTAAAAAAAAACATTTTCTTGTGGAAGTTTAATGGCATACTTGGGAAAGGGGTCAAATTCACCCTCTTAATAACACTAGTCATTTTAAGGTAAAAACAAAAACCAAGAGCTTTGAGCCAAACAAAATCGACACTGTAAACCACAAGTTTAAGATTAAGTGGCTAACTACGCTGCTATCTTTCAAGCCACTCGTGATCCGTTGGTGACCAAACCACACTCACAATGCAGAAGATAACTCTTGTCTCTTCGAAATTTTGACTTGATTAGTTTTCCCATTTCACCTTAGCGCCCCGCTATAAGTCAAAGTTAAATGCCTGACTTCGCAATTCATCTGCATCTTTTCTAGAGAAAACCAGGAAGCACTCATCTGAGAAAGAGGAAAGTGGAGAATCACTGTGGTAAACAAACCCCACAGCATACTGTACTCATGCACTTTACACGTGCTGAGGACTGTTGTTGACGGAATGAATTGCACGGTTGGTGGAAACGCTTAAGCCAGTGGCAAGGAAAACATTCTATGAAACACCGGGCCAGTCAGAACCTGCTTCCCCTATCAGCACGCCACTTTTATGTAATCATCATATGCAAAACTGAGCATTTATCAGCACTCTGCAGAACCTGAACGCGACTCCCGGAGGTGTCAGCACACTCTCCTCTCTCTCGGGCTGGGCTCTTCCGAAAGGGCCTGGCTGTGAGCGCGGAGGTGCACACGTGCGCTGAAAAGCAGCTCGGGCCCCAGGCTTGTTTTTCAACAATACACGGGAAAAAGGCACACTCTCCCAGTTATCTCTCGGGGGCGCGGACGCCTGCACCTGAGCAGAGGGATCCGTCCGCGAGGGACCGAGGTGGCGTCCGAAGCGCCGGCGGAGAGACGTTGAGGAAGGGGGCGCGCCGGAGACGGGAGGGCACCCGCGCGGGCCGGGCCCGGGCCGGGTTAGCGGCCGCAGCTCCAGGCTGGGGTTACGCAGGAAGGCCCGAAGCCCGGGCCCCACTCACCGAAGTCCAGGAACTGCTTCATGGAGAGGGGGGATGGCGAGAAGCGCGCGTAGAAGTCCACTTGGCCGGGAACGCCGCGTTCGGGCGCCGGGCCGGAGCCCGAGTCCGAGGTGAGGCTGCGGCTGACGCTAGGGCCGGCGGCGCGCAGCCCGGGGCCCGGGCCGGCCGAGGTGGCTCCGCGAAGCAGCCGCGCTAGCCTCATGCCGAGCCGCGCCGGAGCAGCCGGAGCCCCGGGCGCCAGGTCGCCGCTCCGCCGTTCGGCCGGGTGGTACGTGAGGGACGTGGCGGCCTCGGGGGCGGGGAGCGGCTGTCACCGCCGCGGCCACCGCCCCCCTTGCCGGAGCCCGCTGGGCGGGGCCCGGGGAGGGGAAGGAGGCGGAGACAGAGGCGGGGATCGCGTGCGGACCGCCCCCGAGTCAAAGTCCCGCCCCCCGCGCCGCGGGGCGGGGCCCGAGCAGGTGGGCAGGCTTTCGCGTGGAGGCCGGGCAGCTACCATCCTCTCGTGGTGTGGAGCGCCCGGTCACAAGCCCTTTGGAAACAAATCCCACTTTCCTGCTTCCTCAGGTTTCCTGTCCTCCGCCGAAAAGCTCTAGCACAGGATCGACATCCGCTTCCACAGTGTCTTGCTTAGAGCATGTTCCAGAAACGCTCCAAAAAACAAGCCCATATTTTACAGAGGAGCAAAATGAGACCCCCAAAACTTTCAGAGCAGACCATTGCCAAACAGTGGTACGTAAGTACACATGGTGATCACTGTAGAATGTGGCGCTAAATAATAGTGCAACGACTCCCGTCCCAAGAGAAGAGAATTGGAGGCTCAACTTGAAGCTTTATCTACTGGCATTCTCGGCCTGGGCAGCAGTGTATACAAAGGCTCCCACAACTCCAACTGCCCTTCTCTTTAACTGTCTTAGCGTCACAGTTGATTGCTCCAACCTTTGCAGTTCCCAAATAGTGGATATAAGACTAGAGAATTTTTAATTTCGATTTAATCCCTCAGAGCTACAAAGGCTGTCTACCGTGAAAATCACTACCGTCCCTTCTTGTCACTGCTCCTTCTCCATATATCTAATCCCAGTGGTTTGTTATGTCTTAGATGCCAACAAAATTACTTTTCCTTGGGTATGTAGTTTAATTTAAAATATATATTTTATATATTATACAATTTTAAGATTTTATATATATGTGTGTGTATATACATTAATATTTACAGCAGTTATTGGTCTAGAATAACAATTCTATTCTCCATATGGTCCGATCTTGGGTTGTATAAAAATATATGTGTAAAGAATGAGATGAATGTCTTTTTAGGGTGTATTAGTGTTACTAAACTACATTCATTTGCCCAGCGTGCAGCACGCCACACTCTGAGATGCCAAGGTTTGCAGGGGAAAGGTTTATTAGTCATGAGGCAGCCAAGAGAGGAGAAGGGAGACCAAATCTTAAATTCACCTTCCCTAAGGGTAAGAGCTTGGGCTATTTATGGAACAAAGAAGTTGGGTGACCTGAGGCCTGGGGAAAGGTGATTGGAGAAGAAAAAGGTGAAGAAAATGGCAGGGTGGTATCATCTGAGGGTGGAGTGTTTGGCCTTCTGAGGTCAAGAGTTTCTCCATCCAGCACTCTAGCAGGCCCAGCTGAATGGTTGGTGGTCTCAACTGATCTAAACTGGGCAAGACTAGCTCCATGTTCCTGAAAAACAACTTTTGAAACCATTACTATAGTGACCCATCCATCAGAGATACTGCCTCTAGAGGGCAGCTAAAGGAGTAGAAGCGTAGAAGCTTCCAAGCTGATTGTCTAAGCTGCCTGACAAAGGGCATGCGGTGTGCAGGGACAGTTAAGGCAGGTTTGATCTGTGAAGTTACTGATACTGCTGATTAAGCAAAAGTTATAGTTTAAGGGATCAAATTGATGACTGCCCTCAGTTTCATTAGTCACACAGGTTTGGCTTGACGGAAAACACTGACCACCTTTACAGGTGTAGGTAGTTGAGGGTTCGGGTAGAAGCAGCACGTAAACATATTTTCCAAAAGTGGTGCCTCTGAGAATTCTTTCAGATACCTGTTAACCTGGTTGTTGTTACCATTTTGGTAAAAATTTCTTAGAGGAAGCAGTATGAACATAAGACTATGAGATAGGTAGAGAAAGTCGGAGAAGGCAATGGCACCCCACTCCAGTACTCTTGCCTGGAAAATCCCATGGACAGAGAAGCCTGGTAGGCTGCAGTCCATGGGGTCGCTAAGAGTCAGACACGGCTGAGCAACTTCACTTTCACTTTTCACTTTCATGCATTGGAGAAGGAAATGGCAACCCACTCCAGTGTCTTGCCTGGAGAATCCCAGGAACAGGGGAGCCTGGTGGGCTGCTGTCTATGGGGTCGCACAGAGTCAGACACGACTGAAGCGACTTAGCAGCAGCAGCAGAGAAAGTAATCAAATCTTGTTTATATATTTGCTGTCCTAGCAGCCATACTCTGTACCCTCCAAATGTGGCCTTCCTTCATCTATTCTACGAATATTTGTTGAAAGCACATTATGTAAAGTCCACCATCATCGAAGTTTCACACATATCTTCAAATATTAGACAGCCTGCTCCATAAAATAAGGATTATGTTTGCTCTGAGTGACCCAAACAGCAGATGGAAGACTTGGGGATAGAAACTGTAGGGAGACAGATCTCACCCACATGTGGAAAAACTTTGGTTACAGCCCTTTGACTGTGAAATGGGTGACCTTAGAGGAGGAGGGGGTTCTTGTCAATGACAGAGACTAAAGGACAGCTTTTTAAGGACGCTGTGGGGAGGATGATTGCAAAGCAGTGTGGTGCTATGAACACAGCCTGGATTCTGGTGTCAGATCCTCTTTCATGTACTGGTTATGTGACCTCGAGTGAACTACCTCTCTGAGCATCAGCCTCCTTCCCCAAAAAGGGGGGATACTGGCTGTCTCATCGGGGGTGACTGTGAATAGATAGTGTAGCCATCTGTGTTAGCACAATGCCCAGGATATACGAAACACTCGGATTCCATCTTTTCTTTTTTTTTTTTAACCATTACTGCTGTTTTTTAAAAAAATTATTTCTTTATTAGGGTTTGATCAGAAGCACTCACACACATTTTTCATGAAGCCAATTTTACCAAAAGTTTGGTAAAAGACAGTTTACAACTGAACATTAGCCATCCTTAAAATAGTCCTCAACTGTTCCGCAGCTCTGCTGCAGCCTCCAGTCATGTGGCCTTCCTCCTTCTCCCCTTCCTTCCAGATTACTCCCTGAGCTCTGAATTCTCCCCACACCATCATACACAGTATAATCAGCTTCCTCAGCATCAATTTGCGACTCTGCTGCTTTCCACCCGAGCATGTTGAGGTGCTCAACTGAATATTAACTTGTGTGAAAGCACAAAAACCAGGCAGAAAGCTTGGGATTTATTATGTCAAGGTTCGTTCAACCAGAAACCAATCCAAGTTTTCTTTTCTCCAAAGTATATTCACCAAGCTTCCACCCAACTTATAGAGGATGAGTATATAAAAACAGATGCAAAATTGCATCAGCTTTTCACTTCTTGGTCAAAGGCTGAGGATCTAGAAACTGGAGAGAATGTTAGATTTTTTCAGGTATCTGTTAACTTGACAGTTATTAAGACTGTGGTAAAAATATTTTAGAGGAAGCGATATGAGTGATATGAATGAATAAGATATGAATGAAGCAATATGAATACATAAGATACGTATTCAAAGGTAGAAAGTGATCAAAGGGTGGTATGTCTTTCATGAATTTTTACCAAAGGGCTATATTATTTAACTATGTACATAATGGACAAGGTAATGGAGAAGGAAATGGCAACCCACTCCAGTGTTCTTGCCTGGAGAATCCCAGGGATGGAGGAGCCTGGTAGGCTGCCGTCTATGGGGATCGCACAGAGTCGGACACGACTGAAGCGACTTAGCAGCAGCAGCACGTACATATAAAGTATAATTGTAATTTAAGTCTCTCTAAAAAAATTCTTTATAGCAGACTTGGGCTGGATTCTCTAAATTCACAGAGATTTTGTGATTATTGCCGGATTGATGTGACTGAAAATCATGGAGAAAGCAATAGGAAACAAGCTGAACTATGCCACCCTGTGTCCTTTATCCTGTGGCTTCATTGGGCTCAGAGGACAAGAGGAAAGAAAAGTGATCATTCATTCTCCTGCTCCTTCCTGCTGGGCCATGACTTCTGTCCCTTTTAAATATGGCCACAGCTCCCTTCCTGTGCCCAGGGAGCCCTAGAGGTGGTACCAGTTTCCCTCTCCTGTTGATTGGGCTGCTTCACTACCTCCATCGCTACTCTGCCCACACCTCTATAAAGAGTCCCTGAAAACACTCTTCAGTTTCCCCTTTGAATGCGCTACCATTTCCTGCCCCAGAACCCTGACTACTGCTTTACAAAGGTAACTTACAAAAGAGAGAAAATCATGACTTTCATGCAGCTATGAAATGAACACATCTCTATTGCGGTGTGTACTACTTTTAATATCCTATGATTTTATCAATTATATCTCAATGAAGCTGAAAAAATAAAATGAACACACTGAAATTTTAATTAACACTTTCATTAAATGAGAGACTCAGAGAAGATACTACAACCAGTTCAAGGGGAAGGCAAAAAAAATAGGATTACAGAAATGAATTTGTAAAGTGCTCTAAAACTGGCTTTTCCCCTTAGGAGTCAGGAACCCTCCACCTCTAACTGATAGAACATATTTGCATGGACATAGGCAAGAATATAGGTTTTTCCTGTAGTCATGTACAGATGTGAGAGTTCAACCATAAAGAAGGCTGAGTGTCAAAATATTATTGCTTTTGAATTGTGGTGCTGGAGAAGATTCTTAAGAATCTCTTGGACAGCAGGGAAATCAAACCAGTAGATCCTAAAGGAAATCAACCCTGAATATTCATTGGAAGGACTGATGCTGAAGCTGAAGCTCCAATACTTTGGCCACCTGATGTGAAGAATCAACTCATTGGAAAAGACCCTGATGCTGGAAAAGATTGAGGGCAGGAGGAGGAGAGGTGACAGAGGATGAGATGGTTAGATGCAATCACTGACTCAATGGACATGAGTTTGAGCAAACTCTGGGAGATAGGGGAGGACAGAGGAGCCTGGCATGCTACAGTCCATGAGGTCACAAAGAGTCAGACACAGCTTAGCAACTGAATAAGGCAAGAATTACATTGTATTACCTACAATTTACCATTATAAATAGCTCAAAGACAGTGAATCAGAATCAGACACCCTAGAAGCTCGTGCTCTGAACAGTCCATTGTATTCCACCTACATTTGCCTTCTGTGTTTAAGGAAGACCATCATTGAAGTAATTACCTGTGCTGCGACATGGAGCCATCCTGCTCACCAGGACTTGTTTCAAGGAAAACTCTGTATTTATCTGGAGGAGGTATTTGATAAGCTGCTGGAGTTGAGAGGGAGATTCCCAGGAACTGCTCTCAGAACAGCCTTGCAGGAATCAAGAAGAGGAATCCACTTTGCAGAGCTCAGGGAGAGGGGAGGTGGTGATTGCAAAGGCTGTTTCAAAAAGAGGGAGCTTCCTGAACCCTCAGTAAAGTTCACCGGGGAAAAAAAAAAAAAGATTGTTGAGACTGGGTCTTTTGTGCCTTTGTGCAAATTGGTAAAAAGGGTGAATTTTGCATAAGAATTGGAGCAGCATTTGCACTTGAGGAGCCTAAAGCAGTGGTTGGGTTGAAGGGGACTCTGAGGTCAAAAACCCCTAAGAATTTACAGACCTGGACAGTGAGAATTGTCCACTGTCCACTGTCTGGATCTGGACACGCTGGAATTTGCCATTTCAGCCAATTCTGGGGACAAGAAGTCTGCAGATGTCTGGATTATGGATGCCATCAGCATAATTCAAGTTCTTCTCTTTAAAATTTTGTTGGAGTGGGAAGCTCCAAATTTCTAGTTTCACCATCAATTTCCCTTTATTTATTTCATTTCATTTCTTCTAAGTTTTCTAGGTACCTACTTCTGGGGTTCACTCATTCTGTAAATGTTTCCTTAGACATGCTGTGTGCTGAGCAGGCACGATTTTAGGTTCTGGGCGTACACCACTGAACAAGGCATCCAGGTCCCAGCTCTTACAGGACTTCCATTCTGAGGGCTAAAGACAGAGAATAAATGTATACAATTATTTCAGAGAGTGCTACAGGCTATAACAATGATAGAACAGACCACTCTTTGTGTGTGTGTATGTTGCATGGAGGCTACTTTACAGAGGTCAGCAAAGGTCACTCTGAGATTAGGACCTTCAGAGGCCCTAAAATGAAAAACGATGTGACTCCTCCCACCATGAGCCTCAAAAAACCCAATCCTCCCTACTGCAAGACACAAAGCCCCTAAGCTTGTTGGCCTTCATTCATTCATAACTCTACCAAAAAAGTCTTTAGGTGGGACTTTGGATTATGATTGTTAAAGATTCTCTCAAAGCACAGAGCTGACTGCAGTCATCACCTCAGTTTGTGAATAACCACAGGCCACGCACAGCGTTAAGCCTGAAGTGCTAGTGTTTGGCTTCCTGACTGCTTTCCAGTCCACCCAGATGCCTCCCCCACCCTCAGGAGACCAACTGAAAGGCTTCATGAAAAGGTTCTTCTCCATTTGTTCTGCCTGAGGGGGTGCCCCCACTGTCTGTCAGGAACCTGTAACTGAAGATTGTGTAAAAAGCTCATGTCCTCTTCAGAACAACGTGAGTTGCCGTATTTCATTGATACTTTTTTGTTTCTTTCACATTTTAACACTTCATAAATCAACAGGGTCCTCAATTCCTATCAGTATGGATATTGACCCTGCTGATGTTTGATCATCAGAACTTGAAGACTGGGTATCTGCTGTCTGGAAGAGAATCCTGAACAGTGGAGCGCTGGCTTCAGAAATACTTTTTGGCAGGCATATTATTCTGAATTAATGTTAATTTGAAAGATTCAAAATATAAAGAAAAAGTTCTTGGAGAATCTTAACCAATTTATTTCACTTACATTTTCCTATTATATGCACAAGGAATAAGATAATTAAAATCTGTCTAAAGGTATCTACAAGCTCTTAAGATAAAATTTTCAAAGACTAAGAAAACACTGTCATTGGCAATCTTTTAAAATTCTTACTAGGACTGTTGGGAGATAATCCACTGTCTCTAATTCTACTGGTAATTGGGATTGTTGAGATCACCTGGGAACAGTGTTGGAGGCCAGAGAGAATCCCTCACAGCAGAAATATTTGAGATGACAATAGTAGAAGCCAAGAAAAAAGCACTTTCAAAATTGAGGGGGCGTTGGCTATCATTAAATATTCTCCAGCAGTCAAGTAAAATGAGAACTGAGAAGTATGCTTTAGACTTAATAGCCAAAAGGTGGGTCGTGGCTTTGGAACAAGGGACTTCATGAGAACAGTGATGAGGAAGTAGAGATGATAACTGAATAAATACAGTCATTGGAAAGGACCACTGTGGAGTTGGTTTATTTATAGGTTTTACAATGGGAAAGTCTTGAGTATGTCTAAATGCTGGGGGTGAGGAACTTATGAGGCAAGCTGGATATAAAGAAGAGGGAGAGGTTAAGTGCCGGAATGGGTCCTGGAGGACTGGAAGAGTTCTCCTCCCATAGATGGGAGGAAGGACACTTCTCTGATCGGGATGTGTTATCATTGTGTAAAAGAAATGTGTGAAATTGATGTGGGCAGACCTGGGCCGGAACCAAGGCTCCGTTACTTTCTAGATGCGTCACCTTGACTAAGTTGCTCACTCTTAGTGATGATCTTACTGAGCACTTTCTATGGGATAGGCACTAACCAACGAAATGGTTATTTTCTTAGACAATGCTGAAGCTGTTAGCCTAGTTAAGAGAACATGTGTTAAATTAGACTAGGGCTCAAATCTAGGCAGGAAATTGAGAAAATCCTTCTGTAATAATTTGCATATTTGTGTGTGTGAAGTAGGAGGTAAAGTATGCTTGAAATTAAAGGGAAAGGTGGGAGAAATTCATTGGATAAACCATCTAAGGAAAGGAAATCTGAATAACCACATGTCTTTTAATAATCCTTCTAGAGATGTGTTAGGGTTGATGGATTTTACTTATTCCATTATACTTATTACTTATTTATATATTTATATAATATATATTATATATACTATTATATATATTATATAAAATATATTATATATTTATATAATTATACTTATTTACTTAGGTTGATGGATTCAAACAGTGACAGACTTTATCTTCTTGGGCTCTAAAAAATCACTGCAGACGGTGACTGCAGCCATGAAATTAGGAGATGCTTGTTCCTTGGAAGAAAAGCTATACAAACCTAGACAGTGTATTAAAAAGCAGAGTCATCACTTTGCCAACAAAGGTCCATATAGTCAAAGTGATGGTTTTTCCAGTAGTTATGTACAGATTTGAGAACTGAACTGTAAAGAAGACTGAGTGCCAAAGAATTGATGCTTTCAAGGTGTAGTGCTGGAGAAGACTCTTGAGAGTCTCTTGGACAGCAAGGAGATCAAACTAGTCACTCCTAAAGGAAATCAACTGTGATTATTCATTGGAAGGATCAATGCTGAAGCTCAAGCTCCAATACTTTGACCACCTGATGCAAAGACCCGACTCTTTGAAAAAGACCATGATGCTGGTAAAGATTGAAGGCAAAAGGATAAGGGATCCGCAGAGGATGAGATGGTTAGATAGCATCACTGATTCAATGGACGTGAGTTTGAGCAAGCTCCAGGAGATGGTGAAGGACAGGGAAGCCTGGCTCACTGAAGTCCTTCGGGTCACAAGGAGTTGGACATGACTAAGCGACTGAAGAACAACAACAAAGCAGGACTATTTTTTTTTTTTTTTTTGGTAAGTTGGCTAAGGCTGTTTTCTGTTTGTTTAATCAATTTATTTAACTTGGATACTAATTACTTTACAATATTGTGCTGGCTTTTGCCATACATTGACATGAATCAGCCATAGGGGTACGTGTCCCCCATCATGAACCCTCCCCTACTCTCCCCCCCCCCCCATCCCATCCCTCTGGGTTGGCCTAATGCACTGGCCCTGAGCGCCCTGTCTCATGCATTGAACCTAGACTGATGATCTGTTTCACATATGGTAATATACATGTTTCAATGCTATTCTCTCAAATCATCCCACCCTTGCCTTCTCCCAGAGTCCAAAAGCCTGTTCTTTACATCTGTGTCTCTTTTGCTGGCTTGCATATAGGGTCATTATTTCCATCTTTCTAAATTCCATATATATGCATTAATATACTGTATTGGTGTTTTTCTTTCTGAGTTACTTCACTCTGTATAATAGGCTGCAGTTTCATCCACCTCATTAGAACTGATTCAAATGCATTCTTTTTAATAGCTGAGTAATATTCCATTGTGTATATGTACCACAGCTTTCTTATCCATTCATCTACTGATGGACCTCTAGGTTACTTCCATGTTCTAGCTATTGTAAACAGTGCCACAGTGAACATTGGGGTACATGAGTCTCTTTCAATTCTGGTTTCCTCGGTGTGTATGCCCAGCAGTGGGACTGCTGGGTCGCATTGCAGTTCTATTTCCAGCTTTTTAAGGAATCTCCACACTGTTCTCCATAGTGGCTGTACTAGTTTGCATTCCCACCAACAGTGTAAGAGAGTTCCCTTTTCTCTGCACCCTCTCCAGCATTTATTGTTTCTAGACATTTTGATAGCAGCCATTCTGACCAGCGTGAGATGGTACCTCATTGTGGTTTTGATTTGCATTTCTCTGATCATGAGTGATGTTGAGCATCTTTCCATGTGTTTGTTAGCCATCTGTATGTCTTCTTTGGAGAAATGTCTGTTTAGTTCTTTGCCCCATTTTTTGATTGGGTCATTTATTTTTCTGGAATTGAGCTGCATGAGCTGCTTGTATATTTTTGAGATTAATTCTTTGTCAGTTGCTTCGTTTGCTCTTATTTTCTCCCATTCTGAAGGCTGTCTTTTCACCTTGCTTATAGTTTCCTTTGTTGTGCAAAAGCTTTTAAGTTTAATTAGGTCCCATTTGTTTAGTTTTGCTTTTATTTCCATTACTCTAGGACATGGGTCACAGAGGATCCTGCTGTGATTTATGTCAGAGAGTGTTTTGCCTCTGTTTTCCTCTAGGAGTATTATAGTTTCTGGTCTTATATTTAGATCTTTAATCCACTTTGAGTTTATTTTTGTGTATGGTGTTAGAAAGTGTCCTAGTTTCATTCTTTTACAAGTGATTGACCAATTTTCCCAGCACCACTTGTTAAAGAGATTGTCTTTTCTCCATTGAATATTCTTGCCTCCTTTGTCAAAGACAAGGTGGCCATAGGTGCATGGATTTATCTCTGGGCTTTCTATTTTGTTCCATTGGTCTATGTTTCTGTCTTTGTGCCAGTACCATACTGTCTGGATGACTGTAGCTTTGTAGTATAGTCTGAAGTCAGGCAGGTTGATTCTTCCAGTTCCATTCTTCTTTCTCAAGATTGCTTTGGCTATTTGAGATTTTTTGTATTTCCATACAAATTGTGAAATTATTTGTTCTAGGTCTCCAAAAAATACCATTGGTAGCTTGATAGAGAGTGCATTGAATCTATAGATTGCTTTGCTTAGTATACTCATTTTCACTATATTGATTCTTCCGATCCATGAACATGGTATGTTTCTCCATCTATTTGTGTCATCTTTGATTTCTTTCATCAGTGTTTTTATAGTTTTCTATATATAGGTCTTTTGTTTCTTTAGGGAGATTTATTCCTATGTATTTTATTCTTTTCATCACAATGGTAAATGGGATTGTTTCCTTAATTTCTCTGTTTTCTCATTGTTAGTGTATAGGAATGCAAGGGATTTCTGTGTATTAATTTTATATCCTGCAACTTTACATATTCATTGATTGGCTCTAGTAATTTTCTGGTGATGTCTTTATGGTTTTCTGTGTAGAGGATCATGTCATCTGCAAACAGTGAGAGTTTTACTTCTTCCAGTCTGGATTCCTTTTATTTCTCTTCCTTCTCTGATTTCTGTGGCTAAAACTTCCAAAACTATGTTGAATAGTAGTGGTGAGAGTGGGCACCCTTGTCTTGTTCCTGACTTTAGGGAAAATGCTTTCAGTTTTTCACCATTGAGGATAATGTTTGCTGTGGGTTTATCATACATGGCTTTTATTATGTTGAGGTATGTTCCTTCTATGCCTCAAAGCAGGACTGTTGCCAACTCAAGTACAGAAAACCCAGTTCAAACTTCCTTAAGTAGAAGACCATTATTTTCTGAAGTCACTGAAAAACTTTTCAAGTGGTATACCCAAAACATCAGTGTGTCCTGCTCTCCTCTTCCTCTTTCTTCCTCGCCATGTTTCAGCTCTGCTTTTCTTGGTGTTGGGGCTTCTTGTGACACTTTATAAACTTCACAAAGCTGACTCCTTTCCTATTTCAGAAATGGACAAAGTAGCAGCAGGCTTTAGTTTCCAGTGGGGAAAATCTCTGTAATGAGCACCTCTCATTGCTTCAGAAAAACACCAGGGGATTGACCCTGATTTGCCAGGCAGGGGCCATGATTCCTGTCTGGGAAAATGGGAGTAGGTGTGGAGAGGTGGTACATACACACACCTAACATCAGGGACTGAATTAGAAGCAAGGATCCCCAAGGAAACAGCAGTTTCTTTCACCTAAAAAAGGGACGCTGGGAGGTAAAAACAACACATTATTTCCATGTTCTATAGACTGGTAGCATGTTTTCCTATTAATCACTACGATTTAATGAAGACAGTCCATGAAATATGACATTCTCTCACAGAATAATGATTCTTCACATTTTTATGTTTTTATTCCCTTCATTTCCTGATTAAGTCAGATAATGTACATACCCATTTCCACTCTCTTTTAGAGATTTAGAAAAAAGAAATAAGTGCTCACTTCGGCAGCACATATACTAAAATTGGAATGATAAAAGATTAGCATGGCACCTGGGCAAGAATGACATGCAAATTCATAAAGCGTTCCATATTTTTATGGAAGCAACCTAGGTGTTCATCAGCAGACGAATGGATAAGAAAGCTGTGGTACATATACACAGTGGAATGTTACTCAGTGGAATACATTTGAATCAGTTCTAATGAGGTGGATGAAACTGGAGCCTATTATACAGAGTGAAGTAAGTCAGAAAAACACCAATACAGTATATTAACGCATATATATGGAATTTGGAGAGATGGAAACAATGACCCTATATGCAAGACATCAAAAGAGACACAGATGTAAGTAACAGACTTTTGAACTCTGTGGGAGAAGGCAAGGGTAGGATGATTTGAGAGAATAGCATTGAAACATGTATATTACCATATGTGAAATAGATTGCCAGTCCAGATTCAATGCATGAGACAGGGCACTCAGGACCGGTGCACTGGGATGACCCTGAGGGATGGGATGGGGAGGAGGGAGGTAGGAGGGGGGTTCAGGATGGGGGACACATGTACACCCATGGCTGATTAATGTCAGTGTATGGCAAAAACCACTACAATATTGTAAAGTAATTAACCTCCAATTAAAATAAATAAATAAATTTAAAAAGAAAAAAGAAACAAGATTCACCCTAACATGACATATGTTTAATACCTTGGAGAATCAAGTTGATCTTGAAAGCAATAAAATATTCTAAATCCAGCATTAGCTAGAAGGCAGTTACAGCCCATGCCTTTTCTCTTTTAATTTCCTAGATCTTTTACCATTTTCTTTGGGTGAGTGGCCATATCAGCTGGGGTTCAGGGCATAAAGTAAAAACCACTCCAGGTATTACTGGCATGAAGGGATTTAATTCAGGAAATTACATGTATACAACACAGACTAAAGTAGGTTCTAGACAGGGCCTCTGGGGATAGTATCTAGAACAATGACTCATCTAGGGGTTTCTGGAAATTTAGGTGAAGGAAAATACTTGTGGCTACAATCCATAGTCAAAAACAGGAAACGAGGCCACCACCAGTTAACCCTTTCTAATACTCAGAAAGCTAGAAGACCCTCAACACTGAACCTTAGGTCTCCACAACCATGTTTGCTAGTAGAAACACTCACTGAGTCCACCTTGCAGATCTCAAATGAAGGCACATAATTCACAGAATCCAGTTCATGTGCAAAACCCCTAGCTGCAGGGCAATCTGGAAGAGAATTTCTAGCCTTCCAGCCCTTCTAATTAAAAGGTGGAATAGAAGTTGGCAAGCCAATCCACAGATATCTATCTCAGTGGGCGTAGGCATTATTCATCTGTTTTGCAGCAGGAGTGGCCAGGTTGTTTGCAGTGGCAACAGGCAAAGGGAAAATGAAGAATTGTTGCTGCTTAAGAAAGAAATTGTCAGATTGCAGAAGTTTAACTCTTAAAGAGTTTGGCTGACTTACTGCAGTCTTTTTGTTTTGTTACTGATTTAGAGAAGTCACTGTAACCAGACCAACATATTCTTGCTTCTGTGGGTCAGCTACTAGAACTGGCAGATTGTTCCCCAATCAGTTGTAAATGGGATTTTGCTTCTAGCAGGGCAGGTGTCTTAAAGGCATGACCCATAGAGTAGCCTAAAAGGAATGTTATCTATCCTGTCATCCTCACATATAACAAAGACTAAAATGTGCCCTGACTCTTCTTTATATGCAAGTTTGAGGATGTTAGGGATTGAAAGTTGTTAAAGGTAAGTAGACTGGTGTCTCCTTTCTAGAAGCCTAGGTTATAATCCTTCCATATACTGCTTTACAGATGCAGAAATTAAACCAGTAGGGGTAAACAAAGTGTCAGAGGAGTGACCTGAACCTTGAATGAAGATCGACTCCACAGACCCTTGCTACCCAATCTGTGGACTGCACCGTCTGGAGCTCATTAGAAAAGTTGACTCTCAGGCTCTTTTCCAAGCTCTCTGAAGCAGCACCTGCAGCTTAATGTCTGCAGGTGATTCTCAGGCATGTTAAAGTGTGAGGAGGATGGCTTTTAACCACTTTGTTGATTTAAGACTTATTAACAAAATGGCTATGGCTGTAAGCGCCCTAGAACTTGAGTTCCATCAGCAATTTGATGACACCTTGGAATCAAACAGGCCCCCAGTCTTTCTAGGGAAAGGTTCCCCTTTTATGGACTTGAGTCTTTCAGTCAATGCACTGTGACACGTGGAAAGAAGAAAAGGGAGTTATTCGGTTTTTTCTTGCACGGACAAATCTAGTCTAATATACATGATGTAACTCAAGCATGAATGGGCCTATGAGCACTTCCTCTTCTGCACAGCATTAGTAAAGGTATGTAAGCAACAAAACTACAACGTGCCTTCCCACTGCAGGAAACCAAAGAATCTATCGTGTGGGTAAAGAACTGAGGAATCATTCAAAAAAGAATCCTTTCTTTTTATACTCTTCCATTTCTGGAAAAAAAAAAAAAAAAATCAATGAGTCAGTACATAGCAGTTTCAAGATACCTACATATGGACTTTGTGTGCATGCTCTAAGGCCGCTTATGGTCATTGTATTAAGGGCTTGAAACAGTTTGATATAAGTCTTGTACAAAATGACCTATGTTGATGAGCAGTTTAAATGTAAGAGTTAGGCTCACAGTATTTTTTAGTGAAGGTTACTTGCACTTGCAGACTGTAGCTATAGCAGGTAAACCCAGGGGTATGAAAAACCTAGATGAGGAGACAGAAACAGTTAAACTATGTTTCTCCATCTGTGAAATGAGAAAGTAGAACTAGATTTCCATGTTTCCTTCCTATTTTAACATTTTATGGTTCTACATAACAAGTGTAATTATAAAAATTACATTTAGTGAACATTTTCTGATCCTCTCATTTATTCCTTTTAAGAACCCAAGAGATTGGTACTAATATCAATCTTACTTTACAAATAGAGAAACTGGGGCACAGACATGTCAGTCACTGGTGGGGGTTATATTCTAAGAGGGGAAACTGATTCACACCCTGGCAGTCTGACTGCAGCCTCACTCTTACACACCCTATGGCAATACGTATGGCAAATATGTCTCTAACTTCCAACCTCTTGTTACTGGTGCAGTGGAAACCTCACACACAGCAATAAGGCATTTCCACACAGAGGGCAGAGCCCTTGCCATAAATACTGAAGCTGTCCAGTGCTTTAGAAGCAGCTCTCAGCCTTAGCTACCCATTAAGAGTCACCAGGGAAGCCTCAAATAGCAGATGCCTGGATTCCACACTAAAGAGTTTCTGATGGAGTCAATCTGACATGAATTCTCGGCACTGGGTTTTTAAAAAAAAAAATGTTCTTTAGGAATTCATATAGGCAGCCCAGAGTGAGAATGGACTACTCCCAACTTTATAGGAATGGGGTTGGTTCTGGAGGCAAGTTCTGCCCACGTAGGACCAGGTACTGTCCTGATGTCTCAACCACTGATACCGTGACACAAGATTTTTAATTCTGCTAATTATGTAATGGAGAAGGAAATGGCAACCCACTCCAGCATTGCTGCCTGGAAAATCCCATGACAGAGGAGCCTGGTGGGCTACAGTCCACGGGGTTGCAGAGTCAGACATGACTGCCTGAGCACATTTATGTAAAGTAAACTACCTGTTTGTCAGGACCATCTGCTGTTTTGGATAAGCTTCCTGTAAAAGGGCAGAGCCAGTGTCTTATTTGTATGTGTGTCCCCAGAGCCTGGTAACATCCCTATAAATTTTATTTCCAATTGGGAAGGAAATAATGAAACCAGATCGAAGCATCTCCATATAACAAGATCTTGACAGGACATTCACTTAAATCTGCCGGTTACTGTTGAACTGAATACTTATCTGCTAGGCTTTGAGACAGGGAAAGCAGCATACTCTCTTCCCAGAGTTTGAGATTTCTTGGGGATGTTTGAGAAGGATAGTGTGTCAATAATGTGTGAGAAATTTAATCTGACCCCTGCTAATATGGATGTGTCTCTGCCCACTTTCATGACCCCAGCACAAGCAGCCTTTCAAAGAGATGCTCCAGGGTCAGGGCATTTAAGCTTTGCTGACTACCATGAAAGTCATACTTTTCCTTCACTCCAGTGTAGTCATCAACCATCGCCTGGTTAGCTTTTCCCTTTGTGGTCCACCTTGAACTGTGTTAGACCCATATTCTTGCCCTTACTTGTTTTATAGTTCACTCACCTGTCCAGAATTTAACCAGGAATCAATCCCTTTGTAACATTTCCCTCCTAAATGGGTCTATTGGTAACACCTCTGCAGACCTGACCTCAGCCACTGGCTCAGAGCATTCTCAGACTCAGACAGCTGGGCCAGAGAAAGCAAAACCTATCTTTAAGAGAAAGAAAAGTTACTTACCACTTGACCACAATCAGAACGAGTTGTGGAACAGATGCCCCCTGGCTTCACTGCAGTAGCCACTCTTTTGAAATCATCCTGAAGTTCATTTTCTCTCTGAGGCTCAATGCAAGAGCTTGGACCATGGAAGTCCAAAGGACGGACCACTCATCCTTGGAGCTCGAGGTACTGCCTTTAATCATTTACTTCAGCTTCAAGCTCATCAAATAACCCTTCCACGTTCCTGCTTTCTTAGCCCTGGGAATGTACTTATGTGGAAGCCAGTCAGCTACGACATTTCACCCTTTTCCTCCTTTAAAACGAAAGAGCCCATCAGTCCCAGCCTGTCCTCATTGTACCAGGGCTAAGTTTCTTACTAAGATGTTTTCATCCAGGGTAGAAGGCTGGAGCTAATCCTTACTTTCCTGGTCCAGACAATGTAAAGCATTTCCCACCAACATCTACCCCACATTCTAGAATATTCTCAACCACAGGGGCATGACATAAGCCATGACTCTGCATGATATGCTGCGAGGTTATAGCAAGTAATCTGCAACCAACAATTACGTATCAGTGTTCACAGATAGGTCCAAGGGTCCCCTGTATGAATACCGCTATCACACTCCAAGGCATCTCTCTTTTTTTGCAAGAAGAAAAGGAAACAGAGTCCCAGGAGTCCCATAAAGCACTACCATGACCTCTGCCAAGGGCATTTATGCCACAGCCCTAGCCAAACCAGTTACTGATGCTCCTAACCACTGACTACACATCATTGCAGTGACTTACACTGGGTATACCCATGGGACTGTGGTTAATAGTTCCAACCACTGGCCTGTCTAAAAAGTACCTATCACTCATTTCTTTAGGTGGTTAACATCACCTGTCTGGCCTTCAAAGAACTAACAAGGCTAAGACATAACGTGTAATACCAAGTACAATGGAAAACTATTCCCTAATACACTGGACATATAACACATTTTATATTGGAAAATTTATTCAGGCCAGGGCATGCTATATTGTCTGCACACTATATACATGCCTTCTGTTTATTAAATTGTGACAATCTGGCTAGAGAAGGTTCAAAAAGCTGCTTAAATTTAAATGAAATCCATTGATGAAGAAAATATTTTCTGACCTGTCAATTCTGCCTAGTCAGTGCTTGGTGATCAATATAAGGAGGCAGGTCACAGCTGGACTGCTGTCACAGCAAAAGTGTGTTCTAAGAAGAAAGCAACTTAGCCATAAGAACTTTTTTCTTTGTGCTGTGTGTCATTGCTAGCTGACACCCTATCCTTCACAGGCATAATAAGCCTTTGAAGCAGATGAATCAATGCTTACACACAACTCCCAATTTGCAGGTATCTTGAACAAACCACCTTTAAGATAATTTTCTTTTCAAAATATTCTCAACCAACAGTAAAGCCAAAAGAGGAAAAACAAATCACATTTACATTGCATTTTGTGGAGCATTGATAGCTTTGGCTGATCTGAGATTATTCTTAGTGTCCCATAAATAAAAACACCAAAACCTTTATAGTTCAGCTTGATGAAATAAAAAGAAAGGCAATTCAGGTTATTTATAATTCCACATGTACAATGCTGTGTTTCTAAGCCACAAACACTTTCATAAAAAAATTTTTATTTCACACTTTTATACAAATATCCACAGGTATTTTCTAATCATGAAATAATTTTACAATTCTAGTTAGTATAAAAATGTATCAAATGCAAACAGACCAGTGACTTGACTTGAGATGAGATTTTTAACAACTATAAACACCACTACATTCGTGTTTCTTTTGTTGGTGAACCACCCTTGCACCCCACCCCCCCTTTTAGGACATTCATTTTTATAACAAAGGTCTATAAACACTTTCAAAATATCAGCTTCTCAGCAACCTATAAGCCAGTGCACTGGGTTCCAAGTTATCTAAGCAAGAAACTGAGATTTTAAACATTGTTATGACCTGTTTTAGAGAAATTTCTGTAAACAAAATATCATCTGTAAAACTATTTTTGTTTTGAAAATTCCAAAGCACAACTAATATCTTAAGGGCATATGATTTCTGAAGAGAAAAAAAAAATGAAAATGCCAAAGTATCAATATCACATATAGCTGTATTTTGTTCTTTTAAAAGATTTTGATATGCTATTTACACTACAGCCAAACAAATTAGCACCTGTTTGTTGCTGTACCCCCTGTAACTTAACATTTTGAAGTATAGTAATTTTTTAAAATTTAGCTTTCCAGCTATTCAATCTGTATTGAATGTATATAATAATAACTTCCTCCTCCCTCCCCTTCATCTTTAAAAAACAATTTAAAGTTCTTTTCAGAGTAGTTAAAGTATTTTGGGGGATACAGACAGGGGAGGAAACAAAGCAAAAAACAGAACATTGACTCATTGATTAAATGATTCCAATAATATTTTAAAACGTCAAAGCCACGATGTTCAGACTTTTGGTATCAGGTATTCAGTAGTCTCACACTGGATCGGTTTGGGTCCACCATCGGCACTCACCGTTTCTTTCAAGTCCTGAATATACAGTATTTTCAGCAGTGACTAAACTGCGCTAAAGTCCAACAAACAATCCCATTATTTCCAAGAGTTCCTGATAGTTATAGCAGGAAAATCAGAAATATCACACAGGGCTCTAAACTAAAAAATATCTTCTGTCTTTAAGAATTAAACATCTCACAGTTAAATTCTGTTTCTTAAATGTTTTGGGTTTGGAGGGAGGGGATGAGTGCTGTCATGAAGGGAGTTAATAACTTAAACTTATCTGTAAAGTATAACAACTCTCTGCTATATTTATAAAGACTTACTATGTTCTTTAGGCAGTCAGTAATTGAGGTCCAACCAGTGACCTCTCATGTTCTGATTCTGATTGCTTAATCCAACCTGAAGGGCAAACTGGAGAATCTTTGGCCTGTTAGTCAATAACAAAATGGTTTGTAAAAAAGAAAAATAAATACCATATACAAATAAGTATAACTAGCATTCAAATCTGTTATGCCTGTGTGTTTTAGTGAAAGGGAAATGAAACCTGTGTGTATTTGGCGTGAGCAGGTATTCACACGTCTAGAAAATGGAAAAAGATGGCAGGATGGCAACATCACCTTCTATTGCACATTTAATTTATGGGAGCACTTTAGTTTGAACAAAGTTACCCTGATGGTATAGGGTTGTGATGCAGGACAGTCAACTGGCATCTTCTCCCGTCCTATGAGAAGAACGCTGGCAGAGGTGTGCCGAGGTTGGGACGGTCACTCTGTTGGCGCAGGGGTCATGGTGCCTTCTTCCAGCTACACCTTTGGAAGGATGTCATATAAGAGTAACCAGGCAGGCCCTTCCCCAGCACAAGTAAGTCAAAAACAAAAGCAACCCGGAACGTTAAATTAAGGCAGTTAAAGAAAAATCCATTCCAACAGCCTTCAATTTGGCTGTGCAAAACAGGAGCCTCGGGCTACGTAACAACATCCACAGTTAAAACTGTAGGCCCGTACTGTTGTGTAGTCTTTCTGAAATCAGTATTCAGATATTGAACAGGTTTTTCAATCCATCTGAGTGTCTGGGTTGGGGAAAAAATAAAGCAGTTTGGGTACTGTGAAGCTTTTCTGGCCTCCCTAGGAGTAGCTTTCATTTTCATTCCACTTTGTGATCCACTGTTTTTTTTCAGGGTTATCATTATATTTTTCATCTTGGATCTCTCGCTCTTCTTTCCGGATCCTTACAGCATGGTATCGGGGAACGCTATCATCGTACCTAGAGCGTTTAAAGAATCCACACTGGAGATGGGGGGAAAAGAAACAGACACAAATTAAGTAATTCCAAGAAAGGCAAGTCCACTGGATGGTAATATCTAAGCTTTCTGTTCAGCTGTGCCTAAATTTGGACTGGGACAAAGAATAAAAGACATGGTTTTCTTTTAAGAAGGAACTAATAGGTCAAAAAGAAATAGTAATAGTCGGTGAGGATAAACAGAAGAGAACAGCTGTAAAACTGGAAGAAAAGTCCCTTTTCCCATCTTGTCTGTCCATCTTATTATAGCAATGTAAGTTACCTCTAAGAGTTGAAGAGTTTATGAAATAGTGCTTCCATTTTTTTATAATCACCATACTATATGTAAAAGATCTAACTTTCAGATTACTAGAACATCATGTTAATTTCAAGAACAACTTTTTTTCAAGGCCATAAACCAAAGATTATTCCATGCCCCTCTTCCACTAACAAAATGGAAATCAGGTCACAAATATTTTACAAATTACTACTTTAAATGGGTGATTTAAGAATCTCCTCTCCTTCGAGGCTCCAGTACATCTTTCTTAATAGCTAAGATGTAATTTATACTGCCTGGATTTCCAAATGAAACTTCTAAACTAAGCTCTTTCATTAATAAATCAGGCAGTGACTGTGTCCTGCAATAAAATCATTCATGTACCACAAAGAATTTGAGGAAACTACCACTAGATTGAATTTCAGAGCATCCTCTAATTTCTTTTCTTTTTGGCAAAAATACAGCACTTACACTTAGATTATTAATGAGTATATATTTTATTAATCTTTAAAAACATATTCAATCTGATCCAAAGTAGGTTTTTATTGGGAACATACCTGGAAATTCTTAAGTCAGATTGAATTTTTTTAATGAATAAAATATATATGTATTTTTTAAAAAGATGTGTCTTTAATTTTTAAATGCAGATAAAAGATGGATGAGGAAGATACTTAGACTGGTTGATTAATGTGTTTACTATGTGACATCAATAGGCACAGAACCTTTGTTTTGAATGATGTTAAGCTATAAAAATGGCATGGGGCAAAATAAAATTATGTACAAATTTATCACTAAATCAGTGAGGGAAATGGGACAAGAATTTTTGTTCTAAGGCCTTTTCTATTTTCTGCAAAAAAGCCAAAACACCTATCTGTCACACAGTGTGACTATTGCCCCATTTAAACAAAGAAGAAATTGGGGTGATACATAAACTGCAATGGAAATGCTGGGATTCATCATGACAGGGCCATGGAAAGGGATTACAGGGGTAATTCTACCCTCTGGTGCCCAGAGAAATGGAAAAAGGAATTGCTGCCAATTCCTGTTTCCATGGAGTTACAAATAAGAGAAGCCAAACATGAACTTAAAGTCAGCTGAGACCCAGGGCTAAAAAAAATTTCTAGGAACATGGAACAAAATCAAACTCCATTACAACGTTTTGAATAAACTGTCCACAGCATTTTTATATTAAACTTTTGTAAACTGAAGGCCATGTTGGCAAAGAATCATCTTCTGAAGTTGACCACAATGTCTATCATGCCAGTAGTGAAGAGTTTGTTGTAATGGTCTTTGACTTGTAGTAGATATGCAGGGAAAGGAAGTTGCATGCTTAGCCAGCATAAAACAATTTCTGAGCAACAATAAAAGCATTCCAAGCCTTGCCCCATCATTTTATAGCACGAAAATCAAAAAGATGACAGTGAGAAAGCCTTCTCTTCAAGAGAAACACATGTTTTCAACATGCAACAGGTTAATTAGGCAGTCAACACAAGCTTCTATCTGTGGGAAATTCCAAAATGGACAAGAAATCTGGGATGATTTCTTATGCATCTTTGAAATTCCAAGTGGTATGCTACATACTAGATTAACAACACGTGGCAAACTGGTCTACAGTCGAGGTCTAACACCTCATATGTGTACGTAGATTGCAGTTTTCTTCATTGCTGTGGGTGATGTCTATTAACAACAACACAAAGTGACTCACCTGCAACGAAAGATTCTTTGTGCACTTTTTAAAAAAAAAACTAAGCTTTCAAGTGAAATAAATGAAATAAAATAAATTCAAGCAAGGTAAGCCAGTGTGGACATTTGGAAAACGTCTGTTAATGGGACACACACAGCAAGCTGTTGCTTTTAAAGTTAGCCACCACAACCATAGCAGGTTCCATAGCTAGCAATTAAAAAACATTGATCAATTACCAATTACAGAAGTAGATCAATACTACGCATCAGAAGTAAGCCTCTCTTTATCAGATGGCTGAGCATGGATCTCAGCCTTGTGATATGTGGCATCATAGTGATCTTTCTTATTTCTCTTGAAGAAACCACACTACAAGGAAGCAAGGTATTTAGTCAGTGTTACAGTGCTGTGTATAAAAGCTAAACAAAAGAAAAATCTCAGAGTTTAACCTGTTTCCTATTTACAGCTTGCTTACAAAGAGACCACTATGGATCAACCAAAAGGGAACAGACCCCATACCGTATGACACAGTGACATCAAGTGTGCTGTATACTCAGTTGTTAAGTCCTGGATGACTATAAAGACTGCATGGACTATAGCCCACCAGGTTCCTCAGTCCATGGAATTTTCCAGGCGAGAACATTGGACTGGATTGCCATTTCCTTCTCCAGGGACTCTTCCTGACCCAGGGATCTGCTTGGCAGGCAGATTCTTTACCATGGTGCCACCTGGGAAGCCAACTCTATTACCATAGGTCTCTGGTCAAATATTTATACGGATGACACTAGCAAATTGATTTTTCTATTTGTAACAAATCCTAAGGGCCAAAATCATTCTAAAAGGGAAAATATTTACATATCTGATCATAGTTTTGGGTAGTTTCTTCTTACAGGGCTTCCCAGGTAGCTCAGTGGTAAAGAATCTGCCTGCCAATGCAGGAGACACGGGTTCGATTACTGGGTCAGAAGATCCCCTGGAGGAGAAAAAAAAAAAAAATGGTAATCCACTCTAGCATTCTTGCCTGGGAAATCTCACAGACAGAGGAGCCTGATGGGCTATAGTCCATGGGGTTGCAAAAAGTTGGACACAACTGAGCACACAGTTTCTTCTTGCAGGGGATGTGGAGTCTAAAAATATGCAAAAGATTGACATCTGCAGTTTACTAATTCAAAGTGTAAAGAATAAATTCTCTAAGACTTCGCACAAATCCAAATAAAAGAGACACTGAATATTTTTCTGTCCTTTTCAGTGAATTTGATGGGATAAGTACCATCTACTTGAGGCCTTTGTGGGGTAAATCACAATATAAATTTGAACATACCATCATGAAATAACGATTGCTGTCACTTTCCCAAATTCTGAGCCACAATGTAACATTTACGTGGTAGTACTCTGTGCTCCTCAGATTAGGTCACTCTAAATGAGTATAGAGGTATAGGAAAAGACTGTCCTTGTAGGACCTCTTCTGGAGAGCAACAGAACTTCACATTCAGCTTTTGATATCAAAATAATTTCCAGAGCATCTCCTATATTGGCTGGCTGTGCTCAGACAAACCTACTATCTGAAGTAAACATCAGGTAGAGCTGGCTAACTTCCCATGGGAGGATGGGGCTTGGCATAATCAGATACCAAACTTCAATCACACAATTGGAGGACGCCCAAAAACTACCTCAAAATTATCTTGGCAAAAGGAAGTTACTTGGAAAAATAAAGCAAAAAGAGATGCCCAATATTTGAAGGTGAGAATATCTTGAGTCCTTGTGCATTATACTTGGGTCCAAAGAAAAGAAGGATAGTTTAATCCTAGAGACTAGTACTTGAGTTTCATCATCCTTTGCCTCTAGACCAGACATGTTTGGAAACCCCAAATTTCTGGCCTTTTAGAAAAGTAATACACTGCATATATAATGTCACAGTAATTAAAACATTAGTATTCCTAATGTTTTAGAATTGAGTAAAGGATAGAGACTATAAATATCCTCTCTTCACATCATGTCAAGTTGAGTTGCCAAATAAGTCATTACAAACTTTGTTTTGAGTTTTTTGGGATTGTTGACCAAAATCTGTGAATCTCCATTACTAACTGAGAATAACCCAAAATCTATAGGTGATAATTTTTGCCAAGAAAAGTATGTGACATCTCATACATTTTCTGTAATGTCGACTATTTACTGGTGGAAAGCAGAGGGAAGATACTACATTATATTTAAAGCACCAGACTCTAATGAAGTACATCATTAAACACAAATCTTCCTTATGCTTGATATAGGCTATGGTGACCATTTTGAGATTCATTAATTTCATGCTTTCCTATTTCCTAATCTAGCTGCAATTGTAATTAGCCCCCATGGCTGCCATGAACATTTCTTTTCAAAAGTTGAAATTAATAGGGATACAGATTCTGATTAGCATGATAACCAATTTGGCTTAGATTCAGAATTTGATCTTTAATAAAGAAACAGTCATAGTGGCAAAATTTTAAAAATTATTATCTGCCAAACATGCTATATTATATGTGAAAGCACTGAAATTTACACACTAAAGAAACTCCTTATAATATGTAAATACTATTCCTTTAAATATAAAATATTAGATAGGTATTCAGATATTCATTATATAATTCTCGAGTTTGCTGTATTTTTGGAAAAATTTCATAGAAAAAATGTTGGGAAAAAGAAACAATGCAAAATGTACTATCAGTGTTAATTTACTTAAAAAAAAAAACCTGAAATAAAGTTTATATCACAAAACTCAAGTGCCAGATATGACTTACCTTCCACAGTAAAAATACTAATAGACCAAGCATCAAAATCCCAGCAAGAATGGCCACTAGGATGATCCACCAAGGTACTCCTGAATGCTGAGCTACAGTCTTTGAGGGAAACACAGTCACACGAACCTATGGGGCGTAAAGGAAAGCAATACCATTACAAACTTGGGTGAGAATTAAACCCTGAGTTTGTATCACTAATTCTGCTTCCAGATATACTTGGTCAATGTAGCCTACAGATAGATGACATGTCTTCGGGTGTGAGTTCCTTTCCTTTAGTAATGGAATATTGCTTCAAGAGGCATTTCTTGGAGCTCTTTTCCCAGAATCTGGAAAATGCTGGATTATGTTTTGATGAAATAACTGCTTCTGTGCTATCTTTTATAAATTTTTATAATCAACAAAAGTAGAGAAAATTGTATAATGAACCATCATTTATTCACCAAGTTTCAACAATTACCCAGAGGGACACAACCAATCTTGTTATACCTACATTAATATAACCTGGTATCTTTGTGAGAACAATCACCCTCTCTTAATTAAGCATTCAACAATGCCAACAAAAGGGTCCATTTATGCACAATTAGCCTACATTCCTGACTCATATTTTAAAGATGTTATGAAATATAAAAGAGGGACAGAGCTCCATTACTGATACCATTCTAATTTTCCCTTAAGGTTGAAACCAAGCAGGACCCAGTGGGGCCCTCTCAGCAGACCAAAGCTTTATGGTTCAAACCTGAGAGTTACTTGGAACCACAGGATTGCGATGGTCATCTTTGAAAACAGAAGATTACCTCTTCCCCAGCACATAGCCCCTTCCTCTCTTCCCTAAGTAATCTCGGAACAAAACCTGAGGAGTTAGTTCTTGGGGACATGAGTTCACCTTCTCCCCAGGATTGCTAGCTTCCTCAATAAAGCTCTCTTTTCTTTTACCTAACACTTGTCTCTCAGTATTGGATTCTTGGGTTACGAGAAGCCAAACCTGAGTTCAGCAACAGGATTGCAAACTAAAGACCCTCGTAAAGAATAAAATTTCCTGAAATGACTCGGTGTCATTTACTATGACAATGTGTACAGACAAACGAGACTCTGGATTCATTCAGAGGCAGCTTACAGCTTTAAGCACCAGCTGATGAAAAGTTTAAGCTATAAACACTTGATAGATGGCAAATATCAATTGAATAGAAGTGTTTATTCAGAAATCTAAAAAGTTGCTTATGGTAATTTGCAACAACTTGGTTATGTGAGCTTAGAATTCAAGTGGATTTCTGTGATGCCAGAAAGTTTTTTCTCAGGAAACTAATCTTCAAAGCTTATAAAAGACCTGGTGAAAGCTACAGATATGATTTTGTAAACTATACTGATTAGTCATCTATCAGTTTGAAGTTTCTGCAATTTTAGAATTTAAAGACTATAAAGTGAAGGGTAAAGAAAACTTAAGAGGGAACAATTTAACTCCTAAGAAGTGTTTCTAGTTAAGTATTCTACATTAGTATTGAATTCTGGATGCTGCCTAAAATGCTTCCATGTCTACACTGTGATTCAGTACTACTATCCTAGAACACTTGGGGGAAAAAAAAAAAACCTCTTAAAGTATTTCTATCTAAACTAGAAAACAAGTTTTCAAACTCTTACAGAAGATACTTAAAAGCAAGAACTGCTTTTCTTTAAAGATCTTTAATAGGAACAGAATTCACATTAAGAGTTTTCTAAGCTCTAACCACATAAACACCTTTATCAGCTACTATGTTTCCTGTTATGGTCTCAATGAAGTTTCACTCAAGCTCTCAGCCCAGGGGAGAGCCTCCTGACTCACTTCCTCTTGCCTCCCTTTCCCCAACAGGTGTCCTAGCTTTAAGCTGAAACAACTCTTTCTTGAGATTACTGGTTGAAGCAGAGAGGTACCCATGAAGTAGGGAAGAGAGAATGGTGAGAGACCAGTAAGGAAATAATACAGTTGATGTGCGTGCTAAGTCAGACAATCCTAAACTAAAAAGATTACTTCAATTAGCCTATGCTTTATCTTGGCTTCCCAGGAGCACAGTGGTAAAGAATCCGCCTGCCAGTGCAGGAAACACAAGAGATGCGGGTTCAGTCCTTGGGTCCGGAAGATCCCCTGGTGAAGGGAACAGCTACCCACTCCGGTATTCTTGCCTGGAGAATTCCATGGACAGAGGAGCCTGGCGGGCTACAGTCCATGGGGTCGCATAAAGTTGGGCATGACTTGGCAGCATGCACACACATATGCTTTATCTCATTTAACTTTGCTTCCCTAGTATGTAGCATAGGCAAGCCACACAGTATCCCTGGGGCAAGGTGATGACTTGGAAGGGCCATGCTCATTTTTAACAATAAGCTCTGATGAAGCCTTTTGAAGTGGACAGCGCACACTGGTCCATAGACAGAGGAATCAGCCCTATCACCGCCATACCAGTCTTTCAAATGGATGATCCTAGAGGGAAACCACACCCCCAAATGGCTGCAATCTGACAGCCACAAGGGCTCAACAAGGTAGTTTTTTATTTTGTGGGGTTGGGGGTCGGGTGCAGTGTAGGCAGGAACTCAGCTGAGAGCTCTAAGCCCCGGGTCTGGCTACCATTCAAATCAGATCTTGGAGCTTTTTAGAAACTAAAACAAGTCACTGTGCCTCAGACTGAGGGCTAATGCTAGGCTCTGGGCCACACTTTTAAGGGTCAGATGTGCTCTGCAAATCCAGTGTGTGTGCAAGGCCACGCCACAGGAAGGCAAGAGAGGCCGGTCAGCAAGATTTTATTGTTTGTTTCCTTGAACTGTCAACTCTGTGTGGTGTGTGTGTGTGCACGTATGATAGTCATTCTCCAGCTGGGGCTGAGAATGGGGGAGGGGAGTGGAGCTGGCCTTAGAATCAGGTGGGGGCAGGCCAACTATGAGCTGAGATTCCCAGAGCTCTGGACACCTTGTCTCATCTCGTCACAGCAACTGTTACTGACAAACAATGACAGGTTCAGGCGAGTAGAAACTACTCCAACTTCAAAAACAAACAAAAAAATTGTTTTGGTTGCATTAAAATCTAGGCATTTCCACAGGGATGACCTGTGCATGTGAACCTCATCCATCATGTGTCCATAAGAGGAAAAGGGTTTAATTCTGCTGATGCATTAAATTCCATCACCAGTGAGCAGTGCTGAGACCACATGAGCTTGCCCCCAGCCAAAACTGTTTCCCTAAATCACTCTTTAATGTAATATCCTCCACTCTCATTGAACTTTAGTATAAGATATTCACTCAATGAAGGGATTTTCATATCTTTTATGAAACTATTAAGGAAACCATCCCCTTAATGAGTGTTCTTCATATTAGAAATTCATCTTATAGAAGAATCCACATCTCAAGTTCTTCTCTGAATTTAGAACCAAAAAATGAAAATCTCCTCCACCCTGAAGAATAACATGCCTACTTCCACTTATCACACTCTTTCTCATCTTTGGCAGGCAGGAAGTTTACCCACTCTCTTCCTATTCCTTAGGAATGAAGTTCAGTTCAGTTCATTCAGTCGTGTTCAACTCTTTACAACCCCATGAACCACAGTACGCCAGGCCTCCCTGTCCATCACCAACTCCCAGAGTCTACCCAAACCCATGTCCATTGAGTCAGTGATGCCACCCAACCATCTCATCCTCTGTCATCCCCTTCTCCTCCTGCCCTCAATCTTTCCTAGCATCAGGGTCTTTTCAAATGAGTCAGCTCTTTGCATCAGGTGGCCAAAGTATTGGAGTTGCAGCTTCAACATCAGTCCTTCCAATGAACACCCAGGACTGATCTCCTTTAGGATGGACTGGTTGATCTCCTTGCAGTCCAAGAGTCTTTTCCAACACCACAGTTCAAAAGCATCAATTCTTCGACACTCAGGTTTCTTTCTAGTCCAACGCTCACATCCATACATGACTACTGGAAAAACCATAGCCTTGACTAGACGGACCTTTGCTGACAAAGTAATGTCTCTGCTTTTTAATATGCTCTCTAGGTTGGTCATAACTTTCCTTCCAAGGAGTAAGGGTCTTTTAATTTCATGGCTGCAGTCACCAACTGCAGTGATTTTGGAGCCCAAAAAAATAAAGTCAGCCACTGTTCCCACTGTTTCCCCATCTACTTGCCATGAAGTGATGGGACCAGATGCCATATCTTAAGTTTTCTGAATGCTGAGCTTTAAGCCAACTTTTTCACTCTCCTCTTTCACTTTCATCAAGAGGCTCTTTAGTTATTCACTTTCTGCCATAAGGGTGGTGTCATCTGAGGTTATTGATATTTCTCCCGGCATTCTTGATTCCAGCTTGTGCTTCCTCCAGCCCAGTGTTTCTCATGATGTACTCTGCATATAAGTTAACTAAGCAGGGTGACAATAGACAGCCTTGACATACTCCTTTTCCTATTTGGAACCAGTCTGTTGTTCCATGTCCAGTTCTAACTGCTGCTTCCTGACCTGCATACAGGTTTCTCAAGAGGCAGGTCAGGTGGTCTGGTATTCCCATCTCTTTCAGAATTTTCCACAGTTTACTGTGACCCACACAGTCGAAGGCTTTGGCATAGTCAATAAAGCAGAAATAAATCTTTTTCTGGAACTCTTGCTTTTTCGATGATCCAGCAGATGTTGGCAATTTGATCTCTGGTTCCTCTGCCTTTTCTAAAACCAGCTTGAACATCTAGAAGTTCACGGTTCATATATTCCTGAAGCCCGGCTTGGAGAATTTTGAGCATTACTTTACTAGTGTGTGAGATGAGTGCAATTGTGCAGTAGCTTGAGCATTCTTCGGCACTGCCTTTCTTTGGGAAGGAATGAAGTAGGGATATGTAAGTACAACCAATAAGAAACTTCCTCCTTCCTTGGCTGAATTCAACAAATCTCTCCTGGTTCACTCTCTCCTGTGTTCATTCAGTCGGGTTTGACTCTTTGGGACCCCATGCACTATAGCCCACAGGCTCCTCTGTCCATGGAATTTTCCAGGCAAGAATACTGGAGTGGGTTGCTGTTTCTGACTCCAGGGGATCTTCCTGACCCAGGAGTTGAACCTGAAATCTTTTGTGTCTCCTACATTGGCAGGTGGATTCTTTACCACTGCACCATGTGGCAAGCTCCACTCACTGTCTCCTAGACCATGAAATTCTTAACAATTGACACTATCTTATTCAATTTTGCTTCTCTAGCACATTTGTGGGGAAGGCTTCTCTGGCATTTCTGCAGTGCGTCCGTGGCTAATTGGCTTGTTAACTGGATCAATTTAATTGATGCTAGAATTTTAGTAACCATCTTATCTGGTTCAGTTAGGTGACCAGCTCTCCCTGACTTTTGTTATAACAATATCTTAAATGTGTTTTATTAAGAAATGAACACAGGTGGGAAGGAGGTTCAAGAGGGACAGAACATACGTATACCTATGACTGATTCATATTAATGTTTGGCAGAAACCAACACAATTCCATAAAGCAATTATCCTTCATATAAAAAAATAAATATTTTAAAAAAGAATTGACACAAAACTCTTAAAAGACTGTTTGGGTTATAAGGAAACAAAGATTTTTTTATCTTTTTAAAGCCAGGATTAGAGTAAAAGCAATGGGAAAACATATCAACATTAACACCAAAGGACAAGGCTGAATTATTCAACCTCCTTTGCTTCATGTCCAAAGAAAAATAATCTAGACACTGGAAAAGACACAGAATCAAGATAAAAGTGAAATTAAAACCCTCAGCAAGTGAGGGAATAAAAAATGAGGGCATATTGACACTTGAATTAAACTTGAATCTTTAGAAACCCCCAAAACTACACTTTAAAATACTAGAGAAACATGTAGACATGACAGCTGAGCTATTGTATCTCAGAAATCAGTTAATAGAAAAGGTAACAGAAGACTATAGAGATTAAGAAGTCTCTGTTTTCAAAAGAAATGGGTTCTAGATATGAGACTAATCCATTTTCAAATCTACCAATTATTAAATAATCAAGTAGTATTATAGCAAAGATTCCAATTCCCATTAGTAGCCATGGGCTCTCAAAGCCCTGAGAACATGAAATGCCCAAGAGAACCTCGTTTGCATTTGTGACCCAGCCACTAGTCCAGACACCATGGCCTTCAGTTCCATCATCCTCAAGAAAACAAGAGCACTTGATGAGAAGTCACGAGCCCAGGGTCTGGTCTTACCTCCACCCCACATGCTGGTCCTGTGACCCTGAGGGACAGACAACCTTCCTTGGACTCAAGTTTTCTCATTTGAACTTGAGATTTGGGGACTTCATGGGGAGCAAATATTATAGAGTCAAAGAATAGGGGCCCAGAAGCCAGAATGGTATAGATTTCAATCCAGGACCCCAAATGACATCCCCTGTCTATGCCTGCTTCCTTTTTTGTAAAGTGGGTACAATGTCTACCTTGGCATTCTCCTGCAGTTTAAATGATAGTATATGGGTAAAGCATCTAGTAGATGGCAGACATTTAATTAATGCTTTATTAATATTGGTTTCTTCCCTCTAAAGTTTTCTTCTCTTTGAAGCTCAGTGATTCTCAGGATTGCTGATTAACAGCTATAGAAAGTTGTAGCAACTGCCTTTAGTCAGAGAGGGAGAGAAAGGATTCTCAGGAAGGGTGTGATTTGACGGTCTTTATGATGCCTTATTAGTAAAGGTAGAGGAAATTCCCTGGTGGTCCAGTAGTTAAGAATTTGCTTTCCAACGCATAGGATGTGGGTTCAATCCCTGATTGGGGAACTAAGATCCCACATGCCAAGGGGCAACTGAGCCCGCATGCCACAACAAGCCTGCACACAGGGAAGACTCAGTGCAGCCAAAAAACTAAATTTAATTTAAAAAATTTTTACAGATGTAGAAAGGTAGGAGTAACCTGTAAAGACAACATTAGGTCAAGATGAGGGTACATCCTGGGACAGTCCTGGTTTACACCACATGCCCCAGCATCCTGCCCAGTTTAGCACTTGCCCAGACAAACGTTTGTATTCTAGTTGAGATGATAAATTTTAATTAAGGGTTGCTATATTCAAGAAACCAAGGTCATCAGGGAGACACACTGGATTTCAGCTGGTCAAAGGATGGAAGCCTAGACATTTGCCTTAAGTACATCAGTAGATCAGCTTTACAACAGAAATTCTTCTCCATTCACTCTCTTGCAAAACACTCCCCCCTGTGACCTGCAGTCATTTACTTTGAGAGCCCAATACAAGTCCCTGTGGGGCCAGACTCCCCACCCCCAACTAGGAACCCCTTACTATACACAAGCTTCTGCTGCTAGTCCTGGTCAACAGTTTTCTTAATTACCTGGATGAGAACACCCAAGACATGCTTCTTGGTTTTAAAAAAGATAAAGCTTGCAAGGAAAGAAAGTTATCAGAGAGCAAATGATCAAGATTCAAAATTACGTTCTAGGCCCAAACAACAGACCAAAAGTAAGCCACACAAGATGTGAGGATGAACTCAAAGGTGTGCAAAAACTGCTCAAGGGTGCGATGTGGGAAATATAGTTTGACAGCACATTCAGATGAAAATACCTGGAAGTTTCAGCAGAACACAAACAGAAAAATAGTAGCTGCCAGAAAAGCAAACCATCTTCAGCAACCATTTAAAGGCCATATTTTAGGCTGAACTAACAGAAGCTGGGAGGCTGTTAAAGGGAAACTTAAGGTGAACTGGGCAGACCACACGTCAGCTCTCCTTCCTGGAGCTGGCCCAAGAAGAGACGAGATCTGGAACCTGCTCAGCTGCATCAGGCAGGACAGATAATTGAAGAGCTGGGTGGTCAGCTTTGAAGAGAGTAAGAGAGATACGTCCAAGAAAGTATGACAGTTTCCTTCAATTATTTCAAAGGCTGCTACATGGCCGAGAAGGAGGACTTATGTTGGGACTTGTTCCAGGGGGCATAATCAGGAACTGATTTTAGAAGATTTAAGTCTCAATCCCTATAATAAGAGATGGTTTCTAATAACCGCCACTGGCCATACACTCCCCCCACGAGCTCCCCGCTAGCGCAGTGAGGATACCATCAGTGGGAGTACACCAACATTGGCATTGCCATTGGCATGAGGGGCGGTACGAGATGTGGGATCTTTAAACTAAGGAGGTGCACCCCTCCTCTCCTTGAGCCAACAGCTCTCAAATCTGTCCCATCCACAGCAGAACGAGATGACCCGAGTCACTTCTTTCTTCCATGATTCTACTGAAATACAACTTGGGGTGGGTACCACCTTAAGACATGATTTGCTTTCTCTTTAAAGGGAGTATCAGTGCCTTGAGAGACATAAGTCCAGAACAGCATGTCCTCAGGCCATGGGCATGGGGTGGAGGAGAGAGATCAACTAAGTGAAGCCCATGGAATCCTAACCTGAGTGCCTGCGTTGGGCAGCTTGATATTCTCGGTGGCGGCAATGACATCAATGGAAGCCCGCACGAGAATGTCCAAGTAGTTCATCTTGGAGTATTCCTGTTTGGAGACAAAGTGAGTGAAAGCGTGAGTGAAAAGAGAAATGTTCTAGGAGGTGACAGACGGCTTCGGACACAGCCTGCGGTGGGGTCACACCTCTAGAAACGTGCTGTTCCACAACCTCGAGCGCAGAACCAGGGAGGCCTTGCTGTCCAGCCCTCGCAGCGGGCACTTGATATTCACACAGTTCACATTCACACTGCAGTTCTGGGGTGAAAAAGAAGAACAGGAGTTACAGCACAACGGTCTGGGGAAGGCCTTCCCGCCACCTCCTGGAAAACTCACAGCTCTTGAAAAATACTCACAAGGGTCTGATATTTTCTTTCAGAAAATAAAGAAAATTTTCTGCCATCATCTGTCTGTCTTTCGGCAATTTCTCGTTTCCTTCTTGAGTTGTGAGCCTCCTGAAAAAAATTACATCTGAAATACTTCCACCAAGTCTAATTTTTGGCATTACTGTACAAATTTCCAGAGTACACCCTCCCAGATTATGCCAAATTCACAACTGATAATCTTCACCTTTCTCCCAGCACCAAGGTGTGGAAACAATTTAAGTGTAAGATCCACAAAGTGTTAATTACCAACCTCACTTCAACTTTATTTTTCAAGGTAATTTTTTTCATTCCAACCTTAAAACTCAAGAGACAAAGGCTTTCTTTATTCCGCTGTCTCCTCACCAAACTGTGAGCATCCTGAGATCAGGGACCAATCTCATTCCTCTACCCCTAAGCACTCAGATCGGTACCTAACATAACTGTAAAAAGTCAGCACATCCTGAATGAGTGACACGGAATGAGGAAAACGGAAAGTAGAAAAGATTGAGCATGATTTATTCAAAGGAGAATACTGAAAACTAAGCCAAGGAAGATGCTTTAAAATTTCATTTTTCGGACTTCCCCAGTGGTACAATGGATAAAAATCCACCTTCCAATGCAGGGGACACAGGTTCAATCCCTGGTCCGGGAAGATGTCACATGCCTCAGAGCAACTAAAGCACATGTGCCACAACCACTGAGCCCACCCTCTAGAGCCTGCCAACTGCAACCAGTGAGCCCACGTGCTGCAACTATGGAAGCCCATGTGCCTATGCTCCACAATAAGAGAAGCCACTGCAAAGATAAGCCGGTGCACTGCAAGGAAGAGTAGCCCCCGCTCACCACAACTAGAAGAAGGCCCATGAGCAGCAACAAAGACCCAGCAAAACCAAAAATAAATAAATAAACTGCATTTTTCTTAAAGATTAGGAATAATGGACCATCTTGTTTCTCCAAGTTGATGAATATAAACCACCAACTATGAACACTGGTCATACCCAGTCACCTTAGGATTTAAAAGAAACAGATGTGCAATAACAAAGCAAGTCTTTATCAAACTGGAGCATAAATGATAGACCAGATAGTTACTTAAGTGTGGAGCAGTACAGAAAGAGGTTAACAGTGCAGACTTTGAAAACAAGCAGGGTTGTGCATGAATGCACTGCCCTCATAGCTACTGAGTGACTCTGAGAAAGTTAATCTCTCTGATTTTCAATGTCCTCATCTATGAAATGGTGGGTATGAGAAAAATACCTCATCAGACGATCAAGAGAATGAAATGAGAAAACGCAAATCAAATGCTTAGCATGGTGCTTGAGATATAACAAGCACTCAATAAATATTTTCTATTCTAAAAAGGATGAAAAGTCTTCAAGGTCACTTGCTAAGGTGCCAGTATGTTCTGTAATGCTTGATTCTACTGGGAACTGACATTGGCTGGCCCATCCCCAGGGCATGTCCTTATATGTCACACTGGGCCTTCAAACTTCAGAAAATGTCATTTGCTTCAACATGCACAAAATGACCGTGACTTATATGCCACAGTGGTGATTAGGATTTCTGCCTAGTCAGCAGAAATCCTCAGCCTGACTTGGTTACTCACAACAAAACAGAAACTCTGACACCAAAGGAAAAAAAATTCAACATGCCAGAATGTGTTTCCCAGGGCAAGCAATGATGTCCCCCTTCTCTAATATTAACATATATGGAGACATGAGAGAGATCAATTAACATACCGTCAGTTTCAGGAAGTTTATTTCACCTTGTGGCTCACAAGTTATTTTTTCCAATCCTTTTGATTCTACTTTCACCAAATAAAGCAACCATTTGCCGTTGCTAATTTCTTTTGGCCACTGGATATTCAAGGTTGCTGTGCCGAGGTTTTTAAGAGGTTTGCCCAAGTTAATTACCTGTTAGAAAATAATATGTATTATCTCAGTGTAATTCTCTCAACATAAAATTAGGTAAGCAGTTCCTATTGCCAAGAAAAAAAAAGCCAAAATATCTGGTATAATCCAACAATAAAAGCACAGGCTCCAAAAGTGGACTTTGGATAGGGCATTCAAAATAGAGATTTGTGTTTAAAGATTCTTGTCAATAAAAATAAGGGGGAAAAAAGATCAAAGAGAAATAATTGTTCCCTCAATTCAGGAACAACTTTTGTGTGCAACAGAATCTGCCAGGCTCTCAAAATGCCCAGGGAAAAGTCACGTGTGTTCTTGTGTCACTCTGTAACCACTCTGCCTGGCAGGTGCCAAAGCCAGTGTGGTGCCAGTGCAGCCATCGGCTGCTTCTGGGAAGCCCCACCTACTGCAAAACTGAAGCTGCCTCTGTCCTGACTACAGGGTGGGGGCTTGGGATAACAACTGAGAGACCCGAGTAGGGCCGTTCTGGCAACCATGAACCCATGAGTCCAAGCTGGGGACAGGGCAGGGAGCAACTCCGTGCAACAGACATCAAAAGAGTTTGTGTGAAAGACCACTCCAGAACCCACAGACCTCTTTGCAGCCACATCTGCATAGGTGTCATAATCACCACCACCCACTAGCTGTCTCAGTTGTATCTGTAAAGCTAACAGATTCTTTCAGAGGAGAATTCCACCTCTTCATCCTGCTAGAGTCAAGGGTGGACCCATTTTTGCTATTTCAGACTCTCACCTCAACAACGGTCACTGTGCTTTCAGGAATATGATTTGAGCCACACAGACCTGAACCTGCGTATAAGTTATGAGTCACCTCTGTACCATGCACTTATGTTCATTTGACTGGACTTAAGAGCCACTGTGACTACCTACTTTGGAATGGGTCAGAGCAATCATTAGTCTTCCTTATGGGTATACGTCAAACCCACATTCACCATCACAAAACTGCGCTTGGGAAAGGTCAGTGAACATTAACCATAAGCAATAAGAGAGATGACCTTATAACAGAGGATCATTCACACATTCTAAAGCCAAATACCATTTTGAGATTTTTGTTTTATAGACAGACTCTGGGGAGAAAAAAATCGAGTACTCCTTTGTCTCAACACCACATTTATTATTAATACATTAAAACTCCCTAAGAAGAAAAAGACCAAACTGAATTTGATTCTGAACAGAGTCCTATGTTAAATGAAGTTGTGGTTCTCCATTCTGAAAGACAACTTTTACACTAAGCCAGTATGCTGTTTAAAAACTGGCAAGCTCCCTTTATCACGCTTATTTATTGTTACTTATTAAAACTACATATTCAAGATCATATACAGCGTAGGTTAGCTTCTGATACACAGACTGGGAGGGCCAACTGCGACCACTTACCCTGAACTCGTACTCAATTAAACTTCCTACGTCCTCTTCAGATTTCATCGCTTGCTCACCAACTACTGTACCTCCAAAATACACCTGGGAAGGTTTAGCAACTCTGTTAAATTAAAAAACACCAGTTTTAGTGAGGATTGTAAATGGTTCTTTCAGACACTGATTTGTTATGCTAAACACAAACACTTACCCGGAGACCGATAAAAGCAGTTCAATAACCACTTTTGCTGTAGCTGTAATTGAAGCCAAATTATCTTGATTGCTTGTTCTGAAAAAATGAAAGGGAAACAATAGGGTTTTATTGTAACAGTCAGTTTTCTCATTAAATTACACTTCTTTTATGAGTTAGATAAAGGCCAATTCATTGACTGGCTGTGTTTTCATGAAATAATTCTGAATGGAAGGTTGAAATACTCTCTTACGTTTCCAACTTCAGATTAATATCCAGATCTGTGGTGTCAAAGGTGACCTCAGTTGTACTTAAAATCAAATAAAAAGTAACCTAAGAAACAGAAATGGCTGTTAACATAGGCTGAACATATTGACACTGCAATGGTATTTTAAAAATTAAAATACAGTATGTAAAGGCATCACCTACACTAGAATTTCTTTTAAAAGGATTCCCAAGCTCACAGTCTGCTTGCGAGCCATTCTGGTTGGCAACACAACTCAACTGCTTCTCCTGTAATAGAAAAACAGGCCAGATCACAAAACATTCACTTACCACACAATTTTTTTTTTTTTTTTTCCTCCAAACTGGTCTCTTAAAATACTTACAGGGAAAGCCCTCAGTTCTCTATACGCAGAATAAGTCAGAGTGTCTGGAAAAGTGGCAATGAGTTTAGCTTCGTGAGCGTCATCACCATCTTTGGTGGGATTCTTTGGGTTAGAAGGGCTGTTCGTCACTGTTATTTCTAAAGCAATGTCCTTCTGATCTTTTAGAACTAGTTCTGGTACACCTTTTTGACTATTACAGAAAAAAAAAAGGAAAACAACAAAGTTCTCAATAGATTTTCAATCACCCTTCACAAAAAGTCACTGCAAAGCCAGAGTCGTTTTTGCTAGTACTATAGCACAATTCTTACATTGGTAAATAAGAAAATTTGTCCTGATTTCCTTCTCGGGTACAAAATTTATACTCTAGCTTAAGGTTGCTGTTACATATGTTGTCGTCGCCACATCCCTCTTTTAAGAAGTGCACCTGTAGGAAAACAAAATTGTAATTTATACCATTTAGGACTCTAAATAAGTGACTGTTTCCATACAGTTCATTTCCCATTGTGACAGTTACCATAGCAGAATTCAAACTACAAACATACTTTGCATCGAACGCCCACTCTGTCCTTTAATGAAACTGTGTTTTCAGAACACTTTGACCAAGGCCCTGAGAGTTGTAGGGCAGTAAAGAATAAACCTGGCTCAGCTATGTGGCTTTGGGCCAGTCAGTTAATCTTTCATAGTCTAGGTTTCAACACAGGTGACGTGGGGATACCACCGCCCTGCTACATAGGGTTTACTGTGAGAGTTAACAACAGTAATGACAATACTACCCAACACAAGACTACGTATTTAAACTCACGCAATCCTCACAGGGGACTATGAGGCATATACTGTTCAGAGACCCACTGCACAGATGGGGAAACAGAGTTCAAGGTTAGGAAAGCAAAGGGCAGAGTATCTTGCACTATGCTAAGGGATGCTTGATAATCACACTAATCAATAATTAGAGAAATGGTCTTGTTTTTTATGTTTAATATGACTATGGAGCTTGTGTATATGGGAATACACAGAAGAAATATTAATGTACAATAAGTGACATTGACAATTACAACAAGGCTGTATATTGTGACCTTATTTAACTCATTTGACCTTATTTAACTTATTTGCTTATTTAACTTATATGCAGAATGCATCATGTGAAATGCTGGGCTGGATGAATTACAAGCTAGAATCAAGATTGTCAGGAGAAATATCAACAATCTCAGATATGCAAATAATACTGCTCTAATAATAGCAAGTTAAGAGGAACTAAAGAGCCTCTTGATGAGGGTGAAAGAGGACAGTGAAAAAGTTGGCTTGAAACTCAACTTTAAAAAATCTAAGATCATGGCATCTGGTCCCATTGCTTTATGGTAAATAGAAGGGGGAAAAGTGGAAGCACTGACAGATTTTATTTTCTTGGGTTCCAAAATCACTGTGGATGAAGACTGCAGCCATGAAATTAAAAGCCACTAGCTTCTTGGAAGAAAAGCTATGACAAACCTAGTCAGTGTATTAAAAAGCAGAGACATCACTCCACCAACAAAGGTACACATAATTAAAGCTATGGTTTTTCCAGTAGTCATGTACTGATGTGACAGTTGGATCATAAAGAAGGCTGAGCACTGAATAACTGATGCTTTCAAATTGTGGTGCTGGAGAAGACTCTTGAGAGTCCCTTGGACAGCAAGGAGATCAAATCCTAAAGGAAATCAACCCTGAATATTCACTGGAAGGACTGATACTGAAGCTGAAGCTCCAATACCTTGGCCACCTGATGCAAAGATGCGAAGAGCTGACTCATTAGAAAAAACCCTGATGCTGGGAAAGATTGAAGGCAACAGGAGAAGGGGGCAACAGAGGATGAGATGGCTAGATAGCATCACTAACTCAATGGACATGAATTTGAGCAAACTCTGAGAGACAGTGGCGGACACAGGAAACTGACGGGCTGCAGCCCATGGACATAACTTAGTGACTGAACAAGTGACATTGAAAGTGTACTGAAAAGTACATAAGGAACTATGCTTGATGACAATAAATACTGCAATGTGCAGGTGCAGGCATGAGCCCCTAGGCCTAACTCATTCATGAAAAGTTTCATCAGTGGGCCACCAGAACCAGTGCCTCAGAGTGGACACTCCACTACCAACTATATTGTGACAAGTACAAAACATTAAATCAAGATGTCACCAGTCCCCAGCCTAATCCTGCAGATGCAGGCATCCTAAACCCTAGCAAACAAACACCCACCACTACATAAGAGGTATACAGCAAGCCCCTCCATATAAATTTTACTTTCTAAGATTACATAGGCTACATTAGACACTAAATTTTGACTATTTCATTGCTCATATATTTCAGTTGTGTCTGACTCTTTGCAACCCCATGGACTATAGCCCATCAGGCTCCTCTGTCCATGGGGATTCTCCAGACAAGAATACCGCAGTGCGTTGCCATGCCCTTCTCCAGGGGATCTTCCCAACCCAGGGATCAAACCCAGGTCTCCCGCATTGCAGGCGGATTCTTTACCATCTCAGCCACCAGGGAAGCTCATGAAAATAATAGGTTTTGTCAATTATAGTCTCAATAAGTCTCAATGACCAAAAATTATTAAGAAAAACAACTCTCATCTCCAAACTGTATTCTGTAGGTTTCTATATCCATTGTTTACTTGGGAAGCAAATTTTCTCCAAACTATACATATATTAAAAAGCTTATTTAATATACAAAGGAATGGCCTTTAGGGCAAATCAATCACTAGTCTATTGCCTTCGGAGATGTTTGATTTAGCATAATAAAATAGTAAACAATTAGTAAAATGAAAATCAGAAACACTTACATCTGTATGAACAGACTTGGGTTCATTTGAATTCAGAATTGGGAGAACTTCCGGAAGCGAATTCACTCGCCTCCGAGTGCTCGGCTCCTGGATCTCCACTGAAGCAGTTATGGGAATGGGACGCAGTTTATCTCTGATGTTTTCCTGAAAAGAATGCAGAGACACAGTTAAAGCATGCTATAAACACTACTAGGGAACTCCAAAACAATGCTTTCCTTTGTCCTGGATAATGTGTTGCTAGTATTCATAGAAAATGTCAAATCTACACTTGTGACCAAGCACCTGCATGACAGAACTGATCTGTCTGCGGCCCTCACCTGGAGCCAGAGGGTTTCTTCCATGCATGCCTTCTGTTTCTGTCTGTTCAGAGTGAGCTCTTGCATATACTTGGGCTCAGAACCTTGGTTTCGAAACTGAACTCTTGACGACAGCCCAGATTTTCTCCTTTCCTTTTCAGCCTCCAGAGTGCCCACAATGGCTAGATGAAATCAACAAAACCACAGGAACTTAAAATGCACTCATACACAACACAGCTGTAAGTATACTGAGTTCGTTTTTGATATATTTTAATTCCTCTTAGACCATTTTTTCCCATTGCCATGGTTTTCCTTCATATTTCCTAGCAATGCACATTCTGACTTATGGTATTTCAAATCAAGCTGTCCTTTCCTGCCCATTACTGTGAACAATTTTTAAAGCTGCATTTCCTTTGGGCCACGTGGGGGAGCTCAAGAATAAGTCAAAACCTCAGAGACGCGTTAAGAATCAGTTTCACTGCATTTCAAGAACTCACAAGATGTGACAGACAACAGGAGGGCAGCCAACCCTGCTGAAGGACCTAAACTGACTCCCTCTTCAACAGTCTGGTGCTTAAATTCCAAAAAGGCCTCTAGATCAATAGCAGCTTCTCAACTGTGTGGTGTCAGGAATGCAGATCCTCAGGCCCAACCAGACTACTGAACCCAAGGCTGCATTTTAATAAGATTATCAGGTGGTTCTTACACACATTAAAGTACTCATAAAGAAAATTGTCTAAAAGAGGAAAAACATATTAGAGATGGAGATGTCTTGACAATAGGATGAGACTTTTCACTTTAAAAAGATGAAGAATTTAAAGGTAAAACATACTTCCTTTCCGTGGTCAGAGGGCCCCTCTGTCCATTAATAAAACTCCCAGAAGCAAGGTTTCCACTTCCAAAGCCCCAGAGGGCACATCCTATTTGTGATTACCTACACTGACAGAGCTCAGAGACAAGCTAGGATTTGGATGATCAAAATCTCATTTCTTAACTTCAGAATACATTCTTTGCCAATTTGCTGGATATAGCTGCTATGTTTTAGTACTTAAATGACTTACATTTATTAATCACTCACTAACCATTCTTGAACTACAAGGATATCAAACCAGTCAACATTAGAGGAAATCAACCCTGAATATCCACTGGAAGGACTGATGCCGAAGCTGAAGCTCCAATACTTTGGCCACCTGATGCCAAGAGCCAACTCACTGCAAAAAGACCCCGATGCTGGGAAAGACTGAGGGCAGTAGGAGACGGGGCAACAGATAATGAGATAGTTAAATGGCAACACTGAATCAATGGACATGAATTTGAGCAAACGCTGAGAGACAGTGGAGGACAGAGGATCCGGGCATGCTACAGTCCAGGGGGTCGGACTTGACTTGTTAACTGAACAACAACAACAAAACCATCAGAAGGGGCTTTCCAGGTGGCTCAGTGGTAAAGAATCCACCTGCAATGTAGGTGACATAGGTTCGATCCTTGTGTTGGGAAGATCCCCTGGAAATGGAAATGGCAATCCACTCTAGTATTCTTGCCTGGGAAATCCCATGGACAAAAGGACCCTGGCCTGGCGGGCTAAAGTCCATGGGGTCGCAAAAGAGAAGGTTATGACTTAGCAACTAAAAAACAAAACCATCAGAAGGGAAAGCAAACCAGTGTGTACAGGGTCAGAGAAGCCAGCCTCAGGGAAAAAAAGTCTGCTCCAGAAAATGAATCCATGTTCTAATAGTTACATTAGAGTTTAATACCCTCTACCTACAGATGAAGAACTAGAGACCCACAGAACAAGGTGACTGGCCCAGAGTCCTACAGCAAGAAACGGAGTCAGCTCCTTTTGTGTCACAAACACAAAAGGTGACTGCCTTTTAAAGCCTCTTAGACGTGCAGGGTCCCACTTCCCCTAGGCTGGACCTCCCAGCTCTTTTTCATTTTACCTCTCCTTCATTGCTGGGCTAACTCTACTCCTCCTTCAGATTTCGGTGTGGATGTTACTTCCTCCAGGAAGCTCTCCCGGCCCCTCCTGGGGGGTCCAACAGTGTTCTATTTCTCTCATCACTACACTTAAGTCTGCTGCACTGTGAATGCCTGATCACTTTCCCAGGAAAAGCCGCTCCAGAGACCACCTCCAGCTGTTCCCCATTGTATTCCCCAGCAACAGCACAACACCTGACATAAACAGGATTAGTAGAATAGATGAACAAATGCATCAACACACACCCAATGCACATTTGCATGCACACACATACACTGTCATCATCCTTACGCTGAAACAATGGCTGTTCCCATATGCAAAACCAAAATTTAGAAACAACAGTTTCAATAGTAATTTCTGTGTCCATCTGAAGAATTCTTAAATGTCATGGCTGCCAAATGGAATGCGCCTCCATTTTAGGCCCTCTGTGAGCCTTGACATCATCCATTTATCAGTGACCTGCTAACTTCACAATGAACCAGACGAAGGCTCACATGCTGAGTGCCCCTCATGGCAAAAGCAGGAGAGTGTGTGGGGGCATTAAAACCATTTATCTACCAAACCCTCTCCAACCTCTTCTGACCCTCCAGACAGTTCACATCATCTTAAAATCCTTGCCAGCCACCTTTGCTGACCTTTGCAGGGGCAAGCCAAGTAGAATAGTCATTAAGGCTCAATTATAAATATCTGTAAGTATGGAACACTATACCCGAGGACTGCCAAGTTAAAACAGCCTAGCCGAACAATAAGCTCACACACTTGGACACGGGGAACAGATTTTAGATATATTAACTCTTGCAGTTTTGTGCAAGTTCCGCTTTATTTGAGTTAGAATTTCCCAATACCGTGGAAGCAATGGCAATGAAAACAGGCTTTCTTTCAATTTCTTCAGAGGAAAAAAGTTCTTTCTATAGTGAAGTGAAAGTCGTTCAGTTGCATCCAACTCTTTGCAACCCCATGGACTAAACAGTCCATGGAATTCTCCAGGCCAGAATACTGGAGTGGGTAGCCTTTCCCTTCTCCAGGGGAATCTTCCAACCCAGGGATTGAACCCAGGTCTCCCGCATTGCGGATGGATTCTTCACCAGCTGAGCCGCAAGGGAAGCCCAATCTATAGTGGGCTATCCATAAACACTTGGTTAATATAGGAGTAGTTATATAAAATTAATATACATGGCATTAAAGACAGCGTTTAAGCTAGAAGGAAGTTTGTAATTTATTTTGTATAAATGATTGATCTGAGGGAAGACAAGAAATGTTTTGATGAGATTTCACATCTTTGGCAAACAGTGTGGTTTGAGAAGATAACCAATAGAATAAAAACATGTTTCCTTTCCCTCTCCCTTTCCTGGTCTCTCTAGGCTGCTTCCAGACACAATGGTAAAAGGCCCCACGAACCAAGCTGGCAAGTGTAAGGTACCACAGTTGGGTAAAAACAACACAAAATCTGAGAGGGTGAGAGATTGTAAGAAATCATAAAATATTTACTGAAAGCCACACAAAAAACAGTATTTTCTCTACTCAATAAAATACCGGCTACTTCAAGAGCAAAGTGAAAGGCCACAGCTCCCCTGGGGGTGGAAAGTCCTAATATATGCACGCCATACTGCAAGGTCTGCAGAGCTCATGGAGGGCCAATACGGCGGGAGGTGGCCCAGAAGAAAGGGCCTTAAAAAGTGAAGGAGACGAAGAAACCTCCCGAGGACAGCTTAAAATCTGGGAAGATGAAGGCCAAGTGGGTTTATGACAGCATGGATTGGGTGAAGGCAGACTTATTTATTTGTGAAGTTCTGAGATGTCATAAAGGGACATCTTTTTTTCGTAAAGAAAAGAAAATACTCAAGGTAACATGGAGAAGCCTTAAGAAAACTCATTCCATCTCAAAGAGGACTAAAAACTGAAAACCTTGAGAACCACCCTGTCCTTCCAGAAAGGTTTCCTTGGTGGCTCTGCTGCACTGGAACACCTAGCCGCTGGGACCACGGCTGACCCAGAAAGGAAATCACCCTCCCTCTGCACTTCCTCTTTGGGGAAAAGATGTCTTTAGATTCCTAGGCCCCCAACTTTACTCTGGCTTACTCCTGAAGAGGTACAGCTGCTACTAAAACACACCAGAGAAGGCCTCGGTGATCATCACTATTGTGAGAATATCATTAAAAATTTGTCAAACCCTGTGGCAAAACTCCTGTCATTCTTATTAAAAAAAGCAAAGTAGAATAAGACCTTATGAATGACAACCTGCTTCCACCACCCTGAAAAAGTGAAACTCAGGCGTGTCCAACTCTTTGCGACCCCATGGACTGTAGCCTGCCAGGCCCCTATGTCCATGGAATTCTCCAGGTAAGAATACTACAGTGGGTAGTGATTCCCTTCTCCAGGGGATCTTCCCAACCCAGGGAATCAAACCTGGGTCTCCTGCATTGCAGGCAGATTCTTTACTGTCTCAGTCACCAGGGAAGCCCTTTCACCAGCTTATCTCATCTGAACTCCGCCACAATCCTATGTAGTTAATTCCCATCAGAGGCATTTATTTTTAACTGATAGGAAAATAAAAATTCAAACATTATGGGATTAGCTCTGTGTTGAAGCACTGGATCCAGGAGCAGAGCCCAAGTCTCTGAGTTCAAGCCCAGTCTTCAGGTCCCCCTGGGCCCACCCTCAGGGACACGGCACGGGTGTTCTGGACCGCAGAGGCCTCTGGGAGGGGACCCAGCAGCGAAGAGACTGGAAACTGACAATTTATTCAAGTAGGACTTGGGCTCCCGCGGTCACTCTTCTACAACTACCACCCGCCACCTCACAACCACAAAACCAATTTTCCACACTGCTTTTCAAAGACAGACATGGAGGAAATGGTTGTGGCAGCAAATGAGTACTTATCCAAGGCATTCATTCTGCCCTAAACCATCTGCTCTGGAAAATTCAAATGGGGACCAAACGCATTTTTTTCCTCTTGGGCTTCACCCTTTTGATTAAAAAGAAGATGACAGACAGACTTAATTCTTTAGGTCAGAATTTATGGACCCATGTTGGCCATTACAGTTTTGTTCTTCTAGTTAATTTATTCAGAACTTTTCAACCTGGCAGACAGAAAAGATCTAATTTCAGTTGATTCACTTTGTTGTATAGCAGACAGTAACGCAACAGTGTAAAGCAATTATACTCTAATTAAAGAAAATTAAGCAAAATAAAGATGTTCAGATAAGCAAACAAAAAGTATTAGGTACTTACTTATTGAAGGATTGTAACCGGTGGGCTTAGCAGTGTATTCAAAACAGGCCTTAACCTTGAGGCTGTATAAAATCAAACACATGGTCATTAAGAAATGCCTTACTAAAAAAAAAAAAAAAAAAAAAGAAATGCCTTACTGCCCTGGAAAAAAATCTCAACACGTTTCTCTTCCTCATATCCCCCCAGTGATGACTGATAAGTAAAAATGTTATATATCCACTTGACAAGATTCCTCTTTCCTTTTCCCCATTTCTCTTAATCTTCCCTGTGGCTCCTCAGGGCAACTGGGTCATCATAAAGCAGAGATATCAAACAGTGGGGGAAGAGTGGACACGGTGCAGATGCTCACCATATCCCACTAGGCGCCCCACAGAGCGTTTTCTGACGGAGATCAATTCTGTTAGGTGTTACTGTGATGGTTTGCTGAATATTAATCACAGGCCGGGATCTGAAGACAAAGGAGAAGACAAGCTCAGCCTTTTGCTATGTGGATGTGAGATGAACTCACATACTACACAGGCATCCTCGGATGCTGCATCTTAAAAACCACAGGAAAAACTCTGTTTCCCAATGTTACTCCCGCTCCCCTGTTGCTAAAGAAAACAGCTGTTAACAGACATAATTTAAAACATGATGATGTGATATTTATAAAAATGTTTAAACATGACACATTCAAAATTATAAATTGTTTTATATTAATAATTTTAATGTTAATGGAGTTTTTAAACTGAAAGACCAATATGGGCAATATGTAAAAAGTTCCATAGTTTCCAGGTGAATATGTCTCATCCCCACCCAAACTCTCAAGGAGCTCTGCATGTCCTTCCAGATATATCAGTCTGGTTCAATTAAAAATACTATTTAAAATTAAATTTAAAACAAGCATTTCTTTTAAAGTGGGAGTTTTTCATGCTTATTGGTCTGCATGCTGCTCTTTGTCATTCACATTTCAGAGGTCTTCTCGTATCTCTACACACAAATCTAGTTATTTCTCACAGCTGGTGGTATTGCATCTACCAATGGAGCATCATTTATTCAACCAGTCCCTTAATCAGTGGACATTTAGAATTTTGTAAGGCTTTCAGCTGACAAACATCCTTACCTATACATCTATGTACATGTATGTGTCCTAAGTTCATACATCTGTTTATCTGTAGGATAAATTCTTAAGCAGAATTTTTGAGTCAAACAATATATGCATTTTTAATTCTGGGTAATCTTGCCCACCCTCCCCCAAAAAAAGCTCCAAAAAGGTTATACCAACATACATCTAACACCTGGGGTGCTCACTAGCAGGATTTCTACACATATGTGAATTTTAGTAATCTAGGCAAGACCTGAACTTAAAAGTCCCCATTTTACAGTATCTGAGCTTCCTATCCTCCCTCGGACTCTCCTATCTCCAACCTCAGGTGCTTGCCAGTACTGACCACAACTTTTCTACCCCCACAATATCTCTATGAGCAAAGCTGGAATCTTTTATCTTTTCCTATCTCTGCCTTAACCCAACCTCACGGACACACAAAAAATGGAATCCTACGCCTTCAGCCCTTCTCACCATGTAAAAACATCATCTTTCTCCCTTATATGTTCTTCCTACCCGCCACAGCCAAAGGGGTCACCAAGGGCCTATGGCTTGATCCCTGCACCACTGGCATAGAAATGCACGACTGTGGTAGTTGGGGCCAAAGGGCTGGGCAGACGGTACACTCTCGCCTCTGTCACTCCCCACATGAACTCAGAGTGGCTCCTATGGTTCCATTCCCACAGGGATTCAGTCACACCAACTTCGGTGGGTTTGTGGTAAACCCAGCCATCCTGGAGAACAGTGTTCCACAAGAAAGTGTATTCCAAATTCCAAAGAGCTAGTCTGAACCTCTGGGATCAATCTATCTGTAGGCCAGACAGAGAGTGAGTACCTTCATGGGGAAGGCAGGAGGCAATAAAAGGGCAAACGATGCTCACATTTTTTTCATTTCCCTTTATCTTAATTGTTTATCTTTCTATTGTTATTTCACATTGGAGACACTGCAGGTTTGGGTGCAGACCACAGCAATAAAGCAAAGATTGCAATAAAGGAGTCACTTGAATTTTTTGGTTTCCTAGCGCATAAAAGTTATGTTTACACTATAATGTAGTCTATTAAGTTGCAATGGAATTATGTCTAAAACACAATGTACCTGCCTTAATTAAAAAATACTTTATTGCTTAAAAAAATGCTAATCAGCATCTGGGCCTTCAGGAATTCATAGCAGTAATATCCAAGATCACCATAATTAAGTAATAATAAATGAAAAAGTTATAATAATAATAAATGAAAAACGTTACAAGAACTACCAAAATGTGACAGAGAGACATGAAGTAAACACATGTCGGGAAAATGACACCTTGCCACAAGCCTTCAATTTTTAAAAACAAAACAAAACAAAAAAATCCCACAGTATCTGTGAAGTACAGTAAAACAAAGTGCAATAAAATGAGGTATGCCTGTAGGTCTGTTTCTAAAGTTTTGAGAACATATTTAGAAGACAAAAAGTTCATAAATGTTTTAATACCAGTTGCTACAGATGCTAGAGTGTTTTACATATAATAATATTAAGGCTTTGGTGCTGTATACACTTCAAAATAAATATTTTAACACACACTTCTGCCTAAATGCTGTTTTTAAACACACAATATACACAATTTTCAGAGCATATTATATATGGAATCATAAAAATGCCTTTTAACACATAAAGCAAATTATTATTGCTCAGTTGTCTTGTGTTTAGTTGGCATTTACTCATTAAGTATCATAGTACTAGCATGATTTAGTGGAGACTGACATTGGGAAGATTTAGGTACCATGCCCTGCTCTCACAGGATCCAGGCTCAAAAGCACAAGCAAGTCCTGGGCTTCTGTTCTTCTTATTTGTAAAATAAGAAAGTTATCTTATTAGCCAAGGCTTTTGAAATTCATTTTCATACTATCGATGAGGAAAGAAGGAACATATATATAGGATTCACAGTCAACCTACTTATGGGGACAGGAAATTAAGGGTATTAAAATATCAATTACATACAGATACAAATATTTAACTGGCTAAAGACAAGTTATCTCCTGGGAAAGTCGTGGGAACCAAATTTTGTTACAGGAATTCAAGTCTTCTTGACACCAGAGGTATGTATCTCAAACTAGAACTTGAAGTTCAAATTGCTTTTGGATGGAAACTGCTAAAGTAATCGAATGTTATACTATACTCTTCTACCTTTAAGAAAATGTTGACTATTTTAAGGTTAATACCTAACACATGAACAGAGAGAAACAGGCATATAAAGGCAGTAACAGACATTCATTCAAACTTTTTTTTAAACTTCTTCCTTTGGCCTAATATTCCAGACACATTTTTCTTCACACTTTCACGTCTCCCACTTTTGCCATCTGTAAAGTCTCTTCTGGTTCTTAGCTTTCACATAAAATGCACATATATAAATGCACAGTATATTCTGTCTTTTTTTAAGTAGTATTCTCTTCAAAAGTATCCTGGTGTCATTTTATTATCACCAGGGGTTTTGGTTAGGATACCATTTTAGATATAGAGGCTACATCTGTGCTTGGCATCCTTCCAGAAGAATACAGAGCAATGACGGTACCAAGTGTACACATGACATACAGATTATTTTTCATTTAGGGTTTCGCTGTACCTCGCTGCCCATTTCTTTAACGGGATTCTTTAGATAAAAATGACTATAAAGCAAAATAGTTTTTTTAAAAAACAAACAAAACCCAAATGGTTCATTTTCACCAGTGATCAAAGAATTGCAAATTCAATCAAAAGATGAGATCAGAGGGAGGAGCCAAGATGGCGGAGGAGTAGGACGGGGAGACCACTTTCTCTCCTACAAATTCATCAAAAGAATAACTGAATGCAGAACAAACTTCACAAAACAACTTCTGATCGCTAGCTGAGGTCATCAGGCACCCAGAAAAGCAGCCCATTGTCTTCGAAAGGAGGTAGGACAAAATATAAAGATAAAAAGTGAGACAAAAGAGCTAAGGACGGAGATCCGTCCCGGGAAGGGAGTCTTAGGCGGCATTGCTTGGGGTAGGGTCTGGGCCCGAGTGCCCTGAGGACAATCGGAGGAAGCTTCTGTGAGCTGCCAACTTGAACTGTGGGAGACCAAAGGAGAGAGAGAAAATTAACCGGCCGGAACACACTGCCGGCCGTTCGCAGAACAAAGGGACCGAGAAAGTCCAGAGAAGAGCTCGCAGGCTACGGACCAGCCCAGCCCCGCCGGAGGCAGGGGGGAGGGGAAGGTCGCGGCGAGACACAGGGCACAGGCACCCAACCGGCGCGGGCGGGGACTGGGGCTGGGGACCCGGAGGGCGGAAGGCGCGCGCACCCGACTGGCGCCAGCGGAAACTGAGACTGGGTCCGCGGAAGGGAGTGGGCGCGCCACACCTGGGGAGAGTGCGCCCACCAAGCCCCTGGCTGCCTGGACCGCTCTGACGGGGAAGGCAGAGAGAGCAGGCGCAGCTTTTCGTTCCGCGCTTTTGTGGAACACCCGAGGGCTGGAACCTCGCACAGTGCGGGGCGCGCTCCATGTAGAACAGCCGGGAGCCTGAGCAGCGCAGACGGAGAAAGCAGCGTCAGCCCTTCCCGGCAGCGCCAGCCCCTCCCGGCAGCGCCAGCCCCTCCCCGCAGAGCTACGGAACTAGCTACCTAAATAAGAGTCCACCTCCGCCCGCCTGTCAGGGCGGAAATGAGGCTCTGAAGAGACCGGCAAACAGAAGCCAAATAAACAAAGGGAACCGCTTCAGAAGGGACTGGTGCAACAGATTAAAATCCCCGTAGAAAACACGGACTACACAGGAAGGGCCCTATAGATATCGAGAAGTGTAAGCTGGAACGAGGAACTATCTGAAACTGAGCCGAACCCACACTGACCGCAACAGCTCCAGAGAAATTCCTAGATGTATTTTTACTTTTTTTTCTTTTTTCCTAAGTAAGGAAGAAAAAAAAAAAAATTTTTTTTTTCTTTTATTTTTTCTTTTTTATTTTTTCTCTTTTATTTTCCTTTAAAATTCCCTATTACTCCCCCATTACTCCTTAACTTTCATTTTCATAGATTTTTATGATTTTTTTAATTAGGGAAAAAAAAATTTTTTTTCTTTTTTTTTTTTTTCTTTTTTTTTCTTTCCTTTTTCTCTTCTTTTTTCTATTTTTCTTTTTCTCTTATTTCTTTTAAAGTCCTCTAGTACTCCTCTACTACTCCTTAATTTTCATTTTCAATACACTATAACCTTACAAAAAAAAAAAGAAGAGAAGCCCTATTTTTAAACCGAAGATTATTCTCTCCCAATCTTGACTCTCTGTTTTCTACCTCAGAACACCTCTATTTCCTCCTTTCCCCTTCTCTTCCCAATCCAATTCTGTGAATCTTTGTAGGTGTCTGAGATACGGAGAACACTCTGGGAACAGACAGCTGCATAGATCTGTCTCTCTCCTCTTGAGTCCCCCTTTTTCTCCTCCTGCTCATCTCTATCTCCCTCCTCCCTTTTCTCCTCTTCATGTAACTCTGTGAACCTCTCTGGGTGTCCCTAACGGGGGAGAATCTTTTCGCCATTAACCTAGAAGTTTTATTATCAGTGCTGTATAGTTGGAGAAGTCCTGAGACTACAGGAAGAATAAAACTGAAATCCAGAGGCAGGAAACTTAAGCCCAAAACCTAAGAACACCAGAAAACTCCTGACTACATGGAACTTTAAGTAATAAGTGACCGTCCAAAAGCCTCCATACCTACACTGAAACCAACCACCACCCAAGAGCCAATAAGTTTTAGAGCACGAAATACCACGCAAATTCTCCAGCAACGCAGGAACATAGCCCTGAACATCAACATACAGGCTGCCCAAGGTCACACCTAACACATAGACCCATCTCAAAACTCATTACTGGGCACTCCATTGCTCTCCAAAGAGAAGAAATCAAGTTCCATGCACCAGAACACTGTCGCAAACTTCCCTAACCAGAAAACCTTGACAAGCCAATCGTCTAACCCCACCCACTGGGTAAATCCTCCACAATAAAAAGGAACCACAGACCTCCAGAATACAGAAAGCCCACTCCAGACACAGCAATCTAAACAAGATGAAAAGGCAAAGAAATAGCCAACAGGTAAAGGAACATGAAAAATGCCCACCAAGTCAAACAAAAGAGGAGGAGATAGGGAATCTACCTGAAAAAGAATTTAGAATAATGATAATAAAAATGATCCAAAATCTTGAAAACAAAATGGAGTTACAGATAAATAGCCTGGAGACAAAGATTGAAAAGATAACAAGAAATTTTTAATAAAGACCTAGAAGAAATAAAAAAGAGTCAATTAAAAATGAACAATGCAATGAATGAGATCAAAAACACTTTGGAGGGAACCAAGAGTAGAATAACGGAGGCAGAAGATAGGATAAGTGAGGTAGAAGATAAAATGGTGGAAATAAATGAAGCAGAGAGGAAAAAAGAAAAAAGGATCAAAAGAAATGAGGACAACCTCAGGGACCTCTGGGACAATGTGAAACGCCCCAACATTCGAATCATAGGAGTCCCAGAAGAAGAAGACAAAAAGAAAGGCCATGAGAAAATACTCGAGGAGATAATAGCTGAAAACTTCCCTAAAATGGGGAAGGAAATAGCCACCCAAGTCCAAGAAACCCAGAGAGTCCCCAACAGGATAAACCCAAGGCGAAACACTCCAAGACACATATTAATCAAATTAACAAAGATCAAACACAAAGAACAAATCTTAAAAGCAGCAAGGGAGAAACAACAAATAACACACAAAGGGATTCCCATAAGGATAACAGCTGATCTATCAATAGAAACCCTCCAGGCCAGAAGGGAATGGCAGGACGTACTGAAAGTAATGAAAGAGAATAACCTACAACCTAGATTACTGTATCCAGCAAGGATCTCATTCAGATATGAAGGAGAATTCAAAAACTTTACAGATAAGCAAAAGCTGAGAGAATTCAGCACCACCAAACCAGCTCTTCAACAAATGCTAAAGGATCTTCTCTAGACAGGAAATGCAGAAAGGTTGTATAAACGTGAACCCAAAACAACAAAGTAAATGGCAACGGGACCACACCTATCAATAATTACCTTAAATGTAAATGGGTTGAATGCCCCAACCAAAAGACAAAGATTGGCTGAATGGATACAAAAACAAGACCCCTATATATGCTGTCTACAAGAGACCCACCTCAAAACAAGAGACACATACAGACTAAAAGTGAGGGGCTGGAAAAAAATATTTCATGCAAACGGAGACCAAAAGAAAGCAGGAGTCGCAATACTCATATCAGATAAAATAGACTTTCAAATAAAGGCTGTGAAAAGAGACAAAGAAGGACACTACATAATGATCAAAGGATCAATCCAAGAAGAAGATATAACAATTATAAATATATATGCACCCAACATAGGAGCACCGCAATATATACGGCAAACACTAACGAGTATGAAAGAGGAAATTAATAGTAACACAATAATAGTGGGAGACTTTAATACCCCACTCACAACTATGGATAGATCAACTAAACAGAAAATTAACAAGGAAACACAAACCTTAAATGACACAATGGACCAGCTAGACCTAATTGATATCTATAGGACATTTCACCCCAAAACAATCAACTTCACCTTTTTCTCAAGTGCACACGGAACCTTCTCCAGAATAGATCACATCCTGGGCCATAAATCTGGTCTTGGAAAATTCAAAAAAATTGAAATCATTCCAGTCATCTTTTCTGACCACAGTGCAGTAAGATTAGATCTCAATTACAGGAAAAAAATTGTTAAAACTTCAAACATATGGAGGCTAAATAACACACTTCTGAATAACCAACAAATCATAGAAGAAATCAAAAAAGAAATCAAAATATGTATAGAAACGAATGAAAATGAAAACACAACAACCCAAAACCTATGGGACACTGTAAAAGCAGTGCTAAGGGGAAGGTTCATAGCATTACAGGCTTACATCAAGAAACAAGAAAAAAGCCAAATAAATAACCTAACTCTACACCTAAAGCAATTAGAGAAGGAAGAAATGAAGAACCCCAGGGTTAGCAGAAGGAAAGAAATCTTAAAAATTAAGGCAGAAATAAATGCAATAGAAACTAAAGAGACCATAGCAAAAATCAACAAAGCTAAAAGCTGGTTTTTTGAAAAAATAAACAAAATTGACAAACCATTAGCAAGACTCATTAAGAAACAGAGAAGAACCAAATTAGCAAAATTAGAAATGAAAATGGAGAGATCACAACAGACAACACAGAAATACAAAGGATCATAAGAGACTACTACCAGCAGCTCTATGCCAATAAAATGGACAACTTGGATGAAATGGACAAATTCTTGGAAAAGTATAACTTTCCAAAACTGAACCAGGAAGAAATAGAAGATCTTAACAGACCCATCACAGGCAAGGAAATCGAAACTGTAATCAAAAATCTTCCAGCAAACAAAAGCCCAGGACCAGATGGCTTCACAGCTGAATTCTACCAAAAATTTAGAGAAGAGCTAACACCTATCTTATTCAAACTCTTCCAGAAAATTGCAGAAGAAGGTAAACTTCCAAACTCATTCTATGAGGCCACCATCACCCTAATTCCAAAACCAGACAAAGATGCCACAAAAAAAGAAAACTACAGGCCAATATCACTGATGAATATAGATGCAAAAATCCTTAACAAAATTCTAGCAAACAGAATCCAACAACATATTAAAAAAATCATACACCATGACCAAGTGGGCTTTATCCCAGGAATGCAAGGATTCTTCAATATCCGCAAATCAATCAATGTAATACACCACATTAACAAATTGAAAGATAAAAACCATATGATTATCTCAATAGATGCAGAGAAAGCCTTTCACAAAATTCAACACTCATTTATGATTAAAACTTTCCAAAAAGCAGGAATAGAAGGAACATACCTCAACATAATAAAAGCTATATATGACAAACCCACAGCAAGCATCACCCTCAATGGTGAAAAATTGAAAGCATTTCCCCTGAAACCAGGAACAAGACAAGGGTGCCCACTCTCACCACTACTATTCAACATAGTGTTGGAAGTTTTGGCCACAGCAATCAGAGCAGAAAAAGAAGTAAAAGGAATCCAGATAGGAAAAGAAGAAGTGAAACTCTCACTGTTTGCAGATGACATGATCCTCTACATAGAAAACCCTAAAGACTCTACCAGAAAATTACTAGAGCTAATCAATGAATATAGTAAAGTTGCAGGATATAAAATTAACACACAGAAATCCCTTGCATTCCTATATACTAACAATGAAAAAACAGAAAGAGAAATTAAGGAAACAATACCATTCACCATTGCAACAAAAAGAATAAAATACTTAGGAGTATATCTACCTAAAGAAACAAAAGACCTATACATAGAAAACTATAAAACACTGATGAAAGAAATCAAAGAGGACACAAACAGATGGAGAAACATACCGTGTTCATGGATTGGAAGAATCAATATTGTCAAAATGGCTATTCTACCCAAAGCAGTCTATACATTCAATGCAATCCCTATCAAGCTACCAACGGTATTTTTCACAGAACTAGACCAAAGAATTTCACAATTTGTATGGAAATACAAAAAACCTCGAATAACCAAAGTAATCTTGAGAAAGAAGAATGGAACTGGAGGAATCAACCTGCCTGACTTCAGACTCTACTACAAAGCCACAGTCATCAAGACAGTATGGTACTGGCACAAAGACAGAAATATAGATCAATGGAACAGAATAGAAAGCCCAGAGATAAATCCACGGACCTATGGACACCTTATCTTTGACAAAGGAGGCAAGGATATACAATGGAAAAAAGACAACCTCTTTAACAAGTGGTGCTGGGAAAACTGGTCAACCACTTGTAAAAGAATGAAACTAGAACACTTTCTAACACCATACACAAAAATAAACTCAAAGTGGATTAAAGATCTAAATGTAAGACCAGAAACTATAAAACTCCTAGAGGAGAACATAGGCAAAACACTCTCCGACATAAATCACAGTAAGATCCTCTATGACCCACCTCCCAGAATATTGGAAATAAAAGCAAAAATAAACAAATGGGACCTAATGAAACTTAAAAGCTTTTGCACTACAAAGGAAACTATAAGTAAGGTGAAAAGACAGCCCTCAGATTGGGAGAAAATAATAGCAAATGAAGAAACAGACAAAGGATTAATCTCAAAAATATACAAGCAACTCCTGCAGCTCAATTCCAGAAAAATAAATGACCCAATCAAAAAATGGGCCAAAGAACTAAACAGACATTTCTCCAAAGAAGACATACAGATGGCTAACAAACACATGAAAAGATGCTCAACATCACTCATTATTAGAGAAATGCAAATCAAAACCACAATGAGGTACCATTACACGCCAGTCAGGATGGCTGCTATCCAAAAGTCTACAAGCAATAAATGCTGGAGAGGGTGTGGAGAAAAGGGAACCCTCTTACACTGTTGGTGGGAATGCAAACTAGTACAGCCGCTATGGAAAACAGTGTGGAGATTTCTTAAAAAACTGGAAATAGAACTGCCATATGACCCAGCAATCCCACTTCTGGGCATACACACTGAGGAAACCAGATCTGAAAGAGACACATGCACCCCAGTGTTCATCGCCGCACTGTTTATAATAGCCAGGACATGGAAACAACCTAGATGCCCATCAGCAGATGAATGGATAAGGAAGCTGTGGTACATATACACCATGGAATATTACTCAGCCATTAAAAAGAATTCATTTGAATCAGTCCTAATGAGATGGATGAAACTGGAGCCCATTATACAGAGTGAAGTAAGCCAGAAAGATAAAGACCATTACAGCATACTAACACATATATATGGAATTTAGAAAGATGGTAACGATAACCCTATATGCAAAACAGAAAAAGAGACACAGAAATACAGAACAGACTTTTGAACTCTGTGGGAGAAGGTGAGGGTGGGATGTTTCAAAAGAACAGCATGTATACTATCTATGGTGAAACAGATCGCCAGCCCAGGTGGGATGCATGAGTCAAGTGCTCGGGCCTGGTGCACTGGGAAGACCCAGAGGAATCGGGTGGAGAGGGAGGTGGGAGGGGGGATCAGGATGGGGAATACGTGTAAATCTATGGCTGATTCATATCAATGTATGACAAAACCCACTGAAATGTTGTGAAGTAATTAGCCTCCAACTAATAAAAAAATTAAAAAAAAATAAAAAAAAGATGAGATCACACTACAGTGGCAAAAATTAAATAGATTCATCCTGTTGGGTGTCGGTAAAGGTGTGAGAAAATGGGCCCTCTGGTAGGTTGCTGCTGTGAGCATAAATTGCTACAATTTTTCTGTGGGTATATGTATGAACAAGGGTTTCCCAGGTGGCTCAGTGGTAAAGAATCCATCTAGCTGCCAATGCATGAGATGAGGGTTCAATCCCTGGGTCAGGAAGATCCCCTGGAGAAGGAAATGACTACTCACTCCAGTATTCTTGCCTTGGAAATCCCATGGACAGGGGAGCCTGGCAGGCTGCAGTCCATGTGGTTGGAGCCGGAGACTGACAGTACACATACACATACACATGATCAATAAAAAAAATGTGCTAACCTTGATCCCAGCAATTCTATTTCTAGGAATTTTTCTTTAAAAAAATCAATTACATGGAGATATATATATATATATACATTACGCTATCTAACACACTGTTTATAATAGCTAAAAGTCACAGACTATCTAAAAATTCCATCAACCAAGGACTCATTAAATGCATATTATGGAAAAACATTGAGCTTTTAAAAAGAATAAGATTGATATATCTGTATTAACAAGGAGAGAAAATGGAAGAGGCTAATTTTTACAAACCAGAATAGAGGACAGCAGTTATAGTATGGCTGTTTGATGACACCCTAGAAGTGGAGAGAGACTCAAAACTATTAAAAGTTGTTTGATGGAAAGAAAGAATATTGGAAAACTTGCACTTAACTGCAATTCTGTATTAACTTTAAAAAAAAAAAAAAAAAAAAAAGAATGTGCTACTTTTTAAATTAAAAAAAATGTTTTGCACAATTCTTCCTGGCAATTTCCAGCAGTGATGGAATTGTTGGGATAAGGCCACTGAGACACAGCTGATGGGCAAACCGCTGCAGCCTTTCTGGAGATCATTTTGGTTGAAGGAATCACGAGTACTAAAACACACATGCCCTTCAACTTCGCAACTCACTTTTAGGAAGTTATCGTAAGGAAATAATCTAGGACACGAAGAAAAGTAAGGATGCTTACCAGCTCTGTGTATCTAGGAAGCAAACCACCAAACCTGGAAAGCAACCTAACTGTCCAATGACAGGATGACAGTATAGCAATTGTTAAATAAACTATGACCCCAAATAAACAACCCAAAAGTTGTTAAATAAACACATGACCCATGTGATGTCTCAGACAACCATTAACTTCATTTCAGAAAAGTACTCAACGACAGGGAAATAACCCACTATGCATCATACTCACTCACAGAAAAAGGCCACTATTCATTACAAACCAGCAAAAGTAGGTTACAAAACTATATGTACATTACAATCTCAATTCTGTTAAACATACATGTATATTCACACAAAAAACCTAGAAGGATATAAACCAAAATTTTGGAGTTTCTTAATGGATGGTAAAATACAGTACATTCATTTCCTTCTTTAAATTCTTTACACGGTCAAATTCTTTGTTTCAGTTTTTATAAATGTAAAGGTAAAAAATTTCCACCAGTTCTGACCTTTTTAAAAAAATTAGTTCAAAATTACACCAAGACTTTACAAAATAGGTTTTTATTACATCATTGTACTACTCTCAAGAGAAAAAAATATTCAAAACTCATATAAGACTTCACCTTTAAAGTACAGTTGTTACAAATTTCAATTCAAAAGGTAAAACAAAACAAAACTCTAGTGTAAGTAGATTTACCAAACAAGCTTAAAACAAGAGACTACATACCTGAAAATAGTTACCGAATCTGAGAGGGAACCAACAGCAACATCAGGGTAGGAATTTCTATCAAGGTCCATGTTTCCAGCAATTGAATATCCAAAAAAAGGTGATTTACCCTCAAGAACCTGAAAGGAACAGGGCATCAGAATGGACACCCAGCTACTAAAATAAGGCTTTTATTTATGCTTTGAAGATAAATCTCTTTTGAACTGAAGTTAAAGAGTTTACTTACAAATTATATTAAATCACAACTGAATTATAAATAAGTATACACATGATCAAACATTTCATGCATTTTATTTTCACAAAAGTTACCTGATTTATGTTGTATCTCAAAAGACAGAAGAGAAGCTTTGATAACCCTATGTACTATATTAAGTCAATCAGTGTATTTCAAACCAAACTTCTCTTCCTGCCCTCCAAATGTCTTATTTTCCTCTAGAGCAATTTTAAGATTTTGGTATCTGAATTCTCTATGCAATTACAATCATCTCTTATGTTTGTCCAGTTTCATCCCTTCATAATATGCTACTAAAAGAAATGTATGACATTCCACTTCTTTATGCTGTCAGAGTAGAAGAGTCTTTTCCTTTAGCTTAGTTTGATTCTTAATTTACCAAAGAAATTTTACAATTTAAAACAAGCAGCTTATTGCACTTAAATCTATTTACAAGTTATTTTCTAATACATTTTTTATAAAACCATAGTTCATACTATTGTAGACTTGTAAGTAACATATGATTAGTGTGAAAATTCACATAAATCTAAACAATCCATTGGAAAGAAAATTATTGAGACCTTAACTGTAGAAATCCAAGTTATCTGGTTACCTGTGTTGGTTTGGTATTTATTCCATTTGCAGATCCATGATAGATAAAAACCTTCCCCTTACCATCATAGGGTGCTCCAACTGCAATATCTGTTAACAACACCACATTTTAACAAACGTCACATTTTAAAAGCATTCCAATACAATATTTTAAAATACATCATGACACATGTACCCCAATGTTCATAGCAGCACTGTTTATAATAGCCAGGACATGGAAGCAACCTAGATGCCCATCAGCAGACGAATGGATAAGAAAGCTGTGGTACATATACACAATGGAATATTACTCAGTCATTATAAAGAATACATTTGAATCAGTTCTAATGAGATGGATAAAACTGGAGCCCATTATACACAGTGAAGTAAGCCAGAAAGAAAAACACCAATACAGTATACTAATGCATATATATGGAATTTAGAAAGATGGTAACGATAACCCTATATGCAAGACAGAAAAAGAGACACAGATGTATAGAACAGACTTTTGGACTATATGGGAGAAGGCAAGGGTGGGATGATCTGAGAGAACAGCATCGAAACATGTATATTATCAAGTGTGAAACAGATTGCCAGCCCAGGCTGGATGCGTGAGACAAGTGCTCAGGGCTGGTGCACTGGAAACACCCAGAGGGATGGGATGGGGAGGGAGGTGGGAGGGGGGATCGGGATGAGGAACACATGTAAATCCACGGCTGATTCATGTCAATTTGTGGCAAAAAACCACTATAATGTTGTAAAGTAATTAGCCTCCAACTAATAAAAATAAATGGAAAAAAAAATAAAAATAATAAAAATTAAAAAAAAATAAAATGCAAATACTCCCAGGAAAAAATAAAATAAAATAAAATATGTCATGAGCACTCACTATTTTAGATAATCACATAATCCATAAATCATGACCATTTCACAATCTATTGTCTACCTGGGTAGCCATCTTGATTAATATCACCAATATTTTTGACTGCAATGCCAAACATAGAATCTTTGGTTCCATTAAGACGAATCGGCTTGACGTTATTCCATCTGCCTTGCTGGTTAATGTAGACATACGCTGCACCTCCAACTTCTCCACTTCTATCAAAATACTGTGGGGCTCCAATAACTATATCTTGCCACCTGAAAACATAATGAGGGGAAGACCTGTTAACCACTGGCCAAAATATCAGCAAGCTTAGGGAGAATCCCACATGAACAGGTACTAAGGACACAAAGAGATATGATAAAAAGGACCTCAAATCTGGAATTTATATCTCATCTCCCTAGTTTTTTTTTTAAACTAGGTACCAAAGGAAAACATCAACTGTAAGAACTTGAAGCCAGTTTCCAAGTTACATCTATAGTGCAGAGAGACTCCCAGTAAAGATTCCACTCCCTTCCACCTTCAACCTTCTACCAAAGACCCAGATTGGCACCACCAACCAGAGACCTTTGTATCGACTTTGTCACCAATCCCTACTTTCAACAGGACATTCTGGCTGCTCCAATATCCCCTTAAGAAACCACAGAACAGAACCACATAGGTGTCATTTTTTTTTAGTTAAATTTTAATTCTCACGGACCCATGATCCTAGGACAGAGTAAAAACCGAAGACTGAAAATGTAATCCTACATCCTAGGGAGGGTAATGAATGTCTGCTACCAAAATATAAGTGAGGAAGACTGATGGGATGGTAAAAATTTGGCAGCAGAAATATTCTTTCCATCAACTAACCTGGAAGGGTATTTCTTCTCAAGACCTATAGAAGCCAGAGCAGCAATGAGTTCTTTGCAAATGTAAAATAACCTCAGAGGCTCTTACCCATCTTTGTTGAGGTCCACCACTGCCACGTCATAGCCAAATGAAGAAGCCAGCCCTTCCCCATCAAATATGTGCTCAGGGAGGAGGTGTGCAGACTTCAGGTCTCTTTTAAGCAAAACCACAGCTCCACTGTGATTGGCTCTAGGAGCACCAGATACAAAAGTGATGTCATCTTTGGAAACAATACCTTTCCCTGAGTCCAAAGAAAAGCCTAGAAAAACAAAACATGGTACTTATCAACTCTGTTTTTCAGGAGGTATCTAACACTGGTTACTTCATCACTACTTTTCATTTCCCACCACTCTCCCTCTGACCCTCCCCAACAGCTATCATATCTCTGATAAGAGTTACAGAACCAGGAGATCTGACTCAAGCACAAAATAGTAGGTATTTCCCTGTTTTCTACAGGCGCACATTAAATATATTAAGACATTTAAAGAAAAGTACCTGTGCTAGTTAGCACTTTTGTAACTTCAATCATGAAGCATACATGCTACTTAAGAATCAGTTCAAACTCCATTCCAATACTGAAACTGCTGTAAAAGGAGATCAAGCTAGATACTAAATTATCAAGGGAAAGTTACATCCTGTACACCAAGATGCAACCTGACTAGCATAATTGAGTGCCTATGGGTTTTGCTATAATGCAGTGATTAGTAACTTCTATATTCCTCAATCTCCTTGGTCATCAGGCAGTAAAAGAATGCTAACAACATTAATATACCACAGCCAGCATTCTACTCCTTAGGGCCAACTTAGTTCTCAGACACAAACATGCAAACAAAACCATGACTGATGAGATTTGAGAACCTAGAGTAAACAATAGAGGTGAGCAAGTTGTCATCTGTATCAATTACACACTTGTTCAGAGGGCAGAAAAACATTAGAAACCTCATTATAAAGCATCAGGTAGGATGTCAGATTACCAATACTGAAGTTAAATGGCAAGCAGACACAAATGTCCACACATCAAAATTGTCCGAATAAAGCAAATCTTCCTATGTAAAGACGAGGCAGATGCAGAATACTATAAACTCGCCCTTTTAATTGGGTTTTATTTATGAAAAGCATCACCACTACTGTTGCAGTTCTCAAATTGTGAAGCGAGTTGAAAAATAGGATGAGCTACAAGTTTAGAAAGGAGACACAGTTGAATCCAGCTCTGGAAGCCACTCTGGCTGCAGAGCCTCAACCGTGGCATGCTTTTTGTGTGTGCTTCACTTGAAATGAAATAGAAAATAAAAAGATTTATGGTCTATATGGATCAAAAAAAAAAAATTCTTAAATGACCATGACCAAGACCATTTATTTGTCATCTCAGAGGTCACAAACCTAGGTAGCTATTCATCATCACATCAGGGGATGTGTCGGGCTGCTCCCTGGGAGGCTGTGTTTTATAAACAAACTGATCGGGATCTGTATAGGAAACGGTGGTCAAAAACAGCAGGCCTGTACACATGCACGGGACGGAAGAGATTGAAGAAAAAGCAATTATGCTTGGTAAGAGGCACACTGGCTACTGCCGTGCTTGCAATGATGAGGCCACTGCTGCATCCGGCAAGCCACCCTCTTTGCCAGCTTCCAAACCTCATGCAGATCATTTTCCTCCTAAAACCTGCTGATTTTTTTGAAATGACAGATGCACAGACAGCCAAAATGTAACAGTAGAAACATGACACTATTCTCCCCACCCCAACCCAGTATCTGCTTTTGAGGAAATCCATTCTGAAAGTGGCAAATGTGTTTAATAAAAAAAGTTTAGTAGTTTCAAATGTTCCAGTAGACACTAAGATAAAATCCATAGGCATCTATCTTACAAACCAAAGTGTTGGCTTCTTGACCAGAGCCATTAAATTGAAATGGCATAAACTAATCCCTAAGTAACTCATTTGAAGAGGTTGCCTGTTAAAATTTATTCAAATAAAATATTGGTTTATTGATAGTATTAATATTTACCTTGAAAAGAATTTTACCCTGGAAAATCCTATTTAATAATTGAGACTGCAAACCACTCAGCCCTGTGTTCCCCTCCTGTCCTGCAAAGCCACTGACAGCATTCACATACCCAGCTGCTTCCCACCCTGTCCCAATCATTTTCATGAGCATTTCTTCCCTTGGCTGGGGGATTATTAATTGTGTGACCTTGGACTAGGAAATTCATTTCCCTCAGTCACAGGAATTTTTCCCATCAGCAAAAGGAAAATAATACTTATTTTATAATATAGTTGGAAAGAACAAATAAGACCTATAAAGTAGTAAGTAATAGTGTGATTTATAGTATACGGTAGGTGCTTAACAAGTGCTAAGTATAAGTTTTCTCCGTTCTATGTCTTCACACCAAGATTTTAATTTAGGGTTGGGGGAGTTTCTGAAAAGTTTTTTTTTAAATTAACAGTATTGTTCATACATATCTATATAATTAGAATAATTTTTAAAGAATATGTTTACTAATACCTTGTTTAGAATTATTTTTAGATCTACACCCATTTTTTTCCCCTTTTTAACCTTCCATTGTTCTAGTAAGATCTCCAGCATATGGTACTCCTCTATTTTTTAAAAAGAACAGGATACTATTTAGATTTAGTAGATTTTTTACATTTTTTTCCAAGAATTACACAGTAATTATTCTTTATGTCAACTCATACCAAGAATTAAAGCTTTTAAAAGCCTTTGTGTAATTACCATAATGCACATGAATAATTTAGGACACCCATTAGTAACGCAAGCAAGCGTCAGGAGTTAAAGAATTGGCACTTAGACCACAATCTGGGTGTCCTCGGAGCTGCTTTAGCAGTGCGGCTCTGGCTCAGCTGGAAAGGCCCCATGCCACCCGCCAGGGGCCTTGTGACAATCCAGAAGCAAGGCCAGCCCTTGGAGAAGGGCAGTCACAGGGGATGGACCTGGAGGTCTTGACCTGCCACTTAAGAGTAACTTCATAAATGCAGCTCTTCAAGAGTATCTCTCCAAAAAGAGGCACTGAAGGGAGAGGGAAGACAACTCGGCCTCTTGCTTACATCCATGCATTGTGTCAACGGCTGCGTGGACCGCCTACTGCGGGTTACAGAAGTGGACATTAGCTCAGGAAACAGACCTCCAGGCAAGAGGACAGAAGATTTTAGGAGATGGTAGGTTTCCTCCTGCTTTGAGGCAGCTCAGGTCAGATACCCCAAGTATCAGTCAGACTACCTCAGGGATCACCAAGCTTTAAATTCCAGTAAATGAAGCCACAGCCCCCAGCTCCAATCTGGCCTTTTCTCAGCCTCACAGTCCAGGGTCCCGTGACAGCACTGTTGCACAGAGGCATCTGAAGAGGTAGGCGTGTCATCTACTCTCGTTCCTACCTAAGTAACTGTTAGCGGGAACAGGAACTAGACTTTCGTCATGGTCAGTCTCTCCACCAACTTCATAAGGCCCATCTTCAAAGATGTTCATGTCAAAAAAAGTGTTATTCTTTTGCTCTACGCGAACAATCCCTAAAAGAATGAAATGGTAAAAAAGAAAAAAAAAATGAAGATGAAACAAAATAAAATAGATGGTCCTAATAAACATTCCTGATATTATCATTAAGTTCAGAAAGAAAAGTTTGGAGGAACAAAAGGCAGAAGATGACTTTTGAGGTTATTAAAGTTAAAAAATCCTGTTCGTGTAGGTTTTTACATCAAACAAAATTGTTTTAGCAATAAAAAAAATGCCCACGTGTTTTCATGAATTATCTTTATAATGCCATGAAAATGGAATTATAGATGGAAAATGGAATGTTTAATTAACTAAACCTACAGAAAACTTTTTAATTATATGAACCTGAAAAATTTTACATTTTCTATAATCCTAAATCAATTTCGTGAAAGCGAGATTAGTATTTTGATATTTTCTTCCAATAATTTTTAACCAGAGATTTTTAAATCTTCAAAAAATTTTCAGACCTAACCATTGAAAAGAGAAGATCTCACATAGTAAGTCCACTATATGATTTTTTTAAGTGGTAACATTTTAAGTCAGCATTTACAAAGCAGGCAAGATGTATTTCCCATAAACTAAAACATACATATTTGGTGGGTGTTTTTATTTTGTTTTACTATGTATGGCATCTCTTGCTAAAATAAAACTCTTTCTAAATTCAGTGTGTTATTAGGTCAAGATAACCCAACAAATACTGCCATGTGGAAGCTTCAGCTAAGGGTGGGTAGTCTAAGAAAATCATTCCCAAAGGTTGCTATGAATGACACACCCAGGAAGGTATTCAAGGACCATTCTTAACACAAATTAAAACTCAGAAATTTTTGAATGAACAATGGAAAATTTTCCCAAGATTTTTCTGACTATAGAAAATATTAGAACATAGGATTTATCATAATAAATTTCTCCCCAAAAAATCTTATTTCTGAATCAGATGTAATTCTCTTCACTATGAATTAGAATCAGGTAAATTGTCCTTCATAATAGAGTGGTTTTCTATACCTGCTTAATTTTGTCAGAAGTTGAACTTTTATTACAGGGGCACTGACCATGTTCCTCTAGGCAAAAATGTGATGTCGCCCTTCACCTATATCTCGAGATTATTTAAACAATATCATTCAACAACCTTTCCACCAGTTATCTGCAATCATCTCAAAATTTCCTAATTTCTCATCTGTCTTTCTAACTACCCTGCTTTATTAGCAAAACAAAGCCCGAGTAATACATGACTAAAGAAATGTCTGTATCAATACAATATTATTTGTATACATCACCACTCAATTCTCAGTTTTCAGATCCCCATGTTAAAATTAAAACTTTCAGTTTCATGACACAAGCAAATACAAAACAGCAAAAACTAATGCTAACTATATTTTTACAAAAGGAAGTTAAGTAGTTATATGAATGTAAATTGCTGGCAGAGGGAAAAACAGAACATACATTTTGACGATTGTTTTTAAAAATCAGAATTAAGATATTTTAATAATCTTACTCTACTTCTATAATATAAAAATGCCTTATAATACATTCTGTTTTAATTTAAAACATACTAAACCATGGTGCATAGGCAGAAATTATGCAGTCATTCTAATCTCCATTTCTATAAATACACAACATACCTTTCCAGTTATAAGTGCCTGGGGCTCCAAACGCAATGTAATGGAAGTCTTTAGTAAAAGTAGCTGCTACACCTTGCTGGCAAGAACCAAATTTTTCATGACCTCTCAATCTGCCATCACAAAAACTCCAGTCTCCTCCATCCATATCATCTTCAATCCTGAGATTCTGACTTAGGACGTAGCACCTTCCAAAGATGTCTCGGGATTCCTGCTTCGTATTAACATGTTGTCTTTTTTCATATCGATGTGCACACGTCTGCAAGCAAATGAATAAAGTAGCCCACATGTGTTGGCAAACCTGAAGTTCTTCATTACAAACCAATGAAATTATCAACAATCAAGAGGTTAATTCTAAATGGGATGTTAAATGTGTCCTCATCCTGAGACCAGGTCAGAAAACCAGCAAATCTTCCCCAAAGTTGCAAGAAGGAGATCATTATCTAGCACAGGACTTCTGTCTTATCGTCACCCAGAGAATAATGTTGCAGTCTAAATACTGAAGGCCAATCTATAATCCCCTGGAGAAGGAAATGGTAACCCACTCCAGTATTCTTGCCTGGGAAATGCCATGGACAGAGGAGCCTAGCAGGCAACAGCCCATGCAGTCGCAGAAGAGTTGGATATGATTTAGTGGGACTTCCCAGGTGGCACCAGTGGTAAAGAACCTGCCTGCTATGCAGGAACGTAAGAGATGCAGGTTTGACCCCTGGGTCAGGAGGATTCCCTGGAGGGCATGGCAACCCACTCTAGTATTCTTGCCTGGAGAATCCCATGGACAGAGGAGCCTGGCGGGCTACAGTCCATGGGGTCACACACGACTGAAGCAACTTAGCACACATGCACACACACGACTCAGTGTTTAAACAACAATCTGCAATTCACAGGCAATTTATTTGTCAATTTACCTGTCACATAAACAATGGGAAACACCTTATTTTATCTTCTCAATTTAATTGGCCTTTAGCAGCTACATTAAACCTTTCTATCAGTATGTTCATGGAAAGAAGGAACATGTTCCAGAGGAGACAAACAGGGACATGTTTTCGCAGGGATTGGGCTGAAACAAAGGCATTTTCCTTTTACCCATACTATTTCCTCATAATCAATCCTATCTTAACTTATCCTTTAAACTCTGAGATTAAGTTTATTTTAAAAGGCACAGAGCAGTCTTTTAAAAAGGCAGAGAAAAATCATACTGCCAGAGAGACGAAATAAACCCTAATTTTCACATATGGGTATTCATGGCCACCCTCCATATAACACAGACTGAAAATACTTTACAATGTCCAAGTCAATATCCTATAATGCATCTCCTTAGATGTAAAAATTCAATACTTGGTAAAATTCTCATTTTTCTCAAAATTCTACATAAATTTGTTACAGCAACCAGATTTTAAAAGAGACAGAAAGATCATCGTGATCCAGTCTGGCACCTCCAAGGCCACCTAAAACATTCCATCGAACAACCCTTTTTTCTCAGCTACCACTTCTATCTGAAGTAGCCCAGAAAATAAAAAGTTTAAAATGATCTGATCCTTACTTTGCATGACCATTCCCATATTTTTGTAACTCATCTATATATAATAGCTGCATAATTCCTAGGACAAAAACCATGGAAGGTTTTGCTTTGGTTTTTCAAGACCACCTAAAGTTGTAGGGACATTCAGTAAAGGTTTTTAAGTAAGTTTTTTGGATCTAAACGTTCTAAGGAAAAGCAGGTTGTAGAGCTGTTTCAAAGTAAATCAGGAATCACAGAAAAAGTAATGGTTTGATTTCCTCTTGACATCAATTCCTGCTATATAGCAGTCCGTTTTCTAGAATGTACTCTCTAGGCAGGCGGAAGCTGTCTGTTCTGTTCACTGCTAGAAGCCCAGCACCAGCACACAATAGGCACTCAGTGTGGAATGGACACATCTCTCTATACTTACCACGACTTTGCCGCCTGGACCCTGGCTTTGGACAGTGACTCCCATCCACTGATCTTCCTTGCTTTCCGATGAAGGGTCAGCTGTGGAGAAAGCAGCATAGGTCACACACACACACAGCTAGGACTTCAAAGCTACTGCAACAGGCCATGAACCAGTAAGTGAGCAAAAACGTAAGAAACAGCTTCTAAACTGCCTTGACTCCAAGTCTAACTACTTAGTAAGTGCAGTCACTCAACCCATAAAAATTACTTTCCATCTTAAGAAAACAGGTGAGTGGTTATCGGTATGAATGTTTCACCAAATTCTTTACATAAAATATGTAATTCTACCTGGTGGCCCTTCACCTTGTCTGACACCCAGAATCCCAAGTACGGAAATGACCATCCAAACTAACAAAAAGGGAGTTACTTCTCTATATACCCTCAAATTTGTTACATAATAGCATGAACTTTGCTTTTCTTTACTGGAGATGGGATAACAAGGCCTCAGATCCACTTTCTATCTTTCTATTGATGAAAAAAAGTAAATTGATATTATTTATTTTTACCTCTTCCTTCCAAAAAGGAGAGAGGGAAACCAAAAATCTCACCATGTGCTCTTCAGTATCAATGTGAGCCTACTGTATAACCCTACGTCCAAAATTTTGCCTTCCTTAATGAGAAGGCAGGCATGATTTTCAATTTTGAATCATTACAAAAACATGAAAATTAAACAATTTTAGGTGAGCAGAAGGAAAAATGCCAAAATATTAAATAAATAGGAATTATCTCTACATTATCGGTGGGTTTGGGTTTTCTTTATAGTTCAATGTCATTTACAGATTTCTCACAATTAACATATATTATTTTCCAATCAGTTAAAAAAAAGCTGTGCTAAAAAGATTTAAAAAAAAAAACTAGAGAAGAACATAAACATGAAGCTGCAAATCTGCGTCAACCAAGAATGTCAAATTAGGTTTGGCTGCAGCTTCTCAGGACACTAATTGCTCCGCCCACCACACAGTCTATACAAAACAAGCCTCCATCTGAGATAGCTGGGAAAAATTTATCCATGTTGTCCAGTTCTCATTTTAGAGAGATCTTATATATAACAGTCTTTTTCTCCCTAATATTTTAACAGCAAATGAGAACTTTTGGCTGCTGAGTACAGGATACGTGTTCAATTTTCTGAACAATTTTTCAACCATCTTCTGTAGAACCTCAAGATATCACTAGGTGGCAACATTGATACACCATACCAGTTTGGAAACCAGGGTTGGGGAGACAGCAAAACAGGGCAGGCAAAGTGACTTAAAAAGTATACCTTCTCAGGGCAAGCAAGAAACAGTCAGGGCCCATGCAATTAAGACAGGCCTTCTCCCCAAGAAGAAATGCTTTTTCCCCTCTTTCCTTACTCTTGGAAAGGGCAAGTGGGATACAGGTTGAGTTGGCCAAGGGAAGACTGAGCAAGTGCAGAAGAACGCACCATCGTTATCAAATTCAACTCGCGTGCACGGCCCCCGGGACGTGATGTCGCAGCTATACAAGCCTCCGGTTCTGTTGGCCTTCTGCAGCGGGAGGGCCACCGCGCGGGGCGCCCCCACCAGCAATCTGTGGGCGAAACAGAGAATTTGGAGATTTGAGCTGAATGTGCATTTAACATTCAGAGTCAGAGCCAAGAGATACCAGAGTTCTTCTCTGTCAAAAAGTCGCCTAAGTCTCCGCCAGTTTAGGTGGTGAGGGAGAACACAGGCAGAGCCCTGGGACACAGACAAAGATGCAAGGAAAGCACAAGAAAAGGGGTTGTTGAAACAGGTGAACGATACGCCCGTCTCTCACAGTATCAGCCGCTCTCTGCTGGGCACGCATCTGCTGTTTTAAGAAGACACTTTCCGCAGAGCTTGCCCCCTACACCTAAGCCAAGGACATCACAAGGAACTCAGACAAAACAAACACTCCCTCACTGGGCGAGAAAAACGGTCACACGAAACTGAAATGATAATACATCTGTTTCTAACACTGTGTCTTCTAAGGGTGGGGGCGTGGAGTTCAAAGGTGATTTTTTAATAACCCCCAGATTTTCAGTTTATATACTGTTTAGTTGATTAAACCAGGTGGCCACTGGACTGAGGCGGGTCTAAGGCTATGGCAGCCTAGGGAAGCAAACTGAAATCTCAGCCTGTAAATGTCTCAAGGTTACAAAACCAAACCCAAGGGCAAACAGGCACCCATACGGTAAGCCAATCGAATCATTTCCTCGCTTTGCTTCCTTACTGTCCTTACTTTCAGTCTTTCCCTGCTCCTGCTGGTTCAACACTGCCAGGTTTGCACAGATTTCTGCTCAAATAAACTTGTCAAGTTTTTAATATGCCTCAGTTTACCTTGTAACAATATAGATTTGGAACCAAATCTTTGCCCGAGACACAACTCAACCGAATTACTCTTTTGTACCCTCTTTCTGCATCAATTCTCACTTTCTGGCACTTGGTCATCTTGACAAGCTCCTCTTCTATCATCCAATCGGTCTCTACCAAGGACTCAGGGATGGTCTGAGTGTACCTTCTATGCAGTAGGCACCACAATGTTCCCTCTCCCCTCCCACCTTAGGGTTCTTGCCATCTCCAGTAAGGGAGGCTCCTAAGCTAAACCCACAATCCTTAAAAGCTCACTGCTTCTCAGCCAATGGGATCTTTAAAGACCCACTATCTTTCTGCTATGTTCTTTTGCTAATGTCTTTTTTCTTTTTTTAACTGAAGGATAATTGCTTTACAGAATTTTGTTGTTTTCTGTCAAACCTCAACATGAATCAGCCATAGGTACACATATATCCCCTCCCTTTTGAACCTCCCTCCCATCTCCCTCCCCACCCACCCCTCTAGGTTGATACAGAGCCCCTGTTTGAGTTGCCTGAGCCATACAGCAAATTCCCGTTGGCTATCTATTTTACATATGGTAATGTAAGTTTCCATGTTACTCTCCCCATACATCTCACCCTCTCCTCCCCTCTCCCCATGTCCATAAGTCTCTTCTCTATGTCTGTTTCTCCATTGCTGCCCTGTAAATAAATTCTTCCGAACCATTTTTCTAGAGTCCTTATATGTGCATTAGAATACAATATTTTTCTTCCTCGTTCTCTTTCTAACTCACTTCACTCTGTATGATAGGTTCCAGGTTCATCCACCTCATCAGAACTGACTCAAATGTGTTCCTTTTTATGGCTGACTAATATTCCATTGTGTGTATGTACCACAACTTCTTTACCCATTCATCTGTCGATGGACATCTAGGTTGCTTCCATGTTCTAGCTATTGCAAATAGTGCTACAATGAACAATGGGATACATGTGTCTTTTTCAGCCCTGGTTTCCTCAGGGTATATGCCTAGGAGTGAGAATGCTGGGTCATGTGGTGGTTTTATTCCTAGTTTTTTAAGGAATCTCCATACCATCTTCCATATGACTGTATCAATTTACATTCCCATCAACAGTGCAAGAACGGTTTCCTTTTCTCCACACCCTCTCAGCATTTATTGTTTGCAGACTTTGATGATGGCCATTCTGACCAGTGTGAGATGATATCTCATTGTGGTTTTGATTTGCATTTCTCTAGTAATGACCAATGTTGAGCATCTTTTCATGTGTTTATTAGCCATCTCTAAGTCTTCTTTGTAGAAATGTCTGTTTAGGCCTTTGGGTTGCTAATGTCTTTTAATTACCATTGGTTTTACAGTCTTTGGGGTCTGGCTAACTAACAGACAACAAGAAAAAGAAACAAAGAGAAAGGCTATACACCAGACATCGGACGGACAGAAACAGCGGAGAAGAGAAACCAGGCTAGAGCTGGGAAAACTGGCTGGGAACACAAATGTAAACCAACAGCCAACTCCCAAAGCAGAAAAGCCTATCCTGGCCTTCAAGAAACTCCTAACTCTCAGATGCAAATAACAAAAACTAAGACAAATAACACCACCACCCTCTCCCAGCCCAACAACAGGCCTTACTGCTTTTGTCTTTCCTATGACCCCAATAAAGGATTTAACTTATTTTCTTTTAAAACCAATACAGTGCAGTAGGTACAATGGAGTAAAAATGCATTGGGAAAATAGAGAGGGGTACCAGACTCTGCCAAGGAGAGCCAGTGACACAGACCCTATAGAACACTGGCAGACTCGCTCACGTGTGAACACGGAGCCTGAGCACCATCCTTCCCCCAGACCCTCGCATGACAGCACCAGCAGCCTCTACCTCCAATCCATCCAACATTTACAGGACGAAGTAGCACACTCCAAGGTACACAACTGGAACAGAGACTGGGCAGGACTTCTGGGCAGAGCAAGGCCAAGGGCTGCTATCCCACACCTATTTCGTTAACATCATCCTTGCTTGATCCCAGGGGTTCCGACCAAGAGCTGCAAGGTGAACTAGCCTAGACCCTGTGAGTGAACAAGTTCAATGACTCGGCAAGGGTGAAGATGGAACCTTGTCCAGGTCCTGGGAGGGATAAGCAAATTGCTGGGCGCAGAAGCACAGGATGTGGGCACTGGAAGCACTGGAAAATGTGTTCGGCTCTGTAACTCTGCAGAGGAGCAAACAGAGGCTTTTGGGAGGAGGGTAAGTACTCTGCCCCTAAGGTCTCATAGGTAGCTGAGAGTCAGGAAAAAAAAAAACCACTTTGGAGCCATGTTTTCTCCATTCCTTTAAATTGCTTCCTAGGAAATAAAACCCAGGATTTTTCCGGTGTTGACAGTCTAGCTGGAAGGGCAAAACCTACACAAGTGAAACATTGAAGCAAGACTGGTTTCCTTTACTGACAGATTTAAGACCAACGCAGAAAGGGTGAGGGAAGGCGGAGCATTTTTGCAGCTGGGTGGGGCGAAGGTCAGGAGGAGATTTCCTATAAAGGTAATGATGACTCCAAAGGGAAGGCTGTAAGTAAAGAGCAGGCCAGGAGTTCCAAGGTTATTACAGTGTATCTTCTCTGACCACTTCCTCTCCTCATCCCCGCCCAAGGAGCCTGGCAAGCTACCCCAAAGGCGGGTATTGGGCTTGTTATTTCCCGTTGATCGTCCTTGCTCATTCATTCATTTATTCATTCCACAAACATTTAAGAGCCTCCTAGGATGAGTAAGAATTGCCCCCTCTCCCTGCCCAACCCTGGCCCTGCGGAAGCCAGATCCATTATCTTTAAATGGCAGGGAGATGGAAGCCATGCCAGGGTGGGGCAGAGTGCTGGGCCTGGTCCAGAGGGCACTCAATCTGCCCCAAGGAAGTGCCACCTAGAGATGTCAGGAGCGGGAGGTGGCCCGGTGAGGGGGTGAGGGTCACAGCACGTGCCAAGGCTGGCAGGGAAGGAGCCAGAGTTAACAGAGGCATAAGAATCGGCGATGTAACAAGAAGGGGTTTGGGGATGGGCAACCCGGCCTGTGGAGCTCCACGTTCCGGTGCAAAGGGCCACAGAGGCGCACCTGCCGAGCAGGCTGGCTTCCGCCAACCCTTTAGCCCCACAGGTGCTTCCGGGTTTCCTGTTGTTGACAATGCTGCGGAGATTGTTCCATTTACACAGACAATCCTTCAGATCAAGCCGCTCCCTCCAGCTCCTTCCGGTCACGCCCTCCCCCCACCACACCCTCCAGCTACCTGGGAGGACTTCTGCCTCTAGGGTACCTGGAGATTTCCAGTTTCCCTGACCCTCTAACACAACATGCAGGACAGACTGGCCCTTCAACTCCAGTTTGCTGGCTGGTTATAGAAGCTGTGGCAACAAAAATTTCCCCTGTGCTATAAATGCCAAGCTCCTATAGAAGATTTTGGGGTCGGGGGACAACACAGAAGGAAAAGAGAACTTAACAAAACGAGAGAAATGTACCTCTGGAAAACACTGTTAGCTGTCACATTGCCTCCTGTGTTCCTGGCCCTGTCCTTTCTCCCAGGTCCCTGCTCTAACTACACCCCATTCCATGAAACCCACACTTACAGGAAAATCAGGAAAACAATGGCGCGGGCAGGTGGAGCTCAGTCAGATAATATCAGAGTCACAGAAAAGGAAAGGAAGCACTTTGATGGAAGAAGCCGGTACTCCCCTTTCCACCCCCCAACCCCCCGCATCAAAGTCAACAACTGACAGGTGTCTTAATCCTCAAGGTAAAGTTGCCCTCACTTGTTCAGGAACTAAGCAAGTTCTGATTTCTGCTTAGAACCAGCCTTCATCACAAAAGATCACAACCCATTCGCTAAGGCTATGCCTGGCAAGGACAAAGAAATGAAAACAGAGCTGTATGTACCCAGTCAGTGACACTGGCCTACCGCAACCCATCGACTCCCTAATTAAGTCTTTTGGGACCTGGGCACTGGCCTAAGCCATTCGGAACCAGCCAGCTCCAGGGGCAAGACGCGTGCAGCTCTAGGACAGGCAGCCTGAATCTGGGGGGAAGACTCGGGCCACATCCAAATCCACTTTCTGCTCAAATGCTACTTTTTTGCCCCCTGTGAAGCTGGTTTTGGTGGGCAGCAGGCAGTTTGGGCACTGCCTGGATGCCCACAGCAACTCCGAGGACCAAGGCAGCAGCTGCCAGGCAGTTCATTTTCCTTTGAGAAGCAGCAGCAGTGGCTGCTCTTCTTACTGACCCACCCAGGATGAGTAGAAGAATTCAGAAGTACAGTAGCAACTCACATTCAGAGTGACAGGGATCAAGGGACCTAAGTTATGGCCTTCAAAGGGAAATGGTGGAAACTAACAGAACAGGGTCCAAGAAACCTATTCCCTTACCAGGTCAAAAGAGAAACCGTAATCAAGGAAGGGCATGAGTCTGAGTTTGAACTTAGATTGTTTTAGACACCGAAATGAACAAGAAAAATTACTTCCCAAATTGCTTTCCACAGGGCCAGTGGACGATCACCTCCACTGTTTTCAAGCTGTACTGACATAAAAACTGCCTTGGGATTCTAACATATTGGAAACCTACCTATAAGATACAAAATTCAAAATGTGCAAAACCACATCATCTTTAAAGATGAGAAATAAAATTTGAAATAGTGAAATACGGTGTCAAACTACACAACTGTGGCAGTGACATAAATTCAGGTCTTTGGAGTCTAGATCAAAAGTCTTGGCACAGAGATTCGGGACCCTATCATGTTCTTTAATCACAAAGTTATTTCAAACTTCAAATAAGCCTTACTCCTGTTTCCTATAGTCAAGTTCTCTCCCAAATAGAGTCGGTATACTTCTGCACAACTATTAATACAGCAACCAAAAGTTCTAAACACTGGGTACTTTTAAAACTCTAAGGACAATAGCAGCTTTGCTTCATTGTTTTTGGCACTAATTCATTTCCTCAAGGATTAAAGATTCTGTCTCTAGCTATGCAACTTTGTCCCAGGAAATGTGAAATATTGCTTCATTAGAACAAGGACACTATTATTGCTTAACTTAAAATACAGCTTTCTTAGTTTGTCCAAATTAAGTCTTAAATTAGAAGATGACATTAATAATTCAACTGTCACCTCTACATTTAGCCCATCTTCAAGTTCAGTCCTTAATTTTTAACAGTTATAAAGACAAATGGCAAGAAATAAAAATGAAAGAATTTACAGGAGAGAGCAACAGATTCCATATTCATCCCAAGACCCCACTCTCTGAGCAAACTCCTTTTTAAAAAATTCTGGATTTACTACTCTGTAACTCTAGATATTATGCTGATATGTTTACTTCTCAACTTATCAGCTTTAGGCAATTAACTGTTGATGCCACAATAGGAAAAAGAGAGAGCTTAAACTACGAGCTACTTTCCCTCCCATGCTTACTAACTACATTATTTCTTCTATTTGCTACCCTTTATGTTTTAAGTAATATACTTTAACTGTTTTCCCTTTATCAAATTTGACAAAAATGTTTCCATTCCCCAGTTAGGAATATGATGTTATCAGCACTGCTTCCCCAACTTTCCCCTTGGTTTCTCTAAATCCTATTTTTACACTATTATCAGAACTATTACCATTTACATTTTGTGTTGTAACCACAGTTTGGTCACCTGTTCTTTTATATAACCAGGTAAATGTTACTCAGTGGTGAACCAAACAGCGTTGAAATTATTCTCTATCAGGCACCACTATTAGAAGCTCTTGGGGATGTCCCTGGTGGTCCGGTGGATAAGACTCCACAACTACTAGACCTATGCCCTAGAAACACACACAACCAGAGAAGCCTGTGCTGCTGCAACAAAGTGCCTGCACAGCCAAAATAAAATATAAATAAAATTTTAGAAAAGCTCTTGACCTCCAAGGGTATTGTTCCTAGCATCAAGGTCAAGCAGACTTGCTTTCCTTACATTCTATCAGTTGTTTGGTGTGCCTGACATTTGGACTACGACTTTTGCTTTTCTTGGCGTTCTCATTACCTTTATTTCCCCCTTCCGTTGTTTGCTTTCATTCCAACCTCTATGGTTTCTAAGCTCCCAATCATACCTTGGGTGAAGTCAGGACCTTGTCTTTGCTCAGATGTCCTCCTCAGGGCCCTGGGAGCTCCTGAGTGTTCTTCTAGAGCAAGGTCAGAGTCATCTCTGGCTGCTATACAGGGTCATCCTAGCCGTTCCTTTCACAGCCCTCTCAAGCTGGTCTCCTTTGACCTAGGATCTCATGTTTTCCTCTTATTTTCTTAAATGTCATCCTAAAGAACAGTACATGATAGGTAAACTGAGCCCCTGCATATTCAGAAACGTTATTTTGCTCTGCTCTTGACTGAAAGCTTAGGTGTAGGATATAGGTTGGACAACATGTTCTTCAGAATTGACATCACTGCTCTAATTTATTCTAGAATCCAGTGTTGTCAACGCAAATTCTGACATTAAGTCCTATTTTCATTTCTTAAAGGCAAACTTTTAGGCTCTGCATTTTATCCCAGGCATTCTGAACAGCACAACAATAGTACCTGTGTGTGGACCATTACTTATTGTGTGCTGTGCAGCTTCTTTCAATCTAGAGACCTAGGACATCATGTTCCAGAGAACTCTCATGGTGCATCCATCATGTCACTCATTCCATTTTCTATTCTTTCTGGAACCTCTGTTAGCTGGTCAGGTGTTGAACCTCCCGGATTAATCTTTACCTTTTCGTTCCCTCTTTCCAGTTCTGAGATTTGATTTAATTTTCTAGTATTTCTAATTTTTAAGTTTCAGCAATTAAATCTGTAGTATCCAAAAGCTCTTTGATGGATTGTGCCTTTCACATAACAACACACCCCATTCTTATTTTGTGGATTAACATATCCTCAAAATTCTAAACATTGTACCAGGAAGGGTTTTTCCCCCTCTGTTCTTTCTGCTTCTGGATTTTCTTCCAATTTTCCTTCTGGTTTACTTCAGGCATTCCCTTTATACTGCCAGCTCTCATCACATGTCTGATAATCCTTGTTTCCCTTGCTCTGCTCTTGTCTAAAAAAAGGTCCATTTTTGGCTCCATCTCACCTCTATCAGGAATTCTAAAAGGGAGTTCTGGGTGGGGCCTGCTGACAAAGGAGTCACCTTAGGCTGAGTGAGTACGGAACTGCTGTCATGACTGAAAACCTGTCTTCAACGCTACAGGTATGCTAAGTCGCTTAAGTTGTGCCCGACTCTTGGCAGCCCTATGGACTGTAGCCTGCTAGGCTCCTCTGTTCATGGGATTCTCCAGGCAAGGGTACTGGAGTGGGTTGCCATGCCCTCCTCCAGAGGGTCTTCCCAACCCAGGGATGGAACACGTGTCTCCTGCATTGGCAGGCAGGTTCTTTACCACTAGTGCCACCTGGGACTAGTGGCCCCAATGCCAGAGGAAGAAGGCTGATTTCCTAGGGTGCCAGCATTCACACTAAGGAAACCTAGCTTTCCCTAGCTGTTTTGCAAATACCCTAACTGCCTCCTCTACAAGAATCCATTATCATCTCTGAGATGTAATCATTTAAGCTTTGTAAAACATGCACCTGTCAACATTTCCATCCCCCTTTCCTTCTCAAAAAAAGTACTATGTTTTGTTTCGTTTTGTTTTGCCAGTGTTAACTGCCAGCATTCTATACTCAAGAGAGAGATGGGAAATGAAGGTGTTACCTGGCACCAGGTGTTACCTGGTCCAGCCTTCAGACCTTCACCCCCAGATCCACCCCTCACTCCCAGTCCCTGCCGTACCTGAGGGGTCTCAGGGTGGACACAGGGCAGTCCCTGCAGGACACACTCCTGAGTGTGGCGCCCTCCCTTGTGAAGTCATAAGTCAGATCCCAATCTGCTTTCTGCCTTTAGTAATAATCTCTCAGCCATCACGGCGCCTTGAGGAGCCTGCAGGGGAACCTGTATACCTAGTCAGCCATCTGAAACCATAAATCAAAATCCAATCATTTTTGAAGGAATCTGAAGGAATCAGATTTTTCACCCAGCCTAGATTCCTTGCAGTTAGAAGATGAATGTCCTTCTCCCAGCTGTTACCACACCATCTCAATTATAACAGCCACCCCTCGAATACCAAGGGTGCCTGATAAGACTCCATGCATGGGGGGAAAAAATCCTTTTTTAATCAATTTGTATATTTATGCCTTTATGAATGTAGATGAAACAGTCCATTGGCATTTGATCATTTATACAAAGGTTTTGAACATTTTATTTAACATTCATCTAATAGTTTTATTTCATGAAGCAATTAATTGTATTCAAACTCCAAAAGCTGCTTTGACATTACTTTCTGAAGGCAATGTCTAACCCAGTTTTTCAAAGCATTTCTAGGACATTTTCAAGTTTATAACCACATCCAAGACTTGCAATTACGGTGTCAAATCCTGAGAATTATTACTAAATGTGAGCTAAATTTCTTTGCCTTTTGAAATCAACGTATTTTACTTAAACATTAAAAAAAAATTTAACCTCTATCAGCATCCATAATTATAACTGATTGAGGTCCCTTTAGACTACTGTGTTTACAGTAAACAAAACTTTGTTGCTCAAGTAATCAAGAGGGCAGCTCTCATAAGAGAACGATTTTATGAGCGCTCAAATATAAGGTGGCATAATCTGGGGATAAAAAATAGATTTTGCCTGATATTTAAGGATACACAGAAAACAGCTCTAAAACCCCCAAGTGGGAGAGCTCTCTGCGGTGGACAGGCATCTTACAAAAGGCCCCCCAGGTCACACCTTCTCCTCCTCTGAAAGGTATAGGCCCTTCCACACACAGGCCACATTGTAGTCAGTCATTTTTAGTCAGAGTGTCCACAGAGTGGTTAAAGCTTCCTGTCCTTGGCTGGGCTGACCAAGGTGCAGGTTTCCCCAGTACACGCTTGACTCACATCTGGGGACCTGGGCCCCGTTTGATTTTCAAAAATGTCCCAGTTTGGTAGACAAATTATACAGTCCTCCCAGCCTCAGATACAAGGAGAGCAATGTAACCTGACTGATGCAACAGCCTGAATTGAATAATGCTATCCCTGACAGTCTAACTGTGTGGTTGGGTTTGGCCACAGTCTCACAGGTACCAGGGAGTTTATTTTGGCTTGAGAGGCCCTACAGTCAATTCAATCTCCACATGACCAGGCTACCCGAGAACAGCTTGTCTGGTCACCAAAGCTCCACCTGCCTTTGGAGAGCCCCTCTTCTGGCCAGGCTCAATCTCCAGGTGTCCACCAAAAGAAGCACTGTCCCTCCTCTGCCAAGGACCAGCGATAAACAGGGAATGTCCACACGCCACTCATCACGCCTGGCCACCATCATCAAACCTGGTAACCTGCCCAGATTGCTAGAGTGTTATTCTTTCCTCCCTTCCTTCCTTCTCCACCAGGTGAAGAGAACAGGAAGTGCTGAGTCTTACCCGTGTTTTAATGTCAACTGTGCCTCTGAAACAAATTCCTTCAGAGGAGAGAGGGCCTGCTTCTCTTTTGGAATCAGTCAATCAGTCTCAACTAGAGAATCAGTCAATCATCAGACTAACCCCCTTGTTAGGCTTTCCAAACAAAGTGTAAAACATATGTTATTAAAGTCACAAAACAAACTATTCTTTTTTTGATGACTGGTTATTTGGAGATCTAAAAATCTACGCGAGAACTCTGCACTCACAAGAATTGATAGCCAGCAGCAATGAGCTGTGCACTACCAAATATTATTGTATTCAACATGTACTATTAGTCCTAGAGAATCATTTCCAAACAACCTGAAAACTAAGTATAAGTATGTTGGCTAAAACTCTAGCCTTCCAAGGAGTAGTCAAATAGGAAACAAACTGGTCTTTTTCCAGGGAAGTCACTGCCATTCACAACCATGTAGTAGTGACCCTCTGCCTGGCTGAGTGTCTGGACACAAAGTCTCTGCCCTCACATAGGTCAGGGGCATAAGGCACCTAGAGTGCATCTCCATGAGGGCACAGATCTTGCTGTTTTTGACCCAGGGACCTATCCCAAGCTCCTGGAGCAGGTGCTGGCGCATGGGGATGCACAAGTATTCACTGAAGAATGACCACAGCCCAACCCCCTCCAGGTGGTTGGAGCCACTCTCCACTGCCCTGAACGGCAAAGCAAGTATCAGAGGTCAGTCATTACCACTAAGTGACCTGGGGGCAACAGCCATCTATAACAAGACCTTGAGTTGAGGTGTGTTAGTTTTCTGTGGCTGCTATAACAAGTTACCACCAACTTAAGTGGCTTGAAACAGGTTTCTTATCTTACAGTTCCCGTAGTTCAGGAGTCTAGAATGGGTCTCATCGGACTTAAAAAAAAAAAAAAAATCAAAGTGTTGACAGCTCCTTTCTGAGGATTAGGGATGAGTGCTTCCTTGCCCTGCCAGCTTCTAAGGCAGCCTGTACTCCTTGGCTCACAGCTCCTTCTTTCATCTGAGAGGTCAGCAGCAAAGCACCTTCAGATCCCTTTCTTGCCTCCCTCTTCCACATCTGTAAGGATCCCTGTGATCACACTGGGCCCGCCTGGATAATCCAGAACAATCTTGCTAATCTTAAATCAGCTGATTAGTGACTTTAATCCATCTGCAACTTTAATTCCCCTTTGCCACTTAACACAGTCACAGGTTGGGGGGCGGGTGTTGAGGACATAGACTCTGTAGGCATTATTCTGCCTATCAGAGCAGGACATTTTAACAGTCTCTTTCATACTAAATTGTATACAGACACCAAGAACTTGAATTTGGAACAGCATCCTAAAATGCTTTTGCTGAGGCTAAGTCTACGTGAAGAGCACACTCTGGGGTTACCTTCTCCCTCACTTTTGACCCTTTTACACTAGGCTTCTTACAAACCCCTCAACTACTACACTCTCCTGGCTCAGCACGCTCCTCTTCCCCCCTGGAATCCTCTTACTCACCTCTTCAGGCTCTCTGATTTAAAACCTTACTGCACCTTCCAGCCTAGGTCAGGTCCCACCTCTTGGAAGTCCTCATTTACTTGCCCTCCACAGCACGACCACATCAGTGATCCAAACGTGAGAGGCATACCAACCCCCTGCCTCGCCAGAAAGTCAGCCCCATGGGGCCAGTGGCACGTCTGCTCAGCTCACTGCTGGGCCCACCGTGTCCAGCTTAGGGCACAGCACTTAAAGGACACTCAACAAGTATTTCTAATGAACCAAGTTCATCACATTAATGTACGCAAAAGCAAAGTTCACTTTTAATAATTTCAACACAGCAGATTTAAAGTAAACTGAGAACCCCGCCACTGTTTCTAGAAGCGGCCCTGTGAAAGCAGAGGAAAATGGGGAAACAGCACTGCCTGCCATCACCACACCCCCCACCACGTGGCCTAATTCCAGCAAGTCAGACATTCCTAGAGGGCTCAAGTTGGTTTTCAAAAAAAGTCTGTATTTTGTTTTGTACGGTGATGTCTAAACTGTATGTCACAGCTAGAATTATAATGCATAATGTACCATTGTTTTAAAACAGTTTTGCCAATAAATCTGAATAAATGACAGTGAAACGCAGGCAGCCGGTTTGAGCACACAACCTTTCAATCATCTACCTGTTCATTTTCACGAAGTATCTCCACGCTCCCACTTCAGGGCCACTCTGCCTACGCATCTCCCCACCTCAGTTGGACCTACTGAGAGGCATCAGTGTTCCAATTTCCAGGATTCCTACCGATGAACACATTCCCAGGAGACTCAAAGAAAACTGGTCTCTGCTCATGAAATGCTCAGCAACACCTTACATAGACAGCACTTAGCCTCCACTGCCCACACTGCATTTGGGAACCAAAAGGGGCTGGGGGGTTTCAAAGGTAGCTTTATATCCATGCTGTTACCCATGACTTAGCTGCAACAACACACACCAAAATGAGACCATTAGGAGTGTTATGAGAGAAAGCCTTAGAAACACCACTTATCAAATGAAGCTTGAATTTTGCTCCTGGTTTTAAACACATAGAATCTATAGCCCTAATGTTTGTGAATGCCTTTATTTGACCCACTTTGGATTCTCAGCAGGGCTACTTACAGATGAGAAAATACAGAACTGCCCTTTTCTTATACAGTGAGTCACCGCGTGCCTCTAGTCCTGTGACACTGCTACTGTGTTACCACATCACTTCCCCTCCATGCCCCACCGTGACGCCAACCAGACCGACCATCGGAAATCATCCTTTCCCCCAGGCTCTTTGCTCATGCTTCCACACTGCGCACATGCTGTCCACTCCCTACAGAACATCAGCCCCGTCCCCAACTCCTCCCTACACCTCCACTCGACTCCAGCATCATCTCCACTGGTGAAGTCCAGCCCTCTCTGCCCCCTCACATGCTGGTGGCCACATGTGGACCACAGCTGAGCCCTGGTATCCCTTTGGGCAGATCCCCTGCCTACCAACTCCCACCAGGCCCCGGGTTCCTGGAGGAGCTCACAGATCCCAGCTTGATCTCATCTGAGCTCATAATTATAGGGGAACAGGAATCAAAGGTCAAAGAGGACCTGTCCAGGTCCCCTGGACAATTATGCAGCCTACATTTCAGACCTTAACAGTCAAGACAAGTAATCACCTGCAAAGAGGAACTAGAAGATCAAGGGAAACGACAAGGAAACAGACTACCTTCCTCCTCTTTCTTAATCAAATTCTGAAACCGTATTTCATTCAAATACGGTTTGAGAGGAATTCCCAGAATATCAAATTCCTCCACAATCTTAGCTCAATCTAAGATTGAGCACTAGGGGCTCCTCTTCTCTGTTAAGACTTCGTTGTTGTTCAGTTGCTCAGTCATGTCTGGCTCTTTGTGACCCCATGGAGGACAGCATGCCAGGCTTCCCTGTCCTTCACCGTCTCCCTGAGCTTGCTCAAACTCATGCCACTGAGTCGGTGATGCCATCCAACCATCTCACCCTCTGTAGCCCCCTTCTCCTCCTGCCTTCAATCTTTCTGAGCGTAAGGGTCTTAAGGAGGCGGCTCTTCGCATCAGGTGGCCAAAGTATTGGAGCTTCACTGTTAGACTTTAAGTGACAATTCTTGGGGGAGAGGGGCGATGGGCACCACATGCAGAGCTTTGAACTGTGGGCTCACTTCCCTTATGGAGGAGAGGGACCCACAAGTCTCAGAGACCCCATGTCTAATCTCATGTTGACCCTCTAGTCTTGTCTAACGAGGAACTAGACGGGGCAGCCGGAGGAAAGCGCAGGAGGCCTGGGTGAACGAGCTGATACTTGCCAGGTTTATCTTCCTGCCTTGCCGGGAGCTCCCTTTCCAACAGATCTTGGGAGTCTTTTCATGTCTCTGGCCTTACTCTTGCCCTGGGGCTAGAAACACCTTCAATTAACAGGTGACTCTAAGAACATCTCTTTTCGGTCCAGGCCTCTCCACTAAGAACCACACCCCAACACCCGGCTGTCTACACTTAGCATCTCACATTTACTGTGTTTAACACAGAATTCAGCTTCCTTCTGCCCCACTGTGCTCCCCACCAGCCTTTCCTCTCTTGATAAACAGATACTATCCACCCAAGTTTCTGCTCTGGCCAGAAACCCAGGTGTCACCCTTGACTCCTCACTTTCGCTCACCTCTCACATCCAAGGCATCAGGGCCTTCTCTCCTTTCTGACTCTATTCCACCCTGACCCACTTCTCAGTGGCTACTTTGCTATCAGGACATGAGCCTCCATCTGATTGCACCTGGACAAGAGTAGTACCCTTCTGACTGGTCCACCTGGTTCCACTCTTGTCCTACCCAAGCCCATCTCCACAAAGCAATCTCTGCTCTTTCTTAAGTCACATCACCCCTCTTCTTAGCCCTCTCTTGGTTCCCATGGCCACTGGCATGGAATTAAATCACCCGCCATGCTCCACAAGGCCCTGCAGGAACTGCCCTTTACCTGCGGCTTCAGCCTCAACCCCCAGATGAACACTCCTGCCGCGCTGGCCTGGCTCCTGTCACGTGAACACACCCACCCGGTGTCCATCTCAGGGTCCCTGCAGCTGCTTCCTTCAGCTGAGAACACTCTTGCTGAAGACCTTTGTGGATTGCACCCTTTGTATCCCTTAGGGCTCAACTGAAAAGTCACCTTCTCAGCTCACCCTCCTTACTACCAAGAGCTCTCCCCTAAGTCACTCTCTACAGATTCGCTCTGTGTAAAGATCGTCACAGCCCTCAGCGGTACCAAAAAAGATGTTCCATGCTTTGTGTCAACTGCTTGTCTTCCTCGCACTGGAATGCTACTGGCTCCAACGATGCAGGGGCTCTCCTCTCACTCCCCAAACTCGCAACCAGAGCAGTACCTCGCAGATGGATAGTGCTCACACATCCCAAGGCTTGTCTTAGCAAACAGACAGCACGTCTGAGTAGGGAGCAAACGACTCACCTTTGTAGAGTACTCTCTAATTACAAAGTCCTTAACAGAAGTCCTCAACAGGAAGTCCTCGACTTCCCTGGTGGCTCAGACGGTAAAGCATCTGCCTACAATGTGGGACACCCAGGTTCAAACCCTGGGTCAGGAAGATCTCCTGGAGAAGGAAATGGTAACCCACTCTAGTATTCTTGCCTGGAAAATCCCATAGATGGAGGAGCCTGGTAGGCTACAGTCCATGGAGTCGCAGAGAGTCGGACACGACTGAGCGACTGCACTTTCTTTCTTTCACTTTCTAACACAAGCTTTTTTTAAAATGACATATCTGTAGTTTTATTTATTTATTTTAGGTGGCACCGTGGGGCATGTGGGATCTTAACTCCCCGACCAGGGCTCAAATCCGTGCCCCCTGTACGGGGAGCACAGAGTCTTAACCCCTGGACCACCACGGAAGCTCCCTTGATTCAGCTATGTCTCAGCAATTGGGAGGTAGGTATCTGCATTGCAGAGGTGAAGAAACTGAGGCTCAGATACTACCTGACATGCGTGGGGCTTCAAGCCCAATTACCTCCTCACTGCAATGGCAGCCACCCCCTGCTGGTGGCCCCACACTAGTCACCTGTCCCAGCTGCCCCTATGCCCCTCACTTGCCCAGCACACAAAGGCCTTGGTGCCTTGGCTCACACCATCCTGCCCCCAATTCACCAAATCCTCCTCAACAACAACTTCCAATTCCAGCTTTATGCATAGAAACTGCCTCAAGTTTCACGTCTCCAAAGTAAACTTGCCTGGACAAGGATCTCTCCCAACGTCATTTAAGTAGACTATAACTCCTTGAGAGCAAGAATCTGGTACCATTAAAATAATAATAATAAACCTCAAGGGATGTTTGGCCAAGAAACACCAAAACCCTATTTAACTATACTATCTGGCTGATCCAGTAGGGCAAGCATGAGCAAAAATTCACAGTGGAATAAATTTGTTCACCTCCTAGTCTTGGGCTTTCACATTTACACAGAAAGGTGATTTAAAGTCTGAGGCTCCTTTTTCTGTATGATCTACAATCTCACTTTCAAAAGACTTAGATTTCTAATAACCATCTAAGAAATCACATGAGAAATATATACCCTACTACAAATCAGGGCAAATAAGCAATTATTAATAATACACTGGGGACTTCTCTGGTGGCTCAGTGGGTAAAGAATCCACCTGCCAATGCAGATGACATGGGTTTGATCTCTGGGTCAGGAAGATCCCCTGGAGAAGGAAATGGCAATCCAGTCCAGTATTCTTGCCTGGGAAATCCCATGGACAGAGAAGCCTGGTGGGCTACAGTCCATAGGGCCGCAAAGATTCTGACATGACTAAGCACGCACACACACACAATTATACACTGGAGCTATCATCTCTCATGCTGTTTCCAATACATTAGGCACTTTGAGTTCTTTAAGTAGACACTTGACTACCACCTATTTTACAAATGTGGACGCAGGTTCAGAGAGGACAAGTAACTTGTCCGATGCCACACAGCTGGTACATGATCAAATTGGGGTTGTGTCCAGCACTCCCTGAACTTGCTCTATACCACTACACTGAAAGTCTCCTTTCTGCTTCACTGGATAACATCACAAAAGCACTTTGGTCAATCCATCTTTTTTTTTTTTTTTTTAAAGTATTTTACAAGAGTTATAATTAAGGTCTAGAAAGTGCTGTGAGAGCCACGCCACAGGGGCCCAAAGGATACTGCAGCTATTATGTGGATCTTGGAAACCAGTCATCCTGTCCTGGCCTTCCCAACATTTCTTGAGACTTTTCTCCTGTCTCCTTGGAGAAACATGCTGGAACTAAATTCAGTCTCCAGGGACTATGAAACTCCTGCAACGCCTGAGCCTGAGGGTTCTAGTTCTTACCTGACTCAGTAGGTTTTAAACAGGTGTGTCGCTGACCAAGAACAAGAGAACTCATGCAATAAAGAAACACCCAAAGCAGAACATGTTTTTATCACCCACAACATGCAGCTCCTCTTCTGGCTCAGAAACCTCCACCATCAACCAGGGGTGAAAAATGTGAAATCCCAGCACCAATTTCAACTATTTAACTGGAATGCCAACAAGAACAGTCAGATAGCAATATGGAGGAGGGGGTGGGGAAGGAATTCTGGTTCCAGCCCTGGCATCAAGTTTTGGAATAACCTTGGTTCAACACTTGCTTCTAATCTCCCAACAACAACGATCTAAATAATCTCAAGGAAAAAGAATACAATTAGTACCCAATAAGACAAAATCATAATAGATACTAGCCTATATGGAGAATGGCCAAGAATTCCACTTCAACAGAAAATGATAAAGTATAAACATATAACCAGCCTATTTTAAAAAATTATGTCATCAGATGCAAAGGAGTTTTTTAGCTGGCCAAGCAACTCATTACCAGTAAGACATCACTCAAGGAGTTATGATAAAAATGCTTTTATCTACTGTAGTAAGAATAGGAAGAATGAAAATCTCCAAGCAATCCTGTTCTTTCAGTTTTACAAAGCAGCTGCTTGTCCAATGTGCCACTGGCTCACTTTCTGTGCTTCTGAACTATCAGATACCCGACTTTCCAGTTGCCAAATCAAATCACGTTTGTCCTTCTAGTGAATTGTCCTTTCAAGAAACCAAGTCCAAGGACCTGTCTGAACTGGAGTGTGAGAGCATCCTTCTATCCCTGACCTTCATACAGTACTCGGTACATAGGCATTTAGTGAATTTCTGGTAAATGAAACTTTATAATTATCATTGCATTTCATAATTTTAAATGCAAGTATGTTGTTACTATACAGTTTTTCTATGCCAGTAGACTAAGTGTATCATCAGTGCTAAATCAAAAAAAAAAAAAAAAAAATTCATTTCTTAAAGGCTGTTATCAAATAGCTCATTTGCGAAGGAAAAAGCGACATTTCCATTTCCACCAAGTTTCAGTCAAATACTTTTAATAAAAACCAAGAAAAGGTACATTTAAAAAGTACACACCTGGTAGGCCAGCATATCCATTTGACTATTTCAATAGCTTAGGAAATCCAGATTTTTCAATGTTTTGAAAAGGAAATTAATATGATCACATAGTTTATTTTTTAAATGAGATAACTAAAGCAACAGACTTAGTTGCTGTGCCAGAGACTGTTGGCTGGTACCCAGGGCTGGTTTTCCCCTTTTTCCACAGTAAAAGAATTTGTAGCTGGGCATAAGGCCACCCTGAAGAAAGACTATTCAGCCCAGCCTCCCTTCCCTGTTGGCCGTGCCATGTAACTCGGTACTGCTGACCAGACTCTGACCAAGTGTCAAACCACAGCTTCCAGGAACCGTCTCTAAAAGTGTGAACATATGGGCCTCAGCTCTCTTCTTTGTCCCTTTGTCCATCCTGCCTAGAGTGCAGATGCTACCATCATGGACTATGAGCTTGAGGCCTGGTGGGACGGCAAGGAGAATGAGTCCTGGGGTCCCTGACACCTCAGACCAGCCACCCAGACTTACATATCCAGGAGCAACAACAAAAACTACACAAAAGCAAAACCAAAATAAATTTTTCAGGTGAAAAAAGGATTTAGAAACAAGATGCTGGGAACCACAACAAAAACACCATTTAAAGTGTGCATATGTGCTGGTAAGTCATTCATTACAGTACAATAAAGTATGATTCCAATAGGGAACCTTGATTCTTATGCCCCATGTTCTATTCTGAAGTAATCACTTTATATTTCATTTATTTGTTTTTTCTGGTGATCTCTGAGGCAGGTTTCAGGGTTTGGCAATGCAACATGAAAGATTAGGAAAAAGTATTAAAGTGTGGGTGGAAAGCTAGTTAATCTGAAGAGTGAAATTTAAGGTAAAAGATATTTGAACTTGGAATTGAATAGGAGGCCAAAGATTAAAGCAGAAGATTAAAAAAAAAAAGCAGCAGCAGCAGATTTTTCTCAAGATATGAATAAGTTGTATATTACTGTAGTGCATTTTTTATACATAGCAGGTATTTGTAAATGACATTGAATTCTAGGTGAATCCTCAGTTCTGACAATCTGACAGATCAAGCTGCAAATATTTATGTTTTAAAATTAAATTATAAAGCTAGTTAAACCTTTCTAACAACTAGATTTAATGTTCATGAGAACATCTTATATTAAAATGCTACCTTTTCCATATTACATATGAAAATATTCATATTAAGTACAAATTGGAGACTGGGAATCAGTCAAGGTTCTTTGATACTTCAAAAGAAAAAGATCTAACTTCAGGAAAATTGGACTAATTTTCTTATCTAGATTTTAAGACTAGAATGCCAAAAACAAAAATACGAAAGAAATTAAAACTCCTTCTTATTAAAGTGATCTATGAAAACACTGTTACTGGACATTGAAAGAACTTGAGGCCTTTCCTCCAGAAAATAAGGACTTGACTGTCACGCTTCTATTAGGTTCTGAACCTTAATGCTATGTATTTGTTCCTATTAAAAAATCATTTCATTGAAAAGTGCATTAGTAATATGAGCTTCTGGTCTAGTTGGGAGTTCTTCCATTTAAAAAATGTGCTATTTGCATGGGACTATTTCCCCCCACCCCTGTTTCCCTTCCACTGGATAGGACTGAAGCTAGACTTTTCCCTTTTCATAAAGGAATAAAAAGTAAATATATTGTTTGTAAATTGATGTTTAGTATTAGAGTGAAAGTTGAAATACTTAGAATACATTATAAGCTTAACCCTAGGCAAATTTGTAAAATATATCTCTATCTTCTGAACCTATGTTCATATTGCTTTTCAAGATATTAAGTTATGTTTTTTTCCTCTTTTCGGGGCTGCTTCTTTGAGGCTTTTTAAAAAAAACTGAGGTGTAATTCATAAAGGGCTACTTTTTTTTTTTTTTTTGGTAAGGTTTCTTTTAACTATTGCCGGATGTTTTGCTCTAGTCTCCAAGAAGGGCCATTTTATTTTTCAGAGTTCACTTCTAAAATCACAGGGTCTTTAACCCTGGGGACTCTGGTGTCTGAGTGCTAACTCAGATTTAAGCTTGAGTAACCTCACTGCTTCTCACCCCATGAATGTTGATAATGGAAGAAATACTTCGCTGTAGTTCTCGACTAAAAAACTGAGGAAGAAACTCCATTTTCTTTTTGGCACAAAAAACAAGCTATTGCGCAGAGTTTTTCTTTGTTGACTTCAGTAGATGAACTGGACTAATAAGTGTTAATTTGGATTTCAGCAATTATCTGAATCTTGGTTTGAGTAGATTTGGGATCTACATGTAATATTAACTAGATCAGATAGCTTTTATATTTTCACATGTATACATAGGCTTTCTCCACCCTTGTCAACATCCATTAGTTATCAAACTTGGTAAAATGGCATTAAAACATTACAACAATGTTCTGTTGTGCCAGTTTTATAAACTTTTACAGTGCAATACACATTATTTTTCAGAGACAAACAAAAGGTTTATTTCTCAAGGTTCTTGCTTTTGTTTTAGCAGCATTTGATGGAGGATCTTTTACATACACTTTTAATAGATGGAAAACCAGACTGCAAATCCTTTTTTCTTTTAAAGCAAACCATGTACCAGGTTTTTGGTACAAATTGTGTAAGACGAGTTAAATTGCATTCTATTAACCCACACGAGTGTATTTCTGTGAGCACAGTTATGCTGAAATAAAGTTTTAAAAAGCAAAAAAAAAGTGTATATATATATATATTTATATAAATCAAGTTACATTGCTAAACATCTACATTGTTTGCCACCCTACTCCTGCATTTAAACATGACATTTAAAAATATTTAGTGTTCAGTATGGCTTGGAAACCAATTAACCAGCTCAGATGGTAGTGTAGCTCTGGAGCAACATTCCAGATTGCCCCATCATATTAGGACATTTCCCCATTAGTTGCTGAATTGTGGTGAAACATGGGAGGAGGGTGTTCTATGGGAAGACTGGCCAAGGCAGTGCCAAGGGACACTCAGGGGATGGGAGGGGGAAGCTTTTTTTTTTAACCAACCAGAAGTGTTTTGAATAGTTTAACAACTAGTCCTACTTCATGACAGCTCAGTCGGTAAAGAATCCACCTGCAATGCAGCAGATTTGGGTTTGATCCCTGGGTCGAGAAGATCCCCTGGAGAAGGAAATGGCAACCCCCTCCAATATCCCTGCCTGGAGAATCCCATGGACACAGGAGGCTAGTGGGCTACAGTCCATGGGGTTGCAAGAGTCAGAAATGACTTAACAACTTAAACCACCAGCACCACATGCACTAGCTGAACATCCGTCCTGCTTGACCTGTCATTATCAGGATAATACAGTACATGCTTATAGCAGATACCACCTCCAGCCAGCCCAGGCCTTGCCTGCCCGGTAACAGACTGCTAAGTCAAAACCACACTCAGAAGTGTGAGGGAGTTCCAAGAAGACCTAGTGGGTTCAAGTCCTGGATGTATCGCCTATTAGCTGGGTGTCATCCATGCGGGTTATCTGTTAAATGCTCTTAAGACTTCTCATAGGGTGTTGTAAGGATCAAACGAAATGTCACATAACCTTTTAAACTCTAATGCAGTGATGAAGCACTGCATGTGCTCTTATCAGTATCCGGTCAACACACATTCCAACAAGCCATTCTAATTTTAACAAGCACTTTTTAACAAGCATAGGTCCAGGTGGGGCACAAATGCTGAAGCCATCAGGAATCCAACAGCTTGGGCTTAAGATGGTCAGCTCTAGCTGTTGAAAAGATTCCAGCAAACCCACCAGCTGAGAAGCCTACAATATCAGATGATAGGATATAGTTTGTGAAACAAAGTCGTGAAGAGCAGTCAGTCACGCCTCCAGAATAAGCCATGATCACTGAAACAATGCTGGGCAAGCCACTGTAGCAGGAACTGATCCTCTACCTGGGTGAAAAGAGGAAGGTATAAAATTCTTAACAGCACACTGCTGTTAAAGAGCAAAAGATTAGAATATACTGGAATATCCCGATTGGTTCAGTGAATCATGGCTCATCCTTAAAAATGAACACCATGTAGACATTAAAAATACTGAAGAAATTATTTACTTACATCAAACAAGCTCTAAAACATGCCAAGGGAAAAAAAAGATTCAGAAGAATACATGTGTCATGCTATCACATGTAAAAAAAAATATAAATCCTTTCACAGCTGTCTGCCAATTTATAAACAAATACAAACATATACAATAAGCTAGAAAAACAATGGTTGCCTCCAAGAACAGGACGACGAAACCAGAAGTGCAAGGGTGATTGTTTTTAGTTTTTATATTTTTGTACTTTGTGCCTATATTACTATGCAAAGATAAATTTAAAATGTAATTTTAAAAATGATGTTGGTTGATGGACACTGGCTCATTAAAAGTCTTGCAGAGAAAATGACAGAGATAGATGATCATGGAAGTCAAAAATCAGTGCCCAGAAATCACGAAAAGGCAAACCTCATAATTGCATAAGACAAGCTCACACGTGCTATTTTTCTGTAGGCAGTCGCAGGCAAGCAAGAGTCAGAGACTTGACTTTCACAGCCCATTCCAAAGGGATGACAACACATGGATAAAGAAGCATACAGACCCAGACCTACTGTGTACCAGGCACCATGCTGGCCATCTGGGCATTTCAATACAATGCAAATTTATTGTAATGGACAGAGGCGGAAATATATTGAGGAGGGACACATAGTTTTTCAAGGCAGGAGCCCACAGTGTCTCCCTTTCTGCCGAGCAAAGTCATAAAGTTACCCCTTTCTACTCCTCCAAAACAAGAAAAAGAAATATACTGAAGAAAGGAAATCCAACCAGCTGAGAGGGTGGGCAAGCTTTCCACCACGGTCAAGTGAGGTGCAGAATAAAATGCAATGACATCAGAGAGGGGAACTCCCGCCTTGGCTGTAAAAGTCCAGGAAACTGACGCATTCAGGGAGACATCTCAGCTACGGAGAAACAATACAAAACGCTCACCCCTCACATCTTTCGATAGAAGGGAATGAATGTGCCCCATTCAGGGGCATCTCGATACACAAGGCTTAAGTGCCGTGAGTACCTTTGATAAACAGCTGCAGGTTTCAGTAAAAGGCTTTGTCTTAGAAGCTGTGGACACTGCCCGACCCCGCCCGCAGCAGACACCTGTCTCAGGGAGGAGCAGGAGTGAGTCACAGCCTGAATCAGCACCTCACCTAAGGGGGTGCGGATCCACTCAATCACTTCTGCATGTTCAGCCACAAGCCCAGGCCAGGTTCCTCACGGTTATCTCAGGAACTCAGGGGGGGCAACTTTTTGATAAGTACAAATTTTCAAAGAAATTTGGTAGAACTTGAACAGCTGAAGCTTCTTTCCAGGGACACTTTTATAAAAATAGACACACTGGCTAGATCGATTCCTGCTGGGCTGGGCACGGGAAGCAGAAGACAGGGGATCAAGTCAGAGAGACCTCTGGAGACAAGTCAGAAGAGGGGCGGGGGGGGGGGCAGCTCTGTTAAGAGCCAGCTGCATGACCAACAACAAATCCTAGGCCTCCACTTCTCGATCTATAAAAAAAAGACATGGGCTACCTTTCTAGATCACTCCCTGGGTTCCTCTCTAACTTCTGCAGGTGGTAAGTCATTTCAGCAGCAAAGAAATCCGCAAAAGCATTGCTGGGTCATGTGACTACTCTCCGTACAGCTAAAAACACCTATGGGTTTGCGTGTGGAGGTCAGATTTCTTTTTAAAGCACATTCTTATTTTTGACGAATGACACATGTCAGGCTCCACGTTAAAGCTCTAAGCAAACAGATAAATCAGACCCAAGCCACCTTCAGAGGGCCCACAATTCAGAACAGTCGGTAAACTCTTATTTTGACAGCTCCCAAAGAGCTTACCAGAAATTTCATAATGAAAATATCATTAAGAACAAAGAAAGCCTATTAAATTCAACAGGTTTCTTGGCAATAGAGAAATCAGTCATTAGAAAACCAAAGAGAAAAAAGATAGCTGATTCATATCAAGGTATGGCAAAAACCACGACAATATTGTAAAGTAATTAGCCTCCAACTGATATAAATAAATGAAAAAAACAAAAAAAAGATAAAGCTGTTTCCAGGTATTAGATAACAGGGCTCTAGAGGAAGTGGGTGGGGGTGGGAGGGTGGTGAAGTGAAGTGAAGTGAAGTGAAGTGGCTTAGTCGTGACAGACTCTTTGCGACCCCATGGACTGTAGCCAACAGGCTCCTCAGTACATGAAATTTTCCAGGCAAAAGTACTGGAGTGGGTTGCCATTTCCTTAAGGAAAGTGCATGACAAGCCAAAGCTGGCCTGACCTACAGGGTCACTTGTCAGTCTACTCTGACATCCTGAACACACACTTCTTCCCGAGCATCAACCACAAATGTGCCACCGACACACCAAACCTCTGCTCCATCTGAATTCAGCATGCCACTAAAACTGGTTTCATTTCAAAGCTACTAAGAGGTAGTTAGGAAAAGTAGCAAGACAAAAGGAACAGCCAGGTTTTTGGTTTTTTTTCTTTTATAATCTGCTGCAATTCTCTCATAACTCAGCAAAAGACTTTAATCACCTGGGTTTCTCAAGGAACATGTATGAGGAACCCAAGAGCTTCACAAATGGAGCCAGGGGCACAACGGTTGAAATCAATCAGGAGCCATCCTTTACCAGATTGGAAAACACATACTAAGCTAGGAGATGGAATTTTTAACACCATAAATTTGTTAAACTTTTAATTCCATTGCCACTAACCTATGTAAGAATATCACATCAGATGATATAATTAAGCACAATTCTATGGTTAAGTAAGTTTGGTTTATCAATATTTGATGGTCTCCTAACAGGGCCATCCTGATTTCTGAGCACTCTAGTAGTCTATGGGGTACTAGGATTTTGCAACCATGTGGATATATTAACATACTGAACTGGACACTTTAAAATGGTTAAGATGATAAAACTCATGGGTATTTCACCACAGTTTTTTGATTTTTTAAGTAGTAGTAGTATTAGTACTAGTACCAGGATATAAAGGATCATTCTAAAGAAACTGTCATCTTACTTCCTATTTTCCACAAGGCTTCCATGTACTTCCATGTACTTTCAAAGAGCTTAACAAACGCCTTTTGGGTGCCATTTCTGTCTATCAGATTGGAACCAGAAATGGATAAGCCATGAGCCTTGCTCATAGCTCACAAACCAGGAGGAATAACGTTCCTCCAACAGACATGAAGAGAGTATCTTCCACACGTACAGGATTTGGCCAGGCCATGAGGGCAACTAAGATGCTATGCTGTCTTATGGGCAAACACCCATACCGACATCAGCTAACTAACGCTGGCCTGGAGAATTAGGAGACCCAGCTGGAAGAAGTGCTGTGGTCCTGTGGAGGGTCCCCAGTTAGCAGGTGAAAGGGCAACAGTGGCTGTGTATTTGCTATTGCTAATCTCCCAGGCCATTATGGGAGAAGAACATTTCAAAATGTAAGAACATTTCAAACTGTTCTGTTAACAGCAAGATCAGGCAGTACAGATTTAATTCCAGGAATCGGCTACCAAGATGTTGACGGGTACGGCATAGCACTGAGTGGACTGGGCATTGAGCAGGTAGGTTTCAGGACTCACACTGCTACTACCCAGCTGTCACTCAACTTTCCCGGGGATCAGCCCTACCTCTGCAGAAAAAGGGTTGGGCCAGTCAGCATGTCAATCATTTTCACGGAAGTCCTGAATGAGGGAGGAGATGACCGGGTTTGGGAGCACAGCCCAAGGTGACCACCAAAAGCTTGAACTGTCTTTCAAGTCTTATGCTTTATATTTAAAAACTTACTCATATTTCAATCTGCACTACACTGAGACACTTTTTTAAGTAACTCACCACCACACCACCTCCAGAAGACGTTGCCTAATGAATCTGGCACACACCAGGACGAGGGTTCGAAGGTCCTGTGAGTCATATCTTGCATAACTGCAGAGATACTTTCTTTCCTTTCAGATTCAGAATTACCTCCTCACCTCTTTAGCCAACACCACTAATCTTTAAAGAAGAAGACCGAAAATTGACAGCACTTTTTTTTTTCTTTTCTTTTTCTTTTTTTCCCAATTATTTTTATTAGTTGGAAGCTAATTACTTTACAATATTGTAGTGGTTTTTGCCATACATTTGACATCACTTTAGAATCCCCAGTGCCATTCCGTTTTCTCCATCCCTGACAACCGAACAAGGCCAAATGTCATCCCTGTTCACCGCACACGGTGAAATGCTGTGCTCCTTACGGATGATCAGGAAGACCATTGATCGGGAGGGGAACAGGGAACCAGAAACCGGGCCCCACCCCCAGCGCGTCCACCTGGCCTGCAGGACACACGGACGACGTGCTGTCTGAGACGGAACTAGATGTGGGAGCTGCAGATACTCCCATATGGGAAACCTCCGTCCAATGCATAAAGTGAGTTTTGTAAGACGTTAACAAAATATCCAGTGGGCCAGAAAGTTCGCTCAGGTTTTCCTGTAACATCTGACCAAAAAACCCAAATGAACTTTTTGGCCAACCCAGTAAGAAGCTGTGGTTCTCTGTAGCTCAAATATGGCCTAGGAAACTGGAAATCGTTACAGAGTTTACCTTTGTTGTCACATTCTCTTCCTTCTTCCAAGCTCCCCTCTTTAAGGCAATATGATAGTTCCCATCCATCTGTGAACTTCCCCCCAACTCTGGGGGCAACTTAACCTTTGATCTGACCCCCAAAGGGTAAATTCCGCATCTGCCAGACTGTAGAAACAGCTATAGAACTCCCCCATGTGAGGGGATCCCGACTACTATTTTACTTGAAGGCACCTGCGACAGTAAAGGCTGGTGTTTATTGGAAGCATTGGGCACGATGCTCAGGGCTTCCTACTAACTACAATTCATCTTCACAATTCTACGAGGCAGTCTTCATTAGTGCCTCAATTTCACTGATGAGGACAAGCAACTCGCCCAAGATCAAATCAACAGAATGTGAAGCAGCTGAGATTCAAACCCCCACATTCCTTTGCCTGTAGAACAAAGTTCTTACTCCTATAAGGCAAATGTCTCTACAGGTACTGAGTAACTTATGTTTGTTGTTGAGTCACTAAGTAATCTCCAACTCTTCTGCAACTCCATGGACTGTAGCCTGCCAGGCTCCTCTGTCCATGGGATTTTCTAGGCAAGAATACTGGAGTAGGTTGCCATGCCCTCCTCCAGGGGATCTTCCCGACCCAGGAATCGCATTCATGTCTCCCACACTGCAGGTGGATCTTTAATCATTGAGCCACCATAATAATATATTATTATTTTCTGAGAAATTAGAAGCAACCAAAGAAACACTCACAGTCTCCTACCATGATAAGTACCCACCGACCTGCACGTGCGCCCCTTATTCTGTGGTTGACGAGTTACCTGTTCTCCAGTAACCAGGTTACCTTCCCCACAATGTGTCCCTCCCACCCACACACAGACATCACACCAGCAAGTCTCCCTATTCCTGTGTTCACTTCTCCCTTTCTGCTAACTCTCCTTATCAACAAACCCCCTCACTGTCACTTCCTCCCATTTAAAATAAAATTCCCTTTCGACTCCCATTTTCCCTCCAGCTCTTGCTCGGCTCCCCTCTTCAGGACCTCCAATTCCTCTTCTAGTCTCTCACCTGGTGCTGGAGAGGACTCTTGAGAGTCCCTTGGACAGCAAGGAGATCAAACCAGTATCCTAAAGGAAATCAGTACTGAATCTTCATTGGAAGGACTGATGCTGAAGCTGAAACTCCAATACTTTGGCCACCTGGTGTGAAGAACGGACTCACTGGAAAAGACCCTGATGCTGGGAAAGATTGAAGGTGGGAGGAGAAGGGGAGGACGGAGGATGAGATGGTTGGATGGCATCACCGACTTGATGGACATGAGTTTGAGTAAACTCTGGGAGTTGGTGATGGACAGGGAGGCCTGGTGAGCTGCAGTCCATGGGGTCGCAAAGAGTCAGACATGACTAAGCGACTGAACTGAACTGAGTCTCTTACCAACCCACACCAAGCAGACACTGCTCCTGCTCCACTCCACAAGACTTCTGATAAGGTCACCCATAGCCTCCATGTTGCTGTGCCAGGGATCAAATCTCAGTGTTATTTGACACAACTGATTGATCACTCCCTCTCTAAACCATCTTCATCATGTGGCTTCCAGGACAGCACGTTGCCTAGTTCCCTTTACTGGCCATTCCTCTTCATGCTTGGTGCTGGGTCCTGCATCTCCCCTCTCTATGAGAGAATACCCTGCAGGTCTGTCCTTAGTCTCTATCCTCTCCTCTTTGGTGATCTCATTCATTCAGTCCACAGCTCCAAATACAACCTACAACTATGGCTCTGCTATTTGTATCTCCAATCCAAACCTTTCCATCCAAACTTCACACTCATTCAACTGCCTACTCAACAAGTCCACTTGATATCTGGACATATCAAAACTATGATCTCCAAAATTAAACTCCTGCTCTTCTCTTCAAATCTATTTTTTATAGTCCACTCTAAACTACTGTATGACAACTTTATCCTTCTAGCTTTTCTCCCTTTAACTGGTCTATAGGAAATCCTATTCACTCTCCTTTCAAAACATATCCAGAATGCATCCACTTCTCACTATCTTCACTACTACCTCGGGTCAAACCACTATCATCTCTTACCTATTATTTAAAAGGACTTTGATCATTAAGATCACTACATCTGTACTTGAGTGTTCCCAATGATGCAGTAGCTAGAGAAGGGCAGGACAACACACTCCAGTATTCTTGCCTGGAAAATCCCATGGACAGAGGAGCCTCACGGGCTATAGTCCACGGGGTCACAGAGTCAGACAGGACTGAAGTGACTTAGCACAGTAGCTAGAGGATCCATGTAAAATCTAAGTCAGAACATGTCATACTCTTCTCAGCGTCCTCTAATGGCTTCCCATCTCATTCAAGAGTAGAAACCAGCCTTCCAATGACCTATAAGGCTCTCCACAATCTGGCTCCAAGGAGACAACAGGCTTCTTTGCTGCTCCTGAACATGCTTCTGCCCCAGGGCCTTTGCACCTGCTGTTCTCACTGCCAGAAATACTTTCCCCCTAATACTGACATGGCTTGTGCCTGCTCCATGAAGTCTTCCTGGCTGCCTAACAGCCAACCATTTCCTACCCCAGCTAAGCTGAGGGGACCCTCATGTCTCAGGGCTCATCTCTTAGGATCATCCTGTGAGCAAAGGTCCCGAGGATGCCCCTCTACACTCCCATACCCTTTCTCAACCTTGGGCCCTATTGTAGCCTCGGGCCCTTTCTGAATACAAGGCTTAGAAAGTACTTTTCTTTCTAAACTGGCTGATCTGATATGCAATCTGAAAAGATTTTACTATGTGCTTGGCAGTCAAACACTTCTCCAGCTGGCCCCCAAAGTCCTCTTTTGAGGTTTGGACCATCTAATTCAGGGGCTTCTTCGGTTCCCCCCAGGACTCTATCCTTGAGCCTCTAGAAGATCCAACAGAGTCCAGATCCACCTCCTTTTGCACTTGCAGGTTTCCATAAGACTCTTTATCACCAGATCTGAAAGCCAGCTCTCAACTTTCCTGAGTACTGTTCTAAGTTGGCCTGGGGCCTACTCTCACTAGCCACCACAAGGCCTCTGGATTCCTGAAGCCCAAACAACAGGTTTTCAACACACATTTGCTCCAGGTATTTTAAATATCTTCTCCTACCTATCTCCAATCTCTCTGGGCCTTGTAGAATTCTAAACATTTCTATTTCCTTTTGTACTCAAGGGACAGATGGTACTACATTGTCAGGAAGTGGGGTGGGAGGGAGGGGTCATATCAGTGGTAAAGGAACCCAGGAAAAAAAATTTCTTTTCACTTTCCTTAGCAAAGAGAGGGAATACAAAACTTCAAATTCCCTGTGCTACCCAGTGGGCTATTCACACTAAGGAACTACCATTCCACACATACACCACAGCTCCCGTGGATGGGATCCTCCAGGTAACTTTACATCATGTTGCTTTATCAGGACCACAGAAGACTGATCCCTTGATCGATGGCAGTATACCCTGAAGACAAGGACTCTGATTCTGCAAACAGAAGAGGTTATTTGGTCCAGGAGACGTACAGTTCAGTGACATTCTACTCTCTGGGTCTGAAACATTTATTATCATGTGTATCTCTCTCTCTCAGACATACACATATGATTAAAATAACCTCAGTACAAATGAATGTCCTTTTCAATATAAAGAAACTGGAGCAACACTGATATCAGCAAGCAGAGCAAGCACAGACCAAGGGTAAAGAGGCGTTACCCTGTGCTCTGTTTATCCTACGTATCACCAGTATGCCCCTTGCAAATTATACCAAGGTTTATTTTTATTTCTATACGCCCAAGCTTATAAAGCCTGTTTCTCTAAAAGGTTTTTCTCATATCTGAAAGCCTTTTCAAAAAAAGTAATCTTCGGATTGTATGACATGCAAAACATATCCAGCTGGTTGGCAAACAAACACGAGAACAGACAACCATGGCTTCATGCCCCTTGCTTTTGCCTTCTGCACTTTCTTTTATGGTACTTTCCCCATTCCGGCTAATTCAGAACAGTCGGCCTTACCACTTAATTGGTTTTTAAGACTTAAAAGTTTCCTACAGTCTTTTCGCCAATTTGGGATTAGATGAAGTGACAGCAGTATTCAACAGTAGAATCCAGCACATGTAGATGTGGATGTGTGGTGTGGGGAAGGGCAGCGGCTACCTTGCAGCCTAAGGAAGGCGTCATTCTGCCAACACACCAACTATGCAACAGGTGAGCTGATTCCCAACGGTCTTGCCCTGTTGATTGAAATGGAAAAGCCAGACTGCATTCATTTAGATGGTGATCATTCCACCCTCTTACGAGACTAACAGGGACCAACACTGGTGAAGTTCACAACTAATTAACAATTAGCCTCTTAATTTAGTTCCAAGAAATCTGTGTCCAATTCTAAATATCAGTTTAATAAACAAAAATTTGCTAAAACATGACTTCCACACTTTGTCCATGCATCTCTCAACTTTAGGCAGCTTCATCATTGACAAATGAGATTCAGCTTTGCACAGGCTCCTTCCTATCATACATTAATGCCAAACAAAGGGCTAAGAAAAATAAATCATCACCAGCCCAGCCCTGGGTGGAGTGTACACCACCCAGCCTGCCAGGAATGGGAGTGGAGGGGTGCGACTTTCCAAGTCACAGAGGTCTGAGAAGATCTGGAAAGCAGACATTTGGTATTCCTTATGAATAACTCCAGCCTGAACGTGCACAAGCCACCCTCTGTAGGTACGCTACGCCCAAAGTCCCTGCCCATCATTCCTGCGCCAGTCTGCCCATTCATCTCCACTGCTCGTGGAAACCCTGCTGGTGTTCATCTACTGCACCATGGCTACCAAAAGACCACAAGGTATGGTTCTCCTGAGATGTACTTTCCAAACATGGGAACTGTAGGACGGAGGCAGAGGGAGGATGGCCACTTGAACATCATCACAATCGATGCCCCAAAGAGAAAGTACACCCACACAAACCAGGCAGCATGGAAGCGGTGGACTGAGAACCAACTCGCCCAACATGTCATGGGCACTTCACCTCTCACTGTCTTGGTTTCCACATTTATTTAACATGCACAAAGTGCTTACTCTGAGTCAGGACTAGTCTAAGGTACAATTATCCTCATTTTACAGCTGAGGAAAGAGACCTAGAGGGATGAGGTGTTGTGATTTATAATAATATATGTTTGGTGTTCATCTAGTGTTCCTGGCACAGAGCTCCTAAAACCCTTGGAATTTGCCAAGTAAGAAGAGCGACAAAGGTGTCTATTGTTATGTTAATGAGGTGGCTCCGCCTGCACCTAAGGAGGGGGGCTAATTGCCAGGAGAACCAGGCACTTTATTAGGGGGCTGGAACTTTCAGTCCCACCCTCCTGACCTCCAGGGAGGAGGAAGGGCCGGAGGTTGAGTTCAATCAGCAATGGCTAATGTTTTAATCAACTGTGCCTAATGTATCAAAGCCTCCATAAAAACTCAAAAGGATGGAGTTTGGAGAAGTTTGGGGTTGGAAACCACATGGAGATTTGGGGGTGGGGGTGGCATGCTGGAAGAGAGCATGAAAACTCTAAACCCTTCCTCCATACCTTGCCCTACACATGTCTTCCACCTGGCTGTTCCTGAGTTATATCTTTTTATAATACACTGGTAATCTAGTAAAAAAAAAAAAAGAAAAAGAAGAAGAAACAGCTTCTCCAAGTTCTGTGAGCCACTACAGCAAATTAATCAAACCCAAGACAGGGATCGTGGGAAATTCCAATCTATAGCCAGTCTGTCAGAAGCCCAGGGGACAACTTGGACTTGACATGGGCATCTGAAGTGGGGGAGGCAGTCATGTAATACTGAGCCCTTAATCTGTGGGATCTGATGCTATCTCCAGGCAGACTGACAGAACCGAGTTGACTGGTATCTGAGGATGGTTTGATGGTAAAACCCCTACACACTGGCATGAGGAGCAGAATGTTAAGTATTGTGCACAATGTACAGCAGGAAATGGCAGAGAAGGACTTGATCCCATCCACTGGGATTCAGACTCCAGCTCTAGAATCTGCTCTGATGCATTATATCATATTCCTTCTGAGTAAAAATGGAAAGCTCATCTAGCTCAAACTTAGAAAATGTTATGAACAGATTCTTAGATCACATCTATAGAAACTGGTATAATAGATCTGGCCTGAGCTCAAATTTGAAGAAGGAAATGGCAACCGACTCCAGTATTCTTGCCTGGAGAATCCCATGGACAGAGGAGCCTGAAAGGCTACAGTTCATGGGGTCACAAGAGTTGGACACAACTTAGCAAGCCTCAATTTATATTTTTACAAAGAGATTCTCCAAGTTACCTTGATGACCAGCCAGGTTTGAGAACCCGGAAAGTTCCTTGTAGATAAAATCATTTGATTCTAAACTTGTACCCAAACACAGGTGGGGGCTGGCCCTGCTCCAGGGCCCATTACTAAGGGGCTCAACTTGACCACTCTCTCAAAAGGCCGTTAGAACTCTGGTTCTGACCCGTGGGCCACCTGGATCACCATTCTACATACAGCTCTCACTGGAGGGGGTGAGCTGCTACCCCACCACTGCACTTAAAGAGCTTCATGTATCCAAGACCCCCTTACTGACCATGAGTAATTAATGCTTAGCCATCAAACACACGTGCCCTTCCATTTGACCCCCACACCCTTGTCAAGTAGCTTCAGGAACTTAGTCTACAGCCACCCTTCTCTATGTAGTCTTGATTTAACAACTAGCAGATCTCCGTACCCAGTGCAGTATAGGTCAGCCTGTATTTCTGGGGTTAAGTTATAAAGTGTGCCTTTAAGGCAAAAGTCAAGTGTAATTAAAAATCACTCATAAAAATCCCTTAGCAAGGCCTTGGGCCCTTGAGAACTCAAAAAACCAAGAGTTAACCTCTTTGAGCAAAGAGTTGCATACGACTGAGCGACTGAACTGAACTGAAGCTCTTTGATGTCTCTTTGCATTACCACTTTAGCTCCCCTTTCCCTGGAGGCAGCAGAGATCAATGTCTACGGTAAGTTAGAGAAGCGAAGGCCATTAAATAAAGGGATTTCTCCCTCTCTACCCTGAGCTGGAAAAGTTGATTGCACAAGTTAAACTGAGTGTATGTTATGACTCCATTTTATTTGCAAAGCATATCAAGGTGCTATCAGGCAAAGAAATGAACATAAAACCCTTGCCCTCACATAACCTATTATCCACCTGGGCAGAATTAGCCCATACTCTGAAAATGGCAGACAACAGTTAAATATTACAGAATTAAATAATACAAAACCATCAGAGCTGTCAGGCACGTGACACGAAGGACTGCTGCTGCTGCTAAGTCACTTCAGTCGTGTCCGACTCTGTGCGACCCCATAGACGGCAGCCCACCAGGCTCCCCCATCCCTGGGATTCTCCAGGCAAGAACACTGTAGTGGGTTGCCATTTCTTTCTCCAGTGCATGAAAGTGAAAAGTGAAAGTGAAGTCACTCAGTCGTATCCGACTCTTAGCAACCTCATGGACTGCAGCCTACCAGGCTCCTCCGTCCATGGGATTTTCCAGGCAAGAGTACTGGAGTGGGGTGCCATTGCCTTCTCCAGACACGAAGGACTACAGACATTCAAAGGAAGAAGGCATGATGTAGCATGGGTTGGGCCCAAAAGGATTTCATGAAGAAAGGTAAACTGGTTTACATGATGATGTTCTTCAGGATGGACTGACTTGGAACTAACCAGTGTTCCAGGTAAAACTGACTGTGTCATCTAAGCACAGGATAGTATGTTCCATTATGTCTCCAGTATCTATCTTAAAAGTGCCAGGTCATTCACCTGTCACTCTGTCCCTATGCTGAGTCAAGGTCTAAGTGCATCCATGCATCACAGTTCCAGTACTATTTGGTGACAAGGCTTAAATCCTGATATTACTGACAGCACCACCAACTCAATGGACATGAATTTGAGCAAATTCCAATAGTTGAGAACAGAGGAGCCTGGCGTGCTGTAGTGCGTAGAGTCACAGAGTTGATAAGACTTAGAGCCACTCAACAATAACAATATTGATGTGCTAAAACAGGGAATTATACAACTAAGAACATAGTAACTCCTTCTTTAAAATAATGTAAAGCTTTTTTACATGAGCATTTCACCTGACTTTCCTGACATTAGTATTCATATCACACAAATACTGACCTTTTTTTTTTTTTTTTGTAAACCCTAAGTCATGACTTGGATGTACTCACGAGACCAGCCGGTGTTAAAATTAAACTTGTCTATTTCTGCTTTCTTGCAGAGTCCTAAGATTTCCTCTAAGTCTCCCTGCCCATTTTGGCTCTTTCTCCACTCTCGGGACTCAAGGTGACCGAGACAGTCCCTGGACGATGGCCCTGGGCCACATGGCACTCTGAATGAATGCAAGGAAGCAAGTGCTTAGGTACACATCCTGGACATAGTTCTGATCCCCAGCTGGCTCCTCACTGGGCTTTTTCAGAAGGGGAAGGAATGACAGGCAAAGAAGGAAGGACCCAGAAGCTGATCCAAGGCCAGCTGGAATAAGTGTCCATAGGAAGAGAGTCCAGGCACAGATATTTAAATAGACAGCCCTGACCCACATGGGGAGCGGTTTAATAAATCAACCTAACATAGTACATTTCCAAAACTCAATTTCTCCAGGTCTGAAGGACACATCTGACTTTTCCTTTTAGAGGTGAAATGAGCATGAGTCAGAAATGCCAAGTTCAAATCCAGATTCTGTTAACATTCTGCTTAAGCACTCATGAGACTATAGACATTTCTTTAACTTTCAGCTTTAGTTTCTTCATCTATAAAGGGAGCTAGCTGGACTAGATGATCTCTAGTTCAGTAAACATGATTTTAAGAGCAAGAGCATCACAAGTATGAGAAAAACCAAGAGCAAACACTATAGAGTCAAAACAGAAGCGACAGTAGGCCTGGTGGGCCTTAGGAAGACAGTGGAGATCAGAAAGTTCCCAGAAAGAAAATGTCAATTGGGATAAGCCCAGCATCGCAGATATAACTTAAAGATCTATTCCTTCTGGATTCTGTCCTGCAATCACACACAGACTCAGCTCCTCCCAGAAGAGTAAAGAGGGCTGACTCACAGGATGGACATACCAACAGATGCCATCCCATACTTTCTACCTAGTTGGGATGACTCAACCTTAGATCCTGACCTCAGCAACTGAGCCAAACTTCTTTACTATCTAGCCTAAAAAGCCCAGTGAAATTTTATGATCTCTATTTCAGTTTTACAGTCCCCAAAGTTTTAGGAATAGCCAGTGGCTCAGACGTAAAGAATCTGCCTGCCAAGCAGGAGACGTGGGTTTGATCCCTGGGTCAGGAAGATACCCTGGAGAAGGAAATGGCAACCCACTCTAGTATTCTTGCCTAGAAAATCTTGAGGACAGAGAAAGAGTCAGATACAACTTAGTAACTAAACTACAACAACAAACATGCTTTAAGGCTCTCATATACAATATCATTCTGTTATAAAATCTTAAGAGTTTAAGATATGAAATATTTAAATAGCATTGTAGAAAGTTTAACCCACAAAAATCTATGGTTTGTTCCCACAATGCTGCATTCATCTGATACGCTCACACATCTTTGATATTTTACTTCTTCCGCCTCAATGAAGCCCCTTGTTTGAGAAATTTACTTTTGTTGTAAATCTAAGATTGATTAAAGTTAAAATGCTTTGAAAATGGGGTTCATAAATGTGATTAAGTTTAACATACCCAATGCTAATAACCTTCGACTTCACTCTAGCAGAGTGAGACTCATAGGACGTTTAACATCTGCAGAGTCGCAGGCACACAGGAGGAATTCAGTTACTGTTTCTAAATGCATCACCATTAACAACTACCATTTAGTCAGCAAATACCCATGCCAGGCAGGAATTAGGCACTTTGCATGTTATCTCTTAATCCTTACAACAAGCCTATTGAGCAGTAATAGCTCCATTTTACAAATAAAAACACCAAGGCTCAAAGTAACAGCTGCAAAATACCAAGAAGGAATTTTGAGCTTAGGTCTCTCTCACCAGTGCCCTGAAATATCCCAATAAGTGCAGAGTTTAGGAAGCTGGCCCACAAGCTGTGGGGTCTCAACCTCACTGGCTGTTACTTTACACCCACTTCCTTTACTGACAAAGGTGATAACTAATGTGGGTATGGCCTGTGTGTACTGGTTCTCCTGGGTGAGGCCAGTGCTGCTCGATTACTTTACCAAAAGAAGGTGGGGGCGTGGCACTTGACATAAATCACAGCCCCCTAGAGTGGGCACACTCTCAGGTCCAAAGAAAGAGACAGTTTCCTTAAAGTGGGCCACTCTTCTCTGTCAGTCCCTAAGAAGAGCATTTCTAGCAGGCATCAGCCCCCAAACACGGGCTTCCTCTTATATACCTGCAGCAGGTCTAACAGCAGAGAAGCCCACCAAGAGAACAAGTTTGAGCAAGCACACCGCTAACCTTGGTGACAAAAGAGATCCTGGCTGAAACTACCTTTGCAAATCTCCACCCCCGAAGATAACTTTCCGTCCCAGTACTTCCCCTTCACAATGTTTGCTTGAACCAGTATTTCAAGGAAACCACCAGCTTCAGTAGAGGACTGGTGCAGAGCATGCCAAAGAGAATATATTCCCTCTGCTGGCCCGTGGTCATTTCTGCACTAACAAGTTCATTCTCCATATGGGTGAATGCTCATCTACACATTCAAGTACTCAGAGACACCAAACATCATCCATTAACTGAGTTAACAGACACCACTTTTCATTTCAAATTTACAGCACCACAATTATTTCTGCTGAGAGAAAACAGAATATAAGCAGCTGCTCAGGCCTACAGACCACCCCTCGGCCTTCCCACCCCCTACAAATTTCTTTGCTTCACTGGTAGGTATTATTAGGAAAATCTGACTTTAAGATTCAGGCACCTAGAACCTTCACCAATTCCGAAGTTCTTAATTACCGAAATCAAGATTTTCCCTGCGGCCCTAAAACCCCATTCCCCTCTCCTAAAGTCCTCTCCTCTGTGGGTGTACTTTGCATTCTTTGGTCTGTTGGTCCTGGAAGGACCTCAGCTCAACCGAAGGGCTGGCGGGGGGAGGTGGGTAACCTTTTGTGAGTTTATTTTTCGGTAGCCCAGATCAAGAATGCGGCCCCACAGCGATTAAGGCCACTAAGCTCCCAAATACCCTCTCCTGCCTAGATCATGTGAGAACCAAACACTGTCTAAGAAAGAAAAGGAGAAGCTACGAGTGCCGGCCTCCACTTTCTCCCCGGAGGAGCACCGCTGTGCCGCGGTGCTGGGGGGGAGGGGGGTCGGGGGTTGTCACTTCCAGACCTCGTTTGCAAAGCCCCCAACCTAGATCGGACATTTTGCTTTAACCCCTCGGCAGGGCCTCCGAGGGCTGGGGCCCGGGTCTCGGGTGGCGCCGTGCGCTTTGTGGCTGGTGCGGGGTGGGGGCGGGGGGTCGGCCACCCCGCTAACAGGGTCTTGTTTTCTCAGCTGACCTAGCTCTGCCGAACAGGTGCTTGGATGGTGCCATCTTTTTTAAAAGCGGCGGAGGCGTGTAAAAGTCTCCCTACCGGGGAACCCGCCCTTCGGGGAAAGCCTCGCAGGACGTGATGAAAGGTGGCTTTCCAACTTCTGCGAGGCGCGCGAGTCTGCCGGGGGCTGGGGGGGGCGGGGTGTTCTCTGTGAGTTTGGGAAAGGCCTGGACCTCCCTAACGACCCTCTCAGTCATCTCACCGCAGCGAAACAGCGACCCCCCTCCACCCCAAGTCACCCCCCGCTCAACACACACGTGAAGCTCAGCAAAGCGTGCCACCTGCCGGGTTCCCAGCAAATATGCCCGGAGGGAAGGATCGCCGGAAAGCACTTTGTTTAAAAAAAAAAAAAAAGTAAACTCTCCCGGGTCTGAGGACAGCCCCGCCTGGCACCGGGGCCGCGGTGTGCAGAGCTGGCCCCCGGGTTCTTTCCGGGGCTGAATTGGGGAAGGCGCCGCGCCAGGCGGGGCCGGAGGGGAGTGCGCGGGGCGCCGGGCCCCGCTCCCCCCGGAGCCTGCGGAGTGCGGGACCCGGCAGGGCCGGCCGGCGGGAACGCGGAGCGCCTTCGACCGGGTTCGCGCGCGGGCCGGGGCCCGGGTGGGGTGGGCAGAGTCGGGAACTCACAGCCGCTTGTCCTCAGGCTGCAGCTGCCAGTGCATCGCCAGCGAGAAGCCGAAGAGGCTCCCGGAGTCCCCGGTTTTCTCGATCACATTGTCCTCGCGGGTGTCCAAGTTGAAGGCGGTGCCGAGCCGCGGCAGGAGCCCCACCGACAGGTAAAGCAGCCACAGCCGCCCCGCGGCCGCCATGGGCCGGCGCACCGGGAGGGGAGCGGGAAACTGCGCGGCCGCCCTGCGCTTCGGGCCGGGTTCGGGGCTACAGCGCCGCTGCCGCCGCGGCCACCTCGGTCTCCTCTCGCCGCCGCGCCCGGCCCCACCCCCGGGACGAGTCGCGCTCTCCGCCCGGCCGCTCCCCCTCGCGGGCAGCTCCCGACCACTGAATGAGCCCGTTGTTCTCTGGAGACTCGCAGGCGTTTTATCAAGTGACGAGGACGCCGGCCCCGCCCCGGCCCTCCCCACCTCCTGGCCCCTCCTCGCGAGCCCGCCGCCGGCACCTTTGCGGCCCGCCCGGCTGCGGTGCGACCCGGCGCTGCCCTTCCGCGCCGCCCCCGCCACCCCCACACCTGGTCGGGGAGCCGCGGGGGAGACCCGGAGGCGAGCTGCGGGCCCGGCAGTCCCAGCCTGCGGGTCCTCCTGGAGTAAAGCGCTTGAATTGTGGTTGCCGTTCGGCACAGAGCCGGAAAGGCGTTTACTACCTGTTCTAAAAACAAGTGGTGGTGATGCGCCCGCCTTAATGGCCGGGAGCCCCTGGTGCTCGCCGACCCACGTGCAAAGGCTGCGTTCATTCATTCCACAAGTGTTTATGGAGCGCTTAACGCGGGCCCGGTACTTGGGGACTGGAGCTGTTTAGATTGTCCTCGGTCCTCAAGACCTAACGTCAAGAAACGATAACAGCACAGATTTTAAGAGGGCTGTGCAATTGACAACGCAGAGCTATTATCTCATTTCATGCTCGTAGCAATCCTGTGAGGTGGGTATTTTCTTTTTGCAGATGAGAAAACTGAAGCTCAGCCTTGCTCCAGTGCCTCCAGGGATCTGCGTCCAGGTGGAAAGGAGAGTTTGTGGGAAAAGTCACACTGGTGTAGGCAACTTAAAACTTGATTTCCAGGTATTCCCAGCAAGGTCCTCTTCAGTGAAGGAAGAGTTATTTAAAGTGGCACCCAGGCGCTCAGGAGCCCTTCCTTCCTGCCCCAAATTCCCAGAACTAGTTGGGAGGAGAATTTCCCTGCCTAGAGACTGCTCTGAGATCAGCGTGGGTGGCCTAAAGGCTCCAGCCTCCAGCACAAGGGGTGGGGCCTCTAGTGAGGTGTTGACCCCTGGGGTGACTTTATCCTGCAGGGGTTCTTAACACAGGAGGAGAGAGAATTCAGGTTACTCTGAATTTGGATGACAACAAAATTTACATTTTTATTTTCACTAATCCTTTAACTAATATTTAGTTATTTCCTTCCTAATATTTAGCATTGGTTTCCTTTATATTCCTATGTATTTTATTTTATGCATTTAAAAACCTTGTTCTGTAAAGGGGTCCATGGCCTTCAGCAGTCTGCCGAAAGTGCTAGCCCAAAGATTCCTGGAATGCCTTGGGGAGCCTGCCTTGATCTTACATCCCTACTTTGGAAATAGAAGCTGAGTCAGTCCCAGGGAAGAGTTGGAGTTCTGAATATGCATGTGGGGAGAAGGCGGCAGGATCACGTGCCATGTGGCCTCAAGGGGTATTTGTATCAAAGGAGCAGCCTGTACCACACAGAAAAGCCACCTGAACATGACAAGGGTCCACAGGTGGTAACAGCTGCCACAAGTGGGGTATGTCCCACTTCTCTCCCAATCAGTTGTTGTTGGGTTAAGTTGTGTCCAACTCTTTGGGACCCCATGGACTATAGCACACCAGGCTCCTCTGTCCTCCACTATCTCCCAGAATTTGCTCAGATTCATGTCCATTGAGTCAGTGATGCTATCTAACCATCTCATCCCCTTCTGCCCACTTCTCCTCCTGCCCTCAATCTTTCCCAGCATTAGGGTCTTTTCCAATGAGTCAGCTCTTTGCATCAGATGGCCAAAGCATTGGAGCTTCAGCTTCAGCAACAATCCTTCCAATGAATATTCATGGTTGATTTCCTTTAGGATCAACCGGTTTGATCTCCTTGCAGTCCAAGGGACTCTGAAGAGTCTTCTCCAGCACCACAATTCAAAAGCATCAATTCCTCTTCCAATCAATACCTTCAGTCAAATATAGTCAAATTCAGTAGACAGTCTTGAAGGTCATACTGGCTTAACCTGTACGTGGTAACCGTGATAAGATTGAGAAACTATTGCAGATTATAATCTAGCAAGCTAAGAAACACCTGCAATATGATTTTTCATGCAAATTAACCTTTCTTTTTCATTTTAAACACATACTATTCCAGAGGTCCCAGCTATTATAGCTAGAGCACAACCTTGGTGCAGGCTGGTACTCAGCAGGAGCCACTGATGGGGCTGTAATGGTTGCTGAAACACTCCTGAACTGGTAGATAAAAGCTATGCCCTGAGCTCCCCAAATTCAATTGGCCCCACCCTGGCCACTTTCCTGTGACCTGCCAACTTTCCCACAATTCAGCAACTAATAGGTTTGAGCCCTTAAGCTCTGCCTGGCACTACAAGGGCATCTTCTAATTGGGTGTGCCCATGTCATAACAGCTGTTAACTATACCAAATATCACACCCTGCTTCCAAAAGTAATCTTGCTTCCTCCCCAAGATACATTTAGTGGATGATGTTTGAATAGCCAGAGTTAGCTAGTTGATCGCAAATATCAACTGAGCTCAAATTGAAATTTTATATAATGGTAAATTTAAATATAGTGCTGTGTGCCCGGTTGCTCAATCATGTCTGATTCTGTGATCCATGGACTGCAGCCCTCCAGGCTCCTCTGTCCATGGAGTGTTCCAGGCAAGAATACTGGAGTGGGTTGCCATTCCCTTCTCCAGAGGATCTTCCCAACCTAGAGATCGAACCCACGTCTCCTGCATCTCCTGCACTGCAGGCAATTCTTTACTACTGAGCCACCTGGGAAGCCAAAAATATTGTGCTACTAATGAATAATTCTTGTGTAGGAGAAGTGAGAGATAAAGGAAAAAAAGGATGAGGGTCTTGTTCTGGAGTGTGCCACATGTCCATCACATATGACTATTGCCTTCCACCTACCTCTGGCTGTGATGCCAAACACACTTGAAGTTGAGTCAAACTTGGGCCCTTAATAATAATCCCTTCGAAGATTGTCCCCTCTTCTTGATTAACTGTAACAATCGTGTTTTGTGAATTAGTTGTCAATCCTGTGGTAAACAGAGGTAAGAGTGAAATAAGTGTCTTAGAAAAGGGAGACTTAGAAGTCCTTCAGGATCTGCTGAGGACACTGTCAGCCTATTGGGCCAAAGGAATGAAAGAATCAAGAAATCTAGAAATTATGAAGGAAAGGTCTGAGGAGGGAGGTACACAGTTATAAGGAAAAAGAAAGAATCTGAAAAAAGAAGAAACTTGTCTGGAACCAAAGGGAGAAAGATAGCTTGATAATAAAGGTATGCTGACCATCAGATGGCATGTGTGTATGTGTATGTGTGTGTGTGAGCGCACACACATACACACACACACACACACACACTTATGGATAAGAAATCCAAAGGGCACAAATCCAGTTATGACAAAATTGTGTCATAGGCCTTTTGTGATGATACCATAGAAGAAATTTTACAAACTGAAGACTTTAACTAAAAAAACAGTGAAAGCAATGAACAGAGGCATTTGCTCAGTTGATAGCTTTTGAATTCTTGTATTTTACCAATACACTTTACACAAGAAATTTTGTTGTTCTATATCCCACTTTTGGTGGAGGAGCTTGCAATAATTTTAAACTGTGGGTTACCCTTGTAGGTTCTGAGGAACTCACATCGTGCCTGATATATTTTACATTTCCTGGGACCTACTTTAATCAGTTTTGCTCTCAGGTTCCCTGTTCTATTGACTTCATCATCACCAATAGCAAGGATATCATATTTGCTGCATTTAGACAACATGGAAACTATTAAAATATTTCTTTATTCTTCTGTGGTTGTGTTCTATATCAACAGCTTCACATATTCCCTGCAGCCCTTTAATGAAAGCCATTTGTCAGAGTGATTAGCATGTGCTCTGTGGAACCCAAGTCCTTCAAATCCCATCTCTGCTCCACACCAGTCAGGTGACCTTAAACAAATCACTGAATCTCTCTCCACTTCAGCTTCCCCAGCTACAAAGTAGAGATGATGGCATCCCTCCCCCCACACAGAGTCACCTCACCTTCAGTTCAGTTCAGTCGCTCAGTCGTGTCTGACTCTTTGTGACCCCGTGGACTGCAGCACGCCAGGCTTCCATGTCCATCACCAATTCCCAGAGTTTGCTCAGACTCACGTCCATCACGTTGGTGATGCCATCCAACCGTCTCATCCTCTGTTGTCCCCTTCTCCTCCTGCCTTCAATCTTTCCCAGCATCAGGTCTTTTCCAGTGAGTCAGCTCTTCACATCAGGTGGTCAAAGTATTTGAGTTTCAGCTTTAGCATCAGTCCTTCCAATGAATATTCAGGGACTGATCTCCCTTAGGATTGAGTGGTTGGATCTCCTTGCAGGCCAAGGGACTCATAAGAGTCTTCTCCAACACCACAGTTGAAAAGCATAAATTCTTCAGTGCTCAGCTTTCTTTATAGTCCAACTCTCACATCCATACATGACTAGTGGAAAAACCATAGCTTTGACTAGACAGACTTTTGTTGGTAAAGTAATGCCTTGCCTTGGGGATGAATAAAGTTAGCATGCCACAAGATCCAGTGCAGCCAAATAAATAAATAAAAATAAATATTAGAAAAAGAGTGTTGTGTCCAAACCAGAACTTTCACCCATGTACAAGCTTTAAAAATTTGGCTTTTACAAGTTAGGCACTGACCCGTGGTATATCTTTAGCTTTGAAAACTAGTTTATATTTAATATATAATTTATATTTACATATAAATATAACAAATATGTGTTTATTGTATATTTATAAATATATAATATATATTGTACACTATATATGAAAATATGTTATATATAAATATATGATTTATATTTACTTAAAATATAAATTATAAGTATAAATATATATATTGCAAACTGTTCTGAACTTGGATTTAAGCTGTTCAGTGGTAGATTATTTTTTGTTTCAGGAAAAAAAAAAAATTTTCCTCAATTGCTTTGTCTCTATATATGTGTTCAGGGGTTTTCCTTCTACACTGAACCTTAATGCTTTTCATTTTGGCTTTTTTTTTGCTCTAAGTCACAGCACATTTTATAGGAGCCAATCTGCCTTTGGTTAGGATCAAGAGAATCCAAATTGCCCACTCTATTTTAACACCCAGATCCATTTTATTCATTTTTCCAGTTTTATTAAGATACAGTTGGCATAGAACATTGTATACATTTAAGGTATACAATATAATGATTTAGTATATGTGTATAATATGAAATGATCACAGTAAGTTTAGTTAACATGCATCACCTTACAGAGTTACAATTTTTTTTCCTTGTGAGGAGAGCTTAAAGATTTATTATTCTTAGCAACTTTCAGTATCCAATATAGTATAGTTAACTATTGTCACCATGCTGTGTATTACAACCTCACAACATATTTATCTTATGAACTGGAAGTTTGTTTCTTTTGACCACTTTCACCATTTCCCTCACCACCCACCTCTGGTAATCTTCAATCTGTTCTTTGTTTCTCTGAGGTGTTTTTTTTTTCTTCAGGTTCCACATATAAGTGACATCCTACAGTATTTGTCTTTGTCTGATTTATTTCATTTAGCACAGTGCCCTCAAAGTCCATCCATGTTGTCTCAAACAGCAGCATTTCTTTCTTTTTTATAACTGGTTAATATTCCATTGTGATATATATATATATGAAATATATATCACATTTTCTTTATCCATTCATCCATCAATAGACCCTTAAGTTCACCAGCTCTATTTTAAAGTAAATTTAAATTGAATGTTTTTCATTCCCTTATTATTAACTCATTAAATGTTGTACAATATTTCACGTTGCCACTTTAGGTGGGATTCTTTTTTCAAATTTGTTTTGAGGGAATTTTTCTAAGCCCAGAAGCCACATTTTGCTAGCCAGCCAGAAATAAACTCAGACTTTAAATGAATCAAGTTAAATTTAAAATTGAACTCCCAACACTGAGGTGAAACCCCCACTGGAAAATTTGGCTTTCTATCCCTACCATCATCAGAAACAAACATGAAGCTGTGTGTATCTCCTGCCACACAAATGCAGTCTTGACAGGCTGAACTTACAGGAGACATTTTTAAAATTTTTTCTTGCTTTCTATAAAAATATCTTCACTGGGAAGAAAAAAAAGAAGCTGATTCTGAGTTAGAACTTAACCCAGTGTTCTCTGGAGTGTATTAATTCAGGTCAAAGCAAGCACTCAAGAGAACCAGCTTAGCCTCACCCACTTCCCAGGAGAAGGCCTAGAGCAGGTCCCTCTACTTCACTAGGACTCAATTTTCTAATCTGTAAAATGGCCAGAAATCTTACTTCACCAGATTGTTGTATGAATTAAATGAGATTACATGTATGAGACATTGTGAGAGCACAATGTCTGCTATTAAATAGGGACTGAATAGAATAGTAGCTGTGAAAATGAAGAAGAAAATATACTAGAATGTAGAAAAAGAGAGGGCTTCAGGTCAGAGATACATAGGAAGAGGAGGCATGTGAATGAGGTCACCTGCACCCCACATTCACTTGATGTAAGTGGTCAGGATAAGCCATTCCTTCTTATCATAGTTTAGCAAATCATCTCTGTCATATCATAGTTTCTCAGTGCCTGAGGTTTGGATGGAAGCAAGTTTGTGCTTAACCCTGACTCTGGACCACTTCCATCTCCTTCCAGTCTTTGAAGGAGCAACAGTGGGTTCTAAACTTAATATCGTAAGTTTGAAAAAGAAAAAGTTCAGAGGACTTTCTCTAGCCAGCCGGGAATCCTGGTAGTAGAAAGAGATGAAAGCTGGACATTTCCAAACATATCCTTATCTTCTTATTTCCACAATCTGATTGACCAGGGGAAGTTAGTGCTAAGGATTATCAAAAGTTATAGCCAACATAAAAATCATTGTTATTTTGTTTTAGCTTTATCTTATCAAACATATCTTGCTGCTAATATTAAAGCAGCTTCTACCACTTAAAATGAATCATCAGACACTTCATAGGGAAATCAGATCCTGAACTTCACAATTTCTTCAAAATGTTTGAATCTGGAAAGCAAGCCATTTGCACACAAATAATTTAGTACTTACTACATTCAACAACACACTTGAAGGCAATATAATACATTCTGCCCTAAGAATAAAGAACAAATACAAAAGAAAGAAAAAGAACCACTATACAGAACAAATAAGGAAATGAGAAAAAGTATGCAGAAATTCAGACCACCTAACAGCCAAGAATGTTTCTATAACAATAGCTTTGCTGTCCCAGATCACATGATCCAAACTAAGAGGCTAACCAGTCCTGCATTATACAAACTAAGAGGCTAATCAGTCCTGCATTATATATATTTCCAGATACTCCCTGGTGAAAGACAGAAAAGTGGACTCACTGATACTTAGACCACATTTCGTTTTCAAAACCTGTGAAGATCAATGCATCTCCACAAAACAAAAGGCATTGTTCTATTTCATGTCTGGAGACATCTAAGCAGGGACTTTTTGTAAGAGAGAATGTCAGGATCTCCACCAAATTAAGACTCAGGATATCCCGACTTCTGACTTCATAACTGAGACCACACCTTCATACCTTTTTTCAGCCTTGGCTGACGAATAGTCCACTGAGACCAAATTTCCTGCCTCCCGAACAAGGAATTGTAGCAGCTCATGAAACATAATCTCAATCAAAGCTGTTCTCTGGCAGGAAAAGACTAGCAGTCACACTTTATCAGATAGGTTGGGGTGTCCATACATGAACACATGCTACTTATTCCTGCTGTTCACAGGAGGATGGAAGCATAGAAAGGCTAACCAGGGGGGTTCGTGCTCTACCAAGTGCAATGAGCCACGGTGAATTTTTCAGCCTTGGATCCTAGTGGGAAATAGAGTCTCCACCCCATTGCTCCAGAAAGAGTTTACTTTCCCCAAGTAGCCAACCCAACCCTAGTTGCTGTTGGTTACAGAAACCTTCAGGTAAATGCCACATTGGTTGAGAAGGAGGTAAGAGAGTATGGGAGACAGTCAGCTCTTTGATTTTGAAAGCCTATTAGAATTTCCTAATTTACACTCTGTAAATAACCAAAATTCGTACATCTATTTCTCTGAGACTTTCTTTATGTGTTGACCGCAGTCATCTAGCAATGTCTTTAGGGGTTATAAACAGTTTTCAATCTGTATTTTTTAAATGATTCAAATGCAGGAAAAATAGTTTCAGGGTTATGTATACTTTTAAAATATATTCCAAAGTTGAAATATTTTCAAATGTTAATTGAAAATTACATATATATATATATATATACACTCCAGTCATCAGCCACTTAGGATAAATATTCAAAGAGAACAGTAGCATTAAGTAGACAACCTATCCATCTTCCCAGGCATTCCCTTTTCAGACTCTATCAACACTCAGCATATACCTCTCTTCTATTTCATATTGAGTAATATTATGATTTATCTGCTTATACAACTATCTATTAAACTGTTAGTTCCTTCACAGTAGGTTCCATGCTTTATTCATCTTTGTATCATCAGTACCAATAACTAAGCCTGTAACATGGAAGTCATTAAAAAATGACTGACTTGTAACTCAGTTGGTAAAGAATCTGCCTACAATGCAGACCTGGGTTCAATTCCTGGGTTGGGAAGATCCCCTGGAGAAGGAAATGGCAACCCACTCCAGTATTCTTGCCTGGAGAATCCCATGGACAATGGAGCCAGGCAGGCTACAGTCCATGGGGTGGCAGGAATCAGACATGACTTAGCAACTAAGCCACAACCAGGGTACCTAAGGGTTTTTACCAATCATAACTTTTATGCCAGAAGACTTCTTTGAAGTTGGAGGGGTTTTCAAGAAAGCGTGTCATACTTGTATTAGGAACTTAAAAAGGAGCATACCCAATAATGCACATTATTCAAAGGGCATATACTCCCCACCCAGATTCCTCTAAAGATCAGTAATTCTCATGGAAATAGAAAACCCCTGCATCAAGTCAGCCACTTAACAAGGTGCCATTTTAGACTCAAGCTCTTTAATACTATAATCCTGCCAACAATTCTAAGATAGCTAGAAAAAGTGAAAGTGGTTGCCTAATCTGAAGTGGACATTCTTAGCAAAAGACTTGGGGGAGACTGGAGGGAGAGGGGAGAGGAGGAGGGTGGATTAGAGAGGAGAACGTGATGGCTGCAAATCCAGAACTCCTTTGAACAAAGAAAGCAGCCACATTCTAAAAAGGCTAGGTTCCCATAAGTGGAAACTACCTTTGTTTCACTCTTTGGTTTACTGTCCCAAAATGCTAACAATGTTATCACCTTCAGTCTAACTTGTCCCTTAGTCACCAAACAAAGGAAAGACATGGTGGCATGAAGTAGGAAAGATTCAGGTGATAGTTTTCTGTAACCTCCTCCTCCACCACCTGATCCACCCAACAGTATACAACAGTACATAACTGGGCCAGCTCTGCCCCCTGCCTCTTCCCATGACACCTGGACACGCCTACATGGGAGGATGCTTAATGCCAGCTAGGCCTTCTCAGGAAAAGGTTTCTGAGACAAGCATGCATGGAGTATCCTAGCAGAGCACAGCTGAGGTTTCTGAACTTGAAGCAGTGCTACAGATGTGATATTATTTACTGTGATGAAAATTAAAACACTGAAGGAAATGGATTCTGTTTGCATCTGTAGAGATGATATGATATGGTTTCAATGCGCAATTATAGTTTATGTAGAATTCTGGAGACATGGGCAGCGCGTGAGGGAATATGGTTATAACAATAAGATAAAAGACTACAAGGCAAACAATAGGAAAAGGCATCCAATGTGTAAGTCCCAGTTTAATACATACAGGCTATATTGTTTTATCAGTTCTCTGTGATATATTCAAGGTTGATAGTAAAATTGTCAGCCAAGTGCTATCTACTTGAAATCTGTGCAGTTACTCTCAGTCATATATTTCATTGAACAGATGTCTTAATTGTTACTGAATATTATTAAGCACTCAATGAATATGAGGGTTTACTAATACTCAGTATGTGTGTAAGAGTTTCTTAAGAATTTCCCTTTACTTTTTCCCCCTTACTGAGTAAGGGATTTGAGAAATGACTTATAATACTGAATTCTTTCTATACCATCACAAGAAAGTGTTTGAGGCAAACTTGAGATGACCATAGAAATTTTTGACATTCCTCTCATTGACAGGTGGGGTCTATTTCACTTACCCTTGAATCTGAATTGGCCTCTGTTACTTTTTTGACGAATAAAAATTGGTCAAGAAAGCAGATATGACATTCTGGGACTTTCCAGGCTAAAGCATAATGAACCATATAGCTCATTCATTCCTGGGACTCTTGAAACACTCATTCTTGGACCCTGAGCCACCATGTAAGAAGTCCACCTTCCATGATGGAACAGTCAGAAAAGAACCTGGAGCAGGGCAGAGGAGGGGTAGCTGATTGAGCTCAGCTTTTTACCCATCTGTGCCAAAGTGCCAGGTGTGGGAGTGGGCCCTACAACTATCTTTGGCCATACAAACCTATCCAGCCACCAGCTAGCTGGAAACCAAGTAATCCCTACTGAGACCATATGAAACAGAAGAATCACCCAGCCAAGCCCTACCTGAGTTCCAGACGCATAGTTCTTAATAAAGTGATGATTGTTTCAGGCCACTATGTTTCAGGGTGGTTTGTGATGAAGCAATAGATAATCTAAACAGATGTAGTATAAAGTTCCTGTGTGGGATTCCTCTGAAGGTGGGAATTAACTTCCACACAGCTGACCCGTCCTCTGCCATCTTTCTCAGTGGAAGCAAGTCCACAGTGCCAGGATGTGGTTGACTAACCTACTGAGTCATGCGCTTAGAGAAATGAGATCAGTTATACTTGCTGAAAAGGTGATTAGAAAGAATTTGGGAGTGATGATTTCATGGCTCCATGACTAATTCCCAATCACTCAATAATAGGTCCAAAGCATTTGCAAATACAGTGGGCTTTCTATGGTTCTCACAGCCTCTAGTATGGGGAGAAGGGAAGAACAAAAAGCAGCTCTGTCTGCCATTGTGTGGTTGGAGGTGGCTTCCACTGATCCACATGATGCTCCCTGACCCACTTCATCTTAAAGAGTCTTTTACAGTTCTCATCAGCATTATACATATCCATTATCACAATGAATTTGCAAATGGCAGCAGAGGCTTTCTGTTAAGCAGGAGGGCAAATTGCAGAGTGTCATTCCAACACCAGGCAGAAGAGTCTCAGCACAAAGGAGGCCTCCTAGAAACTTAAAAGCTCTCCCACCAAAGTCTCTCAGCCTCCCTCTTCATTAAAGGCTTTGTTTTTTCTCTCTCTCTCCAGCTCTAGTTTCATTTTGTGAAAAGGTTCACTGCCTTATGTGCCATGAGCAGACAAGCTTATCGAATGAACTGTAAATCTAATCAGTTTGGCATCAGGGGTTTCATGGGAGCCATGTAAACAATAGCTGGAGTTGTGTTAAGCTTCAGTGACTCCAACTGATTCCCAGTTTGGTTCATTTGTGCAGAACAGTTGGAGATGCAAAGCCAAGCCCATTAATTTCCAGAGAGCAGTTCTAACAGAGGAACGAGCTGTCAGTCCCCAGGAGGTTTTCAATCCAAGGTCTAACTACAGGATTTTATTTATGGCATAAGCTATGTCATTGACTGACTCAATTTCTTTCCATTTCCTCAATATTCTATATTTCTAAGAAGATCCTGGCAATTCTTATAGAAACTGGAATCCTGTGGAGAAATGAGCAGAGAAGGTCTCCAAGTTCCTCTGGCCCCTCAGAATAGTGATCAAAGTGGAGTCCTGAATCCCCATCCATGAGTGTTCTTAATGTGGTGGTTACCTCTGAAAAATGGACTTAATTAGTGTCAGCAACCAATTCAGTTCTATTTCTCATCTGTATACTTTTACAGCAACACATTCGTTTTGTAATGTGCATTACACTCTCACGATTGTAAAGTTTATGTAGTTACAGGGCCAAAGTCACACCAGTTTTCAATCTGCTAAATGGCATATGCTTCGTTTCCAGATGGAAAAATGAATATTCACCACAGCTCCATCAGGAATGCCAATTTCCCATCACTCCCCAGCACTGGGCAATGCAGTTTAAGCACTGTGTTAATTTAAGACATTTTCTGCTCCTCCAAGCCTTGTATTTACATACTAGCTGAAACTGCAATGGAAATGAATGGGGGGAAATTGCCTTATCCCCATTTTTCTGTGAGAAGGAGAAAAACACTTAGGCTTGAAACAAGCAGATGTGAAAACACTTCTCACTAAACAAAATGTTTACCATGAGGTTAGAAGAGGCTCCCTGTTTAGAGGCAGTGAGCCTGGTATGTGTATTTAACAAGACGAGTGTATTTACTGTGACAGAACCTTGGAGCAGAACTTGTACAGCTTAGCTCAAGATTAACACGAGCAATACAGCATTTCTTTGCTTATTAGGCTTCTCACAGTTCATGAACTTGGATTCAAGAGTGACTCGTGTCTATTTCAGTGTAGACTTTCACACCAATATACTCTCAGCTTCAAGTTACTATACCCAGAGGTAATACAAGGCGGGCGGCAGGGGGTGGGGAATGCACAGAGCAGTGTCTCTATAGGATTTAAAAGAATTAGTTTTGTAAAACACTTCATATTAAAATAAGGAAATTTAAATTGGAATAAATTACATAACTACTATTCTGGAAGGCAACAAAAAATCTGCAATTGCTCTCAATTTGATCCCAGGCATTTGAAAAGATTCGTAACAGAAAATTCATGAAATAATATGTATGAAGATGACAGATGATTCTGTAAAAAGCTTTGCATAACCAATCAGTCTAATTTCTCTCTATAATAAAATTACAGGCTCATAAACTAGTAAAAGTGATAAGAAGTCTATGTGCATTTTCTTAAGACCACCAGAGTTGTAAAATTCACAGACTCCCACCTAAAACTAGCTTAAGCTACACAGTTAGTATTCAACAAAGTTTATGGAACTAGTTGTGACAGTAATAACTAAACTTCATGGGATGTTTGCCCTGTAGTAGGTACCATTTCCAGCAAACATTTTCATTGATTCATTCATTTAATCTTTGCAAAAACCTGTATCATTAATATCCTCAGTAATCCCATTTAATACATGAGAAAAGTCATGAGCAGCAGGGTCACATAAATCCCCCAGGTTACATAAATCAGAAGTGTTGGAGCCAGATTTTAATCCCAGGTGGGCTGGCTCCAAAGCCAGCATGCATGACCCACATACTCGACCAGTAACATGACAATTTATCAATCAAGAAAAAGTGTTATCTTCTGATTTTATTTTGGTCTGAGTTAGAGTAGGTGCTTACAGATAGAACTCAGAATGTAGTAGTGTTCAGCGGAACAGTGTCCACCTGTGATGGTATAGAGAAAGTCTCACGGGGTTCATTCTTAGAATCTATTTCATTGTATATCAGTATTTGGTAGAAAAAAGTTAGAATATATGCCGTCAATTTTTATATGATAATGACTTTAGTGAAATTAATATCAGGGAAAACAATAGAAATTCAAAGTAACTCTCAGAAAATGGGGGAAGTAGTTCTATAAGAACCATTCAGTTTAGATGTGCCAGATGTGCCAAGATGTTTATCAATCACAGTGCCAAATCATCTACTCCCCACTGTGCTCCTTGAATTACCAGCTCCCATGCCCAGCACAGATGACTAGACGTGGGTGAGCACCTGATCCAGGGTGTCGGGTCACCCTTGGGTCACAGTGAGTCCACAGGCTGGAGTGAAAAGATGAGCTGGGCTTATCAGATTCCCACTCCTGGGAATTTGCTTTGGCATACAGAATGACCCAGTGGCAACAGTCACTCAAGGTGAAAAGTTGTGATGTAGGGAAAGAAAGGACTGCTGTGGCCATGTCATCAGCAAGTCAAAGCTACTTGCACATGGAAGCAGACTCAGTGAGCACGGCAAGGCAGTCAGTTTAGAGGGGAGGAGGAGGCAGAAATAAAAGGGAGAGAGGACGTATACATGGATGAACACGAGAAGCAAACAAGATAGTGGCTGTGCTTTGGGCTGCTGTACTTGCTGGTGGCTCTCAGGCTCCACTGTGGTCTGCAGGCACTTGGACACACCCCATGGACTTACATAACTCAAGATAGTCTTTGTTCCTTGCAAACAGAAAAACCTAATCTGAAAAGCATATGGGTGAAAAGTAGTTTGCTTTTAGAGAAAATCCTTCTACTTTAAACTAGGTTATGGAAGTACTGATAAGAAAAATTATGCATAATTAAGTATAATTTACCTCTGTGAAACCATTGTTTAAAAATCCAATGATTAGGTCTAAATGAAAAGGAATGTATTATATAAATTGTGATTTTTAAAGAGGTAGGTTTAAAAAAACCTTTTTGCTTTATTTTAATCAAATTTTTCTTAGTATACATGGTCATTTTAGCACCCTTTAAGAAAAGAAAGAGATACAGAGATCCTAGAAAGTGTTCCAAGAATAATTAAGATTATTAAAGTATGACTTACAAGAGAAGTAACAAGAAATTGGGGATGTTTGGCTTAGAGAAAAGAAAGCTAAGAGTGACTTTTTATTGTTTTAAGGAATGTGGAAGGTTTTCAGTCAGGTATGTCTTATAGAAACAGAAATGACCTTCAGTCAGAGCTTTTCTAATGAACACAAGAGAAGAGTCTGTTGGCCAGTTACAGAAGAAGGCCAAAGACTATCTAGTCCTAGAGATGTTCAATAAGAAATTTAGAAAATACCTGGAAGTCATGGATGGTTGACAAATAGAGCTCAGTAGCATCTTTGAATCTGAGCTGCCAACAGAAACACATAATGTCTATCCATGAGTACCATGGGAAGCTGTGAGTCAGACAAGAAGGAAGAAATAGAAAGAGTACAAAAGAAAAATAGAGGAAGAAGAAGAAATAAATATGAATGCACATCTGAGGAAGTGGTCAAGTTAGCATTCACCTATCAGATACTTCCGAAGGTCACTCTGGCCTCTGTTATTTTGTACAATATAGAGTTTAATAGGGTTGTCATCATCAAATGCCATGCTTGTTTAGAAGTGACCCAAGTTGAGCATGACAAATAGAATAGCCAAGAGTTTCAGGCACTCACACTGAATGCAGTATTCCTCCCCCACTCTCCATAAGAGCTCCTTGGGGACAGCTCAAACACCACAAGGGACAGGCCAAGACTGATTCACCAACTCACTTCAGGAACCCATCTGAGAGTGGCCCCCACCAGGGTGGGAATGCCTTGGCCAGAAGAATGTCAATTATGGTGCCACCTTGCCCTGACTGTGCTACATATATCCCTATTCTTGGAGCTTGGAAGAAAATGGGAGATATGGTCCCTATTTCTAAGAAACTGTGCCATTGAAGAGAGACTTGAAGGCAGCCTTGTCTCCAGGCTGGAGTACAGAGGGCTACATCCTAACCTCAAATCCGTGTGTGTCGCATGAGAAACCTTGAGCACACCACTGGTCTCAGTTCTGCCATTGCCACTCCTACAAAGCAGATTCGACTGGCTTTCCTCTGACTGACATGACACCCTCCATAAGACACATAACAGATATATCTGACCGAGTTGCTGTATTTGTTAAAGTTGGGTTTAGGGGCTTCCCTGGTGGTCCAGTGTTTAGGAATGCGCCTGCCAATGCAGGAGACGTGAGTTCAACTCCTAGTCCCATAAGGTCGCACATGCTATAGAGCAACTAAGCCAGTGGAGTACAATTGCTGGGCCCTCATGCCCTAGAGCCCACGAGCCACAGCTCCTGAGCCCGTTTGCCTAATGCCTGTACTCTGCAACAACAGAAACCACCGTGATGAGAATCCCTGCAACAATGAAGAGTAACCCCTTCTTGCCACAACTAGAGAAAAGCCTGCACAGCAACAAAGACCCAACACAGCCGAAAAAAAAAAAGTTGGGCTTAAAATAGAAAAGGATGAGAGAGGAACTATGTGGTATTCACTACTCAGAATTCTTGGTGTACGGACCACTATGGAGGCCATGACGTTTTTATGCAAAAATATACCTTGGGCAGCATGTAAAATTCAATCTTCTCATGTGTGTGGGGCAAAACTGAGGCCCATAAAGGATTAGGGGCAGCACAGGATGGGATCAGGAGTCCCCCAAATCTCACCAAGTATTTTTCCCAGCAGACCAGATCAGTGACATATTCTTCTTTCAAAAACAACCCAACACACTAGAATTCAGCGGGTCGTGTGGTAGAACACAACCATGGAGGTTCTATTTGCCCAGAAATCCTAAAGTGGTAGAGGCTGAGGAGGTTCTGTGACTCTGTCCTGATATCATGTTCCGCTGGGGCTGGGTCCTGTCTACTTTCAACAGGACATGGTGACCACCAGTCACTGCCACCCAGGATCCACACAAGGGCTTGCAGTCTTCTTGGTTTCATACTACTTCTAATCCCGAGGTTTAGATTAGAAAAACACCGAGTGAAAGCAACCCTCCTATTCACAGAAGAGACTCTACCCTGGGATATATCAGTTCCTCCTAAAGTCAGTCAATTCAAATCAACTTACTCCAATACACCTTGAATCATACTTGTTCCTGGCATGAGTGTGAAGCCAGTTTAATTTTTCACAACTGAATGAAGTTATGCTAAATAAAAACAATGTTTTTAAAAAGTTAAAACATGAGTCATTATTAAACAAAGACACTTAGACAATAGAAATGTAAGAAACAGAAAGTGACATTTTCCACCCTGTCCAATACCACTCCCCTGAGACAATCATTGTTAACAGTTTGGTTTACATCCTCCCTTTTAAACATGTAGGAACATGTTTATAAATATTTGTCTTTCAAACTTTGACTAACTTAAGAAGCTCCTTATTAAAGATCATAGGTCAAATCCCTCTAATTAATGTATTAAGCCTACTGTGGGATACTAAAGACAAACAAAATAATGTAATATGGAAGAGGGCAACCTGCCTTGCTGTGACAAGCTTCATAAGGATACCCCAAACATGAAAATAAGTCACATCTGATAATTTAACAATAGGACTCCAGATCTTATGAGAATTAAGAATAAGAACTGTGGAACTGAAATTATTTTCTAATACTATTCTGCTGAATTGCAGATAGGTTTCCACAGAAGAAAGCTCTATTTTATACTAAATGGTATCTTCTTTAACACTCATTGGGAATCTACTTGGCACAGTCTCTCTGATGTTCTATATCCTCTGCTGATTTCTTTTGGTGAAAAGAGTATCTATGGCTAGGGTGACTTCCTAAGTGGCGAGAATGGTAAAGAAGAACCCACCTGCCAATGCAGGAGATGTAAGAGACGTGGACTCAATCCCTGGGTCGGGAAGATCCCCTGGAGGAGGGCAACCCACTCCAGGATTCTTGCCTGGAGAATCCCATGGACAGAGGAGCCTGGCAGGCTACAGTTCATGGGGTTGCAAAGAGTCAGACATGACTGAGTGACTGAGGACACAACAATAAACATTATGGGAATCATCACCAACTTACCCTCAAATGCTTCAGAAAAAAAAATAATACGTATACAAAAATGGAGAGAGAGATTTCGAGAGAGAGAAGCAATGATAAAGCAAATGGGCAAAATTTTAGCACGCATGGCTAGGGTGATGTTACCCTGATATGTGGAGAGGTGGTTATAACTTGGCCTGATTTGAAGAAACATTCTCTCCAGTCTGACTGTAAGGCAAGTCCAAGCCCAAATACCTGAGGGTTGTGCCCATACACGCTGTGATTGAGGCAACATAACCTCAGGTACTGTTTATCTGAAGGGCTCCCAAGCCGCCGAGCTCCTGGCAGCTGCTCAAGAAGGAACGTCTGTACTTGGGAAGGACTAGTAGCTCCTGTTAAACTCGGGACCTGTAACTAGGTCTCAGACAAGCAATTAGCTTTCATTCAGTCCCTTGTAACTGAATAGGACACAAGGGCATGAGACCCAGGGAGTGTGTATTTAGCAGAAGCACTAGATGAGGCTCTGTGCACTGTGGTTTAAGATACCAATGAGTCCTTTCTAGGCAGAAGGAGATGGGTACAGCTTAAGTGACTGTCAGTGCCTGCCAAGGCTGAGCAATCTGTGTGATTACCCTTCATTTTTCCTCTCAATTGGACACAACTCTGACCTCTAATCTAAATTTCACCACGATGGTCTCTGTGGCCTTGCAGTGCTGTTCACTGCCTGACTTTGTTCATCTGCAGAAGAGGGTTCTTAGTGCCCATCTCCAAAGGAGGACAGCTGATTCAAGCCCAAGATGGGTGTTGAAAATATGGATCAATGGTCACAGAATCTTATTGCCGCAATCACAAAAGATTGCCCAATGCCTTCTGTCATCCTGGATTAAAAAAAAAAAAAATCAAATACAACTTGAAATACGTTCAGGCAATATTTCTCAAATTGAGATTCACAAGTTCTGAAAGAATTTTTTGATTTGGGGTTTTTCCTAAGATTATGATCTAAGAAAAATAATATAAGAATGTTCTGCACCATTGGGATGACCACCTTATAACCAAATACTGTCTAGAGTTCAACATCTGCATTTGTGCCTCCAAGAGACCCAGTACTAAATAGAGCTATATACAACACTGTACACACATTGTATACAAGGCAATGTACTAAACTGATTGGACAACCAATATAAGGATCAATGGATGGAATCCCAAGTGTAAAAACTAAAAAGAACATTTTTGTCAAGTTCTCCCTAAAATTTCATTGGCATTTTTCATTAGGAATGTGTTAGTAATCAAAGCTTAACTGAGAAGACTGACTTATTAATCATATTGTGTCTTTAGTGGTAGAAATCTAGAACATGTTTCTCCTTGTATTCAAATCCTCCTTTCTGTATGTCAAAAAGAAATAGATTTTTTTGCTAAATATAGGTCTAGAATATTTCGATTCTCTTGTATTATATATTTTGTGTATGTCTTATTGTGAATGGGATCTGTTTTTTATTACATTTTCCATTAATTGCCTGCATACAGAAGAGTATTGATCTGCATAATTATTTATAGCTGATCCCCCTAAATGTTTATTAGTTCTGATAACTGAGTAATCCTAAATCATTTCACCCAAATGCCCTGAATGGCAGATATCATTTTAACTGATGTTATTAACTGAAATTTTTAAAAATCTCTTATTCTATCATGACTTTCATTTGATTCCTTAATATTGTATTTGTTGTAATATACAATTTGGAGACACAATTTTATTATAAGATTTATTTTCTAGGATGACATGTCCTTCATATTTCCCAGTATGTTCATTCCAATTTGACAAACATAGGTTTTCAGTTGCTTCCCTTGCTTTTTACAGTCTTCTGAATTATTTATTTTGGCCATGTCATGCAGCTTACAGGATCTTAGTTCCCTGACCAGGGCTGAACCTGAGCCATAGAAGTGAAGTGCTGAGTCCTAACCACTGGCCCACCTGGGAACTTCTAAGATAATCTTCTAATTTTTAAATTAGAATTATTTCATCTCCTTTTAAATATGTAAGTCTCATAAGATATTTTATTGTAAACCAGCAATGTAACAGGTTCTAAATATTTATGCTACACTTTCTTTAGTCAGATGCCTTATATTAAATTTACTGATAACATTGAATAGTAACACATTGTTTCAGATTTCCAAACAGTGACAGGTCAGAAGCAAAAATCTGGTTGCTATTGGCTGCCCCTGTGCCATGTCAAACTTTGGTTTCAAGCAGCAGAATTTGGCATTTTCGTTCTGTTCACTCACTGCCTTGGCCCAAGGAAATGACTTGGATGAGTGCCCTTCTTTTTTATTCAGAGATGCCATAGATTAATTGTAAAGACTTCCTTTCATCTACATAACAGAATGGGCTCAGATAGCCTTTTAAGCCATTATCTGCAGTTTGGAACTTTGTGCTGGAAAATCAGCAGTTATACAAAAGGGGTCTGTTAGAAACACTGAACAATGAGAGTTTGACATTTTTCTCCTTCTGCCTCCAGAAAAGAACCAAAGCAACTATTTGATTACATTTATGTATTTCATAAAAGAATGTGGGGATATATTCATATGCCAGCAAACCTCATGGAAATGACAAAACTGTGCAGCTTGTTTAAGGGCTTATTAATACCTCAGTCCCACTGAGCTGGTGGAAAGAGAACAGCAGCAAATTATTCCATGTGCTCTACTAAGCACCCAAACTGTGTGCTTTCTTAAATGTAAGAAAAACAAGAAGCCATGCAGAATCCAGGATGAACTCAGCCTTCCATTGTAAGGGAGAACAGTGAGGGAGGGGGAGAATAGTAAACAGTGTGCAACACACTTAGGTTTTGGCTGAAATAAAGCAATGTGTACAAATAACTTTAAACAGAAATTAAACCAAAAAAAATTTCTTTTGCCCTTCTTTGTAAGTACTCCTTGGTTACATCAGTTGTTTTTCCTCTCTTGACTTCATTGATTTTGTGTGAGCCTGCATGCGTGCACATTCTTTGAATATAAATTGCTTTAATTAAAAACCACCTGAGCCAGAGAGCTCAGCTTAACAGGGTGAAGATTTAGCAGAAGGGCTTTCACATCCCAGTTGCCCTTCCAAAAGAGCTGAGATTTTCCAGGACAATCTCTTTGAACCTAACATGAAAACACATTAGAGCTCTTTTTGGAACAAAGAAATATACATAGGAAATAAAGACATTGTTTTTATCAAATTCTCTTCTTTTACTCTGACGTAAGCTGGCTAAGAAATAAAGTGTCTCCTTCCCGAGAGGAAAGTGGATCGAGTCTGTTTTCTCCATATCTAATCCTGCTCCCCGTGATGGGTATTATAAAAATGCAGAATCAAGCTTTCCCATCTTCTCTTCCCTGGAATTTCATCCCAGTCTTCCTTCATTTATCCAGCACAGGCTCTGAGCCCACAGCTATTGAGCCAGTGTGAATCATGGGCTGGCTAACCAGGGCTGGGTCTGAGCTCCTTTATCTGGACCCTTCTGACACATTATTTATCATATTTGTGTAAGCTAGTTCAGCCTCATTCTGGGACAAGGAAGAGTTTTTGGCTGTCAGAGACTGGACTGCTCAGAACACAGAAGAGAACAACAAACCCATCCTTCCTCCACTGCATCGTGCCCCAAAGACTGCCAGGCTAAGACCAATTCAGGGTAAACTCATCATTCCATCTATACCATGTCCTCTGACATACATGGTATGTTTGTGGTGGCCTTCAAGCTTGCTGCTGCATAAAGCCAAGAGGTCAACTTCTGGCTCTTTCAGAGCTCACCCACGGCCCCCAAACAATCCCTCTCCACCCACAGACCCAACTGTAGATTTGCAGAGACGAGGTCCTTTCTGCATTTCATTGCCTCTGAAGTCTTTCCAGTACCTCCTTTCCGGGGTCTCTCTAGCTTCTGCTCCCTTTGGATTCTCTACTTGCAAACCAGTTCTTGTTCTCCTTCTACCTACGTGGACATGATCCCACCCCACCTTCAGTTTTGGATAAAAACTCCAGTCCGTTTATATCCAGTACCAGCCTGAGGTCTTGGAATCCAGTTCAAAGACTTAAGTCCCATCTGCAAGATGCCTAATAAAGACACATTTCAGGACATGGGATACACAGAATGTCCAGACTGTGCTCACTGTCTCTCAGAGTTTGTTGTCATCATAATATCAAAAGGAACTGAAGTCTAGTCATGCTATTCAATAGTCTGGTATCTGAGAGCATCTAGTATCTAAGGTATCTAAGGAACATCCAAACCAAGTGCTGACAAAAATCACATGGTTCACTTCATATGAAACTAGCCAAGAACTTCAGAGATATAAAAACAAAAGGATGTGTAATTAACTGCCACTTTGAAACTTTTTAGAGTTTAAAATATTTTTTCTACGCTTATTTAGCACCTATTGGTGATGGACAGGGAGGCCTGGTGTGCTGCAATTCATGAGGTTGCAAAGAGTCAGACATGACTGAGCGACTGAACTGAACTGATATATGGCAGGTGGCAGACTAAGTGGCAGATAACAAATTTGAATGAAGACATAGTTGGTTAGCCCAGGAGCTTTACAATGTCTCAGGGGAAATGAGATGCATCAGCAAATAGCAGTGATGCTATAACAAGTGTGAGCCCTGAGGACAGTGGGGACCTAAGGCAGAGCTTAAGAGACCCTAAGTGGAGGGGTTGGGTCATTCTCCATAAATTTATCAAAGGGCCTGGTTTGTCCCCAACACTAGGAATAGAGTTAAAAGACGGTCCTGGTTTTCAAGTTGCTCACTATCTACCAGGAGAGCAAGATAAATAGATGAATACAGAACAGCATAATACATGATATAATAGGGGGATTGAAGATATATAACTGACCAATCTGAACTGACTCCAGTCATAAACTATTGGCTCCATAAATGGCTATACCAGCTGATGAGGAGAGAACTTTGTCCCTAGCCCAGTCTGGATGGATGGGGGCTCCCTGAAGGAAGTGATGCCTGCTTAGACACTTGAAGGACAAGTAGAAATTAGCCAGGCAAGGTCATTTCAGACAGAGATGACAGCGCGAATGCTTGGTGGAGTGAGAGCACGCTGCATATGCAGGCGGAGGGGTGTAACTTCACCACACAGTCTCGGTGAACATCCCCGGGGGCTTATCAGAACAGGCTCTGTGAAATGAGATAGAAACCATCTAGAAGACATCAGAAGTGACATTTGAAGATAATCAGGACTGGAAACAAAACACACACACACACACACACACACACACACACGGTACTGCTGTTTATAACCAGAAGCCCAAGATACACCCTGGATAATGAAGACCAACCCTGAGCTGAGGACTAAAATGGGGGAATATTGGTAAATAAAGGGAGGCAGACCAAGGATGGAGAGTGGGAAACAAGAAAACAGGCTACCTCAGGAAAGGCCTGAAAACATTTACCAAAGGGAAAAAGAAAAAGGTAAACACCAAACCTCAAAAAGGATCCAATTATAATTGAATTCACAACTTAAGATAATAAGACTGAATGCAAACATGGAAAAATAAATGGAAAATGAGTATACCTAGTGTAACAAGTATAGCAAGCATCTGTTGCTTCTGCCAGCCCAGACCCATCCCCATCGCCTCCCAGGCCATGCAGTTCACATGGACCTGATTGCCTGGCCTGCCCTTAGCCACAGGTGTGGGAATATGACCCAAGCCTGTCCATGGTAGCCCATCCCTTGGGCCCCAAGGATGGGTTCTTTGGTGAGCATGTGATCTAGAGCACATGATCTCAGCATGGCAGAGACTGCCTGGCTGGGTCTCTGCCAGCACTTTCCTGGTGGAGTTCAATGGAAGGAGCTCTTCCTCACTGGAAGTTGAAAGCAGGTTGCATGTGAACCTTGAGATGCTGAAAACCATCTTCACCAATGAGAGATGGGGTTTTAATTACATCATTTCAGACTCTGCAGCCCTGTTATTTGCACTAATTCGCGTTTTAGCTCATTTCAATGGGAGTCTGTTGCTTGCAACTGAAAAGTTTCCGATTAACTAAAAAAAATTTTCAGTTGCTAAAATAATAATCTTCAGTGACAGGCATTCTGGACAGTTCCTAAGAACATCCCTAAATGGCTAGATCCTGCATATACTGAACTCTCCCAAATGGCAATACTGAAAGTGAGAGCCAGAGAGAGCATTCACAGAAAGCCCTCAGTTCTGGTTTATTATAGAATTTCTGGAACCAAAAATTTATACAAAATTTACTCAAAAATTTCTGAGTCAGAAACATGACCTAATTTTTTTTTTTTTTCCCCAGTTCAGGATGGCAGAGTAGAAGGATGTACACTCATCTCCTGTGAGAGCACCAAAATTGCAACTAGCTGTTGAACGACCATCAACAGAACACTGGAACCCACCAAAAACAGGTACCACACATCCAAAGACAAAGAAGCTTCAGAGAGACATTAGGAGGGGCACAATCATGATAAAATCAAATCCCATACCCTCAGGTGGGTGACCTACAAACTGGAGAAGAGTAATACAAATACAGAAACACGGCCAATTGATGCCTTCACTCCACAAACACTTATTGAGCAGGTCCAGGGCCAGCACTGTGCTGGGTGCTGGGAGGAAACAGCATCCACACATAGAGAGAAGCACAATCTAGAGAGACAGACATGTGAACACGAGCAGTCAGAGCCGTCATTTAGGGAAAACAAAGTGCTGTGGGAGCTCAAAGGAAGAAGCAGACAGCTTCCTTCCCTCCAAAGTAAGGACAACCCTTCCATTTCAGTGGAGAATAGATCACAGACATGCTCAACTACCACATTCACTTGAAGCGTGTTAGTTATGGCTCAGGCTTTGAGATGCTTCCACACTCAAGTGGAAGAAGGGGAAGCTGTACTTGTCAAGTTCCCACCCTGCGCCGGGCATGGTTACGCCTCTGTGTTAACTCAGGTGACAAGGTGCTCTGTGACATGATGGAAGTACCAAGGCCTTGACATGCTCTGAGAGCCTCAAGAAGACAGTTCAACATCTAACCAGTCTGACAGTCCTGGTGATTTAAATACTACTGACTCAGTCAAAATGTAAGGAGGGTCAGGGGCAAAGAAGCCAGTAATCAAGGCAATTATAATTTTTAATGCAAAAAAAAATCCAGGATAAACAAAATATCCACATTTTAAATAAAGATGAGATCAGACCCTGCACTTGAGTGACTCAGCCTCACTCACCTCCCTCTAACTCCAGCCTTGCTCCAGAGATGGGGGTTCTGTGCATCTTGTAAGCTTTGTCATCTCCTATCTGTCTTCCTGTCCCAAATGGCAAAATTGTCCTCAAAATGGGTGTGACTCATGTGCCCATATTTGGGGACAACAGGATCATGTGAAGTCAGAAACTGCACCTACACACTGGGCCTCCTATGGAGAGAGGGAGGTTCCCTCTGCACCTATGGGGGCTGGCACCAAGGGTGGAGCCCAGTCTCACTGCTGAGATACGGAGAAGCCTTGGGTGGAGGGTGAGGAGACTGTGTGTCCTGTGAGAAGACCTCGCTCACCAGGATTATTAAAAACAACACCAGGGACTTCCCTGGTGGTCCAGTGTTTGGGAATCTGCCTTGCAATGCAGGGGACATGGGTTCCATACCTGGTCAGGAAACTGGGATCCCATGTGTGTGTGTGTGTGTGTGTGTGTGAGAGAGAGAGAGAGAGAGAGAGAGAGAGAGAGAGAGAGAGAGAGTCTCTCAGTCAGGTCCAACTCTTTGCAACCTCGTGGACTGCCAGGCTCTTCTGTCCATGGAATTCTCCAGGCAAGAGTACCGGAGTGGTTTGGTGGTTCCTTCTCCAGGGGATCTTTCTGACCCAGGGATTGAACCCAGGTCTCCTGCATTGCAGGCGGAGTCTTTACCATCTGAGCCACCAGGGACTCTCACATGCCTTGGGACAAGTAAGCCCTGGGGCCACAATGAAAGATCCCTGCATGACCCAATAAAACACTAGACCCTCTTGAGCAGTGATGACCCTCTCTAGTTCCCTGATGGGATTAGCCAAAACCTCTCAGGAGTTTTGCAGACACCAGTAAGTAATGAAATTCCCTAATTCCCTTCATTTCTCCTCTCTCCTCAGTCCTTTACTCCAGCCCCATTTTCTAGGAGCCTCTGGGGCCAAGAACTCCATGAACAGAATTGTCCTCACCAGGTTCCATGCAAAGCAAAGGGAATGAGGCAGAACAGAGGATGAGATGGTTGGATGGCATCACTGACTCAATGAACATGAATTTGAGCAAACTTTGGGATATAGTGAAGCCTGGCTTGCTACAGTTCATGGGGTCACAAAGAGTCAGATGTGACTTAGCAACTGAACCACATCAATAAGCTACCAACTCAGAGGCCCCTGGAGAGAGATTGGGACCTGAGATCTAGCCAAATTCTTCTAAACCATCCATTTTTTTTAATCTACAAATTGAAGGTAATATTTGTTGCCTTGCTATATCAAAGTGTTCCTAAAGAAAAAAGGGCTACAAAAGAGAAAGTGCTTCAGATATAAGAAATTATTCTGTATATTTAGCTACAGAATTTTCCAAAAGTTATTTTTAACTTGCTTTTAATAAAACATAAGGGTGGGGAAGTTCTTGGCATTAGCTGTGATTTGTACTAAATGGGGAAGCATGACACTTGATTATCCACAATAAAATAACCAAAATAGCTGACATTTATGTGCCACACATCATAGTAGGTTTGTGTATATTATCTCATTTAAAGGTAGGATTTTTTTTTTTTTAATAATGGAGTTCAAAGAAAATTAAAGGGAATTTGTGTATCTTCTGTTTATTAGAAGAGACTCATTCATTCATTTGACAAAAACTTATGAATGGATAAATGAAGATATAGTCTCTTTATATCTACATGTTTAAGGCCTCATGGGATTTCATGTTATCTTAAAAGATTTTGGAGTCATTTATGAAAAAAACAATTTAACCAGTAGTTGGATTATACTGACATGAAAAGTTATCTCAGGCTCTGAACTCAAGAGTCAAATGTTATTTCCCCTACTGATACCTTAAAACCCCATGCAGTTTTTTACATTTTGACTTTTGACTTTTGATGGATGGTCTCCACTCTTCCTGGAAATCATCATAATGCCCTCATGTAGTTCATGCAAAGCAGTCATTCAAAAACATTTAGTTAACACCTACTGTGTTCTAAGAACCTCGTGTTGCTAGTTGCTGAATCAATGGGAATAAATATAGCCCAGCTTTCATCTATGAAGAGATCATTGTTAAATGAAGACACACACAACAACTGGGCTTCCCAGGTGGCTCAATGGTAAAGAATCTGTCTGCCAGTGCAGAAGAAGCAGGTTGGATCCCTGAGTCAGGAAGATCCCCTGGATAAGGAAATGGCAACCCACTCCAGTATTCTTGTCTGGGAAATCCCATGGACAGAGGAGCCTGGTGGGCTACAGTCCATGGGGTGGCAAAAGAGTCAGACACATCTTAGCAACTAAACACCACCACCACAAACAATTACAGTTCCTTCTGATATGTGGCAACAGAGAGGAACACACAAAATGGGCATGAAGGATCCAAACCACAGATTCTGTATTCTTCACATTCTAGGGAAAAAAGAGTACAAAACTCACTTTGGAACAACAAATGATGTTTTCAGATGATCAAGAGAAAGATCTACAACCAAGTGAGAAAAAAACTGAAGTTGGCGCTCGGAAACCTCATCAGGAAGTGTGGATTAACACACTCTTGAGAGATGTCCCTCTCACCCCAGCATGCAAGGCTCTTGGAGTCAGATGGTGAGATCAATCACTGAAGCATCGGATTTCGGAGCCAGCTGGGAAGGACTGGCTGGACTCCAGCTATATGGAATGACCTGGGAGGGGCAGCCCTCTGGATAGGCATCCTGCACTGTTTGCTTAAAGCCCTTACAACATGTGCTGTGGGCAGCAGCTGACCCATCTAGGACATCCCCGCCCCCATGCCTTTCCCAGGTGTTCTGGTAAAAACTGGGGAAAGAAGAAGGGAGAGAGAAATAGAGCACAGAGGGAACTCTCAAATGAGTTAGAAAAATGAACTCTCTAGCTCACTAAGCCACAGAGCATCCATTTAAAACACTAAGGCAACAACCAGGGAGCTGCAAGTCCTCCCCAGTTAGCTCTTTATTTTGGCCTTGGCTCCATGAAATAAATAACTGACACCCAAACAATTCAAGTCACTTGGAAATAGCCCCTTTCCTATTCTTGCCAATAATTGTAATTATTTTCCCACACATGATTTGAGAACTGTTGACCGTCCATGCCTTATCCAATGGACATTCTGCCTAATTGTAAAAATCTTGTTGCTAGAACAGGTGGATATCCAGATGTAAGAAATCCGAGGCCCAGACCAATCAGCTGAATTGTCCCACAGGAAGTTGGTGGTAGAAGACCTAGAAGACCACGGCCTAGTGCTGGACTCCTCACCCAGGGCTTTTGTCAAAAGGTACAAAATACTGAAGGAGAAAGAATGAGAGAGTTTAATTTGTGAAAGGTTTTCTATATATTAACAGGTTTCATGTACCTTTTTTTTTTTTTCTTGGCAAGGCTGGGGTCATCCGCTCAGTCTCTGACTGCGCCTCAGATTTTTTGCTTCTGGGAGAACAGCCTTAAGGCTCAGCCTGAGAACCTTCATACACTCCCTGGCCTCCTCACCTCCATTACAGAAGGTTTGCCTGGAAGCTGCCCAGGCCAAATCCTCCCCAGGGAAGGGAGAGGATCCCACCCGAAGAGCTCAGGGATCTCCCACCACTTCCAGTGCGCATGTGCACCCCGGTTCTGGCAGAGACCATCGCTGGAATTTAGCAAGAGGCCCGCAGAATAATTACTATTGCTGTGGGGCTGACAGCTGTTAAGGGCTCATTAGGGAGTGTCAGTTTCCCACAGGCAACTGCATTTCTGAGAAAAGGATCTGAACTTAGGGGGAGAAAAAAACAACCCACAAACCGAGCAGCTCCTTCTATTTCAAGAGAACAAGCTGTTGAACCTGAAGTGGCAAGAGAGTCCGCCAACCCCTTGATCTCCCACTTCTGGCACGTTCCAGCCACTCTGGGCTAAGATGTGGGTCTGGACTATAAAATAAGCACTTCCCCTGCCCGCCTCCAACACACATGCTGAGAACATGGTGAACTGCCTTAGGAATTCTTCACAGTCAAGGAGGAAGTCAGGGAGACTTGGGTTTGAAAGATGTGGCCAGCCATTTATGGCACATGCTGGGAGATCCTTTTATCACCTTGTATTTGGGAATGTTAGCAAGTACATGTACAGTGACTGGCATTTTGAAAGAAATGAAGGAGGCACGAGATGCAACCCCTGCCCTAGAGGAGCATACAATCTGGAATGAGGGCTAACCCCTTGGATTCAAAGACCAAAACAAGACTCAGTAGTACACATAATTCAGAGATGGTATCCCATGGCACTCAGAGAGCTTAGGAAGCAGAGAGATCACCGGAGGATGAAGAGTCGTCCTAAGTCTCCCTTTCTTCAGGCCCTCTGTAGATGCTGTCCTCCCAGGAGTCTATCCCAACCCTCTTGCTCAGTCTGACTCTTCAGGTTCAGTGGTTCCTAAGAACCCAGTTTAGGACTCTCTCAGGTGCTACGGACACGTACACTACTTGAATGAGTATTAAGAGAGTGGGTCTCATAGAGAACATATTTGTGGCTGTCAAGGGGGATGTGGGGAAAGCAGAAAGACAGAGTGGGAGTTTGGGGCTAACAGATGCAAACTATTATATACAGAGTGGATAACAATGAGGTCCTACTGTACAATACAGAGAACTATACTCAATATGTGATAAACCATAATGGAAAAGAGTATATACATATGTGTGTGTGTGTGTGTGTGTGTGTACAGAGGATGAGATGGTTAGATGGCATCACCGACTCAATGGACATGAGTTTGGGTAAACTCCGGGAGCTGCTGATGGACAGCGAGGCCTGGCATGCTGTGGTTCATGGGGTCGCAAAGAGTCAGACACGACTGAGCGACTGAACTGATGTGTGTACATATATATGAAGAATCTATATGTATCACCGAATCACTGTGTTGTACAACAGAAATTAACACAATAATGTAAATCAACTATAATTTTAAAAAGTTAAAAAACAAAACAAAACACTGGATCTCCATCCTGGCAGCACATCAGAATCACTTGGGGACCTTTAGAAATGACCTTTGCCCAAGTTCCATCCCAGGTGAGGTGCCCAACATCAGATTCCAACGTGCAGCCAGCTGGAGAACCACTGGTTTAAGCAACAGAGGGTAATTTGCAGGCTCATGGAAGAAACCACAGGAAAGGCCCGGAGGAGCTGCCCGTAGGCACAGCTGGAACCAGGACACTGAACACAGATTTCTGCTCCCCTGCTCACTTTCCCACCTGTCTGCTGCATCTTCTCAGGGCACTGCCTCTGCGAGGTGGGACTTATCGTCAGTAGAATCTCCGACTCATGCTTTAGCAAATAGAGAGGATAGGGCTTCCTTTCCTTGGGTCTATATTGAATCCCCAAACTTCAATTTTTAAAAAAGGCAAAACTCTTGATTGGCTCATGTGCTACCCTTTGACCTGTGTTGAGATATTATCATTGGTCTAGCTTGGTTCATGTTCACGTGGCTCCCTCTGAGGAGGAGTTCTGGGGAGACTAAAATAAAGCCTTGCTGTTCAAAGTGTGGTCTGTGGACCAGCCATGTAGCCATCACCCATGAGCTTGTTACTCATGCAAATTCTCAGGCCCCATCTCAGACCTGCTGACTTGGAACCTGCCTTCTAGCAAGATCCCCAGGTGACTTGTATGCACGTTAAAGCTTGAGAAGGACTTCTCTATGCCCTGCTATCAGTTTCTCAGGTTAGTGAGAATATAGGTATTCCTTTCTCTTGGTTTGATATGTCAAAGCCTCAGAAAAAAGATGTCATCATTTCCCCTCTGCCGCTCCTGCCAGCAACACCTGGTCTTACCCGGTTGGTAAGAAAATCAATCAAGCTCCTGGCGCTATGTCTCTTTCTCCTTAAAAGCCGGCTCTGATCAGCAGACTGGGATCTGTGGTTTTGTTGCAGTAGCTGATATGGAAGAGGATGTGGCACTCTGGGCCAAATAGGATCCAGCAGCTGGCGCTTATCAGTCCCACCCCACGACACACACAGATGTGTCCACGCTGACCTTCCTGGGCAAGGACATGTGGGAACTCAGAGCTTCCCATGGGAATGGATGACAGAGCAAGGAAGCGAGAAGGTTGATGTAGGTGTGATGGCATCCTGCCCATCGCTTCTGAGTGCAAAGCCCCGGCTTCATCTCGGCCAGTCAGCAAGGGGGGTTTGCCTCTGAAACCCCGAAGCCCGTAGGAAGCACAAACAAACAGTTCAGGCATTTGGTCACTCTGTTTGCTCAGTGACGCGTTAAGCCCCCCTGGAGGACACCATTCTCATGTTCAGTGCACTCCAGAGGCCTCAAGCCCACCTTCTGTTACTTGAAGGTCAGCCAGATTTCCCCCCTTACCTTTCCCTCCCCCTATCCATTTCCTTTCCCGCTCCAAGAGGAAAGGGTAAAAATTAGTGGGCATTCAGTAAATATTAGTTGAAGAAATAAATAGATGAATAAATAAACAAATGAACGTTTTCATATTTTTTGAGCAAAGGGAGTTGACCTTGGCTTTCATCTGCGTTGACGGATAAATAGCTTTACTTCTGGGAAACTACATAGAATGACCATATAAAAAAATCATCACTTCATTTTTGTTAATATCTTTCCTATATCTCCACCCTCCACAAACAAGAAATCCTCTATATATTTGTATTCTAGAGCCCTGGATTTTTATTCTCCTTACAGGAAAAGCCTACCTTTGGTCTCAATGGTTTCTTACGAGCAATGCCCCTAAAGGATGAAGATAATTTCCCCACAATTATTTGAGTACTTTTATCCCAAGCAGAAATATATTTCTATCCACTTATTCCAGAGGGCACTTAGCACTAAGAGCTGGCCTAACTACTTCATCTTATAGAGGAGACAACTGAACTTCAGGGAGGGACTGGATATGTCCAAGACCCCACAGCTATTCATAGTAAGAGGCAAATTGGGAGTCTCCTGAGTTCTGATCTAGTTTTTTCTTTAATTCCACAGTGCAGCCTATTGACTGCCCTAGTATTTGCCCTTAAGTCAGGGGCAATGGTGTGGCCACTTTCCTCTGACAAGAAGCAGCCTGTGAAAGGGCACCCCATGTGTTCAGTCCAGCAGCTCCACTTCTAATGGGGGCTGGGGGAGGATGGACCACGCAGAATTCCAGTGGCCAGTTCCACATCAGCCCCAAAGTTACTGATCTGATGTTCCAAAAGCTCTTTTTTTTTCTCTCTCTCTCTCTCCCTTACCCAGCCTAAGCAGCAATGGAGAGAATTTTGCTCAAACTTTCCAAGATAACTTCCCTTTGGGCTGACACCAAGCATGTGTAGCTTCAGGCCAAAGGAATATTGGGAAGTTTATGAGCCACTAAAAATAGACAGTTGCAACAGAAACTCCCTCCGACTTCTGCCATTTTCCCTGGTGGCTGCACAAATACAGAGGCAGACTCTAACCATGAGAGGTAGAAAAAAGCATCCCTATAGCACCAAGCTCTGGTATAATCTGAGTGAAAATAAGTTTTAGAAAGAACAGTGCCATTTCAGGAATGAGAAATAACATACCTGGAGAATAGAGGACCCACTGGGTCATCATCTGGTGCTGAACCTGTCCTCCCATAGCCAAGGAAGGAATGGCAAGACAAACCCACAGCCAGAGGGGCAAACCTAGCATAGGTCACAGCTCGTTTGCAGGCTCTCATTTCTTTGGGGGATGAAAGCCAAGTTTAATCATAATATGGGTTCAAGAACATTTCAGAAGATCTCCAATAGCACAATTGGCTTCTCTGAAGTACATTGGGGCTGGTCATATGCACTGTCTTTTGCTTTCTGCCTGGTCTAGGTCTGTACCTGGCTATTTTAAAGGTTCTGTTTCATTTTAGTCACTTTATAGAGTCTGGAAAATAGCCAAGTTAAGTATGGTCTTTAGGTCCCAGTGTACCTGGTTTCCTGCCAGCCACATACCAGGAGTCCCTGAAATACACTCCAGTAAGATGAGAGCTATAATTTGGTGACTTAGGTTAACCCAGTGTCCGCGAGGCCTGCGCAGCACTCCACGCAGCATTAGGATGAAAATAGAGAATCCCACCAAAAAATGAGGATCCACTCAAGTGCTTCAGAGAAACCAGTTGTGTGTTTGCTTGGTCCTAAAGCAAATACTTTCATGGCCCTTGAAAGCAAATACTTTCAAGGCTGTATAGGTGTGAAACATCTGAAATTACTCAAAGTGAGGAAAAAAGAATAACAGAAACAGAAGAAGAGAAAGTGTCTCTTTTCAATCCACTTCGTCCAGAAGCTAACTGGGGCCCTCATGTACTTCTCCACATTCTGGTTCTCCTCCAGAGGAATACTATAAAGTTGTACATGTTCCAAGCATCACCTGGACATTCCTTGTACCTGAACTCTGCTTGGATCCTCTGCACTGACCACTGACCCAATGTAAGATGGCTGTCTTCTTTCTATTTTTAAAAACTCCCAGAGGAGAAGCAGCAGAACCTTCTTTCACTGGTCATTTTAGTATTTTAACAGCTCTTTAGAGAAAATCAAATCATCCTTATTTCTAACCTAAACCCCTCACGCTGCAATTTAAATCCATTTCTTCTTGTTTGGCCTTGGTAAATATAGGAAACACCTGGAACCCCTCCTGTGTTTACTGCACAACTGTCTCAAGTTTCCCATTTTATTCTTTTTTTGCCTTCTTAGCCACCTCTTCTGAGTCCTCTTCAAATTCTTTATCCCCCTTTTTTATTATGGAAGAGAGGTGGTTATAATAATATGTAGTCCCCATGTAGGAAAGATATATATGTGTGTGTGTGTGTGTGTGTGTGTAAGTATATATAATTATGCAATGTAAATAATATTATATATGTATATATAATGCAAATAATATTATATAATACAATTATATACATTAGCTTATTTGAACCTTTAAACCACCATTCTGTGTGATGAATGAAGCACTATTATTGTTTCTGTTTTGCAGGTTAAAAACTCCGGGAGTTGAAGTGAATTGCTCAGGGTCACAAATCTAGTTAAGCAGCTGGACATGGAGCCAGCAGACCTGTTTCCTAATGACCAGGGCAGGACTCTTTCATGATACCCTCTCATCTGTGTTTCGTGGTAAATCCTGCATCAAGTAGGACTATGTAGACCAGGCCCCTGTCAAGACCCAAGACCCACTGTTCCTCTGCACTCTGTTCACACTTGACTCAGAGCAGGTCAAACACTCTGGTTCCAATTGTTTTTTATTCCTGAAGAGTGAAGACCCAGTCCTACTCACTTTGTGTCCTTGCACCTTACTGAATAGCTTGGTGGCTATAGGTGCTCAACAAGTGTTAAGTAGAATGAATGAATAATGAATGATTTAAATAGAGTGAATAGATGAATGACAAAAGCATCACAGGAAGGCACAGAGGAGGGTGTTTATGCAATCAACTCTACTACCACAAGCAGGCTTAATAAAATAAAAGGTACAATTACACAACTACTTTAGAGCATTAAACGAAGCTTCTGACTTGATACTTTTCATGAAATAGGCTTTACTAGGCAGGGCACGTTACCCAATATTTTACCATTCAAATCACAAGCAGGTATTGTCATGGCTATAAAATATTAAAATGTATACAATACTAATGTTAAATATTAAATCAATTGTTTCAAGTAACTTCAAATACTGGAAATTGTTTTCAATTGTTAATGGATTAGTCATATTCTCCATGGTCAAATGACTTCTACTTTCTTTTCAAGAACATTTCCAAATAGTAAATGCCTAATCTATCACTAAGTACATGGCAAATATTTATTGTCCACATTGACAGGTCATATTTTTATTCCTGACTTCCCCTAGAAAGCTATATAGGATAATTCAGCTTAACATGTATGGAGCCTTGCCAATACTTTTCTTCCCATTAAAGATTACAGTATATTAGAAAGCCCAACCTCTGTTTAGAGAGTGACCTGGCTTTTAACTTCTTCATGACTTGGAAGAAGTTAAAGTTTAGATAATTAAAACTAAGTATCAGAGCTAGGGTTTACATCTAAAAGCATCATTTTAACCTAAGCACTTCATATATTTGGAAATTTATGTTCCCAATGACATACTGTAAAAATGGTCTTATTCTCTGCCTAGGGAAAATTTGCATTCAGTTGTCTAGTCATGCAGGGTTAGCAAATCAGGAGTTAGCAATGCATCCATAACAGTGTCTTCTCACAACTAATGAAAGTCTTAAAGACCAAGTACTTATAATATTTGAATTCTCTTCCTATTTTTATCCACTGTGAAAACTGAAGAGGAAGAGTGGTATTTGATGTTTTTGCTAAAGTACCATTATAGGATTAAAAGAAAAAAGGCAAAGGCTGAGTAATTGTTTATCTAATTATTTATGGCTTCTTATCTAAGATCAAATTTTTTTAGGTTCTCCTAAGGGAGAAGGGAAGTGGTTGTTTCCTGTACACAAAACTTGCTTTGTCACAATCAACAATTTGGAGACCATAATAAGCAGTGTAGGACCTGATGGTTTCTTCATTAGAAAGTGCTCCTGAAAGACTCTGAACTGAGCTCTTTGATCTTGACAAGCCCGAAGTTCCCTTACTGGCACCCATCATAATGCTCAACACTGCACAAAGGGAAGAAATTGCTGGCATTTGCAAATTCTTACCACCTGGAGATCCCCTTTGACTATGTTCGATGTGAAGAAAAGAGGATAGAACATTTCCTACAAATCAAAGACTAGACTTTAACCTAAAATGTCATAGGCTGGACTACAATTTGGTACCAAAGACATCTTAGCAAACTGGAGAGAGAGCACCATAATTTTTTTTTAAATTAATTAATTTATTTTAATTGGAGGCTAATTACTTTACAACATTGTAGTGGTTTTTGCCATACACTGACATGAATCAGTCATGGGTGTACATGTGTTCCCCATCCTGAACCCCCCTCCCACCTCCCTCCCCATCACATTCCTCAGGGTCATCCCAGTGAACTAGCCCTGAGCACCCTGTCTCATGCATCAAACCTGGACTGGTGATCTATTTCACATATGATAATATACATGTTTCAATGCTATTCTCTCAAATCATCTCACCCTAGCCTTCTCCCACAGAGTCCAAAAAACTGTTCTTTACATCTGTGTCTCTTTTGCTGTCTCACATATAGGGTCATTGTTACCATCTTTTTAAATTCCATATATATGCATTAATATACTGTATTGGTGTTTTCTTTCTGACTTACTTCACTCTGTACAATAGGCTCCAGTATCATCCACCTCATTAGAACTGATTCAAATGCATTCTTTTTAATACCTGAGTAATATTCCATTGTGTGTATGTATCACAGCTTTCTTACCTATTCATCTGCCGATGGACAGCTAGGTTACTTCCATGTCCTGGATATTGTAAACAGTGCTGTGATGAACACTGGGGTACACATGTCTCTTTCAATTCTGGTTTCCTAGGTGTTTATGCCCAGCAGTGGGATTGCTGGGTCGCATTGCAGTTCTATTTCCAGTTTTGTAAGGAATCTCCACACTGTTCTCCATAGCGGCTGTACTAGTTTGCATTCCCACCAACAGTGTAAGAGGGTTCCCTTTTCTCTGCACCCTCTCCAGCATTCATTGTTTGTAGACTTTTTGATAGCAGCCATTCTGACCAGCGTGAGATGGTACCTCATTGTGGTTTTGATTTGCATTTCTCTGATCACGAGTCATGTTGAACATCTTTTCATGTGTTTGTTAGCCATCTGTATGTCTTCTTTGGAGAAATGTCTGTTTAGTTCTTTGCCCCATTTTTTGATTGGGTCATTTATTTTTCTGGAATTGAGCTGCATGAGCTGCTTGTATATTTTTGAGATTAATCCTTTGTCCATTGCTTTGTTTGCAATTATTTTCTCCCATTCTGAAGGTTGTCTTTTCACCTTGCATATAGTTTCCTTCATTGTGCAAAAGCTTTTAAGTTTAATTAGGTCCCATTTGTTTAGTTTTGCTTTTATTTCCATTACTCTGGGAGGTGGGTCATAGAGGATCCTGTTGTGATTTATGTCAGAGAGTGTTTTGCCTATGTTTTCCTCTAGTTTTATAGTTTCTGGTCTTACATTTAGATCTTTAATCCATTTTGAGTTTATTTTTGTGTATGGTGTTAGAAAGTGTTCTAGCTTTATTCTTTTACAAGTGGTTGACCAGTTTTCCCAGCACCACTTATTAAAGAGATTGTCTTTTCTCCACTGTATATTCTTGTCTCCTTTGTCAAACATAAGGTGTCCATAGGTACGTGGATTTTTCTCTGGGCTTTCTATTTTGTTCCATTGATCTATATTTCTGTCTTTGTGCCAGTACCATACTGTCTTGATGACTGTAGCTTTGTAGTATAGTCTGAAGTCAGGCAAGTAGCTTCTTCCAGTTCCATTCTTCTTTCTCAAGATTGCTTTGGCTATTCAAGATTTTTTGTATTTCCATACAAATTGTGAAATTATTTGTTCTAGTTCTCTGAAAATTATGAATTTTGTAATTTCATTAAAATTATGAATTTTATGAAAATTCATGAAATTATGTATTATGAAAATTATGAAATTTTTGAAACTTATGAAAATTATGAATTCAAAATTATGAATTATGAATATGCATGTATTTCCATACAAATTGTGAAATTATTTGTTCTAGTTCTCCAAAAATTATGAATTTTGTAATTTCATGAAAATTATGAAATTTATGAAAAATATGAATTATGAAAATTATGAAATTTATTAAAATTATGAAGTTTATGAAAATTTTGAAATTTATGAAAATTATGAATTCAAAATTATGAATTATGAATATGTATGTATTTCCATACAAATTGTGAAATTATTTGTTCTCATTCTCCAAAAATTATGAATTTTGTAATTTCATGAAATTTATGAAATTTATGAAAATATGAATTATGAAAATTATGAAGTTTATGAAAATTATGAAGTTTATGAAAATTATGAAATTTATGAAGTTTGTGAAATTTATGAAATTTTTGAAATTTATGAAGTTTATGAAAATTATGAAATTTATGAAAATTATGAGTTCAAAATTATGAATTATAAATATGTATGTATTTCCATACAAATTGTGAAATTATTTGTTCTAGTCTCTGAAAATTGTGAATTTTGAAATTTCATGAAAATTATGAATTTTATGAAAATTTTGAAAATTATGAAGTTTATGGAATTTTTGAAATTTATGAAGTTTATGAAAATTATGAATTCAAAATTAAATTATGAATTATGAATATGTATGTATTTCCATACAAATTGTGAAATTATTTGTTCTAGTTCTCCGAAAAATACTGTTGATATTTTCTCCGAAAAATACTGTTGATAGGGATTACACTGAATCTATAGATTGCTTTCGGTAGTATACTCATTTTCACTATATTGATTCTTCTGATCTATGAACATAGTATATTTCTCCATCTATTTGTGTCATCTTTGATTTCTTTCATCAGTGTTTTATAGTTTTCTATATATAGGTCTTTTGTTTCTTTAGGTAGATTTATTCCTACATATTTTATTCTTTTTGTTGCAATGGTGAAGGGAATTGTTTCCTTAATTTCTCTTTCTGTTTTCTCATTGTTAGTGTATAGGAATTCAAGGGATTTCTGTGTGTTAATTTTATATCCTGCAACTTTACTATATTCATTGGTTAGGTCTAGTAATTTTCTGGTGGAGTTGTTAGGGTTTTCTATGTACAGGATCATGTCATCTGCAAACAGTGAGAGTTTTACTTCTTCTTTTCCAATCTGGATCCATTTTATTTCTTTTTCTTCTCTGATTGCTGTGGCTAAAACTTCCAAAACTATGTTGAATAGTAGTAGTGAGAGTGGGCACCCTTGTCTTGTTCCTGACTTTAGGGGAAATGCTTTCAATTTTTCGCCATTGAGGATAATGTTTGCTGTGGGTTTATTATATATGGCTTTTATTATGTTGAGGTATGTTCCTCCTATTCCTGCTTTCTGGAGAGGTGTTTTTTTTTTTTTAATCATAAATGGACATTGAATTTTGTCAAAGGCTTTCTCTGCATCTATTGAGATAATCATATGGTTTTTATCTTTCAATTTGCTAATGTGGTGTGTCACATTGACTGATTTGCAAATACTGAAGAATGTTTGCATCCCTGGGATAAAGCCCACTTGGTCATGATGTATGATCTTTTTAATATGTTGTTGGATTCTGTTTGCTAGAATTTTGTTAAGGATTTTTGCATCTATGTTCACCAGTGATATTGGCCTGTAGTTTTCTTTTTTTGCAGCATCTTGGTCTGGTTGTGGTACTAGGGTGATGGTGGCCTCATAGAATGAGTTTGGAAGTTTACCTTCCTCTGCAATTTTCTGGAAGAGTTTGAGTAGGATAAGTTTTAGCTCTTCTCTAAATTTTTGGTAGAATTCAGCTGTGAAGCCATCTGGTCCTGGACTTTTGTTTGCTGGAAGATTTCTGATTACAGTTTCGATTTCCATGCTTGTGATGAGTCTGTTAAGATTTTCTATTTCTTCCTGGTACAGTTTTGGAAAGTTATACTTTTCTAAGAATTTGTCCATTTCTTCCAAGTTGTCCATTTTATTGGCATATAGTTGCTGACAGTAGTCTCTTAGGATCCTTTGTATTTCTGTGTTGTCTATTGTGATTTCTCCATTTTCATTTCTAATTTTGTTGATTTGATTCTTCTCCCTTTTTTTCTTGATGAGTCTGGCTAATGGTTTATCTATTTTATTTATCTCTCAAAAAACCAGCTTTTAGCTTTGTTGATTTTTGCTATGGTCTCCTTTGTTTCTTTTTCATTTATTTCTGCCCTAATTTTTATGATTTCTTTCCTTCTACTAACCCTGGGGTTCTTCATTTCTTCTTTTTCTAGTTGCTTTAGGTGTAGAGTTAGTTTATTTATTTGATTTTTCTCTTGTTTCTTGAGGTAAGCTTGAATTGCTATGAATCTTCCCCTTAGCACTGAATCCCATAGATTTGGGATTGTTGTGTTTTCATTTTCATTTGTTTCTATGCATATTTTTATTTCTTTTTTTATTTCTTCTGTGATTTGTTGGTTATTCAGAAGCAAGCACCATAATTGTTAAGGGTTGGCTAGACTTCCCTTGTGGTTCAGCCAGTAAGGAGTCTGCCTGCAATGCAGGAGACCCAGGTTTGATCCCTGGGTTGGGAAGATCCCCTGGAGAAGGAAATGGCAACCCACTCCAGTATTCTTTCCTGGAAAATCCCATGGACAGAGGAGCCTGACAGGCTACAGTTCATGGGGTCGCGAAGAGTCAGACACAACTGAGTGACTTCACTTCACTTCACTTCTGACTGAAACCAAAAGCTATCTTCCTAAGCGGGCTGCCCCTTCTTGCTGTAAGGTGCTGAGCATTTAGAAGATCGCTGCATTAGTCCATTGCAACATTCTTGTCTAAAGACTCAACTAAGAAACCAAATGAGGGTCAGAAAACTAGGTCATGGCCAGTGGATGTTCAGCACTCAATTTAAACAACTCAAGTGCCAGCGTTCAGTAATCTGGAAAGTTGATGAGTATACACAGACTTCCAGAAAAAGCAAGTGCACAGGTGAGCTAATTGGACTCAATGTCTGGTCTTTCAAACTGAGTCAGGTCGGAAGCAGGTTCTGAGAATGTGGTTGGGTCAAAGTTCAGCAGCGCTGAGAAGACAGGCAGGGATAGTTGGTGCCCTCACAGACTTGAAGTTCAGAGTTTGGGAGGCACTTCCCAGGGCCAGAGCACTGGTTGGGGATGTGAAATTGTCAAGGAGGAGTAGGCAGGAGGCAGCCCTTCACTCTCATCTTAAACCAAATGCTCCAGTCACACTGAACACCTTGTAACTTTTCTTAAGAAGCTCAACTTTTTTTGCCTTGCTTCTGGGACTTCACATGTGTTGCTACCTCTCCCAGAAGATACATAATCACCTGACCACACCCTACACACATTCAGGAACCACTTTTCATGGAAAGCCTTCCCTGATCCATGTCATTACCTAAGATTGAATTCGGGGTCCTTCCCCATGCACCCCCATGGCCCTCTTAGAAATACCACCAGAGGATGGGGATTGTATGTCTCAAAGGGTTTCAGTCTTATTTCTAATTTCTTCAAAAGAAATCTTAACTCAGAACCTAAGGCAAACCCTCAGAGCAGGTGTCTGAGGAAGTGGAGGCAGGAGAAAGAGGGAGACCCAAGGTCTGCCTGCCTGGCCCCACTGCTTACTCAAGGAGGTCACCCTGAGAAATTTCCAAGGGAAGGCTAAAGGGACTCAGAAAATGCTTTTCAAATCCCAGAACTAATTTATACAATTGATTATACATAAAATACATGCATTATTCATTCAAAACTATCCAGTGAAGTACTTATTTATATAACACTATTAATCACTGTAATGGTTCCAATCTGTATGGCATGGACACCAGCTAATCAGAAATATACCAGCTATTAGCCAACATGTGGCTGTCCCACTGCATACTAAATGAATGTAAGTGCTGAACACCTACAAAATCCACCCACTAGAAATCCTCCATTAGTGTGTATGTTCTCCAGACTATGAGTCACGAGCACTCAGCTATACTCCCCTGAGCTAAACAATCACTTTTTAACCTGATTGTGTGACCTTCCTGCCTGCCTATCATTTTGCATGATGGTGAACACCCCTCACGGACAATAAAGTATGAAATTAAGGAGTTGGGCCTCCCAACAGGCAACGGGAATGATGCACGTAGGATCTGGAATGCAAGTTTCAGGGTGCCTCATGTCACCTCCAAAGTGGTTGTGGAAACAAGGAAGTATCCAGATGAGCAGACAGTTAGGGACTAGCACACATCATACACAATATAGTAGCCTGGGAGGAATAACCCACAGCTGTAAGAATAAGAGTTGAAACAATGAGTGTGGTTAATGAATATATATGGGATTTAGAAAGACGGTAATGATAACCCTATATGCAAAACAGAAAAAGAGACACAGATGTACAGAACAGACTTTTGGACTCTGGGGGAGAAGGCGAGGGTGGGATGTTTCGAGAGAACAGCATCGAAACATGTATATTATCTATAGTGAAACAGATCACCAGACCAGGTTGGATGCATGAGACAAGTGCTCGGGCCTGGTGCACTGGGAAGACCCAGAGGGATCAGGTGGAGAGGGAGGTGGGAGGGGGGATCGGGATGGGGAATACATGTAAATCCATGGCTGATTCATGTCAATGTATGACAAAACCCACCACAATATTGTAAAGTAATTAGCCTCCAACTAATAAAAATAAATGAAAAAAAAAAAAAAAAAAAGAATGAGTGTGTTTGCCAGTGTGCCAGGAGTGGGATGGAGCCCCGTGGGCCCTGCTAGTGTGACTGTACACTGCTTCAGCCAGAGGCCCCATGTCCAGAAGGCATCCACCATATGCTCGCCTCACCATGACACCTGGGTGTGCACGGTATCCCTGGAAGGATCTTAACTAATTGGTTGAAGTTAGTGGGGAAGGGAACTGGGGCTCTGCACTGCAGGAGTGGGCATGAAATGTTTCACTGTAAATCCTTCATATAATGTGAATTTTATATGTTCACATATAAAATCACTGGCCTTTTCATTTGTCTGCCTTGTCCATGAAATGATGAGTCCCTTGAAGGCAGTAACTATGTCTTATTCACCTCTGTATCTGTGGCACCAAATATAGCATGTGGTGTGTAGTAGGAAGGCAATAAATGGATGGATGGATGGGTAGGTGACTGTGTAGATGAGCAGATGGATAAACTCACAGTTATTATCAGACCAGCAGTTTTATTTTATTTATTTATTTATTTTAATTTTTATTATTTTTTTTTCCAGTGGGTTTTGTCATACATTGATATGAATCAGCCATGGATTTACATGTATTCCCAATCCCGATCCCCCCTCCCACCTCCCTCTCCACCCGATTCCTCTGGGTCTTCCCAGTGCACCAGGCTGGAGCACTTGTCTCATGCATCCCACCTGGGCTGGTGATCTGTTTCACCATAGATAGTATACATGCTGTTCTTTTGAAATATCCCACCCTCACATTCTCCCACAGAGTTCAAAAGTCTGTTCTGTATTTCTGTGTCTCTTTTTCTGTTCTGCATATAGGGTTATCGTTATCACCTTTCTAAATTCCATATATATGTGTTAGTATGCTGTAATGTTCTTTATCTTTCTGGCTTACTTCACTCTGTATAATGGGCTCCAGCTTCATCCATCTCATTAGGACTGGTTCAAATGAATTCTTTTTAATGGCTGAGTAATATTCCATGGTGTATATGTACCACAGCTTCCTTATCCATTCATCTGCTGATGGGCATCTAGGTTGCTTCCATGTCCTGGCTATTATAAACAGTGCTGCGATGAACATTGGGGTGCACGTGTCTCTTTCAGATCTGGTTTCCCCAGTGTGTATGCCCAGAAGTGGGATTGCTGGGTCATATGGCAGTTCTATTTCCAGTTTTTTAAGAAATCTCCACACTGTTTTCCATAGCGGCTGTACTAGTTTGCATTCCCACCAACAGTGTAAGAGGGTTCCCTTTTCTCCACACCCTCTCCAGCATTTATTGCTTGTAGACTTTTTGATAGCAGCCATTCTGACCAGCGTGAGATGGTACCTCATTGTGGTTTTGATTTGCATTTCTCTGATCACGAGTCATGTTGAGCATCTTTTCATGTGTTTGTTAGCCATCTGTATGTCTTCTTTGGAGAAATGTCTGTTTAGTTCTTTGCCCCATTTTTTGATTGGGTCATTTATTTTTCTGGAATTGAGCTGCAGGAGTTGCTTGTATATTTTTGAGATTAATCCTTTGTCTGTTTCTTCATTTGCTATTATTTTCTCCCAATCTGAGGGCTGTCTTTTCACCTTACTTATAGTTTCCTTTGTAGTGCAAAAGCTTTTAAGTTTCATTAGGTCCCATTTGTTTAGTTTTGCTTTTATTTCCAATATTCTGGGAGGTGGGTCATAGAGGATCTTGCTGTGATTTATGTCGGAGAGTGTTTTGCCTATGTTCTCCTCTAGGAGTTTTATAGTTTCTGGTCTTACATTTAGATCTTTAATCCATTTTGAGTTTATTTTTGTGTATGGTGTTAGAAAGTGTTCTAGTTTCATTCTTTTACAAGTGGTTGACCAGTTTTCCCAGCACCACTTGTTAAAGAGGTTGTCTTTTTTCCATTGTATATCCTTGCCTCCTTTGTCAAAGATAAGGTGTCCATAGGTTCCTGGATTTATCTCTGGGCTTTCTATTCTGTTCCATTGATCTATATTTCTGTCTTTGTGCCAGTACCATACTGTCTTGATGACTGTGGCTTTGTAGTAGAGTCTGAAGTCAGGCAGGTTGATTCCTCCAGTTCCATTCTTCTTTCTCAAGATTACTTTGGTTATTCAAGGTTTTTTGTATTTCCATACAAATTGTGAAATTCTTTGGTCTAGTTCTGTGAAAAATACCGTTGGTAGTTTGATAGGGATTGCATTGAATCTATAGACTGCTTTGGGTAGAATAGCCATTTTGACAATATTAATTCTTCCAATCCATGAACACGGTATGTTTCTCCATCTGTTTGTGTCCTCTTTGATTTCTTTCATCAGTGTTTTATAGTTTTCTATGTATAGGTCCTTTGTTTCTTTAGGTAGATATACTCCTAAGTATTTTATTCTTTTTGTTGCAATGGTGAATGGTATTGTTTCCTTAATTTCTCTTTCTGTTTTTTCATTGTTAGTATATAGGAATGCAAGGGATTTCTGTGTGTTAATTTTATATCCTGCAACTTTACTATATTCATTGATTAGCTCTAGTAATTTTCTGGTAGAGTCTTTAGGGTTTTCTATGTAGAGGATCATGTCATCTGCAAACAGTGAGAGTTTTACTTCTTCTTTTCCTATCTGGATTCCTTTTACTTCTTTTTCTGCTCTGATTGCTGTGGCCAGAACTTCCAACACTATGTTGAATAGTAGTGGTGAGAGTGGGCACCCTTGTCTTGTTCCTGATTTCAGGGGAAATGCCTTCAATTTTTCACCATTGAGGGTGATGCTTGCTGTGGGTTTGTCATATATAGCTTTTATTATGTTGAGGTATGTTCCTTCTATTCCTGCTTTTTAGACCAGCAGTTTTAGCACCAAAGAGGTCTGACCCAGGGACTGAGGGCAAAGAGCCAGGAAAGGAAAATCTCACAGAATCAAAAAAGTGAGGCTTAAAATCTAACTGCAGAGTGCTGGGCAGCAGCCGCAGAAGGGTATGATGGTAAGACTGACCCCTGCTAAATGCTGTCTCCCCGCCCAGCCGCAGAGCTGGATGCCATCCAGGGCACAGGCTGGGAGTAAACTGGACTCCGATGTGCACAGCAAGATTTTCAGCAAAGTCACCAGAGGGACATTCGAAGCCTGATGTTCAGGGCTTGTAAGATACTTATCTGTCTCAACTTGAGTGGCTTTCCAGCCCCTAGAAAGAAAATGAGCATTATGAAAGGCCCTTAATTGGCCTAAATAGTGCCAACAGTAACATAAGTTACCATGGTAGCAAATACATACACTTCCTTCTCAATAAACAGTACCTCCTTATCTGCTTTCTAACTGAAGAATGAATGAAAGAAGAAGAAAAGAAAGCAAAGCCACATCTTCTTCAAAAGATGCCTATTTCCTTCTACTTTTCCTTTTCAGAATTCTAGCTGTTGCCTGAGACGCTGCCCTGTGATTATTTGGATCTCAAAGAGCAAACCACTGTTACTTCATAACAGAGGGAGTAGGGCCACGTAAGGCACATTTTGCTCCATTTGGCGGCTGTTAAGGTGGAGGGCCTGTCGAGGCACCAGAGGGAGTCTGGAGCATTATTCAGAGTCCACTCACCATGACATTTGAAGTAATTGTGGAAGGAGCAATGGAAACACAAACAGCTCTTGGAAATGAATTCTCTCTTCAAAGTGGAAAGGATGATCTTACAGTATTTTAGGATGACATGATGTGTGGACGCTTTTAAAACTTCTTTGGTGAAGACAATCTGGAATCAGAACCCGACTGAAGATTAAAGGGCTTGGGGGCGGAACGGGGTATGAACTTACTTCTTTGTTTCATTGGTTCAGCTCCACTCTTTCTCCTTCATAGAAACCAGACACAGGAAAAAAAGAAAAAGGAAAAACCCTCTGAGGTCATCTTATGGATGCCCTGCAGGGTTAGTCCCAGCCTATTCTCCTAATGTCTGAGTGAAGTGCTTTATTCAGGCAATTTTGAAAGGATTTAAGTAATGCAGTTGCCACCACTTCCTTTGGCAAATTTTAGTATTCATAGCCTTGAGCAAAGGTTTGGGAGGGCGTTTTTGTTTGGTTTCTGGTTTTTTTGTTTTTTGTTTTTGCTTTTAGAAAACCAAGCTGCTTTCAGGCCAGCAACCTACAGGCTCTGCTGTTGGCAGAAATGCCAGAGATGTTCTGGGAACCTCTGCTAAGAGCACGCTCCCACAATGCCTCAGTATCAGGGGTACTTTCGGGTTGTTTTGGAATCAGAGAAGATCTCATTTTCAGCCTTTTCACATTTTGTCCTACATTCTGGAGGGAACTGTCAAGAGCTGCAAGCCAGTCTTTCACTGGGAATCCCTCACTGACATCCCCTCCCCACCCCCACCCCTCCTTGCTAAGGAACAGGCAAGTCACAGAAGGTTCATTGCGTGGCCCAGCATGAAAGCCTCTGCCCAGAGGATTGTTGGTGACACACCCAGGGCCAGTTAGAGTCTGTCTCTTGGAGCATCTTGACAATGAGACATAAGAGCACTGATTGGCAGTGGGCAGTGAGAATCCACAAGTTAAGCAAAGTTAGGGGTTAACTGACGTCACAAGTACCCCTGAATTGGGACTAGCAGAAGTCCCTAAGGTAGAAAAAAGATGTAGAGGATGGAACATGATACAGGTGGTAGGTAGATGCCGGGAAAATTCAAGGAAAGACAGGAAGAGTGCCACCACTGTGACTCCTTGTGGATTCAAAATGTCATCCTGAGGGAGCAAACAAACAGACCCCAGAGAAATCTTAGCTCTTTCCAGTTCCCGAGCTCTATTCCCTCTTCCATGAGGACCCTCTGTCCTCTAGCCTGGCTCCTGCGGGACCCCCATCTCTGCATCACTGGTGTGTCCTTGCAACATCCCCCATTACCTGGGGCAGCCTGAGAGCATCTCCAAACCAGGAAGAGAGTCTCGCCCACGTGGGGCATTCAGAGATGGACTCTGGCACAATCTGCCACACAACTCTGAATGGAAACACACTGGAATGGCAGGTGGAGTTGGGGCAGAGTCATAGATCTGCCCAGTCCTCAACACATCTTCCCCACGGACAGCAAGGCCGGGAAGACACAGACCCAGGAGCCAGGGTGAATGGGGCCCCCAGAACTGTAAAAGTTGGCCCTGCCTGGGAGCCCTTGAGGGGCCAGAAGTGGGAAAGCTGGTTCCCTCAGCATCTGCAGACCCTGAGCCCAGCCCTCCCCACCCCTGTACCTCCAACCTGCACTATCTCATTGTGCTCCCAACTTTCAAACCCCGAAGTCACCTGGCTCAGTCCCCCTTTCCCTGCTCCCATGTTGGGGTTGTTTTTCAGTCACTAAGTCATGTCTGACTCTGTGCAACCCCATGGACTGCAGCACGCCAAGCTTTCCTGTATCTCCTGGAGTTTGCTTGAACTCATATCCATTGAGTTGGTGATGCCATCCAACCATTTCATTCTCTGTCGCCCCCTTTTCCTCCTGCCCTCAATCTTAACCAGCATCAGGGTCTTTTTCAATGAGTCTGCTCCCATGACAACTCCTGTTACTGTGATGTGAGGGACCCAGACCAATAGCATGAGTTGACCATGACTTTTGACTGTTAAGAAATAGCAACTCTGCCTCCCTCTGAGTAAGGAGCCTGTGATCTTCTCAGGAGGGGGCAGAGGCACCTACTTAGGTGCTCCTCTCCTATGTGGGCACCTGGTTTGCCCTCTGATCAGAAGAAGCTGGGGTGCTAAAAGAGGAAGAACAGTGCAAAGCAAGTATATCTATCACTAAATTTCTCTGCAGCAACTCATTACCAAAATAAATTGTAAGAGAAAGAAACTCTTGTGACTGCATTTTGTGAAGCAAAAATGAACCTTATTAGTGTGTTTGATTTTGTGTAGTCACAAAGGAGGAAGAGGCAATTGGCTTATTGGGTTTTATGTTCCAAATCTAGTAAGTACTTGTAAGTGGTTGGGAAAGGGAAATGTGTTTTAGATTTTTTTCTGATTAAGATTTTTAGCATAAGTAATTCCAGAAGTTTTCTGGAATTTGTGGCCCAAAAAAGTAGGTGGGGCAAAAATCAGCTTTCCCCTCATAGCACTGTTGGTCTTTTATCTTAATACTGAATTCCTTAAATCTCTATATAATATAGTTTTTGTTCCCAACACGTAATTTTAAGTTCAGGATGGTCCATTGTCCAGATCCCACATGCTCAGACCTCTCTGTTGGCTGTGGACTCCTGTGGAGTCCTAGATCTGGCCAGCAACACCTCACAGGCCATCGTGCAAACTGGCGGGGGTGCCGGCCTGAAGGGCCACTCACAGGCGGGACACATCCATGGAAGAGACTGGGATAGAGGCAGGCACATGCAGGCCTGTTTCCTTAAGAAATGCATCCCCTGGGACTTTGTATTTAACTAACACACCCTGCTTCCCACCCTCAAATCCAGGGTGGGTCCATAAAAAACTAGGGAAATGTCTACAAGATGCAAGAGGATCCTCTGGCTCTGAAAGTTAGATCTAAAGAAAAGCTTTGAGTCCTAAGAGAATAAGTAATGGGTACCACAGACAAAGAGAAAAAGAATTCTTGCCTTCGTTCAAAATTTTTATTTTTTATTTATCTTTTAAATATTGACTTTTATTTATTTATTTGGATGCCCTAGGTCTTAGTTGTGGCTCGTGGAATCTAGTTCCCTGACTGGGGATCAAACCCCAGCACCTTGCATTGGGAGCACAGTCTTAGCTACTGGACCACCAGGGAAGTCCCACTCAAAATCTTTAAATGCTTTCACCAACTGGAATGGAGCTGGAATGACTGACAGCTGTGTGCTATTTTTTTCAGTTAAGACCTTTCCCCAGAGCGGAGCTTATTCTAGTAGGGCTTTGCAACGCATGACTTTCTGTCCAGATGGTTCCCTTCCCTGCTTCTGACTTTCTGAAATTCTTTTGCAAAACAGTATCTCAAATCTCTTGCTCATAGGTCTATCAAGATTCTATATGAGATTATCATACTAAGTGGAATAAGTCAGACAGAGAAAGACCAATATGATATGATATCACTTACATGTGGAATCTTAAAAAATAATACAAATGAACTTATTTACAAAACAGAAACACTCACTAACATAGAAAACAAATCTATGGTTCCCAAAGGAGAAAGGAGGGGGAGAGGGATAAATTCGGAATTTGAGAGTAACATACATACACTCTCATAAATAAAACAGATAATCAACAAGGACCTACAGTATAGCATATGGAACTATTCTCAATATGTTATAATAACCTATATGGGAAAAGAATCTGAAGAAGTATATACATTTTACTTACATATACTTCAGTGTACACCTGAAACTAACACAACATTGTAAATCAACTATATTTCAAAATAAGTAAATAAATAAATTGCAATGGTAAAAACAGACAAACAAAAAAAGATTCTCTGTGAGGATTTAGAACAAGGCTCAGCATTCACCAGGATGGCTCAGCCTTCTTTTCTTTCCTGCGATTGCTATGTTAATGAATCTGTTGGATGGTCAACCTCAGGATTCTAGCAGAGGGATCTGTAGAAAGGAAGAGAGGCCCTGGCCAGGCAGAGGGGGTCGGGGAGTTTAGGAAGGCTTCCAAGACTCAGACCATTGTGTGGAGATGTAAAAGATCACAGCTCTCTGGGCTGTTACCAGTGATAAATGGTTGGGCGGGCAGTTGTGCACAGGAATTGCTGAAATTGAGGAAGCCTCCTGGAATGAACAGCAATTGAGGAGGAAGCTAGAGGCCTATGGCAGAGTGACCTCAGTGGCAGAAAAGCCGTGTGTCACATTGCTGTAATAATTTACGACAAACATTTCTCTGTCTGGGCTTTGCCTTTAAATAGAAATCACAGATGATGCAAGCTCAGGGGCATCACCTCTAGGCACAAAACCCGGCAGTGGGGAAAACTGCACGGAAGGCTTTCACGGGTTTGGGGGCTGTGGCATGAAAGAGCCCAGCTGTTCGAGTTCCATCTGCTATTTTTTCAAGGCCAGTGGATGTGGGAAAGTTGTAGTTGGGAATGAGCAGCTTTTACCTCACAGACTCTTAACAGACTCAGGGTCTCTGCTCACTGTGGTGTCTGGATTCTCCTAAGCAGCTCAGCCCCCAGATATGTCTCTTACAGGCCCACCCATTTGGAGTTCATGAGCATCTCAGGACTCAGGAGAGGGGCAGTGATGTCCACTGGTCTAGACAAAGGAGCTCATAGCCATGGAGACCCTCTGGGCCCACGTCAGCCACACAGATTTCCACTGGCTCCCACCCAAGGAGCCCGTGGTCTCAGGCCCAGCTCCTTCAAACTGCAGTTCTGCCTGGCCCTCCCTAGCATTTATGGTTCACGAACTTGCCTCCTATTCCTCTTGGTCTCACTGAAAATTTCTATGCTTGCATTTTCTCACAGAGGACAGTCTCTTAGTTTGAGCCAAGGGAAGGGCTTGACTTGGTTGTCACAGCTTAAGTACTATAGTCTTCCTGTGTCCACTCCCCATTCTTCTAGTCAAACAGGGCAACTCTGATGCTTATCAGGAAGCCTCTGAGAGCAAGGCATTCCACTCTCCAGGGCTCAAAGTGAGTCAACCAGGAAACAGAATCTATTCTTAAGCAAACACTGTCTTTATGGATATTGGACCCAGACAAGTTCTGTTACATGGAACATACTGATGGAATTTAACATGTAGAATATTTAAAACTTAATGCCAAGGATTAGTGCCTCAAAATAAACATGGAGGTGAAAGATCACAGAACATAGGTCACAATTCAAACACATAATACCATGTTCTGAAAGCAGAGGTCCATAAAAATGTCTGTTAAAAGCAAAACATGGTCAGAAACGCACTGATATCAGGACTTACACATATAAACATACAAGTGTAGGTTTGTGTGTACATGTGTATTGTGTACATGCATGTGTGTTTATAGGTACACACATACATGTGAACACACACACACATACATTTATATGTATAAAGAGAGAGTGGGAAAAAAAATAAAAAAATAAAAATAAAAAAAAGAGAGAGTGGAGATGAGGAAAGATCTCTTGACCACCATTCTTTCTTCCATTTCCTATTTCTAACCAGCGAACACATGGCCTTTAGGACTAAAGTTTTAGGTTAGAGGAAATCTCTGGGACATTAGAATCAGGGCATCAGAGCAGCTAATGGGAATTGCTTTTACTATCACATGACACCATGTGATTCACATTACACGGGGCTCTGGTTACCAGACCCTTTCCGCTCCTGTGCCTTCACTCACTCCCTTCCTTTCGGTTTCATGTCCCTGATCTCAGACATAGTACGGACTATCTTAGGGAGTTATCTGCATGGAATCCTGCCAGTCTGGTTTATTGTACTGGATAGCAGGTAGATGAATTATTTTCTGGTCAACAGGCAGAAGAGAACAGCAGTGAGCCCAGATGCAAAGCTATGTTTGCCCAGGCAGCTGTTCCCACCTGTCTTTCCAGGTAAAGAGCAAAAGGTGATATAAGCCGTCACCAGCACTGAAAACCCCGTGTTGAACTGGAACCAGGACATCGGAGCAGAGGTTCTGGATAGGATTTAAGGCAGCAGAACTCTGTTTCCCTGACCGTGGGGATCCCTGTCATTTGGAGCTGAGCACTTCCTTCTTCTGGGAGCAAATAATCTTTGTCCTCAGTGCTGCATTTAGTTTATTGGATGTAGGAAAATCGTCACTGTGTCAGAGTCGGAATGTTTGACCTTTGCTGTTCTAAGACACGTACTGCTTCAGGGCTCCCAACATTCTTCCAGAAAGCTCACAGGACAATATGGAAATTTTTTAAAAAAGGAAAATCCTGGGGCTCACGGAAGCTTGAGATGAGGGAATTCATCTTTCCATTTACTCTTTATGACTGCTGTTACTAAGAATATGCTAAAATTGTTATGTATTTTTCAGGCATTTGGCCAAAGCACCAAGCCATTTTGAGTTTGACTGGAAGGAGAGTTATTCCCTCAAAATCACTACTTTGATAAATATTTTTATTTTATCCCCTGGATGGATTTAATTCAAAGTCATTTGCTTATTGCATTGAGAGATTCAATGGCAAAGATATTTAATTATGCCTAACCTTTATCCCATAAAGTAGATTAAAAGTCTAAAGCATTGGCTAGCCTCCTGTAAAGAGCTGGCCCGTTAGATATGTACGTTCAACTGCAGCTTGCAAAAAAAAGCAAGAAATTACATCAGCCTTAAAATAGTACTTATTCAGGATTTGGTTCTATTTTGAGCTGATGCTTGGCTTAATTTTACAAAGCAAGGAAATAATAGGACAGTGAAGGTACTGAATTCATAAATACATTTCTGTTAGCAAGAAAGGCCAAAAAAGTCATCCAATGTAAATTTATCCTCAACTACTGAGTGATTACTCTTTCAAGGACTTGGGAAATTGGCAAGACTTCTGGTTCTGTGCCAGCAATGTTCTTAAATGTGGCTTTATAACAGAAAAAAAAAAATGCTACACTTAAGAGAGTAGATGCAGGAATCTTATTTGGGTGAGGCCTCTCTCAATGGAGGGCTTCCCTAGTGGCTCAGATGGTAAGAATCTGCCTGCAATGAGGAAGGCCTGGGTTCAATCCCTGGGTTGGGAAGACCCCCTGGAGGAGAGCATGGCAACCCACTCCAGTATTCTTGCCTGGAGGATTCCATGGACAGAGAAGCCTGGCATGCTACAGTCCATGGGGTCACAAAGATTCAGAAATGACTGAGCTACTAAGAACAAACCTCTCAATGGAATCCCTAAAAGAGAGTTGAGGGAGAAATCTAAACACTGTGATGTCTAGTAGTTTCTCTACTTGCCTCAGTAAGCTGATAAGTGTCTTGATAAGAAACTTCAATTGTGAATGATGCATATACCACAACATCTTGATGCATGACAAGGTTTTCCTTGACACGTGATGCTGAAACATAGGAGATGTTATCCGTGCTAAAAAGCATATGAAAATCCACACTGGGGGAGGGTGTGTGTGTGTGTATGTGTGTGCACACTAGTATGCTGGTAAATGTTTAACAACCAAACCTCTGAAATAAAAATAAAAAGCCCTAATGTGTAGCATGTGCCTATTTCCATGATGCAAACACTCCCACCACAGCTGATTTCAAGCTCCCAATAAGACTTCACTGAACACGGTTGGGAAGAGCACAGTAGCACACTATTATATGATATTCCCAGCACTCAGATATCATGTGTGTGTGTGTGTGCATGCTCAGTCATATCGAACTCTTTGTGGCCCTATGGACTGTAACCTGCCAAGCTCCTCTGTCCATGGGATTTCCCTGGCAATAACACGGGGTCGGGAGATGAGAGTTTGATCCCTGGATCAGGAAGATTCCCTGGAAGAGGAAATGGCAACCCACTCTAGTATTCCTGTCTGGATAATTCCATGTGGAGATGGCTCACTCGGTAGGTCCCCAGAACTTCACTGTCACTTGATACAGATATCATAGGCATATATAATCAGGAAGTGACAGACTTTGAGTATTTATTAGCCAGAGTATGAACTGTAGATGCCCCAAGAGTTTGGGTGACATTAATGGCAAGCCAAAAATGAAAATATGGGTTCACTTTGGCTGATGTCACCTCACAGCACAGGATTTTAGTATAGTCTTTTCAATGAATTACTCAGAGAACACTGTTTATCTTCACAGTATCTGGATTTTTAGCAAAGAAAATGTATTTCTGTAAATATCCTTATTGTGTATCAAAGAGCACAGAACAAGGGCTGCTATCATTCTCATTGGCTGGTTCTTTCATGTAGTGGACTACAGTCACATATTTCTCTTTTGTTGTAAAACCTTCACACACACCCTTGTTTTGGTAACTGATTCAGTCTTCCTGACCACAGACATGGGTTTATGACCCAGGTCTGCCAAGTTAGAGTATTCCATCACTTTGGGAACAATAGTTGGTCCATGGCATCCATGTTTGACTTCCTGAATCAAGCTGAGACTAGCTTAGTCCCTGGACTTCTCAGTCCCAGCTACACAAGCTAGTCAATTCCTTTCCCCGCCTCTTCCTCATCCTTCTTACTTATGCTGGTTGGTTTCTGTCACTTGCAACCAGGAATCCTAACTAATAAAGAGACTGGAACAGGCCAAGAAACCCTCTATTTAAAATTACTGAGATTGAGGATGGATAGAAGGAAGGAAGGAAAGGAAAGAGGAAAGAAGGGGAAAAACAACAAAAAGATAAATAAGGGAGAATAAAATTTAAATAAAATATTCATGTGTGGGAGGTAGTTGGAAGATCTGCTTAACAGATTCTCAGTAGTATGTGCTGCTTGCGTTCTAAGTTATTTCAGTCATGTTCAACTCTTTTCAACCCTATGGAATGTGGTCTGCCAGGCTCCTCTGTCCATGGGATTCTCCAAGCAAGAATACTGGAGTGGGTTGCCATGCCCTCCTCCAGGGGATCTTCCCAACTCAGGGATCAAACCTGCAGCTCCTGTGGCTCCTGCATTGCAGGCGGATTCTTTACTGCTGAGTCATGAGGGAAGCCCTCTTGGTAATATATTTGTGACCAAATCTTTATGAATCCTTACCCCTCCAAAAATCATTACAAATATTCTTCTGAAACACTCAACCTTTCCAGATATTTTTTCATAAATCCTTTCTTAACACAAGTTTTGCATGTAAGGAACCAGGGGCAGAAGTGATTTGTTCACAGTGATTTTATGCAGAGACTAGATAAGAGTACCCATCTAAAAAAAAAAAAAAAAAAAGAGTACCCATCTAAATATCTCTTAATTCTGCCTTCCTCTCCTTCCCATCATTTGCCATGACCTCGAGTTGACTCCTCTTTATTTCCTGCCTGAACTGTGGTCATAGTCTTCTCTCTGTTCTTCTGGGTTCTGATGTCTTCTTTACTCATTCCCTTTTGTATTACTATAGGAACTATCATCCTAAATGGAAATCTAATCATGCAACTGCTGCTGCGACTGCTGCTGCTAAGTCACTTCAGTCGTGTCTGACTCTGTGCGACCCCATAGACCGCAGCCCACCAGGCTCCACCGTCCCTGGGATTTTCCAGGCAAACCCACTGGAGTGGGTTGCCATTTCCTTCTCCAACACATGAAAGTGAAAAGTAAAAATGAAGTTGTTCAGTCGTGTCTGACTCTTCACGACCTCATGGACTGCAGCCTACCAGGCTCCTCCATCCATGGGATTTTCCAGGCAAGAGTACTGAAGTGGGTTGCCATTGCCTTCTCCAGTCATGCAACATATAAGTCTAAATGTCTTGATATGGCCCATGACATCCTTGCCTCATTACCCACCATGTCCACCCCGTACTCTAGCCAAATTTTCTGTTGTTTTCCAAACACACCAGGCTTTTTCTCATTGATGTTCTCCTGTTCATGATGTTCAAGCTTCCCGGATAACTTTTCCTCTTTTCTCTTCTTGAAAAAAAAATACTCAGTTTAAGCATCATCATGAAACTTTCCTAAAATTTTCCATGGAAAGAGCTTCATTTCTGCACATTAATAACACTTGAGTTCATATGTTTATAATTGCAATTATTACAACAAAGAGGAATAATTTATACATTTCCCTACTAAGTTGTGTGCTCCTTCAGGAAAGGAACAGTTTTCTGTATTATCATTACATTGCACTTTATTTGGTACATTTTGGATGTTTGACATATTTGAAAGAATTATTGCATAAATGATCAAATTAATGATTAAATCAGACATTCTCTAAGCACCAATCCCATGATGTAGATGCTACTATTACAATTTAACCCTGAGGAAATGAAAACTTAGAGGATTGAGTCACCCAAGAAAGTTTACCCAAGAAAGGATGGTGAAACCAGGATTTGACCCAGGCCGTCAGACTCCTGTTCTTACTAAACCGCTCACCTAGACTGAGAATCTCCTTTTTGCTCCAGGTATTTGGCCATTCCCTTTTTTGTTATCCGGGATCAGAGATCTACACAGTCAGCTTTTATTCTGAAAGCCATTGGACATCCCACGAAAATTCTATCCACCATCCCTGTTATACTCTTACTTGAGCTTGAAAGGAAGATCTGCCTAAGTCCATCTCTGAGACATCTGGGTGTAGGGCAGAAAAGTGCTTTCCCAAAGGGCTCTGCCCTGAGGGATGAGTAATCTTTTTCTGCCCTTTCAGGGTGGGGCTTTAAGATTTAGAGAGCTAGTCTTAATTAGAGCATTTCCTGGCTGAGTAAATATTAAACTTAAATTCAGCTACGCCTTTGGTTAGCAGGTCAGGGCTTGAGACTTTGCCTCCCATGATTCCTCTCAGGTTCTTCGTTTGAGAGTGGGGGTGGGGAGGCAAGGAGTGAATGCAGCCTAGGAAACGGAGAGACTCCAGGGACACTGACGAGGCAGAGACCTAGTCAACCCGCACAGCAGATCTGTTACTAAACCTCGTACACACAGTTACCATTCCAACTGGTTAAATATTAACCTGTGCACTGTTCCTGCCGTTGGGCATTAATTAGACATTGTTTAAATAAGTAATTCTGAGAGTCACCTGCCAGGAAGGCCACCTTAGGTAAAGCAAAGGTTTCTCTATATTCTAAGAAGCCAGACACTTTACAGGCACAAATGAAGAACACAAAAATGTTTTAAGGGGCAGGGGGGATGTCACTGGACTTAGTCTCAGTTTTCTTATTTTAACTGGAACACTGGCCAGAGGACCTAAGTGAAGAGAGCTGCACCTGCAAACCACATGAGCCCATCACCCTGTGCTCACAGGACCGTGTCAGACCTTCTGATGACTGGAACAGGCTGAGAACTGAGGACAGTAGGCAGGACTGGCTGACCAGGCCCTTTAATAGAGCTGCTATTACTGCAGGAGTTACTGTGTGAACTGATTTAGATCTCTTAGGAAGCATGGGGTCTAACATAGAAAGGTAAAAAAGTAGAGAGTAAGGGACTGAGCCCAAAGGCACACCCCTGGCATGGCTGGTCAAGGAGGTTGGTATTTGGAGTATAGAGAATAAGACTCCTCACAAGTGTCCATGCATCCTTCTGGAAACAGTACCCCGTTTTTACCCTAGTGAACTACCGTCTGTCCTTGGTCAATCAAGGTTCATTGCTCACCCCCAGCCAAGGACAGCTCTCTCACTCAAGCTGGGTTATTTATATGTTTTCTCTCAGGAGTCTGACTTATGAACAAAGTGACAAAATGACTGCTGGAGTTGATTTTTCCTACTAAGATAGCATCCATCAATTCTGCTGCTTAGGACATGCTTCTGCTCAAACTTCACAATTTCTGCGTGTTCTAAGTCTACTTTTTTAACTTTCCTTTCAGTTCTGTGAGTTACTCCATAGTCATCACATAAATGCCTTTTCTGTTTCTTAGTCAAAATTTGTTTCTCTTGCTTGACAAATAAAAAACAGAGTTGATATACTATGGAAATAGGTATACCTTTAGATTCAGAGAAGAAAATGGCAATCCACTCCAGTATTCCTGCCTGGAGAATCCCATGGACAGAGGAGCCTGGCGGGCTCCATGGGGTTGCAAAAGAGTCAGACATGATTGAGCGACTGAGCACACACGTATATATCCCCAGTATGAGTGGATTACCCATGCCCCGGCCAAACTTGATTTTGGATCAGGTTAGATAAGTCTCAAATCATTCTAGTTAAACAGATATTTTAATATACAAAAAAAATACACTTTAATTACTACACAATGATCTCCAGTAGGTAAAAGAAGTTATAAGATCAGTTGTCATAAGTGAGCAAAAAACACATAAAATTTGGCCACAGGGAGATTTCTGGATCCTTTGACATTCAAATTAACATAGACTCATGTTTATGTATCACTGGAGTCTATAGCTACAGCTTTATTTTAGTCCTGGAATATTGATAATAGTCATAGGTCAATTTATGAGCTTTTTAAAGAAATTGTTTCCCAGACCAAGCAATACAGATTCCTCAGTCATAGCCCTTACTCATCAGTCATCCCTATAAAGAAGAAAACAATGGAGTCGGGACCAGGCCTGTCCAGTTAATTAAGTCCTGAATTGCCTTACAGGGTACCTTCCCAGCAGAGCTCTAGGCAATATAACCTGGGGGTAAGGAGAACAGAAATTCCATTTCCCAGAGTCACTTACCACAGCATCTTGAGTAACTTACTCAACCACCCTGGGCTCCACTTACCTGAGAGACAGAATGAGGAAGAGGAAATAAGAATACCAAGTACATACATAATTTGAAAGAATGAAGGAGACTAGTGACACTATGACAAAAGATTAAAAGAAGCCACAATAACCTCTTCTGTCAGGGTTATTCACAATCAGAAATGTAAATATGCCTCATATGAGTATTCAACCTTTCTACAAACCTTTCTCTCCACAGAGATAATTAAGATTTTCATTACTCAAATGGCAGAAGACTGAGATTTTAACAACTTCATTTTATCGGTTCAGACACCTATTCATCCACATTTTAACATTTCTGAAATCTGGATGTGTCTTACAATTCTTATTTTCACATCACTGAAGTAGGTATGCATCTTACAATTCATGGCATCTTAAATTTACTGACACACAGCATTTCTTCTTTGCTTATACACATAGATCTACATAGACTTAACTCCTTCCAGCGAATGGCTTGCTAAAGGGATTGTGGTGGCCCTGCTGGCTTTGGAATCTTGAACTTTTCTAAGAGGTTGACATTCAGAGATAACCAGAAGCACCCCTTATCCACTAGGACAGATTCACTTAGGACAGAGTTTGACTGGTGGGTGCTTTAATAAGAGGACACACAGAATTCTATGAGACCATCTAGCTGAATGTGGGTTGGAGGAAAGCTGTCAGGAAGACTTTGTGGAAGAAGTGATATCTTTGCTGAGAATGAAAGAGAGGGTTAGAGTCATCTAGAATAAAGCTACTCAAAGTATCTGCTAAGTCTATATGTTAACAGTCTTCCCTGGGTAAGTACAGAAATTGAGACGTAAACATTTAGAAACTTTTATAACATTTGGGCAAAGTAATTTTATGTCTGTTGAATCTAATAATTAAAAATTGGGGAATGTACTTTGTTCTAAAAATTTTAGTTTTCCTGGTAATTAATTTTATTGTATTTTATTTAAGATATCAGTCAGGATAGATTGGAAATTTAAAGAAACAAAGCTAAAAACCACCTGGCTTTTCCTTATAGATCTTGGAGGAACACTGTGTTCAAGGAAGTGATGAGGAAAGACTTCAGAGAGGTAAGCAGCATTTGTGAAATTCTGGATAAGAGAGAGGTTGAATAAAGAGAGCGAGGTGGGCACAAGGGATGACCATTTGTGTAAAATTTCACATGAGAGTTAAGAAATTGGAAAAAGACAGGCCAACAAAAATGTTACAAGCTGATTATCTCTATATAGTAATATTTCAAAGAATTTTCATATCCTTAATTTTAAACTTCTTTACCGCTACAGTGCATCGGGTGGCGGACCTGCTTGGATTTTACATATGCAGCATCTGTTCTCCTTCCAGGGGGTATGGGACTCAGACTAGACCAGTGGGCCTCCCTCCCTGGGACTTGCAAGAACAGAAGTATAGCAACATCAGCCCCCAAGAAGCCCACCCACTTTGTTCTGTTCCCCCAGGAGCTGCAGAACTGTCAGAGGGGAACCACCTGGTAGCACGGTCTGAAAGCTGGGTTCTGAGAATTTCTTCCAAATGCTTAGAGGATGCATTGAGAACGAGCATGTTTTTCTACCTATCTCTCTGGTTTAGCTGTCAAGCATATTATATCACGGGGGAAGCTTTACAGAAAATTCACATGAAGAGTGAACTTTTATGTAGAAAATAATGTGCTTATGTGAAGTGTGAGTGTGAAGGTTGCTCAGTCATGGACTGTTTGCGACCCCACAGACTGTAGCCCTCCAGGTTCCTCTGTCCATGGACTTCTCCAGACAAATATACTGGAGTGGGTTGCTGTTTCCTTCTCCAGGTGATCTTACCAACTCAGGGATAGAACCCAGGTCTCCCACACTGCAGGCAGATTCTTTACCATCTGAGCCACCAGGGAAGCCCAAGAATACTACAGTGGGTAACCTACCCCTTCTCCAGGGGATCCTCCTGACCCAGGAATCAAACCAGGGTCTCCTGCACTGCAGGTGGATTCTTTACCAGCTGAGCTACCAGGGAAGCCCAGAGCGCTTATAAGGAGCTTTGATTTTCCCTGTTTACTTACTTTGGCTGGCTTAGTGTACTGAAGATTGGGTAGTTTTATAAGATTTCGAGAAGATGAGTTCAGGAATCCCGAGTGAAGATCACATCTAGACTTCTTGCTGATGGTTTCAGATGTGAGACATCTGATTTATCAGACACTAAGTGAAGCAGACACATCACAACACCTGCCTGATCAGTGTAGGGTCATCTGGGACTGGATTCTGCTGACACCACATAGATTTCATCTCCCTATAAAGCTCTCTCCCCTGGAGAACACTTAAAAGGAATAAAGATCAGGAAGCCACCTAAAATAGGGACTCCAGCTTTCACTAGCCAGGCCTGGGAGAGGCAGCAAGCAGAGAGAGTCCAAAACAGAGAAAGCCCAAACTATTGGACTTACCAGGAGATGGGACTGTTTACCTGGGCAGTGGAATAAAGTGTCAGTCCATCCAGCTATTTGGGACATGATTCCCATATGAGTCCCTTTTCAACAGGGTGTAATATGTTTCTACTGTCCAAGAATTAAGGTGTTGAAAATTATAACCCCCATTTCTTAGTTTAGAGATACTCTTTCAGCATCATTTAGTTTCTGCATCACAAACAGGAGCTACAGAGCTGGGGAGCAAGATCTACAAGCTTCCCAGAGTAGAAGCACATATCCACTTTCAGGTTCCTAGGGGGAACATCAGAATGGAGAAAGTGCACACCATTAACTCTTACAAATTGTCAAACTGAAGCCTCAGTTCTAATTTTCTGTTAGAATCATCAAGAGGGCTTCCCTGGTAGCTCAGTGCTAAAGACTCTGCCGGCAGTATAGGAGACCCTGGTTTGACCCCTGGGTTGGGAAGATTCCCTGAAGAAGGGAATGACAACCCACTTCAGTATCCTTGCCAGAAGAATTCCATGGACAGAGTAAACCCTGGTGGGCTACAGTCTATAGGGTCACAAAGAGTCAGACATGACTAAGCACGATGACAGAGAATCATAAAGATCTCTCAGGACCAGAAAACAAAATCAAGTAATTGTTCAGTGAAAGAGTGCTAAATGATCAAGTGAGTCTCCTATTATCCTGTTAGTTTCATCCAGAAAATAAATATGTCTTAAAAGCATTGCCTGGGATTGTTATAAGATAAAACAAAAGTAACTTACAGGCCCTAGATGATAAACTCCTTAAAACATGCTGATGATATGAAGAAATGTCCTTCCTCCCAAGGAAAGGAGCTTAAAGGGCACATTCATTCATTCAGTCATTGTACAAATGATTATTTAGTATATACTGTGTTTCAGGCACCAATTAAGTGAAGAGAATACAGCAGTGAATAAAAAAGACAAAAACCCCTGCCCTCAAGGAGCTTATACTCTATGGGAGAAAGAGAGATAATAAACAAATAAGTAAAAGTGCAGAGAAAATTAAGGTGCCGACAAATAACAAATGTTGGTGACAATGTGGAGAAAAGGGAACCCTCATACACTGGGAAGGGGATGTTAATTGGTGCATCCACTGTGGAAAACAGTACAGAGGTTTCTCAAAAAACTAAAGACAGAACTACCATGAAAGTGAAGTAAAAGTGTTAGTCGCTCAGTCATGTCTGATTTTTTTGTAGCCCCACGGACTATAGCCCACCAGGCTCTCTGTCCATGGAATTCTCCAGGCAAGAATTCTGGAGTGGGTAGCCAATTCCTTCTCTAGGGGCTCTTCCTGACCCAGGGATTGAACCTGGGTCTCCAGAACTACCACATGACCCAATAAATCCACTCCTGGGTATATACCCACAAAACCCCTACTAACTCAAAAAGGTACATGCACCCCAATGTTCATAGTGGCATTATTTACAATAGCCAAGATACAGGAGAAATGTAATTGTCCATCAACAGATGAATGGATAAAGAATATGAGGTACATATATACAACAGAATACTATATTTAGCCATTAAAAATGCAATTTTGCCATTTGTGGCAACATAGATGGACTTGGAAGAGATTATGCTAAGTGAAACAAGTCAGAGAAAGACAAATAGATATGATGTCTCTGATAAGTAGAATCTAAAAAATATAGCAAGCTAGTGAATATAACAAAAAAGAAACAGATTCACAGATACAGAGAACAAACCAGAGCTTACCAGTGGGGAGAGGGGTGGTTGGGGCAAATAGGAGTAGAGAGAAAACAGGTTATTATGGAATTAAATGAAATCATGTGTACGAAACTGTTGAAAATTGTGAAGTACTATAGAATTTTAAGAATCATTTTTTTAAAAAATGCCACCATCTATGTGGTGCTGTTAAAATCTCTGCAACTAGAGAATATTATGCTTAGTGAAATAAGTCAGATAAAGACAAATTCTGAATAGTATCAGTTATTTGTGGAATCTAAAAAACAATACAAATGAATGTATATGCAAAACAGAAACAGAGACACAGACTCAGATATAGAAGACAAGCCTGTGGTTATCAAAGGGAGAGGGAATGGAGGAGAAGCAAAATTACGAGCATGGGATTAAGAGATACAAACTACTATGTATAAAATACATAGGCAACAAGGAAATACAGTATAGCACAAGGAATTATAGCCATTATCTTACAGTAACTTTCAATGGAGTATAATGTAAAACTACTAAATCACAATGCTGTATACCTGAAACTAATATTATAAATCAACTACAATTTTTTTTAATGGAGGTGTCAGGGAGTTAGGAAGTATGGAACTCTTTATAGCAATGACATTTGAACAAAGACCCAAGAACATGATGGAACAAATATATAGCAGCTGGGAGAGAGCGTCTCAAAGAACGAGTCTGGAAAATCAACATCAATATTTAATCAAGTCCAAGATGACCCTTTAGGTGTGAATCTCACAAATTTCCCTGGTGGTTCAGCAGTAAAGAATCCACCTGCAATGCAGAAGATGCAGGTTCGATCCCTGGGTCAGGAAGATCCCCTGGAGAAGGAAATGATAACCCACTCCAGTATTCTTGTCTGGGAAATCCCACAGACAGAAGAGCTTGGCAGGCTACAGTTTATGTGGTCACAAGAGTTGGACACGACTTAGCGACTAAACCACCACACCACCCTCACGAACTCTGTGAAAGACATTCATGTCTCTTCTCCATGCTCAGAGGCAGATAGCCCTGGAAGGGAGAGACTGGAATGTGTGGGGTGGATCTCACCCTGCTGTCTCCAGGTTCATATTGGCCACACGTGTCTTCACTAAGTTCCAAGCCCATGTGTCCCTCTCTGCCCCACTCTTGCTTCCATCTCATTCATCTTTTTTTGTTTTAAGCAGCAAGGACAGATTTTAATTATGAATATACTATCACAACAGGAAAAAGAGTCCCATGTGAACTGAGCCAATCAACTGTAGAAGTGACTGGGCTTTTTTTTTCTTTTCTGTTGAGATATAATTCCTTTTTCTTTTTAAAGAAAAGCCACAGCCAAATTTTAATTTTTGCTTTTGGGTGGAAAGGTGATACTTTGGATCAGGGAAGGAAAAAGTTTTAAACAGAATGCACAAAATTGAGAGCTTCTGAACATAACTGTCTTAAAGTAATCTCTTGAGATCTATTAACTGAATAGACAGAAAGGAAATTAAGGTTGGGAAGGTGGAGTTGGATGTAGTTTCACACGTCTTTTTATATATTCTAGATGGACTAGTTTGGCTAGTAAAAGTCAAATGCTGTAAGGTTATTGCCTTTCAAGTCAGTCCTAAGAAAACACAATCATAACTGGTGTGTTCCAGATGTGGTAGACAAGAGGAAGAAGCTGGGGAAGGGTGGCTCTATTTTTTGGATTCTGACCTGTTTGTAATCTGTTGTTACGGGTTCTTCAGATTTGAATGAGTCTCTGGGCTCAACACTCTGAATCACAGGTTTCTAGGTTCCCCTAGGGAAATAGCCTTATTTCTTGTGATGCTATTTGCCTCGTAACTTATAATTTTATTTATTCTAGTAAGCAGCTGAAGTTCAGCACGTTTTTATTCATTTTGTACAATAGGCACTAAATGACTCTGAATGCCAGGCACCTAATCAGTTTAAGAAAACCTTCATGTTGGCCAAAAATGTATGCTTTTCTGATATGCTGAATTTACCCATGATCAAATTTAAAGGAGAAAGTCAGTTTCTTCTCTAACTTATCTCAGGGAACGAGGTGAAGCAGCCCAAGGCTTTCAGCGAAGGTCCTTCCTCATATGAGGTCTTATCAGATGTCCTCACCGTCACCACTTAGTCTTTTATACCGGGGCTGAAAGTAGGGAGAAAAGGTAAAATTACAGAGGATTAAAATGAAAATCCAATTTAGAGATCAGCTGACTCATGGTCAAATTTTGTTGTTGTTGTTTAGCAGCAAAGTTATATCTTGTCAAGCCAAAGCTGGGCTCAGTTCTCAAGCAGGCTGATGCCAACTGAAGCAGAATCACCATCTATACTGACTCTACTGAGATGCTAAACCTTTAGTCACCTTCCAGAGGAAAGTCAGATTCTAACTGCAAACTATTCAATTCAGGTAACCAGATCACCTGGGACTGGCTTAAGTAGCTTCAACTCTTGCCTTGATCATACCCTGAGGTTGCACTTAGCAATTTGTCATGTCAGAAAAAACAGATCCAAGGCCACAAACATTAGTGACATCAATATTTCAATGACGATTTCACAAGAAGACAAAAAAAGATTTCCATCTTATAGCACACACTGAAACCTTCATGAAAGTCTTTTTTAAACAACTGTAATTTTTCTCAAAAATTCTCTCAGTAAGTCACCATTTCACTTTCCTCTCACTCTCTCTTTCCCAATATAGCTTCTCCAGAGGAAATCAGCTCTGATACTCTGTTTGCATATTCCACTTAGCAAAATAAACTCACGGTGATAGAGTCATATGATGAAATATTACTCAGTTATTAAAAAAAGAATGAAATACTGATACAAGCTACAACATGGATAAATCTTGAAAACATTATGCTGAGTGGAAAATAAAACAAACATGAAAGTCCATCAATGGTATGGTTCCACTTACATAAAATATACAGAATAGGGAGATCCATAGAGACAGAAAGAGGATTGGTGGTTGCCAGCAGCTGAGGGAAGAGGGCAATGATCACTTAATAAATAGGAGTCTTCATTTTAGGGTGAAAGTGTGTTGGAACTAGATAGAGGTGGTGACTGTACAACACTGTGGATGCACTAAGTACTCTTGAATTCTTCAATTTAATATGGTTAATTTTATGTTATATGAACTTCATCTCAATAAAAATAACGAAATAAAATCATGGCAGTCAGTTCCCCCAACACTTGTTCAGCAAACATCTCTAGTACTCGACCCTGTCTCTTGTCTCCCCACTCTAGAGATTTTAATTTATGAAACCATAGTCTCAACAAAACTGTTGAGCTGAGACTTCCTGGTGACTGAGAAAATAAGATTTTGCTTCTCCCATTCACCCAAGAAAGTATCGTAGACAGAGGATGTCCACACAGAGTAGGCTCTATTGAAACCCCCTTGGGCTGGACCATGAGGCTGTAAGGGATTTGCCCAGATCTAGGAAAGGAAGTAAGGAATGAGCCAGTCCACACAAGGATGAGTCCCTTCTGTGGGGAAGCCATGAATCTAGCCTCAGGACTGGAGAACTGGGCTTATCTTGAGCCATCAACTCAGCCAAGGGCTCCTGCCACGCTGGGTGAGGTAGTGAGAAAAAGGTCTGGAATGGTACAGCCACTAAGGAAAATAGCATAGAGGTTTCTCAGAAAACTAAAAATAGAACTACTATATGACCCAGTAATTCCACTCTACATTATATACCAAAAAAACCCATAAACACTAATTCAAAAAGATATATGCACCCCAACATTCATAGCAGCATTATTTACAATTGCCAAGGTATGGAAGCAACCAACCTAAGTGTCCATCAACAGATGAATGGATAAAGAAGAAATATGCAATACACACACATACACAATGGAATACTACTCAGTCATAGAAAAGAACAACATTTTGCCATCTGCAGCAACATGGATGGATTTGGAGGCTATTATGCTAAGTGAGACATTACTTTGCCAACAAAGGTCTGTCTGGTCAAGGCTATGGTTTTACCAGTGGTCATGTATGGATGTGAGAGTTGGACTGTGAAGAAAGCTGAGCGCCAAAAAATTGATGCTTTTGAACTGTGGTGTTGGAGAAGACTCTTGAGAGTCCCTTGGACTTCAAGGAGATCCAACCAGTCCATCCTGAAGGAGATAAGTCCTGGGTGTTCATTGGAAGGATTGATGCTGAAGCTGAAACTCCAATACTTTGGCCACCTCATGCGAAGAGTTGACTTGTTGGAAAAGACCCTGATGCTGGGAGGGATTGAGGGCAGGAGGAGAAGGGGACGACAGAGGATGAGATGGCTGGATGGCATCACTGACTCGATGGACATGAGTTTGAGTAAACTCCGGGAGTTTGTGATGGACAGGGAGGCCTGGCGTGCTGCGATTCATGGGGTCGCAAAGAGTCGGACACGACTGAGCGACTGAACTGAACTGAACTGATGCCAAGTGAAATAAGTCAGACAAAGACAAATACTCTATGATATCATGGATATGTAGAATCCTAAAAAATACAACAAACTAGTGAATATAACAAAAAGAAACAGATTCACAGATATAGAGAATAAACTATGATTACCAGTGGCAGGACAGGAGCAATCTAAAGGTGGGGGAGTGGAAGGTACAAACAATTAAGTTTGGCCATAAGGATGTATTATACAACACAAGGAATGTTGCCAACATTTTGTAATAACTGAGATGAAATATAACCTTTAAAAACTGTATAAAGGGAGAAGCAGCTTCTCAACTCCTCGACTCTTACTCAGCTTCAGCCTCCTCGCCTCCTCTCCAGCCTCCATCATGTCCATCAGGGTGACCCAGAAGTCCTACAAGGTGTCTACCTCCGCCCCAAGGTCCTTCAGCAGCCGCTCCTACACCAGTGGGCCCGGCTCCCGCATCAGCTCCTTGGCCTTTTCCCGAGTGGGCAGCGGCAGCAGCTTTCGGGGCGGCCTGGGCACCGACATGGGTGTGGCTGGGAGCTACGGTGGGGCCCCAGGTTTGGGGGGCATCACAGCTGTCACCGTGAACCAGAGTCTGCTGAGCCCCCTCAAGCTGGAGGTGGACCCCAACATCTAGGCCGTCCGCACCCAGGAAAAGGAGCAGATCAAGACCCTCAACAACAAATTTGCCTCCTTCATCGACAAGGTGCGGCACCTGGAGCAGCAGAACAAGGTTCTGGAGACCAAATGGAACCTCCTGCAGCAGCAGAAAACTGCCCGGAGCAACATAGACAACATGTTTGAGAGCTACATCAACAACCTCCGTCGGCAGCTGGAAACTCTGGCCCAGGAGAAGCTGAAGCTGGAAGTGGAGCTTGGCAACATGCAGGGGCTGGTGGAGGACTTCAAGACCAAGTATGAGGAAGAAATCCAAAAGCGCACAGACATGGAGAATGAATTTGTCATCATCAAGAAGGATGTGGATGAAGCTTACATGAACAAGGTCGAGCTGGAGTCCCGCCTGGAAGGGCTGACTGATGAGATCAACTTCTACAGGCAACTGTATGACGAGGAGATCCGTGAGATGCAGTCTCAGATTTCTGACACGTCCGTGGTCCTGTCCATGGACAACAACCGCAACCTGGACTTAGACGGCATCATCGCTGAGGTCAAGGCCCAGTATGAGGAGATCGCCAACTGCAGCCGGGCTGAGGCCGAGACCATGTACCAAATCAAGTATGAGGAGCTTCAGACACTGGCTGGGAAGCATGGGGATGACCTCCGTCGCACGAAGACGGAGATTTCTGAGATGAACCGGAACATCAGCCGTCTCCAGGCAGAGATCAAGGGCCTCAAAGGCCAGAGGGCTTCCCTGGAGGCTGCCATCGCTGATTCTGAGCAGCGTGGTGAGATGGCTGTTAAGGATGCTCAGGCCAAGCTGGCTGAGCTGGAGGCCGCTCTGAGGAATGCCAAGCAGGACATGGCACGGCAGCTGCGCGAGTACCAGGAGCTCATGAATGTCAAGCTGGCCCTGGACGTGGAAATTGCCACCTACAGGAAGCTGCTGGAGGGCGAGGAGAGCCGGCTGGAGTCTGGGATGCAGAACATGAGTATCCACACCAAGACCACCAGTGGCTACGCAGGTGGACTGACTTCGTCCTACGGGACCCCTGGCTTCAACTACAGCCTGAGCCTGGGCTCTGGCGGTGGCCCCAGCTCCTTCAGCCGCACCAGTTCCAAGGCTGTGGTTGTGAAGAAGATTGAGACCCGCGATGGGAAGCTGGTGTCTGAGTCCTCTGATGTCCTGTCTAAGTGAAAGGCTCCTGCGGTCCCTCCCAGCATTCCCCCGCTCACTGGCTCCTGCAGATAGAGTTGTGCGGGGGAGCATGTGCATGGGAGACCTGAGGTTTTGCCCCTGTCCTCCGCCCACACCTGGGGGGAGTCGACTGCCTGGGGTTGCCCCTTTTGCCCATGACCCCAACTAAAAGCCAACGTAAGCGTCTTTTTCAGAATAAATCCAATTCGAGTATCTTTTTTCAGAATAAAGCTTCAGTTGGCTCTGCCAACCCGCTAAAAAAAAAAAAAAAAAAAAACTTTATAAAGATATACATGGAAGAAAAACAAGTAACTTAAAAAATAGGAAACAACAACAAGAAAACATGAACTGATGAACTGTATGCTCTGTGCTTTGGGCAAGCAGGCCTCTTAGACAGTTAGATGTATACTTCAGTAAGAATTTTAGTGAACCTAGATTCTTGCATTCCCATATATATAGAAAGGAACTAAAATCATTAACTTGAGATATCTGTTCCTTGTGACTAGCAGTAATCTTTAACCATGAGGTATGCTTGACTGCACATACTCCCTAGCCAAGAAAAAAAAAAATAAAATTCACATATAAACTGGCTTCTCACCTCCCTCTTTTGAATAGTTCTCTCAGAGCTATGCAGAGGCTGTTTCCCAGATTATAGTTTCCAACATGACCCCAACTAAAACTCACAGCGAAAAATAAACCAATTACCAATGTATACATAAAAATTATTCTCATTTTAGAAATGAGGAAAATAAATTTAGATTTAGAGAAATAAAATGACCCACAGATGCTAGGTAAAATCCAGGGACACTGGGTTTGATAATGAGGTGAAACATCAAAGGGGGTGTTAGGAACTGAACCGTGTCCCCAACCAAAAAAAAGATACATGGGAGTCTTAACCTCAAGTACCTTATTTTGGGGATAGGGTCTTTACAAAGGTAATCAATTAAAGTGAGATCATTAAGGTAGCCTTAACCCAATATGACTGGTGTCCTTATGAAAAGGGAAAAACTGGTCAGAGACAAATACTCATAGAGGGTAGACATATAAGATGACAATCATCTAAAAGGCAAAGAGAGAAACCTGGAACTAATCCTTTCACAGCCCATGGGAGAAACTGACCCTGTGAACACCTTGATTTCAAATTTGAGACAATAAAATTTCTGTTGTTTAAGCCACTTAGTTTATGATACTTTGTTATGGAAGCAAGCCAACACATGTGGGAAGGAATTATGTGGAAGTGTGGATGTGGACTCCTTGCTAATGAGAACATCACTAAAGAAACTTCACAGTATACCAGTCACTCCATCCAGCTTTGGGCATTAGCTCATTGCGAGTTTGGAGTTTCCAAGTAAATGAAAGAGTCAGTGTCCTGGAAGCAGACTCCAGTATAAATGGCCCTGGAAGTCAGCTTCTATCAGCAAAGTGCTGAACATTATGGGCGCTAGACTACAAATATGAGATACAAAAAGAAGGGTACCGGTAGAGGTGGCCAGCATGAGAAGGCATCTTGCCCCCTTCCTTGTGCTTCCACCCATCCCTCACTCTATTTGGAGTCACTTTCCAAATAAGCTAGCATGAACTTAGCTACTCTTAGTTGAGCTGTGTTATACATATAAAAACAGCACCACATTTCAAAGTTTGAAAAAAGAACATAAAGTACCTTCTCATATTTGTTTCCTAGTACCACTGTAACAAATTACCACAGATTTGGTGGATTTAAACTTACTCTCTCACAGCTCTGGAGCCAGAAATCCAAAATTTAGGTATTCACAGAGCCACACTCCCTTAGAAGGTCAAGCATCCCTTGGCTTATGGCTCCACCCCGGATCTCTGCCTCTGGAGTCCACAGCTTTCTCCTCTGTGGCTGTGTCTTCTCCTCCTCTGTAGAAGGACATTTGTCATTGGATTAAGGGCCCACCCAGATAATTTAAATGATGCTATTTCAAGATCCTTGATTTAATTATATCTGCAAAGATCCTTTTTCCAGATAAGGTCACATCTGCAGGTCCCAGGGATAAGGACGTGAACCTAACTTTTGGACAAGCACCTTACAACCCACTACACACCTTCATTTTTACACTAGTGACATGGTGCATTAGTTTGCTAGGGCTGCCACAAGAAAGTATCACAGACTAGGGGGCTTAAACAATAGAGCTTTATTTTCCTATAGTTCTGGAGGCTAGAGGTCGAGGATCAAAGTGCCAACAGAGTTTGTTTCCTCTGAGGCTTATCGCCTTGGTTCACAGATGGCTGCCCTCTTGCCAACTCTACACATGGTCTTTTCTCTGTGCACATACACTCCTGACATCTCTGTTGGGTGTGCAAATCCCTTATTTTCATAAGGACAACAGTCTGGTGTCCTTGATCACCCACCTTGACGATTAGGCCCACTTTGATGACCTCATTTTACCTTGATTACCTCTGTAAAGACCCTATCTCCAAACATGGTCAATTCTGAGGTTAGGGTTTCAACATGAATTTGAGGGAACACAGTTCAGCCCATAATATATGGTGAAATAATATTTTGGTTGCTTTAAAATATAGTCCAAAAATTTAATTTAAAAGGAAGTGTGGGGAACAACTTGGACAAACTTTGACTCCTCACAGATTTGCCCAGGGTCTACCTTTGTCTCCCCACACTGAACTCTCCTCCTTCAACCCTGGCCAGAACAAGGGCTGTTAATGAAATTCTAGACTCTTGATTCTCTCAGTAGTTTGAGGAGCACATGGTGAAAGGAGACCAGGAAGAAGGTCCTAGCAGTAGTGTTACTGAGGGACTTTCAAGAACAGAAAGAAGAGATCTACTAAATCTGTTTGACTACCTGTTCCATACATGGACCACCCCCTACACACACGCGCGCGCACACACACCATCTCTGCAAGTCTTGAGCAGAATCCACCACACCTCTAAGTATCTTGTTTCTTTAAAGAAATCAAGGAAAGGACCTGGCCAGTGTGAACCTGAGAGGACAGAGCAGCCACAGGGCTGGGATGTGGGTGAACCCGAGGTCAGCAGGAGGAGGAAAGTGGAACCGCAAATGGCTATCAAAGTGCTGGGAGTCTGCAAAGATCTTTGGGAGGGCGTCCGACTTCCCACAGGATGTGTGATGAGGGCTTGAGCTAATTTTATTTCTATCTCAAAGGACGTGGTGACGTCAACTGACATCTGGGTTACACTTGTTATCAAGGAGTTGAAATGAAGACACAGGAGTTATGCTTATCAAATTTGTAGAGGACAGGAAGCTGAAAGGAACAGCAAATACATAATTAGAACCCCCAAGTCCCAACAAGCTAGATTACCAGCCTGAATTTAATAAGAGGAAACTTAATAAGAATGAAGGGAATGTCCTACACTTGAGATAATAGATAGATAGAAGATAAAAACCTATTGGTACAAAGCACTTGGAAAAGAGTCAGGGGTTTGACTTAGATGAGGGTACCCCAAAAGCAGGTATAAAAGAAGAAACTTCAAGTAGAAAAGAAGTACACAAAGAAGGGGGCAGGCTATCAGTTTCTTTTTGGTTGGACCCCTGGAATGTAAATTTCTGGTCTGCCTTCTATACATTAAGAAGGAAGCAAACTGAAAAATGCACAAAAAATGAAAACCAGTGTGATCAGAGAACCCCAAACCACATAAGGCAGGAACAGTGCTGTGTAGCTGGAGAAACTATTGAGCCCAGGTGCAGCAACTCCTGAAGACTGCATGCCCCAGAACCCCTGCTCCACAACAGAAGAGGCCACTGCAATGAGAGGCCAGCGCCCCACAGCTAGAGTGGCCTCCACTCTCTGCACCTGGGGAGAGCCCACAAGCAGCAGTGAAGACCCAGCACAGCCAAAAATAAATAAATAAATAAACATGTTATTCATTTTTAAAATAAATAAAAAAGGCCTAGAAGTAGACTGTGGTTAAAGCCTCAAGATTTTTCTCATCTCTTCTGCCACCATCTTCAGAGTTCTGGTTTCATCCTCCAACTGTTGCCTCAAGGTCCCGAGATGGCTTTGAAGCTCTAACAACACAAATCAGCATTCAAAGCAATGGAGGAGTTCGATAATAAGGGGGCAACCAATGTAGCACAGAGGATCTTTTCCTTAATGGTGCTGTCCTTTTTCAGAAAAGGAAACAATTTCTCATACATGTATCCCATTGGCCATACTGGGATATATAGTCAATTCTAACCATAAGGAAAACTGGAAAAGGAATACCTAGCTTTTCCAGCCTATATAGTGGGAGGCTGGCAAGGGGGAAGGGAATGATGTTTAGTAGCCCTCAGTAGTATCTGCCACGATAAAACTCAAGTGTAGATCAACTACCTGTAGATTGTCTCAGTGTTTTTAACGCAAATATGTCTAAATAAACACATATACTCACATAGAAAATGAAAGTGAAAGGTGAAAGTGTTAGTTGCTCAGTCATTTCCGACTCTTTGTGATCCCATGGACTGTAGCCTCTGTCCGTAGAATTATCCAGACAAGAATACTGGGGTGGGTAGCCATTCCCTTCTCCAGGGGGCCATCCTAACCCAGGGATGGAACCTGGCTCTGCTGCATTGCAGGCAGATTCTTTACCATCTAAGTCACCAAGGAAATCCCTATACTCACAGGTGTACTGCAAACAGTTTTATTTCCAGTTTATTACTTAATATTTTGAGAACTTTTCTATAATATTTTGAAATTCTTTGAAAATGTAATTTTCAGCAGTTGTATAATATCCTTATGCTAGTCCACATTCAACCATTTCTCTACTCTTGGACATGGGGGTTATTTCCTTCTTTAATACAAAAAGAAAATTTTAGCTGCCATCTCCAGACACAGAAGGGTGAGGCTTGGAAAGCAATGAGGTACCCATTTCTTGAAATATTCCATCACAGGGATGAAAGAGATAAGACACAGCCTGGGGGTGGGTGGTTGCTAGACTTTTTGCATTTCAGACTCTTTCTCAACTCCTCAAGATGCACATAATAGCATATAAAAGAGAAGCAGATGTGGTCAGGAAGAACTGCTGTGCCCTTCTCTGCTCCATCTTCCCATTCTGCTGCCTGAGACCACAGGCTATGCAACATTCCTACTCTGGATATCCCCAAGGTCAGTACCCCACACAACACCCCACCCAAGGCCATACCATCTCTCTCACTATCTCCTGTCAAGGAGAATAGCCTGAATCACTCTTTACAGGCTTTAAAATTACCGGAAGACAGCAACACCTCTGGCTCTTATCAATGGGGCCATATATGATCATTGGTGTGAGCGACCTAAGCCTGGGCCAGTGCGGCAAGGATGGAGAGAGCCTAAGTCACCAAGAGCCGATGACAGCCTTCCCGTGATGCTCCTCTGCTGCCTCTTGCGGCTTTGAAGCCTATCTGTGGCTCCCTGGCCTGCCACAGGGACAGGCAGGCGCAGGTATCTTCACGGTGACTGCTCAGCAAACACCACCAGGGTCACGTAGGTGATCTGGGTAATGCAAGGATTGAGAAGTGTCAGTTCCCCAGGGTTATGTGCAAGGGGTCACAGACATGGGAGTGGTGTTGGGGGACAGGACAGACACCTGCCTTATCAGCGAAGGGTCTGATGTCAGCCTTTGCTATATATAGTTATGCTTCAAGGGATGTGATTTGAGCTAAGACTAAATGAGTCTAAATTTACTTCCCACGGAATCATGGAAGTATTCATACTCTTCAACAGGGTCAATATGCCAAGCCTATGGTTCAAAACCAAGTATTTTAAGATGCAACCAACTTGCAAGAAGACCACTCAATCACAGACACACACACACAAATAGCCTTTAGCAACATCACCAGTTTATTCTCAATTACATAGACCTTATTAGCTCATCCCTTCAGTATCTTGCTTTTTTAAGTGGGTTTAGGGAACACATATTGAAAGGTCAAATAATTTCTGTAAATCTTAGTGATATAATATTGCTAACACCAAGCACAAAACAGCCCAGTAAGAAAAGTTGCAAGAATTTGCATTGTCTCGTTTTTTAAAACTGGAGTTCTAATTACTTGCTGGCTGTATGGAATTGGAAAGGTCACAAAATTTGCAAGGGTCAGCAGCCCTAAAGGTCATTTTCTGGCCTATGAGGGACTGTGTCTACCAGGAACACACTCACATGTCCACCACCAGCTCACTAGGGGCAGACCAAAGGCTGGAGCCAGGGATCTGAGCAGAAGAGTCTTTTTTTATCTCAGCTCTGCCAAGGACTGCCCCCAAAGCATGTCTCTTAATTATTCCAGGTCTTAATTTCTTCATGTATAAGTTCTTATTTGGGTCCATGAATCTGGCCACCAGGAGGAATCTTGAGAAGTCCTTTCTAGTAATAGCTGCCCCTTCCCACCCCCAGTTACTATCAAAGGAATCCTCTTTAGTTTATTAAATTAATAAAATAACCTTCTTAATATTATTTTACCTTTGGATTAGGGACAAGTCTCATTCTATTCATCACAAGCTTCTTAAAATTTTATTTATTCTAAGTCCTCAAACAGAGCAAAGTATACCCAAACTTGGTAAAGGAAAAGTTTGAGAAAGTGTTAAATATCCCACTTACATTCTCAATTGCAATGCTCGTAAGATGGAGGACATTGTATGAGGCAACCTGCTGATTCATAGAGCTAGGAAGACTATTTCCCTAGTCTCCAAGGCTCCAAGAACTTACAACATAGAGGAGAAACAATAACTAAAATAGATATTAAGAGAGAAAGGAAAAGGATGCATAAGTTACACACAAAATATAAGCAGCTACAGTAGACACATCTGGGACATCCTTCCAGTACACAGTGACCCAGCTTTTTCTGAGAAGGGCCTCCTCCCCCAGAAACCTCATCCACAGCCATGTTCACACACCATCACTCACCCACTATCTTGGCCATGGCTGATTGGACCAGCTGTCCATGGCTGGTGGACATGTGACCCAGCTGAACCAAATTCTCTGTCCTGGGGAGTTGAAATCGTGATTCAGAGCACCTGTAAACTCAGACATTTTAGGGTAACTATACCTCAGAAGAGGAAGGAGGACAAAAGAGAGCAGAGAGGAGCAGCCCGAGACCCTATGTGCTCCCAGCCACAGAGATTGAAAAGACAGCTGGCTGCCTTGGTTGCTAATAGCTTTGCCCTTTCTGGTCCCCGGCCCCCCATAGGGCCCCAGTGAAACTCCTATCTTCCTGAAACATGCTTATTTCCTATCAAACTTTCCTCTTTCTCCTTGAGCTGGCTGCTGTTGCTTACGTTCAAAGCCACCTTGACTAGACCTTGATCACTAACACACCCCTCCTCATATAAAAGAGACACAGATAATCCATAACTGCCAAAAGTCCAAGAGCCATTTCGGCCCTGCAGGACATTATGAAATGAGTATGTTTAAACTTCTGAAATTCATAACACCTTGAATCAAAATACAAGCACACAGCAATGCAAACCTGTTTGGCAGAGTCCAGCAAAGCCTGTCCATTTCCTTTGTCCTGCTCTGGGCTCTGCTCTCCTCTGCTTTCTGGCCCTCACAGGACGAGGCCCTTCCCTGCCCCTCCTACCCATCTGACCCACAGACCCACAGCTGCCACCATTATGACCAGCCGAGGACCTCACGTGTTGGGAGGTACCTCAAAAGGCCCTTTCTGAAAGTATCAAGCGGAACAGATAGCTGCCTGAAAAAATGGTGGAGGAGGCAAGAAAAACCACTAGATTCCTTTTAGAAAAAGTTTACCATCACACCTCAGATAATTTATGAAACAAATAATGCCTAAAAGATATGCAAAAGAAGACCCTTGTGGCTGACTTCCTGGCCAGTGAGGGTTTCCAGTGTGGTTCAGAAACTTTGATTGAAGAGCCAAGTACAAAGGAACCTGAAGAAGGATCCATAGGAACAAAAACCATTGCAGGAAGGAAGACTATTTCAGAGAGCCTGAATGTTCATTTGACCCTGGAGAACGTGCAGCACTGGGTGGGGGTGGCAGGAACACTGGCCTTGTGGTTACAAAGCCTGGTAGGCCCCATATCCCAAGAAAGAGAGTCCACCAATTGCATTAAGAGAGATTTCTTTGTTTAACCCAAGCTTTCCTCATAGCAAAATAGTCCTTTCCTCTTCCTCTTGGCAGCTCCCTGACGAGTAATATTAGGTTATAAACACTCACGTACACACTCTCTTTCACACACACACACAGCATCGCATATTCTACCACATGTTCCCAGAGTTCCCCTCATCACTACTCAATATGTACATCTTAAGTAGTTTATGGACCTATTAAATACCACAGAGACCGAGGATCATGTCTGGGACCTTAGAGACATGTCCATGAGGAACAGCTTCCAGTTTACATGGACTTGGTCACGGAGATGACTTTTCAATCACAAAACGAGGTGACCTGAACGGACCTCAGGGAGCCCCCTTCCAATACAGCTCCTTCAATTTCCAGATGATACAAAGGCTGGGTGTGGTTACAAAAAAAAAATGACCTTAGTCCAAAGACCCCCTAGACTTGGCCAGGCTATTCTTTGCTTCCCAAGTTACTAGGACAGGCCAACCTGGCCCCACTCCCAGGCCTCGCATGTGAGTTTTTGCCAACAGGCCTCATAAATGTCCAGCAGAGAGGTTGCCAAGCTCAGGCCCCACCCTAGCTCGTTATCTGCCTGCGGGTTCTCCCATGACTTTCTGGCTGGCCCCGGTGCCACCTCTCTTTGTGGGCCAACTGTACCAGCTTGGCTGCAGTGTGTTCGGTCACAGGTCCTGCCTTTGTTTGGTTGACAAGCACAGTCAAGTTCCGGATCCCACTGCTGCCACATAGACATCCCTGCCCCGACTCTGTGAAGCCTGCACTACCTTGACACGTAGTCACCCAGGGCCTAGGGTGACCCAGGCCTGAGGCTTGGGCACAAGGGAGAGGGGGAGGCTGAGTCCAGAGTCACAGCGCCAGGCTTCTCTTTCCAGAATCACCCTCTGCGTTTTCCTGCCAGTTGGCTCTTTTAAATTATTCTCTTGTGCCTCCATTATTACAGTTCTCCCATATCCTGAAAAGCTTCTTTCCTGGGAAACACTTGAACCAGCCAGTAAAATTACTGACTAGCTTAAGAAATCTAGGTCAATGTTTCTAAGAGAGGTCTGAGGCAGACACGCTGGGTGCTTGTTAAAAATGAAGGCTTGGGGCCCCAGCCTAGGCTTTCTGACTTAGAATCTCTCAGGGTAGGAGCTGGAAATCAGGTTGCTTAACCATCTCCCCGGTGAATGTGATGTGCACTTAAGTGGTAAGACCCACTTGACCCACTGGGTCTGACTCGTTACCTCTAGCAGTATTGGGTCGCTTCCTTCCCTAAGTTCTCCAGGTCTTTTCTTTCCACAGGTCTTTTCTGTGGGGAAAAAAAATAAGTATAAAGAACTTTTAAAATGTCAAATAATAACTAAGATTATCATTTCTTGGAGGCAGATGTCTATTTCTCTCTCGGACTTCACCTTATCAAGCCCCTATGGTCGGATAATTGCCCACGGAGGATACCTTAACCACCTTCCATCCCTTGTTCCACATAGAACATTTAGTCCCCACTCCCAATCCCGTGAGATCCATTTCAAAGTTTAATGGCTATTTGGGGGCACAAATCTACGGTATTTCTTTTTTGTGTAGCAAAGTTGCCTGGAGCCAGTGACTTCTATTCTACCTGTTTAGAAAACAATATAATATGACAATTCTGGGAACTCATTTCACCTTTATTTTTTAAAAAAGCCCACAGAAATACAGAAGGCACCACTCCTTACTGCTGGCTAAAATACCAAGATAACTAAATGAGATCTTATTCTTGTGCCCAAGATGTCTCTTCGTCGATTGTCAAGAGAGGTGACAATAGGAGATCTGCGGCCTTCTTACAACCAGGAGCAAAAAGCTGACAGTGCATCTACACGTATTTTGTGTTTGCATTTTGCTTCTAAAGAATCCAAAGCACTTCTGTGTGTGCTTTGTCATGGAGGAAGACAGTTATCTACCCTATTTCATAAATAATCCTTCTGTGGCCAAACGAATGTGTGATTTGTCCAAGGTAGAGCACTTAAGTAAAAGCAGAATTCTAGTAATTAATTAAGGTGACTGGTCCTTGGGTCAGGTAACTGAGCTACACTCTTCACATGAAATTATCTTTTGGAGTAATCATGACATCTTAATCTTGCTGGCATTCAGCCAGCAAATAAAGCTGAACCACAGGAAACTCCATTTCTGTACCCTTTCCCTCACCGTTCATGCCATGTTTTCTGACATTAGGGATCTCACTTCTTCATTTTATTCATCAGAGGAAAAAATAATATTAATTAATATCAGAATGTTAAGGAGTTAAGATATTATTTTTCTCCTAGAGATCTGGACTATGAAAGAGAAGCTTGGAAGAGAATTGCTTTATCCAAAGAAATGGCTGGCTAATGGTGAAATTTTAGGAATCAGTGGGTCAGAAACTTCCTACTATTCCTTTAGAAGTATACTTATTCTGCCCAAGCAGAATGGCAAAGCCTGTCTACAAGATGCAATATATTAGAATGAAGAAACTGTCAAACATAATATGAATTTAAGCAGGGCTTCCCTGGTGGTTCAGTGGCTAAGACTCTGTGCTCCCAATGGAGGGGGCCTGGGTTCCATTGCTGGTCAGGGAACTAGAGCCTACATACAACTAAGAGTTTGCATCCCTCAACTAAAGATCCCAAGTGCTGCAGCTAACATCTAGTGCAGCCAAATACATTTTTTTTTTTAAACATATGAATTTAAGCAGTCAAACTCTGTTCCAAAGCACACCTTAAGAAGGTGATGTTGGAGATCTAGAATTACAACATTAAATAAATTTGTAAACCTGGAGACTTCGACCATGGCCCTAGATGAAAAACAAAAACTGGATTTATTTCCCCACCCAAAACAACTACAAAGCCAGACAAAATATATGAAGATAGTTCTCAACACAATGGACATCAGACAATGAAAGGCAGTGAGCCCTGAAAGACAAGACATGAATGAGCTGAGCCCTAAGACTGCCCCAGCTTTTTGCATTGAGAGAATTTCCAGCACACAGCACAAGAAGGGGGAACCCAGATGGAGCCTGGTTGTCTCCCTGAAAAGAGGAAACAGGGAAGGGCGAGGTGGCTAGAATCCAGAGTGGAAAAGGAAGAGATATACAGAGAGAGGACTCCGAGACGGGGAGAGGGTCCCCCTGAGTACTCAGCTGTGTATCATTCAGTGCCTGCCTGAGAGTAAACTGGCTGGGGGCGGAGAAGAGACTACCTGAAAGGATCAGAGAGGACAAGGAGCAGAGAGCTCACAACTGGCTGGGAATAAAGCCTGTTCCCACCAGCAGGAGTGAAAAACCTTACAATTCACAGGGCGTGAGGCGGACTACTCAGAAGGGTCTTAACTTGGTAGTAGGAAAAATTAACCCTAGACTAAACACTGCCTCAGTTTAACAAAGCTTACTCAGGAAGAAACAGATAACCTGAATAGCCTATTAAAGAAATTGGATTTGTAGTTTAAAACCTTTCCACACAGTCAACACCAGGTTCAAATGCCTTCATATGGGAATTTTACCAAATATTTAAAGAAGAAATAATATCAATGGTATACAAACTCTTGCAGAAAATTAAAGGAAAAATACTTTCCAAGATTCTATACAGCCAGTATTAGTCTGATACCAAAACTCAAAGATATTATATATATATATATATATATATATATATATATATATAAACCAACTGTGGACCTGTAGTCTTTATACAAAGATGCAAGAATTCTCAACAAAATTTTAGTAAATTGATCCAACAATGTATGAGATGGATAATACATCCTGACTGAATAGGTTTTGTCCTAGGAAAGCAAACCTGGTTCCAGCATTCAAAAATCAGTCTGTGTAACTCACCGTATTAATAGACTAAGAAAGGAAAACCATGTGACCATCTCAACAGATACAGAAAAAACACTGATAAAATCCAGTTTCCGTTCCTGATAAATACTCTCAAAAACTAGGAAGCAGTGTGAAAGGGCATCTCAAAAAAACCAAAACAAACAAATAAAACCTACCACCATCATCACAGTTAACAGCAAAGACCAAGTGCTTTTCCTCTAAGATCAAGAAAAAAGCAAGGATGCCTGCTCTCTGACCATTTCAATTTAACATCATATCAGAGGTTCTAGCTAGTGCAATAAGGCAAGACAAAGAATTTAAACTTATCCATATTGGAAAGGAAGAAGTAAAACTTTATTTCCAGATGACATGATCATCTATGTAGAAAATCCTGTGGACTCTACAAAAGAGCTATTAGAACTAAAAGTAAATTTCATAAGACTGTAGGATACAAAGCCAATATACAAAAATCATTTGTACTTCCACACACTAGCAAGAAAAACTGGAAACTGAAATTTTAAAAGCATTCAAGTGCTTTTAAATTATATTATAAAATATCATTTATAATAGCTTTAAAATTAACACTTAGAGATAAGTATGACAAAATTAGTGTAAGGTATTTATTTTTAAAAGTTATAAAATGTTGCTGAAAGTAATTATGAAAGACCAAAATAAATGGAAAGATAACATGTTCATGGATCAGAAGTCTCAAAATTATTAATATGCCAGTTTTCCCCAAACTGATCTACAGATTCAATGCTGGCATCCCCATCAGAGCACCAGCAAGCTTTCTTTTCTTTTTTCCTACTTACTTTCTTTTTTTTTTGGTAGAAAATCATAAGCTGATTCTAAAATTCATATGAAAATTCAAAGGGCCTAAAACAGTCAAAACAACTTTGAAAAAGAACAACATTGGGGGATTTACACTGCCTGAGTTTTTTAGACTTATGATGAAAAGTGAAAGTGAAAATGAGATTTGCTCAGTCATGTCCAACTCGTTGTGACCCCATGGACTAGTCCATGGAATACTCCAGGCCAGAATAACAGAGTGGGTAGCCTTTCCCTTCTCCAGGGGATCTTCCCAACCCAGGGATCAAACCCAGGTCTCCCACATTGCAGGCAGATTCTTTACTAGCTGAGCCACAAGGGAAGCTCAAGAATACTGGAGTGGGTAGTCTATCCCTTCTCCAGCAGACCCAGGAATCGAACCAGAGTCTCCTGCATTGCAGGTGGATTCTTTACTAACTGAGCTATCAGAGCAAACTAACGATAAATCCATGCTAATAAAGACACTGGGACAGCCCTGATGGCTCAGTGGTAAAGAATCTGCCTGCAGTGCTGGTGTTTGATCCCTGGGTCAACAAGATTCCCTGGAGAAGGAAATGGCTACCCACTCCAGTATTCTAGCTTTGAAAATCCCATGGACAGAGGAGCCTGGAAGACTATAGTCCATGGGTTTGCAAAAGAGTCAGACATGATTTAGAGACTAAAACAACAACAGTAATCAAGACATTATCAAGTCAATTAACGAAATAGTATCAGAATCCAGAAATAAACCCAAACATATAGTTAACTGAAGCTTTAAAGGTAGAAAGGCAATTCTATAGAGAAAGGATAATTGGTGCAGGAACAATTGAATATTCATATAGGGGAAAAATAAACATTGAGCATATCTTACACCACATAAAAGGCTTAACTGAAAATGGATATAAATTTAAATATGAAACCTAAAACTATAAAACTTCCCAAAGAAAATATAAGAAACAATCTTTATGACTTTGTGTTAGGCAAAAAGATTTTAGATATAACACCAAAAGCACAATGCAAAAAAGAAAAAATAAGTAATTTGGCCTTCATCAAAATTAAGAATATCTTCTTTTCAAAAGACACAGACAAGAAAATGAAAAGACAAGCTGAATACCAGTGAGAAATATTTTCAAATTATAAGTCTGATAAAGGACTTGTATTCAGAATATATTTTTTAAAAAACACCTGTCTCTACTCAATGATAGGAAAACGAACAACTCTACTTATTTATTTATTTTTAATTATTAATTTTAATTGGAGGCTAATTATTTTACAATATTGTAGTGGTTTTTGCCAAACATCGACATGAATCAGCCACAGACACATATGTGTTCCCCACCAGAACCCCCCTCCCATCTCCCTCCCCATCCCATCCCCCAGGGTCAGCCCAGTGCATCAGCCCTGAGCACCCTGTCTCATGCATCGAACCTGAACTGGCAATCCGCTTCACATATGATAATATACACGTTTCAACGCTACCCTCTCAAATCATCCCACCCTCGCCTTCTCCCACAGAGTCCAAAAGACCGTTCTTTACATCTGTATCTCTTTTGCTGTCTCGCATATAGGGTCATCGTTACCATCTTTCTCAATTCCATATATATGCATTAGTATACTGTATTGGTGTTTTTCTTTCTGACTTTCTTCACTCTGTATAATAGGCTCCAGTATCATCCACCTCATTAGAACTGATTCAAATGCATTCTTTCTAATACCTGAGTAATATTCCAGTGTGTGTATGTATCACAGCTTTCTTATCCATTCCTCTGCTGCTGGACATCTAGGTTACTTCCATGTCCTGGATATTGTAAGCAGTGCTGTGATGAACAATGAGGTACATATGTCTGTTTCAATTCTGGTTTCCTAGGTGTGTATGCCCAGAAGTGGGATTGCTGGGTCGCATTGCAGTTCTAGTTCCAGTTTTGTAATGAATCTCCACACTGTTCTTCATAGTGGCTATACTAGTTTGCATTCCCACCAACAGTGTAAGAGGGGTCCCTTTTCTCCACACCCTCTCCAGCATTTATTGTTTGTAGACTTTTTGATAGCAGCCATTCTGACCAGCATGAAATGGTACCTCATTGTGGTTTTGGTTTGCATTTCTCTGATCACAAGTGATGTTGAGCATCTTTTCATGTGTTTGTTAGCCATCTGTATGTCTTCTTTGGAGAAATGTCTGTTCAGTTCTTTGGTCCATTTTTTGATTGGGTCATTTACTTTTCTGGAATTGAGCTGCATGAGCTGCTTGTATATTTTTGAGATTAATTCTTTGTCAGTTGCTTCATTTGCTATTATTTTCTCCCCTTCTGAAGGCTGTCTTTTTACCTTGCTTATAGTTTCCTTCATTGTGCAAAAGCTTTTAAGCTTAATTAGATCCCATTTGTTTATTTTTGCTTTTATTTCCAATATTCTGGGAGGTGGGTCATAGAGGATCCTGCTGTGGTTTATGTCAGAGAGTGTTTTGCCTATGTTTTCCTCTAGGAGTTTTATAGTTTCTGGTCTTACATTTAGATCTTTAATCCATTTTGAGTTTATTTTTGTGTATGGTGTTTGCAAGTGTTCTAGTTTCATTCTTTTACAAGTGGTTAACCAGTTTTCCCAGCACCACTTATTAAAGAGATTGTCTTTTCTCCATTGTGTATTCTTGCCTACTTTGTCAAAGATAAGGTGTCCATAGGTGCATGGATTTACCTCTGGGCTTTCTATTTTGTTCCATTGATCTATATTTCTGTCTTTGTGCCAGTACCATACTGTCTGGATGACTGTAGCTTTGTAGCATAGTCTGAAGTCAGGCAGGTTGATTCTTCCAGTTCCATTCTTCTTTCTCAAGATTACTTTGGCTATTCAAGGTTTTTTGCATTTGCATACAAATTGTGAAATTATTCTAGTTCTCTGAAAAATACCGTTGGTAGCTTGATAGGGATTACATTGAATCTATAGATTGCTTTGGTTAGTATACTCATTTTCACTATATTAATTCTCCTGATGCATGAACATAGTATATTTCTCCATCTATTTGTGTCATCTTTGATTTCTTTCATCAGTGTTTTATAGTTTTCTATATATAGGTCTTTTGTTTCTTTAGGTAGATTTATTCCTAAGTATTTTATTCTTTTCATTGCAATGGTGAATGGGATTGTTTCCTTAATTTCTCTTTCTGTTTTCTCTAAACAACTCCATTTAAAAATGGTCAAGAGATTTGAACAAACTTCACCAAAGAAAGATGGCTTAAAAAAATGAAGATTGCACAATAATATGCATATAATTAACAATACTGTTTTATACAGTTAAATATTTGTTAAGAGGGAGATCTCATGTGTTTTTTACTACAATAAATTTTTTTTCTTCAAACTGCATGAGAACACACTCAATAAAAGTGATATTAAGCAAAAGCTCAAAATCCTTCAAGCCAGGCTTCAGCAGTATGTGAACTGAGAACTTCCAGATGTACAAGTTGGATTTAGAAAAAGCAGAGGAACCAGAGACCAAATTGCCAATATTCATTGGGTCATAAAGAAAGGAAGGGAATTCCAGAAAAACATCTACTTCTGCTTCACTGACTATGCTAAAGCCTTTGTGGGGATCACAATAAACTGTGGAAAATTCTTTAAAAGATGAGAATATCAGACTATCTTACCTGTCTCCTGACAAACCTATATGCAAGTCAAGAGGCAACAGTTAGAACCAGACATGCAACAATGGGCTGGTTTAAAATTGGGAAAGGAGTACATCAAGGCTGTATTTTGTCACCCTGCTTATTTTATTTATATCCAGAGTACATCATGCAAAATGCTGGACTAGATGAATAACAAGCCAGCATCAAAATTGCCAGCAGAAATATCAACAACCTCAGATATGCAGATGATACTACTCTAATGGCAGAAAGCAAAGAAGAACTAAAGAGCCTCTGATGAGAGTGAAAGAGGAGAGTGAAAAAACCTGGCTTAAAACTCCACATTCAAAAAACTAAGATCATGGCATCTAGTCCCATCACTTCATGGCAAATACAGGGGGTGAAAAGTGGAAACAGTGACAGATTTTATTTTCTTGGGCTCCAAAATCACTGTGAATGGTGAATGCAGCCATGAAATTAAAGGATGCTTGTTCCTTGGAAGAGAAGCTTTGACAAACCTAGACAATGTATTAAAAAGCAGAGACATCAGTTTGCGGACAAAGGTCGGCATAGTCAAAGCTATGATTGTTTCAGTCGTCATGCATAGATGTGAAAGTTGGACCACAGAGAAGGCTGAGCACCAAATAATTGATGCTTTCAAATTGTGGTGTTAGAGAAGACTCTTGAGAGTCCCCTGGACTGCAAGGAGATCAAACTACTCAATACTAAAGGAAATCAACCCTGAATATTCATTAGAAGGACTGATGCTGAAGCTCCAATACTTTGGCCACCTGATGTGAACCATCAACTCACTGGAAAAGACCCTTTTGCTGGGAAAGACTGAGGGCAGGAGGAGAAAGGGGTGACAGAGGATGAGATGGTAGGATGACATCACTGATTCAATTGGTATGAATGTGAGCAAATTCCCAGAGGCAGTGAAGGACAGGGAAGCCTGACGTGCTGTTGTCCATAGGGTCCCAAAGATTCAGACCTTACTTAGGGACTAAACAACAGCAACAAAGCAAATGCAAACTAAAACTTCAATGAGATGTCACTACGCACCTATTAGAATGTCCAAAATAAAAACTACTGAACATACATACCATTTGTTGGCCAACTACTCATGAGGACATAGAGAAACTGGACCCCCTGTACACTGCTGGTGGGAATGTGAAAGGGCCCAATACTTCTGGAAAACAGTCTAACAGTTTCTTTAAAAGTTTATCATGCATCTACCTTATGATCCAGTCATTCTACTCCTAAGTATTTACCTTAGGAAGAAATCAAAGTATATGTCTATAAAAAGACATGTACTCAAATGTTCATAGCAGCTTTATTTGTAATAACTAAAAGCTAGAAACAACCTAAATGTCCATCAACATGGGAATGAATAAACAAATGATGGCATTACTATATCCATACACTAAAATGTCACTTGGTAAAAAAATGAACTTCTGATACATGCTACAACATGGATGAATCTCAAAATAATTATGCTGAAAGAAGCCAGAAAAAAAGATTCAATGTATGATGTTGTTTATATAAAATTCTAGAAAAAGCTAATTAACATACAGTGATGGAAAATAGATCACTGGTTGTCTGGAAAGTGAAAGTGAAAGCTGCTCAGTCATGTCCAACTCTTTGCAACCCCATGGACTATACAGGCCATGGAATTCTCCAGGCCAGAATACTGGAGTGTGTAATCTTTCCTTTCTCCAGGGGATCTTCCTGACCCAGGAATTGAACCGAGGTCTCCTGTATTGCAGGCAGATTCCTTACCAAACTGGTTGTCTGTGGGGCACAGGAAGTGAGGATGGGCTGAAGGGAGGGATGCCAAGGGGCATGAGGAAATTGGGGGGGCGGGGAATGTGTATTTCTCTGTCTTAATGTTGTGATGGTTTCATAGGTATATACTCTTAATGGCTAATTTTATGTGTCAACTTGACTAGGTCACAGGGTTCCTAGATTGAACATTACTTCTGGGTATCTCTGAGGGCATTTCTAGGTAAGATTAGCATTTGAATCAGGGGACTCAGTATGGTTAGTTTCCCTTGTTTTCAAGTCTTCAGACTGAATTATACCACTGGCTTTCCTCAGTCTCCAGCTTGCAGATGACAGATTGTGGGACTTCTCAGCCTCCACATCAATTTCTAAAAAGAAAGGAAGGAAGAAAGAAAAAGAAAAGGTAAAGAGAAAATATATAATTGGTTCTGTTGCTGGAGAATATGACTAATACAATACATACGGAAAACATCAAATTACACTTTACTTTTTAGTTTAGTGCATGTCATTTATACTTCAATAAAGCTTTTTTTTTTTTAAATCAAGAGAACCAGTAAAATACACACATATTATCTAGCCTGAAAAAAGATACATGGTAGAGTTACCACTATCCTCTCAACCCACGGCAGACATGGCCAATTGATTACACAGTGATTCAGACAGCCGCTAACAGAGTCAGACCTTAAGATAATATCTATCTTGCATGTCTGACCCAAGTTAGCCACCTTATTTTATAAAAAGCTGAGGCCCAAGTGCAGAACAATTAGTAGCTAAACTGAAACTAGTATTGACATCTCTGCGGTGCCAGTGCAATGTGCTTTTCACAACACAGGTTTAAGAAAACTGGAGTAGGGACAAACTGAAACCACAGTCTAATAAAGAGAGGCTTGCAGAAGACTATAAGGTAAAAAAAAAAGATTTTAATAAGATGCGACTTTTTGAAGAATGTCAATGAAGTGTTGCAGTGTTGGTTCGAAATAGATCTATTTTTCATAACACTAATAATGGTTTTCATGCAAAGGAAAGACATGCCCACAATAAAATTAATGTAATTCTTATTTTTATATTTTTAATAATGAAATGTCACAATGACTCAAACTCTTCTTGACTTAACATGAAAGTGATTCTTAAGACCTGATAACTATCCTCTTTGCAAATAAAGCCAAGAAGCAAAATGATGTAAGAGTACAGAAAATGTAAGCCAATAAAATTATATGTAAATACACAGAAACGATGTTAGTCCTGATGAGAAAATACATCACTAGTTTGGGGCACAAGTATTTCTCTTTAAAAGCAATGATTACTTAATAGCTATCTGTAAACCATGTGTTCATTTAATAATAATCACAGGTGCCTAAAAAGATAAAGACAGACTACTTGCTGATGGCCAATGCTGAACAAGTCCACAGACTTTGGGTCTGCCTTTTCAGTGTTACTCCTACTGTGAGCTCCCCACGAGCAGCAGCTAAGCTTTCTCATCTTTGTATTGTCAGAGCTAGCAGAGTCACTGACATATTATCAGTCTTCTCTTCTTGTTTCCTGGCTCTCAGCATGTGAGATAATAAATGTCCTTGTTCCAGCCAGTTAAGTTGAAGTTTCCTTACTTGAAGTCAAGGGCATCAGTATGGACACAACCACTGAGCAGAGTCTCGGTTTCCTCAGCTACAGAAGAAGAATAGTACAATCTGCCTTCTCGGGTTTTGAGGGCAGTAAATGAGATAATGCATTTACAATTTCTTGCACAGCATCTGTCTCAGGAAGTGCTAAATAACTGTGAGTTCCCTTCCTCTTCTCTTTTCCCTTTCTCTCTTATGGAATCTTCAATTTAAATATTAAAGACACAAAGTTCAACACACTTGAAGCTTACAGATGTGTCATTCTGTTATGTCACCTGCTAAACATGATACCATTTATTTTGATAGAACTCATTTTTACAATAACTTTCATTGATTTTCTCTCTAATTTGTGTTACTGTTAAACTCACCAAAGGATTTAGTCCAGGAAACAGAAGAAGATTTATGAATGAAAACCTAAATTTGCACTAGGCAAGCAACAAAGAAAACAGCTGAAAAGAGTGTTCCTCCCAGGGAAGTGGCGCGGGTAATATAAGGGAGGGAATGGGAAGTTACAAACTGTTAGTATACAATAAGCTTAAAGGATGTATTGTACAACATGGGAAACATAGGCAACATTTTATAACAACTATAAGTAGAATAAACCTTGATTGTGCCCCTGTAATTTATATAATATTATACATCAACTACACTTCAATTAGGAGGAGGAGGAGAGGAGGAGGACTCTTCCTCTCAAAAACTAAGCCATTTTGCCGGTAGTCCAGTCGCTGCAATCCATGTTCATTCCATCATAATTTTCAAAAATTTTGCATTTAGAGAATGTTAAATTTATAGGAAAGTGGTAAGCACAAAAAATAGTAATACTAAGAACACTCATATACACTTTACCCAGACTCACCTATTGTCAACATTTTGTCCATTTGCTTTATCATTGTTTCTCTCTCTCGAAATTTCTCTCCATCTTCATATACTTTTTTTTTTTTTTTTTCTGAATCATTTGAGGGTAAGTTGGTGATGATGCCTATAATGTTTGCTATTATGTGCTCATTCGCTCAGTTGGGTCCAACTCTTTGGACCCTGTGGATTATAGCCCGCCAGGCTCCTCTGTCCATGGAATCTTCCAGGCAAGAATACCAGAGCAGGTTGCCATTTCCTTCTCCAGGGGATCTTCCCAACCCAGAGATCGAACCTGCGGCTCTTGTGTCTCCTGCACTGACAGGCGGATCCTTTACAGCTGAGCCACCTGGGAAGCCCCATTCCCATTATAATACGTTTTGATTTTAAATTTTGTTTTAGAATTTAAACACTATAAAAATATATACTTGTATATGGTTCAAAAGCCAAAGTGTACAAAAGAAGATAGAGCTAAAAACAGGTCTTTCTCCCATTGCTATGCCTGAGATACCCTGTCTCAGGATTAGAACTTCAGTTCAAAAAGGAATGTATCTTGAGATTCTCTAAATTCATTTTCTTTCTCAGTTACAGGAAAACTTTCAAATATCCAAAACAATTGTGAAAATTATATCTTCCCAAAAGAAAAACTCCAAGTAACCTAATACCTATCAGAACCCCTCAGAAGCCACTGCTCTTTCTGGTGCTGCAAAAGTTTGAGACTTTTGGCTTTACTTAGCCATTTATTTATTTATACATTTATTCATTCATCTACCAATCCCTTATTGAGTCCTAGGCTCTGTGCTAGGGTGACATATTGTATTTCCAACCTTGTCCATCCCACAAGCTCTTTTCACGGTGTGATTCTGACAGTCCTTCCATAGAGAAGTGCATCTATGTTCCCTGCCTGACTTGTGACCATAGCAGAAGTGACATCATTTATTTGACTTCCCAAGGGCCAGGTCATAAAAGGTAATACAACTTCTTCCATCAGCTTCTGTTGGGATGCTCATTTTTGGAATCCAGATATCATTATGTAAGGAAACCCAAGCTGCCCTGTAAAGAAGCCCATATGGAAAGGAACTGACAGTTTTCACCAACTTGTCAGCCACATGAGTGAGCTGCATTAGAAGAGAACACTCCAGCGGAAGTCATCACTTCATTGGTGACCCAGTGGAGCCACCCTAGCTGAACTGCATGAGCAAGGACAAGCTGTCTCCTGAATCCTGTCTATGCTGTGAATGTGTGAGCAAATTAAATCTTTTCTGTTGTTTTAGCCTTCTAAGTTTTGGAGTATTTTTCACATAGTTAACCAGGAGAGCTGGGTACAGAGGATGCGAAGGAAGAGATGTATCACGTAGGGTACTTGCTTTCAAGAACCTCATACACCAGTGGAGAAGGTAAGCAAGTCAACAAAAACTAGTTAAATACAAAATAATGAGGACTTTCTATATAAATACCATTCCTATATAAAATTTTAAGAGACAGGAGACATTATCTGAATTTAATGGAGACTCAGAAGGACTTGAAGAAAACAAAAGCTGGCTTAGGTCTTGAAGGATGAGTAGGAGTTCATCAGATAGAGCAAGAGGACTCGTGCATCACTGCAGTGTCACGGAACTTGGCACTAGACTGTAAATAAGGGTGGTGAGGAAGGCAGGGATAGGATAAAATCAGAGAGAAGGAAGGACTTAAGGATGTTGGTTAGAATGAGGACAGGGAGGAAGCAGGAAATGAGGAGGCTCAGAGAGGGAGAGAGCAGGAAATACATGAGGCCACAGGATCACTCAAGTTACTGCGTAGGATGGGGTCTTCAGAAAGTGCAGAACCAAGATCCATGCCTGATTCTGCCTCTGACGTGGGAGCATTGCAAGCTTTAGGAGCCTGGGAGAACGTCTCTGTCAATGGAAGCGTTGAAATTTAGGAGTTTTAAGGCCCTGTCCAATTTTGTGTGCCTAGTGGTAAACAATCTGCCTGCCAATGCAGGAGACAAAGGTTTGATTCCTGGGTTGGGAAGATCTCCCCAAGGAAGAAATGGTAACCCACTCCATGACACTTAAAGTCACAAGTCTAAAGGTCAGGGCTTCTCAAAATGAAGTCCCATAGAGTCAGGATGCTTGGTAAGCTGTATTATACCTGTCCCCCAGGTTATCTCAATGCCAATTATGTTTAAGAAATATTATCATGTGAACTGAATGAAATTAAACTTGTCATGCTCTTGGTTTCATTGCATAAAATAAAGAACAAAGAAATGCTTGCATTCTGTAGAAAATACTGTAGAAATATAACATAAAACTGTGTAAGATTTCTTTTAAATACCACACCAGTTTACAGTTTTACATGAACTGTAAACTGATTCTTTTCCCTTTAGATAAGAAAGTAGGACCTCCCTTTCCCTTTTCTCTTAAGGAAGCAAACTTATTCCACCGGAAGGGCCAGTAAAGTGCTATCCTTGACATGGGGAACTGAGACTGTTCCTAGAAGACTTGAAAGCCCCAGTCTGGGAGGGTGGTGGGTAATTCAGGACGGACATGTTGCAACTTACTCCATAACCCTCTCTAGCTGGAAAGCCACTGAAAGCATTTGCCTTTTGTTTTTGGTATACATGGCAAAAAATACCAACAACTTCTAGAACTGTCTAAACAGTTGGTCTTATACAGATGAGGATGACTGATTTCATTGGCTGGTACAGAAGCTGAATCATAGGAGGAATCTTCTAGAAGAGAAAATCAGAGCCTGGACAAGCTGCTAGAAATCAGGCAAGAAGAAGCAGAGCAGAGGCAAGACCTGCTTTTCAAATGTTAATGAGTGCTCTTAATCAGATAACGGTGGCTCTCATCAAGCCTTCCACTCCCATACACCCTAGGTTGGGGCTGAGCTAGACTGGCATGCGCTGGATTAAACTCAGCCCAGATCTCATCCAAGGGCAGGTCTGGTGTTTCATGTTTTAAATCACCAGGAGAATTGTAAATAACCAAATTTAGGAAATATAAACTCCCCCACCTCCCTTAATCTCAACAAACTCAGAGAAGTACGCATGTGTCTACTTGGCCCAAAAGATTCAGCAGTTAGCTGAAAAATTATCAGATCCTTTAAGAAAAAGGAAATCAGAGAAAGATGGAAAGAGAATGGAAAAAGGAGAACAGTGAGTGGAGATGGGCCATTTCCAGACAGTACCTTCCTGGGGTTCACCTGTGTGGGCTCCTTTAAGCAGTAACGGGACAATGAACCTGAAGCCCCTGAAGGGCAAAGGAGACCCTGAGGGGAAGGAAGCACTGTGTCCTGGCCCAGGGCCCCTCCTGCTGCGCCACTGGGAGGTCTGTGGACTCACTGTGTATTCCTGAGGGTCACTGAGCTCTGGCAGCATCCTTCTTTCCTCCCCCAAATGGTGCCTGCTACTGCTGGTCCAACCTTACCCTCCCTCCAACAAAAGGTCCAGGGAAGTGGCCCCTTTTGTAAGGCACTTACAAAATTTGTAAGGAAAATTTGTAAGGAATTTGTGGTTTATAGGAAGAAGACACCTTAGGTGTAAGAACACAAACCCCAAAGAGATAAGGATCTACAGCATATATTTTAGTTCCTTTCTCCCCTTGATCTGTAGCACTTCTAAAAGATTTATCAAAATCAAAAAGGACAGAGCGGTAAGGGGTGTTGCCTAATCTAAATCTCTTCCCTCACCCCAACTTTTTTCAAGGTTTTATGACATACTTGACATACTTGTTCTGTGATGATTTTTGCAAACCCAAATTTATGTTCATGCCAAGAAAAAAAAGAAAAAAAAAACTCTTCCAACCTGTAGAATACCAAAACCAAGGCTGACTTTATCCCATTAGTCAACAAACCAACTCAGGAAGCCACTGAGGGTGGAGTCGCCAGGAACAACAAGGGGGACAGCCTTTCTTCACCACCTGAGTCCACTCTGGGCCTGACAAGCTCCCTAAACACCAGGAAAAGAACTTCACAAAATATTGCCAGGAAGATGAAGAACAATGTTCATGTATTTTATGTCCATGGCACAAAGCCATATTGGAAATTTCTTATTTCCTACATTATTAAGGACTGGTCTTTGAGATAAGCCTCTGTACCCAGAGAAAAAAGGAGACCCAGATCTCCTAACATTGAAGGGCTTACAAGATGGGCAGGGTTGAGTACCACTTGGAGAAAACAAAGCAACCATATCAAAGGATGAAAAAAAGGAAAGGATCTTTTTTTTCAAGGTCCTCCCATGGATTTTAGCATCTTGTGCATACAAGTAGTTTACAAAGTTTAATAACACAAGTCTTACAATGAAAAAGACAGTCTCCTGCTCCCTTCCCCCACCTGTCCTTTTCAGCTGTTTCTTATATTTTCCCCTGTATATAAGCTTATACTGCTATTGATTTATCCATTTGGGACATGACATATTGGCTTCTTGCTGTGTTAGAAGAATTACATCAGTCTCCCTATTTTGCCTTCCCCTATTCTCCCAATATAGATAAATTCTGATTTTTGGTTAAATCGACAGTTCACATCTACATAATTAGAAATTGTTGCCATTGAGGAGAGAAATGAACTGAAGTTTGATTTCCTTGGTTTTCTGGCATTGAGTATTCCTACTGAGAAGTCCTGGGCCATTGCAGTTCCTGTTCTTTTGAACAGAACCTGTTTTTATACCTCTAGGGTGTTTATCCACAGTTTCTGAGATTTCAAAGTGGTGTAACATGGCATGGATCTTTTCAAATTCACAGGGAGATTTTCTGGTATCATTTATTTGCCAATTCTTTCACCTTGTTCTTTTTATCCTCTCTTTCTGGAATTCCTATTGGATTACAGCTGGCCTTCTGAGACCAATTCCTTTATTTATTCTTATCATTTTTTCCGTCCTGGGCATTTTTGTCTTTTGATTCATCTTTCTGGGAGATCGTTCCACTGTATCTGCTAAGTCTGCCTTTTTTTTAGCTCTTCTATTTTTAATTTCTGAGAGATTGTCTTCCTTGTGCTCTGCTCATTCCTGGATTAAAGATCCTGCTTCTGATTAGTGGGTGCCACCCTACTTCTTATCTCCCCCAAAACAGTAAATAGATGTTGTGCGTGTTGGCGAAGTTTTATCCTTCTCCCTGGCATTGTTTCTTTTTCCTCCTAAATCTTTTCCCTGCTGGAATAATTCTGGACTCTTTCATCTTGGAGGCTTTCCTCCAGAATCAGGTGAATTCTCCATGTCCATCTACACTGCAGATCCAAAAATCGGATTCATGGGTTTGTGAGGAGGGCTTGTCAGATGGCAAATTTCATTGATGGAGACCAGGTGGTGGGATTCCTGAGCCCTTTTCAGGGTGGGATCCCAAATGGCATTTTTTGCAGGTCTTTTCTCTGCAGCCACTCAGTTCTCTGGGGTCTCTTTTATAAGGGTAGTAATTCCATTTATGAGGGCCCCACTCTTACAACCCAAGCACCTTCCCAAGGCCCCACCTCCAAATACCATCATTTTGGGGGTTAGCACTTAACATATGATTCTGGGGGACACAACCATTCAGTCCATGGTAGGAAGGGACATTCTAGTCCCCTTTGGGTCCTTACCCTACCTTTACTTTAGATGGTCTTTCTTAGATGATCAAGTTCTCACTTTCCACCTTAAAACAGACTTATGCTTCCTGATGCATTCTAAAGTCAATAATCACTCAAAAAAAAAGTGGAATGTTTTCCTGTAGTATTTTGCCCCTTTGTAAACTAAGTAAGATTTGATGCATATTTCACCTGCTGAACATTGACCCCCCCATGAGGGCTTAGGATCGTCTCCACTATTCTAAGGGCCACGGAAGATAACACAATGCCCAACACATCCCACACCACAACCCTTAGGAACTGCAGAAGATCTTAAGTTTATTTGGTCTAATCTTCTTTTACAGATGATCTAAATAAGCCCAAACAAGATGAAATTATTTACCCAAGATTCTGAGGGAGAGGTCAAGCAAAAACTTGACCTGTACCTTTCAACACAGAATTGGCACCCTCCACTCTTCCATGCAGCCCAGAACAGGTGTTCATAAATAGCTCATGTCTATATCACAACCTAATCATCAGTTCTCCCCATCATAGCCCAACTTTCTCTTTTCTTTTTAAATGTCATTGTTTTAACAACAATAATACTTAACATAAACTGAACAGTTAATTACATCTAAAGGAAAGAAAGCTAGGACATAAAATATTGGATGAATAACTACCTACCCAAATATAACACACAATCAATAATACTCTCCATCAATATTTCTATCATGTATACTCTCATAAAGGGTGTCACAGGTCTGCACAGTTTATGCCCCTGGAGGCCGACAGTTTTGTGCACCTAACAGAGTCTTTTTTTAACTTGACAAAACTAGCCCCAACTAACCTCTGTGCTCATTGAGTGTTGCCTTCCCTAGGGTCACCTGAGTGAATTTAGATTCGAACCCTTGACTGAAGGAGATTCTGATCATTTGCTTTGGTTTCTCACCCAAATGGACTTGCCCCATGTGACTGTTACAGGCTAGAGCCAGAACCAAACTCAGGTTCAGCCGCTTGTCTCTGAAAAATCAAAGTTTGAGAGCCAAGGGTTGGTGGAAAAAGGAAGATGTTTTATTCAGGAAGTCCCAACCTGGGCAGATGGCAGACTAGCATTCCAAAACCATCTCCCAGGTGTCAGTTAGAGGACAAAAGACTCTAATGGGGAGTTTCAGGTGGAGGCCTACATGTGGAACAGCACAGGCAGCTCCAACAATCATCTTGAAATGGGTCACGTGGTGGTCGGGTCAGCATCACCTTGGATGGATTACTTTAAGCAGTTAATCTTCAGTTCCAGGGTAGGTGTGTTCCCATTTCACTGAGGCCAGTTCTTGTGACTGCAAGATGGAGCAGCTCATGTCATAGCTACAGTTTGGTCATCAGGCAGTTAACTTTTTCTTTCTGGAGGTGATTTGAGTATCTACAAAACAATTCACAAAAGTGCCTCAGACACTGTTATCCATGTCCCTCAGGGAGGGAACTAAAGATTCTGTGGCTGCCACATGGCTGATTCACTGTTCAAACTGTCACCAGCTCTCCAGGCCTGACTGCCATCCTTGTCACATGTTCATTTCCTCTTAATCATCAATTCTTGAGTCAGGCTTTTGTGACTCAAGGGAGGCTTTTCTACAAACAAGTGGGAGGTAGTGGACACTCCAGCACTCAGCAGAAGTTCACTGCGGGCCTACCAAATGCCAGGCCCTTGGGATACAACACGTGCAAAACAAAGCCCCTGCACTTGAGGTGCTTACCTTCTAACAATGGTAAGCATTAAAAACAAAAAAAGTAAATTATCCAGTATGTTGGATTGTGAGAAGTGACATGTTGGATTGTGGGAAGTGATGTGGGGTAAAGGGGGATGGGAGTTCTGAGGCAGGTGGTCGGGCAAGGTGACATTTGCACAAAGCCTTGACGGTGGTGAGGGAATATGCCCAGGAGCTGTCTGGGGTGGGAGTGGTGGCGGGGAGAGAGAGGGGTGGCGGGGCGGGGGAGGGGGGTGATTCCCAGCAGAGGGAACAGTCAGTGTGAAGGTCCCCAGGAGAGAGTACATCCAATCCATTTGAGTCTGGGTGACATATTTGGGGACAGACTCCTAAGGAAGAAAAAGTTGTCATTCCCTGATTCCAGAGAGAAACAAGAAAAGGAAACTTCTAGAAAGAAAGGGTGAGAACCTGAGGTACAGAATCTGTAACAGTGGCGTGAGAGTGGGAAAACTGGGTAGCCAGAAAAGATAACTGAGGCAAGAAGGCAGCGCTTCAGAGTTAAGAAATTGCTGCCAGGAGATTCCCCTCGGGGCTGAACCTCACACTCCTTTGCACACGCCATCTGGTGCAGAAATGGAAAGGCAACCCGCCTGCAGATCGCAGGAATGACTGACACATGACACTTCTTGCGCTATGTGCGGTGAAGGTCTGGAACCAACCCGAGAGCTGTGCTGAGAGGTCTGCGGCAAACTTGTCCTTGAATTTACTTCTAAGAAGGGGGATGCACCTCAAAGAAAAGGTTAGCAATTTTTTTTCTATTCATTGGTTTATTCAGTCTGCTTAAAACCCAGTCAAATGAATTATGGAGTCTGAAAAATGCATGTGTGGCTAAGATATCTAGGCATGTGGGGAAGCTGTAACCTGGTGGTTGAACTGAGCGTGAGTATAGTGCATATGTGTGTGTCTTTTATCAAGATGATGTTAATGGGTTGGGAGGAATGGGTATTAATAGAGCCTACAGATTTACAAACCTTTTAAGAAGGTATTTATATACATTCCAGTGTGATATTGAATTGCATCAAGGATTTTTGGTTGAAGTAACAGAAAGCACTTCAAACACTTAAGCAATAATACAGAGTAATTTATTACAAAGCTACAGAGGTAGCTCCTGGAACTTCAGGGCAAGAAATCAGTCAGACATCCTCAAGGAGCCGAAATCCAGAACCAGCAGGTCAGCAGGAATTCAGGAGGCTCCCCGGGGTCCTGCTGTCTCCCACGCTCACGCCACACTGCCACGTGGTCTTTCAGCACTGTCTGTGTGTGTGTACCCCCTCCTCTTCTCTTGGCAGACCTCCTTCCCCATCCATCCACACGGCCTCCCCAGCATGCCTGGATTTATATGACCTCAATTTCAGCAATAAATAGAGCCGGAGACCAATCTCAATTCCAACGTTGCAGGAAAGATTGGCACTGCTCTGGCCAGTGTCTCCATCGGCTCTAAGTAACCACAACCAGCGAGACAATTACTTGTTCAAACAGCTGCCCGGGCATTTACTGTGACGTCAGTCGGTTTGTCCTAAATCACACTCATTGGGTTCTTTTCAGTAGCCAGTGGTAACCCCGACCCCGCCGGTTAGAGGTGTGTGAGTGCTAGAGTTCTCCTCTCCAACCACCTCCCTGGGCACAGGGTGTCAGAATGAAGGCAGGTCTCAGGCAGAATACCACCACAGGTACAAATATGTGTACATACCCAGAAGCAAGCACAGAACATCAGATCAGTGGTTCATGGACACTCAGAGAAGTATTGAGAGCAACAGACAACAGCTCACATGGGAATTCACCCAAGGAAGGGAGAGGGGACAGCGCTCCAACTGCAGCATCAGCCCAACTCCCAGCTGCATCAGTGGCTGAGGCCTCCGGGACACAGCAGTGCACAGAACTCCACGAAGCCCCCTTCCGAGCGCTTCTCCAAGCTGAGGGGCATCATCAGGTGGACTCACTCCAACACCACGTTAATGCCAGGGTGCAGGGGCCTTTATACTGTTTCTGGCCAACCCACTGTTCACCCATGCGAATCCTCTTGCTCATTAACAGATCCTCAAGTCAAGATCCAGGGGGTTGTCTTCTGCCACCTTTGGAGAATAGACTTCTGACCAGGACCCTCCAAATGTGCCTCCCATGCTCTGGAGTGTAGATTCCTGACTAGGGACATCAAATGTGAACCAACCAACCCCGGATTTAGACGAAAATAAATGAACACACACACACACACACTGCAGAGGTTGCAGTAAGGGCCCGTGCCAGATGAATTGGCCTCCTCTAAAGGGTTGTCTTGGAAGCTCCCCCATACCCCACTGCTGCTTACATGTCACCGGCCAGTCCTGTTAGCCAAAGATTCTGGAAATGTTCTTTATTAACTGGATATATCTCTATCTATAGGGCTTCCCAGGTGGCACTAGCAGTAAAGAGCCTGCCTGCCAATGCAGGAGGCATAAGAGGCAGACACACGTTCATTTCCTGGGTCAGGAAGATGCCCCGGAGGAAGGCATGGCAACCCACTCCAGTATTCTTGCCTGGAGAATCCCACGGACAGAGGAACCTGGGGGGTGATAGTGTCGCAAAGAATTAGACATGACTGAAGCGACTTAGCACATCCCTATCTGAACAATACAGGGGTCTCTCATTACCAAGGAAAAGGAAGGAAGACAAATTGGTTGGGCAGGCAGCCCCCTCTGCTGCACTCACTGATCTAAAGCAAATTGGAGAAGGAAATGGCAACCCACTCCTGTATTCTTGCCTAGAGAATCGCATGGACAGAGGAGCCTGATAGGCTACAGTCCACGGGGTCGCAGAGAGTCAGACACGACTTTACTTTCACTGTCTCAGTTTCCTTATCTATAAAATGGGATTATCAATATCTACCCTGCCCATTTCTCAGGGTTTGTGTGAAAACCAAATGAGAACACTTTGAAAACTTAGAAGCCTTATTCAAACGGAAGACATTATGCTGACAGTTTATATAAGAAACCACAGTGTTGTATAACCATCAAAAGGGTCATTCCTTCAAATCAAAATGTAACCACACATAAGCACTGATGCCTGATTCCGCAAAGCTTATTTGTACTTTCCAGACCAGAAACTGTCATTTTTTATTGTCAAGGATCCTTTGTGATGCTTGCTAGTCTATGCGAGGCTGACTGGACATGCGTGGAGGCTATATAAGGTTTTGTAGATTTATTGGGGCTTTCTCTGTGCCGGGCGCTGTGTTGCACATGAATTATCCCACTTAATCCTCACACAGACTCTAGGGGTGGGCAGTGCTGTTCTCCTCCCAGCCTGCAGATAAGGAAATGGAGACTGAACACCCTCAGCACCTAACACGGGTCAGCGGAGAGCCAGGATTTCAGTCTCAGCCACATCGGCAAGGCCTGAGCATCATCCTCCAAATCTAAAATGTTGTAGCTTCCAGTCACCACGTGTAGAGGTAGAACTGTGTTTCCTCCTACTCCTCACCCCATGCAAAATACATGCTGGAGTCTTAACCTCAGTACCTGTGTATGTGACCTCATTTGGAAACAAGGTCTTGGCAGATGAAATCAAGTTAAGGTGAGGTCACACTGGATTAGAGTAGGTTCTAACCCAATGACTGCTGTCCTTATAAGAAGAGAGAAGTTTGGATGAACACACAGGGTTAAAGGCCATGTGAAGGCAGAGGCAGAGACTGGAGCAATGCATCCACAAGCCAAGGAAGCCAAGGAAGCTGGCAACACCAGAAGCCATGGGAGATGCCTGGGGAGGTTTTTCCCTCACAACTCCCAGAAGGAACTAGCCCGGCCAACATCTGGATTTCAGACTTCTGGCCTCCAGAACGGTGAGAGAATCAATATCTGTCATTTTTGAGGCACCAAGAATGTGGTGATTTGTTACAGCAGCTCTGGGGAACTAATGCATCACCTGAATATGCGATGCCCTACAAGGAGCCTGGCGTGGGCTGGTGCTCTCTGCACCCCCGTGCAAATGAGATCAGGGGCACAGCCTCAGCTTCCCATGGGGGTACTGTCTTTAGAGACAGAGCAAGACCCTCCCCAGGCATGCTCCTGGGTCTGCAGAGGCCACCCTGGCTGTGTCCCAAGCAGAGGGGAATCTCTGAAGGCACCTGTTGAGACGCGGGGCTCAGCCTGAGCAGCTCAGCCACAACCATGAGGACTGGCCCACATGTTCAGGTCACAAGATCCATTAGGGCTGGGCGAGGGGAGAAGCCTCTGACTTTTCTTTCTATTCTGCTTCTATTGGGATTGCACTGAAGTCTGTGGGGAACTAGATCTATTTGTTGGGTGAGGAGTCTTGAATTTCCAAGAACCAGCATTTCCTATACTTTTGGCTCATTCTACTTTCAAAAATGTTTGCCAAATCTACATATCACTTGTGGTTTTTATTTTTTTATTTTTTTTATTTAATGAAATTTTATTTTATTTTTTTCCATTTATTTTTATTAGTTGGAAGCTAATTGCTTTACAATATTGTAGTGGTTTTTGCCATACATTGACATGAATCAGACATGGATTTACATTAAAAAGCAGTTTTATAACACTCCCTAAAATGAAAAGCCAGAATCACCTGCCAAGAATAAAAAGTAAAAGTACTAAAATGTAAATATTTACCTGTTTACTGTCTACATATCAGGGAGAAGGTGACTGGTAAATTGAAGCAGGATCAACACTATTCCGATAGATACTCAGACACTCAGATCAAAGCTACTCAGATAACTTTTGTGAATGGAACTGCTTTGAAAGCACCTGGAAAATATTAAGTAACAATAGAAAAGAAGTTTATTATTGTTAACTTTATTACTGCACTGCTGTGAGGATTCTCAGACCACCACAGAACCACCTGTTTGGCACAATATTCTGTGGACAGAAAATTCCAGAATGGGATAAATCGAACTAGCTTTTAAATACGTAAGTGCCAGTCACATTTAAAAGAACAGATGCCGGTATTTCAAGTCTGAGAAAATTAACAGTATGGACATCTGCCATCTGTATGACCTTGCTTAAGTGTCACTTTATCACCCCTGATAATAACTGGTGATGTGTCTTGTCTTGACTGGAGAAAATAAATAAGACTACTGGGCTAAGAAGAGATCTTTTCATTGTGCTGGGAAGAGGAGAAATCTGGACACCCAGCCAAAGAACACAGGCTAACCTTTGTTCAGAGACTCGCATGAAGAAGAGGGGAAAGAGCCGCTGGGATAAAGAGATACTTGTGTTTGCAGTGTGCGGGGGCAGGCAGGGAGCCGCACTCCACAGCACAGAGCAAGCCTCTACGGCGCTGAGGCTTGACGCCAACAAGTGTGTCTCTTCGGCTCTAATATTGCCTTTCCTGGAGTTGAAGGTGAAGACCCCTCCATGGATGCGATCCCAATATGGAAATGGAGGCACGAGGGCCTAGAATGCCAAGCCAGTCACCCAGCTTGGCATGAACTTTTAAGAGTGGGGCTGGCGTGAGAAACACCGTGAGAGCTGTGCGTGTTGCCTGCCACCAGCTTTTCCTCCGCATGCTGCCCTTTGCAGAGATAGCGGGCTAAGCAAAGGCAGGCTGCTCTCCACAGTAACAATCTCAGGTTAACTGAAAACAATGACTCCAGTGCACAACAACTCGGAAGAGTATAAAAAGACCGGGAATATAACATTTCTTACAAGGGAAAGGCGAGTAACACCATCACATGATAGTGAATCTATAGTGATCGTGATGTCGTGGCCAGAAATAGACGGCTCACTCAACCAGGAACTCTTGAAGAGACTTTTTAACCAAGGGATGTTGTTGCTATTTAGTCGCTTAGTCGTGTCCGACTCTGCAACCCCATGGACTGTAGCCCGCCAGGTTCCTCTGTCCATGGGATTCTCCAGGCAAGAATACTGGAGTGGGTCGCCATTTCCTTCTTCAGGGAATCTTCTGGACCCAGGGATTGAGTCAGTTTCTTCTGCATCGGCAAGCTGATTCTTTACCACTGAGCCACCGGGGAAGCCTAGTGAAGGAATATATATATATTTTTGGACATGTGAGTGGGGTTAAGGAACAAGCCACAGCAGAAAACTGTCACCACCCTGTATTCATTTGCTAGAGCTGCCAGCATAGGTTACCTCAAACTGGGTGGTTTAATCAACTGCAATTTGTCATCTCACAGCTTTGGAGTCCAGATGACTGACATCAAGGTGTTAGCAGGGTTGCTTCCTTTGAAGACTCTAGTAAAAAATCAGTTCCAGCTCCTCACCTAGATTCTGGGTGCTCCTTGATGTGTGGCAGCGGAGGTCCAGTCTTCACATGGCATTCTTCATGTGTTCATGTCTGTATCCAAATTTCCCCTTTTTATAAGGACACTGGCCATATTGGATTAGGATGACTTCATCTTAACTAATTACATTTGCCAATAATCCCCACTCCAAGTAAGGTCGCTTTCTGAGCTCCTGGGGGTTAGGATTTCAACAGAAATTTTGGAGGGACACAATTCCACCCCTAACACTGTCCTAGGCCCGGAGAGGCAAAGGAAGGAGAGATGTTGGAAACCCTAGTTGAAAACTGAAGCTCAGGAATGTTGCTGTCACTAGAGACAACAGGGCCTGAACCTACCAAAGCAGGAAGGGGGCCTGAGAAAGAAATATTCTGCCTTCTCTCTCATCCCACTCTCCAGGCATCAAAGCCAATCAGAAGGCAGAGGACGGGGGCCCAGGTGATACAGTTTGGGGAAATCAGCCATCCCCCAGGACAGAGCAGAGAAAGCGGGACAAAGAAGAAGGGATAAGCCAGCAGTTACAGGGGCGAACAGAGGGAAACCAGCAAAATGAACACCCATGTACACGACAGAATCAAGGGGTTCAAATGGGCTAGAGAAAGAAGTTGATTTATAAGAATTCTCCAAACTATAACTTAGGAATCTGTGCATTTAGAAAATCTAGAGAAAATTAAGGTGTGAGTTCTCTCCCAAGAAAGATACCCATTTGAAGTGTCTTCTCTTTAACTGAAAAGGCAGATCAGAATCAAAGGTCCACATTTCAACAGAAAAAATAAAGGCCCCCAGAGAAAACATCACCCTGGGTGCACACCCAGAAGACCTCCCTCAAAGCCTCCTCTGATTACTTTGTCACGTCCCTCTGTCCTCCTGACACCTGAGTCACCGGATGTCCCTTCATCCTGTACTCTGTCAATCCCGTATCTCCATTTCTCTTCTCATCATCTCGTTTCAGGACCTTCTTACTTCTCCCCACATCCGCCCCATCTGGTTCAGTCTTCCAGGCTTGGTCTCCCACTGTTCATCCTGCACCTCGCAGGCTGAACAGTAAAATTCAGACTTCCTTGCATGATGGTCTACGCTCTTTGCTATCTGATCCCTGTCTGCACTTCAGTCCTCATCTCCCTGTTATCCATGTCCCACCCTCCCCTATGGCTCTCCAATAAAACTAAACCACTCTGCCAGGAAAAATGCAAAAAATTTTGAAACAGGCCAAAAATAGATTACTGAATGTTCTGTCTGGTGCAGCGTATTGGGTTATCATTATCTTTTCTGGTTTTGAGCTATTTTATTTCTTTTGAGTTGTAGACTATTTTATGTTTTATTTCTGTAAGTCATATACTAGTGAAAGTGATGTAAATGATTCTTGGCCATCGAAGTGCAAATTGTATCCCTGGAGATGCAATAGATTATCACCCCATGGTATTGAACCGTTTTGCCTCTATTCTTAACATCTTTTCATCATTCCTGATCATTTATAGATGAATGTTGCTTGAATTCTCCTTTGAACCATTTATAACATCATATTGATTTTCTCATTAATGAGTTCAATAAAACCTTTGACAGGTGCTCAATTTATAAATCTATGAGTCAAATTTTATCCTTCTAAATTTTTTATCTTTTAAGAACTCCTAGGGTTCTCTGATTGGGCCACACTCTTTCCTGCCTCCCTTTGTACAAGCTGCTGACACTGTTCAGAATGCTCTCCCCCAGCTTTGTCTACCTGCTGAACTCCTAATCATCCTTCAATACTCAGCTAAAGGTTGCCTCTTCTGTGAAGTCTTCCCTGGCTACCCAATGGATACTCCTGAGTTCAGTGGTACTTTGTACCTGCCTGTATTTCCAAGTTTGGTATATGTGACAATATCTGCTTTCCACACTAGTTCTGAAACTCCTATAGATAAGGACCATATTCTACTCACCTAGAATATGAGTACTTATGCTCCACTCACCTGGAACAGAGTAGGCACTTAACAATATTTTATTGTTGTTCAGTCACTCAGTCATGTCCGACTCATTGTGACCCCACGGACTGCAGCATGCCAGGCTTCCCCATCTTTCATCATCTCTCGGAACTTGTTCAAACTCATGTCCATCAAGTTGGTAATGCCATCCAACTATCTCATCCTCTGCCGTCCCCTTCTTCTCTTGTCTTCAATCTTTCCCAGCATCAGGGTCTTTTCTAATGAGTCAGCTCTCCGCATCAGGTGGCCAAAGTATTGGAGCTTCAGCTTCAGCACCAGTTCCTCCAATGAACATTCAGGATTGATTTCCTTTAGGATTGACTAGTTTGATCTCCCTGCAGTCCAGGGGATTCTCAAGAGTCTTCTCCCACACCACAGATCAAAAGCATCAATTCTGCAGTGCTCAGCCTGCAGAATTGGTCCTGCTCAGCCTGCATTATGGTCCAATGCTCACATCCATACATGACTACTGGAAAAACCATAGCCTTGACTAGATGGACCTTTGTTGGCAAGGTAATGTTTCTGCTTTCTAATATTCTGTCTAGGTTGGTCATAACTTCTCTTCCAAGGAGTAAGCGTCTTTTAATTTCACGGTTGCAGTCACCAGCTGCAGTGATTTTGGAGCCCAAGAAAATAAAGTCTTCACTGTTTCCATTGTTTCCCATACATTTGCCAAGAAGTGACTGGGACTGGATGCCATGATCTTGGTATTTTGAACGTTGAGTTTTAAGTCAGCTTTTTCACTCTCCTCTTTCACCTTCATCAAGAGGCTCTTTAGTTCCTCTTCACTTTCTGCCATAAGGGTGGTATCACCTACATTTCTGAGATTACTGATATTTCTCCCAGCGATCTTGATTCCAGCTTACTGAATACTTATTCAGTACCTTTACCTAGGTGTCCTTTTAATCTTCACAATCACCTTATGAAGTAGGTAATATCTGTCTTCCTTTTATGGGTGAAGAAATTGAACTTAGACAGGATAACTGTGTAATTGCCTGGGATTACACAGCTTTGGGAGGATCTGACCAAGTGGCTGTGCCTCATGATTGAATATTCTTAACTATAATGTTGTACTGTTTGTTAATTCAGCAAGTCTATAGCCCTCGGGCCCTCCTGAAGTTATGCCTAAACAGAAGAGCCATGACTTAGAAAATGAAGTGCTGACTTCTGAGTATTGTTTTTTATCAAGAGATATTTTAACCAGATTGGGACAATGAAGAGCAAAATTATTTCCAATGCCTTAACTTCTCTCTCCTAATAAATTACCCAAAACATATTAACCAAGGAGAATTGGCTATCCAGATGAATTCCTGGTTATTATTACACTGCAGCTTAAATGAAAATCGCCCTTTTGGGCTCACATGAACAGCACAGCACTTGGCACACACCGGTGCCCAGCAGGGACTACCCACCTCTGGGTGCGTTGCACAGGGATGTTCACAATGCAGGGGCCAGCTGTCTGGGGAGCAGCCCAGGGAGCCCCACCCCTATTTCTCCTGGCACATCTCTGCTGGCCAGCCTGCTCCTGCCAAGGGCACTTCTACTATCAGGGCTGCCTCTGGGATTTGCAGTTGACAGAAGTCTCTGGAGCATTTTTTAAAATTTAAAATTGCTCAACTTTGCTGAGCCGGTGAAGAGTGAAATAAAGACTGCTTCATCACCTGGGTAAATGCCAAGCCTCCTTCCTCAAGGTGACCCAGGCGATCTGACCTCCACTCTCAGGGTTGAGGCAAGCAGAGTGCATTGCCATAACAAGGGAAATGACCGGAAAGGCTGTGCTGGGCTTTGATTACCTGGAGTGGTGTGATTACGGTACCTTTGATGCTGATAATCCGCCTGAGGGCCCTTCATCTCAGCGCCTGTCCTTGGAAGTTTAGGCTCAGGCAAACCAGGGTAATCACCTTCAGCTCCAGATTGTGCCGGGGGGGGCCAGACTGCATCAAGTCTTGGAGAGCTGCGAGGCCAGGCAGCTACAGCTGCATTTCCCCCCAGTGCCAGGAAAGGTTCTAATTCAAAAACAAATGTATTTATCACTCCCAACCGCTCCACAGGGCAGGGCATCCTGCCTCTGGGTGGAGTGTCAGTATGCAGTGGGAACAGTGGCAGGCGGCCAGCGGAAATTTCACATTTCACCAAGGTTCCTGCCACTCTGCAATGGTCCTGCAGACCCAGCATCACCCAGTGGAGAGAGTCCAGCCTCCCAGCCAGCCCTGGAGACACAGGCACCAGGCCAGAGCCAGGCCCTCAAACCTCAAGCCAGCCAACCCCTGCCACTGGAGGCCGGGCCCTGAGACTCAGCCATCCCCACCTGGTGACTAAGGTTCTTTCTAAGCCAGGAGTGTGGGCCAAGGGGGAAATCCATCTGGAGCAGGCAAGGGGCGGTCTGTCTGGATCCCCACGACATACGTGTGTGAGCACCCTGTGTGAGAAGCCCAAGGCTTCTTCTGCTTTAACACAAGATTGCCTTTAGCTAGGGGGCCATCAGGCCACCTGGACGTCGTCCAGAGAAAAGGAAAGGAACTGCAGACAGTTGTAGTTCTCCAACTCTCCGGCCTCCAGGCAGCTGCCCAGTCCGTACTCCTCCAATCCAGGTTTTACCACTGCTGGTGATCTTTCTACCACAGACTAGAGTTTGTCTCTCTCCAGCCGGACACTCTCCCGGAAGAAGTCCACACCTCTGGTGCCATACCTGGTTCTTCTTGTACCCACCTGTCCCATCTCAACACTCCCTCCTTCAGGCACCTCACTCCCAAGCCCCCCACTCCGTGAGCAGGCCATGTACTTTCTTAGCCCCCCAAATAGCCTTTAACTTTTGCTGCTTATGTTCAGGCCAGCTCCAATGTCATCACCAAGGTGAGGGCTCTCGTGCATTTCCTACCCACATCCACACAGAACTCAAACGCCTGCTTCCCTTCATAGTCCTTCATAGCTATGCGTACCTACCCCTAGTGTAACAGTAAACCACACTGGAGCTGATTCACTGATTACAAGTCCACCCCTCTGATTATGAGCTCAATCCAAGTAAGGGCTCCTTTTGCATTCATCTTTTCTCTGTGAGTGATTAGTACAGCCCCTGGCACATAGTAGGTGCCAGTAAGTGGAAAGAATGAATGAGCAGATGTCCAAAACCATCTCTTTTCCTTGGAGAATCTTTTTGCTTAGGAGGATATAATCCAATTCTGAGCCATCTAGGGGCCAAGGGACATTTATGTGTGCAAAACTGGACAAATTCTGCCTTTCTCCCAAGTCTAGAGAAAGCCCAAGGCAAAGAAAACAACGTGCAAACTAACCACTTCATGATAAGTGTACTCTCAGATGCTAACAATTTTACTGCCTGTTAAGAGCAAAGCAGAGGATGAGGTGGTTGGATGGCATCACCAACTCGACGGACATGAGTTTGAGCAAGTTCCTGGAGTTGGTGATGGACAGGGAAGCCTGGCGTGCTGTAGTCCATAGGGTTGCAAAGAGTCGGACACGACTGAGCAACTGAACTGAACTGAAGAGCAAAGCCAAGCCCCAGACAGAAGTGAAACTTCCTGAACATCCCCCACCAAGCATTGGTTGGCTGCCCTGCTGGAATTTTGATGACAATACTAGGCATCTGGATAAAGGTGCACTGTGCAAGAACAGAGGGATTCTGATGATGCTTTTATGTATAAATCTTCTGCCTTTCACTTCTGCAGGCATGGCATCCTGAGAGAAGGGGAAATGGTGCAGTGTCCTTGGTTTATGACCTGAGCTGTCCCATTCTTCCAAAATTCTGAACTTTCTTGTGTCAGAACTGCTAGTCTCTTCAGATTCTTTTGCTTTAAAAAGGATTATCATTATTATTATCCTTATTAAGAGAGTTGTTGAGACTCACCTCCTCTAAAAACAAAACAGGCTAAAATCTGACTTTTCCAAAGATAAAATTTATAATTTCAATATTCTGATGGTAAGATCAAGATCCAATTAAACAGAACAAACAAGCTAATGTTTGTACCGGGGCATTACACACACAAAGCCTTTTCATACACATAATCTCATTGACAAGAGTTGTTTGAACTCATCAGTTCCACACTTGGCAAAAGGGACAAAAATTTAACTACTTTCTCCTAACCGCCAAAATTGCTGAGGCTCTCCTCTCACTCCAGTGCCCACCCCAGCTGGAAAGGAAAGCAAATACCCTTTCATCTCTAACACTTCCAATCCCATTTCCAGGACAAGGAGGTCATAGCTCTACGGTGCAGAAAGAAACAGAGTGCCCCCTCCCCACATCCTGATCCACCCTCCCTCTTCAGCCTGTCTCTCTCCATTCCTCACCCCCACTCAGCTACAGCCTTGCTGAACCACTCACACTTCTAGGAATGCACCACACCCATCACCTCCCACAGCCCTCACCATCCCTTCACCTCACTCCTACTCAGCTTCTGAGTCTTAATTAGATAGCACCTCCTCCTGGAAGCCTTCTGCTAACTCCCAAGGCTGAATAAGGGCTCCTTCAGTCCGTTCCTGGCTCACCCTGTCCCTCTCCTTATCCCAACACTAATCATATTACCTATGACCATCAATTACTTGTTTTTCTTGTCCTCTAGAGAACATTGTCCAATAGTCATAATGCCAGCTATACACGTAAATAAAATTTCCTAGCAGCCTCATTAAAAAAAATAAAAATAGGTGAAAACAATTTAATAATAAATTTTATTTAACCTAATATATCAAAAATAATATGATTTCAACATGTAGCCAGTATAAAACAATAGTTAATGAGATATTTTATAGGCACTTCTTTTCCTACAAAGCTTTGCCAACTGGTGTGTATTTTACACTTACAACATATCTACATGTGGACATTTCAAGTGCTCGATAGCCACTGGAGGCTGGTGGCTACCACACGGGACAGTGGGGGTCTGACTTAAACTCCTGGGAGGCAGGGCAGAGTCTCAACCCCTAACATTCTCAATATCTTGCACTGTGGTCAGCACAAGGTCAGCAACGTGAATGTCCTCATCCATTCGGACTGCTCTAACAGAAATGCCAGACTGGTGGTTTAAACAACAAATACTTATTTCTCAGAGTTCTGGAAGCTGAGAAGTCCAAGATCAAGACACCAGCAGATTCAGTGTCTGGTGACAACCTGATTCCAGGCTCATAGCTGGCCATTCCTGATTCAAAGTTGGCCATCTTTTTACTGTATCTTCACGCGACAAAAGGGATAAAGAAATTCTCCAGGGCATCTTTTATCCAATTCATGAGGGCTCTACCCTCATCACCTAATTACCTCCCCAAAAGTCCCACCTCCTGATACCATCACATTGGGGGATAGAATTTAATATATGAATTCTGAGGGACACAAACATTCCACTGATCACAGTGAACAGTGTCTGTGAATGACTTCATCCCCCAAGAAGGGAGGCTGGGTGTACAGGTGCCTCCCTGTGGGCCAGAGTAACGGGTGTCTATAATATAAGGTGCAAGTTATCACGTGGGGGCTTAGTTAAAATTCTGTTCCTGTGAAACTCCCCTAATAAAAGTGGCCAGATTATGGGCCGATCACATCATGTTTCAAGCCTTACTCAGATGACAGAAATACCAGTTTAACAAAGCAAACTGATCAGCCCCTTGGAATTTAGGACAATGTAATTTAACCTTCCTGTAAGATTGAAACCAAATTGGAAACACAGCGCCTCCAGGAGACTTCCTTGCAATGGCTCAGCCAGAAACGTTCTCTGCCATGGGACCAGAAGACAGGAAAGAAGCCCGAGGCTGAGGAGGAAGGACAAGTGTGGAATTATCTGAGTCCTACCCACTCTTTGTTTCTAGATTCCTAGAGTTTTTATCCTAAAAGCTGATACTTTTAAAAGTGCTTTTTGGGAACAGCAAAGCACTGGTGCCAGGAAAAACAATGACATCAGCCCGAAATCCTAGAGAAGCAGCCTTCAGGAAGACCTCAAGGACGCGCGAGGAGGTGACACTGCGCAGCTGAGGATGCACGGTCTGTTTCTGCTCTGCCCAGGCAGACAGTTCTAGATTCCTGAACACACACATGCCTGGGCTTCCCAGGTGGCGAGAGTGGTAAAGAACCCGCACGCCAATGCAGGAGAATTAAGAGACGCTGGTTCAATCCCTGTATCGGGAAGACCCCCTGGAGGAGGAAATGGCAACCCACTCCAGTATTCTTGCCTGGAAAATCCCATGGACAGAGAAGCCTGGGGGACTACAGTCCACGGGGTCACAAAGAGTCAGACACGACTAGACTTAGCACAGGACCCCTGACACAACAGCTGCTAAACCCGCAGTTCTTAAGTTGGGCGGGCAGGATTAGAATCCTTTAGGGGACTGGTTAAATAAGCAGACGTGCTGGCCCTCACCCTTCAGAGAGTTTCATTCAGTTGCTTTGAGTTGGGTCCCAGGAAAAACGCATTCTTATCACGTACCTTAGGAAATTCTGATTGGGAGTTCCACACTTTGAGAAAAACAACCCTGAATAATCACTTCACTTTTCTCTCACCTCTCCTTTCTAAACACCCTGAAAGCTGTACCTTCTAAGACACAAGTATAGCCATGTGGTTCCCACACTACCTAACAGCTTCCAGCTGAGAAGGATTGAGATCCAGGTGGCTGGCATGGGGCTGTGCCCACCCAAAGGAACAAGCACTCTTTCTTTGGATAGCGTGCCAAGTCACTTCAGTTGCATCTGACTCTTTGTGACCCCATGGACCATAGCCCACCAGGCTCCTCTGTACATGGGATTCTCCAAGCAAGAATACTGGAGTGGAGTATTCCTTCTCCAGGGAATCTTCTTGACCCAGGGATCAAACCCACTTCTCACATCTCCTGCATTGGCAAGCAGGTTCTTTACCGCTAGCGCCACCTGAAAAGCCCTTCTTTGGATAGAGGCATCTCCAAATGCAAGCCCTCTGCCCTTGTGCGTAGCTGGGTCAGCCCAGAGGGGGTATCTTTTCTCCTGATTTGTGCAAAAACACAATATAGGCTAGTGGCAGCTCCAAATCTGTTGTCCAATGTCTTGGACACTGCATCTTCCTCAGACCCCCAACAGCTAACAACCTCAACCTGTCATTGCTCTTGAAGGTGGAAACCAGAAATGGGATCGATGGCTCATCATTTTCCTTGTGCTTCACTAGCCAGCCAACAGCCAGCGAGGTCCTTCCTGAGACCTGATGATGCTGCGGCAGTGTCAGGCCGGGCAGTGGGTCAGCACCTCCCTGAGCGATCCCCACCAGCGTCTCTGCATGAATGAAGAGTGCACTATTGCCTCACTGTGTCTCTTTTCTGCAAGGACTCTGCCTCTCTGATTTCATCTGCAGATGACAGATTTCTCCTGGGCTTGGTGAGTATTAAATATGAAAGATGGCTCCGTGGGTATGGCTCCTGTACACGTATCCAGGTTACCTGGCTTTCCAAGGCAGCAGACTGCTGAATGGGATGGACGCCCAAGTGACCGACTACATTTCTACAAATTCTCTTTTCACTCTTCAATTCTCCCCCAACTTTAAAATTTTTCTGAACTGGATGAAAAGTTTATGACACCCTATGCCTGTCAAGGCAGACAAAGAGCAGGTCACTGGACATGCTGTGAACCTCAGATGCAACCTGGGTGAAGTGAAAGCTGTTAGCAGCTCCAGCTGCTAACAGTGAGGAAATACAATCTGGGCTGGGCTGGGAACTCTAGCTCTGCTACAACCTGGCTAATCGCTATGGGGCAGACAGACAAAGGACAGGTAAGCATTTGCAGCCTAGAGAGAAAAGACATCTGAAAATGATTGAAGAGTTCAGTAAAGACAGCTGGAATCTGAACCTACCTCTTTTTGTTCAGGGGACAGTTATGAGGTACCTCTTCCCATCATGTCACAAGCACTGATTGTCCTAGGTCCAGGGAGACCCAGGTCCCTCAAAGAGCTCACTCACAGAAGAGCGGGTGGTGTAGGTATGAACACATACTTACAAGAAAATGTGGTAGATAGCAAGAAAGAGAGAGGCACCACCAAGCACTGTGGGCGCCCAAGAAGGAAGGCACCAGCGGGTGACAGAAGTGCCCTGTGTGGAGCGTGGGGAAGAGCCAAGAGAGGAGCAAAGGCCAAGGTGCGCTGAGCTCACATCGCCAGGTAAGACAACGCACGGCCACGCCTGCCCACTAAAGCGCAGGGTGAAGGAAGGGAGTGGCTGGGGACAAGGCGAGCAGGCCACTGCGGCTGGTTGTAACCTCTGCATTATGGGCTAAAGGATCTGGAATTTCTCCAGGAGGACTCCTTGAAGGTTTTCATTGTTGCATTTTAAGTAAGGAAGTACCTAAGATCAAACCGATGTTCTTCTTTGCTTTTCAACTTGCTCATTTAAATGAACTAGTTGTGAAAAGTAATTTGTGCACATGTCAGCAAAATTCAAACTCTTCCAAGAGCAGTACAGAAGGCAAACCTCCTTTCTACCCACTACCACCAAACTCTGAGTCTTCATAACCCATGAGCAACCTCTCTCTCTAGTTCTGTGTGTATCTTATACCAGAAATATCATACACAAGTATATTCATAAAGGATCAGAGGGTATTGCTGGGCACAAATCCACTCAGCCCAGGGGACGAGTCCACTACACACTTGCCTGCCAAATTGCTCCCTTGCATGGGCTGGATATACCAGAGGGGGCATCTATTCCGAACTTGTTTAAAGGTCTTGCATGGGCTGACCAGGACTGTTTATACATGTGATACACATACACATGCACACACACACACAGAGGCACTCACTCATTCTCACATCTTTTATTTATGTACAAAGAACCATATTCTATGTTCACTGTATAGTACCTTCATTTTGGTATTTTGGTCACCTGATGCTAACAGCTGACTCATTGGAAAAGCCCCTGATGCTGGGAAAGATTGAGGGCAGAAGGAGAAGATGGTATCAGAGGATGAGACAGCTGGATGGCAACACCAATGCAACAGACATGAACTTAGGCAAACTCCGGGAGATGGTGAGGGACAGAGAGGCCTGGCGTGCTGCAGTCCACGGGGTTGCAGAGAGTCGGACACGACTGGGCCACTGAACAACAACACCCTCATTTACAGAGCACCACAGAGAGAAATCCACCTGGACATAAATAGGCTATGAGCATTCTTTAGTGCCTAGCATCCTTACGGTTGCCTATGAACGCTTACCTCAAAGCCGCTGAAATAAGAACCAGAAGGCAAAGGGCACTCACCCAGCTTCAGGACGTCACCAGCTGGACTTCAGTAGGCTCCATTCTCCAGCCACACTCCCTTGGCTTAGCTCCTGCCTCAGGGTCTGCCTTCAGGTCTTGTGGGAGCTCCAGGCGTTCCCCCAACTGCAGCTGCTCCAAGTCTCATATTCATCCTGTTTGGATAAGATTTTATTTTCCATGAAACAGTCCTAAGGCCAGGGAAACATGATGGACTGACAGGCTTCCACCAACTGGGTCTACCCCTAGAGATGGGACAGGGATCAACACCAAGCAATCATTAGAAGGGACAAAAAGGGATGGATTCTAGAATAAACCAGCAAATGGTCCTTACCAACTCCATCATCCAGTTACCATCATTCATTTCAATAGCTCTTACCAGTGGTCCTTCAACTTGTTTCTAGTATCTTGCCATTGTAAGCAATGCCACAATTGACATCCTCACACATATATCTTTGCATGTACAAGGATATCTACAGAATAAATTCCTGGAAGAGGAACTTTGAATCAAAGGGTGTCTGTTCTTATAACTCTGATAGACATGATCATATTGCCTTTCAAAGGGGCACCCATTCACACTCACAGCATCTCTGAGATGACTCATTTCCACATATATGGCCTGTGTGTTGTCAGCTTTCTTAGCTCTGTACTTAACAAAGTTCAGTTTGACAACCGTGTGGTTAATGGATAGGAAGGGGAATAAGAGTGAGATAAGAAAAGCAGTTACATAATTACAGTAATAAAAAGGAGAGATGATAAGGACTTGAGCCATGAGAACTGCCAAAGGTGTTTGAAAGTAGGAGCAGGATTAAAGTATGCGTCTTCCAGAATAATGTGGTAGTGGAAAATGTAGCATTGTGCTGAAAATTTCACACAGAGAAGACTTTGTTTTGACAAAAAGAATATAGAAAGGAAGGAAAAAAAGAAGAATGGGAGGGAAAGAGGGAGGGAGGAGAAAGGGAAAGAATGGGAAGGGAAGGAAAGGAAAATATTCTATTACTAAGACTTTTCCAGTTGGAAATAATAAATAAGCTAAGCACCTTATGTGCTTCCCTGGTGAGTCATGGTAAAGAACTTGCCTGTTAATGCAGGAGATGTGGGTTTGATCCCTGGGTCAGGAAGATCCCCTGGAGGAGGGCATGGGAACCCATTCCAGTATTCTTGCCTAGAAAACCCATGGACAGAGGAGCCTGGCAGGCTACAGTTCATGGGGTCACAAAGAGTTTGACATGACTTAGTGACTAGCCAACAACAACCAAAAGCCTTAACACAGACTCTACATTGAGAAGTTGGGTCAAACACACTCAGATCTCGAAAACAAACAAACCTAGAGACGAAATAATGTGTCATCATAGCACACGTTAACGCTCGAAAAGCACATTTTGTAGATTCTTAACAGTCTACAGTGTGAGACAATATGACAATACTGGTCTCATTGAAGCAGAATAAAGCGCTGAATCCTAAGGACTGCTGTTCCACTCTAGAAAAATCTTTCCTCTCTGGGTCCGTCCCTTGGCGGTGGTAGACAGGAGAGCTCTCAGCTGACACCAGGTCCTTTGTGCACCGTAGGCCCTGCAGCAAACGCTGGCGGTAGTCTAAGATCAACCCCTGACATCTTTCCCTGGCTTCGGAATGACTGTTAAAAAATCCTTGATTATGTTTAAAATCTTCTCATGAATATAACTGCATATGACTGCACTTTGCAACCGAGGCCCATAAAACCCTCTGTGTTGCTCACGTTTCTCCAAATGGCTAAAATTATTTCTCCACTGGGTGCAGTGACGAGGGAAAAGAAGTATTTCTTGGTCCAAATCCCCTGACGTTGTAGTTACCCACCCAGTCCCGCTTTTCTCACTGTCTGAACCAACCATCCTGTGATCTTTCTTTCCTATGAAATTCTTGAAGGAGAAAACAAAAAGGAGAACATTTTTGAAATAGTTACAAGCGTGGGGGAGAAGAAAGCAAACATATTTTTTGGAGGTTTAACGTGCCCATGGGAAAGAGGGTCAGATAAACAAGGTAGGGTGTGGTGAGGGGTTAGTCCTGGGTAGAACAGTCCAGGTCATATAATGCTATATCTGGTGAAAGTCCCTGGAGGAGGAACCAGGAAGTTTGCGGACCTGAACATCACAGCTAGAGTGGTTCACCAGGTACTTCGAAGCCACGTGGGCACCCACTGCACCCCTCGGAGCAGGGCCACATGCTTGAGCCCTGCTCAGGCTTGTATGCTTTGCAGCCACCTGCTCTCCACTCAGTGGGAACTCTCTCCAGCAAAAAGTCTGGATCTACCTTGGTTTCCCTTATTTCCTAGTGTAAGCATATAACTGGTGCCTTTTCCAGGATGGCAAAGAGCCCAGAGTCCAGAGAATTCCCTGAGCCCTCAGTGTAGCCTGGAGCCCCGGGTACTGACTGATCAGGGGCCAGTAGCCCCTGGTAGGAAGGAGGATCTCTAGGGAGGGGAAGGCTTTTCCCTCAAAGCCCTTACTGCAGCCAGGATGAAAAGCCAGCTCTGGAATGCCATGTCCCTGGTCCCACTCCTAGTCCCATCCCCTATTTCTGTCCAGCACTTTCGCAAGGATGCAAGGATGGGAAGCCCTGCCTCCTCTGTGATGCTCCCCCTTGACCTCAACCCACAAGAGGCTCTCGCTCAATCTTCAGTCAATCCCTGCTGTCCATAATCATCACTGCAGGAACTGTCTTATCAGCAAGTGTCCCCACTGGACACCCACAGGTCTCCCCGCCGCGGGCAGTGTGGTGCAGGGACACACGGGAGACACTCAGCCATTGAATCAGGCCCTGCTATTTCATCTTCCCACAATCCATTTCTGGAAAGAATCTGATGTTTCTTGGAGCTCAGAGTCTAGAGGGCGATAAATCTTCTATTTACTTTCAATCGAGTTACCCTGCAGGCCCCACAGAGTCCTACTCTGACTGTGACTAAGTTTCACCTCGCAGGCCCACAGAGTTGCGCTCTGCCGGTGACTAAGTTCCTGCTTCCTCAGGGCCCCTCCCTCCTTCCTTCCACCCTCTGCCTCTGCCCTCCCGCCCACCTGCCCCCACCATTAGCCTCCCCAGAGCCTGGAGCTATGAAGCCTCTGGAGCCTGCCCTTCATTCTGAAAAAAAAAAAAAAAAAAGCATGAATTCTTTTTCCAAATAGAACCTTCCTTAGGCAAACTTCTCTCTTGCTACTATTAAAACCCTTGCACAGTATAAGTCTGATGTATTTTTTGCTTTCAAAACCCCTTCCACCAAGGATAGGAGTGAGGTGGAATAAAGTGAGTGAAGAGACAGGCAGTTTTGCCTTAAAAAAGCAAATTTCTTCCTCTGGGAAATCACTTCAGATGCCTGAAAGAGTTAATGACATTCCCTAATGGCACCTGGTGTACCAGGAGGCGGCCCTCCGAGAGGTGGAGCCCACGGCTGGCCCCGTCTGGGCAGGGCAGGGACGTGATGTATAGCCTGTGCCCTCCTTGGCGCTGCAGGGGGAGGCAATTTGTAGACAGCCACTTGAACTCCATCAGAGCCAGTGAGTCCCTTGCCTAAATCACGTTTTCCCTTTCCTTACAAAGCTGTTTGCTCAGCGGGTTCAGTGAGGAAACCCCTGAGTAAACAGAGAGCGAGCCGCTGGCCCCAAGGTTTCTCCAGGGACGCAGCCCCAGGCGAAGCCCACTTCCAGTCTTCCTGCCGGCCCTCAGCCCATCGCAACTGTTGTCCCATCAAGTTGCTGCTTTCAACCCCATTTGCTTCAGCGTCTGAAGGGAAAGCTTACAGGAAGGTGTCGGGGAAATCTCGAGGCAGGCGGCTGCTGAAGGCACTGAAGCCCCAGGCCCCTCCCTGCCAGAGGGCCCACCCTCACCCCACCCACAGCAGCAGAACAATGGCTCCAGTGAAGCCAGGGGACTCCACAGGCTTCCAAGTTGGCTGGTTTTCAGCATCTGTGTGGTTCGGGGGGCCTTATCTTGGGTCTAGGGCTGGAGATGAGTAAGAAATAGCCGATGTGAGACCACAGAGGCGTGGATACAGTTGTTCCCCCCATTTCAGAGGTGGAAGCCTAAGGCTCAGAGGTTGATAGCTGAGGACTGACAGGACCAGAGGTCTAGTCCAAGGCTGTCCAGTTGGAAATCCCACATCTCAACCAGTACCCTTTATCCGTCGTGGGCTGGGACTGACTGGGGCCACGACCACAAAGCAGGCTCACCCTCTGGACAGGAAAGCCCTCGATGTACTGCCAAGCTCAAAGGCTGGCTCAAGAAATACGTGGGCTGCACCTCAGGAGGGGGGCCAAGGAAAGCGGGTTTTGGCAGTAGCAGAAGACTGCCCTTGGCCAGTATTATCATTGCTATTTGGTCCAGAAACTCAAGAAACAGTAGATCATCTCCACCACTTACTTACTGGTACAATCTTGAGCCATTTATCCAATTTCTGTGTGCCTCAATTTTCTCATCTGTAAAATGGGAATATTAAGAACCCCGACCTCATATGGTGGTTGTGAGGCTCAAGAGACTTAATGTGTGCAAAGCATCTAGAACAATGCCTGGCACCTGGCAAACGCTGCATATTACTGTTAATATCATTGTCATCATCATCCTCTTCATCACCATTAGCATCACCATTATCTTGGTCTGATACCTCCCCCAACTTCTCTCCAGGCAGAATCAAGCACTCCTGCCCATTACTCCCGGTCTTTAGTGACACCTTTATGGCAGTCCTCGTCACTTTGTATCAATGCCTCTAATCTGAGCAGGAATTTTGACTTTCCATCTCTGTATCTTCAGAGCCTTCTAGTGTTTGGCACATAATGGATATGCAGTAAACATGTGTCGAATGAACGAAAAACTGTGCTTGATTCTAAAACTAACTTTCAGATAAATCACAAAGGGTATCTGATTTTTATAAGATTTTAAAATATGCCTTAGATCATGCCTTAGAAATCAGAACATCATAATAAGGTAAGAAAATTGAAAGGGCTTTCAAGGGTGGCATGTCAGACACGCGTAAGACATTTTCACTGTTACAATCGTTCTATCAAATAAAAGAAACAAATCCCATTTAAGGCACTGAGTGTCCCTGATGCCCTAAAGGCCCCCTCCCTATTCAGCATTTGAGGACTCAGAAATAGGCAATCCAAGGAGTAACTACAAGAGTCTTGCCACAAACAAAAAACATTTCCAAGGAATCAGCATTTTGTGGAATATTTTTAAATGAACTTTCAAAGAGATTCCAAAAATAGATCTGTGAAATACTGACAGCACCTCCTTTGTGCCAGATACTAGAACGACACGTATAAGAAGACATGGTGTCTAGAAGGGGGAACAAACACGTGAATAGAAATTTTATGTATAGGAGTGATATGTAGAGGCAAGCCCAGCATGTTCAGAGAGTACAGAGGAGGGGACCAATTGGAGGCACTGGGGATTTTTAAATGGCTGTAGAGACTGACCTTGGAAAATGGATGCATTTTTAGGTTCTCTCCAGGGCAGCTGTGGTTCAGAAATACCAAGGACTGCTAAACACATTGCAGTACATTCTTAGAAGGTGACACTACCACCCTTACAACCCACATTTAAGGTACCAGCAAGAAAAGGCCCTCCTCCTGGACAGGGTCCTGGAGCTGCAGGCCAGCATGGAGCCCCAGGGTGGGGCGCTCCCTCCCACCACCAGCACGTAGTCATCTTTGCTCAAACAAAGCCTACGCTGTCCTACTGCTGAGGGCTTCCCTGCAGCCCACAAGCCCTCCCCACCCGGAGTCTACAAATTATAACTGAACGTTATCCAAGTCACCTTAAAAATGCTCACCACCGCCATGGGCCTGGGGAGGAGCTCCGTCCTATCATGCTCTGATGACTCCCTTCCTCAAGCCCAGGCCCGTGCGCCCACTAGTCATCCTGGGTGTGCTCCCGGTTTTCGAGGGGTGGCTACACCTTGCACTTGGATAATTATTTTTAAGTAAGTGAGGAGCAGTGAGAAGTGAGACAATAGTGCCTGCTCATGGTAGGTGAGAACGTTTCATTCACCCAGATTGTGCAGCTGGATTCTCCAGTCCAGAAAGATGCAGGAGAGTATAGATCAAGAGAGCTCTCAGGTTTGGAACTGAGTCACCCTCCTTCTTTTTTCTATATAAATTTATTTATTTTAATTGGAGGCTAATTACTTTACAATATTGTAGTGGTTTTGCCATACATTGACATGAATCCGCCACGGGTGTACATGCCAGATCAGGCTGCGGCTAGTCAATGTGGCTGCTGGGGCACGGCCTTCTCAGAGGGGATTGCCCATCCCTACAGGCGGAACTCTGGAGGTAGATGCTGGCCGGAGGTCTCTTAAGAGGATTACAAGTCAATCATCCCAGTCAGGCTCCTCAGTGTTCAGTAATTATCTTCAAGTGACCTTCCTTTCCCCTTGGAGGCTAGGTGGTCTGTGAAAGGCCTCTCCCCCAGGCCTCCAAACACCTGGCAATGCAGGTCCCAGGAAGAAACTCAAGGAAGAGGCTGGGCTGGGAGGAGAAGAAAAAGGAGGAGGAGGAGGAAGAGAAGGAGGTGGAGGAAGTCTTGGCACTTCCTGAGCTGGCTCTGGGCTGAGGACAGTGGCTGTAGAGAGTAGTACAGTCCTTTTGCTTACTGTGAAGTGCCCCCAAAGAAATTCCACACCATGGAGTGCTTGTTGAAGTGGGAAAGGCAGAGGAAGGACCTACCAGGAGGCAATAGCTGACAGGATAGAGCCTTGTGGCAGAGTCACCAGATTTATAAAATGGAAAAAGTGAGAATATCTCTAAAATAGAATCATTTACACTTTGAAATATTTGGTCAGTTCAGGTATTGGGTGATTTTTGCAAATCACAGGACTTTGAAATAATGATAATACATTGGCTTCTCTGTTATTAAGATATATGCTTATGGCATAAGTTGCAAAAACACATAAAACATAAAGAAATTATCAAAATCATCAGGAAGCTGGCCACCCAAGAATAGCCATGGCTAACATTTAATGTACCACCTCCTTATCCTTGTGAACTATACCTGCTTATCACCTAAGATTTTTGTATAAAAGTCATATAATATTGTTGATATAGATATTTTATTCTCTCACTAATATTTATTGATGGCTTATTGTATACTAAGGAATTCAAGAATGAGCAAATAGACAAGTTCCTGATCCTCATGGAGCTGACACTTCTCATGGAAAAACAGACAATAAATAAATAAATACGAAAATATGCCAGGTACCAGGAAGCAATAAGTGCCACAGAGAAACATAAGCCAGGAGAGGGGATAGAAAGGATGGGGTGGCAACGGGTGGGCTGAAAAGTGGGTGCTATTTTATATGGAGTAGCCAGGGATGATGTGGCTGACAAGATGAGAGTCAACCAGAGGCTGAAGAAAGTGAGGAGCAGCTATACAAGTATCTCAGGCAGAGCGAAGAGCAAATGCAACGTCCTAGGGCCGCAAACACTGGACAGGCAGGGAGAACAGGCCCGGGTCGAGGTAGTGGGGCAGAGCAGGGGCAGCTGGAACAGACAGGGTCAGGACAGGAGCTGAGTCGGGGGGAGTCAGAGTATGGAAAGCCTGCAGGCCACCGTATGTCCTATTTTGTCTTACTTACTGTGATAGTGGGGCTTCCCCAGTGGCTCGTATAGTGGAGTCCACCTGCAATTCAGAAGACCTGGGTTCAATCCCTGGGTTGGGAAGATCCCCTGGAGGAGGGACGGCAACCACTCCAGTATTCTTGCCTGGAGAATTCCATGGACAGAGGAGCCTGGCGGGCTACAGTCCATGGGGTCACAAAGAGTCAGACACAACTGAGTGACAAAGCACGCACGAATTGTGATAATAGGTGAATTCCCCAACTTCATATTTCCTTCAAAAACATAACTCTGTAATGACAATAAAATGACACCATGTGGACAACCATAATGTATTCAAATGATATATTTTGTGGTTATTTTGATTATTTTTATCTGTTATTAACAGTATGATGAATAACACATAAGCCTGGGAGACCTTTGATCAAGTTCATATGATAAATTCCTGGAAGTGTAATTAGTTAGAGAATATAAATATGTAAAAGGTTTTGTGTACACATTGCCAAATTTGCCCAGAAAGGGTCTGATAAGCTATAATTTTATGTGTAAGAATTTCCATTTCACTGCTGCATATGACAATTTTTTTAAATCTTTGGCAATTTGATAAATGAAGACCTGTATGACATTGTCACTTTAATGATCGTTTACTTGATCATTATCGAAGTTTTCACATGTTTATCTCAAGTTGTCTGATCAGGTCTTTAATCCATTTTTTTACTGTTTTTTCTTATTGATTTGAAAAGTTCTTGTATATAAAGCTTCTTATTTGTTGGAGTGTTTTTCTCAGTTCTTAGTTACCTTTTACGTTTGCTTATGGTCTTTCAGGGCTTCCCAGGGGGCACTGGTGGTAAAGAACCTGCCTGCCAATGCAGGAGACAAACCTAAGAGATGCAGGTTCAGTCCCTGGGTCTGGAAGATCCCCTGGAGGAAGGCATGGTAACCTACTCCAGTATTCTTGCCTGAAGAATCCCATGGACAGAGAAACCTGGCGGGTTATAGTTCATAGGGTCACAAAGAGTTGGACACGACTGTAGCGACTTAACATGCACACATGAATGGTCTTTTTTTCTTAAATTTTAAAATTCTTAGGTAATCTAATCTATCAGTGCTTCTTTTATAATTTCATCTTTTGCTTTCTCACTGCAAGACTGGTACGTGTTTATCTATATTTTCTTTATCTTAAAAATAATTTCCTTTAAAAAACTCAATCCTATCAATCCTATTATTTATGTGATAAATACATAACTTTTTTCTGCTTAGCCAACCAATTATCATCATATGACTACGAATTGAGCAGTGTAACCTTTCCTCACAAATATAAAGCATACATTTATAATGTACAAAATTCATATATATGTGTGTGAAAAGCTTACACAAATATCAGAGTTTGTATCTTATATCCATTAATTTGTAAGTCTTCTCTTGAAATATATATCACATTGATTTACATATTGTAGCATTTTAGTAATTTTGATGTTTGGTAGGAAAAGCATGGAACTTCCCTGGTAGCTCAGCTGCTAAAGAATCCACCTGCAATGCAGGAGACCCTGGTTTGATTCCTGGGTCGGGAAGATCCCCTGGAGAAGGAATAGGCTACCAACTCCAGTATTCTTGGCTTCTGTGGTGACTCAGATGGTAAAGAATCTGCTTGCAATGCAGAAGACCTGAGTTCAATCCCTGGGTTGGGAAGATCCCCTGGAGAAGGAAATGGCTACCCACTCCAGTATCCTGGCCTGGAGAATTCCATGGCCAGAAGAGCCTGGCAGACTACAGTGCATGGGGTTGCAAAGAGTTGGACATGACTGAGCAACTTTCACTTTACTTCACACACCCAGGAAGAAGGGGAAGACAGATATGGTGGACAGCTACCAATACCAGCCATGACGTGCCCCCTCAAGAAGAAGTTGTGACAAAAGAGGCTGATTAATTAAAAGGGATGTGTCCAATTACACAATGACCAGGTCTGGTGCACTTTGTCCCCAACCTCTCCCCATCCGACACATTACTGTCACTTTTATGATTGCAATGCAGTGGCATATTTGACCACTCCCTCTCCACTCAGAAGCAGATGGAAGATTTATAATGACCAAACCAAACTCATGAGAACATGCCACTGTTCTCTGCATTTGAAGACAAGGCCACCTTTGGTGCTGTACTCACATAACTGCAGGCTATAGCTTTCAGCATCAACACTGACACATTTATTCAAGATAAATCTTTCTCTTGGTGGACAGCCAGGCTCGTCTGTCTGCCACTGTGCCTCCCATCTACGCCACACAATGTGAAAAAGGCCTGTGGCAGGAATGGCCAGTTGTTCACCACTATCTAATCTCCCTTCCTAATTATCAGATGATAATTAACCTGGTACTGGCCATCAGAACAAGACTGCACACTTCCCATCTTCCTTTGCTGCTACATGTGACCAAGGTACTAGGTTCTGGCTAAAGGGATGTGAGCAGAGGGGAATGTACAGCTTCCCAATCGTGCCCTTAAACAGAAGGAGCATGCCTTCTTTTCCTCCTCCTCCCTTCCTCCTGCTTAAAATGTGGATGTGCGGCTAAGACAGCACTCCGGGGATGGTAGAGCAAAGAGCAGAAAAACCCTCAGTCTCTGACACAGTTTGGGGAATTCATTCCCTCATTCCCTCCCAGCATCTGTGTGTAGAGCACCTGCCCTGAGCCCAGCATGGGGACGGGCTTTAGAGACATAACAATGAACGAGGTAAGGGTTCCATCCCTGAAGTAAGTTTGGAGCAGACTGGTCACATTAAGCAGTACATAAGCGTGAGCTGGTGAAGAAACTCAGAGAGAGCTAAGAAATTCTCCTCCAAGTAGTTGATATCAAGTGAGAGACCCATACCCAGCTCTCTCAGGGTCTGTAAACAGGTGCACACTATGCCAACTCCACAAGCATAGAGGTGGCTCTGGGAAAGAAGTCCTAGGATGATAACTTGTTTCTATATCCTCCTGTCTTGGCTTTCATATGAGGGTCACAAAGTTTAGAGACCCTGCCAGAATGCAGTGATACAGACTGTGCTTTAACAGTTTAAAGCTGGCTTCCCAGGTGGTGCAATGATAAAGAATCCACCGGCTAAGCAGGAGATGCCAGGGATGCGGGCTTGATCCCTCGGTCAGGAAGATCCCCTGGAGCAGGAAATGGCAACCCACTCCAGTATTCTTGCCTGGGAAATCCCATGGACCAAGGAACCTGGTGAGCTACAGTCCGTAAGGTCACAACTGAGTGACTGAGCACACACACAAAGCAAGAATGACTTTAACTGACCCCCAAGAGCACCCCCCTCCCCTCCCCCAACAGTCCCTACCCCCACACCTCTGGTGGCTGCTGTTCTTTCATTCAAACTGCTGGGCTGTGAATCAGCCTCATCTCCCACAGCCTCTCACCCGACCTTGCTCCAATCAAACTCAACCTCTGGTTGTGTCCTAAACACACCTTTTGCTTTTCAGCTTGTGGGCTTTTGTTCAAACTGTCCCTGCCCCTAGAAAGCCCTTCCCCAGGTTGTCTGATGGAATTTCAAATATCATGAGGATTTTTTGATCCCCCGAGCAGAAAGTGTTCACATACATACACCTGGACGCTTAAGAGTCTCCTTGTTCCCACCAGACTGTAAGCTCCTCAGACCAGAGGCTGTGTCTCTGTGTCTAACTCATCCTGATGCCCTTGGTGCAAAGCTTAGCATGTGGAAGGGGCTTAACACACATCCGTTGGATTTTATTATGCTGAATTATATCTCTCAGGGGCATGATAACAGAGCAAAATGGCACAAAAGGAAGAGCCGGGGCATGGAGACAATGGGCTCACCTTGACAGTGTAACACTGGTTTCCTCGTAGGTAAAAGTGGGATAATAACAAAACACCAGTCTGCTGCAGGGGAAAAGAGTGGATATCTGTAGACAGAGATTTCCTTTGAAGTGAGTGACGTCAACGTTGCATATATCCCTTCTGACACACTCCACAGCACAGCCGTCCACAGCTCTCTTGCTAGAAAAGAAAAATGCAGATGCTGGTGGACAGCTAGCCATCTCTGCCACATAAACAAACTATAAAGGAAATGAATGATAACATTTAACTACATTAACTTAAAAATTCTCTTCAACAAAGTCAACAAAAAGGTTTAAAAGGTGAGCATCAGGCAGGAGGAAAATGTTAGCAACATATATAATTGACAAAAATTAGTATCTAGAATCTATGAATTCTTTCAAATCAATAAGAAAAAGAAAAAACAACAGAAAAGTTGTAACGGAAAAGGCAAAAGATGTAAACAAGCAGTCCTCAGAAGAAACTCAAGTGACCAATACACATGTGAGAAAAATAATCAGCCTCGTGAATAATTGCTATTGTTGTTGTTTAGTCACTAAGTCCTATCCAACTCTTTAGGACCCCATCAACTGCAGCACATCAGGCTTCCCTGTCCTTCAACATCTCTTGGAGCTTGCTCTAACTCATGTCCATTGAATTGGTGATGCCATCCAACCATCTTATCCTTTGTCACCCCCTTCTCCTCCTGCCTTCATCTTTCCCAGCGTTAGGGTCTTTTCCAATGAGTCAGCTCTTCACAACAGCTGGCCAAAGTACTGGAGCTTCAGCTTCAGCATCAGTTCCTCCAATGAATATTTAGGGTTGATTTCCTTTAGGATTGACCAGTTTGATCTCCTTGCTGTCCAAGTGACTCTCAAGAGTCTTCTCCAGCACCACAATTCAAGAGCATCAGTAATTACGGAAAGGCAAATTAAAACCACAGATACCATTTCACAACCATCAGCTTTGCAGAAATTTTTAATCTGCAACACTAGAATACAGAGCAAGGGAACTCAATCACTACTGGAAGTTGTATAAATTAGTGCAGCTGTTTTAGAGAATTTGATGCTATTGAGAAAAGTCAAAGTGCACATATCACATGACCTAACCATTCCACCTTTAGACTGGTATGCTGGAAAAACTCTTGCATCTGGGCACAAGGAGACTGTGCAAGGACATTCATAACATTGTGTGCAATAGCAAAATTAAAGTATTACAAGCAACCTGAATATTCATAAACTGGAAAAAAGAATAAACAAACTGTGATGTGTTAACACAGTGGAACACTTTATAGTCACTAACAATAATTAGAGACACACAGATTAATATAGATGGACCTCACAAATATAACTCTGAACAAAAAGAGGAGGTTGCCAAAGAATCACATAGGATGATGCTACGCATAAAGCTTGAGACTATGTCCAACAACTCCATATTTTGTTTAGGGATACACAAATTTGTGGTGGAAATAGAAAAGAATGCCTGGAAGGATGAACACAAAATTCAGAATGCTAGTTTCCTAAGGGCAGTGGGAAAGGGCTTTCTTGGTGGCTCAGTGGTAAAGAATCCGCCTGCTAATGCAGGAGATGTGGGTTCAATCCCTGGGTCGGGAAGATCCCCTAGAGGAGGAAATGGCAACCCACTCCAGTATTCTGGCCTGGAAAATCCATAAACAGAGGAGCCTGGTGGGCTACAGTCCGTGAAGTTGCAAAAACTGAGTGAGGAAACAACAACAAAGGACAGTGAGACAGGGAAGGAGGAAGATACGGTCAGGGTGAGTGCTTGGGGGATGTCAACTGAATTGATTATAGTTTATTTCTTGAAAAGGGAGGGAGGTAGGTACACAGGTACATTTTAATCCTTTTTTTTACATTTAATCCATTTTTAATCCTCTTTATATGTCTAAAAATATTTCACAATAAATTTACATCCTGTTTTAAGAGAAGGGATTAGTAGCATATGGACACAAGACAGTCGCAATGACCCTGGCCTCCTGGTAGTCACATCCTTGTGCAGCGACCTCCCTTAAGTGATGATGTGTGTCTTCTGACGCTAGGTTGTAACAGACTTTGGAGCTCCTGCCTTGTTCTCTTGCACCACCTCCTCTAGGTAAGCTGTCTGCCATGCCAGAAGGTACTCATGTAGCTCTGTGCAGAGGCACACAGGGAGAGGAACTTCCCACCAGCAACTTGCACCACCTTGCCAGCCACGTGTTTGAGCCACTTGGGAGTCCGACCTTCCAGCCTCAGTCAAGGACTGCAGCCCAGGTGACATCCGACTGCAGCCATGAGAGACCTGGAGCCAGGAGCCCCCAGCCAGCTGCTCTGAACTCCATACCCACAGACACTATGGGAAGAAATAAATGATGCTTGTATTCAAGCTCTATGGTTTGGGGTGATCTGTTATGCAGCCATAGATAACTACTGCGGGGTTGTATTGAGTGAGCACCAGGTTCCTTCAGACGTAGGCTTCTTGGATTCCTCCCACCCCTAACTCCATTCATCCAATCACTCAATCACTCAACTACTGTGGAGAAGAAATTTCAAAAGCCTTAGGATCACTTCTAACTCTCTTGGGGATCCAGTCCTGAGCTAGAAACACTCCCAAGAGTTAATAATTCAGATTTAGTAATTTTTAGTTTTACCTCGAAGAGATTCAGTGCATGAAAGAGATCTCCCATCCTTAACTTAATGCCATTGTAGAAAGCACAAGAAGAGTCTCCAGAGGGAGAGGGTCTTGTGCTTTAACATGAGGTTATATGTCTCCAAGGGGGCATCCCAGGGGGCTCAGTCATAAAGAATCTGCCTGCCAATGCAGGAGACTTAAGAAATGCGGGTTCAATCCCTGGGTCAGGAGGATCTCCTGAAGAAGGAAATGGCTACCCACTCCAGTATTCTTGCCTGGAGAACCCCATGGACAGAGGAACCTGGAGGGCTACAGTCCATGGGGTCGAAAAGAGTTAGACACTACTGAAGCGACTTGGCACAGCATGGCACATGTTTCCATAAGCATAGATTCTGGGACTGTAGTTGCTATGAAGTAGTAAAGTGCTGGACTGTATGTTTTAGCATACATATCCCCCTGAAAAGACTTCTTCCACTTGCCACAAATTTACTAGCTACTACATTTTTACTTCTCCGTCTGAACCACACGAACTACTTCTGATCACTTGCCAAATCAGTGGGGTCTAGAAAACATGAAGACTGACCCATAGCCAAATACACTTAAGAATCAGCCTATCAGCAAAGACACGTCCCACAAAAATAGAACATGAACAAAATCTGAAAGAGGCTAGTTGTGGGCAAGTGCAGGTATGTGCCAGCTCTGTGACCGCAGTTAAACATGAAGTGCATCCCCATGGGTGGATCCTGACGTGACACTGTGGGGAAAGAAACACAGCCTGCTGGGCTTAGAAAAAAAGCTCAACTGCCAGCAGTGCTCCTTCTCAGTGCACTGTCTCTCCTTAAAGGTGCTTTGCAATTTTGCATTTACTTGGTATGATGAAAAGTCACTGACCTGGAGTGAGAAGACCTGGGCAGGGGGAGGCTATAATTTGGGCTTCTTTTGTAGACTCCAGCTAACATAAAGACAACTTTACTGAAAGGAACCCAAAGTAACTCACAGGATGGAAAGAAGAGCTCAACAGCCAAGCTTTGAGCCATCCTGGGATCAGGTAACAAGAAGCCACCGCCCTTCTCTTTACATGGTTTCAACAACTTCTTCCCCCAGCCCAAGAGATTCAACTGTCCAACAAAAAGAGTCCAGAAGCCCAGCTATAGCTATATGCTCAACCCTGGCAGTGAGGGATGAAAGGGATTGGAAGGATGGGGCAGTGTTGTGACTGACAGCCGCACCAGAATGCAATTATTAAGGAAAAGTCAGTTTCCTAGAGAAAGGGATGCTGGGCTGGCCAGCAAGAGCTATCCAGTCACTGTCTAGCCTTATATGCTCACAGGTCATGCACCTATGAGAGTTGCTTTTAAATCTCTGCAAATATTAAGTTCTTGCTCATCATCTCTTCTTGGATGTAGAAGCAAGAGCCTTTCCTTCTGACATCCCTGCCCCTCAGAGGCCTGGAAGGAGCTACAGCAACCCCGGGGGCACTAGATCCCGCAGGTCCAGAGCTATGAGCCCCAGTCACAGCTGTCATCAAGCAGGGAAACCAGTCAGTTGCTCCCAGAAGAGTCGTCTGAACCAATAATCTGAGGTTTAGAATGCAACTGCTTGGCCTTTATGGGTGGGGTGTCTCTATAGTGACCACTTGTGTCTCCCTCATCATCTCTGAGACCCTCTCCTGTATGGAGCACCGGCAGTGTAAGGCAGGATGATACAGTTTCCAGCCCTGCCTGCAGCTCAGGCTGTGCTGCCAAGGCAAGTTAAAAAAAAACAAAAACAAAAACAGCCAAAAGAGTTATAAAAAATCATAGCAAACCTTTCATCAGGTCACGTGGTGCAGACCGCTTTTCCCTTTCACTCCAAATGCTGTTTCCAGAGAGCTGGCAGACTGACAGACCTCTCTCTCCCACTCGCCTACCTCCCCCATCCCCTTTGAGGTCCTCAATTTGTAATTTTTTCTTTTTTCTGGTTCTCTCCTCCTCACTGGCTCCATTTCTTCTCAATCACAAATAGAATGTTGGCAAATAGAGATGAGGAGGAATCAGCATTTTGGAGACAGGGTGGGGAGAAGTGGGAGGTTGCAAAGAAAGCCAAACGCAGCCTTGAACAGCCTTGTGGAATCTTCTCTCATCCCTCATCTCAGACATGATCACTGGGGAACTGAGAACAATGAAGAACTACGAAGAGTGGTGACCAGGTGGGGTTATAGCTCCACCTAGGAGTTCCCTTTCGGACCCCCCCACCACCACCACCACCACACACAGGAACACAGGTGCACTCCAATGCTCACCCTGCTACCACAGACCTGTTCAGTGACCTTCCCTCCTCCTCTGGGTCCTGGAGGGAGAATTTTCTTTGTTCCTGATCCTTAAAATGGTAATGATTTTCCTTTTCATCCCTGAAACTTGCAATGTCGCCATGGGAGACTAATTCATCAGTGTTAGTAATCCTCAGATGAAAGGTACTTTACACGTGTGAAAGAACGAGCTTTAATTTCGTCTCTCGGGTATATGGTGAGGATTAATTAGTTAATCTTAGCAAAGTGCTATAATTGGCAGAAGGAATTACCAAAACCCTGGGGAAGGAGTAGCTTCAACTGTAGTCACTTCAAACTGCTCTGCTGCAAACAGCAGCTGAGGCAGGGGTTCTGGTCTCTCAGATGTCACAGACTGTCTCATTTTCCAGCAACGCTCTAGACTATACGTGCCTGGTCAGGGGTGAAAAGGTGAAAATAACTTTGGGAGCAGGGGTGAGGGGAGACACTGATGTACAGAGAAAAGTCAGGGCCTGAATCAGTCTCTGATTCTCTTCTCACCATTGACCCTCACCTGAGCCCGCGAGCGTATCTGTGTGAAATGGGGCAAGTGGGGCCTGACCCAGCACAGAGCTGCCCTCAGGAGGACAAGGAAGGCTCCCCGGCTCAGGACATGCAGCAGACAGATCCTGAACCCCTCCCCATGTTCTCATTTGTAAGATTAAGAGAGTGAGCCGATGTCTAGGTACTGTAGACAGCACCACATGTACACAGCAAGAGCCTGTGCCTATCCAGCACTTAGGGCGTGACAGCCATTCTCCTGTGCCTTCACTCCTTTTAACTCAGCGATCATGGCAGCCCATAAAGCTAAGAGGTTATTTTCCCCACCTTTCAGAGGTGGTAATGATTATGTTTGAAGTCAGGTGGTCAGGTCCTACAGCCCACACTTTTTTAAAAAACTTTTTTCTGTATATTGGAGTAAAGCTGACGAATGATGTTGTGTTAGTTTCAACTGTAGACAGAGTGATTCAGTTATACATACACATGTATCTATTCCTAAAGGAAATCAGTCCTGAACATTCATTGGAAGGACTGATGCTGAAGCTGAAGCTCCAATACTTTGGCCACCTGATGTGAAGAGTGGATTCGCTTGAAAAGACCCTGATGCTGGGAAAGATTAAAGGCAGGAGGAGAAGGGGATGGCAGAAGTGAGATGGTTGGATGGCTTCATCAACTCGATGGACATGAGTCTGAGCATGCTCCGGGAGTTGGTAATGGACAGGGAAGCCTGGCATGCTGCAGTCGATGGGGTCGTAAAGAGTCGGACCTGACTGAGCAACTGAACTGAACTGAAATGATTCATTTTTAAATTCTTTTTCTTCTAATATTCATTTTAAATATTCTTTAAATACAGAATATCGAGCAGAGTTCCCTGTGCTATACAGTAGGTCCTTGTTGATTATCTATCTATTTTAAATATAGCAGTGTATACATGTCAACCCCAAACTCCCTAACTATCCCTTCCCCCAACCTTTCCCCTCTGGTAACCAGAAGGTTTTTCTTTAAGACTGTAAGTTTGTTTCTATTTTGTAAATAAGTTCATTTGTATTATTTTTTTTTTAGATTCCACATTTGATATTTCTCTTTCTTTATCTGACACTTCACTCAATAATAGCATGTTGCTGCAAATGGCATTATCCCATTCTTTTTAATGACTAAGATGGCTGGATGGCATCACCGACTCGATGGACATGTGTTTGAGTAAACTCCGGCAGTTTGTGATGGACAGGGAGGCCTGGAGTGCTGCGATTCATGGGGTTGCAAAGAGTCGGACACAACTGAGCGACTGAACTGAACTGAACTGATTCCATTGTACACAGACACCACATCTTCTTTATCCATTCTTCTGTCAAAGGACATTTAGGTTACTTCTGTGTCTTGACTCTTGTAAACAGTGCTACAGTGAACACTGGGATACTTGCATCCTTTCAGACCATGTTTTTCTCCAGGTTTATGCCCAGGAGCTACAACCCACATTTTTAACTATTACATTATGCTGCCTCCTTACTTACAGATATTCATATATTTATTTGGTTGTGCTGGGTCTTAGCTGTGGCATGTGGGATCTAGTTCCCTGACTAGGGATTGAACCCAGGCTCCCTGCATTGGGAATGCAGAGTCTTAGCCACTGGACCACCAGGGAAATCCCCATGCTGCCTCCTTAAGGAAAAATCTCTTCACGAATCTCTCTGTTCACGAAGAACCCAGAATGAGGGGGAAATATTCTAAAAGTACCAAATGTGAAACTCTTGGAGGCTCTCCACAATTTAAGCCTAAACTCACAGAAAGAAACAGCACTGTTATTCTTCCAGGTGTCTGAACTACTGTAGCACATAAAAAGGAGATTGGGAGTACAACAGCTATCTCCTCTGAGCTTTTAACAGTCTTAAAGTGAGTTACATGTTGCCTTTTAAACCTAGATTGTATCCTTAAACTAAAATAACAGTTGTTTAGACGACATCGATGCTTTTGGCAGTCTCTTAGCAAAGCTGGCCAATTATGTGAACCCAAAACACTAAGCTTATCTGGTTTGCAAAAGCCATTTGGAGACTTAAGTGCACTGATATGAGTAGCTTTTCAAGGGAATCTGAAAAAGAAATCTAAGCACAAGACTTTTTATCTGCTCTTGTCTGGCTCCCCATTCTAATACATCAATCAGTCAATGAACAGTTGATATTCGCATGGTGCACTGGGTAGATATGAGGTCCATGGTTATGCCCCCAAACAGCATGTCAGTACCTGACTTTTATTTGCTCTCTTTTTCTCAGTCCAGTTTCTTCTAAAACAAGCAGCGCATTTAATAAGCAAACTCTTAGGTGAATTTCTTGCATTTATACTCACTCATGAGAAAGCCTACATTTTGGCTGTCCTAGGTCAGCGAGTCGGAAGCCAGTGAGGTGTAAGGATTCTCTGTGCTGTGCTGTGCTTAGTCACTCAGTCTCGTCCAACTCTTTGTGACCACATAGACTATAGCCCACCAGGCTCCTCTGTCCATGGGGATTCTCCAGGCAAGAATACTGGAAGGAGTCTCTGGGCTTTGTTAAATCTGATTCTGACTCTGTAGGTCTGGGGTGGGGCTGAGGTCCTGCATCTGTAATAATTCCTAGGTGACACTGATGCTGCTGGTCCCCTACTCAGATTGAGAATCTACCTCTTATACCTCAGTGAATGGACAAGAGCAGCAGCTTTGGTGACAAGCCAATCTGACTAGGAGTCATCAGAGGTGGTGCCTTTGTAGCATATTTCAAGGACTCTGCTTGGAAATGACCTTCCATTTCCAAAACAGGGGGAAAAAAGCCTGCCACCCAAAGTAAGTTCCTCCTTCAAGTTCTTAATGTAGATGAAGAGAGAGATCAATTTATTCCAGGTTTTGGTGAGGATAGGCACTGAGGGTACTATGGGGTGTTGGGGACACCATGAGGGTAGCTAAGGGATGCAGAAATGGGGAGGGACCAGGAATGATGGAGGGAAGGCTGGACCTGGGGATCAGAGGAGATGCCACAGGTGTACCGTGCCTTCCACCAGTGATGGAGGATCCTGATGAAGGGCAGGTTGGCCTTGGGCTTACAGTCCTGCCCAACTTTCCTGCACATGTAGCTTCAATAAGGGGTTTTCCTGATATAGAAAGAGAACCAAAGCTTAGAGCTGGAGACTGCATGAAGCTTCTGATAAGAAGGAGAAAGCAGCAGCCGGTGACTTCAGGGGGAGGAGGGGATCTGATAATACAGCACTTAAGAACACAGGCCCTGGATCCAGGTGAGCTGGGTTCAAATCCTGCCCCAGTCACCCACCAACTATATGTCTTGGGGCTTTGCTTCCTTGCTGGTCAAACAAGATGTGAAGAAATTAAGAATTTACTCCAATATCCACTCCCATCTTCTTCCTTAGAACTCAAATATTTACATTGCTGACTGTGAAACAGTAAGATTAGATTTCTCAGCCTCCCTTGCAGCTAGATACAAACATGTAACTAAATTCTAACCAATGAAATATAAGCAGAAGTATTGTTTGGATTTCTAAGAATAAGAAAAGGTGGTCCCTTCACTCTCCTTTCCTGCTTCTTGCTACCTGAAACAGAGATGTGATGATTGGAGCTATTGAGGTAAACATGAAACTATAAGCTCCATATGGTGGAACAGAAAGATAGATCACTCTCATGACACCATGGAGCCACCATGTCAGTAGCAGCCCAGCCTACTTCTAAGTATTTTATTTTTTTTTACATAGGAGAAAAATTAACTTCTATCTTATTTAAGCCATTATTGTTTAGGATATTTCTGCATAAGCAGCTGAACTTAATATTAACTGATACAAAGATAAGATTAGCAACTACCTCACCCTGTGTTTGTGAGAACTAAATGAGAGAATCTGCATAAAATTCTTAGCACAATTCCAAGCATGCAGTAAGTCTCAGTAATTGTTTGTTATTATTATTTAGTGATTGAGAGAGGCAGAGCTTAGAATGATAGCTCAGAGCTAACTTGACTAGGGACTCAGTCACCAACCAGGCCCCAAAATTTTAAAATGGGACGACTGAGACCCAGAGAGGCAGAGGCTGTTGAACAGCACACCCAGCCTGAAAGAGGCAGCCCAAGCTCCTCACGTCCATGTGTGCAAAGCCTTTCTTAAAGCTGAGGAGTGGCTGAGAGAGGATGAATCAAGTCACAAGGTGACCCCTAAATAATGGAAACACAAATGTCCTGAGGGGAGCTAAACATTTAATTCTGAGGCTTCCATTCAAACAAAATCACTCTACATTTGATTATTTACTTAACTACCAGGAAATAGTGGGGAGGGGGAGGAGAGGATGAATAAGGAGATCAGGTTTGGCTTCATAATGGACTGTGCAGTGTTTGTGTCTGGAAGCCTGCCAGGTCCATCAACTGCTGCTGAGGACGGAGGCCTGAGATACTGGTTATGAGGGAAGTGGGCTTCTTTGATATCTCTTCCTCGGCTGGCCCCTGCCCTGCACCCAGGAAGAAATACTCCCTCGGTGCTCTAAAGAGTCCCCTCCTGGGCTGTCTGATGCCAGAGGCCTATGACTGCTCACTCACTTATCTTCCCAACTCTGACCCACAGAATCCCTTACCTGCCTTAAACTCACAAGGCAGCCTTGGTCTGTTTGATGCTCCTCAGAGACAGGACTTGGTCTGCTTTCCTTGGGTCTGTAGCAAGACCAATAGCAATCTCCATCCAAACAGTCACACGTGCCACTAAAATGCTGGCTCCAGTAGCTCAAGGAAGTGCCACAATAAGTTACCCAGAAAGCCTCCTGGACTAGAATGACAAATGGTTGCTTTTCATGTGCCATCTGCTTACTTGCTACCAGTTTCCTGGAGAGCTGTGTTGAGAAGGATTCTGAAGCTCAGCGGGAAGAAATTCTGCAGTGTACTAGCATTGCCATGGGCCTGGCAAGAGATAAAATCATGGGTTCCTACGTTTGCCATCCTCAGCCTAGATTTCAGATGAGCAAGAGGTGTGTTAGACCATCAACCTGAAACTAGTTCACCACCCATCTGTGTCTTAGAGGCACTATGGAGCTCCCGCCTGCGGCTTGTAAACACATCCCGACTCCCTCCTCACAGACACAGCTTACATAAAGAATCATTTCAAATTGCCTTCATTTTTGCCATTTTGGCCTTTGAAAGGACTTAATCAGCAGAATTCATAGAATGGTATATGGTTGGGTGTTTACTCTGAACAACTAAAGCATAACTGGGTGCACGTTCTCTTCTCTGGAAATCCCCATTCTCCATGTTTGGGGATGGGCTCCTGGCAGGTGCTCAGCCACATCATCTCGTCCACAGCAAGAGCCAGGGAGCAGGGAAACCCCAGTTCCCTGGGGATGGTCAAAATAGAGCTGTTATCACAGCAGAGTCCAAAGAGATGAAAGGCAAGAGGGGCTGCTAGAACTTGGAAGCAGAGAATCATGCTGAGAAGGTAAACTTAAGATAACCTGTGATTGCTGGCCAAGAGACTGGCCAACCCAAGGCATTTCCCAAGTTAGGAGCCCAGGGAAGAAGCATACTGATCTCATTCTCCTTTCTTCCTCTGATTTTCTGGCAGGATACACCATGGGCCAAACCCAACTGGAAATCAAGAGAACAGGAACCCATTGATTCAGTCCCTAGAGTCCATCATAGTTCACAGAAGCAGAGAACAGAGTGGGAAGGGTAGAAAGCCGACTGGAGAGGCAAATGGGAATGACCTAGCACAGGCCTAGAACTCCTGCCCTGGTCCCCCTTCCGCCTGAGATCTGGGAAATCGGTGATTTCTGGGACTTGCTGAATTTTTCCAGTTTCCTCCCAGTATAGCATTTTTTCTGCTTAAGCTAACTAGACTTGGTTTCTGACATTTGTCACCCAAAGAATCTTCCTTATCATGCCCAGTCTGTGTGAGAACGACCATATGTAGACAGTCAAACCCCAGTGAAATCCACTAGTGCTCAGCCACACCAAGGCAGCCCCAGCTCACACTCAGAGCTGTCTCTTCATGCCAGTCACCAGCATTTTAGGATATGATTGATCTGGTATTTCCTAAATAATAATTTGTTGAAAAAAAGTGATTGTGCATAGTTATCAATAATAAAATGATAAAGCTGAGTATATCCCCCAAAACTCAAGTGTGTTATAATGAATTACATATATGATCATGTATATTCTATCCTAAGTTTAGATACTGAGTTATTACTTGATCAACAATTCCAAGGATTTTTCCCTTGAGAGAGGGGACCATTGAATCCATCCTGTCTAGCACCCACAAAATTTTGACTAAGATACTTATATGAATTTTTTTAAATAGTCTACAAGTAGGAGATAATATTAGAAAGGAAGAAAATTTGCACTAATCACTCAAAAAAAAAGAAAAAAAAACAGTCAACTTTGTATGAATAAAATTTACTCTGCAAGTGATTTTCAACAAGAACTTTGTTTAGGCACTATTGTGGGCTTGGGTATTTCAAAAAAAATTCATATGGTAAAATGAAAATTCATATGTTGAATTCCAAATCCCTAGAACCTCAGAATATGACCTTATTTGAAAATAGGGTATTTAAGGAAGCAAGTTACAATGAGGTCATTAGGGTGGGCCCAAATCCAGTATGGCTGAAGTTCTTATAAGAAAAGGAAATCTGGATACAGACACACACAGAAGAAGACCATCTGCAAACACAGAGAGAAGATGGTCATCTACAAGCCAAGGAGAGAGGCCGGGAGCAGATCCTGCCCTCAAGGCCCTTAGAAGATATCCAAATTTGATCTTGGACTTCTAGCCTCCAGAACTGTGAGAAAATAGGTTTCTATTGTTTAAGCCAACCAGTCTGTGGTATTTTGTTACGGCACCCTGACAAACAAATACAGGCACCATAACAACAACAGCAAACACTTGCACAGGGGTTGTTAAACACCAGGCACTGCTTTCAATATGACATATATTGACTCATTCAATCTTCACAGCTTCTGGAGATAAGCATCACGTTTATCATTTCTATTTTATAGATGAGGAAACTGAGGCATGAAGAGGTTCAGTAACTTGTCTAATGTCACACATGAAACAAATAGGAGAATTTGGATGAGAAAACTCACTCTAAATTCAAACTCTGGACCCAAAATCTGTGCTTGTAACCTCTATACCCTACTGCCTCTTGGGTGCAGAACTTCAAGATTCCCTCTCCTACCCCAACTCCTAAACTGCTACTAGCTAGACCACACTAAAAGTCAGATCATACAGGTGCATCCATACTCAAGTACTCAAGCCCCTTTGATGGGGACTTCCCTGCTGGTCCAGTGGCCAAGACTCTACACTCCCAATGCAGGGGGCCCCAGTTCAAACCTGGTCCCTGGGAACTTTGTTCCCTGGTCAGGGAACAAGATCTCACATGCTGCAACTAAGAGTCTGCATGTCACAACTAAGAGTTCGAATGCTGCAACTAAAAAGATGCCATGTTCTGCAACTAAAGATCCTGCATGCTGCAATTAAGAACCAGTGCAACCAAGTAAAAAAATAAATATATATTTTTGAAATTTTAAGTCCCTTTGATGAATCTGATACCCTCAGAGACATTGAAACGAAATTGTCATGGATTAAATTTTGTGTTCCCCCAAATTCATAAGTTGAAATTCTAATCCCCATGTGAGGGTATTATGAGGTGGGGCCCTGAGAGATGAAGCCCTCATGAATGGGCTTATACCATTATAAGAAGAAACACAAGAGAGATGACTTTTCTCTTGGCCATGTGAGGATATAAAAAGAAGATGCTCCTCTGCAAACCAAGAAGAGTGTCCTCATGGATACTGGATCTGCTACCACCTTATTCTTGGACTTCCCAGCCTACAGAACCATGAGAAATAAATGTTTGCGGCTTAAGCCACCAGTTTATGATACTCTGTATATAGCAGGCCAAACTGAGACACAGTCTTAAAAATTACTGGGGATAAGACATGGGAGACGGAACCAACCTTATCCCACAACTGAGGCATGCAGTTCAGTTCAACATAATCTGATGGGGGCGATATAGTATGCTTCCCCAAATGCTTATGGATCATGCTGGAACCTTTGCCCATTAAAGTCCTGTCGGATCTACTTACTTATCCAGGGATGCTCCCAGAACAATTAAAGGCATGCGGCTTAGGCACTGCCTTTGAAACCCCTTTCCTGCTGCTTGCCAGTGTCAACAGCCACCACCACCACCACCACCGCTTGGCATAACCTCCAAAGGGTTATGGTGGATGAAGCCAAATAGCATCTGCTTCATAGGGTTACTGTGAGAATTTAATTTAATCTTAGCAGATAGTGAGCTCTCAGTAAATGTTAGTCCTTTTTTCCATTGCAACCACTTGGTATAGGCTTGTGAAGGCTGAAGATGAAACTGTTGGCTATAAACTTGTGCTGTGTTTACATTTTAACTCATTTTATTAAACTGAACCTCCTCTCCTGACTTTTGCAGGGTTAATGACTTGTGTGCAGGCAGATGTGAAAGATACAGGCTGTGCCCAGGCTGTGCGGTCAGCATGAGGTTGTGAGTACTATGCTTGCTGCAGGAACTCCTTCATCTCAGTAGCTGCCTGGAAGGGAAGGGGGCTCACGACATATGAAAATTGGGAAGAGGCTTTCTCTGCCCAGAATCAGCATTCTGAAAGGATGACCCTGTTCATCCCAGTCCTGTTTTGGCCAGACTCTCCTGTCCATTAAAAGTGCTAATGTCCAGCTGCTCTAAAATACAGGAGCTGTGATTTATTCTGCAGTGCTCCATGCCAGTCCAGACCATGCTTCAAAATCCTGGTTTTCCCCTTTGCACAAAAGGGTTTGGACAAAACAAAGCTGGGATGAGCAAGGTCATGAGCTCCTATACCCTACTGGCCAAAGAATGGGAGACAAAGGCAAAACAAAGACTGGCTGTCCAAAGCTTTACAGATTGTGGGAAGTGGTGTTGCCAAGGTGATGATTTAGCACTAGACAGGAGGAGCTGGTGTTAACAAGGACAGGAGACCCAAGCCACATTTCCTGAAAGGGAAGAGAGCAACTCAGAGGGAATTTACCACCAATTGGTAGGATTTCCATGTTTTGTCTAAAATATGTATTTCTAGCCTGCCTTATGTTGGAAAATTGTATTCAGAACTCTGCACTCTGAACACAGCAGACTTATCACATCCTGACTGTCAGAGATAATTTAAAATCAGATGCAAGGGAAGGAAGGGACATTAAAAGTCATGGTTGTTGTCCAATCCAAGCCTGATAAAAAGCATTTGATAACGGCCTATTTATAGAGACATATGGGATGGTCATCAGCAGCAGAGAGCCCAGGCACTGGGCCCCAGCTCCAATGCCAGATTTTGCAAGAGACACTCACTAGTTAGGGAAATCATTTAACCTCCTGGTACTCAGATTAGATCACCAATGAAAATGAGTAAGACCCGTACAATTTCAGATTGGAGAGAAAAAGGCAGGAAAAGCCTGACTCCTCATATTTAATTTGGAATATTAACTACTCCTCTTCGTTTTTACAACCAGAACACATTGTCAGGGGACAACGTGTTTGTTTATTTATGCTTAACTCATCAACTTGCCTACCTAGGACCATTTAAGTGTTCTGATTTCTAAGCCAATTCTGTATTTGAATAAAAATGTGTTTTTTTCTAAGAGAAAGTCAACTCCAGGCAGATCTATGTTCAACTCAAAACTCACCTCTGCACCCTTCAAGTCATTTACTCAGTTCCCTTATTTTACAAACAGTGGAAGTTATTTATTAGCAAGTGAGAAAAGTAATGGAATAAAACCAGGGGACTGTGCCCACTATTAAGCCATGAGAGTTAGTTCTTTAGAAACTAGGAAGGGAATAAAGGCAGAGCCTGAGGGCACAGCCAAGGAGCATGGTTATTTCTCTGATATAAAACTGGGATCTAAGTGGTTTCTGAGTGTCTGTTACAAACACAGGACAGAATTTCACAAGCTAAATGAACAGACATCACCAAGACAGTAACATCTTTTGCATGACACATTACTGGTTAACCAAGTGCTTTGCTTTTATCTATATTCCTTCATTTGATTCTCACACCCCTTTGAAAAGTCAACAGACAAGGTATGGACTATTATCTCTATTTTATGGAAGGGGCAACAGATGCCCATAGAGTATCCAAGGCAGCTTTGTACACAGGGAATGATGTAACCTATGAGGTTTTTACAGCCACCAAACAATAGAGCCAGGATCTAAATCTAGAGCCTCAGATTGCCAACCCCGCCCTATAAAAACCTCAAGACATCACGACCACCACCCCCAACTTCCAAAATAAAACTTTCTGTTCAAACATAAAGGCCCCACAAGTAGTTATGACACCCACTTAAAAGCAAACTCCTTTCTCTGTGGAATTTCACTCAGCATTATTCTAGAGCATCACAAAATCTTAGATATGAAAATACTCCCTAGTCCAATGTTCTTGTTTTATAAACAGATGAAGAAATTGAGGCACAGAGATGTTAGGTAATTTCCCCAAATCACACAGCTGAATGACTTGTACTGGTTAAAATTTTAAAATCAATTCACTCATTCCACAGTTTATAATTAGAAAGTGTCCATTTACATAATGTGACCTTAATTAAACACCATATTTAAGGGGGCAATTAAGTGGCCTTAATCTGATTCTACTGGTTCCCAAGTGATTCAAAGTTAAAAATTCATAGTGCATGCTCCAGATACCAAAGACAGGTAGCTGGGGAAAACTGGATAGCTGCATATAAAAGAATAAAATTAGAGCATTGTCTAACACCATATACAAAAATAAAATTTTAAGTGGATCAAAGACCTAAATATAAGACTCAGTTCAGTTCAGTCGCTCAGTCATTTCCGACTCTTTGTGACCCCACGGACTGCAGCATGCCAGGCTTCCTGTCCATCACCAACTCCCTGTCAAAAACCAAAATATAAGACTGGAAACCATAAAACTGCTAGAAGAAAACATAGGTGGAAAATTCTTTGGCATAAATCATAGCAGTAATTTTTTGGACCTGTCTCCTAAGGAAATGCAAACAAAAGCAAAAATAAACAAATGAGACCTAATTAAACATAAACCCTTTTGCTTAGTAAATCAACAATTTAGTGAGTGAGAGAAACTATCTGTAAATGATATGACTGATACGGGGTTAATATCCAAAATATATAAACAGCTCACACAATTCAATATCAAAAAACAAACAACCCAATTAAAAAATGGCAGGAAGGCCCAAACAGACTTCTTCTTCAAAGAAGACACGCAGATGGCCAACAGGTACATGAAAAGATGCTTGACGTTATTAATCATCAGAAAAAATGCAAATCCAAACCACAATGAGATATCATCTCACACCTGTCAGAATGGCTATCATCAAAAAGACCACACATAAACAAGTGTTGTCAAGGATGTAGAGAAAAGGGAACCCTCCGACAGTCTTGGTGGGAATGCAAATTGGTGTGGCCACTGTGGAAAACAGTATGGAAGTTTCTCAAGAAACTAAAAAAAAAAAAAAAAAAAAAAAAACAACTACCATATGATCCAGCAATTTCACCCCTGGGTATACATCTGAATAAAATAAAAACACTAATTGGAAAAGATAAATAGGTATAGAAGCAACCTAAGTGTCCATCAATAGATGAATGGATAAAGAAGATGTGGTATATATTTATAATGGAATACTACTCAGTCGTGAAAAAGAGTGAAATTTTGCCATTTGCAACAATGTGGATGGACTTAGAAGGTATTATGCTTAGTGAAATAAATCATACAAATACTGCATGATTTGGAATCTAAAACATAAGACTAACTATTGAATACAGTTCTAAAAAAGAAACAGACTCACAGATATAAAGAACAAGCTAGTGGTTACCAGCGGGGAGAGAGAAGGGGGAAGAGCAAGACAGGGATAGGAGATTAAGAGATATAAACTATGATGTATAAAATAAATAAGCTACAAGGACATATTGTACAGCACAGAGAATACAGTCAATATTTTATAATAACTATAAATGGAATATAAACTTTAAAAATTGTGAATTACTATGTTGTACACCTGAAACTTATATAATATTGTAAAGCAACTATACCTCAATTTTAAAAAAAGAGAGAGACAGGTAAACCAGTCAATTATTTGGGACATAAATAATAGCTGCTGTTTGCTATTTAATCACTAAGTCATGTCTGACTCTCTGCACTCCTGTGGACTGTAGCCCTCCAGGTTCCTCTGTCCATGAGATTTTCCAGGCAAGAACACTCAAGTGGGTACCCATTTCCTTCTCCAGGGGATCTTCCTGAACCAGGGATCGAACCCGCATCTCTTGTTTGGCAGGTGAATTCTTTACCACTAAGCCCCACCTGGGAAGCCCACAAATAACAGAGAAGCCTCAACTAAAGCAGGCTTTTTGGATAGTTCAAACAGTAAAGAATCTGCCTGCAATGTGGGAGACCTGTGTTCGAGCCCTGGGTTGGGAAGATCCCCTGGAGAAGAGCATGGCAATGCACTCCAGTATTCTTGCCTAGAGAATTCCATGGACAGAGGAGCCTGGTGGGCTACAGTCCATGGGGTCACAAAGAGTTGGGCACAACTGAGTGACTAACGCAACTCTCCAACTATAAGAAACTTAAACAATAAGAAAAAATGTATTATCTCACATAACTAGTCCAGAAGTAGGGCAGTTCCAAAGTTGATTAATTCAGTGACTCCAAAATGTTAACCAGGAATCCAGGCTCTTCCTTTCCATCACACTCTGTAATGACCAGGTTTGGGGCTCATGTATTATAATATTGCTGTTTAACTACGGTCCTGACCCAGGTCCAGGCAGCACAGGTAGACAACTGTGTCCAGGGCAGGAAAAGAAATGCCCCTTCCCTGGCCCCTTTCTTGGAACAGAGAGAACCATCCCCAGGAGCCCCACTGAAGATGTCCTCCCTTGTCTCATTGTGACAAGAATTGTGTCACATGTCCATCTCTAAACTAATAACCCAAGGTAAAGGGGATAGAATTCAGGACTGGCTTAGAATAATCAAGATCCAGACCCACTCCTGCCTTCTCTGAGCTGTTACCTCCCTAGGCTCCCACACAGATTTCACAAAGGCTCATGTCAGCCTTGGTCATACAGAAGGTCAGAGTTAATATTTTTCAAACTAAAGGTTGTGATCCATTAGCAAAGTAAAATCAATTTAGTGAGTCACCATCAGCATCTTTTAAATGAAATAAAATAGCATTAAAATAGAGTGCCTTGCATGCAAAGGCAAGTATTATTTCAAGAAACTTTCGTTCCAATTTTTGCATAAATACTATGTTGTAAGTGTGTACTGCGTGGTGATTATTTCCTACCATGGGTCATAGTCAAAAGGCTTGAAACCCACTGCACCAGAAGCTACTTTTTATAAAGGCAGAGCTCTGCTCTATTCATTTCTGGGTCCTCAGTGCCTGGTATATAAGACACTTTAAGTATATGTTAGATGAACTGAATTGATGAAAAATTTGAAATTGACACTCTGAGTGCTAATTTTCTCTCACAAATATTGATATATCAGATGTTTTCTGGCAAACTTCAGCCAGCTGAGCAAGTAGTATTTCCCCATGGCCAAAATGGCCAAGTGCCTACCTTCGGCCATGCAGGAGATGAGCACATGGTACACCTATTTCATTTCATCTTCCCATCAATTCTACAAGGTTTGTTTACTACTGCCATTTTCTAGCTGAAGAAATGATAGTGCAAAAACAGTTAATTTGCTGAGGTCACAGAATAAGGGGCAGAGGTGGTGGCAGGATTTGAAAGTGGGCAGATCTGACTCCAAACTCCTCGACCTTAGCACATTGTGTCAACGACCCGTCGTGCCTGCCAGGAAAAGCAAGAGAGACAGCACGGGTTCTGCTCCTCAGGATGCGAACGTCTCACCCACGCATGGACGCCTCGGACTTGACTGTAGCCAGAGACCTTTCAGGCATGCCTAATCCCAAACTGTTAGAATTCAAATTCCAGCGGACTCCGTCTGCCTCCCCAGCAGCCCTGGCACAGGGACACAGTACTGACAGTTCATGGCAAGCAACCCACAGTTCAGGTAGACGGGATTCAGAGCGGAGCACAGCCTCAGACACACCTGTGACTCACGGGGGCCCCCAATGACCTTCTCAAAGGCCCCCACACTCTCCAGCCTGACAGCACGGCTGGAGGATCATTTTTAAAGGCCTGCTTCGACCCATAATTGCCGCAGCTTGTGGGCCTCCTGTCCACCACATCCTTAGTAGCCATGGCTGTTCCGGGCTTTCTGGCCCAGAGTCATCAGCCACTGAAATCCAAGAGTTATTTCATTAAACTGGTCTCAAGTTACATGCTCTTATAAACCTGAGGGGAGATGAAACCTGTCAGCCCATTGTCTGTGCTGTAAACAACCACTTCTTTCTCCCAGGTCTTGCGTTCCGCTACTGAGCGAGGGTGGAGGAGTAGCTGAAGCACTGTTTTTACCAAATGAGGTTTAAGAGGTCTATGCTTTCTGAGTTTCTCCTTCTCAGTTGCTCCGGTAGGTTGAATGTTTTTGCAAGAACCCCACACAGCCTTTCTTTTGTGTATTTTTTTCAGAGAATTAGGAGGACAGGACAGCACAGAATACCATCAATTGTCTTCAGTGTCTGTCTTTGTCTTTAGCTCTTCAGTGGGAAGCTGCCAAATGTGCCATGAAATGTGACTTCACAGGGGGAAAGGAGAAACCCATGCATACACAAACACCTTCATCTGGCCCGCGGTAAGTCTGCCCTCTTTTTCTGGATCATGGCTGAAAGTGACTCTGGGTGTTTCCCCCAAGCTAAATGCCTTAAATTCTAGCTAGTCCCGTGCAGCTGGACGATGCTTCTGGACCGCTGAGCAGGTCAATGCAGATGCTATAAAAATCCCTCTTACGTAGAATTCCTTGGTCCTCTGACAGCCAGTAAATGTACAGGCAGAAGGCATACACCCCATAAGGACAGTCTTGGAGTGTGTTGTTCCCTGGCAGATTTACAGAGTGCAGAGGGTATCCAGAGGGGGCTGAAGACCCCTGTCAACTTCCTGTGAACCCCTGCCACCACTGGGCATGGGGAAGACATCGCTATGGGAGCAGTGGGAACAGGCACCCGGGGTTCAGGTCCCATCTCTGCTGCTTACTCTAAGCAACATTGAATACATGCCTGGACCTCCCTGCACCTCGGTTTAAACACCTGTAAAGTGGGGGCAATGGTATCTGCCACGCGATATGGAAAGGTCTTTGTAAAGGACAAAGCATTATTATTCATAAAAGCAGTAACATTAAGAAGACTGTAAGGACTTTTCTCTGATTTGTCCTAAGCTGCTACCTCTACATTTAAAGGGAAATGTTTTGAAGGTAAATTTCATTATTGCTGTCATCACTGTCACCTTCCTTAGTCAAACACTGAAAGTAGACTTGATACTGGATGAAACAGTCACTAACATCACCCCTAAAATAACAGCTGGTCAGGCATTTCAGACATCAAAACAGCCCCAGCCCCGCCCGTCAGAACGCTCAGCTGTGTTCATTCCTCCACTTAGACTCCCTTCAGACCTCATAGCACCTTCGGGTAATTTTAAATTTCTACCCGCTGCCTCGCACTATCTGGGCTGCACACTCAAGCAGCCTGGTTCCTGTCTGGTGAACCACACTGAAACCAAGGGAATAAGAGCTAATGTAATTGGTTGAAGTCATTTCCAGAAATACACTGTGGGGGATGTATCAAGAAGGTATCTGGGTTCTAAACAGGAAATCATAATAATTAGAACTAATGTAGCATCCAAAGGGAAACAATTGTTACAAAATCAGATTACAGACACGCCAAGCTCCTTGTTAGAAATGGAAAGAGTCTTGCTTTTTTATTATATCCCTTTATTCCGGTAAATTTCTTGCTCATCCTAGAAGGAATCTTGATTATGCACAGTTGTTATAGTTCATGAAATAACACCGTCATAATTATACCAACTCTGAAATACAGCTTGACCCATGCTGTGGGGCAAACTGGGTGCATTAACACATAGTTGCACGTGAAACATGTAGGCAGCCTCAGAATTATGGCAAATTTAAATTGGTGCCAGAGAAAGAAAATACATACAGCTTTTAACTGACTCAGAAATGGGCTTCCCAGACCCCTGTGTCAGTCCACGCCTCCATCTTTTGTGTACAAATACCTCTGACGGGGAGAACTAGGATGCCCAAGAGCATGAACACACAATGAATAGTGGAATCCTTTTTCTTTTTGCAGAAAGTGACAAAAAGAAAGCAATTTAGAAAACGTGGGCAAAATGGAGGAAAGGAAAGAGTGAAAGAGAAGATGAAGAAGGACGTAGAAAGGAAAATAAAACACAGAGGCTTTCATTGTGTCCTGACTCTAGGCTTGAGCTCAGATTTTCTTCCATATGCCCTTCAAAAAGATGGAGAGGCAGCATCAGAGCTGATACCAGGGAAAATTCTCCTTTACTCTGCTCAAGTCAGGTGTCTTTAACACACTATAGCCATTTTTTTTCCTGTTTCTTAGCAATGGGCTTTCCTTGTGAGTGATTGGCTGGAGGTGAGTACACTATTATCGACCATTGACAAAGCAACAAGACATCTTCTGTCCCTGGGCACTCACTGGTTACCCATCAATCACTTTTTATTGACTCTATACTAAGATCCATGAATTTAAAAACTACAATTTAAAATTTTATAGGCAAATGGTATATCAACTTACACAAAGCTGATTCTTCAATAACGCACTTGAAGGGCATAGTCCCCTCCATGGATGGAGCCCTGTTTGGGCGGCTTTCGCTAAGAGGAGGAAGAAAGGAATACCAACTGAGCCCCTGGTATATGCTAGGCACTGTGTGGAATGCTTTACATGTATCACATGGAATCTAAATTGCCACCAACTGTAATATATCCCTTAGTCTATGTGCCACCAGAAAAGCAAAACCACTATTAATTAATTGAAGGATGACATCCAGGGTGTATTCACTGTGAAGCTAAGGAAACAATAAGCCTCAAGGCCCTGCACTTCCACAGATCCTCCCAAGGTTCCCAGAGGGGCCCCAGCAGTGTGTTCACATGCCCATATTTTTTGTAAAATTTGCAAAAGATATTTTAGTTGCAATCAGACCACTGTCTCTATGCACTCTGACTTCCAGTCTGTCCCACTTCCCCCTGTGTTGGGTGTCGCTGGAGTGGTCAAGGGCAATTTGGGGATCTTCTTAAAGGGGAAGCTGAGTTGGGGATACATTTAGTCTGGGTTCAGTGGGTCGCAGTCACATTTGTGCAGTCAAGTGATGGCTAGTCATTCTGGTACAGTGATGGCGTCCACCCCTTCTACTCTCCACTCCGCCAGCTCTCCTGAGGTGAGACCCTCAGGGGCAGGGCTTCAGACTACATCAAATATCAACATGTCCCATTATGCTGACCAGAGGTATACAGTGTGAGTTGTGGAAAAAAACAAAGTCTGAAGTATACAAACCCAAAAATTAGCCTGTGGAAAATTCTTCCAAATCTTATGACCCCCATATGAAAGAAACTTTGTAAAAGTTTCCTCAAATTTGACAATCCTAAAAATTTACTTGGCATTACCTAAAATAAGTAGTGAAACTTGGAAATATTTCTCTAAATTATCTGAAGTAAAAAACAATTCTCCTTCCACCAAAGAGAAGGAATACTGAATTGCCTGCCTATTCTCTCTATAGTAAATGACATAACAAAATCACTGTTATACAGCCAAAAAAAAGTAGGACAAAGAGGTATGACAGAGGTGTGTCAGACAGTTAACTAATAAATGTTATGGTGTTTTATGGATTTTATGGTGTTTCTGATTTATGCCAGCTTTTAAAAATTTATAATTTGTTGTGATTCCTTTCTCATCTAAACCAAATATTCACATTTTGACTTAATTTTGCAGTCATCATTTTACATTCTCTTTTAAATTATTTATTTATTTATGTGGCTATTCTTAGTCTTAGTTGTGGCATGCAGGATCTTTGATCTCTGTTGCCTCTTGTGGGATCTTTAGTTGCAGTATATGGGATCTAGTTCCCTGACCAGGGATCAAACCTAGGCCCTTTGCAATGGGAGCTTGGCGTCTTAGCCACTGGACCATGAGGGAAGTCCCTACTTTCTCTTTTTTTAAGTTCCCCAAATACTATAAGTTTCAGCTCCATAAAACCTGGTTCCACTCCTAGATATCATCTCAATTTCAGGGAAGTTTTTTATTTGAGAAGGGGAGAAATATGTCTTAGAATTGATGAAATAAGTGTGCATTATTTCATTTAACTCTACATAACAAAACTGTGAGGTAGGTATTATCACATTCACTTCACAAATGCGGAAACTGGGCTCACGAAGTTGAGAAATTTGCGCAGAGCTAAGCAGGGTTAATTCTGTTGTCATGGTTTCACCAGCAATGTTCAAACCTTGAAGCCACAAAGTAACACCTATGTCACTTTTTGAGGAGCCTCAAAGCTCCCCTATCATGGTTTCACCAGCAATGTTCAAACCTTGAAGCCACAAAGTGAGGTCTATGTCACTTTTTGAGGAGCCTCAAAGCTCCCCTATCCCCACTGAGTCAGTAAGAGGCAGAGGCAGGATTGGAACAAGATTTTTCACTCTAAATCCCAAAGTCTTGACACCACACTGCACCGTAGCCTCTTTGGAAAAGAACTGCTATCAGTCACTTCCTCATAGAAATTTATATTTCCTGCTACCCATCCAAAGATATATTTCATTTCACCCTTATGTGTAATTATGCAATTAAAAGTCTTTGTCTTCTGTTCAGAAGTTTTAGAAAATCAACAAAGGACCTGTCCCAATTTCCACTCCTAACCTCTGTTCCCACAACCTGACCTTCCAGAGAAGACACCGCCTTTGGGCTAAAACATTAAAATCCCCTTCCTTTCAAAATGCACATGTCTACCCAGAAGTAGAAACTCAACCAGCAAGCTATTCTCTTTAACAAGAACATATTATTCAAAACACTAACACTTCAGGATTCCTGAGAGGAAGACAGAGTGTTGATCCTGGCAGACTTTGTTTATGAAGGTGAAGTCCTGAATAGCCAGGGGCAGCAGTGCTGTGGGCATTTTTATTTCCATTCTACCTAACCTGTTGCAGTTAATAAAACTGATTGATTAGTTTCTGGTGCAAAGCGCCTCTTGGTCGTTAAGCCGCACCACCAAGCCCAGTACTTCAGAGGACAACATACAAGAAGGCCTACTGCCATTGTCACATTTGGGACTGTCCACCATCAAGGACATCATCACTGACCACCGGCCTGAGCTTCCTGTCTCCCTTCCCCATGATTTATGGGAAGAAAGCCAAGGTTTAAAGTAGGAATTTAATGTGGCGTCCTTCAGCCTCCTTGAAATCACACAGCAAGCTGCTGCAGGAGTAAGGTGAGACTACATTTCTTCAGGGAAAGAGCCCATAGCTTTCATCAGAGACTAAAGGGATCTAGGATTCCACCTGCCAAAAAATTAAGAACTGCTGTTTTAGGAGAAAAGACACTACAACAACAGTTAGTACAGGTCTCATGGAGAGTCTCCTACCAAAAACTTAGTCAAACTCTTTTTTGAACCACAATACTCTTTTTTTAAAAAAAAAAGAAGATGCATGTGTATGTTATGTGATGAGGAAAAGGTTTATTATGTTACACTGGTTTGCAAATTTTTTAAACTGTTAAATAATCAGTTAAGAACTTGTCATATTATTAAAGCATTAGAATGAAGACTTAAGATTTACATCTCTAAAAGGGTTTGCATTATAATACTAGAGGAGCTATAAGCCTTCCATTTTTAAAGTCCAACACAAATACAAATGTAGTAAAAGTGAAAGCCACTCAGACTGTTCAACTCTTTGCAACCACATGGACTATACAGTCCATGGAATTCTCCAGGCCAGAACACTGAAGTGGGTAGCCTTTCCCTTCTCCAGGAGATCTTCCCAACCCAGGGATCGAACCCAGGTCCCCCGCATTGCAGGCAGATTCTTTACCAGCTGAGCCACAAGGGAAGCCCTTTAAAGTACTGGACCACTTTATTTTGAATAATACAACTTAGCAAGGATTCTATTTTGGGCCATAAATCAGGCTACTAAACAGAAAATATCAGGTTGCATAGAAATCACCCTACTCTGGTTTCATTTTGACCTTCTTCTCTGCAGCTATCTTTTAAATATATTTGTTCCATGTTTAGAAATGCATCATTTATTACTTGAACTAAAGCAGTTATTTGTTTCTGTTAATACAAAAAAAGCTCTGCCAACTCAACCAGCTTCCTGAATCAACAAAAATCATTGTATCAATAAGGTTACTTTGAAAAAAGAAAGCTGCTTTTCTTAAGAAAGCTTCTCTTGTTCGACCTTTGAATAAGAGAACCATCCTTCTCTGACATACAAAATGCTTTCATCTCATATTTCTGTCCCTGCAGACCCTTCCAATCCTTGTCCCATCACCTCACAGGAAAACCTAGTTTTGGATTCTGAATCAGGACTTTCTAGTTTGTTACTTTGAGAGAAAAGATCTACAACTGGCTTGAGAAAAACTCTAATCTAGAATGACATACCCTTCAAACATGGATGCCTGTTCAGCGTTGGTTGCCCATACATCCAAACTCACACATTATCTTCTTTACCACCACCCCTTGAAAAAGGTTTGCTAAACTTACTGCAAGTAAAGGGACAACATTTTCAGGGAGTAGCATTTTTTTCATTTCTTAAATGTTGGTTTTGGAGTTTGGTTATTTGGGGCTTGTTTTTTCTCTTCCATTTCTGCAAAGAAGAACACTGAATCTCTCTGTCCCTCTCCAATTCTACCAACCACAGCAAAGCAAACATCTGGTGTTGTGAGAGCGTGCATACAGGTTTAGTCCCTAAGTCATGTCTTACTCTTTGTGACCCCATGGACTGTGTAGCCCACCAGGCTCCTCTCTCCACAGGATTTCCCAGGCAAGAATACTGGAGTGGGTTGCCATTTCCTCCTCCAGGGGATCTTCCTGACCTAGGGATAAACTAGCATCTCCTGCATTGGCAGGCAGATTCTTTACCACTGAGCCACCTGGAAGCCCATTGTGAGAGCAGGTAAGCCCAAAATCCTTGACATTGTTCTTATACCTGGGGAATGTCCCACCTTAGGAGTGCTCACCTCCTCTCAGAAGATACCAAAAAACTCACTTGCCTGCTTCTCTTGCAGCTAAGGCCTCATCTGCGTGATTCAAACTCTGTCAGTCAAATGTTCTTACACAAAGCTCCATTCAGAAGTGAGCCACAGGAGGAAGTCAACTGTGCCAAATCCATTTCCTAGAAAAAGGTGGTGGTAGGTGTCCAGCACTCACGGGCAACAGTGGCATGGGCTGTGCTGTGGAGTCTAGACCTAGAGGCAGCAGCAGAGGCTCTCTGCTGATTCAACCCAAGGCGTGGCTGTTCTAAGCACTGTTCTGGCTTCCTGACCTCCAAGCCTGACTCTCTGACTCACCTGTAGATTTTAAGTGTCTTAATATCCTTCAGTAAAGACCTTTTCTGCTTCACCTATGGTGAGTGGGTTCTGTTGTTGGGAACAAAGATCCTTGAGAGATATAATGCCCATGGAGCTCTACATGCTCTCCAGGCAGCCTGCTTCTCCCATTCCATCTGGCAGAGTTTCCCCTCCTCACAGGGCCTCTGTCCCTTCCTCCAGTGGGCTACATTCTTTCCTGCCTCAGGCCTCCAGGCCAGCCATTCCCTCACCTGAGAATCTGTGATTCTGATTCTCTGAATCAGAATCCCTCACTCTGCTCTGACCCTGACTCCCCCTGAAACGCAAAACACAGCTCATAAGTGACGAGGTTACGTCCCCCTCACAAATGGCCTCCCAGCATCCTTTACTTGCCCTTCATGGTACTTATCACAATTGAAATTAAGTACTTAGTTGGTTAATTAGTGTTTTTCTTCCCAAACAGACTGTATAAATTATAATAATAACTAACATTTATTGAGCTCTCTCCACATACTGGGAAGTCTTCTAAGCACTTCACATGGATTATCTCATTTAATCTTACTGCAACTCTGGGGAAGATATTATAACACCCAATTTAGAAATGGAGAATCTGAGGCCACAAAATCTGACTCCAGATAACACTCTTAATCCCATCTGTGGTCTCCACATGTGGGCATCTGTGTCCCCAGAAGTTGTACAAGGGAAGAAAATATTAGAATGTATCTATCTCTCTATATATGTATATATTTATTTCAGTTCAGTTCAGTCACTCAGTCGTGTCCGACTCTTTGCGACCCCATGAATCACAGGATGCCGGGCCTCCCTGTCCATCACCAACTCCCAGAGTTTACTCAAACTCATGTCCATTGAGTCGGTGATGCCAGCCAGCCATCTCATCCTCTGTCGTCCCCTTCTCCTCCTGCCCCCAATCCCTCCCAGCATCAGGGTCTTTTCCAATGAGTCGACTCTTCGCATGAGGTGGCCAAAGTACTGGAGTTTCAGCTTCAGCATCAGTCCTTCCAATGAACACCCAGGACTGACCTCCTTTAGGATGGACTGGTTGGATCTTGCACTCCAAGGGACTCTCAAGAGTCTTCACCAACACCACAGTTCAAAAGCATCAATTTTTCGGTGCTCAGCTTTCTTCACAGTCCAACTCTCACATCCATACATGACCACTGGAAAAACCATAGCCTTGACTAGACGGACCTTTGTTGGCAATGTAATGTCTCTGTTTTTTAATATGTATTTATTTATTTCATCCTAATTATTTTATTTTGTATGTCAATTTTATAATGCATATATTTTATTATGTACATAATAATACATTACATAATCTATAAATAAATAAAAACAGCATAGATAGGCTCAATTATTTTCCTACATGCATGTTCAGTCACTTGTCGTGTCAAACTCTTTGAGACCCTTTGGACTGCAGCCCACCAGGCTCCTCTGTCCACGGGGATTCTCCAGGCAAGAACACTGGAGTGGGTTGCCATACCCTCCTCCAGGGAATCTTCCTAACCCAGGGATCAAACCTGTGTCTCTTATGTCTCCTGCATTGGCAGGCAGGTTCTTTACCACTAGCACCACCTGGGAAGCCCTTTTTCCCTACAGGGACTTGCAATGACTGAAATTTGCAGACCACTCCTTTCAGCTCTGTGAAAGTAGGACTCTTGCTCACCACTGTATCCCTAGCAACCAGCATCATGCCTGACACATAGAAGATACCCAATAAATATGTGTTGACTGAACACTGTCCCTACAAAGTGAAAACTCCCAGCACTAACTAGGAAGAAAGCCCCGATGTCCCAACTATAAGTTCAGGTTCCCAATGGTTTTGTATCTGTGACGATTTCCTTGCTTGTTCCTCCTCAAATTCCAAATCTCAGACCAGCTGTGTTCACCCACGCTTAGGGATGGTCCATTCCCAGCAGAGACTCACTTTCTGCTGCGCCAGAGGTGTCAACAGCCCCTGGGGCAGCCTGTGGTTTCTTAGATTGTTCGCCCGACCTGCCCTTGTGGACAGTGAGGCCTGGGCGGGGTGGGGTGGGGGACTGGGGTGTGAAGTGCAGCTCAGGTCTTGCAGCATCTCCTGTGCAAAGTTTGTGCACCCCCAGTTCCTCTGTCTTCTACCTCTGCCACCCTCGCACTCAAATTTGAGTTCTTCCTTTCCCCACAGTTACAAAGGCTCCTAGGGGCTTGGGGAGTCGGAGGTGGGGATCACACCTGAGCTGGGAAGAAGGAGCAGGACAACAGGAATTCTATCAAAGAGTGAGAGGGACTGACAATGTGAGGACAGAACCCTTCCTCCTTCTCTGACAAAGGGCTGGTGAAAGTGGAATGTCACTGGACAAATTCTTGCTAAATTAAAACCGAACTAAAATCACCATCTAATGTGGGTGAAAAGATGAAACTAGCCAAGCCATGTGGGTGTGGATTTCCCACAGGGCCCTTGAAAGTCCTGCTTTGGATACAGGCTCAGACCCCGTAAATGTTATTCTTCAGTCATTTTTAGAATTCCGCACCAGTTGAGTTGTTTCTAGATACGTCTGTGGGTTGCTTCTTCTCTAAGAGATGGAAGGCTGGGTGGGGTGCAGGGGTAGCACAGAGGGGCCTGTGGAAACATCAGACCTAACCACCAAGGAACATCCGGGCTCAGAGGTCCTCAGGTCAGGGGAGGTGAGCCAGGGAAGAGGCCAACAGCTGTATTTGCAGTCACAGGTGCGGCCCTACCCAGGGCAGCCCCATGGGATCAGCTGACCTGTGAGCATCATTCCTGGAACTAGCAACACACACTAGGCTCCCACTGGCCAACTGGCCCCCGAATTTCCTTTCTTAAATCTCCACCACCTTCAGTGCTGCCCATGGGGGTGCAAACAGCAGACAATCTTCCTCTATTCAGAGAGGAAGCAGTCTCTGGGAGTCTACAAAGGCCGCAGAGCAGAGCTGGGAGTCTACAAAGGCCACTTCTGCGGCTGCACCCCTCCTGTATGTTTGGAAACAAACAGCTACTCCTTCCACTTCTGTGCAGAGATAGCTCTGAAGCCGGCCTTCCCCAAATGGCCACCTGCCAGACTCTTCCAAAGGACATTTCTCATTTATTTAAAACACATGAAATTTGATAGGAACCTTCAAGACTTTTAAAAAGATATTTTAAAGGTATCTCAAAAAATTTCATGGAATGCATTTTAAAGGTACTTTCACTACAAATATGTATTCAATATGCATAGTCATCAACTCAGTAATCATTTAGTCAGAGCTTGCTATGTGCCAGGCAATTATGCTGAGAATGTTCAGTGCAAAAGGCAAACCCACACACACACACATGTGTCTGTCTATAAACAGATAGCTACGAAATTTGAACTAAAACATTAACCATCTAACCTTGATATCAAATAAATTAATTGCTTAACAACCAAACTGATAGTAGGAAAATGTCTGTTTCAAGTGATTATTGTCTGGCTAGTGGGTCTCAATCCAGTGTATTCAACTGAATCACTTTGGGAGCTTTTTAGAAGCACGAATGTCAAGGTCACACCTCAAACCCACTAAATCAGAATTTCTGAGAATGGGCCCCAAGAATGTGTCCTTTGAAAATGCTCTCAAGAAATCTTGATGTTTCCTCCTTGTTCAGAGCCACTGATTTGGATGATCTTAACAGTAGCTGAACAACTTGAGATCCACATTATCTATTACTAGTAGCTAGCTCAAAACCAAATTTCCTTATCATTTGTAAGTAATCATCATTAACTGTAACCACACTAACTGAGTAGGGACCATATGGTGGGGTGGGGGCACTTTCAGCTAATGATACCATGACCAAAGCAAAAAAGGACAAGAAGCCCAGGCAGGACACTAGGGAAGACAGGCAGGAAAACTACATTGAGTACTTAAGTAAATGCCCCAGAAATAAAATCCATCCCAGACACCAAGAGAGTGGCTTAGGGAACCACAGACCATGTCCAAAAGTTATGAACTAGAAAGACAGTCTGTAGTCCACCACTGGTTCAAGCCCCATTTGGACAGGCCCAATTAATGGCATCCCCTAATAACTGGTAGATAGGCAAATAGGGGCCATGATTCCCCACACTAAAAATTGGGAGAAAAACAAAGGAATGTTATTAGTGTCAGGGAAACCCATTTATTTAAAGAGGTTCATTTTCACTCAAGAAAAGGGTGAGTAATAACAAATGTTTTCAAGCATTTTCTATGGAAACTGTTCTAAGTGCCTTAAGCAAATGAACCAAACACTACTATTAGATACCTACTATTATCAGAAGCCCTCAGGTCAGGTCCCAATTAAAGCAGCTTCAGAAGGGCAAGTTTAAAAATGTTGTTTCATTGATAAGACTCTCTGTGTTCCTGCTCTGGCAGCATGCCCCTGACCTTCGGTACACTGACTTTTGGACATTCCAGCCATGCCGCAGGTCAATGCAGTACGTGCTTGGGCCAGTGTGAACAAAGGAGCATCCCCATTAAACTTGATCATAGCCATGATTACTAGCAAAGCCCTCAAAAGCAACACTCCCCAACAAAAACAGAATGTAAGCCACAAGTGTAAGTCACATACATAATGTTTACATTTTCTAGTAGCCATGTTTAAAAATAAATAAGAGGTGACGTTAATGTTAATATATTTCATTTAGCCCAATACACTTAAAATATTATCACCTTAAAGTATACATATGAAAAAATTATTGATGAGTTATTTATATTCTTTTTTTCATGCTGTCTTTGTATTGTATATATATCTTAATCTGAACTACTTGCATCTTTTTGTTAAACTCCCTTGAGGAATAATTGATAAATATAAATTTCAAGTGTTTAATAGCCACATGTGTCAGGTGGCTTCCATACTGGATGTCTCTAGAGGAACATAAAGGTTAGCTGCAGGGGAGGCGCCAATACTCAAAATCACCTCTCATTGCTAACTTCAGAGGATGCAAGCTTTCTTTCGATTTTTAAATAATAGCCACTTTTCCTCATATTCTCATCTTCAGACGATGGAAATCCATCCTCCATGACTTGGATGTCTTCCATTTTCAACCGGAAAATTGTTGGGGATAATTCCTTTACATTTTAGGAGTCTCTTATGCAGAAACTATTTTTCAACAGTCCCTGGCTAAAGCTAGTCCCATGAGGGCTTCCTAGCTTGAGTCTTTGGAATTTGGCAAATAAGAGCCTGTCAACCCTTCCTGGGCCACTGGGTTATCTCTGACTCGCTCCACAGCCCTCTGATGGGGCCTTTAAGCTATTTCATGAAGAGGCCCGCTGTTTGGAGAACCGCAGGTGGTAACAGTACAGCTGCTCTGTACATCCTGAAGCCCTCGGTGTCTGCCGCTCTCTGCACCTGTCCTCAGTCTCTCTCCTGCTGGGCAGGGACCAGCGCGGCGCTCAGCCGTCCCACTGCACATGGCACATGTTTAGTGCGGAGACCACCTTTGGGGTTGGCACCTGTTTCAATCATGCCTTCCTTTTGTGTGTCCCTCTTCCTTTTTTTTTTTTAACTGTTAATACACCTTAGTAAGGAAATTACATTCCAGAAGTACCCAGAATCCTTCTCCATTGGCTTTTTTTTTTTACTTTTGAAAAACACATTCTTCAAGAAGGCAGATGAGAATTCCAAAACCTCAAGCTTCAAGAAGGAGTGGCCAGTCTGACAGTTACTACCATGTATGAACTCGTCGAACATTTTTAAAATCCTAAAACATAATTTGGGTGACTAATATCCCCTGGGATAGGCCAGACACTTGGTTTCTTCCAGCCCCACCCAAATTCCCAAGTGGGAATTCTCAAAAACATGCTGTCCAAAAGCCTGTTCTGTTTGTTTTGAACGTCCCGGTACCTTCCAAGCTGAAGTTATGTGATCAAAAAAATAACCCCCTCCTGCTGCACTAGCTGACCACGCGCAGAGGCCTTGGAAGGACGTCAGCTGTGGGACGTGATATTTCGGTGGGCCATGGGCAGCCGTGGTCCAGGAGAAAGCAAGCCTGCCCTTCTGATGCAGCACCTTAGTCAGGGAGGGTGTGACTGGCAGCATTCTGAGAGGGACTCGAAAAGAAAATAAGGGAGGATTGGTGGAAAAGAGAAACCGGAGTACCTGAGAAGGGCTCAGCTGGCTGGCAGGCAGAGAAACAACCTCTGTGGAGTGGCAGGATCTACACCACAGGAAATATGGACGGCCGGCCTTGGAGCCTTCCCTCAGGATGTGCGTGTGCTCCTTGCAGGATGCCCTTTGTCGCTGAAGCCTTTAAAATGTTAAGTATGAAAAAGACTAAGAGAAGTTGGGAGGGGGACAGGGGAAATCGGCTATTCCTCAGCAGATCTCACCTCTTAAACAATGCTCGGTGCCACCAAGGGGTCAGCAGCTGAGTGTTTTCTTCCTGCTCTCAAGGCCTGTGCTTCCTTCTCTCCCTGCCCTCCGTGAGTCTCAAGATTTTAATTATAGGGAAGGTAGAACTTTTACGACTGTCTGGAAAGCACATCAGGTTTTTTTTTTTCTGGACTTTTAAAATTCTGGGATTTTCCATATTAGCCATCAAATGAATTCCTAAGGAGTTTCTTGCTAATCCCTGTCTAGGTGATACTAGACAAACGCACATACACACACACACAAAATCACAATATAGATTCTGGCTGGAGCAACCAGCAGGCAGTACTGACAGTAAAAATTATTGACAGTAGAAATTCTGAAACCTTTTGTTCAAAGGTGAGGATGTTCCCTGGGATTTTTCTTGTGTTGAGCAGACGAGAAGCAAAGAAAGCAGCTGCTGATGGTGACTAGGGAGCTGGCCTCAACTGTGGTACTGTGGCTGCTGCATCCTTAAACCACCCTGTGAAGAACAACTGTTCTGTTCCATCTGACTCATGAACGGGGCAATTATTTGAGTAGCTTGGAGGGCCTGCAGCCTGTCATCAAGGAGGGGCTGCAATAAAAGGATTGGTAGGGAAAAAAGCAAGTACTGTGTCACAAACCTTAGGCTCTATTTCCAGTCATGAAATCCTTCTAGCTTTTACCTTTCAGAGATTATCAGCTGTTAGTTGGCTGGGACCTGATCATTTTAAAACAATTTATGTGGCATATTAAACTCAATTTGTTTGGCATATTAAACCATACAAAAAAAATTGTATGGTTTTTACAATTTTTAAAAGTCCCATGCAAGAAGGGCCTCTTCAATCCAACTTTTGCATGACATTTAAAAATTGGCCATCAATATATCTGGACAAAACTGTAATTGAAAAAGATACATGCATCCCTACATTCACAGCAGCATTATTTACAGTAATCAAGACATGAAACCAACCTAAATGTCCACTGACAGAGGAATGGATAGATTACTTTAGCCAAAGAAGATGGATAAAGTAATGTGGAATATTACTCAGTCATAAAAAAGAATGACAATACCATTTGCAACAACATGAATGGACCTAGAGATTATCACACTAAGTGAAGGAAATCAGAGAAAGACACATATCATATGATATCATTTATATGTGGAATCTAAAATATGGCATAAATGAATTTCCATGAAACAAAAACAGGCTCAGAGAACAGACTTGTGATTGGGGGATGGGGGGCAGAGATTGAGTAGGGAGGGATGGACTGGGAGTTTGGGATTAGCAGATGCAAACTGTTATATACATAGAATGGATAAACAACAAGATCCTACTGTATAGCACAGGAAACTACATTCAATATCCTATAATAAACCATCATGGAGAAAATAGGAAAAAATGTATATAACCATCATCTTTAGTGGAGGCCTTCATACCCTTGAGTTCAGCCTTGTTAAAAGTTTCCCTGAGTTAATCAACCACCAATTTTTCCCAATCAACCCCATAAGGAAACGATTTGATTAGGAAGGCCAACACCACACAGCTACGCTGCACACTGACCTTGGTCCGTCCTAGTCATCAGAATGCTGCTGTCTCAGTGCAAGCCCTCCCGCCTCCCACCCTCCCGACTCTCACACAGATGATGGAGAGCAGTATGTGGAGATCTCCTTCAAACCAGGGAAAGGCCAAGAGACTCATTTCACCCCGGCAATTTTCCTTCTCTGAAACACGAAGGTGGTTCACGAATCTGAGTCTTTGCTTGCGTGACACCTTTTGGGTAAACAAAAAGGCATCTGTAAGCATGGACATGGATCTAGCAGTGGACACATAAATGTCTTTCAGGATAGAAACAGAAACTTGTCAACAGAATCACGTTGGGGAAAAGGCCTGGGCCAGGAAAACTTCATTTGTTATTGTGTATTTTCTAAAGCCATTTAAATTCTCCAATCATGTCATTATATAACTTCTGTAACAGAAATGCATCTATATTTATATCTGCATATAAATATAGGTAACATATAAATATAATATTAAAAATACCAGCCGAGTCACTTGACTCTATAAACTGGTCTTATAAATTTAACCATTAGAAAATAGTCAGTTGAATCCAAATTTAGAGATATTCTGCAAAACAACTTACTCGAGCATTTCAAAAACGTCAGTGACATAAAGAAGCATGGGCCAGGGTAGGGGGATGTTGAGGAACTGTTCCAGATGAAAGGAAGCTAGAGAGACCTTACAACAAATGCAGTGTACGTGCTATTGACATGCCGTGTTCATTTGACCAATTACTTAACCTCTCCAAGCCTCGATTTTCCCATCTCTAAAATGGGATGATAATTATCACTATCACTCCATGCGGCTATTATGCAGAGTTAATAAGATTGTGCATGCAAGTGCCCAGCACATGAAATACTCCTTAAATGAGAGTGTAATTTCTTCTTAAAAAATCTGTTGTTTTGAAGGGTTTGGCTGTAAGATATGAAAATCAAAGATCATTTTTTAAGCAGTCACCTAAATTGTAGAAAAAGGGTTACTTAGTGAGGGGTTTAATTTTCCCTGAACAATTTACTATGAGCAAAATCATTGAAAAATGATACTTGTAAAGGGCAAACTTATTACACAATGACACTTCCAAGGTTTATTATTCCTAGTATTTAACTACTTATCCCTTCAATTTTAACACAAAGCTAATCATTAATGTTATCATATTCTAGAAGTAATTATTTTAAAAGCTTTTGCTGTAATAGCTGAAGCCAACCTGGCTATTCCCGGTACTGAAGAAAGTAAAAGTGTTTATTTTTTTTAGGACTGACATGAAAGAGATTGATTTCTGATGCCAAGAAATCACTTAGCATTCATGTGACTTCAACTTCACAGCATCTTGGAATATGTTTATCCTTGATCAAAATTCTTCCTGGGGCAAAATGCCAATACCTTCTGCCTAGTACCTTCCCTAACAAAATCTAAAGAGAAGTTAAAGGCAAGGTCATGACCCACTGCTCCTCAGCCGTGCTGGTGAACACTTTGGAATGTCATGAGCTAACATGAGCTGTAACCACTTTGAGTCCATTTGTTCTGGGCACCCCTTGTCTTGTGGATAATACTGCACCTCGCTTTTCAGTAGAGAAATTGAGATACAAAACTGGAAAGAAAAGGGTGAGATCAGGATATCCATTAGGATAAAATCACCGAAGTCCCCAAGCTTGGGCCCCAGTGCCCATCACTCCCTGTATGAAGTATGAACAGTTGCTAAGGGATATACATGCTTTCAAAACAGCCTCTTAACTTGCAGGGAGGTGGATATCCTTTACAATTAGCCCTAAGTTTAGCACAAATGAAGATAAATAATTTTTTTTATTTTTAGACTGTTATATAATAAACATTTAGAGAAATCTCTATTTCTATAAGATTGTGAGCTTAACCATAGAAAAGTGCTAGACACTATTTTCAGCACTCCACAAATATGAACTAATTCAAACCTTACAATGGCCTTATTATTGTCCCCATTTACAGAGGAGGAAACTAAGGCATTAAGAGTTAAATAACTTATCAGAAGTCATGGAATGACCCCTAAAACACATTGTTAATTAAGCACATTGCACTATAGATTCCATTTCTACAAAAAAAATTCAATATGTGCATTCGTGGGTATGTGTGATATAAATGTACAGAAAGACGCCTAACTGGACGAATACACTTGAATCACTGTTGGCTATTATTTCTGGACAGGGGGTAGTAGAGTGGGGAAGATAGTAAAACTTTCAGATTTTACTCTTTTTACTTGCGTATCATTTGCATATTTTACAAAGAGGTTATTTCAGGCATTAACATTCATAATTTTTTATCTTAAAATCAGAGAACCAGTTCTAACAAAGCAACCACAGAAATGAGCTTATCCTTCTTCTAAGGCACATAAAACTCCATGTGTGATGTATTGTTGCACTAATCTCTACCAAAATTTCTAAACAAGCATTTATTGCACACCTGCCAGGCATCATACTGGGTGCTGTTGTGTATTTTAATCCCACTCGATCTTCACAAAATCCTCTTAAGACATAGATTCAATTTTTTATTTCAAAATTTTAAAACAGCATTGGGGCACTTGGGGTTATTAGAATGGAATAATTTATGTAACATTTGATGTCGTACTTTTCTTGTTTATCTTTTACCATAACATCCTCCTAAAATATGGTGAAATAGGAAGCTCAAGAGATTATCACTCCCAGTTTATACGTGTGGAATCTAAAGCTCAAAAAGAATAAGTACGTCAGTCAAGATCACAGTGAATGATGAGTGAACACCATAAACAAGAATCTGATCTCCTGGATCTCAACCTCATATTTTTGCCACCAGAGTGTGGCCCAACTGGCCTAGTCACATTGCCATCTCAATGCCAACATTTGTACACAGAGGCTTGGATATGAGCTCTTAGTGACCATCTAACCAGTGCCCCTCAATCCTGGCTACACAACAGAATCACGTGGGGAGCTTTAAAATACATTAATGCCTGGGGATTGTCCCAGACCAGTTAAATCAGAACCCACACAGGTCGGGTTCAGACATCAGCCCTTCAGTGATTCAAAGTCAGAACCAAGAGTCAACCTCATGAAGCAAAAAGGTATCATCTGAAATGCTAACTCCAATTCATTGAAAGAGGTACAAGAGGGCCGTGTGGGGAGGACCATGAGAGAACACCTAGGTGCGGAGAGAGTGTGTGAGCAATGAGTGGAGTCTGCTGTGGATGCAGGAGGATAGGGGGCTCGGAAGATGTGTGCCAGGCAGTCCTGATCTAGGAGGAAACCGAGGATGGAACACTTAAGTGGTTTACCTTGGTAACTAGAGGAGCTAGTGGCGGAGTCTAGGCTAAGCCCAGGTCTGCTAATGTCCCGCTCACTCCTCCACTTCTATATGAAACTGAGTAGCTCCCAAACCAATTCAGGACCCCCAGGAAGACGTCAGACCAGCCCTGTGATTACCCTGACCACGGCACCCATCTTGTGAGTCTACACCCAGCATCACTCTCATTGCAATGTGCAGAGGCCCCCACAACAGGCGTGGCCCATGGCGGCCAGCGGGCGCCAGGCACTTCCAGTACCAGCTGCTTTCACTGCTGCCACCATTCAGGGTGACCTGAAAAGAGAGACCCCAAGAGGAGGAACACTGGGCCTGGGGTTGAGAGCTGCGGCCACAACCTCCATTTATTACTAAGGCACAGGACAGATCACTAAGGAATGCAGCCGGCCACCTCCTGCCTACCCCAGGCAACTTCTCTGGCAACGTCCAAATCACTGCCTGTCTTTGAGGCCTCTGGGAGAGGTGACTTGTGCATGTGTTTGTGTGTGTGAGAGAGAGTGTGAGTGTGTGTGTGTGTATGTGTGTGACTCAGGGATCTGTCATAAACACCCCGTGAGTCACCCACTTCCTGACCAACACACTGTGGAGACAGCTTCAGGATGCATAAAAGCACAGGAAAAGAGCCTTTTGGCCAGGAGCAGGTTATATGTTTTCAGGAAACTGGTTACTTGTAATATAAATACACACACACACACACACACACACAGCCCCAAGCTAAAGCTCAACAAGTTTAGGGTCCCTTAGTTGAGGCAATTCTGTTCACAGCGGCTGTTTTTTATTGTGGCAAAATATACATCACATAAAACTTATCATTCTAACCATTTTTAAGTGTACAGTTCAGTAGCATGAAGAGCATCCACGCCGTTGTACAACCATCACCACCATCCATCCCCAGAACTGTTCATCTCCCCAAAGTGGACCTCTGCACTCAAAAACAAAGCTCTCCATTCTCCCTTCCCACCCAGCACTAGTAACCACCGATTTCCCTTCTGTCTCTATGAATTTGAAGACACTATCTGCCCATTGTGCTTTACTTCATGCATCATCACTTCATCATTATCATTTTTAATGGAAAAAATGGGTAATGTTTTGAATTCTTGGTATTTATTTCTTTAAGAACTCCCTAAATATGAACAGAAATGATTCTCCTGAGTTTCTATTTCCACTGGGTAGCTATAGATGGAGAAGTAGAAAAGGCCAGAGGGGGCTCCAAATGAACACAGAAGTGAGCTTCAGAGCACCAAAGCCAACACACTCTAGCTGCTCATACAAAGAGACCCTCAAATGCCACAATCCAGTGCTTTCCCTGGGTGGGCAGCCGTGGCTTTGAAAGGCAGCCAGCTGATGTGTGAACCACATCAGCACATGAGCCACACAGGGCTCCCCACATTAGCAATTTCTCTGGGAAACCCATAAAAGAAACGCAGAGCAAGCAATGAGCATCAGTGTCTTTGGCCCACACAGTTAAATGGTTGTTAACACTCTGTCTCCTAATGTATCAGCAGACCAGCTCTGCCTCTGCATGCCTCTGCAGAAACGGGAGGCGGTGCCCACAAGGCCTACAGCTTCTTCCAGGGGAACCTCACCAAGCACGCTTCCTGCACCCCGTCACTGGTCTTGGGCCAGTGTGGACAATCCCTCAGTGTACAGGCTTGAGAGAACCAGAAAGCGGTTCACTTCTGAGATGTCCTGCGGAAGGTTTCTTCTAAGCAAAGGTTTCCAACCTGGGTTCATAAGCATCCTATCCCATGGCCCCATGATCCAGAGAAGGTCAAGAATCTCGGGATTTGTGAATACTTTCAGCTCAGACCATAAACCAACCACAACGAACATTGTAGGGAATACAAACAATTGTGAAAAGTATATTCCCTTCCTTCAAGAAGCTCGAACCTGGCGAGGAGACTGTCTCCATGGAGGTGAGTCTGCCTACTGGATGCCGAACCCTCCTTGGAGGAAAGTGCTAATAGAGCTGCGTTTTGCTGGGAAGGAAGGTTTCTGGAAAAAGTTGAGACCTCGAACTCTCAGGGGCCAGTTCTGTTAAAACATGTGGCCTTTTTGGTGTACAATCAGTCTGGTTTTTAAATTTCTGATCCTTAATTTCTTTGAAACAGGTTTTGACCATGAGCTACCAAGCCCATGAGTGGCTGGTCAGTAAGAGGAGACCCACCCTCCACCAAGCTCTCCCTGAGGGAAGCCAAGGCAGCCCAGCACTGCCCATTTCTAGAGGATCAGAGGCACCGTCAGAGACCTCGCCTGCTGATTCATTTCCACACCTTGTTGAGCTCCACCTACAGAACAATATGTAGAAACATGTCAACAGCACACACCGAGTCCCGCCCCCACTCCCAACATCCTAAGGCAGCTACAAAGGAAATTAATGGTTTCTCCCAGAGGCTTTTATTTACACAAATGTAAAACCCCTATAAATACCTTCCCAGATTTGTAGACCTCTTGTTTTGTTTGAGGATGGTACAAAAATAAACCCCTTTAGTACTACATAAGAGTGATAGTTTGGCGGCAAATTGCAGACAGTGGTTAAGTGAATCTGGGTGTGGTATTAGGACACTCGTTGCAGTCAGTCACCTTTTCAAAATTAAACACAATCCTGTCCCACACTTCCAACATCTCCCTCCCACTGCTCTCAGGACAAAGGGAAAATCTCTCAATGGGGAATATGCGGCTTGCCTGTCTATCCCTGGTGCTTCTCCAGCCTCATTGCACGTCCTTCTCCCTGCCCCACAGGTATGCCCCCGTGCTTTCAGTTCTGCCCTTGTGTCACACTCCATCTAGTCTCAGGACATTTACGTCTGCTATTCCTGTCTGGAATACAGTTCCTGCTCAACCCTTCATCTAGTTGATGCATTCTAGCCCTTGCATTCTCTAGAACTCAACACAAACTTCACTTCAGCAGTTCCTGACCCTTGCATCTCTGTGTTTTTCTCCTTCTAGCCTCACCATCACACCCTCTTTCTTCATGTGCTAAATAAATGAGACTATCACTTCTCCTGTCACTTTCAGATTTCCCGTGAATACTAAGTGAGGAGTATGGGATGGCAGATACAGAGTATTCGCATCAGCCCAGTTTTCTAGCGTGCCTTTCTATATCACAGAGGCTGGAAAGATAAATACCTAGTTTCCAGACTCCGTTCTCAAACAACTTGGATTTAGAAAGTTAAGAAGGCATGAGGTACGCATTCTGCTAGCACAGAGCAAAACTGGAACTAGAGCCAAAAGTTCTGATCTCCAACTTACAATGAATTATAATAGTCTTAGAGCCAAAATTTCTGGGACTGACTTCCTGATGGTGGCAGAAGTAGACGCTCCCTGGGTAGAGCGAGTTCTGGGATCCAGCTCTGGTAGTCATTCGTGGAAGACCAGCCTGAAGAGTGTTTCTTCTAAGCCCCCGATTCCTTATACTGAATCTCTTTCTGCCTAAACTTCCAAAGCGGTTTCTGTTACCTGCCCTGGACCCTGTTTGATATATATTGGAAAGAGCTTCTGGAACTATAAACTGCTATGGAAATGTGAGTTATGGTTACTCATCACAAAGCAGAGCTGCCTCCTGGAAAGGGGCCATGGGAATAGCCATCAGTCACAGAATGTGCAGTTCCAGGAAGACTTACACTCTTGACACAATCTCCCCTGTGTCAATAGCCATTTTAGACCAGAAACACGGAAGTGTCCCTAAGTTTCACTTTGGAATCCAGCTTCCCTTCTATAGCCTGATTTTTCCCTATCTGGAAAACAGGAACAGTGTGGAGTTGGCAGCGTGTGGCTCCTGGGGAGGTTTTACTAGAATTGAACATCTCCATTGGCGTATCCAGGAAGGGCCAACATTCCGGTATCAGGTGGAAAGCCCATGAGTCATTCTCAGGGGCTCATACTATCTCTCTCACTTTGGTAAGCCTACTCTGCACTCTTGATGCCTGCTCATCCCGCAGTCACTCCCAGCTCAGGCAGGGAGGATAGGGCTTCGGGGTGCTGGTCACTCCCCTCACATTTTTCACCACACAGGGCAGACCATCTCAGCACCTGGTCATACAAGGCCTGGCTGAGGCTACTGGGGTGTCATCCAACAGGACGGCAGCACAGAGGTCTTGCTTCTTCAGCACATAGTTTCTCCGGCCATCTACAAACCCTGGCTCAGCTACAGACAGCTCAGCTGGAATGCCCCAGGCGTGGCATTCATGAGCCTGAATGGAAAACCTGAAGCTCAGCAGGAGAGCGGGTGAAACTGAACAAACATCACCTAAAGCAGCCTTAGGGCCTCTGATTACTTGTCCGTCTCATTTTACCCCTCCTTAAGGCTTGTGGTGATCACCTGCCAGGATGAAAGCATCTCAGCTCAAGGAGCTAGCAGGGCAGAAGGGATAAGTGAGAGATTGAACACAGAACACTGGAGATGTGACTCAGGAGCTGAGGTTTGGGGGGGGGGGGGGGGGGGGCGCGCGGCACAGGGAAGAGAAAGAATAAATCACTACCAGATAAAACTGTGTTCCTGACTGACCTGTATAAAAATGACCGTGCATCCCTTCAGGGTGGGAAATGTCCTTTTTGGATGGAACAGACAGCCTGTCAGTGTTCTTGGTAATACTGGGTACTCTGGCAGCAGTGTTTTGGGAGTTCTTCCTCAGACAAAGCTTGGGGCCAAGCTGCCCTTGGGGAAGGGGCAGTTGAGCTGTAGAAACCCCCACATTCATCCTGTTTTCATCCAGAGAAGGTCCAGCCATATTTGTTTCACATGTTGCACTTCTTGAACAATTTCATTTGAAAAAAAGAGATATTTGGAGTTTAAAAAGAGAGAGAGAGCTGGAAGGCCACTTATCTGAGAAAGAAGCACTAGGCTAAGAAACAGGGAGCCTGGTTCTACCACTACTTTTCTGGGCAACCTTAGCAAGTTATTTCACCCCTCTGGGCTTTAACTTCACCCAGACACAGGGAAAGTACTAGCTTCCAAAGGTGATTGTCACAGAGAACTAACTATATTCAATATCCACAATAAACCATAATGGAGAATGATATAGAAAAGAATGTATATATGTGTATGACTGAGTCACTTTCTGTACAGCAGAAATTAACACAATATTGTAAATCAACTATATTTCAATTAAAAAGTAAATTTTTTTAAAAAGGGGTAAAAGGTCATTGCAAGGGTTCTATGGAGGAATGAGGCAAAGCCTGTATCCAGCAGCTGTCCGTGGTCTCCTGGAAAACCCTCTCCAAGAGAAAGACAGAAGCAAATACACTTTAGACCAGGGGTGGGACCCTAGAATCAGAAAGCACAGTCCCCACGGACTCCCAGCTGAATTCTAGGAAAAAGGGACAGCAAATAAAAGGAAAGGGCTATTGAGCTTAAAATTCGTGAGCCACTGGGAGCAAAGCCCCACTGCTCTAGATCCACGCAGCGAAGAACAGCTTGGAGGTGAGATCAAGGGCATCCTTGAACTCATTTGGGAGGCCGGTTCAGGTCGGTCACTGAGAGGCCTCCACGTGTGAAGAGACGCACAGCAGCATCTGGGGCAATGGGGCTTTAGCGGGCAGCAGCAGCAAGTTCTTGGAGCTCTGTGAGATCAGGGCCCCAGCAGGAGCCCTCACCACTGGCCAGAGTCAGTGCATGAGGGAGGGGATTCAGACCATACATGGACCACCCTGGGGACCCTCAGAAAAAAAGGTGACCTCAAGGAAGGCTGAAAGACCTGTCTCAGCAGGTGAGGACAGAGCCTGAGACACACAATACTGATGGCTACCTTCCCATAAAAGTCCCAAATGGCTGTGGCCTGGCAAACGCAGATGACAAACACACCATGCAGGTACTGGTTTAATATGAGAAAATATGAGATACCACCCACGCAGTCCACAGCTAATGTTTCGCTGACTTCCATAGATTTAAGCTTGGTTCATACAGAATAAGAGAAGAATCCCTTTTAGCAAGCTGGCCAGGGAAGCTGCTTCGAGGAGGTGAGCTCTGGCTGGGCCATGCAGGGTGGGAAGAACCAGAAAGCTTCCAGGCAAAGCCGGCAGCATGAGAGGAAAGCACCAAGGCAGAAAGATGGGAGGCACTTCCAGGAAAGTTAGAGGCCTGGCCAGCACATAGTCACACAACCAAGGAGCTGCAAGAGAGAGATGAGGGATCTAGCAAAGGACTTCCTCCAAAGCAGCTTCAGAGCCTGCCCAGGCATCAGGACTCCTGGGGCTGAGTCAGCTTAACCTTGGCACTTCCGTTCCCTGCCAAGCAAAATGAGGACAATGACAACTTCCATTTACCTCTAACTGTAAATTGTTCGAGAAAATTCATGGGCTGATGTCTGGGAAAATGTCCTCAGAGGGCAGATGAAAGGTTCATAACTGGTTTTCTTAAGCAGAACTAAACATTTGCAGGGGTAAAGTCATAGACAGACCCTTTCGAGAGTCTGCAGGAAACTTAGGACCCTGATAATGAAAAAATAACTCTGCATATTCACATATCTCAAAAATGTTCATACAACTTGCAGTGATTCTTGGAACCCTGAAACTCATCATAGAACCTTCATGATGCATGATGCCCAAGTGGAGAAACTGCTGTCTCAGGGAAACTATCAATACGTTACAATACTTTTTCACCATTTTATATGGAAATACCCTGAACTGAGTAATTAGAAGTATGCTGGGTCATTTCTGTTATCAGGTGGTAAGATGAGGTGGCTAAGGACACACATTTGAAAGTCAAGCAGGCTGAAATTTCAATTCTGCCACATGCTGTGCAGCTTCAAGAAAGTGATGTAAAATGATCCACAACAATCTGGCCATTCAACCCAACATCGCCCTGAGTACCAGTGGTTCTACTCCTACAGATGGGTGGGAGCTTTATGTTTCCTCCCACAATAACCTGCTATTCAGGTTATGCTTCAATGAAAGCAACTCTCAGACAGACACACAGACATTCCCAGCAAACTGGACAGACACAGTCACATAGTGTTTCTAAAGGTGGATGGTGTCCCTAGGTGCACCTGTAAGATTTTTGCATCAAGGCAAACTCAACCACGTTCTGAAGTCAGGATCAGCCAGTCTTCTTGTGGACCCAGGGACAGAACCTTCCGTTAATATGAGGGTCCCAGAAGTAAGTGTTGGACCACTGGCTTTGCCAAGTCAGCTCTATACTTGGTTTCTACAAGGGCAGAAATGACTAAGCAGTCTTCCTATCCTGCTGCTGCTGCTGCTAAGTCACTTCAGTCGTGTCCGACTCTGTGTGACCCCATAGACGGCAGCCCACCAGGCTCCCCCGTCCCTTGGATTCTCCAAGCAAGAACACTGGAGTGGGTTGCCATTTCCTTCTCTAATGCATGAAAGTGAAAAATGAAAGTGAAGTCGCTCAGTTGTGTCCGACTCTGAGCGACCCCATGGACTGCAGCCTACCAGGCTCCTCTGTCCATGGGATTTTCCAGGCAAGAGTACTGGAGTGGGGTGTCATTGCCTTCTCTGAATCTTCCTATCCTACGTATCTCTTGATGCCACTCATTTCATCAATGAAAACCTATTTCTAAATCTCTTACATTAATCAACAGATACTCTAATGAGAATATAGCTAATGATATTTAAAGTCCATTTTCAGGGAGTGGGTTTCTGAGGGAGAGCTTCAGATGTTAACTAACCAGCACTGGGGGTGATTAAGTGTATCTCACATGCACAGATGCATCACACTGTCTATAATGAAGTTATAAAAATAAATTATAAACAATATAACAGCAAGTTACTTAACTTTCTGAGTTTGTTTCCTCATGTCCATAATAAGGACAAAAGTACGTATCTCACTGTATTCTTTTGAGAAATAAATGAGATACTAACAATAACAGCAAACACTTATGAAGCATCACGTGCTGCCAGGCACATTGCTAAGTACTATGCATGGATTACCTCATTTCATTCTAACGGCCACCTTGTGTAGGAGGTAGGCACTCTTTCTGTCTTCTGCTTACAGATGAAGCAACCAAAGACAAAAGTTTAAGTGATAACTAAATCAAGAAAAAGTATATTTAAGGACCTGGTGTTGTTTGACATACAGCAGGCACGTGACAGTAGTCGCTCTTATGCTTGTTGTCAAAGTGATGAGCAGTTATATCTGCTCCTAGAAATTTGGCTTTGGAGTTTGATGAACAATACTACATATTTCAAACTCTGATATTTGAAATTCAGATCTGTAAACAACCTCTTGGGAGAGGTTTCATTGCTCAATTTTAGGATGGCTCCATGGTAATATTGATACTTTAACCACCTTCTCATAGTAAAATCACCCTTTATTTTCCCCAAATAAATCTCAGGTTATAGTGAAAAATCATGTCAGCAAGATATTGGGAGACCCAGATATGTTGTATTGTGATGTGGTGTGTTGTGTTATGCTGTGGTGTGCTGTGGTGTGGCCCACCCCACTCATGTTCACATTGAGCAGTTTCCTCATATGCCTAATAAGGAGATTAAAGCTAGAGGGGTTTTACAGGTCTCTCCATTTTAACATTATATAATCTAAAATAATCTCTTTTTCCCTTATGCCCTGGTTTTGGGGATTTTTAAACTCAATAGGGCTTCAGCATACACACACACACACACACACACACACACACACATATGTATGTATCAAAGGGCTTCTCCGGTGGTTCAGTGATAAAGGATTTGCCTGTCAATGCAGGAGACACATGAGCTGCAGGCTTGATCACTGGGTCAGGAAGATCCCCTAGAGGAGGGCAGGGCAGCCCACTCTAGTATTCTTTCCTGGAGAATCCCGTGCACAGAGGAGCTACTAGCTACTTAGGCCGCCAGGCTTCTCTGTCCATGGGGTCGCAAAGAGTCAGACACAACTGAAGCAAGTGAGCATGCACACACCTCTCTAAAAACCCCCTCTCTACATGCAGTCAGATTTCATATGTCTGGGGGTCAGGACTGCAACTTGCGGATCTTGAGGGAACACAGTTCAGCCAATACCACCACCAAGAGAAAGCCGGTTAAACAAGTGATGGCACATTTATACAATAGAATAAATGCCATAGAGCCATTAAAAAATAAGGCAGCACCTAAATCCTGAAATTCTATGTCCTGGAATCATCCCCAAGATATATACGATGGTTGTTGTCTAGTTGGTAAGTCATGTCTGACTCTTTTCTGACCCCATAGACTGTAGCCTGCCAGGCTCCTCCATCCATGGAATTCTCCAGGCAAGAACACTAGAGTGGCTTGCCCTTCCCTTCTCCAGGGGATCTTCCTGACCAAGGGATAGAACCCAAATCTACTGTATTGGCAGGTGAATTCTTCATCACTGAGCCACCAGGGAAGCCCCAAGATACATACTAAGTAATGAAAAATTCAAGTATAAAATAGCGTGCATAGTTTACTGTCATTTGCATTTAAAAGGAGAAGAAAATGATATATATCCTGTGCTGGTTGATACATGGACTGTCTTGAAAGTCACTTTAAAGTCATTTAAAAAATTTGAAAGTCTTTTAAGTCATTTAAAAAAAAAAAGTATCTCCAAAGAAAGATCCTGTTAGACTGGGGCACAGGAAAGGGAAAGATATTTGAATTTCATTATAAATTTTCATGCAAATATTAAATATTCTGCATGAATGTACTGTCTAGTTTCTAAGGCCAATGAAATATTAAACATTAATTTAAAATGCTAGAAAAGTTTGGGTTTAGAAGGGTGTATAAACCACATTTAGGTTTGTTCTACAAAGCTCGAGCATGGTAAAGGGTTTTGCTTTATCTTGAAAGATTTCCCCAAACCTTGGACTGTTTCTGCACAAATACCTCTTCACAGATGTCTGTCTCCATGGCAGCTGGCCAGTGCTGCCTGTTCTCTTTTTGTAGTTCTCTCTCTCTCTCTCTCTCTCTTTCTCTCTCTCTCTCTCTCTCTCTCTCTCTCACACACACACACACACACACACATATTAACATGATTGAAAGAGGAACTTTCCTGAATTTGGGGGAACTTGAGAGAGTTCCTGAAAGCACCGTGTCAGGTTATTTCCCACTGCCAGGATGAAGGAAAGGGGGAGGCATGGGAAAAGAGAAACCATCACTCCAAAAAGAATGGAAATGGAAGCACTGCAAAGTAAATAGCTGAAAATTTCACAAGTGTCATTCACCATTCACAAAGATTGTCTTTAGACAACATAATAATCCACTACGACATTTATTCTGTCTATGGGATTATTACAGCACAATTTTACCTTTCCATCTTCCACAGCGTGGTATGATTTCTTTAATAGTCATTTTTTGTCTTTCCCAAGTTTTCGGGGTCAGACTAATTCAAATGATGACTTGGGGAAATTGAAGTGAGGGCTGTTGGCAGCATGAAAAACCATGTGAGGACTCTCACGCCTTCAGCATCCCCACACAATTAGAAGTCACTGCTTTCTAGCCAGCCCTTTCCTTGGCATGACCTGGATGATTTACTGTGCCTCTCAGGCCTGGAATATCACTCCCTCTACCCTTCTCCAACAAAAGTCCTTGTTCCTCCAGGAAGCTTTACTTGACCACAGCAACTTACATGCTCTTTCTCTTTTTTAAATTCATATGGTATAATTCAATAAGTGTTAATCAGGTCCCTGCTGTTAAGGTGGAAAGAATAGAGAACTATTCAACTTAATTCACTGGGCTGGGGGGAAGGGGGACACTAAGAAGAAATAAGAGATAAGGATGTCACAGGATCTGATACTGAGCCATGGTACAGCCAGTTTATGTGTGACCTTTAACTTCTAGAGATGGTTATTTCTGGTAGCAGTTGTAGGCTAGTGTCTACATGAGTCCTCTTCATTTGGAAACCACAGTGGGAGTAACCTAGAAGCCCCATTTCTAGCAAGTAGATGGGAGAAGACTTATGCCATTACCATTTGGGTATGACACACATTACATGAATTTCGGGAATAGTCACAGGCTAATGAAGCCTGAAACTTACAGGCATGGGTTACACATAGATGACCAAGACTTCACCTTTGATGTCATGGAGCCTGTGTTAGTCAGGGTTATACAGGGAGACGGAACCAATAGGATATATATGGATACAAATGTATATAAGGGGAGATTTAGGGGAATTGGTTCACAGGATTATGGAGGCCAAGAAGTCCCATGAACTGGCATCTGCAAGCCGGAGAACCAGGAAAGCTTGTGATGTAACTCCATCCTACTACAAAAAGCCTGAGAACTAGGGGAGCCAAGGGAGTAAGGCCTAATCTGAATCTAAAGGCCCAAGAAGCAGGAGCGCCAATGTCCCAGGGCAGGAGAAGAGCAGTGCCCCAGTTCAAACAGAGTAGACTTTCCCTTTTCTGCTTTTTTGTTACATCAGGCCTTCAATGGACTGGACGATGTCCACCCACACTGGTGACGGTGATTGTCATTACCAGTTTGCTGACTCAAATGCTAATGCTAATCTCTTCTGAAAATACCTTCCAAAAATGATACCTATCCAAAAAATGATATTTTACAAGCTAAGTGGACATCCCTTAGCCCAGTCAAGGTGACATAAAATTAACCATCATAGAGACTGCAGCCATGAAATTAAAAAATGCTTGCTCCTTGGAAGAGAAGCTGTGACAAACCTAGGCAGCATATTAAAAAGCAGAGACATCACTTTGCCGACAAAGGTCCATATAGTCAAAGCTATGGTTTTTCCAGTAGTCATGCATGGATGTGAGAGTTGGAACATAAAGAAGGCTGAGAGTAGAAGAATTGATGTTTTTGAACTGTGATGCTGGAGAAGACTCTTAAGAGTCCCCTGGACAGCAAGAAGATCAAAGCAGTGAATCCCAAAGGAAATCAACACTGAATATTCTTTGGCAGGATTGATGATGAAGCTGAAGCTCCAATACTTTGGCCACCTGATGCAAAGAGCTGATTCACTGAAAAAGACCTTGATGCTGGGAAAGATTGAGGGCAGGAGAAGGGGGTGACAGAGACTGAGACAGTTGGATGGCTCCATCATTTCAATGGACATGAATCTGAGAAAATACCAGGAGATAGTAAAGGACACGGAAACCTGGCCTGCACCAGTCCATGAAGTCGCAGAGTCAGACACGACTTAGTGACTGAATAACAAGAGCCCCATCTCGCAGGAAAGACTGACATGTAAAAAAATAGGTTCTAAAACAGTACAAGACATTGAGTAGTACAAAAGAAAGGATGGGGAATTCTCTAAGAGAAAGCTTCCTGGTAGAAGCAAAGTTGTGAATAACAAGTTTAACTGGTAGACAAGGAAGGCAAGACATCGCAGGCAGAGGAATCCTCAAGAAGAAAGGCATGAAGAGGTGAAATGATGCTCTAGGTCAGAGCTGCTATAAAGTATAAAGACAGCAGAAGTAGAAATTAAGAATGGAGAGAGGTATACAGAGATCAGATCATGGAGATCTTATATCTCAAAAAAGAACCAGTAGAGTTTCAAGGAAGAGAGAGGTAAGAAAGAATTTTCTTTTAAGAAGATTACTGTGGCAAAATGTAGAGGACATAGTGGGCTTCCCTGGTGGCCAGACAGTAAAGAATCTGCTTGCATAGTAAACTGAGGAGAGGTTGGAAGCACGCAGATCAGTTATGATGCTCTTAGACTTGAACCGAGGCATTGGCAGTGGAAATAAAGAGAAGAACGTGGATTTGCAAGGTCAATAATGTAGAACAAGTTTACGGTAGGGGGAGATGATGAATACAGCTTGGTACATATTGAGTTTAAGATGCAGCAGGGCTACCCAGGTAGATATCTCCAATATAAGTTTTTGGAATTGGTGATGGGTTAGTCACTCAGTCATGCCTAACTCTTTCCAACCCTATGGACAGTACTCTGCCAGGCTCCTCTGTCCATGGAATTCTCCAGGCAAGAATACTGGAGTGGGTTGCCATGCCCTCCTCTAAGGGATCTTTCCAACCCAGGGGTGGAACCCCTGTCTTCTGCATTGCAAGCGGATTCTTTACCACTGAGCCACCAGGGAAGTTTTTGGACAGATGATCCTAAAGTTAAAGTGGGAAGTCAGAGCCAGAGATAGGAATTTGGGAGTCTTGTGCATCTACATGGATGGTAAAGCCATGGGCTTGGGGAAAATCAATGAGGATAGAAGGTAGAGAGCAGAGCACAAGAAACAGGAAAATGGAATCCTGGCAGGAATGGCACAATAGATTATATGGTATCTTGTAATATTTTCTGAATATTTCTCTTCCCAACTCGATTAAATTCTCCATGTTATCTTCTTTCTCTACTGTTAACCGCTCCCTCTCCTTTTATTGGGAGGTGGGGGAATGCCTTGTGGCATGTGGAATCTTAGTTCCCCAACCAGGGTTCACACCTGTGCCCCTGGTTTGTGGAAGTGTGGAGTCTTAACCACTGGACCCCAGGGAAGTCCCACCCTCTCTCTTCTCAGCCTCCCCCACATCCTTTCCCAGGCCACTATGAACCTATTCAGTGTCTTTGTGCAAGTCAGAAAAGTGCACACCCTCTGAGCACATGGCTTGGCAAGCAGCTTTGGGTAAGTTAGAAAAAAGTACCCTTCCTTTGGTGAAGACAGCTTCGTACCAGTACAGAGCTCAATAAGTAGAGCCAAGATTGATTCACCACCGTAACCTGGGTCTTTGTGCAGTACTCTGACATTGCTCAAGCTTAGGGGGGGCAGCCCTGGCCCCCATTCAGCAAGATCTTCATAGTAAGATTCCTAACAAGGCCCATAAGAGATACTTACAGATGACTCTTCAACTTCTTTGTGATTTAAAGTACTTTAAAGCAGCATTTTATTTCTTCCCTTTGTACCAGATTGCAATCTGACAAATTTTGCTGTTAATGGCCCTTCAAAACTGGACCCCAGCTCTTAACAGCTGAGAAATAAAAACATCATGTTCATACACATGCAGTTCTTGATCCTTGTCCCTGATTCTAGTGGAAAAAGGCCACAGAATCCTCCCTTTCAAAGGATGGCAGCTCTGAGATGCCAGTAACTTCATACTCTGTGGCTGTAACCTGGCCAACTCCCAGCCACACGCCATGCCCAACCCTTGTCTCTCTCAAGCCCTTCTTCAAAGCAGCTTCCTTCCTGCCCTTTTCCTCTGTTCTTTGGGAATAGTCTCTTTAGGAACAATTGATTCATATTATTATTGAACAGAATTGAGAATTCTCTATCCTTGAGATCCAATAGTCATCTTATCTAAGCAGATTTATTCATGCCACATACAGACATGCAGTGTGCACAGTATAACCTTTCAGGCAAGGTCCATTCCTCTCCAAGTGCTCCTCCATGTTTAAAATTATGGTATAAATAATTACAGGATTCATTTCACTGATATTATTAATAATAAATTTCTGTGAATTTTATCTATTACACTCTCAAATGCCTGGGGTGGTTTTGAATGAAAAAGAGATTAGAGAGAACTTCAAAGAAGAGAGAACATTGGAATTAGTAAGCTTTGAAATAAGAAAAAAAGAGAGGAAAAATAAGACTGTTTTCAGCTGCATTGAAACGAGCATTGAAGTTATCTAAACCAGTTAATTTATTAAATTGTCATCCTCACATCTCACACAAATAGAAGAAACTCACCCATAATCCTACCAGCCATCAAATTAAATTATTCTTATTTTTCCGAGTTCCCCTCTAATCTTTGTCACATGTATATAAAATGGGTTCATAGTTTTAGTCACAGATCCTGCCTAGTTTCATCAGATTTCAAATATGAGATGAAATTCAAGTCAATAAGTATGAATTGAGCATTTATTATTACTTAAATCTCAGCCATGGGAAGACTACTAGGCTACTGTTGCCCTATAGAGTTTAGAATCTCTGACATAGGTGTACCAGAGACAAAAGCAAGACAGGCTAAGGAGGAGACAGCTACTAGGAAAGAATGCCAGCATGAGGAGCCAGGAGCTGTGGGTTCTGATTATTTCAACCAGCTATGATCTTAGGCAAGTCTACCTCTCTGGTTGCTTCATTTTCCTCACCTGCAAAATGAAGGGATTGTACTGGATCAATAGTTTTAAGCTCTATCCCTCAAAAGGCTGCAAGAATATGCTAGGGCAGGAGGTGTGATGTCTGCCCACCTTCCTGCAATCAGAGCAGCTCCATCTTTGTCTACTTTTTATGCTGACGTGTCAGACAACAAGACAGATCATGTGCATTCAGGGTTCTCTCAGAAAAGCAAGAACATAGAGTCACTCTGATTATCAACAGTATAAGCAGCCAGGGTTCAGAGAAGGGGGAGCTCAAGGAGGGCAGGAGAATGGGAAAGGGTCATGGAGGAGCCAGGGTTTGGATGGTCCTTGAAGGAAGATGGTACAGAGGGTTTCCAGCCTACAACAGTTCAGCTTACAATATTTTGGCTTTACAGTGGTGCAAAAGTGCTGTGCATTCAGTAGAACTCGTACTTCAAATTTTGAATTTTGATCTTTCCCTGGATAGCAATTTGTGGCAGCAAGCTACAGCTCCCAGTCAGCCATGCAATCACAAGGGTAAACAACCAATATATGTATGGTCACTCTGTACCCAGACAACCATTCTATTTTTCACCTTTAATACAGTACTCAGTAAGTTACATGAGATATTTAACACTTTACTATAAAATAGGCTTTGTGTTAGGTGATTTTGCCCAGTTGTAGGCTAATGTGTGTGTTCTGAGCACGTTTAACGTAGGCTGGGCTAAGTTATGATGCTTGGTAGGTTAGGTATATTAAATGCATTTTCAACTAACAATATTTTCAACATCCTATGGGTTGATCAGGGCATGATCCCATCAAAAGTCAAGGAAGACCTGTACTTGGAAAGACAGAGGCAAGAGGTGAACAAAGAGCGCATTTCAGGGAAGGCATAGTGGTATGTTCAAGTCCCCAGAAGACAGGCGCACTTGGGCTGGAGCTGGGCCTAGGAGCAGAGGGAAAGGCTGTGAAGTAGGATGGAAAGAAGGGCACGCATGCTTGAAGGGAAGCAGTAAACACAAGGCTGACAAAGTAAACTTTGGATTACTTTGTAAGATCTCCTGAAGATTGCTGAGCAAGGGAATGACATGCTGAAACTGGTGCGTAAGGAAGATTAGTCTGTCAGGTTTTCAAAGAGCAAGCATTTCTTGATGCTTATGAGGTGTCTGCAGGCACTGAGAATACAAAGGTGGAGAAGACAGCGGCTGCCCTTGAGGAGCCTGCAGAGGGGAATACAGAATGGGTCGAATAGCGGAGAGCAAGAGTTGGGGCTGGATTAAGGAAGAAAAATTAAGGCAGCAAAAGGGGGAAAGAGGAAGAGACGAGAGACGTCGCAAAGTAAACATAAACAGGACTTGATGGCTGGCTGAATAATGTAACTGGAAGAAAATGAAAGTGTTAGTCGCTCGGTTGTGTCCAACTCTGCGATCCCATGGACTGCAGCCTGCCAGGCTCCTCTGTCCATGGAATTCTTCAGGCCAGAATACCAGAGTGGGTTACCATTTCCTTCTCCAGGGGACCTTCCCGACCCAAGGATTGAACCCAGGTCTCCTGCAATGCAGGCAGATCCTTTACCATCAGAGCCACTAGGGAAGGCCTAATGTAACTCAAAGAGAAGAATAAATACTAACCACACTTTTTAATCCTGAAGCTTGAGAATAGCTTCTTCTTTTGGAGCCACCAGTAGACCCTCTTTCCCAGCCTCCCTTGCAGCTGAGTATACCACAGAGGAAAGACTGTGAACAGAAGTAATGTGTCCCCGGGCCATTCTGGTCCATAAAAATCTCCCACCTGTGTTTCTCCACTCTCCTTCCCATCCTCCTGGTAAATGGAGAGGGCTCTGAGGCTGAAGGGGAGGTCAGATCCACAAGACTGAAGGACACCTACATGAAAGTCCGCCTGCCAAACAGAAGCACCACCTGGGCTTCACATGGCTCACTGTGGTAAGCCACTGACATGCTGGCATCATCTGTTACCCCTGTTAACTTATCCTGAGACCAAAACAACAGTCATGCCATTTTAACAACAAATACAGGAAGTTGAGATGGGCTTAGAGGATGAGATAATAAATTAAGTGTTTCATTTAGGGTTCTTTTGCTTTGAGATACTATTAAACCTGAGCTAAACTAACTTTTAAAGGGAGATAAAGGAGTTATTGATAACACTTCCAACTTTCAGTATAGCTTAGAAGGAAGCCTTTTCCACAAGGTTATGAGCCTCACTTTGATTGGTCCAACTTAAGTCAATAACAGCAGCGAATAATAACAATAATAATAATAACAATATAAGAACCAATAATAACAGCCCTCCTTGTCTTGAGCAGAGTGGCCCTGTATTGGAAAACAATCAACTCTACCCAGAGCTAGGGTGAGGGAGATTCCCCAGAGGGGAAAGCAGGATACCACTACTACAGAAGGGGAAATGGATGTCTGATGTTAAAAGTAGTAGAAGTGCTTTACTTTCTGTTACAGACATGCCTAATTATTTGGAATGTCCAAAAAGAAAGGATATGAAGTATGAAATTAAATCCTAGATAGAACTGATATAAAGTTTAGTCCAGGCTGTGTGAATAAGAGATTTCCTTCCTTTTTCCTGACTCCCTAAATCAGAGAACATTAAAGGTAGAAAAAACAAAAAATTCCTTTTGGGGATCTCATTTGATAACAGGGGCTTCTCCGTGTCCCTTGCCTGTCTCTTCTACTGAGCCTTTATCTGAGAAGTTAGGAAAGTAACATTTTTAGGGACACAGGTGAGGAATACAAAAAGAGATAATATATAATACTGAAAAGTATTTTGCAAACCTCACACTCCCATAGCCTTTTTTAAAATGATGACTTTTAGACTCAGTTGATGCTGCTGAGGGCTGCTGAGTTGGGTTGCACAACCCTAGGACCAACTTTCATTGAGAATTCAGATAACATGAAAACAGTGCCCCCTGGAGTTGTACATTAAACCAGCACTGGATTCAGGAATTTTCTTTACATTAAAAAAGTCTTTACCTGGACACAGAGACTATGACTATGATCTGAACCCGGCTTCTACAGCTCGGGAACATTCTAAAGCCTTCCCCATACTTTTATAAAATGCTTGATCTTACTTCAGACATTTACAGAGTGTATCCTACTTACTTCTGGATCTTACTACGTCCCCTGGATATTTCATGCCCCTCAACTCCTCTCCTGCATCTGAGTCTGCCATCTTGGTTCCACCCTCTGTGGATCACTACAAAAATTTGCCTTAAACCAAGCATCTTATGAGCTTAAGAACTTAAGATTTAAGGTTGTCACGGAGGAAGAATTATATCATATGTCAGACAGTAAAAATAAAATCCCCATTTGATTTTTCTGTTCTCTGCACCAACTCCTCTTTATAAGCCTCTCCTTATGAACTCAAAACCGCAAATTTATTTTGACCCTTTCCCATAAAGCTTTTCCTAAATCTTTCCCTGCTCCAGTCAGTATTTCAAAATCTATCCAGACTCCCTTTATAAGAGAATCATGCCATCCTAATTATTGTAACTTTAAAATAAGTCCTGAAATTAAGTCATGTAAAGCTTCCAACTTTGTTTTTCTTTTCAGTATTGCTTTGACTATTCTAGATACTTTAGATTTCCATTTTCAGTTTGTTAGTTCCTACCAAAAAAAATCTGGGGAGAAATGACATCTTAACAAAATCATGTTTCTAATTCATGCACAAAGGATATTTCTCTCCATTTACTTAGGTCTTTTAAAGTTTCAGCAGTATTTTGTTATTTTCAATGCTCAGGCCATATGCTAAATTTAACCCTAAGAATTTCATACTTTATGCTGTTATTTACATTTTAAAGTTTCATTCTAATTGTATATAGCTATCATATAGAAATACAGTTGTTTTTTATATGTTGAGCTTGTACCCTGCAACCTTGCTAAATAGGATGCAAAATGATATAGTCATGTTGGAAACAGTTTGGCAGTTTCTTATAGAATTAAATATATACTTACCATATGACCTAGAAGTTTCACTTTAAGGAAATGGAAACAAGTCCTCACAAAGATGGGTATGCAAATATCCATAACAAACAAAACTAGAAACAACCCAAATATCCATCAATTGATGTGCGTAGATAAACAAATTGTGATATATCCCTACAAAAGAACACTACTAAGTGATAAAAAGGAATCAACTAGTAATACACGCAGCAACACGGATGAATCTCATGGATGAATTTGAAAATTGTCCACAAAAAGAGGCAGACAAAAGAATATTATATGATTCCATTTATGTAAAACTCTGGGAACTACAGACTTAATATATGACAGGAAGTAGATCAGTGTTTGCCTAAACCAAGGGTTAACAGTAAGAATAACTGGGAAGGGGCACAAGGGAATATTTTGGAAAGATATAAAAGTTCTGTGTCTCCATGGTGATGACTACAATGCTACTTCCCCTTCGTGGATCACAGCTTTGTCATGGTGAAGGGGCTTGTGTAACTCAATAAAGCTATGAGCCATGCCATGCAGGGCCACACAAGATGGAGGGGTCATAGTGGAAAGTTCTGACAAATTGCGGCCGGCTGGAGGAGGGAATGAGACCACTCCAGTATTCTTGCTGCAAGAATCCCATGAACAGTATGAAAAGATAAAAAGATATGACTTCAAAAGATGAGCCCCCCAGGTTGGAAGGTGTCCAATATGCTACTGGGGAAGACAAGAGGGCATTTACTAATAGCTCCAGAACTGCTGGGCCAAAGCAGAAATGATGCTCAGTTGTGGCTGGTGCTGAAAGTAAAGTCCGATGCTGTAAAGAACAGTACTGCATGGGAACCTGGAATGTTAGGTCCAAGGAGAAGTAACAGATTTTATTCTCTTGGGCTCCAAGATCACTGTGGACGGTGACTGCAGCCACGAAATTAAAAGACATTTGCTCCGTGGAAGGAAAGCTATGACAAACTTAGAAAGCATATTAAAAAGCAGAGACATCATTTTGCTGACAAAGATTCATATACTCAAAGCTATGGTTTTTCCAGTAGTCATGTGTTGATGTGAGAGTCAAACCATAAAGAAGGCTGAGCACTGAAGAGTTGATGCTTTCGAACTGTAATGCTGGAGAAGACTCTTGAGAGTCCCTTGGACAGCAAGGAGATCAAACCAGTCAATCCTATAGGACATCAACCCTGAATATTCATTGGAAGGATTGATGCTGAAGTTGATGCTCCAATACTTTAGCCACCTGATATATAGAGCCAACTCATTGGAAAAGACCCTGATGCTGGGAAGGATTGAAGGCAAAAGAAGAAGAGGGTAGCAGAAGATGAGATGGCTAGATAGCATAACCAACTCAGTGGACAAGGATTTGAGCAAGCTCTGGGAGATAGTGAAGGACAGGGAAGCCTAAAGTAATGCAATCCATGGGGTCACAAAGAGTCGAAGATGACTTAGAGAAGGAACAACAACAACACAATGCTATTTACATTAATCAAAACTCAATAAATTGAACATCAAAATGAACGCATCTCTTGTATGTACATTTTACCTCTTTATTGAGAAACTGAAACTGCTCAGGCTTTTAGAAAGCAAGAAGCATATATGCACCAAGAAACAACTGAACTTCAAGGACATAGCAAATAGGACAGAAAAAAGGAATTCTTTCCTAAACTGATTGTTACCTCTACATACAGCGTTGACCAGGAGAACTTTCTGCTCTGTCTGATACAGTAACCATTAGGTATATATGGCTATTAAGCTCTTTAAGTGGGGTGGTACAAATGAGGAACTGAATTTTACAATTTAATTTTAATTAATTGGGATATAAATTTTAACAGCCACCTGTGGTTAGTGGCACATACTGGACATCCAGGGTAAGAGTGAATTGCCTATTTCTCTGTGTGCCTGTTAACTCATCTCAGACCTGGTAGTAGCTCTTCAATAGAGATAGAAAAAGGAAAAAATGAAATTAAACAGGATCCAAATAACCAAATGTTTGCTGTAGCTGTGCCAAATGGCAGAGTGGACAGAACACCAGACATGGTCCTTAGGGTTCCTCTTCCGAGTAAAATTCGGCTTTTACTCAATGTAGACCTCACACTGTCCTTGAAGCTAAAATGAGAAATGCAACTAGGAAGACTACCCTTAAGCTGCAGAGCAGTGTGCAAACGGAAGGTGCTAGATACGTTAACAATACGGTGGCCGCATCTGGGGCCACCAAGGGATGTTCAGCTGCCGGATCAAGAGGGTAACGCTCAGGCCTTCCTGGAGCCACAGGAAGAGACTGCGTGTATACCTTGGTTCCAGCCTAGCTTTGACATGCTAATACTGCAATTTCCGAGGAATGCAAACCACCTGCGCCTCAATAACCTTTCGATTTACATACACACGCGTGACCTTCCCTATCCTAGGGCCACTCTACCAGTATTGATCTCTGGTTTGCAGGGGAGCGTGCTCTGCATAGGAAATAACGGCGGCGCGGCGACGGCGGCGGCCGGTGGCGATAAAAGCTCTGGCGCTCACGACCGGCAAAGGAAAGCGAGCCCCACCGTGAATGACATGCCCGCCGGACGCGGGAACAGAACCTGGAGTCCTCGTTTGCACTCTCCGTGGTTCAAAAGTTGCCCTGGAATCTCCAGGAACTGTTCGCTCCTCCCTCCGTGGCTGTCTTTTGTCTTTGAAAGCCCCGAGACCGACAGTTGGATTATTATCTGTGCGTGCAGGTGTTGTTGAAGAGACCAATTTGTGAACAATGGCCCTTCCCACGTTGTCCAAACAGAAAGACTGCGCCGCAGCTGTTATTTGCGGAACCTGTCACTGTTCGCCGCGCTGCCGCGGAGCCGCCAGCTGTCCCGGAGCGCGCTGCGCCCCGCGCCGCCCACCGCTGACAGCACCCCCGGCCCTCCCCGCGCCCCGCCCGCCGCCCGCCGCCCGCCGCCCGCCGCCGCCGCCGCCGCCGCCGCGAGGGGCCCGGAGGCCGGGCGCGCGGAGCCGGTCCACCCGCCCGGCAGTGCGCGCCCGGCAGCCTGGCCGTGGTCTCGGCCTTCCTCCGGGCTGGCCCGGTTTCCAAAGTTCGCTCCTGGGGATCCTCCCTTCCCATTCCGTACTCATCATCGGGCACGAAAACCAAATCCACGGGTGGAGCTGTTCAGCCAGCCTGATAGAACACGAGTTTAAAGAACAACCCTTTATTTGGGCATTGATTTTAAAGATGTGACCCAAAGTTAGGTTCAGGTCTCCTGGCCCTGTAACGTCTGGACCACATTGTCTTGAACCCACCAATTCTACGGTCCAGGATAGTCCAAAGACCTCTCCCCTAAAGTCCTGCTAATTGCCCTGGAGTCTGAGGTCCTCCTGCTGCCGGAATCTGCCGCCTTTCTTTAGTTCCTCCACCTACCCCAAAGCCAAATGCCCTTCCACTGGTTCCCAAAATAAATCTGCTGGCCTGAAGCAGTTCCTGAGAGGTTTCGCTGAAAACAAGGAGGCGGGTTTCCACAAGAAGAAGGGTCACTTCTCCAAGGACACTCAACCATTCTCCCCACGCCCTTCCCACAGCGAGATCCCTTATGTGTCCACCCTGAGAGCTCCAAGCTCCTCTCTCCCTACTGTGTGCACAGTCACTCTCCATCCCCAGGCCCTTCCCCCAGACTTCACTACCCACTTTCTACCAGGGGCCAGCCAGTGTCAGGGCTCCCTCTCCTTCAGGGAAGAAGCCCTGTTTTCTTCCTGGTACAAAGACCTTCAGTTCCCGCTGGTGTCCTGCTGGCGTCAGCATGTCTGCTGGGCTGCCAGTTTCTCAAAAAAAGTTCACTGGCCTCCAGCACTCTGCTTTCTCATGACAGGACAATTCACATGGACTGGATGGCTGGCTCTACAAGGAGCAGGATTTCGTAAATAGCTTTCAGTCCTGAAATTCCAACAACAATCTTAAAACCATCAATTGCTGATTCTTGCAGGATGCAGCTGCCATGCTTGCTAGGCAATATATACTTAGATTGACATATTTTACAAGCTAAGCTAAATTCAAACTGACTAGCCTTTTCCAAGTCCCTGACAGGTGACTCCAGTGTTCCAAAAGCCTGTCCATACATCTGTGTACCCATTTCAAGATTACAGCCATGAGCATATAGTATTTCTTAGGTTATGGTACTATAGATATCTTATTTTTTTTTTCTTCTATAGATATCTTATAGTAACGAATATTTTGAGTCCGAGCTGAAAATATTTCCTAAATTTCTTCAGATATCAATTTCTAAGACCTCTGCCATTCTCAAGAATAGAGCTATAAAATAAGTTGAATAGTCCAGGACCTCTTCTTCACCACATTTTATGCTAATGGAAATGCACTCTAAAATGACCAGTCATGTCCTTTACAGAGTAACCTTAAGCCCAGTTTCCCAATTTGTAGTTAAATTTTTTAAATGTATGTTAGACGCATAAAATATAATTCCTTCTCCCTTCACCCAAGAGACAAAGACCAATCAAAAAGCATTTTTTTAATCCTGATCTTAGATAACATATCCTGGTTGGTTCTGGATTTTTAAGGGTCTGAAGGAAAAGGAAATTTTTTGAAAGAAAGTTGAAATCAGCTTCCCAGAGAGAACATTAAAATTCAAGAGGTTTCCATTTCGAAAGGCTCTAGAATTTTGTCTACTGCGCTTGAATTCCATAACCCAGAGGCAACAAAGTAGATTCACAAAGGGGAGGGAGTGGGGCTTGCTAAACACAAGGTGAAATTCATGTGATTCAGAGTGGTCCAGTCCTCGCTGAGCAGTGGTGGTTGCTTCAAACAGCGGCAAGCCTGCGCCTGCACCAATGTTCTAGGTTGGATAAGTGGCTGGCACCCAGACACTGTCTCCAGGGCAGGGCTAAGATGTCACAGCCGCCTGGGGAGGAGAGCAGTTCTGTGCATGTTAACAAGCTCTGTGGAAGAAGGCAATCTACTTGGCTCAGCACCAAATTAAGACTGGGGAAATACGAACTGGGCAAATATTTATCTTTGGGGACCTCCAAGAGACCTCTGGGGGGAGGAAAATAAATCTCTACACATGTTTACTCATAATGATTTCCAACAGGCCCATCTACATACAAGTACAACATTTCATTAAACAGACTTCTTCAATGGCTGCCGCACTGGGTAAATACATTATAAATAAAGGCACAGATCCTCTTTTCAGGGTGCACGGAGGCGTAATGTTTGAGTACATGATACCCATCTCCCAAACCAATCCCTTCTCTGGGGGCCCAGGAAGCAAAGAGTTTGCTGAAGGACTTAATTTCCTTTTTTTTTTATAGAGTTGTTTATGGAGCGACTTCCATTTGAAGGAGCATATGCTCATTTTCACAGTTTTGGAAAAACAGAAATTTGAAAGAAGGGGAGATTAAAAAAAAAACAGTGTAAGGGTTGCTCACACTTGATCTATCCTAGGAAACTCAAGAACATTCATTGAACATGATTTTAAAAATGAGTTCCACAGGGCCTATTTCCTCATCTGGCGGGAATAACAAAGCTAATGTTGGACTCCAAGTTTGAGTGCAAGAAGAAAAGGAGCTTGACATCAGACCACCTTCCCACAGCAAGGCCCCAGGTGATGCTGAGAAGGCACTTGCTTCTGGACAAGGCTCCGGCATGTCCACACACACACACACACACACACACACACATGCATGTGCGCGCGCACACGCACACACACACACATGCATGCGCGCGTACACACACACACATATGCATGTGCGCGCGCACACACACACACACACACACACACACACACACGCTCCTTTCACACAATGGCTTGATGTAAAGAAAGCAGGGAAATCACTCTCCAGGCTACAGATTCTCCTATGTTATTAGTCACCCTTCCCTCCTCCTGCCAACTCTCACTGGCAGCTGGGCTGGGCAATGACTCAGGAAGCCAGGCAGTGGAGAGAAGCTGGCTCACCACCATGGCTTAAGAAATACTGAGGCCTTTTCAAGTATGTGTATTAGTGGCACTCAGTCACATCAGATTCTTTGTAACCCCATGGACAATAGTCCGCCAGGCTCCTCTGTCCATAGGATTCTCCAGGCAAGAATACTGGAGTGGGTTACAGTTTCCTTCTCCAGGGGATCTTCCTGACCCAGGGATTGAACCTGGGTCTCCTGAATTGCAGGTATATTCTTTACCATTTGAGCCACCAGGGAAGCCCTTTTCAAGTATAATTAACTCATAAACTTACTAGTGATCAGAAGAGGGAAGAAGGGGGCCAATGAAGGGTACAGGTGTGTTTTGGGACAAGGTGGGAGATGAAAGGCATGTGAACAATAGTAAGTGGAAAAGTGATAGCCCCTATTTTCATAAACATGACTCATAAACTAGCAAATAACATTGTAATAACTTGTGCACACTTCTTCATGAACATTCTGCCATGGGGAGGTCAGAGTTCAGCAAAGCACCACCCTCCCCCCACCCACCCCGAACTCACTGATGAAGCCAAGTCCCATGAGCACTGCATATTACTTACTGGGAGCAGCTTTGCGGAGTATAACAGGGTCTCTGGAAGGGATGGTTGAGAGCAACAGCATGAAACTCAGACCTGAGCCAAAGTGAGAGCTGAGTACCAAGACACACCACAGCCAGACGGAGGAAAAACAGTGCCAAACCACAGTATCTTCAGCCCTAAAAGCATTTCCATTGAACATGGTGGTTCCTTTCTCTGTGTATGGTATCTAATTTGGCCATCATGAGTGATAACAGCAAAGGAAACACAACCTAAACACATCTGATTGTGTTTGGGGGTAGCAACTGGGTCTGCTCTTTTTTCTTTGGACATAAAGCAAAATGTCTCTACCCTCCGTCTTCACTACTCAGGAAGCAGGGCAACAGCTTGCTCTCATCTAACCCCATAGTGATCACATTATAGACGTCTGTCACCCTGACCCTTGCCTGTCCCTCCCTGTCACAGCTGGCTGCTCACACCGGCCATGACGACATGATTGCAGCTCCAAAAGTGGAACGTTAGGGAGGATAACACCCTCAGATTCTCAACACTCAATCAGACGCTCCCCAGCCTGATGTTCCCGACTATAGCACTCCCATCTACATGACTTGCATCTGATTTATGGAACAAACCCTACTGCTTCTGGCTCTTATTCAGCCCCACATACAAAGGAGTGAGTAAAAGCTGTTTTCTCCACAGCAGTATCTCGCCTCCTTGGCAGGTGGAGAGGATGATGTATGGAATAACTGGCATCTCCTCCTCCTCCTTGGAAAAGGATTCAGCACACACCAGCCCCATCAGCCAACCCACCAGCCAGCTGACTCTCCGGGGGCCTCAGAGGGCCGAGCAGCAAGGCTGGCCCCAGCTGCCAGTTCCAGGAGAATAAGCCACTGCGTTGGTTCTGCCCTCTCCTGGAGCCCAAATCCCCGGGCAGCCTCAGTCTCCAAGCCCACGATCTATGCTCCAGATCCCTATAAAAGCCTCTCCCATTGTTATGTGTAATCAACTGAAACATCACGGGAACTTTCTCTTAAGGCCCTTTCTAAAAGTCTATCTGTCCCACTAAAGCCTCCCTTTAATCTACCCATGTTTCCTCTATGCACGTGTGCCAAGTCACTTCAGTCATATCCGACTCTTTGTGACCCTATGATGCTGGGAAAGATTGAGGGCAAGAGAAGGGGGAGACAGAGGACAAGATGGCTGGATGGCATTATCGACTCAATGGACATGAGTTTGAGCAAACTCCGGAAGACAGTGAAAGACAGGGAAGCCTGGTGTGTTGCAGTCCATGGGGTCGCAAAGAGTCGGTCATGACCTAGTGACTGAACAACAATGGAGAAGTTTAGAGTTAGAACTCTTGAAATCATGAGGAGCCCTAAAATCCCATCCCCACCTTGAAGTTGCAGCTTGACAGCCCAAGTACAGCCATTGATTATGATGCCAAGATACCCGAGAGTCCTTATAGAAGTAGCTTCAAAGGCCAATCAACCAGCTTTTTATATCACAAAGACAGCCCGTTTCCCTGGCGCATGGCAAGATTTAAGTAAGAAGATCATTCTAACAAACATGGTGGCCCAGGGAAGACTAAACTGTTGTGTGACTGTGGCAATAAGCACCGCCATTAATTTAGCATCTACCAAATCATACTATCTAAATAGCCTTGACTATACTGTCGCATTGAACCCACACCACAACCTTGTGAGGTTAAGTATCACTCCCCACTCCATTTTAGAGGTGAGGAAACTGAGCCCCAGTCCCAAGATCCAGCAATGAGCAAGCAGTGGTCCCAGCCTCTGAACCCAGTTCTACCTGACTGTAAATTTCCCCTGTTGCTGCTGCCTGCCATATCTCCCAAGTACGTTATCGTCATGCTAATTTCTGATTTCACTCCCCGTTGTTACTAGCCTTTACAACGACAAGACGTTTTGGTGCCATCCCTTGGCGGGAAGCGTGAGCATCATTTCCAAGCTTAGGAATTAGAATAACAGCTCACTGCACCAACAGATGACACGCTGCCAGGCCATCAGAGAACTGGTCACAGCCAGTGGAGGCTGTCCTCTGAGAAGGAGAGGCCAGTTTGAGAAGGGGAGTGCTTCACTGCCCACTGAGGAAAGAATGAGGAGGTGCTCTTAATCAGGGGATCCGCTCCTTTCTGGGTCCATACAGCAGACTTGTTGGGGAGGGAACTCTTTGATGTCACTTTCTCATCACAAGCCACCACGGAAAAATCTCCAGGAAATGAACCCCACTATCTTCCTGGCATTTGCTACCTCACTCCAGCTTAGGTATTTTTTAGTGTATATCCCTTGCCATATTTGTGCATACTTTTTTCTTAAAAAGTTATTTATTGCTTATCTGAAATTCAAATGTAACCAGGCCTTGTATTTCACACAGCATTACTCTCTTCAAAAAAAAAAAATAAGTTTGCTAATAAAGGTCAAAAACTATCACACAGATGGCGACTGGAACATAACCAAGGCAGGTAGGCCCTGAATTAAGACCCAGAGAATCCTTACCGTACCCACACACAGAGCCCTCCCTTGGGGCCTAATGAGAGTATCTTCGGACAGGAAAGGCCTAAGCTAAGCAGCTGGAACCCCTAAGTACCTGAAGAGAAGGAGATGAGTCAATACTACATTGAGCTCTTTGGATGCAAATACACAGTTCCTTTCTCCTTTCCTGTTGAGGGTAAGTGTCCATGTAAATTCTCCTTTGCTAGAGACAGGAAAACCCCTTCCATCTCCCACACTAGCACATTTTTAACAAAGCAGCTAAGATCTCACCAGCTGAAACTCCTCTTCCACAAAGATCTGCTTGGAGGAACAGATGGGAATAATGGCAGTTACACAGCCAAAAAAAAATTACACTGGATGCCAGAGCAAGTTCACACTCGTAACCACCAGTTCTGTCCAATGTTTTCATTTTTCAAGTGCAAGCATGTTGTTGAAATCTAGATGCCATTTCAAAACGAGATTCTTAAAGAGCAGCAAGGGGGTTTCACCAGCACCGAATTCTTTTCTTCTTTGCTGCTGCTCTACAGCAAAACAAACCTCCGTGTCTCCATCACCTTCTATGGAAAGCCTGTTCTGTTCTCCCTGAGAAATCCAACGCCCAACCAACCAGGAGAGCAGCTTCCCTAAGTTCCTGTCATAGTTCTGAAATTCTGTTTTCTGCATGGCCTCTCCAACCCAGCTCTTATCACCAAGTTATCTGGACCACACACCCACAAAAGGCAACACCTGGTTTTGCTAGAACTTGGGACCAATGGCCTGAACCTGGCTTCCTCTGGACAAGCCCCCCACCCCCACCCCAAGCTACCCACATCTGTGCGAGGCAGTCCCTTCCAGCTTCCTAACAGCCTGGGTCAGTACATCTGACCTCCAGGCCTGGGGCAAGACCAGGGTGACCTGTGACCTTCACTAACCCTAAAGCAATTTCAGTTATTTTTCTCTGGGTCTAGGGCTGGTGGTTCCTGAGGGGGCAGTGAGCCTGCCCCAAAGGAGGAGCCTATCCAGGAGAATAGGAACAAGACTCTCCAGGAGGATGTTTTATTCAAAACAGCAAAATTAGTAGCACGCCATTTTATACTGGAAAACTTTATTATTTTTGCAACACAAACTATAGAAAAGAAAGGGCAAACATTTACAGGGATCAATGTTTCACATTTTGTAGTTAATAATAGCTAATATTTGAGGGCTGCCTAACACCAGGCACTATGCTGAGCATTTTACGGGCACTATTTGGTTTACTCCCAGCCATCCCATAAGGCAGTAGCATCATCATCCCCTCGGGCCCCTTGGGCCCCTTGGCTCCTCAGCCAAGTAAGGAGACAAAGGCATGTCCCAGTGAGGGGCAAGGCTACAATTGAATCCCCACGCCTTATCAAAGTAAACCCTCACCATCACTCCATACCATAATCAAGGACCAGCTCATGTTTAGCCATTGCCTCAGACACACTGGCTCTCTCTCCTGCTGCAGGGACCTAAGACTACACTGAGAATCAGGCAGAACAACTATAAAATCAGTTATTACTGTGTCATTTCCAACAGCCTACTAGACCATCCACATACTGCAGAGTGTCTGTAGGGTAAAACTAATAAAATCATATGTAGACCTGGCTCCTTCTTGTTAAATTCTTGCCAAGGAAGAAAATCTTCAGGGAAGTCCAGGCAAAAATCAAGTTTGGCTGAATATCTTCAGCCACTGAAAGAAATCAGTATGTCACAGCACTTGATTAGTGCCTTGACACAGCAAGTTCTAAAGCAACATTGTTCTCCTGAAAGTGGGACAACTTTATAAGCAATGATTACTTCTTTCTCCCTACCCCTCTCCTTAAGATGACTTTTAAAGGGTCATTCATTCACTAGACAGGTATTAATTGAGTTCTGCGATGATGAGGCATCACTGGCATGGGGATAAACCCAAGATGTATCAGGTGCCAATCCTGTACTTGAGAGCATTATAATTCACTGGGGAGGGCTATATGCTTTTAAAGACAAATACATGTGTATTGTTTTTCTAATGCTATGTTAACAAATTACCACAAGCTGATTCTCTCACAGTCTTGTAGGTTAGAGGTCTAAGTACAGAGTGGCTGGGTTCTCTGTTCAGATCTCACAGGGTCAAAATCAAGATGGTCTGAGCTTCTCACCTGGGGCTCAGTACCCTCTTCCAAACTCATTCAAGTTGTAAGCAGAATTCTCTTCCTTGTAGTTATAAGACTGAGATCCCCATCTCCTCCATGACTGTCAGCCAGGCTGCTATCAGCTCCTAGACACCACCTCCCTCTCTTGCCACATGGCCTCCACCTTCAAGCCAGCAATGGCACATATCAATAGAATAATTTTGCTTTGAATCTCTGACTTTCTCCTGGGAACCTGTCAGAGAAAACACTGTGCTTTTAAAGGGCCCACTGGATTAGGCCAAGTCCGTGATATCTCATCCTAGTCACAGGTTCTCTTTGATTCACATTCAAGGAGAGGAGACTAGATAATTGTGTGGGTCATTGGGGGTCATCTTAGAATTCTACCTGCCACGGTATGCATGCATTTATGTAAAAATACTGTGTTTTCAACCACTGTTGACAGTGGTTCCCCGCCCCCACCTTGGGGAGATTAGAACATGGGAGGAAGCAAGGATGCTTAACATTACATAGTAGTCAAAGAATAAATGTCCTGGATGAAATATGCAAAGGACCCTCGCTGAGAAATACTAAACTAAATGAAAGAGAAAGAGCATTAAAATTTGATGGAATGCTAGCGCCTTTCTTAGCGTAACAAAAAATCCATTAAAAACTGACATGGCTCCTCTTTTACAGTGATAGATTCCCACCCATCAGGCAAAGAAACTAAGTGGATAGAAACTAATGCTAAGTCACATAATAATGGAAGCCAAGTAACTTCCCAAGGACTTCCCTGGTGGCTCAGATGGTAAAGAATCTGCCTGCTACATGGGAGACCTGGGTTCAATCCCTGGGTTTGGAAGATCCCCTGCAGAAGGAAATGGCAACCCACTCCAGTATTCTTGCCTGGAGAACTCCATGGACAGAGAAGCCTGGTGGGCTACAGTCCAGGGGGTTTCAAAGAGTTGGACATGACTGAGCAACTAACATATAGCAGGTAGTAACCTCCCAAAACAGGACTGGGCTTCTTGCTAAAGGAGGAAATATTTCTGACTTAATTATTCACCATGTTCTTCCCCACTGATTGTCTGCTTGGAGGATACTTAAAGTTTAACAGGTCAACCAATGCAGGGATCAAGCTAAATACTGTTCCCAATGGTGGTTTATACTAAGGGCAAACTTGATCTTGAATCTCAGCCCTGTGGTTTAGCACACTGCTGTGGAAGCCAGAGGACAGAGGGAGGCTATCCTGAGAATGAGGGTATTTCCTGTGGAAGGAGATAACTCTGGGGAGCAGAGGGCAGGGGCATAAGGTTCTTGCTAGCTGGAGGTTATCAAGGGTTTGAGCAGGGTCTTGAATGAAGAGAAGTTTTGTATTTTTGAGATAAGGCAAGGAGAAGCTCAGCAGTGAAGAGGAAGGGAGTAGGGCAGTGAAACTAGAGCAGGTTACTTTTTTTAGGAGGAAGCTAGAACATGTTTGGAGGCTGAGAAGGGTTCAGTGGAAAAGAAGAGAATGAAAACCAGACAAATGACACAATAGAAAAGCAGAAGAAAAGGCAAGAGGGGATGATACAGAATATGCAGCAGGAAAGTATTAACTATGGGCACTTCTCCTTTTGCAATACGAGGAAGGAAGGATGGGCAAAAGCACAGAGATGTTGAAATGGGTAGGAATAGGGAGTTAGGTCAGATTGCCTCAGTCTCAGTAACTGGTCCTCGGCCAGCGAGGGTTTTAAAAGTGCAGTATATCTTACATATTTAGAAAGAACCCACTGTCTCCTCTAAATACATCCATCCCTGCCATGGGGGGGTTAGGGGAAGATAATGTTCGAAATTAAAAGGAATAAAAGCATCCATAACTTAGAAAGGGAACTGGCATCCGCTGAATTATTAGTATTAAAACATGACATTTCGCTAAAAAGAGATGGAGATAGAACAGAAGTGTTTCTTAAGGGCACAGAAGAAAAATGTGCAAGGTAGCCAAAGTCCAAAGGTTCCTAAAAGAGAGCCATCAATACCAGCTCCTCTTCCCACAAACCTTCTGGAAGGAAAATGTATTTTCATAGTAGAAGGACCCCTGCCATGACCAGATGGATGGGGAAAGTCCTGTTTACTCAGCTTTCTTCCTATTTGTCTATAACCAGCCAGGTGTTTACAGAAACAGAGAAAAGTCATTGCCCCTATACATACCAATATGCTAGTTCAATAAACAGCAGGGTTATCTTCCATTCACATTTTGAAGAAAATGTTATAATTGTTAGAGATGAATTAGTTATTTTGTCTCTTGTAGAAAGAGTAATTTTGTAATGTACCAAAGGTATCTAAATTAAGTAAAAAGTCTGGGGGAAATTTTGCCCAATGAAATCAGTTTTTCCTAAGTGAGCAACTACAGCAAAAGGAGGGGTAAATGTTTTCCCACTTCTGGTCAATAACCAGTTCAGTCTCCATGTTTGTAAATAGAGCATACAACCTTCAGTTCAGTTCAGTCGCTCAGTCGTGTCCAACTCATTGCGACCCCATGAATCGCAGCACGCCAGGCCTCCCTGTCCATCACCAACTCCCAGAGTTTACTCAAACTCATGTCCATTGAGTTGGTGATGCCATCCGGCCATCTCATCCTCTGTCGTCCCCTTCTCCTCCTGCCCCCAATCCCTCCCAGCATCAGGGTCTTTTCCAATGAGTCAACTCTTTGCATAAGGTGGCCAAAGTATTGGAGTTTCAGCTTCAGTGTAAGTCCTTCCAACGAACACCCAGGACTGATCTCCTTTAGGATGGACTGGTTGGATCTCCTTGCAGTCCAAGGGACTCTCAACCTTACCACCCCTAATACAACCTTGTCCTCAAATCTAGTTCTGACAAGTTAGACCTTACTGCAGCTTGGGAATAGAGCTTTGGTTCTTATAATTTTTTAATAAATCAGAAACACTTCAATTTAACTGCTTTGGGTCAGTTGTGAGCTATTATTCAGTGGGAATGGTTGGGTAAAAATTATATATGTGCAAATAAATGTGGAAATTTTTGATGCACCAAGAAAAAGAATGAAATATATGCAGTGCTGTTATACTGCAAATATTGTAAGAAATCAAAAAGGTGTGACATACTGTGTGAATTTCAGAGAAGGTTTGTTATGTCAGTCAAACCATGTAAAGAGTGATGTGCATTTTGAAACAGGTGCTAAGATTTAGAAGAAAACAACAAGTTCAAACAGCAATATAGGAAGAGAAAGAGGGAGAAACAGATTGTTTTGATTGCATTTCTACAGTCATCTAAGCAAAATCCAGGCCAGCTTTTTACAAAAACCTACCTAAGGCAAGTCACAATGAAGGGCTGGCTGGCAAGCCTCTCACATACCCTAGAGAAATGTATTATGATTCAGGAATATCTTTAAAATGTTCTATTCAGCAAGAATACTGCAGCTCTCCTATAGATTAGAAATTTGAGCACATTCAAGGTCATTAAGGACAGCCCAAAGCAAAATAAAAGAGAGCAAATCTTGATACTGTTAGGTTTAGATATACCTTCCTTAAAAAAAGAGAGAGAGAAAAGAAAAAATACATTTTTTTATTTGTACTTTAGCCCTGGAGTCAGTGCCAACGTAGCTTGCTTCATCGCTGCCTCCGTATGTTGCATCAGGTGGTTACGAACAGCTGCCACCTGTAGGGGTGTCAGCGCTGAGGCTCAAAGAGAGATTGAGAGTAAATGATGACAGTACCCAGCGGAGCAGGGACAGGGTGACCAACTCTCCTCTTTGCCCAAGACTGAGGTTTTTCTCAATACTCGAGACACTCGCTGCTAAAGGCAGAAGAGCTGCAGGCAAACTGGGATGACAGGTCACCCTAGCACGCACAGAGGAAACTGCAGGAGTGGCTCCTGGTGGAGACTGAGCAGGTCAAGGCTGCACCTCCCAGGCTGTTGGAGAGCTGGGACTGTTGTCCCTGGCTTGGTCCCCTAGGCATGCATACCATGGCGAGGCTCCCTGAAGGTGTACACTCTCCCCAGTACCCCTTCCTTCCCTGGCAGGTACCATGGAGAACTCAAGACGCACAGACACACACACACATACACACACTGTATATCTTTGCTGTAAACATCTTATATTTCCGTGCTAGAAAATAAAAGAGTAAGTTATAATGTTCATAAAAGTAAGGGGAAACAAAAGGAATAAAGCATTTCATTTCCTAGGCTCTGAAGCATACTTATTTTGATTAAATTATTTTCTAATTATAAGTAGTATCCTCATTATAAAAAAAGTATACAGAAAAGAAAAAAAAAGAGCCAACTCCCATTCTATTCAAGTATGTGGCATATATGAAGTCGCTTCAGTCATGTCCAACTCTTTGCGACCCTATGGACTGTAGCCTGCCAGGCTGTCTGTGGGATTCTCCCAGCATGAATACTGGAGTGGGTTGCCATGCCCTCCTCCATCCAGGGATGGAACTCATGCCTTTTATATCTCCTACATCGGTAGGCGGGTTCTTTACCACTAGCGCCACCTGGGAAGCCCCTATTCAAGTATAACCACTCTTATACACTTAGATGGACTTCCTGCTCTATGCATAGTCCTTAACCTTGACAACATATTAAAGTAACCTGGGAAGCTTTTGTGAAATAGTGAAGCATGGACACAGCCCCCAGAGATTCTGATTTCACTGGTCTGGTCTGACTTTATGGGTCTGGCATCAGTATTTTTTTTTTTTTTTGCTCTGCCTGGTCTTAGTTGCCACGAGTGGGATCTTCGTTAGGAGACGCGGGATCTTCAGTTGGGACCTACAGGCTCTGGTTCCCTGACGAGGGATCAAACCCTGGCCCCCTGCATTGGGAATGTGGAGTCTCAACTGCTGGACCAACAGTGAAGTCCCCAGCATCACTATTTTTTAAATTTACCTCCAGAGATTCTAAGCCTCCAGAAAAGCTGGGAACCACTGCTCTAGGCCCTTTCAAAGTGTCAATCGCCTCACACACACAGAACCATACGCACAAACACACACGTTTGTATCATACCTAGCATGCTTTTTTTCACTCAGCAATATTTAGTGAATAGATGCCACATCAATAAATCAATTTTATAATACTTTAAGTGGTAGCATGATATTACAATGTATGGGTTAGTTCATTTAATATATTCCTACTGTTGAATACTTTTATTGTTTCCAGATTTTGCTCTCACAGCTGCACTGGGAATAATAATTAAAAGTCTGGGCTTTAGAGTAGGCTTGCTTTGGTTTGAGTCCCAGACACTGCCTGTATTAGCTGAGAGTGACCGCAGGCAAGTCATTTAAACTCTCTAGGCCTCAGATTCCCAATCTGTTAAGTGGGGGTAATACTGGTGCCTGTCTTTTAAATGAGATAATACATATAAAGCACTGACCATGAGTTTAAAATGCACTAGATATTACATAACTATTAATCTTTGCCCATTTCCTAAATTATTTTCTTAGAAAAATACCCAGACGTTCAATTTTGAGTCTAACAGTGTACATAATTTTGAGACTTGTGATATGATTACCACACCACCCTCCCACAAAAGTGTAAGTTGAGAGTATCATGCAATTACCAAAGCATCTATTCTTAGAGTAAAAAGAGGCCTCCACCCATTTCTTTACCCCTTACTCATGTTGCACCAATTTTATCTCTTAAGTTCATGATGTAGTTATGATGCATGAACATGGTAGAATGATCTGTAAAATTTGAAAATAAGTTATAACATTGCTGTAAGAATTGCATTTGGAAAAGATAATAATATCTACATTTATAATTAGAACATAATTATTATAATTATAACTTATTATTATAAGATAATAGTATCTAATCGCCTGGCCAAAATATGTAGTTTAGGGAAAAAAACATGCTATAAGACAGCTAATAAAATAAACATTTAGGAAAAAAGTTTACTATTTGAAAAAGAAAGGGAAAGATATGAGATGGTCATGAATTTCAGCTCTGAGCTTCCTAGCAAAACAAGTGAAAATAGAAACATATTTTCTACTCCAAAATAAAAGGGAAGCACATAACTTTATCTAGAAATAAATGTCTTCCTGTTACTAAATTCTAAAGAAAAGAATTACCATGCATTTCTTTATGTAAAGGTCGCCAAGTAACATAACAAACAATACAGTTTGGCCCAAATTTGAGGCAGATGTTAAAACTTTTTCAAGTGACCATTTTTCATTTGGATCCTTGGAAAAATCATCAGCTTTGATCACCAAACAGGCTGAAAAGTCAGCCTTCAGTAATGAGAACCATGAGAGTTAATTTTATGTGCAATTTAACTGGGCCACAGGGTACCCAGATATTACAGGGTCCAGCATTATTCTGGGTGTATCTTTGAGGGTGTTTTTGGATGAGATTAATTAACATTTAAATCAGTAAACTGATTAAAACAGATTGCTCTTTCTAACATGGGTGGGTCTCATCCAATCAGTTGAAGGCCTGAAGAGAACAGGCTCACCCTCCCCCTAGTAAAAACAACTGCTTGATTGCCTTCTGCTGGGACATCCTTTCTCTTCCTGCCTTTGGAAGGAACGCAGAAACATCCAGTCTTTCTGGGTCTCAAGCGTGCCAGCATTCAGACTGGAACTACATCTCTCTCCTTGGTCTCCAACTTGCTGACATGTCAGCCTCCCTCATCATATGAGCCAATTCCTTAAAATAAACTTCTTTCTCTATCTGTATACATCCTCTTGGGCCTGTTTCTCTGGAGAACCCTAATACAAAAATTAATGAGCCTTTCATGGATTTTCACACAAACAGAGCCCAGAGGTAGAAGGAGGAAATTCTCATTAATAAACCTTCATGATCCATCCACCTCCAATCAAAGGTTTCCATAGCAACCTGAGTTCCAAAGCAAGGCTCAGGCCACATTTCCACAAACTGAAATGGAATAGATGAGTGGAAATAAGCAACCTCTTATGATCAACCAAGAAAACGAAGAATAATGAAAGAGTAGCACCAGTGCCTGAGTTGAATTAATTTACCAAGATTTAGGACTACTGGGCACACACACTCTACCACAGAGATTACCTAATTTCTTAAGGTCAAAGCAATGTTTTCACACCATTCCCATTTCATCCATGAAGAGATTTTTCTTCCTTTTTCTTAATTCCTTCAAACTCATTCTGAGAAGCCACATGGTACTGTATCAAGAGTGTGAGCGCTGCAGTCTTACATTGTGAATACCAATTTCATCACTGGCTAGTTGTGACGACCTTGGACATGTTATTTATCATATATAGGCCTCTGTTTGCTCTTTTGTTCACTAGGAATAAGAATCTAATCTGTCTTAGCATCTAACCAATAAAAGAGAAACTACTTTTAAGCATTTGCAATAGAAAGAGCTCAATGCAGGGAATTATTCCCACTGATGAAGGGGAAGCTGAGACAAAGGAGGAAGCTGCTGCTGACCCTGGAGGGGAAGACAAAGAGAGGAGATGAAGCTATGGAAGTCCAGGGTCAAGCTGAGGAAGCTAGGTCTCTGCGTGCTCGTCTGCAGCTGCAGTCAGAGCAGCCTCCCAAGGCAGAGGTGGGGTAGGAGAGGTGACCTCCCTGGCTTCTCCCGTCCCCCCACCTTTCAGTCCTACCAATGCCTTCCACTGGACACACCATCCAGATGCAACCTGGCAAACATGCCCTAGAGTTGGCTGTCCTGAGGCACAGGGCCGGGGCTCCATCTGAGGGCCTGGGTCGCAGAGCCCGCACAGGACTGCAAGGCTTACGTGACAGCACTCTTAAAGTCCCTGAGTCTCTCCGTGTGGCAGAGTCCTCTAAGTTGTATATTTTAAATTGGGGCTGTTGTGTCTTACTTGCCTCTTCTTCACTCCCTTCAACAAATTTTCCACTCCTTATGGTTTCTCTTTGTCCTCCCACTCTCTCATCACCCAGTTCTTTCCTCCCACTTCCTCACCCACACTCAACAGCAGACAGCAAGTTGGCTAGCCTCCCAATGAAACTACAGACGCTATGAAATCCGAGGGATGGTGGTGTCAAGTTTGGCTGCCAAAGCCAATGATGTCCTCCTCTTCTCAGAGCTGGTGTCCCCTGCCTCCACACACCAGCTCACAGAAGCATGGCCACACATCCAGCGTGGTGCCAACACAAGCAAGACAAGAGAATGTGCTGGCCTTTTATCCTGAAGATCTCCGTCGCCAGACCCATCACCAGGGGCCATGCAAGCTTGTGCACTTGGCCACAGAGTTATCTCCTTCAGACACCCTGGCGAGGTCTGCTGACCAGAAGGGGACTGAAAGAGATGACCTCGAAGGCCCCTTCTACCCCATCCTACAACATTCCTCATAAAGTCAATTCCTATTTAAAAAAAAAAAAAAAGCCCTCATTGCAGGTAGATTCTTTACCATCTGAGGGCTTCCCTAGTGGCTCAAACAGTAACAAATATGAGGGAGACCAGGTTCACTCCCTGATTTGGGAATCCCCTGGAGGAGAAAATGGCAACCCGGTCCCGTATTCTTGCCTGGAGAATCCCATGGACAGACGAGCCTGGTGGGCTACAGTCCATGGGGTCACAAAAGTCAAACTCGACTGAGAAACTAACACAACTCCTATACGGGGACCCACAAAATGGAGGTCACCCCCACAGCCCAGCACACATGACAAATATAAACCTAAGTCAGCCTGCACTTAGGGGAAACATTTGTCAAGGAACCTTGTCTAACCTCAATAACAATCCTCCAACTCAGCTTTAGCGAGTTCACCTTACCCTAGAAATAGGACCTGCTAGCCTTATAGGAAAGTTCCCAGCCTCCCAGCCAATCATGTGCTGTTTCCATGTTGCCTCTTCTAATACACTCTAAGTCTCGCCCTTGCCCAGAAGTCCTCCAGAAGAGTCCTCCATAAGGCACTGGACTCCCCCAATCCATGGACTGATTCCCCTTGTATGAAGGACAGAAAACTCACTACTAAATTGTTTTAATTTTCTCATTTGATACTACAATGATTTCCATTTGTGTAAGCCTGGATTGTGGCGCCTTCCCCACCTGCCTATATTACATGTCGCCAGAAGTAAAAGTCCCCAAAGTCTTGGGACCTGGTGCCAAGAAAGGTTTTCTGTTAGAGGACAGGCATTGAAGAACAAAAGACCCCAAGGCTTTTCCTAGGAGCAACGCAGAGCATAATATTCTCAAATCCAACCCGCCTTATAAGTAAATTTTAGATCTGTAGATTAAAATAATTTCAAATTAAGAATGGAAATTTAGGGCAATAAAAATGATTCCACGGCTCAAGGCCTATACTGAGACTTTTCTGCCAATTTATATCTTCACCATCCTCAAAACCCTTGTATATTTTTCCTTCATATTCCTTCTCCAGGGTGTATAAAAAAATTATTCCTCTGATACTGCCTTTAACAGTTAAAACCCAGAAGTGAACTGAGTCCATCAGCTTGACCAGCCCATACCAGGTTACTTGTTAAAGTCCAACTAGAAAGCAGTTGGTTAAAAACTCAACTATTTGCTTTGTACCAGATTGATACAAGTCAGGTGACAATTTTGTCATTTAACAAGCCATTTTACCTGCGGGCTTTCCTGGTGGCTCAGATGGTAAGGAATTCACCTGCAATGTGGGAGACCTGGGTTCGATCCCTGGGTTTGGAAGATCCCCTGGAGGGGGTCAATCCACTCCAGTGTTCTTGCCTGGAGAATCCCCAAGGACAGAGGAGCCTGGTGGGCGATACACCCTGTGTGACCTCTCTGTGAGGTCACGCAGAGTCGAACACAACTGAGCAACTAAGCACGGTACACCTCTACCTGCGGTTCTCAAAGTGTGTTTCCCAAACCAGCAGCATCAGCGTCAGCATTACCTAAGAACTTGTTAGAAATACAAATGTTCAAGTCTCACCCAGCCTACTGAAAGACAGAAATCATGGAGGGTGGGGGTCAGCAATTTGCATTTAACAAGCCCTCCAGATGATTCTGATGTAGGTAATGTCTGAAAACCACTGTGCTAAACACACACACACACACACACACACACACACACACGCGGGCGCGCGCGCAAAAACCCACTGATTCCAGTGAAACATAGTACATATTATGGGTCATTTTTCTAATGACATGAATTCAAATTTAAATCCCAGATGGCCCCACAGTCTGAAATCTACAGTCTTTCTAACACCTATTTTATTCAGTACTCATTGTACTAGGAAGGCTTTTATTATTAAGGGAGGGTACTTTCAAGCAAGAAGACAATGGAAATTAGAACACCGCTGCTATTGTCCTGTCGGAATGAACAAAATCCCCCTCTATCAAACAGTCATTTTATGTTTGAGGGGGAAAGAAAGGCTATAAGCCTTTGCCAGGCATGCCACACTTTTGCTCATAAATGCTTCTTTGCTCTAATTGAGTGAACTTGCACAAGTGCCCTTCTTGCACCAAGAAATAGCAGGTCCCAATATGGGAATGGAGCCATACTTCCTTGCTTTGTTCCCAACCTTGTAAAAGCTCTTCATCCTCTCCAAGCAGAGGGGAATTTTGGCAAAGAATTCTCCAGGGTGACAAAAAGCACTTTCTCTCCACTCTTTTGTTGTGCTGTTAGATTTGAAACCCTTTTGCCCTGAGAACAATACACTGCAGAGTTACTTTCTGTCTCTGCCTTCCACGGTGCTTTCTCCAGCCCTTAGGATAATAGTCTGCCATTTTAACATCGGAGACCACACTGTGGCTGCTGGGAATCTAACTGTAATATAAGTCAGGCGTGTGAGCACTATTAGCCCAACCCTTAGCTGAACTGCTCTAATAGGTTTAATTTTTAAAAAGCAACGTGGCACTCCAGTTAGAAGGCCAGTGAGCAGGAAATGGACTCCCACATCAATAGCATGCTAACCACCCTGGTGGCACACAACCCAGAAGGTAATTTGGGGAACTTAGGAAGTTGGAGAAGATGAATAAATAAGAGAAGAACCAACCAATTTCCTTTTTCCTTTTTATGAAGATTGTGATTGTAGGCTGTAATCTTCTTTTCATCATTAATGAAATAAGGGGAAGGGGGAGCTTAAAATATGTAGTAGTGTTAAATAACCCATAACTAAATGCATGGGCAACATCGAAAATATACGTCAGATGGAAACACGATGAGGGACTGGAAGTTTGATGTAAGGTTTTGCTCTAAATACAACTCCCTAAGCAAAACTCTTCAAAAAATCTCTACTAGCACTAAACCAGAAATAAATATTTCTAAGCATTGCTCCCAATGATATAAAACTAGCTATAATTCACTATAGCCTCAAGTAAAATGAAGATTTGCTGGTGAGCTTGATAATTAAATCATACTAAACAGTCAATCTGAGCAAATCATGTCCCAAAGCTAATGTTTCTCCTTGTAATTATCTTATGTCTGTCTACAACGATCAAATTAACCAAATAATTGCCGAGTCTCCAATATGATGTGCACACCAGCTGCAAAGCATCCACTGGGGCTTCTTCATTTGCTCTTCCTCTTTCTTCCATATCTCACCATTTACCCTTCCATCCTTTTCCCTCCCAAACTTACTTGGGCTAAGAGAAGAAGTTAGGCCACCCGAGCCTATGATTTACAGAAGGATTTATTTGCAATGTTCCAACCCTGGCTTTTGCTGTAAGCAGTATTCACTTCTGATGGTTTCAAGCATTCCACCAGAAATATGCTTACCTGTGGGAGAGTACAGAGAACAAAGAGGGCTAGATGCACAGAAAAGGGCTTCACTATTTTCAAAGTGCTGTTTCATAGCCTTGTTAGTCTCACCTCCTAGCCCTGAGGTGGCAATTATTTTACATGCATACAAACTGTGTCTTCTAATGACTTTCCCAAGACAAAGGTCTAATAAATTCAAAAGACATCCTGGAACTCAGGTCCCCTGCTCCTGAATGCTCTGAGACTGGGCTGGAATGTATTATCAGGAGTCAAATGCCAAAGGTGTAATTCTGACTCCCTTGAGGGTAGAATACAGAAGAGGGTAGAATACAGAGGGTAGAATAACAGAAAAGGGTGGTAACGTGAGGGTAGAATACAGAAGAACTCCTGCAGGATGGGAATGAATGTGCATGTCTGAGGCTGACATCCACACATGTGAGGTTTATGTCTCTTAACTAGAACTTCCTAACCATGTCATTGACATCCCTACCCTTCAAAGAGCCAGTGACAATGAGAAACTGAAGGTTCTATCCCTCCAGGTAGGGCTAAAAAGGATGACAACTGCAATACTTCTCAGAGCCCTAAGACAATAGCTATTCTAGGTTAGTAATTCCAACTTTTTTGGACCTGATATTTATTTTATTTCAGGAGACCCAGACGCCTACACAATTTGAGTTATGATTGAGAACACAGCTGAGAACAGAAGGATATGCACTCATGCTCAGTTGCTCAGTCGTGTCCAACTGTTTGCGACCCCAGGGACTGCAGCCCACCAGACTCCTCTGTCCATGAGATTCTCCAGGCAAGAAGAGTGGAGCAAGTTGCCATATCCTCCTTCAGGGGATTTTCCCAATCAATCAGGGAAAATCCCCTGGAAGAGATCTTCCTGCATCTCCTGTACTGGCAGGTGGATTTTTTACCACTGAGCCACCTGGGAAGCGCCCTTCAAAATCCCTGGAGACAGCGAGCACCATAAGTTAAGGAGGAAGTTTAGCCTGAATAAGACTAAGGTTTCTTTGGGTACCATCTTGGCTGGATTTCACAGATTGGGGGATTGTTCCAGAGGAGGAAGTTGGCTTAACCATAGATAGTTAGACCCAAGGAAAGCTATTCATTTTATCCAAACTCTGTCAACACTGGGTTTTAATTAAGAGCTAATTTACTGAATTAAACTGAGTAAAACCTTTCTTAGGATTCGACACTTGCATGATCCAATCAGGACACCCCTCCTCTATACCGAGGTTCTTTAGTGAGAGTGGTATTATTGAAAAAAAAGGTAGACATTTGAGAATGTTATGACAAGTGTTACATGTCATATTAAGGGTAGAGTAGCTTTAATGCATGGAGCAAACAGAAAGTAAATGGTTCTAAAATGTAAAAGTAATTGATGGCAGAGAAATTTCTCAGTGTGCACAGAACAAGGTCCAGGAGAGAGCTATGCTTTTTACTTGAAGCAAAAGTGTGGGATACTTTAGGAAGATCAGCCACATAAAGCATCCCTTAAAGATGCAGAAATAAAGAACCAGGTCAAGAGACACTCGTGCCGGATCACAGAGTTAAGAGGAGAGAACTGTAACTAGTATGTATCCAGTACTCCTCTATATCATTTAGAATGCATTTCATGGTAAAAAAACAAAAACAAAAAAAAACAGAAAAATAAACTCAAACTGAATAAAAACAATAAAACTGATTTGTTGCTTCCTATACTGGAGAAGGAAATGGCAACCCACTCCAGTGTTCTTGCGTGGAGAATGCCAGGGATGGGGGAGCCTGGTGGGCTGCCGACTATGGGGTCACACAGAGTTGGATACGACTGAAGTGACTTAGCAGCAGCAGCAGCAGCATACTGGAAGTCAGGGTTGGATTTGAGTCAGTGACTTGACCATATCATCATGAATCCAAGTTCCATCCTTCTTTCTGCTCTGATACTGTAGAGGAGCTTGGCTTGGGCTCTCAGTCAGAGCCCAGACACTTGACCTCTCTATGTGTCTTGGTCTTCTTACGTGGTGGCTGGGTTCCAAGAGGGAGCATCCCAAAGTTTTTTTATTGAAGTATATCTGTGGTGGCTCAGATGGTAAAGAATTTGCCTGCAATGTGGGATACAAAGGTTCAGTCCCTGGGTTGGGAAGATCCCCTGGAGAAGGGAATGGCTATCCACTCTAGGATTGTTAACTGGAGGATTCCATGGACAGAGGAGCCTGGCAAGCTACAATCCATGGGGCTGCAAAGAATCAGACATGACTAAGTGATTAACACTTTCTCCTTTTCTATAGTTGATTTACAACACTGTGTTAGTTTCTGGAGTACAGCAAAGTGATTCTGTTATATATATATATATATAATTTTTCATATTATTTTTCATTATGGTTTATCACACAATATTGAAAACAGTTCACTGTATTATACAGTAGGACTCTATCACTTACCTGTTTTATATATAATAGCTTATATGCTAACCCCAAACTCCTAGTTTGTTCCTCCCTCCTTTCCCCATCAACAACCTCGGATATGTAGATGGTACCACTCTAACGGCAGAAACCAAAAAGGAACTAAAGAGCCTCTTGATAAGGGTGAAGAAGGAGAGAGAAAGAGTGGGCTTAAAACTAAATATTTTAAAAACTAAGATCATGGCCTCTGGCCCCAGTACTTCATGGCAAATAGAAGGGGAAAATGTGGAAGCAGTGACAGATCTCCTCTTCTTGGTCTCTAAAATCACGGCATATGGTGACTGCAGCCATGAAATCAGAAGATGATTGCTTCTTGGCAAGAAAGCTATAACAAACCTAGACAGTGTGCTGAAAAGCAGGTCCATATAGTCAAGGCTGCTGACAAAGGTCCATATGGTAAAGGCTATGGTCTTCCCAGTGGTCACATATGGCTGTGAGAGCTGGACCACAAATAAATTTTGTAGAACACCAAAGAATTGATGTCTTCAAACTGTGGTGCTAGAGATGACTCCGGAAGGTCCCTTGGACAGCAAAGAGATCAAACCAGTCAATCTTAAGGGAAATCAACCCTGAATACTTGTTGGAAGGACTGATACTAAAGCTGAAGCTCCAGTATTTTGGTCATCTGATTCCAACAGCTGACTCACTGGAAAATCCCTGATGCTGGAAAAGATTGAGGGCAGAAGAAGAGGGCATCAGAGGATGAGATGACTGGATGGCATCACCAATGCAATGGACATGAACTTGTGCAAACTCTGGGAGATGTTGAGGGACAGGAAGGCCTGGTTTACTGCAGTCCATGGGGTCGCAAGGAGCTGAACACAGCTGGGTGACTGAACAACAACAACCTTTCCCCTGTAGTAACCACATAAGTTGGTTTTCTATCTCTGTGAGTCTGTTTCTGTTTTGTAAATAAGTTCATTTCAATCATATTTTAGATTCCACATAAAAGTGCTATTGTATGACATTTGTCTTTCTCTGTCTGACTTATTTCACTTAGTATGATAATATCCAGGTCTGGGACATCCCTAGTGGTCCGGTGGCTAACACTGCACCTTGCAATGAAGGGTTCAGTCCCTGGTGGGGAACTAAGATCCTACATGCTGCAGAGTAACTAAGCCCACATGCCCCAACTACTGAGCCCCTGAACTCTGGAGCCTGTGCACCTCAAGGAAAGATTCCGTGTGCTGCAACTAAGACCCAATGAAGCCAAATATGTAAATAATAAAGAAAGAAACATTTTTTTTTAATGTCTAGGTCCATCCATGTTGCTGTAAATGGCATTATTTCATTCTTTTTTATGGCTGAGTAGTGTTCTATTGTATATACGTACCTCATATTCCTTATCTATTCATCTGTCAATGGACATTTAGGTTGCTTCCATGACTTAGCTATTGTGAATAATGCTGCTATGACCAACGGGGTGCATGTATCTTTTCAAATCAGTTTTCTCCAGTTATAGAGAGCATCCCAAGATTGAATATTCCAAGGGGCCCAGGAGGAAGCTGCAAGGCTTCTTATGACCTATTCTTCGAAGTCTCAGAATGTCATTTCTACAATATTCTATTGGTTAAGCAAGTCACTAAGGCCAACCCAGATTTAAGGGGAAGGGGGGTAGGCCCTATCTCTTCAGGGAAAGAATAACATATGTATACAGACAGGGAAGGCTATCTACCACAACATGAATGACTGAACATCATAGAGGCAAGTTCTCTATTCTGAAACCTCTGTCACTGCCAGGGTGCTGAATTCCTGGCATTCGAGACCCTCGACCTGAACCAATTTACTTTTCCAGTCTCATCTTCCACTATCGTCAGTCATTCATCACTGCCACAGTCAAATCTGTGTTTTTCCCTCCATGTTTCTGCCTATGACATGTCCTTTTCTGCAAAAGCCTTCCCCTGTTCACTTCTTCCTAACCAAATCTTGCCCCATTGAGACCCAGCTCAAATCCCTCCTGCCCCTGTACCCCTGGCTCAGACAATTTTAAACTTCTCTGAACTCATCCTATACCACCGATTAGGCTCATCCTGAGGGGCAGTTCACTGGGCAATATTCCATCTGACGGCATGGCCCCTGGTTTAATATTTCATAGCAAACATTTAGTGTTATAAAAACAAATTGAAGCAAGAACAAATAGAAAGTCATTAGAAAAATTAATAATGGCTAGAATAAACTCCAAAGTTTCATAAAGAAAAATAGTTTACTCTGGGAATACTTTAAAAAAAAACTTCTCTAAATGATATTAGTTCATGACTCAGTCCCCTATTAATAATGTTTCACTGCTCAGCAGTGTGTGCCTTTCCCTGGTTTATCATCTTCATACTCCAGTGTTTTTGCTAAGACTATTTAGCAAGAGTGAGGAATGGAACTGGGAGGGTCAGGAAATGTTGAGAGCTGTGCCAGGCATGCCCTGTAACCTGCACAAAATATCTGACAATTGAGCTCTTGAGTCAAAAGTCACCCTTGGTCCTGAGTCTGGACTCACCATCTTTTATGAACATGGAAAGAGGGGTCAGATATGAATCACATCAAGGCCACTTCCCTCTTTAGGCTATTTCACAATGTATAGCCTTGAAAATTGCCATCCCAGAAGAGAATATCTGCTCTTTTCCTGACTGTTTTTCATAATATAAGCTCTATAAATAGAATCTTCTGCTACCTCAGCCTTTGTTCAACATTGGTTCCCTCAAGTTAAAAAAAGAAAAGAAAGAGACACAGAGGAGCAGCCTCCATGAGGAGGTCCTTCAAGCCCTCTTCTGGCTTTCAGACAGGAATACACTTCTCTAACTAATAAGAAGATATTTTATCTATCAAGGCCTAGAGGAAAAGAAGTCCATGGTTGCCTCAGAATTATCAACCCTGATTGAGAAGGCATGTCTCCTCCTGACCAAAATCCCTCTTGGTAGTCTAGGATCACTCTGCCAGTCCCTTCATGAGCTCCACAGAAGGGACAGTGCCATAAAAACCCATGTTACTTCCTAGATGTATCTGTTGGAGAAAATAGATGGCAGATGGGCCTGTCCTTGCCTCTGTAAGGTAGTGTGTGTGTGTGTGTGTGTGTGTGTGTGTGTGTGTGTGTGTGACAGTCAGTCATGTCCAATTCTTTTCGACCCCATAGCCCACCAGGCTCCTCTGTCCATGGGATTCTCCAGGCAAAAATACTCGAGTGGGTTGCCATTCCCTTCTCTGGGGTATCTTCCTGACCCAGGGATCAAACCCAAGTCTCCTGCATTGGAGGAAATTCTTTCCCATCTGAGACACCAGGGAAGCCCATAAGGTAGTGTAGGAGATACCTATGATATCTAGCCTTGATAGATACCCTTGATATCTATAAATAAGCCAGCCAGGTATTGCCCCTGAAAGAGAAACAGGTAATGAATAAGGATGAAAGGAGGCCCCTGAGTATTTCCATGTGGCTGTACCTTAGAAGGGCATTCATACAGTGAATACTGTGAAAGATAGATACAATTTCTCCTCTTTACTAATCCATCCCCATACAAGACCATTACAAAGACAAACTCCCATGAAGGCCCCAATTAGGGAACAGGGAGAGGGTCCGGAGTGGATAAGCACAGCTGGCTGTAAGTCAGAATTCCAACCTGTCTTCAACAATCTAAATCCTTCTTGCTGGTGTGGAAAGGGAGATAGCAGACAACCATATTCTATTCTGGAGTAAGAATACTTCACTGCAAAAATGGACCAGAGCTTATTTTCAGGGCAGGGTTACAAGGCCACTCTGCCCTCATACATTAACCTCCATGCCCCAACTTCCCAGCACATGCTTACCAAAGTGGATAAGTCAAGGAGGGGGTGTTATGATAACCCAACCAGTTGCTGCCTGGCTATTACATGGTTGTCTAATCTTTTACCCCTTGAGTTATGATGAAACAGATGGATAGAACTCACAGAATTCCCTCACCAACAAGTCCTCTCAGACAACTCTATTTGCAAAAACACTTTGTGTACAAAAAAAGTACATTAATTGGGGCCAGAAGAGCCAAATGATTTGCAAGCTACCATATAAACAAAGTCACTACGGCTCCTGACAACCGCATGACTTTCTAACCCCATTTAACCTCAGCCTCACTGAAAACTTCAGTTTGAGCAAAAGCTTGGATTGAGGGAGCAAGCAGAAGGGGTGTCTGGATAAGCAGTTTTTCAGACAAAGGGAACGGCCAAGCTAAGCAACTGTCACTGGATTTCCCTTCCCCACATTCTGGAACATCACCCCATGAGCACATCAAAGGCCAGGAGGAAGCAGAGGCAGGGAGGCCAGAGCAGGCCAACCTTAGGGTGATGGCAAGAGAGAAACCTAATAGACCCAGAGGTTTTGCCTCCTTCCGTTTTCACGCCCACTTTCTCCCGGAGTGAGTCCCTCCACTCTTCCAGTTCAAAACCTCCCATGGTCCCTACATAAACGTCCCACTTCCTGCTGGACACCTCCAGATATGTTCCCATAAGTATTTCATATCCACATGTCCCACATGGACCATAGCATCTTTCCCCCAAACCTTTCCTTCTCCTCTTAAATTCAGAAGTTCACCCAAGGCGGAAACTTGCCTTTCTTCTCTCTCCCTCGTGACCTATATCCAACAAGATGAAATGTCCTATTAATTCTATCTGCTTCATGTCTCCAGAATCCCTCCTCTTCTCTGCCTCCTCTGCTATTATCTTACTTCAGACATTGATCACATCCTAACCAGTCTCTAGCCTGTCCACAATGATTGTTCTAAAACCAAATCTGACCGTGTCTCTCCTTTGCCTGAACTCCTTCAATGGCCTCCCATAGTATAAAGTCTGGGCTCCTCACAATGCCGTAGAAGTCCCCCAGGAAAGACCTCAGCCTGATCACTGACCATTCTCTACTCAAACCCTGTGCCGGCCATCTGCACCGTACCACTGTGGTCCCCGGAACCTGCCATGCTCTGCATTAACTCCTGCCTTTACATGTACCTTTGCATCTGGAATACCTTTCCCATCCATCTATGTCTGGTTTATTCTCATTTATTCTCCAAGACTCAGCTGAGATATCACCTCCTATGGGAGACGCTCCTCACCTCCCCGGGGTCTGTTACTGCCCACCTTGTGCTCCATCACACACCATATGCTCATAACCTGAATTACAAGGGTTCCTCTCTCTCTCTCTCTCTCTCTCTCTCTCTCTCCCCCCTCTCTTTCTCTCTTTCTCTCTCTCTCTCTCTCACTAATCTTTGAACTTATTTAAGGCAAGAGCTGTTCTATCCCTCTAGGTCAAATAAATGGGAACCATCCCAGAGCCACATTAAAAAACAACAACAATGAAAGCATTCTCAGTTCACAGGAGAAACCATGACTTTGGTATGGGGGCCAGAAGCAACTGCTTCAAGTTTGAGAAGTTATACTAGAAATATAGATAGGAGTCCCAAGGCATATCAATTCTGAGGAGTGGGATTTCAGCAGGAGACCAGACTTTCAGCTTCCAGTAACAGACCTGGGGCCTCTGTATTAACATATACACAAATGAGTGTCAGCAAGTTTTCGTTAAAAGGTACAGATCATCAAAGAAAAGATGGGCGGCAGAGATATTACAAGTCCTAGGTAAACAGAAGGAGAAAATAACATCTAAAATGTTAAGTTGACCGGTTAAAAATACCTTCATTTATTGGAAGTGTTAATTTTCTCCAGTGGAACACAAAATCATTTTTTAATCATTGAACATGTATCAGATTAACTGGGTTGTAAATCACTTTAGTTAAAGCAGCAAATTCTATGCAGGTGGCTCTTTACTGTTTATTGCACATGCCAAGACGTTTTTCTACTCAAATTTTTCAAAAATCAGAGGTAAGATGTAATGTTTAAGGAATAGCAGGAATCTGGGAGTTCCCCAGTGGTCTAGTGGATAGGATTCTGGGCTTTCACTGCTGTGGCCCAGGTTCAATCCCTGATCAGGGAACTGATGAAGAAGGAGGAGAAAGAGGAAAAAGAGAAGAGGAAAGATGACCCCTTGGTTATACAGGGAGAGGACCCATGACCATCTTCACAAAATGCAAGTGTCTTAGTCATAAACCAACCCTGCCTGAATTGTATACCTTTTCTTACATCTTACCTCCTTTCCTCATATACCCACATGACCCAGGCCACCTCCAGTCCCATCTCCCAGTTATGACTGATAAGGTAAACCAAATTGAAACGTGAGCTGAATCATGGGTCTGCGAGGTTTCAGCTAAGCAAAGCAGAGAACCAGATAGAAAGGTTATAAAACGTAAAGTTACATTTCTACTTCAGAAGAAAAAAAATTAAGACAAACCTTTTCCCTTTATGAAGTAAGTTTCTAAAACTTGAACAGTATGACAGCAAGGCAAACACACTTCCAAACACCAGTCAATTTAACCAAGATTTCCTTTGGAAATGTATTCCAAGAAGTCAGCTCTACAAGGGGAAAAAAAAAAAAACAAACTGTTTCTTTTGGTGGCTCGTGAGGGGTGGATGGAAATACTTATTACAAGGAATAGAAATGTAATCTTAATCTAATCAATAAACTCTCATCGGCCTTCCTTGCATAGCTATTAGTAGGTTTTCTGTCTTCAAAGATAAAGAACACCTTCCAGACGGATGCCCAGCTAAAGCAAACCTGCCGGGTGTGGAGACACATATGCTGTTCTGTGACACTCATTTGCCACAGGACGCAGTTTTCCTCACTTTTCCCAGTGATGAAGGTGGATCTGTAGTGAGCCCTTGTCATGCTCCTCATGCTTCCTGGGCTCAGATGGGCTCTGAGTTTTGATTTATGACCTTGAAACAGACTTTTTCTACGTGTGAACTAACCAGCTAATGGGGGGATTAAATGCATGAATTCTACTTATGGGTTCTAGAAAACCAAACCTATATTTAGCAGCATGCTACAGATCACACCAGCCTACATAGTACAAGTATTCCTAAACCAATTAACGAATTCATTACTATTTATGATTGAGCATCTACTGTGTTCCAAGCACTGAGCTAAATTTTTCACCTGATAGTGATGTTTAGCATATTCCAGGATATAATTTCTGGATTTCTGGACTCTTTAGATAATTTTAAGATTCAATTTAGACTTCTATCCTCCAGGAGAAAAATGAAAGTGAAAGTGTTAGTCATTCAGTCATGTCCAACTCTGTGCAACCTCATGTAGCCCACCAGGCTCCTCTGTCCATGGGATTCTCCAGGCAAGAATACTGGAGTGGGTTGTCATTTCCTTCTCCAGGGTATCTTCCCGATCCAGGGATCAAACCCGGGTCTCCGCACTGTGGGCAGACTCTTTACTGTCTGAGCCACCGGGGAAGTCCATAGTGGAGGCTGGTCTCCTCCAGGAGACCATCCCTGACTCTCCCAGGCTAGGGAAGGTATCCTCCTTCCGAACTGCCTGTGTCCATATCTCTACCACTGGGCTGACCCCATGTTTTCTAGTTCTCTTTGTGTGTCTGTCTCTAAACTCAAACATAAAATCCATGAAGGCATGAAGGCAAGAGACTCTGCTGGCAAATCCTCATAGCCACCCCCCGGCACAGTGCTACTGTGTAGTAAGTAGCGTATTTTGGTTAAAGATATGAAAAAATAGCAAATGAACAGAGAAAACCACATCCATAAACTAGGACTTAAGTTAAACTTTTTTTTTTCTTTTCTTTTTTTATTAGTTGGAGGCTAATTACTTCACAACATTTCAGTGGGTTTTGTCATACATTGATATGAATCAGCCATAGAGTTACACGTATTCCCCATCCCGATCCCCCCTCCCACCTCCCTCTCCACCCGATTCCTCTGGGTCTTCCCAGTGCACCAGGCCCGAGCACTTGTCTCAGATGGACTTCTCCGACCACGGCAATGATTCTCAAACAGGTCCAGGTGGTACTGGTCATTTTGTGATGGTCATTCCTTCCTCTATTTTTTAAAGAACTACCTATGTCAAGAACTATGCTAAGTATGCATTCATAAACAAAAGATGGAGTACTTGGCCCTGGGGAACCTGTGGACTAACAGTGCCTTTGTGTGTGCTCAGCTGTGTCCAACTCTTTGCAGCCCCATGGACTGTAGCTTGCCAGGCTCCTCTGTTGATTGGATTTTCTGCTCTTGGAACAACACCAATCCATGCCTGGCCTTTTGGAAATGCCATGTTTCTATTTAATTTTATCACATTCTAGGAAAATACTTCCTGCAGGAAATAATGGCATTTTACATAGAGGCAACATAATATTACGATCCTGAAAGCACATCATGAAAAAAAAAAAGTAAACCAAACCTAATAAGCTGGTTTTGTGTTTTCCTATTAAATTTATTAGATGTTCATATAGATTATTAGATAAGTAGCAACAAGTACCAAGAATTAACATAAATTTATGGACAGCAAGCTTTCATTTCAGAGAACTGAATCCATTTTCTGTGACCTGATATATTACCACCATAGTTTGACTTCAGCGGGAAAACACCACTGTTCTATATGTTCACTTCTGCAGATTACTTTTGAACGGCTGAAGTTAGAGGTTGAGGTATATACATGCATGTGTGTGCGCTCAGTCACTTCAGTCATGTCTGACTGTTTGCAACCCTATGGACTGTAGCCCAACAGGTTCCTCAGTCCATGGGATTCTCCAGGCCAGAATACTGGAGTGGGTTATGATGCCCTTCTCCAGGGGGTCTTTGCAACCCAGGGATCAGATCTGCATCTCCTGTGTCCCCTGCATTGCAGGCAGATTCTTTATCACTGAGCCATGGGGGAAGTTGTGAGGTATATATATACTCAAATGTTAAAGGGTGACACCTACAGGCAGATAACATACTGCCGCTCAGATCTATTAGATATCAAAGAAGATGCCAAAGAATCACATCAGAAACAAAAAGTGTTCGTTTGGGAATTCTTTGTTCCCCAGCATCCAAATCCTCTTCCTATTTGGGTGAAATCCTCCAATGTAAGCGGCCCCAACTTCTATTACAGAAGCTAAACTAGATAGACCCTCCTCTCAATCTTTTAGACAAGATCACCTGTGATTTTGAATCTTAAGAAAGAGACCTCAAGAAGAAGGGATGGGTAGATTAGGGTCGCAACAATGGCAGAGTCCAAAAGTGGTACTTGGGCCCAGAAACGGAAATAGAATGCCCTGATTAGATGATTTCTGCAGCCTGGCCTCCCTTAATTCCTGTCTATTGTCAGCATCTGCTTTTCCAAACTTCATGTCAATTCTGTGAACTATCCAACATCTTTCCAATAAATTATTTTTCCATTTAAGGCAGCCAGAGTAAGTTTCTGTGCTTAGAATCAAGAATGGTAGCTGATATACTACATAATGTTTATTGTGTAACTTCTACGTATCAGGCATCATGCCAAGTCCTACACATGCATTATCTCATCTAGTCCTGCCCCAGTAAAACCCTATAAAATAAGAATAGAGAGGGAAATAGAGGCCAAAAGACTAATTTGTCCAAGTCATACAACTAGCTTGGCAGAACCAGAATACAAAGTCATCCAGTTTAACATTAGAACTGCTTCTCTTAACCATTTCACTATCAGACAAAGGAAAATACTCTGGGGCTTTTGAAAGTATGAAATTGGAAAATAAGATGTGAGACATAGTCGTATAGTCTATAGGCATTGTGAGCTAATAAATCACAGAGATAAGTCTTGCAAACATATAAGGAAACTGAAATATTAAAATGAGACTGAAGACAATTTTTCCATGCAGTTGATGAAGCTCCAGTGCTCTTCAGCTGCAAGAGGCTCTTTCCAAAGCTCCAAATTTAAATTTTTCTTTACACATTTTTATTCTTTTTCTTAAAGAAGGCCCTTCAAAATAGTAAAGCTTCAGACTCTACAAAACCTGGACCTACCCCTGGATGAGACCATGAATTTCTTAAATTAGAGACTTATTTTCTAACTTCAGATTTGGAGATCAAGCAGAGAATCAGAGACCTACAGAAGATGGATAACAGCTCAGACAACCTTCAAGGCCACTTTCACTCTGCTGTGCCCAAGGGGAGAAAGGGGGAGAGTTAAGAGTTGCTCATCACTCCAGATTGGGTTCAGTGTGTACTCGGGGACCCATGGGTCCCCAGAAAGCTGGCTTCCTTCTCATACTCATCTGTGCTGCCAGCAGGGACACCAGCAGCAGCCAGAACTGCGTGTGGGTCCCCCTGTCTCAGGCACATAGTCACCAGGGCCCCTTTCTTATGGAACCAGTTTGATGGGGGCCTGACCATTAGAGGAAGGGGCAGAGAGCCAAGTCACATCAGAGACACTAGGAGAATCCTACCTTTCTTTAAAATTTTGATATTTTGTCCACATGGATTTTTTCACATTAATTTTTATTTTTAAATTGCATTAAAGTAGTAATTTGCCTTGATTACTGAGGTTCTTGGTGCTCCCTTAAATTTTTCACCCAAGATAAGGGATTTACTCGCCCTACCCTCATCCGGGTGCTGACCAGGCACATGGAGAATCACCAGGCATGCAAAGTCTGGGGTTTCCCTCAAAACAGCAATACCTCATCCAGTCATTCTCCTGTGTTTCTAACCCAGCCTTGTCACCTAAATTAACACCATTTTACTATAATCTACATGCATCATCCATCTTTATATCTGAGCCTTTCTTACTTTAAGGGATAGGCAAAAAAACCAAACCTCATTACTAAGCCGTATTGTCTGGAAGGTTCTTGGCCCTAGGACAGGACTGTCCTACCAAGACAAACAATGGTTAGGCCAGTGGTTCTTTGCCCTGGCTGGACATTCAAATCAGCTGGGGAGCTTTTTAAAAATACCAGTGCCAGAACCCTGCTGCCAGAGATTCTGATTTTATTGGCATAAAGTGATACCCAGGCAGGGCATTTTAAAGACCTTTATGGAGGTACAATTTACATACCATAAAATTCATCCATTGTAAGTTTAGTGACTTTTTTAGTAAACATATCCAGTTGGGCACCCAGCACTACAGTCTGGAATGGACCCTTCTCTTCACCCCAAAGACTTCCCAGTGGCGGTTTCAGGCCGGCCCCGTACTCACCCCAGCCCTAGGCACCACTGCTCTGCTCCAGTCTCTAGACGTCAAGAACAAGTACTTTTTAAAAGCTTCTAAGTGATTTTTGTGCAGACACGGTGAAGAATTACCATTCCAGACACCAAAGAGATAAATTCTCTCCTTAGTCCTGCCTCAAAAAATTTAGACAGCTTCTGGTAGAGTTTTTCCATATTGAAATATCTCTAACTACAAATCAAAAAATTTTGGTGGAATAGAGTACTTTTGGGGACGAATAGTCTGTAATCAACTTTACTAAAATACACTAAGTAAAAAAATGCCTGTATGTGTATGTACACTCCTAATAAGTATGAAATGCCACGTTTCTACACAGGCCTAGGATACAGAATCCTTTGGCTCTGTGGTAAAAAATAAAAGCCTACTGTGCTATCTTCTAAGTCATAGTCATTGCCTTAAAAATTAACAAAGGAACATTTATCTCATACTGAAAAATCATGAGGATTACAAACAGCTTGCCCTTAGACATTCAAAAAGTCTTCAGGGGAAAAGATTTAGAGAAGAACAAAGTACCTTTAATGGTATGTTGCACAAACACAAATATGATACCACATTAGCACAGGAAAATTCTAGAAAAAAAGTCACTGGAAAGTTATCCTACAGAGCTGATGTCCTCTGTCATTTTAGGCATGCAGGGCAAGCAAGCACTTGTAAAGGGGTGAGCCTGAGGAACAGGAATGAACTTGACAGAATTCACAGAAATGCCAGCCCGAGGCTGCTGGGTGAGTCAACACTTTCTCAACGCAAGCAGTTCTACTTTCGCGGGCCAGGACAGTGAACCGCAGACAGAGCTGTCAACACAGCCAGGACGTGGGAAATGTTATGGGGTGCAGCTGGAACATGACCCCACCCATACCACTCCCTAAGGTTGTAACGCTTTAGAACAGTGCCCTCAGCCCAGGAGGTGCTGTCTCTGATTAGGCCACTGAAGTTCTCCAGCAACAAAGTTGCCGGGAGTCAGAAGAGCAGCTTCTGAGAAAGTAGCCCTTAATTGCTGATAAAGAAAGTATGGATTTTGTCAAGTGGATGGCCCCCAACCATGCTTTCTATTTAGATTTTTAATTCCTAACATCTATTAAGGTACTGGGAGGCAAATATTAAGCTATTTTCTCCTCTGATGATCAATACTGAATCCTTAGTCCACAAGAAGACCTCAAATGACTTTGAATAAAAATCACCTGAGAAGATTGGATAAAGGCTGATGTGTTCCATCCTACCCTTCCCTTTCCAAATCATCAGAAATGACAGGAAAAAAGTTTTAAATAAATAAATTAGAAAATTGAAGGCAACCAAAGAAAGGCAGACTCTGGGACCTGTAATAATGAGCCTTCCCCAAAGGACAAAGTTCAGAAGGAATCAGATCATGAGCCTAAAACACACACAGGAGGGGACAGTGGTGGGGATGGCTTCAACGGATCCTAACGAGAGGGAAATGATATTGGGAACCTGCGTGGATAACAAGGTTCTGGCTACCATCAGAACTGGAGGAGCAGCCAGGCCAAGTGGTTACACGCACACACACACACACACACACACACACCAAGCTCATAGGAGCAGTAAGCCCAAGGGGCATATTTGGGGCCAGAGCATCAAGGTGGTACTTCTAGTAGCTGGCCTCACCCAGGAGGAGTGGAAGTGTCTTGGCAAGAAGACTCCACTGACTCATCCTGCCCGGCCTCACACCCTGCTCCTGCCCCGCCAGCGAGGACAGCACATTCTCAGACACATCATCTGGACCTCTCAATGGCCCGGATACACAATACACAATCACAAATCACAGAATATTTGAAGAAAATATTACTGTAACACAGAGACACCAGTTACAACTAAGAGAACTTACCATCCAGCACCCCCTCTCCCACCCCTCAAAAAAAAACCCAGTCTTTAAATATCCAGTAGATGAGCTGTACAGCAGAATGGACACGGCAGAACACAGACTAAGACAGCTGACAGGTGGAACAGACGAATCCTCCCGAAACAAAAAGGATGACAGAGGCATGAAGGATACATCCAGAAGAGAGATGAACCCCTCGAACAACGATGAAAGAACATTTCCCAGAGCTGCAGGATTATCTTGCAGACAAAATTAGGACTACTTATATTTTCTTTACACTTTTTCGTGTTTTTCTGACCTTCTTCAATGAGCATTGTAGAGTCGGGCCATTCAAGATGGATGTTCTCTAGCTCTCTTTACATCCCCTGCTTGCCCAGTCCCTGCTTCACCTACGCCAACACATGTGACTAGCCAATCCTCTTAATTATAGGCCTTAATCAGTAATTGCCTACATACCCTGGTAACTGATGAGCCAACCTGACGTCAATTCCGTCTATAAGAAGTAGCTCCTTCCCCCGCAGCAGTAAAGGCCGCTGCCATGTTCTGCCCCCTGCCTGCTGCACATGGTGAGGTGTCTCTCCACAACTCAGCTTCAGACATGTAAGATCCAACAAACCACTGATGTCTCTGTCGCTATCTCTGGGCTCTTTCTTCAGCCCCGTGGCTGGGCAATTACAAGATTTGCAGGCCTGTAGGGTGCAGCCCAACAAGCACACTATTTAGAGGGGAAAATCTAATTACATATAAGGTCTGAAAAGAATAAATAGAAGAAAATTCCCTAAACTACATGATAGGCTTCCTAAGGGAAATGGAGAAGGTTAATGTCAATCAAAATTTCCCCCAAAGAGATCGATCACAAGTGAAAATTGATCATCAAATAGAAGTCACAGAAATTTTGCTAGAGGTCTTTGAAAACAGGAGAAATGTTGATCTTTTCCACTTAAAAATTGGAGAAGGATCTTCCCATAGTTTCTAGACTTATCATCCTAACTACATGTCAGAACCAGAGGTGGTCTTGTGGGGCCTTGAAAATGCACAGTAAGAGACTGAGCTGTCTTGGTAAGGCAATAAAAAGCCAAAGACGGCTTTCGTGGCATATTTGAGGTGGAACCACCATCATCCAGGGAGAAGAAGGAGGTAGTGTCCCAGGACAGAAAATCCAAGGAGTAAATGTCTGCTTAGCAAAGGTCTCAAGGGTTGCCATTTACATCTCTGTCAAGAAACAAACAGAACCTTTCTCGGAGCACATTCCCATGCCCCAGACCAACACCCACGTGAGCCTCTGAGCTCTTTGTGCCACAGCCACCCTAGGGAGGTAAAATAGTGCCATTGTACTTGTAATTGCAGGTTCCTCCTTGTGTTGGAGAGACACTCAGGAGGGTTTCCAGGGTCCAAAAATATATCATGGCATGATGGAAAGTGAGCCCAACCCCTCGCATGGCAAGATGCTACTTCCTGGGGTCTTTTTACATTTATTGCTTCTCTTTTTCCTCTGACCTTAGAATTTACAAAACAATTTAGACTTACGTACAACCTGTCCCTGTGCAGATCCCCCTAGGATCTGATAGTTTTAAGGTCTGCTGGGGGCCTAAAGTGGGGAAGTGGGGAGTTTCCATTTAAAACTATAAATGTATATTTTTAAAATAGTAAAGCATCACCAGTACTCAAACACCAACAAAGGGAACAAATAGAGGGACCCAGAAAGGATGCCAGTGATTTAATTGTAAAACCAAGTCCAAGTCTTTGCAGCAGATCTTGAATTAGACAGATTCATATTTTCAACAGATGTACTTAGTACCTACCAGGCATCATGCTCTTGCTAAGAATACAGTGCCTTCTGAGCCCTGAGAGGGGCAGTGGGACAGTCTGCTAAGGAAGAGACAAAGTTTACCTACTCCAGCCTCCAGGAAGGTCAGGGGTCCAGTGAGGGAGACAATGAGCAGCTGGCACATGCAGCAGAGGTGAGGGACCCCTTGCCCACTGGGAGGACCAGAGACACCTTCATGGTGGCATCAGAGCTGAGTCTAGAATGATGAGAATTCCAACAGGCAAAGCCATGTGGGAGGGCAATGAAAGGCAGAAAGAAAAGTTTGAGAGAAAAATAGAGGAAAGAGAGACCTTCTGGTCTTAAATTGCAGCTCCAAGGTCACTGCAACTCTGTAGTCATTCATCTGGCCAGGAGACTCCAGGAGAGGGGCGTTTTTGAATGAAAGGAAGTCTTGTCTTTGACGTGGATGCTGATGGGAATGAGCAGGAAGGGGCACAGGGAAGATACTGGGAGGCAGAGGTTGGAGATGAGGAGGACCAAAGGCCTTCTCTTCACCAGAAAACTGAGTTGAAGCGGCATCTTTTCTCATCTGCCTCGGAGCTGCCCTCTCACCCTATCCTGGTTACAGTCCCTCCAACCCAGCCTGGCTTTTAGGACAGTCTTGGTAACTCAGTGTTGAGAAACAGACTCAGTGGTGACCAGCCATGGGGAATTACCTCTGATATGAGCATTTCCAAACCAGATGTAAAGTAATTACCTAAGATCAACCATAACCCAGGAATGTGTGCTGACGTCTGCAAATAGATAAAGGACACCAAGGAGCCCACTCAAGAGGCTGGGGAAGACAAGTACCCGGTAATCCTCTGAAATTAGTATGGTCCCCGTCCATGTAGCCACAAGTCATTACACTCTTGCAAATTTCTAAGACATGCCAATCCACTCAATAATGGGCCTCCTTCCTGGTTAACTGCTGGGAGGGCAGTAGGTAGGGAAGCAATAGGATCAGATTCTGGCTATAACTCAACTCTGGAGGAAGCTTGCTCCCTCTGAGAAATAGCTGATGGCATCTCAGCTACTGCTGCATCTATCATCCATAGGCAAGGCCTGGCCCAACTCTGAGCGACAGCCCTCTAGCCACACCAGGCTTCCCGAAGACAGGAGAGGCCACGGAGTACTGCTTTGTAAAGCACCTTAAAACCTGCTGATGAAGGGATGAGTTACACATCCATACTACAGAAAACTGTGCAATTGTTGAAATGAAGCTTTGTCTATGCCAACAAAGGAAGATGTCCAAGATAGGGCACTAGGTGGAGAATGCAAGCTGCAGTGTGTATATACAGAATTATTCCATTTGTTTATATAAGATATTAAAAAATACATATATTCTTGAAAATACATGGTAAGTTTCTGGAATGATACAAAAGAAATTATTCTATTTCTGGAAGTATGAGAGGTAGAGAGAACTTCTCTTTTATTTTATATCCTTTTTGCTGCTTGACCCGTGAACTTCCAGATGTTCAAGCTGGATTTAGAAAAGGCAGAGGAACCAGAGATCAAATTGCCAACATCTGTTGGACCATTGAAAAAGCAAGAGAGTTCCAGAAAAACATCTATTTCTGCTTTATTGACTAAGCCAAAGCCTTTGACTGTGTGGATCACAACTAACTGGAAAATTCTTAAAGAGATGGGAATACCAGACCACCTTACCTGCCTCCTGAGAAATCTGTATGATAGCAACAGAACTGGACATGGAAAAACAGACTGGTTCCAAATCGGGAAAGGAGTACGTCAAGGTTACATGTTATCACCCTGCTTATTTAACTTATGCAGAATACATCATGAGAAATGCTGGGCTGGATGAAGCACAAGCTGGAAGCAAGATTGCCAGGAGAAATATCAATAACCTCAGGTAGGCAGACGACACCCCCCTTATGGCAGAAAGCGAAAAACTAAACAGCCTCTTGATGAAAGTGAAAGAGGAGAGTGAAAAAGTTGGCTTAAAACTCAACATTCAGAAAACTAAGATCATGGCATCCGGTCCCACTACTTCATGGCAAACAGATGGGGAAACAATGGAAACAGTGAGAAACTTTATTTTCTTGGGCTCCAAAATCACTGCAGATGGTAACTACAGCCATAAAATTAAAAGACACTTGCTCCTTGGAAGAAAAGCTATGACAAACCTAAACAGCATATCAAAAAGCAGAGACATTACTTTGCCAACCAAGTTCCATCTAGTCAAAGCTATGGTTTCCCTAGTAGTCATGTATGGATGTGAAAGTTGGACTCTAAAGAAAACTGAGCACTGAAGAATTGATGCTTTTGAACTGTGGTGTTGGAGAAGACTCTTGAGAGTCTCTTGGACTGCAAGGAGATCCAACCAGTCCATCCCAAAGGAAATCAGTCCTGAATATTCATTGGAAGGACTGATGCTGAAGCTGAAACTCCAATACTTTGGCCACCTAATGCAAAGAACTAACTCATTGGGAAAGACCCTGATGCTGAGCAAGATTGAAGGCAGGAGGAGAAGGGGACGACAGAGGATGAGATGGTTGGATGGCACCACTGACTCGATGGACATGAGTTTGAGCAAGCTCCAAGAGTTGATGATGGACAGGGAAGCCTGGCATGCTGCAGTCCATGAAATCACAAAGAGTTGGACCCAAGTGAGCGACTGAACTGAACTGAACTGAATAATTTAAGAAATAGTTTGAAAATGTTTTCTAAATAATATGATAAAAGAGGCCAAGAAAAACTATTATAAATATGATGTCTCTAGGATAACTGAAGCTTGAAAAAATCATCTTGTTACTTTTATTTCTCTAGCCTGATATACATTTCTGTATTAATACCACAGCTTTGCTAGGCTTACTATGGCGCTGCTTCCGTACAATGGAGCTTAAGCTTTATAGTGAAATCAAATGAAATGTGAGTGTATGCACAAGTTGTATTTTTGGAGAGAGATATAAACATGTCTAAACACTGAACAAATCAATACCTAACACACTCACACTTCATGCAAAGGCTTCTGTAGTATTGGTTTGACCTGCTGAGCATCCCTTTGGATTTGGAACTGAACTATCCTCACCTGACTCCACAACTCTCCACTGGTAGAGTTGTCTATCATGGTGCCACAATCCCCATCCTGCCTCAAAAAGATATGCTCATGCCTCTGGCTGGCCCATCACAGTACCCCAATCTCCTAACTACAATTATTTGTCCAGTGAAAGGCAAGTGTCCTAACCTGGAACAGTTAGAATCTTCCCTAAGATTTGACATGTGGGCACTAGAAGAGAAATGTTGTCTCTCTTACTGCAGGATCTTAAGCTTAAGATCACGAAGGCTTGAATAAAGTCAGGCAGAGATAAACACAGTTGAAAAAAGGAGAGTGAAGGACAGAGCTGATGGCATCACCTTAAGTTCCAGATTCAGTCACATTTGAAATCACAATTACTTTCCTTGGCCTTCCCATTCATAAGGATCAATAAATTCCTCCTTGTGACTTAAGCTGGATTCTGTTGGTTTTCTCCCTTGCAACTTAAAGGGTCCTAACTAATTAACATCTCCATTTCCTCACTGGAGTTTTAACAAACCACTCCAAGATTGTGACTATCAGCCAAACTCAAGATTCAAAATCATAGTCTATATTCTAATATTCTGAATGTCATTGTTAGGGAGGATATCCTATTTGTTCTTCAGGAAAAGGAGGTACAAGGAACTTTCTATATGGAATTTACCCAAGGTCATATAATTTATCAGAAGCCAAGTCCAGAGCAAAAATAATTTCCCCAACCTTTTCTTTAAAAAAAAAAAAAAAAAAAAACCCTTTATTCAAAAGCAAAGGAGAGAACTGTCTACACAATCTACAAAGGGTAGGGAAAGAGAGATTCAGTCTTGATGATGTCTTAGTTCAGGAACAGTAAGGACCAAAACTAACCAACCTCAATTCTCCAAGACTTTCAGAACGCTCACCTAAAGCATTATTTTACAATATAAATGAAAGCCCTACTGATGAGGGTTTACAGTAAGTTCTGCTTCCTCAATGAGAAGCAAAATAAAAGCCTGATGAGTAACTGAAGCAAAAATGCAGCATAAAATTGGTTAAACTCTCTAAACCAATGGAAAATGGTTGACAAGAAAGGAAATTCACAAAGGAATATTTTCAATGCAAACGGTACAGCAGAAGGAGAAGGTAAGAAGACTGTACATGGAGCTGAGCTTTCGAGGGAGTCAGGCATCTGGCTCAGCAAGGATTCTACAGAAATACGCTGTATTCAGAAATTCTGTTAACTGCACTGAAGGAAGAATGTACAATTCAGATAATAAACAATAGAAACTCCAATGTGAATCCTGCACCACCTCATGCAGCTAAGGAATATGGGACTCACATAACATCTCTGAACCCCAACTTCCTCACCTGTAAATGAAGGGATTGGTCTCTGACATGTTTTCTAGATGCACAAGTTATAACACTTATAGTTTCTCACTTCTTCAGAGAAGCTTCAGAGTGAGCTATACAGTTTAAAAAGGAAATTTCAATTTTTAGTCTGTCAGGCAAGCACTGAAATATGAAAACCATAAGGAAATAGTTGACTTGCTTCTCTCTTTATGTGCAAAAAGTATGGATACATCCCAAAAAGATATTAAAGGAAAGCACAGAATCTATAGGTGTCCTGGCACATTATAGCCAGAGATTAACTGATCACATGCAAAAATAGTTAGGGACAGGAAGGCTCCATCCCAAAACTAAATTCATATTCTCCATTCTTTGCAGTACATTTTACACTTATAGAATTAGCTAAGTGAGAAGAAAAGAGAGATGCATATTATCACAACTTGCTCAAAAGAGTGAAAAATTAGAAACTCCCTAATATCCTTCCCTGGTAGTCCAGCTGGTAAAGAATTCACCTGCAATGCAGGAGACCCTGGTTTGATTCCTGGGTTGGGAAAAATCCCCTGGAGAAGGGATAGGCTACCCACTCCAGTATTCTTGGGCTTCCTTGATGTCTCAGACAGGAAAGAATCCACCTGTAATGAGGCAGACCTGGGTTCGATCCCTGAGGTAGGAAGATCCCCTGGAGCAGGGCATAGCACCCCACTCCAGTATTCTTGCCTGGAGAATTCCATGGACAGAGGAGACTGGCAGGCTACAATCCATGGGGTCGCAAAGAGTCAGATACGACTAAGCACACACAGCACAGGACTGGTTAAACACATTATCTTTAGGTTACAGTCACTCAGACCTTTTTCAAAAAATAACATTTTCTACCTGTTTTCAAAGATTAGGTTCATTGTAGGGAATATGGAAATGTACAATGATATAAGGAAGAAGTCATTAATAATTCTACTACTTAGAGATAAACGATATATATATATATATATACACACACACATATAATAATTCATACCCTTTATATTTTGTAACCTATTTTTAAAAATATAGCAGTATTCTATGGGAATTTTCTCAGGGTATTACGTATTCTTCTAAACGTGATTTTAAATTATTGAATTACTTTTTATTGTGTAAGTAAGATAATGTGTTTAGGGCTTCCCTGGCAGCTGGTAGCTCAGACAGTAAAGAATCCACCTGCAATGCAGAAGACCCAGGTTCAATTCCTTGTTCAGACTTATTTGACTTCAAATTATATATTTACCTTATAAAAAAAATAACATTCTTTCCCTTCTGTTCTAGCACCCAGGAAGCTCTTCATGTATGTGGGTCTCTTTAGAGAGGCTGCAAGACTAAAACTGTAGACTGGGACTATGTAGACGCAATATTTGGGTCAGGAAGGTCTTTTTAAACAAAACAGAAAACCCAGAAGCTAAGTAAGAGACTAATAAATTTGACTCTGTAAGTATGAAAATTTATGAAACATAAATATTGTAAATGAAGTCAAAAGGATGAATAGATATGAGCCAAAAGTCTAATTTCTTTAGTATATAAAAAGAATTTTCAATCCATAAGAAAAAGTCCAACAATCCAACAGAAAGCAAGCAAAGGAAAAAAAGATCTGCTCACAGAATTCAAATTGCTTTATTCATGTGAAAAAGAATAGACCTCACTCAAAATTTAAAGAATGAAAATTAAAACAATGACATGCTACTTTTTAATCTTTCACACTGGCAAACAGTATTTTAAAGATCAATAAACCTGTTGTTAACAAAGCGAGGGATGGGAGTAGCCACTGAGGACTTTATGACTTGGTGCTACCTTTAATTGCAAAGAAAGTGAAAGTCACTCAGTAGTGTCCGACTCTTTTCCACCCTATGGACTGTAGCACGCCAGGCTCCTCTGTCCATGGAATTCTCCAGGCAAGATCAATGGAGTGGGTTGTCATTCCCTTCTCCAAGGGATCTTCCTAGCCCAGGGATCCAACCCAGGTCTCCAGTCTTGCAAGCAGATTCTTTACCGTCTGAGCAACCAGGGAAGGCCAGAAAGATATAGAAAATTAAAAAATGAAAATATGCTTCATCAGGACAGCTCCTCTTCTAGGAATTTATCCTATAGACACAGTTACACACATGGTTCAAGCATATACACACAGATATTCACTGAATTGTTTGTAACAGCAAAAGACTGGAAACAACCTTGATATCCTCCAGTCAAAGACTGATTGAATAATTACAGTTTGCTGCATACCAGAACACCAGGCAGCCATTCTGAAAGAATGTCCCGGATCCACCTGTGCTGAAGTGAGGCCATCGCCAAGATGTATTATAAAGGGAGAAGAGAAGCCGTGCACAGGTTTTGTGTACAGAAGATGGTTAACAGGAGGGATTTCCCCAGTGATCCAGTGGTTAAGACTCTACCCTTCCAATGCAGGGGCAGGGGGTTCAATCCCTGGTGGGGAGAGCAAGATCCCATAAGTGGCAAAGCTAAAAAAAGTTTAAGAAAAAAAAATTTTTTTTTAAAAGATGGTTAAGAGGAGATATTAGTATTTTTTGTTCTGGAATAAATCAAAAGAAAGTAGTAAAAACCGCGGCCTGTGAGAAGGGGGCTTGGGGCCATATAAAGGGGGGAAGGTTTCTGTACTGCTTGCATTTTTTACCATATGTAGTTATTATTTTTCCATTTTAAAAACTAGTTAACTTGGGATCCCCTGGCGGTCCAGTGGTTAGGATGCCATACGTTCACTACCAAAGACCGGGGTTCAATCCCTGATGGGGGATTTAAGATTCCACAAGCTGCATGGCATGGCCAAAGGCGGGGGTGGGGAACGAAAAGAATACGTATCAAAGAGAGGAAGGGAGAAACAGATACTTAAAAAAAAATTTTTTTTATTAGCTAATTGCTTTCAATAAACATTACATTAACATTTAAGCAGAGTGGGAGATTCCATGGTGTTTCGAGCTCCGGCGTCAGGAGAACGGAGACTTCATATCCCAGTCCAGCAACGAGCACTCATGGAAAGTCAAACACAGGCAATTTTTAAAATAAAATTAAAAATTAAAGACGTGCAGATATAAAGAAAATTAAAGCGACGCAACGAAAAAGCGGGAGTAGCTCTTTCCCCCAGCGAACAGCAGTTTGAACCAGTGCGGCGGAGCCCGAGAACCACCGCTGCCCTAACCGCCATCGAAGCCTCTCCCCCACCCCCCAGCCCTCTCTCCTTGGGGACCACTCTTTCGTGCCATCCTAGGGCGACAACAAATCGAGGCGCCAACTCCGGGAAGACGGTGGACAGCGGGGACGGCCGGAACTCACGGCCTACCAGAGGGTGGCGCAGGGCAGCTCCGCGGGAGGGCGGGGTGCAGCCCCTGGGATATACTGTCAAATGCAAACTTTGCCGGAATTTGGAAACCTCTGCGTCCGCCACCGCCCCGGGAGGCCCGTGGCCGGGCAGCAGCTGCACCGCGACCCGGCGTCTCCACCGGCGCGCGAGGCTGAAGCCGGCCGCTCCCGAGCGCCCCTGCCCGGCCCGGGTGCGCATCCGTAGGGCCACAGTGCGACCCAGCGGGCCGCCGGGGAAACTGCGCCCGACGGTCGCCTAGGCAACCGGTGGGGCAAGGACCGGGAGAGCCACCGCCTCCCGCCAGTAACAGTCTCAAGAAAAGGTGATGTGGAAGAATAGTCTCTTTCCTACTTTGTAAACGGAGGGAGGCGATCTGTTTGCCAAGACACTTGGTAAACTCACAGGTCGTTCTTACTGCATTCAGCCTCTGGGTGAAAATCGACTTGCCGGAAAGTTCTGGTTTGAGATGCCTGCGGTACTTTTATTCAGAATTCTAGACAACTGGTCATTTATGAAGTCCAAGGAAGGAACTATTAGTTTTTATCTTAAGAATGACTCTTCAGTTCAAGTAAAATCTATGGATAGTAGAACTATCTGCAGGCTCGACCAAAATGCCACCTCCTTCTTGAAATCCGCCCCTGGGTAAGTAAAAGTGTCCCCTTTCTCACTGTCATGGCCTGTGTGAAGGTCTCTCCTCTGAGAATGACATCTGCACATCATCCTGATTACTGGAGCTACAAGCTCCCTGAGGCTGAGACCATGTCTTACTCACTGTTAGGAGTAGGGGGAAAGACAAGCCATGCAGACCTTGGGAACAGGAAAGAAAACAGAAGAAAGAAGCTATGTCACAACAGCAATTGTGTGTCATTTGAATAGTTTGTCGAACACCAAATTGCTATCCTTGGTTCAGTAGGCCAGCATTCCTCAAAGGTTGCCCCCTGCATATTAGTTTCAGGCCATATTAATGTCATAAAATTTGAGGATCAGGTAATTCTGAATATAGAGTAATCTCACATTTTGCAAGGGAAAAACCTCTCAAAAAAACACGGTTGATGTTTTGGGGGCCTTTTGGCCAACTTGAAAATATAAATATTTCACCAATAGGTAAGAGAGTTAAATGTCTGTCTATAGGATTGACTTCATCCCTTTAGTTACATTTTAAAGTTTAATTTACACGTGAAATAGCGGGTTGATATTGCAATATTGCTTTTTTCCTCTTGCTTTTTATGACTCAATTTTATTTAAACTCTCACCTGAGTCTTTCAATATCTCAGTCATCCCAAGAGGCCCTTCTTTTTTTTTCTTTTTTTTTTCCAAGAGGCCCTTCTTAAAGCATCTAACACAGTTGCTTTTGTTTGCATGCAGTATTTTTTAAATACATGTGTAGTGCTGTAACCCAACATTTTAATCCTAAACCATAATTATATAAATTCAGGGTTTTATTTCAAATTTGTGATTAGATTTATCTCTTCGACATAATCCCAAACTATATTGCTTTTTAATCATTGCTTTTTACATGCATACCAAATACTTGCATAAGGAGGTCATACCCTGTATCAGTAAGGGTCTAGCCTCAGAGAACAGAATCTGTTCTGACTAGTTTAAGCAAGAGGAGATTTGTAACAGGGTATCATATAATTTCCAGAATCACTGGAGTGGGGAGTTTGGCAAGAAACAGACTCTAGGCTGAGCTTCCAAAAATAATTCCAAAGCCACACCAGAGGACCAGCCAGAGAACAAGAAGCCACAAGCCAAATCTGGCTCTGCTGCTGCAGCACACACCGGTATGGTGCCATTTCTGCTACAGTCAGAATGCTGCTGGCAGAGCTGAGAGTCTGCTGTTGCATATCACCTCTGCTGACCAGCCACAAACCAAACTGAATGCCTTGTTCCGAAGTCAAGTTTCATGCAAGTGAATCTCCTTTTTTGGAACCTAAAGTACATCCAAGATGCTCACTGCAGTGTCTTAGAAAACTTCTTCTAAGAAGTTTCCAGTCTCTTCAATATAAGAAGACAGATCAGAATAAAATTAGGAAAGACAATGAGCAAGCTAGTCCATAGCATCTGCTTCATACTCTCAAGAATAATTACCAATTGTGTGTTATATTTATTTGCTCCCTTCTTTTTTAAAAAAAATGATTCCATCAGACAACCTTTACCAGCAACTAAAACTAACACTGATTAAAGTTGTCTTAGGATCAAGTTTTCCTCACACAGTATTTTAGTTCTTCAAAAGTAAATGATTGAGAAACTGGCTTGAAATATGAGATCTTGAAAGCCCTTGAATATAAGGAAACTCCATCTTATGTATCTTAAATATCCATCTCCATCTTATATATCCATGAAGGATAATTTGGAAGAAGAAAACCTCACTTCATATTTGGGCATAGACAGTAGTTATTCCATGAAAAGTTAAAAAAAAAAATAAGTTTTATGGGCAAAATGGATTACAGGCATACCTCAGAGACATTGTGGGTTTGGTTCCAGACCACCTCAATAAAGCAAACACTGCAATAAATCAAGTCATGTGACTGTTTTGGTTTCCCATTGAATATAAAAGTTTTACTTACACTGTGTGCATACTAAGTCACTTCAGTCATGTCCGACTCCTTGCGACCCTATGGACTGTAGCCCACCAGGATCCTCTGTCCATGGAGTTTTCCAGGCAAGAGTACTGGAGTGGGTTGCCATTTCCTACTCCATGAGATCTTCCCGACCCAGGGATTGAACCCGCATCTCTTAAGTCTCCTGCATCAGCAGGCAGGCAGGTTCTTTACCACTAGTGCCACCTGGGAAACCCTGTAGTCTATTAAGTGTGCAATAAACAGCATTATGTCTTTAAAAATGTACACACCTTAATTTTTTTAAACTTTATCGCTAAAAATGTTAACCATCATTTGACAACCCAGGGTTGCCACAAACTTTCAATTTGTTTTTTTTTTTAAGGCAATATCTGCAAAGCACAGTAAAATGAGGTGTGCCTATGGTTTCTGAGGACGGTCATAACAAATTGCCACCAACTGGGCAGCTTAAAACAACAGAAATATATTCCCACGGAGTTCTGAGGATCAGGAGTCTGAAATCAAGCTGTCAGCAGGGCTACTCTTCCTCTAGAGGTTCTAGGGGCAAATCCTTCTGGCCTCCAGTTTCTGGTAGCTGTCGGCATCCTCAGCTTGCCTGGCTCACGGCCACATCCCTCCAAATTCTGCCTCAGTTTTCACATCGTCTCTCTTCTGTACCTGTCTTCTCTTCTGTATGTCTCAAATTCCCCTCTATTTTTCTCTTATATGGACATATCATTGGATTTAGGACCCACTCCTATAATTCAGAGAGATCTGTTCTTGAGATCCTTAATTTAGTTACAATTGTAAAGACTCTTTTTCCAAATAAAGTAACACTCACCATTTCCAGGGATTAATGTGTATGTATCTTTTAAGGGGGCATCATTTGACCCACTACAGTAGATAAATTTAGGAAAGGCCGAACTAAACAAATTAAGCCAATTTTTTTGCTGCAGGATTTTGCAAAGCCTTTGACTCTTTAATGTGCACTGTGAACCTTCTAGAGAGAGACCCACCACACAGTGATTCTCAAATGTATTTGAGCATGGAATGCTATTCGCAGAAGTGGTGTCCCACAGAACACACTCTAGTGTAGGCTTATAATTTACCTGCTGGGCAAATTCTCAGAAAGAGTATCAATAAGTATCAGAGAAGCCAAAACTAAGTGACTAAACAGAGGAAGGCTCTCAAGGATTTGGCAAGAGTAACGATTCTAAACTATGACCACACATCACTATAAAGATCATCCCAGATTTACAGCCATAAAATGAAATAAAGATTTATCCCCAGTTATTAGACTGCTCCCCACAAGATTCTATTTTGGTCCAGGATAAAGTGCACACTCTCAATTCTTTGCAACCAAATCCTCCATCAATCTTCTTGCCCTATATTAATCCTTACTCTAGCCAAACTTATCTACACACTGAATTTCCTACTGCCACATTTTTGCCATGAAAAATACCTTCCCCAGTGCCTCACCTGGACACTTCTTTGAGCAAACTCCAAGAGATAATGGAGGACAGAGGAGTCTGGTATGCTGCAGTCCATGGGGTCACCAAGAGTTGCACACAAAGCTAGCCACTGAACAACAACAATGCCTCACCTATTATTAGCCTACATTCATTCCTAGTGATGCCTCCTAGATAAAGCCTCCGGTCACCCCAGAAAGTAGGGCTCCCTCCCTCTGTCCTATATCTGGCACAGGACATTTATCAAGTGCCTGGTTTTAGAGTTCTTTGCATGAAAGCATCATCTCTCACTGGCCAGCACTGGTGAACAAGGATCATAATTCAGATCTCTTCCTATCCTCTAAGTGCTTTTCATAGTATAGATGCTCAAAAGAAACCTGTTGATTGACTAAAATAATCAAATTAATTTTCTCAGGAACTATGTATATAGATGTAAAAGTGCTGTCCAAATTCCCCAGGCCCACCCCATCTCCAAGATGAGATTAGACTGGGGAGCAGAAGCTTGCCCAGGAAAAAGGCTCTTTAGAGTTGAGAGAGTTACCCAATTATCAGCAATGGATGACAGAACCACATGCTGCTGGCACTGAGGACCTAGGTTAGGCAGAGTCCTGGGTTCTCTAAATGATTTTAAGCAGAACAACATATCCGAAAGAGTTGAACGCAGGACTCTCCTGGTGGTCCAGTGGTTGAGAGTCCGCCTTGCAGTGCACAAGACCCTGGTCGAAGAAATAAGACCCCACGTGCCACGGAACAGCTCAGCCTGTGCAGCACAACTACTGTGGCCTGCATGCTCCAGAACCCACTGCCACAACTAAGACCCAAAACAGCCAAACAGAGATTAATCAGGGCCTATCAAAAGTTACAGGAGGTTACAGGAGGCAGCATGAAAGAGTTCTTGCTACCCAAACTTGGGACAACCTAAGCAGCAAGTGGAAAAATAGAGTAATGACAATAAGGGGCTATAACACAATGAACTGTTTGTGAAAAATAATAATCATCATCCATGCTCCATAGTGATACTCAAAAGAGAGAAGGAGAAGCAGATTTTCCTTACAGAAGGGATGATAGGATTAGAAAATGACTAGTTTGCAACCTGTGATGTAATCAACTAAGGCAATGGATGCAAAAAATGCAGGGGGACCGTGTATTCACATGGACTCAAAGTATGACTGCACGAGGACTTACTAACTATAAAGGGGGGAAATGCAGACATATGGAGGAACATTTCACTAACTGGTGGATTACTAACTGAATGACTATACTTAGCAGCATGTTATATGCCTCCCAGTGAGATACAAAAAGAGACACACAATCTCACGTATGTAACATTTTTGCCAAAAATGTTTCCCTAAAAATAATCAAGAGAAAACAATCAGACCAAGGCCAACCATGATACATTCTATAAGGCAACTGGCTTGGTCTCTTCAAAAAACCAGTGTCATCAAAAAGGGAGACTGAAGACATAACAATTAAACATAATTCATGAATCTTTATTATTAATAGAGCCCAGATTGAAAAAAACAGTCATAGAAAGACATTTGAGGGAATTCTCTGGCGGTCTGGTGGTTAGAACTCCATGCTTCCACTCCAGGGGGCACAGATTCAATCCCTGGCCAGGGAGCTAAGATCCTGCCAGCCTTGCAGCACAGCCAAAAATGTTTTTAAATGATTAAAAAATTATAAAGGCATTTAGGAAGAAACTGAATACAAATTATGCATCAGAATTATTGCTAATTTTCTCAGGTATGATCATGGTATTTTGTTTACATAAGGGAAACAGCATTATTCTCAAGAGATGCATACAAAAGTGATACAATATTTCCAACTTTCAAATATTAACAACTGGTAAATCTAGGTGAACGATGTATAGATGTTAATGTGATTATCCTTTCACCTTTCCTATAGATTTGAAATTTTTCAACTAAAATGTTGGGGGCAGAGACTTGAACATGGCCTCAACGTGTGTGTGTTTTGTTTTTTTTTTAATTCCTTCATGATCCTGAATGGTAAAGCATTCCCCATGTCTTTGTAAATTATCTTTTTTTTCAACTGCCTTCTACTCTGACCCTCTTGACGCACTTGAAGCTGAACTCACACCTGTTCCAAGCAAAGCATGGTTCCCACTGCCCAGAAGAGTGCCAGTGTTCCCTCTTCACAGCTGTCATCGCTGGGAGCATTTTTCTGCTTCAGAACCTCACGTGTTTGTCATTTTCTCATGGATGTGTGCAGCTTTAGGAATCTGTCATTGTCTCTTTGTGACTTAAAGATGAGTCATTCTCCCAGTCTCTACAAGAAAAGATGCCATAAGACTTCCTTATTGCCCCGAAGCAAGAAGGGGCCATGACCACAGTCCTCTGTTCAGATCACTAGTGGATTCCAACAAGTGGTTTCCAAAGTTCATAACGGATTCCAAGGTACATTGGGAACACCACTAGGCTAAAAATTGGGAATCTCCCTGAGAAAGTCATTTCACCTCTCAGGGCTTCCATTTCTTCATTAGTTTGGGGGGGCGGGGTGGTGATTGGAATGACTATTTTTAAAGTTCTATTCAAGCTATCACAGCTTATCACTGAAGTCCCTGCTTCCTGGAATAGACATATCTATCACCTTGGCCCAGAAGGCAAAGCTAGGGCTAAGTCTCCTCCTTGAGACCAAGCCTCAAATTCTTGGCTGCTGTCATGGTGAAGTAGCACTCTCAGTTCTTCTCCAAACAGAAACATTTTCATTGCAACATGATTTACAATAACCAGGACATGGAAGCAACCTAAATGTCATCAACAGGGGAATGGATAAAGATGATGTGATATACATATACAATAGAATATTACTCAGCCATAAAAAAGAATGAAATAATGCCATTTGTAGCAATATGGACAGACCTAGAGATTGTCATAGTGAGTAAGTAAGACAAAGACAAATATCATATAATATCACTTATATGTGGAAACTGAAAAAAAAAGCTACAAATGAAGTTACCCACAAACCAGAAATAGAATTATAGATGTAGAAAACAAACTTCTGGCTAGTAGGGGTAAAAGGAGGGAGGTCATAAATTGGGAGATTGGAGTTTACATATACACACTACTATAAATAAAACAGATAACTAGTAAAGACCTCCTTACAGTTCAGGGAACTCTACTCAATATTCTATAATGACCTATATGGGAAAAGAGTGAAAAAGAGCAGATATATGTATATGTATAATTGATCCATTCTGTTGTACACCTGAAGCTAATACAACAATGTAAATAAACTATATGCCAATAAAGGGAAAAAAAAAAAAACCTAACCTACCGCCACACCTGGGCTATATTTACTTTCCTTCTGGAAACAAATGTGTGAGATGGCAACTTGTGAAGCCCCAGAAAGAAATTAATTCCATATGGACTTAGCATGCTATATAAAGAGAGCATCAAAGGAGGACACTGTGTGGAATATGGTTATCTGCTTCCTTTATTCTCTAAAGCTGAATATTGTCTGTTAGTGATAGGCCCCCTTGGAAACTTCTGACAGAGCCAAAGGATAGCAGATGATGGAAGATCTGGGCAGAAACTGCAAAGGAAATCAGTAAACTTTCATCCAGGGTGTGACCAGGGCAGATGAAGAAGATGAAAAGTGTAAGAGATCGGAGAAGAAATGAAGAAGAAAATATGTTTTAAGAAAAAAATACTGGAGACTGATTCTTTTTCCACATTCAGTTCACTACCCTATACTTCAATGATGTTTTCTACTCTGTTCATTTTTATAATAAATAATGATGAGAAAATATTTAAACAGCATCCTTCCCTGGTTAACCATCCAAGTCAAGCGGCAGTCCACAAAACTATGATAGTTTCCAGAGTGGAGAAGCCACTACATTCTTATGATTAGCTAGTAGAGTTCAGATATGGCTACTGTGAAACCCAGAGGTGGACCGCTTACGTCTCAAGGACACAGGCCAAATCATCCTCTCCTATCTTTCATGTGACATATGCAAGAATCCTTTTTTTTTTGGTGCCACTCTGTGAGGCTTGCAGGATCTTAGTTCCCCAACAAGGGATTGAACCTGTGCCCTCTCAGTAGTAAAAGCACAAGAGTCCCAACCACTGGACCACCAAGGAATTCCTGAAAGAATACATTTAAACAAAACAAGAAAAAAGATTTCCTTTTAAAAGAAAGAACCCAAAATAAATAAAAGAGAGAACTCAGTACTCAGGGAGCTCAGAATACCACTGAGAGCTGAGTGATTTATGGTGCCCTGTTTGTATATGTCCTTAGTTAAATAAGATTTGTCATCTGTTGATTATTTAAAAAATTTGCTATAGTCAGTGTATTTGCAGTAAAAAAAAAAAAAAAGTTTGGGGTACTTCAGAGATCTAACAGAGGAGTGTCAGAGAGCTCTCTCACAGAAGTCAAAGAGAAAGGCCATGTCTCTTGATCCTTACTGCAAGATGAATTTATGTAAATAATTTGTTTTGTTTATTCTTTTATCAATATTTCCTTCTTTCAAACATAAATTCCATAGGTATTTATGTTTTTCACCACTGAATCCCCAACCCATAGCATATATTGAAAAGCATTAAGGAAGATAGAAATGTACCGCTTGTAATAAGGAGGAAAATGTGATATGGTTCTCTATTCACATTTTTACCCTCAGGAGATTTTTGTTTGTTTTTTCTTTTATATAGATCCCAGAACACATTTCTCATTAAGCTTATTCCTGGGTATTTTGTGAGTTTTGTTTTTAAAAACTCAGTCTCTCTCTCTTTCTCTCATTATATTTTAAAGCCCATCCATGCTGGGCATGTGAAAAAACTTTTGATTTGAGTAAATCTATTGTGCTTGCAGCCCACACACTAAACTTTCTTATTAAACCCATTAGTTGGGGGTTCCTTTTGTCTGATTCTCGAAGTAGACCAGGTATAAAATCACATCATTTGCAGATAATAAAATTTTGTCTTTTCCTTTCCAACAATCTAAATCTTGTTTCTGTTTCATCTTTAATTGCACTAGTGACAAATTGGGAAAGACATCAAATGATAATGGTAATGATGGGTGTTCTTATAATCTATTCATGGTTCTAATGAGAAGGCCTCTGGTGTTTCCTCATTCTGATTTTCACATCTGGAGCCTAGCAACCTCTCACATGCTCACTTCATTTCACTTTATTCTTATTACAGACCACTTAAAATAATCCTAATGAAATAATGTAAGTCTTAATAACACCAGGGTGGTTAGCTCTCAAAGAAGTTTCCTTTCTGTTCCTAAACCACAATGTGAATGCATCCCTTTGCCTCTGTTGAATACACACACACACACACACACACACACACCCCAGATGTCGCACACCTAAGCTACGCCACTCCTGGGATTGAGGGGCTGCAGAGGGTGGTGGGACAACTCTGACGCCTCAAGGGCTCCAGCACACCCACAGCCCTTGTGGCTAAGGCACTTCCTGCGGCTCTAAGAACATCAAAAGCTGGCACCCTTGTCATAAACATGTATTTCCATGGTGAGTCCTGGCAGCGCCATATGAATAAGCAGATCGTAACGGTGTGTGTGTCCTAATAACCACAAACCATGAACAACATATTGAAATGATACACAAAGAATTACTCTGCTCCTGCCCCAAACAGTGACTCTGGTGGACTCTGGCTCTTTCCTTGGTCTACCCACCCACCCATGCTTGAGCCAATTCTTGTTCCATCCCCTCTACCTAACTGAAAGCAGGCCGAAAATGTAAACTACCCTGGAGCTCATGGAGAGACGCTGCCCTTCTCTGGCCTCAGACCTTCTCCACCCCCTGCACACCTCCCCTCCCTTTCAGAACCAAGCTCGGCCACGAGCTGCCTCCAGGTGATGAAGACCATGGTCACGGATACAGGGCAACAGGCCGTCATGTGCAATGGCATCAGGACCTACGTGTAAAGACCTGATATACCGCCGTGGCAAGGAGGTCTTCTCCAGGGAACCCCATCCTCCCCAGCCCGCTGTCCAAGCTCTACTGCTGTCAGAGCGGCCAAGGGGAAGCTCGGTGTCATCTCCACTCTCCTAGGCATTCAAGACTATTCCCAAGGCTTCTCTTGGGTTTTCCCAACCATGGCAGCAGGAGTGTCATGATGGGGAGGAGACCTGGGAAGCAGATGACAACAGCAGTTACAGTTCCCCATCAGCCAGCCCTTGGCACTGACTACCGTCACCATCACTCTCAAGTTATGTTAGAAGAACTCAGAACCTTCCTTCTCCCATTTTACCCTCTTGCAGAGCTACAGGGACCCCGGTCTAGTAGAAGAGACAAGAGTATATATGTGTGTCCATGCTGCTGTTCATGGATTGGGGCGGCGGTGGGGACTGCCTTTGTCCCCACCCCCAGCTTCTTCCCTCCACCTCTCACTCCCTCGAAAAGTGAAGTAACGTGACAGTCGCTCAGTCGTGTCTGACTCTTTGTGACCCCATGGACTATAAAGTCCTGGAATTCTCCAGGCCAGAATACTGGAGTGGGGAGCATCTCCCTTCTCCAGGGGATCTTCCCAACCCAGAGATCGAACCCAGATCTCCCGCATTGCAGGCGGATTCTTTACCAACTGAGCTATCAGGGAAACCCCTTTGCCCCCCGCCTTGAGAAGTCTGCAGCAAGTGTGCTGACCTGAGCTATATTCCCAAACCAACCCCAATCCCAACTTTTCTAATGCTTGTTCCCAATGCTATATTTCACTCATTCATTCATTCATATTTAGTTTCATTCCAGCCCCCAGCCCTGACCAGTGCCCACCCAGTCCAGCCCAGTCCAGCAATCCAAGCCCTGGCATTATACTAGTAATTCATCATTGCAGCTAATGCTTGTAAGCAAGTACATGTACACACACACACACACAAACACACACACACATGTGTATATAATCTTTACAGCAAACCACTGAAGTAGGTACTATTATTACTCCCATTTTACAGATGACAAAACTGAGACTCCAGGGGATTAGGTGATTTGCCCAAGGTCACACAGCTTATAAATAGCAGAGCTGAGATTCGAACCCAAGGTCTTTAGTCCTCACCTCTGAGCTCACACCAACACTGGAAATGTCACCCCCATCCCCAATCCAGCCACAGCCCCATCCTCAGACTCTCCACATCTGACGGCAGTCTGTGCTCCTTGATGACGCAGCTGAGCCCACACCTAACATCAGGAGGAAGAGTCTGCCCACCTACCACATCAGGTGCTCACCTGACACAACCCTACCCCTCCCACAGACAGCAATGGAACCCAAGTCAGTGAGAGGTCAGCGCTGAGCCAGGCCAAGGGGGTCCTAGGAAGCTCATGGAAGTCCTAGGGAGCTTCCCAGCTGCTGACTAAAATGAGCTCCAGACACCCAGGATGCGGCCATGGCACCGCAGGCCTACCTTCCGGCCCTGTGGAGGACGTTGCCGCATCAAAAGCATTTCTGTGTCTGAAACCGGCTGTGAGAAACAAGCAGCGGGCAGCAGAAGAAGGCAGCTGTGGGAAGAACAGAAGGCCTGAGGGTGAGATCCACAGAAAAGAGGCCTGGACAGACACCGTCACCTCCCCTGCAAGAAACAGCAGTGCAAACCGCCTGTTGCCGTTCTAGCAGAACCCTGGGTGTCGACTTCTCTGAGCTGTGTGCCAGCAACTCCAGGCTGCTGTTATGCAGCTTTCTGGACCAAACTGCACTCTCGCACTTTATGTAACTTTCCCAGCAAACACGCCTAGGTTTACTCTCAAGTTGATTTAGCATCTCTCAACTCCATCTGTCCCAATTCCCCCATCCCCATGCTTCTAGCACTTTTTAAGGCATCCATCACTGTGGATTATTATTTACAGTCAGATGTACAATTTGTTCAGAATTTACAGGCAAACTCATTTAGTTCTTATACTCATGAGTTACTTAGTGCTTTGAGATAGGCATCATGCCTGCTTTACCGATGGGGAAACTAAACCCTAAACTCAATTGCCCCAGGTCAGGCAATTGACATAACACTTGATGAGGGTCAGTATAAGACAAATAATTACATATTGCTTTTACTGAGATCAAGATAGCATCTTTTACTGAGAACAAGACAACTTTGTTTTAGGAAATGCTGGGCAGGAAAAACAAAAATGACCCACTGGTTTCTCTGGCCTTTGAGTCACCAGTTTAAGATTCTGAGTTAACTAACTTAAATCAGCCTGCCTATGGGGACTTGCTCTTAACTCCTAGGCGATCCCAGCTGTTATTCCCTTTGTTCCTACACATTCCACCAGTGCTAAACAGAGCTGTACAAGAAAGGAAGAACCAGCACTGAAGAATTCCCAGTACAACACAGAGGGAAGCTCCCACCAACCTGCGCCCCAAAACCAGTAACTCAGATACAGGACAGAACCCGTAATACTAATTTATGCACGGTGTAGGGAAAGAACTCTACCGAACTCTTTAAATCCCAACATAGAACATTTCCAAAGGGAAGCAAAATTTGTTCCAAATCTAAGAAAAAAAAGATGCCATAAAAGTCATTTTGCGTCTCTTTCATTATCTCGTTAAGACAATGCTTTCCAGTCACAATGAGTGAACATGTTGAGGGGGTGGAGGGAATACAACAGCAAAGAGCATATGAAACACAAACTAGAAAACTTGGTTCTAAGCTGGGGGAATCATGGTATCTTTAGGGGCCTTCAGGCATCTTGGCACATCTTGGAAGCTCCTTCAAAAATTTGTGTGTATGTGTGTTTTTTTGGAAGGAAGGTTTATAGCTATCATCAAGAGGCCCACTTATTGGGGAAAAAACCACTAAGAACTACTAACTTGGGCTTCCCAGGTAGCGCTAGTGATAAAGAACCCACCTGCAGGAGACCTAAGAGATGCAGGTTCAATTCCTGGGTTGGAAGATCCCCTGTAGGGATCTGTAGAGATCTGTAGAGATCTCACCTGTAGGGATCTGTAGAGATTTGTAGAGATCTCCCCTATAGGAATCTGTGGAGATCTCCCCTGTAGGGCGGCATGGCAACCCACTCCAGTATTCTTGCCTGGAGAATCCCAGGGACAGAGGAGCCTGGCGACCTACAGTCCATAGAGACACAAAGAGTCGGACATGACTGAGGTGACTTAGCACGCACACACACTACTAACTTATAGTAAAAATAATATTTTCTATAATCCAGCAGTATTTTCTAAAACACAATTGGCCCTCCCTCCTGAAGTAGTGACCCCCCCTCAGTGGCACCTCAGAGGAGCTGGGGGCACCAGGAACTCAGTGACACCAGGTTTGGCAGCCACCTCACCAGCCCTTCCTACCATTCCTGTGCCCCGGCTTCGTCTCCTCTGCAATGGAAGCCCAAAGCACCCTAATTAAGCCAAACTGGGAACATTCAAAAGTACTAAACTTTTACATAGCATGGGAAATAAACACCCAGTCCCCAAGAGAACACAGCTCAAGTCGCCTGCAGAATGGTTCAGGGAAGCCTGGATGACTGGAATCAGTCAAGGAAGCAGATGAGGTTTCGGAAGGTTAGGGAGGAAGAGCATACTACATGGGCTGGGCTTGCAGGTGTAACAAGCACAGATCAGAGGCAGGAACAGATTAAAGCAACAGAGAGGCTAGGAAGGAACAGATGGTCTGGTCCAGGGCCAGGGAGGAAATGAAAAGCAAGATGAAGGCCGTATCATTAAGCATTACTGAGAGATGAAGCTTGAACTTTTGTGTGGAAGATGTCAAGACTGGGCAGATTTCAATGGGCAAATAGACTACGTGACTATGTTCTACAGAGGAAAAGATTGAGAAGTGGGATCTAAATGAATAGAAGACAGAAGAAAGATATGACTGCAGAGAAGAGAAATAGGCCAGCACACGGAGTGTCAGGTATTAATTTTGAGGGCACATGGTAGATGAACGGACAAGTCAACAAGAGGCATACAGGACCAGACGCAGGTGTGGATAAGTGGGGTGCCTCAGGTCAAAGGAAATGGAGGGGCCCTCCCCTTCCTTTCCTTACCACAGACTTCTGCGGGTGACAGGCCTCCCACCACATGCCTGTAGCCTGCCTGCATAGAGGTCTGCCCTCTGCTCTAGGAACTGGCTATTAATGCAGAATTATTGTAAGTACTTGTGATGGTCTCAATGTCCATCTCTGCCTATACTTCGTTAGAGCAACCTTTTTCTCAACTGAGTAGCAAAGATTAAAGAAAGATATAAATTACAGCACAAGAAAGTCAGAAAATAACCAATAGTCTCCAAGTCATCCTAGAACGAGTCTTACACCCTGAACCTGGGTGCATTCTTTTCCTTGATTTGTTGTTATTGTAGGAAATGGTGAAATTCTCAACATCCTAATGACTATTAGAAAATGACTGGTTAAATAAATTAGAATCTATTTATACTCCGGAATACTATGTACTACTTTAAAGAATAAACTTCATCCAGATCCAGATGTACTCACATGGAAAAACAGCCAAGATTCCTTTTTGGACTGAAAAAAAAAAAAAGTTGGAGACCACATGTATAATGTGATCCCACTCAATAAAGAAAATTATACAAATAAATATATATTGTATAAATGTGCTTGATATTCATTCATTTGGGAAATATTTATTGAGCATCTTCTGTGTACCAGGCATTACACAAAAATCTCTGCCTAATCAGTTCTAATGAGATGGATGAAACTGGAGCCCATTATACAAAGTAAAGTAAGCCAGAAAGATAAAGACCAATACAGTATACTAACGCATATATATGTAATTTTAAAAGATGGTAACGATAACCCTATATGCAAAACAGAAAAAGAGACACAGATGTACAGAACAGACTTTTAGACTCTGTGGGAGAAGGCGAGGGTAGGATGTTTAGAGAGAACAGCATTGAAACAAGTATACTATCACGAGTGAAACAGACCACCAGCCCAGGTTGGATGCATGAGACAAGTGCTCAGGGCTGGTGCACTGGGAAGACCCAGAGGGATGGGGTGGGGAGGGAGGCTGGAGGCGGGATCAGGATGGGGAGCACATGTAAATCCATGGCTGATTCATGTCAATGTACGGCAAAAACCACTACAATAAAAAATTTAAAAAAAAAAAATCTCTGCCTATACAGAACTTACATTCCAGTGGGGAAGATGGATAATTAAATTAGAGAAAAAGCAAAAGGTATATGTACAAAGGGCTAAGGAATTTTTTTTAAAAAAATCAGGGAAGGGGGAATAGAAGTGTATAGTCTAGACCACTAGGAAGCATATTTGAGTAAAAAATGGAGGGAAGTGAGGGAGATTGTCAGGCTGCTGTCCTGAGGAGGAGCCTGGGAATTAACAAAAGCAGAAGCTCTGAGGCAGGCGCAGGCCTGGAGGGTTCCAGCCGGTGGGGAAGGAGGGACTGAGCAAGCAGGAGCACAGTCAGGGGTAACAGGGCCTTGTAGACATTGTGAGGACACTGCTTTCACCTTTAGTGAGATGGGGTGTGTATGTTAGTCACCAAGTCATGTTCAACTCTTTGCAACCCCATGGACTGTAGCTCCCAAGCCTCCTCTGTCCATGGATTTCTCCAGGCAAGAATACCGGAGTGGGCTGCCATTTTCTTCTCCAGAGGATCTTCCCGACCCAGGGATTGAACCTGGGTCTCCCGCACTGCAGGTGGATTCTTCACCATTGAAAAGCATATTAGGAAAAAAACATTAATAATGGTTAAGTGAGAAATGGGAGTAGTAAGAGGTGTGGAAAAAATCTTTTTAATTTTCACATTATACATTTTTATACAGGTTTTAAATTTTTTTGAGTTTCTATGCCTTTTGTTATTAATTTTTAAACCAGTTCAAACTCAAATTTCTATTTTTAATGGTAAAAACCATCACTCCAATAAATATATAAATTCAATTAATTTGCTACTTTTTTAATGGTCTGTGTTTTCTTAGATTACATATTTGTCTACCTGGCATCCATTCATCATAGAGCCAGTTATGTTAACAATATTCTCTTATTTTCTGTATTCTTGATACTCTGGGGCCCTTGCAGACCCAGAGGTAGACTGCACCTTCCCGGCTTGACTAATTCCTAAAGGTAATAACAACTTGCCAAGGAACAGACCTTTCATATGCAAACCAACCAGTCTCCCATCTATACCCCCAATGATCTCTTTATCTAACTCTCACACAACCTAGCCAATATTTCCCCCACCCTAAATCAAATTGAGGGCCAGTTACCAAGCAAGAGGGATAGCCCCTATGTCCCAAGGCCCAATGTAGTTATTCAAGCTAGCCAGTTCTAAACCATTCACTCTGTCCTACCTTGCCTTTCACCAAGAAAGGCTCTTAATGATTCCTCCCCTCCCCTCTCCTGCCCATCCTTTCCCTGGGGGGCTTATGTGATACAATGTAAAATCAACAGCCCTGACATCTCCATGCCAAGCCTCAAACCTCTATAAATTAAATCCTGGGAATAATTTTAGAACAGGTAGCTATGTTTCTTTAAAAATTCCAAGGATTTCCAAGAGAGGAAGAGGGACCATTGTGTTTTGTTTTTCATTTTAATTGCTGAATTAGCTTTATCCAGCTCATTCAAACTTCAGCTTATGTCCTTGAAAAGCAGAAAAGATAACTGAAAACCATGAAGTGACAAAACTACAAATGGGACTTAGCTGAGCAGACTGTACCCTAGTTAAAAACAAAAACATAAAATCACCTCTTCCTCCTGCCACTCTCAATAATTGCTATAGAAAGGAGACCTTGGAAATAGACAGCTGAATGGTGCAGGTGGTGTTAAATTTGAGGAAGTTTGTAGGTGAAGCCAGGATAGGGGGCTTCCGTTAGACCTGAAGAGGGGTGGATCACGGAATAGCATCTGTTTCAGCCCTCAGACTTCCCTAGAACAGGCATTGAGATGTCTAATTAAAGGTGTCAGAGTAGTTTTTATATAAAAGAACGATTTGACACAGAAGCCATTAGAGACCTAAAAGAATCTTAAAGTCAAACCAAATGTAAGTCAGAGAAGGTGCCTGAATGGGTGTTTAGAAGTCTAAGTCAGAGAAGGTGTGTGAATGAGTGTTTAGAAGTGTTCGTTGACCCCGATCAGTCTTTGAAAGGACAGTCATAAAGTGCAAATTATAGGTTTGCACTAGGGCAGGGGTCTGTAAATTCTTGGAAATGGTCAGATAGTAAATATTTGCAAGCCCTACTGTATCTGTCCCATCACCCCAACTCTGCCATTAAGCACAAAAGCAGCCACAGACTATCTAAATGAATGAGTGTGACTGGGTCCAAAAAACTTCACTGATGGGCACTGAAATCTGGATTTTACACGATTTTCTCACGTCAAAAAATAGTATTCATCTTTTTATTTTTTTTTTCAACCATTTGAAAGTGTAAAAACCATTCTTAATTTCCAGGCTATAGTTTAATGACACTTTCCTTAGGGAATGAAGTTTAGAAGGCTAAAAAACGATCTTAGGAGGAAAAAAAAAATGCTGGCCTTTGGTTCTTTTTCTGAGGATATTTGTTGGTGTGGGAAATCTTGCAAAACTCCTCAGCAAGGAACTCCTCCCTCCATTGGGAATCTGTCTTGGTGTGTTCAAGCCTGTCTCACCCTCTCATTTGCCCGACAGGGTCCTAACCCCTCTTCCCAGGGTGCTGTGGGCTCCTCCATGTGCTCGGCCAATGTTAAATTCCTGAACTAAAGGAAACATCAGGGTGGACTTATTTATGAGCCATAAGAGCATTTCTTGGATTTGGGACCCAGAAAAGGCATCAAAATAACCTGATCCAGCTCACATTTTATAGCTAAAGAAACAGGCTCGGAGAGGGTAAATGGCTTGTCCAAGGTCACTCAGCTCTCTGGAAACAGACCTGGGACTAGAATTCCCGCTTCCAAATTATGAAAACATTGGGAAGCTCTCTCAGGAAAAAATTATGAAGCTTGTTAAGGAATTGAGGCTGGGGGGTGGGGCAGGGGATGAGTAATGTGTGGAGAAATTATGAGCACTTTTTAAAAGACATACAATATCATTAAAAGGCCATCACCACATTTACAGAATGTTTTTGTATTGCCAGTCTCACACTTGGGGCAAGGAGGAAGAAATCATGGAGCTCCAGGAGAGGGAAGGTGAGAAATACTTTCGCAAGGGCTGCTCAAATACACACCTTTACTAAGCATTGTCTACATATTACTACTACTAATAATAACATCTTCCATACATCAGTATTATACAGCAGTTCTCAGAGTGTGGTCCGGAATCCTACGGGGGTCCCTAGACACGTTCAGAGGCTCCATGAGGTCAAAATTGTTTTCACAATTTGCCTTTTTCACTGTCAATCTCTCAAAAATGTACCGCAGGGACTTCCCTGGCAGCCAGTGGTTAAGACCATGCTTCCAACTGCAGGTGGCACCGGTTTAACCCCTGGTCAGGGAACTAAGATCCTGTATGCCAAGTGACCTGACCACATAGACACACAAAAAAATGTACAGCAAAATTTTCACAGGCAACTCCGTGTGTAAAATTGTAACAGACTGAATGCCAAATTAGACATAAAAATCTAACTGGTTTCTATCAAGCAAAATGTTAAAGAGATCTACAAAGAAAACTATCATACTTGCTAAATTATTTTTGTTTTAGAAAACATTGTCACTTTTCTCAAAAGTGTATTATTTGTTAAAGTCTAATGGATTCACTACTATTTTTGAAATGAATCAACAAACAAGTATTTTAATTGCTCAGTTTTAATTTCTAATACAACAGATATCAATAAACAAACAAGTAACTTTTATTTGATTATAGTAAAGGAGTCCTGACCACAAAATTTGAGAATTCACTGACTTACGATTTTTCAGCTATTTTTCTCTCTCTCTCTCACACACATACACACACACAAATTAATTTGAAAGTGTTACTGAATTTTTGGCTTCCCAGGTGGCACAGTGGTAAAGAGTCCACCTGCGAGTACAGGAGATGCAAGAGACTCGGGTTGGATCCCCGGGTTGGGAAGATCCCCTGGAGTAGGAAATGGCAACCCACTCCAATATTCTTGCCTGGGAAATCTCATGGACAGGGGAGCCTGGCAGGCTACAGTCCATGGGGTCACAAAGAGTTGGACACGATTGAGCGCACATTCACTACTACTCAAGTTTTAGTAACCTTTTATCACTATGCATTTTCTTAAAATATACTAAAATTATAACTACTATTATATGGTTTAAAATGGTGCTTATCACCACAGAAATAAAATTCACATCACCACAGGAATAAAATTATAAATACCTAAGACAGAAAAACTCTACAGGACAAATGATGCAGTTTAATCAATAAATCAAACAATGCTCAAACTACTGCACTCATCTCACACACTAGTAAAGTAAATCCTCCAAGCCAGACTTCAACAATACGTGAACCATGAACTTCCAGATGTTTAAGCTGGTTTTAGAAAAGGCAGAAGAACCAGAGATCAAATTGCCAACATCCGATGGATCATCAAAAAAGCAAGAGAGTTCCAGAAAAACACCTATTTCTGCTTTACTGACTATGCCAAAGCCTTTGACTGTGTGGATCACAATAAATTGTGGAAAATTCGGAAAGAGATGGAATACCAGACCACCTGACCTGCCTCTTGAGAAACCTGTATGCAGGTCAGGAAGCAACAGTTAGAACTGGACATGGAACAACAGACTGGTTCCAAATAGAAAAAGGAGTACTCTTTCTATATATAGAAATATACAAAGCTCTATATTGTCACCCTGCTTATTTAACTTATACGCAGAGTACATCATGAGAAACGCTGGGCTGGAAGAAGCACAAACTGGAATCAAGATTGCCGGGAGAAATATCAATAACCTCAGATATGCAGATGACACCACCCTTATGGCAGAAAGTGAAGAAGAACTAAAGAGCCTCTTGATGAAAGTGAAAGAAGAGAGTGAAAAAGTTGGCTTAAAGCTCAACATTCAGAAAACTAAGATCATGGCATCTGGTCCCATCACTTCATGGCAAATAGATGGGGAAACAGTGGAAACAGTGACAGACTTTATTTTTCTGGGCTCCAAAAATCACTGCAGATGGTGATTGCAGCCATGAAATTAAAAGATGCTTACTCCTTGGAAGGAAAGTTATGACCAACCTAGACAGCATATTGAAAAGTAGAGACCTTACTTTGTCAACAAATGTCCATCTAGTCAAGGCTATGGTTTTCCAGTGGTCATGTATGGATGTCAGAGTTGGACTATAAAAAAAGCTGAGCACCGAAGAATTGATGCTTTTGAACTGTGGTGTTGGAGAAGACTCTTGAGAGTCCCTTGGACTCCAAGGAGATCAACCAGTCCATCTTAAAGGAGATCAGTCGTGAATATTCATTGAAAGGACTGATGCTTACACTGAAACTCCAATACTTTGGCCACCTGATGTGAAGAGCTGACTCATTTGAAAAAAAACCCTGATGCTGGGAAAGATTGAGGGCAGGAGGAAAAGGGGACAACAGAGGATGAGATGGTTGGATGGTATCACCAACTCAATGGACATGGGTTTGGGTGGACTCTGGGAGTTGGTGATGGACAGGGAGGCCTGGTGTGCTGCAGTTCACGGGGCAGAAAAGAGTCGGACACGACTGAGCAACTGAACTGAACTGAATCAATAAAGCAATGGCAAGAAAAGAAAGAGGGTGAGGAAAACAGATAATAAGAAGATCTAGAAACCAAACGCAATATGCCTACCTCATAAGACCCTGATTCTAACAAACCAATCACAACAAAGCACTCATGAGACAATGGAGGAAACTTGGATCCTCAGAAGATATTCGATGATATTAAAGAATCGTTAGGGGGGATCAGGATGGGGAACACATGTAAATCCATGGCTTATTCATGTCAATGTATGGCAAAAAACCACTAAAATATTGTAAAGTAATTAGCCTCCAACTAATAAAAATAAATGAAAAAAAAATTTTTTAATTAAAAAATAAAGAATCACTAGTTTTATTTGTGTAAGAATGTGTTGCGGTTGTGTTTTTTTAAACAATCCTTACCTTTTAGAGATACATGCTGAATATTTATGGATAAAATCATTTGATATGTTGGATTTCCTTCCAAACAATCCAGTGGGAAGGGAAGCGAGAGATTTATAAACAAGACTGGCCATAAATTGATAATTATCAAATCTCGGACGTGGATAGATGAGATACCATTCCTTATACATTTGTGTATGTTTAGAAAAGTCTACAATAAAAAAAATTAATAGGTTGTCATGCTAAAAAAAAAAAAAAAAGGTGAGAAACTACTTCCCTAACTCATTCTGGATTTCAGTCAGTTCAGTTCAGTCGCTCAGTCGTGTCCGACTCTTTGTGATCCCATGAACCGCAGCATGCCAGGCCTCCCTGTCCATCACCAACTCTCAGAGCTTGCTCAAACTCATGTCCATCGAGTTGGTGATGCCATCCAACCATCTCATCCTCTGTTCTTAATTTAGCCATTTGCAAATCAACAAGCCATATAATTTGGGGCAGGGAACCTAAACCTGGCCCTGCCTTATAATCGGAACATCAGATGGTTAAGAAAACACACTTAAAAAAAAAAAAAGAAAACACACTTAGAGCAAGGAGCATACTGCAGGAGGGACTGCAACTTTACAGAAAGTTGCTGTAAAAAAAAAAAAGCTGCCTTCAAAGGAACTCTTGCTTTGGGTGGAACACAGGGAACACAGGACCTGTGAAAAGAACACTTAGATCTTGCCCTACCTACTCCAAGATCCCCACCTGGGTATCTGCTGCTACTGCTGCTGCTAAGTCACTTCAGTTGTATCCGACTCTGTGCAACCCCACAGACAGCAGCCCGCCAGGCTCCCCCATCCCTGGGATTCTCCAGGCAAGAACACTGGAGCGGGTTGCCATTTCCTTCTCCAATGCATTAAAGTGAAAAGTGAAAGTGAAGTCACTCAGTCGTGTCCGACTCTTCGAGACCCCATGGACTGCAGCCCACTAGGCTCCTCCATCCATGGGATTTTCCAGGCAAGAGTACTGGAGTGGGGTGCCATTGCCTTCTCCGCACCTGGGTATCTACCAGTGTCCTAATCTGCAAGTATACTAGTCTCCCCTGAAGAGTCACCATGTTATCAGGGGTAGCCAGAAATGCCTGGAACAGGAACTATCATGAAAGTGGACCACTTTACTCAAGCCTGAGCTCACTTACACTGACCTCTTAGAGAAGACATTTTTAATGACAAAATTTAACAGAGGCATACTGAAGAATAACTTATTTTATCTTTTATTTTTCTATATTGACAACATTATTTTAAAAGTACATTGCACAAATGCTTATCACAACAACTTTGAAAAACAGTTTAGAATTATTTACTAAAGTATAAGACATACATAGCCTATGATCCCTCTCTTCCATTCCATGGTACATATCCAACAGAAATGCATATATATTTGCACCAGGAGACAAACACAAGAAATTCTTAACAGCAATGAAGTCAATCCAATGCCATCAGTAATAGAATGGGTAAATTATTATATATTAAAAATGTTGGAATATTATATAGCAGTGAACACGCACAAACAACAGCTACACCTACAACATGGATGAATCTTATAAAGCTGAGCAAAAAAGACATATACAAAAGAAAACTTTCCATACTGTTAAATAAAAAATAGCAACTTAATCTCTTGATAAAGACTAAGTATAGAACGGAAAAAAAAGCCAAACTGAGGAACTTAATCCAGCACAGAGTCTAGACTCTGGAAGATGAAACTGAGGGGACAAGAAGTTGGGTAGGTCACTTAAACCCAAAAAGACCAAGACTTTTCTTGGATGGATACTAGGAAAACAAAGCCTCACAAGCCGCACAGAAAGGCTAATTAGCTGTGGCTTTGTGTTACCTAGCCAGGTTCACGTCTGATGTGGGCAGGCTAGGTAGCCAAGTCAGTGTTTTTTTTTTATTTTATTTATTTGGCCATGCCACACAGCATGTGGGATCTCAGCTCCTGACTAGGGATCAAACCCATGCCGCCTGCATTGGAAACGCAGTCTTAACCACTGGACTGCCAGGGAAGTCCACGTCAGTGTTTCTTAGTGTTAGTCCATCTAGGCATGGAGTTCAGAAACAGGCAAAATTTTAAAAAGCAAGGAAGTGGTTACCATAAAAGGCAGGCTAATGGTTACCTGGAGAGACGAGGAAGGTTGAGGGAGAGGTGATCCAGATGGGAAACATAGGAAGTAGTTCAGGCGGCAACAGCAATGTTCTAGTTTTTTTAATCTGGGTGGCATTTTGTGTTTTTTCCTAACTGTATCTACTTTACAATTTTCTATCATACTTTGTGTTTTATGCACCTCTATGTGTGTTATCTTTCACAATTAATAAAGGTTTAGAATAAATAAGTCAACGTCACTTTATGTAACTAGAGAAGCCCCTCTGGGATTATTAGTTTTAACAAGTGTATTAACACACCTTGATTTTTGGATGAAGGTATGCAAAGTGGAAGCCAACCATTTCTGACTTGATAAATTCCCATATGTTAAGTTCTCATGCTTGTTGATTTAAATATAGATGAGCTGTAGAATAAAAGCTATAAACATAAAAGTATGTTAAACATGGCTTCCCAGGTGGCTCAGTGGTAAAGAATCAGCCTGCCAATGCAGGAGAGAAGAGTTCAATCCCTAGGTCGGAAAGATCCCCTGGAGGAGGAAATGGCACCTCACTCCAGTATTCTTGCCAGGAGAATCCCATGGACAGAGAAGCCCTGCAAACTAAAATCCACAGGGTCACAAAGAGTAGGACACAACCAAGTTACTAAGCGTGCACACACACACGTTTAGCACACTATTCCAAAACATGACATTTGACTTCTAAACAATCCCAAGAACATTCTAAGAATGACTTGGGAAAGCATTATAACCAATACAACAATTTAACTTGAACCTTCTCCATTTTACTAACCCTTACACCAACTGAGCTAAGATTTCCAGGCCATGAAAAGTAATTTGAAAGAACTGCGACATTTTCAGAACACAGGAAAACCCGTGCTCTGGAGATCACACTCTACAAGTTGGTTCAAGCAAATTTCAATATGCAAATGCATGTTTTTAAATTAAGCTTCATTAAAATGCACTTACTAGTTTAAGTGGAGGCTGATTTTGTAACCACATTTGGAATTTAGATTCTTACTACTTTAAAACAAATGCTATGTAAACATGAAAATTAGATAAATGATTCTTTGCCCTCCTTCTACAACACTTTTCACTTGAAATGTTTGATGTACTTTAAGATACAAATCCTCAAAATATCCCAGTGAGGAAATGGAGTCCCTAGGCTTTGGAAATAAACTTAAACCAAGTCACAAGCAGACTGAGGTCATGTAGAGTCATGGAGACCATTGGTGCAGGGTTTGCTTGAAGCTACTGACTTTGGGGGCAGGTTATGACAGCAATAGGTAACTGATAGAGATACCTCAAACTTACTATGTTTAAAACTAAACTCAAAAAAAAAAAAAAAACTAAACTCAAAGCTGATAATTATGCAATGTGATAGAAGTGCTAATGATCACTACAATGGCAATCACATTGCAATATTAATATTTAATGTATCAGATAAACATGTTGTATACCTTAAATTTATACAATGTTTTATGTCAAATATATTTCAATTTTCAAAAATGAGCATGACTATAGTCCAATAAAACTGTATCTAAAAAAACCAACTAAACTCATAGTGTTCTCCTCAATTTAAGCCTCCTCCAATATTCTGTCTTGATAAATAGTAATACCATCCAACCAGTTATTCATGCCAAAGACCTGGGAGTCAGCCTTGATGCTTCCCTCATCTTTGACCTCACCAAATTTCATTAATTCTACTTCCTAAATATTTCTGGAATTCACTCATTTCTAACATTTTCTCTCTGTCCACTTAGTTTAGAAACTAAACTACAGGGGAAAAAAATACTTGATTGGTCTTCTCATATCCATTCTTGTCCCTTCTATATCCATTCTCCAGACAATAAAGTGTTCTTTAAAAAAGAAACAGAAGACAAGAAAAATTCTGAAACAGAGCCTATTAAGAGGATGATAAGACAAACTACAGGGTGGGAGAAAATACCAGCAAACAACATATCCAACAAAGACTGGAATACATAAACTTTCAAAACACAGTAATAAATATGCAAATAATCCAACTGGGCAAAAGACATGAAGAAACATTTCACAGAAAAAGAAAAGATATACATTTGACAAATAAGCACATTAAAAGATGCCCAACATCATTATCTATTAGAGGAATGGGAATTAAAGCCACATGAGATACCATCACACACCTATCAGAATTGCTAAAATAAAAAACAGTGGCACTACCAAATGGTCATGAGTAGGTGGAGAAACTAGATTCATACAGTGCTGGTGAGAATATGAAATGGTACAGCCACTCTGTTCAACAATTCGGCAGTGTATTAATTTGTCAGGGCCACCATAACCAAGAACCAGAGATTGGTTATACATTCCAGTCTTTGTTGGATATGTTATTTGCAGATATTTTCTCCCACCGTGTAGCTTGTCTTATCACCCTCTTAACAGGCTCTGTTGCAGAGTTTTTCTTGTCTTCTCTTTCTTTTTTAAAGAACACTTTAAACAACAGGCATTTGTTTTCTTATAATTCTAGAGGCTAGGAATCGCAGATCAAAGTGTCAGTAGTGTCAGCTGCTTCTTTTTTCATTCCAGGTTTCTTGAGCTATATTTCACATATAACATTGTGTAATTTAAGATATACAATTTCATTTGATACACTTGCATACTGCAAAATGATTATCACTCTGCTTTTGCTAACATCTCCAACAGAGGGTTGATTTCTTCTGCGGCCTCTCCCCTTGGCTTATAGAGGGCTGTCTTCATCCTGTGTCTTCACATGGTCTTCCCTCTGTGTGTGTCTGTGTCCTAATCTCTTCTTTTTACAAAGACACAGTCATATTGGATTAGTACTCCTGACCATATATATCAGAGAAACAAAGACCTTGTTAACATAAAAACATATACACATGTATTCATAGCGGCTTCATTCATAATAACCAAATCTGACAACAATCAGGTGTCTTAAAGGCAGTGAATGGTTAAACTAGTAGTACACCAGTTTACTAAACAAGTTTTTATTTTTTATTTTTTTCTAAACAAGTTTTTAAAATTATAAAATATTGATACATACAATCTGGATGAATCTCCAGAGAATTATGCTGATAATAAAAGCCAAACCCAAAGGTTTCATATGATTCCATTTATAAAACATTATTGAAATGACAAAAATTATAGGAACGGAGAACAGGTTAGTCATTGTGAGGGGTCAAGAAGCAGGTGGGAGTGGTTGTGATTTATACTATAACTTTGTAAGACAGTGCCATTGGAAGAAAACTGAGTAAAGAGTACAGAAGATGTCTATTATTTCTTACAACTGCATGTGAAGCTACAATTAAATCAAAATAAGTTTAATTTATTAAATCCTTTGAACCTTTAGCTTTCCCAGTGTTCCTAGGTCAAAAATCTATTAGGTCCTATATGATCAAGCTCCTTCCTACCTTGCCAGCTTCATCTTGCACACTCTTCTCAGGCTCCATGGTCCAACCCAACTGACCTTCTTCCATACCCCTTTCAGACTCTGAAATTTGCACATGTTATTCTTTCTTCCTATATTATTCTCAACTTTTTACCTTGCTAAGTCTAATTTACCCTTCAAGTCTCTGATGTGTCACTTTTTTCATTCAGTCACTCACTAGGTGATGGGATCCTGCATATAAGATACAGATGGTCCAAACCAACAAAGAGTTTACAGCATTTGGCCATCTGGGTCCAGGGTACTTTTGGTGTTTATTTTCCCCTATTATCCCAAGACTTAAGTAAAACCTTGTTTAAACATCTCAGGATTCCCCCAGCTATGCTTTGGATTAGGATAAGAAGACCAGATGGTCAGAGTATCAAAAGTGTAATGGAAAAAAAGAGTGTTATGGAATCCTCCATAGAGTGAGACACGCCCAGGGAGAAACTATTAGGGTACAAGAGTCAGGGCTTGGGTCTTCCCTGGCGGTCCAGTGGTTAGGACTCTGCAGGGGCCACGGGTTTCATCCCTGGTCAGAGAACTAAGATCCTACATGCCCCACAATTGCGGCTGTAAAGTTCAGCTGCCACTTCCTTTACAAGATGTGAAGAGTCTGGGGCATTACTGATGTTATGGGTAAATGATTACATTTTCTTTTGTTTAAAAAAAAAGCAAACAGCACTTTCCTTATAGTAAAACATACAATTTATTGGTTCTATTACTAATTGGGCTGATGTAGATGAAGACACTATGTTAAATGATCTCTGGGTGTCATCAAAGTCTTAGGTGTGGCAGCAGTCCATGTGACTCCTTAGTGGTCAAACTTTTCTGGAGAAAATAAATTTTGCTCAGTTCTGGATGAAATCAAAGCATATTATCTATCTAAAACTTAATTATGTAGTTTGACATAGGCAAGGAGAACACTGCTGAGAACCAGGCAATAAGCAAAAATACTATCTTGAAATGGTCTAAAACAACATCTCAAAGTCCTTTCATTTAGGTTTGTATATACTTTCCTTAAAGGAAAGCCTTTAGGGCCCTTTTAGTGGGACGTTTCCTGCCATGTTTCCTTTCTTTTTTTAATTAATTTATATAAATTTTAATTGTAGGATAATTATTTTACAATATGTGGTGAGTTTTGCCATACATCAACATGAATGTGTTTCCTATTTTAAGTTATTTCATTACCAGTACCTCTTGCCTTTGTACTGCTTTTATTTTGGCCCATCCCATTAGCTTAGACCCCCTTCACAGATCACTGCCTTGTTGTGGTGAAAGGACTTGCATAACTCAATGAAGTTATGAGCCATGTAGCTACGTAGCCATGTTGTGTTGTTGTGTATGACCCAAGACAGATGGGTCATAGCGGAGAGTTCTGGCAAAATGTGATCCACCGGAGGAGGAAATGGCAAACCACCCCAGTATATTTGCTGTGAGACCTCAGGAACTGTATAAAAGGACAAAAAGATATGACACGGAAAGATGAGTCCCCCAGGTCTGAAGGTGTCCAATATGCTACAGTGGAAGAGCGGAAGAGAACTACTAATAGCCTCAGAAAGAATGAAGCAGCTGGGCCAAACTGCAAACGATGCTCAGTTGTGGTGTCTGGTGATGAAAGCAAAATCTGATGCTGCAAAGAACAGTATTGCATAAGAACCTGGAATATTAGGTCCATGAATCAAAGTAAATCGGATGTGGTCAAGCAGGAGATGCTAAGAATAAACATCGACATCTTAGGAATCAGTGGACTAAATGGACCAGAATGGGTGAATTTAATTCAGATGACCATTATATCTACTACTGTGGGCAAGAATCCCATAGATGAAATGGAATAGCCCTCATAATCAACAAAAGAGTCAGAAAGGCAGTACTTTGCACAACCTCAAAAATGACAGAATGATCTCAGTTCATTTCCAAGGCAAGCCATTCAACATCACAGTAATCCAAGTCTATATCCCTACCATCTATGCCAAAAAGCTGAAGTTGATCAGTTCTACAAAGACCTAGGAGACCTCCTAAAACACCAAAAAAAAAAAAAGATGTTCTATTCATCATTGGGTATTGGAATGCAAAAGTAGGAAGTCAAGAGATACCTGGAGTAACAGGCAAATTTGGCCTTGGAGACAAAATGAAGCAGGGCAAAGGCTAACTGAATTCTGCCAAGAGAATGCAATACTGTGGATCCAAAATAGACTGCAATAGGAAGTGGACTTATTGCCTCATGACAGCTCCTAAGAGTAATAAGCATGTGCCGAAAGCAAGATTGACAATGACATGAAGAGGAGGGCCACACGTAGCAGGGTGACAAAACTTCTGTAACCTGTCACCTTTAAAAAGAAACACATATGATTTAGACTTAGACTTGCCAGACCCGCAACAATTATCATCTTAAGACTTAAGTTCCTAATGAGAACAATGAGCTGTGCTGACCTATTTCTATTCATGGACTGAATGCACCAAGGAATCAAATGGTTTGAGTTCTACACTTGGCTTCTAAAGCCATCTCTAGCTTTCTCAGATAAAATATGTCCTGGGTTTTTTTTTGTTTTTTTTTTTTTCTTTCTGTAACTTGCTGACAAAGTCATCATATCCTGACTCCAAGGTCATATTAGTTACAGTAGTTAGGCTGCTATAAATATATTTTTTAAATCCCAAAAGTCAGTAGCTTAAAATATGAGAAGTTTATTTCTTGGCCAGGTAACCATTCAAGGCAAGTACTGAAGATTCCTTAGGAGAGATTCCTCTGAGTGATTACCCTAGGGCCATGTCCTCTGCATAGTTGATTCTGGTTCCAACCAGTGGAAGAGGAGCAGGGTAGAGTCAACTCTGTCTTCAGTGTCGCATCCTAGGAGGGGCACGAGTGGCTCTCCCTCTATTCCATTGATTGCCTAAAATCGAATTACATCTTTAATCTAACTGCAAGGGTCATGTGGAAATGGTGGTCTAGCTATGTTTCTCAAAAAAATCAGATTTGGAGAGACAGCACTTGGTCTATTCCACAATTTTCCATCACTATCCCAAATGACGAGGTTTTATTCTGATTAAACACCTAATTGACGCACAGCATAGTTAAGTCATTTTCCCAAGGTCACACAATTAGCAAATGGCCAAGTTAGAAATTGAGCCCAGGGGACTTCCCTAGTGGTCCAGGAGCTGAGATTCTGAGGGTCCCAATGCAGGGGACCTGAATCCAATCCCTGGTCAGGGAACTAGATCCCATATGCCACAACTAAGACCCAGAGCAGCCAAATAAATAAAAAAAATTTTAAAAAGAAAGAAAGATAGCCTGGGGATATGGTCTTTGAAAAAAAGAAAGAAACTGGGAGCCCAGAGTCTATACTTTAAACCACTCCAATATATTTCTAATACGTTTGATTCTCTTACAAATTACTTTGCAATTTTTAAAATAACAATGTTTCCTCTTATTTCAAAAGGATGCAAGTAGCTGGGCATAGCTATAGAGGGTTTCTTATGAACAAACTGCAGGGCTCCTCTTCATCCCCCTCTTCAGTTTCAGAGAGGTGTAGAAGCAGCCTGGGTATGCCACACATGGAAAGTACTTCAGGCTCTGCACAGTGGGGCTCTGCCCAGGGGATTCAATAAGGGTAGTGCAATGCCACGTGGGTTAGGAACAGCCTTCAGAGCCTTTCCTAAATTCAGTGCTGCAGGCAGCCCTGCACTCCCCACATCCCAGCTCCTGACCTCTCCTGAAGACACATGGGCTAAGCACTGCAGATTGGGAGGCTGATGCCTATATCCCCAGACTGCTCTGGTCCACTGGAGGCAGCAGGCCTCCTCTGCTGTCAGCCCTCTGCCTGGAGAAGGCGTCCTTACGCACTGGATAAGAAAACCGGGCAACACCCTTGCCTTGGCCTCTTAGAACCTGCAGTGCCTAGACCAGAGAATGCCCAGTTCTTCAGATGCATGGGCAGCAGACAAGAAAACATGTGTTATTCCCAGGCAATAATCCTAGGAGGAAGGTACTGGGTTGTTTGTTTGCTTGTTTTTGCTTTTTATTTAAGTATAGCTGACTTACAATATTATGTCAGTTTCAGGTTTACAACAAATGACTCAGCATTTTTATAGATTATACTCCCTATATACTTATTATAACATATTGGCTATATTCCCTGTGCTATGCATTACATCCCTGTAACTTATTTTATACCCCTTAATCCTCTTCACCTGTTTTGCCCCTCCCCCTCGGAAGGTATTATTACTCGCATTCTACAGATGCAAACAGTGAAGCACAGAAAAATGAAGTCCTTGCCCCAAGGTCACACAGTAACAGGAGCGGTTCAGCCCAACAAAGTCTGGCTCCAGAGACAAAGAGTCTGCAAGCACATCCGCTTTGCATCCGCAGGAGGTGTGTGATGAGGGATGGGTGTGGGCAGGGGTGGAGAAAAAGGAATCCGAGTACCCAAAAGGATACTTTAAGTTTCAAAGGTCCCTTCCAAGTTGTTTTCCTATTTGGTGCTGGTGGGGGAACAGGGGGACGCTTTAACCACTGAATAGACAATAAAGTGAATCGAAACAATTAAAGTCTCAGATCAGTAAGGCAGAAGGCGAAATTGGCTCTGTAAGTTTGAGAAGAAAGCCATAACTGACAACCCCCGCATGAGCTTCGGGGTGGGGGGGGGGGGGGACCATCGAGTTTGGGCGTGCGCATAGGAAGGGGTTCACCTCCGCCCCTCTTATGGGAAGAGTTGCCCTTTCAACCAGACAGGCAGCAGCCAAACGTGGCTGGGCACCGCAGAGGGCAGAAAGTTCTAGAATGAAAGTAGCTCTCCCGGGCCAGCCCCGCATGCAGCCCGCGAGCGCCCGCACCTGAGCTCGCCCGGCTCTAACATTCCCTGCGGCGTCCGCGGTACCGAGCCCCGGGCAGAGGGCAGGGCATGTCAGAGACTGTTTTCCTTTCAGCTTCAAGACTAACCCTTGTTGAAGACCATCTGTTTGCACAGCTCTTATCATGCCACGCGGCTGCAGCTGAAAGTGAAGGTCCCAGTGTTCTGAGCTGGGGATGGGAGTTGGGGAGGGCGGTGGGGATGAGGGATGACTTACTCCATCAGCGCGCCGGGCCTGAGATCTGAAGCGTGTAGCCGCGGAAGGAGGACGCGTCTCTCTCGCCCACTGACATTTGCCCGCCTTGCCGAGTGTCCGGGCCTGGCTGCGCCTCCGAGCCCGGGGAACCCTTCGCCCATTGTGGGCGCCCTGGTCTGGTCAGGAAACCCCGCTTTCTCTCTCTTTGCCTTAACCGCCGAATAGGCAATAAAGCGACAGGGGCTTGGATCTGGCTCACGAAGACCTAGAAGGTAGTCCGGGAAATTGGTCTGAAAGTTCTAGAAAGAAGCACGCTGAACTGAGCACCCGGCGCCAGGGCGCAGCGGGTCGCGGCCGCGAACGCCAAGCATCCGCTCGCTGTCGCCAGGCCCTTCGGGTTTACACACTAGAGCAGGGGGCTCAGGTGCGCAAACTCGGCGGCGAGGAGCTGGGGTTCGCGGGCGAGGCGGGAGGGGGCGCCCGCCTTCCCCTGGCGCCCCCTATGGGGACCCTCGAGTGTGTTCCGGGGGGGTCTCCCTAGTCCGCTGGGGCCCCTCCGGGCAGGGCCGGCGCAGGCTAGGCTCCCGGAGAAGCTCCGGCCAGTCCACCCCTGGCGCCGCCGCCTCGGAGCCCCTGCCCGGGACCCCCAGGCCTGAAACTCGGCCTCGGGTGACAGCGGCCTTGCCTCTGTGGCCCGGACCTGCAGTTCGAGTCCCGACGCCGCTACGTCTCCTGAAGCAGAAAAAACCCAAAAAGTCTCTCTAAGCCTTGGTTTCCGCGATGTGGATAATTGTGTCCCGACCTTATAAGACGGTTCCCAGGGCTCAGTCCTTGGCAGAACTCTTGGCGATCCCGAAACGCACAAGAACTGGCCATCACTACTAGTCATGGCAATACGTAGTTTTTTTGTTTGTTTGTTTTTTTCCCACGAGACTGTAAGGTCCTGGGGGACAGGCACTCCCAACAGCTGGCAAGGTAGCCGGCACGGTAAGCGGTCAGCGGGGCTGGCTGGCTCGTGGGGAAGGCCGGGGAGGGAGACGTGAGGCGAGGGGCCGCCAAAGGTGCGGAAACGCCAGAGTCCGTGGGTGAAGACTGGGGAGGCGAGGGGAGTGTGCGGCTGGGGGCTGCCAGGGCAGGCGACCCGAAGGCCATCTACTCTCTGCACGGACCCTGGGCCCCACGCGCCGTCCCCGAAGAATTTTCCAGAGGGTTTTTTCCTTCCCGTCAGAGTGTGTCTGCTATGTCCTCTCCTCGAGTCTATGCAAGGGAGACGAAAAATGTGGGGATTCAAGAACTCTGACCCCTGCTGCCTACAGACCGGAGGGGCTGGGAGGGGCTGGCCACACCACGAGTCCCTCGAGGCCTCACTACGGGCTGGGGGCGGGGGTGGGGGTGGAACCAGGTTGAGGACACTAGTGAAGTGCAAAGACTGAGCGAGGCTTGTGCCCCAGAAGATGCAACGGCCAGTGGGGCAAGGATGAGAGCACGGCCAGGCTGGTCCTGGAAAGATGGAGATGAGAGGTTCCCATGAACCAAACCCTCTCCCCAGGTCTGTGACTTCTAGAACGAATTCCCAAAAGACCTGAAATTGCAGGACCCTAGAGGTAATGCTTTGGGAACAAAAACACGAAAGAATGCCTCTCGGACCAACGGCCCGGAAATCCGTGTCCCTGGGACCCTCGATGGCAGAGTGGGGACAGGGGGCAGTCTAGCAGCAGCGCGTGTGACCCCGAGCGAGGTAGGCGAATGACAATGAGACCGTCCTGGCTGCGCACGAACGGCCCTCTGGCTCCCACCCTCTGCCGGCAGGGGGCATCCTCTCCCCCAGGGCACCCCTCGGAGCTGGCTTTCTGTGTAGTGGCGGAGGCCCAGTGGTCCCGCAGACACGATGCGCCGAACTTGGGGACGCCCTGGACTCCTGACCCAGGCTGGCGGCGGGGCAGGAACTGAAAGCTAGGCTCGGCGGACCTGTTCAAAGAGCCGCTCGCTGTCTTCCGGAGATCGGCAGCTGTTCAACAGAGGCTTACAGTAAATACCCTGCGGTTTACACTATGGCAACAGAGAAAGGAGGTGTACTTAACTCAAAGGAAGTTGTTTCTACCCTGGAGCCTCAGTGTTCCTGTGTACAATGGGAACGATGATTACGTCCTTGTCTGCAAGGGTTGTCACAAGGCTCCCAAGGAAGGAGACGGTGAGACTCCGTAACCAGATAAAGTGCCGTGGGGACACCCTGGTAGGCCTGGAATCCAAAGCAGGACGGTCTCAGCGATGATGTGGAACATACAAGACCAGAACAGAGACACTGAGTCCCCTCCTTCCCCCATGCTTCTCTAGAAAACTGAAAGCAGAAAACGGGAAGGAGGGTGCCTTGAGGTGGAGGAGGAATTTTGGCCGCAAGAAAACATGTCTAATTACTCCAAACTCAGTCTGAGCCCCACTAAACTCCTCTCCAGTCATTATGGAGAGAGGCATGCCCCTACTCTGAACTGCTGAAGAAAGTGTCAGTTCTCTACTGTACTGCCTCCCTGACTTTAGACCAAAGGGAAGAAATCATTTGCATATTGTGGTGCAGGGATCAGATAATTTAGGTAAACCCAGATTTGTGCCTGGATTATCAGAATTAACATCTCAGGTCTTTACTTGATTCTCCAAATGCAGTTTTAAATTCTGAGTCAGTCTCCCTCTCTCTCTTTGCTCATTGCCTCTGGTCTTTTCTCCCACACACACAAGTCCCTTGTTTTCCAGTTAAAGGGGAACTGGGGTCATATTTCCTTCCAGGAAGATGCCATTTTCCAGATCTCAGCTGACCTAGACTTCATGCCATTAATGCAGGTTCTCACGGGTAATAAAATTCCACACACTTACCACCATGAAAAAGTCTGGTGGGAACAAAGAAACAGAGAGAGTCAAGACTATGGAAACTGGATCTTTTGTGTTTCATTTTCAATAGGAAAACAAGTTTCTACCTTGGGTCAAAACAGCTACCACTGTGATGACAGAAAGATTCGTCATGTGGTATGAAGACACCAAAAAGCAATCTTCATTACCTATCAAGAGGTTAAGTTTGTGACTGGAGCCCCCAAAGCAGCAAGCTGCGCCCCAGTGGTGAGCCCCATCTCCCAGGGCTTTCTAAACCTTCTCACCCTTCTCCATCTAGGGGCCTTTTGTAACCAAAAGGATGGCTGGGAATTAAATCCAGGCAGATTTGAAGGCGGATTACCTTCCTCACTATTCCGCGGAGAGTGAGCTCTGTGGATGCTGGAGTTTTAATTACACACTTGCTTTTTCTGAGGAAGAAAACCAAAGATATTTTTCAAAGTATCAACTTGTTTTCCATTAGGCAGTTGTTGTAACAAGTTCTTTCAGCGACCTGTTATGTCTTTAGGACGGGGTGCTTCAGATGGCACGCACTAGCACAATTTTGTGGCTTTTAATTACTATTTTGTTCTTTTGGGGGGTTTCAGAGGCTGGCGCCTCGGCGTCATTAGACTGTCTACTGGGTGCGCCGCAATCACGATCACCTCCACCAGGTGGCGCCACAAGGCAGGAACTGCGGAGTTCAGTGCAGGCGAGTGTCCCTCAACACCGGGCCATGGTTTCCAACCACGAGGAAACAGATACGGAAGAAGTCGCTACCAGATTTAAAAGAAAAATAAATTGCAACGATAGGATCAAATAGGATCCTGAACTGAAAATAACTTTAAAAAGTCCTAAGTACATGAGATAAAACTTTTGTTTCCGTAAGTTTACCAAGATTTGTAATATCAAGACAACACTCTCACCAAAGTATTATCCCATTTCTTTTTTCGTAAAAATATGGAATTTAGAATTACAATGAACTTGAAAGGCCATGTGATCAGTCTGGTCTAGCTTTCCAACCTAGAGAGGAAATCACCGGGATCATGTTTTGGTTGTCAATTAGCCATCAAATACACGTAATTACTCAGAGTCTCGCTGTGTCAGAAAAGTATAAAGGGAAAATGGTTTCAAATATATCATTAGCAATAATATCTTTGAATTTATATAGCTTTTCTCTCAAGGAACAAAGAAAATAGTTCACTAAATATTACCGTATTAATTGTCTTAATATCCCTCTGGGTTGGTTAGGAAGCAGGTATTATGGTTAATTTAAATCAGTTGGCTATGTCAAGTGCCTAGGGGCTGACAACCGTAAATGTGAGACCCTTCGAGGAAAAGCGGAGCTGGAACTGGCCGAGGTCTCAGGATCGCTTTATTTCGATTAATATTTGAATGCTGACCTCGGACATGAAAGTAGGAGTCACTGGCATTGGTCGACACTTGTACACAGAATGCGAGGGAAGACCCCATTTCTTCTTCCTCAGAGGCGAAATGACCGTCTCCGCCTTCACGCCCTCTGTTCTCCACCTCGACTCCCCACCGTCCCCCGCCCTCCAGCCTCTCCGCTCACTTTAGGCAGCAGCCAGTCTGCACCCACGACCGCAGGAGCCGCAGCGCCCGCCCTGCGACACCGCCCCCCAACCCCCCACCCCGGTCCGGCGTTCCAGGGCGCCAGAAGCCGTGCGGCCGGGAGCCTCGGATTGGCCGTTGCTAGGTGACGTCGCCTGAGCTCACGTGATGAGTGTTAAATGCCCACCCTGCAGGAGCCCGCCCCACAGACAATCGTAAAGCCGCTCAGGGCTGCTCACCTGCTCCCACCTCCTCCCGGAGCCCAGGCCAGGCCCCGCCACCCCTGCCCCCTCCGCTGCCCGCCCCCCGCCCGAGCCCGCGCTGGGCAAGGAGCCGAGCAGCCCGAGAGGCGGAGAGAGGATGCGGCCGGCGGCAGCTGTCCCGAGCAGTGCACGGTGATCGCCTCCCCCGGAGGAGGAGTTGCCTAGACCGTTGCTACATTTCTTGTTTTCCTCCACCCTCCCCCTCTGTAATTACATTGGCTGCTGGAGGGGACGGGGAGAGACGGAGGAGGCGCCTCGCTACCCCCCTCGGGCCCGCCACCCCTGCTCTTTGCCGTCCCGGGCCAGGATGACTGGAGTCTTTGACAGTCTGGTGGCTGATATGCACTCGACCCAGATCACGGCCTCCAGCACGTACCACCAGCACCAGCAGCCCCCGAGCGGCGGCGGCGCTGGCCCCGGCGGCAGCAACGGCAGCAGCCTCCACAAGCCTCAGGAGTCGCCCACTCTCCCAGTGTCCACAGCTACCGACAGCAGCTACTACACCAACCAGCAACACCCGGCGGGCGGCGGCGGCGGCGGCTCGCCCTACGCGCACATGGGTTCCTACCAGTACCACGCCAGCGGCCTCAACAACGTCCCGTATTCAGCCAAGAGCGGCTACGATCTGGGCTACACCGCCGCCTACACCTCTTACGCGCCCTACGGGACCAGTTCGTCCCCGGCCAACAACGAACCTGGTAGTTTAAAGTTGGCATCACGGGTGCCAAATCGGTCTAGTTACTGGGGGGAGAGGGGCGGATAAAAATGTTTGGGGCGGGATCCATCTGGAGCCCTGGCCTTTCACATTGCTTGCTCCCTGCTCGCCTCGCGCCCTTTACCCTCCTAAATCTTCAATCGGCCGAGGGTCACCGGATACGTCCCTCAGGTGGTGGGACCTCAGGTGGTGGCACCAGGCGTCCTCGTCAGCCGATGTGCTTGCCTCACGGTAGCCTCATTTCCCTACTGCCTGCTGCTTCTCTCTCCAAGGTTTGCGCCGGTCTTCCTTCCCAGGAGGGGCCAGCTCCCGGGTTCGTTGGCGGCGTGGGTCCGCGCGTTGCAAAGTTGCGCCAGAGCGCAGAGCAGCGTCTCCAATAACCCGCCTCCCGGCTTAGGCAAAGCTCCACTTTACTCTCCCTGCGGGCGGGCACTCGTGGGCTCCTACGGTTGCATATTTCTCACGATTCCATTTCATTGCAGAGAAGGAAGACCTCGAGCCTGAAATCCGGATAGTAAACGGGAAGCCAAAGAAAGTCCGGAAACCTCGAACGATCTACTCCAGTTTCCAGCTGGCGGCTCTTCAGCGGCGTTTCCAAAAGACTCAATACCTGGCACTTCCCGAGAGAGCTGAGCTGGCGGCGTCCCTGGGCCTCACCCAGACTCAGGTGAGGGTTCACGGCCTGGGAGGCATGAGGAGGGCACTGGCCTGGGATGGCCGGGAAGCAGGCAGGTTGAGGACTATGGTTTTTTTTTAAGTAATTTTAAGGATTTCGAGGCCGCGCCTTGGACAGCCTAACCTTTTACGCCCGAAGCTGAAATCCCCCAGGTGATGTGATGGAAGTGCCAGTGTGGGCAGAAATCCCGTGCCAAGTTGTCCTTCTGCGCACTGCTGATTAAGCGGGTACAACATTTGGCCCTCCTGACCCCCTCCGCGGTCACCATCAGTCTCAATGCACACACATCGGCTGTCTCGGTTTGTTGTTATTGTCGTTGTTGTTTTGAGAATACCGCTCCTAGGAACTGACAGAGCCTCCGAGGCCGCAGCACGTGATCCCGTTACCTGCCCAGGCTGACAACCCACCCCACCCCCACCCCGCGCCCCTTAGCGACGGTCTTCCTAAGTTTCCTCTCTTCCCCTATCCCAGGCCGAGTTTCCTCCACTAATGCTCAGGTCCCTTTTCCACAAAGGTCAAAATCTGGTTCCAGAACCGCCGATCCAAGTTCAAGAAGATGTGGAAAAGCGGTGAGATCCCTTCGGAGCAGCACCCGGGGGCCAGCGCCTCGCCACCTTGTGCTTCGCCGCCGGCCTCGGCGCCGGCCTCCTGGGACTTCGGCGCGCCGCAGCGGATGGGGGGCGGCGGCGGCGGCCCGGGCAGCGGCGGCAGCGGGGCGGGCAGCTCCGGCTCCAGCCCGAGCAGCGCGGCCTCGGCGTTCCTGGGCAACTACCCGTGGTACCACCAGGCCTCCGGCTCCGCTTCGCACCTGCAGGCCGCCGCGCCGCTGCTGCACCCGACGCAAACCCCGCAACCTCACCACCACCATCATCACCACCACGGTGGCGGCGGGGGCGCCCCGGTGAGCGCCGGGACGATCTTCTAACCCCTGGAGACCGCGCCAGAGACTGAGTGCAGAGACCAGTTATCCTCATTGCTCGTCCCCAGAGCCAGAGGGTCCTTCCGTCCGGCCCGAGGATGCCACCCGCCGCTCGCGGAGGTGGCGGCCCGAGATGGCCTGCCCCCAGGCCCTGCTACCCTCGGGGACTGGAAGGCGTGTTCTCGCGCGCCGGGCTCCTCGCCGAGAAACCCGGCATCCGCGAGAGAAACCCTGCCTCGGCGGCCTCGCCGACCCGAGCCCCGCCTCAGACTAGCTTCCCCTCCCCTCCCCGCCCGGCGAGGCAGCCCGGCGCCGTTTTCGCCGCGGGCCGCGAGCTGAGTCCCGGAGAGGGACGCCTCCCCCGCCCGAGAGGCTGCCCCGGCCCTCTGAGGCTCCTTTCTCCTCGCCCGCCCCCAGGCTCAGCTCCTGTCCTCTGGGGTTATTGACCTCCCGGGTCCTGCCTGCCCAACCCCCCCCCCGCCCCGCCCCAAGCCCCCTTGACCCCGACGGCCCGCCGCTTTTTTTTTCTGCCCGGCTGTTGCCAGCACTTGGAGCCCGAGTCCCTCCCCCGACTTAGTTCTCCTCCCAGGAACGCTCCCCTCCCTCCCTTAGCTCTCTCCTCATCCTTCACCAGTGGAGTTTTTTTATTTTTATTTTTTTAAAAGTTTAGGTGCCTTTGCGGATGACCTCATTTTGATGTTGGGGAAAAACGATTTTTTAATATGTGGACACTGCAAAAAAAAAAAAAAAATGTGTTTAAATTATCTTTTTTAAAACCTATTCAGGATTATTAGCCTGGACTTGGACATAGCGTTTGTAAATAAACGTGTCTGTGCAGATTTTCCCACTGATTTATTCGTATAAACATACTCATCTTTTCAGACATTTTTTTGTAAACCCCCACTTGTGAAAACTGCGGTTTAGCAGTGACCTCAGCACCCCTCCGTTTTCTTTTTCCCTTGAAAGATTTTCTCAGTTTAAGCTACTGATTTGGATTTATCTTCTCCTAAAGTCTTTGTCCTTGAAATGAAAGGTATTTTGGGGTTATTTATTATGAAAACAACATGCTCTTAATGTTGATTTTACAATATGAAGAGATTATTTAAATAAATTATTGTTTTCATTGGATGTGTGCACTTTTTCCTTGGTGTCACAACCTGGAAGCTCGAGCTGCCGCCGGGGGGGAACTGGGTGGGTCAAGAGTGACAGTGTCATTGACATCCATCCGAGGCTGCGAGCTGCGGTGAGGGGCGGCGGGGCGAGGACAGGCGCACTCAGCGCAGGGCCGCCGCGAGGGCTCCCGCTCTGCCCGCATGCGAGTCCCGGCTCGAGGTTCGCCAGCTCTCGGCGCGGTGAGTCACTCAGCGCCGCCCGGCCCCTCCGGCGCCGGCGCCAGCGCCACAGCCCCGCGTCTGGGCGGTCTCAGCCGCCCCCGCGCCCGCGGTGCTGGCCGGGCGCTACACTCAGGCCGCCGCCGCGGGGAACCTGCCGAAGCCGAGTCAGACCCCTACTTCGGACCCTCCCGTCCGTTTGCCCTGCAGCTCTTCTGGGGCTGACCGACTGCAGAACTGAGTGAGTCACCCAGGCTCTCAGGAGACTGGGAATGCGGGGCCACCACGGGCACCCAGGGCTGCGCTAGCACACACGCAGTCACACACTGTGACTCTCACAAGCACATCCATACTATCACATACGAATCACGCCGACACAAATTCATGCACGTTCCCACGGAGACCCGATGCAAATTGCTGTGTAATCGCCACCATCCACAGATGCTCCACCTCACCATCTCGGACAGGTAAGGTCCAAACGTGATTCAGCTCTGCTTTCCACCTTGGGTCCCACACAGCTACTGTCCAGCTTTGGAAGTGACCCTAATTCCTGGCATTCCCTTCAACGGCCAGGGGTAAGTGTGTAATGCAGACCTAAAAATTTGCAGAACTACAAGTTTGTTTTGTTTTTCCTTGAAAGCACTAAGGCCTACACTTGGAAACTTCTTGACTTCAATCACTGGGTGACTTTAGGCTACCCACTTAAACTTCCGTGCTTTTTGGAGATCTATAAGATGAAATAGATAATAGCTATGTCAGAGTTGTGAGCATTTAACCAGGCAATGATGTAACAGTGTGTGGCACATGGTCAACGCTCAGTAAAATTTTGCTTAGCAGTATAGTAGTATATGGGCTTCCCAGGTGGCGCCAGTGGTAAAGAATCCACCTGCCAATGCAGGAGTCGTAATAGAGGTGAGTTCAATCTCTGGGTCGGGAAGATCCCCTGGAGGAGGGCATGGCAACCCACTCCCGTATTCTTGCCTGGAGAATCCCATGGAGAGAGGAGCCTGGCAGGCTGCAGTCCATAGGGTTGCAGAGAGTCAGACACGACTGAAACGACTTAGCATACCACAGCATAGTTTTACCCCAATGCCTCCAAACTGTGAGGTTTTACTTTTGCCTGCAATTATGAGGTCCAGAGTTTTACCCAGAGTCCTTTCCAACTTCACCTTGTGTGGGAGAACTGCATTCTAGGGCTGCGAGAGCACTGGCCCCTTCCTATATGAGAACCTGAACCTTCGCCACCCCCTCTGAAGCGGTCAGTGTCTACTGGCGAGGAGGCTGGGGGCAAATCAGACAGCCCTCCTTGCCAGATTCAGGCCTCCTCTCTGCTAGGCCATCCTTGTTGTGTGTCCCCAACTAATCTCTGCCAAAAAAAACAAACGTGGGACAAGGGTGACCTTCTAGGCATCCCTGAGAAGAATCTTGACTTTTCTGACCAGATTGATTTGAGGCCTGTATCGAATCTGATTTACAACAGAGCATGGTCCACGGAGCTGGGGCTCTGGGGAAGGCGGGGAGGCTACTCAGTCAAGTGTCCGTTTGCATTTCTGCATTGTTTTTCTGGGCTGGGAAGGCCCGAGATGAAGCTCATTGACCCCACGATTCTGACTTCCCTAAGCAGTCGGCGCCTAGCAGACCCCCATTCCTGCTACCCTCCCTCCCCCCGCCCCCCACCGCCACATTCTGTGGCTTTCTTTGAGTGCCAGTAGCTGGTGCCAGCCTTCTTTCTGCGGTTGACTATGCCCTCCCCTCCTTTGCGCGCACTCTCCTCCCCCTCCTGAAACCAGCGAGGAGAGACGGGGCAGTAAATTGGCTGGTGTCGAGGATCTGCAGCAGACAAGATGATTAAGAGGCCTACGCCGGAGCGCCCGGGGCAGGGAATGTCAGCCCAAGTTGGAATCACGCAACAGGCCTTGGCATGAGCGAGCCTGGGAGCCGGGAGGGCGGGCGGCCCCAGCTCTGGGGTGGGCCGCGGCTCCGCAGACTCGCCGGAGTCACCGAACCTGGCACCCGGCGGCGGCGGGGTCGGGCCGGGCCACGGCGTGCCTTTCCCCGGGAAGCCCTTGAAGCAGAGAGCAGAAGGGTGCAGGGGCCAGAGGAAGGGGGCGTTTCCGCAGACCAGGAGAAGGGCAAAGAGAAGGGAAAGCAAAGGATGCACCGGGGTCCCAGAAGTAAGGGGGCGGGGAGGAGGAGGAGTGAGTGGAGGGAGAAACAAAGCCGGGTTGGGGGAGGCGGGGGCCGGCTCCAGCCCCGCCGGGGGCGACGCGCTGGCGAGGCCTTCTCCCAGTCTCGCGGCCCGCCAGGAGACGCGGAGCCCTGTGATCAGCCCGCCGCCGCGCAGACAGCCTCCCCCCCCGCGCCCGACTGCGCTCCCCAAAGCGCGAATGAAAAATGGAAATGGGAAGTGGCGATCCCGGCTCCCTACACTGGGAAACCAGCCCCGCTCGAAACACACATAAATCTTCATTGTAATCTCCTTCCATTTGCTCTCGTGAAATATCAGGCCAGAGACAGGATATGACAAGCGCTGGGAAGCAGGGGGAGGGAAGCCCAAGAGTGAGGAGTGCCCGACGCCCTCCGCTACACACACACACACCCGGCAGGGTCGCTCGGAACTCCGGCCGAGCACCGGCACTGCGTTCCAACTCCCACTGCAGGCACTCCGGGCGCTCCTGAGTCCCCTGCTCCTCGCATCCCCCCGCCACCTCTGCCAACAGCCCCCGCCAACCCGTGCCCTGCACGCGCCCCGCCGCGGGCCACCCAGCCCCGGGTGCTTCTCGGGTGTAGACACACACCCCACCCACTGCCCCAAATTCCCGCCGCTCCCAGGCTGTTATGGGGGGAGAGGGGGGAGAGAGAAAGGGAACGGATCCCAGGCCTAATCAGCGCGGCTGCAATGTGGGATCGTTTAGGAGGCTTCCCCTCCGCCTTCTTTCAGGATTACTTGTGAAAATTGTGAATATCCGTCCTGTGTAAGGATTTCCGAGACTTGTGGGGCGAGTTTGGGGGAAGTATCAGGTTTGGCGGGGGCGGAGAGAGTGCTGGAAGACTAGAGTTTTGTTTACAAACAGTTCTTTCCTAGAAGTGGGGGGAAGCAGGCGGAAAAGAGGGGGTAAAGAGAGGAGTTAGGAAGTGGTCCGATGGTTTCCCCACTGTTAATAGGTCCCAGGAAGGAGAATGATGTCCAGGAGCAGGAAGCCCCCTCTGAGAGATGTCCTCACTGACGTCCTTCTGTAAAAACCCAGAAGCAACTCAGCCCTCCCCAAAACACCCCCTGCCCCGTCCCCGTCCCACGCACTCGCTGAAACGTTTCACACGCCGGGTCTTTTCCCGTTAGGGGACAGCGACCACCAGTGCCTTGAGCCTATTTAGGGTCAGAAACCTCTTCAAGCATGAAACCACAGAATCGCTCTTCCTCCTTAAATAGTGGTCCCTTTGCATTTGACTTTGGTGTCCCCGTAAGCCGGTGGGTAGGATGCGATCCTGCAGTCTTTTTTTTTTTTTCCCCCCAATAAACTCTTCACTGCAGTCCCTGACTAGGGGTCGAACCCGGCCCCCTGCATTGGGAGCCGGGAATCTTAGCCACTAGACCACCAAGGAAGCCCGCTGCTGCAGTCTTGATTACTCGGGCCCCTGGCCGGGTCTAACCAGGATCGCCCGAGACTGTGGCTCTCACAGGGTCGAGATCCCCAAAACCGCCCCAGGGGTGCCTCCTTCCCCTTCTGGGATCTGCCCCCGCCGCCCCTACACAAGCCTAACCCGCTGCCCAGCCTCCCATCCGCCCCCCGCAAACTCAACTGCGTGGGCGGATGCAGAGGCCCCACAACCCTCCGAGGCCCCCCTGCCGGGAGTTCCCCTGGAGGGGACGGGTTTGGCAGTGATTGCCACATTACAAGATGTTACATTCCACCCCGGGGCCTGGGCCCCGGCGGGGCGGGGGGAAAAGCTGTGTTTCTCGAAAAGAAAGGCGCAGGCAGGCAGGTCTCGGAGGAGCAGCCACTCCGCCTGCACGTGAGAACGCAGGCAGAATCTCTCAATAGACCTTTCTTTCCCCGGCCGCCTTGGCTCCTCTCGGTCCTCCGGGTCGGGCCAGACCGCCAACACTGCAGCCTCTTAGCCGTGGGCTGGCTGCGCAGCACTGCCGGGAGTCCCCGAAGGCCCTTTTTTGGGAAGGGGGCGGTGGTTGGGGGGGAATCCTCAGGAGTCCTGGTGCCCCTGTCTGCGTCCCGGGTCGGGTTCCGCCAGCGCTGAGAGCTGGAGGGCGGAAGCAGGGGAATTGAAGGCTGGGCGCGGAGCCCGAGAAGGTGGAGAAAGGCTCTCCGTGGCGGGCCAGGGCTGCGGGCCAAAGGGTTAGGACTCCCGGGAAGGAGAAAAGGCGAGGGAGAGGGCGGGATAGAAGCCGGAGTGCGCCAGGGTGATCGCAGCGGGCCGACTGGGGCCCGCACGGAACAAACATGGCGGGCTTTGCGTACTCGCGCTCCTACCCTCCTTTTGTCGTCCAGGAGGCTCAGATACCCTAGACACGAAATCGTCGCTCACGGAACAATGGCGACTTCTGGCCCTGGAACCCGACGGAGTGCGGGCTGCTCCGAGCGGCGTCCGGGTTCCCGGGTGGCCTCTCTCCCGGCGGGAGCCGCCGCAACCCCCGCCCCCGCCCCGCCCCGTCTCCTGGCAGCACTGCCCTTGGCTTCTTAAAGTCGCAGGCTGTCTCAGTGCCCGAGAGGAGCGCCGCCCGAACGGGAACGAGTGCTGGGGTGGGGGTGGGGGGGGTCTATCTCCGCCGTGGAGATCAAAGGAACGCCGAGGAAGTCGCGGGGCGGGCCCCGAGGATCCTCAGAGCCTTCCCTTGCCCCGTCCTAGACCTTCCAAAACAGGCTCGTGCCCGCCGGCACCGGGCGGCACTCTGTCCTGGGGTGATGATCGCCTCACATCAGTTCCTCAGCCAGCTACCCCCGCAACCCACCTCCCGCCCCCTGGACTCGGCCTGCAGATTTCCAGGGCCCTACCTGGCTGCGCTCTGGAGGGGGTTTGCAAGAATCTGGGAAAGGGGCCTAAGGAAAGAAGAGAGAACTGGAAAGAAAAAACGAATAAATGTTGGGAGGAGGTGGGCATCCGGCTCAGGCACTTTCTTGCCCAGTTACCACATTTAGGGTCGGGGACCCCGGCCTCACGAGCATCTCAGCTAGGGCCAGCAAGCACGCGGGAAAAGGGAGTCTCTTCGCGGCGCGTCCAGGGGAAAACAGTGAAAATTTGCCTTGGGTGGCCAATTTTCTCATTTGCCCCTATTAAAAGAAAAAGCCCAAGAAATTCAATTAAAGCCACCCTGGCCAAGGCGCTATTTGAGGCATGAATGTTTCCCCTAAAGCTGCAGCAATCATGTGGCATTAGACACTTCCGGAATCCTATAGCCAACCTGAAAAATCCCAGACCCCCTTTTTCCCTAATTTTTGCTCTGATCTGTAATTTTATCCACATTTGCACTAGTTTGAGCATTCTGGCTCTCCCATCTGAAAGCCTGCAATTACTATATAATTCTTCGCAATTTCAGATGTCCTAATATGGACTGTAATTTTTGCGCAAGACAATTTCCTGCTATTTCAAGCATCAACATTGTCAAAGTTGTATGTACATAATAAATGGGAATATCAATGCATAGTTTTTAGCATAACATCTTGACTCCTCGATAATTATATCCGTTCGGAGCCTACGCAGAATTAGCCTGAATTGCATGGTAACTGCTGCTGCTTTAAAATTTTTAAAAATTACTCATAATTTTCCCAAAGATTACCAAGATCTCGAGTGCACAATGTCATCAGCGTAATGAAGAGTAAACATTTATGCTAATAATCTGCAATTTTTTTCATCAGCTATAAAGACAGAGGCTATATAGCCGAAATTTTCAGTCCTATTCTGCAAGCGCAGCGCTGCAAAAAGCCTCCAGCGCTCGCAGGCTCCTGGTCCTGGGGACCTCTTTCCACTCTTTACCTCAGGATAGGAGGATGGGGCTGGGGGATTCTTTTTGGTTTTCTGGTTTTGTTTTGCTCTGCTTTGGTCGGTTTTGTATTTCCTGTTTTTCTTTTTTGTTGGTTTTTTTTTTTTTCATTTTTGCCTTTTCTTTCCTGTCATTCTCCCAGCCAAAAGCCGCCTTCGACCCTTTTGATTTGATGTAGCAAAGATTGTGTCCAGATTGTCTGAAATTGACACTGAAGAAGGTAAGGGTGGAAACCGGTTTCATTTTTCAGAGGGTTGGAAGGCTGAGCTGCACCCGCCGCAGCGGCTCCCACTCCGGGAGTAGGAGGGTGGGGGAGTGATTATGTATGCACCAGCTAATTCTTCCATCAAAACTTCTTGTCAGCTTTGTCAGGATTATTTTTTTTCCTTTTTATAAAAACACTTGATGTTTCAGGAAGTGTTAATCCCTGAAGGTTGGGGAATGAGGGCGGGGGTAAGGAAAGAAGTGGGTGGGGGGTGACAGTTTCTTGAGCCTGGGTAAAATACCCTTTAGAACCGTTTGCCAGCCAACACGGAATTGGGGTTTGTTGTGGAGCTGGGACGGAAGGAGGGTTTCTTCGAGTCATGAGAGAGAGAGACCCTTACTCTCTGCATTTGATAGAGATTTCTATGGCCATGAGGGATGAAGAGCAGAAAAGTTCGCTTTAGCCTCTGATTTAGGGATGTTTAACCCAGGCAGTGAGATGACAAAAGACGGAGAATTTTGAAATCTTTTTTTTAAAGATATAGACTGCAAGTCATGGGTAGCAAGATAAAAATATGTAACTAGGGGCCGGGATTGCTTCTTTCCTCCCACTTTTTCTTGGGATCGCGTATCTCGGGTTTTACATCCAGCTCCCAGACCTGCCTTTCCTTAGGTGACAGAAATGGATGATTTCTTCAAGGGGAGAGATTTGGTTATTTTCTACATCAGATGACTCTAAGAATAAACTCATACTTCTCCGCATGCAGGTAGAGGAAATTCCAAAACTTTTTTGTGGCTCTTAAAACTAGTGCAGAATAGAGAAAGGTGGAGCGCCATCTGACCCAGCCTGCTGCATAGCGCAAAAAGAAACAAAGAAAGAAAAATGAAACATACTAAGCAATGAAGGAAAGTTGTGAATTATAAACATATTTTCAATTTTGTATTTAAAAATATTGCTTAGATTTAGGAGAATGTTTCTTCCACAATTAGACCACAACTTGTGGGACCACAAAGTCCCAGGCTTATGAAACCCAAGACCAGGGAGGAGGGGGCTGGGGATTGTTGCTTCTGCCCCTCCACCCCACCCTTACCCATTTTAGAGCGAGTATGTGAGAGAAGATATTAAAGAGGTATCTGTTGTTTGGCAATTTTGCTAAGTCTGTCTTCATTACTTCGATGCTGTGCATTTGCTAATTTGGAGGCCCGGCCATTGACAAGCTTGTTCCATACACCTGCAAGCAATTTGCCGGCTCCGGTACCGGAGAATTGCAGAGATGGCAGCTCGCACCTATTTGATTTTTTTTTTTTTTTCCTTTTCTCAATGCACAGCAAATTTGGCTTTCAGTGCGTTATCTCTTTTGTTAATGCAAAAAGATTCCCTGGGCGAAAAAATTGCTCATAATTACCAGAGAGATGGGGAAACTGCATTAGAATAAATAAACCTGAAATTACTGTAATTATGTTGTGTTTGATGGGCCCGGCTTGTAATCAAGAAGAGAATACAGTGAAATGATGCTGACCCTCTTGGGTTTGCAGCTGTACGCGCACTTTGGGGTCTTTTTTTGCAGAAAAGAGTCATTTTGATAATCATTAAGCTGTGTGTAACCTATTTCAGAAGTGTTTTAAAATGAGGTTCACATTTTTTGAACAAGGGGAAAAAAATCCCAAAATTGCATTTTGCCATTACAGACTCATACATAAGGAAAGGTTGTGTTTTCTAAGTGACAATTGTTAAGACATAATATTCAAAATCAGTATTTAATCATTATAATGAGGTATTGTTTAAATATAACCACCTTTAGATTATTCATAGTTTAATTAATGTACTCATTATGAAAATCTTTGAATCAGATATTTGATGAACTACTTGTCAGTAACAAGGCAGCATTAATTAGGCCTATATTGAGATTAACATTTTTTAAAAGTACAACCGCTTATAATTATAATAGAGCCTAACTAAAGACCGCCTTCGTTGAGCTAAAACTAATAATTTCTCTATTTGAACTGTTAGCAAGAGATTATTAAATTAGTATAAGCTAATATCTCAAAGTATTAAAATCCGCTTGACCAAACAGATTTTGTCTGTGGCTTCAGGCATTGGGCACTGTCTGTCGTCTGAGGTACCAGAGTTGGATGCATGGAGGAAATCTGCCAAAACCTCCCCTCTAGCAAAGTCACATCTTGCAAGGGAAACCAAATCTAGAAAGGTCCCTGCCTCCCCGCGGGATCCCACCCAGGGAAACCAGTTCTCTCTCCTTAGCTTCTGCCGTCGTCTGCCCAGCCAGCATCCAGGTCTCCGAGGTCCCATCGCCCCCATTAGCGCTCCAGGTTCTGGGGGCCTATAGAAGAGGAAAAGCTCCAATCTCAGGCCCTGAAGGAGCCTCGAGGTAACGGGCTCCATCCCCTACTACCTCCCTGCTCCCTCCATCACTAACCACCCCCCCAACTTACCCTCCCTCTCCTAAAGGGCGTCGGAAAGCCTGGCGTATCTGATCTTTCACCAGCACCAATTGAAAAATGGGTGCTTGTCACAACACAGATCACTGCCTTCCTCTCTGCTCCCCACCGCGTGCTGCAAAGGCCCCCCAAAGGCAGAGGGCCAGCCCCCTCGGGAAGCAAGTCGAAGGGCGAGTTTGAGGGAAGCGGGAATCCTTCAAAGCAGCCCGTCGGGCCCGCAGCTTTCCTGAGCTCTTTCAGCTCGCTGTGGGGTCTGGGGCTGAGGTTGGTCTGAGGCCCAGGAGGAGGGTGCCAAACTGATATTAGCGGCTCAGAGCCCACCTTCTTCTGAAGTGAACTGATCAAAATGGTCACTGGAGGTGCCCCTTAATCGCCTGGCCTTGGGACTTTGGGGATGGTGGTGGGATAGGGGTTTGACTTGAGAAGCTCTCAGGTTCCAATGAGTCAGCGGAGCCCACCTGCCCCTCCCTCAGCACCTCAGCACCTCCTAGTCGCAGAGAAAAGCCTGGGGTCATTAGGCAGGCAGGGGCCTCACGTTTTGGATGGGCCTGGGTGGGAGTGGCTCTGGAGGGGCCCAGCGGCGCCTTGGGACTGTCCCCCGGAGCTTGCTGATTGATTGGGGGGTAGCCTGACAGACGTGTCCTTCCGGCCCCTTTCCGGGCATCTGGCCTCCTCTTTTCTGCGTCGGGATCCAGCGCCCTATGGGCCAGAAAAAGCCGGGAGGTCAGATCCCGGCAGAGGCAAGGGGCAAAGGGTGTCTCTACTTTCAGGCTTCCAGGCCTCACGGGGTGGCTGGGCACAGGGGACACACACGTCTCACAGGGGGGCTACTTGTGAGCTCTGCTTCCGTCTCACCTCAGACGGCCTTCGCAGTCCCTTTGGTTCCTGAGCCCTGGCTCTGCCAGGCTGCACCTCTTCCTGACTCCCCTTCCGGGGGACACTTGCCACTACCCTCTCACTCAAGCGGGGGTCAGACCCTTGATGGGCAGGAGCTCAGCCTGAGGAATGGTTCTAGCAGGGGCTTCACAGGCCTCTGCTGTTATCCTGCTATGCCTGGAGCCAGGAGGGGCTGCCCCTGTCTTCTCTGTCCCCAGAGGTGGGAGCCTGCTGGTGGGGCCCCAGCACCCCCTCACACAGCACACCAGACAGCCAACTCTTTCTTGAAACCATAATTTTACTGTCTCAAAGAAACTTTATAACTTATTTACAAAGTTCTTTCCCCCCCCAGGTACAAAGCAATAAGTTAACATTCTCAATATAAAACTAAACTTTGACATAGAGAACACAAAACACGGTTGATTTCAATTGATCACATTTTCCAAATTTCACAAGTAAAATGTCAAGATTCTCATTTCACAAAGCATTGGGTTTTACAGCCACACACAACAGAACGGAAAAAAGCTAAGTTTGTGCAACATGTTTACAGAACAATAATAATAACAATAATAATATGTACAGCAAATAGATCCTGCACCAGAGACTGTGCATTCAAGGTGGTGCTCTGTGGTCGAGCCTCTGGGGATTGTTGTAAAGCTGCTTTCATCTTACTTTACCCCTGGCATTAGGGCATTGGCGCACCCTGCCTGTTTTTTTTTCTCTCCCTGCCCATCAGTTCGCGCGCGCTCTCTCCCCACGAGGAAAGAATTAGGATCTTTCTCCTTAACCAGGTAAAGTGATCAAACGTTCTTCTCGAGATGAGGAAATTTTGTTGGCTTCATTTCTTTCTCTATTTTCTTCTTTTTTTAAAATAATACGGGACATGTAAAAAATGCAAATCATTCGGCTCCAACCTCTCCATACCAGCGAAGTACAAAAGTTACTGTATAAGTTAAAAATCACCAGGTCCTCCTCATTCGTTTTTCCGAGTGCGTTTAAAGGAATGGGTACGTTTGGACCCTGCTCTCCTCGCGCCCCGCAAAATCGTGAATGGGCCGAACCTTCCTTCGGCCTCAGGAGAAGTCCATTTCTCAATAAATAAAAACCCCCTCCCCTCGTTTCCCCCAATCCCCGAACGAGCCACGCCGATGGTTAGGCAGGCCCAGGAAAAGGTCCGAAAAGACAAAACGATCCAGTATCCGGAACTGGGTGGCCCGGTGGACCAAGCCTCCTCCGACCTGATGACTTGTTTCAGAGGCCGAAGAACTAGGACAGCGGACGGACGAGAATCTCGACTTCGTCAGCGCACAGATACAGAGCGAAAGGAGACAAGAGACGGACAGGACAGAAAAGAGCTTTTGCTTTTTCTACATGGTTTTGTTTTCCTGATAGCCCCACACAGCTGAGGGTCGGCGGTCGGGTCCGGCGGGCTCTGGCTGCCTTGCCCGCTGGCTCGGACCGCTGTACCTGCGCTTCCAGGCCGCTTTCTGCTGTCACTGCGCGGCCGAGGTCGGGCGTGGGCACCGGGGAAGTCGCCGGGCCAGAACGCGCGAGACTCCGAGGAGGCGGCGGGCGTCCTGCCTTCATTGTTCCTTCTTCTTCCCCTCTGGGCCCTTCTCCTCCAGCCCCAGGGCACGCGGACAGGGTGGATGGACCGGGAGGCGGGAGGGGCCCGGGCCGTGGGAGACGGGAAGGAGGCGGCCGGGTGCGGGCGCGCCACCTCACATGAGTTGGGGTTGCTGCAGAGCTTCTTGGTGCGCCGAGGGGTACCACGACGTGTAACTGGGGATGTAGGAGCCCGCGCTGCCGCCCGAGCCCTTCCCGGAAGAGGAGTTGGGGTTCCAGCCGGGAGGCACCGGCGGGGAACCGGCAGACAGGGCCCGGCCGTTGGCCAGCGCGCTACCCTCCAGAGCCGCCCCGCCCTGCTTCATCAGCTTCTTGAACTTGGAGCGCTTGTTCTGGAACCAGATCTTGACCTGCAAGAGCGGACAACAACGTGACTCGGTCTAGGTCCACTGTGCCTACCTTGGTCCTGGGGAGATAAGGGAGCCGTGCGACAGCGTGAGAGGATATGAGGATACCAGCCCCCACACTCACACACCGGCCCCCTGCTCTGCGCAACCCGGAGGCTCCCTGCTGGAGAAGCAAACACGTCGTCCTTCCCGCCTAAGAACCAAAGGCTGGGAGGCCTCACCGCCAGCCCGGGAGGCCGACTGGAGCGGCTCTCTGAGAGCCAGGGGGCGTGGTGGTGAGCGGCGCCCGGATCCAGGCCTTCAGCCCGAGGCCGGCAATCGTCTGGGTAAGACACAGAGCCCACAAAACACCGAGCCTTCAATTCCAGTGTGAACATCAATAAAAGAGTGGAGAAAAGAAGTGGAGGAAATTTATTTGCAATGAGACCCGCCTTCTCTTTGCTTCATCATCTCTGCCCTTGAGTGAGCTGCGGGCTGACTGAGGAGGCCACCGGGTTTTGTTAAACTTTTCGTTTGGACTCAAATCAACCTTTCCTTAGTTAGCATCTCCCAACTCTGCTCCTAATCCCGGCCTGGACGTTGGAAACCCGCGGCAGTCGTGATCAGAACGTCCAAGGGGTCCCCAAAATCTTAAAGAAAACAGGGAAGGAAGGGTCCGTTTCTCTTCCAGGCTCTGGGACTTGGTAGGTGAGAGGGCGGAGGAAAGGATCTCCCCCCAGCCCCAACCAAACTCGGTAAGGAGGAGGGAGACAGAGGCTTGGGCCCAGGCCCCGAGTGATTAGTCATACACTTTAAAGGCAAAGAAGGGATTAACCCCCGAGTCTATTGTTCCAGTTGTTCGGGCACGTGTGACCTCAGAGTCCCCAAACAAAACGCCTAGGGAAATCCTTCTTGCGCCCCTAATCAGATTGTCCAGGGACGGAGGGCCGCGCGGCTGGCAGCGCGGAGTACAGAATGCAGCAACAGAGCCAGGGCAGAGAAAACTAGGGAGGAAGGAGAGATGTTGTGAGAGCGAGGGACAGGACACACAAACACACACGCATACAGACCCCCGAGGCCCAGAGAGCAAGAAATGAAGCTCCAGGGGGCAGGTGGGCCGCGGGAGGCCTGCACGGCGCCACGGTGGGGCAGCGGCGAGGTACCTGCGTCTGCGTGAGTCCCAAAGAGGCCGCGAGCTCCGCCCTCTCGGGCAGAGCTAGGTACTGAGTTTGCTGGAACCTCCGGTTCAAAGCCTGCAACTGCAAACTGGAATAAATCGTCCTGGGTTTGCGAATCTTTTTCCCCTTGCCATTGAAGCGCACTTCACCGCCTTCCACCACCGTGCTCTTCTCCGAGTCAGCCCCTGGAGGGACAGCAGAAGTGGGGGCCGTTGTTAAGGCGAGGGACTGCCTTGAGTGTGGGGAGCCGAGAGCAACCTCAGAGGGGTGACAGAGGAAGGAGCAGGAGGGAGATCACTCAAGAAGCTCCGAAAGCCGGGGAAGGGTCCGGCCAAGTCCAAAGGGCCCGACCCCGGGCGCTGCAGGCGGACTGGGGCAGTTGGCAGGCGCGCAGCTCCTGCCTTTGCAGGAAAAGTTTGCTATTTTTGCAGGCGGTAGTTGAGGTTTAATTACCCTTAATTGCATACATTGTTTATAGCGCTACGCAATAAATAATTACCGAGACTAATACGTGCACATGTGGGTTTCTGTTTTCCAGCAGGGCATTGTGTGCTTGGCGCACGGAGCCGCCCAGAGGCCCAGCCAATGCCAGGGGACGCTCTTGGATTTATCCTTTGCTGGATAGTTGCAAATTAGGTGGATATATATTTTTTTAATTTCTTTCCTATGACAAGGATGCAGAGATTGATACCCGAAACCTTTCACTGCTCCGGCGCCCTCCCCACCCCCATCCCACCTCTCTCTCCTCCTCTCCTCTCCCTCCTTTCTCTCTCTCTCCCCCCCTCCCTCTCTCCCTCCCTCCGTACCTCTTCCTCTCCCTGGCAGGCGCACGTACCTGGGTCCTCCAGGCGGCTCTGGGTGAGGCTGGCGCTGCCCGGGTAGGACTGCACCGAACTGATGTAGGGGCTGGACGCGTGGCTGCTGACCGAGTTGACGTAGGGGTAGCCCAGCGGTCGGGAGAAGGACGAGGCCGAGCTGTAAGCGCCGTCGGGCTGCGAATGGCCCGCCGAGTGTAAACAGTGCATGGAGTAGTGCCCGTGGGACATGGGAGAAGGAGACATTTGCTGGTTGGGCGGCCCAAACTCCATAAACACCGCCTTGCCCGACACGGGGCTGTTGAGACTTTCTGGCATGGTGGTCATGGTCATCTCTTCTCGCGGGGTCTGGGTGTGGGTCTCTCTCTCCTCTGCTTCCCTTTTGGGGGTCTCTGTGTTTCTCAGGACAAGAAGGAACCCAATTTAAGCGGAACAGGGGTTTTCACTTTCCATTCATAAGAAAATGGAGTTTGTCTCTTTGAAAAGTCTAAGCATGATGCTGCCGAGCTCCCCAAACTCGCTTCAAAGCTTTGACTCAGCCAAGGTCATAAATATTCATGAGCTGGCGGAGCTGATTGGTCCGCTGTCTTGCATAATCACCGGGGATTGGTCCGAGGCGCTCCGGCTCCGCTGGACTAGAGCGGGCGAGGCTGCCGGGCCTCCGGAGAGACGCATCCACACTTCCAGGCCGGGGCTCCTCTGCAACAGAGCGCGCAGCGTGAGGCGCACAATGGGCTGCGGCGCCCGCGCGGGGCCCTCCGCGGCCCGCGGCTCTTCAGCCTCCCGTCTCTCCGGCGCGCTTTGCTTCCCAGGAACCAACTAGCGGGTTGGCACCGCCGCCCACCACCTCCTACAGTCCCCACCCTCCGCCCGCCCCCAACACCGGGGCCCAGGGCACCGCTTCTTCTAACCATCGCTACTCGTCCGGTGCAGAACTAGGGCGTCTCTGGAGCCCGGCCACGGCCTCCCGTACGCTGAGTCGCGCAGTTCGGGCGCTGGAGGAGGGCAACAGAGCGCTATCCTCCGGAGAGTCTTGTGCCTAACGCAGCGCTCTCCTGGCCGCGCCTCCCTGGCCTGGGTCCCCTCTGCCACATCCCTGGGGGCGGGTTTGGGGCCCTCCGGACGAACTCACTCACTCGGCCGCCGCGCCGCCGCCGCTCTCTGGGGCCCGCTCGCATTGCTCCAGGCCAAGCTGGCTACTCCAGCTCGAGGCTGCACCGGTCTGATTAAAACAGTGCGAGCAGAGAGCCAGGAACCCGCACTTCTCCTCCCAGGAAAGGCTGCCGCACCGCCCCCCTCCCCGCAACACCCACCCCCTCTTTCCCTCCCAACCTTCCTCCGCCTCCCCCTCCCTCTGCATTCCCTCTGCGCGGAGCGCCCCGGCTCACTCGCCCCAAGGGCGCGGCAGAGTGAAGCCTAGGAGCTGGCGGGCTCCGTTCGGCTTGAGCCGCGGGTGCCGGGTGGTCATTTTCCGGCCTCCTGGGGTCTGGCGATAGTACCCGAGGTGCAGGAGTCCTGAGAGACACCAAAACCCGCGGCAAAACCAGGCCAGACGTAGGCTCGCGTGTCTCTCGGTGGACACGTCTCTCATGGTCGCCCAGGATTCTCATCTCCAGGGCCAAAGCGGGCGCCACCGAGCCCAGGGCAGGGCTAGTGGGGGCAAAAGCTGCCAAGGCGCCTTCTATCTTCTGGAGCGCTAGGTACAGAAAAGCCCACAAAAGCTGCCCCCCCCCTCACCCCGCAGCCACCACCACACAGCCACCACCCCCCGTGAGGCGTGGCGCGCACCACGCTGGCTGCGAAGGGGCTGTTGGTTTCCTATCCCGCCAACCCCACGGTGAATCCCAAATTACTTTGTTAGGTAATTAGAAAGTGTTGATAATTATTTCTTTCATAATTTAGCGGTGTGACGGGAACGGGGAAATGATCTTGTGAAAGTTCACACGTGCAGATGTATTAGTTACTGATTCATTTGATTAAATGGTAGTCTCAAGTGCTCGGATCCGCAGCTGAAGGCGCCCCATTAGCATAACACTGATGTTTAATTTTCATACGCATAATTAGCCATATATTTAACACTAATAGCAACATGCAGCCTTTCAGCGTTAAACAGCCCGGGATTTGATCTGGCCTGAGCTGAACCTTCGCCGATGCACCTTCCCCTGTCTAGAGTGCGCAATGATCACAGGACAAACCTCTGTAATCAAGCACATTTTGGCAGAGGGAACACCAATAAAAATGAACATTCAAAACAAATTACATCGGTGCTGTCGTTACAGATATTAGCGGAAGGGGCTTCTCTTTTTTAACTTCTGTAGCAGCAGCTGCTGCCCCGCGGAATTCCTCTCCTTTGGTTTAAGGGTGCGATGTTGGGGGTAGAGATATTTCAGGCAGCGTGGTTGCAGCAAAAAGAAAAACAAAAGCCAAACAAAACAAAACAACCAATCCTCCAAACCAATAACGGGTTTGCCAGCGTTTAAAATTATTTTTCTTTCTTTTTCTTTCTTACTTTCTCCTCCCCCCCCCCCCCTTTTCCCCCTTAATCATCGAAGCACACGGCGAGGCTTTGTAGCAACAACCAGCTAATGACTCCGCCACCAGACAACTCCCGCAGCCGTTACACTTCTCTTGATTTCCGTGTTGCACTTGTGATTTTAATTGCTCTTTCCTAGTGCCTGTTTTGGGGTGTGGAGTGAGGTACGCCCTGCACAGCAGCGGATGCCGCCCTGGCCCCTTGTCTCCCGCGCGCCTCGCGGGCCCTGCCCACGTAAGTGATCTCCGCGGCTGGCGCGAGGTCGGGATTGGGAAGGAGGGAAGCAGGGCTGGCGATTCCCGGTACTCGGGGCAACGGGCGAGGAAACCCGACGGCTGGGCTGCCCCGGGCCAGCTTCTTCCAGAGAACTGAAGGGTGGGGGAAGGGGAGAGAGGCGGCCGCAGGTCGCGACGGTCTCTAGGGCTCTCTGGTTCACATCTGGAGGAGGGATCCAAGTGTCGCAGCGCAGGGGACCGGGTTGGATCCGGGGAACAAAGGACCCGCACGGGAAACGGTTTCAGAGCCTGGCTTATTTTTTAAAATTGATTATATCTGGGCGAAGGAGTGTCTACACTCCGGAATTATTTCTTAGCCCCAGAGAAGCAGGTTCGGGGAAGGGTGGCTGAACCCGGGCCCTCGGGCTCCGAGACGCCCGGCCTTGACTAGCTGCTCAGTGTGTGATCTTACGCCTAAGAGCCCAGGGTGTCTCCCTTCCAACCCCCACCGCGGAGGCGACACCTGTTCTGAAACGCCGCTTTGCTTAGATCTTGGCCTGTCCCATCTCGGAGAGGAAACAAAACTCTCCCATTTCTCCTGAGCGCCCCGGATTCCGAGTAGAACCTATTGGAGACTCCACGGACCGGGCGCCTGGTGGTGTTAGCAGTAGTCACGCATGGCTGGAAACCCTGCAACCCGGGGTGAGGTTTGGGGCCAGTTCAGTTGTCGGAGTTGAGGGTGGGGGCTTGGACAAGGTATTCTAAAATCTGCTTCTTAACTTCAACTTCAAAGCGTGTTTAATGGAATTCGATCTAATTCAAGTTTGTTTCCTACAGAGCTGCTGACTATTGGCTGGTGCTAGTATATATGCATATATAATAAACTTTACTCACTTTAATAAGTAGGATTATAAATCTGTCCCACAAATACCTCCACCTCGGAAAAACTACTGCATAAGCAGCGAGTTATCCCAGTGGCTGGTAAAATTCTGTATTCCTAATGAAATTATTCTTGGGGAATCTTGGGGTAAATGGATCTGTGGATAAGATATTGGCTACTCATTGCAATCTGCCTAATCTAGGAAAGAAGTGAAATCAATCTCTGGCAGAACTCTCCTAAGGTGATCTGGGTCTTGTTCCTCTCTAGAAAATTCGGGTTGTTCTGGGGACAGCAGCCTCAGTCTCTAGGCCTTTGCTTGGCTAAATCTTCAGCACCCCTAAAGTTTCTCCGTGGATCCTGTAAATCTTCAACCCCTCCCTCATCTTTTCCAGTTCTCAGATCTGCTAGAATTGGAATTACCTCTGTCCAAGTTCTGCCTGGATGAGAGGAAGAAAGCCCAAGAGAATCCCAAATTCAGGGAAAAGCTCAAACTAGTCACTTTTCCAAGCTTGCTCATTGGCCTCAGTTTCCTATGACTTTCCCCACACTCTTGAGTGTCACGAAGATGAACTGGCTCTCCAGTCCTATCACAGAGGCCACCTGTCATGGCAGTGACAGGTGTCCACATTTCCTTGGTGCTCTGGAGCTGAGCCCAATCTATATTTAGTGGATGGCAGCTTTGTATAACCCGTTACAGTAGAAACAACCACTGACCGGTGGAATACCCCAAAATCATGGCCAGGGGGACACTACTTTGTACGTGGCTTGCTAGAAATCCAACCCTCTCCACCTCTGAGCCCAGGTGTGAAGAGGTCCCCAGGAGCTCGGGTAAGGGAAGACAGAGTACCCAGGATGGGGATGAGCCTTGGGAGACTCAGAGTGTGGACCCTTGGATTTCGCGCTTCTAAAGCAGGAGGAGCTGCTGGCAGGCTGAATTAAACTCATCAGCTCTAATCCTGACTAACTGACTAGGCCCTTGCCCTCAAAAATACCCGTGTCTCCTCTGGAAGGGATGTGCTGGGTCTCCAGTGCATTAGTGCCGGTCTGAAGAAAGCCAGTGTTGGGAGAGATCAATTTAGGGAGGATACCCGCCTGACACTGCTCACATCTGGGCAGGTGGGGCTGAAGCTCCAACTCCCAGAGCAGAAAAATCCTTAGCTTGCCTCTGTATGTTGGTGAGAGGGTCTCTCAAAAGTAACCTTTGGGATGGCCCCACGGAGCAGTTTGAGGGCAGGGAGAAGGAACCACAGGGGACCAGAAAAGGCAAGTTTTTGGACTGATAACCCCAGGCCCCTGGTCTAGAGGCAAGGAAATGTTTGTAACTAACTCCTCCATTCGCCGGCTAATCTTTTCATCGCAAAGCAGCTATGAAGGGGAAAGAACCGGAAGGGCTGAGGGGCAGCTGACCCCGCCAGCGCCCCCGGGGCGGCCAATGTGGAACCCACAAGGGGGGCGGAAAAAGAGACCAAAAAAAAGAAAAAAAAAAAAATCGTAACAGCTAGGCTCAGGTTTTTATTCCTGCGCGAGAGTGAAAAGTTCAGAGACTCAAAAATTAACGTAAGACACAGTGGTTTTAAGGAGTGAACGCTTTCTATTCGGGCAGAATCAAGGATAGGGAAAGGGGAAAGTATGCATTGCTAGGACTTCCTAGTCTTCCAAATGAGGGCGTCCCCATTCCTTTCCAGATGCGTTTCCCGCGTTGGGAAACAGAGACTGGCTCCAGGATCCGTCTCTCCGAAAGCGCACGGCCACTTCGGGGCTTCAGATTTGTGTTCGGAACGGCTCCCAAGCCCTACCGCATTTTCCCTAGCCGGCGATGCTAGGTGCTAGGTAGGTTACTCTAGGGCCTGCCGTTAGCCAGTTTCTTCTAAAAGTTCTCCAGCTGGATTTCAGCAATTTTAGAAAAAGGGCCCCGGGTCTCTTGCGACCTTCGTGTTGCTCCTCAGGCCTCGTGGGGCAGTTTGGTCAGGATCTGCGCGCCCCTCGACGTGATGAGAACTGTGTGCTCGAATTGGGCAGACCTGAAACACACAAGACAGAGATGAGCGAGCTCAAGCGCCGGCGGGGCAGGGATCAGCAGCTCGCCCGTGTCGTGGGACGAACCTGCCCTTCCAATACAATTTAAAAGCAACCAGGGCAGAAAGCAAGCACCTTTGATTGTCCACGGAGACCACAGTCCATGAGTCCTCCAGTACTTTAAATTCAGGGGATCCCTCGGTTACAATTGGCTCTGTAAGAAGGAAAATATTTACTGCAGTGATCTAATCAGATTCTTGTCAAACATTGTTTTGACTGATTATTTAAAAAAAAGAATAAGAAGGTTCTCCCCCCCTCCCTCCCAGTGCTTCCCCCCACCAGTTCATGTTGTCATCTCGCAAGCGCTGATAATTGATGTTGCTTACATAGTATGCTACAAACTGAACAGTAGGAAGAGGAAACGCTATGGCATTCAAAAATGTATGAAGTTGCCTAGTTCGTAATTTTTTTAGAGAAAAAAGGGCATTTTAATCAAGACTTAATTAGGACCCTGTGGATAATAACCACCCAAACACCAGTCCCTCTTATAAATATCAGTCGGTTTTTTAAAATATTTGAATTTTTAAAACATGCTCAAAATGTTCATTAATCAGCAAATAACAATTTTCTTATTTCACTCTAATTGCTTCTCCATTAAGCCCCACAGTCAGAAATATGATGCCTTCGGGGCTTTAGGTGATTGGAATTTGGTGGTGACACCAATCACATGATCAGCCAGGAATGGGTCAACAGAGAGTATATGCCACTTGCTGACAGGGAGCAAGGGACATAATCGCCTCTAGTTACTGGGTGTTAATGAAAGAAGAAAAAAAAAAACCCACAAAAAAGCAACACAAAAAACCAAACACCACATTATGTTGGTAACAGAATTAAAGGTTGGACGGCTGCCGTCTCCTAAATGTGTCGGTAAGTATCTGATTTAGGAAGATGGGGCTAGAGGATATTATTTAATCAGATTTACTATGCATCTGAATTATTTCATTACACTGATTGGCTTTATTAGTCCTTCACCGACTGCCTGGCCTAGGCCAGCGCGGCTGCACTGCGCCAGGGAGCCCCTGCTCTCTGAAGAGGAACTTAGCACTAACCTATGGTGAACGCCATGCCCTCCTCCATGAGTAGATCACTGTCATTCGCTGTAAGACAAAAATACGAGTGTGGGGCGTGGGGATGGGATATGGAAAGAACAGAGAGAAATGGGATTAGAAGGGTTAGGCTGCACAAAAAAGTGGTCATTTTATTTTTCTTTTAGGAAGAGGTTCTAGAATCTTGAGTGGTAGCTACCCAGGGATTAAGCACAGGGCCCCTAGGCCCTCAGCCTCTGCATTTTCTGAGCTTGGGGTCAGGGCCCCTAGGAAGGGTGCACCAAGGCTGAGCAGCCCAGGTGCTTGAGACACGTTTTGGGCTCCCCTCTCCACTGTCCCCTTGCTGTGGCCACTTGCTCCGAGGTTTGCTGGCTCCCACCTCCCAACGGAAAGGGGAAGACATCTTGAGAACTGAGACAAAGGGAAGGCAGGTTGGTAGGAGGGAAGAACAGGGGTGACCTGAAATACTTCCAGGGCTTGGCACTGGGGGGGCACTCACCTGAGAGGCCCTTTCTGCACTCCAGCCTGGGCCTCTTACAGCTGCCTCAGGTGAAGTTCTTTGGCCTAAAGGAAGTTCTGACCTGCTGAGTGTCTAGGGATCTTTCAGGGGGTGGATTCCAGCTAGTAGTTCCTCTATGGGGCTGTTCCCACCCCGAAGGACACAGGTCAAAGCGCCAGGATCAACTTTCCTTTGGTGCTTGTCCAGGTATGCATGCCTCTTGGGGACACTCCACAGAACTGCTTCATAGCCTAACCCAAGTCCCCCACCTCTTCTGGCCCACCCTTGCCTTCTCACTGTAGGGAGAACATCCAGGCAGTGAAAAAATGGGAGACTCTGGGTATAATCTAGGAATCACTAAAGAGTACACGCTGCTAAATACATCAGCTGTCAACGCTGTGTAGGATGTAATGAAGTTTAACCACAACAGTCAGCAGTTAGAGAAGGGGGTAGAAAAAGAAAAACAGAAAACAGTCATATGTGCATGCTGCTGGGACATTGATGCAGTGGTGTTTTGTTTTCAGTAACTTTTTCTAGACAAATATCCCTTGCGCCTTCCAGCCATCACCCTTCAGGAGAAGACAAAAAGCAAAACAAACCTTATTTGGGGATTGAAATGGCTGGGCTCTAATTCAGTAACATAGTAACATGCTGGTTAGGATTAAATAGGACCACCCCCCAACACACACACACCCTCATAGGGAAGGATGACAATGTGAATTCCAAGTTCCAGCAAGAGATTCAGGAGCAAAACTGCTTTATCTTGATTCCTTTCAACAAGCAGCACCCAAACTAACTTTCTTACCATGATGCCAAATTTCTGGATGTCCATGAAAGTAAGATCCTATCCCATGTCCCACAAAATGTGGACAGACTTGCAAACCATTCTGATGAGTTATCTGGCTTTAAAAGTGACCAAACAAAATACTGAATTAAATTGGATCATTTTAAGTGCATATATAGATAAGACAAAGTCCCTTCAAAGTATTCTCTGAAAAAGAAAAAAAAAAATCAGTTCTATTTAGAGTCATATGGTAACAATTTGTTTTCATTATTCTGGAAAAATTTTATATTTTGTCACAGCTTGCAACAACTCCCTTTGGATACATGAAGAAAAAAGATATGTAGCTAACACAATAGTTTGCTTCAATTACTTTAGTACAGCACTCAAACAAGGTCACTTTTAGATAATGAGTATGCATACACACATATACAGTGCAATATAACCAAGATGTATGTGCAGGTAATGCAGGTCATACAAACCTGCCTGATTTGTATGGAGTTTCACTAAAAGACTGTACAAATTATTACTGACTTGGAACCAAACAAAAAAAATTTACGATCTGAAATGTGACTTCTATAATTGCTTATTCTGGTCTATTTCAGAACATCAAACATTTTACAGACACATTTATACAAAAGGTCACATCTGCTTTGTCAATATTCTTGAAGCACTCCAAAACTTTGTGATTATTTGAGATTTCTACTGAAGACCTATACCATTAACAGAATTCATAAAAGATGCTTTTTAATTGCTATGATGCTTAGAAGAAGCTAGTATTGTGATTCCTAATTCTTAATGCTACATTAGTTACTTCTACATGCAAATCTTTTGGATTCCATTTATTCCATATAAGTGAAATCTTAGAATCCAACCCTAAAATCTTCACCTACAAGATTAAGAAGTTGTTTTTGAAACCAGGTGGACATGTTCATTTCTGGGAGCACCAGAAAGACAAGAATGTACATACCATGAACAATTTATATTTTCATGCGGATGAAGAGCAAAGTGCCTTAACCCTAACCATAATAATGGATTGGGATTTATAGGACTACTATTTAAATTCTTAACCAAACCAAAGTTCTTGGATCCCAAGCTAGTTTTCAGCAGCCCTTTGGTTTGGTTTACCACAAACTCAAAGGCATTTAGTCAGCATCTTTATGAGCATTCCTGTCAAAATACTTTTCTCTAGACATTTTTAACCTTCATCTCCAGACCTGTAAAATGTCTTCACTTAGGCCAGGATGTCACCATAAATATCAGATGGGCAGTCTCTCATTCAGATTTAATTTCCATGTAACAGTAATAGGTGAGCTATACATGTGTTGAGAGGAACGGTAAGTGAATGCTTTTATCTCTTAATTTGTTCTTTATGGTTATACTTATTTCTGTGTGTCTTTTCACTCTGGACAGGAGGTATAACAACTTTTCCAAGTTGTTTCTATTTGTCCCACACAATTCCTGAATAAAAGCTTAGGATGGAGAGTAGATAGAGGCTGGAAGAGAGATTATTCAGTAAGATATGCTGATCTAGATTTTTTTTTTTTCAGTTAGAATAGGTCTTATCTACCCATCTACCCATTATAGCTATGTCCCAACAAACCTTAATAATTCTAAGAGGATTCATTATAAACTGTTCTTCTATTTTCTTTTCTTAAAAAAAAAATGAGCTATTTTTAAGGCTCTAACTGATTGGCAAGCATCACAGCTACATTGTGAATGTGTGTTACAGTGGCAATCTTCATTTTAATTTCTGATGAGAGGACAGGAAGAAAGCCCACTATGAAAAAACACTTGGGGTCCCTCCCCCCTCATATCTCTCATTCCTCTTCATAAAAGAAGCTGTGCAATTACTAGGTGGCTAAAGATAACTAAGTGCATTCTACAACAATTTACTGCCTGGATCCTGCTGAAACTTTTGGTTATAGGAGGATCATAGAATATATGTGTCATGGATGCCAAGGTCAGAGGATTTCACAGCTGTGTGGAAAGAGGAAAAGATCAGAACAAATTTCCCTCAGTTCCTTGGTCGAGTACCTGTCTCAATGGTTGATTCTCAGGAACTAAATAAAAACTCCTGTCTGCTTTTTAGGGTATTTTCCTTTTGGATTGGTAGTTAGCTGTTTTAACACATACTTCCTGGGACTGAAGGGAATAAAATCTCATTAATGTTTCTAATTACTGATGAAAAGCATGCCCCTTCTCCTATTCTACTGTGTACTGTTCTTCTATTTTGGAATATAAGGGAAGCCCAAGATTAATTTACATGATTCTAAGACTTAAATCTAACTTCATGGAGACAATCCAAGTGATCTATAGGAGCAAATGTCTGCTCTAAAGTGAAATCAAGTACTAGAAACCCTAGTTATGGCACAGGAAAGTGGAGCATGCAGGCTTCTGACTAGTGTGTTGGGGAAAGTGGAAGTGTTGGGTGGGCAGGGGTGCCCACAAAGCATACGGTTGCTCCTTAAAACCAGCCATCACGGGTTGTGACCTATTTCTGAGCATGAAGGTCTTCTTGCCTTGGATATTACACAGATGAAATCTGCCTTCTTTTTGTTGAAATCTGCTAAAAAGAACTCTCTGAGTATTAGCTCTTCTGTTCTGATTTTTTTAACTAAAAACTCTCTAAGACAGCAGCTCACTTTATTTAAGTCTGAGCACATTTGGGATTTGAAGCCCTTCATATGGAATATTTGGGGAGGAGGAGAGAGATGTGTAAAAGTAGTTTATCAACTTACTTGAAAATTATTCCGTGTTACAGTTCATGTTTCAGGTGTGGTTTAGAGTTAAAAGATAAATCTCTCTTAAGGAATTTCATCCTGTGACTGTTCTCTTAATTGAATCCCCTTTCATGGGATAGTTTTCCTCAATAAAAGTTTTGTCTAGATAAATTAAAATTCTTGATACATTTAAACTATATTTTATGACTAAGAATACATTCCCCAAGAGGGCAGAGGAGTACTATTTTTAAGTACACACTCTTCTAAAGGAATAAAAATGCACATGGAAATAGTTTTATTACTATTTCTACATGAATTCTATCAACAGAACTGATTTCCATATGGTCACATCTCTAATTAAAGGACCTCAAATGGCACCTGATTTTCTAAGTCATGGAATTTTACTTTATTTTTTTCAGATTTTTATTTTAACAGTAGTCTTTGGATGCAGGAATGCACAAATTCAAGGATTCCCTCTAATTGAAAAGGAATGTTTAAGTACAATTAGTAATATTTTTGAAAGCCAACAACTGTTTTCCAAAAGAGGAGTACATTTTTTTTTTGTTTCAAACTGGATCACAAATTACTGTATTTTTCTTACAATAGTGCTGAACTTTTATTTGAGGTTTTCTGTTTCTGAAAAGCAGACATGATGGATTGAAATAAAAGATAATTTATTGCAATGCTTACTTTCATGTGCAGAGAGAAGTAGTGTAATTGTAATTTACAGTAGCTGTCAAGAAAAAATCCATCACAGATGACATTAAAATGACTTATTTTGCCTGAGCCACTTATTGTTTAAATGTGCATAATCTAATGGAAAGAGATTATTTTTAAAAATCTGCTTTATATTCTTCTAAATTAATATCAAAACATATACTTATGAATTAAACATTAAAAACCATTCATTGATACTTTCATCATGACATTTACAAGGATAAGTTTAAATTATTTTTGATTGAACTGTCACATATTTGTGATGCATGAATCTACACATTCACAGTATTCTCATATGTACAGCTCATATCATCTAAGGATAATTACAAAAATACAGATTTAGAAATATTTTAATGCAAATGGAGGTACAGTGAGCATAATAACGCTGTAACCTAAAGATCACTAGACATCCCTCATAAAAAAGAAGGGCACAGAGAGAACTCTTTTAGCCAATACTTCTTCGGAGATATCCTATTCTTCAGGTTTCAGAGAATTTCAAAATTTCCTATAAAGATCACCAGGCTTTTGACATGATACTACTGAAAGAGTAGAGAGAGGCTATGCAAACGATGGTGAATATCTTAAAGGAGGCTGAGTTGAAAGATGTTTGTAAACCTTTGGTCTATAATGATTCAGAGTACTTCTGGCTTAAAGGTGGAGACTGTTTATTTACTCCCTTGAGAGTTTGCCTGAATAAGAAAAGGCGAAATAACAGATGTCCAGAAACACTGCCTTAACACATTAGAACAAATATTTGTTAGACTCAGGGCCAGTTTCCTCCTCAGAGGCAGACACAAACCATCTAAATAATGAAATGCATTAGAGTAACGGAAAAAGTTCATTGTCTATGTTATTTTTCACATAGTTTTGTAAGTGCGGTTGTCGGCACTGATCTGGTTTTCAAAGGAGTTTGTACATGCAAATTCATTCTCTACGAAAACTGACCTTTGCATCCAGATAGCTAAAATTCAATGTCACTTTCAATTTTACTCTTCTTCTTCTTTTTTTTTTTATGTAGCTAGAATTAATGTAGTGAATATGTAATGAAATGCATTATCCTGCATGGAGATTTATCAGATTTTCCGACTGAATGCTATGCTTTGCTAGTACTAGCTGGAGTTCACCTGCATGTTGGTGTGGCGTGTGGCTCTTTTTTGTAAAGAGTTAAGTCGTACACAAAAAAAGGGAACAAAGGTCAGCACCCAGCCGCCACTTGAATGTGAGATTTTTCTTTTTATTCCCCTTGATGTATACTAGGCTCTATGTTATTAGTCTTAATGATGGAAAATTGTAGTGTTGATACAAATCTTTTTTTCAAAGTAGTAGGCGGGAGCTCCATTTGTTAGTAAGTTTTTTTGTGACTAAAAGCCACGGACAGTACATTTATGTAGCAGTAAAAGGCCTAGATGCTCTTTCCATAGCAGAGCTAATTATTCCTACTGTGACCTTACTGATCTAGCCTGTTCCTAGTACGTCTCATCTGCACGCCTGTTCCTCTGTGTAGATGGTGTCAGAGAATATGAAAAACCCTATAATGAAACCATTTTCATGATGGAGAAAGGCTACTGGAGTTGCACTTGCTACAAAGAGGCTCAATTATATGAGTAATTGTGATAATTTTCTACATTCATAGCCTTCAATGGGGAAAAAAGAATGAGAGCCACAAAGGAAAATTACTTTAACAAGAAAGTACAGAGAGTAAAAATGGAAGAAGAGACAAAAAAAGGGGAAAAAAAACAGAAAAAAAAAGTTTAAAAAATAGATCTGGAGGGAGGAATAGCGAGACAGGGAGAACAACAGAAATGCTCAAAAGCCCATGTGCAGCTGTGTTGCACAATTAAATTGAATTTTTTTTTTCTGCAGTTGATGAATGTGACTACTGCAAATGTGCCTCTGTAGTTAGCTATCATTTGTTGTTCCGTGACAGGAAAAGGATAATTACCTCTCAGAGAGAATCAAAGGCTGACATGCCCTTTAGACACAGCCATGAATGCAGAGCTCGATAGAATGCTTGAATAAGAATCTAGTGTTCTCTGCCCCCTTCTACTGAAGAATAAATTTTGTTAAAATGCAAGAGCACCACCAGTAAATTTGTTGAACCCTAGGTGTTCAAAAATATGAGGTACATCTATCGACTCATCCCATTTGCAAAAATAAAACTGCATTTTGAATTCATTTCTATTATATTCATGGACAGTAAGATAGTGAGATATGCATTAAATTTCTTTTCCCAGTAGGGGTCTGATTCAACATTTCCTATGAAAGAACAGAGAGACACTATCCTTTTTTCCCAGGCTAGTTAGCCTATAATTTAAAACTGTCAAAAACACAATTTTGTTCAAAGTCTTCAATAAAAGCTTCTCCGATATAACCCAAAGAGATTTTACTAAAGTTTGATTCAGGCACTGTTACAATATTTTTAAAGCCATAAATACATTTAACTGATATTTTACTGCCTTTTTTCTTAAAGTATTCGAAGGCTTACGAAGAAAAAAGGCAGCATCTTTTCAAGGTGACTAAGCCTTCCATCCTTCAGACAAATGGGAAGTATTCAATGGTTCATATTAATGAGAGCAGTACTTTAAAAGGTACCAATGTAACCATCTTTATTAAAATATGTTACTTTTAAATGAAAACACATATCCTGCACATCTACTTCAAAACAGTTAGGGGAAAAAAAAGAGATCTAAAGTAGGTAACAGATTACAAAGAAAAGTCTTGAATTCAGAAAATACACATACTCTCAAAAAGCAAGCACAGAAGGCTGTATGGAAAGTAAACAGTGGTTTACAGGAAAAATGAACCAGACCAAAAAAAAAGATCACCCTTTCAGGCTGTTTGCTAATGCACTAATTTGAAAGGTAAGCCTTGCTTGAGCTAATGCTTTTTATCTTTCTGTCACAGGAATAATTTCACTTCACGCCTTTATAAAATCTAGCTTTTCTCCAGTCTCCTATTCAAGATTTGAGATACTTACCTCTTCTTAGCTACTCTTCCATGTTTGGTATGAGTTTGAATATAGGAACACTACAGACCAACACGCTGAGCTAAAATTAAAGCAGTCATATAAATATTGCTTGCTGCTTCTATAAGTTTCTTTGTTGACCTGATATAATTCACTTTTTTGAAATCTTTCTTTTTTTTAAACTCAGGGAACAGCACTGCACGCTGGCAGTTCACATACTGATATCAGACTGAAATGATGGTTCTAAATCACAAAACATGTCATCAACTTTACACTAAGCCACCAATAACCTTTGTACCATCTGCCAACCCTCCCTTTATTTGTCACTGCAAGGCTTACCTGATTGTGTTTCCAATGACAGAGAAGGGAGCCCCCGCTCTGCAAGCCACAATTGCTTCATCTCTACACCTCCTGGCAACCTCCACTAACTTTTTACCACATTCATCCACATTGCCCACCAAAAATGTTTCAGAGGTGTCTCCATGGTAGCCATTGTAGTAAACCTAAACACAGGCAGAAATGTACAAATATGTCCTTGTTTAAAAATCTATTCTCCTACGTTGCATTCCTTTATATATTTAGTAGATTCATGTGTTTCACCCTTCCGGAATTATTAAGTTTACCTACAAAAAAAGAAGAAATAACCTTACAGAAACATGAAAAAGGTACACAATGATATTACAAAAGTTTAAATAAATACATGACTAGCATGGCTCTTTCAGCACTATGATTATCAATATTCTTTAACATTTTGAGTCCTCATTTTATTTCTGAGGCAAAATTATATATGCAAAAATAGTGACCAAAGACATTGACCCATGATTACTACAATAGGTTTAGAGAATTCAGAAGTATTTAACACAGTGAAAAGTTTCTTCAAGTGTCATAAAAATACTTATCTTTTATTTACCAGCCCCACACTTGGAAGTGATAGATAATGACAACAAGAAATAAGATAGATGTATCAGTGTTATAACAGACAGAAGAAGAATTCAGTTCCAAGAACTGACATGGCTCAATATTGGAATGAAATAAGTTATAGAAAAATCCTGTATGGAAGTGAAATCTTAATCAAATGTTCCAGATAGCAGAATGTTAACAGAAAACACTATACATGGATTTTTAAAGAATCAGAATATAACAAAACAGGTTTAAGAATAAAATTACAGAAAATAGCATTTTATCTGTCTTCAATGACTCAGAAGGCCCTGCAGGATCTTGAAAGACACCATATTCATTATAAAAATCAATAATTACCAAACACTGTAATAAATACAGAAGGTAGAGGAGACTGGTTGAATATTGATCCTTTGATATAGCATGGAATTTGCTATTTTGCATAAATTTGTCCTATGTAATTATTTTTCACATTTCTCTTTCTCATGAAGTAGAATGCAGAAACTATAATAAAAAAGATGTTTATCTGAGCTTTCTGTTTTAATATGGAATTAATCTGTATACTCTTCTTCATTAAAAATACTTTTATATGCTCTGTAAGGGAGGCAGGAGAAGTCTTTATCTTCCCTTTTCAAGTCAGGAAATGGAGGCACAGACAAGTGACTTGTCTAAGGTTAGTGGCAGAAAACAAGAGGCAGATCCAGGTCAATATGATGGATTCTTGGCTTCTAATCAAGTGTTTTTCCTACTATATCAAGTGACCTTGCAATACAACAGTGTTTTATATATTTATTCCCATTTGTAACCCAAGAGAGTACAAATTTTTACTTTATACACAAGAAGATAACATTTATTAATAAAGAGTAATTATTAAGACAAAATCGTAACTCTGAATGCTTCTATAGTTGCTATTCAAGTAAAAATATATTTAAAAAATCATTATTTGCCTTTTCATATTACTTTTCACTAGTCTAAAAATGACTACTTGAAAGATTCAATATATAAGGAAATAATACTTTTGAAAGTCTGTGGCAATTATCTACAATTACTGTTTTTATCCACAAACTATTCTTGTTTTATACTTCATTTATTTAATTCTTCACTTATTAATAATTTAATAACATTTAACATGTTTACTGAGCAACTATTATGGGGTATCACATCACCTTTTTTTTTAAACATTCAACTTTCAAGGGGAAGTCTATTTTCTTGTGATATATACTAGATGTAAGCAATTATAAAATGTAATGAGTATTTTCTGATAAGTAATGAAGCCTTTCATTTAATAAAATATTTCATGAGAAATATAATTGAAGTTACTGACCTATATGTTTCCTTGTTCCCTTCACATTTCCCTGTGCACGTGCTTAGCTGCATCCAACTCTTTGCAACCCCATGGACTGTAGCCTACCAGGCTCCTCTGTCCACAGAATTTCCCAGGCAAGAACACTGGAGTGGATTGTCATTCCCTTCTCCAGGGAATCTTCCTGACCCAGGGATCGAACCCACATCTCTTGTGTCTCCTGCATTGGCAGGCAGATTCTTTACCACTGTGCCATGTGAAAAGTCCTCACATTTTGAGACACTTGAAAACATTTCACTTTGATCATTTGAATGTTAAAAATGAAATTGTTTACTGAAAGTCTTCAGGAAACTTAGGAAAGGCAGAGACTATTCTCTTTGGGCACATTGGAAACAGGCGGGAAGGGTGTGCTGATTTCATTGAAAGCAGCAATTTTTATTAGGGGTGATTAGGTGAGATAATAAATGGATAGCCTCTAAGTCAGGTATAATCCAAAAGAAAAATGCATCATGAAAAATACTTTATTTCATGTATACTTCATAAAATACCTCCTTCTACATATTCTGAGCTGGAGAGAGAGCAACAATATATGTGGAACAAATGTTCAAATATTCTAAGTAGGACAAAATGATATAGAGAGTATTCACCATAAAAGAATTTTTGGCTATATACTAAGACAAATTGATATGAAGAGAAAAGGTTGAACTAATTTAAACAACTAAAAACAGACTGAACTAAACTACTGCATGCCAACCTCTACCACATTCCCACTCCCATCCAAGTTTCATGACCTGGACATGAAATCACTATTATTAAGAATATTTTCTCACTAATAGAAATGCTGTCTGTCTCAACTAGCTCTCAGCAGATGTTTACTTTATATTTATTTATTTAAAATATACTTATTAATCGTCAGATGTATAGAATTTATTTACAATCTCCATTATCCTAAGGTACCATTTCATAATTTTTTAGTAAAACGAACTGCCAAAGCACAAGTAACCTAAGTCTGAGAACTATGAAAGGCTAAGAAAATTAGAAAAGGTTAGAGCTTGTACAGTGTGAAGTTCCTGTGTTAAATTACCTGGGGCTGTTATTTGAAAGAAAGGCTGTTAACCATTTGGTGAAAACTTAAGTTCAAGAGAGAAAAGCACTCTGCGTGTATGCTTCGAGTTCAAGGCTGTCTATACCAGAAATGGAACACAACGTTACCTTCAGGGATTTTAATAAATCTAAGGAACACTGCTAGCAAAAGAGTTTCTGTCCAAATAGACTGACACACACAGGCCAATGTAGCCCCTAATGACAGAGTAAGATAATGACAGGCCCCACTCAAAATCAGCAGGAAGAGGAAGATCAATCTTGGCAGAGTGAAGGAAAAATGCTGGCTTTCTTCGCCTTAGCTCATCTCATATATATCTAGCTTCAGCAGCTGCCCAGTGCTGTAGGGCTCTGCATTAACTACACAGTGGATCAATAACAATTACACCTTCTCAAAAACATGACACATAGCAGGATTGGGTTGACATTTCACTTAGGCCAACATTGATCTCAGTGCATCTGATTCCAGCCCTAAATTCAAGTCAGGCCTGGGTTTACTTGGAATAAACACAGCGTTAAAGACAAAAAAGGAAACCAGCTGCTTGTGTCTGGGTCTGGAAGTAAACAGCACTTCCATTGGCGCATTTCACGTTTTCAATCCACTCTTCTTCCTGTTGCTACCAGCAATTCCGAAGTTGATCAAAGACTGTTTTTTATATGATTTACTCACCGTGACATCAATGTTGATAATATCTCCATCCTGAAGAGGTCGACTGAAACATAAACAGAAAAAAAAAAAATGATGATAGATCCCAATAAAAGGAATATAAAAATAAATACCTAATGACTACCATCAGAAGCCCAATGAATAGTGATGATAATTCAGAGTGGAGAAGGATTGAGTGGAATAACTGTATCTAATCTTTAACTTAAATTAGTCATATCATTTTTACTAGAAATACATAATATGAACATGTATCATCACTGTTTAAAAATCTACTTATTCTCTTTTCCATTGTATATCCTTGCCTCCTTTGTCACAAAATATACTTATTATTACCTTAATTTTGCAAAGAGCCAAAACAATAGTAGATGGTTAAAAATTTGAGATGGTAAAAGAAATATTTAATGTACAACCACCTTTTCAGATTACGTATTGCTTTAACAAACATTAAATGGTGGTATTATGTCCATTTAGAAACAAAATACTTCAGAATTGTTGCTTTACCATAATCGGTTTCAAAAGTTTGCAAGCAGGTTTCAATTAAACTATAGTGTCTTTCAACATACATTATAGATCTTACTTTCATGTTTCAGTTTCCAAAGGAAGAATATGTTATTAAGCAATGAATACCTGTCAGGAATACCATGACAAAGCACGTTGTTTACAGAGGTACAAACGGATTTTGGAAAACCTCCATAGCCTAGAGGTGAGGGGTAGGCATCATGACTGATTATTTCCTGATGAACAAGAGCATCTATCTCTTCAGTTGTCATGTCAACCTGAAATATTAAATAAAGAAATTGTGAAGTGACAGTTGGAGATATCTCCTATATTTATTGACTATGCCTACAACCCTTCCAGAAGAGGTTGTACAAATTTACTGTGATAAACTTGTGATACAACATTTTAATTAATTATGATTAACACCAAAATCCTAAACTGTGCCTTTCTGACAATTGTTTGGGTACATGGCGGTGTTATGGGCTATTAGGAAATGGCCATTTTAAACTCTAAGATCCTTTCAATCACTTGTGAATCATTAAATGACAGGATTCCTTTTTAGCCTGAAGATTTAAAATACACAGTTCTGAGGCAATTCCTTCCTCTTCTTCAGTGGTTAGTGGCCTCGGCTGATCAAAGCATATAAATTCTCAAAAGGATCTTCAGTTGAGGTGACAAAGCTTGAAAAGTAGGTCAACCCATGCCTTTTTATCCCAGCAAAACATTACATGGGTTTTGCAGTGATGGCATGGAAGTTACGGATCATCATCTGAAAAAATTAGTTTGATAAATTTTGTAGAAATTCTGTTTCACTAATCTTGATTTCTTTCATATCAAAACAAATCAATGTGTTTTTAAAAATATTTTTCCCTTACTAGAAGATATCCAATTGCTCCCCAACTAAAAGAAAACTAAAATAAAAAAAAAAAAAAAAAGAAAACTAAAATCAAGTTTTGTGGGCACATAAAGACTGTCTCCATGAACTCACATATCATAAGTCTAAAACAAGATCTTTTATTGAAAATTAACATTCCTTCAACTGTTTTATGTTATTTTATATTCACATTATGGTTAATTGTGTTCCTATAATAAGTCTATCACACAGATGTTACACTAAGTGTTTCATATTTGAGTCTCATTTCCTAAATGCTGCCCACCTTTTGGAAACTATAGGCCAGTATTTTCTTTTATGATCCTTACAGAGCAGGATTCAGATTCAGTTTCAGATTATTCTGAAAGACCTAAATCTTATAGTAAGATAGTTGCATACAATTACATTGCTGAATTACCTACAGCTTAGTGTGTCTGGTCTGATCTTTCTTTGCAGAACCAATGCAAGAAAATAGGAGACAAAGTATGAGGCAAAGCAACTCTTCAGGCACAAGAAATAATGTGGGGAATAAAAGCAGAAATTATAGGCAGGAGTAACAAGGCAGAAGTCAAAGCTGTCTGTCATGCAGCTACTTGGATAGGCTGACTGAGCCCAAGCTGTCTTCTGAATTCTGTTCCTTAACAGTGAATTTGGATTTTAAATTATCTTTTGAATAAACAGAAAATATACAATTCTTGTCCCCTATCCCAAGGTTTTACTTAATTTTTAACAAATTAGATGTGTACAAAAGAAGAGGTAAAGGAAACAGGGAAAATGGGGGGAAGGTTTGCTGCCCTTTAGGCAAGTCTTGCGAGGTTTCATGAGACGCCACCTTTAAACTCTTCCCGGCCAAGAGGAGGACATGTCGGGCCAGCTGACAAGCCTGGCGAAGCCCTTGAATCTGATCTTCATTCTTAACTTCTATGCTGTCTCCCCAGTCGGGTACAATTCCTGTCGTCACATAGTCTGGCTTCTTTATGTGCTTGAGGAAAAAGGATTGAAAACGAAGATCAGAACCCAGCGCACGACAATGGGATCATTTTTTCCGCACACAGCCTCCTGCTTCATGGAGCTCTGCCCTTCCTGCCGGAGCACCGACCTCCGAAGCCAGCACAACAGACCCTCCAGGCTGCCCCCGGTTCCTTCCCCTGCCCTTTTGAACTTAACGTGGCCTGTTAGTGCTGCCTCTGGATGGTCTGTTAACCTTACTGGTGCTTTGAGTCACGCTGGACTGAAGGAGACTTCTGGTCAAAACAAACAGAAGTTTTCTTTTCTTCCTCCTCCAACCCTGTTAGAATTGCCATTGATGACAAATAGCACCAAGTTCCCCAACCGCCAAATGGTTAATTAAGAGTGCTTTCATCTCCTCGACACAAAGATAAAATTTATGCAAAGGGTAGCCCACAACACCCTCTCCCAATGAATGTATGTAAAAGGCAGACTGTCAAGTTCATGGATGTCTATCAAATACACACTTCCCCTACATGTTGTAACTGTACCCAAACTAAGAAGGAACTAGAGGACAAAACAAAACAGCTCTTTTGCCTTTTCCTTTCTTTTCCCCCAAGTACATAAAAAATACTTGGAACACTTTCATAATTTGTCAAAAACAAACTCCTCCCTCCTCTGAAACTCAAAATGTTCAACTCTGACCACCCTTGGAGAACCTTCTCCCCTACTAACTGAAATTCATGGGCAATATTCAGAAAATAAATACTGTCTCACACACAGAGCTCCTTTCAGACCCAGGTTGTGCATAGCTCTTTACCAACTATTTATGGCAACTGCCACATGAGTTTTGTTGAACAGCACCCAGTAAGGCTACACAGACGTTGGGGACAGGAAGCTGAGGGCGATAACACTATTCAGTGAACATCACAGCAACTGTGGAAGGGTGAAGGTTAGGGCTCCGTGCTTTGTGAACGGCATCACACAGGATTTAAGGACCTTCACTTACTCCTGTGTTCAGATGGGCCTTTCTGACACAGGTAACACCACGGCTTGGGCTGCTGCAGCCAAGTATAGAATGAGCATCTTCCCTCCTATGGCTGCGGTGCCGGCGCCCACAAAGCGCTCCGTCTCCACCGCCCCGCCTCCTCCCGGCTATGCAATCTGGCCAGGTTACAACCACAGGCAGAAGGGCTGTTGGCTTGTCACTGAAATTCTAGAACAATACATTCACCTCTCTGGAGACTTCTTTTTTGTTTTCAACGAAGGAAACACCAGAGACATACTCTGGGCTCTGGTGGCCTGTCTTGTCATCTCTTGTCACAAAAATGGGCCACTCACCTTCAGGGAGTATGATGTACTTAATGTGGATTTACTATCCCGCAAAAAAAGTCATAGAAAGCGGGAAAGCAGGTGATTTTCAAGGCAAATCTTTCTTTCTTTCAGCTATTCTCACTCTTCCTAAATGATCCCCACACCTCCTTTACATTGCATTTGGAAAAATGGATAGATTGTCTTTCACAGAATTATACTCTCTGAAAAAAATCAAGAATGCTTTGAGACAAGATGTTTTATCTAATTTACTCTAAAGGACAACTGAAAGACAGCATTAATAGTAACACAGAAAATGTAAAAGCAAGCTTTAGGAAAAAAACGCCTAGTGTATTGGTTTCAAGGAATCTTTCTTAAATGATTCCAACTGTCGGCAAAAAAATTTTTTTTAAAAGTTAAGAAACTACATACATAGAATCTTATCTTCATGGTAGAAATTTAATATGGAAAATTTCATGATAGGAATTTAAATTCTACAAGAATTAAGCAGTTAGAAGCCCAGTGCCTTATTTTAAAAAGTGAATATTATAGAACTGCAGGATGTTAACACTTCCCAAATCACAGTTTTATATCACAGACCAAGTTTAAAAATTATAATTCAGACGGCTCAGAAATCAAAGGTGCAAAAACACCCCATCGCTTCTGTAGTTAACCTTTTTCTTGGCTGGAAAAAGCAACAGATAATAGGCAGTGCAGTACCTTAGGGACTGGATGAGCTGGAGAAACTGCAGCCGGGAAAACTATACTGTGGGAAATCTCTCTTTGTCTCCGGAAAAAGAAATTTCTTCTTTGTTGACGGCTTGACTGCTTGTGTAAGTAGATATGATTGAGTGGTGACGAGAAAATCCTATGACAACCTGGGAGCAGAAATAGACGTATGTTAAGTAAAAAAAAAACAAAACCAAAAACCTACTTAGTGCTACATTTTCAGTTGTGTCGTTGTCTATTAAATCATTATAATAATCCTTTATTGGTTCAAAAAAGAAAAAGCTCCAAACAGAAAGGAAAGCAGTGATATTCTGAGCTCTACTACAATAGTAGTACAGCATATTTATTAGCTAATGCTATGTTTACTTAAATGTTTGACAATGGAAAACTCTACCCTAGTGGGAAACAAACATATAGAAATATCTGCAAAACACCAGGTCTATAATAAGAGCAATTTGTGCTGTGGTACCTTAAACGCAGCCATGTCCAGGATGACCCTAGATTCAGGGCACTGTTTGGGTGGCTTTATATTCTTTAAGGTCGTTTTCCTTTCACGAATCCTGGACAAATTGCCAGCTGCACTTTTTTGCCCTCGATAGGATTACTACTCTGTGTTAAATTCATGTGCAGCGAGACATTATACTGAAATTCATTGTAATGAAAGCTCAAGTCAGATAAAGACTAAATAGTAAAAATGTAGGGTGCAACCCTGAAAGAAAATGAATGTAGGCTCCAAAAGTACCCACAATTGGAATTTAGAAATATCTATCAAAATTTTAAATGCACATATCCTTTGACTTTTCGGCTCATCTCCTAGGGCTCTACCATATGCAGTGATGGAAGTGTGACGATGAACTGCAGCACTGTTTGTGGTAGAAAAAAATGAGCAATAATCCAGATGTCCATCCATAGGGGACTGGTTAAATATATTATGGTAAATCTACACAACAGAAGACAGAAAAGTAGAGAGGTATTAAAGAGAAAAAGCTAAATCATCTCTGCATATTGATATAGGAAGAAGTCACAATAGATTGCTAGGAAATGCTGAGCAGTACGTATGAAAAACTCATTAAGGTAAAAAGAGCTTATGCATTTATATAAGTTTGTATATGCCTATAAAATTTCTGAAGATTGATATTCATCAATAGTGGTTATTTCTGGGGCATCTGATTGGGGCTGGGGTGGGAAGGAAGACTTCCTGATTCATTCTATTTTCTCTAAACTAATAGACTTTTAGGAACATTCACTTGCATTATTTTTATAATTAAAACAGTAGTTTAAATCTCCCTTACATGCCATAATTGCGTGTCAGGGGCTGGCAAACTACAACCCAAAGGGCAAATCCAGCCTGCTTCCTGTTTTCATAGAGCCAACAAATTGAAAATGATTTTTATGTTTATGAATGGTTGAAAAAAATCATAAGAAAAATCCCATTTTATAACATGAAATTATGCAAAATTCAAACTTCAGTGCCCATAAATCCATAAATAAAGAGTTATTGGAACATAGTTATACTCATTCACTTATAATTAGTCATGGCTGCTTTTGCACGACAGTAGCAAAGTTGAATAGCTGTGACAGAGAACATGTGGCTCACAAGGCCTAACATATTTACTACCTGCCCCTTAGAGAAGTTTGTCAACTCCCGATCTAGAGAACTCGTTCTCAAAATGTGATGCCCAGACCAGCATCTGAGTATCACATGGGGAAAAGATGCAAATTCTTGGGCCCCTCCTCAATTTACTGACCCAAACTGTGGGATGAATTCAGGGATCTGTGTTTAACAAACCCTCACCCAGGGTGATTCTCATGCACACTAAAGTTTCAGAATTACTGGCCTAGAGTAATGGAAACACAACTTGCAGGCGAGTATTGGCCCCAAAACTCAAGATCTCTAAGTGAACTGGAAAAAGGCACTGATGCAAACAGACTCCAATGGTCATTGATTCAGTGTCATAGTAGAAAGTTAGTCACTCAGTGATGTCTGACTGTTTTGTGACCCCTTGAACTGCAGCCCACCAGGCTCCTCTGTCCATGGAGTTCTCTAGGGAAGATTACTGGAGTGTGTAGCCATTTCCTTCTTTAGGGGCTCTTCCCCACCCAGGGATTGAACCCAGGTCTCCTGTATTGCAGGAAGATTCTTTACCATCTGAGCCACCAGGGAAGCCTGTCAGGGTCATAAGTTTCACTCAATTACGTTCTTCCAGAAAGTTGAATATAATATTGTTGAATAAAACCTACAGAGCTATTTCAGGTATTATTTTAAACAATTCCAAATACCAGACAAAATACTGCCAGGAATATCACCTTTGTTTGATAGAGGCAGATACATATTCCCTAAAGTTTGTAAAGTACAATATTTCCCTAAAGACACCACCACCATCCCCAGGGGTGTTACCTGGTCTGAGAAGGGCAGGGCAGTTTCCTAGTGAAAGTGGCAGCTAGAAATCAGAAGCCTGGGCTTTCGTCTCAGCTCTACTACTTCTCAGCTGTGTGGGCCCGAGCAAGAATCTTGTTTTCAGTCTCAAGTGAGAATTAATTGGGATAAAGTATGTGAAAGTGCCTTACATTTAGTAGATGCTCAAAAAACAGTAGTTCCTTCAAGAATACTTAAAAAAGCAAAATGAGAAAGAAACTATGGGCTTCACTATAGCTTCCAGTACTGAGAACTTATGGTTGCTGTTCAGTTGCTAAGTGGTGTCTGAGATGACTGTTTGTAACCCCATGAACCACAGCATGCCAGGCTTCCCTGTCCTTCACTATTCCCAGTTTGCTCAAATTGATATCCATCAAGTCAGCGATGCCATCCAACCATCTCACCCTCTGCCACCCTCATATCCTTCTGCCCTCAATCATTCCCAGCATTGCGGTCCCCTCCAATGCTCTTCACATCGGGTAGCCAAAGTATTGGAGCTTTAGCTTCACTATTAGTCCTTCCAAAGAATATTCAGCGTTGATTTCCTTTGGATGGACAGGTTGGATCTCCTTGCTGTTCAAGGGACTCTCAAGAGTCTTCTCCCAACACCACAGTTCAAAAGCATCAATTCTTCAGTGCTCAGCTTTCTTTACGGTCCAACTCTTACATTCATACATGACTGCTGGAAAAACCATAGCTTTGACTAGACGGACCTTTGTCAGCAAAATGATGTCTCTGCTTTTTAATATGCTGTCTAGGTTTGTCATAGCTTTTTCACTGAGAACTTATTATGTATCAATTACTGCTCTAGGCCCTTTACATATGTTAGCTCATTAACCTTCATGAGAGCCATGTAAGTTGTGACCTGTTATCACTCCGCTCCACAGTTGAAGTTGCAGAGGTACACAAAGGTAAGTAACTCCCCCCAGAGTGCAAAGCTGAGGGGACACAGGTCAGTTTGCCGTCATAAAGTATATTCCTCTTCCACGCATTAGAAACATGAGCTAACAACACACAAGGAAACACTCTGAAAATGTAAAAGTCATCCGAAAGCTATTAAAAGTTACTATTTTTTTTTTCCAAAAGTGGTGATGGGTTGGCCTAATCTGTCCTCTTTCTCAAGCCAAACTCCCTTTGCTGACCAGATACATGCTGCAGGGAGGTGACTGACAGAGGTTTGGCTGGACAGTCTGTCAATTGTTGTCATTGTTGTTCAGTTGCTCAATCATGTCCAACTTTTGTGACCCCATGGACTGCAGCATGCAAGGCTTCCCTGTCCTTCGCCATCTCCCAGAACTTGCTCAAACTCATGTCCATTGAGTTGGTGATGCCATCCAACCATCTCATCCTCTGTCATCCGCTTCTCTTCCTGCCTTCAATCTATCCCAGCATCAGGGTCTTTTCCAGTGAGTCAGCTCTTCCCATCAGGTGGCCAAAGTATTGCAGCTTTAGCATCAGTTCTTCTAATGAATACCCAGGACTGATCTTTAGGATTGACTGGTTGGATCTCCTTGCAGTCCAAGGGACTCTCAACAGTCTTCTCCAACACCGCAGTTCAAAAGCATCAGTTCTTCAGCACTCAGTCTTCTTTATGGTCCAACTCTCACATCCATACATGACTACTGAAAAAACCATAGTTTGACTATACTGATCTTTGCCAGCAAAGTAATGTCTCTGCTTTTTAATATGCTGTCTAGGTTGGTCATAGCTTTTCTTCCAAGGAGCAAGCATCTTAATTTCAAGGCTGCAGTCATCATCTGCAGTGATTCTGGAGCCTAAGAAAACAAAATCTGTCACTGTTTCCATTGTTTCCCCATCTGTTTGCCATGAAGTGATGGGACCAGATGCCATGATCTTTGTTTTCTGAATGCTGAGCTTTAAGCCATCTTTTTCACTCTCCTCTTTTACTTTCATCAAGAGGCTCTTTAGTCTGTGGATACAGAATGGAAAATCTGGATCCCAGCTATGACCAAGGAAAGGCTCAGGTGGAATCAATCCATGATTCTGAGCTCCCTAACTGCATACCTGCTGCTGCTGCTGCTGCTGCTAAGTCGCTTCAGTCGCGTCCGACTCTGCAACCCCATAGACGGCAGCCCACCGGGCTCCCCCGTCCCTGGGATTCTCCAGGCAAGAACACTGGAGTGGGTTGCCATTTCCTTCTCCAATGCATTAAAGTGAAAAGTGAAAGTGAAGTCACTCAGTCGTGTCCGACTCTTCACGACCCCATGGACTGCAGCCTACCAGGCTCCTCTGTCCATGGGATTTTCTAGGCAAGAGTACTGGAGTGGGGTGCCATTGCCTTCTCCGAACTGCATCCCTAGGTGGGACCAAAGTCAAGCTCCCAAATGTTTCCCTTCTGAGAAAATCATGTATTATGATGACTATTAATGACGATAAGACTAATAAAAGTAGTAACAGTGATAGTGGTTAACACTTCATAGCCAGTTTCTATAATTAAGCAGAGTTCTGGGTGATCCACACACATGAGCCCTTGCCAATGCTGTTAGGGACTGGGACAGCTGTTGATGTCACTACTTCATGGATGAGGAACCAAGACACACCTCTGGTGGCCCCAGCAAGAGTCCTGGAAGTCCCAATCCAGGGCTGGGTCTGCTGCTCCAAGCTGCCTTTCAACATTGTGCACGGGCTCTAGTAGCTGGCATGCTTGGCTAGAAAGTGTGTTTTTTCAGGGATTCAATTTCAAAGAAATTTTTTTTTTAATCATGAAAAAAATAAACATCATGAGACCAGCCAACATTTAGAAAGAATGTATTTTTCATGAAAAGTTTTAGAATTGATCTAACTGGGAGGCATTGCAGTAGTGAGAATAATACTAGCTTTGAAGTCAGACAGATCTTGAGTTACCAAAACTTCTGAGCCCCACTTTCCTCACCACTAAATGGGAACAGTAGTGCTTTCCTCACCACAAGGCTGTTGTGAGAATTGGCAGAAGTAACATTATCCTCAAACCATCTTTAAAAAGTAGGCGCTCTATGGAGGAATTCCCTGGTGACCTAGTAGTTAGAATTCTAGGCTTTCACTGTTGTGGCCTGGGTTCAACCCCTGGTGGGGGGACTGAGATCCCACAAGCCATATCGTGTGGCCCAAAAAAAAAAAGGAGGTGCTCCATAAAAGTTTCTGTCTCTTCCTTTCCCCTCTCAACACTGAACATGTTTACCTTAGGCCTCAAAATGTGTTTATTCTTTTATTTGACAATTCTTACTGAGCTCCTCCTGGGCTTCCCCAGCGGCTCAGCTGGTAAAGAATCCGCCTACAGTGCGGGAGACCTGGCTTCCATCCCTGGGTTGGGAAGATCCCCTGGAGAAGGGAAAGACTTCCCACTCCAGTATTCTGGCTTGGAGAGTTCCATGGGGGTCGCAAAGGGTCAGACACGACAATGTGACTTTCACTACTGAGCTCCTCCTATATACCATGCTTTAGACATGCGGTAAACGAAGTGACAAAGTCCCTCTCTGGGTGCTCACATTCCATGGTGAGACATGGGCAAGAAGCAAGCCAACAAATACATTCAATTATATCAGATGGTGATATTCTTGATGAAAAATCGGCCTAAGTGACACAGCATTGGAGCTAGAGATTCTGCTCCTGGACCTGCCAGGAACTAAGTGTGTGACCCTGAGCAGTAACCACAGTGGACACGGCTGAGATCTTACTGGAGCCAAGCTCTGCGCTGAGCACTTCACAGACACTACCCACTGCTACAGAAGACGAGCTTCCCAGATTGCTCATCGGTAAAGAATCTGCCTGCCAATGCAGGAGACGTCAGAGACGCAGTTTGATCTCTGGGTGGATAAGATCCCCTGGAGAAAGAAATGGCAACCCACTCCAGTACGCTTGCTTGGGAAATCCCATGGATAGAGGAGCCTGGGGTGGGGGTGGGGGGTGGGGGGCTACAGTCCATGCGGTCGCAAAAAGGCGAAAATGACTGACCACTGAGCACGCATGCGCAGAAAACATTAAAGGGAGGGAGATGAGCTTCATAATCTTTGAGGTCTCTTTCAGCTCTGACAGTTGTGCCCTCATTCAGCGGCTTCTGACTTCTGTCATGCTACAACCCAGGCCCTGGGATGATGTGGAATCTGATAAACTTTATGACTCATGAAGGTTTTTTTCAATGCAGCTGATAACACGAAAGAGACAGAACCTTTATCAGTATTATCAAGTTCAAGGAGACAGTCATTACAGGGGGAATCTTTCCTATGTCCTTAAACTCAAGGCATGAAGTCATCAGGACTCTACTAGGGTATCTGAATGAGGCTTTTGAGACATTCATTTCTAAAATGAACAGTGTTGCCAACATACCTGTTCTGCTAAATAATGAGCTCGCTGCCAAAAAAGAGGCAGGCACCCCCACACACACACACACAAATGACTTAAACATTGGGAACATAGCCTGAATATATTCAATCTGTTGACAATTATGGTTTTGCAAAGTGCTCGGCAACTCTACTTTCATAAGATATTTTTTATTGGAAGCAAAATATTTTCTTTTAATCTGATAAAAGATACCCTATAAATGTTGTCACAAAGTAACAGGATAATAAGGTACCATACTGTGTTTATTCCACTAACTATTCATTACAAACCAAAAAAAATAACAATTTAGTGTTTTTACAGGTGAAATGAAGAAATGGTCTTACATCAATATGTGCCTTTAGAAGATAATGGCTCTCCAATTAAATGTGGCATAAAAATGTGTGTGTGGGGGGGAAATCCTTAACTTTGCTTATCATAGTGTAATTAATAAATAACAATTGGGCTTCCCTGGTGACTCAGCGGTGAAGAATCCGCCTGCCAACGCAGGAGACACAGGTTCAATCCCTGATCCAGGAAGATCCTACATGCCGGGGAGCAACTAAGCCCATGGGCCACAACTACTGAAGCCTGCTTGCCCCAGAGCCTGTGCTCTGAAGCAGGGGAAGCCACCACAACTAGAGAGTAACCCCCACTCACCACATCTAGACAAAAGCCCACACAGCAACAAAGATACAGCACAGTTATAAATAAATAAATAAATAATTTTTTAAATAAATAAACAGCAATTAGCAAATTTTCTAAATGCAGAGTGAGCAAAATTAAAATCTATCCCAATTACATTCAGGGTCACAAACTACATTATCTATTAGAGATTATTCTAGAAAAGGTTTGTTGAATTTCCTATATATTTCCTTTCTTTGTAAAAGCACTGCTTTGTACATCCAAAATGAATACATATGAGACACATCAGCTATATGTCAATTTTAAAACATAATTAAATAGAAAAACAGCTAATACAGTTATAAGAAGAACAATATAAGAATAATACAATATTGTAAGAACAATACAAGAAGAACAGATACAGTTGTAAGAAGAACTTTTTATAACTATATCTAATTTCCAACTTGCTACTGTCAATGTTACAGTCAATTTGATGCATGGATGTCAATCATCAGAGGCAGGGACACCAGGTAGGTTTCCATCAGCCTCAGGACTGGCCCCTTGGTCTTCTGGGAACCATCATTCACCCAAGACACACAGCAAATCCTCTTTTGTTAAAAGTTATTTTCAGGAAAGAAGGGGCATGTTGACTACTCTGAAGTTTAGGACACACCAGTGGGAAATCATCAGAAACCTTAGAAGACAGCCCTGATCAGCAAGGAGCTGCTTTGGACTAATTTGATCTTAAAACACATGATCATAGTGAGTGTTGTCACTGTCAATTATGGAACAGAAACTCTATATAGTTTCCTTAGGCAGTAAATCTATACGTTGTTATGAATACTAGAATACTTAGTTATCACAGGTAATAATAAGAATTTATTTTCAGTGTCATAAAAACTCTATCAGCTCCTAGTTTAAGCTGAACGTCTCTTGAAATTGCTGTATGTCCTTTGGATCCTGCGGCACATTTTTCATATCCTAAATTTGCATTTGCAATGTACATCTACATTATGGTTTTAAATATTTTCATGTTCAGTAATAACGTCAATTTCTAAAAGCTGCATTTTATTTCCCTTTACCAATTAAGTCTGAAAGGTGAGACTGCTGAATTCAAGTATGATGGGGGAGGAATGCATTCAAAATAACTAATATTGCTGCACACTACATGCCCTATATTCATTGGCCTCTTACTCAGGGTCCATTTTAATTGTTATCTGCGCATGCATTCTATACCACATAATGAAATGCTTCCATTTCACCCACTGAGCCCTGGGTTTTTATGTGCACCTCTTCTAATGACCCTTAATTAAACCGATTTTACCCTTGGAAATGCAAGTTTTCTTTTGGTCAACAAGTATTTTTAAGGGAGGTTCTGAATGAACTTTCAAAGAGACATTTAAAATGCTTATTATCTTAAACAAAGTACGTTTGTACTCAAGTGTGGGCTACCAATACCTCTGTTTCATTGTACATTTCCAGGGAAGCACTTTTACCCTGCACAGTGCCATCAATTCAAAGTTATGGTATATTTCAGAGGCTTCAAGTATCTGGGCAGAAAACAACACAATAAAGTGGCCTGTGTAACTTTACATTAGCCAACAATGTCAACCAGAGATAATATGCAATTTAAAAGACACCCTGTAAAATGTCTTGCTGAACGTATTTGTTCATAATGATGAGCAAATGCCAAAGTCTAGTAACAAAACTATTATTTATAGCGTATCAACATCTAATTGATTTTACAAATGGAGGCAATTATTTTGGATGGAGGGAGGGATGCCTGCCAGATTTAAATGATTTATGATTACTAAGAGAGAAAACAACAATGCTTCACTAATTCATTTTCAAATATGGCTCTTACACTTATTGATGATTTTAATTTTAAATCAAATTATTTCCTAAAATAATATATTCATGTTAAAAAAAAAAAGCAACTTTGTGACAGCAATCTGAGATATTTTGAACTGTTTAGAAATACTGGTTCCTACAGTAGGCTCAGGAGGGACTGTCCCACAGAAAGACATTTTCAACGTGCTGATTTAGAACCATAGAAAGATCGCACTTCATGAACGCCAACCAATTACCCAGGGAAGAAGCACAGGCTCTCATAGCATGGGGAATGCAGCCATGCATATTTCCTGACCTAAAACACTGATTGTCCGCTTGATAGATTTGATAACTTGCACAAATGTCGTGAAAGGAAAATTAAATAGTCTGCCTCACTCGCTGTAGCTCCCATTGATTTTTATAATCCAGTACTAAGAGGTACATGTTTCAAAAGTAAATGAGAAAGATTGAAAGTTTCTTCCCATTTCAAGGAGACTACAGAGGAGAGAAGCTCACATTTCACAAGAAATAACCTGTGCATCTGTTGAAGAAGAAGCTGGTGGAGGGGGCGGGGAGCGGGAATCCAAACAGCTAGGGGAATGCCCCAGGCTGAAGCAGATACTGATTGGGGCAAAGCTAAAGGACAAGGGCCCTTGGAACTAAACAAAAGCAAATTCATTCTGTTGACAGATGTTGATTACATCAAAGCAACAAGGAACTCCCCCCAACTCATAACTTTTTTAAAAAACAATTAATACCTCTCTACAATCAACACAATAAGGACAAAGTATGTTTTTAACCCAATCATAACAAACATTATTAAACTTGTTTTTTAAAAGTTTCAGTTGAGTTCTGGTGTGTTTTTAGCCATGGGCTTCTCCAAACAGTGCTTTATTCATTCCCATGGACATGTCTGGAGAGCTAAGCTGGCCATACCATCAGCCCCTTCCTTCCAGGGGTTAACTGCTCTGGCTGCCAAATAAAATACAGAGCAAGCCATGTAATTATGGAGACAGTCAAAGGGCAGGCTCTATTTTGAAATCTATTTGCACAGACAAGGTCTTCCAATTGAGCTTACAGGAAACAAGCTGGTAAAGAGCCTCCTTTTCCCCAGATGCGTTCCACACTTTTTCTCCAACTCAGGAAATCATGGATATGGACACCATACACCATTACTTCCTGGATTTCAACCTAAGATGCCATTACAAGGAGAAGAGTGGATCTGTTTCACAAACCTGTAAAAAAAAAAACCTTTTTTTTTTTTTTTTTTTTGCTTAATTAACAGCATTTGGCAACAGCCTCTGGATGATAAAGCTCCAGCGTTTATTAAACATTTCTCAAGAGGATGCAGGCCAATTGTTATGCAGGTACTGGAAAACAGATCACTTTCTTTAATGCTCAAAATAAAGCACACAGTCTAGAGTATACTGGCATAAATACTTGTCTGAAATAAAGGTTCTACTTGACATCCAATACTGTTGTCCTTGAAGTTATTTATAGCTAAGACTGCTAAAACAGAAACAAAGATTCCATGGAAATAAAAAAAGAAATAGGCAAAGTATTTTAAGTGATGAAAAAAAAAGTCACAAGTCACTTTTATGCTAAAACATAAAAATCTGTCCTAGATGCTAAGAGGTCTAAGTTTGCAAATTTTATGAGACTTTATCATTCTCATATTAAGATAGAATTGGGCCACTACAACAAATAAAACTAACTAGCCAGGGCTTCCCTGGTGGCTCAGTGATAAAGAACCTGCCTGCCTGTGCAGGAGACACAGGTTCGACCCCTGATCCAGGAAGATCCCCATGCCAGGGAACAACTAAGCCCATGTACAACTATTGAGTCTGTGCTCTACAGCCTGGGAGCCACAACGACCGAGCCCATGTGCTGCAACTACTGAAGCCGTCACGCCCTAGACCTCAAACTGCACAAGAGAGGTGACTGCCATTAGAAACCCACACACTGCAACGAAGAGTAGCCCCCGCTGGCCACAACTAGAGAAAAGCCTGCGCAGCCATGAAGACGCAGAGCAGCTATAAAGAAATAAATATAATAGTAATAAAAAAACAATTAAATAGTCAAATGAAGGTGAGATAGTAGTCTTCATCGCACATACGAGGCTATGGATTTCAGAACTCACCATCAAGCCCCCAAACCAAAGCCTGGGAATCCTGGTTCTAGAGAAGATGAGCTGGAAAGCCAGCCACAGAGCACTTCTGGGAAGAGGAATGGGCAGCGCCTGAGGGCACCCTCCACCAATAATAACAACATTCAGGAAAGATGCCTGGGTCAAGGCAAAACATGACCTTCCCTGCGGCTCCATCAGGAAGTTGGCTTCCCTTTTCCTTTTAAAAAATGTATCAATACTAACTGATAGAGTATAACGTCAATGACAAGTTCAGGAATGGGTTGAGGAAAAATATTTCGTTTCTTGACAAGAGAGAATTGGATAATATGTGATTATTCATTAATTTACACCACCAGCAACTAGGGATCTGTGATTTAAACAAAAAGCATTCCTCTCTTTTTGGGCCACAAAAACAACCCAACCCATTCTGGAAACACAGATCCATAAGTATACCTATTTAATAAAGTAGAGTCATATTTGTGAAGCTAGAAAAAAGTTCCTTTAGGCTGGCCCAACTCTAGCCTGGGGAAGAATGTCAAAGATTATAGTAAGACACAAAATCTAAAACTAAAAGCAGATCATTTAAGTGGATAAGTGGAAGTTACATAGAAATGATTAATCTGTAAAAGGAACTAAGGCTATTATATGAAATTTCTCCATTTAAGGTAAAAAATGTTTAGTTCAAAATTTGAATTTAAATTCATTTTTATAATCATAAAATATTGAGTCACACTGAAGTAGTATATACTTAGAAAATCCCATTGTGTCTCGGCTAAAGTTTAGAGAAAAGCAGCTTTTTAACACTTCAACAATACATATACTCAGGCAACTTCTTGGACAAAGAAATACTGTATCCTTTCATGGGAAATAAAGGAGCTGTTTATTAGGGCTGTGGTTAAAATGTAATAATTCATTCTAGTTGAGCCCTGTGGAAAATGTCATCAAAATATCATTTTCTTTGCCAGATTTTCTGCATGCCGTGATATCATTTAAATACAGAATAAAAGACAAGCTCTGATCAGAGTAGAAGTACGACACCAAAATGACCCAAAAGCAAACATTCATTCTGTCAAAGTAACAGGAAAGAATTTCACACAGTCCTGATACCCAGAAAATGCACACTTCTAGGTTAGCACAGAACATCTGGCAAACTTCAACTTTCCAACGTCTCTCAAAAAAAAAAAAAAAAAAAAAATTCCTGTCACCTCACATAGTTGGGTTAGAGGAAAAAATAGGAAAAAAATTATATTAGAGAACACAAGAAAGCATTAGAAAGAGCAATTTCACAGAAATGACACATGGAATTCAATTTTAGAGAAAGTCTATATAAAAATATAATCAGCTTAAGAATTCACATACTAAGAAAGTTCTTTAATTCTTTAAAAAAGACTGTTCTTAAATACTACTGTCATGTAAAATACTGCTCAAAATATTAGCTATTTGGATAAAAATATCAAGTAACAGAAGATATTGGAACTTATATTTTATGATCTAAGGTACAGCTTTAGTATAAATATTTTCAATTGTATTAAAGCATTGAAAAGTGCAATTTTAGTCTCTCACAACAGGGTCAACTGAATTCTACATGCAACATGATATAGTTATATTGTTGGATGTATTTCTTTTCCTCTTTTCCTTTCTTTCTTTCTTTCTATGAGCCCTTTAAAGTTATTTATGCAAACAACTGATATAAAATAGCTAAGAGCTTTCACCCAAACTTCAGTATCATTAGCTTCCCTGGTGGCACAGATAGTAAAGAATCTGCCTGCAATGCAGGAGACCTGGGTTTGAACCCTGGGTTGGGAAGATCCCCTGAAGGAGGGCATGGCAATCCACTCCAGTACTCTTGTCTGGAGAATCCCCATGGACAGAAGAACCTGGCAGGCTACAGTCCATGGGGTTACAAAGAGTTGGACACAACTGAGTGACTGAGCACATAGCACCTCCCACAAAACCCCATAAAACTACATCTTAATATTTTCCTGAGAATGTTTTCAATGTACAACTCCAAGTGAAAGGCATGAAATAAAAAGAAACCACTTGAATATAAATACTACAGTGGTGTTTTGACAATTATAGGAGCTTTGTCTTTGCCCTGTAACCAGGCAATAGAAGTGGGAGTTAGGTAGGTCAATAATCACAACTGAAAATGAAAGCTAAACTCTAGGAAAACAATGTATTTCCAGCCTTCTGCAGTTAAGACTGCACAGATTCAAGACAATAGAAGCCAAGATCACTCATCAAGGACTCCTTTTCACACAAAAAAAAAAGAGAGAGAGAGAGAAAATACACAGTCGCCTTTTTAGCAAAAGAAAAGGTTCCAAATTATCTGAAAGCAGCTTTTTGAAGTTATGTAGTTATGTTGCCACAAATAACTTTATATTCAATGCAACTGTGTAACTTTGGTTGACCATATGACTAAATAACCACTCCATTGCTTTCAGAATTAATGCAAAAAGTACAATGTATTAAAGTACAAAAGGTTTAAAAGACTGCTTACAAACTCTCCTTTTTTTTTCTTTTTCAGATATAGATGCTCAGCTATAAAATCATTATTTTCTGTACAAAAAGATTAAAAATGAAAACCACCACCACTACCCAAATGTGTTCTCTTTATCTGTATAAAGCAGACTGCCTCTCATATTTGAAAATATAATATTACTTAAAAATCTTAGCTGACAGAGGTCATTCACACTTGATAGAATAACAAATTTGTCATCTCATTTTTAGATTAAAGTCTTCAATAGAGCCACAGTCCTGAAATATTTGATGGATACAATATTTGAAGCATGCTATTGCCTAATGTGAACATTTTTTGAACTATACTTCTATGAGAATGTTACAAAAGAAAAAAATACCAACCCCAAAATGCCTCAATAAAATATAGCCCAATTGGAGGTAAAAAAAAAAGAAACAGTGGAATTTCAAACACTTTACATTTTGTTTCTGAGTGTGACATGGATTTCCCTCCCAAAGGTGTGCCTTCCTAATTATACTCACTTGAGTTCTTGTTTAAGTTGGTTTCTCTTCTCCAAGCATTAGTTGGTTTGCTTCAGCAAGTTCTCCTAAGCCTTAGTTCACTCCAATGTTAACAGGAATAGTAATACCTTCCTCACAGGGTTGCTTTGACAATTGTATGACACAAGGTGTGGAAAGAGGCACCAGATAAGCACATAAAAGGTCATTATGATCACTGGTTCCCTGGCTGTGGGAGGAGGCCACTCTATAATGAACTAATCAGTAGGCAGAAACCAGACTGAATGCTGAAATGTGTTTTGGATAACTGTAAAATAAGTAACTCAAAAAACAGTCATGAGATCCTAGGTTGAGTTCCAGAACTACCACTTAAACACCACTCTACCCAAAGCACTAGTCCTCTCCTGCCTTTATCACAGGAATACTCTGACCATCAAAGGAGACTGCAGATGTATAAATACAAACTGGACAGCATCTGATTGCAGCGTATTGAGAGAAGGCTTAAATTCAGGAGGATGAATTATGCACAGCCTAATTTTCCTAATTTTGATGTTTTTCTGAGAGTTCTCGGTGGGGCCTTGCTAGAAAGCTGACAGTAAAGTCTAAGGAAAATACCTCCTTCCATTTAGAAGCATAAAAGATCCTAGCTTTTTCAAGAATCATATCCTTCCAAACACATTAGTATATAGAATAGACTTTATATTTGTGCAAGGGGTGGACTGAAAGAAATTGTGTTCTAGAAATATTCTAATCAGTTATGAAGACGTTTTCTGTAAAGTTGCCTATCACAAATAGTTTTGAGATATCAGAATGTTGCTATTTCTATTCTGTTACTAAATGATGTTTAGTCAATGTTTTGCTTATCCATAAACTGTTACATTGTCCTTGGTAACCTTAGTACCTCAAAGTCTGTAAAAGTTTAAACATATTTGTTTTGGCGGGAGATTATTTAATAGAAATATTCTAGAGCTCACCGAACCTTATTGTTTAAATGTACTAAAAAGTCTTCTTTGCATAAAAATTCCTGTTTATTAAACAGTAATACAAGAAGAACTTATTTACATTTCAAGCACTACCAACATACATCATTTATGACAAAAAAGGCAAGCACTCCATAAGAAATGCTCAATCACTGTCAATCACAAACACTAAAATATACATAAACCAAAGCAAGCTGTGTGAACTGTATTAAATTCAGCTAAACACAGAATTACCAACAGAACAAACAAAAAAACAAATAATTATCAGTGACTCACAGACCTATTTACACGAGATACACAAAATAACATGGAAAGGTGTAACCATGGTAACTTGATAGCCTAAATTGAGTGCCTTTAAAATTTGCATTTATTTAAATACTATGCCAACTGATGTCCTTATAAAATTTAAATATTTCAAAAGTAGTCAAAGCTTATCCTTGTTATTTGATCACGGATCAAAATAGTTTCAACTATAAATCAGCTGTCTTTAAAGGTATTCAGGGACCAATTTAATGAAACCATGATAAAAATGTCTAACAATCTTTTCTAATTTTTCAGCGAACTGTTATTTTCACAACCACTGATTAACAACTGAAAACTCAACTATATACAATAAATCTCATAGTAGTCAAGTAATATTAAAACATGCTTTGACATAAAGATTTATCTAAACCTCACCCTGTTGCATGTAACCACCCCATTTCTAATTAGCTACTAAAGCAGAAATGGCATTAGCTGTTTCACTTTACAGGTGATTTTCACTGACAATTACCATTTGAATGGTTTAATATTTAATGCTACAGTTAGTCCTAATGTCTTTTATTTTATTTCATAAGCTACAGGAGTAAAACATTATTTTGTAGTTCACTGGTTCCCACACTTAAGATGTAATATTCAGTGTGTATTTCATTATGTAGATGAGCAATAGATGTTGTTTGACATGATTTAAATGGGTCAACAGTATTTTCCTAGTCACATTAATCATCCAGACAGCTAGAATAAAAAAAGAAGGCCTTGAAAACTAAAGCTGGAGAATCTATTCACACAAATGACACTTACCATGGCAGATTATCTAGGATGTGGTTAAGGAGAAGGAAGAGTTACAGACTTTGAACACATGTTTCATTATTTGTTCAGAAACCATTTCAAGACCCTAGCTCTATTTTCAGAATCCAAGTGAACACTCACAGGGACAGATTTCTGAGATACCAAACTGTAGTTAAAAAGAAAAAAAAAAGCATCAGATGGAAATCTATGAAAACTTTTCCACTTGAGAAGAAAGAATAAAATCTGAGGAACCCCGATGCAAAGGGACCGAGGCCCCAAGGACACAATCAGACCCATATTATCTATACAAATATACAGCAGTATAAATGAGGACACGAGATTCCCAGGTTGTGCCAGTGGTAAAAGAACCCGCCTGCCAATGCAGGACACAAAAGAGATGCGGGTTTGATCCCTGGGTTGGGAAGATTCTCTAGAGGAGGGCATGGCAATCCACTCTCGTATTCTCACTTGGAGATTCCCATGGACAGAGGAGCCTGGTGGGCTACAGTCCACAGGGTTGCCAAGAGTTAGACATGACTAAAACAACAGCACCCATAGACGAGGATACAGCATTATGTCCTCACACACTGAAGGCTCCTAAGAAGTGAAGATGGGAAGAAGAAAAAGAAAAAGCAGAACTGGCCTTTAGAAATAGCTACGAATCACCTAGCTCCAGCTCTGCATGAAAAGAATCTGATAAAGAACATGGAAATCCACAGATGTGAAGCTCTGAACAGCAACTCTCCTTTCCTCCTCCCTTCATCGTCATGACTGACCTCTCCACTGAATCTGACCAAGGAATGCAGCTCTGATCTACACGGCTAGGCAACATGCTGGAAGACGATTCTGCAGAACCATCCCACCACTTTGTTCCACATGAATCAGGCCCTTTCTAATAAATGGATGGATGCCACACGCATCACTTTCCGCCCACTGGAAACTCCTGAGCCGGTCATTGGCAGCTGTGAAGAGGCCAGTGTCTGACGTTAACTTTTTCTTTCTGAATCTACTTCTCAAGGGTCATTTTCCTGAGTAGATGCACTCTGTCCTGGCCTGAAACCACACAGAATGAGCCAGGGTTCATGGGAACCCTTTTTCCCCCCTGATTATGAAATGGTATACGGATGATATTAAACACTTTAATGACAATATTGGGGGCTTCCCAAAGGCTCAGCAGGTAAATAATCTGCCTGCAATGTAGGAGATGCAGGAGATGCGGGTTTGATCCCTGGATCAGGAAGATCCCCTGGAGAAGGAAATGGCAACCCACTCCAGTATTCTTGCAGGGAAAATCCCATGAACAGAGGAGCCTATTGGGCTACAGTCCATGGGGTCGCAGAGTCAGACATGACTGAAGCGATTTAGCATGCACACACACATAACAACACTGACAAAGCATAACCAGTATAAAGAAAAAAACGGTAAAGAGCTTCCTCAAATGACCACTGTTAACATTCAGCAAACATACTTTACACCATTTCTCTGTGTGTGTGTGTGTTAAGTTGCTTCAGTCTACATGAAACTTTTTATCCTCTTGGGTTACTGGTTTCACAGTATTCCTTTATATGATGAGTAAAATAGCCCTTTATTGAACCAATGATGAGCATTTAGGTGAGTTCTTTTCTTTTTTACCCTGCAAAATACAGTTTTTACAAATATATGTATTTGTAATTAATCTCTTTCGCTTAAATGCCCAGAAGTAGAATTCTTGAGTTAAAAAATATACAAAATTCTGACATATCTGCACAACTGCTTTCCACAAAAGAGAAATTTATATTCCCAAAGGTGTCAACTTCCCTACACCCTCACCAATATTATTAGTGTTGAAATATTTGTCAGTCTGATAAATGAAAAATGGCATCTAGCTTTTACTTATTTTTTTCAAATACTCCTGAGATTGAAGATTTCTTTATGTACTTTATTCTTTTATGAATTCCCCATTTAGGCCTCTTATAGGTTGATTTTTATTGGATTTACTTTTAAGTGTGCTCTGTGAATTAGAAACATTAACCGTTTGTGTAGTATATTGTTTCAATTTTTGTTTTCAGTTTTCCATTTGCATTTCAACCTTGTTTTAAAGTGTGTTCAGCCATACCACTGGGTTTATATTGAATTTATAGATTAATCTAGGAAGACTATGACTCTCTAAAATATCCAGTTGTTTTATTTAAGAAATGTCCTTGTATTTACTGCATGCATGCGTGCTAAGTCGCTTCAGTCATGTCTGACTCTTTGTGACTTGTGTATGCCTGAGACCTGAAGTGGTTGATGTTAGTCGCTCAGTCGTGTCTGACTCTTTGCGACCACATAGACTGTAGCCCGCCAGGCTCCTCTGTCCATGGGATTCTCCAGGCAAGAATACTGGAGTGGGTTGCCATGTCCCTCTCCAAGGGATCTTCCAACACAGAGATTGAACCCACGTCTCTTATATCTCCTGCACTGGCAGGTGGGTTCTTTACCACAGTCTTCTTTAATATATCTCAGCAGACCTCTAATGTCTTCACATAGGCCTGTGTATTCCTTATTATTTGTTTACTCCAGAATATTTTATACTTTGGGTTGCTATTATAAATGGAATTTTTCCATTATATCTTCTGCCTAAATAATCGGACATGACTGGTGACTAAGCACAGCACAGCACACAGGACAATAACTTAAAAAAGAAAAACAACAACAACTTAAGTTTAAAAGTTGATTTAACACTCCAGTGTCACACATTTATGTGCCTTAATATAAAGACTCACATACTTTTTACAATGGAAAGAAGTGTGTTGGGGCTGAGTGGGGTTAATTGGACTTTGCTTTCCATCACTGCCAACTTACCCCCTTACCTCGTCTCTCCCAGTGTTACCCTCCCTCTTCTCATATATGAAGTGTTGAACCTGATAGGTTTAACAGGTGCTAAAAGTGCCAGTAAATTCAAAGCACCAAAAAAGGACAGATTTTTAGAAAAGGTTTGATATTTAAAATATTTTCCCTTGGGACTTTCCTGGTGGCCCAGTGGCTAAGACTCTGTGGTCCCAATGCAGGGGGCCTGGGTTTGAACCCTGGTCAGAGAACTAGATCACACATTACAACTAAGAGTTTGCCTGCCGCAACCAGAAACTGATGCAGACCAATAAATAAATTAGAATATTTTAAAAAAATAAAAATACTTTAAAAGATTATTTGCCCTCAAAAGCAATGACCTAATTATGAGGGGTTGGGGGAGAACGTTAAAACTTTTTAAGACTTATTATTCTACACTTACCTAATTTTACACCTTAGTCTTGCTTTTGTGTTGAGTTATATCTGACTCTCTGCGACCCCATGGGTTGTAGCCTACCACGCTTCTCCATCCATGGGATTTTCCAGGTAAGAGTACTGGAGTGGGTTGCCATTTCCTTCTCCAGGGAATCTTCCCGACCCAGGGACCAAACCTGGGTCTCCTGTATTGTAGGCAGATGCTTTTACCGTCTGAGCCACCAGGGAAGATGTGTCTGGAGTAGGTTGGGACAACTCTAATCTTTTCAGTGGTTGGGTTCCTGTCTCCATTCAGCCCTTCTGCATTCTGCAGCTGTAACTGTGGCTCATGGAATCTTTAGTTGTGGAATGCAAACTCTCAGCTGCGGTATGTGGGATCTAGTTCCCTGACCAGGGGCCTGGGCATTGGGAGCATGGAGTCTTAGCCACTGGAACACCAGGGAAGATGCAGATCCAGAACTTTAACTAAATATAAATTTAAAAGTAATCTGCCAGTTTCCTGAACAAGGTCGCTGCATAGCTTTAGTTTCCAGGAACCTTTTGTATTCAGTTTGACCTTGGGAAGACAAATATGTCTTGAAGTTGTAAAAAAGGGAGCCAAGGTGTATGGGGCCAAATCCTCTTTTGAGGATTTGCTCTCCTCAGAGCAAATGCTCTCCTGATATATTCTCTTCCATGAGTTTTAGAATGCTAATTCCAACTCTACCTGCAAGTATGTGAAATCCCTATGACATACTCTTGGCAGAAAAAAAAAAAAGACTAATTTTTTTCATTATAAATATCTTATCCACAGGTAATGGCATGGGGGATTATACCCTTTTCTCTACTTTTACCTATATTTGAAATTCCAATAATAAAACATTCAAAGAGCATTTGATTTAGCACTGAAAAACATAAATTTTTTTTTTATGAATTCAAAGAAGTATAGGGAATTGAAAGATTACTTTAAATCTAGGATGCTGTTTACACATGAGAAAACAAAGCATTTTAAATGAGCATCAACTTGCAGTTGCTCCTGTTAGGAACAGCCCCAGGGTTGATTGCTTCTTGATGGCGGAAACTGTACAGTTATCCATACATTTCGAATCTTCAGTTCACAACATGTGCTTCTTGGGAGTCATCCTGGGGTGAGTTTTAGCTGCTCATATACTATGTAAGTAACAGGTTTGGACATCAAACTGTTTCTGAGCACAGGATGATATAAAGTGCTGTCTGGGGCTTGACCACTCTGATGATGTACAGAGAGGCAGGAAGTCTTCACAGAAGTTCAACACTGGAAGTGCTGCAGAAATTATACTGCAGCGAGGAAGCTTCCACTTCCACCTTTGTGTCATAAAACCTTAGGCAACAAGCAGATGTTTTTCCTGAGGGGGCCCCTCAGGAAAGTATCTTGGGGATAATAGATAAAATTGGAAGGCTATAAATCCTGTAAAGGAGGTAGCAGTGGACTGACATGGACAGAATTTATACTTAGAAGTAATGTTTCATCATTACCAAATACACTCAGCTCTGAACTACATTGCCATGACTAGATGATGCTGACCTCACTGACCAATCTGAAAGCTGGCAATATTTGGGTTTGGTGATTGCTAACTTCAGACCTCATAAATATTATGTAACTCTAGTCTTTTTGCCTCTAGCCAACCAGCCTGACTCCAATTTTCAGCCACAAGTGGCAAACTGACACTGAGATTTTATGAGCTCTGCCATATTAGTAATGCACATTTCCTTTTGAATTATTCTAGCCTGAAGCAGATTATAATTATTGTTCCTTTTCCCACACAGATCTGAAGATCTATAAGTGGTTCAGGTGGCGACACCAATGTTTCAATGTTCAATATTCTACGTAGGCTGGTAAATAAAAGCCCGTATATGACAAATAAAAAGCAGATGGATTTTTGTATTGCTAAAATTTTAAATATCTTAGCTAATTAAAGCTTGGTCCCTGTCAGAATGTGTCCATAGAAACTGATTTCCCCCCCCCCCAAAAAAAAGAAAATGATTCCCTATCTTATTAGAGGTGTTTTTCATCTTACTATCAAATAAATGTATGCTGTGCAGTTTGCTTGGAGCAGAATTCTCAGGTAGTCAGTGATCCATACTATGGATAAAGTTAGTTCTACACCAAGATAAATATGTGATCTTGGCTGCTGGAAAACATTTTCCGACATAAACAATGTGGCTAAGTTCTAGGCTAACCCATTTGCCCAAAATGTAACTAAAATACTACACGTTTGCAATGAAAACAAAAAGTTAGGAAACAATTCAGCTGCAAACACCTAATATTTTAGCTACATTATGGGTTTTCTGGGCTAGCCTGGGAATGTTGCTCCCATTTACAGTGTGGTTTCTAGAGGAAAAGATGTTCTATCTGGACAATGAGGGAAGGTGAAATGTCTATGGCCTCTTATTCCCCCTTCTCAGCCTCTTCCTCTCCAGCTCCCACTCGAAAGGGGATGCAGGCTGAGTGGCCCTGAAAATACTAGAGAGGCGAGAAAGCCAAGCCTCATTCCTTCTCATAAGAGCTGTACCAGCCCCAGAGGCAGGATCCTCATGTTGCTTCAGCTTATTCCAACTTGTAGAGCAAGTGAAAGGAAGCAAGTCTGCTTTGAAGTTCAAGCAATACCCTCTCACGACCCTTAGCACTGGAATGAACATTTCAAGCCCCAGTACAGCCACCCTGACAGGAAACATGGTGGTTCTCCCCGACTACTGTCACTCTGCCCAGAGTTCACCAGTACGGGCCGGAGGTCCATTCATAACTTAGATGGAGCCAGTGGAGCTGGACTGTCTCACTTCAGTTCTGGCTCTGAGATTTACTAGCTACCAACCTTCAGCAAGTTACATAAACATTCTGTGCCTCAGTTTCCTCATCTGTTAAAAAAAGGGGAAATAAAACATCATGAGGATTAAAATAAGTTCATATGTATTAAGTACTTATCAGTACGGCACCTGTCACACAGAGGTCAAGAAGCTGAGCATGGCACCTGGCACTCAAATACCGCTGCAGAGTGCTGGTTGGTTCAACCACATTGCAAAATCATCAGGAGGAAGTCACTAGTTCACTCCTAGAAACACACATAACAAAAATGCAGAGAGCTTACAGAGAAGCACCAAAAGCCATCTACAAGAACGTCTGTAATAGAAAACAGTGGAACTAGACCAAATGGCCATCAACAATAGCATGGGTAAATTATGATAAATTCATAAAATGGAAGACTATACAGGAATCGAAACAAATGTAGCTACAGACAATAATATGGATGGATCTTCAAAATATAAAATCGTCAGTCAGAAACAAGAAAAGAGAATCTGTGGCTTTATTTATATAAATAAAAAAAACAAGCAAAATTGTATCATACTCTTCAGGAATCTACACATGGGGGTAAAACTATAGACAAAAGCAAGAAAGTGAATACTATTAAAGTCAAGACTGATTAGCTGGGAGATGATAAAGAGATGTAGACTGGGAAAGACAATGAGCGCTCTACTGAGGTATAGGCAATGTTCTGATTTTTTTTTTAACTGGCACAGTAGTAATATATGTGTTTTATAATCACTCATTAAATTACTCATTTGTTTTGCATACGGTTCTCTCTGTATATTATACATCACAATAAAGTGCTAGAGAGGAAAGAGAAAGAAGGCAGGAAAAGAAGAAAGGAAAGAAAGAGGGAGGGAGGGTAAAACCAGAATTAGAAAACAAAATAAGCCAAAACAATATGAGAAAGATTCTAACAATTTGGTTTCTGTATATTATAATGCAAGTAATTCAAAATATTTCTTAATATGTTAAATTCAAGCAATTTTTAAAAATCAAGGAAAATAGAAAATCAAATAATTCACAATTCTTACTATACAGTGAAAATATTAATAGCATAGTTATCTATATTATGCTTCCCTGATGGTTCAGATGGTAAAGAATCTGCCTGCAATGAGGGATTCCTGGGTTCTATCCCTGGGTTGGGAAGAGCCCCTGGAGAAGGGAACAGCTACCCACTCCAGTATTCTGGCCTGGAGAATTCCAAGGACAGAGGAGCCTGGTGGGCTACAGTCCATGTGGGTTGCAAAGAGTTGGACATGCCTGAGGGACTTTCATACAGTCTATGTTATAGTTAATCGATTAAGCTATGATAAATTTGCATTTGAAAAAAATTAAAATGAATTCTCATAATTACTCTATTGCTATAAACTAGTTAATAAATATACTTGATGGCCACGTAACTATTCTTATTTTATGACTTTTTGGCTACTATAATATACATGGAACAACTATATTGCTTGAGGAAGCAGGAAAAAGCTACCAAATTTTCTTAGTGGGAAAACCATATGCTTTCAGAAGCTTTATAATAACTATGGTAAAACAACTGACATGTTTGTAGCAATTTAAAAAACAACCTCATACAGATTATTTAATTTGGTCCAACAACCTGTGTAAAGTAAACTGCGAAGATATTTCTGCATGTGTTTTACAAGCAAAAAACCCCTGAGACTCAAGGGGGTTAAGGGATTTCCACAAGATCACAAAAGTTACAAGTGGCAGATCTGAGTTTCAAACCTAAACCTACTTTTTTAAAAACTTTTTAAAAATTGAAAATTAGAAACATATGCAAGTATAGACAGATTACTACAACAAACTCCCATGTACCCGTCATCTAGCTTTAACAATTATCCACTCATGCTGATCTTGTTTAACCTACAACCATCTTCCCTTCCCACTGAACTATTTGGAAACCAATCCTAGACACCATATCTATAAATACTTCAGTATGTATATCCAAAAGATAAGGACACTTTATAATGAATAAACAATCTAACCTTATTATATCTAAAAACTTAATAGTAATTCTTTAATATATAAAATAGCTGTAGTCTTAAGGTACTCTCCTTTTGTTAAATATATGTGACAATTATATATATAATTATATAAATTTTTTATTAAACAAATGGTTTTTTAAAACAGGATCCAAAGAAGAGCTACACATTGCATTTGATTGACATGTCTCTTTTGCCTGTTTAATCAATTCTCCGTTTTTCTTCCACATAATTTATTTGTTAAAAAAAATTCATTTCTTTGTCCTTAGCATCGCCCTTATACTGGAATTCACTAGTTATATCTAGTGGTATTTCCTTTCCATATATTTCCTATGGACTAATATTAAACCCTGGGGAAGGAAATGGCAACCCACTCCAGTGTTCTTGCCTGGAGAATCCCAGGGACAGGGGAGCCTGGTGGGCTGCCGTCTATGGGGTCGCACAGAGTCGGACACGACTGAAGCGACTTAGCAGCGGCAGCAGCAGCAATATTAAACCCAGGGACTTGTTTTGATTCAAGTTCATTTTTTTTTTTAAATTGGCAAGAATATTTAAGGGGTGGTGGTGCTCTGACAGTTGTCTCTCTTATTGAGATACTAGCAGCCCCTGACAGTAAGTGCCTAGATCCATTGATTCCTTAGGAGTTTGCCAAGTGGTAATATTTCATTAGTCCTTCTTAATTTGTTGGCAGGAATATTTCTGTAAAGAAATTTTTTCTTTTTCCAGATTACTGTCTGGTCGGCCTGAGGTTTAGTTCATACAGAGAATCAAGCTAAAGGCTTGATCCTTTCTCCCTACTTCACCAGTTTTCAGGATAGCTAGTTTAAAATGCAGAGCTTTGAACAATAAATTAGTGTTCTTAATCAGAGATTAGATAAAACTTGTATCTAAAAGATTCTAATCTAACATATTATTTATTTCTATGTAAATGGTTTCTATACGAAAGACTGAGTCAGTGAAATTTAATTGCACTTGGGAAGTAAAAATGCTGGTCAGACTCAGAAACATTTCATTAATTTTTATCGTAAAGTAAAAACATTAGTCACTCGGGCTTAATATATCATATATCTTCTCCATCCTTTTCTTCTCACACTTTCACTTGTGGGGGAGGCAGGTGGGGCTAGAAGATTAGAGGTAAAAAGACAAGACTGCAATTTAAAGGAGGGGGGAACCCAACTCCAAATGGATTTTTCTTTAAGAAAGAAATCCAAAACCAAAAGAAAACAGGTAAAATTAGCTATTGGAAATTATGGCCATGTGAATCAACCCTTTCTCCCCACATCTGGCAGCACTTAGCTCCCCGAGGGCACACTTGGTGCCCTAGGGCACCGTTACATATGTTTGACCAGCCAGGCAACAACAAAGGACACGGAGGCTATAAAAAGAGGCAGCAGGTAACCATCAGGCTGGCCAAATGGCTGAGGCACTTTGACAAAACACACAATGAAGCAACTGGTTATTCCCATGGCTGAAAAGTCAACAAGGGAGGGCTGTACTTTAGGATTCAAATTCCACAGCGTGCCTCTCTAAGTCACTGGGTTACTTCCTTGTTTTAATCAGGTCCACAAATCCTCCCTTTTCTTTCAGACACTCGGGGAAAAATATCGGAGACAGGCTGTATAAAGCAACCTTGTGTGCTTGCCAAAAGCCCATCTAAGAATTCAACTAGACTGTTTTCTGGACTCTCCCCCAGACTCTCCCCCAACCAGTGAAGGTGCCAAGTCATTCTGCACACCCTGTGGCATTCTGCTCAAAAATGAGACAGAAGCGTCTGTGAGTGACACGGTCCGTCTGCTTATACCCATTCTACAACTCAGAGGAGTCCAGTACAGTCAGTCTTAAACACGGCTCCCGCATGAGCAGTCATTTCATAATTAGCAAGTAGAGGCTCTGCCTTTCCCACAGCCTAAAGGCCTCTTTTGGAGCCCTTGGTACTGGAGTATCTCCCTTCTCTCCCACCAAGAATGCCCATCCTCCTCTCTACCTCTTCGCTAAGACTATTAAAAACACACCAACTCATTTCTTCTAATCCAGTCTTAGACAAACACAGGAATGATAATGACTATTAAACAAAGGCTTTGTGTGGATGTTCCCTTAACCCAAAGGAATGATTCTAACTGTTGGAAATTTTTGGTTTTACAGGCTGTAGAGTGGAGATATTTGGAGGCCAGCGGACCTTTCCAATGTTTTCAGTTATACCATTGTTAATAAGTTGGTTCATAAACATGAAGCTGTGAGGGGAAAAAAACTATACACGTCTTTAGCCTCCCTTTCCAGTGAAATATTTCTGAATTACGAGTTTTGGAAAATGAGAAGAACTTACAATGAAATATTTCTAAATTATACTTACTATTTACTACATAAAACAAATTCTTAAAACTAAGCAACAGAAATATTTTTTGATGTATCTTTCATACATACATATATACATACATAGCAGTGTTAAATTGTAGAATTAAGATATCTTTTAGTAAATGCATCACTTTCAATTAAATATTTGGAGAAGTTAAATATATTTCCATTTTTAAGTAGAGAAGAAAATTACATGAAAGATATTATTATGAAACTAATTGATGCTGTTCTAGGGTCTCCAACTTGACATAAAAAAGGCAGAAAGGTAACAGATGACTGCATTACCATTGCGTGTGACTTTATTAAAAAACCAGAAGTATATCAAGACTTTTAATTTTAAAAGATACTTTCAAATACTGAAGGCTGGGGCCAGGGTTCATGGGTTAAGAATGCAGACAGAGGTTTTTCCAGGATATCTCTCCTGTAATGTGATAGCAATGTTGCGTCACACATCCTCAGCCCCCTTATTTCTTGCCTGCTTCTGTTCATTTCCACCTCTGCAATATGGTTTGCTGTTTTTTTGTTTTGTAATGTAGGCTTAAAAATGAACTAAGTCAGGTTGCATGAGTGTGAGGCAGTTACTTTTGTAGACTATAATTGTTCATTCACCTGCTATTTTGGAAAATGTTTGCCATAAAGCTCATACTACCATGGACTCGAAGACCACGAAACATAATCCCTGTCTTTGCTTCACCGTAATATAGACAGTTTCTTCTATTCAACCTTTTGCTTAGATTTTACAAATGGGCAAAAACTAAATGATGCTGGAGTTTCTACAGTTCAAGGAGTTTTAGTTCTATTTTTAACAAAAATGAGATATCCTAAACGTGAATAAATAAGTACATTTATAATTATTGACAAAAGTAAACTGCACTTTGAAAGGTGACACATTCTCTGCAGAGTTTATTGATCATTTCTTCGTTTGTTATGGTTTGACCACATACTTCCTACTGAATTCTTATTCTTCTGTTTTCCTTCTTTATTCAAATTGTGTTGTATCAAGAAGACTAAAAATGGCCTATAAGCCTATAATGTTTATATAGACTATAATGGCCTATAAGGTTGGGCTTCCTTGTGGCTCAGCTGGTAAAGAATCCGCCTGCAATGTGGGAGACCTGGGTTCAATCCCTGGGTTGGAAAAATTCCCTGGAGAAGGGAAAGGCTACCCACTCCAGTATTCTGGCCTGGGGAATTCCATGAATTGTATAGTCCATGAGGTTGCAAAGAGTTGGACACGACTGAGTGACTTTCCCTATTATAAGGCTGCTTTAACAATAAATACATGGTTAAAGTAGCATACTAATCATGATAAGCTGATGAGAAAAGCAAGGACCAAGTTAGAACATGTTTCTAATGTTCTTAAATTATTTAAGTGAATTTATATCTATAATGGACACTAAAAACAAGCATTGTCCTTCATTTATTACCTCTAAGAAACTGATTTTTAGTCATAGTTTCAAGTTCTTACATATCTATATATATTTGTCATGTTGATCATAGCAAATTAAACTTATTTTTCCTTATAAATCTTCCTTTCATAATGCCCATGATGTTATTGGTAAATGAAAAACTAAGTTAAAGATCACATACAGCATGCTACCATTAGAAACACACATACAGAGAGGTTTGCACATGCATAGAAAAACAAAGCGTAGGTGAAGATAATTACTAAGTTTTCCTGCTTAAAATTCTTCAATGTTCATCAACTGCTTTTAGAACAGAATTCGTTTCTCAGGGTTGATGAGGTCCTGCGTGGTCTGGTCTGCCTTCTTCTCTCCCTGTCACTCACAGCCAGCCAGCTACCAGGCCCCCTTTCCGCTTCTCAGACACACTAAGTCCTTTCTCGTCTCTGCATCTGCTCTTTCACCAGCTCCTCACGTCACTGGCTCATTCACATCCTTCAGGCCTCAGCTCAAATGTCGCTTCATCAGAGAGGCCTTCTGGGACCACTCTCTCTAAAGTGGTCTCCCCGGTTACTCACTCCCTCTTAACTTTGTTTATTTCCTTCCAAGCACTTTCCCACTGCAGAGTTATCGTGTCTAATTGTGTCTTCTCGTCTCCCCTAGCAGGATACCAGCTCCACCAGGCCTAACCCACAGCACCTACCCTCTCCTGCTGTGGGAAATCTTTAGTACTCTGCACTTCTGGGGAAATTTTTCTCTTGGGGAAATCTTTAGTACTCTGCACTGGAATTTTATTCTCAGAGTCTAATTTTCACAATTTGGATTTCACTCTCTTATCAAAAGAACTAGTCACATGAGCAAACTCTGGAGTGGGTATAAAGTAACTAACTTGCTACCTGAAAAGCTAGAGATGAGAAAACTTCATGAAAATGTCAGTGCAAATGACATTTGTAGATAAATTAAAAGTGAGGAAAATTATTATTTTTTTTGGCCACTTCAAGTGAGTTGGTTTAATTCCAGGTAGTACACAGTCAGGATAGAACAAAGACTTAGGAACACACTTTAGAAAGATTCTGGCCTGGATTTATGTGGATCTCATAGCTCAAGCAGAAATGGCTGTTGAGCCTCCATATAATTTAAGAAAATGATTTTTGAAATTACAATGTAAGTCAGAGGGAAAAATCAAATAACACATCTATATGTGCTTATATGTGTATAAAATTATATATACATATATAAAAGCAAATAAATACATGTGTGCCTATATATATAAAATTATACACATATATATAAAATCAAATACACACCGGTAAATATATAAATATATATATTTGATTACCTATAAGATGACACAACGGCTAATTCTAGACAAAGAGGTCTACAGTTTGATGTGTTAGGTTGGGAGTGCTCTAGTATTTATCATCCTCCCCAGTGTGGACTCACTGTCTGCATACATGTAACCATCAGTATGTGGTTGTTGAATGAAGAAATGAACCCATCTATTCCCGGTAACTAGAGTGATCTTGGCATATCCAACATCATTTTTCTAGACCCCTTCACATAGCTCTGAAAGTGAAAACTGGGGTCTAGAGAACCAATGCGGTTATCACTGTAAATAAGAACTGTCTGCCCCTGATTCAGAAACCTCATGTTTGCTTTTAGGAGAAAATAAATAAATACGGGTATTAAAAACGCATTGTCTTCCCCTCAGGATGGGATGATGGTACAGAATTGGATGCTCTGACTCACTAGTACTTATGTCAGGTCACCTTGCCTGCAACTGTGGTTTCATTATAGGGCCCCCAAATTTCTGCTCAATTGTGTGGGCATCCATTCATCTTAAGATGTTTCAGAAATTGAAAAAAATGTTGAAGGCACTAGGAAAAATTTTACAGATTACTATATTGTGAAAATGAGACTAAGTGTGAAAGCAAGAAAGCTTTTCTGCTTTCTGTAGCAAACACAATGTCTAAGTAGGCAGCTATGGATTTACTGTGAAAGCTTTAAAAGCCTAACTTAGAAAAGGAAAAATCCATGATGAGAAGGAGAAAGTTCTTCCATGAACTACTTACTAAGTCAAAATACAGGGCTCTCCCTAGGTAAGAATAGCTCTCAGCTGCTAACACGACATAAAGAGAGATAAACAGACATGTGCCTTCTGATGGAAGGATATGACATTACCAATGGTGTATTTTAGTCCCCAAATTGAACTTTAATCTGATCAAACTTCAGGATGGAAGTGATGGAATTTGTAGGATATACAGGGGAAAGAAAAATGATAAATGACATCATGGGGATAAAATCAGAAAATCTAGACTGAGAAAACCTATGGAATAAATGACCTAGTTTCTTCAACAAATAAATCACAAGGGAAAAAAAAGAAAGAAAGGGAAAGGAAATCTCTAGATTAAAAGATTAAAGGGATACATCAATCATATGCAATGTGGAAACTGTGTTTGGTTCCTGATTCCAACAAATCAACCTTGGAAAAAAAAAGAGAGAGAGAGAATCAAAGAAATCCAGACACAAGATATATTTGATACTAGGGAATCATGCTCAAATTTTGTAATGTTTAATATGGTATTTTGTTTACAGTACTTTCAACATTTAAAGTTGCATACGAAATATGTCCAAGATTTGTTTCTCAAGTAATCTGTGGAGGAAGGGTATAGGGAGTAGATAGGGGTAGGAGTGAATGAACCAAGATCGCTGAAGCTGGGTGACAGGTCTATGGAATGACCATTGTGCCATTCTCTGTACTTTAGCACATGTTTAAAATTTTCCCTAAGAAAAAGCTAAAATAATCTGTCAGTTAACACAGTACCATCAAAACACACCTACACCAGTTCTCATGTGGTCCAATAACTACATCAGTATCACACCAGCCATTTATTAAAATGCAAATTTCTGAGCTCTGCCCCAGAACTATTAGTTCAGAAAACCCAAGTGTTGGAAGCTGGGATCTCTACTTTAACAAACTAAATGATTTTTATACACACTGAAGTTTCTTACAGAAGTGATTCTTATAAACAATAAAGTCAGAGAACCCCTGACTGGTCATTTTGTGTCAGGCTTCACTTCTCATTTTCCAAGTGAGAAAACAAAGAAGAGAGGTAAATTAACTGGCCAGAGTTTACTTTGAGACCCTGAAAGAGTTGAGATCTTTGAGGCTCTCAAATCTTGACTTTCCGGTTTATTGTTTAAGCTCCGAGCAACATGGCCTCATTTAAAATATATTATCATTTGCTTTTAAAAGTTTGGTTCAAATTCCACCACAAGCAATTAAGCCTTTTAGCCCTTCGAGATTAAAACACACACAACACAAGTACCACAGGGGTCCCATATACCTGTAAAAAGAGACCTCTATCAGGATAGAAGAGATAGCTTGGCATTCTGATAAAAGTAGAGGTGTTTGTGGCCAAACCCCTGACATACGGCTAAAAACCAAAAGCCCCTTTTCATTTGATAGGGTCTTAGTGTAAGGCATACAGCAGGCAGTTTCCCTGCTTCCCATTAGTGAAGACTGTGTGTCAGGAGGTCATGTCCTTTTCCGTGGGTAGGGGTGTGGAGGCAACTTCTATCTGCCCAGAGAGGTCACTGGTTGAGGGCATGATGTGGGTTTCTTGGAACTCTTCTTACTTGTAAAGACACTCTTGGCTTCCATGCTTGGTAATGGCCTTTCAAAAGATACTAGAGTATGAGGTGGGTACATTTTTCTATTTACCTAAAGGGCTCACATTCACATCCCTCCCCACTTCACATTCACATCCCTCCCCCCTTCTGATATTAATCCAAATGGCTTCATTTCAAACTAACAGGGGATAGAATTAAAAATGGAGGTACACAAATCCTCTAATAAGCATAATCAGTACCTTCACTTTTTCTCCAACATTTTATGAACAAAGAATTTTATAGTAAACACATTACCTAGATTCTACAATGAACACTCTATTTGCTCTTTGTCATATTTCTAAATATTCTACTACCCACCTTTTTTATTTTTTGGAAGCATTTCAAAGTAAAGTTTCAAAGACAGTAACCTTCTCCCCCATATTTCAACATGTATAAAACCAAACTGGAGTATGTGTTTAGAGTTCCTTTTTTTCTGTATTTTGAGGTAAAGTATACATATGCACAAAACTTCGAATCTTAAGTATATCATCTGATGAGTTCTGACAAATGTATACACCTCTGTAACCAAATACCTATTAAGATATAGACCATCTCCAACATTGCAGAAGCGCTTTCTCTGCTCTTTCCAGCAAACCCCACTCTCACCCAGTACCTATGGAAATCCATCCCATCAGGGGCTGAAATTATTCAACACTTCTCAAACAGAATAACAGCCCAGAGAGAGGGTTAATCTTTTCTTAGATCATGTGAACATGACATGAGAACCAACACCTCAAACCCTGAAGAGTTTTATGCTTTTCCTACTTGATTATATCTCCAAATTTCACTTCAAAAATTCTAAATTGAATTCAAATCTAATTTGTGACTTCTGACTGTTTTCCAAGAAAATAGACAATTTGTCTATAATGTTTTATCAGGGCAAACCTCCAGGAATAGTTAGTATAGAGGAAAAAAATCATAAATGCATTTTAAAAAGAGACTAAAAATAATTCACATAGGAAATGCAATTAAGTTTAATTACATTGAATGCTAATACTCCCCCTGCAATCATAAAAACAAATGTTTGAAATATACTCTAATGAAAGGAAAAGCCCCTCATATATTACACAACTAAAAATAATACATTTGCTTAATATTTGAATTTTTATTATTATTCTAAATCTCATACAACCCAGATCACAAAAATTAATGATTCTGTTCATTCTACTATTTTCCACTCATGCAAGCAAAAGCAGTAATGTTCCAAGGATATTCTTAGGGTATCTGCAAACGACCCATAAACAGCAGCTTTTTTCTTATTTGTTTAATAACTGCTGTCATTCTTTTTTGTAAACAGCAATCACAAGATGTCAAACAAATTCTGCCTTGACTGTGGGTACTGATAGATGTCGCTGCTTGTTTTTATTAAAAACAAAAAAATTTTCCCTGCATTAATTACCAACACTGGAGAAGCAAGGGCATGGCTGGGATGTTCACCAGCCTCTGGGCAAGCAGAGATGCAGCACAGAAAACCACAGAGCAAGCTCACTACCCAGACAGAATACCGGAACACATTTTTCTTTAACTCCCTTGGGGACCCTGGGACTCAGTCTTAGATTCCCTTAAAGGGAAAAGCAAGAGCCTGCATGGGGGCAGGGCGTATCATGTTTATCAGTCACAAACAGTTCCTTTGGGCCTGGATCCAGGTAGTCGGTACTTCTAAAGTCAAAGTCAATGAAGTATAGGCGCCATCAGGTAACAGTAGTGGTCAGAGAGCTTGCCAGAAACCTGTAACTCAAAACTGAAAAATGAAATTAAAAGGCTACTTTGGCCAGGCAATTTCTTTCTGCAGGATGCAATAACTGCAAACTACAAAGCTGAAGGAACAGACAATTCTTTGTATGTTTTAAAATTTCTTTCTTCCTAATGTGACACAATGTCTGCCAGAAAAAATAGAAACGAATGTTTTCAAATTTGTATCTCACGACTGACCTGTACTGTTTCGGCAGAACTTCGCCTGTTCTTCCTCCTTTCTTCTTTTCCCTCCCGAATTGTACGGGGTGGGAGGGTGGTGGGGGACGGGGGTTGCTTATGGCAGGGAGCCCAGGCCGGCTGGCTGGCGGAGGTCTTGGGTGTATCCGGAGGGCAGGTACCAGGGGCAGGAGTGGCGGAGCAGACGCCTGACCCTGTCCTGTCAATAAACCTTAACCCCGACCTGCCAGGCCCCGAGCTGGGCTAGTCTCTGTCTAGCCTCTGTCTCTAATTGCTCTAAAAATGACTCTTCATTTAAAAGTATCTTTGTGTAAATACCCCACAGGAACTGACAGTCATCAGAATTGCCACAGAGTTGTAGTTTTTTAAGCAGTGCGAGAAATGTCATTTTCTGCCTCATTGTGGAAGGACTCAGAAAACAATTTCAACTGCTGTGCAAGACAATACTCATCACTCTTTTAGCTGACTCTGCAGGCAACATTAGTTTGACTTTTAAGACTGTTAACAGTGAAATGTTTGATCTTTTGATGAAGTTATTTGAAAGTAAAGATGGATATGTGATTTACTCCACAGAACCAGCTTACTCCTGAGCACCCAAAGAGGTAAAGCTAAAGTCCTGTGCTTCTCATTCATACAATGAGGCTTCCTTATAAATTCTAAAAGGACCCAAACTTTTTACCTAAACGTGAAAATCCAAACTTAAAATTAAAAAGAGGAAGTGGAGAGATAAGGAAAGAGGCTTTGGAATGACGTGTTTTTTTTTTTTAATTAAAAAAATTAAATCAGCCTTTGCAGATGAGTATAAAACACAAACTTCTTTTTACTGCTTTGTGGCTTAATTCTCTGTTTCCTTTTACTTTATAGTGGTAAAAAAATTATATCATATAATTTACCAGGACTCCTTGAGAGCAATTCCTTAAATTATTTCTCTACTAACATATAATAACGTAATGGGAAAGACAGTTATTGTCTATTCTATAAAAGGAAACCAGACTTGAATTTTGCAAATCCCAGGTTCTCTTCCGATTGGGTGCAGGTTAAATTCTGCCTTTTAAAGTATGGCTTATTTAAACAACTCAAATTAAATAAACTATTCTTTCTAGTAATTTATTACTAAGTCCTGACAAAGTAAAAGAAAGTTATCCCTCTCTATTCCATTATCCCCTCAATTTTTATCACCTTCTAAAATACCCTGCAATTTACTTAATATATTTATTGCCTAACAGAGCAAGCTCCTTGAGGGTAGGGATTTTTGTTTGTTTTGTTCATTGATGTGCTTCAAATGACTAGAAAAGCAGTTCATAGCAAGCCCTCAATAAACAGTCTCAGAATTAATAAAAAGTTGAACAGATTAAGCAAAGGAAAGGTGGGCATGGAAGAAGACTGCCTATGCTTTTCTTTGTCTTTAATCAACTACCCGAACGCCTTTCCCCCCTCTTCAACGCCAGTTAAAATGCCAGGAGGAACAGTCTTGACATCTGAATTGAAAGATCTTAGAAACCAACTAAAACTGAGGTCTGAGTCTTCAGAATTTTCCAAGAAGCTTGTTGAACACACAAAGTCCCAGGCCCTGCTCCATGTCTACTACAGAATCCCAATGTTCAGGCAATTTACTGCCTAGAAGGGAAAAAAAGATAAATTAATTAACCCAGGGTGGTTGTTGTTTATTTGCTCAGTGTCAGATTCTTTGAGATCCTAAGGACTATAGCCCACCAGGCTCCTCTGTCCATGGGATTTTCTGGGCAAGAATACTGGAGTGGGTTGCCATTTCCTTCTCCAGGGGGTCTTCCTGTCCAGACCCAGGGATGGAACCCGAATCTCCAAACCCAAGTCTCCTGCACTGTAGGCAGATTCTTTACCACTGAGCCACTGTGGTCACAAAGAGTCCAGCATGACTAAGCAACTGAGCGCACACACATGCATGCAACCCAGTTACAAAATAGCACTGCTGCTGCTGCTGCTGCTAAGTCCCGTCAGTCATGTCCGACTCTGTGTGACCCCATAGACGGCAGCCCACCAGGCTCCCGTCCCTGGGATTCTCCAGGCAAGAATACTGGAGTGGGCTGCCATTTCCTTCTCCAGTGCATGAAAGTGAAAAGTGAAAGTGAAGACATTCAGTCGTGTCCGACTCTTCGAAACCCCATGGACTGTAGCCCACCAGGCTCCTCCGTCCGTGGGATTTTCCAAGCAAGAGTACTGGAGTGGGGTGCCATTGCCTTCTCCAGAAAATAGCACTAGAGGTACCAAAAGGATGCTGCTGGAACCAAGAGATGGTGCATTATCAATCAAAGTGTATTTGTACTGAGTTTTAAAAAATGAGCATAAACTTAATACCTGATGAAAACTAGTGGTGATATATGCATTTCACACAGAGAGTAGTCTTTGTAAAACCTCTAGGTGTCATGGTCTGAGGGAAGAGTGCCCATCACAAGAACAGAGATGCCAGCTGAGGGTCAAAATATGGAGAGCTTTGTGTTCTAAAATAAGGAGTGTAAAAAACTGTGGGAAGACATTAAAGACTTGTGATTCTAAATGCATAATACAGTTTAGAACTGGGATAGCCTATATCTGACTCTAGAGGACAGTTAGCTCTGGAGAATGAATAGATAGATGGGTCAGCAAAGGAGTGGCAGCTGAAGCCATAGGCTGCCAACTAAGGGACCTGCCTAAGGTCACATGGCAAGTTACACCGAGAGCTGAAGTTACCACTCCTCCTTCAGTCTTATGTTCCAACTTCTGTACTACTTAGGGAAATATTTCTTAAGCAAGCCTCTTATCACAGATAAAGAAAACATTTCTAATTATGTTTTATCTTATTTGTTATATCCAACAGAATAAGTTATCCTTCACATCTTGACTGCAATTTATTAGAGTCCTTACTGTCTCATTAATTTGTCAATGGCCATGAAGTCAAGTTGATCACCTTAGTGATCTATGGCATGAAAGTCCTGTTTATTTTCCAGATGCATCTATTTTCTAATAACTTATTTTTTACTTCTCTGCTTTTTTATTTTAATCATTATAGTAAGTCATCTATCTCTGTTCTTAATAAGCAGACACAAGTTTACAGGACTCAATTCCATCGACTACCCTGAGTTTTCTCATTTCAAACACCAATGGCAGTTGCACCTCTCTGATAGGGCTGTTCTTATTCAATGTCATTAGCATCATCTAGATGCTGTCTTCAACATTAGAAAAAAGAAGTTATTTGTAGCTACAATCTCAATTAAACTTCCATTTTTTTACATAAACTGAAATTTCCCCTGGAGTTTTAAAGATTTTCTTTTAATTACTACCTTGTCTAATTTTGGGTTAAAAGGTTTTCCCTTATATCCAAATAAAGATGCTACTCTTGGAAAGATGACTACATTTCACTCATATAGTTATTTAGTTCTTACCCTCTATAGAATCTTGTGTATTTACTGTGACCGGGTATAGGAATTACTCATACTCCTGCCTTAGAAGACTTGGTAATCCACTGATGTGACAAGGTGAGCGTGAAAACGATTACCAATATAACAGCCCATGGCTCACAGTAAGTGATCGTGGAAAAAATGATCGTCTCAGCATCCATTCCAACCTCCTCTTCACTCATCTTCTGTACAGCAGAGACTCAAGAACTAAGTTTCCCAGACTCCCCTACATGGAGGTTCTACATCTGAATTTCACTCTACCAATTAGAAACATTCGTGGGAGATCTGAAGCAGGGAATGTGATAGAGGCATCGCTTCGGCTGAGTCTGCCATTCTTTCTTTGGCTAGTGAGCACAATGTGGAAATGTTAGGGTTTTCTGAGCAGCGTCCTTGATTGGCTTCCCGCATTGGCTTTGTGAGTATCCAGAAGATGTTGGAGGTGGTGGCAGCTTAACTCCCCTGGGGGCCAGTACAGAACTGTCCTGGATGTTGTCCCTGCATGCTCAGGGGTAGTAGAGAGGGTCAGTAAATCCCTTTGATGAAGCTAAGGCCTCAAGTACAAGCAGGACTTAGCCAGATAAGAACTGGGAAGAAGCAGTTCCTGTGCAAAGGTCCTGAGGAGGAAAGGGTTTAGGGAATGAGAGCCCCTGAAAGACAGGACAGTAGACAGGAGTGGAAGGACTGGAGAGTTGGGGTGCTAAGCCTTGGAGGTTAGGATTTTCATGGTTAGTGCAATGGAAAGCCAAGGAAAGGTTTTAAGGGGGAGTGAACTGATTCAATGTGCTATTTAAAATGCCACCTGTGTATAGCGTGGAGATAAATTGGAAGAAGTAATTTAGTGACTATATAATAGTCTCTCTCATCTTATGGATGTATCATAATTTAGCCATCTATTTTATTAGACATTTAAAGAATTTCTAGTACTTTGCTAATATAGATTAACACCATAATAGATATCCTTGAAACAAAATCTTTGCCAACATCTCTAGTTATTTTCTGAATACAGACTTTTCAAAGTGGAATTAAATAATTGAGTTCAAAGGTATGAAATTTGGGGGACTTCCCTGGTGGACCAGTGGTTAAGACCATGTGCTTCCAATGCATGGGATTCTGGTTCAATCCCTGGTCAGGGAACTAAGATTCCACATGCTACATAGCACGGTCAAAAAAAATTTTTTTAATCTTTAAATTTTTAAAAATAGGTATGAAATTTTCTGACTCTTTTTAAAAAGTTTTTTTTAAGGGATAAAGATTTTGATCATTAAATATGAAAACCTACTTCACAAAAAGGATATCTTCCCACTAATCCAGTTAAATGATATCAACAGAAGATTATTTAAAAAGATGAAAAACTTCCATTTGTATGTAAAAAGTACTCCAATTATTTGTTTTTAAAAAATGGTAAGCACGTCATCAAAATTGATACTGTTCAACTTCTCAGTTAGGATGAGCCACATTTAAAACAATCATCACAGTCAGAATTTGGGACATCCTAAAAGAACCTCAATGTAATCTATGCTTCTAAGGGTCCATCTAGTTGTGATTTAACTTTTTTATAACAGTATTTTTGTTATAAATATATTCACAAAACTGAAAAAAAAAAATGCTTTGTCAGACTGTGTTTCCCAGTGATGCGGCTGGTCAGGTTCAGCGGAGCAGAGCCGTTTTGCTCTCTCCATTTTCTCTTCTGACCTTTCACAGGTGGCCTCTTTCACACGCAAATTTACCTCTTTTGTTCTTCATCTCAGTGACTGGCATCGAGACACACAAGCTTTCACCTCTTTACCTACTCCTTCCTACTCATTGTCTCACATGCAGACCCGCCTCACACTCGAGTCTGACATATTTATTTTCTCTTCAGTTGATGTGATCCTTTCTCCCCCTCTCCCACACTCCTCTGCTCTCGCTTGCATCCTTCCTCAGAATCCTCAGGCCGCCCCTCTCTCACAAGCTCCTGTCCTGGGTCCTTGTTCAGGGAAGGACTGTTGGTCAGAAAATCTGCCAAGGTGGCTGGGGGGATAATTGGGGCGAGGGTGGGGGTGCAGACGCACGGATGCTGGGCGTGAGGAGACCAGGTGGCCAGCCAGGGTTTCCCAGGCCCCCGTGGCAGGAGGGGGTGGGCCTGAACTAAAGGCTGGGGCCGCCAGAACAGGGGACAAAGGCCGAGTCCTGCTGCTCGCCAGCCGGAGCGCACACACTTCAGACACCCAGAAACGCTCTGTGGCCTGGATGGGGTCTGAGAGTTGCCAGTTGGACATCCTGACCTAGACAACCAATTAAGGCATGTTCAAGGTCTGCTGAACAGAACAATCTTCTAAACTAGGCTAAACCCCCTGTTCAGAGTTGCTGATTTTTCTGCCCTTAAATTTTCCAGATTTATCATCATATTAATGGTAAGAACTAGAAGACAAAGCAGGCAAGGGTACTGAAAAATCTGATGCACACTGAACATCAGAGTTAACGTACTTTCGGAAACAAACCAGGCGTCGGGCGAACACTGTGGGATCCACTAGGCATGCTTGACGAGAATCTGTTCTGGGAAGGAACTGAAGATCAAGGTCAGGAATGATTAATATGGATGCAGGAAGTCATCAACATTTGAGGACAAGCAATACGAATCTCATTAAATCTTCAATCACTTCCTATTGCCTGAAGGAATTGGTGGTAGTCTAATGATTAAAGCAATAACATTAAAGTAGAAGACAATATTAGAAAGTTAATCTGACCCTTATAAAAGAAGCTAGCACAAGGTACCAATCCACCTAAGAGACTTTACAAGACTCTCCTCGCCAGCTGTGGTTTTTCTCTGCTGGTGAAAGAGACTTCCTTTTTTTTAAAAAAAAAGGATCAGGTAACTGATCATCCTTCACATGCTTCCCCATGGGCCATCGTGCTGCTATCTGTCTGCCGTGTCTCCCACTTACTCGCTGGATCAGCAGATCACACCTCCCTCCGCCCCAGCCTTCTCCTGCTGTGTCGCTCCCTCGCATTTCTGATTGCAACACCCCTGTGCTCGCCTGGCAATGCCCTGAACAGCTGCTATTCACAGAGCATAAAGTAGAAGAGAAACGACAGAGACGACAGAGAGGAGCTGGCTTTTGTAACATCAATTCTTAGAGGGGCTGGTTTTCAGCTGCATGCACCAGCCAGTTGGCGGGGAGTGCGGTGAGGGTGTTCTTTTCATCCGTGACCTATTTCTACTTGGTCTTATAGGAAAATCATAATCTTACTGATGACAGAGACAGGGTATGTGATGCCCCAAATTCAGAATCATCACAAGGCTGAGCAGAAGGATAAACAAGTGTGATAAATAGAATCCAAATGTGAGAGACAAAAGGACCTCAAAAGTTAATTTTCCTAAATTAATGTTTCAGTAATTAATAAGCTTTCTCTTGGATGTGGATGGAATTTTTAGAAATCATGGTTCTATTACTAGTACCCCTCCTTAGGGGGGAAAAACCCTTTAGAAATGCCAATTCTAGCTAAACAGTGGACTGGATTGACTTTTTACTTTCTTCTTTATACTTTTTGGATTTTGGCCATGCCACACAGCTTGTGGGATCTTAGTTCCCCAACCAGGGATTGATTCCAGGCCTCTCAGGTGAAAACAATGAGTCCTTACCACAGAACTGCCAGGGAATTCCCTCTTCTTTATACATTTTTATAGTAGCTTAATACTTCCACTATGAATACAGTTGACCGTTGAACAACCTGGATTCAGGGTGCTGATCCTCCTCGCAGGAGAACATCTGTGAATAAATAGTATCTGCAGACTGTGTAGCTCTGTGGTACCTACTATCAAAAAAAAAAAATTCATGTATAAGTGGACTTGTGCAGTTCAAATCTGTGTGGCTCAAGAGCCAACTGTAGTTATGAAGGGCTTACTATTAAGAACTGTGTGGTAGACAAGATGGTCACTAACTAGTAAGTAGCAGCAGCAGGATTCGAACCTAAGGAGCCTGATTTGACACCCCATGTTCTTGGCCTCTGTTTATACAGCCTTCTTTGTATTACTTTTATAATTGGAAAGTATATTTTCAAAGTATTTTTATTCCTAGAAAAAGTAATCCCCACTTGTTCCTCACTCCTGCTGTAGAAATAGAGACACTCTCACCACTTCCAAGGGGACATTTCCCCCTTCTCTTCTTTCCATTCCTTTCCACCTCTTTCAGGTCCTCCCTCTCTCTAGGAAGCCCCCTGCTCTCCAGGATTTCCAGTGGTCCTTATGCCTTACCATTTGCCGCCCTTCCCACTGCTTCTAAACATAGACAGGGCCTCTATGTCAAAAACAAAATGTATGTCCACACAAAACTTGCACACCAATGTCCACAGAAGCACCATTTGCAAGAGTCAAAAAATGGATGTAACCCAGATGTCCAGCAAGTAAAGGAAATGTGATACCCTACTGAAGGGGATATTATTTGGCGAAAAAAAGGGATGAAGTACTGACATACTTTAACATGGATAAACCTTGAAAATATAGTCCTAAGTGAAAGAAGCCAGTCATAGAAGACCACACATTGTGTGGTTCCACTTACTTGAAATGTCCAGAACAGAATATCTATAGAGCCAGAAAGCAGATGAGTCGTTACCTAGGGCTGGTGAGGATAGGGGGCCTGGGGAGTAACTGTTGATGGGTAAGAAGTTTGTTTCACAGCTGTCCAGGTGGTGCTAGTGGAAAAGAACTCGCCTGCCAACGCAGGAGATCTAAGAGACATCCTCGATCCCTTAGGTCAGGAAGATCCCCTGGAGGAGGGCGAGGCAACCCACTCTGGCATGCTTGCCTGGAGAATCCTATGGACAGAGGAGCCTGGTGGGCTACTGTCTGCAGGGTCGCAAAGAGTTGGACACAACTGAAGCAACTTAGCACACACGCAAAAGGTTTGTTTCAGGGGTGATGAAAATGTAAAATTGATGGTGGCAGTGGCTACACGGCTCTTTGAGTACACTAAATACCACTGAATTGTACACTTTAAGTAGGTGTGAACTGTATAATCTGTGAATTCAGTTCAGTTCAGTTCAGTCGCTCAGTCGTGTCCGACTTTTTGCCACCCCATGAACTGCACCATGCCAGGCCTCCCTGTCCATCACCGAATCCCGGAGTTTACTCAAACTCATGTCCATTGAGTTGGTGATGCCATCCAACCATCTCGTCCTCTGTCATCCCCTTCTCCTCCTGCCTTCAATCTTTCCCAGCATCAGGGTCTTTTCCAACAAGTCAGTTCTTCACATCAGGTGGTCAAAGTATTGGAGTTTCAGCTTCAGCATCAGTCCTTCCAATGAAAATTCAAGACTGATCTCCTTTAGGATGGACTGGTTGGATGTCCTTGCAGTCCAAGGGACTCTCAAGAGTCTTCTCCAACACCACAGTTCAAAAGCATCAATTCTTCGGCGCTCAGTTTTCGTTATAGTCCAACTCTCACATCTATACATGACTACTGGAAGAATCATAGCTTTGACTAGACGGACCTTTGTTGGCAAAGTAATGTCTCTACTTTTTAATATGCTGTCTAGGTTGGTCATAACTTTTCCTCCAAGGAGCAAGCATCTTTTAAGTTCAAAATCTGTGAATTATACTGCGATAAAGATGTTATTTTAAAAAAGAACCCAAGAATCCCCACCCTTGTTTGCAGCCACTTCCATCACTTTTCATCTCTCCTTCCACTGCTAAAATTTTGGTCTGTGTCACTAAGACTTCCAAGTGGTCAATTTCACTGACCCTTACTGAGTCATCCTGAAATTTCCTCCTGAGCCTCTTTTCCTCACTAGGTTCTCTGTTTGCACCAACTCCTTCTTTAATGCTTTGACAGCTCCTCTCCTTCCTCAGGTCCCCTTTCCAACCACCAGGTCCTGATTCCTCCTTCTCTGTACCATTTCTCTTGCATCCATCTCTTCCTTTCCATCCTGCATCAATGCACAAATTCAGGCCCCGTCACTTTGTTTCTGCCAATATCTCCCAACTGATGCAATAGTTTTTGCTCATCAGTGCATTCAGGGTACCACCTGAATTAAACAGGTGTTAAACAGTGTTAAACAGAATTAAACAGTGTCAGGTTAAAACAGAGACACCATTTCACTTATTTGTCAAAAACTTTCATCAGTCTCTGTTGCCTATAAGATAAACCCTAAGCTGACCTTCAGGGTCTCCATCATCTGGTCCTAACTTCTGTTATCAATCTGCCTCTCCTATAACTCTCTTATGCAAACTCTCAGCTCCAGACAAACCCTCCATTCCAGAACCCTCTGAATACGTTTTGACTTTCCTGTATTCACATGCTTTCTCCATCAATGCTCTGTCTTACCCGCTTAGGAATGACCCTCCCCTACCCCTCCACCTTTCTGCCAACCACCTTACTCATCCTTCAAGGCCCAGTTCTGTGAAGAGATCACTCCAGCCCTTAATTATCTTTCTTCTCTCTTAGTCCCAGAGCACTCTCATACTGGTTTGTTTTTTTCTTTTTTTTCACCAAAACTTCATTGAACAAATTCACCGTTTTGTTCCACTATCTTCTGCCATTTCATAGGCAACTTCATAATTCTATCTTCCCCCAATTTTTTATCTTTTTGAGCAATCTTTTCTAGGTGCCCTTTACAATATTCCAGGGAGCTGAAATTTTTTCCATTAAGAGAATTTTGTAAAGACTGAAAAAATAAAACTATCATTCTGTTTTGGTTGTCATATGTATTAGACTTCCTTTTCCAATTAAATTAAAAACCATCTGACCCAGTTCAGAAGACTACTACCACCGAACTTTCTGGTTCCCTCACTTCTCATTCTACTATCTGTTCCTTACTCTTGCAGGAAATTCTCACCTTAGGATAACTCCTTTCCCCCCTCCTCCCCCAATTATCAGCCTCTTCCCTTTTTACTTCTATACTCTATAGATTATTCACTGTATAATAATGAGCCCCAAAACAAACAAAATAGACAAGGTCCTTGCCCTTGGGAAATATCCAGCTTAGACTAGACTCTAGGATTCACTGATTCAATACCCCTCTTGCTAATCCCCCATTCCCCTTTTCTCTTACTCCCTAGTCCTTCCAGTGCAGCCATCTGGAAAATTCCATCAATCCAACTATCTACTTTCACTCTTTTATACACACAGGATGATGCCCATTGGGAGAAAATCACACAGTGACAATGAATGGGGCCACTGCAGATACACGGTCTCTAATTTCACTTGGATCTCAACACTGCTGGGCAATCCTTCTATTATCTCTTGTTATTTTTCTCCTCCTATTTCCCAATCCCCTACCTCATTTCATCTCTAATCTCAGCAAAAATGTACAGAAAGAAACTGAAGTAATTGAGGGACAAGGAGCTTCTTCAATTTTCTGTCCCCTCTTCTAGATGAACATCTATCTACCTGTTCATCCATCATCCCTCCAACACTAAGGGAGCAGGAGTCTGGGATCTCTCTCCCTTTTCACACACACACCTCAGCTGTCCTGTTCGGATGGCCCCCCAGTCCTGTACACGCTACTGCCAAAAGGAGCAGCGCCAGCTGGCTGCTCCCCAGCTCTCACCCTGCCTGCCTGCTGCATTAGAGCAGCAGAGCTCCCCAGAGTTAGACAGGCTCTCACTCCACCTCTGCCTTGGGACGAGGGGCCTCCCTGTTTCGTGACTCCTTCCTCTGACCAGGCCCTCCTGGCTCAGCAGGACTCAGCCTGGTCCTTACCTTCTCTGTGAAGGTGAAGGTTCCTTAGTCACTACTGGATGATCCCATTGCACCATTTGCTCACCTCTATCTGTGTATTCTTCTTACTCTGTTGTAAAATTTATTTCCATTTATTTACACCAAGGACTGTGAACTCATGGAGGACAAGAACTGTGTATCCCAAGGCCAGTACACTGTAAAGGACATATCCCCCGCTACCTAGGTTCCTTCTGTGTTTCCACAACACTTGAGGCAATTCTCTTTCTTCGTTAATCTGTGCATTACTGCTTCATGATCAGAGAATGCAGAATGTACAATTTTTCTTTCTAGCACTTGTTAAGGTTTTTAGTGGCATAACTTACTATCCTTCGCCCTATTTCATGTATATTTGTAAAAAGAATCCTAATCAAAGTATCAAATTTCATATTAAATCAAATTTACTAGTAATAGCATTCTGAAATCCAACCTTATTATGTCTACTTAAATTGTCAAATTAGAGGCATGTTAAAGTTTCCTATTATGATTGTGGTTTTTATCCATTTTTCCTTTTATTTTTAACAGCTCTTGCTTTATGTATTTTAACATGTTATTTGACTCAAAGATTCATTATTAATAATTTTATTGTATCACTATTAACCAGACACTTTTCTCTGATTCATTCAAGAAATCTTTACTGAATGCTTATTATGTGCCAGGCATTGTTCTAGGTACTTGGGCTACACCAGGAACAAAACAAAAACTCTTTTCCTGAACTTATGTTCTAGTTGAGGAGGTAGGCAAAAAATAACATGACAAATAAGTAAGCCATATAAGTAAGTAAGTGTTAGAAAGTGTTAAGTAGTATGTGTAGGGCCTTATAGGACATTATAAGGACTGTGGCTTTTACTCTGAGGGAAATAGTCTGGTTTCAGATGTATAGCAAGGCATGCGGGCTCTTAGTTCCCTGACCAGGAGTCAAATCAATCCACAGTCTGCATTGCAAGTGTGGAGTCTTAACCACTGGACCACCAGGGAAGCCCCTAGAGGAACATTTTAAATGACCCCACTGGATATATTCATACAATCAGCAAAATACAGAATGTGGAAAGCCCCATTAGGGCAGACAGATTAACCAGTTGCTTCAACAAATAAATTTCATGAAAAAAAAAAAAAAAAGGGAAAATAAACTTACTGAATAAAACAAAGTGACATCCTCTTCAAGCCATGTGGCATAACTGGTACTAGAATTTCTTCCTGCCTTAAACAACTAGACAAAATGTGAAGGGGCTATTTTTTTGGCACTGGCTGTTGAACAATGTAAGACAGAGAACCTTGAGGGTAAACAAATACACAAGGTGAGTCCAGCTGGGCTGCAGTGTTCTGCCTGGGGAAACCATCCCAAATATGGCACTGGGAGATGGAGCCCTAGCCAAGCACAGCACCTTGCTGCTTCATTAGAGAGCAGAGGGTTGGTTGTGAAGCAGCTGGAATTTGCGAGGCAGGGTACTGAGGGTTCTGGAAAACAGAGAGGCACAGGGTCTACCAGCCAGTAAGGCTGCTGCAGGCTGAGAGCTGAATAAAAGTTCCAGAGGTTGCAGGCCTGGAAGAAGTTGAAGTCTTAGCCCAACCAGAGTAGAAAGACCTCACTAAGGCCCACAGGCATTCAACTGGAACCAGAAAGATCAGCTGAGACCTCGGGAGTAAGAACCACGCAGAAGCAGAGCAAAGGTGAGTGAATTAAAACCTGGGAGCCAACCCAACTCACTGTCTTTTTTTGTAAGTAAAATTTTAATGGAACATAAGCTATGTTCATTTGTTTACACACTGTCTAGGCTGCCTTTGTACTATATTAGCAGACTTGAGTTGTTGCAATAAGAGACCACAGGGTCCACAAAAGTCTAAGATATTTACTACCTAGTCCTTTATAGAAAAACTCTATTGAACTCTGCAAAGTCCTAGAGTAAGGGCCACACTCTAGGACTTAGAGGAAAACAAAACAGATCCACTCAACCAAAGAAGAAAACCAAGCCTGGAAGAGCAACATAATCTCCACAATGTTATTATTCATTATGTCATATATATAATTATATATTAGATAACATACAAAGAATAGAAAAATGTGACCCACGGCCAAGGAAAAAAAGCAGTCAATAAAACAGAACAGATCCTGAGATTGTCCAGATGACAGATTGACAGATAAGGACTTTAAAACAGCCATTATAAATATGTATGTACAAGTACTTAAAGGAAAAGATAGACATGAGTAAACAGCTGGGAAACCTCAACCAAGAAATGTAAAGTATAAGCAAAGAACCAAATGTAAATTCTAGAACTGTTAAGTACAATATACGAAGAAAATTTTAAAGATTCCTGGCTTTTAGAGTTACATAATGAAGAATCTACAGATGAAATTATATATCTGAAATGTGCTTCAAAATAACCCAGCTTGGGGAAGCAAAGTGGTTGGGGAAAAAGATGAAACAAGCGCCATAAACTGATGACTATTGTAACTAGGTGATGGGTATGTATGGATTTCTCTACTTTTCTGTATGTTTAAAATTCTGCACATTCAAAAGCTAAAAAAGAAAACCAATCTCTACAAGAAAAAACTGTTTTAACTGCAAAAAAGATGATGTTCAAATGAAACTGTGCATATATATTACCCTCCTCCCATCTTTGCCAAATTCATGGAGATATATAGCATCCACTCTGCATTTTCAAAGATTCCCAGTGCTTGGAGAAAGTGAGCATTTCATAAACTGTGAATATTTATTTAGGTGAATTCCACCTTCCTCACCCCACCTCTCTCTCTCTCTGTGTTATACACTTTGACACACATGGGAATATCAGTATTTGATTTCACAAAATGAGATTGCATTAAAATACTCTATAACTTGTATTCTCCAAATAACATATGTTATGAATATTGTTATTGTCCACAATACAGGTCAACATCTTTTTCTGGTTAATGACGTCACAGTAAGTATCATTGAGAGTCTACGTGTTCTATACTATGTATTATAATTCATAATTTCAACAGGAGACAGGAACTTTGTGAAAGAAAGCTATCTCAGGCAGAGGGAAGACATAAGAGCATATATGACTTGAGGGACAAGTCTGACTTTAGGGACTTTGGGGCCATGATTTGATTGTTAATTAAGCATGCTTTAATTTATGTAGTAACAAGCCATAACAGAGTTGAAAGCTATTTGTTAAAAAACATCATATAGCAAAAACCCATCTCCATTCTCTGGTTATCCACATAGAGTTTAAGTCACAGGAAGCTCCTTATTAATAATTTAATGTATTTAAATTAATGTATTTTCCAAATCACCCATGGGCTACATCCCAAAAGTTTAATTCTAAGTTGGTTTGGTGAAACTAAGGATACATTTTAATGCAGTAGCTATACAAAATGGTAAGGATCTCAGGTCGTTGACAAAAGTTTAAAGTACCTAATTTCTGAGGTAAAATAGCCCTCTGCTATCTGGGGGCTAAATTTTTGAAAAATCACTATCATAAGAAAATTCTTAATGAAAGAAATCTATGGCCTTAGAGTCACAAATAAACAAAAGCACTTGTAACTATTTTGCATATTTGTTTAAAAAAGCATGATAAAATATTAATAGCTTTAAATGTATCTTAAACTATAATATATATAAGTAATTACCAGTTATCATTCTTTGATCATGGAAATTGTAAAGGTGTTCCTTTTCTATATTATAATTTACATAGACATTTTGCTTTGTTGCAGAGAATATGCACAGTAAAAGACATTTTCCCCTTGGATCTGGTCCCATTCAAACATTTGCTATCTTCTGTATTTGTTTGGTTTTTTTCTTTTATACAGTTTAAACAACAGCTTTGGAAAATAAAAATGTTATCTTTTCAATATGTAAAATTCAAACACATCAAGCATAAAGTAAAAATCAGTCCAATCTCACCATTTGGAAATAACTGCTATGAACACTTGGGTGAACATCATCCTAGATATCTCTTTGGGCACGTATATATATAAGGAAGGGAAAATACAAACTCGATGTAAGTAGGATTTACTGTTCTATACCCAGGCTTTTCTCCTCCATATATACCCATGAATATTTCAGTCTACAGTACATCTACATCATCTTTTTTAATGACTGCATAGCACCCCATTGCATGCATGAACCATAATTTATTTGGTCATTCTCTTACCAAGCCATTTCAGATTCAGATTCTGGTGAATATTTCCCAATCACTATTAATATAAAGTTACATTCTTATTCATCCATGTTGGTACACTCATCCTATTGTTCTCTCAAGATAAACTCCTAAAAGCAGAATTGTTAGCTAAAAAGTATGCATACCTTACACCTCGATACACATCGCCACACAGCCAAACTATTTCACATACCCACTAACTGTGCCTCTCTTAGACTTTCTGCTGGACTTACAGTCTGTCCCCTCTCGTCTCACTGGCTTCAGCTTGCTCCACGGGTTTACTTCCATAAGCTTTCTTCATCTCTCCTCTGACTACACTGCTTACACCTCAAGCACTTCTCTTTCAGATGTCTTCCCTTCCCCTTTCCCAACTTCTTTTTTCTTTTTTTTAGCTGTTACAAGTAGAGCTGCGGTGTATAATTGTGTGATAGGTTGTCTGGACACGTTTTCAAAGCTGTTTTCTAAGTGCTAGACATGTAGTGTTCAGGTCACAGGTGAGCCTTGTTTAGCTGTGGAAAAATCCAGCTAAGTTTCTTTGGCATGTGGGATCTTCCTGGGAAAGGGATCGAACTTGACCTGCATTGTCAGGCAGATTCTTTACCACTGAGCCACCAGAGAAGCCCCCCAACTTCTTTTTTCTAATCATCTCTAATAAGTTTGACTCACAACTCAAATTCCATGGAACAAAATTCTCACAGCTGCCCAAAAAGGTATACAGAAGTAAAACTGCCTTAAAATAATCTTGGAGGGAGATGGAACATCAAAGGGGTGGGCAGGGAACAAAGTCACAATCTACACCAGTCATATGACAAAAACTGACGTTTTCAGATAAATTAATCTTTAGGCCTACCATATAACTTTTGTGCATAAATATTTCTACAGGAGGTTGCATTCTGAAAGGTCTTTCATTCAGTTATGGAACTGTGTACTTACTATGTACATATATTGTATGCCACATTTTGGGAATACAGAGATGAAGAAGATAAGATTCTTGTCACTAAGAAGCTCCCATTCTAGCAGGAGAGATGGAGGTGTAAAACACTTTTCAGATAAGTGTACATACTCTGATTGAGGGTAATAAGTGTTGTGATAAAGGCATACCCTGAGTGCTATTGAAGCAGACTGGGTTAGCTCAGCCTGGGCAGAAGCAAAGACAGCTTCAAAGGAGAGATGGCATTTAAGTGTGGCCTTGAAGGATGAATGATTTGCTGGGTGAATAAAGGACACTGCAGGCAAAGCAATTAAGGAGGTACACAATGGCAAACTTTAGCAGATATGAGTTTAGGAAACTGGCAGGAGATGAGGCTGAAAAGGTAAACTGAGGCCAGGCTGAGATGGAGTTATCCTTTGATCCTAAGAGATTCAGACTTTAGACCAGCAATGAAGAGTTCTCAGGGGTTTTTTGTTTATTTTTGTTTTTTTTAAGTAGGGAAGCATCATAATCAGACCTGAATTCTAGAAAGACAGTGTAGGGAAGAAGACAGACTAAGGTGGAAACTAATTACAAGGGACGGTAAAGACTTGTACCCAGACCGTGAAAAAGCTGGAGGCATCCAAGAAATGGTATTTACTGACTCACTGAACATAGATGCTGAAGGCAGTGGCAAGGACCAAAAGAACTTAAATGCTTATACTTAGGTAGTGCCTGGATGGTGATGTCATTAATGGAGATAGAGCATATATATGGAGGAGCAGAAGATGTGGAGAAAAATATTCACTTCCATGTTGAACCTGTTGAACTTAAGGGACCTGTGAGACATCGGGAAAAGATGCCTAACAGAGAGTGGGCATTAAGGCCTGGTGTTCGGTTCTAGGGGATATTCTGCTGATTTTTTTTTTTTAATTGTATAGATTTGGCAGTCATTTGAGGTGGGTAAACATGATTGCTGACAACCAGGAGAGGAAACAGGGATGAGGGCTTAGAACAGAATCTTAGAGAACACTATATTTATACACCTAGAAGTAGAAGAAAAGCCTAGTGAAAGTCCGGGAAAATCAGAGAAACAGGGTGCAAGCCAGGAGAGACTGGCTCATAAAAGGAACACGAGTGTAAAAGAGAGAATATGCCTCCTTCTTTGCCTGCCCCATACTTTTCCTTCCCATACTCACTGTGCAATGTAAGACTCTTATGTAGAAGCTTTGGGAGCTGGAACAAAGATTCTAATAAAGTGGGAGGTGGGAGTGAGATTAAACAGAAAGTTCCTGGGACCCAGGGATTCTGCACTGTGATCTGGGATTTATTGATAGTGTTAATATCAGGAACAGTTCCATCCCTAAAGGGCCTGTTACCTTCTCTCTATGTTCCAAGACATTAATATGTCCTTTCCCCTTCCAATGTCACTACTCATAGTTTTAATCCATCCCTTAGCTCATGACGGAAGAGAACCAGTGTGGGCAAGCCTCGGGCCTTGAGCCCTTATGCCCTTCTTATGCGGTTAAAAAGTCTCTTCTTCCCACTTTCCAGGAGGGAAATGTACACACAGATGCTGATGATAAATTCTGGCACAAAGACTTAGAGTGGATTAATTTACATCAATCTAAAGGGCTGAAAAGGAGAAAGAAAGAGGAGAGAGGACTCAATAAATTTACCCTTCATTTTCAACCCTGAGGGGTGGAGAGTAGGTGGTACAGGACAACCTGTCTGCAACGTAAATCTAGTTATGAATAGTCCATAAAGGGGCCTCTCCCTATCACCAGACTTCTTCCTGATGACATATTTTCCTCCCTCTTCTAATCAGAAGATCCCCCACTTCTAGTCAGAAGATAACCCTCTTGTGGGGTGTAGTGGGAAGCATTACTACAGTTTTTTCTGTAAGAGCTTTTCCCAAGACTGTCTGAACCATCATTTGTCAAAATCATAAGTGAGAAAAACAATGAATATCTTATTTCTATAATCTGCAAAGAGATTCTGTAAACATGCATACATATATGTGTGTGCATATAATACACGTGTGTGCATGTGTGTGTTCTGGCTCTTCCTCTACCTTGACTATCTGCCCAGATCCTCTTCACCATTACCTGCAGTTCCTAAAAAAGGTCTAAACACCATTAGTTCTTGTCAAAAGAGGAAACAAAAAGTAACTTGATTAGTAAATAGAGTTTGGATTGGAGCCCAGATCTTAAGAGGTGTAAATTGGTGCTCTTTTCACAAGGCTGTACTCTCACATAGGTTTCCACTCTCCCATCCAACTGGTCCAAATCACGACCTACATCACCATCCCTTTACACATCTCTCACCTCCAATCTCCCTGTGGTTCCTTACTCCACTAACACACAAAAGAGACAGGTCTATCCTCCTACCAACCTCCTTCTTCTCTAAAAACATGTTTCTCTTTACTTTTCACACACACTCATCATATTTGCCCTGTCTCTGATTTTCTACTTTGCACACTGATTTCTGTGAAGAGACGATGCCATGCAGGGAAGAGGAATGAACCCTTTAAACAAAAATCAGAGTCATAATAAAGAAAAAAATCAGTCATTCAAAAAAAAAATCAGAGTCATATTCGAATACCCATTTTGCCTCTTACAATCTGTGCAATCATGGTCTTATTACTTAACCTCTTTGTCTCACTTTTCTCATCAGCAAACATAATGCCTAACTCATTGAGTTCAGTAGTTAACACTCCCAATGCCAGGGACTGGAGTTCTCCTCCTCTCCGCCGCGGTGCAGAAACTAACATCCCACAAGCGGCACCCCGCCCCTCCCCCCCCCCCCCCCCCCCCCGCAAAAAGTAGTTAGCACATGTAAGGTGCTTAACACGGTATTACGTATTAACATATAAAAGACACTTAAAAATGGTAGCTATTTGCCGTGAAAGTAATATTTGCCTCACAAGACTGTTGTTCCTACATACCTGACACCTAAATTGTTCTTCAAAATATTCTAATTTCCTTCCTCCCCCAGTTTTGAAAAAACTTTCCAATTCTTTCCAACAAAGATTCAGAAACCAGTTCAAATCCAACAAAGATTTATCTGCAAAACTACCTGCACATTTACTAAAATTTCACCACTTTACACAAGGGCTTCCCGGGTGGCTCAGTCAGTAAAGTATCCGCCTGCAGTGCAGGAGACCCAGGTTCGATCCCTGGATCGGAAAGATCCCCTAGAGAAGGACATGGCAACGCACTCCAGTATTCTTGCCTGGAGAATCCCTTGAATAGAAGAGCCTGGCGCGCTAAAGTCAATGGGGTCGCCCAGAATCGGACATGACTAAGCGACCAAACCACCACACAAGAATAACAGAATGACACCTATTTGACATAATTTCTCCTCTTCTTATGACAGTGGAAGAGAATAATCACATTTTGCAAGTTTCCCCCAAAGACGTGTTGGATAATGCCAATAGATACAAGTTGCTTTCTCTGCGGCAACTGGGTGTCTAAGAGCATTTCCGTTACTGTAGAGCCGGAATAAATAAGTTTGCTGCATCAATCACACAGCTGACGTGAGCGAAGAAAACTTCAGATAATGTCCCATAAATCTCAATGAGGGACTGCAAATAGATGCCACGCAGTGACGTGATCTAGGCAAGTGACGAACACACGCGGATCTGTTTCTGTGACAAGTGGTAACATGTGCCTGCATATGTCCGCAGGACCGAAAGCACAATCTGGTACGCCGAGATGTCTGATCGCGGACGTGTATCCCTTTGAACCCGACTGCGTAGCAAGTGAGTGACGAAGAGAACCCTCGCGTACCTCTAGGAACTTACCTCTGCGGACGAACAGGTGGAAGCCGCTGGGCGCCGCCATGTTGGCGTCGGTCACGTGGCCACAAACTCTCGCACCTCGCCCCGCCCCGCCCCGCCCCGCCCGTCAGAGCCTTCCACTCGCCGCCCTGCCAAAAACCAGAGGCGCCGAGGCCGCCGGAGGGGAGCGCGCGTGCGCGCCGGGGGCTGACTGCGGGAGCTCTGGCGGCGGAGCGGCTCGGGCACCCGGGCCAGTAGGGGATCCCGCGGCCGGCCGAGCCCGCTCCCGCCACGAGAGGCGGGCTGCAGCAGCGGTTCGCGCACTCTCTCTGAGCCCCCGCGCCCAGGTGGGATGGAAGAAGCCTGTCAGGTAAGCGTGGTATCCAATATTTGTAGCATCAACATTTTGGTGCATGGAAACGTGAAGTTGGGAGGAAAAAAATAAAGCACAATCTAGCGTTCAACATAGCACTTTGCATCGTCTGCCACTTTGTTGCATATTTTTCCCTGGATTCAGCTGAAAGGTAAAATTTGGTTCAAAGTCACCAGCTGCCTGCCCCCTTGGCTGTCCCAGAATCTACATTACTCAGCAGAGACAACAGACAAGACAGGATCTGTGTGCAGCTGCAAAATCTATTCTGGGTTCCACAGTGGGTATATTCAGGGGACTTCTCTTTCCCCGAGGACACCTCCAGCTCAGTGGTATTAACTGGAGTCTTAATCCTAAATGTGACTTTTAAGAATGAGAGGATGATGTCTGCTAATTGTGCTGCCAAAAGATGAAGCCTTCGGAAGGCCAATTATGAACCAAGTGAGGGAGCTGATGGATCCCTAGTGATGACGGTGTCCATTTTTGACAAATTCACTATTCTTATCTGCATTCTGGGGCAGATTTCCATGCTGTCGCAGAGCAGGTATTACTCATCTTGGCACCCAGCGAAGAACCTGATATTCAAGGAATAAAGGAATGTCTGGTGAAGAAATTGAACTCTGCATGAACACAGTCAAACCAAGAATGTAACAGTTTCCAAATGCAGTGAAGACTGATAAGGATTCTTGGTGAACGTGCGTGATGTCACCTAATTAACGTTTAAGAATGTAATTTAACTACACAGTGAAAAACCCAGACAGTTCAAAAATGATTTTTTTTTTTTAAAGCGTAAATCCCCTTCCTCACCCTGTCTGCACACCACAATCCCACTCTTCAGTCAGCCACTGTGCGTCATCCCATGCCTTTTACAGGCAAATATGTGTAAATATTTTAAATAGAATCACATACTTATTGTTACAGAATTGCTTTTCCACTCATCCGAAACATCAAATCTTAGAATACTTAGTTAGAGCTCATTCTTTTTAATGCCTCCATAGTCCTGATAATTTTACTTTTAAGGAGAGTGAATTTGGGTAGTTCATTAGAGGACATACCTATACTTCTTGGAGACCCAGTTTTGTATGCTTTTGAGTCACCTTGAAAGATAAAGGGGAAAAAAAATGTTTTCCACTGAGGTAGATAAGATGCACAAGGATGAGAATGAAAAATACTCTTCCAGGTGACTTCAAGTCCCACCTTTTTCAAATGCAGATCAGTTCCAAGGAGAGTTTTTTAATGTGGGAATCTGAAGCCAACAACCTGAGTGCAGGAAAGGAACATGACAGTTAGCAGAGCACCGAGTCTCAAGAAGTGTGCAGAAAAAAGAAACCTAGAAGTCCCTAGAGAAATGTCAGAGGGCATTAAGCCCAATTTGAAACACAGCTGAAATGGAGCACATGTTTATGTGATTCAGCTCAGCCAATCCTTGGGCATCCCTGGTGGTTCAGTCAGTAAAGAATCTGCCTGTAGTGCAGGAGACCCAGGTTAGATCCCCGGGTCAGGAAGATCCCCTGGGGAAGGAAATGGCAACCCACTCCAGTATTCTTGCCTGGAGAATCCCATGGATAGAAGAGCCTGGCAGTCTACAGTCCTTGGGGTCATACAGAGTCGGACATGACTGAGCGACTAAACTACCACCAATCCTTGAAAAACAAATGCATGATTTATCCCCCTTCAACTAGAAGGCTAAAGGAAACATTATGAGAATCAGGTGGCACCACCATAGTGTAATCCAGTGAGGAAGTCGCCAGTAAATTCAGTGTAGCATGTGGACATCCAGGATGAGCTAGAAATGAAGCAGATAAGAACTTGCACAGGTAATAACTTGCCCACTGATTATTGATTTAGCTTCTTTCATAACATGCTTCTGACATTAGAAAGATTAAGAACTGCCAGCATGTGTCCTCCAAAATCATCAATTTATATAAGATACATGCATACTGATCAACCATATAAAGGGCTAGACTCCTGGCATCTAAGTAAAAGTGTTAGTCGTACAGTCATGTTCAACTCCTTGCGATCACTCCTCTGTCCATGGAATTCTCTAGGAGAGAATAATGGAGTGGGTAGCCAGTACCTTCTCCTGGGGAATCTTCCCAGCTCAGGGATTGAACCCAGGTCTCCTGCATGGTAGGTGAATTCTTTACTGTCTGAGCCATCAGGGAAGCCCTTTAAAAGACCCCTAGTAGTTCTAACATCTGTGATCCTAGGTATAAGGGCATTAGATTGCTTTCATTTAGATGAGTAACTACTACTGACTCACTTCTCTTCTCTGTTTCTGCCCATCTTTTCTGTGGAATGAAGGTTATGTTGTGGCACTTCATTGATTTGAACTTCCTCCATTTTTTGGATTTTGTATTTCTTGAAAAAAATTGTTGAATAATTTTTCAAAACCAGAGTTCAAGAAATAAAGGGTAACTTCTTAATACCTTCAGTTTCTATATACAGAAGTTCATTCTCCGATGTTAAAATATTTTTATTGTGATTAATGATTGTTTTATAGGGTTTTGACCTTGTTATTTTTAATTAATTATTTGGCTGCATCCAGTCTTAGTTGCCACAGGCCAGATCCTCATTGCATCATGCAGGACTTCTCATTGTGTCACGTGGACTCTCTAGCTGTGTCTCAGAGGCTTAGTTGCTCCATGGCATATGGGATCTTAGTTCCTTTCCCTACTAGGGATTGAACCCACATCCCCGGCACTGCAAGGCAGATGGATTTTTAACCACTGGACTACCAGGGAAGTACCATTCCTCGGTTTTTAAAAGGTTATATTATTAGCATCTTTTTATATCTTTTAATCTTCTTTTATTAAATAAATCAGAAATAAATTCTGATATTCTCATTTTTTTAAAGTCATTTTTTCCTTCCTCCTTCTTCTACTTAATGATATTTTATTATAGACTTATACTGTATAACTTTTTCAAATACTGTATATAGTCTGTAGTAAAATTGAAATTATTTTGGTTTCCATAATGAAGATACTGAATTTGTGATTCAAATTCGCAATTTAAAAGCTCTAGAGATTTCGCTACCTGAAGTAAATTCCTTTAAAAATAACTTTTGCTTTGTAAAGACATCATCCTGTAACCGGAGAAGCCAATGGCAGCCCACTCCAGTACTCTTGCCTGGAAAATCCCAGGGACGGGGGAGCCTGGTGGGCTGCAGTCCATGGGGTTGCTAAAAGTCAGACACGACTGAAGCAATTAGCAGCAGCAGCATCCTGTAACTTGTCTCACTAGGTTTTTAAATACTTATGAAGATTACCTATAATGCAACATAAAGACTATGGTGTAGAAGCCCTTAGCCCTTACACTAAGGTATATATCTGTAGAGGAAGCTTGTTACATACAAACACCTAAGACTAACTGAGACAGTGTGCTGTGTCCTACCCCGCACTACAGTGGCTGCTGGGGGGAGCTGGTGTCCCGGGACCCGCATAGCTTCAGTGGGGCTGTCAACCCCAGGTGCCTCCATTCTCCCTGAACTTACTTCCCAGTTTGCCATCTGAACCAGAAAAATTAGCCTTTTGGTTTTATATCAGGATCGTTTCTTAGCATTTTACTGTATGGCTTAGGAAGAATATTTCCCATCCTGCCCTACAGTGTGTTCAGTTTTAGTGTGAGGAAATGCTTTTATTCATTTACATTTTTTTAAAAGTCAAATGAACATTCTTTCTAAGAACTTGGAGTCCTGCATAAGCATAAGTTGCATATTTAACAGGGACCTGTCTCCGTAGCTGACTGGACCCCCTAAGGTTAAGGTCCAGCTTCAAACGATTATATATGTTCAGGCAGAAAGTTGCTAGGGCACTCTCTTAGCCAACTTGTTGGCAGAATATTGTTTCCTGGACCACTTGAGACAATGGTAAACATGTTTACTGGGTAATCTATGGGGCTTCCCAGGTGATGCCTATCAATGCAGGAGACCTAAGAGATGTGGGTTTGAGCCCTGGGTCGGGAAGATCCCCTCGAGGAAGACATGGCAACCCTCTCCAGTATTCTTGCCTGGAGAATTCCATGGACAGGGAAGCCTGATGGGCTGTGGTCCACAGGGTCACAAAGAATTGGACACAATGGAAGCAACTTAGCACCAATCTAGGGGGACCCTTAGAGAAAATGTATAAATGCTCCCTGTTTTTTTGAGGACAGGTAATGTCACATGCAAGACAGTTACAGGAAATCAAGGGGGTTTCTCCTTGCTGTCTGTGCCTTGCTTCCCTGTCTCTGGCAATGTCTAGAGGAAGCCAGGAGGCAGGGGAGGGGGCTTTAATTGTATGTGACCCTCCTGCCCCTCCCATTTTTGATTTGTATAATGACATTTTCTGGATCATATAGTTCCTGGGCAAATGAAACTTTACGTTCCACTCCCTTCCAAGGAGATTGCCTGTGACCCTCCTACATAGAAATTCTGAAGATTTTGTGAATCTGTAGCCATTTATAGGCATCATCCAAGTGGGCTCAGAGAAGAGCACCGTTGCACCCTGCTAAGCAGCCTATCAGTGTGATTAAGCAGAGAAGAATGGGACCAGAGAGGGCTAACTTAGCTGTAGGGTAAGACCAAACTTTGTCCTCAGGGAGTTGCTCTCAGGCACAGTCTGGCCTACATTCATTTCAAGCTGCTCCAACCTCTTGGCTTGAAAGATATTACGGGAGACTTGTAAGCAGAAATAGTGCTTCAGCATAACAGCCGATCCATCATTGGAGCAGCAGCCTACCTGGACTGGTGGCGGGGGCCACGAGAGGGAAGGGATGGGAAGGCTGAGGATGAGGGTGGTCCCAGACCTCACTCACTGATGCATTTGAGTTTTATCTTTTTTTCTTCAAATTGAGTTATAGTTGATTTACAATATTACATTAATTGCAAAATGATTCAAACATTTTATAGATTATATCCCATTTACGGGCTTCCCAGGTGGTGCTAGTGCTAAAGGATACACCTGCCAATACAGCAGATGCAAGAAACTTGGTTTCCATCTCTGGGTCAGGAAGATCCCCTGGAGGAGGGCATAGCAACCCACTCCAGTATTCTTGCCTGGAGAATCCCATGGACAGAGGAGCCTGGGGGTGGGGTGGGGCTACAGTCCATAGCGCCACAAAGAGTCGAACACAGCTGAAGTGACTTAGTACGCATGCAAGCACACATGTTCCATTTATAGTTATTATAAAATGTTGGCTGTATTCTCTGCATTGTACACTATATCCTTGTAACTTATTTACTTTATGCATAGTCCTGTGTCCTTCTTAATCCCCACCCCTTTTGTGCCCTTCTCCCCTTGCTGCTCCCCATCAATAACTACTAGTTTGTTCTCTGTGAGTTTGTGTTATACTCACTAGTTTATCTTTTAGAATCCACATATAAGTGATAACGTATGTATTTGTCTTTCTCTGTCTGACTTATTTCAATAAGCATCCTACCCTCCAGGTCAATCCATGTTGTTGCAACAACATTTCATTATTTTCAAATAATGAAAATTTTATTTTTTTTTATGACTGAGTAGTATTCCACTGTACATACGTGCTTAGTTGCTCAGTTGTGGCTGACTTTTGGCGATTCCATGGACTGTAGCCCACCAGGCTCCTCTGTCCATGGGGATTCTCCAGGCAAGAATACTGGAGTGGGCTGCCATGACCTCCTCCAGGGCATCTTCCCAACCCAGGGATCGAACTCAGGTCTCCCACATTGCAAGCACATTCTTTACCATCTGAGCCACCAGGGAAGCCCAAGAATATTGGAGTGAGTAGCCTGTCCCTTCTTCAGGGGATCTTCCTGACCCAGGAATCAAACTAGGGTCTCCTGCTTTGCAGGTGGCTTCTTTACCAGCTGAGCTACCTTGGAAGCCCCAGTGTACATATACTGCATCTTTTTTATTCATTCATCTGTTCATGGACACTTAGTTATTTCTTGGCCATTGTAAATAATGCTGCTATGAACACTGAGGCACATGTACCTTTTCAAGTTACAGTTGTCTTTCGATATATACCCAGGAAGTGGAATTGCTGGGTCATATGGTAGTTCTATTTTTAGTTTTTTGAGGAGCCTCCAAAATGTATTTCACAGTGGCTGCTGAGTTTTATCTTAAGCAACAGGGCTTCCCTGACCTCATTTCTTGGCACTGGCTCTAAGGAAAGTTGGTTTATCTAAATAAAAATATATACCATTATCAACTAGTATCTATTCTCAATTAGTAAGCTTTGAAAAGTAGCACCTTATAGGCTTCTGGAGAATGAAGAATCCATGCAGATTAAGGCAGAAAGGCAAAAAGTTTCCAAGAGAATTTAGTGATCAGTCAGTCAGCCAATCAATAAATACTTAAGTGCATACTTGGCTCCAAGGAGATTATGATGTTATTTTGGTTCTTAGGAAATTATTTGGAAAGCTGAGACTAACATGCTCACAAAATTGTCCATAAAGAAAGAACATGTAACCTTGAGACTCTAATCCTTACATGAGCAACACCAGGTGTGAGGAGTCACAGATTTTCACTATCCCTGGCTGCCAAGAACTGAGAAAAATGCTGAACACTAATAAATTCTCAGCAAACTTGCACCTGTTTAAAATCCTTCCTGCAGAGATGATGGTAAAAGGGAAATACTGCTTCCTTTGGCATCTTGAATCCACATTTATAAAAGAAGAGAAAGGAAAATGCTCTTGATCTCATTGTTAGAATTTTTTAAAGTCTGGGGTTTTTTTGTTTGTTTGTTTACACATGTTTGTAACATGTGCTCCTTAAAAACATTTTAAAAACACAGAAATGGAAAATACAGAAAGTAGAAGTCCCCCGGAAAAGCTGTCTCTGGGTAATCACTGTTACTGAGTTGATGTATATTCATCCAGAGGGCTTCCCAGGTAGCACTGTTGGTAAAGAACTTGTCTGCCAGTGCAGGAGACATAAGAGATGCGGGTTCAATCCCTGGGTTGGGAAGATCCCCTGGAAGGGCATGGTAACTCACTCCAATATTCTTGCCTAGAGAATCCCATGGACAGAGAAGCCTGGTGGGCTATAGCCCATCAGGTCACAAAAAATTGGACATGACTAAAAGCAACTTAGCACACAGCACACCTATTTGTCCAGATTTCCTTCTGTGCATATACCATTTGCTGAACTTTCTAAGGGAAGATATCTATTTTTACTGTGACTAGTCACACATCTGCATACAATAAAAAGCAGACTATTGAAACCATATTCAAGAGGACAGGAATACACAGTATTCATTACCTGTCTCTGTTGCTGTCTACTGTACATTCTTTTTTCCTTTGGCCTTCACTCTGCCTTTGTTTCTCTCCTCCCAATATTTACACCCTTCTGTATGATGACTCCTTTTACTGTTTTTCCTTTTCCTTCCTGAAATAACGGTACATTCCTGGTCACCTTCTCATATTTTTTCATCTTATTCTTCTGTTGGTTTTATGGTTCTGTTTGCTGTAGTGTGTTTCAGTAAAATATGGTCCTGTAGGATTTTGTGAGACCAGTTCTTAGAGAAAGCAGTTGGACCACTAAGATCAGAGGTTGAAAATATTTACAGTTTTGGTATTTCCTGTCTAGAAGCCTGAAACAGTACTCCTTGGTTAGTCAACAGTTACACTGAATACACTGCAGTAAGAATCTTCGAGGTGGAGATTATGAAATAACAAGGAATTTAATAATAGAAACAACTAGCTGTGCGTCCCTTTCTTGTCCCCCACTCTCCGCCCCCATGCCCCGCACTGGCTGACAAACTAGGCAGAAACGTACCACCGCTTAAACTGCATTTCTCAACTTCTGCTCGCCTCTCACTCAACAAATTCTATATTCAAGACGGAAGCTGTTGAAACAAACAAGGGGGCAGATGCTGCCTCGACCTCTCTTCCCATTGAGTGGCGCTCCCCCATCCACTTTAAGCCGGAGAATAACCTGTCTGAAGAGCATTCTCCTCATCTGAAGCACACACAAACATCACCGCGTTTTCCTTTGCTGGAGAAAGGATAAAGGAAGAAAGGCGGCAGCTGCTCTAGTTGCAGACAGCAAACAGGCCTCACTGTGGTGGCCCCGCAGCCTTCACAAAGGGGGATTCAGGGAGCCAGGCAAGCACGCTGCACAGCCCGAGACTTCCGTGCAGATTCACCTGCCAATATCATTCATGAAAAATCTATAAAGAACTGTCCAGGTGAACACCAAAGCACATTTTCCAACTGGTCTTTTATGAAGCTGGAAGAGGAAAAATACAGTTGAAGAACTGGAAAGGGCTTCACAGATCACCTAATTTCTCTGCCTCTTCTAGTTTTAAGGTGAAGCTAGTGGAGCCCTTTCAGTGGAAGAAGATTCATCCCTTCTCCAGCCTGGGTACACTTTAACAATGGAGGTCTTTAAAAAAAATTTTTTTATAAGAAACTTATAAGTTATTTCTTGTAGCATTTTACACACAACAGCTCTTCAGATATTCATGTGATACACTTTTATGGCATTAAATTTCTCCACAGGGTAATGAAAAGCCCCCCAAATTATGACATGAAAAATTTCAAAGCTTTGCTTTTACATTTAGTGTGTGTTGATTCACAGGGCTGGTGTGTCAGAGGTGGGGACTGTTTGCTTTTGAAATAGCCAAATAAAGTACCTGGTAAACTTTGCTTCCTTTTAGCATCAGTTTCCAAAAAAAGAACTAAGTATAGTTGTGTTGTTATTAGTTTGTTTTTTTAAAGAAACTTCTTCACTGTCTTTCGGCAATTTCTGCTTTGTGAAAGTCCTGAGCACAGTCTATTTAAAGGTGCTACTTATCTGCTTCAGATAAATTTATTTTTAAAATTTCCTTAGTTTACAGTTCTATTTTATTTGAACAATATAGTAATATTAAACAAAATGTTATATCAGAGTAACACATGGTTTTTAAAAACATGAAATTATAATAAAGTTTACAACAAAAAGCAATAGTCTCCCATCCTGCTGTCTCCCAATCTGACCCGATTCAACCAATTTGAACTGTTTTTGTTTCTAGTTACTGCTCAGAGCCATGCCAATTATACTTTATTATATTTAGACTCTCATTTTCTTTACACTTTTTTCTGGAGTTCATAATTTCCTATTCTAATTTGGACCAATTACTTTTGTAGGCATGTAATTCAGTTGCCATCCTCAGATTTCGTTTTATTGGGATCGGATATGTTTTACTGTTTCTTGTCCTCCACATCTTACATGCTCTTTGATTTCATCTTCATGGCGTTTAAATAGATCAACTGGTAACTTCATTATAAAGTTTATGAAGCAAGTTTTCTGGCTTCATAGATTTCTAAAACCACCTTTCTTTTGCTTTCACACCTGCGTATAGGATTCTATATGGAAAATAACTTTCTGTCAGAATTTTGAATTCATCGTTCCATTGTCTTTCAGCATGAAGTATAACTGATAGGCTGGTGCTATTTAAATTCTGACTTCTCTCCCAAATTTCCTGTTTTCCCTCGGAAAGAATCTAGAACTTTTATGCTCTATGTTTTGAAATAATTTAGCATACATGTATATCCTGTTAGGTAAGTGGTATAGTGGTTAAAAAAGAAAGTGAAGTATACTGCCGGGACCCAAATGCTGTCTGTCCCCTCCCAGCTGTGTGACTTTGGGTGAAATAATCTCCCTAGTCCTCACTCAAGGAGGTGTGCCTCTGAGGACTGTGAGAACTGAGATTCTCACTGTTGCAGGTGGTTGGCAAATAGTCGACTTTCCATCAACGTTAGTGATCATTCTGCTCAACTTTCAGTAAAGTCTTCTAATTTGAAGATTCATGACTGCAACTCTAAGGAACTATCTTCCCTTTCTTTGATAATGTCCTTCTGTTTGCTTTTCCTCTCTGAAAATAAGCCAGCCATCAGATTTCCTACATTGATTTCTCTTTTCTCTATTTTCTCTTTATGATGTTCTGGGAAATTTCTTCAACTTTATATCCCAAGTTTCCATTGCCTTAATTATATAACACACTCATTTTAAACTTCTGAGAACTCTTCCTTATTCACTGATTGTTCCTACTTTATAGTATTGTTTTTACTTCATATATGGAATATCTTTCCCAAGTCTTATTTTGAAAACTTGAAAACATACAGGTTGAAAGAATCACAATGGTGAACACCTGTATATTCCCCCCCACCTAAATTCAATAATTTAAGACTTTCATCATATTTGCTTTATTTATGTACAAATACCTGTGTGTGTGTGTCTGTCATCTACACATACTTTTTTTCTGGACCATGTGAATGTCAGTTGCATGTGACTAAATAGTTTTGCATGTGACTTCTAGGAATAAAGACATTTGCCTACCTCATCACAATACCATGATCACAACTAATAAAATTAACAAAATCTCATATCATCTAATATAGAGTCCATATTCATATTTCTCTATTGTCTCAAATGTATGCAAAATCTACCAAATATAAAATGTCCATGCCTTTCCACTCAGCGATTCCAACACTATGTTGCATATATACCCCCACCACATGTACAAAATGAAGTACACACAAGAACCATTCACTGCAACACTGCCTATGAGAGCAGAAGATAAGAAACAACCTAAATGTCCGTTAATATGGGATTGGGTTAAACAAACTGAAACCAAACTATGGAATAAATATCAAATAGCTGACTCTGAAACCAAACTATGGAATAAGTATCAAACAACTGTTTAGAATTAGCATGTTTAGAATTGAAGTATTCTGATATGTACTAATAAAGATGTTAAATTTAACTGAAAGAGATTCCAGTTAAATATACTACTACTGCATGTAGTATATCACCATTTGTATTGAAACAAAGTGATGGATATTTGCAAACTGATAATTAACTCTGAGGGGCAAAAGAGAAACTGGGAAAAGTAATTGCCTCTGGAGAAGTGACTTAGGTGACTGGGTGGAAGGGAGGGCAGTTTAACTTATCAAATACTGTTACTTATTTTGAATTGTGTTCATGTTACATTATTAAAAAGTCACTGCTTAATGTCAATGAATATTTAATCCCATATAGCAGTGGTTCTCAACCAAGGGTGATTTTGCTGCTCTGGGGTCCATGTGGCAGCATCTGGAGACATGCGTGGTTGTTACAGCTGGAGGTGGGTATAGTCCTACTGGCATCTAGCCGGTAGAAGCCACAGGTGCTCTTAACTAGCCCGTACACGGGTCAGCGGGCTTCCCTGGTGGCTCAGCAGTAAAGAATTTGCCTGCAGTGCAGGAGATGTGGGTTCGATTACTGGTAGGGAAGATTCCCCTAGACAAGGAAATAGCAACCCACTTCAGTATCCTTGCCTGGGAAAGCCCATGGACAGAGGATCCTGGAGGGCTACAGTTCATGGTGGTCACAACTTAGAGACTGAACAACATGAGTCAGCACAACAGTGATCTGGCCCAAAATGCCAACAGTCCTGAGGATGAGAAACCCTGCTGGAGAGCAGTTCTTCTGGATGATAAGGTTTGAGAAGAGCTAAGCAAGACTAAAGGAAGAGACAAAAAGAAAGTCATGGGCTTATGCCTAAGTGTTCAAATCATTGTGCCTTTAAGATAATTCATATTTCTAGCTGTGTAGGAGGATGGTTGGAGAGGTCCAAAATGCTCTTGTTTACACAGCTAATTCTAGACTGGTACAGGATCAAGCATCTGTAACCTTAGTTGGTGTTAATAATTTTAACTGCTGTAAACAGTAGTATTGTCACTGTAAAAAATGAGGTCAGACTAAAGGTCATGATTTCTAGGACTTTAATCTCTACACACAGCACATGTACAAGAACGTGCATGCATGGCAGCATTGTTTGTAATGGAAAATACTGGAAACAACCTAAATAATAGGGAACTGGTAGAGTAACTTACAGTATATCTGTACAATGGCTACCATGCAGCCATAGCTCTAATGATATCCAAGATACCATTAACTTTAGGGACTTCCCGGGTGGTCCAGTGGTTAGGACTTTGTGCTTCCACTGTAGGGGGCATGGGTTCAATCCCTGTTGGGGAACTAAGATCTAGGCAGTGCTGCACAGCCAAAAAAAAAAAACACCAAACCCCAAAACAGCAGTTGTTTCTGAAGGTTTGGGGCAAGGAACTTTTCACAGTATGCACTTTTACATTTTTGTACTATGTGCATACTGCTTTTTATATAGATAGCTCTGCCTAAGTCAAGGAGTAAATTCAAAGTGCTGTGTGACTCTACTGCAATGCATAATACAAGGAGAATGAAATATGTATTACAATAAAGATGTAAAGGCATATGGAAACATAAAAGTTGTAGATGTTGAATAACTGAAAATGTTGAGAGGAAATGAGGAACTTCAAGCCATGCTTCAAATAAGGCACCAATAATCTCAGTCATTATAAATAAACATCCTTTTTCCCGATATTTAAGGTTTTGAACAGAGGACAGTTGGGTTATTTGTCCTGTGACTAGGTCAAACATGCAACTGAGGTATTTCCCAGATGGCAATAAAAGAAAGCACCGCTTATGAAGAGCCTAGTAGGGGTTGGCATGCTTACAACTTGGTCAGCCTACTTGATAGAAGATGAAATGGAGGAGTGGAAGCCAGGTATTATAGTCCTGGCTTTGCCACTAATTCAGTGTGACCTTAGGCAAGTGAACTTCTGGAACTGTTGTCTATCTATAAAAACGAGAGTGTAGCCCCTAAAAGTCAAATTTGAAAAATGAAATGGATAATTCCTATTCCTAAGGGAAAAAATGTCACAAAAATATGGAAAAGTATTCAGCTCTCCCATTAAGCAAAAGGAATACAAATTTGAGATTTTATACCTGTGGAGACAACAACAAAATCAACATACCATACCACTGAAATTCTGTTAAAATCAGTACAAACATTAATATCTGTAATTTACAAAGCATTCTGGAAAATATGGCATGTTTACATAACTGAACCATGGAGATAGTCCTACCCTTTGACTCAGTAACTGTACTTCCCAGGAACTGGGATACTTAATGGATACAAATATATATATATGTATGTGTGTGTATATATATATACACACACACGAATATATTAATTCATTTGGATGTTGTAATAATAAAAGAAAAAAATCTAGGCAAATGGTTTAATATGGGAACCTCAACTTGAAATATTGTACATCTTTGAGAACCATTTTAAACACTAGAAATGTTGAAAAGAAAATGCTACTCTGTTCAATGTATACAGAGATAAATACAAAATAATTGCACTTGGAAGAAGTATGGGTATCTTATTTAATCAGCATTTAATATTTTTAAACTGGCTTATAAATTCTAATAAAAAGAACTTAAGAATGAATTTGAGGAATTCAGTCATTTGACCTCTGAGGTCTGTGATTCTTTATTTCTTTGATACAGCATTGAAGGCTTTGCTGTGAGGAAACTCTAGTGGACAAGATAATGGTGGATCAGATAAATCTTCAGAGTAGACAAGACTCTGGTACAGCAAGCTGAGGCCCCTGCAATTTGGAGACAGGGACATATAGGGGGTTTTTCTCTTCCTCTTATACAGTAACTCAGGTATGAACTGAATTTTGTGTGATTTATTTAAAAAAATTATTTTAGATATATACTACATCTATATCCACATCTGAGTAGAAAAGCTCAAGAGTGATGAGAAAAGATGTAAAAAGGATAAGCACAGATACTAAAACAGGGAGGAAGCCTGGAGACAAGTCTAGTACAACCTCATTTTACATCAGTGTTTTTCACTGATGTTTTGAAAGGAAACATGATATTATATGTAGAGAAAATGCAACTTGGAGAAGAAACGGGAAAAAATAGTAGTGGAGGGGAGGAAGGGAAAAAGGTAAAGGCAGCAAATACTGTACACCTATGTGTATGTGGATGATAAAGGGGATGAAGGCTGCTACCACAGGGTAAGAAGTGACCACTAAGCCCAAAAGGTAGCTGCATTGGGTTTCATACATGGTTCTATATATCTGTCCTGGTATTTAACTATCCTGTTCTAAGTAAAGATCTTATATCAGACTTACTCGTCTAACTCAAAATGAAAGTACAGCCTTTCAAGTCTGAAAGAGTAATGCTAATAAACTAGACTTTTAACCACAGAATATTGTTTTTTTTTAAAAAACTACAGAAACTGGTATCACATTGACTTTTTCTGGTTTCTACATGAAGAAGGATGTTGAAAGATAATTTAGATTGTACTGATTTTTTCTCCTCAGAGCTCATTTTTAGGCATCAATTGTTAATTTCCGAATTAAAATATTTAAAATCTTATAATAAATTCAGATGGAAAACACATTTTTTCCATATAGCTTCAGAAGGGCTTTGCATTGGTTCATTCTGTCTGTATGACGTAGGTACGTATATGTACTCTCAGAAATCAAGTTTTATGTATATAAACTTTTGAGATGAGACTGTCTGAAACATTCGCAAAACTCTTATTTTAAAGGTCTGGCTTTAGTGCCATTGGTATGCTGGTGGCCACAACTATTTTGTGTCCAGAGGGTACTACTCACTTTGCTTCTGTGTTTGACAGAATTTACTGATGAAAAAAAGCTGATGAAGGACAAGTTAGTGCTTGTCCAAGATGGGATTTTTGCCTTGAGCATTGAACAAATCAGATTTTAAAAGTAAAGTTCAACTGAAAAAAAAAAGTAAAGTTCAACTTACATCCCATTTTTAATGTCATACAATACTTGGCTTACTGGCACACGTTAAAAAAATCAAGGCTTTACTTTTAATGACCATCAAGCAACTTATTTAGTTCTGCTTCAATAAAATAAGGACTATATTAAGCAATTTATCTTTTTTTTTTCCTTCTTAGACTTCAACATCTTGATAACCTTACATTAAATCACAACCTCATTTTACATATTTCAACAGCAGTGTGTAAACTAGACTTTTGTTAACTGATTTGTATTTTACTATTTATAAAATGTTTATGGCAACTTCTGAATTATCTTCAATTAATATTTGGTGCCAAACATCTAGGTTTCAGGCTGTATTTAGTTTCCCTTCTCGCTCTTACCCACCCCACTCCTAACAAGTGATTAATAGTTTATTTAAAACAATTCTACTTTTAGAGCATTTTCTACTTAGAAAAATCACATAGCAAGACAAAGATTACTAGGAAGACCTTAAAGAAATGTGTTAAAAGCTTAGAAGCAAAGTGTGGGAGGAATAATAAAAGCTTAAAACCTAAAGGTTTTTAACAAGATGGAAGAAGTTAATCATAAGTATTCAAAAATCATATCAGCACACATTAACATATCATAACTAAGCATTTATTACACTATTTAAGAAGGGAAGTAATTGCAGTGGTATTTCAGAAGCTATATCTTTTTAAATGTAATATATGCTCATAAACTCTAAACAGTATTTTAAAATATACAATCTCTCCAAAAGAAAATATTCAACTAAAGATAGATAACTTTTAATGTAAGCAAAATGTTACAAGATTTTTTAAAATTAAAGTCATCATCTGATTTTCACAACACATGTACAGAAATTTGCAAACTTTCTGTACAGAGCAGTATAACCTCTACTCTTGAGCGAGGCGTTCAATGACACGTCGATAATCTTCCACAAGTTCCTGAAAGCTTTCTTCCAGCTGTTCATGTTGCATATTTATTTCTATCTGGTTCATCTGGTTTGTCAGTTCTTCCGGTCTGAGACATTTTCTCATTTTAGCAAGGTCTCTCTGTTTTTTCTAAGTAACAAACACGATTATTGGTTAGCCTAAGAAAGCTGATATAAAAAACTATGTCTCCAGTGTTAAAAATAATAGTAGTAGGAATATGCCCAAATCTATCCCATACATTTTTAAGGAAGCCTAAACATAATGTTAATGTGAATTACAACCCGCTAAAAAGAAGGTTCCAAAAGACATGGAATTTGTATCAATTAATGGTAAATATAGGTATGTGAGTGACAGCCCCCTCTCCAAAGCATAATAAAGAACTGGCCAGTACAGATACTCAAATATTTCTTTAATAAATAAGGTACTGTAACTGAAGAAAGACAACTGAGATTAAGTGCTATTATTTCATCGATTTAATCATTAATTACATTAATCTTAATTCCAAGCTGGCTTCTTCTGCCACTATCATTTCTGAGTTCCCTTACCCAGCGATGTATTTATGGACCACATATTAATGTTACCATAAACTGTTGGGAAAGTTTCAGGAAGATAAGCCAAAAACTGTCACACTTTAAAAAACAATATTAATTAGCATTTATTGAGTCTCTACTGTCTATAGACATACATTATCTTATTAAACCCTCTCCATTTCACTGAGAAGGAAACTACCATTTCTCAGGAAACAGATTTGCACCACCCTAAGAAGCTGATAACTTTTAGACAGGTTACAATCAGAATAATACGGTTAGTATGCTGAGGATGGGTCTGGAGGGGACCAAGTTAGCAGTTAGTTTAAGAATTCAAGAGATGATGAAAGCCTAGACCAAGTCTGCTTAGTAACAGCAGAGATGGAAGGTACAGAACAGACTTAGGGAAGAAAACACTGGATGATGTGGGGAAAGAATGCAGAATGACTCCAAGATTCCTAGGTGTGTGGCAATATTGCATTATATATAACACTGTAATATGAGAAACTTTCATACATTTTAGACTTCCCTGGTAGCTCAGCTGGTAAAGAATCCACCTGAAATGCAGGAGACTCTGTTTCGATTCCTGGGTCGGGAAGAGTCGCTGGAGAAGGGATAGGCTACCCACTCCAGTATCCTTGGGCTTCCCTGGTGGCTCAGACGATAAAGAATCTGCCTGCAATGCGGGAAACCTGGATCCAATCCCTGGGTTGGGAAGATCCTAGAGAAGGAACAGCTACCCACTCCAGTATTCTGACCTGGAGAATTCCATGGACAGAGAAGCCTGGCAGGTTACAGTCCACGGTCGCAAAGAGTTGGACACGACTGAGCGACTTTCGCTTTCATACATTTTGGATAAACTACTCTAGATCATATCCTCTTTCATTTAAACATGTAATAAAGAGTTAACTTTATATAGAGATCAGAAATCACATATATTAACTCATGTAATCCTAAAAACTATGATATAGGTACTATAACTTTCTTCAACTGATAAAGAAAAAAAAGGTGCAGGTGTTAAATAACTTGTCATAGAGGCAGTAAGCCGAGAAGCCAGGCTCCAACCCCTGATGATCTAATTAGAAGTCTGCATTCTGAATTCCTATATAACTGCCTACCAAATACAAAAAAAAAAAAAAAAAAATCCTGAAAACAGTTATCTTAACTCCATCCTAAAAACTAATAAATGTCTCTCAAAGAAAACCCTAATAGTTTTGGAATATAAGACATGCAGTGCTTCTCCAACTTAAATGTGCACAAAGATCAACTGGGAAGCTTGTTAAAACGCAGGTTCTCATTCAGTAGGTCTGGGGGATGCTAATGTTGCTGATTGTGTGTGTGTGTGTGTGTGTGTGTGTGTGTGTGTGTGTGTGTGTGTGTGTGTGTGTGTGTGTGTGTGTGTGTGTGTGTGTGTGTATGCTAATGTTGCTGATTGTGTGTGTGTGTGTGTGTGTATGCTAATGTTGCTGATTTTGTGTGTGTGTGTGTGTGTGTGTGTGTGTGTGCGCCTGCGCTGCTTGGGGGACTCTTAGTTTGCCAACCAGGGATTGAACCCATGGCCCCTCTTAATCACTGGACCACCAGAGAATTCCCAATGTTGCTGATCTTCTAATCACATTGTGAACGGTAGTTCTAGAGAAGTGATGAAAATTCAGATTTATTACTCCCAAGGCCTGGAAGGACAGTATATTCCTTACTCTTCAATCATGTGGATAATAAATGCTTTGTTTCTGCTGTGAAAGTTACTTTTTTTTGGCCAAGAGGCACAACTGCCTCTTAGCAGCACCCAAATTAAGCAAACAGCTCAGGAACTAAAAGGTAATGCATCCAAAAATTATCATGATATGTAATGAGAAAAAAAATTATTCTTCTAAACTGCTAACCAGTTATAACATTTATAAAATAACCCCATTTATAATCTAACCCCATTGCTTGATTATGCCTCCAATCATATTAAATTCTCGTATACAACAGAACCATCATTTTAATTCTTAAATATTAACTATCAATTCTGCTGCAAATAACCCACAGAATGAATCATGTGTCAGTGACATACTGTTTTAAATTACTAACTTGTTTTAAAACTCAACATTAAGAAAATTAAGATCACGGTATCTGGTCCCATCGTGGCAAATAGAAGAGGAAAAAGTGGAAACAGTGACCGATTTTTTTCTTGGGCTCCAAAATCACTGCAGATGGTGACTGCAGCCCTGAAAGTAACAGATGCTTGCTCCCTGGGAAGGAAAGCTATGACAAAACTAGACACCGTACTAAAAAGCAGAGACATCACTTTGCTGACAAATGTACAATGTGAGAGCTGGACCATACATAAAGAAGGTTGAGCACAGAAGAACTGATGCTTTTGAACTGTGGTGCTAGAGAAGACTCCTGAGAGTCCCTTGGACTGCAAGATCAAACCAATCAATCCTAAAGGAAATCAGCCCTGAATATTCATTGGAAAGACTGATGCCAAAGCTGAAGCTCCAATACTTTGGCTACCTGATGCGAAGAGCTGACTCACTGGGAAAGACCCTGATACTGGGAAAGACTGAAGCCAAAAGGAGAGGCAGCAGCAGAGGATGAGATGGTTAGACAGTATCACTGACTCAATGGACATGAATCTGAGCAAACTCCAGGAGATAGTGAACGACAGGGAACCTGGTGTACTGCGTCCATGGGGTCACAGAGAGTCAGACACAACATAGTGACTGAAGAAAAACAACAGATCTCTTAAGAGTGTTTACTTCCCCATTTTATCTCCCCCTTCATTGCCACCTTCAATTTCATTGTCAGTTTTTTCAGATGGATGTCAGAATTAATTTCTATTATAATTTTTATTGACATGGCAATACATCTCTGAATTAAATTTAAGAGCTCTAAGTACCTAGGAATAAAAAATACATGTACTAGCTTTATGGAAAACTATGAAACTATTGTAGAAGTTCCTCATGAGCATGTAAACTATGGTTATTTTTAAAATAAGTTATTTGAGCTATTTGTTTTATTGATTTTAATATTCCTAAAACTATGTATACTGCTTTGTAAATATATGAACTATTATAAATTCATCTTTTAAACTGTGTTTTTAAAAAAAAACTTAAAAAAATAAGCTGATTGGGGATCACCTCTATCCAGCAAGTGACTTACATTGGGAGTACAAATGAAATACTGAAAGACAGAACTCCATAAGACTGGAATAGACCTCCTATAGGCTCAGAAGAAATTTCTCCCTCCAAAAACAAACAGAAAGTTAATTCCTTCATAGATTAAGGCTGTGGATAATTTTAATTAATGCAGAAAAATTAAAGATCATATTAGTGTCAGTTTATTTATGTTAACATTTGGTTTTAACACATACAATGTGTTAAAAGGTCCAGAAAACAACTCTTTCTTCTTGCCTAGTTTTCAGAGGTTCCAAGAAGGTTTACAAATATCTCAAAAATTCCATCACCTCTAAGAGCGCCTTAGTTTCTATCTGCTCAACCAGTCTCTTTTGTGAACTACAGAAATAAGGTTTTTGGCAAGAATTTAAAAATAATAATGGTGTGGAGACAGTAACAAGTCCTAAGACTTATCAAAAGGCTATCTTTAAAAACATGCACATTGTATTGTATTGTATTTCTTTCGCTTCAGTTCCTCACTATGGAAGTACTTCCATTTTAGAGTTTACTAATTTAAACTAAATTTATTTATATTTAAATAAACATATGTATTTATATAAATAAAAATATTTATATTTAAATATATTTAAATTTATTAATACCCAGATTTTAATAAATTGTCAACACACACAATTTGTAAAAGGTAAAACTAGACCTCAAAACTGAGTTTTCTGATTCCAAATCCAATGCTATTATAACAATGATTCTAAATTTTATACTTGCAAACCAATTATGAATTAAAATATACCTATGAAACAATATAAAAATTTAAATGCTAAAACCAAGCAGCTGCACCAACTTTTCTTTTTTTTAGTCAAATTGTTCAAATTTATCTTTTCTTGAACACCTGAAAATTACTTCTGTACTAAAGAAATTCTTTTTGTGTTTTTAAAATGATTCTAGTTAATACAAATTATTTTTATCCCTTCTTGGCATGGATACAAATAAATTATCAGTACTTAAAGAACTTTTAAAGTACGGTATAACTTCTTCTAATATCTACCCAAAAAAATTTCTTAGTGGGACAGTGTGACTAAACTGATATGGAAATTTGAGCCCTTAAAAAAAGGCAGCACAGAATTGGTGGACTTTGCTATCAACAAACAATTCCATTCCTCCGTAATGACTTATGACAATCTAAGTTACACTTTCTTATCATAAAATGTGTTAAAGTAAAACATGAATTCCAGATTCCAAACTTTCCCCATTTGGCATATATTTTAAAGACTTTTAAGAAATTCAAAGTCACACTCAGTATTAAGCAGTTTTACTTTATTCTTAAATATAATTTTGCATTTCAGAATGCTGTGATAGCACAGCACAGTATATGAGTATCAGCTTGGAATGACAAACTGGAGAAAACCATCTGCAAACATTCAACAAAGAAATCTTCTAACTCTTCCCATGCGTACAGGGGATTCAACTATTTCCAGGCTTTTACCAAGTTTGTGGTAGGTTTTCTATCACATTGTGGCTATCAACCCAGATCAAGATTTCTTGGTTTTCTCAATGAGACAGAATACTGGATAACTAAACTCATTAAAATTGGCATACTATAAATAGGGTTTGAGCAAGTATCTAAAGAATTTAATATTTTGTATGAGTGCAAGGATGGTGATACCGATTTTAGCTGTTAAGAATTTAAATAGTTTAATAACCAGTTTTTGGTCGTCTTTTAGATCAGGTGAACTTGCTAGACAGGTGAGGATACTTAATAATGTAAAAAAAAATCTTGTCTATTCTTCTTAAGCATAGACAATACTTGCTTTTATGAGCTATAGATATTCCCATTTGGCATAAATGACTGCTATTTATACTTAGAAATCATCTTTTCTTTGCTGCATCTGCCTATATAAAATGTCACAAGTATCTGATACATAATTTAATAAATTACTAAAAGTTTTAATACTCTTAAATGTTGTCATGCTAACATCTAATTATATTGTTCTATATACCCAATTTCATTCATCATGAAGAAATTTTCCAGCTAACAAGTTAATATTAAAGATCAAAATCTTTGGAAAGTACCATTTCTACCAATTTTCTGAAGTTTCTGAGTTGACAAACATAAAAGATTGATAAAGAATAAAATGTTATTTCTGACAAATTTTGGGGAATAGTTGTTATAATTTATTACAACCTGTTATATGCAGATGGTAGTTTCTAAGTTAGAAAATCAATTAAATTGATTTTATTAATTGATTAAATTTAAGTATTCCATTAAACTGCTTAATGAAATGGCACTATGAAGAAAAAAATATATGAATTCCAGACTACAAGGATTTGTAGTTCAGGCAAATAATTATTTTTATATTCAGAATGTGCTATTTTAGAATTATAACAAATTAAGAAATACAATTGCACTGCAAACAAGATATGATAAAGGAAAAAAGCTGAGATTCAACGAGGAGTAGTGTGACTCTATATACTATTAACATTCAAAAAGACTGGCTCTATAAAGCAGAATCTATGATAAATAAAACTTGGATTAATTTAGAAAAAACATAAAAATCACAACTATGCATTTGATATATTAATTACTAATTATTAACTGACCTCCTTAAACCTTAAGATAGATTCAAATTTGTCATTCATGTTCCCAACTATGGTGCTATATAAGCCTCTAGGTATAGTATAAACAAATGCAGCACCCAGTAATTAGTTGTTGAATAAATAAATGAATATTCTCTCCAATCAGATTACTGCCCAGCTACAAGAATCACAAATCTTCCTCCACACAAGTTGGTATAGACAATATCTACCTTAATAATGGCCAAAAGATGAGGAGGCCAGACCTGATCTAGGAGGGGAATATTTTTGAGTTAAAGGAAAAGAAAGGAAATGGAAAAAAGCAGGAGGTAAAGGAGCAAGAACAATGACAAAACAGGTAAACAACAGTTAAGGTGGGATTTCAGCTATGGTCAAGTACAGGGGTTACAAAAGGCAACCAAGGCCATATTTAGGAAGAAAGAAGCAAATTTAAGCAGAAGATAGGGACAAATAAAAAAACAATGGAAAAAACAAACAAGATAATTTGTTAGGGAAGATTCTGGGCATTCAGTTTTTTAAAAGATGCATACAAATGAAAAAAATAACCATGAGGAGACTATCCTTGGGATTAGTTTTTAAGTGAATGGAAACATTTATAGTTTACACTGGAAAATTATGACAGGGAGAATTCTTATAACTGGAAGAATATTTTTACTTTCGTGAAAGTTAATTTAGCAGAATGATTTGGACTCTCCCACACATTGGCATTTGCTAGATTTTCTTCATTTTCAACAGTGACAAGAAAATAATCTTTAAGACTCTTCAAAGTCCTACCTTATATGGGCTAATTAGTCTTCTTTTAATATCCAGTCTATAGCTTCTGTATTGTTCAGCATCACTCATGTCAGTTACCAGTAGTCGAAGAATTTCATAAACCCGTCTTGCATGTTGCTAATAAACCAAAGAAGAACATGAACATTTCAAATTACAAATAGTAACACTTTCCCAAAAGCATACATCATATACTGAATACCTGCCACAGGCAAGAAATTGTGCTTGGTGCCAGACAAAAAGCAGTAAAAGATACAGTCTCCGCCCGCAAGAAGGCAAGCGGTCCACTGTGTAACACAAATGAGGGATGGTTAACTTCATGATAGAAATGTGCACAGGACATTATGGCAGCACAGCCTGAGAATGGGGAACGATGTTAGAAGAGGATTCCTGGGGGAATAAAACCTGAGTGAATCTTAAAGGAAAGGGAGCATCCTGTTCTTAAAACAGGGGAGGCCACTATATGGGTGTGCATGTCTCATGTACACACGTGCAGAAGTAGTTTAACACTGCTGGGACACAAAATGAAAAAAACTGCAAGTAAATCAGCTACATGAAAATGGTAGCAAAAGAAGGGTAAGGAGACCAATCAGAAAGTTCAGTTATTAAATCAGGCAAAAAATGATGATGGTAGTAACTGAGACAGCACAAACAGTACTACTAAGGGGACAAGGATTCTAGAAGAGGAGGAAGACTGACTGTGGAGGAGGGCATGGAATGACAGTGAAATTTTCACAGGGTAGGAGAGATTTATGAGGCAGGAGAACATATAAATCTGAAGAAAATTCTAGACTAAGGATAAGGATTTAAGCAATATCAGTATACAAGGCAAGAGTTTAAACCTTAAGACTGGTTAACTGTTAAGACAGTCCAAGGAAAACATACACAGTGAAGCTGGGGGTGTGGGGGCAGGGGGAGGTCAGAACCCTGTAGTATAGTGCCAGTTAATGAGCAGACAAAGAAAAACTGTAAAAAAAAAAAAAAAAAAAAATACAAGAAAAATCAGGAAGTTGTGGTAACACTGAAGCCAAAGGAGTAGGCCTATAGTTTTCCTATTTCTGTCATTCCACTTATGTATTTATTGGGAGTGAGGAAGAGGTCAGGTATACATAGGTTAAGATAATACTGAACTTTCTGGAAGAAACACCTGAACTGAGCCTGAAAAATGTACTACCTGGCCAGGCAAAGACGAAGAAACAGGAGAAGGCAGTATCAGGCACAGGGAATAGTTGATATACAGGTACATTAAAGGAGTAAAGTTGTAGCACAATGGGGAAAGGGCAAGAGGCTCAGGAGAGCCAAAGCATATGGCAAAGTGGGAGGAAGCTGAGCAGGCACGGGCCAGATGATGATGCTGTCTGTGTGCCATACTGAGGAGCTTTAATCTCAATAATAATGTGTTCATATTCTCTTTCTCTTAAAAGCGGTGCTATTAAATAAATTCTAGCTAATTAAAGGTTTAATACAGTCTGAGATATGTTATTTCTAAAATTGTATTTTATCTTAAAACCATGAACCCATTAAAGTGTTTTTATGCAGGAGAAGATGGAAAGTTTCAATTCAAATTAAGCTGTTTGTTGAAGGTCAGTGACCAGTGAACATTTGGCATAGTTTTGGATCTCAGGAGGAAAATCTGGATTGCAGATGTAATAGATGAGCTCTCTCAGGTAGAATTAAGTAGAATGAGGAGAAATGAGGATTGGATAAAAAAAACTCTGGGGAAGAATTCTATTTAGGGAGCATACAAAAATGTAGAAGCCAGTGACAATATCTCAAAAAAGATAAGCACAGTGGTTAATTGAAAAACTAGGAACTGTAGTGTCTTAGAAGCGAAGGGAGGGGAGGTCAACGGTACCGAGTACTAGTCCTCATTACTGGAATACTCTTCATCCCTCATACTTTTATATTCGAAAACCTACCCCTTGTTCAAGGCTAAGATCAAATGTATCCCCACTATGAAATATTCTGATTTCTTGCTAACATAAATATAATAATTTCCTCTGAATTCCTATATTATTTGCCTGTACTTAAGATATTACTTTAAAATTCAAACAAATACATCTAGAAGTATAAAAAGTGAAAGTTAAATGTTTTATTCTAATCCTCCTCCCATCAATATAATCTCCAGGGGCACTAACTACTTTACCAATTTGAATAATCATTTTCTTGTTATACTTAATGTAGGCATGAAATCAATTATCTTCCCATTCTATTAATGAGAAAATTGAGGCACAAGGAAGTATATGCCCTAAGAGCAAGTGGTAAAGCCAGATTATCCTGGGCAATCTGGCTTCAGGGCCTGTATTATTTTTTTTTTTGGCACGTGGGATCTTAGTCTTAGTTCCCTGAACAGGGATTAAACCCATGCCTGCTGCAGTGGAAATGCAGTCTTAACCACTGAACCACCAGGAAAGTCCCAGGGCCTGTATTCTTAACCATTGCTACTTCCTACACATGTATTCTTAATGTATTTGCAACATTTAAATTATGTGCTTAAATGGTTTTTTTCAAAATTTAAATGTTTTCCTTCTACAGAATAAAAATACCTTATTTATTTTGAACTTCTGTTGAGCCTCTATTGCCATATCTTCATTGAATCCTTGCATTAACTTTTCCCGGGAAAAACAGGGCAAATCTTGACAAAACTTCACAAGCACAAAGTCTCTCAATTTCACATAGCTTTTGGATGGATCTTCCGCTAAAGAAAGAAAGCAGAATAACATTTACCCAGCATAACTATTCATCATCTGCAACCTCAGTATTCATCCTAACCTTAGAAAGGCAAATATTCTTCAATGAATTATATAATACAAAAGTTACAATATGAAAGATTGTAAGTCAAATAATAGCACTATCATCTTTGTCAAATAAAGTCATAGGTATAATCCTTTTGCAAATAATACATATATATTATTTGTGAAATTAGAACTACTCCTTTTCAAATGTAAATTTTTGACTAGTTTGTTATCATATGTACCTTAGTTTCATTTTCAGTTAAAGCAGCTGTATACACAAGAGATTCAAGTTTGGATAATCAATTCCAAAAGCCATTCTCTGATAGCTAAGGGTTCCAAAGCTAAGTTTATAACTTATTTTAATCTAATTGAATTATTTTAATCTAATAAACTTCAAAGTCTTCTATGCTTCTTTAACCTAATTTAAAAAAAGTTCTTCCTTTTACAAAACACTTTTTCATTTAGAGAATATGATTTTGATTCTTTCTTCATTGCATCTGAATAGCATAGATCTCCCTTTATGTTTGTCTATGTTATCTACATTAGACTGAACAGTGGACAAGGAAGATACCGAAACATGATAGGTAGGAAAAACACTCATAGTCAGAGAACATGAGTTTGAGTCCCAGTTCTGGCATTCATAGATGAAGGACTTTAGGCAAATTATGTCATTTCTGTGAGCCCTAATTAATAGATGGTATAAACAAAGAATGCTGAAGTCTGAGCTAGCTCATGGGTCATAAAACAATTTTGTTACAGTATCAATTCTCTACCAACTAGTCAATGCAATCCCCATCAAAATCCCAGCTGGCTTTTTTTTATTGCAGAAATTAACAAACTCATCCTAAAATGATATGCAAGGAAATGAGAATAGCCAAAACAACCTTGAAAAAAGAACAAAAGATAGAAGACTCACATTTCCTGATTTCAAAATTTACTCCAAAGCTACAGTAATCAAGACTGTGATACTAGTATAAAGATGGACATGTAGGTCAATGGGACTGAGTTGAGAGTTTAAAATAAACCCATACATTTTTGGCCCATTAATTTTTTTTTTTTTGGCCCATTAATTTCTGAGAAGGGTGCCTTGACAATTCAATGAGGGAAACAATAGTCTTTTAACAAATGGCACTTGGACAACTGGATCTCCATAAGCAAAAAGAATGAAGTTGGTTGGCCCCCCTTTCCTCACACAATACACAAAAATTAACTCAAAATACATCATAGACCTAAACGAAAATAGAGGAGTAAATCTTCAAGACGTCTCGTTAGGCAATGGTTTCTTGGATAACAGAACCAGAAGGACAAGCAACTAAGGAAAAAGTAGATAAACAGGGCTTTATAAAAATTTATAACTTTTGTGCTTCAAGTAATAACCTTTAAGAAAATGACAAGATAACTTACAGAACGGGGTAAAATATTCCCAAGTCATATATATGACATGTAACTTTAACCAGACTTTCTATATAAAAAACATTGTAATTCAATAAGAAAAGGTCAAACACGCACCACCCAATTAGAAAATGGGCAAAGAATCTAAATAGGAATTTCTCAAGAAGATATAAATACACACAATAAGCACATGAAAGGATGTTCAACATTATTAGCCATAGGGAAATGCAAATCAAAACCACAATGAAATACCATTTCTTGTCCACTAGGATGACTAAAATAAAAAAGACAATAACAAGAATCAGCAAGGATGTGGATAAACTGAAATCCTCATGTACTTGCTGGTGGAAATATAAAATGGCACAGGCACTTTGGAAAACAGTCTGGTGTTTCTTTAAAAGGGGAAACATAGTTACTAGATTTTCCACCATTTCCACTCTTAGGTATGTGTACCCAAGAGATATGAAAACACAAGTCCACACAAAAATTTGTACACAAATATTCATAATAGCATTATTTTGAAGAGCCAAAAAGTGGAAACAACCCAAATGTCCATCAACTGATGAATGGATAAATAAAATGTAGTATATCCATACAATGGAATATTTGGCAATAAAGTACTAATGGATGCTACAACAAGGATGAACCTTGAAAACATTATGCCAAATGAAAGAAGTCAGTCATTTTATTGTACAATTCCAATGTCCAAAATAGGCAAATCTACAGAGACAAAAAGTAGATTAATGGCTATGCAGCACTGGTTGGGGGTTGAAAGGGTAGGGAAATAAGAGGAAAGAAGTGACTGCTAATGAGTACTGGGTTTCTTTTTGGGAGAATGAAATACTCCAAAATTAGGTTAAGGTGATGGCTGCACTGTAAACGTGTTTTTGAAACACTGTACACTTTTTAAATAAGAGGGCTGTATGACATGTTAACTATATCACAATAAAATTTGTATTAAAAAAAGAGTCTGAGCTAAAGGTAGTTTTATGATTGAGTCAGTCAGTCATTCAATCTATATGTACTAAATACTGTCTTTATACTTCTATGCAGCACTTCATATACATGTAATTATTAAGTAACATTATATGACTATGGCTTTAAGGTGGTAAAGTGAAATTCTGTCACGGCATCGGTTTGGTATGAAATTGTGATTAGGAATACACAGAAAATGAAATCAACAGTAAACCAAATAACAAATGCAGACCTACAGAAAATCACCAAATAAACATAACACTGTAATTAGTTACTTTGTCTAATTCTTCAGTCTTTTCTTTATTAATCTGGTCACATCATGCAGTTATACAAGTCACCCAGAAACATGAAGGACAGTCTGATTCTTCTCCTATGTGCTGCCACCAGTGTTTTTTTTCCCAACTACTACAATAACCTCCTTGTTTTCCTCACTTGTACTCTGCAGCTTTATCAAATGTAAAATGGACTGACACAAACCTAAATTAAAACCATTCAAGTATACCAATGTAACTGTAATGTGTGTCTCAAAGAAAGGGAAGAGAGAGAACAGCTGAGGAGATACTGGCCAAAAACTTTCCAAATTTGATGAAAAAATTTTTATCTATACCCAAGCAGCTCAACAAGCTTCAACTAGGAAAAACACAGTGTTACATATCTAAATACATCATAATCAAACTTCAACGTGAACTGAATGAAATGAAAGCACAATTTATTAAAATTTGTATTATCAGTAAAACCAGTACTTGTATTTATATAATAATATTTAAGTATTAATTATTTATATAGCTATATTATTAGAAAAAAAGGACATCAAATCAATAACCTAAGTTTCAATCTTAACTACAAAGAGTAAATTAATCTCAAAGCAATAAGAAGAAAATAATAAAAGTTAAAGTGGAAATGAATGACGTAGAAAACAAACAAAAATTTTAATGAAAACACACCAAAACAATTCTGGAAAAGAACACAACAGATTTTCACTTCCTGGTTTCAAAACTCAACATAAAGATCAAGGCTCTGCTACTACTGGAGCCATGACGCCCAAAGAGAGCAAAAGCAAGGCCACAAAGGCTGGGTGAGGCAGTATTTGAGTCCCAAGGAGATCAACAAACCCATGGTCCACTGATGCTGAGCTTGCAGCAACCAGCCCTAGTCTGTGTTGTGTAGATGCTCACTGAGAGCAGGACTGTCTTCCGGGAGTGTGTGCCTCTGCGTCTCTGAGGTCCCTCGTCTCTGCTCCATTCCCACCCACCTGGCCAAGGACAGTACCCATTTCTAACTCTACTCATCAATTGTTTGAAGAAATGTCTGCTTAGTTTACAGCCCCCCGGCAAAACAGGCTCCACAAATTCAACTTATGCATTTAACAGGCTAAACTTGACATTACTGTTAAGGCAAAACACACGCACACATACACACACACAAAACCTCAGTAATAAAACTACAATAAAAATATCAAGACAGTGTAGTTCCAGCAGCACTACAGACACAGATGATTAGAGAGTTCAGAAACAAATCTTTATGTTTATGGTCAACCTATTTTGAACAAAGATACCAAGGCAATTCAATAGAGGAAAGGATAGTCTTTTTAGCAAACTGCTGGAAAAACTGTATGATCACATGTAAAGAAGATTAATTTAGAAACTTTCCGCACATAATGCACAAACTTTACCTCAAAACGGATCACAGATCTCAATACAAGAGACTGGGGATGGGGACTGACTGCAAGTGGACACAAGGGAATCTTTTTATGGCGACAGAGATATTCTAAAACAGGCCACAGAACTAGGCAAGTATACTAAAAATACTGGACTATATATACACCTAAAATGGTGAATTTAATGGTATGGAAATCATACCTCAATAAAGCTGCTTTAATTAAATCTCTACTAAGCGACAAACTCTTAAGCAAGCATCTCTTGAAAAAAAATTTTTTAAGTGCTAACAGCGACACACATGCTTATCCAAGTCTACCTCTTTCTGAACTGGTTTGGAAAAAAAGAACTGTGTTGCTAGTATCAGTATAAAATAAAATTTAGTATGGGTGAAAGCTTAAGTAACTTAAGTAACTTATATCCCCCCAGAATTTTAGGGGAAAACACATCAAAGGTAAGAGAAATACTGTTGAGAAGAATCTAAAAAAACTCACACCACATTCTTATCTGTAATTTTCACATAAATTAAAAACTTGTATAAAAAAATTTCCACTCAGGTTTAAATAAGGCATTATAGACTAACAATATTTTGTTTGTAGCTTAATTTTAGTATAAGTGGCCAAGTCACCACTCCATCTTTAAGCACTTAAACTAAAGGTGTCAGCCTGAAAATGAACCTAAATGGTAACACCCATTAATCTGTGACATCCTTCAATTGCTTTGTTTCTATGCTACCATAAGTGATGCATTTGTAAGTGATGCATTTAAAAGATGAAATTTGCTTGGATATAAATTGATAGTGATACACGGGCTCAAAACTTGAGTTTTTTTCCCCAAGTTAAACACATCATCTACCAACATTAATACTCTTCTATCATTAAAAGAAAACTCTTTTAACTCTTCATATTACAAAAAATTTACAGATAAAATTCTAAAAAGCCATGTAACATATTCCAGTACTACAAGGAATATTTAAAGAACAGATTTAATTAACTCTTAATATACACTGATAGGTTAGTAACACTGACAAATAGTCCAGGGTGAATTTCTACTGTCAAACGCAACTCTCTTTGCAATTCTAAAAGAAATAAATCATTGATTCTGTATGTAAGATCATATAACCAAGATGTGTTAAAATGCTATATATCTTATGATACTGACATCCTCAAAAGGAAAATGGCACATGATATAAAGAACTGTTTTCCAGTATTTTACTTTAAGTGCTAAAAAAAAAAGGGAATTCTCTGGCGGTTCAGTTGTTAGGACTCGACACTGTCACTGCCAGGGCCAAAGTTCGATCCCTGGTCTGGGAAATAAGATCCTGCAAGTCATAAGGCATAATGTGCTAAAAAAAAAAAAAAAAAAAGTGCTAAAAAGAGAAAATGGGTGGCAATTATGCCACAAAAACTTATCCTGTAACATAGGCCATCAATGGTTAGGTTTTAATTTTTACTATATCTGGCTATATGTCAATTAAGCAAAAGGCCATCTCAATATAAGGAATATTCTGGGTTGCAAAGGGAAATCAGGAGCCTGCGAAAGATCCAAAAAGCTTTTAAAATGTGCAAAATAATGGATCTATACACAACCGAAACCACCGAAGAGAGAAAACGCTGTCCTTTTTTAAAAAAGGCTGAGTATGGAAATCTAGGAGAAATATCTTAATGAGAACAAATGTATCAGTCATTTTTAGTAATTTGTTAAGAAATGTTAACACTGAAAATAAAGGCCAATACCCAGTTTTCAAATTCAGAAGTCCTTTAACATGTTCAGCATTTTCTCTTTAGAGACTTCAGTTTGCAATGAATAAAGGCTACCATTATTGATGACTCTTCACTGAGATTTAAGAAATAAAATTCTTTATCTGCTAATTGGCGCTAAGTATCAAGGACTTTATTGGTTGGAGTAGACAGAAGAAAGTGGTTAAGAGGCTTCACAGAAACAACCCCTGCTGGCACATTACCCACTAGAGAGGACAAAGACTACTTATGGAAACCCTAATCTCCAGACTAAAATCACCAAAAAGTCCCTCATGTAGTACACCAAGTCCAAGCTCTATAGGTAAACAGAAGCTAAACAACTTTCAGCTTAGCTAAAAAGAAGTGTTATTGATTGTGTAAAGTTTCTATAATTTTACAAGTCACTAAGCTAGTGAAAGTGTCAATTTATAACTTTTGATATAAACTAACTTTAGTAATTACTTCTTTATCTCCCAAGTTTCCAAATCATTTAACAGTAGCAATAAAGTTAGATGAAAAGATAAATCAACTTTATAAAATGCTTGAGAAATAGACTGAACAAATATTCATACCATACTTACAACATACATATTCCTGACCAAGATTTTCCATTTTACATTCAGTTCATTATCTTCAATTTGTTCAACTAATTAAGCACTTCATACTCAGAGATACAATCCAATTCCACAAAAGGCTTATGATTTAAAATGAAACTTAAGTCATCTTTAAACAGTTCCAAAGACCTCAGGAGACTGCTGCTATTTAAAATAAAAGTTATTTCTGACAAAATCAAAATTAGTAGAGATTTAGAAACGCTCTTTCAGTAACAAAATTTACATACCTGTAATATCAAGAACAGAAGGAGATGCAATGTAGTATCTGTGAACTGTTTCAAGAAGTTGAGCACCATGGCCTTGACCTTGAAATGGAGTCAATATCAGCATTTGACTATAGTAAAGAAATTATATTAAAATATTACAACCTGACCAGTTTACAGATTGCAAATCACTACAGTAATACAAACATTTTAAAGTTTGTGTAGTTTTTTTTCAATCCATCTTTAAGAATTCCAAAAATCACTGAGACACTCAGAATTGTAAACATTTAATGTTCCAAATTGTTTCAAAAGGAACAATGAAAAAAATCAGTACACAGCCAATGAATAATGGTGATTTTTTAAAACAAATCAACACTATTATAATAAGTATTAGAAACTTCAGCAGTTCCTTCTTCTGAAATAAAAGACAAGGCACGTGTTATACTGCCAATTACCTTACACGTGGCCGGGTTTTGTCTGGGTACACATAGTAATTATAGACTGTCATGTAGCCTACGGTCGCAAAGAGTGTAGCTCCATCCTTATTATACTTCTCAAATCTGCAGATAAAACAGAAAGCCAAGCAGGTCAATTACAGTCGCGCTCCCATGCAGTGTCCATTTTCTTTTCCATTCTCTGACTGAATTTTCAGTGTCAGCAAGCTACTCTGTGAGGGCCCAATGGGTACACCTGCTATGTTCTGAATATACAATTCACTTAATTGGTGTGCAGCAACTTGGATAAATCAGACCTCTTTACATCACTTCAGTGCACTTGCCTATTATAAAGATGAATAGGTGGCAAGTAAAAGAAAACACAGGCAAAGCTCATTTTACTGTTTAAGCCTACATTCAGAGCCCTAACGGACAACAGCATTTAATTCGGCTCTATTCTCAAGGTCTCCCAAAGCATAATGAAGGAAAACTCAAGCCTCATAAACAATAGTTTTTCTTTCCTGGGAAAAATATCATTATACTGTCCCAATAATTGGGCTGCCACAATTAAAATGCTGGCTTTGTGGAGGTAATAAGGTCTACTGTTGCTTTAGAACTGTACTTACACTAGAAAGTAGTGCCATCTTTCATCATCCACGTCAATAAAGCTAGCAGTTTCAATAAACCACATCAAAAAGGTCTGAAGCCTTTCATGATATTCTCGAAAGCCTCTACATGTCATGTCAGCCTAGGGAAAAAGCCAGGAAAAGTCAGGTGAAACTCATCACAGAGGTAAGTAAAAGTCTGCAGAACACAAAACTATTCTGTGGGAAAATGTTTAGAAGTCTCAGATTAAGATGTGTACACAGACACACATACAAAACAGATCTTTGTTTTTAGTGCTGACAAAGACTTGTTTCCTGAAGTTAGAATAAATCACTGAAAATAACACATCAAAACAGAATACGAGTTTCAGGCAAATTAAGTAAGGGAACATTTAGATCTATCTTTACCTTATAAATCTGAAAGGTAAAGTTTTCTCCTCCTGTTGGACTGAGAACAGAGTATGTGTGAAGTAAGGTTCCAAATGGCTTAAAATCAGCTTCTTTTTCCAGCAGTGAAAGAAAATCATTTGTGTTTGTGCAAAATCCAGGTGGAATGATTTGTCTAATTTTGCCCTCAACATCATCTGCCTAAGGAATGGAGATTAAAGGACATACACAGAAATTAATAACTTTGACCTAGTCGGATATACTTAGTTTTTTTGAAAGGGACAAAATTCACAAAACTTCAATTCACTATTAAACTAAAGAAGTCAACACATAGCAAATTGGGAAAGGATGAGTTTCATGTGTACAAGATACTGCCACAAAAATGTGAGATGAACACAAGTGTAACACAGAATTAAAAAAGAGGAGGTGGGGAGTCTGAAATCAACTGCAAGAATGAATGCAACCCTAAAGAAATCTCTAACATCATGTAGAGAAGGCTGACCACACCCCTTCAGTACAATTTGAACTGGCCAAAACAAAAGACTGCTTATTATTTTACATGGCTGCTTATTAAGTTACATGTGTCAAGAAGAGTTTATTATTCAAGACATGAAAGGATCACCAGCAGTAGCGAGGTGAGGCTAGAGTCTGACCAAACAAATGGCAACCTCACCATGAGCAAGCAGGTCATTAACTCCCTCACACCAAAACTCAAAATTAAGATAATATTTAAAATATGCCCACTTAGGAAATACATGAATTATATGACTGGATGTATTATCCACTCATCCTATAATGTGACACAATTTTTACAGAGTTGGATTTGTAACAGTAAAAAGAGACAAGCCTGGACAACAAAATTAAACCCAGAGATTAAAATTACCCTTGTTAAACAACTTCGATGAATGTTAAACTATCAGCTGAGCAGACTTCATAATCCTTTTCAAAACCCCAAAAGACCACTTGATTGAATACATTTACTACTTCTCTTTAACCATGAATATTTGATGAAGTCTTACAATAAAGTATTACTGATTCTCACCAGGCAATAAAACTTAATGAATTGGTCTCAACTTAACAAAACCTTATCCCTCAATACAGTCCCTAAAAGCCTGACATTACATTCAACAAAATGAGCTTGCATTCTATTCAAACTTTTTCCTGAACAATGAGGCCAGGTTTTTACTTAATGGAGTTTGCCGTGAGTTCAGCTGTAATGTTTGTATTGTATCTATTTCCACAAGGACTGACACAAGAACACTTTGTGTTAACTTACTAAGCAGCTCTTTCATACCGTTTACATGCATGATGGGTATTAGTTCTAAACCAAGACCCTTACTACTTAGCATTCAAAACAGGGAAATTAAGATGCTTAGGACAAAATACACTACAAAAGGCTAATACAACATGCTACTAATTCCTGTCCTTTCAACCATCTTTTAACTAAGTAGAAGCAATGCACCTGCAGATGAATAGCACTTTATTATCATTCAGTTACATTTCATGATAGAGAACCAGGGATGGAGTTTATTACAAACAAGTTTTATTTTCAATGCTCTGGGACAGCAACATTTATATATAACTTGTTTATAGCTATGAAAAAGAGCTATTATTTAAAAATATAGCTCTTCAACATTTTACCCAACAGCTTATTTCTAACATGTACACCAGTCTGCACAATCCATTCATGCTCAAGGTTAAATGCACTACATTTGACAGAACTACTTCTGCTTATTTTTAAAGTACTATTTGATAAATATTTTCTCTTGAAATTGCTAACTAATATGAAGAGATGATCTTAAGCATATTTTATAGAATTTGTACAATTTCAATAATTATAAGAAGAAAGTGTAATAATAAGGGATAGGTCTAATATGTCTGTTGTGTGGCAATTAAAATCCAAAGTAGCAATGGGTAAAAGTAGTATTAATTCAAATTTTAAAAACTCAAGAAACACTACTTTTAAATAAAGAGGTTTATAATCTATCAGTTTAAAAGAAAACACTTCAAGACACATATAGTATATATAATTTTAACTTTTAAAAATTTTCCCCAATGTCATGTCTTCTCAACAAGGCATTGCAAAGCACGATCAAATAACTTCACATATCTGGCACCAAATGTACTTCAAAGATTTCTTTGAAATTCTAAGTTTCAAGTAGCAGTTCTGGTGGACTATAGAGCAACCCAAAGACTTGAGCTCAACAAAGTTGAAAGACAGTTAATATTTAACTTTCAGCCTTTGAAGCATACCTATTTATTGTAATATCTTCAAATAAATATTTTGCTCTGGGCAAGTTTATACATTTTAAGAACTTTTACAGAGGAATAAAAGGCCACATTTAAAAGTAAGTAATCTGTTAACATGTAATGCACTAGAAAAAATGTGTATGTATTATATAAAATATGAAATAAAACCAACAGCTCTTCAAACTTGGAATTCAGAACTTTGTATCACTAAAGGAAAAATGTCTGCATTTCTCTATTAAATGGATTCTGCTTTAAGGAAAAAAACCCAAATCCTGTAACTATCATATTTTACAGATCTATACTCTTTTCTAAAAGAATAAATTTATTTTAGTTCAATTAAATGTTCATCTATCATACTGGATTACTGGCCAGGTAATAAAGTTATCACTGGAGAAAATCCCCATATAATCTTTTTAAATTGAATGTAGAATTAAACATTAACTGAAACTTAACACAAGTTCCAACGCTTGTGGTTAAAGGTTTAGATTCTGTTTCTGAAGATCACTGAAAAATTCCCTATCTTCAAGAGTATTCTGGAGAAGGAAATGGCAACCTACTCCAGTGTTCTTGCCTGGAGAATGCCAGGGAAGGGGGAGCCTGGTGGGCTGCCGTCTATGGGGTCGCAGTCACACACGACTGAAGCGACTTAGCAGCAGCAGCAGCAGCAGCAGCAAGAGTATTCTAAACTTTAATTAAAACTATATAGAAATACAGTTATGTGTGCTAAGTCACTCAATCATGCACAAATCTATGCAACCCCATGGACTATAGCCCACCAGGCTTCTCTGTCATGGGATTCTCCAGGCAAGAACACTGGAATGGGTTGTCATGCCCTCCTCCAGGGGATCTTCCTGACCCAGGGATTGAACCCACATCTCTCATACCTCCTGCATTGGCTGGCAGGTTTTCTATCACTAGCGCCACCTGGGAAGCCCACAGTTATAGAAAGGGTAAGAAATTAAGCTGATCAAGAATCTAGAGTACAGCATGATATTTTTAATTAATTAGGACATGCCTTACAAATGTTTTCCTAACATTTGGCAATGTCTTTTTAATAAGGAAAGCATAAAGGTAACTCTACTATTTAGGTCTTCTCTTAGGTGACTTAAGACAAAATGTTTTCGATTGCATACTCTCTTGACTATGGTCATTTCAATTTCCAATGTTCTATACACTGTTACACATCAGATGTTTCCATGAAGCAATTTTTACATTTCCTCATCACTGCATAAAGCAATGTGCCTGAGATTTAACTGGTAGTCAGACAGAATTCGTACACATGTACTTAATACAGATTTAAAAACCAAATTACCTCTTTAGTGTCTTAACCTAAATAGCAGCATTTGTCTAAATCTGTCTGTGGTGCGTAATTTTTGAAATACCAATTTTGAAGACATGTTAAGGCTTGGTTAAAGTGGCAGAGAGTTAGTATTAACTGTAATTCTAAGAATACCCAAGATATGCTGCAAAAAACAAGCCAAAAAACTCCGCATCTACAGAAGTTTGCTCAGTCTTACATTCGCTGACAATATGCAAGCTGCAGAAATTTCAGTATTGTTGGAGAAATTAAGTAGAGAAAAACTGTGAGCATTTCCACTTTTTGAAAAACAAAGATCACATTATGCTAATTTTACTGCATTAGTGCTTTGCAACCTAACTACACTTACAATAGCTCAGTTGGTAAAGAATCTGCCTGCAATGCAGGAGACCTGGGTTCGACTCCTGGGTAGGGAAGATCCCCTGGATAAGGAAATGGCAACCCACTCCAGCATTCTTGCCTGGAGAATCCCACGGACAGAGGAGCCTGGCACACTAGTCCATGGGGTTGCAAGAGTCGGACATGACTTAGCAACTAAACCACCACCACCAAACTCACAACAATGTTCCAAGATAAAGATCTAAACACATAATTTTAAAGCTTTTTATGATACTTCATGAAAAGAATTTCTCATTAAGAATACTGTCACCATTATTAAAAAAGGAATGCAGTGGAATACACTAGGAAGTATTATTAGTTAGTCTACCAAAGTATTTTTTTCACTTTCTTAAGATTAAATTTTTATACAGACACAGGATTTTTCTATTAAAAAAGCCCCAAGGAATCCAGAAGATTAAAGAAATTTGCTCTCATCTACTCTCAAATTGAAATCCAAATTAAAGAGAGACAAGGATAAAATAGATGACTGAAACTCACAGATAATATAAACTTTATCCATGTATTTCAACTTTCTCCAACAAACCCTTCCCTAAAGTGTCAGCAATCAGCAAGACTGAACAATCTTTGTTACACATTCTTCTACTAAAAATCAATGAAATTACCTTAAGAGCGGGCTGGAAGTACTGATAAAAGCAAAACCATAAGATGAACAAACCATCAGTGTCTGAATAATCAAGTTTATTATATTGCAAAATTCAAAATAATTACATTATCTTTAAAGATGATAGCTATGGAGATGTTTTACAAACATCTTAATTGTAACTAAAAATTTTAGATGCTGCTAGAGAGTTTGCAAAAGAAAAAGAATGGATGATGAAAGATTAATATAAAAAAATAAAAAAGAAAGATTAATATAATGGAAAAATTTTAATATGCAAATAACTTCTAAGCAGATGTGCTCTGGTTTCTGACCATCTAAAAGGGTATATTTTTCACATGCAAAAATAATACTACAAAGCATAGTATGCATAAACTCAATTATGACATATTATATAATGGTCTCAAACCCTATATATCTAAAAACAAAAATCTTGTGTGTTTTCCACTTAAATCTACTTCTCCAATCTTCCCTATCTCAGGGAATAGTACCACTACCACTGAAGCAGTGGCATCCTCCTCATTCCTCTTTCCCTCATCAATCACATTTAGCTCAGTAACAGATGCTACTGACTCTACCTCTGAAGAAGTGACTCACTGGAAAGAATGCTGATGCTGGGAAAGATTGAAGGCAAAAGAGGAAAGGGGCAGCAGAGGATGAGATGGTTAGATAGCATCACCGACTCAATGGACATGAATCTGAGCAAACTCCTGGAGACAGTGAAGGACAGAGGAGCCTGGAGTGCTGCATTCCATGGGGGTCACAAAGAGTCAGGCACAGAGACTGAACACCAACCAAAGAAGTGTCCTCAAGCAGGTAAATGCAGTGTTGCCCATGACACTGCACTGTTCTGGTCTCTCTGCTCTCTTGCTCGCTACAGTGGGTTCTCTGCATAGCAGGCAGAATCATCTTTCAACAATATGAACACTATCACATAACCACCCCCCCCACACACACTTAAAACTTCCAAGGGCTTCAGCTACTCTGATTCCATACGACTGAGTTTTGCCAACCCTCTTCAACTCTCTCCTACCCTTCTTCTCTCATCACCACATTTTAACAACAGTGATCTTTCTGGACAACGAAAATGCCAAGAATGTTCTCATTTCAGGGACTCTGCATAGGCTGATCCCTTCAGATAACTACATGACTGGCTCCTCTTCATTCAGAAACCAGCAAAACGTTTCTACATACATATTAATTTGCTTATTTAATATCTATTTGTTGACTGCTCCTCTTGGCAAGAACGTGTCATAAGAACAGTGACTTTGCTTTATTTGCCATTATAACCCTGTGAAATGAACATTCTCATTGCAAATGGGGAAGAGCCAAGCCCGTTCCCCACACATCTGCTGCCCATTCTTTTTTTACAAGGGGAAAAAGCGGTCTCTGCTTGAACATGTAATTTAAATAAATGATCTTTGACAATGAAGCAAATAAATAATCCTACAAAAAGACATTATAAAAGACTTGATTCCTTACTCCTAACACAGTACTTCTAAATGGAGAAACCTCATTTTCAAGAATGGAACAATTAGAAGTCAATGCAAATACACAGCTATTTTCACTGCACATAATATTTGAATGATTTATCAATAACTAATAGTTCCTTCAGAAGAAATCACTCAGCACTACCAGCTAGAACTTTAAAAGAAACACAAAAAACCAGCAACCCCCTCAAACAACACTGAATTTTATACAACACAAAGGAAAAAAAATACAATTTTTAAAGAATAGCTGGGCTTGAAAATTTAACAAATATTTGATTATAAAAAGCTCCATTTTAAAAAAAAAAAAAAAAAAAAAAAAAAAAAAGCTCCATTTTAATAAACTCTGTGTTACATGCTAGTTTATCTAAGATTAAATCTTTTCAAGTATCAAATCATCACAACTACAGTATTAGTCAATGAGTCATTTTTATATCTGCAAATTTTCAAAAACATCTAAGGGACACAAACCACTGAAAAAAACAAATATTAAGTGAAAGTTATATATATTTATCTAACAAGCTTAGTCATCTCAAATAGGGCTGGCAAATGAGAATCAAAAAAAGTTAGCGCTGAAAATATTTCTGACACTGAAGTTGAATAATGGACATAAGCGACTATTTCAGATTTCTTTTATGCTATATATCATTCACGTTTCCATTCCTTTAAGCTTACTAATACAGAATTTTTACCATAAGGGGACTGCTTGCAAGAGAGAAGTCTCTCACACTAGCAGTAAACTGAGCTAATAGCATAAAAGTATGGGAGCAGGCAAAAAATAAATAAAATATACACTGTGCAAAACAGAAATAAAACCTAACAAGCACAAAAGCCCAGGCCCATTTAGAACAGGTCATAAATAGATAGTTCTAACATGTTTGAGGAGGATATTACTATATATTATGCATACTACAATTAAGTGATTCTCGCCCATGTGCAATACAGATTATTTACTAGTTGTGTGACTTTGGACAAGTCCCTTACAATAAAATGAAACAAACAAAAAAATAATAAAAAGGGGGCAAATCAACCAATCCTTGTAATGAGAGAAGGTTTTAACAATAATAGAGTAGAGCATGAGGCTGGGAAAAGACTTACATCAGGAATTTAAACTTAGTTAAAATTTTGAAAATGTTTGCTTCAATATCTTTAAATAGGAATGTCTAGGAACAGAACAACTCTAAAATATACAATTTTTTAAAGGTCCCTTAGATTCATGTCCATCCAAACATGCCAAAGACACCCCCTCCCCAACATCCACCAAAGTTTCAACCATTCCAACATCAACTGAAGTCTAAAATCTCATCATCTATCTTATCCAAGTAAGGTACAGGTGAGACTATGGGTATGATATATCACGGGGCAAATTTCCTTCCCACCTGTGAAACTAGAAAACAAGTTATCACTTCCAAAGAACAAAGGCAGGACAAGCATAGGATAAAAGTTAGACTTTGTCATTCCAAAAGGGAGAAAATGGCAGAAGAAATAAGTCACCAAACGATTTCAAAACCCAGTAGGTCATATTCCATTCTTGTTGTATAGTCTCTAAGTCATGTCCGATTCTTTGCAACCCCATGGACTGTAGTCTGCCAGGCTCTTCTGTCCATGGGATTTCCCAGGCAAGAATACTGGAGTGGGTTGCCATTCCCTTCTCCGGGGGATCTTCCCGACCCAGGGGAAAGTCCTGCATTGGCAGGTGGACTCTTTACTGCTTAGCCACCTGGCGAGCCTCAAATTTCATCACTTAGGAATACTGCGGTCTATGCCACTACCCTCTGAGCCCGAAGCTCCTCCTTCAAAATCATTCATCCTTTTTCTTGAAAGGTAGCACATGTTTGCAGTTGAATAGTGTTATCAACCTCTTTCTTGCCTACTGGATTTTAGAAGTCCATTAGCCTTCCCATATTCTATCAGTCCAAACTGGCTGTATTTCTGCTGATATAACACTCTGGAAACTTTATGGGTCATGTGTGTATGCCATGAAAGTTCATGCCAATAGACAAGAGGGTCCTCCACAGGTGCTCCCTGAATTCATATCACAGAATTCAATCCCTATTTTTGGCTTTGTTGAGATTACTGAGGCGATCAATGAGTCACGCCTATCTATTCAGCAAAACAAGATTATTTAGCCAAGATTACTATTGGCTTTCTCCCCAGAGCACACTTCCCCACCAATGAATTTTCTAAATTCAGTGTCTTCAGAACAGGCTGAGAATCTCCCAAATCAAGTCCCAGATCTTTTTTACTTAACAGTTCTTCCCTCAATTTCTCTCTTTCTTCTTATACTTTAAGTGGCAAGAAAGTAGGCCACAGCTTCAATACTTTGTTTACAAAACTCCTCAGCTCAATAACCAAGTTCATTTCTTACAAGTTCTCCTTTTCACATGAATACATGCTTAAAACAACAGAAACTAATAAAAAACCTAAAGTTGGTAAATAAAATAAATCTCTGATCAAAAAAGTGAAGATTTTTATGGAAAAGGCTAAGGATCATGATCACAGGTTTAACTGGAATGACAGGCAGATAATCACCTCCATAATTAAATGTTAAATATGTGGTTTTAAAGCTGTAATATAAAGATTCTCTCCTCCCTCAAATCTTTAACATTTTATAATCTGTTTTATACTCAATTAGGAAACAGTTAAAAATAAACTTATTTCTGTTCTTACCTCTACACAGTCAAAGTTCTCATCAACTTTAGATGCATATTCAACACGGAACATTGTTGATAGGCTACCAGCAATATAATATAACAAGATCTTCAGACCTTTGTAACCAAAAGCAGTTTCACTGAAAAGGGAAAAAAAGCAGTAATCTAAGACCCAAAAATGAACAAAGTCATTACAAAGTGTTAACTCTACACAGAAACAGGTTTAACTTCATGGGTAGTTTCAAAATTTTAAACTATACTTACTAAAAACAACAATACTGTAATGAAACTGTGCCTCAGCTGTCTGAGTTTATAAAGTAACAGAATAACAACACCTACCTTAGGGATGTTATATGGGTTATATAAACAAGCCAATACATGTAAATTGCTCATAACATTCACTGGTACATTGTACAAGTGTACTACAGCTCCTGTTGCGGCTTTTACTCTTGCGACTATTATGAGGTATTTCATATCAGAGACAAGTAATGTTATACTGACTCCTAGTTAGGTAAGCAGTTAGGATGGACCTATAGAGCCCAGTTCTTCCAACTGGCCCCTTGCATGTCCAACATCAACATCCAGAGCTGCTGAAAGTGGTAAGTGGTAGCACCTGATCACACCCCACTTAGCAACTCAGAAAGCACATGGGGAGCTGCTGCTCTTCTCCCAGCCTTGCTCCCTGCTCTCCACCTATGCCTTTCTATTTCTTTAAAAAGAGAATTCTAAAACAGCCAGGCAAGTTCCCTGGTGGTCCAGTGGTTAAGACTCAGCACCTTCACTGCCAGGACCCAGGTTCAACCCCTGTGTCAGGAACAAATATTCCACCAAGTACATGGCATAGCCCCCCAAAAAAATCCAGAATAGGTCAATCTATGAAAACAGAAAATAGACTAGTGACTATCCAGGGCTAGGGAGGGTATGGGAAAGAGGGAGCCACTGCTAACTGGTCACAATGGGAATTTTGGTGGAAATGACGAAAATGTTCCAAAACTTGTTGTGGTGATGATTATGCAACTTTCAATATGCTAAAACCCACAGAATTGTACACTTTAAAAAGATTATTGTATGATAAAGGGGTTTTTTAAAAGATGAATTCTGAAAGAATGCTAGAAAGAAGCAGTGTCATTTCCAGATTTCTGTCTAGGTTACCAAAACAAAATACAAGAAGTGTCCATTCCAGGACTCTGAAAATAATGTGTAGTAGAAAAGAGTGGCAATGAAACTAGGATTAAGATCAGAGTAATAGTTCCCAAGAATCAGAGTTATCATGATTATGTGACTCTCTTCCATCTACCTCAGAGGGGTGTGCAAGCACACCACTTTTAATGATGTGCAAAGTGCGTGTGCAAAATGCCACTAAGAAGCAGTACTTGTGAAACTAGATCCTACTCACTAAGATGTTACCTTAGGAAGAGATTTCAAGTAGCCGTAAGAGGAACAGAGTAAGACAAAACACTCCTTAAAGATAGAGATCCAAAAGAAAGCATTCTTATTTTTATGCTGTAATAAAACCTGTTTAAAATATGCTCAAATTTTGGCAGTTATTAATACTTAAAAGCACATAAAATATCTAATCTGATATATTCACAAGAAATTCTTAAGAAACTTGTTCCATGAAGAGACATTTATCAATTTAAAAACACATTAAATAAATGTCAAAAATGCTGAAATAATGCATAGGGAAAAGGGTAGTATAGAAGAATATTTTAAATGTCAACTATGTCTAAACACCCTTTCCTACTAAGGAAAAAAATCCATGGTTCCCTGAGGATATGGCCAATTCGTTTTGCAGAACTAGTAAAGTACAAGGTGATGTGCAACACTTGTTTGTATCACAAAGTAAAGTGTCCTCAAAATGATGATGATATATCAAAAGGACTCAAAAAGTCAGTTTGAAAGAGGAGCCACTTGTTGAATCTGGGATAATCTGAGCATCAACATTAAAAACAGTAACAGACAATAATTCACTAAGTTAAAAAATCCTGAGTCTATTCTGATATAAACAAAAATACATAAGGGGAAGAAGAGACACTCTTTTACAGCAGAATGCAAACTAATAACTGTTGAAAATGTGGCAGTGTTAGAAAACCACCCTTTTACAATCATAGTAAAATACTAACAATCATTAACAGATTTAAAACTACCGAATGAAAGTTTGATGGGAAACAGGGTATTTTCACTCTCAAGAGTATCTCCTCACAGGTTACATATAAATAACAAAGAAAAAACCCTACAGTGGAGAAACCTTGCAGATACCTCCAAACTTAAACTTAATGACCCAAGTTAACCAACAATGGGACAAACTGACATCATGGACATTCTGGTATGACACATTGAGAAGGACAGATACAACTTCTGCTCCACTACTATAAATATATGCATTATCTGAATTTAATCATGAAGAAACAATCAAACTTGTCCAAAATGAAGGTTTACAAAACTAGCCCTATTCTCTACAAAAATAATGACATGGAAAATAAAAGTCTGTGGAACTGTTCCAGTCTAAAGGGACTAAAGAGAGATAACAACTAAAAGCAATACATGATTCTAGACTGGATCAAGGATGAGGAATTACTGAATTTATTGAATACACACAAAAGAATTACTGGGAATCAATTGGCAAAGTTTGAAATGTGGATTATATTTTAGAAAATATATCAATGTTAGATTTCCTGAGTTTGGGTAATTTTACCACAATACTGTCCTTGTTTTTAGAAAATACATACTAAAGAGTTTAGGAGTAAGAGAACTCCTTAATCCTGCAACCTACTTATATCTGCAACCTACTCTCAAATGGTTCAACAACAATCTATCAATATATGTATATGAGAATGATTAAAGCTAATATAGCTAAATGTTAATAACTGAGTATGTAAAGGATATACAGAATATTATTCTTGAAACTTACTGGAAAGTTGATATTTTCTTCAAAATCAAAAGGTAATGGACTATTCTAATAATGTAATGAAGGGATTAGAAATTTTAAAAATTGTACTCAACATCCCAGGACATATCTTCAAACTTGCTTCTGAAAATAAATTTCTCTTAATTGCTTATTTATTTCTCATAGAAAAAAAACTTGACCTTTCCAGTGTTGGGGGAGTGTTTTCTAGAAGCAGTATAGCAAAATCGTGCAAAATAAGTAGTTATGAATACAGACTCTACAGTCTGACTGACTGAATCTGAACTTCAGTCATTCATATGTCCCTAGGCAACTATCCAACCCCACTAATGTTAATGTTACATATGATGATACCATTGCTAAGATTATGCAAATTAAATATGATACTGTACCTATAGTATAGCACTAAATGATAGGTATTATATAGTAGATTGGTGTCTCAATATAAAACATGCCATTCTAATATATCTTAAAAGAAACATGAAAAATAACGGGAAAGAAAATAAACTGATTTCTAAATTTTAAAAAATGCGTCTTCCCTACTAATTTGACAAGTATCTTACTAAGTTACTTACTCATCCCCAAAGAGTTGATGGGTATACTCAGGAAAGAAAGTTCTAATGTCATTCTCAAGATCTTCAGGAAAACGAACTGTTTAAAAGAATAAAAAATATAGAGATATTAAAGATGATAGGTATTTCCACTTTGAGAATCTCATTATAACCGGGATATAGCCAACATATTTTTTTTTTTACTTAAAAGTGTTACTTTTCCATTATATGATTTACACTGGATTCTCATGCAACAAACAATAAAAATCAGAATGTTACTGTGAGTGCTTCAGCATCAAAACCCTACTGAGTCTAAGAATTAGAAAACTAGGTATGACAGAGGCATCTAATTTAGTTTTTCTTTTTCTGTTATGTTCATACACAATGCAAAGAGTAAAAGAAAACAAAACCAAAAGAGGCACACTGAGATGAGAAAAGCTAGTACAAAGCAAACAAAGTGCTATAGGAAACATTCCGAGAACAAGAATAATCTGAGTTTGATGAAGCTCATATCATCACATTGTTCTTTATGATTACAAGATGATGATGATGTTTATGTTGTTCCTAGTTTTTTTTCTTTTGCTTTTCACTATTAAAAGTGACACTGCAAGACTTCCCTGGTGGTCCAGTGGTTAAGAATCTGCCTGCCAATGCAGGGGACATGGGTTCAATCCCTGTTCCATGAAGAGTCCACATGCCAAGGGGCAACTAAGCAGGTGTGCCACAACTACTGAATCCTCGTGCTGCAACTACTGAAACCTGCCGTAGGGTCTGTGCTCTGCAACAAGAGAAGTCACCTCAAAGAGAAGCCCACGCACTGCAGCTAGGGAGTAGCCCTCTCTTGCCACAACTAGAGAAAGCCCACATGAAGCAATGAAGAGCCAGAGCAACCTAAATAAATAAATTTTTTAAATGTATCATAAAGCACAAAACCTGAAAATGCAATCTAAATTGTATTCAGGCAAAGAAAGCATTAAATGGCATAAAAGAACAATCTCTTCATAGACATTAAGGTGAATTTTTTCAAGGAACAAGTATATCTAATGCTTTAAAAACTATTCAGAGTGAGAATGGTAAAGTGGGAAGGCCATGAGAAATGCATACAAAGACTACTTTCACCTCCCCTAAAAAGAAAGCAAAAAGGAGAAACACAGACCAAGTTCATCTACAAACAACAATGTAAAAATATTTAAAGATAATATAAAACAGTCCTCATAGAAACAAACTATACTGTGGTACTGAAATAAAAGGATGATTCAATACCTAAAAATCAAAAAATTATTTAATATTTATGAATTATTGTATATAAAACATTATCAAAATTATTCCCATGTAAACTGAAATGGCCCTCAATATACTCTAATATGTATATCTGAATAAAATATTTTGAAAATTTAAAAACACTTTCCAATGTAACAAGCCAGGATTTGAGGTTTATTGGAGAATTACTATAACGATCTTCATTAAGTGAAAGGAATGACCACTATCACTTTTTAACAGTGTTCTGAAAGTGCTAGAAAATGCAAATCGAAAAGAGAACAAAATAAGAGGCATATTTATAAAAAAGGAAGTGAATTTACTAAAATGTTCAGATATGACTGCATGTCAGTAAAAAACTAAGAAAATCAGCTGAAACCACTCTCCAAAAACAGTAGAAGAATCCAGTAAGATTATGTGTTTAAAATACATTAAAAAAATAAATATATTAAAGAAAAACACTTCAATTAAAAATAGGCAAAAGATTTGAACAGATAGTTCTACAAAAAAGATACACAGTGACAATAAGCACATGAAAAGATGCTCAATATCAGTCATTAGGCAAATGCAAATAACATGTAACATTTGCTGAGTAAATAAGCTGAAAATATTCTAAGCGAAATAAGCCAGACAGAAAAGAACAAAGATTCCATTTAAACAATCATTTCACACCTACTAGGATTGGCTATATATAAAAATAATTAAGTGCTGACAAGAATGTAGTAAAAGTGGAACTCATACATTGCTGGTGAGAATGTAAAATGGTGTATCCGTTGTGGAAAATAATTTGGCGGTTCCTCAGAAAGCTAAACAAAGATTTATTGTATGACCCAGCAATTCTGTTCCTAGCTATATAGTCAAAAGAACTGAAAACAAGGACAACACACAATTATATCTTGATGCTCATAGCAGCATTATTCACAACTGCCAAAAGGTGGAAACAAGCTAAGTGTTCATCAACAGATGAATAAATAAACAAAATGTGGTATACAGTGGAATACTATTCAGCCATTAACAGGAATGAAGTTCTGACACATGTTACAACATGTAACATTTGCTGAGTAAATAAGCTGAAAATATTCTAAGCGAAATAAGCCAGACAGAAAAGAACAAAGATTCCATTTAAACAAAATATCTAAAATGGGTAATTCATACACACAGAAAGTAGATTAGAGGTTACCAGGAGCTGGAGGGAAAGGTGAATGCGGAATTACTGCTTAACAGGTATAGAGTTTCTGTTTGGTGTAATAAAAAAAGATTCACTCTTTTCTACAGTAACCTACCCCCAGAACACTGGATCCCTGTGGGAAAAGTATGCCTGTCAATTCTCACACACGAAGTGAAAATAGCTTATTAATGGAGAAGAATCTTGGGATAAACCTTAGTGGAATTATTGGTACGCAGTCAAGAGTTAAAGTTATCCCAGGTGTCTAGCACAATGTCGATCAGTATGTTCTAATAAACGTTTCTCCAAAGAAAAGGGGAAGGGAAAGAGGGAGAAAGAGAGAAAGGTTGGTTTGAGGGAAGACAATTATTGCTACTGAGAGTAGGAATTTGATTGCCCAAATAACCCAGTCAACCTTAGTTATGTCAAATATGTGTAGAATTTATGTAAATGGGATCTTGATGTGATAAAATATATATATATATTAAAAATTACTTTCCATCATTCTCCTACAAACAATAAAGAAAATACAATGGAAGAGAAGATGCCACTTCATAATAGCAATAAAATAGATGAAATACCTAGGAATAAACAATAAGAAATATTTATCATCTATACATAAAATTTAAAACTCTACAGTTAGACATAAAAAAGGCCTTAATAAATAGAAAGATATGCTTGCTATTAGTAAGGAAGACTCAATAATGTAAGGATATTACTTTTCCCCATATTAAACTTAAATTTTAATAGGATCTCAATTTAAAAAAATTAACAAAACATCTTTGGAACTTAGTAAAATAAAATGTTCATTAGAAGGATAAACATTAGATAAAGTTGAAGAGTAATGAGTGGGATCTAGTTACACCATATACTAATCATATTTATTATAACAGTACACTATGGCTCAGGGGGAACAAAAGGCCTCAAAGTACACCCAAGAATATATATGATACTTTAGTGTGATTAAAAAAAGAAATTTTAATTGTTTAAGAGACAACAAATTGGCAGGCAGATAACTGCCTAAACCATCTGGAAAAGTATAAAGCTGGATTCCTACTCTATGCCTTATCAAGATAAAGATTCAAAGGTTCAATTAAAAAAGAAAAAAACTTTTTAATTATTAAAATAAAAATCGATAAATCTTTTCATAATCTTAGAGCAGGAAGGCCCTTCTTATAAGACACAATGAAAACTCATAAAAGAAAAAGAAATTTCCCTAGATAAAAAGTTTTAACTTCTACATAACAAAAGTCAAAACAGGGGTCAAAGTACTCACAAAATATGACAAAAGGAGGGCTGGTTCTTTTAAATATAAAGGATATACTTCTCTTAGAATTAAAAATCAATTTTAATTATCAAATCAAAAATTAGTCAAAAACACAGTGAAAAAGAAAAACCTCACTAAACAGTAAGTGTTGGCAAGGATGTGGAGAAACTGCAACTTTTGTGCACTGTTGGTGGGTATATAAAATGGAGCTGTAATAACCACTATGGAAATTATGGGGGTTCCCCAAAGAATTAAAAAATATAATTACTATATGATCCAGCAATCCCACTTCTGGACACATATCTAAAAGAACTTGAAACTGGATTTCAAAGAGAAAAAAATATTTGCACATCCCTATTCACAGCTGCATTATTCAAATAGCCAAGAGGAGGAAGCAATTTAAATATCTATCAGTGGATGAATGGATAAATAAAAATGTTGTGTGTATGTATATGTCTCTCTATATATAATGTAATGCATATAATATAAACATTATATTATAAATAATATAATATTTTATAGTTATTACATATACTATATATAAATACAAGAATATTATAATATTTACATTATATATAATATATATACATATATATATAATGTAGTATTATCCTGTCTTAAAAGGAAGGAATTTCTGCCAAGTGCTATAACATGGATGAATCTTAAGGGTATTATGCTAAAAGAAATAAGCCAGTCAAAAAAAAAAAGAAGCCAGTCGCAAGACAACAAATACCGTATGCCTGCATTTATATGAGGTATCTAAAGCAGTCATTTTTTTTTTTTTTTTTAAGCAGTCAAATTTTAAAACAGTAGAAAGGTATTAGCAAGGGGCCAGTGAGAGGGGGAAAATAAGGAGTTCTTTCTTTAATGGATATAGTTTCAATTTTACAAGATGAGAAAGTTCTGGAGACTAGTTGCACAACAATGAGGGTACACTAAACACTACAGAACTATACACTTTAAAAAATAGTAAATTTTAAGTTCTGTGTTTCTCACAACTGCAAACAGAAATAAGCTACCTTTCACACATCACAGGGGCAAGGTGTTTTTGCTTTTTTTAAAAATGATAATATGCAGCACTGATCAGAGCAGAGGTAAAAGGACTATCTCAAATGTGAGACTGTACCAGTATAAGTACACGTACTTTTTCTGGAAGGCAATTTAACGACAGCTACTAAAGTAGAATATGCCCGTAACCCTTTGATCCAGCACAGTGGTCCTTAAACAGAGACAATGTTACACACCATCCTTAGGAGGTATGGCGATGTCAGAGACATTTCTGGTTGTCACAACTGGAGGAGAATGTTACTGGCATCTAGTCATCAGACCAAGAGTGCTGCTAAACATCCTACAAAGCACAAAATAACAAAGAATTCTTTTGTTGTTTAGTTGCTAAGTTGTTCCGACTCTTGTGACCTCATGGACTGTAACCCTGTCCATGGGATTTCCCAGGCAAAAATACTGGCTGCTGCTAAGTCGCTTCAGTCATGTCCAACTCTTTGGACTGCAGCCCACAAGGCTCCTGTCCATGGGATTCTCCAGGCAAGAATACTGGAGCCGGCTGCCACTTCCTCCTCTAGGGGGTCTTCCAGGCCCGGGGATAGAACCCGTGTCTCTAATGTCTCCTGCACTGGCAGATGGGTTCTTTACCACTAGTGCCACCTGGGATGGGTTGCCATTTCCTAACAATTATCTAACCCAAAATGTTAATAGTGTTGAAACTGAAAAATTCTGATCCAGTATTTCAACTTCTAGCCACACATTCTATGGATCACTCACACAAGTGGGTACATACATACACAAGGGTATTTACTGGAGAATCACTTTTAATAGCAAAAAAGGAGAAGCAAATCTCACAATAGAGAATAAGTTTAAAAAAGTAGCATAACTTAGGTAAGTTATGATACAGTCATCCTGAATTACATAATTTAAAATAATGAGGTAGATCTATATAGTTACAAACAATGATATTCAAGATATTGTTAGCTAAATAACAAAACAGCCTTACAACAGGATCCTGGTTTTAAAGAAACAATGTATGGACAAGAAAAAAAAACTTTGATCAGTAATATCTTTTTAGTGAGGTGTCAGGACACAAGTATTTTCTTCTCTGTATTCGTTATGTCTGTACTGTTTTAAATAATTATAGCTAACATTTACTGTGACTGTCTAAATCAAGTTTTTCAAGCACTTTACTTGTATTTAACCTCATATTTAATTCACTACAAATAATATTAATTCCATTTTAAAGATGAAAAATCTAAGGAATGGAAAGTGACGAAACCAAACCTCATTAGCACATAATTATTTTTTAAACAGCCTTATTGAACTATAAATTTACATTCCACAAACTCAACTGTTTTAAGAGTATAATTTTAAAATTTTTAGTAAATTTAGACTTGTGTACCACTACCACAATCTAATTTTAAAATACTGCCATTACCCAAAAGAAATCTAATTTGCAGTCATTCTCTGTTGCCACCCTCAGACCGAGGTAACCACTAACCTTTCTGTTTCTGTGCATTCGCCTTTTCTGAACACTCACACAAATGGAATTACACAGTAGGTGTGGTTTCTTTCACTTTAGAATGTTTTTGAGGTTCACCTATGTTGTAGCATGTATCAGCCCTTCATTCCTTTTTAATGTCAAATAGTATCCCATCACATGGATATACCACACTTTGTTTAACCATTTACCAGCTGGTTGGTATCTAGGTTATTTCCTTTGGCTATTGTGAATAATACTTCTGTGAACATTCACATACAAGTTTTTGTATGGACAGACATTTTAAATTTTCTTGGGTAGATGTCGAGGAGTTGAACTGTTCAGTCATATAGCAAATATATGTTTATTTTTTAAGATCCTGCCAAACTGTTTCCCAAAGTAATTGTATCATTTTATGTTCCCACCAGGAGTGTCTTTCCACATTCTCACCAACACTTATTTTCTATTTTTATAAGCAAAAAGGTAAAGGTAAATGTTTTTAAGAGGTTAAGACCATTTCTACTTATCATTATTTTGCCACACTGAACCTTTGACATGTAAACTCTGCCATCTCTCAAACATCTACCCACTCCATGACATAAATCAAGACTTCATAAAATCTGGATGTGTTCAATTAGTATAGAAAACTAAACATAAATTGCAGTAAACAATAAAATAAGCCATACAAATGCCATGAACAACTGCTCTTACACAAAATTCCACTTCATACTCCTAATAGTACTTAGAAAATGCATACATACCTAATTTTAGTTCAATTGCTGTGTTGGTGTTACATTTGTACTCGGCCAGTTTCTTCTCAACTGCACTCTTGTATTCAACCAAAAATTTCTCCATAGCACCAAATCCTAAGAAAAAGGATTTTTAAAAGACTGGTTAAAGTGATTTAATTAATCAAACCTAAAAAAAATTGGGTTCTTACTAGAAGTGGAATAAAGGTAAGTCTTTAACTATGGTAACAGATCATAGATTTCCAAATACTCCTACATAAATGTACTGAGTATATGACTGTCTCATTATAAAACAGAATAAACATCACTTTTGAGATAGCAGCTTGTGAACCAGACTGGCTTTTCATAAATGAGTAAACTTGATAATTAACGTAACAGACTACTGACATTTCTACATATTTAATATTAATATAAATTACCTGCTAGGTTTTATACCTAAGTAGCCTTTTAAAAAGAAATATAAAAAGGATGCTACTGCTCCACTAAGAATCCAGGTGAGAACGTCCTTCAATAATTACAAGATGGCAATTTATTCATAATACTGGAAAAACTATACCTAAAGTACTTTCATTTCAAAACCAACAACTAATAAGGCATAGAAAGATAATCTCACAAAGGATACACAAGTAACCAGTAAACACTGCTATTTCTAGTATGAAAGAGAAGGAATGAGGACATGATTAGGAAAGAAAATTTTCTTTTTTAACCATGTGCACAAAGACATAGGCTATTGGAATAATCAAATGGTTTTACTACAAGGTGGCTATCCCATCAATGTATATGATAATTAAAAATGGAAGAAACCATTATCAAGAGAAACTTTCAAGCAAAGATGGCAATAAATCTCCTGACAAAATAGTCATAAAAATTAGGGAAAACTCAGGTAAAAAAGTCATGAGCAGAAATGAAAAACAGGGTACAATGACATGCCATAAACTTCAGTAAGTGGTTACAACACAGGTACACAGAACATGGGGAACACTTGAAGCAGTATAGATGAACGGTTTGGAGTCAGAATTGCTGGATTCAAATCCAGGCTTCATCATTTGCTTACTGCATCTATGAACTAGAGCACATTACTTGGCTTCTCTGATCCAACGGATAAAAAGAGTACAATAAAACCTACCTCAAACCTTATCTATAAAAATGAGATAACAGAAGCCACCTCAAAGAATTTATGTATAATCTAAGCAACAAATCATACATTAGTTTAACCCTCACAATTCTACAAGTAGATACTTTACCAGCCCCCTTTCATATTCAAAAGCTCAGGCTTAGAAAGAAGTTTGGCTGCTTAAAGGTCACTTGATTACTAAATGGCGGGACTGAGATTTGAAATTAGGGGGAATTCTTATAACAGTTCACCCTGTGCAATACATGGGTCCCCCCTCTTAAGACAGTACCAATGGACCCCAAAATCCTACACTCTCTATCTGGTGGAAGAGGTCTTCATTAAACATCTGTAGAGCTCATGCTATACTCTGTCTATCCAGCACATCCATAAAAGTCTACTGAGATTACTAGGAAGGCACTGGGAAAAGATAAAAAGAAACTGTCCATCACTTCAAAATATATGTAGCCGGGGCGGGGTGGGGCGGAATATACCACACCAAAACAATCTTAATACACGTACAAAATAATGGCAATTACTAGTTATTAAACGCTGTAAATTTAAGAGATTAAAGAAATCAGAATAAACACAGAATTATATTAGACATCCCCTAAAAGAGAAGTTTAGTCCCTCTTTCTCAAAGGAAATCTACATAGGTCCTAGGACTACTGAAGTGTGAGAGATTAAAGGGACTACTACGAAGTCAAACAAGACTCAAATGAGAGCCTTGGCGCAGGGCAAGGCAGCACTGCGCCAGCTCAGAAGTTGAAGTACAGGGTGGAGGGAAGACCTGGAAGAGGGGGGTCTGAGCATTAAAATCAGCTGGCGGGAACAGGCTCAGACTAGAGGCTGGGGCAGCAGTGGGCAAAGAGAACGAGAAGAGAAACAGGCGTCCAGGCACCTGGCACCTTACAAGACCAAATCACCACGCTTTTTCCTGGGCTCTTGGTCCCTCTTAGGGGCCGAGTTGCCCGCAGAAGGTGCAGAACCCCGAGCAGTTGGGGGCGGGGGCACGAATCTCGGCGGAAAAGGAGCTGGGCTGAGAGTTCCGCGCTCCCAGGCTGAAATAGGCCTTCTAGAACCCAGGAAAGAGCTCGAAAGTTCCAGGCGGGTACTGTCACCTCCGTCTCGGTGTTCTTTCCCAAACCTGCCCGCCCCCTCCCCTTGGTAAACTTTTCCCGGGAACTTACCCGCCATTTCCGAGCTGCGAGCACCCGCGGCTGAGGGAGGACGAATCAACCCGCGCGCTCCCAGGCCGGAAGTGAGCCCACTTTCTGACGCATTTCCCCCGCCCACCCCTGGCCTATAGCTGGCCAATGAGAGGAGAAGGTTCGAGGCGCCGGGTAGTGGAATCGTCTTGAGAGGCGGGGCTAAGACGGGAGGGCGGGCTCGGACGGTTGCCTAGCCACAGCGAGCGCAGTCTGTCCTTTTGCAGGCTTGCGTTGCTGGAGGAGGCCGTGAAGGGATGTTTTCTGTTAAGACGCTCGCTGGCTGGAGGAGAGTTTCTTTCAGCTTGATTTGAATGTTTCGATACCTTATGGCAGTTTTGTCTTCCCCCTTAGCGATGTTTGGGAGTGGAAGAAAAACTTTTCACTTGGCCTGGACGGTAGATTCAAACACCAAAGCCCCGTCGGTAAAATACAAGGATTGAGTTGTGGTTTCCGGAGAATTTTTCACTTATTTTGTTTATATTTTGTTTAACATCGTTTTTCTTTCATGTTTTTTTAACAATATGTATACGGTGTGAGACTTAGGTACTCTGTTTTCACTTTAAGTTTATTACGCAAGAGTTTGCACTGCACTTAGTCACTCAGTCGTGTCCGACTCTTGCGACCACATACACTGTAGCCTGCCAGGCTTTTCTGTCCATGGTATTCTTCAGGCAAGAATACTGGAGTGGGTTGCCATTTCCTTCTCCAGGGGATCTTCCCAACCCAGGGATGGAACCCAGGTCTCCTGCGTTGCGGCCAGACTCTTTACTGAGTGAGCTACAAGGGAAGCCCACGCAAGAGTTTAGTGTACCGAAATTGCTACCCAATAATACCTCAGGTGACCTGTTATGCTCCTACATGTCTCAAGTCCTAGTGGCCCAAACCACAGCACAGGATGTTACCCGATTTGGGCCATAGGGCTTGTTAGTGTTTAGTAGCTGCTGAAACTGACCCAGAGTATAAACCACTGTTTGCGTGTCTCCGTCCCCAGTTTTCAGTCCTGTTAGACGTTTTGCTACCCAGTTGACTGCAGTCCGCCAGGCTCTTCTCTCCATGGGATTTACCAGGCAAAAATGCCGCAGTGGGTTGCTATTTCCTTCTCTAGGGATCTTCCCGACCCAGGAATCCAATCAAAGTCTTCTGCGTTGGCAGGCGGATTCTTTACCACTGAGCCACCTGGGAAGCCCCTGTTTCAGTCAGTCAGGCAGTTCAGTCGCTCAGTCGTGTCCGACTCTTTGCGACCCCATGAATCGCAGCATGCCAGGCCTCCCTGTCCATCACCAACTCCTGGAGTTTACCCAAACTCATGTCTATCGAGTAGGTGATGCCATCCAGCCATCTCATCCTCTGTCGTCCCCTTCTCATCCTGACCCCAATCCCTCCCAGCATCAGGGTCTTTTCCAGTGAGTCAACTCTTCGGGGTGGCCAAAGTATTGGAGTTTCAGCTTCAGCGTCAGTCCTTCCAATGAACATCCAGGACTGATCTCCTTTAGGATGGACTGGTTGGATCTCCTTGCAGTCCAAGGGACTCTCAAGAGTCTTCTCCAACAACTTCTTCAACAGTAATTTGAACATTCTTTGGTATTGCCTTTCTTTGGGATTGGAATGAAAACTGGCCTTTTCCAGTCCTGTGGCCACTGCCGAGTTTTCCAAATTTGCTGGTATATTGAGTGCAGCACTTTCACAGCATCATCTTTTAGGAGTTGAAGTAGCTCAACTGGAATTCCATCACCTCCACTAGCTTTGTTTGTAGTGCTGCTTTCTAAGGCCCACCTGACTTCACATTCCAGGATGTCTGGCTCTAGGTGAGTGATCACACCATCGTGATTATTCGGGTCATGAAGATCTTTTTTGTACAGTCCTTCTGTGTATTCTTGCCACCTCTTCTTAATATCTTCTGCTTCTGATAGGTCCATACCATTTCTGTCCTTTATCGAACCCGTCTTTGCATGAAATGTTCCCTTGGTATCTCTAATTTTCTTGAAGAGATCTCTAGTCTTTCCCATTCTGTTTTCTTCTATTTCTTTGCATTGATCACTGAGGAAGGCTTTCTTATCTCTCCTTGCTATTCTTTGGAACTCTGCATTCAAATGGGAATATCTTTCCTTTTTTTCCTTTGCTTTTGGCTTCTCTTCTTTTCACAGCTATTTGTAAGGCCTCCTCAGGCAACCATTTTGCTTTTTTGCATTTCTTTTCCATGGGGATGGTCTTGATCCCTGTCTCCTGTACAGTGTCACGAACCTCCATCCATAGTTCATCAGGCACTCTGTCTATAAGATCTAGTCCCTTAAATCTATTTCTCACTTCCCCTGTATAGTCATAAGGGATTTGATGTAGGTCATACCTGAATGGTCTAGTGGTTTTCCCTACTTTCTTCAATTTAAGTCTGAATTTGGCAATAGGAGTTTATGATCTGAGCCACAGACAGCTCCCAGTCTTGTTTTTGCTGACTGTATAGAGCTTCTCCATCTTTGGCTGCAAAGAATATAATCAATCTGGTTTCGGTGTTGACCATCTGGTGAGGTCCATGTGTGGAGTCTTCTCTTGTGTTGTTGGAAGAGGGTGTTTGCTATGACTAGTGTGTTCTCTTGGGAAAACTCTATTAGCCTTTGCCCTGCTTCATTTCCTACTCTAAGGCCAAATTATCCACAATTTTTCCTACATGTCTATAAATTAGAATGTCTTGTCTCAACAAATGTTGGTTAATAGGTTTTACTATGATGATACTAGAGCTAAAATGGACCATTGGGATGACAGTCTAGAACTAACACACTTCCTTCTTTTAAAGATGAGAAAACTAAACCCAGAAAAGAGAATTAACCAAATTCATACTCAGTATACAGCTTCCCTGGTGGCTCAGAGGTTAAAGCATCTGCCTGCAATGCAGGAGACCCGGGTTCGATCCCTGGGTTGGGAAGATCCTCTGGAGAAGGAAATGGCAACCCACTCCAGTATTCTTGCCTGGAGAATCCCATGGATGGAAGAGCCTGGTGGGCTACAGTCCACGGGGTTGCAAAGAGTCAGACACTACTGAGCGACTTCACTGACTCACTCATACAGCTTAGACAAGAGCCCAGGTCTCCAGATTCTCAGCTCAGTATTTCACTACATGGATATGGCCCTCGTGAAGATAAAGATCAGAAAAGGTACTGAGAATGCTCAGATCCCTTTCCTTTAAGCCTTAATGAAGCACAAGAAATTATGATCAAAATATTAAGAAGGAAACTGAAATCAATGTCACTAGTAACATTATAGATCAAAAATGGAAAACAATCTTTTTTATATAATCATTTTTTCAAAATGGCAAGATTCATTTATTCATTCAAGTTTTTCTTTCCAAAACTCTTACCTGTAGATTGGTCAATAGCTGACTGGCAATTATGATTCTTAAAACAAGAAATCAAAAGGGATTTGTCTTAACTGCAGCAAATCTGAAACAGAGTTTATGACTTTATATGACTTCATGGTCAGTTATGGGCTTCCCAGGTGGCACTAGTGGTAAAGAACCCACCTGCCAATGCAGGAAACATAAAAGATGCAAGTTTGATCCCTGGGTCGGGAACATCCTCTGCAGGAGGGCATGGCAACCCACTCTGGTATAGTGCCTGGAGAATCTCATGGACAGAGGAGCCTGGGGGGGTTACAGTCCATGGGGTTGCAAAGAATCGGATATGACTGACCGACTAAGCACGGCACAGCATGCATATGATGAGTAAGAAATAAGCTGAACATGAAAAAAATATGATGACACCTATATATTTTGTGACTAACATTTAGTATTATAATCTGCTTGCAGAATTGAGGTTACAGTTTTAAATTGCCCTTGTTTTAGAACTCTTCATGCATATTTATTTAAAATGTCATGGGGCTTCTCTGGTGGTCCAGTGGTTAAGAATCTGTGCTCCCAGTGCAAGGGGCGTGGGTTGGATCCCTGGTCTGGGAACTAGGATCCTGCATGCCTGCACAGTGTGGCCAAAAATAAATAAAATAAAAATAAAATGGAAAAAAAGTCACAGAATACGTGTTTCACTAGTTTAGCTAAAAGCTAAATGAATGACTTCTTTCAGAAAAGTAATGGTAAAATTACCAGAAAAGAAAAAATATTTTTTTAGGGTTTTCCCCTTCTTTTAAAATTTTTATTTTACCTTATTCTAAAGGGGATTTAAGATGTGCATATTACCGCCATAGAATATAATTTCTACAAAAGGAATCTGCTATTCTGAGCTATATGGAGGAGGCTGCATTGTGGTATGAAAAGTTCAGTTCTACTCCTTGGTAGACCTTGTTTCCTCTATTAAGTGGAGATAATAATACCTTCCCATTCATTGCATTGGGTTGTTGTGAAAAGCAAATGGAACGATACTTAGGAAAGAGGTTTATAAACTATAAAAATTCTGTATTAATATGAGGTAGTATTAGTATACCATTCATTCTAGAATAGGAAATTTGGAAAAGACATTTTTCTCCATAGCAAAGAGTAATATGACATTACTAGGAATGAACTAGCAACCATATGTTTTGTACATGTTCAAATGCATATGGGCTACTAAATTTTGTCATCCTGTCCTGAAACCTCCAGAAGGAATTTAAAAAAACAAAACAAAACAAAACATGGTATTAAAAAGATGGTTATCAGAAAGTGGATGGAGAAAATTTGAGATCCAAAAGAAAAATGCGGGTACTTGATGTGTCTTTATTCCAAAATATATGCCTCTCTACAAACAAATAACAATAACCAGTTAATTCATTTGTTTAACACATAGTGGAAATGGTGGGGGTGTGGGGTATGAGTGCAGTTCCCAGAACAATTATCCAGAATCTCCTACCCAGATAGATGACTTTCATATGAGATGAAAGAAAATAAAAATTGATAAGTAATGTTAGAGAAATAGCTTAGGGGACTTCCCTCGTGGTCTAGTGGATAAGACTGTAGGCTCCCAATGCAGAGGACCAAGGTTCAATCCTTAATCAGGGAACTAGATCCCATATGCTGCAACTAAGACCCAGAGCAGCCAAATAAATAATTTTAAAAAAAGAAATAGCGTAAGAGGGACAGTACCAACAGTTTACACATTCCATTTTTCAGTTCTCATATACTACCTATAGGTGTGTCAACTAGTACTTTTTGAGAGGCAATTTAAACAAATATAACATATTTCAATTTGTGCATCTTTGAAGTAGCAGTTCCACTTAAAAGTATTTGTCCTACAAAATATTTGCACAAGAATGCAAAGATGAATGATCAAAGATGTTCAAGGCAGGATTAATTTTACTGGCACTTTGGAAATAGTCTAAACATTCATCAAAAGGAGCAAGCTAAAATGTACTGACTTGGGGAAATAACACTATTGTTGTTCATTCGCGCAGTCATGTCCGATTCTTTGCAACCCCATGGACTGCAGCACGCCAGGCTTCCCTGTCCTTCACCATCTCCTGGAGCTTGCTCAAACTCATGTCTATTGAGTTAGTGATACCATCCAACCATCTCATCTTCTGTCATCCCCTTCTCCTCTTGCCTTCAATCTTGCCCAGCATCAGGGTCTTTTCTAAGGAGTTGGCTCTTTGCATCAGGTGGCCAAAGTATTGGAGCTTCAGCATCAGTCCTTCCAATGGATATTCAGGATTGATTTTCTTTAGGATCGAATGATTTGATCTCCTTGTTGTCCAAGGAACTCTCAAGAGTCTTCTCCAACACCATGGTTCAAAAGCATCAACTCTTCGGGTTCAGCCTTCTTTATGGCTGAAACATTCATCAAAACGACCTAGCTAATATGCACTGACTTAAGGAAATGCCTACCATATAATAGGTTAAAAAGTAAGTTATATAACATTATAATGCTATTTTACTTGTATAGTGCATAATGTTAGTTGTTCAGTCATGTCCAACTCTTTGCGACCCCAGAAAGTGTAGTCCAGGCTCCTCTGTTTATGGAATTCTCCAGGCAAGGATACTGGAGTGGGTTGCCATTTCCTTCTCCAGGGGCACTTCCCAACCCAGGGATCAAACCCAGGTCTCCTGCATTGCAGGCAGATTCTTTACCATCTGAGCCACCAGGGAAGCCCAATTTTACTTGTATAAAGAAGTGTATTTTGATATAAACAAAGAAAACATCTGGAAGCATAACCAACTAGTTTAACTGTGGCTACTTGTAAGAGACAGAATTTGGAGATGGGGATTAATCAGGGATTTAAAAAAAAGATTTATTCTTTTAATGAGGACATATTGGTTTCTTTTATAATTAAAAACATCAATCTTTTGGAAGTTTTTAGACATGGTGGCTAACTCTACACTCTTCTTTACATCTGGTAAATTATGATACACAGAATAAAGAGAAGCAACTTAGTTGGCACAAAGAACATTAGTTGAAAATTAATATTTCTGGTTTTGCATTCTGTCATTATTTATAAGCAAAGACTAGTCAGAAAGAGAAAAGAGGACTATAATTGCTTATTCTTGTTTACAAAGTGACCAGTCAGGGATGCCCAGTCTACTTTTTGAAACTGTAGTTTGTAAAAATTGCTTTAATTATGTACATCTACTTAGGGTGAGTAATATAACAATGCTTATGATAGTTCACATTTTATAATTAAGTTATTACTTCAAATGTTAATTCTTTTTTCAGGTTTAGCCAATAGAAAAATGACCATTATTCCTCTGTTTTAAACTTTTTTGCTGTTGTTTGTGTTGTACCTTAAGGTGGAAGAGTTTCGGGATAGGAGGAGGGTGAAGAAACTATCAAAGCCACTTTGTTATTAAACATGCTGTGCTTAGTTGCCCAGTCATCTCTGACTCTTTGCATCCCCATGGACTGTAGCCCGTCAGGCTCCTCTGTCCATGGGGATTCTTCAGGCAAGAATACTGGAGTGGGTTGCCATGCCCTCTCCAGGGGACCTTCCCAACCCAGGGATCAAACCCAGGTCTCCCACATTGCAGGCGGATTCTTTACTGTGTGAGCCACCAAAGGATATTACATAATTAAGAATAAACAGTGGTGAAAATTATGACTAGTAATATTCATTCTAAACTGATATATTGTTTCAATCATTGTCTTTTTTTTTTATTGTGGTGAGAAATACACAACATAAAATTGACAATCTTAATCATTGGTAAGCATACAGTTCAGTAGCACTAAGTATATTCACATTGTTGTGAAAGTGTCATTCTAGTGAACTGGTTTTCAGCCACCTCTTTTGTAACCTGTTTACCCATAACACTATGCAAAACAAGACTCTTTAACTTTCTATGATCTGGATATACAAAGTGAAGAGTTTTTATACCAGCTATATAATACTGTTAAGTGTTTAGTTCATAAAACTGTTCCTTAAAAGGATGATAAAATAAGACAGCTTCATAGTAATGTTTCTTCAAATCAGAATTTTGAGAAAATATATCAACATATAGTTGTTAACAAGCTAGAGCTACCAATCACTGTGCAAATTAGTAAAATTAATTACTTCTGAAAATGTTGCTAGAGGGAATCCAGAATTTAATGAGCAAAGAGGAAGAAACTCATGCTAACTGGCACCATATAATACAAAGAGAAACTGCTTCATCAGATAAAAAGGGTGTGTTGGTAGGGTTAGGACACATTTAACCAATAAATGGCTTTCTCTCACATATCTTTATAAAGTTAAATTTTGTTATATATGAGGCATTTTATGTTACTATAGATATGGTATTATTTTTTAATGTAGTTTAACAGCAATTAAGGTACTTTAAATAATATAGAATCAAGAATTTTAGAACAAAGTGATTTTAGAAATCAGGTAATCTAGTCGTTGTCATGGTTTTTTTTAATTTGGTATGCATGTGCATAAGAACTTTTGCTCATATCTCCTTTTAATTCCTGTATTAAATATTGCTATTATTAAGTTTTAATTTTTTAGACAAAAGAGAATATGAATGCTCATATTTTCTATCTTAGCTGTTCACCTGTGCCCCCCTGAAGATCCCTGACTTAAAACACCCTTTGCTTGAGGTTCTTCAGCAATTAACTAGCAAAGCTGATACTGTGACCTAAGTCTCTCAGTTTGGTCCTATGTTTTCCCTTTTTTTTTCTTTCCTTTCTTTCTATACAAAGGGGTATTTCCTTCATGAAATACTTTACTTTGCAAAGAAACTTACTGGGTCTAGCATGTGATTGATATCTAGTAAATATTTGTTAAATGACTTTGCAGTAACACCATCAAGAACACAATTAATCCCCAAAACATTTAAGCTTCCACTTTTGTTCAAGCATTCCATGGTTCCTGATATTGGAAACTGCTGTTTTCTTGTCATCCATGAGCATGTGATTAGAATCAAAGAGACTAAAAATTAACTTATCCATGTTTGGGTTTTTCTTTTAATATGTATTTTTATTTATTTATTTGGCTGTGCAGCATGTTGAATTTTTGATCTTCGATTCAACATGCATGATCTTTTGGTGGGTCATGTGAACTCTTTAGCTGTGGTGCTTGGGATCTAATTCCCCGACCAGAGATGGAAAATCCCATGGACGGAGGAGCCTGGTAGGCTGCAGTCCATGGGGTCGCTAGGAGCAACCTAGGAGCAACTTCACTTTCACTTTTCACTTTCGTGCATTGGAGAAGGAAATGGCAAGTCACTCATGTATTCTTGCCTGGAGACTCCCAGGGACGGGGGAGCCTGGTGGGCTGCCGTCTATGAGGTCGCACAGAGTTGGACATGACTGAAAGGACTTAGCAGCAGCAGCAGAGATGGAACCCAAAACCCTTACAGTGGGAATGCAGAGTCTTAGCCACTGGACCACCAGGGAAGTCCCTACTTTATCCATGTTAACCCATTACTACCAACATGTGTGTAACACAGGTGTTTTTCTTCTATTAAATTGTTCTCTGGATGTCATCAGGGAGTAGGGAGTGATCAATACATCAGGAGATGATCTTTTTTTTCTTGCTGTCTCTGTCTAAACCTGGCTGGTGAAATGAGACCCAGAATCAGCAAAGGAGTAATCCAGGCTGGCCTATCCCACGGTGGCCATGATAAAAACCCAATGGGTAGAAAGAACCAAATGTTGGGTAGGAAAGAAGCAAACAGATCTTTTCCCAGTGAGACAGCATTTTCCTCTGCTGCTGCTACTGCTAAGTCACTTCAGTTGTGTCCGACTCTGTGTGATCCCATAGAAGGCAGCCCACCAGGCTCCCCGGTCCCTGGGATTCTCCAGGCAAGAACACTGGAGTGGGTTGCCATTTCCTTCTCCAGTGCATGAAAGTGAAAAGTGAAAGTGAAGTCGCTCAGTCGGGTCCAACTCTTAGTGACCCCATGGACCGCAGCCTACCAGGCTCCTCCATCCATGGGATTTTCCAGGCAAGAGTACTGGACTGGGGTGCCATTGCCTTCTCCGAGGAGATGATCTTTTGCCAGAGTAAATTAATCCCCAGTACAATGGCTGAAAAGACAAGATTCCATGGGACACAGGTATTCTTATCAGTTCAGTTCAGTTCAGTCGCTCAGTCGTGTCCGACTCTTTGCGACCCCACGAATCACAGCATGCCAGGCCTCCCTGTTCATCACCAACTCCTGGAGTTTACTCAAACTCATGTCCATCGAGTCAGTGATGCCATTCAGCCATCTCATCCTCTGTCGTCCCCTTCTCATCCTGCCCCCAATCCCTCCCAGCATCAGGGTCTTTTCCAATGAGTCAACTCTTCGCATGAGGTGGCCAAAGTATTGGAGTTTCAGCTTCAGCATCAGCGCTTCCAATGAACACCCAGGACTGATCTCCTTTAGGATGGACTGGTTGGATCTCCTTGCAGTCCAAGGGACTCTCAAGAGTCTTCTCCAACACCACAGTTCAAAAGCATCAATTTTTCGGCGCTCAGCTTTCTTCACAGTCCAACTCTCACATCCATACATGACCATTGGAAAAACCATAGCCTTGACTAGACTGACCTTTGTTGGCAAAGTAATGTCTATGATATTTAATATTTATTCTTATAGACAAACCCAAATCATCAGCATCCTTGGCTTTCTCCAGAAAATTTTAACTCAGATTCAGTTCTGGCTTTCTTACACAGCTCTAAGCCTAGCTAGCCAGCTTCCTAATTGGGAGCTTACCCTCCTTCTCTGTACCTCTTACTCTCTCTCAATCAGCTCAGCACCCAAACATTTAGGCACTAAATGTAAACTGCCATCTCCCCAAACCCAGGCCCTGTTTGGAATCTACTTATAGAGTCCAAGAGAAGTGAGTGTTGAATAAGTGGTATAATGGATATAACAGTCTCTTCTTTCTTTTCTCCCTGGATTTCCCACAACAAACAGGGATGTGGTCATGCTGTAACCGGCGGCAGCCCCACACTTCACCCCAAGTGAGGCTTTTTATTCTCTCCCCTCACTTCTCTCTACTTGTCTTCACTGAGGCCTGTCATATCTGGGGTCTGCTGTGTTCACTCACCAAACTGAGCCTGCTTATCACAGAAGAATTGCCTCACTTTCCGATCTGTCCTCCTAGGGAATAATTGTGAATGATCACCTACTCCACTCTTAAACTTATTTACTTCTTATTGATATCTCCTCCAGAGGTGAAACTGTTTTGCCTTCATCCTCGAGTTCTTCCTTGAAGTGAGAACTATTTTTTTTTTTGAGAACAATTTTTTTTAAGTAACATTTACTAAAGATTTTTATTCAAATTAACTGTTGTATTGAATACATTAACATTTAAATGTGCCTATATCCTTTCTTCTTAGGCCCACTTTCATGTTTGTCTTCTTCCCCTTCTCTGTCTGGTCCTTAAGGTCTAGTCTTATATAAGTGAAATTATCTATTTACTGTAATACTGTCTTATATTCTCCATTTATGAAATCTTATCTAAAAGTCTGAATATTAACTTTGAAAAATATGTACTTTTCTCAATTAAGATTGAATACTTGGAGAAGTGAAAACTTCCCTTTTAAAAAAGTCATAGGAATAATGTCAAGGGATTCCTAAAATATTTAAAAATATTAACAAATAATTATAACATCTTATGTTATATAAGTTTTGTTAGACCAAGATCACAGGAAAAAGCAGGACAAAAATTTTCTCTTTCAGAAGTGTGACTGCACATCTACATGTGTAGAAGCCCTGTTAAGCTAAATTGTCTGTTTCTTTCATTTGGTAAAGATTCTTGCTTTTTTTTCCTTGTCAAGCAGACTTTCAAGTTATTTTATTCTCAGACCTTGAACTAAATGTTGTTCTTTTGAGTAAAATGCACAGAAGGACTGCATCAGGGAGATGACAAATGTCCAATTCATTTAAATAGTATTAGTATGATTTAATTATCTTAGGTTTTGCTTTGCTTTCTGTTAAATAAAATAGATTAGATAACATGTTTAAATGCTAAATGACAATTTTATTGATTATCAGGAGACTTAATTGTATATGAGCCCTTATCTAAGCACAAATGAAAGTTGCACAGTTAGGAATTTCTCAGGTGGTTCAGTGGCTAAGACTCCATGCTCCCAATGCAGAGGGCCTGGGTTTGATCCTGCTCAGGGGACTAGAACCTGCATGCCTCAGCTAAGACCTGGAGCAGCCAAATAAATTAAAATAAATATTAAAAACTCAAAACATGGATAACATATTATCCATTTATTAAAGGTAGATAAATACTTACCTAAATTGTCATTGTAACAGAATAATAGCTGTAATTTGAAAGGTCATTCTTCGGTGAGCCTTACTTTATTTTTATGCTATCTAGTTCACATATATTTCTCATTGGGGTCACAAGGGTTGAAATTTAAAAAAAGATAGCCATAAGCTTTTTATCTCTTACTAGGCTTGGGTTAAGAAGGGGTTAAAAGGCTTTACTACACATGGTATCAATATGCCACAGGAAATTCTTACCCTGCTCCAGTGTCCTAAAATATTCCAATGTGGGAGAAAGACTTCATATATTAGAGTACTTGTATAAATGTTACCAATGATGCCCTAGAAATTGGAATGAGAGATAGAATAAGTTATGGTAGATGATTTAACATCAGGTGGGCCTAAAGGAATCTTCACTAGAGGGCTCAAAGACATGTTTTGTGCAATATCTGCACTATTAACAATTATATATATGGACCCCCTGCAAACTGGAATGATTGCAGATAATGGAAAAAGTCAAGCATAATACTCAATTTTTAATGGAAAAGGGAGGAACTGGAAGATCACACTCTGTTTAGTCTTCTTTGAAATACCATGGTGTTAATCTTTGAAAAACAACAACCAAAGCAAAAAAAAAAAAAAAAAACCTGTAATTTATAAGTCCACAGAGGGTGGCCAAGTATCCATTGTCTAGTATGAGTTTGCGAAAAGCAATCTTACTTATTTTACTTCTTAAATAAATGGCAAAAAGAAGTGTGTATAATAGTATGGCAAAGTGGTAAAGAATCCGCCTGCAATACAGGAGAGACAGGTTCAATCCCTGGGTTGGGAAGATCCCTTGGAGTAGGAAAGAGCAACCCACTCCACTCTTCTTGCCTGGGAAATCCCATGGACAGAGGGGCCTGGTGAGCAACAGTCCATGGGATTGCAAAGAGTTGGACATGACTGAGAGACCGAACATAGATGCATGCATGTTTAATTAGATATATGATCATTGCTGATCCTACAAAATATTGTGCTTTAGAGAAAATTCAGTTATCTGCTCCTAGCCTTGTTTAATATATTCAGATTACTCATAGAATTGTATATGCTATATATGCATAGTTTCAAGTTCTGATTAATTCATTTAACATTATATCATAAACTGCATACTACTCTTATGTGACCAAGTTACTAAGAAATCTGAACTTGGTGGGGATATAAACACAAAATATTGTATTTTTCCTCTAGCCACTGCTCCCACTGTACTATGTTGAATAAACACCCTTTCTCCACAGGAAGATTCCATAGTTTTCTGCTCTTTTAAGATACTCAAAGTCCAGCCTGGCCTAGTTTCTAAAATTTTGGTGTCCTAAAACCCCCTCCAATGGGGCCAGACTTGTAGCCAAGGGGACGTGAAATGAGGAAGGGAGTATAACTAATTTTTCAGTCCTTCTCCCTCACTGGTCCCCTAAAGACTGGGCTGGGTGTCTGGTTCCAGGATTTTTTTCCCTCTTTCTTTTGCAAGGCTCATTCCTCTGGTATCGAGGGCTAGAAGTAGGAATAGAGGAGGAATGAATCTTGCTCTTTGTCTTGGTCATCTATGCTTCTCCAACTGGCACTGACTACCCTCAGTGTTCTAAACTGCCTCACCCATAGCACACATCAATTCCTTCAGGGAGCAGAAGGGACGTCAGTATCGTACCAACACCCTCACAAGGAAACTCTGGCACCTTTCTGTGTTATTTATTGGATTTATTTACTTGTGTTTTCCATGACATCGTATGGAAAAACCTGAACGAACTTTTTGGCCACTCCAACTCAATACTTTGTTAGTAGTCTTCCCTTTTGGTGGAAGACTGCAAAAACAATTCAAGCCCCAATATCTTCCTGGTGTCTCCTGACCTACAGGAAATCCACACGTTATTTCTTGTATACAGTCAATGTCCCCAATGCATTGGACACACACAGTCCTATCGGCTATCATATCTTCACAAGATAATTAAATTTAAAATGTTAGCCAATGCCAATGCTCTTCATATAAGGTGGGGATAGGGTGGGGAGTGAGAATAATGTAAAGTATAGCTACTACTTAACCCTGCCTTCTGTAGGTGGCCATAAGGCCTAAGTTGATACTCATAACTTCATTTTTCAACCCTTCATTTCACATCCCTTTATCCCTCTAAGCATCTTGACCTTTCATTCTTTATCTACTTCAGGCCTAAATCTTGATCTTAGCCAAAAGGCCGAGAAGCGATCAGGCCTAAATCTTAATTCCCAAATGATCTTGGTCCACTATGGACTTATTTTTGGACTTATATTGGCTATCTTCACTGAGTTGCCTCAGTTGGATTTCAAACATCATCTATGTCCCATGTATAGCAGCAACTGAATTTCCCTTTGATGACTGGGATTAATCACCACATGACTATGGTGTCCCTTTTCTGCCTTTAATTCTATAGCTCCAGGAGCTAAAGAGAGCCAGGGGAACTTTCAGCTTCCAACTCCTCTGAACCCTGATGGAAGCATTCCTCCCTTAGATATAAGATTTTAAAAAGCATGAGCCCAACGTTGTTGGGAAGAAAAGCAAAAATTTCTTCAGTGGCTTACTTGGTGTGATAGTGAGAGGTCCATTTTTACTTCCTCTTTTATTTAGTATATGGGTTAGTACTACAGGAGATCCTTTTTTAATCTCCAATGTTCTGGTATTTTATAATCTGCCTTGGTATTGAACCTTTTTCTTTCATTGTTCTGGGTACACAGAGGACACTTTGAAACTCAAAACTCATCTTTTGAATTTGAGAAATTCTCATTTTTTTCTTTGCTAATTTCTTCCCCATAATTTAAAATCTCTATTTTCTCTGGAGATCCTACTAGCCAAAAATTAGTTCCCCTGGTTTAACCCTTTGTATTTAAATATTTTTTTTCTTCGATTCTTTGTGTATTGTCCTCCTTTCTGAGATTTTTACAACAGTTTAATTACAATCCTTTTACTAACATTTTTACCACTCACTAGCTGTATAACATTGGGAAAGCTGTTTAATATCTCAGTTGCTTCCTCATCTTTGAAATGGAGATATTAGCAGGAGATAACCATACTTCACAGTGTTGGTTTTTTTGTTTTTTTTGTTTTAGGATAGAGTCATAAAAAGTGCTTAGAATATTTTGACACACACGAAGTACTCAATAATAAATATTAGTTAACATTAGCTATTCATCAGTATCTTGTGAACTTGGTTAGTGTAAGTGATCTTTGCGCCGTTTAGAAGATAATTTCTAATCAGATCCTGACCTTGGCCTCTTTTGAGAAGACCAAACAGTTGGCCTTTGGCAGTCATGCCTCTCTATCTCATTATGTTCTTCAAGTGCAGCAATTTTCAAAGTCCTTCTCCAGTTTTGCCTAAATCTGTACCTGTAGTTTATTGTTGTTGTTCAGTTGCTAAGTCATGTCCGACTCTTTTGCGGCCCCATGGACTGTAACCCCCCACTCTCCTCTGTCCATGGGGTTTCCCAGGAGTGGGTTGCCATTTCCTTCTCTAGGGGATCTTCCCAACCCAGGGACTGAACCCAGGTCTCCTGCATTGCAGGTGGATTCTTTACTGCTGCACCACCAGGGAAGCCCTGTATCTGTGCTTACATGTGTATATTTTGTAATGTAAAATTACATGTAATGTGTTGTAGGAAACTCTTATTCTTAAAAAGGGAAATGATAGAGGGAAAATGATGATTCATGAGAATGGTCTGCTCCAGGAGTGTGCATTTATCCTTTTATCAAGCATCTTTATTTAATACTGCTATGTGTTTAACCTCTGCTAATTGCTAAGGACAGAGATTTTGTTTATATCATCTTCTTAATTACTTTGAGCATCTACTATGCTTGAGAATCTATATAAGTTCACAATCTATGACTATTTTTAAAGTATGGGTCATGAAATCAATTCAGTATGTTGAAACTTGAGTTAAAAAAAAAGAAATAGAATAGTATAGAATAGTAAATACCAGGGTACATTGCATGTAATAAAGTTCAATGTTGCTTCATGGAATTTTTATTTCAGTGTATCCTGGGGTTGTGATTTAAAAAACATATTTTTTTACTACTTAAGTCTGGGTCAATGAAGTTTGAAAGTCACCAATGGAAAAGCCGATAAACAAGGAGGTATTTGCAACACCATGTGATAAATATTATGGTGAAAAGGCAAGTTAAGGATTATATTCTGGAGGAGGGATTCTTGATCTGTATTTTAAAGGCTAGACAAATTGTAATAAATGTGGAGTAATATATTTCCAATAAATGAAATAGCATAAAAGCTCAAAAATCCTTCTGACTAAAGGAACAAGTATAATAGTAATATATAAGTAAGAGGAAGGGGCCAGGTCAGGGAGCTTCTACTCTTCATCTGAGGAGCTTGGATTTTATATTGACATCTCTAGAGAGCTACTAGAGGATGGGGAAATGACAAAATTTAGTATCTGTTTTGTATTGAACACTCGATAGCACTGTGAAGAATGGATTGGAGGATAGTGACAGGAGGCAGAAAGTGGAGAACTGGAGGCATGGAGAGCAATTAGGAGACATAATAAAGGCCATTTGAATCAACAGAAGAGATTTTAAAAAGACTGATGGAGATGGAAAACACAGGACTGGGCATCTATTTGGATGTGTGGAGTAAGGAAGAGTCTGATACCCAGCTTTCTGGCTTGAGCCACTAAGGCAGTGGTAATGGTCTTTTTCTAGAAGGTTGCCTGTCTCCACTTCATTTCATTGTTTTTCTGGGGTTTTATCTTGCCCCTTCATCTGGGACATAACCTTCTGCTTTTTCATCCTGATTAACTTTCTGTAATGTGGCTTTTGTTTAGGTTGCTGTGGGACTGTGGTTCTTGCTTCTTCTGTGTGCCCTCTGATGGAGGAGGCTAAGAGGCTTGTGGGCAGTGGGAAAAACTGGGTCTTCCTCTGGTGGGCAGGGCCTTGTTCAGTAAAGCTTTAATTCAATTATCTGCTGATGTTATGGTGTTTTAGTCACTAAGTTGTGTCTGACTCTTGCGACCCCATGGACTGTAGCATGCCGGGCTTCTCTGTCCATGGGATTTTCCAGGCAAGAATACTGGAGTGGGTTGCCATTTCCTTCTCCAGGGGATCTTCCCAACCCAGAGATTGAACACAGGTCTCCTGCATTGCAGGCAGATTCTTTACCAACTGAGCTAAGAAGGAAGCTATCTGCTGATGGGTGGGGTTATACTCCCTCCCTGGTAGTTGTTTTGGCCTGAGGCCACCTAGGGTCTGCAGGCTCTATGATGGCGTTAATGGAGACCTCCAAGAGGGTTGCCATCAAGAGGGACCTTTCCAGACTGCTGCTGCCAGTGCCACCATCCCTGTGGTGAGCGCCTGTCTATCCACCACCCCCTACCTCCCACAGGAGACCCTCCAACACTAGCAGGTAGTTTTGGTTCAGTCTCCTGTGGGGTCACTGCTCCTTTCCTCTGGGTCTTGGTGCATGCAAACTTTTGTTTGTTGCTTCCAAGACTGGAGTCTCTGTTTCCCCCAGTCCTATGGAAGTCCTGTAATCAAATCCCACTGACCTTCAAGATCAGATTCCCTGGGGATTCCCAGTCCTTTTGTCAGATCGCCAAACTGGGAAGCCCGACATGGGGTTCAGAATCTTCATAACAGTAGGAGAACTTCTTTGGTATTATTGTTCTCCAGTTTTTGGGTCACCTGCACAGCGGGTATGGGGTTTTAATTTATTGTGATTGCACCCCTCCTACTGTCTTGCTGTGGCTTTTTTTTTGTCTTTGAATGTGAGGTATGTTTTTTTGGTGGGTTCCAGTGTTCTCTTGTCGATGGTTGTTCAACCACTAGTTGCAATTTTGGTGCTCTCGCAGGAGGAGATGGACATACATCCTTCTACTCTGACATCTTGAACCAGAAGCAGTGATAATGGTCTATACTTAGGAAATATTGATAACAGGACTAATAGCTTGTGGTCTTGACCAGTTAAGAATAATCAATAAACACTTAAGTGGTACCTATATAGTTAATGTCAAGCATTGAGAAAAGTGTTAAGGCCAAGAAGGAAGGATAGGATAATAAGATACGTCCTGGAAGAAATAGGAATCATGAATTCAAAAAGTTGCAAATCATAATTTCCATGAAACCTTCAGAATATTACTCAGCTTGAACTGATTTTTTCTTTTTCTGAAATATATTGCATATTTACCACAGTTAAGTATATGCATTATTTTTTAATATTTATTTTATTATTTGGCTGCATATCTTCTCTGGTGGTTGAGTCAGTAAAGAGTCTGCCTACAATGAGGGAGACCTGGGTTCAGTCTCTGGGCTGGGAAGATCCCTTGGAGAAGGAAATGGCAACCCACTCCAGTATTCTTGCATGGAGAACTCTATTGTCAGAGGAGCCTGGTGAGCTACAGTCTGTGGGGTCACAAAGAGTAGGACACGACTGAGTGACCAACACTTTCACACTCTGACACTACCAGGTCTTGGTTGTGGCATGTGGAATCTTTAGTTGCAACATTCAAACTCTTAGTTGCAGCATGTTCCCTGACCAGGGGTTGAACCCAGGCCCCCTACATTGGGAGCACAGAGTCTTAGCCACTGGACCACCAGGTGAGTCCCTTGCATTGTTAGTTAATGATATTACCTGTGTTTTTTCTTCTTAATACATTATGAGATTTTTATCAGTTCAGTTCAGTTGTTCAGTCATGTCCGACTCTTTGCGACCCAATGGACTGCAGCATGCCAGGCCTCCCTGTCCATCACCAACTCCTGGAGTTTACTCAAACTCATGTCCATTGTGTCGGTGATGCCATCCAGCCATCTCATCCTCTGTTGTCCCCTTCTCCTCCTGCCCCCAATCCCTCCCAGCATCAGGGTCTTTTCCAATGAGTCAACTCTTTGCATGAGGTGGCCAAACTATTGGAGTTTCAGCTTCAGCATCAGTGCTTCCAATGAACACCCAGGACTGATCTCCTTTAGGATGGACTGGTTGGATCTCCTTGCAGTCCAAGGGACTCTCAAGAGTCTTCTCCAACACCATGGTTCAAAAGCATCAATTCTTTGGTGCTCAGCTTTCTTTATAGTCCAACTCTCACATCCATACACGATGACTGGAAAAACCGTAGTCTTGACTAGACGGTCCTTTGTTGGCAAAGTAATGTCTCTGCTTTTTTTAATATGCTGTCTAGGTTGGTCATCACTTTCCTCCCAAGGAGTACGTGTCTTAATTTCATGACTGCAATCACCATCTGCAGTGATTTTGCAGCCCAAAAAAGTAAAGTTTGCCACTCTTTCCACTGTTTCTTCATCTATTTGCCTTGAAGTGATGGGACCAGATGCCATGATCTTTGTTTTCTGAATGTTGAGCTTTAAGCCAACTTTTTTCACTCTCCTCCTTCACTTTCCTCAAGAGGCTCTTTAGTTCTTCTTCAGTTTCTGCCATGATGGTGAGATCTTTGTAGAGAGGAATAATTATGTTCCCTTTATATTTCCTGGCTTATTATGGATACTGTGTCTAGGAGATGGAGTAGAACTTCATGGCCATTTAGAATTCCATATGATGAAATGCTCTATCATCTTTTTATGGTTCTCTAGTATGTTTGAACAAAGTGGGATTTATCTCAGCTACTACTGAGCAGTTTCTCTGTGATCCGTGTCCCCTCTTTACCACCCAGTTATGCCTTGGGTTTCACTCACTTGGCTGCTCTTCCCTACCTAGAACTCTGAACCTACTGTCTTTGATGATACGATGTTACTGCTGCCACATGGATCTCAGTGAAGGAGTGATACGAGGAAGGCTAGATTCAGCATTACTGCACCTTAATTTTTCTTCCATGCCATCAACACAAAACTAGTTTACATAAAATGCTTTACTGAAAGTTTGGAGATGATTAAGGGAAGTATAACTGCTGACTGTCTTATTCCCCATCCTCATCCTGTATTGTCCGGCTAAGCCCATCCATTCATCCATCCAGGCTGAGGAAAGAGCAGGATGAGCAAACAATGACTGTTTTCTGGGGCTTCTTATCAAGCCATAAAAATAAGAGATAATACAGACAAGACCATGTAGATCTGTAACTCTGATTTTTTCCCATGCTGACCAGAGTCAATGAAGAAGCTGCAGGTTAGGGTTACCCAGAAACTTCCTCAAAAGTGCAGAATATATTGACTCTCTCTCTCTCTCTTTTTTTTTTTTTTTGTTTTTTTTGGTATTTTTGCTGCATCACAAAACCTGCAGGATGATTCCCTGACCAGGGATCAAACCTGACCCTCTGCAGTCAAAGTGCTAAATTCTAACCACTAGGCCATCAGGGAATTCCCTAATTAATCCTTTTCATACATAAATTTATTCTTATCCATTGTGACATCTTTTGAAGTACAGAGACCTTATACCACAGTGAAGACTTCTTATAAGTATTTCATTGTCACGTTTTTATTATATTGTCATTACTTTGAAGTAAACTGAAATGTTAGTCACTCAGTCGTGTCCAACTCTTTGAGACCCAATGGACGATAGCCTGTCAGGCTCCTCTGTCCATGGAATTCTCCAGGCAAGAATGTTGGAGTCGATTGCCATTCCCTTATTCAGTGAATCGTCCCAATCCAGAGATTGAACACTGGCCTGTTTGCATTGCAGGCAGATTATTTACCATCTGAGCCACCAGGGAAGTCATTATCTTAAGGTGGTATATATCCTATGGTCAGGGCCACTGGGAATGGAGAATGCAGAATACTACTTTGAGACCTTTTAACAGTTCTTAGTCAAGTTCCTTCTGTGTTCTCAGCTTCTGACCTCTTCCAATCAAAAGAAAGCCAGTCATTCCACAATTCTGCCCACTTTTCCTCCTTGATTTGTGTCTTTCCACAAGGTCTAACTCTGCTCTAGGTCTAGCTCATTCATGATGTTTCTCCATAACTTTCTAACTTAAACTTTCAGATTATGTTTCTGGTCCCTACAATTTTATGCTGATCAATATTACATTATTCCTTTATAGTGATTCTTCAGAAGGAGTTTCTTCTTGGGCATACCCTAGTTCCTAGTTTCCTTCTCTTGAGAATTGTGGCCCTCTCTTCCTTTAATGAGTCCTTTCTTTAGTTCTCATGCTACAAATCTGCCCTTGGCTTTTGTGGAAACTCTCTACTCTCTGGGGTTGGTTTCAAACTAGGATGAGTTCTCCTTTCCCCAAACGGCAATCCAAGGACACAATGACCCATTGCAGGATATTTCCTATCAAAGTCTTGAGTTTCTTAGCCTAGATTTACACTCTAGGGGCATTTCAGCAGGGGAGTCCCAGGGCAGACTTCAGTCTCCAAGTCTGGTACTTTCCAAGGTTTCTGTCAATATGGTATGCAAATATACCTCGACATTCTTCCTCTAGTTTCCCTGTGGGTAACTTTTAGGCCAAACAGACACGTGGACACAAACACACAACTCCCAAGGACAAATAATTACTGTCTAAATCCATGATAAGGAAAATTTTTTTTTTCTCAGTGCAATATATCTTTCACAGATTTTGCTGCCCATACTAGAGATATACTATTTGTCAAGCAGCTTCAGTTTCTTTTCCCTACTCCAGCAATGGACAGAGGCATGTCAGTGTTTAACTAACAAGTTCCATTACAATTTCTAGCCAAATAACAGAATTACATAACTGGGTAACATTTTCAGCTTCAAAAGACCCGGCACAATTTCCTCCAGCATTTGATTATGAAAAATTTCAAAAGTATACAAAAGTTGAGAGACGTTTTGCAGTGAATTCCCAAATACCAACCCCCACCCCAGGGTGCCTCAGTTTCCTCAATAACAACTGAATTTTTATAGTATCTGAAAACTGAGGTGGTGGGGGGCGTTCCTGATGGCTAAGACAGTAAAGAATCCATCTGCAGTTCAGGAAACCTGGGTTTGATCCCTGGGTCAGGAAGATCTCCCAAAGAAGAGAATGGCTACCCACTCCACTACTCTTGCCTGAAGAATTCCATGGACAGAGGAGCCTGGTGGGCTACATACAGTCCATGGAGTTGCAAAGAGACGACACTAACACATACCCCAGTTGGGCATCACATTATCTATGTATCTACCCATTCATTCTTGTGTTTCTTTTATGGATTTCAAAGTAAATTTAATATACCAGTAGTCTTCTTACATACTTCATGTCATCACTTAGAGTTCAGTATTTATTTACAGATTTTTTTTTTTTTTGACCTGGACTGCCGGGGAAGTCCCCAGGTTTTTTTGTTTTTTTTTTTTTTTCCTTTTGAGGAAAAATTTACACACTATGAAATTTATAAACTTTATGTGTACATTCCTTAAATTTTGGAAAATACATACATGTGTGACCTAAACCCCTAGCATGACATAGACTATTACTATTGCTCCAGATTCCCTCATACCTCTTTCCAGTCAATTCCTCTCCCTAAACAACCATGATTCTGATTTTTTCTAGCATAGGTTAGTTTTGTTTGTTCTAATAGTTGTGAATACTCTTGACCAAGTCAAATCTTCTTAAGAAGACTTGGTCAAGAGTGTTGACCGTATTTTCATTTCTCTTGAGTAAATCCTGAAAACTAGAATTGCTGAGTCATAGTGTACTGTCTGTTTAGTTTTATAAGAACCTGCTTGATCCTTTCCCAAAGTAATTATACCATTTACACTTCCACTACAGTGCACGAGAGCTCTGGTTGCACCATATCCTTGCCAGAATCTGGTGTGTTCAGTCTTTTTAATTTTAGCCATCCTAGTGGGTGTGTAGTGCTATCTTTTTACTGTGACTTAATTTGCATTCCCTGATGATTAATGATATACAGTTTTTCATGTGCATATTGGCTACTAGTATATCATCTTTTGTGAAATGTTCACCTCTTTTGCCCATTTTCAAACTAGGCTGTTTATTTATCACTGAGTTCTATGAATTCTTTATATCCTGGATGTCAGTCCTTTGCTGTATATATATTTGCTAATTTTTCTCCCAGATGTGACTTGCCTATTTCTTTCCTTTTTTGTTTTTTTTTTTTCCTATTAATTTCTTTTTTTCCTCCTATGCTACTTTATTTTATATGTAAAAAAGTTTTTTTGACATGTATATACACCTATATTTATTTATTTATTTATTTTTGGCTGCGCTGGGTCTTCATTGCTGCTCTTGGACTTTCTCTAGTTGTAGAAAATGGGGGCCACTCTCTAGCCGTGGTACACAGGCTTCTCATTATGGTGGCTTCTCTTGTTGCAGAGTATAGGCCCTAGGCTTCAGTAGCTGCAACTTGCTGGCTCTTGGGTGAGTGGACTTCAGTAGTTGCAGCATAGGGGCTCATTAGTTGTGGCTCATGGGCTCTAGAGCTCAGACTCAGAAGTTGTAGAACATGGTCTTAGTTGCTTCACGACATGTAGAATCTTCCCGGACCAGGGATTGAACCCATGTCCCCTGCATTGGCAAGCAGATTCTTATCCACTGTGCCACCAGAGAAGTAATCCTATTAACTTTCTTAATGCTGTCTTTTGACAAGTAGACATTTTTGAGTTTAGTGAAATCTAATTTAGCAGTTTATTAATTTACGGTTATTGATTTTTCTGTTCTGACTAAAAAAACTTTACCTACCTCTGAGTCATGAAGATATTCTTTAATGTTTTCCACTAAAAGCTTTATGGTTTTAGCTTTTGCATTTAGGTCTATGATTCATCTCAAATTTATTTTAGTATATATTTAGAGGTAGAGATTGAAGTTTCTTTATTTTTCCACATAGATATGTATCTAGTCAAGTGTCATTTGTTGAAAAGTTTCCTTGCCCCCACTGGATTGCATTAGTATAATACTTTTGTTAGAAATCAAATGACTTTATAATTTTGTAACTATTTCTGGGCTCTCTATTCAGTTCCATTGATCTATTTATCAATCCTTTTGCCAGCCAGTACCATACTGAATTGATTTCTTTAGCTTTGTACTAGATATTGAAGCCAGGAAGTATAAATCCTTCAACTTTGTTCTTTTTCAAGTTTACTTTGGATATTCTGAGGCCTTTGCTTTTCTCTCAGCAGTTTTTAAAGTTCAATTTTTTTCCTTTACTTTGGATCAGATCCAAAGCTTCCCTCCTTACTGACCTCTAAGTAGGAGGGAGGCAAAAACCAGATCCAAGTAAATCTCCGGGGGTGGGGTTAGGGGTGGTTGGTTGAGGGACTAGGCAGGATGTTTGTTCTCCTAGTTATATACTTTTGATTGGAATGGGAATTTGTGACAAACCACAGAGTTTTAACTGCATTATTACCTAAAGCTGCCTTGACCTTTGGTATATGCAAAAGTTTTGGTATCATTCTTTCAGCTGTATTCATTGAAAAAATTAATGATAGTAATTGCTGCAGTAAAACATTCTCCACACTTTCAGAATCATGCTATCTGTTTTTTTTCATATTTTCTGTAGCTGCAAGAGCTAGTTTAGTGCCAACACAAGGCACTTAATAAATTTTGTTAACTAAAATTTGGGTTATTACAAATCATAATATCAGAGTGTTAAAAGAAGCATTAAAGCTCATCTAGTTCAATCCTCCATCTGATCATAAGGTTTCCCACTAAATACCAGCTTGTACTGACTTATATAGTAATAGAGTACTCACAGCCTTAAGCATCTACAACAGTTCATTCCATGAATTCCTTCCAAAATCCACTGGGAAAAACAAAACAAAACAAAAACCTGACTGTTACTGCTTCCATAAGGGCAAAAAGAAGACTGTGGTCCCAAACTAAGATCACTGTTATTCCCACTGCATAATTTATAGGACTTAGAGTCAGACTGTGAGGAAGAGCAGCTTAGGCAGATGCAATTGTAAGAGTACATCCATTTCATCTGATTCTGATATGCCACTCTTCCCTCTCCACGAAAATGAGAATTTATTTCAATTAGAGCAAATGTTTCTACAGGTAACATAATACTTGTACAGTATAGAGAGGTCCTAAAATGTGTCATTTATCTAGTGTCTATCTATGAGTGGCATAGGTTGAAATAGTCATTTCTGATTTATTGATTTCCAGGTCAGCCTTCCAGTTGGAACATAATTTGCTCACACTTGGGACACTTAACCCTTTACACTTCTCCCCTGTCTACCCTCTGCCATTTCCCCATAAAGACTCTTAGCAAGGAAAAAATTAAAAGCACAACTTATAAAATTTGTAAGTTTTGGAATATTTCAATAAAATATAAAGAACTACCTTGTAATTTTAGGTATAGGCCAAAATCAATATACACTTAAAATTTCCAGTTGTTCAAATTCCTTTGTGTCTGTGTCATTTATTTCATTATGCTATTTATTTTCTAAAAAGATTTATTCACTTATTTTTTGGTTGTGGTGGGTCTTCATTGCTCTCCTCAGACTTTCTTCTAGTTGCTGTGAGTTGGGCATACTCCGTTGCGATGCATGGGGTTCTTGTTGCGGTGGGCTTCTCCCTTGTGGAGCACAAGCTATAGGTGAACGGGCTTCAGTAGTTGTAGCTCATGGGCTCAGCAGTTGTGGTTCACGGGCTCTAGAGCACGTGCTCAGTAACTGTCACACACATGCTCAGTTGCTCTGCAGCATGTGGGAATGTCTCAGACCAGGGATCGAACTATGTCCTTTGCGGGATTCTTAATCACTGGACCACCAGGAAAGCCCCTATTCTAAATATTCTAAGTGAGCATCTTGATGTGGGAGAGGGATACAATCCAGCTTCTTCCTCATCATAGTGTCATAGTGATGACATAAGTACCTTTAGTCTAGGAGGAGACCCACTCCTGGTTTAATTAGTCACTGACATCCTAATGCTCTACTAGCGTTTGTAGATTTACTTCTTGAACGATGACATTCATCATACCTGTGTGGGATATGGAAACAGGAACAAAATGTATTCCTGTCAGTAGGGCTTCCCAGGTGGCGCTAGTGGTAAAGAATCCGCCTGCCAATGCAGGAAACGTGGGTTGGATCCCTGGGTCCGGAAGATCCCCTGAAGTAGGAAATGGCAACCCACTTCAGTATTCTTGCCTGAAGAATCCTATGGATAGAAGAGCCTGGCAGGCTACAGTCCATGGGGTCACAAAGAGTCAGACACAGCTGAGCACACACACACTGATGGCCCATGCAGGATCTCTCACCTCTCAAAATAATGAGAGGAAGCTAGAAAATAAACCCAAAGAATACGTTATTAAAGATAAAAGGAGGGCCAAAAGTTGAGGCAAAACAGGCTCATTGGAAATTGTCTCCTGTTTTAATAATTACATTTTGGTTTATTAGGGCACTAGGCATTAGCATAATTCTAACTTTCACCCACAAAGTTAATACAGTGTAAGCTGCCTGGAAGTTGGAGACATATTTCTGCGGATTGGTCTAGTAAACCCATACTTTGCTTTTGCATCTGGGGGTAATATTTTTTGAGCAAGGACTTCACAGGCAGATTTAAATTTCCAGCTCAGTCAAGCTACATATTAAATATTTTGTGAAACCAACACTAAAAAGTGACTATTGATGACAATACTTTTGCAGCTAGTCTCTTAGCCTTTAACTTCCAATTTTGCTTTCTGCAATGTTATTCTTTTCGACTCAATCTTCATGTTTTCAACTTATAGTTGTTGTGCCACAGTTTTAAAATTGCTTCTTGTTTATAAATATCACTTTGCAATCTAAAGAAAGAGTTATAAATTACTATATTGGGATTTTTATTTTTAAACATTGTAAAAAGTTTTGAATTATTTCTACCTCCTTTTCCCAAATATACTGTGAATCTTATTTGACAGGTTTGTCTTTTGCTATCCCATTAACTCATAAGTTTTCCCTCAACCCTGATCATCTACAATTGAGGAAAAAATAAGTTTTAATATCTAATAATACTGTTAGCCAATCAACATAATAGAAGGACAGCTTGCAAAATTTTTGAGGGCGGAGGCTCCAATTCACTTGCTTTTGTATTCCTTTCAATACTTAGTTCATCCCATGGTACCTACTTTTAATATCTTTATTCACTTTATTGTTTGTTGTATTTGGATAGATGAAAAATCCAGCAAAATTCACCTTTATTTAGGGTAGCTGAGTTTTTCTAACTTCTCATTATTTAGGGTAGCTGGCAGCCTTAGTTTTAAGTTGTTAATATCATCTCCATTGTGACTAGATTGGCACCAGTGAAACTCTTAAAACTTGCTTAAAAATCATCTATCTTTTATCCAGGAAAATTATTATGGCCTGGTGTTTATTCCTATGAATTATTGTGGGGAGTTCTGTCTAAATGTAGTGTTGTCTTCCTTTCTCCAAGTGTCCAGTTTGACCCTAAATTTCACTCCAACAGTATGGATTTGGCAAACAACAATATGTTCCGTTAGCAAATAATCCCTTCATTTAAATAAATGCCTTCCTTTCCCTTAAGTACTTTTATTCGAACTGAGGGACTTTGGGCTACAAACAGACATCCTTCCCTTGAAAAGTAACATACAATAAACATCTTGAGATTCCTACTTAGAGAAACTTCATACAATAAGAAAGCAGAGTGTCAGGGACATAAGGTGCTAGTAAAACAAATTATGAATTTGTAAATCTTGATCCACAGGGTCACAAAGAGTAGGACACGACTGAAGTGACTTAGTACGTATATCCAATTACATTGTTAAAAGAAGTTTGAACAGACTGAAGAAAGAGATGTGATGGTGGCAGACAGTTAAATCTACTGCAGAAGAAAAGCTCACTTTAGGAGTACTTCTAATACATTGTTCCTTATCCACAATTTCCATCTGCCGCTGCACTTTCCTCATTTCTTTGGATGTGTGTGCCGGGTGCTCAGTCATGTCTGACTCTTTGCAGCCTGATGGACTGTAGGCTTCCAGGCTTCTCTGTCCATGGAATTTTCCAGGCAAGAAAACTTTCCTGGAGAGGGGTTGCCATTTCCTCCTTCAGGATCTTCCTGACCCAGCAATCAAACCTACCGTCTCCTGCTTTGGCAGGCAGATTCTTCACCACTAGTGCCCCCTGGAAAGCCCATTAACTTGGATACTTAACAGAAATAAAACCATTAGTGAGACTTTAGAAAAGGGAAACCTCTTGTTAGATTCAACACTGGACATGAAAGAGGGTGGAGGAGGGATTATTGCACTAAATGAGATAAGCTAAAGCTTGGAGTGTTGGACTTTTTTTTTTTTTTAAATAGGGAGCATGCTTTTTGGGGCTATTCTGGTGCCTCAGATGGTAAAGAATCTGCCTGCAGTGCAGTAGACCTGGGTTCGATCCCTGGGTTGGGAGGTTCCCTACCCAATGGGAATGACTACCTACTCCCATATTCTTGTCTGGAGAACTCTATGAACAGAGGAGCCTGGTGGGCTACAGTCCATGGCGTTGCAAAGAGTTGGACAAGACTGAGCGACTAACACTTCACTTTCATGCTTCCTTTAAAGACACAAACAAACAAAATACACAGAGCTGGGATTGCAGGATGCACTGACCATCTCTAAGCTAGGCGTAGGGACTATATATTAATCTTTGTATTCTTTATACACAGGATTGTATCTGGCATACAATAGATGCCCAGCAAACAGTTGTTGAGTGACTCGATATTCGGCTCAATATAGTGGTAATGGCAAGACTCAGTTTGAGAGACATTATTTTGGTTCAAAGTAGAGCTACTTATTTTTGGATGGGGCTGGGAATGTTTTTGTAGAGGGAAGTTGGGCCAGGATTCAGTGCCAGCCCTGGCAGATGGATTTTTTTCCCCCTAAACATTTGTGTTCCACCTCAACCGGAAAGGGATCTGGGTGACTAGGAAAGTGGAGTCTACTAATAAAGCTTTATAACAGTACAGGAGACACTCTATTAAGTGTATTCATCCCATGCCAATTTAAGGGCATATTTCTCAAGTTACGTTTACCTAGGTTTGCCCCTGAATGAATGAGTCCCAGGCTGTTTTACTGTCAGTATTTCCCTCTCGTCAACGATTCAATTATTATCGTTGTTATTATTATTATTGAGACACGTTCTTTGATCCTTCGAAATCCTGCTCAATCTAGGCCTCAAGTGTTCCTGTAAGTCTCAAGGGAAAACGACTTTGGCTGAAGTCGGCGCGCAAAGCCACACCCTGCAAGAGGCCTTAAGAGACCTGGGGCTTTCCTGGCAGCTACCCAGCTGCTGGCAACCACGCGGCGCGTCGGAATCCCACAGTTTGGCACCGAGGTCGTCCCGTGGGAGGCCGGCCCGCCTCCTCGCGCCGCGGACCAGCCGCTTCTGGCCGGGACGCGGCCCTTCACGCCGCCCCGCCCGCCCCGGGCTCATTTGCATAGGGACGCGCGCGGCGCCGGCGAGCGGGAGGGCGGGCGCGGCCGGGGAGGCGGCGCGCGCGCGCCCTGACAGCTCGGCCCTGCTCGCTCACTCGCTCGTCCCCGGCTTCCGAGCACAGCATGGCGGTCAAGGTGACTCTAACTCTCTGCTGCTGCCTTTATTTCATAAGAGGCATTCCGGGGACCCTGCCTGCAGCCCCTCACGTCTTCCCATTGACTTTTTTGCCTGATTGTTAGAGGCGTGTCCTGGGGCTCCAGGAAGAACTGTGCGGGGCTTGGACCGGAGGGAGAGGATGCCCGGCGGGGGGAGGGGAAGGAGGCGGGATTGTGAGTTGGAGGGGCTTGTAAGGACCACTGGTCGGTGAAGGAGGAGGAGTATCCTGCCCTGGTACATGGGGTTGTGAGCCAGCAGTTGGAGGGCATGAGAAAGGGAGTGGGAGGAAGTGGCATGGATAGCCGGGGATACCCAAGGCATCCGTGTATTGTGGTGGGGGAGGGGGTGAGTGAGTATTTGGGGGCCTCTGGAGCCAGGGGCAGCGGTTGGCATTTGAGCTGCAGGTGGCAGGATGTCTAAAGTATTTAGAAACGTTGTAGCCGCTTTCATTATTTTAGGTTGGGTGGAGAAAGAAAGAGGCGTAGAGATAATTATATTCTGCATTGCTTTCCACGGGAAGAAAGGCCAGTAGGCCATGCGATTAATTTGGGTGTTTCAACTTTGCTGTTGTTTCTACTCTTGCTGGAGTCTTGGTTTGAAGGTGGGTGGATGCTCACTGTGTCGCTAGTGGATGTGGAATAAAGTAAGGGCTTGATTCTCATGGCCTTTCCTTTCCAGCCCAGGGGAAATCTATCTGATAAATTTTGCTGTTTCTTAGGCTCTTCACACCTGTCTTTCCACCTTGTGATCACACAGCTCCAATTTGACAGTTGTTATCAGTATTAGTGCTTTTAATTTGTTTTCAACTAAATGCACTTGTAAAAGATAAGAGCATTGATTGTTAGCATCTGTGAACTCTAATCTGCAGAGATTATGTGATCTCTAGTGAAGCATTAACTGGCTTTTTTTTTTTTTCCTTTACAGACAACCAAGCGAGGTGATCCTCAGGAGTTAAGAAACATATTCCTACAGGTAATGGCTTATGTGTTGTGCTTCTTCTTGGTAGGGCGGGGGTGAGGGGGAAGGTGTAAGTCTAGTACTTTTCAGGCCTTAGCTTTCAGGAATGTTTTATCAGTATTTTCATGTATTCTTCAGAACATGAGAATAAATAATATAGATTATAACTTATTAAGATTTGATAAAAAGATTTCCCTCAAATGATTATTTTTTTAAATGACTTAAGACATAAAAGAAAAATTTCAGTTTCCCTTAAGCATTGTGACCAAAATAAAATTTCAAAACATATTGACACACTTGTGTAATTGATAGGTATGATTCAAATTCTTTGTTCTTTGAAAATTATGTTTATAAAGTTTTCCTGCTTCTAAGCAACTCTCTGTGCAATTTGTTACAAAGATAAGAATATTATAGTTATTCTTAATTTGTGTGTGTCTTTTCTTCCTCTGTTTATTTTTATTATATCCATGGGCTTCCGGGGGTTGTGTTACAGAATGTTACTATCTGTGATTCTTGCAAGAATCCACCCTCACTTCTGCTGAGTTTTTATGATCAGTGACTTGGCTGTAGACTTTTAAAAAATTGGCTTAGTTTTTTGTTTTGCTTTCATTTCTTAATTTCAGAAGTTCTGCATGCAAGAAATTGTGCTTAAGTACATATAAAGGGAGACAAGCTTAGGTGTCCTACCAAATACTGTGTTTTTCTCTGAATTCTTTTGGGAATGTTTGAGAACGGGTATATTCTGGACCGGTTCTTGTATAGAAACTTTGACCTTGGGCAGGTCCCTGCTGGGTGTTAGTTTCCTCTGTAAAATGAGAGGTGATCTTCCAAGGTTCCTTCCAGCTCCAAAAGTCTATGATTCTATATTAGGAACAGATTCTAACATGCACATCAGCCTGGTGCAGATGACATTTTTATCTGAGAAATGTGATTGCTTAAGCTATTGTTGGGGAGGAGGCTGCATAGATGACCAGTTAGTGAAAATGAGAATCTTAAATTTTATAAACTCTGGTAAAGGGAAGCATCATTTCCAGAACAAAAGTAATTGTAATAGAGATGCTCTGTTTGTGGTTTGAAACCTTGATTTCTCACAAGAGTTCTTAAAAATAACCAAAAATATGTCAGTGTTAACCACGCCACGTACTCAGTTGTTTCATGAGGAATTCATGTGATATAGTTAATTTTGTTTTCTAAATGAAGTAGGCATAGGAAAAATCAGTGAAAATGCCTCATGAACTAATGAACAGAGCATTGACCAGGTGTTGGCGACACTTGGGTTCAATCGCCAGTCCTGCCCCTATCTTGTGGTTTTACCTGTGAGCTAATTATCTGACCTTCCTGGGCTTCATCTTCTCATGTAGTTCTCAATGGGCTATAAGGTAATGGGAATTGAAGTCCTTTCAGCTTTAAAAATCTTGTGGAAAAAAATCTGTGATTCTGTATGGATTTGATTTTGGAGAGGAGAGGGCTGGGACTGTGCCTCACTTTTTGAAAACTTTCAAATTTTGTCTTTTTACACATTATTTTGATGATGCCCTTACTTTTTATACTGAAAATTTGTGGAATTCATTAACTACATGTTTAGCAGTAACAGTAAAGCATTGACCCAAGAGTTATTGATAAGAGTCAGAACATAGATACTACCTTCTGGTAACTGAAACAGCTTGATATAGAATATAGTTAGTTGAATCAGTTTGAGGGCTATTAGCAAGTAACATAGATTTTGAATTTATATCTTAAATACTTCAAACTATAGTTACTTGAAGCTATAGGGCATTATTTAGAAACAGTTTTGTTTTAGATGCATTTGGTTTTTTAATATTTTAGAAACAATAGCAGGCAAAAATACATACTACTATGCATTTCTTTAGCAACTTAACATATTTATCAAAATATTCACTGGGAATTATTTACTGTGTGTCATGTATGTACTTGTATTTAGTTTAGTAGTAGACACTAACATGTTGAATAATTAAAGGGGAGAATTGAGCCAAGACTTGAATGGACAGGTAAACGTGACTAGTCCCTCTTTGAGACCTGTCCCATGTCCCACAACTTGTGGTTGAGGGAGTCAAGAACAATGAAGGTAAATATATAGCCTCTGGTACAATAGTCAAATTGGTTTGTCTAGATCCTTGTGGTCATGTAATAATAATGACAATGGCTATCATTTATTGATCATTCTGAAGTATGCTGGGCATTGGCCTAGTCTTTTAGGGTATTAATTTTTTTCTTTTTAAACTGACGTATAGTTAATTTACAGTATTTCAGGTAAGGATATTTTATTAATTTTCATAACAACCTTCCTGCATGCTTAGTCCCTCAGTCATGTCTGACTCTTTGTGACCCCATGGACTGTAGCCCACCAGGCTCCCTTGTCCATTGGATTCTCCAGTCAAGAATACTGGAGTGGGTTGCCATTTCCTTCTCCAGGGGATCTTTCTAATCCAGGGGTTGAACCTGGGTCTCCTGCATTTCAGGCAGATTCTTTAACAACCTTAGGAGATAGCATTATTGTCCCTGTTAAATCATGCTCAGTTGCTAAGTTATGTCTGACTTTATGACCCCATTGACTGTAGCCCACCAGGCTCCTCTGTCCATGAGATTTTTCTTGGCAAGAATACTGGAGTGGGTTGCCATTTCCTTCTGCAGGGGATTTTCCCAACCCAGGGATCAAACCTGTATCTCTTGATTCTGGATTCTGTCTGCATTGGCAGACAGATTCTTTACCACTGAGCCACCTGGGAAACCCCTCCTGTTAAATAGATGAAGTTAAATGAGTTGGTTATTGTCACTTAGCTCATAAATGGTAGAGACTGGATTCTAGTCAAACTCTAGAATCCGTATTCTTAACCCTTACGTGATACCACTTGTGGGTTCTTGAATGACTTTTGAAAGCTAGAGACATGTAAAAGTCTAACTGCAGCTGTGTTTCTTAAGAAATTAAAGAAAAAAACCTGGTTACTTAGGTGATGAAATAAAATACCTTTCCACTGTGACTATCTAGAACATTTGGCTAAGGACTTTGGATTTGAAACAGTAGGAAGGCACTCTGGGTTTCTCACTGGGCAAGTTGAAGTGGGTAAATTCTGGCAGCTCTTTGTGTATGTTGGATAAAGTGTGGAGAGGTTGAAAGTAGGTAGAGAGATCTGTTAAGAGGCCATTGAAATAATTCATGTGGGAGATAATGACCTGGAGTGGCTGATGGCTGGGGAAATGGAATGGAAGGTCGATACCAGGGACTTTGGAAGGGATGAAATCAATTGAATGTGGTATTAAATATGAAAGTAAAGGAAAGAGTAGTGAATCTAGCATTTTTATGATAGATGTTAATTTATAAGGCATCTATTTTAGGAGTTGGGTGAGAGGATTGTTAAACTTTGGTTCCTAAATAAATGTATCCCAATAAACTGAAGTCAGATACAAGTTTTGTATAGGTGGTTGATGAAATGTTGGATTAGGAGGATTAATTACAAAATAAACAAGACAGGGAATAAAGGACTGATTTATAAGTGATATTGTCAATTGAAATGGAAGGAGGAGGAGTGGAAGTGAAGGAGGGAGAATGGCCTCATGGGAGTTTAGAGTGTCACAGAAAAGGGTCCAGTCAAAGAGTAAAATCTAGATTATTCTGTTATTAATATAATTTTGTTTTGGTAGGATTTGAGGGGTCACTTGAATTCAGGGTCATTTGAGCTACTTAAAGACTACAGAGAAGATATAATTTTGAATTTTAGAATGCAATTGAAAAATTCTGAAAAATTTAGATCTGTGGCATTGACTGTCTAAATTCACAACTAGCTGGTGTGGCTCACAGTCATTTGTTTTGTAAACAGCAAAATATTCCTGTTTGAGAGTGATGTTATACCTATTCATGACACTTCATTTTATGTGCAAGTCCATTTATGTGCAAGTTGATAAGAGTAAGTAAGCATTTTGATTCTGAGTATAGAGAAATAGGTTTTTTTTATGTTCATCATTGCTCAAATTTTGATGAGCCGTGTTTTCTATTAGTTAAAAAAAAAAAGAACAATAGTATTCACTAGGATTCTTTTTCCTGCCCCCCCCCCCCCCGCCAAGTACATAAAATTGGAGCACAACAAATGAATTCTTATGTGTTAGACTGCTGTAATTTTACAACCAGCTGTCAAACTAATATTTTACTGTTAGTACCCTTGAAACTGTCAATCCTGGATTTGTGTCTTCTACCTCTCTCAGCCACACACTATCATTGACCCAAATCTGCTACATAGTAGCAAAAGGAGACAGTGGAAGCAGTGAAGAGGAAGGTGAGGTAAGGACAACAGGAATGTCATAGGCTGTTTGTTATAAACCTGGCAAATTTAAAAATGAAGAGTTAATCTGGTTTGGTCTGTGTTTTGTGGCAAAGTAGGTTTATCAAAAAGCTGTTTTAAGGGACTTCCCTGGTGGTCCTGTGATTAGGACTTGGCTCTTTCACTGCTGTGGCCCTGTGTTCGTTCCCTGGTTGGGGGAATTAAGATCCTGCAGGCCATACAGTGCTGCCCAAAAACGAAAAACTGTTTTAAGTGAATGATTTTTGAAGATCTCTTTTTTTTGTTTTTAAGTTGATAGATTTTTTTTTGTTCATTTACCAATGTATCCTATGATAAAAGCAATACATGTTGAGACTGTAGCATAACGTATGCTAGGCCCAAAATGTGTGGCAATGTAGAAATCAAATACTATTTTTATCCTTTTTTCTCATCACCAGTGTAACTAGAAGATCGTATCCCATATCAAATTATGAAAATCCATTTTTTCTGTCTTGTTTATTTTACATTAGAAAGTAAAGAGGATGCTGCTGCTAATGTAAACAGTGATTCTTCTGTAGAGTTTTTATGATAACAAATTTTTAATTGAAAGAAAGGTCCTTTATTCAATAAATATTTTTTTTACATATTATGTATTTATTTACTTTTGGCAATAGCCTGCAGCTGAAAAGGGAATTAGCTTTTAGCAGGAGACTCTTCTATTTTGTTGAAATATGAGTTAGGGCTATGTTTTCCAAAGTGTAGAAAGTGTATCACAATATTACAGTTATAATAAGAGAATCAGGTATTGAAAGATGACAACATCTACTGAGGCCAAATGTGGAGAAAAAAGGTGCTCTCATAGTGCATTTGTGGAAACAAAGACTCTTTGCAAAGCACTTGGCAATGGTTTAAAATAAAGATACCATTTAAAGAAGCAATCCTATTTTGGGGATGTTTATCCCAGAGAAATAAAAATACTCATAAGAATATACACCTACAAGATTGTTAGTTGCAGCGCTCAGTTGTTCCTCAAAACAAAAACAAAAAAGTTGGGGGGCACAAAATAAATGCTATCAAAGGGCAGTGGTAGAAAAATTTTGAAATAACAACCATGGAAAATTAAGCAGATACTAAAAAGAATGAGTTAGACTTACTCCAGCTAATTTAGAGGGATTTCAAATGTACTGTAAATGAGTCTGCCTGCAGTGTGGGAGACCCAGGTTTGACCCCTGGATCAGGAAGATCTCCTGGAGAAGGGAATGGCTACCCATTCCACTATTCTTGGGGCTTTCCTGATGGATCAGATGGTAAAGAATATGCCTGCAGTCAGAACACCCAGGTTCAATCAGGAAGATCCCCTGGAGAAGAGAATGGTTACCCACTCCAGTATTCTTGCCTGGAGAATTCCATGGACAGAGGAACCTGTCCTGCTATACTCCATGGGGTCACAAAGAATGGGATACAACTGAACGACTGATACTTTTTTTTTTGTTTATAAATGAGGAAAGACAGGTGTATATATAGAAGGATAGATAATGTTAACTTGGTTGAGGTAAGAATTCAGGGGAAATAAAAACAAACTCTCAATGTATATGTGTTAAATTTTGAGCAAGTGCATAATTTAAAAGTAAGAACTTAGTAATTGAAGTTAAAAGAGACTTCCCAGCATGAATTGGGTTGAAGAAACCAGTGAGAGAGACACAGAAAGGGATCTATAGTTTTCTTAGCCACCCTGATTAAGGATTTTCACCAGTTTTTCAGGCTATAGGAATTGAAGATAATAGCCTTTATCTTTAGTTTATAAAGTATTTGCCATGAACTATATAGAGTTCTTATTTTTAAAAAAGTATTAGGCATTAAGGGCATGCTAGCAATATAGTGAAAACTTTATCCTTGAATCAACTAGACAGATGAAAAAATAATTAGGAGTAAAACATTAGAGTTATTAAATGCTGTCTCTGTCCTACTACCTGTCAATACATTTTTAATTGCCTAACAGGCTAGGTGCTATGCGAGGTTTGTAGGTACGACAGAGGAGTTTGATGAAGGTATGACCTCACATTCTAGGTAGGGGTGAGACAGACAATAACAAAGACCACACATTAAAAAACAAATATCAACCACGGGATTGTGACAGTTCTGATAGGTAGAATGATGGAAAAGGTGATCATTTTTCAAGATGGTGGCCAGTGAAGGCCCCTAAGGAAGTGATATCAGGGCTGAGAACTGAAAGGTAAGTAGAGAGAATTCCACACGTGCAAAGGCCTGGATGTGGATAGGATTTGGTATGTTCAACAAACAAATATGAGGCCAGTGCTCCTGAAGCCTCAGTGAGTGAGGGGGTGAATGGCCAGTAAGAGATGAGGCTGAAGGAACCACAAGCAGGACCTTGTTTATAGGCCATGAAGAAGAGTTTGGATTCTTTTCTAAAAAATGTTGTGGAACCTGTTGGAGGTCTTTCACCTTGAAAGTGGAATGATTAAATTTATATGTTAAATAGATTGCATTTAAAGAGATCATACTGAAATGTAAGCTTTCTCATATATTTCTGTGCTTTCTCATGGATTTTCTACTCTACCTTGAGTAGACTGTGATTTTTCCAATTTAATTTCCTCCTGTCCATAGCATTCTTAGGATATCTTGATCTGGGCCTTGGTTGACTCCTTTTCATCCAGGAGGCAACAGAATGTAGCCAGAACCTTACATGGGCTTTGTAGTCTAACCAGAATCTGAATACTCTTTGATCCCTTTTGCTGAGTGACCTTAGGTGTTTACATTTCTGTGGGAGTCTGTCTTCTCATCTGTCTAAGAAAGGATAACTGCATCTAGCATATAGGGATGTTACAAAGATAAGATAATGTGTAAATAGTGCCTGGCACTCAGAGAACCTGGTAAAACTTAGTTCTTTGTCCCTTTCCTTTTCTTCTGAGCTGAGGATTTTTCTTTCCTGAAAAGGAGCTCAGTCCCTTGTGTTCCCCAGGTAACTGTGCTGGACCTAGAAAGTGACTAAGGATGCTAATAAGTATTTATGATCATGTTCATGTAATCAGTTAATTATTAATTACATTCTTGAGATATACATCTGAAGATCTTCACAAATTCCCATATTCAGAAATATCTCCACAAAAGATAATTTCTCTCTCAAGTCTAGAGATCCTGAGAAGGGGTAAAGCCATGATTAAAAACTGGGAGACTGTGAAAGTATGTGCAGAGTTTTCATTTAAACCTTCTGTTGCTCTCTCTTAACCAGAGGAGGAATAGTAGTCCAACCAAGAAATACCAAGATTCAGACCTGAAAGAGAGACTTATAAGTCAGTCTTTATGTGTGTAATTTGTGAAAAATCATCTCCCTGTTCTGGTCAGCTCTCTTTTACTTAGCACTGCTGAAATTTCTGAAACATGCCTCACTGAAACCAGTGCCATGGGTTCTAGGACTGTACTATTGTTTGTTAACTGTTATGTTGTAGGGACTATTTTAAGCTTTTTATACAAATCACTGTATGTAATCCCCAGGACAACTCTATAAGGTAGGTGCCATTAATATTCCCGTTTAATAGATGAGAAAACTGAGCACCAGAACGGTTAAGCGTCCTGCTCAAGGTTATATAGTAAATGGAGGAGACTTGCTTTATGTATGTTAATACAACTTGCCTTATTTACTTAATATTGTATGGCAATGCAGGCATGGCAGTACATATAGAATCATCTCATTTTTGGGGTAGCCTTTTTTATTATGAAAAATTTCAAACATATATGAATTTAAAGAAAATAGCATAATGAATTGCCATCTACCATCACTAATCTTTGACTATCATGGCCAATTTTGCTTCATTTATATTGCAGCTGCAGGGGATTATTTTGAAGCAGTTCTCAGACATCTTATCACTGCATCCATAAATACTTCAGTGTCTATCTCTAAAAGATGATGACTCTGGAAAACAAACAAACCACAATACTTTCTTGCACCTAAAATTTTTCCTTAACAAACGAATTTCAATTCAGAGTTGCAGTTTCCATGCTTGTTTCATTTTTTTTTTTTAAGTTACTTTATTAAAATCAGCATCCAAGTCAGTTTCCTACATTGCATTTTGTTGATCTGTCGCTGCTCCCTACCAGGATAAAAGGCCTTTTTTCCCTATGGCAAAAATCTTGCTATGTAATCAAGGTTTACCAACAGTAAAGCATTCGATACACCTGGGAGCTGCACCTTGATTATCAAACACATGATTTGTCCAGGCTTGTAAATATATATGCCCCTTGAATGTTCCCATGGTTACTTTGACCAGGAAATGGAAGTATTTATTTTAAGAACAATGCAAATTATTCAACTTAATCTGCTATGAAACATTCTAGTTCCAGTTACTGAATTCTCGGGTCATTATTTCCAAGGTTTTTGGCCATTTTTAGGAGTTAAATTGTTTTGAAAAACTTAGCTTACTATGGTAACTTCTGTTAATTTCAGTGATTAACTGAAGTCTTGCACTTCCTCACTTTGTTAAACATTGCATGGTAGCTGACAGTAGGCCTTGATGTAACAAATAGTAAAAATACACGTATTAACACAAAAAGAAGATAGTGTTTCATGAAACAATCTGAGAAAGGCAGGTTTCTAGAGAATTTTTTTTGCAGTATTAAATAGGTTTTGTTTACAGTGTAAGTGAAATATGCAACTGAAAATGCTAATTAGATGTATAAAACTACCTTTTCCTAAAAAATGCATGTGTAGATTTTAGTAAATACCAAAAAAATTTTGTGTCACTCATTAAAATCTGTTTTAAAAAATTAATATGGCTTCATAGAGTTGTTAAAATCGATGTGGCTGTATGTATTAAAAATTATTTTTTCTCATTAAAATATTATTTCTGCTCTTGAATTCCACTTTGCACTATTGTAACAGAATTTGTGTTGTTGGATCTGTTGTGGTCTTTGCTTGTTACATAGAGTGCTTGAGTAGTGAAAGGGCATGCATTCCGGACTAAATTTGGCTTGCATTAGGAGTAAGAGCAGTAATAGTGAAGGACAACAAGATTAGCTTCATGTGCTCAACTCTTGCCTTGGTACAAGTTTTTCTCTTCCTTTGCTCATGTAATTCTTTTTTCTGTATAGGAAATGCCCTGTGTAATATTTGTAGTTACCAAATTTTGTGACATTGTCCTTTGAGAGTTAGAAATCGCAAGGATGTTGCAATCTGAAAATGTCAGTTTATCTCAATTGGAACAAAGTCAGGGAGGAACAGTTTGTTTTGACTCATGTTACAGCCACATGTTGGATAAGCAGAGATGAAGGTGCCTAGACCAGTCAGGACTGACTTTCTGGTAAACCCAAGAACAGTAGAAGTATAGAAGTATAGTAGAAGGAAACCTTGGTTAGAGTAAGGGTGAAGAGTTAGAATAGTAACTCCTTCATGTTTGAGCAGAAGCAGAAAAATTCAGTATGCAAGGAGGGAAACTGGGATCTGCTGCTTTTCTGTATTTCTAAGCGTTTTAGAATAACTATGTCAATCTGCATTAGCTTTGCAATTTCCAAGTACTTTGATGTTCGAGATCTCACTTTTTTCCCTTACAGAAAGATCTACCTTTCTGTAATTTCTCGTTAAAGAGACTCTGAGAAGTGTGTGTTTGCTCCAGAAATCTCTACTATTTAACAACACAGGAGATTAGAACCTCTTTTCTGACCTTAGTTTCAGTGTCCATCATGCCATGGTCTCTGAGTGACCTGAGGGCAGGAACTATGTTTTCTTGATTCTGCATCCCTAGTGCCAGACCTAGTGCCCAGCACAAAGTTGGTACTTGATAAATGTTCTAAAATGAATGCAAAATAATCTGAAAGATTTAAGCAGATTTTCGGCTTAATAAGAAGTGCTTCTAGATATATTACCTTGGTTTTGGTGGGCGTACTGAAAAAGAAAATCCTTGATCTTGACACACTATAATTTTTAAAAAGTGACCAACTTTCTAGTCACAGCCTCTCAGAACTTTCCTTTATAATTTCTGGAAAATCTTTTAGAAATATAAAAATCGAAAACTTCTGTTTTTAAACTTTAACTATTTAAACAGCTAATTTATATCATTAAAACTATTTGGGTCTATTTACTCATTCATGTTCTTGAATTTTAAATTAACCTTTTTTTTCTTCCCTTACTCAGTGGAAATGTAGTGTGTAAACTTTGTAAAGTCTGCTTTATAATTAACCTGTGATGTTGGTTGCATATATTCTAAAGGTTACTTAAGGTTACATTTGGCAAAATTGCAAAGGAGTTATTAGTATCCAGTTAACTACAGTCAGGTGAGGTCTTGATGTGTTGATCTGTTGGCTTGATAGACAAAACATTTCTGGGTAACATGATCGTCTCTTTTGAAGCTAGAGGTAGTTTAGTGAAAGTATAACATAAATCTGTGTATGAAATCATACTTTTATCAGCAATGATTTTGATTAAATGTATAAAGATTTTAATCTTTCTTTAAGATCCATTTTCTTTCTCATGCTTCAGAATGTCAAGGCTTTTTCAAACACATATGAGCTATACTCAAATTCAAATATTTCTGGAAATGCCAAAGCTATGGGCACTTTCACATTAAAACACTTCAGTTAGGTTTTAAAAAATAGACCACCTATTTTTTTTCTGATACTGTCAGCTGCTGCTTGTCTACGTCTTTTATGTGTCCTTGACTTCTTGCCCAAGAAGGATTTATGACTGCTTAAGAAACATCTTTGAAATGGCAAATGATTAACTCTAAAGTTATTTGGAGTATGGATATAATATTTGGCTAATTTCATTTCAAGTCATTTTAGTTCAGCCTTTGAAATGATAGGAACAAAATAGAAACAGTATTGTGCAACTAAATTAATATATTAATTTTTTAGCATAAGTGTTAGCCTAGGAGATCCAAAAGTTTGTTTTAAATTGCTTTTTTTCATTTTTAGTGTAAACATGCAAGTCATTTTGGTTAGTAGAAAAAGTCTTAGTAAGCCTGGTTAACCTTTCTTTATTTCTAGCTGTGTTACTTTAGGCCATGTTTCCTTTTTTTGTTTGTTTAAGCGTTATTATCCAGTCAATTAAAATCAGCATTAAAAGTAATGAAGTTATTTAAAATAAATAGGTCATTCTTATTTTAAAAAATATTTTTAGTTTAAATGTATCACCCTTTTTGAGGTACCTGCTTTTCTTTGTTAAGGAAATGTTCTAGCCTTTTGGCTGACTGTGGGTCGATTCTAGTTTCAGTTCTGAATTCCCTCTTCTGTTTTGTCTGTTCAGGCAGCAGGCTCAGTGACATTGCCAAGTAATTGTCTCTAATTTAATGAGTTAATTAGTTAACTGTCTCCTGCAGAAGTCAAGTACTGACTCCTTGTGGCTGAGAAGACTTGTGTTTTTTTCCTCTGAGCTATGCACTTTATCTTTCAGTTAAAATAGACTAGGAGAGTTGGGAGAAACACTAGCAAAATACCTCAGGGTAAGTGATTCTCTGGCATCATTTATAACCCCAGATATTAGCAAAGCCTGTTCCAGTATGTGTCAACAAAAGCAATTGTTTTCCTTGTTGGCTACTGTGTCCTTGGTGGTTTGTGCTAAGGCTGCTCCATTTCCTGATAGTTTTAAAGTTAAGAATGTCGGAATTTCTCTCTGTGTGTATGTAATCTGTGTATATAGTGGTGATAGTCCTGGCAATAAGATTCAGGTATTAGATATCAGACACCTTTGTGACAAAAAGAAATGGACACTTCAGTCAGTTCAGTTACTCAGTCGTGTCCGACTCTCTTTGCGACTCCAATGGACTGCAACATGCCAGGCCTCCCTGTCCATCACCATCTCCCGGAGTTTACTCAAACTCATGTCCATTGAGTCAATGATGCCATCCAACTATCTCTCATCCTCTGTCATCCCCTTCTCCTCCTGCCTCCAATCTTTCCCAGCATCAGGGTCTTTTCACATGAGTCAGCTCTTCACATCAGGTGGCCAGAGTATTGGAGTTTCAGCTTCAGTATCAGTCCTTCCAGTGAATATTCAGGATTGATTTCCTTTAGGATGGACTCGTTGGATCTCCTTGCAGTCCAAGGGACTCTCAAGAGTCTTCTCTAACACCATAGTTCAAAAACATCAAATGGACACTTAGTTGCTTTATTTTGTTAATACTAACTGAAAAGTTTTCATATTGTCCCTTTTGAAAATTAATATCTGAAAAAAAAAAAAAGAAAATATCTGCTAATTAAAGAAAGCAACTCAATTGTGAAGTGAGAGAACAAAGATCACCATAACCCATCTCTTACGTTTTCTTGTTTTATATTTAGTTCCTAATTATTTTAAATTTCTCATAGAAATTGGCCGAGGAGTCTTTATCAATGAATATGAGCATTTTTATCCTTCTTTATGGGCTTCCCTTGTGTCTCAGCTGGTAAAGAATCCGCCTGCAATGCAGGAGACCTGGGTTCAGTCCCTGGGTTGGGAAGATCCCCTGGAGAAGGGAAAGGCTACCCACTCCAGTATTCTGGCCTGGAGAATTCCATGGAGTGTATAGTCCATGGGGTCGCAAATTGATGCTTTTGAACTGTGGTGTTGGAGAAGACTCTTGAGAGTCCCTTGGACTGCAAGGAGATCCAACCAGTCCATCCTAAAGGAGATCAATCCTGAACGTTCATTGGAAGAACTGATGCTGAAGCTGAAACTCCCAATACTTTGGCTACTTTGATGCAAAGAACTGACTCATTTGAAAAGACCCTGATTCTGGGAAAGATTGAAGGCAGGAAGAGAAGGGAATGACAGAGGATGAGATGGTTGGATGGCATCACCGATTCGATGGACATGAGTTTGAGTAAGCTCTGGGAGTTGGTGATGGACAGGGAAGTCTGGCGTGCTGCAGTCCATGGGGTTGCAGAGTCAGACATGACTGAGTGACTGAACTGACTGACTGATAGTTCTTTATATATTATATATATATATATATACACACACACACACATATATTTGTGGGTATGTATATATTGCTAAATTACTTTTTTTTGTTTAATTTTTTTTAATTGGAGGATAATTTCTTTACAGTATTGTCTTGGTATTTGCTGTATATCTGAATCACTTTTTTAAAGGACTGAATGTGAAAAAGCAAGATGGATAGAACAGTGTGAATAGTATGTTATCATTTGTGTTAAAAAGACATGAATAAGAATAATCATACACATTTGTATGTATATATTGGCATATATGGGGCTTCTCAGGTGGTGCTGATGGAGATATAAGAGACATAAAAAATGTGGGTTCATTCCATGGGTTGGGAAGATCTTCTGGATAAGGGCATGACAACCCACTCCAGTATTCTTGCCTGGAGAATCCCCATGGGCAGAGAAGCCTGACGGACTACAGCCCTTAGGATCGCCAAGAGTCAGACCAACTGAAGCAACTTACTGTGCATGAATGCATATTGGTGTCTATATATATATATATATCTTATATATAAAATTTACTTGTTTATGCACAAAAAAATATCTGAAAGTGTGTGTGAGAAATTGATTGCCTCTGGAGTGAGGAACTGAGTGACTGGAAAGAGGCGGGAGGAAGACTTTTTTCATTGTATATTCTTATTTTGAATGGTGTGAATTGACAATATTAAAATCATAAATAAAATGAAAAGCCTCTAGCAGTGGGTGAAAATCCCCATTGTTTTTTCATTTTCACTCCTACTGCTTTGGTGCAGGCCTCAATCTCTTTCCCCTGGATCTTTGCAGTAGCCACTACTTGGTCTCCCTGCCCCCAGGCAGCTTATCTTTTCTCCAGTCCATCTTTCACATTGCTGCCGGGGAAAGCACATGTCAGATCATGTCTCTCACTTCCTAAAATTTTAAGTGGTATCCCATGGCCCGTAAGATAAAGTTCCAACTCTTTGTTTTAGCATTCCAAGTCTTCCACTATCTGGTCTCAAATTGTCTTTTCAGTGTCACTTCTACACATCTTTGTGTACCCTCTCTTTGTTACCTTTCTCCAGACAGCAACCCCCTCCCCCCAAAAAGAAATAAATTCATTTAAAATTTTTCTGGTTTTTTTTCTTTTTTTAAGCCTGAAATACCCTTTCTCTCAATTTGCAGTTAAAACTGAATTTTGCTTTCAAGGCCTGTTCCGAACATTATTTTCTTTTTCCTCTCACCAACTCCCTGCCATCTATCCTCAAAATGAATCATTTATTTTTGGTTCCCATTGTATGTGTCTCATACCTTTGGCACTCATTCTAGTTAATTGCTCACTTATCAGTTGCATAAGTTCTATTTTTAGACTTCCTTGTATTGATCCCTCTTTCCAGTTCCAGTAGCCTTGCCAACATTGTGCCTTTCTCCACTCCTGCCTGTCTTTAACCCTGGTGGTTTTCATATCTTGGTAAATGTGTCAGGTTATGTTATACATTGAAGAATTTTGAGGAGAAGCAGCAATTGATTAGAATTAGTAGAATCCACTTAGTATCATACAGTTTATTTTTTCTTTCTCCTGTTTGCATGCCTGTTTTGAAATGTCAAAGATTATTTAGTTTTCATTTTATAGATATGTGATATATATCTAGGGGCCTGGGAGGAGAATGTCCTTGTTGAAGGACTCACAGTGAATAAGTTTAGAGCCAGGGTGTAAACACAGGCACCTTTCAGGTATGACTTTTATAGCATGTGGAGAGAACATGACTTTATTTTGGGGTTATACTAGTTAGGTGATTTTGGTAGTACCAGCTAGTAAGAATGTGTCCACCTTTGGGCTGCTTATGTTGACTGATAGAGCATTTGCTGTGATAACCTCAATGATATTTTTCAGAATACAACAAAGGAAACAATTTAAAATTTAATTCTGTCCTTATTGAGGGAGCTAGCGGCTTGGTTTAGTCAGATTCCCAAATGAAGACATTTGAAATGCTTAACCAAAAGCAAACCAACAGTCCTTTGATCTTTTGATCCTTGTCTTTCCTAGAAGCAACCTCTTGTAAGTTTTCTAGCTGTTATTCATTTTTCATGAATAGAAGTATTTCTATACTTTGCTTTTCATAAAGGGTAGAAATACTTCATATGTTTGTACTGCTTCTTCTAGACACTATTGACTTTCTCTTATAGCAGCTGAGGTATTTGACTTCCTCTCCCATTCTTCTCCCTCCATGCTTATCATTATATTCATAATTGTTGTTAAATTAATATTTAGTATCTACATTATTATAACTCTAAATTGTTTATTTTCTGCCAAATCATGTAATGTTTTCTGTTTTTATATGACAAAAATACTTGTTCATAATTTACTTTTTTATAGAGTTAAAAATTGCTTAACTTTTCATTTACTTAGTGATTTCTGTACCTGTTACTGATCCCTTAACAAATATTTACGGAGTGCCTACCATGTATCAGCTATTATTCTTGGTGCTTGGGATACATCAGTGAACATGCTCGGCAAAAATTCCTTCTTTTGTGATATTTACATGCCACTTGCGAGATAGACAGCAAACATAATAAGTAAAATACATAGTATGGTAGTTGATAGGTGCCAAGGGGGAAAGCAGAACACCATAGGGGATTTGGGAATATAAATACAAGTCTGGGTGGGTAAGTCTCATTGAGAAGCTGACATTTGTGTAAAGATTTAGGCTCCTCCCAGGGTTATTTTCCACAAAGCCAAATGCCTCGAATAATCTGACATTGCAGTTTCCCTAGCGGCTTGCTCTCTTGGAGCCCTCCCTCTGCCAGCCAGGACTGGCACTCCAGAGCCCTGCAGTACAAATGTTGTCCCAGGATTTCCCTTGGCCACTACACTGGGCTGGATCATCCGGTTTCCTGGAACCTCCGTCTTTCTATTACTTGGTTCATGCTGTCTTTTTGATGGGGCAGATTATCCCATAGCTTCCTGAGAAAGGGTACATTAAAGGGAAGGAAAGCATATTGAGAATATGGATATTCCAGAGTACTTTTAACCTGCCCTTACAGGTGATTGAAAGTTTGGCTCAGTTTAGAATTCTTGGTTAGAAATCATTTCTCTTAGAATTTTCAGTGCCTTACTGCATTGTCTTCAAGCTTTCAAAGTTTCTGTTGGGAAGCATTGAGGCCCATGATTCATAATTGTTTATACATGACCTATTTTTTCTCTCTGAAAACATTTAAGATTTTCTGTTTATTCTGATGTTCTTTAATTTTACGATGATGAGTCAAGCCTTGGTGTGGGTCTTTGTTGTGTTTTAATTGACTGTGCTTGGCACTTAGTGGCCCCTTGTATTCTTCAATTCTGGGAAATGTTCTGATGTTACTACTTTGATAGTTGACTGAAGTAGCTAAGTTAATCAACTGCAACCCATAGAGGAAGGCTTTGGCTGTTCATGTTTGGTCACCAGTTTAGTCAGTTCAGTTCAGTCATGTCTGACTCTTGGCAACCCCATGAACTGCAGCACACCAGACTTCCCTGTCTATCACCAACACCCGGAGCTTGCTCGAACTCATGTCTATCAAGTCGGTGATGCCATCCAACCATCTCATCCTCTGTCATTCCCTTCTCCTCCGGCCTTCAGTCTTTCCCAGCATCAGAGTCTTTTCCAGTGAGTCAGTTCTTCACATCAAGTGGCCAAAGTATTGGGAGTTTCAGCTGCAGCATCAGTCCTTCCAATGAATATTTAGGACTGATCTCCTTTAGGATTGACTGGTTTGATCTCCTTGCAGCCTAAGGGACTCTCAAGAGTCTTTTCCAACACCACAGTTCAAAAGCGTCAATTTTTTGGTGCTGAGCTTTCTTTACCATAGTACATAAGACCCTTACTATATATTGAGTTGTTTATTTAATAAGCAGGTATTATTATTATTTTATTCTCTAAAATTATTGACATAAAAGGCAGAATTTTTTTGTTTCTTTTTTCCAGCTCCTGGTACTTAGAAGGAATACCTGTGTTGGAAGGTCTGGTTTGTTATGCTGTCGTTGGTCATTGCCTTTTTAAGGTTTGGCAGGTGTGTCCCCACCCCCACTCTTGCTGTCAGGAAGCCTGCAGAGGCTTTGAGGCTTTCTTACCTTGGTTGCCCTTTCACCTTTCTTTATCTTTCTCATATTTCTTCATGTGTGTATAAACACACCCCCCCCCCCCCCATAAAATTCACCATTTTAAAGTGTCCAAGTCAGTGTTGTGTTTTGTTTTGTTTTTTTTTCAGGTTATTTACAATGTTGTGTGACTTTACCACTGTCTTAATTCCAGAGCATTTTTATCACCCCCAAGGAAACTCCCCCTATGTAAAGTGGTTAACTCCATTCCCCGCTCCTTCCAGTTCCTGGCAACTACTACTGTACTTTTCTGATGCTGTGAATTTGCCTATTATGGACACTTCATATAAATGAGGTCATGAGTTATGTGGTCTTTTGTGTGGTTTCTTTAAGTTAAAGTGTTTTCAAGGTTCATCCATATTGTAGCATGTATCAATACTTTGCTAATGTTCTGAACCCAGGCTCTGGGTGTCTGTTTTTGGACTATCCAGAAAAAACTTCTGCATTTATTGTTACCTTGATTATGATACTGACATTTAATTTACTTTTTCAGGAAACTTTTGTTGGGTACAAAAAGATACTGAACAATTTTAATTTTAAGTATACATTATTTACTTTTTAGTATGCCAGTACTGAGGTTGATGGAGAACATTACATGACCCCGGAAGACTTTGTCCAGCGCTATCTTGGACTGTATAATGATCCAAATAGCAATCCGAAGATTGTGCAGCTCTTGGCAGGAGTAGCCGATCAAACCAAGGATGGGTAAGAACTTGTATGCTCTTCTTGAAAGCTAATGTTATTCAATATTGTACTAAAAAAATGGGAAAACCATAAATTTACCCATGACCATTTAGAATTTTAATGTTAATAAACCATATCTTTTCTTAGAAGTTTAAAAAAATTGTTATTTACTGCCATTATCAAGTATACTTTCCTTTCTTTCTTTTTTTGAAAAAAAAAATACATGCAAAGCCATATTTTATGTTGAATAATCTGACCAGAATGGTTTTCGGATAGCTAAGTTATCTTTTATTCATTCATTCAGTAAATATTGAGTACTTATTATGTTTTAGGCACTTTCTATGTACTAGAATTCCGTCAGTGAATAAACCACAGAAAAATAATAAACAAAGTTTAAAAGTAAACTATAATGTTAGGTGGTTATAACTGCTATAAGGAATAATAAGGAAGCATTTAGAGTGATATTTATTCATCTATCTGTCCCTTTATCTGTCAGGTATTTATGAGATAGCCATCATTTGCCAGGCACTATTGAACATTAGAAATATAAATAAAAAGAGGTTCATGACCTTGAGAAGAAACTCATGGCTTAGTGAGAAAGAATGAGTAAACAAAGGGAAAAAGTAATACTTTGGGAATAAGGTGCTGTAATAGAACCATAAGAAATAACAAAGTACACCTAAGACAGTATAACTAACTCTGTTTTGGGTGTTCAGGAGAGCATCTTAGAAGAAGCGATGCTTGAGTGAATCTGGCAAGACAAAAAGAGTTTGCTGGTTGCTGGACAAAGAAGGAGAATTCCAAGAATGGGAACAATTGGCATGAAACATCAAGGGGCAGGGACACGCAGTTTTGAGGGCACCTCACTGTGTCCCCTTTGCCTAGCAAAGCAATAAAGCTATTCTTTTCTACTTCACCTTCCCCCACAAAACCCATCAAGGGGCACCTGCGTGTCCGTGTTGCCTCCCCAGTGGGCAGGTTGTCAGAGTAATGGTCGGGGCACAGCTGGGGACCTTGTGTGCTAAGCTTTGACTGTATCCTATAGGCTTGTGACTCTCAGACTTGCAGGTATTTTTAGCCTGGCATTGTAGGCATGTGTGTAGTCACAGTAATTACAAAGTGCATCTTACTTAAGTGTCAGTTTACTCAAATCAAAGGGAAAAGGCATTTTTATATTAAAATCTAATAGTACTGTATTATGGAGGGAATGGAATATTTGTATTCTTTGCTTTGTGAGTTCCAAGCTAGAGCCTCAGGACTCCAAGGGCCCAGTTTCTTTTTCTTGCCTGTAGAGGGACTTGTGTGAAAAACTAGGCAAAATTAGCTTTAACTCTTTAAAATGTTTAGAAGGCTGTCGTAATACGGTGGAAGTGTTGGTTTCTAAGTTCTTTGAATCCAGGGTTATTGTATTCATTTGTATTTTCTCACAGAATTTAGCACAGTGCATGAAATTTACTATGACTATTTTATTTCTTGGAAAGATTTTATGTAATTCATCACTGACAGATATTGAGGAACTTGTATACATTTTGTGCCTAGTCTCTGGAAAAAGTGAAATTGGCTGCTAGGTTACTGTGGCCCATTCAGTCATTGAGTATCTCAATAGTGATTAGACAGTGAGGCATATAAAAATTAATCATATTTAATCAGAATTCCTTCTTCAAATTTAGAAATTTTAATTATTATCATTAACTTGGTCTGAGACTTGTCAGAATATCTTTTCAGATGCTTCCTCCATATCTTTTCAGATGCTTCCTTTTGTGACCATGTGTTCTGATCCATTCCACTGGTGTATCTTATTTCTTATTTGAAGCTTCATGTGGTTCTGTCAGAAGCAGTTGTGTTGTTAAAGTGTGGTCAAGTGGAATTGAGTGTTTAAGTTGCCAGAGTAGAATTGATCAAAAATGGGTTTTGGCTAGTAAAGAATCTAATAATGTTGAATACTGTTTACTTAAAAAAAGCAAACTGTCTCTCTTTTGAAAAGGTATATCTGTTCTATTTAAAATTTTAAAAACTGCTTAAACTTCCTTTTTTCCCTCCCTCCTTAGAATAAGTCAGATTGAGATTGGGTAGGAAATTTGATTCATAGAGTTAGGTCATAAAAATTATAAACATATACATTATTTCTAAAAGAGAAAGGTGGAATTTTCTAGAAATCTCCCATTCATGGTCGGTCTTCATAGTTTCCTGAACTTACTGAAATACAATGCAAAAATGAATGATTTTGTATTTTCATTTTTCTGGGGAGAAATCACAGGTTTTTCAAAGGGTTTATGACTTCAGAAGGGTTTAAATATCATTGTTAAAGTTGTTTTTCTTTTTAAATATTTTAATTTAAGAAAATTAAAAGTGTTGATGATGTTTAAACTTATTCCAAGTAGTCAGCCCTTCCTCATTTCACATTTAAGGAAAATGAACTCCAGAGAGATTGATTGACTTGTCCAATAACACAAGATTAATTCTCTTAATTTTTAGCTCATCTTCTTGTAATCATTTAAAAAAGCTATCTTTTCTCTATTTTTCTGTTTCCTGCTCCTTTAAGCAGGGCGGTGATGAAAGTTAGGATAGTTTAGTTGGTTTATCTTTTTTCCAACTCCAAGAAGTATTCCTTGATTCTATTATAGTCTTTTTAGGACAAGTCCTGTAGGTAAGTATATGGGCTTCGTGGGTGGCGCAGTGATAAAGAATCTGCCTGCCAATGCAGGAGACGCAAGAGACACGGATTAGATCCCTGGGTTAGAATGATCCCCTGGAGTAGGAAATGGCAACCCACTCCAGAATTCTTGCCTGGAAAATTCTGTGGACAGTGGACTACAGTTCATGGCGTTGCAAAGAGTCGGACATGAGTGAGCATAGCATGGCCTATAGGTGTGTAACTTGACAAGAATCACGTAATAATGTTTATAATTACTCCAGACCAAATCTGAATTAATAAAACTAGCATGAACAAGTTTGAGTGATTTAGTTTGGTGTATGAGAAAAGCAGATTTAGGGGTGGTCAGTACTATGTCTCTTTTGTGTTCTATCCTTGGCTGCCCTCCCTTGTTTTCTTAGCACGTTAACTGCTCCCTTTCTCTTCTCCTGGCTCCCTTTCTTCTAATAAATGGTAAAGTAAGCAAGAGTGTTTTGATACAGGTGCTTGCTATTGACAGCCGTGTATTTCTTTTTTGGTTTGTTTTTTGTTTTTTTAAATATTTCGTTTGGCTCTGCCACATGGCATATGAGATCTTAGTTCTCTGAACAGGGATCAAACCCGGGCCCCTCACATTGGAAGCTTGGAGTCTTAACCACTGGACTGCCAGGGAAGTCCCTGGAGAGCCACGAGAAACAACACTGTATAAATAGCATAATTGGTTGTCTAAAAATAAAAGCCATTCAGTTCAGTTCAGTCACTTAGTCGTGTCCGACTCTTCCCGACCCTGTGGACCACAGCACGCCAGGTCTCCCTGTCCATCACCAACTCCAGGAGTTTACTCAAACTCATCTCCACTGAGTCGGTGATGCCATCCAACCATCTCATCCTCTGTTGTCCCCTTCTCCTCCTGCTCTCAATCTTTCCCAGCATCAGGGTCTTTTCAAATGAATCAGCTCTTCACAACAGGTGGCCAAAATATTGGAGTTTCAGCTTCAATGTCAGTCCTTCCAGTGACCACTCAGGACTGATCTCCTTTAGGATGGACTGGTTGGATCTCCTTGCAGTCCAAGGGATTCTCAAGAGTCTTCTCCAATGCCATAGTTCAAAAGCATCAATTCTTTGGCATTCAGCTTTCTTTGTAGTCCAACTCTAACATCCATACATGACTACTGGAAAAACCATAGCCTTGACTAGATGGACCTTTGTTGACAAAGTGATGTCTCTGCTTTCTAATATGCTGTCTAGGTTGGTCATAACTTTCCTTCCAAGGAGTAAGCATCTTTTAATTTCATGGCTGCATTCACCATCTGCAGTGATTTTGGAGCCCCCCCAAATGAAGTCTGTCACTGTTTCCACTGTTTCCCCATCTATTTGCCATGAAGTGATGGGACCAGATGCCATGAAGTGATGGGACCAGATGCCATGATCTTAGTTTTCTGAATGTTGAGCTTTGAGCCAACTTTTTCACTTTACTCTTTCACTTTTATCAAGAGGCTCTTTAGTTCTTCTTCACTTTCTGCCATATGGGTGGTGTCATTTGCATATCTGAGGTTATGGATATTTCTCCCGGCAATCTTGATTCCGGCTTGTGCGTCATCCAGCCCAGCATTACTCATGATGTACTCTGCATATAAGTTAAATAGCAGGGTGACAATATACAGCCTTGATGTATTCCTTTTCCTATTTGGAACCAGTCTGTTGTTCCATGTCCAGTTCTAACTGTTGCTTCCTGACCTGCATACAGATTTCTGAAGAGGCGGGTCTGGTGGTCTGGTATTCCCATCCCATGAAGAATTTTCCACAGTTTATTGTGATGCACATAGTCAAAGGCTTTGGCATAGTCAATAAAGCAGAAATAGATGTTTTTCTGGAACTCTCTTGCTTTTTGATGATCCATCAGATGTTGGCAATTTGATCTCTGGTTCCTCTGCCTTTTCTAAATCCAGCTTGAACATCTGGAAGTTCATGGTTCATGTACTGTTGAAGCCTGGCTTAGAGAATTTTGAGCATTACTTTACTAGCCTGTGAGATGAGTGCAATTGTGTGGTAGTTTGAGTGTTCTTTGGCATTGCTTTTCTTTGGGATTGGAATAAAAACTGACCTTTTCTAGTCCTGTGGCCACTGCTGAGTTTTCCAAAATGTCCATCAACAGAGGAATAGATAAAGAAAATGTGGTACATTAATGCAGTAGAATATTACTCAGCTGTTAAAGAGAATGAATGCTATTGCAGCACCATGTCCGAACCTAGAGATTGTCATCCTGAGTCAACTAAGTCAGACAGAGGAGGAGAAATATTGTATGACATTTCTTATATGTGGAATCTAAAAAGAAATGATACTAATGAACTTATAAAACAGAAAGAATGGATACATGTATATGCATTTGAAGTGTGCAGCCTGTGGGAACTCCAAAATTAAAACTCATTGCTGAACAACTGTCAACAGGAGAATGTGGGATCCCACCAAAAAAATATACCCCACATCCAAGGGCAAAGGAGAGGCTGCAGCAAGTCAGTAGGAGGGATGAAATCACGTTTAGAATCAAACCCTATACCTGCCAGAGACATTTGGAGGGCTCAAACAAAGCCTGTATGCAGCAGGAGACTCCACAGAGAGTGACAGACCTGCCTTTGAGTGTTTGAGTGTCTCCTGTGGAGGTGCAGGTCAGCAGTGGCTTGCTGCAGGGGCTCTGGGTGCAGCAGACCTGGGTATGGCATAAGCCCTCTTGGAGGAGGTCACCATTAACCCCATCATAGAGCCACCAGAACTTACACAGGACTGGGGAAACAGACTCTTGGAGGGCACAAACAAAAACTTGTGCGTACCAGGAGAAAGGAGCAGTGACCCCACAAGAGACTGACCCAGACTTCCCATGAGTGTCCAGGAGTCTCTGTGGGTTGATGGTGGCCTTGTGCAGGGTCGGGGGCACTGAGTGTGACAGTGCGTGCATGGGCCCTTTTAAAGGAGATTGCCATTATCTTCATTACATATACAGTTACAGTTCAGTCTCTCAGTCGGGTCTGACCCTTTGTGACCCCATGGACTGCAGCACACCAGGCCTCCCTGTCCATCACCAACTCCCCGAGTTTACTCAAACTCATGTCCATTGAGTTGGTGATGCCATCCAGCCAGCTCATCCTCTGTCATCTCCTTCTCCTCCCACCTTCAGTCTTTCCCAGAATCAGGGTCTTTTCCAGTGAGTCAGTTCTTCACATCAGGTGGCCAAAGTATTGGAGCTTCAGTATTAGTCCTTCCAATGAATATTCAGGACTCATTTCCTTTAAGATTGACTGGTTGGATCTCCTTGGTGTCCAAGGGACTCTCAAGAGTCTTCTCCAACATCACAGTTCAAAAGCATCAGTTCTTCAGTGCTCACCTTTCTTTATAGTCCAACTCTCACATCCATACATGACTACTGGAAAAACCATAGCTTTGACTAGATGGATCTTTGTTGGCAAAGTAATGTCTCTGCTTTTTAATATGTTGTCTAGTTTGGTCACATGGACTACAGCCTTGTCTAATTCAATGAAACCATGAGCCATGTGATGTAGGGCCCCCCAAGGTCATGGTGGAGAGTTCTGACAAAAAGTGGTCCACTGGAGAAGGGAATGGCAAACCACTTCAGTGTTCTTGCCTTGAGAACCCCATGAACAGTATGAAAAGACAAAAAGATAGGACACTGAAAGATGAACTCCCCAGGTCGGTAGGTTATTTCTGGAGAAATAACTCCAGAAAGAATGAAGAAATGGAGTCAAAGCAAAAACAACACACAGTTGTGGACATGACTGGTGATGAAGAAAAGTCCAATGCTGTAAAGAGCAATATTGCATAGGAACCTGGAATGTTAGGTCCATGAATCAAGGTAAATTGGAAGTGTCAAACAGGAGATGGCAAGAGTGAACATCGACATTCTAGGAATCAGTGAACTAAAATGGACTGGAATGGGTGAATTTAACTCAGATGACCATTATATCTACTACTGTGGGCAACAATCACTTAGAATAAATGGAGTAGCCCTCATAGAAAACAAAAGAGTCCAAAATGCAGTACTTGGATGCAGTCTCAAAAACGACAGAATGATCTCTGTTTGTTTCCAAGGCAAACCATTCACTGTCACAGTAATCCAAGTCACTGTCCCAACCAGTAATGCTGAAGAAGCTGACCAGTTCTATGAAGACCTACAAGATCTTCTAGAACTAACACCCAAAAAAGATGTCCTTTTCATTATGGGGGACTGGAATGCAATAGTAGGAAGTCAAGAGATACCTGGAGTAACAGGCAGATTTGCCCTTGGAGGACAGAATGAAGCAGGGCAATGGCTAACAGAGTTTTGTCAAGAGAATACACTGGTCATAGCAAACACCCTCTTCCAACAACACAAGAGAAGACTCTACACATGGACATCACCAGATGGTCAACACCGAAATCAGATTGATTATATTCTTTGCAGCCAAAGATGGAGAAGCTCTGTACAGTCAGCATAAACAAGACCGGGAGCTGAGTGTGGCTCAGATCATGAACTCCTGATTGCCAAATTCAGACTTAAACTGAAGAAAGTAGGGAAAACCACTAGACCATTCAGGTATGACCTAAATCAAATCCCTTACGATTATACAGTGGAAGTGAGAAATAGATTCAAGGGACTAGATCTGATAGAGTGCCTGAAGAACTACGGATGGAGGTTCATGACATTGTATAGGAGGCAGTGATCAAGACCATCCCCAAGAAAAAGAAATGCAAAAAGGCAAAATGGTTGTCTGAGGAGCGCTTACAAATAGCTGAGAAGAGAAAAAATGCAAAAGGCAAAGGAGAAAAGGAAAGATATACCCATTTGAATGCAGAATTCCAAATAGCAAGAAGAGATAAGAAAGCCTTCCTTAGTGATCAATGCAAAGAAATAGAGGAAAACAGTAGAATGGGAAAGTCTAGAGATCTCGTCAAGAAAATTAGAGATACCAAGGGAACATTTCATGCAAAGATGGGCTCAATAAAGGACAGAAATGGTATGGACCTAACAGAAGCAGAAGATAAGAAGAGGTGGGAAGAAAACACAGTTAAGAACTGTATAAAAAAGATCTTCACGACCCAGATAATCACAATGGTGTGATCACTCATCTAGAGCCAGACATCCTGGAATGTGAGGTCAAGTGGGCCTTAGGAAGCATCACTACAAACAAAGCTAGTGGAGGTGATGGAATTCCAGTTGAGCTATTTCAACTCCTAAAAGATGATGCTGTGAAAGTGCTGCGCTCAATATGTCAGCAAATTTGGAAAACTCAGCAGTGGCCACAGGACTGGAAAAGGTCGGTTTTCATTCCAGTCCCAAAGAGAGGCAATGCCAGAGAATGTTCAAACTACTGCACAATTGCACTCATCTCACATGCTAGTAAAGTAATGCTCAAAATTCTCCAAGCCAGGCTTCAACAGTACATGAACCATGACTTTCCAGATGTTCAAGCTGGGTTTACAAAAGGCAGAAGAACCAGAGATCAAATTGCAAACATCCGTTGGCTCATAGAAAAAGCAAGAGTGTTCCGAAAAAACATCTCTTCTGCTTTATTGACTATGCGAAAGCCTTTGACTGTGTGGATCATGACAAACCTTGGAAAATTCTTCAAGGGATGGGAATACCAGACCACCTTACCTGCCTCTTAGAAATCTGTATGCAGGTCAAGAAGCAATAGTTAGAACTGAAAATGGAACAACTGATTTGGTTCCAAATCGGGAAAGGAGTCCTTCAAGACTGTATATTGTCACCCTGCTTATTTAACATAATAAGAAATGCTGGGCTGGATGAAGTAGAAGCTGGAATCAAGATTGCTGGGAGTAATATCCATAACCGCAGATATGCAGATGACACCACCCTTATGGTAGAAAGTAAAGAAGAACTAAAGAGCCTCTTGGTGAAAGTGAAAGAGGAGAGTGAAAATGTTGGCTTAAAGCTCAACATTCAGAAAACTAAGATCATGGCATCTGGTCCCATCACTTCATGGCAAATAGCTGGGGAAACAATGGAAACAGTGAGAGACTGTATTTTTGGGGGGTTCCAAAATCACTGCAAATGGTGACTCCAGCCATGAAATTAAAAGACACTTGCTCCTTGGAAGAAAAGCTATGATCAATCTAGACAGTGTGTTAAAAAGCAGAAATGTTAAAAAAAAAAAAAAAAAGCAGAAATGTTACTTTGCCAGCAAACGTCCATCTAGTAAAGCTATGGTTTTTCCAGTAGTCATGTATGGATGTGAGAATTGGACTACAAAGAAAGCTGAGTGCCGAAGAATTCATGCTTTTGAACTGTGGTGTTGGAGAAGACTCTTGAGAGTCCCTTGGACTACAAGGAGATCCAACCAGTCCATCCTAAAGGAAATGAGTCCTGAATATTCATTGAAAGGACTGATGCTGAAGCTCCAATACTTTGGCCACCTGATGTGAAGAGCTGACTCATTTGAAAAGACCCTGATGCTGGGAAAGGTTGAAGGTGGGAGGAGAAGGGGACGACAGAGGATGAGATGGTCCATCACTGTCTCAATGGACATGAGTTTGAGTAAGCTCCAGGAGTTGGGGACGGACAGGGAAGCCTGGCATGCTGTAGTTCATGGAGTCACAAAAGTCGTACATGACTGAGTGACTAAACTGAACTGAAGCACATTCACATCACCACTATTCAGCTTCAGAACTTTTTCGTTTTCCTATACTTAAACTCCACCCTCATTGAACAAGTCCCCATTCTCCCCCAATACCCAGTTCTAGGTAACCACTATTCTGTTTCCTGTCTTTATGGATTTGTTCTAAGTACTTCATATCAGTGAAATAATATTTGTCCTCTTGCATCTGGCTTATTTCACTTAGCATGGTGCTTTAAAGATTGATTCATGTTATAGCATGTATCAGAATTTCATTCCTTTTTAAGACTGAATAGTACAAAGTGACTTATTTTGAAGTTGCTGATGCTTTGTGTTTCTTAATTGACTTTCTTCAATAAATCACCCTGTATAACAAAGGTAACTGAGTATTAAGGTTTGGCTCAGTATCCCCCAGATGCCTTCTTATAATAATATTCTACTTGCTAGAGATACCAGATATCCTTTCTATTTTTCAGCTATAACTTTAAATTTGGGGTTGGGGGACAGGATGGTGTACACTGAATTGATTGAAGGTAGAAGTTGAGTCTTCACCTTGGCTTACTGAGTTGCTGAATGTCTTTGTACAAATCACTTCTTTAAATTTTCTAAGGGTCCTTCTGACTCTAAATTGCATAAATATATGATTTGCCTTCCTGAGTATACTAGTAGATAAAAATGTAGATATTTAATAAAGTTCATAGAATGTGTATATATTTTTTCTGCCTCTGCTTTTTTGTTTTATTAATTTACCTATTTTATTTTTTAACTTGTATTTTACTTTGGAGTATATAATTGATCAACAATGTTGTGTTAGTTTCAAGTGTATAGCAAAGTGATTCACTTATGCATATATATGCATCTGTTCTTTTTCAAATTCTTTTTCTGTTTAGATTATTATAGAACTTATTTTTTTAATTGAAGTATAGTTGGTTTATAATGTTGTGCCAATCTCTGCCGTACAGCAGAATGACTCACTTATATACATATGTACATTCTTTTTTTCAATTTTCGTTTCCTTTATGGTTTATTACAGAATATAGCTCCTGTGCTATACATGAGGTCCTTGTCATTTGTCCATTCTAAATGTAATAGTTTGCCTCTACCAACCCCAGACTCCCAGTTCATCCCTTTCCCTCCCCACCTCCCCTTTGGCAACCGCAAGTCTGTTCTCTGTGTCTGTGAGTCTTTTCTGTTTTGTAGATATGTTCATTTGTGACATACTTTAGATTCCACATGCAAGCGATACCAACGTGACTATCCACACACTCCCAAAAAGCAAATGATTGGTTTGCCAGCCAACCATTTATGACCTTTGCTAGTTAAGGAGAAAACCTCTGACTGCTTCTCATAAATACAGAAAGTTTTACTACTGAACATGAAATATGTTTAAAATCTAATATTCTGTATTTCAGGGTAACTGTATTTTTATGTCTAATTCCTGAGACTTGGCCTGTTTTGGAAAAATCAAGATGCTGTGCGTTGTTCTTCCCTCCTATAATCAGCCTAGCAACTTTTAATTTTTATTTTAAAAGTTAATGTTATGAGCAGAAGAAATAATGCTAATTCTTCATTATAAATATAGAAATTTCAAATGTTTCTAAATTACATAATGTAGAAAGTGACAACCTACTCTCACTGGTTCCCTAGATCACTATTGTATTTGTGCTGTATATTCTCATTGATCTTGAGTTTTGTTCAGAACTTAAAACCACAAATTGCTCATTGCTTTTTTAGGAGTATGCAGATATAGTCATGATGATACCACTGTTTTTACTACCCTAAAATTTGTGTACTGATAATCATACTTTACAGAGTTTTACTGCATTTTTTAGTAATGCATAAGATGTGTTATATGACACGTGGCTTGGTAAACAGTTTTGATTGGCTTGTTCCTCCCAGGATTCTCTAGCTTGAGCACAGGGAGGGCATAGTCTCCAGTGCCCTGAGTACTACTGCCACAAAGCCATTCTTTTCCCTCAGTAAAGGGCAAAGGCATAGAGTATATTGGGCTTCCCAGGTGGTTCAGTGGTAAAGAATCTGCCTGTCAAGCAGGAGACTCAGATTTGATCCCTCTGTTGGGAAGATCCCCTGGAGGAGGAAATGGCAACCCACTCCTGTATTCTTGCCTAGAGTATCCCATGGACAGGGGAGCCTGGCAGGCTATAGTCCATGTGGTCCAAAAGAGTTGGACGTAACTTAGCAACGAAATAGCAGCAGCATTGCCTTTGGATATAATGTAATTTGTGTAATTTAAACATACTTCAAAATGTTTTAAGTAATAAAAATGTAACTTTGAATGTGTAATATGACTTAGATGAGTGAGGGCATAAAATGAAATGTGAAATGTAGTCATTTTCTTAATAATGTGTTGGAAAACATGTCTCTAAAAAGTCATATATCCTAAATTGAGTTTATTCAAGAATATTTGAGTTCCTGCCCTGAATCAAGCCTGTGCTCTGACAAGCCTACTTTCTGGCAGGGAATTAGATTTGAAATAGTGAGTTACGTAATTACTTTAACAGGGATTTTGTGAGGGGCACTGAACAAATGCTGTAAGGATGTGAAGTAGTCTGTGGACTTTAAGATGATTCTCTTGAGGAAATGATATTTGAAATGAGCTATGTAAAGATTGTGTGTGTGATTGTGTGTGTTTAGTCGACTTTTTGCAACCCCAAAGACTGTAGCCCACCACGCTCCTCTCTCCAGGATTTCCCAGGCAAAAATACTGCAGTGGGTTGCCATTGCCTTCTCCAGGGGATCTTCCCAACCTAGGAATTGAACCTGCATTAGCAGGCAGATTTGTTTTTGTTTTTGTTTTTTTTAACTGATGAGCCACAAGGGAAGCCCAAATGCTCCATGAAATCACTGAAGGCTCTTTCCCACTTTTTGATTGGGTTGTTTGTTTTTCTGGCATTGAGTTGTATGAACTGCTTATATATTTTGGAAATTAATCCTTTGTTAGTTGTTTTATTCTATTATTTTCTCCCATTCTGAGGATTGTCTTTTCACCTCGCTTCTAGTTTCCTTTGCTGTGCAAAAGCTTTTAAGTTTAATCAGGTCCCACTTGTTTACTTTCCTTTTTATTTCCGTTACCTTAGGAGGTGGGTCATAGACGATCTTGCTTTGATTTACTTCATCGACTGTTCTGCCTATATTTTTCTCTAAGAATTTTATAATTTCTGGTCTTACATTTAGGTCTTTAATCCATTTTGAGTTTATTTTTGTGTATGGTGTTAGGAAGTGTTCTAATTTCATTCTTTTACATGTAGCTGTCCAGTTTTCCCAGCACCATTTATTGAAGAGGCTGTCTTTGCTGCATTGTATATTCTTGCCTCCTTTGTCAAAAATAAGGTATCCATAGGTGCATGGGTTCATTTCTGGGCTTATCTTGTTCCATTGGTCTATGTTTCTGTTTTTGTGCCAGTACCATACTGTCTTGATGACTGTAGCTTTGTAATATAACCCACAGTCAGGAAGGTGATTCCTCCAGCTCAATTCTTCTTTCTCAGGACTGCTGTGGCTATTGGGGGTCTTTTGTGTTTCCATATGAATTGTGAAATTTTTTGTGCTAGTTCTGTGAAAAATGCCATTGGTAGTTTGATAGGGATTGAATTGAATCTGTAGATTGCATTTGGTAGTATAGTCATTTTCCCAGTCAAAAAGTAGGAAAAAGACTTAAACAGACATTTCTCCAAAGAAGACATACAGATGGCTAACAAACACATGAAAAGATGCTCAAACATTGCTCATTATTAGAGAAATGCAAATCAAAACTACAATGAGATATCACCTCATGCCGGTCAGAATGGCCGTCATCAAAAAGTCTACAAACAATAAATTCTGGAGAGGGTGTGGAGAAAAGGGAATGTTCTTGCACTGTTGATGGGAATGTAAATTGAGACAGCCACTATGGAAGACAGTATGGAGATTCCTTAAAAAAACTAGGAATAAAACCACCATATGACCCAGCAATCCCACTCCTAGGCATATACCCTCAGGAAACCAAAATTGGAAAAGACACGTTTCCCATTGTTTATTGCAGTACTATTTACAAAGCTAGAACATGGAAGCAACGTAGATGCCATTGACAGATGAATGGATAAAGAAGTTGTGGTATATATACACAATGGAATATTATTGAGCCATAAAAAGGGATGCATTTGAGTCAGTTCTGATGAGGTGGATGAACCTAGAACCTATTATAAAGTGAAGTGAGTCAGAAAGAGAAAGGTAAATATTGTATTCTAACACATATATACGCAATCTAGAAAAATGGTACTGAAGAATTTATTTACAGGCCAGCAATGGAGAAACAGACATAGAGAATAGACTTGTGGACATGGGGAGAGGGGAGGAGAGGGTGAGCTGTATGGAAAGAGTTTCATGGAAACATATTACCGTATGTAAAATAGATAGCCAACAGGAATTTGCTGTCTGGCTCAGGAAACTCAGACAGGGGCTCTGTATCAAGGTAGAGGGTGGGATGGGGAGGGAGATGGGAGGGAGGTTCAGAAGGGAGGGGATATATGTGTACCTCTGGCTGATTCATATTGAGGTTTGACAGAAAACAGCAAAATTCTGTAAAGCAATTATCCTTCAATTAAAAAATAAATTAGAAAAAAATCCATTGAAGGCTATTTCAATGTAGTTTTGGCCACTGGCTAGTTTCACAGCCTTTAGTATTATAGGATGAATAAGCTTTGGTTTTCCTTTTTGTTTTGAATTTTCCTTTAAAGTTTTTATTAGTGACATTTCAAATATATAAAACAAAGAGTAGTGTAATAAATTCAATATATTCATCACCCACTTTTTTTTGAGGTTCATTTGTGCTTTTATTTGCCAGTATAGTTTAACCACACACACACACACACATATATATATATGTAAAAGTGAAACAAAACTTTGTCAAAATTATCCACCTTGAGTATTAATTCTTTTTTAAGACTTTTTTTTTTAAACCAAGGATGAACTGCACTGATGCATGTAATCACCCCAGTTCATGTTAGAGTTCACTTTAATAAAGTGTGACTACACCTTTTTTTAAAAATACACCTACTTTTAATAATTGTGAGGATAATTACTAAATTTGTTTCACTTATATCTCCACCCATTCCTCCATCCTCTGGATTATTTTGAAGTAAATTCCAGGTGACGTATTTTATCTGTAAATATCTCAATGTGTATTTCTATAAGATAAGAAAAATTACCAAAGACAAATCTCAAAGATGTTGATGTGTCAGTGTTATCAAGCATTTGTGTTATATCAGTATTTTCATTTCCTGATTTTCTTATAAACTAAAAAAAATTTATTTTTACTTTGTTTTAATCAGAATCCAAATAAGATCTGTATCTTTGTAATTAATTGCTGTATCTTTTAGGTCTTTAATGTGGTTCTTTTCCATATCTTCTTAAAAATTTTTTTTTCCAACTCCGGAATGTTTATTTCTAGTTTCCCACAGTCTACATTTTTGCTGATTGTGTTTCTGTCATAATGTTTAATTTAACATGTTTCTTTGTCCTTTATATTTTTCTGCAAATTGTTGATTACATCTAAAACATTGGTTTTCAACGTGCTGAGTGGTGTTGGCGTCTAGCGGGTAGAGGTCAGTGATGTTGCTAAACATGATACAATGCATAGGAGGCCCCCCACAGCAGAGTTACCCAGCTTCAAATGTCACTGTTGAGTGCGGAGGTTTGGAAACTCTGATCTAGAGACTTGGTCAGATTCAGTTTCAATTATTTTTCATCCAGTCTCTTTCTTTCTGTGATATTTAGGGACTGTTGATTATTGCTTAGGTCCATCAATGTGTTTACAAAAGAGTAATATTCTATCATGGGCTCCCTTGGTGGTTCAGTGGTAAAGAATCCACCCGCCAGAGCAGGAGATGCAGGTTCAGTCCCTGAGTCAGCAAGACTCTCTGGAGAAGGAAATGGCTACCCATTCCAATATGCTTACCTGAAAAATTCTATGGACAGAGGAGCCTGGTGGGCTATAATCCACTGAGTCACAAGAGTTGGACATGACTTAGCGACTACACCACCAACAACCAATATTCTATCATTCCTTCTTTCTTAATTATCTGGAATACCACTATAGAGAAACTTCCCTTCATCAGTTATTTGGTTACCCTGAGCTATAGTTCGTACTGTAAAGGCAGGTTACCAGCTGATGGTATTTTATATTTTATTCCAGGTTGATCTCCTATCAAGAGTTTTTGGCATTTGAATCTGTATTATGTGCTCCAGATTCCATGTTCATAGTGGCTTTCCAATTATTTGACAAGAGTGGAAATGGAGAGGTGACATTTGGTAAGAAAAAAAAAAGATTATATAGTTAAGTGAAGTTAGTGAGGCTGGTTCAATCTTTAATTGCTAAATTTAGTAACTGCATACAGATTGCTGCTTATTTAAGAGCTAGTCAGAAGATGAAGTTTTAATTTCCTAAAAGAATTTATGTAGATAAAATTAAAATGGTTTTATTTTCTTTAAAGCATTAGATTATTGCAAAAAAAAATTAAGGAACATAGGAATGTTGTTGCTTCAACTCATTGCCTCTCTGACACTTTCATATTTCTAAAGTTGGTGGTATAAAATTACCTTGTTCTGGGCCAGCCTGGGATAGATTTTTTCTGAAACAGACTGAACAACATGGAGTAATCATCTCATTCTTTAAGGGGTTTCAGGGTAGAGAATTCAGAGCTTCTTTGGAGCCTCTTTGGAAAATTGCTACTGTGTCATTTTAATGCCCAAGAATGGAACTGAAGGAAGGAGTTAAGGCAGGAATAGTTAGCATTCTCTGAAGCCCCATTTAAAATTTTTGATTTTAGAAAAGAAGGCTAGAATATTAAAGTTGCCTTCTGAATTGGGTGTAGAAATCCATTTAAATCATTTGGTAGGCACATCATTGAGCACACTGTGGATGTCTCAAAAGTGTACAAACTAGGATTTCTGTATATAGCTATATGTTAGTTTTTTAAAAGAGGCTTACTTCCAGAAATTAGTATGTGTTTAGTAAAAGTATCAGCTAATTTTTCCTGCAATAGGCTTTTCAATTAAAAAGTAGTGTTTTCAAGGACCTAGAGCACTCCTCCCTTTTTTTAATATTTGAATTTTTTTTCATTGTGGTAAATAGTACCTAACATTAGCCTTAGCATCTTAACCATTTGTAAGCATACAGTTCGGTAGTGTTGAGTATATTCACATTGTCATGAAACACATCTCCAGAACTTTTTCATCTTGTAAAACTGAACTTGAGCCCTTTTAGTGGTGTGCACTGTGAATTGGCATCAGTTTGTGGTAGAGAGACTCCTGAAAATCCAGCTTCCCCTGAGCCATGGTGCTCAATATTTATTCACAGTAGTGTTTGTTAAAAAACAAATATCCTCTTGTTAAACCCAAAGGAAGACGTGTCACTGCTGTGGTAAGAATGGTGAGAAAGTACAGGCATTGGAAAGGACTAGTGTTGCTTTTGCTGTCATCTTCTTGGGCATATGTTCTAGCATGGCATTAATTGATTTCTTCTGCCCACTGACCCATTGTCTTCTGTGTAAGAACATTTTCCCAAATAAATACCTACGCAGAGCTCTTTAGGTTTCTGTGTTTATCTCGGCATTCTCTCTTTGGAGCAAGCCCTGGCCTTTTCTGCCTCCTAAAGAATATTGACTTTCCTCAGAAAAGCCTAGATTTTATAGTTTAAAACATAAAGGCTTTATCATCTCATCATTCAGCATTAACTTTGTACTTCTAAGAATGCTGCATTTTCTATATTCAATAGTTACCACATATGTTCGTATGCCTTCTAAAAATGGTGCACAAATGCTTGGGAAATAACTTGATATAAATATCTGTATTAGTGACAGTATACCCATACTTCTGTCATGTGTCCTTGATTAAAAATTAGATTTCCCGAAGCCAAATTCTAACTTACTTTGCCCCTTTTACCTTGGTATTATGATTCTTTGATTGCTTTTTCCAATTTCTATTTTAAAAAATAAGTCACTCGTCAGTTTATTCAACAGACTAACAATAGAGATTCATACCATTGTTGATTAGTGGATTAAAATGTGTAGGAAGTAGCTGAATGGTTTATACACACCATATTATTTCATGCAAATGAAAGCTTATAGTTATTAGACTCCAGCTCTAGCTTTTTATAGATCTTTTGTTTTTCCCCTCATACTGATTTATGAGTTAAGACCTCAAGAAAATACAAATAGAATTAAAAGCACAATGAATCAGTTTTTATAGCACCTGGTATAAACAGAACATGGAATTCCTCCAGAATCCTTCATTCTACTGCTCCATATTAGAGTTGGGAAAATTCTTACAGAATAAGATGAATTTGAACTCCCTTTTGATGTTGTTCCTGTGATCCCTGGCCAACTGGATGGTTCTCTTGATGGTGTTCACCTAAATCCTGGGGACCTGGACCATTCCCTTCCCTAATGTTGAGGATTGATTTTTAGACAAACCTTCTTAACTATAATGAATCATAATGAAGGAGAGAAAAAAGCAATGAAACTGTTACAAATGCCATTTAACAAGATTTCTAAGGCCCACTCATTTCAGGCTGTATTCGACTACAGAATTTCAGCATAAGGAAATAATTAACCTGGAGTTAATTTTAATAGAATTTTGGATCTGTGATAAAGGTCAGTTTTAATGTTTGTACTCACTTAATAAAAAGAATTATGCTTATATCTATATAGATGTATGTTTAGGTAGAAAGAAAATTTAGATCCATTCTAACTCAATCCTTTTCACCTGATGGACTTATGTTTTCTAGTTTAGAGCTTATTTAAAGTATAGTTTTTTCTTGTGCACATCAGGAGAGAAAGCCAGGAGAGAATATTGGATGCAAAATAAAATGGAATAGGGAAAGACTATTATGCCATCAGTATTATCTCTATCTCATGGACTCTGATGATTTATGTGTACGTCTGTATATATTGTTCTCATCTTTGCTTTTGTTTTTTAGATATGGCTTTTATACACATCAAATTGTGTACTTAAATTGTGTACCTCTTTGCAAGTATTTATATATATAGCAGTATTGAATAACATTTACTTGAATGCTGGACAAGCTTTTTTTTAAAGATGCCTTTGCTGTAGGGGAGAGGACTTAGATCAAGACGTTGATAATCCATTTCAGAATGTACAAGCTCAGGAGAGGGTTCTGAAGTTTTTAAAAGAATGAATAGCATGATTAGTTGTTTCTTCTTTGGTGTTCTTTTAGTGAAACTTCTAATGCATGCTGTGGATGATTACTTAATGGCTTGTATATCTGTTTCTGCCTGGTGGCATGAGCCTTCTACGGGCCATTGCATGACTGGTGTGTGCTAGATATAGTGTAAACTTGCCTTGCTTTCACTATCATCCACTAGTGTACTGGGTGTTCTGCTCAATAGAATTGGATTGAGGTAACCAAGATAACCAGCTATTCTACACTGCGTTGTCAATAGTTGCCATACCTTTGTCCTAAGTTTAAAAAAAAAAAAAAAAAAGAAACCTGTTGCTTTAACAAGGATTCCAAAAAACCCAACAATACTCTTACCTATTAACTAATAAATTAATATAAAACATGTTATGTATTTTAAATTTCCTATTAAAAAGCTCATCAATATTGTGTTCTAAAAGTGTTTGCCTAGAAATGGGAACTGTTGTAAGGAAACTTTTCCAGGGGCATATCTTTATCCCCTGACTGTAGAACTCTCAAGAAATAGGGTTTGCTTTTAATTTTATGCTGTTTGACCACCAATGTGTATAGCAAATAAATACGTGTTCCATTTGTGCCTCTAAAATACTCTTTTTCCATAAAGGGAATAATAATCAGATTGGAGTGTTTTAGGCATGACTGCTGCTATGGTAAAAAGGTTTAGGAGATGGAAGTCTAGATATGAAAAATGTCATATCCTCTGTCAGTGGAAACAAAGCTATAGACATGGTATAATATGAAATTCTAATGGTAATAAATACCTAGTTTAACTTGGTAAGAATGAGAGCTTCACTTGGGTGTTCAAATTAAATCAGTAAGAACTTTTGAGACTCAGATATTATAGAGAAGGTCACATTAATACTCAAGACTGCTAGAGTAGCTTAGAGTTTGAGGTAAAAAAAGGACATGGTATCACTTGCTTTTATGCCATTTGGTGGTAGATTGTTGAAGCATCTACCTTCTATAGTAATAGATGCTCTTTAAATGTAAACTCATTTTTCCTGAGAAATGGACCTTTATGTATATTTGGCAGCAGGACTACTGTGTGGACTGATTGTACAGTAGTCCCTTTTGGAGGTAGGTAAAGGGGTTAATAGAAATACTTTTCCCTCAGTAAAACAGAGGAGGTCACCCAGAAATTAAGCCACCTGAAGTAGGACTTAGAAGTCTGGCTTGACATGCTGTGTTGGCTGGGACTTCTACAAGCTCCTGTTGTTGATCTTTTTATTGTTGTTGTTTGTTTTCCTTTGTTTTCTTTTTCAGTCTCTTAGTTGTTCCTCTTCTTTCCCCTCAAGTTTTCTTTCTCTGAGAAGCTCTTCCACAAGTCTTGCCATTGTTTTTGTTCAGTTATACACAAGGATATTCATTGTTCATGGTGGGAGTCCTTTTAAAAGCCTCTCTGACTTCACTTTAAGAATTGTGCAGGTGAAACTCAGCTGTTGAGGACTCTCTTTTTTCCCCTCTGACAATAAAAATGTTTGCTCTCAAGCCTATAAGCTGGAAGCAGTGGCTCCTGCTGGGCTGGAATCCTTGGAATCAGGATGTCGTTGGGCTGATGGTAGGTGGGCTGTGTCACAGGGCTGATGGCTTGTATACCTACAGGAGGAGTTCTCTGGCCACACCGTTGGTACAGCAGCTCCTTCCAGGCTCATTCATGGAACAGGCATGGTGGCAGTCTTGGAGAAGAGTGCCAGCCCCGGTCAGAGGTAATTTTGTACTGCAGAAAGGTGAACAAGACCAGTAGGAAGCTCCCATAAGGACCAGGGGAGGGATGAGGGTGGATAAGATGGGGAGACACAGTGTGGGCTGCTGGGGAAGTTAAAACCTCTGTTAAGACATATTTCCATAATATATATGCTTCAGTGTATTTCATTTAGTCCAATCATCATAAGTGACTGATACAGCTAAACTGACTAATGTTATAGGTCTGTGAACATTTTTACTTAATCACAGTTGTCACCATTTACCTGCCCTCCTGACAGATCATTGTGCTCCTCTCCTTTAAGCAAAGAGAACATGACAGGCTACTATTGTATCTGACCCCATTTCCCTTTTCAAAGGAATTATAAACCATCTCTTTATAAGCCCATGCTCCGCAGGAAGTGAAAAAGTGGTCTTTTGTTTTCTGTATGTCAGAAAACAAATGGATTCCTATTTCCCTTAGCAATGCCAACCTGATATAAAACACTCAGTCATGATCCTGTTGCCAATAAGATGTGACTCTCATCACTTTCATCCAAGCCAGAACTATGGCCACTGAAATAGCACTGCTTAGAGAGCTAAAGACCTTTGTTTGCCACTGGAAAGACGGGATTCTCTCTGGGGAGAAACTTACTATGTAGCTTCAGTTGGATACATTGGGTGTTTCTGAGATTATTGGTGCCCCCTTTCATGTCATACAGAGCCTGATAAAACTGGATAAGAGGAGATCATTAGCGCTTTGGGCTATTCCCTCAGTATTAAGCTCTCCAGTTCTGGAGCTTTTGTACAACCTTTTTTTTTTTTTTGGATAAGCATATCCTGGTAAAAGTAAAGTGGTAATTATGAATTTGACTTTAAAGCAGTAGTTGTACTAATTATTTCTCTACGCTTCCTGATTTAGCCTTAGGAAGTTGGTAGTGGAAACAATGACAGAAAGGAAGTGGGATACATCAAGAGATGCCAGAGTAGGTTTGAAAGTCTGCAACCTGTGACATGGCTAAAATAATTAAAAGTGTCTGCGGGTACTTAATAAACCATAGCACATAATAATGGTCATAATAAAACCATGTACAAAACTGTCAGCTGACCACTTTGGGAGAAGTGGGAAATGTTTAAACAAATATTCATGGAAAATGACATTTCTATGTTTGGAGAAATTAATATGAGTAATTTAAACCATCACTTTAATTGTTTCAAAGGTATTGTAAGATCTTATTTAAAGGTTGCTAAGAAGTTTACTAAATAGGATTTTAGTTAAAAGTTTTTATTATAGTGCTATTTTTTTCTGAATGTAAATTACACATTGTAATTTTGGTTTATACATGTCCTTTTTGTGATAGAAAAAGCAATTTTTATGGTTCATTAAATTTTCATAAGTTTGAAAGATTTTGAGTCTGGTTTTATTTGATATAGTTTCACATGAGATTCTGGTATTTTCCAATCATACAAAGGGAATTCAGTTTTATTCTGCTATTGTATAAAACTTACTTAGGTAGCAGTAAGTATATTTCTTATCAAGCAGTTGAGTTTGGAGAGTTGTGACCTTTAAATAAAGGTTATAAAATAACTTATTCCCTTTAATAATTTATCTTATGTAATTAAGTTATCCTAATATGCTTTCCATCAATTTCTTCATATTCCCTTAGTTTAATACTTAAAATAAGAAACCAAATTAATTTGGAAAGAGAAGCAGGTAGGAGGATCCTAAAAAAAAAATCTTTGCTAAACTGCCATAGTATTTTTAGCTCAAAAGAGTTTTCTGCCATCCTTGTTATTTTAATAATTTCATAAACTAACATACTTTACAACTTGTTGAAGTCTCACGTAGAGTTGAGGGTAATCCTCTGTGTTGCTTAGGATCCCATAACTTGCTACTGCATTAATTCTTTGCTTTCAGAAACTAAAGCTCATATCTTTGATTTGTGTTTATGGAAGATGAAAATAATTGACATGATTTGAAAACTCTGAAATACTGTTGCTATTTAGGCCAGAAATAGATGCTACATTCCATTTGAAAGAAAAGATGAGAATCCCATCTCCCCAGTGACATCCAATGCCGCCTTCCAACTGACCGATCGCTGTGACCTATTCAGAGCTGTCGTGTTGAGTCCAAACTGGTAGGATTTCCAGTTCAGGATTCTTACACTTCTCCCACTTCCCCACCATAGCAATGCTTTTATAAAAAAAAAGTATATTAAATCTAAAGGGAATCCATTAAACCATTTACAATGTGAGATTTATATCTGTTTAGAGAATTTTCAGAAATTAGATAAAATAGCATAGTTGGAGATTATAAAACATTAAGCTTATACTTACTAATTCTTAATATAATTGATAGCTATAGATAGTGAAACCCTTTCACTAATATAATTGGCTTAAATTTGAAAATAATTTTGTTCTTAAGACATCAGTAAAAATGGCTTCCTGCTTTCTTAACTTTGTTAATGATTTTTTTTTTTTTGGCATGAGCTTCTAAATTAGTCTATCCAGTCTATGCTTGTTAAAGTACCAGTCATTTGTGAACTGACTTTTCTAGTAAGTGCAGAACTGTGTAAGAAGGTGAATGCCATTGTCAGTGCATGAAGACAAGCTGTCAGAGGGTTTTGGTTGTATATTACATGGTGTGACTGGTTCCTATCTAAAAGTTAGTATACTGTGTTTAGTCCTTCTTTATTTAAAAGTGAATCACTAATTTCACTTATCTTAAAATATTTTAATAGCTGAGACTAATAATCATGGTTTTACGGGGATTTTGAAGCTTTGTGTCAAGACCATATTTTTGACAATATCAGAAGCTTTTAATAAGGTGCTTGCTGCTGAGCTAATGATATGCTTTGGGTAGTATTTCTTATACCTATCTTCAATAGATATATTCAGGCTAGTGTGAATGTAATAATCAAGCCTCAATCAAGCCATACTTAGTATGACAAATATTGCATTATACCGTAATTTAGGTATTCATGCTTCTGATAAAGGGCTTAATTCGACTCCTTGAGGAACCGGGAAAACACTATTGATTTTATACTGGAATGCAAAGTAGCAGCCATTTATAGTGCAAGATATAAATCACTTCCTAATTAAAATTAAATCAAGAGAAATTAAGAATCTCATGGCCTTATATGTAATGGTACACAATCTTAACTGTAAAATTATATTTTGTATCAATTGTGTTCCTGTGCATGGGTTTCTGGGCACAAAAAATTTTGCAGCTAATCTTAATAGAAGCAGATAATATTGACTTTTAAAATTTCTCTTAATTTCTTTCTGTAGGAACATTGCAGTGGACTAAACTACTTATTCCAGATATAATTTATTTATTTTTATTTTCCTTTTCAAGAAAATGTCAAAGAAATTTTTGGACAGACTACTATTCATCATCATATCCCTTTTAATTGGGACTGTGAATTTATCCGGCTACACTTTGGGCATAATCGGAAGAAGCACCTTAACTACACAGAATTCACACAGTTTCTTCAGGTGAGCTTAGTTTTTCATAACCAGTGTAAATATATAACATTCCATATCCTTCCCTTTTAGTTTTATTAGGTTTATTAAAAAAAAATAGCAATTCTCTGTGGAATTTTAACCTCATTTTTCATTTCCCACTCCCAGAGGCAACTTATTTAAATTCTTACAGTTGTTTCTTTCCTTCAGTGTTTACTTTCATAGCTTTAAATAATAAACATTATTTAAATGTTTTGAAGTGCTGATACTTCAATTTTTAATTTTTCACTCTTAGATATTTTTTAAATTTAATTTGAACCGTTGAAGATTAGCAACTAGCTCTTTCACCTTTCCCTCTCAGACATTTTCTATTTCCACCCTCCATATAATCATGTCATGATTCTGCTTAGATTATCATATTTGAATCACCACAATTTTGTAAACACTGTGCATGACTAAAATGATTACTTTTCTTAGAGACTCTAATTTTTATTGGTTCATTTTCTGTGTGTTAATGCTAATTCATTCTCAGACTCTGCCTCAGTTATTAAACTCTCATTTTTAATATGTTTAAAACAGAATAAGTGTTTGATCAGTTTTGTTCTCTTGGAGCAATCCAGGAGCTTTCTTTTTTAAAAAAATTTGAGGTAAAATTCACTTAACATTAAATTAGCCATGTGAAAGTGCATAATTTAGTGGCATTTAGTACATTAACCAGCTCTGATTCCAAAACCTTTTCATTACCCCAAAAGAAAGCCCTATAGCAAAGAAGCAGTCACACTCCATTCTTGCCTCTCCTCAGCTAGTGAAGCCACCAGTTTACTTTCTGTCTCTATGGAGTTACTTATTCTGGATATTTCATATAAATGGAATTATACAATGTGAATTCTTGTGTCTGGCTTTATCTTAGCATAGTGTTTTCAAGGATTACCTGTGTGCAGCGTATATTAGTACTTCATACTTCATTCTTTCTGTGGCTGAATAATATTCCATTGTATGGGTATATCATATCTTGTCCATCCATTAGTTGATGGGCGCTTACTTGGGTTCTCGCCTTTCGGCTGTTATGAATAGTGCCGCTGTGAACATTGGTGTGCATGTATTTGTTTGAATACCTGTTTTCGAATCTTTTGAGTGTATCTCTAAGATGTGGGATTATTGGATCACTTGATAATTTTAACTTTTTGAGGAACTACCAGACAGTTTTCCACAGCCCCTGCACCACTTTTCTGGAACTTTCTGATACCTGACTTTGTACTTATTACATAGCTATCAGCTTGTGATCTCCCTTCACCTTCATACTGGGGAGTCCATTTGCCTTTCTGTTATGTTGAACCTTCCATTTGCTGGATTTCATCTCTTCATTTACTATGATTTTTTTCCCCTCTTTTTGGTAGAATACTTACTGCAAGGGCTTCCTAAGGAAAGTAAAAGAATTCTTTTGTGAGACTTTTTACGTCTGAAAACCTCTGCTCTATCATTACATTTAGCTTGGCCGGGTATAGAATTTTAGTAGGAATTTATTTTCCACCTAATTTGAAAGTAAATCCCTCTTTTTTCCCCCCTAACATCCAGTATTGCCACTGAGCAGTTAATTACCATTCTTTTTTGGTTCTCTTTTGACATTTTTTTTTTTACCCCACTCTAGAGGGTTTTAAGATTTTTTTGTTTTCAGTGTTTTGAAATTTCATGATGCTGTACCTTGATGTGAGTTTATTTTTATTCATTGTGTCGGACATTCAGGGGCTCTTTTAATTTGAAAGCTTGTGTACTTCAATTCTTGAAAATATTCTTCTATTTTTTTTTCTTGCCTTGAACTAGTAAATATAATAACTGTATGATCCTTTAGTTCTCTTTTCTCTCCTGAATCTTCTATTAAGTTGTTTTTATTATATTTCTAATTTTCAGGAGTTCTTTTTGGTTTCCTAATATTCCTTTTAAAATACTATATTGTTCTTCTTTCATGAATGTACTATTTTCTCTCACTTCTCCAAAAATATTATAGACAGGTGTTTTGTTTTTACATTTTCTTCTTGCAATCTGCCTTTTTCCTTCAAGTTACTTTATTTCTTTTTGTTTGGATCTCCGTTTTTCCTGTTAGTAGCTCTTCTTCCAAGTCTAATGATTCAGGGTCCTCTGCTCATATTAAAATAGGATTGGGAGCTTTGGGTTCATGTACCTTACTGTAAAGTTCTCTGGGTGGGTGGTCTTATTGGGGACCCTCTAGTTCAGGTCTTTTATTTTGGATAGGGGAATCAGAAGAATCATTTGGCTTCCCATCTGAATGAAGTATTAGACCTGGCTTTTGATATTTTGGTTGCTGAGTAAGACAAGAGGGTTACAGGTCTCAGTATTCAGTATGGAGGTGGTATGTGTGCTCAGTCATGTCCGACTTTTTGCAACCTTATGGACTGTAGCCTGCCAAACTCCTCTGTTCATGAATTTTCCAGATAAGAATACTGGAGTGGGTTGCCCTTTCCTCCTCCAGTGGAAGTGGACTCTCGTTTATTTTCCTCCTTTCATCTGTGACTTGTCTCTCTTAGTCTGGGAATCCTCTCTTAAAACTCACCTAGTTGTCTGCCAGGGATGGGAGCAGGCCAGAGGCCCGGCTCTGGTGGAGTATGGCAGGCAACTAACTGCTTTATAAACAAACTTCCATCTAAGCTTCCTGTTCTCATTGCCACCTTCACCATCACTCTAGGGGTACTGGTACCACCAATTCATGAGACTTTAGCAGATTCTGTTACGTACATTGGATTGCTTTTTTTGCTTTTCTAGTTTTCTTGGGCCTTCTAAGCCAGTTATCATTTGCCTCTTTGCACTCTAACCTTAAAAATGTAGTTGCTGTCGTCTTTTTTGGTTTTCTTTGTCTTTGAGTGTCTGTTTTGTTTTTCATTCTTTACTGGGATTTTTGGTGAGGAATAGAATTTTGAAAGACAGAGCTAAATGTATAAGTTCAGTCTCATTCAAAGCCATGGTATTTCTGAAGCTCTGCTATTTTATCTCATAGTTAGATGAGATGCATTTCTAAGAACACAAGATCTTTAGCTTTAGTATAACTTCCTTTATTTACTCTTTTCCCCAGTTCCTTTTCCTGCCCTTTCAATCTGGAAGCAGATTTATTTTCTTTTATTTATTAGAATGTTTTTATCTCTTTAGAATATCTTTATTTTATCTTTTATAAGTCCAGAATATTTTTTTTTTCATTAGGGTGCTCACATTGTCTCTTCTACCCAATGTTTTAATTATACTACATAAATGGAGAGCTTATGTGCAGAACTTTCTTCCTTTAGTTGCTTCTTTTTGAAGGCCTTAATTTAAATTTTTTAACTTTTTATTTTGAAAGATGTCTATATTAAAAAAAAAAACAACCCATGTACCCATCAACCAGCTTCAACAATTATATATTGACCAGTTATTTATTTATTTTTTTACCTATACTTTCCACTCTGTTCCCTACTCGAGAATTTGGAAGGCAATTCCATTTAATCTATAGTTGCATATGTGATACTTCAAATACATATATCTTTGAAAGATACAAAAGAGTCCTTCAACTGTTGACCTGATAGAAAATAGAAAATCTGTTCTTCTGACATTAGTCTTGCAGTGAGGATTCTGCTTTGTCTTTAACATAAAGGTGCACATTTTCTTCAGTACTAAGTGTTATTAATAAGGCTTAATCATGCCCATGGTTGCCACTGGATATTTCTGAGAGGTTAAGATACATGCATGGAGAAGACAAAGATATAACAAAGGCATAAATCGGGAGGAAAATAAGCAGGAGTGCGGAAGAGAAAGCCTATATAAGATGGAGTAGATGTGTGTCTGCTTCTGATGTTGCTCAGGAATATCCTTTCCTTGGGGAATGCTCTCAACCATATTTTAAGGCTGAAATAGAGATTTTAAATGCCTGCTTCATTTGAAGGATGATGTGGTTGGAACTGAGGTGATAAAAATATGAAGTGGGTTAGGGAGAAGGACTAAAGTAGAAGAGGAAAAAATTTTCAAATTGGAGATTAAACAACATGCTCGTAAATAATGGTTCATAGACAGAATCAAAAGAAAAGTAAAAAAATATCTTGAGACAAATGAAAATGGAAGCACAGCATACCAAAGCATTCATTCTTTGGTGCTTAGCAAAAGCAGTTCTAAGAGGGAAGGTTATAGTGATAAACACCTACATTACAAAAAAAATTAAAAATCTCAGTCTACCTTTGTACTTCAAGGAACTGGAAAGAGAATAAGCTCAAAGTCAGAAGGAATTAACAAAGATCAAAGCAGAAATAAATGAAATAGAGACTAGAAAGAAAATAGGAAAGATCAATGAAACCAAGAATGGGTTTTTTAAACAAGTAAAATTGACAAACATTTAGCTACACTAAGAAAAAAGGAAGACTCAAAATCAGGAGACTGATTACAACTGATAAAGATCATAAGAAGCTACTATAGACAGTTATACACCAACAAATGATAACCTAGGAGAAATGGATAAATTCCTAGAAACATACAACCTACTTCCATTTCATGAAGAAATGGAAAATCTAAACAGACCATTTACTAGCAAGGAGATTGAATTAGTAAATAAAAACCTCTCAGTAGAGAAAAGTCCAGGACCAGACGGCTTCACTGTTGTCCAGTTGCTCAGTTGTGTTCGACTCTTGGTGACCCCGTGGACTGCAACACACCAGGCTTCTCTGTCCTCCACCGTCTCCCGGAGTTTGCCCAAATTCATGTCCATTGAGTTGATGATGCCATCCAACCATCTCATCCTCTGTTGCCACCTTCTCCTCCTGCCCTCAATCTTTCCCAGAATCATAGTCTTTTCCAGTGAATTGGCCCTTCACATCAGGTGGCCAAAATATTGGAGCTTCAGCTTTAGCATCAGTCCTTCCAGTGAATGTTCAGGGTTGATCTCCTTTAGGGTTGACTGATTTGATCTCCTTGCTGTCCAAAGGACCCTCAAGAGTCTCCTCTAGCACCACTAGAGGAAATCATTAATTCTTTGGTGCTTAACCTTCCTTATGGCCCAACTCTCACATTTGTACATGCCTACTGGAAAAACCATAGCTTTGACTATAGGGTCCTTTGTTGGCAAACTGTTGTCTCTGCTTTTTAATATACTATCTAGGTTTGTCATAGTTTTTCTCCCAAGGAGCAATCGTCTTTTAATTCCATGGCTGCAGTCACAATCTGCAGTGATTTTGGCTTCACTGATGAATACTGCCAAACATTTTAAGAAGAATTAATACCAGTCCTTCTCAAACTCTTCCAAAAAGCAGAGGAGAGTGCACTTCTTCCAAATTCATTGTACAAGATCAATATTACCTTAATAGCAAAGCCAGACAAGGGCACTATAGGAAAAGAAAAGAACAGGTCAGTATCCCTGATAAAGATTGATGGACATATTCTCAACAAAATATTAACAAACTGAATTCAGTAGTAGACTAAAAGGATCATAATCAAGTGGAACTTACTCCTGAGATGTAAGGATGGTTCAAGATATGCTAATCGTTAAATATGATAGACCATATTAACAAAATGAAGGATAAAAATCACGATCATTTCAGTATAGATGGAGAAAAAGCATTTGACAAAATTCAAGATCCTTTCATGATAAAAACTCAAATTAGATGTAGATGGAATATACTGACATAATAAAGGCCGTAGATGACAAGTCTACAGCTAACGTCACACTCAGTAGTTAAAAGCTGAAAGCTTTTCTTCTAAAATCAGGAACAAGTCAAGGATGTCCATTATTATCACTCTTATTCAAAAGGTAATGGAAGGACTTCCCTGGTGATCCAGTGGTAAAGAATCTGCTTACCAGTGCAGGGGGCATGGGTTTGGGGACATGGACATGATTCTTGGTCCGGGAAGATTCCACCTGCCACCAGGCAGCTAAGCCCACAACTGCTGAAAGCGACATGCCCTAGAGCTGTGCTCCATGACGAGAGAAGCCGCCACAGTGAGAAGCCCAGAGACGCAACCAGAGGGTCGCTCCCACTCCCTGCAACTAGAGAAAGCCCGTGCATGGCGATGAAGACCCAGTGTAGCCAGCAATAAATTTTAAAAAACTTTAAATTAAAAACAAGGGAATGGAAGTCCTAACCAGAGCAATCAGACAAGGAAAAGAAATAAAAGGCATCCAAGTTAGAAAGGAGAAATTTAAGTTGTCCTTGCTTGCAGAGGACGTAATATATGTAGACTACCCTGAAGATTTTATGCGTACACAAAATACTGTTAGAACTAATAAATAATTTCAGGAAAATTGTCAGACATAAAATTAGTATACAAAACTGAGTAACATTTCTGTATACCAGCAACAAACTATTGAAAAGGTAAATTAAGAAGATAGTTTCATAATAATATGAAAAAGAAGGAAACCAGAATAAATTTAACTAAGTGAAAGATCTGGAAACTATAAGATGTTGATGAAAGAAATTGAAGACATAAATGAAAAGATTTTGTGTTTATGGATTGAGAAATTAGTATTGTTAAAATATCCATAGTACTCAAAAAAAGATTTATGGATCCAGTGCAATCCCTGTCAAAATTCCAGCAGTGTTTTTCACAGAAATGGAAAAAAACAATCCTCAAATTTGTATGGAACTACACACACACAGAAAAACAAAACCCAAATATCCAAATCTATCTTGAGAAAGAACAAAGCTGCAGGGATGACACTTCCTAAATTCAAACTATGTTGTGGAGGGATAGCATTCAAAACAGTATGATATTGTCATGAAACAGACCCATGGATCAATGGAGCAGAATAAAGAGCCCAGAAATAAACCCATGTATATATGGAGAAAGGGTAGTCTCTTTAATAAATGGTGTTGGGGAAACAGGATTCCTATCTTAAACCATACACAAAAGCCAACTCAAAATGGATTAAAAACTTGAATGTAAGACCTGAAACTTTAACCCCCTAGAAGAAAACAGAGAGAGTAAGCTCCTTGACATCCATCTTGGCAATGATCTTTTTGAATTTGACACCACAAGCAAAGGCAACAAAAGGGAAAATAAACAAGTAGGACTGCCTCAAACTGAAAAGCGGCACAGCAAAGAAAACCAACAGCAAAATGAAAAGTTAAGCTATGGAATGGGAGAAAATATTTTCAAACTATATATCTGATAAAGGATTCATATCCAAAAAATGCAAGGAACTCATTCAGCTCAGTAGCAGAACAAAGTGAACATCCTCAAATGCAATTGCAAAATGGACAAGGGGCCAGAATAAATGTTTTTCCAAAGAGGACATACAGATCGCCAACCGATACATGAAAACTTGCTCAGCATTGCTAATCAGGGAAGTGTGAATCAAAACCACAATGAAATACCACCTCACACTTACTGCGTTGTCTGTTGTTAAAAAGACCAGAGACGACAAATATTGTCAAGGATGTGGAGGAAAGGGAACCTGTGTACACTGTTGATGGGAAAGTAAACTGGTACAGCCACCATGGAAAACAATACGGGAGTTTCTCAAGAAGTTAAAGGAGCTTCTGTGATCCAGCAATCCTACTTCTAAGTATGTATCCAAAGGAAACAAAATCCTCATCTCAGATAGACTGTATTCTTGTTTATTGCAGCATTATCATAGTAGCCAAGGTATAGAAACAAGTGTCCATTGACAAAGGAATGGTTAAAGAAAATGTGGCATGTGTATGTGTACACACACACACACACACACACACACACACCATTCCACATTTATGCAAGGGAATACTATTCAACAACAACAGAAAAGGAAATCCTGTCATTTGCAACTGCATGGATGAACTTGGAGGGCATTATACTAAGTGACATAAGCTAGACACAGAAAGACAAATACTTCCTGGTATCACTTAAAAAATAAAACATTGTGTGTGTAGAAACAGTAAAATAATGATTATGATTGGAGGGGGTAGGAGAAATAAGAGGCTGGAAAAAGGGCATAAATTTTATTATAAGATGAATAAAATCTGAAGATCTAATGTATAACATGGTGATGATAATACTGTGTTGTATAATTGAAATTTGCTAAGAGTATCACTTAAGTGTTCTTATCAAAAAAAAAAGTATGTGAAGTGATGGATGTGTTAATTAACTCAGTGGTGGGAATCCTTGCACAATGTATACATGTATCAAATCATAACGTTGTACACATTTTAAATATACTACAATTTGATTTGTCAATTATACTTTAATAAGTTGGAATTTTAAAAGTAGAAGGGGTGGAAAAGAAAACTACTTGGTCAAATCATTTGTGTGCTTAGTCGCTCAGTTGTGCCCGACTGTCTACAGCCCCATGGACTATAACCTGCCAGGCTCCTCTGTCCATGGAATTTTCCAGGCAAGAATACTGTAGTGGGTTGCCATTTCCTGCTTCAGGGGATTGTCCTGCCCTGGGGATCAAACCCGCATCTCTTGTCTCCAGGATTGGCTGGTGGATTTTTTTTTTACCACTAGTGCCACCTGGAAGTCCTTGTTAAATCATGCTTGTTGTTTATTTTGTACTCTATCTTTCATATATCTTTACCAGTTGATTTTTAGTTTCTCTACTTCTGTTGGTCTTTTCAAGAAAATCCAAATATGTGTGATGGTATTATTAAATTTTTTAAAAGTTAAGATTATTGATAGACTTATCTCTAGCTTATCAACCTGCTAAGAAAATACTTAAAAATTTGTTTTATTGTTAAATATCATACAACTATGGACATATTTATATGTGTGTTTTATACAAATTTAAAACAAATTTACAGTTTAATGAATTACGAGTGAAACAAATTTTAATCTCTTTCAACCACTGTTGAGATACAAAAAAAATATAATTAGTAAAATGGCGAAACTTCTATCAAAAGCTATTTTAAATGTCAGAAAAGGGTAAAGCAACATTGATTTGTAGGCTTTTATAAATGAATGATAATGCTAATTGCAATGTTTAATATATATTCTGTGAATAATATTTATATATTTAGATAGGAATATTGTTTCCAAGGCCTTCCCTGGTGGCTCAGACTGAAATCCATAGAGAAGATACCCTGGAAAAGGAACTGGCGACCCACTCTAGTATTCTTGCCTGGAGAATTTCATGGACAGAGGACCTGAAGCACTACAGTCCATGGGGTTGAAGAGTCGGACACAGCTGACTCACTTTCATTATTTTCAGAGTTGCAGATAGTGTAAAAATGGCATCTAATAGCACTATTATGATGTTGTGATAACAGATTTATTTGGATTATGTCACATGTCCTAGGAAAGAAATGCTCTAATTTTGACTTTTAAGTAGTCCTTAGGGTATTGTGAAAGTGAAGTCACTCAGTCGTATCCGACTCTTTGCAACCCCGTGGACTGTAGCCCACCAGGCTCCTCCGTCCATTGCATTCTCCAGGCAAGAATACTGGAGTGGGTTGCCATTTCCTTCTCCAGGGGATCTTCCCCTTAGGGTATTACTTGCACTTTAAAAATTTAATTAATTAATTATTTTGGCTGTGCAGGGGCTTTCTCTAGTTGCGACAAGCAGGGGCTTCTCTTGTTGGAGAGCATGGTATCTCTTGTTGGAGAGCATGGTATCTGGGGTGTGTGGGCTCAGTAGTTATGGCACACAGGCTTAGTTGCCCCACAGCATATGGGATCTTCCCAGATCAGGTATCAAACCTGCATACCCTGATTTTGGCAGGTGGATTGTTAACCACTGGACCACCAGGGAAGCCCACTTTTTTTTTTTTTAATTGATGTCACCTACTACAAAGTTTGGCTGCCCAATAGTTGAAAAGTTCCTAGATCTTCTGGATTGTTCTACAGTTTGTGGAAGCCACATAGAGTGATAGATGAACAGTGTTTTTGCAGTTTGTTATTCATAACTTTCATATTAGAATTTGAGCTGTGGTTGGTTGACTCTAAGGACATGAAACCCTCGGATACGGAGAGCCACTTGTAATCTAGAAAGTGCTCTGGGATGACAATAACTTCTTCAAGCAGGAGAGTTACTACATATTTTAAAAGCAGAACTTAAAGCACTAAAAAGATACTCTGTTTTCAGTAATGAAAACTTTTCAAGTAAACAAAGGTGTTTTTTTTTTTCCCCTCCTTTTTTATTGACATTCTGTGAGTCACTTTTCTTCCTGAGGAATAACATGTAATAAGTATATTTTCAGGAAAATGTGCTTTTTGAAAAGAAGAGTTTTGCTGTACATTCAGAAATGTGTATTATTCATTTTTAAAGTAAATGCATGTAGAGGAAGGATGTCCATGCTTTTCTAAAACACATATTTGGGGTATGCTTCAGTCAGCCTCAGGCCCTGTTTCTGACTTCTCCCCCCAGGAACTACAATTGGAACATGCAAGGCAAGCCTTTGCTCTCAAAGACAAAAGCAAAAGTGGCCTGATTTCTGGTCTGGATTTCAGTGACATCATGGTTACCATCCGGTCTCACATGCTTACTCCCTTCGTGGAGGAGAACTTAGTCTCAGTAAGTGAAAAGCAATGACTTCAACTTTCTGTTTCCTTAAGCCTTTGAAACCCTTGTCCTGGCTTGCGTCCCTCGGCGTGTCTGCCTCTCATCTGTTGTAACTTTACTCTTGGTTGGTAGGAGGTAGTCAGATGTGTGTAAGGGAGGTATGTGTGTGTGGGGGGTGGTGATAGTGAATAGTTTCCCCCCAGATCAGCACCACAGTCTTGCTCTCATATTTCCAAATTGTTTATTTCCATTTACAGATTCCACCTAAAGAAAACAGGGGAGTGTGTAGACAAGGGTGTGCAATTACTTTTTCCCGAGGGCAGTACTTCTCACAGACACTACTGCCTTCACCTTTGGCCTCTTTCCATCCCACCAGGCTCCCAAAGCCTTGCTATAAGGATGGCTCCTTCCTTTGTTGCCTGCAGGGTGCTGTTTGCTAGAGGGATCATCACTGACCTCTACACTGTTTTAATAACCATGGCTGTGGCAGAAGGTATGGAGGAAATATGTGGGCATCAGCCTCTGTGGCTCACTCCTCTCTCTGCCCCTTCACCTGTGCATTCAGTCTGCATGGACCAGACAGTTTTTTGTTCTCTAAACTGCTAAACTCTGTAAAGTAAGCATCCGGGCCAATAGCAAACTGATGTCATCCACTTCCTCACAAAGAATGGTGAAACTGTCCTCACTTACCAGTTTTCTTGTTCCTGTATTGTACTTATGTGTAAGTTTTTGATTGCTGCTTGTTTTAAATGGAGGGAAGCCAATGAGCGCTTTTGTTGTCTCAGCTGAAGATCATTATCCCTGATTTAGACCAGGGTATAAGGATCAACTTCTGTTCTTTTTCTTCAGTGAATTTGAACATGGAGCATGTCACTTTCTCCTACACATTTCACCTCCTTGACACCCATCTCCCACTCCCCTACCCTCACCTCATACCCTAGCCAAAAACATGAAAGGAGGAAGAAAAGAAAGTAAGGGAGAGAGAGAGGAGAGAAGAAAAGAAAATCCTAGAGAGAAGGACTCAGTACCTTGGGGTGAGGGGACCCCTTTAATCTTTTCCAGTTGAGTTAGATAGACCTGTTATAGCCTCAGTTTACCAAATGCCATCTCAGTTTCTGGAGGAACATGTTAAATAATTTGAATCTGGCTTTTTGGGTCACTGGTATCCAAATTCAGGCTAATACAAGTATCACATATATTTGGGTTAAGGCTTGTGTGTGAGGGATGGGGGTGGGAACATATGCCCATCATTACCTATGCTGTCCTTAATATAGATCTTTATGATTAAGGTCATCACACTGTTATTTCCATAAGTATTTGAGTTTTTAATAGAGAATGTTTTTAATCATCTGGATTCCTCTGACTCGGCTTAGAAATTAAACGTTTGCAAGCTATGAAAAATATTCTCTTTTGAGTTTATGTCCAACTGTTGGATAGAGGGAGAAGTTACTTCCTACCCTGCAGAGTAGGGTAGGCTGTATTGTCCCCATTCCTCCCCAGGCATGAGAGAGCCTCTTTAGCACTATTCCACTAAAGACGAATTTACAGCAAGTAAATCCTCCCTAGATTTTCTCTACATCTTTTTGGAGTTTTTTGGTAGTTTTACATTTTGTCATAGAGATCCAGAGCTCAGTACAGACCATTCTATATGTTAATTATAACAAGGAGCTTAAAAAAGAAAAGATTAGTAAAGTTGATAAAGTGAAATAGTCTTAAAATTTAAAGTTACCACTGGTTTTTGTATATGGGTATGAAAAAAAAAGCAAGTTTAAAAAATGTTTCTTATATTGTATGTTGAGGTTTGGATTATCCAGAAATAGCAGGAGTTTCGTAGTTGAAGGTCTTGGAAATCCTGTTTAAATAATCATTGGTTTTGATCTGTGATAATTATATTTGTTGTTTTTGACCTTATAGGTAGATGAACCATGAAGTCCAACTTCCAGATGTTGCTTTTCTTCCTTAACACCTAAATTACGTAGACTTTCCTGAGGGCTTGAAATGCACTGAGAGTGTTTCAGCATGATACCTTCTTGTGTTTATCGACTGGTTGTTTATCATTTTAGTAACAAAGACACCTTTGGTTCTTCTCTGAGAAAGTTCAGTGTCCATAAATGTGTTTTTGTTGTTGTTTGTTTAACTTTCTGTGTTGTCATTTCCTAGGCAGCCGGAGGAAGTATCTCACACCAGGTTAGCTTCTCATACTTCAATGCATTTAACTCCTTACTGAATAACATGGAGCTTGTTCGTAAGATATATAGCACTCTAGCTGGCACAAGGAAAGATGTTGAAGTCACAAAGGGTAAGATTTTTAAAATACATATTGATTTGAATCTCAGCATTTTCACTTTTCTTTACCTAGGGCGAAAGGTTGATCTGGGTTTCCTACTGTGAAGCCACATCTAGAAAGTATGTTACCAATGTGTGTATATTTCACTTGGACCATCATGGTCTCCAAAAATCCAGTTGGATTTAATGGGATGCTGAGGTCAGGAGTGGAAAAGTGGCTTTGACAGTTTTAAAAAGAACCTTGGCCCAGTCTGTCAAACAGGTCAGTGGCAACGGCTTCTTTGTATGAGGAAGGAGTGGTCACAGAAAGATGGGCAGGACTACTCCTTTTGCTGAATTGTAGTGGGATGTTTTAAGTGACTGGAGAAGAGCCAGTTCTTTTATCTTGTAGCTCTGGAGACCAAAGCAAATAAACAAGATGAGGTTAGAGGAATCTAAAGAGATTGTTTTACTTCTGAAATTACTTTACCTGCTTTACTGTTTCATCATCTTAACATTTTATCTTCTGCCAGTTTTCATATTTTGGTAGTTATGTCTATGTAGCTGAACTTAGATATTGAAATTCAGTTTTAGATTTAAAAAATAATACCAAAATGCTTTTAGCTTTCAGATAATAGTTAAGGTAGAAGTTTTTTTATGTTAAGAGTCTTTGAAGATTTTAAAGTATTTTCTTTTTCTTCCAGAGGAATTTGCCCAGAGTGCCATACGCTATGGACAAGTCACCCCACTAGAAATTGACATCCTGTACCAGCTTTCAGACTTATATAATGCTACAGGGTAACTATTTCAGTAATTCCTCATGATAATTTTTAGGACAGTTACTTTAATGTGAAGCAGTGGTATTCTTTTAGTTCATTTAAACAATAGTTTGCTCAGTATATAAATTTCAAGAAAAAGACACAGGCAGATATGAGGAACAGGGGAGGAGGATGAGACAGGTGAAGACAGACTGAAGTTAGGGGGAAATGGAGGAAGGGAAAGGGAAAGCAAGAAGGGGAGGGGAAGAGAAAGGAAGGGAAGAAATGGAGAGAGAGGTAAAGAAGGCAGTAAGGGTTGTTGAAGAGTATGAGAGAGGGAAATGGGGAAGGAAGAATGATATAGGAGGGGGAGAGTGAAATGAGAAGTAAGTGAGGGACAGAAAAATTGATTTAATCTGGACTCTGTAGAGGTGGTTAGAAATTTTTAGAGATTTGTGGCTATTTGCCTAAATTTATAAAATAAATTGAAGTACATGCTCAGGAATCTTACAACCTTTTTTGATTCATTGTGAGTGGACATTTTCCTAAACAGTATATACCATTTTGTGTTGGAGGGTATCATTTTCTTGAAATATGCCTGTGACATTATTATCATGGTTCTCATCATAATTAAGCTCAGATGTTTTATGTCTCTTTTATAGATTGAAAAAACCCAAAGCACATAGAGAGTATTTCATTTGTGAAGTCTTACACAAATCCAGATGAAAAAGCTTTGTCTGTGGGTATCCAGTAAGACCTTGGGATAGGGGACTCATGATCTACTAAGTGATCAGATTTTCTTAGTCAGCTTTAGCAGTTATGTAAGTGTAGGCATATCTGAAAAATAGGTCTTAACCCTAGAACTGAAGACTAGTAGAAGTTGAGTGTACATAGATAATTTATTGCCTTCATGTTACATAATAAATTGTCAAGCTGGAGTTGATACTGAATAAACCAGCCAGTCTTTGATGATTGACATGAAATATCAGGCCATACCTCATCCATCTAGAATTTACATTTGTAGTAAAGGTATTGAACATCCTTCATGATAATAAAAGCTTGCAAAGAGTGCTTCTCAAAACTGGATCTGAAGTGACCTACTGCCTGGTTCATGGAATACACTTATTTTAAAACAGAAGTTCATTCAGTCGGTTCAAAACTCAAAGAGTTTAAAAGAGCCCACTGTAAAAACATCTCCCATTCACCCCTTCTCCCTTCTACCCTTAAAAGCAACCAGTATCTATCACTTTTGTGTTTATCCCTCTCAAGATACTTTGCACTTAAGCATTAAAGATGTATGCTAAAGAAATATATTCAATGTGTATGAACTGAACAGTGTTTATACTTTGCTTCTGAGAAGAATTATTTCTTTAGTTTTTTTAATCTATCTTGAGAGTCATTAAATTTGTGTACTCTCTATTATTTCTTTAGAGTCTTTTGCTTTTTGTGTGGCAAGCAAAGTCTGGAGTTTTTTTTTCCATCTTACTAAAATGATCTGTGTGAATAGGAAAATACTACTTTTAAACCATAGTTCTTTTTCACCGTTTTCTTTCTGAAGAAAGGTGATCTTAGTATGAGGTGTCTGTCGGTGTCTAATAGTTCTTTCTTTCCCATATTTTTGCCTGAAGACGCTTGACTTTGGCAGATATTGAGAGAATAGCCCCACTGGCTGAAGGAGCCTTACCTTACAACCTGGCAGAACTTCAGAGACAGGTAGGAGGCATCTCATAAACAGAATCATCTTGAAAAATGCTAAAGTAGTATGGACATGACAGCCTGAACTTTCTAAATCTATGGAAATGAAGACATGATTTACAGAAAGACTTTACTTAACTCAAAGATGACCTTTATAGAACTGTTACCCTCACCCTTATTGAGTATTCTTATGGGGCAGCTAGATTTATGTTTGTGTTTTGTTTTTTTTTTTTTTCTTTTAGCTTTTTAAGATGAGGAAGATAAAAGTGTAGACATATATGGGCTTGGCTTCCCTCCCCCAGAGTAGCAGTCTTTTCCTTTCATTTGTCTAGTGACATTTAAAGATTAGTGTGAAGTTCACTTTGTATTATCAAACTGGTATTTATAGGGTTTTTAAAATACAAGACATTCCTCTACTGAAATGAATCTTTGACTGAGAATCTTTCACTGTAGTGTCTTATAGATTACAACAATAACACAGGAAAACTATGTAAATAATGAACCAGAAAGAAAACCTTGATTATTATTACATTTTTGATAATACTAGTTTTTGTTTATGTTAAGAGTGATAAAAACAATAACTTCTGAGTCCTGTAAAGTTAATGCAGCCTTATTTCTGGTTTCAAAAATACTGTCTTAGTAGGAAAATAAACTCCATGATATTACCTTGAAGAGTAGAATTGAGCAGATTTTTTAAAAATCTTGTTTTAAACTGAAACCCTATTTTTGAGGCATTTGGAAGAAGCCTCAGTTGCAGTGGTGGTCACATAGTTTTGGGGGTGGGGATGAAGGTTATAGGAGGGCTAGTCCTTGTCTAACAGACATGAGACCTGTGTCCCTCATGATTCTTTAGAAGACTGTGATACACTGTGAGGCTAGGAGATGTGGGGAGGGTGAGGGGAGATGGAGGGGAAGAAGACAGGAGTCGAGGGAGAAGAGAGAGAGAGAAAAGCTACATTGGCGTACCATGGAAAAGGCCCATGTCTATGTTGCTGCTACCATGTTGGTGAGTAACCAGATGTGCTAGCAAAAGATCAAGGTATCTGAGTGTCGTTCACTGTGGGAAGTTTTAGTAGCAAAACTTTCTTCTGTTTGAGCTCCATGGAATGATGATTCTGCCTCTGAAACAAATTAGAATTTTCAGTTTTACTCTGTGTAATAATCAGGAACTTCATAGGTATTATAAGATCTTATTTAAAGGTTGCTAAGAAATTTACAAAATAGGATTTTAGTTAAAAGTCTTTATAATAGTGCTATAGTCAGGTAAGTAAATTGAAAATGGAAACTAATTGCTTTTATATCTACATTTTATGTTAATACTTTGCTTGGGGTGTAGTAAAGCTTCCTGTAAATTAAAATATATCAGTAACCCACTGAGATTTAGCCTCTTTAGTAGTAAAAAACTCTTATTTGCTGCCTTCAAAGTTCATTTTTGTTATAAGTTCTCAGATCCTTTAAAAAAAATAGGTGGATTTATTCCGATTCATTGATTTATAGTAAAATTTAATAAAATTATTTAAAATTTGGAGATGTGTTAAAATATTTAAAGAGTTCTTACTGAATATAATTTTATCTTTTATAGTACACATTTTATAAATAAGCATTTTTTTCTTGAAGTTTGAAAAATTTCATTTCAAAAGGAGTTTTTTTTTTTTTTTTTTTTTAGTGTTACATGTCTATGAATAAAGCTTTCCTTGGGGTGTCCTTAATAATTGTTAACAGGGGAATATCTCATTTAGCTTATTAAAAACAGTGTAATGAATTAAAAAACCCAACTCATTTCCTCCTCTTTCAACCTTTCTGGCGCTCTTCTTATTTTACTGGCTTTTCTCGCCCCTAGCTATTTTGCTGGAGGCCATCAGTGAAGCTTGCTTTTGTAATCTTTGGTGCCCTAAGTCTGCGTTGCTCATAGTTCTGATTCCTTAGGAAGGTGTTGTAACTCTGCTACTGTTGGAAATTTTCTTGAAGACAGATTAGAAGATGATTTGCCTGCCTTCAGTGGCAGCACTGATGCCCAAAGCTCTTGTCAGTTGCTTAGAAAATGGGCAGTGATAGAGACCACCATTATCTCTCACTGTGTTTCTGACTGCCATCTAGGGTGGTGGTAGAGTGCCTTCTCTTCCTTTTCCCTAACTGGTTGAATGGCATGGGGACCTGCAGTCTCCAGAGAACAGGTAGACATCCTGGGTATACTCATATTGGTCCCAAAGGAGGAAGCTCAGAGCCTGTATTGTTTATTTTTCCTTTCACATATCAGTTAGATTGGGTAGTCTTATTACTGAGGGGTTGGGCTTCCCAGGTGGCACAGGTGAAGAATCCACTTGCCAATGCAGGAGATGTAAGAGATGTGGGTTTGGTCCTTGGGTCGGAAAAATCCCCTGGAGGAGGAAATGGTACCCCACTCCAGTATTATTGCCTGGAAAATTCCATGGACAAAGGAACTAGAAGGCTACAGTCCATGGGCTTGCACAGAGTTGGACATGACTGAACGATTGAACACACACACATTGCTGAGAGTTTGGAATAAAGAAATAAAAATGAAGATTTAAAATCTTTTTTTTTTTCCTGTAAATAATTGTAAAAACAACACGTGGAAAAAATAAAACTCAAGTCATAAATAATTTTTAGAATTTCATGGAAATAGATATATGAATATTATTTAAGAGGGATTCAAATTAATATCCCTAGTTACAGCCATTGTAAAATCTGATCTTTACTGTCTTTGGGACCTGGTATAAGTTTCTGTGGACCTCGGTTTCTCATTTAGTAAAATGAGTACCTGTAGATCTTTCTAAGAATCCTTCAAGTTCCTGCATCCTGTAAAAATTATGTGAAGCAATGGATTTTTTTCTTTTTCAAAAATTTTAATGTATCTCCCTTTTTCCTTGTAACATTAAAGGCTTTATAAGGAATATAGGCTAGGACCTAAGTAGAATAATATAAAAATATGCCTAAGTTCTTACAGCAAACAAAGCAATACACTTTCTGCAGTTTTCAGTCTAGAAAAAGCTTTTCTTAGTTAAATTATTTTAAGCTTATTAATATGAAGCATTCTAAGGTAGCCATATAGACTGCAATTTTAGTGACTTGTTTTTAAAACTTCTCTAGACCACAGAATCACAGTAGTGCTAACCATAACTATGTCCATGTTACTTCCAGAAGACACTTTTGATTCTCTTGTAATTTTTCCTATGTTATCAAACTAGGAGTACATAATTATTTACATTTTGTATGTAGAGTATTCCCCTATAGGAATTTTCTTGAAACTAGACAAAAAATAAGAAGAATGGCATATTGTGTTATCTCAACCTGTGAAAGTTAAGAAAACACGTGTGCATGATGGAGGATCTCCAAGCTTAGAAATAAAAGTTATGAGAGAGACACAGTTTAAGAACTTGGGCACCGATTAGGTAACATCTTTCCTGTGTCAGTCTCATCATTTATTAAATAGAGAGCGTAGTATCCATCTCACAGAATTATTGTAAGAATTACATGAGATCATGCACTTACACCTACTAAGTATGCAATGCATGTTAACTGCTATTATTGTGGTGGTGGTGGTGGTTAAATATGAGAAGGCTATCTGAGCAAACTCCAAGTCAAACGCACATATAGATATGACACAACTCCTTCATTCACCCTCATCTACTTTCCTTAGAAGAATGGCAAGTGAGGAAGAATTATATCTTGTGTCTTCTCCTTTATGGCCTGAAATGTTTCACTTTTTAAATTTTTGGGCTGGCTGAAATTCTATATTTTTTAAAAAATTTTGATTGATGGATATCATATACAAAAAAATTCCCGCCCCACAGCATACCCCAAAATCTATTCCTCCTGGGGTGTTCTAAACTTGAAAAATAAAAGCTTAGAGAAGATAACATAGGAGATTATATTCATAATCAAATGATAAATATAGAGATTTTTACAAACAGGGCATAAAATACTTGTCATTAAAAAAAAAAAAAGTCAAACTTCATTAAATTTAAGAACCTTTGTTCATTAAAACATATCACTGAAAGGGTGAGAAGACAGGCTACACAGAAGAGAAAGAGGATATCCAAATGGGGGAAGGAAGCAGGGAGTGAAGAAAGAAAGAGGGGAAAGAAAATTCCGAATCATTAGTAAACAGAAAAAAATACATATTAAAACTACAATTAGATGCCATTTTATACTATCCAGATTGGCCAGAATTACATCTGACAATGGCAAGTGTTGTTTAGGAGGAGGAGGAGTGAGAACTGTCGTATACTGCTGGCATCTCAACTTTGAAAATTATTTGGGTGTATCAGCTACAGTTGAAGAGACCTGTGACCTGACAGTTCCTCTCCTGGGTGTAGTCCTTCACAGGAATAAGTATGTTGATTAAAAGGAACATGAAACAATGTGTGTAGCAACATTATTTGCAATGTGTTATCAGTAGTAGAATGGGTAGATATGTTGTGGTATAGAGATGACCAATGAGAAAAATGGAAATTTTCATTTGATTAAAATGAGTTAAATAAAAGAAGGTGGGTTGCAGAGGGAAGAGAATGTGACATTTTTGGACCATGAAGTGCTTTGGAGATTAAAGACTGATTCTAGTCCAATATGAGAATAGGTAGACAACTTTATTTTTTCTTTACTGTATATCACGTAATTACTTTTTCAACTATATGGGGTAAATTTTATCTACGATGGACCTGCTTGGGAATATACATACTTTTTCAAAGTATTGTTCCTATGGGAAATTATATTTAAGCTGCAGCCCACTCGCACAAGAAACTTTTGGAATGTAAGATGGCTTGGGTTCTGTCAGAGCATTATTGGAATGATTTTTCCCTCTGTTTCATGTATAGCGTTTCTTAGACATAAGAGTGTGTATTTTTCATTCTAATAGACCTTCTTTAAAACTTTGAATAGCTGCTGAGTAAATAGAAGCATTATAATTCAGTTACTGATTCCTCTTTTTTTTTTTTTTTTGAACTTTTAACACCTGTCATCTGTGATAATATTACTATAAATTGAAGTCTGTTCTCAGAAGAGATTGACTTTCTATACTAGATTTGTTTATTTATTAACCATTTACCTCATTTAAAATGTTAGAATTAAAGACTTATTACAGTTTTTAACACAATTTAACCTCACTTCTTAGTCAGAAAGAAGTATATATTGTTTAGCATTAGGGAGAAATATATATGCAAATGTGGGCTTCCCTGCTGGCTCAGTGGTGAAAAATCTCCCTACAGTGTAAGAGACGTGGGTTGGAGACAGCGGTTCAATCCCTGAGTGGGACAGATCCCCGAGAGAAGGAAATGGCAACCCATTCTAGTACTCTTGCCTGGGAATCCCATGGACAGAGGAGTCTGGCAGGTTACAGTCCATGGGATTGCAAGAGTCAGACACGACTTAGTGATTATACCACCACATGTATATATGTGTGTGTGTATATGTATGTATATATATAATTTTTTTTCCTTCCATCTCATAGACTGTCACAGCTTTGGATTATAATCTTGTTTTGTGAGCTCAAATTCAGGTGTGTTAAATTTGTAGATGTGATTTGCAGACAAAAGAACTTTGTTTTATTTTCCCTAACCTTTTAGGGGGCTTCCCAGGTTGCCCTAGTGGTAAAGAACCCTCCCGCCAATGCAAGAGACATAAGAAATGTGGGTTTGATCCCTGGGTTGGAAAGATCCCCTGGAGGAGGGCATGGCAACCCATGCCGGTATTCTTGCCTGGAGAAGCCCATGGACAAAGGAGCCTGGCAGGCATAATATAGTCCATAGGATCGCAAAGAGAAGGACTGAAGTGATTTAGCACAGCACGTTTTGCCATTACAGTCATGCATTTTAGTTGGTATAAAGTCTAGTCTTCCCCTCCTGCCCCAACCCATGCTCAGTATAAAAAACTTTAGCCCTTCCTTCTTTTTTTTTCTGTTCATCAATAGTGTACTATTTGGAAGAGGCACTTCTGTTTATTGGGTTGGCATACTACGTGAAGTAGCTTGGTTTGGGCAGGGTGCTTGACTTGTTAACTGACATGATCTTGCCTTATCTAATTCTCATTTATAGGATGAGTTATGGTTAACAACAGAGTAAAAGAACTTTCTCTTCTGCAAATGAGATCTTGAACCATTTCCTCATTTTCTATCATCCACATAGCTTTTAGAGAGCAGGTTAAAAATCGTTTAAGATTTTCAGCTCTTATTGTGCTTTGAAAAACAATTAATCTTGTTAAATATCACCTTCATGATCATAATCATAACCTTAAGGAAAAGAGTGCCTCTTTCCTTTGGCCCATTTGTTCACGGTGGGTGATCTTCTTAGTGCTGAGATTTTCTTTCAGCCTAAATGCTAAAAATTCAGTATACAGTCATTAATAGAGATGACAGCTACAGTAGCATTGTACTTATGAATATTCATGAAGTGAAATCCATAGCATTAATTACATTAATTTACATACCTGAATATAAGTGAACCATAAGTGATAGCTAAGCCTAAAAAAAAGAAACAAAAAAAACCCTTAGTAGCCGTATATTGTATGCTTTTAAAAAAAATAAATGCTATTTAATAAGGGTGGAGATGACATTTCTTTCAAAACGCATTTGGGTATTTACAGTTAAAGATGTTTTTAGTTAAGGATTAAATCACAGTATAATCCTACAGTGTTCATAGGATTTTGTAGGGCTTAAAAATGTTCTTTAAAGGACGAGCATGTAAAGAAAATATATGATTTGAACACAGGAGAAACCTTTTATATGAATGAGGGAATTAGTGGTTACTTGATTCCTTCTTTAATTGAGGTATAGTTGACTTACAACATTACATTAACTTCAGGTATATAACAGTGGTTCAGTATTTTTATAGATTATATTCCATTTAAAGTTATTACAAAATGATGACTGTATTTCCCTGTATGATATATGCTTTTTGCTTCTTTATTTTATACATAGTAATTTGTCTCTTAATCACATACTCCCCCTTTAGTTTTAGTTTTTAAAAAAATTTTACTGTATAGTTGATTTATAATGTGTTTAATTTCTACTGTATAGCAAAGTGACTCAGTTATACACGTATACATTCACTGTTTTTCATAGTCTTTTCTGTTATGGTTCAAGATAGTGAATATAATTCCTTCTGCTATACAGTAGGACCTTTTTGTTTATCCATCCAATATGTAATAGTTTGCATCTGCTAATCCCAAACTCCCAATTCTTCCCTCTCCTGCCCACTTGGCAACCACAGTTCTGTTCTCTATATCTGTGTGTCTGTTTCATAGATAGTTCCTTTTTGTCATATTTTAGGTTCCACTTATCAGGATACCATTTGGCCTACACCCTTATCTTGCCCCTCCCTATTACTTGATTCTTATTTGGGATCATAGCTGTTTTAGTCAGTGAGTTTTAAATTTAACATATTCTTTTGAAAGGAGTCATGATTGGAAATAATTCATATTCTATGAGAATGAGATTTATTTTCACCCAGTTTTGTGATTGAGAAACTCCAATTTCAGAAAAGTTTCATGTGTGCGTGATTAGAAATTAAAAGCATATGTGCCATAGAGGTAGTATAACAGCTATAGTGGTTATGAAAGATTTTAAAATCTAAGCCAAAATGCCATAACTTGAATTTCTTTAAAATATTTGATGTTGAACATCATCTTTGCCTCAGATACAGATTATGTTTGTTTTCAAATGAATTGTCCTTGAAAAAGCATATCTGAATTAACTGGTTAGCCTCATTATATTCAATCAATATTTGAAAAACTGACTGAAGCATTTTCAGTTAATATAATACTTTAAAGTGACACCAAGAAGGGTTTTGCATTAATAAATGCAAAATAAAATTTAAATTATTTTGTTTCATTTCAGTTCAGTTCAATCGCTCAGTTGTGTCTGACTCTTTGCAACCCCATGAACCGCAGCATGCCAGGCCTCCTTGTCTATTACCAGCTCCTGAAGCTTACCCAAACTCATGTCCATTGAGTCATGATGCCATCCAACCATCTCATCCTCTGTCGTCCCCTTCTCCTCCTGCCCTCAATCTTTCCCAGCATCAGGGTCTTTTCCAGTGAGTCAGCTCTTCACATCAGGTGGCCAAAGTATTGGAGTTTCAGCTTCAACATCAGTCCTTCCAATGAACACCCAGGATTGATCTCCTTTAGGATGGACTGGTTGGATCTTCTTGCAGTCCAGGGGCCTCTCAAGAGTCTTCTCCAACACCACAGTTCAAAAGCATCAATTCTTTGGCGCTCAGCTTTCTTTATAGTCCAACTCTCACATCCATACATGACCACTGGAAAAACCATAGCCTTGACTAGATGGACCTTTGTTGGCAAAGTAATGTCTCTGCTCTTTAATATGCTCTCTAGGTTGGTCATAACTTTCCTTCCAAGGACTAAGTGTCTTTTAATTTCATGGCTGCAGTCTCCATCTGCAGTGATTTTGGAGCCCAAAAAAATAAAGTCAGCCACTGTTTCCCCATCTATTTGCCATGAAGTAATGGGACCGGATGCCATGATCTTAGTTTTCTGAATGTTGAACTTTAAGCCAACTTTTTCACTCTCATTCTTGTATAATTTCATCTCATTCTTGTATATTTTCTATTTTTTGTATGTTTAGAATATATATTGTATGTAATTTAATAATATGTTATTTAGATTTTATGCATATAAAATATATATGCACATATAACTTATATATGAAATCATATAGTATCTGGCAGGAGTGTTCAGTCAGAAATAGTTGTTGGAGACTGTTGACTTAAAGAATGATGGAGAAGACAGTGGGGTGACATAGGCCATCGCTCTGCTTACTCCCCATTTCACAGTAAGACCTTCGGCAAGTCACCTGTCCTGTCCACAGTGTGGCCATCTTACCTGTGTATGTATAGTGGACTGACTGACAAATTAGTACAGTGTGGTCTCAACTGTGGGTAGAAGTTGCTGAGAGCAAGCACCCTTCTGATGGTCTCACAGGGGAATTTATTTCTAGAAGACTGAAAAACATGGATCCCCAGGAACTACCACAACATTGTAAAGCAATTTTATTCCCATAAAAAACAAGAAAGAAAGAAAAACACTGGGCCCCTTGAGGGCTACATTTGGTCACCAATCCTGAGTCCTTGGTAAAGTGCTTTCATCTTTTGGGGGCAGCAAATCTCTAAATAAAATTAATAGTAGTATTATAGTAATAAATGGAACAAAAAGTAATTATCTTTTTGGATGGCATATTTTTTTTTTACTGTTCTCTGAATGAATCAAAATTAGACTATACACAAGGTTTTGTTAAAATATTCTCTTTCCCAAAATAAAATAAAATAAAATATTCTCTTTCCCTTTTTAAAGTTCAAATAAAATATCAGTATTAAATGATTAATTGCTCACTTTTATTACAGCATATAAATCAAACATAATGGATGGCTATGTAGTTGCTTGGGCTAACTTACTAGGAAATAAATATATCCCCTACAAAATCATAATTATGTCCTATGTGCAATTTTTCACCTTTTTATTTTATTTAAGATTTATTTATTGATTTATTTTTGGCTGTGCTGGGGCTTTCTCCAGTTGTGAAGAGCAGGGAACTACTCTTTGTTGGGCTTTCTCTAGTTGCAGAGCACAGAATCTAGGCATGTGTGAGGACTCAGTAGTTGTGGCTCAAGAACTTAGCTGCCCTATGGCACGTGGGATCCTCCCCATCAGGTATCGAACTGTGTCCCCTGCATTAGCAGGCAGATTCTTAACCCCTAGAGCACCAGAGAAGCCCTCACCTTTTAAATAATGGTTTCTTCTACATATTAAATTCCGTTTTAGATGTAATAGATATATACTTTCAGCTAATTGTATGTGCTTCCCTGGTGGCTCAGATGGTAAAGAATCAACCTGCAGTGCGGGAGACTGGGTTCGATTCCTGGGTTGGGAAGAGCCCCTGGACGAGGGCATGGCAACCCACTCCAGTATTCTTGCCTGGAGAATCCCCATGGACAGAGGAGCCTGGTGAGCTACAGTCCATGGGGTCACAAAGAGTCAACACAACTGAGTGATTAAGCACGCAAATTTGGTATATTGGGACAGTTGACATTTATACAATAGTGATTTTATTTGAAGTAATGATATTTGACTAATTGCCAGATTTTCCAAGGGTTTCATATTGACTTTTCATCAAACATTACTGATTTTCCTTCTTACTATGGAATTTATTGAACCACAACACTGTGGCAAGCATAATGAGGTTTTAAAGATCTCTGCCTACAGAGATCACATTCAGGTAGTAAATATTAGTATTTAGATATCAGATGCTTTTGTTAAAAGAAATGCTCACTGTGGTGCAAAACAAGAACACAAAACCTTTCTATAGGCTGCCCCCCAAATTGTTAATAAATATCTGGTTTTGTCATTTTTAGCTTGCTTCATTGAACTTTGAAGAGATTGTACAAATGAAAGCAAAGTAGATTAGCTTACTTTTTTCTTTCCTTTAGATTTTAGGCATGGAGTCCCTTTCCATTAAATTATTCTAGTGAGAGTAACTGAACTTTTTTATTATGCTAGTGTTTTAAAAGCTCATTCAAGTTGATATTTTTCAAGTTTTCTTATGATAAAACCGTATTTCATTCAGACTGTTATCATTTGTAGCCGCTATTTTTCATAATCAAAATATTAAAGAAGACTGACACATTAATATAGACAAATTATGTCAGGTCATTAATGCTGTGGATACCAATGAAATACCATTCTGAATCATAATAGGATTTTCCCATTTGCTTTATTTTCAACACAGATTTTGTATTAGAACTACAAATATGATGAGGACAGTGGCTCTCAGCCTAACTATACAGCAGGATGATTTGAAGCCTTTTAAAAATTTACAAGCCCCAGACCTCAAGGATATCTTTAAGTCTTTCAGATGTTCTCTTTGCATAGGCAGAATTGAGGAATACATAGGTATAGGAGAGCAGATGCTCGGTAGCATAGGTGAGAAGTATTATAATTATCTAGTGGTAACCTCAGTGGTTAAGCTTCAGAGCCAGAAGTAAGGGGGCAAATGCTCTGAACTCTCGAAATATAGCAGCTATTAAAGTTTTTCACGTTAGCCCAAAAAGACGTCTTTGACCCTGCTTATGTCTAATCCTGATAGTTCTAGTTAAGTGATTTCTTCAGCCTTGATAGATGGGAGGGAAGCATCAAAATCAAACTAGGAGGCTGTTGGTAAAAGAAGTTACAGCTGTCAAAAATGGGAAGATAGCACAAACAGCTGCCTTAGATCCTGGTCGTATGAATGGTCATACGATAGTCGCATGAATATGTTGACCTTCTGTCTAATGTTGATCTTCATCTAATCTACCAGAGATGGTAAATTATGATCAGTATTCTCTGATTGAGGAAACAAGATAGTTTTTGTACATTTTAGAAAGATTTTTCAATTTTAAGTTGATTAAAGCAAAGAAGGTGTAAAGATTTTATACCTAAAATATTTATTTACCTGAAAGATTCACTTCTGTAGAATGATAGTGTGTTCCCCAATAGTAGCAGATAAATGAGGCATTAGGCTTGTGGAAATGAGAGGGGAAAGCTGCTGTATCTATTTGGCCAGATACAGTTTTCAAATGTCGATAGTAGAAGTATCTATTTCAGAATCTTAAATTAACATAGCCAAATTATAGCTTTTTTCATTTGCTGTATGCTTTTCCAATTTTTTTTTTTTTTTTTTTTTAATATTTTCTTCTCCCCCACAGCAATCTCATGGTTTAGGCAGGCCTATCTGGCTCCAGATTGCCGAGTCTGCTTACCGATTCACTCTGGGCTCAGTTGCTGGAGGTGAGTGACATGTTTGTGTGCTGTTTCAAGCTTGTGTTCATGTAATATTATCTCACTAGACTAGGAGAGATCAGCAAGGTGCAGTTCATTGTTCACAAGGGTCATGAGTTCAGGGCTTTCTGAAGTGTTCTTTATTTTTACCTATGATCAGAGGACTTGTCATAGCACAGCCATGGCCCCTCTGGCTCCAGTCTGTCTTCAGGACAAAAACCTCTGGAATCATGTGAACGTCTTGTATGCGTGCTGCATTCCGCTAGTTATTATGGTTAAAGCCAGTATGAAGAAATGGAGACTAAGACTGTTTTTTGGTGTTAGGAGTGAGGGGAGGTGGGAAATCAAGATTTGGGGTACAAATCCCAGACACTTAAGAAATAAAAGAACATCTTAAAGTGATTCACTTTTGCTTTTCTGCTTGTGTTTGGTGTCTTGCCTTTTTTCTCCCCTTTCATCTTTTGTTGGTTGAAGAATATCTAGACTTGTTAGTGATTTGCTAAAATGAACCTCCCTTCTCTGCTCTTGGGCAAAATTTAAGAGGCTTTTTTTTTTCTTTCTGGCTTAAATCGCTCCATAGAATATGTGTAAAACCTGAAGTTGCTTTGTTGAGAAGAACCTAGTAGATGTGATTAAAATACTTATGATTTTTCAAAACAAGCCTGAACTGATGAAGCTATTATTTTTTCTTTTCAGTCTCAGTTTTAGAAGTTGCAAAGCATGTTTTCGTTTTCAACAGTTGAAAAAGTTAATACTCTAATTCATGTTATAAATTTTTTAGTGCCTGAGATATTCTGAAGCCTGGCCTTTTTTAAAAAAACAAAACAAAACAAAACTGGGTTCCGTAAGTAGGGGGAGGGTCATGTTGAGATTTGGTTCCAATATTATAGCTGTAACTAAGGTCAATTTACCAAAGTGCTGTAGTAAACTAAATTGTAAATTTATAGCCACTTCTATGTACATATGTAGTTATTTTAAGGGGTAACTGGTATAATATATGGACACTTACTGGAACATATAAAGAACTATGTTATATATAATAGTTTAATGTTAAAGAAAATTGAGTGTTGACTATCTAATGTTGGTGACAACTTGAAAATTTGCTACAGTTGTTCTCTGTAGCAGCTGTATTTATGGATCCCAGTGGTTGCTAGCCTCTGATCCTTCATCTGTGTATGAAAGAAAGAAAAACTACCTAAAGTCTCTTATGTGAGAATAGATACTGTGTTCTATTTCCTAGTTTTCTGAGATGAGATTTGTTGTCCTTACAGATTCTCCATTTAATTGTGCTCTCTTTTAAGCCTAAAAATTGTTTTATTTGTAGCTGTGGGAGCCACCGCAGTATATCCTATAGATCTGGTGAAGACCCGCATGCAAAACCAGCGTGGCACCGGCTCTGTTGTGGGAGAGCTGATGTACAAAAACAGCTTTGACTGTTTTAAGAAAGTCTTGCGTTATGAGGGCTTCTTTGGACTCTACCGGGGTGAGTAAGTGAATCTCAGCTGCTGAAGTTAAGTGAGTTTATCTCACCACAGCAGACTTGGCCTCACTCATTATGAAAATCGGTGCGTAGCCTGTTCAGTCAGACCAGGATTGTTTTTCGTCTTATTGTCTCCTTGTTCATTTCCCCTTTTTACATTCTTGCTGGTAACTAGCTATATTAGTCTGCAAACAAGGTCTTTATTTCTTATTTCTGCCCTCCAAAGCCTGCATTTGTCCCAACATGGGTTTGTAGTCACTGTGCTCTTACAAACTGAAGCACAGGTCTGCAGGTAGAATACGAGGATGACAGGTAAGAAATAGAGAGCTCCTTTTCTCAGTGAATTGTAAAGGAGAAATAACACCTCTTCTCTTTGAAAGAGAAGCCAACTTGCGCTTTGGAGGTGAGTTTACTTGCTATTCACTTGTTTCAGCTGAAAGAAATAGCAAATAATTTTGTCTCTTCCAAGGGGACCATTCATAAGTCTTTGCCAGTGAGTCATCTGAAGTTTAAAAAACAACAGAAAAGGAAAGCTTTTTGCTCCCAGTCCCATTCTTGCTCCACTCCTCCTCTTCGCTTGGAGGCACTGAGTGGAAGCAGGCTGTCTTCTGCAGGGAATGTGATCACCAGCTGTAAGCTGAGCACAGTGCTGTCGGCGTCAGAGGCAGCCGCCATGCAGGATTCTCCCCAGCACCGTCGACTTTGTAGGAACTTGTTCTCTTGGGAGAGGGAGACTTTCATGTACGTGTTTTCACATTAGAATTTAGAGTTTCCTTTGGGAGGGAGATTAATTTTTTAATCCCTTTGGGCGCCACTTGGAATTCTTTGAAAAACTCTCTACATGCTCAGGTCCAGGGCATTTATGTAATTTACTGTACTTGTTTGTTTGCACACACAGTCTCATTAATCCTGAGCTCATTCTGAGCCTGAACAAAGACTGGGCCTGAACAAAGCTTTATGCTCATGGACAGGAGGAGAAACACCTCTGATTGGTAATATGTGCAGATACTCAAGTGAAAAGGTAGTTCTGATATACTTGAAGGAGAGGGTCACAAGGATGTTCGTTTTTGGCATTTTATTTAGAACAAGAGAGTGGTTCTGGAATCAAATTAGGCTCAAATACCCTGCCCTTGAGAAGAAATGTGATGAATTTTCTTAAGATATTCAGAACTCTAGCCTGTCTTAAATTCTAACCGTACAACAGAATTCTAGCCGTACAACATGCGCAGAGGTGTACATTATCTAGAATGCGGGTCTGTGCATGTCAGTCTTGTTTGAGACTTTATTAATCACTGCATATCTGAATTCTGTTTTTATGAAACCTGATGGTTAAGTGGTGCTAAATGGCTTTTTCTTTGACATCTCCAATCTTTCTTTGTTGAATAAGACTCTTTCTCCCTGTTTGGTATACTTTAAAAGAGAAGGAACCTAGATATACATACTGCAGTTTACCTTCTCAATAGATGGATGCTTACAGAGATTTTATTTGAGAGAGATGTCATATTATTTGGATTCAATATAGCAAGTTGGGGGTAGGGGGTAAAGAAATTATTAGCTTGCTTTAAGATGTGAGCTGATAAAATCAGTCCTTTAAATGAGAAACTCTTATATTGGGGGGAAGATATAGGAGTCCTGTATGTGAACACTATGTTGAGATTGTCATATATTGTTTGGAGCTGGTCCATTATTTTGTCAGATGATTGACAAAACTGTTGACAGAGTAGCCTAAATTTCTTTGTAGGCAGCAATGATAAAATGACATAAACCATCAGTACTATATTAAAATTCTATGAGCCTCACTGAGGCAAGGTTGTAAAACAAATACTCATGCTGATATGGTTGTATGGGAATCAGATTAAAAGTAATAAGGCCTGATAATCATGAGAGAAAGTTAAGACTGCCATCTGCTGATTTATTCTTTTAAATCAGCTGCTACCCATTAAAGGTGTGTGCAGATTTGTGTTTGTCATTGATAATTCAGTGTGACTGACAGTAGCCTGTATATATGATTACTTGCTGGCTCTCAGCTTGTAGAAAATCACTCAGCAATATCCTCAAAGTAGGCTTAAGATCAACAGTGAGCATGCAAACACATACATAATTTCCCCTTGCCTGGGTGATTTAAAGGCTATAATATGTTTATTGTTAGCATCTTTAAAAACTGTATGCAAAAATGTATTTTAACGATTTGGATAATCTGTGTGCTTTAGAAAGTTGAGCCTTGTGAATAGCTACAGATGTTGAATTGTTTATATATTTTTTTCTTTTGCCGCCAGCCTGGAAAATTTAACCTTCTAAGAATAATGGTTTCCTTTATTTTAGGAGAATTCTTTTGAAATGACTTACGTTTGACATATATTAGTACATAGGCTAACAGTGGGCTGTGTTTTCCTTGTAGAGCATACCCATTAATTGGTACTTTAAGCTGCATTTTTCTTTATAGTTTTGGCTTTCTTTTAAATAAATGAGCACTAAATTCTGTGTTTCTCTAAAGAGAAAATTATGGGAGTTGATTTTCTGTACTAGCCAAGGCACTGTGTGCTATTACACAGGTAGCATCATTTGTGGCAGAACCTGGGTCTACTTAACAGGATGCTTTCCAGAGCTTTTCTAGGCATACATCATTGGCTTCTCTAAAATGTCTATGTAAGTTAGTATGTTGTTGGTGGTAAAGAGAGGGAATGTGGTTCTATTGTCATTGGTAGTGTTCTGGGAGTAGAGAAGATCCATGGGCTCCCTTTTTTCCTCATAGTTTTTGAGAGGTGTTAGATAACTAGACTTTAAAGGAAGCCTGCCTAAGAAAAGGATTTATAGCAACAGACGGTATAACATTGTATTTAACATAAATAATTATTATATACATATGCATAGTTTTTAGGATAATCCATTTTTTCCCATTTTCATGAAAATCCTAAGATGTTTGATGGGTAAATAATGTGGGGGAAAACGCCTTATTGGGCTTGTGTGTTCATGTCGAGTACATCTATGTTGCTTACAATTCTCTTTGTTTACCTAGGTCTGATACCGCAACTTATAGGGGTTGCTCCAGAGAAGGCCATTAAACTGACTGTAAGTTGCTAACTCATTGAATTTATGTCATTTGTTTAGATTATCACTAAGCCAAAAATTAAAACTGCTGCTGGGACTTCCCTGCTGGTCCAGTGGTTGAACCCCACACTTTCATTGCAGGGGCCACAGGTTCAGTCCCTGGTTGGGGAACTAAGATCCCTCATGCTATGCGGCATGGCAAAAAAATTAAAAACAAACAAACAAACCAAAACTGACGCTGCTAAAACTAGCACACGGTCGAGGCATTTGTAAAATTTTGAATTTAATGTAGATATCTGCTAATTTTAAATTTTATATGAGACAAGTATTTTGCTGACTTGGAAAACTAATAATGTACCACTAAAGGCAGTGATTGGGAGTTCTGGTTAATTAATGTTGTCTTTCTAATTAGGTTAATGATTTTGTCCGGGACAAATTTACCAGGAGAGATGGCTCCATTCCACTTTTAGCAGAAATCCTCGCTGGAGGTTGTGTAAGTATTAATACTGTGATTTCTCATGACAAATATGTTTCTTTAGCCTTTTTGCACACCAGATATAATACCTGAGTGACATCCCCTCAAGCTCAAGGAATTCTAGGCAGTTTTCTCAGATCGTATGATTTTTTAAAATATTTTATTGCATAATCTTAACTGGTTTTGAGGCAGAAAAGAGTATTTTTGTCAGCTCAGTCTGTTAGAAGCTCCTGAAACATCACCTTTGACACTTTTTGAAGTTCTAATTCTGTTTCTTTTTAAACACCACAGAAAACAGAATAGTGGGTAGAGTTACCATTTATTTTTATTGACTGGAATAAGTGTGAGGTGGCTGATTAATTGGGCCCTTTTATTTTAGGTGTAGGGTTGAGTAAATCATTGTAGTATCATTACAATTTCCCTTCTTTTAAGGACCAGAGCAAGCAACCATAAATATGTTGAAGCTGTTGACAATTTTGAACCCAGAGACTTTATCTTTAAAGTGTAAGCATGACATTGGATTTTGTCCAATTCTCAAATCTAAGTTTGCAGCTCAGCTAATTTGTGGTGTTCCTTTCACATTTAGTAGTACCTAATTTGTTTAATCCATTTTGTCCCTGAAACCCTTAATGACTTCCAGTTGACTTGGCTAACAGTCTTGGCTCAATCCTCTTCAGTTGTTTGTGAAACTGAGGTGATGAGGTCAGTGACCTTTGCAGCTTTTAATTCCAAGAAGATGCCCTGAGGGTCAGAGAGAGAGGTCGCTCTGGATTCTCCTTCATGATGTTTGTCAGCCTGGCACATACCTAGGTCCTTACCTTTCTGCAACCAAAGCTCTTATGGAAGAGGCAGCTGGGTGCACTCCCTTGTGTGATTATGTGTTTGCCTCTACACCTTCACGTATGCCCACGTGCATTCTTAGAAAGAAGACTCATGTCTTTGGCTATCTCTTTTTTTCATGAATGACAAATAAGAAACATAGAATAAGACCTTTGCTAGCTCTTACTAGAGTTTCTCTTCGTCTTTACTCCAATTAGATGCTACAGTTTTTCTCTTCAAATTAAAGACCCATCGCAAATCATATTCTTTTTCTCAGTGGTTTTAGTTTTAATTTGGTTAAGAAATTTCCTAACTCAGTTTTGCCACAACACATGTTATACATTTGTCAGAAATCTCTCAAGTAATGTTCTCTTGTTCCATATAGATAATTATTTGTTTCCATTTGTAACATCCAGAGGTTTTTGCCCATGGAATTGACTAGTTCCCCCATGTCTGACCTGTGACCTAAGTAGTTACATTATGATCAGGTATTTGGTTCCTTTGTTCTTCCTAGGTAAAGACCCTGTTTCTAGGTTTGAACTCTGGGAATTTCTGTTGAAGTCTGGAGTACCTCGAGGGTTGTACTGACACTCTACATTTCTTCCTTAATCATGACTCATTTCTGGAGGCTTTGATGGATTGTCTAGCTAGAAACTGACAGCGTGAAAAATAGTTAGGTTGGGCTCTAGGCAGAATGATTTCATTGTCTGCAATTCTTCAGCACAAACACTTCTGCTTCCCTCTTCCCTCCGAATCTCTTCATTCAGGGATGAAAGGAAATGTACAATTATCAAGTTTCCACTGATAAATTCAATCACACTACAGTGTAAGTGATTGGTGAAGCACAATCTGCTACTTCTCCCAAAAGTCTGCTTATTTCAGTGGAGAATAAAGCCCTAAAAGGTCTCTGTTGATAGACTATCAGGCATTGTGGAATATAGGAATAGTCTTTTTGCTGAATGAAATCTGGTAAGCAGTCACCAGGTAAAGAGTGGCTACCCAAGAGGTAGATAGGTAGGGGTGTGTGTGTGTGTGTTGCTTAGTCATGTCTGATTCTTTGCAACTCCATGGACTGTAGCCTGCCAAGCTCCCAGTCCCTGTGTGTGTGTTGCTTAGTCATGTCCAACTCTGCAGCTTTGTGGACTATGGCCCACCAACCTCCTCTGTCCATGGAATTCTCCAGGTAAGAATACTGAAGTGGGTAACCATTCCCTTCTCCAGGGGATCTTCCCAACCCAGGGAATGAACCTGGGTCTCCTGCATTGCAGGCAGATTCTTTACAGTCTGAGTCGCCAGGGAAGCCTGATCATAAAAACCGTAGGATCCTGGGTATGGGCAGTGATAGAATGTGGAGTGCCCTATGGGTGTTTGGCTAAAAGCTGTCAGTGCCACCAGGCAACAGGAGTGTGGTCACTCAGTTTTAAAGATGTACTTAATGTGTTAGCCTAATGCAAGTTGATTCAGAAGAAATGGTATTGACTTTATAGATTTTTTCCTTACCAGAAGGATCAGCTGGGACCAGGGCCTCAGTTTCCCTACGTGTGCAAGGGAAAGTTTACTGCTCTGAAAATGACTGTGCTGTCCTTTAGGCAAAATGATGTGTACTGACTGGATCATATGGTAACCAAGAAATGAAACTGTCTGGTCCTTAAGCATTATGTATTTTCTTGTTTTTTGTTTTGTGATCTATTTTAAAAAGTATGTCATATTAGATACATGCAAAAGAGAATATATTATGTAGATTAAAAGTTAAAATGAGCATCCATAAACCTACCACTCCAACTAAATATTACTATTATCATTGATGCTAATCTGCTTGAATGCTAATGAGCAGTAGGGACTTTCCTTATTGGGTTGAACATTTTATAGGCATGGTCTCATTCTTTCCAGTTGGAGTTGAAAAAAAAAAAACCTGAGAAAAGACATAGCACTTAGTGAATGACAAAATTGACAGTCAAACCACTTTTGTCTCTAAATCTCTGTTAGTACACATTTGGTATGTTTTCATTCTCTCTTTCTTTCATTTACTCATTCTCATTCAACAATCTGTCAAGGCTGAGAATGATTTAGAGTTTCCTCCTGTGCAAGGAACCAGACTTAAGATATGTTTATATCTCATAGAAAAAGGGTAGTTCTGACCATTCTTACCAGATTTAAGTCTAATCATATTCCACTTTGGTAATTTGAAAGTAGAATTTCTTATTGTGATTTACTTCATTTCTACATGTCACCAAAGAAAATACATGCTTATGATTATAATTCATCATAATAGCTACCATTTCTTGAGCATCTTGTACTAGACTGAACACTTTATAGGCATTATCTCTTTGTTATTCCCAGCTATTAATAGAGTGAAGAAACTAAAAGCTTAGTGAAATCAAGCACTTAATAAATGGAAAAACTGAGATTCAAACTACTCTGTCTGTAAATCTGTATTCTTTCATATTTGGTGTATGTTTCTATTCATTCAGTCTTTCATTCATTCTCTCATTCGTTGAATGATTGCTATGTTTAAGGAAAAGTTTTGAAATAACAGCTTTATTGAGATAGAATTCATATATCATGTAATTCCCCACACATGAAGTAAACAGTTCAGTAGCTTTTAGTATATTCATAGAGCTGTGTAATTATCACTATAGTCAATTTTAGAACATTCTTATCCCCCAAAGAAACCTACTACCCTGTCTCTAATGATTCACCATTTCTGGACATTTCTTATAAATGGAATCAAACATGTGGCCTTTTGTTTCTGGCTCCTTGGACTCAGAGTAGTGTTTTCAAGGTACATTCATGTTGTGGTATGTATCAATATTTCAAGCGTTTTTATTGCTGAATAATATTTCAGCATAATTATATATAGGTAATACCATATTTTGTTTATTCATTCATCAGTTGTTAAACATTTGGGTTTTTTCCGCCTTTTAGCTTTATGATTAAGTGCTGCTATGAACATTCATGTAAAGAGTTTTGTGGACATATATTTTCATTTCTCTTGTATATATACTTAGGTGTAGAATTGGTAGGTCATATGGTAACTCTAATTAGTATTTTGAGGACCTGTGAGACCATTTTCCAAAGTAGCTGCACCATTTTGCAGTCCTCCCAGCAATGTATGAGGGTTCCTATTTTTCCACACTCTTGCCAATACTTACTATCTGTCCTTTATAGCCATCCCAGTTGGTATGTAGTGGTATCTTACTGTGATCTAATGACTGACATTGTTGAGCATTTTTTCGTGCATGTACTGGCATTTATATATCTTTGGAGAGCAATCTATTCAGAATATTTGGTCATTTTTAGTTGGGTTGTTTGTCTTATTATTGAACTGTAGGAGTTCTTTATATATTTAATGTACCTTATCAGATATATAATTTCCAGATATTTTTCACTTTCTTGACTGTGTCCTTTTGCAGAATTGAACTTTGATTTTGATGAAGTCCAACTTACCTTATTTGTTGTTGTTTGTGCTTTTCATGTCATATCTAAGAAGTCATTGCCTAATCCAAGATCATAAAGATTTATACCTCTATTTTCTCCAAGGGTTTTATAGTTTTAGATCTTACATTTAGCTCTTTGATCTTTCACATGAATTTTTAACCTTATTTTGCAGTATTTTGCTTTGAGCAGAGATATTACCAAATGAAGGTTTTATTTTTTATTGTCAACATCTCATTATATTTTCTCTTAATGTTTTTATATACATGATCGTATGCATGTACACAGACACATGCTTGCACAATATTTTTTAAACCAGGTCCAAGTTTTGTTAACTCTGACTTCCTGTTTGGAAATGCAGGCAGCTCTCACTGCTTTTAAGGGCAGCAGAAAATCACAGTGGAGCTTCTCACTTTGGAAATAGATACGATCTTTGGGAAAAAAATTATAAACAGTGTGCATTTTCATATTTTAAATTTTCATCATGAACATGAACCAAACTTACTTTATATATTAAAGTCTTCTCAAGAAACACTTACTAGTTCAGAATTTATGACTTAGGTGTGGTTGCTTATTTTTTGTTGTTGTTATTTCTATAACTTGAATTTTAGATTTAATAATTTCTCCACCCTTTTTTAGGTGGAGATGGGATAAGAGTGTATACATGTGGGTACAGTTACTCAGTAAATATCTGTTATGGGTGCATATGAGTAATGTATATGTAACAATAGACTTCAAATAATTTTTCTCAGTGTTCTCATAGGTAAGCCATCTGTATCAGGCTGTATGTTTTAATTTTTCTATAAGAAAGTCTCTCTTTATATATGTATAAGTATATACATATTTGTATATACACACATTACATGTCCATATCAGACATAAATATAATTGTTTAATTATGATATCTGTTGCGTGCAGAATAATACTATGTCAACTCAGAATTTTTCAAAGTACTTTCACATGCACTATTATCATCTCCTATAAAGTGGGTAGATGAAGAACAGAAGCTCAGAGTCTACCTCTCACCTCAGATCACGGCAGTTTTCATGTATTCCCAAGTATTTTGATTTTAAGATCAACTCCTTTTGTTCTGTAATACTATCTTAGGAAATCAAATCAAGGCCTTGTCCATTTATCAAAATAAATCTAGATGAGTCCATTCAACTTTGTAGTGGCTTTTCTTTCTTGAAAAATATTATATGGATGTATATTATAATAATTTAACATATATCTGAATATGTATGCTATTTAGGTATAAAATACATTAAAAAATCTTAGATATCAGCTTAATGAGTTTTAACAATTGTATACACCCATGAAATCAGCACTCAAGAGTGAGATGAAGAACATTTCGCTCCAGGAAATAAATTCATGCCTCTTTCCAGTCAGTCATGCTTCCCCTCCCCCAAGCAGCCACTGTTCTGATTTCTGTCAACAGTTTTGTTTCTTCTTGGATTTCATATCAACAGACTCATACAAAATGCTTTCTTTTATGGTTGGCCTCTTTTGCTTAATAAAGTGTTTTCAAGAGTCATCCTTGTGTGGGTATCAGTATTGGTTTTTTTGTTCAGTTTTACTGAGCATTATTCCATGGTATGAATTAACTACGATTTGCTTTCCATTCTTCTGTTGAAGGACATTTTGGGTTGTTTTCAGTTTTTATCTATTATAAATAAGGTTGTTATAAACATTATTTAGTACCTAAGAGTAGTCTAAGGTAGATGTATATTCAGTTTATTATAAAAGACATTGCCAGTTGGTTCTTTGACATATCATTTTACAGTCTCATCAGCAGTGTACAAATATTCTAGTTACTCCTTATCCTCAAAATGTTTGATATTTTTAGTCTGTTTTAGTTATTCTGATTGGTCTGAAATTATATCTTGTTGTGGTTTTAATTTGCATTTCTCTGATGCCTAAAGATATTGAGCATCCTTTCATATGTTTATTGGCTATTTATCTTTTTTGGTGAATTATCTGTTCTAGTCTTCTACCTATTTAATTAGGTTACTCACTGTTACTGTTGATTTGTAGGAGTTCTGTATACATCATGGATACAGTCTGTTGTCAGATATATGTGTTATGAATATTCTTCCCAATCTGTGACTTGCCTAGTCATTATCTTAATGGTTTCTTGTAGTGGTTTTATGAAAGAAAAGGATTATGTGAATTTCTTACACATGTCCATAAACCTAAGTGGGAAAAAATTTAGTGTCTTTCTGAGTCAACAGAGAAGTCCCTTGAGAAGTCTAAAGGGACTGACCTATATGTATTTTCTAATGATCTCTCTGGTTAAGTATCTGTTTTTATGTTGTTAAACTCTAGCCAGAGCACTTAGGAGCTTCCCTGGTAGCTCAGCTGATAAAGAATCTGTCTGCAATGCAGAAGACACCAGATCGATTCCTGGATCAGGAAGATCCCCTGGAGATTGGACAGGCTACCACCTCCAGTATTCTTGGGCTTCCCTGGTGGCTCAGACAGGAAAGAATCTGCCTGCAATGCGAGAGACCTGGGTTTGATCCCTGGTTTGGGAAGATCTCCTGGAGGAGGGCATGGCAACCCACTTCAGTATTCTTGCCTGAAGAATCCCCATGGACAGAGGAGCCTGGCGGCCTGCGGTCCATGGAGTCACGGAGTCAGACACGACTGAGCAACTAGGCACAGCACAGAGCACTTACCTATCTGATCACATTTACCTACTTCTAAAAGGATAAGGTTCCAAATGGGAAAAGGAGTACATCAGGGCTGTATATTGTCACCCTGCTTATTGAACTTATATGCAGAGTACATCATGAGAAACGCTGGGCTGGAAGAAGCACAAGCTGGAATCAAGATTGCTGGGAGAAATATCAATAACCTCAGATATGCAGATGACACCACCCATATGGCAGAAAGTGAAGAGGAACTAAAGAGCCTCTTGATGAAAGTGAAGAAGGAGAGTGAAAAAGTTGGCTTAAAGCTCAACATTCAGAAAACTAAGATGATGGCATCTGGTCCCATCACTTCATGGGAAATAGATGGGGAAACAGTGCAAACAGTGTCAGACTTTATTCTTTTGGGCTCCGAAATAACTGCAGATGGTGACTGCAGCCATGAAATTAAAAGACGCTTACTCCTTGGAAGGAAAGTTATGACTAACCTAGATAGCATATTAAAAAGCAGAGACATCACTTTGACAACAAAGGTCTGTCTAGATCAAGACTATGGTTTTTCCAGTGGTCATGTATGGATGTGAGAGTTGGACGGTGAAGAAAGCTGAGCACCGAAGAATTGATGCTTTTGAACTGTGGTGTTGGAGAAGACTCTTGAGAGTCCCTTGGACTGCAAGGAGATCCAACCAGTCCATCCTAAAGGAGATCAGTCCTGGATGTTCATTGGAAGGACTGATGTTGAAGCTGAAGCTCCAATACTTCGGCCACCTCATGCAAAGAGTTGACTCATCAGAAAAGACCCTGATGCTGGGAGGGATTGGGGGCAGGAGGAGAAGGGGACAACAGAGGGTGAGACGGCTGGATGGCATCACAGACTTAATGGACATGAGTTTGGGTAGACTCCGGGAGTTGGTGATGAACAGGGAGGCCTGGTGTGCTGCGATTCATGCGGTCGCAAAGAGTTGGACACGACTGAGTGACTGAACTGAACTGAAAAGGATAAAAGTCATAAAATTCAAAATGTACATATTGCTCAACAAAGGACTGATGGCCCCATTATGCTGCAGGTGTTTTCATAGCCCCGTATGAACATACGTCCTGGAGAACACATCCCTTCCCTTGTATCTTGCTTCCAGTCGGTGTGGTGCTCTCACCTTAGTTACCACACAGGAGCTATGTGAGGTAGATAAGGTAGATGATGGAATCTCTATTGTCATATTAGGAAACCAAGGAGTGAAAAGCTTATGACCTATCTCGGTTACAAAGCTAACAACCATATAGGTCGACAGCTTTCCAAACCCGAAATCTTTCTGTTCTTTTTCTCCCTTTGGCCTATGTGTGCACATGTGCTCACACACACCACCATATCCGTGCCCATATAGGTGTAGCAAGGGGCCCACTTGTTAGTTGGAGCATTTACTAATCCCGGGAGCCCAAAGTGGTAGCTTGCCAGCTCCCTAAGCCATATCTTTCTCAGCAAGCTGAGCTTGCAGGTCTCTATAAAGAGCTGTTTGGAAATGGTCTCTTCAGCTCCCATCCCCAGGAACCAGTGTGGTCTCAACTATGCTTGCATACTTACATGGACACACATACATATGCACACATATTAAAAGTCCACATATATTATGTCAGTACGTGTAATTTAATCTCTTCATATCTCTGAACACCCTGGCATTTATCATCACTCCTTTTAAACTATGACTGTCTTGGACTATTTTAGAGCGAACCATAGTGTTTTCCTGTTGCTGTTTACAATAAGGATGCTTGGTTGATGGCATTGTGAGCCAGAGCCACTGTCTCTTTTCATCCTGCTTGAGTCAAAGTGACAACTAATTCTATGACTTTTATTTGTTTTTCTGGCTGTTTTAAATGTGTATATTTGGTACATCTGTTCAAGGAGCTGATATGGCCCTAAATTGAAGTTAGATTTTCATTTGTCTCTGCAAGGGAAGACTTTATAAAATGAATTGTTTAGATTGGACATTTGTCAGTTGGAAAATAGTTTCAAACTATAAGAGACAACAGATCAAAGAGGAAAGTAAACAGGGGACTTGGTGCTGGGGGTGGAGGGGGGTGGGGCGGCGGGACATGCAGCCGGTGGCTGGATCCCCAGCCTCTTTGTGGTCTTTGCCCCTGGGTAGGATTATGCGGGCAGGTCGAACAGGCCCAGTCCTGTGTGCAGCCCCTTGGTCTCAGGCACATCAAAGGTGAGTGGTGACATCTCAGTATTACATCCTTTTCTCCTAACTTTTGCTGTCAGCTTTGTCTGTTATTTGCTCAGTGATGTCCAACTCTTTGCGACCCCATGGACTGTGGCCTGCCAGGCTCATCTGTCTATGGGATTCTCCAGACCAAAATACTGGAGTGGGTTGCCATTCCTTTCTCCAGGTGATCTTCCTTACCCAGGGATCGAACCTGGGTTTCCTGCATTACAGGCAGATTCTTTACTGTCTGAGCCACCAGGGAAGTCACTAAAGCTTTAATAACTAAAGCTGTCAGCTTTCGTTGGTTTATTTTCTCATTAAAAAATTATGCAACACAAGATGATATGGAGGTTTTTCCATTCTATTTTCTATTGGGTGTGGGTAAGCCTCATTCAAAATGAGATTTGTTCTGTCTCATTGTGTCATTTGTAATTCAGTTCTGAAACAAAGAAATGACAACTTAATACTGAAAAATGGAAGCATCTAAGTCAGTTTTAATATTAATGCTCACATCCCTTTAAAACAATAAACAAGTTTGAGAGGGAAGTTTAACAGTTAGAGGTTAGAAATTAATTTTGTTGATTTGGTGAGTGAAAAAATTCACCAAAGGTATTATTGTATGAATTGGTATGCTAGTTAACACAAGTGCAAGGTAGGAAGACATCAAATTACACAGTGTTCATTTAAGACTACATAGCTATGTATCATCATGTTTTAACCTGCAGTTTTATTTATCAGTGTCTGTTATTTCAGATCACTAGCTTTACTTAGTTTGATTTTTTTTGATGTCCATATATGCTTAGGTAGATAAGCCTATTGAAAATTTTGGATCCATAGATAACTAGGGCTAACTAGTTTTTTCAAATGCATTTAAAGTATATGATTTCCCAAGTTTCCCATGGGGAAGCATGTATGAGAGAGGACCTGGTATGTAAAAAGAGCCGTTGTTTCTAAGACCAGTTCTGTTTGTTATTTCTGGTGGTGGGGGTAGGGGTTGTTTTTTGTTTTTGAGTAGTTAGTACATTCGATTCAGAATTTAAAAGATATAATGGCATATACTTTGCAAATTCTTTCTCCTAGCTATTTACTTCTCCTCCCCGGGGGTGCAACCAATGTTTTCATCTCTAAGCTCTTCTGTTTTTTTATAAACTTAACTAAATTTTGACATATTTGTGATAAATAGGTGCCTAATGTTTTATGTTCTGTTTATGTCACTTAGCATGATTTTATTATCTAATATTATAGACTGAATAAGAGCATAGAATTATTTGTGCTTAAATATTTACTTATTGGTCATTTAAATTTTTTTGTTTAATTTTGCTTTAAAAAATAGCAAATGTCAGCCTATTTGTAAAAATACAGATACTTTTTAAATTAAAAAATTAACTATATTTTTATTTCACACTTTAACACATCTGAAATTCTGTATATTCAGTGATTATATTTACTGTAAGTAGTGTTTTTTCCCTGTGAATATCTGTTATTAAATTCATGATATCAGAATCAGTAGAGTCTTAAAATAGAGGAGAAATGATATTTTCTGGTGTGTTTGTTTCTCAGAGGGGAAACAGTTAAGGATGTGATAACATCATAATCTTGTTCTTTGTCACTAGATTTCTTATCAGAGTAATTGAATTAGTTGCAAATTTTATTCCCCCTTCTCCCTGTTCCCAGTTTAATATGTATGAGAGTAGTTAACCTCAGAGCTTAAAAAAGGACAGTGCATATTTGCCTGGTGTGTTTTCCTTAAAGTGTTACAACGTACCCAAGGTTTTAGACAAATTAGATAGCAATCTTTATTATTCAGTGTTTCTGTGTTATTGAACTCAGGCTTGGCTGCTTGCATATTGAAAGCCAGTACTTGAGAAGTAAGTGTTGGTTAGAAAAGGAAAGGTTGCTTTATTCAGGAGGCTAGCAATCTGGGCAGAAGGCAGACTCGCGTCCAAAAACCAACTTCAAAGATTCTGCTCAATCGTGAAAGTTTTTAAAGGGAGAATCATTTGGGGAGGGGGATCTGTCTTCATTATCTTCCACTGTGTACAGTCAGTGATGAGGTAGCGTGGCAGTGCTCCCGCAATCTTGTATTAAGCCTGAAGTCACCGTACTCCACCTGCATGGGGGCCTTAGTTCCTATAGCAGTCAAAGGTAATTTGTTATGTATATTTCTTGGGGAGGAACCAGAACCCTGCCTCCCGGCTGCATTGTTGTTACTTGACTGCTCCTGCTTTGTCTCTGGGCTTCTGCTCCCTCCCTTTCCTGAAAAGCAACTCTTTGAATTTGTCCTTTGGAACTCAGGGAAGGTCAGGGAGGCTGAAGGAAGCCTATTTACTACAAACTAGAAACAGGAGACAGAAAGGATCCCACAGGGTCTTGCTCCATTTCATCTGGATATTGTCTATATATTCCTAGGTCTGTCATAAAGTTCTTAAAAATGATTATTTTTAAAGAATGTATAGATCATGAAATTGGTAGAAATTTTCTCCTTCAATCATAGTAGAGTACACACATAGGTGTGAAACACACACACAGGTGTATGCCTTGCTTATAGTGTCATTTCATTGTTTACACATTCACTTGTTATATTTCATGTATTTTACATATATATGGACGTAAATATATATATGTACATATATATGTTTAGCTTTGTGATTGTGTCCAATGTGTTGATGGGACTTAGTGTATGTTGTTATTATTGTTCAGTTGCTCGGTAGTGTCTAACTTTGTAACCCCATGGACTGCAGCCAGGCTTCCCCGTCCTTCACTATCTCCCTGAGTTTGTTCAGACTCATGTTCTTTGAGTTGGTGATGCCATCCAACCATCTCATCCTCTGTAGCCCCCTTTTCCTCCTGCTTTCAATTTTTTCCAACATCAGGATCTTTTCCAGTGAGTCATGTCTTCGCATCAGGCGGTCAAAGTATTAGAGCTTCAGCTTGAGCATCAGTCCTTCCAATGAATATTCCTTTAGGATTGACTGGTTTGATCTCCTTGCTGTCCAAGGGACTCTCAAATCTCCAGCACCACAGTTCGAAATTATCAATTCTTTCTAACTGATGAAAGACAGCTGAAAGAAAAGCCTCTTTCATGGTCCGACTCTCACATCTGTACAAGACTACTGGAAAAACCATAGCTTTGACTGTATGGCCCTTTTTGTATATGTAGTACAGGTGCTGGGTAACAGATCTTAAAGGCGTGTAATGGTTAATGTGTTCGTGTTTTCCTTCTTTTATTTGTACTGTTTTAATTGAAAGCCTATTACATGCACATGTAGAAAGAAATTTGGAGAGTTGTTAAATACAAACTTCACTAAACTGACAGTTATTTCCAGAAGGGTCTGTGAGAGACAGAAGAGGAGGGAACTGTGTCTGTGTGGTTGGGGGTGCAGTGCTGTTTGGAGTATTTCTACTCTGCAGGATATTATAATTTACTAATGATTAAAAACATGAAAGAACTTTGTATTTATTTAAACATAATGTCCATATTTAATGAGTAGAACCCAGGGGTTGACATCATCTGGTGGTGGCGAATTTGGGGGATTATAATAAAAATTTATGCTTTTTTTTTTTAATCTGCTTTAGTTTAGAACATAAAGCGCATTTTCCCAGAGATAGTCTTTTCAACCATTATTTAAACAAGAGGTTTCAAGGAAGTAGTAAACTTTTGTAATTGGTTTGGTCTTTAATACTAGAGCTACAGGAGCAATTACTTGGATTATCATTTTAACATAATTTTTCACCCAGCAATCCTTTTCAAAGTATTGTTTCCTTAGATTGAAACACTGAAATACTTTCTCCTGCCTGCAGTGCAACAGATTAAGAGACAGAAGCAGGGGCAAATCAACATGTAAAATTGGGTCAGGCGTCATTCAGGAATCTTTGTGCCAGTGGTCTGGGTTGTATAGATTTGGGAAATCCAGAGAGAGACAGCAAATTGCTGCATCCTCAGTACTTGGTGGACAAAAAGAGGATTAGGGCCCTGAGGAATCCAGGGCAATCAACTTCGCACCAAGAGGAAAGGAATCTTGTGTCAGTGTTGGCAGTTGTGGATGTTGATAGGAATGAGGGATCAGGGTGAAGTGTTCTGTTGGTTTATGGCCCCTGGTCAGTTAGGAGAATGGTCTGGGACTTTTTGCTGCCCCTTGGAAAGGGGGTCTGGAGGGCTAGGGGTTTTAGAAAAATGAACAGGAATATGGGTGAAGGTAGAGTATTGAAGTGGCATTGAATGTTGCTTGTGGGTTTTATGGGTGTTGTTTATAGTCTTTCTATACCTGTGGGATTCCAGTACCCAATGAGGCACCTGTTTCCTGTTTCACATGTGACATGCTATTACAGTGAAGTTATGATTATGTAATGTAATTATGGTTATAAAGTGTGGTTCTGATTATATAATATAAACAGCTACACTTAAGATGACAATGTGCAAATGAGATTTTTTTCACTTCATGAATGGAAATGTATATATATTTATGTTTTTAAATTTTTATTTATTTTTATGTATCCATATGTGTACACATACACACATTTTTTTTTCTCCCTATGGAAACCAAAAAAGGAGTTGGTAGCAGTTTTGTTAAACATTCTCTCTCCTCCCCCCAACAGACTTCCAGTGCAGATACACTTTCATTATCTAAATTTAAGTATCTATGGTCGCTCACCACGGGTGAGTGTGGAGTGTGGCTTTGGTTTGCCTTCTCTTGTACTTGTGATAACTAGATGCTCCATTTCCCACCTCTGTCTTGAACAGTATTTCTAGTTTGGTCTTGAAATGATACTGCAATTGTCCTTCCAAATTATCTTCTTTTGTGTGGATGTGGTTGCAGAGTTTTGTTCAGGATAATACATTTTAGAATTTGAACCAGAGGAGACTTTCTACCTTTGGCTAGTGTGGGGTAAAAACACCTCTGTGTTAATTGCTCTGCAGTCCAAGAAAGTGGCAGCAAGTGGTTGAGCTAAGGAGACTGCTTGTTTTTAAGAAGAGGAAAGAAGCTATGTAGATCTGAATTTTAGCTCCAGCTTGGTAGAAGATACCAGTCAATCTCCTACCATCTCTTTCCCTTTCTTTGGAGCACCAGCTGCCACATCTGGCTTCACTTTTGTTTTCCAAATGAGTTTATTAGTTTTGCCATTTTGGATATGGGTGGGTTGACCCAGGGAAGACTGATCTGGGAAACACTCCTGACATTTCAAATAGAAGCAAAACTAGACATAAGTTGATTTGAGACAGAGTTTGGGGCCATCCCTGTGAGCCCTTCCAGCATCGGCCAAAGCATCGGACTCTCATTCCCCTCCCTGCAAAGGGGGAGGAGTAAAGAGGGACAGTGTGGAGGTCTACAGATTTTTTTTTGGCTGTATTCCGGGTCGGTCGGGGCTCTGATATGGAAATCTGCTCTGTCTCCTCTCTTGCCTGCAGGCTGGCGGCTCTCAGGTCATCTTTACTAACCCTCTGGAGATAGTAAAGATTCGCCTACAGGTAGCTGGAGAGATCACCACAGGACCTAGGGTCAGTGCCCTGAATGTGCTCCGGGACCTGGGACTCTTTGGTCTGTATAAGGTGGGTAGATTCCCTTGGGTTTTCTCAATAGAGAGGTTGTAGTGTACTCCATAGAAATGTGAAAAAATGTCAAAATCAGACTACTTCCCCATAAATGGAAAAGCAATCTTGTCCAGCAGGGTAGTTCCAATAGTAGAAAATCAAAACAAAAAGAAAAAATCAGGACACTTCTATTAGAGGCAGTGGGATGTACAACCACGCTGTCCTGTTGTCATCTTCAGGCTTTTATGAAGCTGCCAGCAGGGAGGCCAGCACCACAGACCCGCTGGCTTCAGGCTCACAGCCTTTTATTTACTGGTGGATATGGGAAAAGTTTCTTTGGTGTTCTTTTGGGGCTGGTTTAGGACTGACTTCAAAATAGTCTTATGTTTATTTTGAGTCTGAGCTATCTCTATTGTTATCTTCCCAGTAGGAGCTTGTCTTTGTCTTAATAATTTGACCACAGTGAAACAGTAGTAGAGTTTGGTAGGATTCAGGTCTTTAAGAAGTTAAGTGGTGGGATTTGTCAATAATGAATTGCATTTAAAAAAGCAAAACAAAAGCAAACCAGAGTGTACTGTACTTTAGCAAAATGCCAGTCAACTGATTCCTTCCCTGCAGGTATGCTTACTCCCATCATTACAGATCAGATGTAATGGAGCAGAAGCTATTATTTTTCTTAAACAAGGAAGAGTATTTCTTTCTCTTCTTTTGCCTGGTGTAAGGGGAGGGATACGAAAATTTAGCTTTTATAGACAACTATGTTTCCACAGTGTCTGATTTATTTATAGATCCATCACTGTAGAAATGTGTAAATTGGCTTCTGTAGCTGCAAATTGGAAATTAGAAATTCTCTCGATTAGAATCACACAGCTACAAAGCTCTTAGGAGACCAGTAAACCAATGATGCCTGTCCTGAGAGTTTTGTACATGCTCTCTCCCTTATACCCCCAACTGCTATCCTTTTTAGAATTCCCTTTGAAAACTGACTTTATTAAAATTGTTTCTCTCTGTAGTATCTCTCAGAGAGTCCCAGGAATTTTTTTTTTCTTTAATGTTTGAGTTTGTCTTTTAAAAACAGAGCCAACCGGAAAACAAGTACCAAAGATGGAGTGTTTGCCTGGCCGGCTAAAGCCTCAGCAGTAGGCTAGTGTGGGCTTAGGAAGGGGCAGTGTCAGTCACCAAGACAAGCTGTCTGACTAGATTTCTACTCTCAGGGAAACTTCCTGATAAAATATTTTGTCTGGGTTTCCCTGTCCTCTGCCATTTAGGACATGGGAAGTGAGGAGGGAAGTTTGGTGGTTTCTTTTTCCCTTTCCCTAGAATGCGTTAGTCGTTCAGTTGTGTCCGACTCCTTGAGATCTCATGGACTGTAGCCCACCAGGCTCCTCTGTTCATGGGATTCTTCAGGCAATACTGGAGTGGGTAGCCATTCCCTTCTCCAGGGCATCTTCCCGACCCAGGGATCAAACCCACGTCTCCTGCAACAGGGGCAGATTCTTTACCATCTGAGCCACCAGGGGCTCTATGCTGAGGTGGACCGAGTTGGTAATTTGTTAGTTTGAGGAGCTGCCTTCGTTGGTTGCTTTGAAATCGAGCTCTCAATACTGGGTTTCTAAGTCTGTTCCCAGCCACACCCCATCCCCTGGCTCTCACCAAGGCGAACCAGAACAAGCGGCCTAGAGGCTTGAACATTGAATTTTTATTAACCTTAAAATCTAATCCATACTGGAAATGCCAGAAGATTCTTAGTTGTCAGAATACCATTGTTAACTAACTCTAGGACCCCCAGATCCACCAGACTCTCTCAAACTTTGAGCCCCTTCTCGATTTCCCTGTGCCTGACTTGTTATCCTGTTTCTTTTCCACGTCAGTCTCAATGCTGTCTGAGGGACACCTCTGGCTTGTCACCCTGGATCCCTCGTGGTCATTCACACCTTGTTTATACAACTGTTTTGCACTGTTTCCTCACTCTCTGACAGGGTGCCAAAGCGTGTTTCCTCCGAGACATTCCCTTCTCTGCAATTTATTTTCCTGTTTATGCTCACTGCAAACTACTTCTGGCTGATGAAGACGGACACGTGGGAGGTATAAATCTCCTTGCAGCTGGAGCCATGGCAGGTAACCATTTTTTTTTCTTTTAAGCCAAAAGAGTCCCTACCCACCCCACCCCCATTCTCTAAGTACAGAATCTCTGTGCTCCTCTTCTTTATTTCTGGAAAGGTGATTGTTTGTATCTGACTTAGTTTAAATACGACCGCTTTTTCTCCTTTGTGGGGTATGCTATAATTCTGATGAGCGTTAATTACATTTGCATAATGTGGATAAACAGCTTAATGCAGCTTAGGAACTCGCAGCCAAATTAGCTCTGCCCATCTCAATTGGGCTTTCATCAATACCGTGTTTCTTAGCCGCCTCTGCCCCTGAAACCTTGGGTGCAGTCAAGCTGAGCATTAATGTAGAAAAGTTCATCACATCAGTTGCTTTGTTGCACCTCATCCTGATGCACAGGTCTAGCATCCCCTCACTTTCTTATTCTGTATATTGGAATCAACATGATTTGGCTCCAACTTGAGTTTGAACTGTCCGTGTTCCTTCTACCATCATCCTCATCAGACCAAACAAAGCCATACTTCCTCAGCACCACTCCGCGGTGGCATCTCTTTTCAGTTCTTAACATGCTCCGTTTTTTACTGATGATTGTTTACGTAAATCCTGCCCTCTCTCCTGGGCCGGGAGCCCCTTGAAGGCAGGGGTTTCAAATGTAAGAAGGTACTGAGAAGCTTCCTCTCAATCCCATGCTCCAGCCTTTCTCTTGTGTTGCGAGGGAGCTGATTCCAGATAGAAGGGGAGGACCAGGTTGTCCTTGACTGCAGCAATCCTCAGACTTGGCAGAAGAAGGAAAGGGTGTGTGTTTACTTGCCATCACCGCTGCTTAGGGAGACAGACGGGCGAGGTGAATGAACGCAAGCCCAGTGCTGTCCCTGGGTGCTCAGGTGGCTGACCACCCAGGCTCCTGCAGTGCGTGGCTGTCACTGGGTGCCTTCTCCTCTGGTCTGCTGGCTCAGCAGAGCAGGACAGCCTGGGCACCCCTGGGGGTGTGGTATGTAGCAGGAACCCTGGAGTCCAGGGCTGCTGGGTGGACATGTTATTCTTCTCATCCATGATGACAGGGAATGACTCGTGATGGTTAAGAAGCTCTCCCAGGGAGCCTTGAGCCCTTATTTGGGGCAGTCACTTGCAGTTATAATTCAAAAGCCAGTAAAGCTACCAGCTCAGTCTTGGCACTGAGCGTTCATCCAGCTCCTTTCAGGTATTCACCAAAGCCGCCCCAGTTGAAGGGAGGGCCAGCACATCTTTCCTCATCTTTGCTCTCTGCTATTCAGACAGCAGCAAAGAACACTCTAATCATGGACAGGCATTTTGCCAGTGGCTGATGGAACCATGTAAACATTTTCATGGAGCTGTCAGCACCAGCTTCTTGCCCACAGACATTTGCTGTCAGTTTTTGGAATTAGGAATGAATTTTTCTAATTTTTACCTGTAAAGCTTTGCTGGCAGGCACTGAGAACATTCAGGATTCAGAACATTCCAAAGGCAGCAATTTACCTAGTTTCACGTGAATGAGGTATAGGGCTTGGCGGGAGGATATTTGCATCGTCTCTAACAGAGCACTCCCCGCCGCCCGCCCCAACTCCCTACCCTGAGTGGCCAGCTTCATCTGCCTAGTGATGATTCAGTGAAATTCAGACCAAATTGAATTTCTTCCCCCTGAGGAAGATTATCTTGCTCCTTTGTTCCCTGTTTTGTTTTATAAGTGAAAGGTGTGGTTGTGAAATCCATCTTGTGTCCTGCCGCTGATGAGTCTCAGCGTGGCCCCAGGGAGCTGGGGCCCAGGGAATGGCTGACAAGGCCTTTTGATGATCAGTTCCCCCACTGTTCCCTAACTGGTTGCCTGGCCGCCTCTGCTTCAGTTGTAATGACTTCTGTCAGTCACAGTCAACTCTCAAGTTGGCCCCTCAAAGAGTGAGTGGATATGAGTATTGATATACACCTCATACAGTAAGGTGACAGGAATCAGCAAAAAAAAAACACTACAGTTTGCTATCAGATATATTTAGCAGCTCATTAAATTGATATTATCCTCATTCTTTATTATACATGAAAATACTGTCTTATTTAAGGAAAGGAAAGAGGTAATAAAATAATTGAAACCCAAAGGGGAACACTGGGAATTGTCCTAGTAATATTGCTTCATTTATTCCTCTCACTGTTCTTTGGGATCATGCAACATAGAGTGATTTTCCTAATTCAGAGCGAATAAAAGAGGTTTACCCTGACTCCACTAAAGCAGCTAGTGGGATTTTATATCCTTTTTCCGTTATTGCCCAAGGTATCTATCTAAGAAGCATTGAGTTAAAGCAGTCAAGGTTGCTAATGGTACTGTTAGTTGTTAGCAGTCTATCCTTTGTAAGGTATCTGGGATGAATTAAACGTGCCTTTCTCCTGGAAGGGGTGCCTGCTGCTTCTCTGGTGACCCCTGCTGATGTCATCAAGACAAGGCTGCAGGTGGCTGCCCGCGCTGGCCAGACGACATACAGTGGTGTCATCGACTGTTTCAGGAAGATACTCCGGGAAGAAGGGCCCTCGGCATTTTGGAAAGGAACTGCAGGTAGGGGCTGGAGCCGTGTGGAAAGGCTGGTTGGCACTGGGGTCCTGCTCCCATTACTCGCGTGTGGTCTTTGCTGTAGCCATCCTGCTGTTAACTGCCCCCCTCCCCCTTTCTCTCTCTTTTAGCTCGAGTGTTTCGATCCTCTCCCCAGTTTGGTGTTACTTTGGTCACCTATGAACTTCTCCAGCGGTGGTTTTACATTGATTTTGGAGGCCTGTAAGTGCAACTTTTCAAACTCCCTTATAAAGAAAGCACCAAAACGCCAGACAGGTGTTTGTTCGGCCTATAAAGGCATTTTGGGGATAGCAACTGACAGGACAGAGGACCCTGCAGGAGCAATATTCTTAAAACAAACCATGGGCCTGAGACTCTTTACTGTTAGAGGAGAAAGACTTGGACAGGGTGACCCCATACACAGCATTAAGCAACTGCTTGCACAAAGTTTAGAGAGGAAGCAAATTAAAATGTAATATGAATAGTTCCTTTTTAGTGTAAGCAGATACTGAGCTTCATGGATGTAGATCCTTATTTGGCCTTTTTACCAGAAGTAATATAAATTTGTGTTAGTTACACTTTTGTAAACTTCTGAAAACTCAGTCAAGCCCTTTCACACCCTCATGATTTCATTATTCACCATAATTTATTATTAGATAGGTTTCGAAGTTCTTAGAACTAATTCTCTGCAAAAAAAAAAAAAAAAGGTTAAAAGAAAGGTTATGCCCATGGATGTAATCACTGGTGAGATTTAGGCCAGAAATTGGGCCTTTTGACGGTTAGTACTTGAAGCTTTCACCGTGGATAAGAGGAATCACTTGAATTTGCTGGGAGGGGAAGGTTGTACCCAAAGCAAGCAATTACCAGCTTTTCAACAGAAGATCAAATTCTGTATCTGAGTCTTTACTGCATAAACCTATGAACTCTTTTCCTGCTCAGAAGCCAGGTAGGGAGTTAGCTGTTGAACCAAGTAGTTGAGGGACTTACACAAAGAAAGTAAGCACAATCTCAAAGTTTCAGGCTTTTCAGTACTTTTGCATTCTGGATAAGTAAGAATTATGTTTACTTCTCTTTAAATAATTTTAGTAATAACCTTCATGAGCTTATTACTTAAGTTAGCTTTTAAAATTATGTCAAAATAAAAGAAAATGTAAATTTTCTGCAATTAATTTATGCTTAGTGTAAAAAATTGGGAAAATAGAAAAATCATTCATAATCCTACTTCCCAGAGTGGTAATATATGAGTGTATTTCTTTCCGGTCTCTCTTTCTGTGGATCCATTTATGTGTATGAAATGGAGGCCACTTCTCTTCTAAAACAAATATGTGAATGTGTTGCTTTCAATGCCGCTATAAATCATGAATAGTGCAGCATAATTGACAAGGACAATTGGACACTCTTCTTGGTGGCACATGGGTCAGACTGAAAGTGTTCAGTTGTGTGTCACCGTCTTCAGTGTTTCGGTTTGTTTTTTTGGAGTATAGTTGCTCACAGTGCCGTGTATCTGCTGTTCCTCAATCGTGAACACACTGACCATTGACTTTTCCTACCAACAGCAAACCCTCTGGCTCAGAACCAACACCTAAGTCCCGCATCGCAGACCTTCCTCCTGCCAATCCTGATCACATCGGTGGATACAGACTCGCCACCGCCACTTTTGCTGGCATTGAGAACAAGTTTGGCCTTTATCTCCCCAAGTTTAAGCCTCCTAGTGTTGCTGCGGTTCAGCCAAAGGTGGCGGCAGCAGCTCAGTGATGAGACAACCATTCGGTCTGGCAGAATGGCGCCCTGGAAGGAGAAGCCTAGGAGAGCAGCCTTGCGATGATGTATCCAGTCAGCTGCATGGTGCTGACTGAGCTGAAGAATCAAATTATTCTTTCTATATGACATATACATATATTTGTTTATAAACTAATCATTTGCCCAGGAAAAAAAAAATTACAATGCAGTTTGAAGCTTTAGTTTTATGTGTTGAAATGTTTTCTAAGCCTTGGCATGAATTAGTGTTCTAGACTGCTTTGCACAGCTTGCACTTACAGCGACTGTACATATTGTACATCTTTGTACAGAGACATCTTGGCACCTCATCCCAACAAATCTCATTTATAGAATGTAATGCAGTTCTGAGTGGCTTGAAATGTACAGAATGTTTTGAAAGTGTTTTATTAAGAATCACACGAAAATAAATGTATTAAAATTAAATTCATTCTTTTATTGGTGACTTATGGAAATAATGCATCAATATTGGATGTATTTAATTCCTAGCTTGTTTTCCATTCTGGAGTGGAAAGGTATTTGCTGATAAGAGGCATAATGAGACCAAGTGCTGACACCACTGAATAAGAGACCCTTTGGAACAGATGCATGCCAGCGGATGCCGGAGGACCAGGCTAATGACTTGCGTGTGCTGATGTGTTTCCATTTGTATTTCACGTGTGTATAGATTCTCCTCTGTTCATCAACCGAAAGGCATTTCCTAGACAGCTCCTCGCCTGTCAGTGTGCATATGGAAGCAGGGATGTCTCCAGCATTACCAGCTCAGTTTCCGCCTTCCTCTGACGCAGCAAGGCAAGGCAGAGCTGGCATAGCTTTCAAAAGAGTAAAGAATACTTCAGCAGTTTTCATTCGTATGGATATGATTCCAATCGAAAATAAAATGCACACCAAAATGTATGCATGGAGTTGGATTTTCCTTCATAAATGTACTGATAGCGCTTTTGATTTTGATTCACTACCAGTTGCCTGTGACTAGTGATCAGGTTTCCCTCTTTCCCACTTTTACAGGAAATCATTTGACTTGGAAAGGGCTGTGGTGGAGTAACTGGAGAAGATGTAGTGGGCTCTAGCTTCTTCCTTGTGAATCTAAATACAAACTGCTAATTCCAAAAGTCACTCACCAAGGGTGTGATTGCTAATTTAGATCTAAACATACATCTTGACAGCCACATCCACACTGCTGTAGTTGTGATTTGATGTGTAGCATCCGAGTTTATTTACTTTAGCAAAGTGCTTTGGGAAAAACATTATTGTCGTTGCCAATGAGCTGGGATAGGAGAATGTATGCAAATATTTTCAAGGGGTGAGCCTGGAGATGGACCAAGTCACTTAATATCCTGCACATGGTTCATCGTTGATGGCTGACAGCCCTGTAACACACGACAGGCTCTCTTGAGGCCTTCCAGGAACAAAAGAATTAGCTTTGAAAGCAAGTTATTTCCAAATGTATTCAGTTGTTCTCATTGGAATGGAATAAATAGCAATACAGTTGTTTTGCTATTACCACCTGTTAAAAATGAACAAGTAGTCTGGATGTGTTCTTAAAAAAATTCAGAAATATAGTGTAAGATGTAAAAGTACCCTCTTTACCCTACTTCTCCCTTCCCCTCCCTGCCCCAAAGGTAATCACTGCTCACAGGTTAGAATATAAAATTTTAGTCTGTTTTCATACATATATATATATATATATAAATTCATATACATTTTTATATTTTAAAAATAGAGTTATGCTGTGTATATGTTCTGTGACTTGCTTTTGTTCATTTGTTCACTTTTGAGATCTTTGCATGTCAGTTCATAAAGATTTATCTTAATTTTTAATAGCTGCATAGTATTCCAGTGTATGGGTTATGATACTTTTCATAAATATTCCCTTATTGACACTCATTTTTTTAACTATTGCAGGCAATGCTGTAGTGAACAGTAAACACCTTTCTACACGTATTTTGTACATGTGCTAGTATTTCCTTAGGATGGATATTAGAATTGGTACTTCATGAGATATATGGGTTTTACATTTTTATATATATTGTCACATTGCTTCAAAAAGGCTTTACGAATTTACTTTCCTTCTGACAGTATAAGGAGAAGTCTTATTTCTTTGCAACTTCAGCAAAAATGGATATTGTCAATCTTACATTTTAGGCAAATCGTGATAGATAATCAATGCTGTTTTAGTTTTTCATTTTAGTAATTACTAGTGAGGTCAAATGTCTTTTTGCATTTACTGACCATTTGTGTATCTTTTTATTATTGTAGAGTATGCAGAAAGTCTATGAAAACATCTTCATGTGTATGTATACACAGATATATACACATAGATTATTTTTTTAAGGAGATGGTCATAAACACCTATGTAACTATCCAGATGAAGAAAGAGAATATTTCTAACACCTCAGAAGTTCCTTCAGAGGATCCTTTTATCACAACTCCTGTTGTCCTCTTTAGCACCATCCTGGCTCTTCATTTCTTCTCATTTCTTTCTTTATAGTTTTACCACCCACATATACATTCTTAAACACACTTTTTGGTTCCTATTTTTGAAGTTTTTTTGAATCAAATTATACTGTACACTTTTAAGACTTGTTCCCTTTTCTAAACATTATAAGATTCATTCCTGTAATTTGCTATATAAGCTATAGTTTGCTTATTCCATTGTTTGAATATAATAATTCATTTTGCTGTTTTACTCTGAACATCTGCATCTGGGTTGTCTCTAATTTAGGGATATTACAAATGGTGTTGCTCTGGATATTTTGTATGTGTGTTTTGGAGTATTTTTTTCTTTTTTTTTTCAAGTTTGGAGTATGCATTTTGAAAGGTTTCCCAGCTGGCTCAATGGTAAAGAAGCAGCATGCCAGGCAGGAGACCTGGGTTGGATCCCTGGGTTGGGAAGAGCTCCTGGAGAAGGAAATGGCAACCTAATACAGTATTCTTGCCTGGGAAATCCCATGGACAGAGGAGCTTGTTGGGATACAGTCCATGGGGTTGCACAAAGTCAGATATGACTTAGTGACTAAAAAGCAACTTCTGCATGCGTTTTTAAAAGGAAATATACCTAAGAGCACAGCCCCAGGGGTACTGGGTTTATTACAGTCAACTTAGCTAGATCATGCCAAACTATTTCCCAGAGATGTTCAGACTGATTTTCATCCCATCAAGAATGTATTGACACTTTTAAGTTTTACTAATCTGTTGAGTGTATAATGTTATCTTGTGGTTTTAATTAGCATTTTCCTTACATCAAATGAGGCTGAACACATTTCATCTGTTCATATATATTATCACATTGTTTTTCAGAAAAGACTTTACTAATTTACTTTCTGACTGATAGCATGGGAAAATGCCTCTAAGTTTATTGACTATTTGGATTTCATCTTTGGTGAGTGAAATATGTGTTCAAGTTTTTTGTCCATTTTTCTTAAGAATTTACAGAGGGTTCTTTATATATTCTGGATACTACTCCTTTATGAGTGGTATTGCAGAATCTCTTGTCAATTTGTGGCTTGTCTTTTTATACTGTTTTGATTAACATTTTCATATGTTCAAATATATTAATTTTTGCTTATGGGTAGCATGTTTTATATTTCACTTAAAAACTAATTCTCTCTCCAGATTGTGAATATGCCTGATATTTTCTTCCTAAATGGTTTATAGTTTTGCCCCTTTCATTGAGGTTTCATCCTACTTGAAACTGTCTTTGACATGTGGTAGTTTTTTTTTTTTTTTGTATCTTTATGTGGTTAATCTGTTGTCCTAGTACCATTTGTTGAAAAAATCTTCCTTTTTCCTACTGCTTTGAAGTGCCTTTTCAGTTATATATTAAGGGTTGATATATGCAAAGATTTATTTCTGGACTCTTAATTTTGTTTTATTGATTTCTCCTGTGTTGTATACACTCTCTTCAATACTCTTGTCTTTTAAAAAAAGTTTTAATATATAGTATAGCAAATCCTTTCACCTTGCTGTTGTTCTTCAAGAGCTTGTGGCTCTTCTTGGTCAGTTGTTCTTCCATGTCCATTTTAAAAACAGATTGTCAGTTTCCTCCCCAAAACTAAAAAAAACAAACAGGGTGGGCCTGATTTGATCATGATTCTGTGGACCATTTGGAGAGAAATAGTGTCATTATATTGGGCCTTCTAATCCATGAACATGTTATATGTCTTAGTCTAAGTCCTTTTAATATCTTAATAAAATTTTATAATCACCAAAGAGATCCTGAACATTGTATGTATAAATATATATATTCATTCCTATGTAAGTCATATATTTAGATGCTATATATATACACACACACACATGTATACAGGCATATACACACATATATATAATTCTTAATGTCATTCTAAGTATGCCTGAATGAGGTTTTGCCACTTTTTTTTTTGTTTGTTTGTTTTTTGCCACTTTTTATTTAAAAAAAATTTTAAGCCTACAGAAAAGTTTGAAGAGGTAAAATGAATTTTTTTAATACCTTTCAACCAGGTTCACTTCTCTATTTGTTTTATCTTTATAAATACACATTTATTTTTGCTGAACCATTTTAAAGTATGTTGCAGACATGGTACTTCATCCCTAAATATCATCCCTAAATATTTCAGCATCTATATACTAAGAGGACATACTGCAACTGAACAATACCATTATCATGCATAAAAATTGACCAATAATTTCATAATATCATCTAAAATTCAGTCAAAATTCAGACTTCCCCATCAACTCCAGAAATGTCTTTTGCTTTTCCAGTGCAGAATCTAATCGAGATTTATGCTTTATTCTAGGTTGCTGTGTACCTTTAGTCTTTAATTCTGCAGTCATCCCCGGCTTGTTTGTCCTTAACATTGTAAATTGTTTCTTATAGAATGTCCCACATTTTATACCTGATTCTTTCCTCATGGTGTTGTCTAACTTGTTCCAGTGTGTAAACAGGAAGTTAGTTTAGTGGTGAAATTTTCTTTTAGTAGCTCTACTAAGGTATTCTTTACAGAGCTGTGTAACTAATGTGTTTCCATCACCTCCCCCAGGGAAAATACTACTTTAATTTAAAAAATATCTACTTCACACATTCTCACCAACAATTTATTACTGTCTATCTTACAGTTATTCAATGGGTGTGAAGTGATACTACATTTTGGTTTTCATTTGCATTTCCCCAAGGACTGAAGATGTTGGGCATCTTCTCATGTGCTTGTAGATATTTGTGTTTAAGTCTTTAATCTCTTTTTAAGATGGGATTTGCCCTTCTATTATTGAGTTGTAAGAGTTCTTTATACATATTTATAGGATATGAGTCCTGTATAAGATTTGCAATTATTTTCTCCCAGTCTGTTTTCTTAATAGTCTTTTGAAACACACGAGTTTTACATTTTAGGTCCAATTTATTAATTTTTAAATTTTATGGATCATGTTTTTGGTATCATCTAAAAATTCTGTCTAAATCAAGACCATCAAGATTTTCTCTTGTTTTTTTTTTTTTTTTTTTTACTTTACCTTTTGTTGTTGTTCAGTCGCAAAGTCATCTCCAACTCTGCAACCCCTTGGACTGCAGCACTCCAGACCTCCCTGTCTTTCCCCATCTCCTGGAGTTTGTCCAAGTTCATGTCCACTGAATCAGTGATGCCATTCAACCATCTCATCCTCTTGTCGCCACCTTCTCCTTATGCTTTCAATCTTTCCCAGCATCAGGGTCTTTTCCAGCGAGTTGGCTGTTTGCATCAGGTAGCCAAAGTATTGGAGCTTCAGCTTCAGCATCAGTCCTTCCAATGAGTATTTATTTCTTACATTTAGACCTGTGACATATTTGGAGCTAATTTTTATGTATGGTGTCAAGGATCTAAATTTATCTTTTTGCATTTGGCTATCTAATTTTCAGCATCATTTGTTGGAGAGACTGTCCTTTCTCCAGTGAATTGTTTTGGGTGCTTTTGTCAAAAATGAATTGACTGTGCATATAAGGGTTCATTTCTGGATTCTCTGGTATCTTTACCTTCCTTCTAGTGGAAAGCTGTTCCTCTTCTATCTTAATAAGGAAGCTTCCTGTTTCTCACCATTTAGTATGATATTAGTGTATGTTTTTTGTAGATTTTTTTTTTCTATCATGGTGAGGAAGTTCCCCTCTCTTCCTAGTTTACTGAGAGTTTTTATCATGAATGTGTGATTTTGTTTAATGCTTTTTCTTTATCATTGTGATCATATGATTTTTCTTTTTTAGCTTATTGATGTGGATTACATTGATTTTCAAATGTAATGTTGAACTAGTATTGCCTTGGATAAATCCCAATCTGTTGTGTTATATAATTCTTTTTATACATCATTAAATTTGATTTCCTAACATTTTATTGAGGATTTTTGCATCTGTACGTAGGAGAGATACTGTTCTATAGTTTTCTTGTAGTGCTTTGTCTGGCCTAGTATTAGGTTATGCTGTCCTCAGAGAAGGAGTTAGGAAACTCCTTCTTGTATCCTCTGAAAGAGATTGTAGATAATTAGTAAAATTTCTTCCTTAAATGTTTGGTGGAATTTGCCAGTGAACCCTTCTGGGTGTGCTGCTTTCTTTTTTTGAGGGTTAATTATTATTGATTCAATTTCTTTGATATAATCCTATTCAGATGACCTGTCTCTTCTTTTGTGAGTTTTGGCAAATTGTGTCTTTTGGGAATTAGTCTGTTTCATCTAGGTGTTATCATTAAGTATGTGGGCAGAATTTTTCACATTATTTGCTTATTGTCCTTTTAATGTCCTTGGAATCTGTACTGATATTCCTTCTTTCATCTCTGTTATTGGTAATTAATAGTCTCTTTCTTTCATAGCCTGGCTAGAAACTTGTCAATTTTATTGACCTTTATAAAGAAACAGTTAAAAAAATTTTTTTTAATTTTTTCCTATTAATTTCCTACTTTTAATTAATTCTGCTCCAGTTTTTGTAATTTCTTTTTTGATGCTTGCTTCAGATTTAATTTGCTCTTTTTCTAGTTTTCTAAGATAGAAACCTAAATGATTATTTTTAGATCTTTTTCCTTTCTAATATGTTCACTCAATGCTATAAATTGCCCTCTGAACACTGCTTTGTTGCATCCCACAAATTTTGATAATTCAAAATATTTAAAAAATTTCTCTTGAGACCTCCTCTTTGGCCCTTAATGTTACTTCAAGTATGTTAATTTCCACATATGGGATTTTCAGTTGCCTTTCTGTTATTGATTTCTAGTTTAATTACATCATGGTCTTAGAGGAGGCATTGTTGTTGTTCAGTTGCCCAGTCGTGGTCCCACCCTTTGCAACCCTATGGTTGCAGCACACCTGGCTCCTCTGGCCACCACTGTGTCCTGGAGTTTGCTCAAATTCATGTCCATTGAGTCAGTGTTGCTATCTAACCATCTGCTGCCCCCTTCTCGTTTTGCCTTCAGTCTTTCCCAGCATCAGGGTCTTTTCCAATGAGTCGGCTGTTCGTATCAGGTGGCCAAAGTATTGGAGCTTCAGCTTTAGTCTTTCCAATGAATATTCAGGGTTTATTTCCTTTAGGATTGACTGGTTTGATCTCCTTGCTGTCCAAGGGACTCTCAAGAGTCTTCTCCAGCACCACAACATGATTTCTGTTGGTTAAAATTTATTTATATATCATAGCCCAGATGATATACGGTCTATATTGGTGTGGTCTATCTTGGTGAATGCTCATTGTGAGCTTGAGAACAATGTCTATTCTGTTGCTGTTGGATGAAGGAATCTATGGGCTTCCCTGCTGACGCAGTGGTAAAGACTTTGCCTACTAATGCAGGAGACACAGGAGACATGGACGGGTTTGATCCGTGGATCAGGAAGATCTCCTGGAGTAGGAAATGGCAACCTGCTCCAGTATTCTTGCTTAGAAAATTCCATGGACAGACGAGCCTGGTGCACTACCATCCATGGGGTCACAAAGTGTTGGACACAACTGAGTGAGTGATCATTCATGTTGAATTTTGTCAAAAGCTTTTTATATACATCTGTTGAGATGATTGTTCTTGTTGTGATGTATCATATTGATTGATTTGCAGATACTGAACTGTCCCTGAATCTCTGGGATAAATCCCACTTGATCATGGGGTCTGATCCTTTTAGTGTATTGTTGGATTCAGTTTGCTATTTTGTTGCAGATTTTGCATCTATGTACATGAGTGATATTGGCCTGTAATTTTCCTTTTTCTTTTTTTGTGGTATTTTTGTCTGGTTTTGGTATTAGGGGGATGCTGGACTCAGAATGAGTTCATAAGTGTTCTTCCTCAGCAGTTTTTTGAGCATCATTTGAGGATAGGTGTTAACTCTTCTCTAAATGTTTGGTATTATTCACCTGTGGATGTTTGGTATTATTTACCTGTGAAGCAGATCTGGTCCTTGACTTTTTAAAAATATTATTTATTTGGCTGCACCAGGTCTTAGTTGCGACATGAGGGATCTCTAGTTGTGGCATGTGGAATATAGTTCCCTGACCAGGAATCAAACCAGGGTCCCCCGCACTGTGAGCGCAGTCTCAGCCACTAGACCACCAGGGAAGCCCCTGGTCCTCAACTTCTGTTTGTTGGGAGTTTTTTTGTTGTTGTTTAATTACTGATTCAAATTCATTACTAGTAATTGATCTCTTCATATTTTCTTCTTGCTTCAGTCTTGAGAGATTGTACATTTCTAGGTTGTCCACTTTATTGGCTTTTAATTGTTCATAGTAATTTCTTATCTTTTGTATTATATGGTGTTGGTTGTAACATCTCCTTTTTTATATCTTATTTTTTGTTTGTTTGTTTTGCCCCTGTCTCTTTTTTTCTTGAGGGGTCTGGCTGAAGTTTTATCAGTTTTATCTTTTCAAAGATACCAGCTCTACTTTCATTGGTCTTTATTTTTTAAATCTCTTATTTCTTTAATATCTGCCCTGATCTTTATGATTTCCTTCCATTAATTTTGGGTTTTGTTCTTCTTTTTTTGGTTCCTGTGAGTGTAAGGTTAGGTTGTTTATTTAAGATAAGCTTATATTGCTGTAAACTTTCCTCTTAGAACTGTATTTGTTGTGTCCCTTAGGTTTTGGATCATTGTGTTTTCTTTTTCATTTGTCTTCAAGTATTTTTTAATTTCTTGTTTGATTTCCTTAGTGATCCATTGGTTGGTTAGTTGCATATTGTTTAGCTTCCAGATGTTTGTGTTTTTAGCAGTGTTTTGTCCTCATAGTTTTCTAGTCTCATAGCATTGTGTTTGGAAAAGATGCTTAATATGATTTCAATTTTTTTAAGTTTACTGAGGCTTGTTTTATGGCCTAGCATGGAATCAATCTATTCTGGAGAATATTCCGTGAGCACTTTAACATGTAGTTTGTTGCTTTGGGATGGAATGTTCCCTCTCCCTACATACATATAATCTATTAAGTCCATCTAGTCTAATATATCATTTAAGGCCAGTGTTTCTGTTATTGATTTTCTGTCTGGATTATCTGTCCATTGATGTAAGTGGAGCATTAAATTCCCTACTATTATTCTATTACTATCAGTTTCTCCCGTTATGTCTGGTTAAGTGTAAAGTGAAGTTGCTCAGTCGTCTCCAACTCTTTGCGACCTCGTGGACTGTAGCCTACCAGGCTTCTCCGTCCATGGGATTCTCGGGCAAGAATACTGGAGTGGGTTGCCGTTTCCTTCTCCAGGGGATCTTCCCAACCCAGGGATCAAACCTGTGTCTCCTGCATTGCAGGCAGACGCTTTACCCTCTGAGCCACCAGGCAATGTTTGCTTTAGGTGATCCTATTTTGGTTGCATATATATTTATAATTGTTATGTATTCTTCTTGGATTGATCCCTTGATCTGTGTCCCCAGGGTAAGCTTCAGTTGCCACCTTCCTCTTCAAGACTCTCCAAGATCAACAGGTAGGTCTGAACCAGGCTCCTTTCATATGACTGCTTCTGCCCTGTATTCTGGTGTGTGTGAGATTATGTGCATGCCCTTTAAGAATGGAGTGTATTTCCACAGCCTTATGGTTCTCCTGAAAGTAAAGCCCCCCTAGCCTTCAAAACCAAGTGTTCTAGACTTTTGTCTTCCTGATGCAGACCCCGTGGGCTGGGGGATTTCATGTGGGGCTCAGATCCTTGCTGAGGAAGAATTCTGTAATTGGAATTCTCCTGTTTCTGGGTCACCCACCTGGGAGTATGTGTCCTGGGTATACCACAACTCTACCCTTCCTGTCTTGTAGTTCCTTCTTTTTAGTTGTAGATCTTTTCTTGTAGGTTCTGGCCTTTTTCACTGACGGTTGTTCTATAAATTGTTGTAATTTTGGTGTGAACCATGAAAGGAGGTGAGCTCAGAGTCTTTCTATTTCAACATTTTGAAACTCCTTCTCCCTTAACTTTTGAAGGATAATTTCACAGGCAATAGAATTCTAGGTTGGTGGGTTCTTTTTTCTGTCAACACTTTAAATATTTGATTCATCTCCCCTCTTGCTTTCATGGTTTCTGCAGATAAATTGAATTTTATTTCCTCTGGCTTCTTTCAGGATTTTTTTTTAATCTTTGATCTGTAGTTTCAATACTGTGTACCTCAGTGTAGGTTTTTTTGTTTTTGTTTTTGTTTAGCATTTATCTCTAAGCTTACTAGATTTGTGGTTTTGGTGTCTGACATAAATTCTCATTGTTTCAAATATTTGTTTTGTCCCTTTCTTTTCCTTCTGGTATTCCTGTTACACATATGTTACACCTTCTGCAGTTGTCCTGCAGTTCTTAGATATTCTGGGGGTTTTGTTTGTTTACAGTCTTTTTTCTCTTGGTTTTTCGGTTTTAGAGATTTCTAATGAGATACCCTCAAGATCAGAGATTCTTTTCTCAGCCATGTCTAGTCTACTCATAAGTCCATCAAAGGCATTCTTCATTTGTTGCAGTGTTTTTATCTCTAGCATTTCCTTTGATTCTTAGAATTCCTGTCTCTGCTAAGTTGTCCACTTGTTCTTCCATGCTGCCTCAATAGAATCCTTAACATTTCATAGTTTTATCTCAGCCTGATAATTCCAACATCCCTCCACATCTGCCATATGACACATGTGCCATATTACATAATTTTGATATTGCTGTCTCTTCCAACTGTGTGTCTTAAGTTTCAGTATGCATGTAATTTTTTCCTGACAAATGAGCATGACGAACCAAGTAAAAGGAATTAATGTAAATAGGCCTTTGGTGATGTGGTGAGGTGTGAGGGGAGACGTGTATATGCCTGTGATTAGAGCTCAGCCTTTCAGTGAGCCTTGCCTCTGGGTGGGCTTCCCTGGTAACTCAGATGGTAAAGAATCCACTTGCAATGCAGGAGACCTAGGTCCAATCCCTGGGTTGGGAAGATCCCCTAGTGTTGAAGACTCTTGAGAGTCCCTTGGTCAGCAAGGAGATCAAACCAGTCAATCCTAAAGGAAATCAGTTCTGAATATTCATTGGAAGGACTGATGCTGAAGCTGAAGCTCAAATACTTTGGCCACCTGATGTGAAGAACTGACTCATTGGAAAAGACCCTGATGCTGGGAAAGATTGAAGGCAGGAGAACGGGATGTCAAGAGGATGAGATGGTTGGATGGCATCACTGACTTGATGGACAGGGAGTTTGAGCCAACCTCCAGGAGTTGGTAATGGACAGGGAAGCCTGGCATGCTGCAGTCCATGGAGTCGCAAACAGTCTTAGTGATGCCTCTGGACTGTGAAGTAGATGTGTTTCTCAGTTCCCCAGTCCACCACACTTAGGTGGGACACGATGGCTAGAGTGGGAGTTGGGTACTTCTGTCCTCCCAGGTCAGTTTGGCTTTGTTCAAATAGTTTATCCAAGGGTAGACTTTTAAGCAAAATGCTCTCGTGTATTTCAGAATAGTTCCTTTCCTCTTCCTGGAAACATACTGGAATTATTCTCATATATTCGCTTTGAGGAACTGGTAGACACTGAGGAGGTAAAACACAAGTGTCCCCATCCTACCTGCTGCATGATTGGGTTCCCCTGGTGTTTTAACTTAGAGTTATCCACACTGACCCTCCAGTGATTTGTCTATTATGGTTCAGGTTTCCTTACTCTGGCATTCGTTTCTAAAGAGGTTACTGCTGTAGTATGTTGTGATCTTCTGTATGTGCCTGTCAGTCTAATTCTGGAGACAGTGCTTTGCCCTGTGACCTTACTTCCCTGACAGATCTAGGAGGAGTTATTTTCAGTTAGCTTTTAACCTCCTTTTATGAGGGACTAGCGGTGTATCAGCTGCTCACATGCAGGACTGGAAACCGGAAGTCTAGGATTCTTGGTTCAAAGTAAGTTCCTTTCTCGTACATTATTGTCAAAGAGAAGCCTGAAGACAGTAGTTTAACTTGTACATAACATGTTTTTTGGCTGCTAGCAGCTTTTAGGACTTGTTAATCATGGTTATTTTGAAATTTTGACTTTTAAAAATTCATCTGGTTCTGTGCAGTGTAGGGATGAACCCTTTTATCCTAAGACTTTTCAGACCACCCCATGCCTAAATCTGCTCTACTCTCTCTACATACTTTTATCTCCTGTCTAGTTATATATTGGAATATTTGAACCTATATCTTTTAGCTTTCCTTGATATTTTCTCCATCTATACTTCTAGGTTGAGTAATGAGAGTCTTGGCTTATGGTCATCCTGCTCACAGCTTTGTTCTTAAGCTCTACCCCTCTACTATTTAGTCTTTATTTAATGCCTATGATATCTTCTTCTTTGCCCTTGGGATATGGAATCACTTATCTTCTTCCTTCTGTGGATTTTTTTTTCAAGTTTTTCTTTAGGGCTTTCTTGAAGTATTTTGGTGATTCATAGTTGTAATTTACTTAGTTGCTCATTTAGTTGCTGATTGAGAGCCTCTTTTTGTGGATGTTGTTCTGTTTATCAGAGCCATGGGATAGGTGGGTTGTGCTTCCAGGCAAGGATATATCAGTAGTTGGATTCCGGATATAGACTTTTTTTCTTCTTGAGGGTAAGCAAGTATGAGACAGTGCCCTGCTTCTCCAGTTCCAGTGGCTTCCCCCACTGTTAGGGTATAGGCTGGGTGTAGACACCCCATCAATACCCAACTTGGCCCATGGCTGGGGGATGGGACTGGTCTAGCTATTCTCAGTCAGCTCCCTAATAAACCACCCTGCCCAGTATCCATGGGCACTCTCCCACTTTTTGTATCTATTGATTCTGGGCTCCAGCCCATTCCTCTATCTGTTTAGTGTTGTGATTTTCTCTCATTTTATTTGCCTATAGCCTTAATCCCATCTGTTCTCTTTTTAGCATTCCTCACAATTTCAGTTCCATTGCTAGCCCTCTCATTTTCAGTGCTATAGCATATTTCTTATTTTTCTTCTACTCTAGCACCTTACGGAATTTAGGGTTGAGAGGGTAGATGCTTCTGTTCCACCTGCCACCTTCATCCAGGCTCACTACTACCATGTTAATTTATTAACAACTAATTTTTGTAGTGCTCCTTTTGCTCCAGTTAATTTTCTTGAAAAGAACTAGTACTGCAGTGGCTCCTGACCTGGTCCTATAGTTACAAAATGTGCTGTACTATTAGCCATTCACAGAAAGTATTATGTACAAGGAATTATTGAAATACCAGCTCTTTTCTCTGCTTCCTAGTATGCACAACCTTGTGATGAACCTACAGATACTCAAAAGCACATCCTAGTAGTGAATACTCTTAGGGGTCACAAAATAGTATTCAGTAATAACCTATTTTATTTGCACTGAAAGAGACAATAGATCTTAAAAACTACTCAGTTGGTCAGCATCACGGTGGGGTAAGACATTCCTTTTTGTCCCTCCCTTTTAAACAATGAATTAGACATCCTTCCACAAACAATAGCACTACTGTGAAAACAAGAACCATATGTCAGGGGACCCAGGAGGAGTCTCCCCAACCTGTTAATGCAGTAACAGGCTGTGGGACGAGCAAAACTCTCACAAACCCTTTTTTCCCAGTCAGAAAAAACCCTGCAGAGTGCTGACCTTCGCAGATACAATGTTAGCAGAAAACCTGTAGAAATTCTGACTTCCAAAGGAGAGATTCCAGCCCACCATCAGAAAAGGAAAATCAAACAACCTCCCCCACCAAGTTTGGATGACTGTTAAGAGGAACTTTCCCTTTGCTGTTCCCCCACCTCCAAGCAACACTGCAAGGGGCTGAACTATCCAGTGGTGGCAACCTCTGTTGGAAAAAAGGGGAGTTGTGAGTGTGCGCCCAGCTACCCCAGTAATGTAGGACACAGTTGCAGAAACCAGTTTCTCTCCAGCAGTACCCAAAGCACTGAGGCAGGACCTCTATGACTAGGGGGTTATCAGGAAAGAGGCCGATAAGAATATCAAAAGGCATTACAGGAATGCAGTTTCTGCTGACAGTGTTCAAGACTTTAGCAGGAAGCCTACTCACAATCCCCAGGGAATGCCTCACCCAAGGATCACCCTACTGGACTCACAGGCATCCCTAATGCCCTTGGTGCTAGACTCCTGTCTCCCCTACTCTATGGTCAGGTCCTTATGCACTTTTGGTGTGCAGCTGCGAGAATAAGCCCAATGAACACGCTCAGAAAAATACACCAGGTTTGGTGGGCAAGAGAGCAACCACAAACTGGAGCTGTAGCGCCATCTTCTGGAAAGCAAGAGATTTCCTGCGGCCAGTCAGCAGAGTGGTAGGAACCAGAGAAGACTTAAAAGCTTAAGAATTCTGCCACAAGAGGGAGCAAAAAGAGTGCAGTAGGTATTCCTACATACAAAGGCAAAGAAATCTCCATATATAACAGCCACAAAGAACAGTATACCCCATCTGAAGCCAACCAGTAAAGATTTAATTAAGACGTCAGGTATTTTGGATGTGAAAGCCGCAATGCCAGACTACAAAGAACAAGGAAAATCAAGTAATCACGTCATCACCAAAAGAATAATTTTCCAATAACTGAGCTCATAGGTATGGCATTCTGTGATCTAGCTGATAATTCAGAACAACTATTTTGAAGAAATTCAATGAATTACAAAAAAAAACTTTTAAGATAATTCAATTTTATCAGGGAAAAATGTACATGAACAAGATGAGATGTTTACCCAAGGAATAGATATTATAAAAAATAATTCTGGAGCTGAAGAAACTCAATGAAGGAAATGAAAAATGTGATAGAGAGCATCTATAGCACAGTGAAGCAAATGGAAGACAGGATACATGACCTGGAAGACAGGAATTTTGAAATAAGAGCAGAAAAAAGAAAAATGAGTGAAAAAGAGTAAAGAAAGTGAATGTTATCTATGAGATTCCATCTAAAGAACAAATGTATGAATAATCAGTGTTCCAGAAAGAATAGAGAGGGAGAAGGGGGCAGAAAATTTATTCAGAGAAATAACAGCTGAACAGAAACCTGAGGAGAGATTTGTATATCCAAATTCTTGAAGATAACAGGTCAACCTGTGAACTCAATGCAAAAAGACCTTCTTTAAGACACATTATAATGAAACTGTCAAAAAAATCAGAGAATTTTGAAAGCAGTCAGAAAAAAAAGATTATATAACTTACAAAGGAACCACCATTAGGCTATAAGCAAATTTCTCAGCAGAAACCCTACAGGTCAGAAGAGAGTGGAATAACATATTCAAAGTGTTCATTGAAAGAAAAAACTGCCAGCCAGGAATACTTTATCTGACAAACTTATCCGTGAGATATGAAGGAGAAATACTTTCCCAGAAAAACAAAAGCTGAGGGAATCCACTAGACTTGCTTTGCAAGAAACACTGAAAGGAGTTCTTCGAAGCTGGAATGAAAAGATGCTAGTCAGTGACATGAAAATGGGATACAACACACTGGTAAAAGGTATGAATATAAAATCAATATACAGAATCAGTTGCATTTATATTTGCATACATGCATGCTCAGTCACGTCTGACTCTGTGACCCCATGGATTGTAGCCTGCCAGGCTCCTCTGTCCATAGAATTTTCAGCCAAGAATACTGGAGTGGGCTGCCATTTCCTTCTCCAGGGGATTCTCTCAACCCAGGAATCAAACCTGCATCTCCTGCACTGGCAGGCAGATTCTTTACCACTGAGCCACCTGGGAAGCCCCACATTTATATAATACCAATAACAAAATATCTGAAAAGAAAAAAAAAACTACCCCATTTACAATGGCATCAAAACAATAAAACATTTAGGAATAAATTTAGTCAAGGAAGTGAAACATCTGTACAATGAAAACTATGAGACTTTGATGAAAAAAACTGAAGAAGTCACAAACAAATGGAAAGATATCCTGTGTTCACAAACTGGAAGAATTAATATTGCTAAAATGTCCATATTACCTAAAGCCATCTATAGAGTCAATGTGATCCGTATCAAAATTTCCATGGCATTTTTCACAGGAATAGAAAAAATAATCCTAACATTAATATGAGATTTAAAAAAGATCCCAAATATCGAAAGCAATCCTGAGAAAGAAAAAAGTCACAGGGATTACACGTCTTCATTTCAAACTATACTACAAAGCTATAGTAATTAAAATAGCATGTTACTAGCGTAACACACACAGGTCAATAGAACAGAGCAGAGAGCTCAGAAATAACCTGCTGCATAAAAAATGAACTCATGTTTGATAAGGGAGCCAACAACACTCAATGGGGAAAGGACAGTCTCTTCAATAAATGGTGCTGGGAAAACTGGATAACCACATGCAGGAAAATGACACCCCTATCTTACATCACTCACAAAAATTAACTTGAAATGGATTAAAGACTTAAACATAAGACTCGATCCCATAAAGCTCCTAGAAGAAGACATAAAGAAGCTCCTTGATACTGATCGGTGTAGTGATGTTTTAGATATGACACCAAGGGCACAAGCAACCAAAGAAAAATCAGCAAGTAGGGCTACAAATTAAAAAGCTTCTGCACAGCAAAAAAAAAAAAGCCACATATGAAACGGGAGGCGGTGTTTGCAAAGCGTATATCAAGCAATTAACAGCCAAAATATAGACACCAAACAACTTAGACAACATGTAGCTAATGCTAAACCTCTATCACTCTATCCCTTATATAAAGCAATATATAAACATATCAAATCAACACACTGAACCCTGGCCTCCTGCACTGCATGTGGATTCTTTACCGTCTGAGCCACTAGGGCAGCCACTGTACCCCTTAAACTTACGCAGTGTTATGTAGTTTACTATATACCTCAGTAAAAATGTTAAAAACTGTACTCTATTGACTTCAGGAAAAGGCCCAGCACTACCCTTAGCTGCCTCATTTGAGAGGGCCTCTTAAATCAAGAATTCTATGCCTAGGGCCTAATGTAGCTGTATCCCCATCTGCAGGGCCAATAGGATATGACCACCTGGAGCCCATTTCATTTCAATCTAGGTCATGTTTAAGGTACCTGGGACTCTAAACAGCTCAGCTTCCAGGCCCATTTTCCCAAAAATGTAGCCTTATAATAAGGGTGGTCAAGAGGTGGCTCTTTGCAGGGGGACAAAACTTAGGCATGTAGGCTAAAGAACCGACAAATGTTCCTTAGTGGCTATTAAGAGATTGAATGGTGGAAGAGGAGAGGAATGGGCTGTGGGCTGGCTCTCCCCTGGCCATCACCTCTGGAATTCTGAGAAATCAGAAAATTCTAAAATCCAAGCTACATGTGCATGTTGAGTGAACATAATAGCTCGTTAGCTTGATTTTATAACATCAAAATATTTTTACCTTGTTTCCTCAGGCCCTGCAGATATTAGGGGGAGGATCTAAGAAAGAGAAAGGCAGTGATTGCTAAATAGATTTTAGGCAGAGTCCTTCTTATCAGAGTTGTTACAAGGGAGTCCTGATCAGTTGTAGACTGCTGAAGAGCTACCGCCATCTTCAGCCAGCGGACATTTACATCCCCATATCTAACCTGTTTCTTCCTGAAGGTTGAGTTAACCAGGACAATAGAAAGTTCTAACATACCTTTATAGCTTCCCCGAAGCCAGAAGACTAATCCCAGTTCCTCTGTTACGAAGTTACTTCATGGTCCTTTTATGCCTGTGCCACTGTACGCAAGCTTATCTGAATAAAAAACTGATTTGTTGGTAGACTAAGATCATAAAGGCAGTGTGGTATAGTGGTTAAGTCCACAACTCTGTAATAAGAATGCTTGGGTTTAGTTCCTAGATTGTGAGTCAGTTAATGTCCCCAAGCACAATGACAACATGCTGGATGTGGCTTGCACCAGCTCAGGGAAGAGCCCATCACATGTTTATTTTCCCAACTCCACGTTCAGTGACATCACTGGTAGTTTGCTATTGGCCATGGTGGAAGTATTTACACCACAAATTGTTCAAATTAGTTTGTTTTTTAAGTTAGTAATAACAGTAGTTCCCACAGTATAGGGGAGCTTAGATAAATGAGAATATGTGTGTGTGAGAATCATGTAGCAAATGCTCAATAAATGCTACCAGTTATTAATACATGGTCAGAATATATTAAGGCCAGAGTTTACAAAGCAGAGGAAACAAACTTTGGAAACAGACATATACTTCCACTAAGTATAAAGTGTTAGTACAAGATCTTTGTACTACTGATCTTCCCAATTCTATTTCTTTGAAACTTATTTCATACAGGTTTTGTGGTCTTTCTCAGTAGAGAAAGTGAGGGGAAGGGAGCTAAAATAGGATTAGACTGTAATCCTAACTGGTCAAGCCAGAAAGCCCTTTGTGGTAAAGCAGAGGTGTTGGTAGAGATCTCTGAATTTCTAAAAGCTTGTTTTTAACCTCTAATAGCCAAGAGATAGAACCTACAAACTTGTGGGAGCTATTGAAGAGCAGGAAGTAAAACTGTTGGACGTTATCATCACCTCCCATTATAACATGCCTCTTACTTGTACAGTGCTTCATTTTTACACAGCCCTGAGAAGTGGGAGATGAGGAAATAAACTTAGAGAGATGAAGACATTTGCTCAAAATTACAGTTAACTGAGTTTCAACACAAGTTGACACTAAGTCTAAGACACTTTGAACTAGAAATACAAATCTCAGGACCCTCATTTTTGAAGGGGGTTTATCAACCAAACATTAGGATTTAGTTAGTTTCCTCTCAATTGATATAATTCAATCTAAAGCACAATATCTTTGATAATTAGCCTTTTAGGGCTTCTGATCTATGTGGATGTATTATTCTAGTTATTCTCATATAACACTGATATTACAGCAGCATCCATTTTGCAACAGAGGATGGTGGTCTAGAGAAATGAAAGACTTGCCTAAAATAAGGAGCAGGGGATTCTCTCTCAGGGGAGAAGAATCACACTATACTCCTTTATCTGATTTTTCAGCACAAAATATACAAGTCCTTTTACTCGGTCAACACAAATTCTACTTAAGCTCCTGAGTTTCAGAAGAGCTAAGGCTATTTCTTCTGCCTTTGGAAGATGAAGCATCCTCCAAATCCATCTAATGACCTTCAGTGTACTGACAAATTCATTGATTGTATCAAACATTATTGGAGGTGGGGCCCATCAGGAAGGGCATAGTTATTTTATATTTGTTATCAAGTCAGGTTTTGACTTATTTCTGGAAATCATAACTTGGATATAATGTGACAGCACAGATCTGCTAATGAGTTAGACAAAAGCAATTCCTGCAAGACTAATTTTAGGGCTTCCTTTAAGCCTGGCAACCACACACAGGTCCTTCAAGACTGAAGCTCCTCTTTCTAGTGACCATCTTCCTACAATAAGCCCATGTTATTTCCAAGGGGACTGACCCTACGGAGGGATGGGTACTTCATAAGTTGTAACAGTTGAGTAACTACTGTTCCCCAGATTTTTGTGGGCGTGACTGACTCCAGGAGTTAGCTGGATCACATTTGTTTTCTCATTGATTTGAAAAAGGCGTTCTATCTCTTCTAAGGCTCCAGATATTGCAATCCACATATGAAACTAACATAAGAGCAAGAGCTACATATTGACTAGAAATTGAGTGGGTCTTTTTTTCCTACTAGCATAATTTGTAATTTTACCGTAGAATGCAGTAAGAGAAAGTACTCCTAGGAAAAGTATCATTAAGGACAATAAGTATTTCTCCCTCAGTTCACTGATATTCTTAAACATCTGACGGTTCAAATTGTGATGTGATTTCTTAGAATTAAAAAAATTTTTCTTCAATACCAAGCCACCCAATCCATAGATTAGCTTTTGTAATATTACCCAGATGGCTACATAAAATAATCTCTCTCCATTCTTATATTCTTTAAAAAACAATCCATTATTTGTATGGTACTTCATAATTTACACGTCTTCACATACATAGTATCTCACGTAACCTTCACAGAAGGCAAAAATTTTCATCACTTAACAGATGACAATACTGATCCTTTACCCAGGTGATATTACTGGTAATGGGAAGTATCAAAAATAGAACTTGGGACTTTGAGACCAGTATTCTTTTTTTCCTTATATCAAGCCACCCTTAAGTATAAAAGATTCTGTTCCAAAGCATTTCTATTTGTTCATAAAAGGTTTTTTTAAAAATCTAGTACAAAAATTCACAAAGATAAAATGACTTGCCATCAAAGCCTTACTGGTGGTACACTGATTTCCGGAGTCACACAGTCATGTCTCGGCATGTTCAGCACCACGTAGGTGTGTTCTACACCCTACACAATCACTGCCCTACGGCTTTCTGATCAAATCAAGTACATTACAAGAGAGGCAGGATAATACATTACCACGGACCTGAATAAATGACCTCACAAAGTGAAACAGACCTTTCTGAAAGCTTACCTGAGTGCAAGCTGTTCCATCCTCTGACTGGGAACTGGTAATGGAATATTAAGAAGCTGAAACTGAGATTCCTGCTATGAAACTAACAACACAAAATACTGTAATTTTAGAAAAGTTTGTAAAAGATTGCTGATTGGCTATGTTCAAACTATCAGTGGCCGGAAGCTACATTCTGAAACCTTAAATACCAGAAATGCATTTTAACTTTTAAGAAGTTTGGGGATTGTGAACATGGCAGGCAGAAAGAGAATCTGTACATCTGAATTCCAACAAAAGATCTGAGAGCACTGGCCTATTGAAAAAATAATTACAATATGATGACTATTCAAAGCCTTCCAGTTGGCATTCTGGCTAGGATATAGGATCTTTTCCTAAAATGTTTCTTTTATGTGAAAAGGATTTAAAAATTGTAATACCATATATTAAGTGCAAGCAAATTATTACCTTCTTAGGGCATTAAAATTGATTAGTTAAAAGAATGTTAATTGTACTCCTCTTCTTCAAAAGAAATCATAAACATGCTGCTCCCTTCTTGCCTTTGGGGCAAATTTCCTCTTCTTTGGTAGCACTAGAGACCCCCAGTCTATAAACCAGATCTCTAAGTAAATAATTTCCTGCTGCTCCTAAGTTACTTCAGTCGTGTCTGAACTCTTTGCAACCCCATGTACTGTAGCCCGCCAGGCTCCTCTGTCCATGGGATTCTCCAGGCAAGAATACCAGAGTGGATTGTCATGCCCTCCTCCAGGGGATCTTTCTGACTCAGGGATCGAACCTGCATCTCTCACGTCTCCTGCATTTGTAGGCAGGTTCTTTACCACTGGTGCCAGCTGGGAAGCACTAAATAATTTCTTCAGCACGTTTTTTTAAATGAATAAAAAATAAGATTCCCAGGTATTTTCCCCAAACCTGTAAGGTCCCTAGTTGCCTAGCAATCAGCAAGATAATAGCAGGAAAGCAAGAACTCCTTTCTTGCCTCTAGCTTGGCAGAGGGGCTGGACCTCAATGGGAATCCCATAACTAAATCATCAAACAGGGCACAGCTATAGCTTTTTAGCTATAAGCCCAAGATTCAGGCATGATACTGTCACACTGGGTACGGTGTTTCGTTTGAAGTAACTTGGTTCTCACAGCGACCGAGCAGCTGGCGTTGTACCTGAAGCTCTGTTCTCTACAACGTACTTAATTGCACAGTTTTTTCTGATTATAACATGTCACAGTGCCAATGCTGAAATACCAGGACTGTGGGGAAGACGTTTAAAAAGCATGGCCTGAGGACTTGCCTGGTGGTCTGTGGTTAAGAATCTGCCTGCCAGTGCAGGGGACACAGGTTTGATCCCTGCTCCGGGAAGACCCCACATGCTGTGCGGCAGCTAGGCCTGGGCACCGCAGCTACTGAGCCCACACGTGAGAGCCCACGCTGGGCAACGAGAAGCTGCTGCAGTGCGAAGCCCACACACTGCAATGCAGCAGCCCCTGCTCACCCTAACTAGAGAAAGCGCATGATGAAGACCTAGAGCAGCCAAAAGTAAGGATTTATAAAACTGTAAAAAAAAAAAAATGAAAGCAAATGCCCGACAGAATGGAAAGATGAAAAATTATATTCTTCACACCAGATTTTTATTCTCTCATTCAAGAACCTTCTTTTCCATGTGGTTCAATTGGTAGAGGTTACAATCTATTACTACTAGGACAAAACAGAATGAATCAACATTCTTACAATATTGAAAGACTAGGATCATTCCTAACACTACTTTGCTTTACTTCTTACTCCTAAATTTTAAGTCATCCATTCCTTCAATATGTAATATCTCAGCATTATTGAAACAATGTTTTATATCTAGAGATTTTCTAAACTTTGTAGGGAACTAGATCTATAAACTGGAAGATTTTTTTTTTGGTTATTATTTTAAAAAAACAATTATCTCTGAACTTTACGAGTTAATTATTGTCTGCAAAACTGAGTATTCTTCCTCTATACAAAGGTCACCAACTTAACTTCTCATTAGAAAAGAAAATAACCAAACAACAAACACAAGATAAGAAATTAGCCAGAAAGCTATGGCTTGTTTCCCACTCAGGAAAAAAGTATAACTGGTAACAAATAAGGTACAATTTCCGTAAGTGGATATTTTTTTAAACTTGTAAGGTTTCCATTTCTAAAACAGAAGAGTTGAGACACTTTTCTAAGCAGCTTAATCTGTCAGAAGATTTCATATCAATATTTACACCCTCAGTACTTTCTATTTTGCTTTTACACAGTTAACTTTAAAAGGCAATTCCTCCCATTAAATTTGTGTGTTATTAAAAGTGTATGCTAAAGTTAAATGGGCAAAGATAAAGGCCTACATTTGTATTTTGAGGTAGGGGAAAGAAAGTTATTTCCAAAAGGCAAGAACTCTTTGGTGAGAAGTATTTTTTACTAACACTTACCAATTTTATTCTTCCACAATTGGATGCATCAACTTGAGTCCAATGAGCATCTGGATTTGCCATATCTCGTGATTTCCAACCTTAATCATAATTGTGTCTTCTCTTTTTGTACTCATTTATACAAATGGAGGGCAAGAATACAATAACTATTTTAGTGATTACATGAGTTCTATACTAAGACAGTGTGACCCTGCTAAGATAGAATTTTTGGCTCACAGACATTACTACCATGAGCTAACTTATTTGCTGCTGATATAAAAAATACTCTGGTATATAATAGGCAATTATGGGGTGTAAACTTATGAAAACTGAATATATAAAAACAGAGAATTGCCTGAAGTAATTACAATCAATAATTTCAGAGCTGGAAGGAAATTTAGAAATCATCTAATCTTAATTCCTAGATAGAAAGTCAGATATAAAGACTTGGTTGGCAAAAAACACACTTCTCATGAGTGCCAGAGCTAGTTAATATTCCAGGTCAATTATTCCTCACAGTATACAATACTCATAGTTAAGAATAAATTACTTGAAAATTTATTTCCTAACAGATCTTAGTTAGATTAAGAAAATCAATCCAAACAAAAATGTTCAAAATCTGCTATCTATTCTTCCTTCTTAGTTCATGTTGCTGAATAAATGACAGTTAAACTTTAGAAGGACAAAAGGTCAAGGAACAAGATCAAGGAACTACACAACTTAAAGTGAATAAATTCAACATCTGAGCATAATCCTTTTCTCTAGTCCTGAAACAGGTTGATTTCAACACAAATTCTTAGATATTTGCCACTTAACTTCCAGGCTTATAGACAAAGTTGTAACAGATCTCAAGATGTGGAGTTGATTCAATGACAAAAACTTAATTTGAGCACTTTCCTTCATGGCTACTACAACCACAAAATCAGTTTCTCTCAAAGGAGGTTTCAGCCTCAGAGGGCTCACATATAATCTCAATTAGTGAAAACAATAGGCAGCTTTCTGTTTATTCTTTACACTATGTATATCTTAAATGGGAAGAAAAAGGGAGTAAAACAAAAATTAACCCAGAATAAATTTTTTCACTTAGATTACCTAGACATCAGCTCATAATGAACTGGGAGATCTACAGTATACTGTATGGTCATTTAAGGCACAAAGCTTTACAGGACTTGAGGTAGCTGCTTACAACAGGAGCTTAAAGCAAGATGAAGACAAGATACCTTATAAAAGAGAGAGACTTTAATAACATTTTAATTGCAAGGAGTAAATCACAATGAAAATTTGAAAAGTTAAAGCATATTTGTTTTTATTTATAGACAGTTATCACAAGAATTGTAAAGAAAAAGAACATCAGAATGGAACTGGATAGATGTTTTCACGCTATAGCTAAGAATAAACAATGTTCCTACATATTATGGTTAATGAACACATTATCAGTGTAACAGTGAACTGTGGTTATTTAAAAATATGTAGACCATAATCTGTGCTTTAGAAATAATTGTATATAGTGTTATAAGCTGAAGACTTCAAAAGAATACCAAATATACACCTGTGTATAAGAATTCAGAAAAGGATGCATTCTGTAAAGTCAATCAGCTGTATTAAAAATGACACAAATTCAAAACAAGATGGATGTTATATAAAAAAGGACTTTGTAAGACTTGCTTGCTACATTAAATCCATAGTTTAATCCACAAAATTTCCTTTTAATTATCATTCAGACAGAAGCATGCAAATAGTTCTAGGATCTACTTCGAGTCTTCCCCAAATCCACTAAGGCTACACATTCTCTCTTCAGGAGCTAAGCAGGTATTCGGGTAGCTGCTTCCTCCTCTGCATCTGCTCGGTTTGCGTTAATTTCTGCAAGTGTTCGGCCAAACCGTGCCCATTCATCATTTCGGGGGACAGCAATCTGCTGTTAAAAGAAATACAATGCTTTATGTACGGTGAAATAAAAGATCATCTTACCCACTATTTTTCAGTGTTTTCAAATAATTTTTCCATTAAAAAGTAATAATTGACTTGAATGTCCCTTCCATAATTACAGCTACTATACTAGTAATTTATAACATTTCAAAACAAAAGATAGTGTTTGATAAGTGCGTTGTGACAGCCTCAGAAATGATTTTGCTATTATCAGCATCTGTGCAAGAGAGAATGACAATGATGCTCTGTAAATATAACTCCTATGCACTATCTCATGGATTTTCTGGTGAGCAGGAATTCTTGGAAGAATTTTTACTTCTTGCACACTAGTATGAAGTAATTTTTGAAACATGGTTCATAAGAGGCTGGTTTCTTGTTTAAATATTTTTGTTTGGAGTATAAGATAACCTTTCTTGATGTATCTTAAACCTTTCGTCAAAAGGTATGCTGCTACTTACCAATTCAGTGACACATCAATGGTAAAAGGGTAAAGGACGCTTGTGATATATTTCCCTCACTGAAGTAGTTCAATAACCAAAAATTTTTGACAGCTGTCATTATAATATTGGAGGAATCTAGTATGCCATATGAGGGCACAGAGCATTCAGTGTGGCAAATGAATGTGCCAGCTTCTAAATCTACTGTATGACTTTAGACTCGGACAGTATACCCAGTATTGTAGCTCCCAGACAAATGTGACTATTTAAATTACTTAAAATGAAATAAAATTGAAAATTCAGTTATTCAATTGTTCGAGCCACATTTTAAGTGTTCAGTAGCCAAATCTGGCTGATAGCTACCATGTTGGATGGTGCAGCTACAGAGTAATTCCATCTATGCAGACAATTCAACTGGCTGCTCTAAATGATCCAATTTACCTCTCTCCAGATGCAGTTGCTAGAGGCTGTGGGATTTCCAGAGAGGATGGAGAATCATAAGGCACAGCAAAAGAAAAGAGTGAATAAGGCACTGCAGCTGCTGCTGCTAAGTCACTTCAGTCGTGCGACCCCATAGACGGCAGCCCACCAGGCTCCCCCTGTCCCTGGGATTCTCCAGGCAAGAACATTAGAGTGGGTTGCCATTTTCTTCTCCAATGCATGAAGGTGAAAAGTGAAAGTGAAGTTGCTCAGTCGTGTCCGACTCTTAGCGACCCCATGGACTGCAGCCTACCAGGCTCCTCCGTCCATGGGATTTGCCAGGCAAGGGTACTGGAGTGGGGTGCCATTGCCTTCTCCGGACTAAGGCATTGCTGCTGCTGCTGCTAGGTCGCTTCAGTCGTGTCCGACTCTGTGCGATCCCACAGACAGCAGCCCACCAGACTCCGCCGTCCCTGGGGTTCTCCAGGCAAGAACACTGGAGTGGGTTGCCATTTCCTTCTCCAATGCATGAAAGTAAAAAGTGAAAGCGAAGTTGCTCAGTCGTGTCCGACTCTTCGCAACCCCATGGACTGCAGCCTACCAGGCTCCTCCGTTCACGGGATTTGCCAGGCAAGAGTACTGGAGTGGGTTGCTATTGCCTTCTCCGGACTAAGGCACTGGCCAGTGCTAAAACATGAGGAAACCACTCCTGAGCATTGTGCACAGTCAACCCAAACAGTAAAGATGAGAGGGCTGCAACTCATCCTGTTGGGTTCATTCATAATGGCTTTGCAACAAGGCTCAAGGGGTCAAGAATGACATTTCACATAGTCAATAGATAGCTCTTAAAAGATACTACTTTTTATTTGAGCTACCTGGTCCAAACAAATCTATGTATACAGAAAATAAAATCTTATCTCAATGTCAATTCTGTAAAGCCTCCAAGTCCAACTATAACTAAATCTCTTCTGCTTGAAGAATTTCTAATCTCCAGCAATGCATGCTGGAAAGTACTTTCGACATATGATACTACCCTCAAAATTTGTTGCATAGGGACACAGGACAGTCAGTTTAGAAAGGAAACTAATCTCAAGAGTTGCTTCTGTAATGAAAAGTAAGTTTTATCTTTACAAACACATGTGTTATTCAATTCATGAACCTCAAAGACTAGATTTAACCACAAAGATACAGTCACTATAGTTCCATGAAAGCTAAATAGATGTGTCAAAATTACAGGCAGCGAGCCCCATACCTCTCCCACATCATATATAACAATCTGTCCTTCAGAATCACCCACGGCAATCTCTCTTCCAGAATGGGTCCATCTTACACGATTAAGAGCAGGATTACCTTCCACAGAAATGCTTGCAGTTGGCACCTAAAGTCATTTAAAATATAGTTCAGTGTTAAAAGTTTCATCAGGATTTCTATAAACATGTAAAATAGTAATTCCTTTTTCTTCCAATCTAGCTAGGTTTTTGAAAACAAAGATGAAAATAGATAAAGAATTTTCCCAACTTTCTTCCTGTTCAGTGATACATTCTGAATGACATTACAGTCAATCCCTGAAAATGGTTTGGGAAAATAACTTAAGTCCTTTCATAAGAAATCTTCACATGACTGGACATATCATTTTGAGAAATCTTCTCTTTTTAATAAAGGATTCTTTGTTGTTTTGACTTTTTTAACAAGTCAAGCCATTTGAAAACAGATGGCCAAAACCTCATTTAAAGAAACATCTCAAAAGCCCGCATAAACAGATTATGGTTCAATTTTAGAGGACAGGAGTTACTTTTGTAGCCTGTGTCTCTGTTAGCTAAAACCTGTGCTTTGATCCACAGATTCTACACAGTTCATACTAGGGATGCAGTATGGGTCATTCCAAAGCCCTTGTTCCCATGAACCATCTAGATCAAGGCAAGATGACGGCACCAACACAATGGCACCATCCCTTGGGTTATGGCTGTATCCTCTGCTATGCTGAGGAAAAAGAAATTACTTGCCACTCACAGAGCAAATCTTCAATGTTTGACTCAGAACAGAATCACAATATTTTTAAATTTCTGAAACCGGATTAAAAATAATCCTTCTATTTGACACAAGTCATCCCCAAATGATTAATTTAACCTTCTAGAATGCCAAAATAGTTGTAAGAGAAAAATTATACCTTAGCTTTATTGTGAGTTAAATTATAGAACAGATCCAAATTTAATTGTAACCACAAATGCCTAACACGAAAATCCAAATTAAGAAAATTGGTACCACTCTAGGTAACTAGAAATGTATAATTAAGTCCAGTCATGTACCCAGGACTCAATATCTTTCCCTAGCAGTATCTGAATGTTGCTCTTCAAACTACTAGAGCAGAAGTTAGCATGATGTTAAAATACTTGTATTTCCAATACATAAATTCCTTGTCCTGTATAATCAACTAATTTACTTCAAGGATCATAACATACATTTAGCCGGTAGAAATATGAAAAGACATGAGAAACAGTGGCTGTGGGGGGAAGGCACCAAGATACTTTCTCCTCAACAACTTTTACTGACAGAACTGCTAATGTTACTTCCTAACTACCACACTGCAATACAGGACTCTAATAATGCTCTAAGCCTCTGCCTACATTGGTAAAAACAAACATGGTTAAAAATAAATAACAGCTGCAGTTACATTTCATTCCAAATAAGTCATTTTAGTATAATAATTAGGAAATTTGATTATTTCTATATTAATTTTATAGTAACAGTAACACTGTTTTTAATCTTTCACAGAGCAAGTCAGGAAAATACATTTTTGTGTCACTCAAGTCAGCCTAAGACTAGTATTTATGGATAATATACAATTCTACCAAGGCTAAGAGATAATTCAGAAATTCAGAATTAAGGTTAACGCATGTCAACAGCCTGAAACTATCTGCTTTCTAGCCTATGAATGAAAAATATCCCAGCTGCCTTATGAAGGAGACTTTGCCAGGACATGAAGAGACGTGACAAAGCTTTTCAGAGGTAAAAGGAATGCCCCAGTGCTCCTGGCAACAATGTTTCTCCCTTCAGTTCTGCACAGCAGGCTGTTTATTATTTAGGGCACAAAGCTTATTTGCTTTCTTTGTGATGAAGCTACAATCACAGAGTCCTTTCACATTCCTTGGGATAAAAGGAATTTCACAAATTATTCAATAAATCTCCAATTTTCTATTTTTCAGTGCAATTTTTGTTATTTTCCTGCTCACCTCTGTGTCATTATTGAGATTCCACAAATCCAGCCTACCCATGCCATCCACACAGGCAAACAGGGCTGGGTGAGTGGGTGACCACATAACATCATAAACATAGTCCGAATTATCTTCAAATGAGTACAAAGGCTTGTTATTCTGAAAGGGAAAAGTTGATTTTTAGCACAGTCAAAATATGACACACATTCAATAAATATGATAACATTTTATGATACTTAACTCAGCCTAGAAAAAGTTCCTGTAATCCGTTTCACTACAGAATTACCTGGAGTTATGAACTATGAATCAACAACTGGATTGCATTTTCTATTTAACTTGCAGACACCATACTGTTTTAAAAAAGGAATAGGATGTGCTTTAAAAACACTTCAATGAGAAGATTCTGGAAAGATGAAAGCAATGGCACTATACTTTTTAAATCTCCTCTACATCTCCCCATAAACCCAGACAAAGCACTGAGGATAGCAAAACCAAAGATTCCTAAACAACATCTACAACAAAATCAGGAGACAAAACTTCAAATGTATAAACAGGTGTAAACCTTGGCCAACTATGAGATCTGCATGGTACATCTGTGTGAGAAGTACAGGAAGGCACGAGAGCTTCTCACAGCTGGAGAATAGAACAGAAAAGCCTCACAGTACACAGCGGGTGATCACTGGGCAGCATGGAGGTCAGTCTGAGAACAGCAGTAGAGACTGGGAGGGAGTTAACACAATTCCATTTACACACTGAAGGCAGACTCCACTGTGAGATAAGTAAGGTCTAATGATGCAGTCTGAGCCCTGAAAAACTAGCAAAATTAACAAATCAAAGCTCCCTTTCCAAGACAAAGTCTCGCCAAAAAGAAACTGAAGGGAATGGAATCCAAGTTGTGGAATACAGCGCAATAGGGACAAGGGAAAGAGAAGGTTCAGATAAAGGTGGTGGAGAGGAACAGAAAAGATACATTTCAGAAAGCACAAGAGAGAAAGAGAGAGATATATCTACTTTGCAAAAAACCCAGGAGAGCTTTAACCTAGACCACAAAACTAGAAAGGGCTTCCCAGGCAGCTCAGTGGTAAAGAATCCACCTGCCAAAACAGGAGACACTGGTTCTATCCCTGGTTCAGGAAGATCCCCTGGAGAAGGAAATGGCAACTCACTCCAGTATTCTTGCCTGGAAAATCCCATGGACAGAAGAGCCTGGCAGGTTGTAGTCCATGGGATGGCAAAGAGTAGGACACAACTGAGCGACTAAACAACAACATGAAACTAGAAAAGCTATCCATGCCCGTTTCCTCTTCCTTAAACAGAAAAACACTCATTTCACTACTAACTAGATAATAAGGAACAAAAAAAAGGATCTCAGTCAAATCTCACACAAAGCTATTGTGAAAGATCTTTAACGAGTGTAAGGATGTCATGACAATTAAATGTGAAAAGAACAGTCTTTTCAACAAGTGATGCTGGGACAACTGGATATACACATGCAGAAGAATGAAGTTGGACCCTCCTTCCCCACATCAAAAGAAATTAACTCAAAAATATCTTAGATCTGAATATAAGAGGTAAAATAATACAACTTCTAAATACAAAAGGTAAAATAACAGTAAAACTTAGAAAGCACAGGAATAAGTCATTGTGACTTTGGACTTGTCAATGATTGCTTAGATGAAATAAAAGCACAAATGACAAAAAAAAGAGTATATATATTGGGGTAAATCAAAATTTAAAACCCTTGTGCTTCAAATAATACCCTCAAGAAAGTGAAAAGAGAGCCTATACAACAGGCAAAAACATTTGGAAATAATATATCTGTAAATAACTTGTATCTACAACTCTTAACAAAACTTTAATAAAGAGGCAAACAACCCAATTAAAACCTGGGCAAAGTTTTAATATGCATTTCTCCAGAGAAGATCTACAAATACAAATAAGCACTTGAAAAGATGTCCAACATCATTATCCATCATGGGAATGCAAATCAAAACCACAATGGAATATCATTTCATACCACCAGGACGGCTTAAATAAAACCCCCAAACCACCGAATTGTACACTGTAAAATGATGAATCTTATGGTATCTGAATTATATCTCAATAACACCATTATTTAAAAAAAAAAAAAAGAAGAGATAAATTGAATTTTTAAAAAAGTGATAGACAAATGAGATTAACAAAAGATATACCTATAACGGCAGGCCCTAAAAATGAAAATCAAAGCAATACTATAGAATACAAAAATAATAATTTTAGAGAACTCTCGTAAAATAAGAGACAGCCTGAAATTCAAATTAGAGTATCTTGGTATATCTACACAATCAACCCTTAAAAAAAAAGAAAAAAAATTGATCATCCAGATTTTTAAACCAAGTTATGAGGTAATAAAAAAAACCAGGATTGTCATCAGGCTTTTTGACAATGCTTTTGCCAGAAAACAAGAGTAATATATTTAAGGTAATCAAAAAATGTAGACTGTAGACTTTATATACAGCCAAACTGGTTTCCCCAGTGGCTCAGTGGTAAAGAATCACCTGCAATGCAGGAGAAACAGGAGACATGGGTTTGATCCTTGGGTCAGGAAGATCCCCTGGAGGAGGCCATGGGCAACCCACTACAATATTTTTGCCTGAAGAATCCCATGGACAGAGGAGCCTGGCGGGCTACAGTACATCGGATCACAAGAGGTGGACATGACTGAAGCGACTTAGCAGACAGCACAAACTGACCTTCATAAACAGACTCTTGTGAATACAGGACTAATGCACCCATGAGCACCTCCTGAGGAATCTATTGCAGAAGAAGCTCCAGATGACATCAATGAAGAGAATGAAGAGACATCAACATAAGGACTGGGGGACACCAAGCTTCTCCTTAAAGAATTATAAAAAATCTGCAACTATACACAATAGTATGAACGATACCACAAAATGCAAAATCCAGACTGTGAGAAACTTACAGGACAACCAAACTGGTTTCTTCAACAGCAGTAGCAGCAAGAAAACAAGACAGAGAAGGAAACCCGATTTTTAAGAGAAGGGCTCAAAGGATGTGTCAATCACAAATAAATGAACCTCATATGGATTCGGCTTCAAATGAACAAATGGTAACAAAAAAAAATTTGTTTTTAACTGAACACCAATCGCCTATTTGATGAAATTAAGGAATCACTATTCATTTGGGGGGAGGGTACAACAATGATATGGTAGTATTACAGTTTTTTTGTTTTGTAGATAAAATACTGCATATTATAAGTCTTTGTTTAAAATAATCCAGTGGTAGGGAGGGAATGTATGTAGGAATAGATCAAACAAGGTTGGTCATGTGTTGATAATTCTAGGAGCTAGGTAATGAGCACAACGGTTTAATTATACTCCTCTTTCTGCTTTTGCATCTATTTGGAATTTTCTATAACAAAAAGTTTAAAATTATAAATCTAAAACTTCCCAGGTATCAAAGTAAATGTCAACTACACGATTATCTTAAAAGCCAAAAAAAAATCTGTTTGTAATTAAGAAAATAAAAAGTTTCACCGAACTTAAAAGTAAGCTAAAAACAGAAAGTAAGAGTTTTTTTCCCTCTTAAGATCATTATTTTCCTATAACTCCCCTTGGCAACAATGCCAAGTGAAGTCTCCCTTTAAGGTAGTGGATTTCAACTGGGATGAGTATCACAATCATTTGCAGAGCTTTTAAGAAATCCAGATGCAAGGTCCCACTTTCAGTGTGCGTCATGAGTCTCTCTGGTGTTACTCCACTAAAGATTCTGATGCACATCAATAATTAACAAACAGCCTGCTTAGAAATAGCAAGGAAAAATAAGAAAGCTTTCTTAAGTGAATAATGCAAAGAAATAGAGCAGAACAACAGAATGGGAAAGATCTCTTCAAGAAAAGAGATACCAAGGGAACATTACAAGAAAAGATGGGCACAATAAAGGACAGAAATGGTAAGGACCTAACAGAAGCAGAAGAGATTAAGAAGAGTGGCAAGAATACACAGAAAAACTACACAATAATGTCTTAATGACCCGGATAACCACAATAGTTTGGTCATTCACCTGGAGCCAGACATCCTGGAGTGTGTAATCAAGTGGGTCTTAAGAAGCATTACTATGAACAAAGCTAGTGGAAGTGATGGAATTCCAGCTGAGCTATTTAAAATCCTAAAAGATGGTGCTGTTAAAATGCTGCACTCAATATGCCAGCAGATTTGGAAAACTCAGCAGTGGCCATAAGACTAGAAAAGGTCAGTTTTCATTCCAATCCCAAAGCAAGGCAATGCCAAAGAATGCTCAAACTACCATACAATTGTGCTCATTTCACATGCTAGCAAGGTAATGCTCAAAATCTTTCAAGCGAGGCTTCAATAGTACTTGCACTGAGAACTTCCAGATGTATAAGCTGGATGTAGGAAAGGCAGAAGAACTAGAGATCAAATTGTCAAAATCCAATGGATCACAGAAAAAGCAAGGGAATTCTAGAAAAAACATCTACTTTTGCTTCATTTTCTACACTATAACCGTTGACTATGTGGATGACAACAAACTGAAAATTCTTAAAGAGATGGAAATACCAGACCACTTTACTGCCTCCTGAGAAACCTGTATGCAGGTCAAGAAGCACCAGTTAGAACTGGACATGGAACAATGGACTGGTTCAAAATTGGGAAAGGAGTATGTCAAGCTTATTTAACTTATATGCAGAATACATCATGTGAAATGCCAGGCTAGATGAATCACAAGCTGGAATCAGACATGCAGATGATGGTACAAAGTGAAGAGGAATTAAAGAGCCTCTTAATAAGGGTGAAAAAGAAAAGCGAAAGGGCTGGCTTAAAACTCAACATTCAAAAACTAAGATCATGGCATCTGGTTCCATCACTTCATGGCAAATAGATGGGGAAAACATGGAAAACAGTGAATGATTTTCCTGGGCTCCAAAATCACTGTGGTGACTGCAGCAACGAAATTAAAAGACGCTTGCTCCTTGGAAGAAAAGCTACGATAAACCTAGACAGTGTTTTCCAAAGCAGAGACATTACTTTGCCGACAAAGGTCCATATAGTCAAAGCTATGGTTTTTCCAATAGTCATGTATGGATGAGAGTTAGAACATACAGAAGGCTGAGCACCAAAGAATTTGATGCTTTCGAATTGTGATGCTGGAGAAGACTCTTGAGAGTCCCTTGGACAGCAAGGAGATCAAACCAGTCCATCCTAAAAGAAATCAACCCTGAATATTCACTGGAAGGACTGATGAAGCTGAAGCTCCAATACTTTGGCCACCTGATGTGAACTCATTGGAAAAAACCTTGATGCTGGGAAAGAATGAAGGCAGGAGAAGGGGATGACAGAGGATAAGATTGGATGGCATCACCAACTTAATGGACATGAGTTTGAGCAAACTCTGGGAGACAGTAAAGGACAGAGAAGCCTGGCATGCTGTAGTCCATGGGGTTGCAAAGAGCTGGACACAACTTAGTGACTGAACAACAAGGTCTATAAATCCTGAGGTGATTATATACTTCAAGACAATCCTGTTTTTAGGCAATTTTATGGTCTCTCATCAAAGAACAGTTGTTCACAGTCATGTGCACATACATGTTCAACTCTAAGAATATATATTGGTAAAATATTTTTTTAAATTTGAAATACTGGTAAAACTATTTTGGAAAATTGCTCAGCAGTATCAACTGAAAGCATGCATATCTCATGGCCAAGTATTTCCCTCCTAAGTATATGCCAAACAGAAACAAGCGCTTATGTTCACCAAGAGACACCTACAACTATGCTCATAGCAGCATTATCCATAACCCAACCCCAAACTACAATCAACCCACATACCATCAGCAGCAGAATGGGTAAATTATAGTATATTTACATAAGGGAATACTATATGCCTGAGACAATGAACAATCTAACAATCTACAACTACATTCAACAAAATGGAATGACTCTCACAAACATAATGAACAAAAAAGCCAAACACAAATAAGTACGTATTATATGATTCCATTTTTATAAAATATGAACAATTTAATATACTAATTTGATTAAAGCACATAAAAATTATATATAAAGTGAAAAGATTGTGGAATGTCTCAGGAAATTATTAATAAAATTCTTCATCTAATTCAGTGGACTATGATGCAGCCAGAGGAAAAGAGCAGGATGCATTAAAACTGGGTAAAAGATTATATTACAAATAAAAATACAATAAATGGCAACATGTTTCCAAATTTATAAAATGTAATCAGAAACCTTTGGTAATTTTTTCAAGTTTAATTTAGAAAACATGGTCATCCAAGGATTAACAATTTTCCCCCTCAAAGAGAAAGAAAGAACACACACAATACCAAAATTGTTCATTAATATATTAATCCTATATATGACACTGCAAACTGAAATCCCAAATGGATCATCTGAAATACTTTTTAATAGTAATATCTTTTCTTAATTTGATGAGAACTTCTGCCTAAATGGAAGAGAGGCAGCAGGAAAGAGCTGAAGAGGGATACAGGACCTAGACTCTTATTTCAGGGCTACCAATAACTAGCTTTAAGGCTTTGGAGAAGTCATCTCATCATTGCAGGCCCCTACTTCCTCATTTGCAGAACAAAAGTTCTGTTATCAGTGGTTCTGAACTTTGACTATACATTGTAATCCCCCGGGATTTTCAAAATTATGGTGTTGCCAAGTCTCCATAGATATTATGATTTAATCAGTCTCAGGTGCCAGGTGAGCACTAAAAGTTTTAAAAATTGCCAAGGTGATTCTAATATGACCAAAACTGAGAGCTACTGAACTAGATGATGTCTAAAGGTCACTGCTGCTCTAAAATTCTTACAAACAAAAGGTCTGCAAATACATCTGCCAAAAAGAACGAATCAAAAGAATGTATTGTTTCTTGAACAACAGATAGCATTTGAATAATCAAAGGCAGCTCACTATAGTACATGGTGAAAATAAACACTGAATGGTCAAGAGACAAACCACATATATATATTTTTTAGTTCTTTACATTATGTATTGGGTTAAATAGTGTCCTGCCCACCCCAGCCCCCCAACTCACTGCCAAATTCAAGTCTGTTTGGAACTTGTAAATGTGACATTATTGGAAAAAGGGTCTTTTGCAGACTTAATTAAACTGGGGTTATACTGCTTAGAGTAGGCCCTGAATCTAGCATGACTATTGTCTTAAAAGAAGAGAAAAATCTTGACAGACATGTAGGGAGAGTGCCATGTGACGACAGGCAGAAACTGAAGTGATGTACCTGGAAGCCAAAAAGCACAAGATTGTTGGCAACCCTGAAAACTAGAAAAGAGAGAGGGAAAGAGGGATGGATTCTTCCTCAGAGCCTCCAAAAGTAACCAACCTTGCCAACACCTTGATTTCAGACTTCTAGCCTCCTGTAAGAGAATAAATTTCTGTTGTTTTAAGTTACTCAGTTTGTGACAATCTAATATGGCAGCCCCAGGAAATGAATACAGTAATTCTATATTTTTCTGGGGGAACCTGGGGAGCTCTAGATTAATAACCAAAGAGACCCTATAGTAAATCCATGAACATAACAGTGAGGTACTCTCCAGAGAACTGGGAAATAAGTACGTCCTCACTTGAATCAAGATAGAAATAAACAGATTCTCATTAAAAAGAAACAATTCCGAGGGCAGAAACACCTTTCTATACAACCTGAAAGAAGATAGTAACTTTTTGAGAAGGAATGTATGTATCCATTAAAAGAAATGGAAATATAAAGAAACAATCTTATAAGAAAACTGAAGAAATGCCTAAATTCAAGCACTGTTCTGGAGACAGTGTCTCTGTCAACAGACTCTGAAAATTACCACCTATGGCAGGGTTATCTCTATGTGAAGATGAATGAATGAATCAGGCTATCCTTGCTTGATGCCATTAAACATTCAAATTAGAAAACGTCTTTTGCTCCAATTCCTTGCTCACCAAGCAACCTTCTGATTATAATTTGGTTTCCCATGCGGGTTGTCCAATACAGGGAAACAATGAACTGGTCAGGCAAGTATGAGTATCTGGGCCTTCTGGCAGTTGTTTCTCATTGTAAATTAACAAATTGACCTTCTCCAATGTATCAGTGTCTTAGACACCTGTGAGTTCTAATTAGCACTCCCTAGCTAATCAACTCCAGTAGACTGATAAAACTGAATTTCTGAATATGCAAAGGACAGGCTGGACACTGGCCAACAACAAGTTATTACAGTAAATGTTGCCCTGGAGGCCTGGGTCCTGATGGTCAGTCAGCATTTTCCAAGAAACATCCCAACTTCAGAGCATTTCTTCATTTTAATTTGTCTAGTAGGTGCATAGTTGCTATTAGAAGCATTAGTTAATTATAATTCTATATATGTATAACTAATTATAATATTTAATATTAAATTATAAACTTAATATTAAATAAAATTTAAATATCAAATATTTAATATAATATATAATGATTATAATTAATTGATAATTAATTATAATTCTATATAGTCTCTTTAACCCTGTTTTAATGCAGGGTTAAACAGAAGAGTTAAATAGGTTAAAGCTTTTCAAGTAAGGAGGGAATTTAAGACATCAGAAACTGTGAAAAAATTTTAAGGTATATATGGACTACAAAAGCTCAAGAACTACCTAGTCTGAGAAATACATTAATGATTTTAACTTTGTCACTTTACGGTAAATATGCTACTGAGAGGCATCAGTTCTGAGATTAGAATATACTGTGCATATATTAATACATTTTGTCCTCCAAATAAATAATTCTTATATTTTAAGAGTAATCTGTAGTAAGTACAGTTAAATATGGTTGGAATATTAATCTCACTTATCAGGTCTACCCCTAATCAAGTGTTCATGGAATCCTCAAGTTATCGTCAAGATAACTATTCTATTCCTCCTACCATTCTTCAGGACTGCTAAAGTACTTCTGTTATGAATTTTCAAAATTTGGTATTTTAAAAAGTTAACTATATTAGAAGCAATATCTTGGTTGGTTTAAATTAAACTTCATAAAAATGTGGAATCTATCTATCTTCTTCATTAAAAATAACTGAGTTCAAAAAAGTAAAAAAAAACAATTTGATGATCCAGAACCCTGTTACTGCATTAAAATCCCTGACTCTGCAAAAACTAGAAGATGACAGAAGATAGACTACTTGAAACTAAATTTGAGGCAGTACCAAATTGAGACTTCAAGTGGTAGACAGAGGACTTACAGAAAGGGAGAAAAAAGAATCTTGTTTCACTATCGGGGCACAGACAGATCTTAAAGGATACAAAGATACACCAATATCTAATGATTCATTCTTCCAGTTTATGGGGACTCAATTCCTAGAGTCAGAAAACATTTAGCAAGTAGAGGCAAAGAGAAAAACATTTAAAGTCTGTTAAAGTTATGAATTTGAAGATACTGGTTTAAAAAGCTTAAAGCTTTTTAAGCTGGAAGAATGTTTTTACGAAGAGATTATCTTAAAATTTTGCCTATTATTCATTATCATTGTATTGGAGAGCAGAGAGGCTCTACCAAGTTTTTTAGGGAAGAAATGAAGACCAGTAGCACAATTACCCATGAAGTATAAACCCAGGATCAAAGCAATAATGACTTTGGGAGTCATAATATGGCCAAATAAAAAAACACTTAGCAGATTGTTGCTCTTTCTTCCTTCATAGACTAGAACTAGTTGTTTGATGAAAAGTCAGAATAAAAAAGTAGTTCTTCTGATATAGTTTTGAGGGTACGTCATCTTCTATAAAATCACCCTGTTCTGTGTTGTCCTATTCTTTGGTTACTAACATTAGAGTGACCAAAGAACAGGGTGGTGGGGGGAAGGGAGAGCCATGTACTACAGCTGAATGAATAAATGAGTCTTCTATATGAAGCTTAAGAAGGAAACAATGCCTAGCTCAATTAGCAAAGAAAGAGATATGGCTGGCTGTCATTCTTATTCAGTAGGCAGTTTTACATTGAAATACAGGAAAATACAAAAACAAAAAATATGAACCACCAATCAACCAGCTGTGTAGTACCACAAAATAAGCACTAGTCAGTCCACTGTCACAGATGTAAGTAGCGTTCTTATTTAGGCTTCATTTTCTAGTCGTATTTGGTGGTATATTTAAGAATGGAAGCCTCAAATTTAAAGATAAAAGGATGGCAAATTGAAGCCCTGAGATATTAAAAATAACAAATCTACAAATAGATAAAAAGACTCTTTTCAAATACTGAAAAAGGGTACTGGCCAACAATCTAAGATGTAAGGTATCCAGATATCCAGAAATCTAGCCACTTAGGTGGCCACCTACAGCATAAAGAGAAACAATCGGCTTCATCTCTCGAATTCTGCATCTTGCTTTGTTTTTGCTAGCTGAATTATGTATTTCTTTGCTTATAGACGTGAGAATCTTCTACCTCTACCTTTCTCCACTGTATATATCGCATTCAAAAACAAAAATTCAAGAGCAATCCGGGAAAGAAAACAGATGATAAACTAAATACATTAACACTCTGCCTGATCTCCATGGAGGAGAAAAGGAGGAACTGAATGAACACTGTGAAGTCTCTATAATGCTAGATAGACACTGTGTTAAACAGTTTTTAATAATTTTCCTTCATTAGACTTAAATGCTATTTTTAATGCCTGCTAATTAATCCCAAACATGCTTAGTCACTCAGTCATGTCCGACTCCTTATGACCCCATGGACTGTAGCCTGTCAGGCTCCTCTGTCCAGAGGGATTCTTCAGGCAAGAATACTGGGGTGGGTTGCCATGCCTTCCTCAAGGGGATCTTCCCAAACCAGGGATAGAACACAGGTCTCCCGCATTGTAGGCAGATTCTTTACCATCTGAGCCACCAGGGAAGTCCAAGAAAACTGGAGGTGGGTAGCCTATCCCTTCTCCAAGGGAACTTTCCAACTCAGGAATCAAACCAGGGTCTCCTACGTTGCAGGCAGATTCTTTACCAGGAAAGTCAATCCCAAACATGAAAACGTTCAATTTTAAGAGACAGTTTTCTAACTCACTTCCTACTACACTGAAAGAAAGCATCAGGAAAGGACAAGAGTGAATAGTGAGTTCATGCCTGATTTCGAAGGTCAACATTTGATAAATAAATGATTCCACTGTAATAGTAAAGAAAATCTCTTCAGAGCACCAGGTTTTCTCAAAGAAACTGAAGAATCAAAGTTAGGATAAGGCAGATGAAAACATGACAAAACACAGCTTAAAATTTAACTTAATTTAAATAGAATCTGCTGTTCTAAGAATGCAACTTTGTCAGCAACAATGTAACACTGCAGAAAAGTTAGACAGCAAAGTAAAGGCACTTTGGATTTGCCTTGAGAGACTTTCAATAATTCAGGGCAAAGTCACATATTTCTGGAATTGTTGGAGGATCAGGAAGCACTTCATAAAAGGTTTTTCAAGGCTTATTTAAACACAAACAACTTGTATTATGTACTGTGGTCAACAAAAATATACATGCATCCATAAGTATTTACTTATGTATAAGTATTTATAATAAATTTACTTATTTAATATAAAATGATTTTAATATGAAATAATATAAATAAATTTACTTATACTATAATAATTTATAAGCATTTACACAGTACTTTCCTAATGGCTCAAGTTTATGGCACAGTCTTATCGTACAACAGTTTTTATCTATCTTTTCTTCAGCTTCCATCAGCTCTGAGTCACTGCAGTTCTGAACATCTTCTAAAAGCTCTTCAAAGAGCAAAGACTTTTGTGCCAGGCTATAGGGGAGCTATATGAGAGTCATGTGAGATCTTCAGAGGCTTTTCCCCTAGCTCAGTTCAGAGTAAGAAGCTCTATGCTTGAAATGCCAGAAGTGGTGGGACAACTGGTCTTGGTTATGAGTGGAGTTACCATACCTGTGAGAATATTTTTTAAAGACTTCAATATCTAGTTTTCACTCATATTCTGTGTAACTTACTAGGTTTGATTTATCAGTAAATCTTTCCAAGCTATTAGGAGGCTTTTCATCTTTTCCATGCGGTATTAGAGCACCACCTTGTGTCAGAAACCTGAGCACCTGATCAGACATCTGTTTTTAGATACCTTAGTTGTCCAAAGTTTTACTGTCCAGTCAAATGATGAAGTGACAAAAAGATGTGAGAAGTCCACTGCTCCAACAGCTGAATGACAATGAATGCCAGTAATTGGTCCTTGATGTCCCTCGAACATCTCACTGATTCCAGCTTTGCTATTTCATAAGAGTGAAAATAGTGAAATCTCTTGTAAGTAGACCACTTACAAATACATGTTATCACAGATTTATCTATTATTATACTTTGACACAATTTCAACAAACTTAACTCGTGCTCATAACACATCAAAATAATTATGTTGAGTGTTACTCTATCCATATTTGATAACACCACTAAAGCAGTATTAAGTACATTTTGGAACCATAAACATCATGCTATTGATGACAGAACTCAAAAGTCCAATATCTAAGGTTCTGAGGTGGTGGAATAGAGACAAAGGGATGCTACATGTAAGAGAGAGAACCTTGGTTACTTTTAAAACAAACGCTTTCAAGTGAAGGTGATCTGTATTTGTGATGAAATCTGGACACTCAATTTTTTTTTTACAGGAAGCAATTGATAAAGTACAGCTAGACAATTTCAAAACAGATTGAACAGCAGGAGAAATACTAGTCAATTTAAAATGTGTACGTGACATTACTGTACAATTATCAGAAGAAGTGAACTTTGAGCCAAGAATGCTCAATGTCCAAATAAATCGAAATGGAAAAACAGTTGAAAATCTTATTTACAACTTTAAAGGTCAGTATGTAGTATGTGAATTTTTGCATTTGTAACTGCGGAATGTTACTTCCTACCACTAACTTTTGTGAGCACGTCCACATATATGAAAATCACAACACACCACACCCCTCAAAATCTATTACTAGAACACATTATGATCTAAAATGACCTTTTATTTTTAAAAAGTATTTAATTTCATATACCTGAACTTAAATAACTTGTCACAAATAAGTGGCTCTAGGAGAGATTTCTACTTGAATTAAGAGGCAAATTGTTTAATAAGATTATTCAAGGGAGAATTTTAAATAATTGCAAATTTCAGTTTAGATTTACCTGCCATGGCGACATGCTGTGTACACAGAACCTTCCTCACTTCCAACAACGAAGTTGTTGACATCTCCAACAGGGAAGGACATAGATGTCACAGCGACTGCCTTTGACTGTTTATGAACTAATTCCATGCTATCCTACATAGAAAAAATTGAGATTATTTTGTAAACTTACAATTTAAAAATTTTTAAGAACATTTTCTAGTCTTAGTTCTTTTACTATACTACTTACATAAATTTAATTGATTAAAAGAAGCAGGTTTCAAAATGAAGTATATATATCACAGATTATATTTAATATATGCTTAGATTTATAAACTGTTACTATAATACTATTATAAAACATCTATGAAAAATATAAGCTGGGGTTTATAGACTTAAAAAAAATACCAATATTGCCTCAAAACTTCAGAATTTTCCTAGTTTAACCTACCTGTGGATGGGAAAGCATGTCCAGACTCCACGAACAAATTTTTCCATCAGTAGAGATACTAATCAGATTGTGAGCATTCTGCGTTCCAACAACATTTACACAATATACAGGATGCTAAAGAAAGAAATATTAAAGAAAGTTCTCTGTAATTATTTTCACCAAAAAGATGAAATAATTTTTAATGTATCATCACAGGTATTGTTTCATATCCAAACAGTCTCACATCATAAGGGTATTTTTAATGTGAAGTTTGATCCTATTCTGTGGATTAACAAAAGATTATCTTAAAAGAGAGATAAGTTTCTAATAAAATAGATTTCCAAAAATACAAAAAAAAAAGGCTTCATTCTTAGTTGCTAAATGATAATTCACACATCAAAGGAAACACATTTTGAGACTATTTTGACAGATGCGACTAAGTATTTAATGATGAAGGAGACCTAATGGAAGCAGCCTCTTTACTCACCGTGTGTGCTGCAGCTGACAGCGGAGTCCTCTGCACGGGAGTTCTTTTATTGCTACGGTTATCCCACAGCACAATCTGGCCCGAGTATGTACCACCCACAACCAGATTTGGATGAAATTTTGCAAACGTAGCAGACATAACGGCTGACTGCAAATAAGTAAGATTTTTATATTTAAGGGTCAAATGAAAGAAATATGACAAGTTATAAGAATAAATCTATAACCAAAAACATTTCCCCCTTTATTGTAAGCTACCAGAGAATAAAACCATCAGTAAATACACTTAAAAATGTCATACTGTTTAAGAACATAAAGATACAGCTCTAGAATAGTTTTGCTTAAGTCGAATGTAATGACTGTTTACAGAAATATTTAAGCAATTTACCCAACAAAGCAAAAACTATTTGATTACAGCATTAAATCCAAAGATAACTGGCTCTACTTTATCCTTTGACAGAAATCTGACAACAGGGTATAATGCTAGTTTTGATTCAGTTAAGTGTTTTGCAGAATTATTATATTATTAAAAGATAACTTATGCAACCACAAAGGCTTGCAAATTCTAACCTCCCACTAAATCCACTTTAAAAATCTGCATCTGTTTCCTACTTCAAACATATGTTTCTACTTAAAACTATCTAGTTCCAACTCCTCAGGCCATGTATAAGTAATTCAGTGGGCCAACCATCTAATTGTATATTCAGCAAGTAAGTTCCTGAGAAACTCACTGCAGGAAAGACATTTTATAAAAGATTCCTTTTATACAATCAATCACAATAACAAGAAATCACAACAGCAAAGGACTTTAGGTGTGATTAAACATAAGAGACATCAGAAAAGCTAGAAAACAGAGATCATGTCGAACGGAGAAGTCTTCAGTTTTTCGTTAACATCTGTTTGCAAATATGGGGTGGTTTAGTAAATGCCAATCCAATGAAATCATTATGTTGACAAGAAAAGAAAAAAGGCACTGTCTAAATTCATTAGTGAATTCTTAAACTGGGGGAAGACTGCTAAAAGACTATCTTACCTGGCAGTGAAACACATACTCTGGAGTAGTTTTTTTGTATTTCATATTCCATACAAGGGCCACACCGTCAGGCTCATGAGGAGCATCTTCATTGTTGTTATAGGAAGCCACCAGTAATTCTGGATACTGCTCATAAGAATCAAATGGGGAAAAAATGCTATGCATAGTAACTCTTTTACATTCCTAGTCACTCAACTGTTTTTATTATTCTGAAAATACAAATTCCTAACCCTTCATCAAGAAATACATCTCTAGAGTTATGCTCTCTGCAACATTAGTAAAACTTTGAATTAGTAAGGTTATTTTAAAGGTCTTAATGCTAAAACATTTTATTAAAATGTGTTGCAATTCTATCCAAAGGATAGAATTAAAATGGGTAAGCAATTAAAATAAGTAAAACTAAGCTGTGGCATAAATAAATAAATAGTGTTCCCAATCCTTTCTTCCTAAGTACATAAGGCAGCCATAACATTAGAGCAACCATAACATTAGAGTCATCATCCATTGTTATAATATACATTAATTATACAAAGTTTCCATAATTAAAATACAACTATCTGCTTACTGTAATTCAAAAATGGGTAAATAGAAACCAATTTTGTTGTTGTAATTTACCTGAGATGACCAATCCAAACAACTAACAACCCGATGCTTTGACCAACGTTCGTCAAAAAATTGTCGATTTAATGACAGTTTAGCACCTGCTTGAATCTCTCTACAGAAAAAAAAACAAAAACAAAAAACCAACAACTGTGTTATAACTTCTCACTCTTAAAGTAAACACTGTTAACACCATAATTTTAGCAACTATACTTGCCCTTCTTTGTCTTCCAAATCTCTTCCACTATAGTCAAAGAAGATGTTAATCTGCTCTGAAAGAGCTCTTTCTACAATTCTTGTGGAATGGTCAAAGAAACTTAAAAATTCCTCAGAGTGCAAGATTTGCTGCTTTTCTTCTTCAGTCAGCTCATGAGGAGGAGCTGTAAAACAAATGTTTTTCTAAAGTCTGATTTATGCCACTCAAATCATGTCACCTCACTATCATAATTGGGATCAATGAATGTCACTCGTTTTTCAAGCACATTACCTCTTTGATTTAGAGCATTTTAATCTACTTTAGTGCATAAATAATAAAAAACAATCTTAACAGGAATCAATAAAATGTTTTAAATTCTTTTTTTTTAAGTTAAATTCTTTTAAGATACCTTTACTATCACTTTCTTCATCTTTCTTTAAAGTTTTCTCTTCCTCAGGTTCAATAGGTGGTTTAGGAGTCACCACATCATCTTCTTCTTCTTCATCTGAATAAAAACAAAACAGTAACACAAAAATTATTTTTATGACAATAATTGATAGCTCTTGAGGTAATTATTTCAGAAAGTATCACAACTTTTCAGGTAAAAGCAAAAGTGAATCACTCATAAAATGAGTAGAAACAATGTAAATTTTATCAATACAATTTTTAAAAAAGAATTAAGTGGAACTTCTTTATACATACCTAACATGGTAAGTCAGCAACAGCCATATCAAATTCTGTAGCTACATAAACTGAAATAAGATATATAAGCAACTAGGATGAGTTCCTCATGGAAATCTCTAAAAGCTTGCAAGCATTTATCATTCCAGACAGAACAACATGCAACTCCTACATAGTTTTATGTAGCATGCTGACACATTAATGCTGTAAAATGAAGAAAATCAAATGTCTAAAATAGCCTACAGAGCTGGCTGCTTACTTGTGATCTGAAACCATCAGTGTCTAATGGATCTTCATATGGCATAAAGACGGCTTACATTAACTCTCAGGTTGCTATTTGAGAGGCAGATTTTAAAGATAATAGCTACGAGACCACATTTTCTATTCTGTCATTTTAAATGCAAGTCTCATTATCTACTGTTATATGATGTGGCAATAAGCACTTAAAATAATGTTTTCTTAACTTGAATAAAAATACACATTGAGACAATAGACAATGTTTATAAGACTTTTAAAAATGACTAACTGTTCTCTTATACAACCAAACCAGGAAATAACTTTAAATTACTTATTTTAAAATGTTATAGAACATACAACTCTGCCTACCTTCTCTTTCACTACATACGGAGATGGATTTTTATGAAGAAAATGCTTATTTTTATTGCCTAAACAGATGCGTCATTTGTCTATGAGGGAATGGCAGCAGGCATCTGTAGCAGAGTGCATCTCAAGTAATGAGAGCCTATTCAATAAGGGGACTTTACTTGTTATAGTCATTTCCCTGACCCATGTTCAAAATTATCTAAAACACACTAACATACGACATACACAAAAGAATGGTCAAGTATGGGAACCAGCTGCCAAGTCATGGTCCCAGCAGCCAGGCCAGCTGACTAGATAGCAACAACCAGATGGCACTGCTGGGATTGTGTCTTTCTGCTACAAGGTGGCAATGGGATGGCATAACATTCTTCCGCTTGACTGCTTCCAATCCTGTCTCTCCCCAATGGCGAGCCTGTGCAATTACCCACACTCCAGGAGGCCTACAGATAAGCCTTTACCCTGCAAACAAAATGCAGCTTGTAGGCCACACCAGCTGCCAAACCACACACATAGTGTTAGGTTTGGAAAGCTATGAAAATCTTTCTAACTCTATAGTATAAGCAATAAAAATATAACTGTACCTTTAGGAAAGAAAGCTTTAAATGACACTGTATAATGCACACAATGATACAACCTCCAACTTAATCAAAATGATAATGACGTATGCCAATCCTACATTACTTGAAATTGAGCGATTTTTACGTTCTGACAAGTTTACAGAACTAGGATAAATGGCACGAATGATTTCAATATATGCTCATACTTTTGAACCAAATGGTGAAGGTTAAAATTTTTCCTTTCAAGGGCCTCAATCAGCCACAAAGGAAAACAGTAATCACTGTCTTTTCAGCCAGCCCAACCGCATTTGTCAGCCCTTTCTCCGTCAATGCAGCCAGAGCAATCAACCTGCCAAACATTCAGAATGGAAAAACAATCTGAAAATACAGGGTATAATGCACCTGCCAGTGAAAATGGCCATTTCAAGAAAAGCTAGTGATCTCAGTGACCCCGCTGAGGAGGCGGTGGTGCAAAGGGGAAAGAACACGCAAAAGAATTCTTAGTGATCGCCACTCTCTTGCACATTGACACTTCCTTACAAAGCATGCCAATTACAGCTTTTGTGCTACTTAAAAAAATGAAAGCTTTTTTGGGGGCAAAATAATCACACAGAGAAACAGAAAGACAGTACTCCCTTTTAGATGAATTCTCATATACAATGGATTATTAATCTGAGAACAGTGTATGTGGTAACAATTCTATACTGTACTACTCAAACATCACGATGAAATTCTATCATCAAGTCACCTGCCAGTATAATGTAATGAAAATAATTTAATTACACTTAAGCTGACTTTTAGAGTAACAAGATATTTACTTCAATTAAAAATAAAGTCTGAAAATACATACTTTTCCATTTTCATCTAATACTATCAGTTATCAATTTTGTTGACTAGTAAGTTCACTGTATGTAAATCCTAAAATCAAAGACAGGGATCTGAGTCACCCTGGACAGGTCATCCTGAAGCGTTGTGAATTATAAATTACAGCCTCCTACCCACATCATATCTTCCTCTCTCAACTTTGTTGCATTATACGGCTTCTAAGTACCATTTCCAATGACAGGTGTCAAATTCCTGTCATAATGCATATGGTCAGTACTTTAGTGCTAAGTGACCTCATAATCTACACATTTAACAGAAAAGATCATGCTTACAGACACTCTTTTCCTTTTAAAATTTAAAATGTAGATGAAGTATGGTAGACAGTGATCTAACTCTGCCCACTTCATGGCATCTGTCGTGTTTATTTGCCCATATAGTTTAGTTGTAGCTGAATCATGACTACAATCTATTTAAATACTTGTTTTCAGGATTTTATTTTAGAATGAATGTATTACCTCTTTCTATATGAATTAAAAACTGATTCAAAAACTCAGATACTTAAGAATCAAGCTTCATAAAATGGCTAACACTAAGAAAAATTCCAAGAACATTACAAAATGATCTGCTTTAAAAATATTTTTATTATTAAGCTGATTATCTACATATACCAAATATTTGGCCAAAAAATGCCTAACATCACTATCATTAGAGGCTGTTCCTCTGAAACAAAGTCTTATCAAAAATGAATACAACTAGCTACTAAAAAAGTATTAACATGACCAAAAATATAATATTACAATTCTAAAGATTCTCTAAGCTAGTCCCTATTATATGATAAGCCATAATATATTTAAAACTGAAAAACACTACAACAGAGCAGGAAGACTGAAAAATGGGACTGCCATGTCACATCAATTTATTGATGAATATTCATTGCAATATGCTAAGTAGTTAACTCCATGCTTTCTCTGACAGGGAATCTAAGATTATAAACTGAGCAATAAAGAATGCATAAAAGTAGCAGTTACTTTTAAAATGACAAACCTCTTGTCAATGAATGTTAAGATTAGGTTTAATGAACCATTGAATTTTTACTGAGTTAACATCAAAATTGTGATGTATTTTGGTGAGATGGAAAGAAAAGCGGTCTGTAAATTAAGCTGCACCTAGAAATAACATGAAAGAATGAAATTCCAGTTGTTGGAATAATCTGTTACAATGGAGTAGGTTAATCAAAGTTAAATCATCTGTGAAATGGGTGGCTTTTGTTAAGCTGAAGGAAGGAGTCTTCAGAACAAGTTTTCTCATCTGTATGTCACATTGCGTTAAAGAGCTATCTAAGAATAAGCCACAAAGCACCCTTTCAATTATTTTAAAATACTGTAACACATAACAAGGAATATGCAAGATCCTAGAAAATACTCACTAAAAACTGATACTCTTTAATCTATCACTTATCACAATTAATTCTTAGCACGAGGTCAAAAATAATTCTATATCATTTGTGCATTAATGCTATTTAGGAAACAGTTGTCTATAAATTTATTAACTAGTTTCATCATACTGATGTACTCTATTTTAATATAGTTTAATGTCTTAATGAAGAATTCCTAATTTACAAAGTAGTGTAATTACTCACTACAAAGGAAATTGCCAATGAATTCCAAATATCAGGAAAAATGTGTTGCACATAAAGACATAATTTAATTTATAAAAATTCTACTTATAAGTAACTTCATAAACAAAATGAGACTATTAGAAGGAAATACTTCAATCATAAGTTTAAAATTACATGTTAGATATGAATGATTTTCCTTTAATATTTTCAAAATAATCCTTTCTTTTCTGGTTCAATATCCTTTTTAATCACTTCATTTTGATCCATTTGTCCATAATTTCATATTCTTATACTTTATTCTTTAAAAATCAACATTAAGAAAATATTAGGACAAAACTTTAGGAATGTATCAGTGGAATTCATTCCTTTTATTTTTTTAAACACCTAGAATCAAATGCAAGGTCACTTGTTTCTTAACAATTTAGATATTTAACAAGGGAAAATTTTAATCAGGAAATATTTTGAATACAGATCTAATGCTAATTTGGGAGATAAATAAAGAGTAATACTTTAATTATACCATTTATTTTAACACAGAATTTGTTTCTCTACATTGTCTCATTTTATGTAAAATTCAAATTTTTATTTAGGCAGTACTGGCATCATTAACACAGATTCTGTTATTTGTGATCTCATAAATATTACACTTTTCTGAGGCCACAATTTTAAATATGCTGATTAAAGTCTTTTATAATGGTTAAGAACAAATGCTTCAATTTTCAATTATTTTTATATTCTCACAGATTCTTTGAGGGTTAAAACTAACTTATTACACATGTTATTTACTCCAAAAAAATTTTTTTTAAATCCATTTTAGACAAGAATAATATTAGCCAGAAGGCCTAACACTTTAGTCTACTTGGGAAGTGTGGATTCCAGATGGTAAGATCATGTAATAAAAAATTAAGAGCTATTTACATATAACATTTTTCTACACATTATATATTCTAATCAACATGTACCTGAGGAAAAATATGATTACTAAATCAATACCAAAAACCATTATGAAACTCCACACAGATAAGAAAGTAGAATGATATGAGAAACATAGTGCTCCAATGGAAATCAAGAACCAGGTTCTGACTGTGGCCTGATATTCTTTTATATTGTGACCATAGGGTCATCAATGAACATTCTTGGGTCTCAGTTTCCTCAGGTGTAAACAAACTGATTAAACTCTGGAATTTCCTCTTTAAAAATCTGTGTCTAAAAATTGCAACAACAACAAAAAATCCATGCTGATGATCTTGGTGAATAAGAAAAGACAATGCCATTTTCAAGAAAGTTAAAAACTTCTAAAAGATAAGGGAAGAAAGTAACTTTTCCAGGCATGTGTCTGTGGGTATTACACTCCTGCCATGAGAAGTTTTTTTTACCTGCCGGGAGCGAAATTGACTAAGGTCACATGTTCCTAGTCAATTTCATTCACAGTAGGTGCTTTAAGACAGCAAAGCACCTCAGTTCAGAAATGGTACTATCAACTTACAGAGTAAACTTGAAAGCAAGAACATGTGCTTTTCAAAAGAATAGATTCAGCCATTTTTTAAAAAATGAAAAAGGGAGTTAAGTCTAAGACCAATTTTTATCTTCAATTTGATATAACTAGCATTACTTTTGTACTAATTACAGTGCCTCCCCAAGTTCAATTTACTGTCTTTTACACTCAAACTGTGAATTTCGCAATTTTGTCTCATGGTGAGTTTTGGAAATTATTACATATTCTTAAATGCGAGCCAAGGAGGCTAAGTCTGAGAAGTTCTGTATTAAACCAATGGAAAAGCAGAGGTAGAGTTAAGCACGAAGTGTTCTCATTATAAAACTTTAAGTGTTGGGGTTTTTTACCCCTCTTTCTAAAACTTCCATAAATTGGGAAATGAAACAATGTAAGGGCCCTGGACATGAAAATAATTGTAATGATACAGACAGGAAATCTCATTTTTATAAATAGTTCTAAAGGCTAAGGACAGCCTCATGGTACTACAGTATGTTTCTCATTCTCCTTCACTTAGAGACCTCAGCAGTAGTGTAGTGTTAGTCGCTTAATGACGTCCGACCCTTTGCGACTCCACTGACAGGAGCCTGCCTGGCTCTTCTGTCCATGGGATTCTCCAGGCAAGAATACCAGAGTGGGTTGTCATTCTCTTTTCCAGAGGATCTTCCCAACCCAGGGATCAAACCTGGGTCTCCTGAATGGCAGGCAGATTCTTTTTCATCTGAGCTACAAGGAGGCCTAAATACCTCAACCTTACACTAAAAAAAAAAAAATCAAGTAGATAGCATACACTCAATATACTAGTAGAATCACTGAATTCTTGCTAGCTTGCAAATGAATAAACGTGGATCTTTATAAAACTAATATCTAAGTCTAGTTCACAGCGGAAAATTTTAAAGAGAGTGGTACATAGGTGTACCCATTAGAAACTGGGCTCAGTTTATGTATCTTGCCACTTTTACCCTCTATTAGTGAAGATAAGAAAAATTCTATTTAACAACATAAAAGACCAAAGCTGTTTATTCATTACTCTGAGTCAATCACTATAAAATATTATCTGATGCAAATTTACCAACAAATAAGTGCAAATTTACCAATCAATAAGTAAGCCATGCTATCTTTTAATGAAATGTTCTTCAAACTACAGGTCAAAGCCAACAATTTAGTTATGGCCAGCAATGAAAAAAATGAAATACAGTAAAAGCAGAGAAGGCATTATTTCAAAAAACTTTTCTATCAGTTACAAGGCCCACCCCCACCTCCCGCCACTATCCAAAAGTAGAGCAATCCTTGAAAACTTTAAGCTGAAATGATGTAAAATGAAGAAGCAATTACTTTAGGACACATCTTAACAGGTGCACAGAATAAATACAGCAGATGCTCAGAGACAGTTTAAAGCTATAAAGCTATGGCAGCTTTGCTGAGATGCTGACTGTAGTTTCCAGGGAAGGAGCTTGGGTTTGTCACACTCCCCAAGTGGCATAAGTGAACTTTTGAAATTCAAAGGATACCTGTACATATATGTATCTACATTTGTACTAGACTATAATTAATATAAATTGAATTTCTTACCACAGGTAACTACCATAAAAGAATGAAAGTGCTGCTTCAGTGACAGCGTAGGAGAGAAAGCATATATTGGAATCAGCCAAATTAGGTTTATAATCTTACCCTTAATAAGCTCTCTTTCAGCTTCAGCTTCTTCATATGAAAACAGAATTGGTATTTAACTCTCAAGGTTTTGGTAAGAGGATCAGAGATAACATAAAGTGCCTTATACTATATCTGATATGTAGTAAGCATTCTGCTGTTACAATTTTCAGTCACCAATTTAAATATGAGGTTTGAAGAACTGTAACAAACAAGTAGCTAAGATAATATATTTGAGAGATGCTAACAGGTCCAATTTTGCTCACAGCATTCACAGGGATACACAGAACAGAGAGTAACAGCACATGTTTGTATCTAGGTCATCATGGAATTACAGAAGGCTGTAAGGGAGGATGTATGTTTCATTTATGGATCTAAGAGCAAATAATGATTACAACATGATATAGTCATATTAAAATCAAGATCTGAGACTATACTTTCTCATCCAATTTCATCAATATTGTTACTATAGTATTAACACTAGAAAATAATATTTTCCCAGCAGTTACTTCCCAAGAAAAGGCATGGGGAAAAAAAAAATCTCAAGTAAGTAAATCATTCTCCTAAGTAGGCAAAAGCAATTAATTCCTTCACCAAATATTTACTGAGTTTGTACTCACTACACATCATGCACTCTCCAGACCAGGCATTATAGCAATGAAGAAGAAACAGTCCCTATTGTGTTCTGAAAAATTTGGCAAAAAAGCTGAAGTACGATGATGCTAAAAGCCTTGCCCTAAATAGAAGAACCTGTCTGCAATGCAGGAGGCATAAGAAACACAGGTTCAACCCTTGGATCAGGAAGATCCCCTGGAGGAAGGCATGGCAACCCACTCCAGTATGCTTGCCTGGAGAATTCCATGGACAGAAGAGCCTGGTGGGCTACAGTCCATGGAGTCGCAAAGAGTTGGACACAACCAAAGTGACTTAGCACTCATGCAACTAATTTCCAAGTGAATAAATACAGTTTATCTTGAACTTATGGGTAGCCAGCTTACTTTACAAATCACAATCTTTTAAATTTTCCCATTAATTTCAAAATAATTTCAAATATGGAAAAAAAGCATTTTTTACAAAACTGCCAGTCATATACTATGTAGCTATACATTCAAATTAGCTCAAAGACATTATTACATGTTCACTTTAAAATTTATATGCATGTCAAGAATAAGCAACTAAAAATGAAAATTTCAGGTAGGATATAAAACCATGTGTGCTTGTATACGTATACATATATAATTTTTGAAAAAACATACTGTAGAAAACAGACTGGAAACAAAATATTAACAATGGCTACTACACAGTGGTATCACAGGCATATTTCCTATCCTTTCTGTCTTCTCTAAATTCTCTATGATATACTACAGTAATTAGAAAAAATTATTTTAAAAAATGGAAGCCTTCATTTAAACAATATATATAATTATAGGTGTATTACAACAGGCATTACCTAAAATTGCTTCAGAATTGCTTTACATTCTAAAACAATCTAAAATGCATTTCATAAATAAAACTAAATCTTCATATTATTATTATAAGGAAAAAAGCCTGATTTATTTTTTAAATGAGATACTGTACCCTCATTTTGGCTATTTTGCTTACTTTCTATTTAACATATCTAGCATTTCTCATTTAACATATCTAATAATGCAGCTCCCGAAAGACAGACATTTCAACACTTGAACATATTAGTTAGTAAAATAATACTTTCTGGAAATTATAGAATCCTACAGTATTAGTTTTTCTCCATACTGGTAGTTCAGCACTTTTATCTTTCCTCTTTTCTTTTTTTAAAGTGGTTTATGTCTCAAACAAATCTATCATCAAGGACTTTTTTTCTGGTAAGATGAGGGATTCTGCACATGTGAAAAGCTATTTTACCAATCGATGGAGCAGCAGGAATGAAAAAAAATGTATCCATAGAAATGAATATTCACATGGTTAAGTTATAAAAAACACTATTGGACAAAAACTTATTCCAATTTCCTCAAAATTTTTGAGTTTAATTGTACACACAATAATGTCAAGTCCTTTTGGGAACATGAAGAAAATCAAAGGAAAAGTTCATGATATTTATGTCATGTCCATCCTTAGGGGGCAAGGAAAGGAGAGTTGTTAAAAGTGCATGTGATGATCTACTATTAAGTTTAAAAAATCTATAAAGAGTTATAATAGCTCATTTTCTTTTGAAGTATATATAAGTATGAAAATTTAAAGATTTTCATTGGTAATAAGCTAGGAATTTCAAGGATTCCCCCCGCCCCCCACTCTTGCTTACTTGTATCTTGGGGTTTTCTGCAATGAATATTACTTTTGCTTCTCCTTAATGGAGAAATGTGGTAATTTAATTGAAATTTTAGAGATAAATTAACTTAAACATTTGATAAAGTGCTTATGCTTGATATTCTACAATTAAACAATAATAAATTTTTCTGGCTGAGGAGAAGAAAAATGTTCTTTATGTACAGACTGCTAAAAGGATTATAATAGGCCCACAATTCCAAAATATCATCAACTCTAAAATCCGTAACTCTTTTGGTGGTAAACCCTAACATGACCAGAAGTAAAGGTATCTATAATCATTATTTATCTCACTCAGTTTGAATATTTGTATCTTTTGCTGTTGAATATTTATGCCTAAGATGCTGTTGGAGTATTTACATATGGTACATATAGTACTTAATTACTTCTTTGAAATGTAAAAAATTCTGAATCTCTATATATATACACCTCCATAGGTTTCAGATAAGAAATTGTGAATCTGCATTAGGGATCTTAAGTAAACTTCTTTTATATCTAACATAAATTTATTAGCTTCCCTTGGAAAAACAAGAACTATCACATTAAGTTTATGCTTAAATCATTAGCTATTCAATGAGATTTTTAAAATTAGTCCCCACTGTAAAAATGGTCAGCTCCTTCTGATTTAAGACACAAACGGCTCCACATTCAAAATAATGTCTATGTATACTCCTTCTGTTTCACAGAGATTACAGGCTGCTATATAATCAACATAGTAGAGCCCTTATATCATAAAATAGGAAGTTTATGAATTAGGTCTAGATTTGTTCATTAATACAGATAATTGGCAGTATATCAGAATATAGTATGCACCAAAGAAAATAATTTACATTATTTCATTTACTATTGGATATACTCTCATTTTGGGAGAATTATGTTCATGACACAGAAATAGAACATTCTTAAATTTATTTTTTGCTTCTAAAGCAGCACATAGCAACAACAAAATGAGAATGGAAATATTTGTATTTATGCCAACAAAATTAAAAACATACATATAGCTTATACTTCTATTAAATTCTACAAGAAAAAGTTTTAAAACTCTAAAGAGCAAATACATAAATATAGAAACTCCAAGTATTATTTTTATAATGTTCCCCTAAGAAAATATGCCAAACAACAACAACAAAAAAAGAATCCCTTTATTTAACATGGGGATTAATGACAATCATATTTAAGGACAGATACTCACCTTCTTTGGGTTGAGCCATAACTGGAGTCTGAGTTTCCTTTGTGTATGTTACAATTTCACGAGGAGGAAAGTCAACTTGTGTAATTTTAGCCATTCCAAGTTTAATAGGTCCTCGTCTGAATAAAGTGAACACAAATACTTTCAAACACTACAAATGATACACTTTAACTACATCAAACCATGTTTTTTGGTAAAAGTAAGAATTAAATATAGTATACCCAACAGTGTAATTTTTTTTTCCAACAGTGTAATTTAAACCCGTTTTATTCAAGAAAATTTAAATGAACAATTAATTGGCTTTATTTTAACAAAAGAATTAGAAGGTAGCAAGAACAAAAGAGATTTCTGAATCATTCAAGGTGTTTATTTTTCACTTTAAAAAGGCAAATAATTTAGTTTCTTAGAACAAATGTGTGGGTAATAACAGAGTAAAAAGATGGGAATTTCAAAGTAGACTGCTGAATATGGTTGGTTATGAGAACTGTTTTTAGCAGGGATATGATTCTGGAATTTTTTGTTAAGAGTTAAATATATGGATCTCACTCATACCACATTTAGTCTCCCTTCACCATTAGAAGACATCGGCTTTAAGAGTGAGAAATAACTTTCTGTTGAAAACAACTTTTTCTACTTATATTTTGCAGAAATTGAGAAGTATACAGTTAATCTAGATTATAAAATAAAATATTTAAACTTAAAGTCTCTAATCTGTGTGATCAATATTGTCCTTGATTCACACATAGACAAACTATTGTGCAGATTATTTTAGATCTAAACTAAAGCTACATATCTTCTGAATATCATGCAATTACTAAAGTCACTCCTGTTTTAAATAAGTGAAATACACTATTTTTTGACAAACAGAAGAGAGTTGTGGACAATGAAAATGTACCAAAAGAAAAATATATTTTATTCTGTATCTGGGGGAAGTTTTTCTTATTATAGTAGATGTCTAAATTCTAAACCAAATATAGCATGCTTCCAAACTCCCAAAATTCTCAATAATGAATCTGTCTTACAAGAACATAAAGCTGGATATTTGAAAAATATATTTGTATATATATTTGGTAATATAACTTTTTTCTTATATAAACATCCTTTTCAAAATCCTGTACAAAAAAGTTTAATAAAATTACTACATTTAAAGAATTAATTTTCTCTAAGGTCCCAAATGTGGGCCACAAGAAATTTTTCATGTGTTTTCTACCTTGGAAATATCTTAGAGAAAAAAAAAGCATAATCAAAGAATTAAATGGAAAAATTTAGGAAGATCTGAAGTAACTTAGCATTCTAAGAACAAAATCTGAAATAAATTTTATATTCTAATTTTCCAGATATAAACCATATGAAAAAATAAATTACTCATATCTGAAATATAATTTCAGATATTTTTCATATCTGAAAAAAAGTGCTTGGGTCAACAACATTAAGAACAAGTTACTAACTTGAGTACATATAGGGTTTAACAGATAAAAATCACAATACTACAACAAACAAAATAAGATTTAGGGGTAGATTTGAGAAGATAATACTTTACTTATCCAAAGCCACTTTTACTGAGAACAAGCAAGCAGTTGGGGGTGGGGGAGCCTCAGGGCAGCCAACAGAGAGGACTTCCAGCTAATGTACAAGAAGCCCATATACTTTTCTTACATGGCCTTATTCAAGGTTTATTTAAGGGCTTCCCAGGTAGCACTAGTGGTAAAGAAGATGTGGGTTCGATCCCTGGGGTCGGGAAGATCCCCTTGGAGGAGGGCATGGCACCCCATTCCAGCACTGCCTAGAGAATCCCATAGACAGGGATCCTTGCAGGCCACAGTACAAAAAGTCACAAAGAACTGGACATGACTGAAGCAATTTAGCATGCACATAAGGCTTATTTATTCTTACTTTAGACCTAATTTCTAAAGATATTAGGGACATATGTTTTAGAAGCTGCAAACTATCAAGGGAAAAGAGCTATCTGAGTCAGACACAGTGGCAGAAGTAAACATTTATAGTTTGTATTGGAGACTAGAATAAATAAGTAAATGAATAAATGAATAAATCAACAGCAATCTGGAGCCACAGTGTAGAAACCGACAGCTCTGTTCCTCTCAAAACCTTAAATATCATAAGGAAATTTTAATATAGGAAAATAAATTTTCATGTTGAGTAACCTAGAAAAGATTCAATTGCATGTAGAGTATGTATTTTTAAAAGTTTAGAAAGTTTGTAATACACTGTAGAAAAACATCAAAAATATAGCAATAATAAAAGTAATTTAGACATTTAAATTCATAAGACTTAGGGTACCTATAAAATCAGATATATAAAATATTTTTTTCACTAATGACAGAGGACAAATGAGGTGTCACAGTGAAATATCACTCTTCCTATTATCTGTATGTTAGAAATTTAAGAAAAATAAAATTAGGACAATTTCACAGAGAATCAAATTAATTATAAAAGAGGGAAGGTAATAAATCTATTCAATACCCCAAATCGGAATCTGAGTGAAGCTGAAGAACTGATGGATCTGTATCCCAATGCAGCGTCCTAAATGGTTGTAGGACAACCATGAAGCATTAGCAAAAAAGGCCATAAGTTAGTCAAGCAAATACATTCTATGAATAGTTAAAGTACTGTTCACAATTAAAAACCACATGTTCTGGTTAGTACAAAAAAACACGAGATATCACTCAGATGCTCTAGTGCATGCAATGCAAACATACAACCTAGAATAGTTAAAAAGACAGTATTTTCAGATTATAAGAAACTATTCTTGCAAAATAATGGATAAGAACAGACAAAACAGCCAACATCCCAAATAACATGTTTTTGGATGATAACAAGCTAGGCTATACATATAGTTGAAATTTGAAGTTTCCTAATGAAAAAAGCATTAGTAAAAACATCTTAGTTAACATATCATAATCTTGCCCAAAGCATTAAATGTGTGCAGGAAATTGTCATATTGGTAAAGGAAATGAGTCAACACATAAGCCTTTTGGTAAGAAAACCAAAGACTATTCCACTGGGATACAAAATAGCTTAAGTTTCCAAAATGTGACCCTTATGTAATTTATGGGTTAAGCACTGCCTTGGGCTTACATGTCATCTGCTTTAGGAAGCAACTAAAGATTTCTGTCTCTAGGAAAAAGCAGACTTTTTTTTGCCAGGAAAAATATTTTATGTTCAAAGAATTTATCTGAACTAAACTTTTGGAGAATATCAATCCTAAATAAGTATTCGGTTGTGTTTAGCCTTGCCTATTGGGGAAACAACTTCCACGGGATCTTTTCCAAAAGATTTAAGGAAAATTTAGTCATTACTAGAATAAAAGGTCCTTTATCACACTGGTACTCCTATAGATTAGCAATATGTAAGATAATTATGTATAGTACCATATGATGCTCAGAATCCCTATTAAAAAGTTAAGCACAATACATTCAGTGCTACCATCTTTGTCAAATATATTTGTTTCTCATTTATGCAACAAATTATAATGTACAACTAAAACTACTATAATATTTAAATATAAGAAATGAAATCTTTACTTGCCTATGCAACTTAACAGTAAAAGCAATCAAATGAACTAGAGAAATGCTTCATTTTAAACATATAAAGAAAGATGTTGGGATTTAAATGGTAACGTGTGTACACAAAGAAAGAAGGGGCCACAGTGAAGATTTACTTTATACTAAGCAATGAATAGCAACAAACTCAGGCTTTGTTAAACCAGAAGAGGTTCTATGAGATGCTCTCCAAGGAATGTTCTGTACATACCCTTTACATTCTCTAAGAGTTCGAGCTATTACCAATGACATAGAGCTCCTTGTTAAGGATGTCATTTTGGTCTAAAATAGAGTAAAACTCTACCTCAGAACAGAGCCAGTACTGAAAATATATTACACAAAGTATGGGATTATATTAAAGGCATCTCCAGACATATAAATTAAAATTTTAATATAATCCTGACACATATAATCAAAAGTCCAAGAGATAAACTGATAAAGAATGTAAAAAAAGGATAAGGAGCATGGATTACTCATTGAATAACTGTTATCTAAATCTTAGAGTTAACAGAAGTGATTGAGAAAGTGAACTAGAATCTTAATGATATGCAACTTGCAGTCTGAGAAAGTGAACTAGAATCTTAATAATATGCAACTTGCCAGTCAGCAAAGTTACAGAAATATTTTTCATGGCCTCCTATGTATTTATTCATAAATTACCACCAGGCCGAACAGAAACTTTTGGCATTGAGAAACTGGGATTGAGATGTTTTGATATCATACTTGGAAATGTCTAATATGTTTTTTTCCTATTCCCCAAGTGTAGTAATCCATCGTCTTGGCCAGCTAAAGGAGTTGAGTGTATAGGTTTATACATCTCACACATCTTCATGCATTTTGCTGTTTATTTTTTCATTATCATCATGCCAGCTCAATTTATATCCATTCTTTTTCTTTCTCAGACTCTAGCATTCTTTTAAAAAGTCACATATTTTAAAATGCGATTACTTCACTGCCAATATCATCAATTAATCAACAATGTTAATTATTTATTATGGAATCTGGAGATGATTTAAAGGAATTCATAGTCTTCTTGCTGTGTGTACATATATGTTAAAAAGTGAACATATTTAGTCCTCTTGAAAATTAACAATTAAAAATTAGTTTGGATTCTCAAAAGAGATGACATATATATTAAGACTAAAAAGATATCAAGTCATCTCACTCAGAGAATTTCTCTCCCATTAATCTTGTACTCATTCTCTAATAAAAAAATAAATACCCTTTTTTAAAAGTATCTTTGATGTTAATTTCTCATTTTGATATTAATTTCTCAAATGCTTTCTTCTCTGCAACCACCCTGTGTGATTTTTCAGTCTTTTAACTTTACTGAGGCTTTCAATAGCTAAGTCAAAGATCTCTCTTGGTAATTGTCACATTGCATTTGAAAATATGTGGATTGTTTTAAAATATCTTTTGATCATGATTTCTAACATAATTTCACAGTGATAACAGACTTGAGAGCACAGGTATGATTTCAATACCTTTAGACCATGAAATTTTTGCATCTTGTTTTATGTTCCTGGATATGTTTCAGTGTCTCCAGGTCTATAGTCTATAGGAACTTGAATAGAATTTGTATCCTGCTGTTGTGTGAAAATTGTATAGATTTTAATTATGTTGAATTGGTTCATAGTGCTTTTCAGGTCTACTATATCCTTCTACTTTTCTGTCTGTTCATTCTACTAATTTTTGAGAGTTTGATATTGAAACTCCAACTAAAAACACTTATGTATTTTAAAAAATTGCAATATAGTGGAACTATATGTAACTTTGTTCTGTATTTTCCAAGTCTCCTGTAAATGTTATCATATTTTCATAATATAAAAAATAAAAATACATATCCCTAAAGATACTTAAATACTCATTTTCTTGTTTTACATCTACAAATCTACACTTTAAACACAATTTAGCACATTATTCTTAGGATTTTTCAATACAGTGAATACTATATTTAAGTTATATAAATTAATGAGCATTAGAATGTAAGTTCCATGAAGGCAAGGACCAAGAACGTTATTTTCTGTGATAGCCTATAGCACTTAACATTAAATTGGCAATTAATATATATTCTAACAAAATAAACATATTTCTTAACAGTTATTTACTTCCTATACCAATTTACAATATTCCAATTGGATCTCTCTAATAGTCTTTAGGTTTTCCAATGAAACTCAGGTGGTCATATTTTAATTTGCATACATGCTACATAGTATTTTTGAAAGCAAACTAGCTGATGCTGCATTAGAGTAATCTTTCTATTCCTGTTCAAAATCAAGAACAGTGAATTAACACAATACAGTATAGGCATTAAAATAATATATAATATCAAGTAAAGAAATTTAATAAATATTTTTTTGTGTTTTTTACCTTGGGAAATATTTTTACTTTGGTAATGTATTATAAGGGAAAAATAAAGCCCTTCTGAAAATGCCACTTGTTTACTAGGAAAGGAATACTAACATATTTGTATAAAAATACAGAAGTACAAAAGCATGACACAAATTTAGCCTTTAAAAATGAACTTAGATTAAATAAATTCAGCCTTTAATCTATAATATATTCTTTTATCATGTCACTTAACGTCCACAAAGATTATTGCTTAAATCTGCAGTTTCAGTTCTATAAACAGAACAGGTTTGGAAAGCATATCTCACACTCAGACTGGTAAGCCTTTTGTGTCTTCTAATTGTTAATGACAACTTGATTATTCAGAAAGTGATTAAAGGACTGAGTTTATGGATTAGTTAGCCCCTTTTCTTCTTTTTTTGTCTTGTCTTTTAGATACTCATTACTTGTTTGCAACTTCAATCGAGGTGCCTGGGCACAAAGATAAAACTTCTTAGCTTACTTCTCATTAAAAGGTGTGTTTAGGTTTTCCTGAGGAAGACATGTAACTTCCTAGCCCAAAATAAGGATTCTGAATAAAGCTTTTTAATTGGCTATGTTTAGTCTCATTTCAGTTGCCAAAAGAAATCAAAATGTAAGATGTTGTTAAATAAAGATTTGGTATTATTCGGAGTGTGACAGAGAAGTAATACTTTTCTCAGTATGGTATTTGGAAAGAAGTTGAAATCTTACTGAATGTTTGAAAATCAAGTCCCAACATGTATACAGGATGATAAAACAAATGTGAGATACTGTTTTACAAGGAAGATGCAAGTTCAGGAAAACTTGGCAGTGAACTTTTTTTTTTAATTGAGGTATAACTGGTATATAATATCAGTTTCAAGTATATAACATAATGATTTAATATTTGTATATATGGTGAAATGATCACCATAAGTCGTCTAGTTAACATCCATCTTACATAGTTATAAAATTTTTTCTTATGATTTTCTCTTTCTCTTTAAGACCCAATCTCTCAGCAATTTTCAAATACACAACATATTATCGTTAACTACTGGAGAAGGAAATGGCTACCCACTCCAGTATTCTTGCCTGGAAAATCCTATGGACAGAGGAGCCTGGCAGCCTACAGCCCATGGGGTCACAAGAGTCAGACATGATTTAGCAACTAAACCACCATAAGGTGTTCATATATATGTATATATATACACACACACACACACACACACACACACACACATATATATATGTAGTTAAACTGTTAACTATAGTCTCCATGCTGGACATTTATATCTCCATGACTTATAACTGGAAGTTTGTACTTTTTGACCCCCTTCACCCATTTTGCCCACCCCTTACCTCCCCGACCTCTGGCAAACATCAAAAATTTTAAAAATGAAAATAAAAATGAACCAATCTTTTCTCTGTATCAATGAGCTAGTTTCGGTTTTTAAATTTCACTTATAAGTGAGATCATACTGTATTTGTCTTTCCCTTTGATTTCTTTCATTTAGCATAATGCCCTCAAGCCAGTAACTACTTTTTAAAATTTTTATTGAAGCCAGTAAACACTCAATGTTTCCTTAGCAATTATTCCTTATTCTTGATATTTTATGTGTTATTATTTTCTACCTAATTAGAATAACTTAATAGAATTAGGCTGTTTAACTGAATTGTTTATTTCAATTACCAGATGGAAACTAAGCATAAGAGAGATTTTACACTATTTATACCCAAAACACTCACATAATAACCAATACACTGCTGCTTAAATAGAAAAAATAATTTAATGAATTAACACTTCTATTTTTAATATAAGAAAATCAGCATAAATCAGTTAACTAGTCAGTAGCTAAATTAATCAAGTGTGACAGTAAAATAACGTTTTTAAAAAATTTCCCCCCAATTTACAATAAACAATTTCTGTGTCATTTAGATTTCAAAATGTTACAACTAACTCAACATAACTATTTAGAGTTGCTCTATACCACTGACAGTAACTGGGTAGTAAATGCATTCTATCATTAAAATACTGAAAGAAGATTACTGTACCTAGATCCCACCGCGCCATCTCCAGAGTCCTGGCTCCCAGCTTCGCTTGGTGTGCTCACAGATTTGGAGGATGGAGACATAGGAGGAGGGACTAAATAGTGAAATAGACAGGTATCCGCTGTTACTACACGGAGAGGTTGCTCAGCTTATGACGTTTCAAAAGTAATTTAATATGAAGTAATTAACAAAAAAGAAAAAATAATGGCAAACCAAAAAACAAAAGTACATGAATGAAAATGAACAGTAAAAGAAGAGGAGAAAAACAAAGTTAACAATGCATGCTGACGATTCATGCAATTTCTCTGGCAAAATGCATTTGGGCTTTATATTAAAAAAAAAAAAGGCAAGATTATGAAAGGATGCATTTTCATTTCGGCCAACACCAAATGTGGGTACTAATTTTCAAAGGAAAGCATTCCTTCTCCCCTTTCTAACTTTTTGCTTTTAAGATCACCAGATCATTTATCTTCTGTCAATCTTTTCTTTCAAAAAAAATTAATGTCTTAAATGATATAATTTTCCCCTCCAAAAAAAAATAAATAAAAAGAGCCAATTTAGAGAAATGACTACTGGTAAAGGAATGACTCCTTTAAAAGTTGATTAGTTTCCAGCAATTTGGGTGAAAAATGCAAACAGGCCATAAAACAACATGCCTTCTAGACATGATGCATAACATAAAGTGATGCATGCAACTTAAACAAGGCAAGGCTTAATGGTAACTTCCTTACCCCAGTATTCAGAAAAAACTGAAGTGTACAGACAAAGATACAGACACCCAAAATATTCTTAATCCCTTCTTATAGAAAAATACACATTTTTCATAGTATATAAAACAAACAGCAAATGCTCTCCCCTAACTTGTTACTTTTAACATCAGATACCAAAAGTTGAACATGAGTATTTTATGCTATTATACTTGTAAACTTTTTGATTACCATTTCAGGGAGTATAAGAGGATCATCACTGCCATCTTCTGGTTCAATTTTACCATAAATGCCCCCAACCCCAAGTATCTTTTTAAAATAATTTTTCAATATACAATATCAAGTGACTAATATATTTTATGTTGAACTCCAAGCCCTTCTTTTAATAGTTTAGTGAAAAGAAGGTTAAGTTCCTAGTTACATAGGAACCAATCTAAAAAAATATGTACTTAATTAAAAGTCTATGTTTTTGGAATAGTCACTTTCACTGAATCCTTAAAATTATGTTTAAATGTTTACACATGCTTCAGTAAAAACAATGGGTTTGCTAATCTAACAAAATGCACCAAGTATAGTATGATGATTTATATCTTAAACATAGGTACAAAACAGATCAACCTTAGTTTTCAATGCCAAATTCTACTGGAAACCAATAGGAAGATTAGAAGGAAAAGAAACACAGCTAGAATGTTGATTTCCTGAGATACTGTGGTTAATTCTTGCTCAAATTTCAAAAGACCATAAAAATATAATAAAAGGTTTCTAATTTTGCAATTAAAATCTCTTGGAAACAATGCTAAAACCAGATTGCCTTTATATAATTCACATGTGGATAGTACTGTGCTAGGGGCTGTGTATATAACTCAAAGTAGCTAAACATGACTTGTATCTGAAATAAAAGAACTTCAATGTCCCCTAACTTCTCTTACTTTGCCAGCAAAGGTCCATCTAGTCAAACCTACGGTTTTTCCAGTAGTCATGTATGGATGTGAGAGTTGGACAATAAAGAAAGCTGAGCACCGAAGAATTGATGCTTTTGAACTGTGGTGTTGGAGAAGACTCTTGAGAGTCCCTTGGACTGCAAGGAGATCCAACCAGTCAATCCTAAAGGAAATCAATCCTGAATATTCATTGGAAGGACTGATGCTAAAGCAGAAGCTCCAATACTTTGGCCACCTGATATGAAGAACTGACTCACTGGAAAAGAACCTGATGCTGGGAAAGATTGAAGGTGGGAAGAGAAGGGTCAACACAGGATGAGATGGTTGGATGGCATCAACTCAATGGACATGAGTTTGAGCAAACTCAGGGGGTTTGTGATGGACAAGTAAGCCTGGCATGCTGCAGTCCATGGGGTCGCAAAGAGTCGGACACGACTGAGCGACTGAACTGAACTTCTCTAAGGTTAAGTTTTTCCTCATCTTTTTGTCCAACTCTCACTGTGAGGCTTCCCCCAAGTCCCAACTGATATAGTAATAAAGGTAATATCTAACAGTGGTTTGTCTACTGTGCTGTAAGCATAAGCACAAATATGTGTATTGAGTTATAGTGAGGTACTACAATGTTTTCATATTAAAGATTTCCAAAGAAGAAATTTTTAGCTTTTTAAATTATTATACTTAACTTTAGGCTTAGGAAAATAATTTTTCTAAGTATACATAAATGAAAGATTTGAGGAAAACAGTGATATTCCTGTCAATCTAATTGTGATAAATTATAAAATTATTTTCCAGTTAATGTTTTTTCCCCTTTCTGGTGACTTTAACTCTAACCAATAAGTTCATCATAGTATCTGAACTAGTTAAGACTGTGTTTAAAAAAATGCTGCCTCAAATATTTTATGAAAACAGGTTAAACAGCAATTATACATACATAAGTAAATACATTAAACTAGGCAATTCTCAAAAGTTTCAGAAATAAAAAATAAATCACAGGGGTGATGCAATCAAATTAACACAGATCTTCAGCCAGAAGCAAAATAAATCACAACTTCAAGTTTGTAACTAGACAAAAATCTCTTTCTCAGAACTATTCTTTCAACCAAAAGACAGTTTTCAAACCAGCTGATAAAGACACTCATTAAGGACTCAAAGTTTTATTTGGCCCACCAAACTCATCTTGCAACATCAATCTATACCACAGAAGGGACAAATCTAGAAAAAGAATATGACTATCATTGAAAAAGGAAGAATGTAAACAGGAAAAAAGGGAAAGGAAGCATTATTTGGTGACAACCTTATTTTAACCCAATTAGTCTAGAAAAGTCAAAGAATATAGTAACTGCACAATAAGGCAATGTCACTATACTCCCAGCCTCCGATAAACACCACCCAAAAATGAATAAACGCGTGCACTCAGGAAAGCTTAAAAAAAAAAAAACAAACCAAAAACTAAATAGCTCATAGCCATTCAAATTTTAGCAAAGACTTAAATTCTAGAATTCATTTTCAAAAATGGTTTAAGAGTACAATCAGCTTTAGAAATAACATAAGCTTTATTAATTAGCCTTTGCCAAGTACCTGAAATATGATTTGCATGATTAGAACAGTGATTCAATCAGATTACCTTCACCATACAGTTCTGTATATAGTCTAAAGTAAGGCTTTAAAAATGGTACAAAATAAAAGATTTATGAGTGAATATTATATGAGTGAATCAGGTGAATGAATTTAAATTTCTTAGAAGTTTAGAGCAGAGATATCTAGTCCTTTCTTCAAAAACCAAGGAAGAAATGTGAAGTAAACTGAAAGACAAATCTACCCCCATTAACTGCACCGATCATGCAAATAATACTGGAAGGCCGTGACACTGATTCTTGATGACAAAAAGCTAACCAAGAACCAAGAAGGCCTCTTCTACTAGCTTAGAGCTTGGCCTTCCCAGGATATAAAATTAACGCTGTTGCCAACTGGTCTATGAAGAAAACAACTAGAAATTTTAAAACCACAAAGGACTTGGGTATGCACCTAGATTTAGAAACCAGAGTCAACTTTGAGTCAACCACTGAGAACTACACAAAAGTCACAGACATGAACAAGGATGGTGCACAGCCCAATTATTTTCGAAGTAGAAGAAAGTCTCTAGCAAGAAGGGGCTCTTGCCAGGAAGAAGAACCCAGAAAAGGTGGACAGCTAAAGAAAGTAAATGTAGGGAGTGTTGGAAGAGCACAAATGGGAGGAATGAGCTTCTGAGATAACCAAACCATGTGAGGCCTCTTATAGCTCATCTATGATTCTTGGCACTCAAAAGGCTGAGTTACACAGTAATGCCCTCTTGTGGCTATAAGTGTTTCTAGACTGGAATATTAACATTTAAATAACTTTAAGTTTTCATACTTTATCTTTTTTGTCTTGAAAGATGATGCTTTAAACTTTAATTTTCTGAAATATCAATTTCTTCCTTTCCTATGACCCCTTCTTCTGATAGCATTAAATCCCTCCTCTAATCTCCCCGAAATGTTTCCTTTATTCTCTTTAATGTTTCAGACCAAAGGTAAATTTTGTAAAAGAAATTAATAAAATTTTATTGCATTAAAATACTATAAGAATTGTTAAAATTAAGCTAAACCTGAAAAAAATGACTTGATAACATAGAAATTCTATCTAAAAATCAGAATTACTAGTTATTAGATAAATAAGTGCTAGGGAATGTTGTACATGATGACTAGAGTTAACACTGCTGTATGATACATAGGAAGAAAGCAAATCCTAAGACTTCTCATCATTAGGAGAAATTTTTTTCTTTTTCTTTTATCTATGAGATGATAGATGTTAACCAAACCTACTGTAGTAATCCTTTCACTCTGTGTGTGTGTGTGTATATATATACACACATATATATACACACACACACACATATGCATATTACATATGCACATAAATCAAATCATCATGATATACACCTTAAACTTATACAGTGATGTATCTGTCAATTATTTCTCGATAAAACTGGAAAAATCAGATTTAAAATATTGAAAGTTACAAGAGAAGGAGATAAATGAAGCTATACTTACTTTGACTACCAAACTTTGTTTATTCCTAATAAAAAACTGATTATCACAGTATATAGAAGCAATATACTATGCCCTACTGATACAGATTCAGGCTACAGAACAACTGACAAAATCTGTTTTCATCTCTGTAAGATGGTTAAAACAGTAGTCACACATTCAAAAAGATTCACTTTTTTGGGGGGTGGGGAAATCAGTGTTTATTAACTCCACATTTGATAAAATATGTCTTGAAAGTTGTGCCTAAAATTAACTTTAAGACTGGCCACTTAAATTTCATTAAAAAAATAATCAAGCCATATTTCTTTTGTGAAATATTCAAATTTCAATTTCCACTATGCATTTTGCTTAAATTTAAACAAGATTTTGTTGTTACTGTTTTTAAAGCAGATGGCTTTTATTGGTCTTACTAGGTGGAAAGACATATGACCTAATAATAATTGAATAATCATTTAAGCATCCAGTCTGCAATGGACACCAGGGATAAAAAATGTAACATGCTATCACTGTTCTTAAGGACCTCTGACAAAAAAACAATCAAATGATCAAATAAATAATCTATCAGCAAAGAGAAGCTAAGAGCAGTCGTCTTAGCTGTATCTCTTTAAAAAAACTAATTCTTTTCAGCAGAATTTTTTTTTAAAAGGGAAAAAGTACATTTTAGCTAAAACTAGACTGATGTTTTTAATAAATCCTTTTGAATATTCTAGTGGTGTTTTCATACTTCTACGATTTAAAAATATTTAATAAATACATCTGTAGTGAAAAGAAAAACAAGTATCCATCCAGGTTATGATACAGAAACTACTTTTATTGTTACTATCCAGAAAGTTTGACAGCCAATGCTTTCACCTGTATCCTTTATTCTCCAGGCCTAATTTCAAATAAATACTAGAAAGATCTTTAGATATTTGTGAGAGGACAGAAGGTGGAAAACTACACAACTCACTTAATGAGATTACTATAATCATTATAATAAAACCAGACAAAATATAGTAAAAGGAAAAAAACTATAGGCCTGATTCTGAGTTATAGATGAATTCCTAAATAAAATATTAGTGCTATGTAAGAAAAATATTTTCTCATAACTAAGATGGATTTATTCCAAAATGTAAGCATGCTTATACATTTGAAAACCTAACAATATAAACTATATGAACATATCAAAGGCAATAAAAAGCATATAATCATCTCAAAATATGAGAAGATCCATGAGTTTGTCATACATATTTTGGTGATTTTAAAGAATGTCAAAATTCGTTGTGAATGTGGGCTGGACTTAGCGACTCTCTTCCAACAGACAGAATATGGCAGAAGCCATGTTCTCTGACTTCCAAGGTTAAGTCATAAAAGGATAGCTTCTTTCCAGCTCTCTTTCTCTTGGGACCGCTGACACATTGCAGCCTGGTGACAGGCTGCCAAGGATACTCAAGCAGACAGTTTTATGGAATGGCCCACACAGATAAGAACTCAAGCCTCCCACCAACAACCAAAGCCAACCTGCTGGCCACGTGACTGAGCAAATCACATGGCTGGTAAAGCATATCCTCAGGCCCCAGTCAAACCTTCAGCTCTGACTGATCTTGACTTCAACCTCATGAGAGACCCTGAGCCAGAACCACCAAGCTAAACCACTACCAAATTCCTGACTGGCAGAAACTGTGAGTGATAATAAACCTTTATTATTTAAAAAAAAAAAATCAAGCTGATACAACAACAAAAAACTTGAATAGACTATAACCATTAGAAAAACTGAAATGGTGAATAACTCTTGTTCTCTACTATCCTCTGGGGACAAAAAGCATAATCTGAGATAATTTTACAGTTGAGTTCTACCAAGTGTTTAAGGAACAGATAATATCTATCTTTTACAACTGTTCCACAAAACAGCAAAAGAGAAAGCTATCCAACTTCTTTTAAAACCAGAACCATGGTGGCCACTGAACATGAAGAGCATAAGAAAATTACAGGCAAATTTCATTTATAGGCATACATAGAAAAACCCTAAATAACATAACTAAATGGAGAAAAATTAGGTTGGATCCCTGCCTTCTAAAGGTGAAGGCTAAAATAATAAAGAAAATGTAGAATATATTTGTATTCTCTAAGTAGGAAAGGATATCTTTTAAAAGACCAAAAAAGGGAGGGAGTTGTTGTCTATAAATGGTAGATCTGACCACTATTAAAATAAAAGATTTAAACATATCAAAATGTTCGATCCTTGATCAGGGATCTAAGACCACATGCTCCAGAACAACTAGCCCCATGCTGCAACTACTGAGCCTACGCGCTTTGGAGCCCATGTGGCACAACTAGAGAGACTGCATGCCACAACTACCGAGCCCAAGCACCAAACTAGAGAGGCCACATGCTGCAAGGAAAGATCCCTCATGATGCAAAGATCCCAGGTGCTGCAACTAAGACCCAATGCAACCAAATGAATAATCCTTTTTAATGAAGGATTCTGTTTCAATAAAAGATACTATGATGGAAGCAATCTAAATGTCCTTTGACAGAGGAATGGATAAAGAAAATGTGGTACATATATGCAATGGAATATTATTCAGTCACCAAAAAGCCAAAACAATGACATTGGCAGCAAAATGTATGGACCTAAAGTTGTCATACTGAATGAAGTCAGACAGAGAAAACATATCATATGATATCACTTAAATATGAAATCTAAAAAAAAAAAAAAAGGTACAAATGAACTTATTTACAAAACAGAAACAGAGTCACAGATGTAGGAAACAAACTTATGGTTACCAGGAGGAAGAAGAAGGGATAGATTGGGAGATTTGGACTGACATATACAGTCCATCCTAAAGAGATCAGTCCTGGGAGTTCATTGGAAGGACTGATGCTGATACTGAAACTCCATTCAATACTTTGGCCACCTCATGTGAAGAGGTGACTCGTTGGAAAAGACTGTGATGCTGGGAGGGATTGGGGGCAGCAGGAGAAGGGGACGACAGAGGATGAGATGGCTGGATGGCATCACCGACTCGATGGGCATGAGTTTGAGTAAACTCCGGGAGTTTGTGATGGACAGGGAGGCCTGGCGTGCTGCGATTCATGGGGTCGCAGAGAGTTGGACAAGACTGAGCGACTGAACTGAAATGACTGATTGATACATAATAGTACTGTATAGCACAGGGAACTCTTCTCAACACTTGAACTATATGTGAAAAGAATCTAAAAAAGAGTGAGATATGTATAGACATAACTGATTCACTTTGCTGTACATCTGATACTAACACATTTCAAGTCAACAATACTTCAATAAAATTTTTTTTTTAAATACTGTAGATAATAAACTAGGAGAAGGTATTTTTAAAAAGACTAAAACAAATAAGTCCTCTCTTAAGTATACAAGGAACTCCTACAGCAAGATAAAGAACCCTAATAGTAAATGGACAAAAAACATGAATATGCAATTCGTAGAAGGGAAAATGTGAAAAGTAGATAAATGAAAAAATGGTCACTCTCACTGTAAACAGATAAATGTATATTAAAACATTCTGACATACTATTTTACACCCATCAGGTAGACAAAAATTAGAAAGTTGGATAATATCAAGTGATGTGGATACAGTGAAACAGTTACTTTCTCACACACTGGTAGCAGAAGGATAAACTTATTCTTCAGAGTGGTAGGTAGGACCTAAAAAATGTAAGTCTACAATAACATACCAAGCCAATTCTTCAGCATACATTCCAGAGAAACTCTTCCACAGTCCTTTCAAGGGAAAAGAATATATTCTTTGCAGTGTTGCTTGTGAAAGCAAAGCAAAGAGACAGAAGAAATGACTAGGGAACAGATAAGTAAAATACAGTATATGATAGAATATTATGTATCAGTCAGAAATAAGTAACTAGATTATATGTAACAACATGGGTAAATCTCAAATACAAACCTGCTTTGAATAAAAGGAAAAAGACAAAGTGAAACACAGAGCACAATACCACTTATGCACATAAAACATATCCACACACAGATACATACACAAAAACTGGAAAAATGTCAACACATGCCAGACTGATCAAAAGGATGCATGTTAAAAACCCAAGAATCAGTACTTAATGCAAGACTGTGGAGGAGAATGAAATTGGAGAGGGGTAATGAAGGAGAAACACACACAACTAAAGAACATTCAAGAATAGATGATGGAGGTGGGCCATAAATTGAGAAATATGAGCAAGTGAATTTAGTGAAACTGAAGTCCTAAAGAGAATAGAAAAGGAAAAAAAAAAATCCTATGGGAGAAAACCAAAGCCAAGGCTCATAAAAAAAATGATCACTTAAAGCCTATACAGCAAATAAGCAACCTGGTTTAGGTTCTAGGGTATTTTTTTTTTAACAAGATAGAAGTGTTCTGATTAATTTCCTTTTAAAATTGCAATGTGCAACATAAGTTTACCAAATAAAAGACATAAAAATTAAAGTATTTCAACCTTCAAATTTTATCAATAAGAAAAAGACAAATAAGCTGAAAGAGCTTCCCTGGTAGCTCAGCTGGTAAAGAAACCACCTGCAATACAGGAGACCCCAGTTTGATTCCTAGGTCAGGAAGATCCCTTGGAGAAGGGATAGGCTACCCACTCCAGTATTCACGGGCTTCCCTGGTGGCTCAGATGATAAAGAATCCACCTGCAATGTGAAAGCCCTGGGTTGGGAAGATTTCCCTGGAGGAAGGCATGGCAACCCACTCCAGTATTCTTGCCTGGAGAATCCCCATGGACAGAGAAGCCTGATGGGTTACAATCTATGAGGTCGCAAAGAGTTGGACACAACTGAGTGACTAAGCACAGCACAAGCTGAAAGAAATAACAATGAAGCCAGACCATGAAAGTAACCAGCTTTTTTCACCTTAAAACTTCTAGAAATAGTAACTCTAACAAGACAGTTATAATACTTAAAGACTGTTATGTTGCCGTTCACAACAATAGGCATACAGCAGGTACTGCCTCTGTTATTTGTCCTCTGGACTAGATGGAATTAGTCCAAACTAACCCTGAATTTTAGGATGCTAAATGACAAAAGCCACGTCAAACTAAAATACTATGTAACAGCACCCAGTTCAGAATTATTTTAAGTAAGCATTTAATATCTATATGTAACAAGATTGTCCTCAGTACTTTTACTATTTCAGCTTTTTGGTCTAGTACTGTTATAAAAATGAAGAGTTCAGAAAAAGAACAAGATTAAGTCAAACTGCTGCCAAAATCAGCTACCAATATTATTTCCCTTATTAGCACTGACAGCAGAAGGTTATAAGCTTCTCCTTCCACTCCTATATCTTTGAACATCAGTACACTTTTAGAATTTTGATTCACTATACCTCTCTTTAACTTATAGAAAGGATTATAGAGTTAAGAAGATCAGGAATCACAATCATCATGGAGCTTAATACAGTATGGCACAGAAAGCTAGTTCAATAAATGTCTGTCGAAATAAGTTACTGATTTAACAAGTCAACTGGCTTATGTTAATAATTAATATAGTCTTGCAGCTCTTCTGAACAAACAAAATAAACAATGTATTAACACATCTGAAAAAGTCAATTCCAAACAAATTATAAGGTTAATGCTTTTTATGAGGCACAAATAAGAAAGATATACAAAATACATTAAATCAACTCACTCATCTCATGTATATCTGAGCTGAGTAAGATCTATGCCTCTCTTTTATTAACAGATATAATCTTATCCTTACCAATGGGGGATTCTGCAGTTAGACCCATGCTTTGAAGCAATGCTTCAGCTTCTCTTCTTTTTTTTTCAAGATCTGATTCTTCTTGCACAGGAGCAACCGCTTCCTTCTTCTGATCAGTCTAAATTTTTTAAGTTAAAACTTAAATTTACATATGGTATGAAACACTTCTATTTGCAAAAATACATATGTTTTAAATAATGTGCTAACACTGTATACATCTGGAGGTGGGCTTAGTTTTGAATACACATTATAGTCACCAAATGAAAATCATTCTCATAGTTTTAGTAAAAATCTCCAAATGATATGTATTAAATTGATTCATTTTTATATGTAATCAAGAAGTTCTCACAAAAACATTCTGAACAGATACGTTCAAAAAGTACAATTTCTATTTAATTTATAATATGAAATTGCTATCCATAGTCAAGAATTGTGGAAATCTCACAAATACATAAATATCAAAATGCTATGAAAAAAATAAAGACTATCATTTAAGACATAACAAATTTTAAGTAAACGAACAATTTGATTTGTTGAAAAAGTACAAGTGCCTCAAACTTCTATATGTAGTCTTCATTGTACTTATGCAAATTTATGTAGAGGATGTTTGTCAAAACTTCATCTGGAGAAAGGTTTTATTTTTATCAACTATTGGTCTTATTTTCATGGTTTGGTTAAATTAAAATTTACTCTTGCATAGCACAAAACTTTTCGTTACTGAAATTTTTACCAACTTTTATTTTAGCCATTTATAGTTTTAGCGAAATCTTCTAGTTATAAACCTCAATACTCTCAAATCAATACTCTCAACATCTCAAGGGAAATTTAAGCCTTAAAGGGAAAAGTCTTATGTATACACCTCAAAACTCTATTTCAGCTAAGACAACCATTACTCATACAATTATTGGCAGTGAACTTTTTTTAGTCATAATATTCTATCATACCATTTTAACTTAAAAGAGTCATCAGAAAATTTCATTAAAATAGCCAAAGAAACTATATTATCAAGTAAACACTGTATCAATATATAATGATTAGACTTAATCAGTGTTTAATAGCACTGATTTAATGTCTCTTGTAATGTTTGATAAACTTTAAATTAGATATAAATCATCTAATAGATATTCTGTACAGCCACTTATGGCCATGTTTAGAAAACAGATACCAAATTTGCTCTCAGTTCTGAAGGGTTTAAGACTATAGGTACTAGTTTGGAATGATTCTGCCAGTCTTACTCATGCTTCTACCAGTTTTTAATCAAATAGCTAACCTAAAGGTCCAACACCCTTACAGTAATGGATCACAAAAAGGTTCAGAATAAACTAGAAAATTCTTCCATTGTAGGCCTTTACAGCACCATAGCAATGCTGCACATAAGTTGGACCTTTGGTTTTTCTTTTTCCCTAAGAGATCCGAAGAAGTCTTGGCTATTATTTAGGCCAGTGGTCCCCAACCTTTTTGGCACCAGGGACAAGTTTCGTGGAAGACAATTTTTCCATGGACAGGGAGTGGAGAATGGTTTCGGGATGATTCAAGCGCATTACATTCATTGTGTACTTTATTTCTATTATTATTACATCAGCTCCACCTCAGATCACCAGGCATTAGATCCTGGAGGTTGGGGGCCCCTGGTTCAGGCTATCACATAGAAAAACTTCATACTAATGTCACATTAGGAACAAACTATCTTAACACTGGCCATTTAAAACATTGAAGATAAAAATATACAAATCTGTCTACACGGTTTTCATCGGGACAAATGTACATTTCAAGACAAGAGCAAGTAAAATATCTCTAGCTCAGGGTCAATGTATATTTGCCATACATAATAAAATGGTGATGCCAAAAATCAGATCTAAGTATCTAGCCCACCTTCATGATAGTATCAAACCCACTACCTGGTAAAAATATTTCAATGACCAACTCATGATAAAGGAGAGACAATCAATTAAATAATCCCTTAACAATTAATAATCTAGTCTATATTTCTCTTTGCTATTATTTATTCTGACAACTAGCAGTTCTGACTGGTAAGATATTCAGATAAGCTCAAAGTCCAAACTAAGCTCTGATTATATCACATTTTATCAGTAATTACAAGGCAGATGCCCCTTACTTTATATAGTAAACATATTCCTAGAAGACTAAGTATGTATATTGAGCTTTTCACCTAGAGTGCTATATGTGCAGTCACAACTGCTGGAATTTTAACTATTCTGAAAGCAATAAAGGTATATAAGTACTTAAAATCCAATTATTTTATATTATCTTTTAAAAAATCAAACATACTTCCTTTTTCTTTCTTTCTTCTTCTTTCCTCTTCTTTTCCTCTCTGATTTGAGCCAACCGCTGCTTCTTACGTTCCAACTCTGCCTTTAATTCACTTTTGTCAGACATGTTTGCAACCTTAAGAAGCATACAATCATTTACAATCATCATTAAATTGGTAAAAGGAGTACTCTTTTAAAACTGTCTTTCAAGAAGAGAACTGTCTTGAAAGGCTATGTAGTTCAAGGTCATCAAATGAGAACATGTACACTCTACTTTCAAAATAAAAGAAGCATATATACTACTAAGACCTGAAAATCATTATAAACAGATGTATATAGGAAATATTCACAGTTGAGCATAGTAATTAGCACTCAGTAAACTCTTTAATGTTCACACGCTCAAATTTAACACAATGTCTCTCTGGCTCTTAAAACAGAGGACATGGATTGCCATTAAAAGCCAAGCTTTAAGACACAGTAAATCAGCTACCAGTTTTGCATTCACTCCTAGAAATCTGATAAAACAGGCAGTCAGACAGAAAACTCCTATAAATTCTAAAACTACCATGCAATTAGTAGTACTATGGAGAAGCAAAACACAAATATAACTATCAACTGTACTTAAAGGTAGAGCTTCCCTGGTGGCTCAGGCGGTAACGAATATGCCTGCAATGCAAGAGACCAGGATGCTATCCCTTTGGAAAAGGAAATGGCAACCCACTCCAGTATTTTTGCCTGGAGAATCCCATGGACAGAGAAGCCTGGCGGGCTATACAATACACAACACACAACACACACACTTTAAGTATGTTGGGGTCGCAAAGAGTAGGACATGACTGAGCGACTCTAACACACTTTGAGTCAAAGCCCAACAACAAAGTCTGATCGAATAATTGCACACAGCTGACAGGACCACTCAAGCTGCGAGAGGCCGGAGCCTCCAGGCCTGACACATTCACTTTCTTAAAACTCCAAGAAAGAGAAAGTCTCAGGAATTTTGTGCTACAATCTCCGCATCTGGGTACTTTCTAACACACACCGGGTGAGCAAGGCGAAAAGGAGTCACTTCTCCCCTGGGTATAGACCAAGAGGGCGCGGTTCACCTAGGGCCTCTTGGGGAGGTGGCCTCGAACGAGCCTCAAGGCTTCTCGGGGCCCCTCCGAAGGGTCCAGAGAGAAGGGAGTGGGTTCGTCGAGGCCCCAGCCTTCCTGACCCACCCCGCCTCTCCTTCCCAAGGCCGGGCCGGGCTGAGCGGCACTGTCAGCAGGCCAAGCCGCCCTTAGGGCCGCGACGCGAGACACAGCAGACAGAAGGGGACGGAAGGGCAGTCCACCCACCTGTTCGGTGGGGGGATGGGGCAGAGTCCGCCTGCCAGCAACTTCCCGGTAACGTCCCTCTCCTTCGCCCGCAAGAGCAACAGCCGCCGCCACTAGCTCCGCGGCTTCCCCCAGCACACAAAGAGGGATGGGCGGCGGCTGCTACGGCGAGAGCTTAGAGACAAACGGCTTCGCCCCAGCCGAGTCGCTCCCAGACAGCAAGGCGAGACCCCAGCGGCGGGGAGAAGTAGCCTCCCTACGACTTACCTGAGTAAAGCAGTAGCCAAGAGATGAGACAAAGACTCTACCCAAGGACCCGAAGTGTTTCCCCTTTGCCGAAACTGGAAGACTAAGCCTAATAGCCTGCGGCTGGCTAAGCAAACGCCGCCCTCGCCGGATTGGCTCCAAAGAGAACTACAAGCCCCAGCTGTGAGGGAAATCGGCATTCGGCGAGCAAGGCACTCTGGGGGTTGTGGACAACGGTAGTCGCAAAGCATGCTGGGACGTGTAGTGTTTCCTAGTCTTTCGCGTTCCCTCTTTGAGGCCTTCCTTCAAGATTTCAGAGACAAGCTTCCCGCTGTTCTCTTTAATGTAGTCTCCTCGGTTGGTCAATCCTCACAATGTTGTATGTGTTATATCTTAAGAAATGTGATTCCACATTGGCCTAGTTTTAAAAAGTGGTGACCCTACGTATTACACTGCACATTTGGTGAACATTTCTAAAATATTTATACCAGTATTAGAAAAAAACGCCTTGTAGAGGTTTAAGCAAAATCTATAATACAAAATCTAAATTTTGAAAATGTAGTGTAACCTCACTGTCAAAAAATGTGAGAAACTGTCTTTAATTATAAAAAGATTTGTAAGTCTTTACTCAGTTTTCACCAGCGTTCATGGTTGTAAAACTGGATTATTGCAGTTATGAAAATTAACAATAAAACCTCTGATTGCTATATTTCCTCTTAAATTTCTTCATGTACACATGGAATATCTATTTAAGCCTGCAAATAAAATGATTACTGTTGCAATCAATGAATCAATAAGAATATGATGTACTCGTATCCAGCCGGGGACCTAGAAATATTAGGAACAGGTCAAGAAGAGAAAATTTGTGTACTAGAAGGTAGTACCTGAAGGAACTATCCAGGATGCAATATGGAGAGACAAAAAAATAATAGGTAAGAAAGATTTAGAAACATGGAGGGTAGGAGGAGTAGGTCTAACAAACATCTCATGAAATTTTAGATGAGAAGGGGAGAGAGAGTAGAGTAGAGGCAATTTCAGATGAAAATACAGTTTTCCATCACTAGTGAAAATCACCAATTCACAGATTCAAGAATTTTGGTTAGTTGCAAACAGGATAAATGAAAAGAAATCCAGAATTTGATACAGCTGAATGTAACTGTAAAAAAGAAAAAAAAAAATCAATCCTGGAAATAACAAAAATTTCCATTAACTGATAAATGGATAAAATTGTAATGTATTCATACTGTGGGATACTATTCAGCAACCAAGAAGAATTAGCTACTCATATATGCAATGGCATGAATGAATCTTGAAAACATCATGCAAAGTGAAAGAAGGCAGACATAAATGGCTATGTACTGATCTCATATTTATGAAACCCTAGACAAGGCAGAATCCTAAGCAATGACAAAAAGCAAGCCAGGGGTTGCCTGCATTGGGCTAGAGAGAGTAACTAACTGTCAAGGAGGCAAAAGGAAACTTCTGGAGTCATGGAAGCATTCTGTTACTGTGGCTTGGTAGTAGTATGTTTTGCAATCAGGAAGTGTGAGACCTCCAACTCTGTTCTTTTTTGAGATTCTTTTAGCTATTTGGAGTCCCTTTAAGTTCCATATGAATTTTAGGATGGTTATCTTTATTCCTGCAAAAAAAAAAAAAAAAGGCTGAACGGATTTTGGGGATGGATTGTATTGAATCTGTACATTACTTTAGGGAGTACTACTGCCATTCTTTCTTTTTAAAACCTTTAATCATTAAGAAAAAGAGGGAGGGGGCTCAAAACAATACAACTAGAAACAAAAAAGGAGGAGTTACACTGGATACCATAGAAATTCAAAGGATTGCAAGAGACTGTTACAAGCAACTGTATGCCAATAAAATGGACAACCTAGAAGAAATGGACAAATTATTAGAAAGGTCCATCCTTTCAAGAATGAATCAGGAAGAAATAGAAAATATGAATAGACCAATCACAAATACTGAAATTGAAACTAATTTAAAAACTTCCAACAAACCAAAATCTAAGATGAGATAGCTTCATAGGTTAATTCTCTCAAACATTTAGTGGAGAGTTAACACCTAACCTTCTGAAACTCTTCCCAAAAAATCCAGAGGAAGGAACATTCCCAAACTCACTCTATGAAGCCACTATCACCCTGATACTAAAACCATACAAAGATATCACCAAAAAGAAAAAAGAAAGAAAGAAATTTACAGGCCGATATCACTGACAAACATGGATGTAAACATTCTCAACAAAATACTAGCAAGCAGAATCTAGCAATATATTAAAAGGATCATATACCACAATCAAGCAGGATTTATCCCAGGGGTGAAAGAATTTTTCAATATCCATGAATCAATCAGTGTAATACACCACATCAACAAACTGAAGAATGAAAACCATATGATCATCACAGTAGATGCAGAAAAAAACTGACAAAATTCAACACTCATTTAGAATAAGAACTCTCCAGAGAGTACTGCTGTCTTAGTATCTTCCAATCTGTGACCTTTCCAAGTCTTCTGTGACCATGGAATATGTTTCCATTGACTTAGTGCTTCTTTAATTTCTTTCAATAAATTTTTCTTTTTTCTTTTTTTTTTTGGTTTCATTGGTTTTGGTTTTTAATATACAGGTTTTGGCCTCCTTGGTTAAATTTTATTTAAAAATTGAATTCTTTTTTATGCTGTTGTAAATATATTGAATTTTTAATTTTGTTTTTGGGTTGTTCATTGCTAGAGTATAAAATACAGCTGAGCTTTGTGTGTTCATCTTGCATCCTAAAACTTTGCTGGATTCATTTATTTGCTCTAACAACTTTTTTTGTAGATTCTTTAGGATTTTCTGTTCACTATGAGGTTATGTCCCCTGTGAATAGAGATAGTTTTACTTCTTCCCAATTTACACATATTTTATTTATTTTTCTTGCCTAATTTCATTGGCTAGAATTTCTGGTACAGTGTTGAATAAAGTGATAAGAAAGAGCACACTTGCCTTGTTCCCTAAGGGGAAAAACTTACAGCCTTGAAATTACTTATTTTTTTTTAAAAGGTCAGAATATCTCCTCCTTTCATTGGAAGAGTAACCAAGATTATTTCATGGAGTCTGATCTCTCTTAAGACCACGGGAAACCCCTCAGCTGTTATTTGGCCCTATTCACCCAGGCAACTATGTCAGCTCTGGACTGGAGGAACTGATGACTCTAGCTTTCAGGCACTGAGCTGAAAGAGGTGTGGGAAATACCTAGATATAGTTTGGAATTTCCATCCACTTAATAGGGAATAGAGGCTGTGTGAAACCCTTTAATTAGTTTCTATCTCCTAGTGTCCTGAAATTTCTATCTCAATGTGATTAAAGAATCACTGGCCAAACAGGGATGCATATCTGTTTTTCAAATTCTAAAATCTGATTAAGTAAGTAAAGGTATATATAGCCTTAGAATGCAGTACCATAAAACTTTTGAGATTAGTGTGGTAGTTTTCTATATGCTGATGGCAAATAACCTTCATTATAATTTACAATTGAAAAAAGTAAGGTACCACCCATGGCTGATTCATGTCAATGTATGGCAAAAGCCACCACAACATTGTAAAGTAATTAGCCTCCAATTAAAATAAATAAGTTAATTTAAAAACAAAAAAAAGTAAGGTACAGACTCTCCAGAATGAAAACCACCATCACAGAAAGCTAACCAAAATGATCACATGGATCACAGACTTGTATAACTCAATGAACCTATGAGCCATGCTGTACAGGGCCACCCAAGATGTGCGGGTCATGGTGGAGAGTTCTGACAAAACGTGGTCTACCGGTGAAGGAAAAGGCAAACCACTTCAGTATTCTTGCCTTGAGAACCCTATGAACTGTATGAAAAGGCAAAAAGATATGATACCAGAAGATGAGTCCCTTAGGTCGGTAGGTATCCAATATGTTACCAGGGAAGAGTAGAGAAATATCTCTAAAAAGAATGAAGAAGTTGGACCAAAACAGAAATCACACCCAGTTGTGGATGTGTCTGTTGGTGATAGTAAAGTCCAATACTGTAAGAACAATATTGCATAGGAACCTGAAATGTTAGGTCCATGAATCAAGTTAAATTGGACGTGGCCAAGCAAAAGATGGCAAGAGTGAACATCGACATTTTAGGAATCAGTGAACTAAAATGGACAGGAATGGGTGGATTTAATTCGGATGACAGTTATATCTACTACTGTGGGCAAGAATCCCTTAGAAGAAATGGAGTAGCCCTCATAGTCAACAAAAGTGTCTGAAATGCAGTGCATGGGTGCAATCTCAAAAATGACAAAATTACCTTGGTTTGTTTCCAGGGCAAACCATTCAGCATCAGAGTAATCCAAGTCTATGCCCCAAACACTAATGCCAAAAAAGCTCAAGTTGAATGGTTCCATGAAGACATACAAGAACTTCTAGAACTAACACCAAAAAAGAAACGTCCTTTTCATCATAGGGGATTAGAATACAAAAGTAGGATGTCAAGAGATCCCTGGAATAACAGTCAAGTTTGGCCTTAGAATACAAAACGAAGCAAGGCAAAGGCTAACAAAGTTTTGCCAAGAGAATGCACTGGTCACAGCAACAACCTCTTCCAACAACACAAGAGATGTCTCTACACGAGGACATCACCAGTTGGTCAATACCAAAATCAGATTGATTATATTCTTTGCAGCCAAAGATGGAACAGCTCTATACATCAGCAAAAACAAGACCTGGAGCTGACTGTGGCTCAGATCATGAGCTCCTTATTGCGAAATTCAGACTTACACTGAAGAAAGTGGGGAAAAGCACTAGGCCATTCAGGTACAACCTAAATAAAATCTCTTATGCTTATACAGTGGAGGTGATTAATAGATTCAAGGGATTAGATCTGGTAGACAGAGTGCCTAAAGAACTGTGGACAGGGGTCTGTAACATTGTTCAGGAGGTGGTGACCAAAACATCCCAAAGAAAAAGAGATGCAGAAAGGCAAGATGGTTGTGAGAGGAGGCCTTACAAATGGCTGAGAAAAGAAGAGAAGTTAAAGGCAAAGGAAAAGGAAAGATACACCCATTTGAATGCCGAGCTTCAAAGAATAACAAGGAGAGATAAGAAAGCCTTCCTCAGTGATCAACGCAAAGAAATAGAGGGAAACAATAGAATGGGAAAGACTAGAGATCTATTCAAGAAAATTAGAGATACCAAGGGAACAATAAAGGGGCACAGTAAAGGACAGAAACAACAAGGACTAATAAAAGCAGAAGATATTAATAAGAGGTGGTAAGAATACACAAAAGAACTATACAAGAAATGTCTTAATAACCTGGATAACCATGATGGTGTGTTCACTCACCTAGAGCCAGAAATCCTGGAGTGTGAAGTCAAGTGGGCCTTAGGAAACATTACTATGAACAAAACTAGTGGAGGTGATAGAATTCCAGCTGAGCTATTTAAAATCCTAAAAGGTGATGCCGGTAAAATGCTGCATTCAATATGTCAGCAAATTTGGAAAACTCAGCAATAGCCACAGCCTGGAAAAGGTCAGTTTTCATTCCAATCCCAAAGAAAGGCAATACCAAAGAATGTTCAAACTACTGCACAATTGCACGCATTTCACATGGTATCAAGATAATGCTCAAAATCTTTCAAGCTAGGTTTCAACAGTATATGAACTGAGAATTTCACGTTCTTGAGTTGAGTACAAGCTGGATTTAGAAAACGTAGAGGCATCAGAGACCAAATTGCCAGCATCTGTTGGGTCATACAAAAAGCAAGGAAATTCCAGAAAAACATCTACTTCTCCTTCATTGACTATACTAAAGACTTTGACTATGTGGATCACAACAAACTGTGGAAAATTCTTAAGGAGATAGGAATACCTGACCACCTTAGCTGTCTCCAGAGAAACCTATCTACACATCAGAAAGCAACAGTTAGAACTGGACATAGAACAACGAACTGGTTCAAAATTGGGAAAGGAATATGTCAAGGCTATATATCGTCATCCTTCTTGTTTAACTTATATGCAAAGTACATCATGCAAAATGCGGAGCTGGATGAACCACAAGCTGGAATTCAGATTGCCAGGAGAAATATCAACAACTTCAGATATGCAGATGATACCACTCTAATGGCAGAAAGCAAAAAAGAACTAAAGAGCCTCTTGATGATGGTGAAAGAGGAGAGTGAAAAAGCTGGCTTGAAACTCAAAATTCAAAAAAGTTAAGATCATGGTATCTGGTCTCATCACTTCACTGCAAATAGATGGGGAAAAAGTGGAAACAATGGCAGATTTTATATTCTTGGTCTCCAAAAATCACTGGAGACTCTGACTATAGCCACAAAATTAAAAGATGCTTGCTCCTTGGAAGAAAAGCTATGACAAACTAGACAGCATATTAAAAAATAGAGAGTTTTTCACAGAACTAGAACAAATAATTTCACAATTTGTATGGAAATACAAAAAACCTCGAATAGCCAAAGTAATCTTGAGAAAGAAGAATGAAACTGGAGGAATCAACCTGCCTGACTTCAGACTTTACTACAAAGCCACAGTCATCAAGACATTATGGTACTGGCACAAAGACAGAAATATAGATCAATGGAACAGAATAGAAAGCCCAGAGATAAATCCACGAACCTATGGACACCTTATCTTCGACAAAGGAGGCAAGGATATACAACGGAAAAAAGACAACCTCTTTAATAAGTGCTGCTGGGAAAACTGGTCAACCACTTGTAAAAGAATGAAACTAGAACACTTTCTAACACCATACACAAAAATAAACTCAAAATGGATTAAAGATCTAAATGTAAGACCAGAAACTATAAAACTCCTAGAGGAGAACATAGGCAAAACACTCTCCGACATGAATCACAGCAGGATCCTCTATGATCCACCTCCCAGAATATTGGAAATAGAAGCAAAAATAAACAAATGGGACCTAATGAAACTTAAAAGCTTTTGCACAACAAAGGAAATTATAAGTAAGGTGAAAAGACAGCCCTCAGATTGGGAGAAAATAATAGCAAATGAAGAAACAGAGAAAGGATTAATCTCAAAAATATACAAGCAATTCCTGCAGCTCAATTCCAGAAAAATAAATGACCCAATCAAAAAATGGGTCAAAGAACTAAACAGACATTTCTCCAAAGAAGACATACAGATGGTTAACAAACACATGAAAAGATGCTCCACATCACTCATTATCAGAGAAATGCACATCAAAACCACAATGAGGTACCATCACACGCCAGTCAGGATGGCTGCTATCCAAAAGTCTACAAGCAATAAATGCTGGAGAGGGTGTGGAGAAAAGGGAACCCTCTTACACTGTTGGTGGGAATGCAAACTAGTACAGCCACTATGGAGAACAGTGTGGAGATTTCTTAAAAACTGGAAATAGAACTGCCATATGACCCAGCAATACCACTTCTGGGCAGACACACTGAGGAAACCAGATCTGAAAGAGACACATGCACCCCAATGTTCATCGCAGCATTGTTTATAATAGCCAGGACATGGAAGCAATCTAGATGCCCATCAGCAGACGAATGGATAAGAAAGCTGTGGTACATATACACCATGGAATATTACTCAGCCATTAAAAAGAATTCATTTGAATCAGTTCTAATGAGATGGATGAAACTGGAGCCTATTATACAGAGTGAAGTAAGCCAGAAAGAAAAATACCAAGACAATATACTAACGCATATATATGGAATTTAGAAAGATGGTAACGATGACCCTATATGCAAAACAGAACACAGATGTACAGAACAGACTTTTGGACTCTGTGGGAGAAGGCGAGGGTGGGATGTTTCGAGAGAACAGCATGTATATTATCTATAGTGAAACAGATCACCAGCCCAGGTGGGATGCATGAGACAAGCGCTCGGGCCTGGTGCACTGGGAAGACCCAGAGGGATTGGGTAGAGAGGGAGGTGGGAGGGGGGATCGGGATGGGGAATACATGTAGCTCCCTGGCTAATTCATGTCAATGTATGACAAAACCCACTGCAATGTTGTGAAGTAATTAGCCTCCAACTAATAAAAATAAATGAAAAAAAACAAAACAAAACAGAGAGATCATTTTGCCAACAAAGGTGTGTAGAGTCAAAGCTATGGTTTTTCCAGTGGTCATGTATGGATATGAGAGTTGGATCATAAAGAAGGCTGAGTGCTGAAGAATCGATGCTTTTGAATTGTGGTGTTGGAGAAGACTCTTGAGAGTCCCTTGGACTGCAAGGAGATCAAACCAGTCAATCCTAAAGGAAATCAACCCTGAATATACTTTGGAAAGACTGATCCTGAAGCTGAAGCTCCAATATTTTGGCCACCTGATACGAAAAGCTGACTCATTGGAAGAGACCCTGATGCTGGGAAAGATTGAGGGCGGGAGGAGAAGGGGATAACAGAGGATGAGATGGTTGGATAGTATCACTAATTCAATGGGCAGGAGTTTGAGCAAACTCTGGGAAATGGTGAGGACAGGGAAGCCTGGCTTGCTGCAGTCCATGGGTCCTCAAAGAGTCAGACATTACTTAGGGACTGAACAACAACAAAGTACAGAATAATTTGTGTAGAACGAATCCATTTTTATAAAAAAGAAACATCCATGTGTGTGCTATTTTTGCAAGGATACCCAAGAAGTGAGTAATAATGAATGTCTAGAGAAGAGGGTTAGGTATCTAGGGTAAAATGAAGACTTTGTTCTGTGGCCCATTTGAATTTTTTTAAAAAAGTAACATGTGACAGCAACCCCCCCCCCCAAAAAAAAAAAAAACCACACAAGTTTTTATTTCATTTCATTTTTAACACTTAAAAAAAATTACAGTGTTGATTAAAAAGATTGTAATGGCTGAGAAAAGATCAGTACTCCAGATATTATTTAGTTCAAACCACCATGCCATTCCTGATTCTTAAATTGGCAGGACTGAGGAGGAATCACACAAGCATTAGTACTGAAGGAGTTTTTTATTTTAGGGGGAGAGCTGAGAAGCTTGCATTTTAAAACTTCCTAGAATAGTTTGTAAGAGAATGTAAAATAGATAAAAATTGCATTTGTTGAACACATTCATATCTAGAGTTACACTTGAACTCAATATGCCAACATATAGAAAATTTTAGAAAAGTAACATATTGAACATACTTTCAGGATTTCATTTATATGAAAGTTTAAAGCAAGAAAAACTAGTCTTATGATATAAGTCACAAAGCAGCTATGAGTATGGGGGATATTGCCTTGAAGAGGAAATGGTGAGGTTTGTGGGGTGCTGGTAATGTTCCATATTGTGGTGTGGGAGGATTACACAAACTTACATGTGAAAAATTCATTGTATAATTATGCATTGCAAAATTGTATGAATTTTATGAATTTATATAATCTGAAAAGAAATTCTACCTTAAGTAGGGTCCTCTTTACTGATGATAGATTATATTCAATAGAGACGCGAAAAATAGAGTGGCATATTAAACTGTTGCACTTAAACTTACAAACCATCAGAAAGATGTAACACCCAAATCAGAAGAGGAAGGAATTTGAAAGGGTTAAAAATGTGTCACCCGGTGATCCAGGCATCACTAAATATTCAGGGGACTCCAGTCTTCCCCAGGTAGTCGACTATTGTGTTTATAACCTTGTGGTATGCACCTTCATCATACAAAGTTTATGAAATGATGTTGTAAAAAAGAAAGAGCCACATTAGTGATATACAAAACTTTCTGATAATTATACTTTTAGTATTTTTCTATAAATGTCACTTGCTTGATTATAACCCTGCTAAAATGAAATATAATGAAATTTAATATGTACATTCCTGTGAGCTTTTTAGCAGGCTAAGAATGTATTTCCTGGGACCTTCTCATAAATATTGCATCTCTCTCCTTTTTTCCTCGTGTTATTCATAGATCCCATAAAATTTCACTTTGGTTGTGTTCCTGATGTTTCCACCATCCTGCCTTTGTGCTTTGAGACTGCTCATCTTTTTTTTTTTTGAGACTGTTCAACTTTTTCATGTTAACTATTCCTTCCAAGTCACTTGAGTTTTTAATATTTCTAAATATTTCCACTTCACCTTCAGGAAATGTATCCGACCTTGTCTTTTAGAAACATTGCACAACTAACTATTTTCTTCCAAATTTGAGATCTATCTTAACTTTCCCATTTCCTCTCATGCCTAAGGGAAGCTCTTTAAGAAACTAACTCTCCGTCAGGGAAGTGTTTTTGAGCTGACCAGCAAATCTCTCCTCATAATTTAACAGCATTACTTTTCTATTATCCTTATTATTGTTCTAGTGTGTATTTCCCTTTGGCGTGTTTGCTGCATTGTTAACTTAATATAGGTTTTTTTTTTCCCCCCATTATTTCCTCTACTTGTCTTGATGCACATATTTTCTCTCTTAGTGTCAAAATAAGGTGATGGTGAATTATGAGTCCCTTCTGAGCTGAGGACACTTTTGTAATCTGGTAACCTTTGGCAGGAAGTACATATCCTAGTGAATGATGGAGCTCTTAAGACTGATTCACCGTAGAGCATTACAGAAAATAGGCTGAGGGTTCAAAAATCCAAGGCAAACTTCTTCTCCTCAGCATGGTGTATATACTGTGCTCTCACTTTTCTACCCCCTATTATGTGGTTAAGAGAGAGGAGATAATGACAGCTTCTTAAAGTTACCTATAATGCACTCAAAACTCTGTTAGGTGTAATGGTTTTAAAAGGTAGAATGAAAACACAGCTAGGAGATCAACACAAAAGGAATCATTTTCTGAGAGACAGCAAGACTTGTGTGCCTCTTGATACACACCTGTAACTTCCATTAACTGTAACGGGAATTATGAGTGCCCCATTAAAGGAGTGTATACCCCCATCCCAAACGTGGTAAGGAGAAACCTTTCTCCCCCAGAACTTCTATTGATCCAGTTTCTTGTGGTAGAACCAAATCTTGTATCACTACATATTCAATATGTTGTCTTTCTAATGTAGGGGTGGATAACAACAATCACTAATTGTCCGTTGACTCAGTGGACCTGAATTTGAGCAAAGTCAGGGAGATGGTGAAGGACAGGGAAGCCTGGCGTGCTGCAGTCCATGGGGTTGCAAAGGGTCGGACATGACTTAGTGACTGAACAGCAACAACCCTCAACCCTAAACAACCATCAACCCTATGTAAAGCCCAAACCAGACCCAGACTGATTAATTTTCAGGTTAGAAGCATTGATCTGTAATATCCCTCTTTGAATAAATATTTATTCAACTGACTTTAGGCAAATTTCAGGGTGGTTAACACAGAAATGAGCTTCTAATTATACAGAACTGTTAATCAACAACATGTACAGATTTGTATAATGGGAAAAGAACTTTGGGTTCCTCAGTGATCTTTCTAGCTATACATGAATATAGAAATCTTGGTCACTGACAGGCACTGAGCTTTATATGTATATATCTCTCACTATCCCCCAAGATCCCAAACCATGCATCCAACTCCCCACTGGATATATCCCGGAGATCTACAGATACGTCAAATTGAGCACGTCTGAAACTGACCAGTCATCTTTCCCAGCAAGACTGCTCCTCCTCGTTCACCATCTCACTGAATGGAAACCACAATTCCTTCAGTCATTCCAGCCACAATCCTACAGAACCATCCTTTCACCTCACACATCTATCACTGTGGATTCCATTCCCTAAATATTTTCTGGAGGCAGCAGAAAGACATCTGTGGTCCTGAGTGGGGCAGGCTGCAGCAAGCGTGACTCTAGCTAGCATCAGATCCAGGCAGATGATCCTCACACTGCCCAGGAAATGTGGCAGCAGGAAATAAGGATCCAGGCACAGTGACCAACAGGGCTAAGGTTCAACCTCAACAGCCCTGGGCTCAGAGAACTAATAGATTGGTGAGAGAAGCCAGGGGTGGAGATGCAAAATAGGAGTTCCCAGGGTTGGGATGGTAGGCAGGGACTGGGTCACACGTGGCCTGAAAAAAGAGTCAGTTGCTAGAAGACACAAGGTGAGAACTGAATCAGCATTATGGGTGACCTCAGGCAGAGCCACGGGAGGAGGCAGTGGCACCCCTCTCCAGTACTCTTGCTTGGAAAATCCCATGGACGGAGGAGCCTGGTGGGCTGCAGTCCATGGGGTCACTAAGAGTCGGACGTGACTGAGCGACTTCACTTTCACTTTTCACTTTCATGCATTGGCGAAGGAAATGGCAACTCACTCCACTGTTCTTGCCTGGAGAATCCCAGGGATGGCAGAGCCTGGCGGGCTGCCATCTATGGGGTTGCACAGGGTCAGACACGACTGAAGCGACTTAGCAGCAGCAGCAGCACCAGCAGGCAGAGCCACAGAGCAGTAGATCCCGTGGTCCTTTTGTTTCCCTGGTCTTGAAGCCAGTTAACCTCAGAGAAGCTGAAATGGGAATAAGGGAGCAGGTGGAGTTAGATCAGCTTTTGGCTTCTAGGACTTTGGGGCCAGTGGTCATCCCATCAGCTGTCACTGGGTGCTTTTTATAACTCTCTCACTAACAGCTCCCTCATTGTTTTAACTTACTGCCTAAGAAGCTTTTCTCTGAACAATTGCACAATATCAAAGGAACAATATTTGTGCCATTGATTTCACTGTTCTCAAGTGTATTCCAGACTATCAAGTTACCGAAGTAAAGACAGTAAATTGCAGGGGATCAGGCCTCCATCTTGCTTGGCATCAGTGCTTGAGAACTGTGCCTAGCCCATGGTGAAGGCTCAAGAAATAGTCTTTGAATTTTGAATGAATTACAATGATATTTTAGTGGTATTTATCATATTTATTATTTATTTAGTGGTATTTGGGCCTTACAAATTTACAATTCGAATAGTTCAAGACTCACAAAATCCTTTGTTATAAAGGCAAGTGAAGAAATAAGAATATAAGTATAAATAGAGTAAGGTATCAATCACTTATAAACAATTACGCAGGGCAAAAACTAGAGGGAAACTCACCAAAATGTTAAGAGTGAATGACTCTGTGTGGTGAGACAACAGGGCCCAGAAGAGGAGTTGGTAAAGGAGAGTTGGATGATCCTAGAGGGAAAAGTTTTCATTGACTGGGTGGGGATATAAAACCACTCAGGGAGAACCAAACTTTCTCAGAAAGCATGACATCCTCTATGCAAAGGACAAAAGGAGTGTGATATCAAAGAACATCACATCGTTAGCAGTATTTAGACAGTTAAGGCTGAGAAAGTCCAGCCCCGCAGAAAGAACTTGATGGTGAAACAGTTTTTGTCAAATTGTGTCCCACAGAACCCAGAATTCAATATGTAATAATATTTAGGAAAACTGTAAGTCTCTGATTCAAATTTCTTCAATGTTTACATCACTAAGATAGCAACTATCATCCATTCACCTTAGTTTCAAGTGTATGTTTTTATCCAAAGTGTGCTCTTTGATTAACTTTATTAGTAAATGTTAAGTGTTATAAAGCTGACTACATAAAACAAATCTGTGCTGATAAAGTATTAGTCACTCAGTTGTGTCCAACTCTGCAATCCCATGGACTGTAGCCCACCAGGCTCCTCTGTCCAAGCAGGCAAAAATTTTGGAGACAAGAGTACTGGAGTGAGTTGCTATTTCCTTCTCCAATGCTGATAAAACATTGGTCTTATCTATTTTCCATATTGGGCTTTGAGTTTTATTAGAAAATTTTATTGGGGGATAAAAAGGTTCTACCGCTTAAAAACAAAAGTGAAAACTACTGCCTTCAGTTTCCACAGTCCCAATCTTGAAGCTGCGCACTGTGCAAAATGGAGAAAGCTGAGTCAGGGCCCACATTACAAATGCTAGGGAGTTTTATCTTGATGGCAACAGAATCACTGATGCATTTGTGAGCAGAGGGGTTACATGTTCTAATTTTAAGACATATTTTTAGTAGCTGTTTGAAGATGGACAGGTGGGCAAACCAAGAACAGAGGCAGGGAGATCAGTTAGTAATTTAAGTGAGAAATGATGAGATTAAAGAGGACAATGGGAGCGCTGAGAATAGAGTTGAGAAATATTTATAAGATAGAAACAGTAAGATTCCAGGGCATAGCACACATGAGAACTCTGAGCAGTATTATAATCTGGTTCATTTAATGAGTTTAGGAGCAAAGTGATAGTCTATAAACACAATTTGAATATAAAAGCAATCAAATGTAGAAATTTATGTACTAATTTACTTTTATTGAGCAAAAAGCATAGTCAGTAGACTAAGAGATGACACATTCAAATTAGAATAACTCAAGGAGAGTGCATTTACCAAAGGGACCATAATTTCCCCAGATATGAGGAGTTAGGGAAGAACCTAACTAGTCCTGAAAATTCATTGAAATCAGTCCTGAATATTCATTGGAAGGACTGATGCTGAAGCTGAAACTCCAATACTTTGGCCATCTGATGTGAAGAACTGACTCATTAGAAAGGATCCTGATGCTGGGAAAGATTGAAGGCAGGAGGAGAAGGGAACGACAGAGGATGAAATGGTTGGATGGCATCACTGATCTGATGGACACAAGTTTGAGCAAGCTCCAGGTGTTGGTGAGGGACAGAGAAACCTGGTGTGCTTCAGTCCATGGGGTTGCAAAGAGTCGGACATGACTGAGCGACTGAACTGAACTGAGGGAAGAATGATGAATGATACTCAGGAACCAGTGTGGAACTCAAAGCTGTAGATCTGTCACCAGTACTGAAGCTTGAAAGATGAGAGGAAGGACAATAATGGAATTCCGAGAGGAGAGAAGATTCTAGGGTGTGAATTGACTTGAGAGGAGCAGTGACCTTCTAGCCAGGAACCCAGGCAGCTAAGTATATCTTACAGGGAAGCCACTGGGGAATATGTGTCCTGTTGCCACTCTCACTGTAATCTTCCTGGGGCTGTCTGTTAGCCAAATCCACTGAGAAGCCAGAGAGCACAGGAGGTGATCCTCCTGAAGCAGAAAGAGGGGTGGAGAAGGATAAAGCAGGGTGGAGGGGTAAAGTACCATACGGAGAGTATTGGATGACCTGTTAAAGCTGTTTTATTTCAAATAATAGAATAAACACATGTTTCTGGTAGACATCTTTGCATACTAAATTTTGGATTTCAGCTATTTGTAACTCCTGACTTCATCTCAGGGTAGGTACATGTCATAAAACACTCAACAGAGATTAGAACAGTGCCTACAAGGAGTGTGTGTGTGTGTGTGTGTGTGTGTGTGTGTGTTTTCACTAGTCAAGGGCAATATTTTCCAGGAATGAGAAAAATGTGTATTTTGTCACTTATATAAGAAACTGCATGTGGAAATGAGTTAACTGGTACCATATTTTTAATTAATTCTAATAATAGAATCTTGTTGGGCAACATCTCAACCTTTATTTTGAACTTATTGGATATAGAGGAGGAAAGGAGATGGAGGCATGTCTTTAAAGGCATTGTATTTTATAGAGATAGATCCATAACTTCCTTTTTTCTCCACCTAAATGCAGAATCATTTAAGAGAGAGAGGGAGAGAGAGTCAGAGAGAAATGAACTCAGGCAGATGGAGATCACAACATCACCCTATATTGGTAAAGCTGCAGGACACTGTAACCTGGTAATATTCACCTTTGAACTAGGGTTAGGGTTAGCCTTGCCTAGTCAGTCACTGACAGCCCTGAACATCACCTGGTCTCCTTGGGGAAAGGGGTACAGCTTCTATAAAGCTCACATCAGAGAACTGAGAGTGTGCTTTCTTTAAGTACATGGATGCCAAAGGAAACAAGAAGGAATAGAGGAAGAAGGAAACTGATTATACCCAATGTTTTTTCTCCCAAACCCACCAGTTAGATAATTCTCTCTTCCTCTTTTAGGGAGGAATAAGGGAAGGGATGGGAAGAGGGCAGGAGTGGTACTCTAGAAGATATCTCACGACAAGGAAACGTAAGGTGAGGAGAAAGGAATCTCTCTGCTGATAGAAAGCAGTATCTTAGCTAACGGGATGCTATTAGGAAATATAGAAGAGGTAAAATTGTGACAGTTTGTGAAACGTTTGCCTTGACAAGCCACTGTACATCCCCATCTTCTTCTTGAGAAGAAGATGGAGATATAGAGCAGGCAGTTGAATAAGTGGATCTGGAACTCAAGAGAGGAGTTGGGCTGGAAATGTAGATGTGCAAGTCATATATGTATAGATAAATGAAGATGGATATGGATATGGAAGATGGATATGGATAAATGCCTTGAATTCAATGTACATAAAAATAGAAGAGAGCACCAGCATTCAAGAAAACAGGTGGAACGAAGTGATTATAAAAAGTAAGAAGAAGAAAGATAAGAGTCAAGAGTGGGTGAGATTATGTAATCTACAGATTCCATGAGAAGGAAGCCACTACCTGTTACAGTAGGCTGCTCAAAGTTGTGAAATCATCTTTGACTATGCTCTTCATATCTAACTTGGTCAAAGTCACCTTAGTGAACTAGTTTTAAGAGGAACCCAGTGACTCAATTGGGATGAAATAGAACACAGGTGAAGGTATTCAGGAGAAGAGTTTCTGAACTCAAATCAGTGGGGTTTCATTATGCACATTTATAAGGTGATTAACAGTGTAGTGGGGGAGGGAACACAGAAATTAGGAAAACGTGGGGATTTGCACCACATTGGGAAAATACCTTGATTTAATTTTTCTAGTCTACCCTCAGTTCTGGAACCTCTGAGAGTATCTGAGTTGGGGTAGAGGTAGTAAGGAGTCATTCAAGAGGGTGGTCTGGACAACTTTATTAACAATGAAATAGGGCCCCACACTTAGAAAAGATCCAGAAGTCAATGTCTCTTCTATACCTTATTCATAGAGATTTTTTGATTCAGGCGGTTTAAGGCATTAATCAGCAGTTAACCATCAGTTAATTGAAAAAGTAAATTATCTATTACATCCAATTTCTCAACCAGACTAGATTATTAAGATGTGTCAAATCATTGATTTTGACACTGTTTTGGATTCTACTTAAAGAAAAATCAAAGGAAATACATATATATACAGAGTAAATGGATCATCACACTTGAAGCTAACTCAAAGAATAGTAAGGTCCATGCCAAAATGCATCTCTGCGTGTGTGTGCGTGCTCATTTCTTAAAATCATTCTTTGACTGACATTTCTTTTATAGGGCTTCAGGATGAAATAACAAAAAAGAAAAATACATGAAACTTATTTTAAAAAGTGACTATCACATAGTGTCTAATGAACATTTTAAATTATTATTATTGTTATTGCTACCACTATTACTCCCCCCTTTTAGGAATATAGAAATAGAGGAAATGTGCATGTAGATAGAATCTTTCTCCACTATACTTCCAACAAACAATTTGAGATTTAGAAGTCTCTGGAACAGTAATTTTTGAATTTTTCTAACTCAGAGAGGCTGGTGAAAAACACAACTTCTCCTTGAGTAAATTCACCTATACACAAAATATTGCATAGATTTTGAAGGAATAAGCCCTTTCAGTATAAGCTCTAGACTTTCCAGGGTGTTGAGACAGGGAGCCAGTTGCAGTTACTGTAGACAGTGTCTACAAACACTGTGTTAAGTGTGGGGATAGAACATAGACACATTTAAAAAAGATTTTAAAATAGCCACTAACCTCATGCAGCCAACATTCAATGGAATAATAGTGTGTGTCCAGGCCTCTGTTGAACATTCTGGAAAATGTAAATATCTGTAAGGCTCTAGATGTCAGGGTCTCAGATTCTTGAGGTGGAGAAGTATTAGACCAGAGTCATGTTCAAAGTTCAGAGGCACAGGGCCGGGAGCCGGCTTGCTGGAAGTGGCTACTGAGTGATTATACTTGTTCCCGTAAAGTTGATGATGAATTAAAATTATATTTACTGAGCTGCTGCAGTCAATAAAAGCCCCAATTAATGGACCATTAAGGGACTTAACAGTGTAATGGTGAGGAAGACATTCCTGAAAAGTTTAATAATCTCAGATCCTGACACAGCCAGAAAGTCATTAGTCATTAATGCCATGTCTGGATCTCAGCTACAAAGTTCTCTATAAGAAAAACCCCTGGCGTTTAATAGCACACAAGATTATACTTTATTTGTTATAGGGAGAAAGATATACCTTTTCAAATGTATTGTTAAATCTCTATGTTTCCAGTTAAGAAAAATGAGCAGAAGGTACTGAGTGAAAATCCATAGCATGATCACGTGCCAATTAGATAAGTATTACCACTGAATTAAAAAATAACAGAAATGCAAAATTGAACATAGTATTGTGCTGATTAATAAGACTATGACTGTGCCTATATTGTTTAGTTGCTAAGTCATGTCCAACTCTTTTGCAAGCCCGTGGACTGTAGCCTGCCAGGCTCCTTTGCCCATGGGATTTTCGAGGCAAGAATACTGGAGTGCGTGGCCATTTCCTTCTGCTCGAACTTGTGTCTCCTGCATTGGCGGGTGGATTCTTTACCACAGAGCCACCAGGGAAGGCCCATCAAGTAATTCAGTTAATTCCCCATGCAATGTGTAGCAACTCCTTCAGTGTAAAGCTGCATTGAATCTAGAGAAAATTAAGCATATAGAGTCTCTTCTGCCTTCTTAAATATTTGTGCATTTATTCGTTCATTCAACTGCTATTTACTGTGAACATCTGTATAAGGTTTAGTGATGGGCACTGGGAAATCATGTGAGCCATACAGTCAAGGCACTCATGAACTGTACAGTCCAAACAAATGATCAACTGTGATAAGTACTGGGAAAGAGTTACCTGGTGCAGCTAACGACAGACTGAAGATCTTTTAAGGTAAGGTGGTCCAGGGAAGCCCACTGAGGAGTTAGCTCAACAAAGATCTGAATCATAAAGAAGTCAGTCTTAAAAAGGCAAGCAGGGGAAGAAGGGAAGGGTGGGACTTTTGGGCTACTTAGCATCTGAATTCCTTTCCTGAATGCCTTCTCTTGAAGCAAGTCTCAGTAAGGGGCAGACTTTTCCAAAGTCCACCTACTCTCTTTTCTAGCCTTTCTGGCAGTTAGGGTTTTGGAATGTGACCCAAGCTTGGTCAGAGTCATTTGTCCACAGCAGTAAAGCTAGTGATACCAAGAAGCAAAGTTGAGAATTTCTTTTGATGGCGATGAGTGCAATAGCAACATTGTTTCTAGAGCAGGGATTCCGGGACAGGATTCCCTTGTCTAAGGGAGCTTGGCACTCAGAGGCAAAGGCAACAGAGCCCTCTTCAGGCTGGTTCTGGGTGTGATTTTGCCTGAAGTTCTGTATGTCCAGCTCTGCTTTATTTCTCCCTAATCTTCAACATCGTATTGCAGTCTTCCTGAAAATTCTGGGAGCCACCCAATACATTCCATTTCTCTTAGGCCTCAATCAGCCAGAGTCAGTTTCTGATGATTCCGTCTAAAAGTCCTGATAGGTTGGAGTACATTGTAGGCAGAGGCAAGTGCAATAGTCGTCATAGGAGAGTTAGAGAAAGAGCTTAGAGGAGCGAAGAAAAACCCTGGGAGGCAGCATTGGCGAGAAAAGGTGGCTCGTGGATAAGATGGGTGCAGCCAGCAAGCCTGGCAAGAATCAGAGCAAGCAGGCCTCTGGAGCAGAAGTTGGAAATGTGCTGAGCCTACCTTTTCTCAGGGAGACTCATCTAACTCCTGATGCAACATGTCTCTACTGATGTCTGAGGACTCTGAGGCAGGACTAAAGGATTCTGGTTGGGTGGTTGCCACTCTGCTGTGCCAAGGAATTCCAGACCATACTCTACTAAGAAGACTAAGCCTGAACTTGCCATTTCTAACTCTGTGAGATCTCTCTCTCTCCTTGAAGTACCAAGATGTGTGTCTCTAAAGGCATTCATAGCATTAATTTGGTTATATGTTTTTCAGTGTCACATCCATCAATAGACACTAGCTAACTCCCTGGGGTCACAGTGGAGAGGTGGGATATTTCATGCTTTGGATAAAGACAGATCCGAATTTTGGGGTAGGTTCTGTCAATAATAAACTATATGATCTCAGACAAGTTGCTTCGCCTCTCAGAAGCACAATTTTCTCATTTGAAAAATGAGAATACCAGTCCCTTGGTGAGGATTATGGCACTGTAAATTACTATGCAGTACCCATCACATAGTAGGCACTTTTAATGGCAGTCCTTTTGTTCCTCAGTATTTCATTGAATTGAAGTCTTCTGCAGCTACGAAAACAATATATTAATAAATTCCTTGCTTTTGTGTTTACCTTATTGTAAAGTGCTAATTTAGAAACAAGTAACATATATTGCTTTCTTAGTTAAGAATTTGATCACGAAAATTTCCTTTTTCTCAGAAATTCCCTAAAAGGTTATTGCCATTTACTCAGTTCACTCTGGCAAAATTACTAACCAAAAAAAAGTTGTTTTTTTTTTAACCTTATAATATCCCTACGTGAATATTGTGGAGTAAAAGTAAAACACTGTGTTCAAAACCACAAGGTAGATTTTGTTCTTCTTGAGAAGCATCGGTACTAAGTCACTTCAGTAGTGTCCGGCTCTTTGCAACCCCATGGACTGTCGTCCAACAGGCTCCTCTGTCTGTGGGATTCTCCAGGCAAGAATGGGTTGCCATTTCCTCCTCCAGGGCATCTTCCCAACCCAGGGATCGAACCTATGTCTCCTGTGGCTCCAGCATTGCAGGCAGATTCTTTACCGCTGAGCCACCGGCGAACCCCGGAGGAATATATTATTCAAATTCTGATTGTCCTAGCCAAAATATTCCCTTATATAATATTCCCTGGGCTTGAGTCTTTTTTCATTTTAAGAACTTGAAATCATAGATGCTCTATAGATTTGTCATTGACCAAATATGTAACTCAGCTCTGAAGACATTAAAAACTTCGAAACATTCATTACAAAACAAAAATCCTAGAACCTCCCAAGCCCCTTGCTTACTGACTTGATTAAATAATTTAATCTAATGAATTGAGAGTCTTTTAGAATCCTTCTTTCCTCCTTGCCTCCTGGTCTTTTAACATACATTTTCTGATCTCCACTTTCCTCTGATTTCTTTCTTCTGTTTCCTTGATTTTGGCATAGTTTCTCTCCTCATGTCGGGCGCTGTGTTGAGGAAAAAAAGAGGTTATATATGCAAATGCACAATGTTTCCCTTCAAATGGCAAATGAGACAAAGCAGCTAGGATACAGGATTCATTTGTCTTTCTTCCTCTAACTACTTTCTGTAAACCACAAGCACTTGCAACCAGTGAGAGACGAGTCAAGGTAGATCTTGATTTATATAAGGAGTTTGATAATGTTTTTGAGAACCTGCACTCCTCTCTTTAAAAATTCCCATCTTCTTGGCATTGAAGTAGCACTCTCAACACTGAAAATTCCTACTTAGCCCTGGTGATTGGAGCCTCAAGTGAAAACATTGTCACAACTTCCCACAGAGGGAAGGGAAGCTTTTATTGCTGCTAAGTACAAATGTGAAAAATAATGAACAACTGAAGAATATTCTTATGGGATAATCAGGCACTTGTAGTCATTTCTTGGCATGTTTGCTTTGGAATTCTAATCACTAACAACAGTTCAGATTCTCAGAGAAAAGAGTATCTACCCGTGAAAACCCTTAGGCAAGACAATTGGAAATGTTTATTGTGAAGAAAAGCAAAAATACAGCAAGATATATCTGTGGCACATGAAAGGAATGCATAAGTGAGCAATGGAACGTTCTTTTGGTATTGGTCTTGAGGAGCAATTGTTTTAGGATTTAACCAAATCAACTTTGAAAGCATCTTGCCTTCATGTAAAGGGCTAATCATACTTAGTAGGAGGAATCAATGCTCAATTCTGCTCTATGGTATAAGTTTTATACACAAGTGTAATTGATTTCCAGACCTCCGAAACCAAACTAGTTAACAAGAGTAAATGAAATCCCTGACTCAACAAACAAACTAATTTAGGGGACTAGCACTACTATTCTATCTTTAACGGTAGGTTTCCGGTGGCCTACACGTTAGGTGAGTGCATTCACCTAACTTTCTGCCTCCCACATCCACCTTTAAGGAGCCATGTGATTTCATTGGGCACACTCAAATCACATCATCATTATCTTCTTTTAAGATCAGCTGATTAGCAACCTTAATTTCATCTGCAACCTTCGTTCCCTTTTGCCATGTAACATAACATATTCACATGTTTTGAAGAGTTAGGACCTGATTTGGTGGGTCCTTATTCTGCCTATCACACTTCTCAGTCAGACTGTAAACTCCTTAAGTGTCATGTTTTTCTCTGCATTTCTCATAACAAGAATAGGTCTAACTATATTTGCATTTTGATTGTTTCTTGAACTAATAAAGCTTCTCAAAGGGTGGTCTAAGGAGTGTTGGTGGTCTTTGACTTCCAGGTATATTGCAAGTTGTATTAAAATTCAAGTCTGAAAAATATGTAGCTAAAGAACCCTCAACAAGTTGTCTTCATTGCTGATACAAATTTACATTATTTCAGAAAAAAAGAAAAGGAATTTAATGACACTTTTCTACAAAAACAAAGGAGTAAGCCAAGAAAGAAGACATAGGGCACGGGAAACAGGGGAGGCAATACAGGGCAGGGGAGAAGGGTGTTCTCAGCTTCTAACAGTACTGGATACAACCGAGCCTTGTGGGAGCTGGAGAAGGTGCGACTCCAGTGAGATGTCTGTAAGATGATTAAAATGGAACAGCTAGATTACTTGGTGTGTCTGATGTACTAGAAGGATACTTACACTTCTTTCAGAGAGTTTGGAGATGAATCAGAAAATTAAGCAAATAAAAATATGAAGCAATTATTGAACCATAAAGAAAATGTATTTCCAGAATACTATGTAGCTTTGCTGTGAATAATAATCATTAATAAAATGAATATTGAATTAAGTGACATACTGATTAAATTGACACTGAATATTGATTAAAATGAAAATATAAGTACATAGGAGAATAAAGAGAAGATGGTGAGGAGAATATGTGGATAAGAATGAAATTCTCATCTTCTGTAGTAGAAAGTCAAATAAAATCTGAAACTGAAAAAAAAATCAAGAAATAGTAGCCTAAGAATATTATTTAGAAACAAGGATAAAAAAATAATAATAAATAAATAAAAAAAGAAAGAAACAAGGATAAGCAGCTAAAAGAGCAGTTATAATTGGAGGGGAAGTTTGGGTCAGAGTCCTGGTATTATTGTTTGACTGTTTAAACTACATATGTGCATTAAATAATTAAAAATTAAAATTAAGACAAAATATGTCTTAACATTTTGAAAAAAATTTTTTTAACAGAAGGGTTATTTATAAAGGCAAAATTCTTTTACAAGTTGCCCTCTCTTTCTTCTTCATCTCTTTCTCTTTGTCTCTTTTGCATATGGCAAGTAGTCCACAGAAACGTTTATTCTAACCAGAGTGATCTTTATTTTATTCCCTGATTCTAAAACTGGAAGGACTACAGTATGATTTAGCATTTAACAAATCAACATGCAGGCCAGGTAAAGGTGATCAGATGGTGCCAGTACAAAGTGATCAGGAAGAACTGTACCAGGAATGGCAGGGCATTTCAGGAAGAGTATCTAACAGGGATGAAAAAGAGTACTGATAAGGAAATAATCTGGCTTATATTTCTGTCAGACTGAATGATTGGCTGTTACCTAAGTGTGCCATGTTTTCTTTCCAGTTGGTTCTTCATATACATTTATAAACCAAACATAACTAGATTCATCATTACTGATATTACCTTGGATATCAGAAGATGCTGAGCTACCTAGGCTTGCATTATTAACTCTTTTATTTTATTTCTGGGGGGCTGTCCATGCCTGCTTTGTAGGATTTTAAATAACTCCTAAAATGACATATCCAGAGGAGACAATTTAATTCAATTAAGCTTTGGCAAAACCTCTTCCCTTCTTCCTGTTCTTTCTCTGCCTTCTAGTTTAATAATTATGAGCACACAGTTAGGCAATGATTTGTGGTGCAGTGAGACAAGATTTTAAAAATTAGAACTGTCTCAGTAGTTCCAGCAAATGTGGTTATCCCAGGTTCTCAATTGCGGTTTTTTTTTTTTAAGTACCAAGGTAGTTGAGCAAGATTATGGACTTACAGTTTCGTTTTCTTCTACTTGTTTTTTGAGTTAAGAGGCCCTAACCTTCATTATGTGTGTGTGTGTGTGTGTGTGTGTGCTCAGTCTTGTCTGACCCTGTGGGAGTCCTGTAGTCCACCAGGCTCCTCTGTACATGGAATTTTCAGGCAAGAACACTGGCGTGGGTTGCCATTCTCCTTCCCCAGGGGATCGTCCCCGTCCCAGGGCTTGAACCCGCATCTCTTGTGTCTCCTGCATCACAGGTGAATTCTTTACCACTGAGCCAAGTGGGAAGCCCCAATCTTCATTATACGTTTTCCCATTAAGTCGGGCAGTTTGATTAATCAACCCCAGGAAGAGGTGTTTGGAAGCAGGAGAAACTGGAGCTACCAGCCCAAAGAAGCTAGTCAAAGAATGGCAGGCAGTAGATATAATCAGCCAAGAGGGCAATGTCTCTCTCTCATACTGACAATATCCCACGACAATGGCTCTGTTCTGTTATAGTTCATTCAATTTTTACTGAGCATCCCAGTGTCTGCCACTGTTCTAGATGCTGGGGATACATTTGTGAACACAGTGTTTTAATTCTGTCCAGTCTTATCTTTTTCAGATGTCGCCACGCAAACTAAGAATACAATTGAATTTTCTAACCCCTATTCAAAACCTAGTCCAGCATTCTTACTGGCTTCATTTGACCAAAAACTTCAGAGGAGAGACTTTCCCATGAAATTTGCAATGTCCCCAGCTTTTGATCCCTCAGGGGTAAGAAGCTTTATTTCTTGGGTAGTTTGTTCTAAGGTGTTCTCCCACCCCACCACCTCTCAGATAAAGGACTAAATTCCATGAAAAGCCACAGCTACCCTGAAGGAGAAATCAGTCCCTAATGATATTACACTTGCACAAATTGAAATGGGGTTAAAAGCTCAGATTGTGGATTCTTAGATTTTTTGCTAAGCTGGAAGCTTTTATGGGCTCACTTTAAATTGAGAGGCAGAGTTTAGATCCTTTTGTTACTTAAGAGACTGAGAAAATTAGCAAGTCCGAGGCAAATCTTTTTTGATTACTGAACTATTACAAATGCCTCCTGGCCAAAGAATAACCTCTCTCCAGAGGGAAATGTTCAGCAGGACCTTTTGCTTAAATTCATAAAATCTGTTAAAGCAAATCTCTCACATTTCCATTAAGTCGGTAAATTACTTCTAGGGGAAAAGGATAAAATGCCGGCAATAAAATGGCTGGACTATATTAATGATGGGAGGTGGGGCTGCAAAGGTGGAAGAATTGATGCTACATTTACAGCGCAGAGAATTTCAGGCCTTTTCACGTGTTGAGCTAAATGTAAATGATGTCACCTTCTCCTCCCCTAGTGAGAGACAAAGTTATCTGTCCGCAGAGGCTTCACCAAATGCGTTGTGTGGCTGACATTAAAATGACTACAAGGTTATTTCTTTCCATATCTATCCCCTTGGAAAATTTTTTAAGATTTTATTGTAGATGGGAAAAATGCATAATGCCATGGGAAACAAAGCCCTCACTACATTCTTGCTACTGGATTATTGCCATTCTACCTCAATGCTGATTGAAACCCAAGATTCGCTATCTGAGCCTTAATGAGATGCTGGCAAATATCTTTCTGCCCCGCTGGAAATGTAATCTTTCTATTGAACATTTTGTCCCAGTGAATCTCATCTGCAATAGCATTTTGCATTTGAATCAGGGAGGTCAGTGCTTGATAGCAGACCATGTGGTGCTGGCTCTGTTCACTTTTGGGTGAAATTGATCCCTGAAGGTGTTGAAAGTACAGCAGTGAGTCATTAACCATAATTATCTCATTGCTTCATGCAGATGATTAAAGTCATCATACCACTGCCCAATTTGTTGTGTGTCTAAAAATCGGACTTTCCTATAAAAATAACTTGCCAATTCCCGTGTCCACAATGCTTCCCAAATATATAGAATTAGCATATTGTCTCAATGCATCTAGTATACAGGCATTATATTTACTTAGAGAAACTCATATATGTCATAATAGTTGTCCCTAGAAGGGTCATATTTTTATACCTTTCATAACATTTCTCAGTTTTGCATGAGTGAAGTAGTGCATGCTGTGAACTTAACCTAAAATTTAAAGTTAAAATACTCTGTCTCTTGTTGAACCATCTGCATTTTCTGTGCCTTTGAACAGAGTTAATCATCAAGCATAATGCTAAACTATACTTTTGTTTCCTAAGGCTGAGATAGCAGAAAAAGGAGTGTCTAACCAGTGGTTTTTTTATACAGAGTAGAAGCAGCAGCAAAACACATTTACAAATATTTGGCTTGGTAGTTAAATAATTTATTCCATATCTGCAAGCAATAAAACATTCCTCTAGAATGCATGTACACACATATATGCATATTTTTAAAGTGAATGTGTGCTACCAAAATATAAAAACTTGCTTTTCATGCTGTGCTAATATCAAAAGATTGAGCATTTAACTGCTATGTGGACATGGCTTTGCACATGTAAATTGCAAATTTACATGTAAATTTGCACATCAAAAAGGCCTAGCATATTCTAATTTAAATTCACTTAATTTAAATAGTGACAGATTATGGTTCTTTGCAATGTGATCAATTTAATCAAAAAATGAATAAAACTACCAGAGAGATTTGCCTATATTAGTAGACCAAAAAATTGGGTTGCAAACCCAGTCATTGAAATTTTAAGTATTGAAGAAATTCTAGAAAATAAACAGCTGGTAAATGAATGAATTTTAAGCTTGAGTAAATATAAGACCTAGTACAATTTCAGAGTACTAAACTCATTGTCATCATAATGTAACCTTAAGTAGAGAAAAAGGAAGGGACAATTTTGGTATGATGATTTAATAATAGACCAATACAATTTCTCTAACTAGAGAAATAAAAATATTTAAATGTGCCTCAAGTTTTTGTAGTATGTATTTTAAATCTTAACACTGTACAAGCACTTTGAGCCAGCAATTTCATTTTTCAGAAATTATACTAATGAAACCAAGAGTGTGATAAGGATGCTTGAAGGAGTTTAGTTACAATTATCACAGTGCTGTTCATTATAGCAAAAATAACATTAGAAAAGTCTAACAATTTTATGCTAATGATTTGGTAGTGCACATTATTTCCAATACAGAATATGGATTCTATACAATGGAATACTATGTAGCTATCAAAATTATGTTGCAGAAATATAATTATGGAAATGTATTTGTTGATATAGAAACATATTTTTAATGTTATGCTGTTTAAAAAAAAAAAGTTCAGTTTATACAACAGGACACAAGTATGAAGGTCTTTCCAGATGGCACAGTGCTAAAGAATCTGCCTACCAATGCAAGAGACATAGGGTCAATTCCTGGGTCAGGGAGATTCCCTGGAGTAGGAAATGGAAACCCACTTCTTGCCTTGAAAATTCTATGGACAGAGGGGCCTGGCGGGCTATAGCCCATGGGGTTACAAAGAGTTGGTCACAACTGAGCAACTGAACACACATACAAGTATGATTCCATATATATGAATACATGTGTAGGTGTGTGTGTTTGTTTTCGGGAAAATTTGTCCCCAAAACATTGAGTGGTGATCTCGGAGTGGCCAGGTATGTGCTTTTGATTTTCATTTTCTTTGTCTATTTTCTTATTTGCATAATTTTAAAAATTAAAAATATAACAGGAATGGATTGCTCCACAGTGCCATAAGTGTTATATATTATTCTAGCTAGGATTCAATCTGGCTTCGCCATTATTCTCTTAAAATTGAGGGAATCCAATCTCAGCAATTTTCTAATCCCCTCTCTTCTCTTGAGATTGGAAAAGAAATTCCAGGACGTTGGAGAAGAGCCTCTGCTCTTCGGTTCATCGTGGTTGGCACTTCTGATAACTCCTCATCCAAAAGTGAGTGGCTTTACTGGTGGCCATGTGCTCTACAGGGACCATGGCCACAGGGGTTTAGGGCTCAGTCCCCAGGCATCTGTTCAGCCTTTTAACTTCATGGCAGTGCTGGTGGGGCTTGGAAGGAGCTGATATTTCTACCCCCACTTTCAAATTAACAGTATTTAACAAACAGGATTTTTTTTAAAGGAAGTTTCAAAAAAGTAAACTACTTTGTTATGTCCTTTATTTTAAAAAGTATATGAGGGATTAATCTCTTAAATATACAAACAGCTCATGCAGCTCAATAACAAAAAAGTAAACAACCCAATTGAAAATTAGATGGAACATTTAAATAGACATTTCTCCAGAGAAGACACATAGGTGGTCAAAAAGCACATGAAATGATGCTCAATAGCGCTAATTATTAGAGAAATGCAAATCAAAACTACAATGAGGTATCACCTCACACAGGTCAAAATGAAAGTGAAAGTGAAAGTCGTTCGGTTGTTTCTGACTCTTTGAGACCCCATGGACTGTATTCTCTAGGCCGGAATACTGGAGTGGGTAGCCTTCCAGGGATCTCCAGGGGATCTTCCCAAGCCAGGGATCAAACCAGGTCTCGTGCATTGCAGGCAGATTCTTTACAAGCTGAGCCACAAGGGAAGCCCAAGAATACTGGAGTGCGTAGCCTATCCCTTTTCCAGTGGATCTTCCTGACCCAGGAATTGAACTGGGGTCTCCTGCATTGAAGGTGGATTCTTTTCTTTACCAATTGAGCTATCAGGGAAGCCCCAGGTCAAAATGGCCATCATCAAAATAATCTACAAGCAATAAATGCTGGAGAGGGTGTGGAGAAAAGGGAACACTTCTATACTGTTGGTGAGAACGTAAACTGGTACACCCACTATGGAGAACAGTATGGAGGTTCCCTAAAAAACTAAAAACAGAACTACTATATTCCAGTAATCCCGCTTCTGGGATATAGCTGAAGAAAATCATAATCAACTCTACTGTAATAAAAATAATAATAATAAAGAAGGTAGTGGCATTTAAGCCTTATTTTTAAATGTATAAGAACAACAGCTAACTATTCTTAACACTTTCAGGCAATGAATGACACCAGTGAAGACACAATCCTTGTCCCCAAGAAACATAATTAGCTATTTTTCACTGCTTCCTGGAAAAAGCAGGTCTACAGACAAGAAAGACTTGTTCAGGTCAGGCAGCTGCATTTCCCTCTCAGCTCCCACCTCTTCCCAAATCCACCATTCCCAACCCTTGCTATTGTTGCAATGTTGGGTGTTCTGATAGTCAGGTGGATGGTATAGTATTAGCCTGAGATCCCCTTCCAGGTGAATGAATAGGATTTAATGCTGGGAGATCACTGGACTGGCTGGAGATGGTATAGTGTCTGACCATATACAGGGCCTCGGAAAAAAAAAAAAAAACAGAATGATTTGTCATTGTCTATCAGGGGCTGGCTCTAAATGATTTGGTTTCTGCAAGGTTGGAAGAGGGAAGGAAGCTTTATGCAAAAAGGTGCTGGCATCGATACCACCCACCAGATTTGAAAAGAGCCCATCTGCAGAGAGACGGAGACTGAAGCCCAGAGAGCCGACACAGTACATACCATCCTGGTGTCTGTGTGTTGGACATGTAGATGGTGATATCTGAGCCCTACCCTTGTCACATGACTGTGTTCCTTTAGTAAGAGCACCATTTAATTGGACATAAGACAAATAGTTCAGAGTTGTGGTTTCAGATATTTAATTGAGATTAAAAAACAAGACCCTTAATAATGAACTTCCAGAATGTAATGGATTGTTTCATAAGCAAGAAGTGATCAATTGTCTTCCACCCTCATTCGAGACAGGCTGAAAGCTTGAATTATAGCCTGAGAAAATTTGATTTTCGAAGAGTTGGTCACTTAGCTATGGATTATGTGTGTTTCTCCTTAGTATTACTATAGTATACTCCTTATTTAGCATTTACATTACATCGGGTTCTGTGCTAAACATTTCAAATGCTTTTTTTCCTTCACTAAACCTGTACAGTAACTCTGCAGAGTAAGTATTACATACCCCAAAACACAGGTGAAAGAACTGATGTTTAAAGATTTTAATTCTTGAACTTTCCTGGTGGCACAATGGATAAGAATCCGCCTGCCAAAGCAGGAGACATGGGTTCAATCCCTGGTCCAGGAAGATTTCACATGCTACAGAGCAACTAAGCCCATGTACCACAACCATGAGACCATGCTCTAGAGCTCACGAGCTGCAACTACTGAGCCTTTGTGCTGCAACTGCTGAGGCCCACCCATCCAGAGCCTGTGCTCCACATCAAGAGAAGCCACTGCAATGAGAAGTCCATGCACCGCAACAAACAGCAGCCATCCCCCTCACCTGCAACTAGAGAAAGCCTGAGCAAAGCAACGAAGACCCAGCACAGCCAAAAATAAATAAATAAATAAATAAAATTTTAAATGGCTACTGGCAAAATAGAGCCTGAAATTTTTTTAAAAATTCTTTTTCAAGTTTACAAGTATCAAGTTTGCCTGATTTCAAAGTCTAACCCTTAACTGCTACTTCCAACCATTTAGGATGATTTTGGCTGCAAGGAACAGGAAAATCCCAGCTCAGTATGCCTAAAGGAAAGTGTTATAACTAACATAACCAGAAGTCCAGAGGGAATGTGGCATCAGGGCAGCGTGTCGGGGCCCAGGCTCCTCTTCACAGAGACTCCCCTGATTCTGCCCCCACTCCTACACCACCCCATCCCCTCTATGTTTTAGCTTCATTCTCAGGCTGAGACCAAGATGGCTTATCATTTCCAGGAATCATATCCTGGCTAAACAACATCCAGTGGAAGAAAGGAACTGTGCATTTCTTGTCTCTCTTTTAAGAACAAGGAGAAGACCTTTCCCGGAAAGCCCCCAATCCTCAGAAGACTTTCTCCCGCATCTGTTTTTCCAGAAATAGATCATATACATTCTTAATTACTGACAAGAGGAATGGGGTTACTGTGACTGGCTTAGATTAATCATCTAAGGAGAAACAGATTCTGATGACTTGGGAACTTGGACCACTGTACTCCAACTGTTATCAATTAATTGTAATGCTTCAGAACCACCTGTTAGGTTTACCACTAGCAATGTCATGGACTTTGGATAGTAACATTACCTTGAATTTTATCATATTTTCTACCTCAGTTTTTTCCTATTCTTATTTTCCAATATATTGAAATATGGGTTTACGTGTAAGTGACCTTTTTAGAATGAGGTGAAGTAAAAATAATAATGATTAAATATAATTAAGTAAATATTTAGACATTTAAATTTTCAAATACTGCTGATTTTATTGGTAACCTTGCTTTATTATAAATAAAATAAAACCTTGCTAATAAAACCTTGCTTTATTGTCTGTGGACTTCTTATGAAGGAACTGTGCTAGTACAAATTATGTGCATATTTATGACATTTTGGGTTATTCTGCAAGACCAAGTTATATTTTTAAGAGAAACTCCTTGACAGTGAACACTGTTAAGCCTAGGATTGATGAGATTGCTGGATTTCCTCTAGAGGTCTTGGCATATAAAAATTAATTATAAATAACTACCCATGTGATTGAAGCAGTTTTGCTGGATGAAGAGGACTTGATCAGTCAATTTTTTATTCAAAACCCATCTCTTATTTTTCTAGACACTGAGCAGGATGGAAAAGTATGAGATTCAGATTCTTCCCCAAAGGAGTTTACCAACAGGAAGGCAAGGAAATTCCTCCTACACAAAACAATCAGATAATTGTCACAGACACTGCATGGTTCAGGCAATTCTGGGTTAAACTCTGTTTTCCTATCTGTAGTGAAAGAAGGTTGGGGTGCCCACAAAACTTCTTGATTCTGACAGAGTTTTAAACTTCTGTAATCCTGTGATGCTCCTAATGCTATGAATCTGCCTCTATTTCCTCATCTCCATATTGAGACTTAATAAAGTTAAAAGATGGGCCTAAAATAACACTAAGGCTAGAATCAAGGCAAACCCTGATACAGCAAGACACTCAGTTAATGGGTTTTGTGGGCTCCTTTGTTAGAGGGAAAAAAAATCACAGCAAAAGAATCTTATGTCAGGTCGGGGTTTATACAAAACAGAAGAGAACTTCCAAGATAAACTGTGAGGTCTTCTCCTAAGTCTTTAGTATCTACAACCAACAAATGAGGCCCCAGGATGGTCACGGATATATCATGATTTAGCAAAGATTTAAGTATGTTCAGTGTACCATTCTTTTTTTTTTTTTTTCCAGTGGGTTTTGTCATACATTGATATGAATCAGCCATGGATTTACACGTATTCCCCATCCCGATCCCCCCTCCCACCTCCCTCTCCACCCGATTCCTCTGGGTCTTCCCAGTGCACCAGGCCGGAGCACTTGTCTCATGCATCCCACCTGGGCTGGTGATCTGTTTCACCATAGATAGTATACATGCTGTTCTTTTGAAATATCCCACCCTCGCATTCTCTCACAGAGTTCAAAAGTCTGTTCTGTATTTCTGTGTCTCCTTTTCTGTTTTGCATATAGGGTTATCGTTACCATCTTTCTAAATTCCATATATATGTGTTAGTATGCTGTAATGTTCTTTATCTTTCTGGCTTACTTCACTCTGTATAAGGGGCTCCAGCTTCATCCATCTCATTAGGACTGGTTCAAATGAATTCTTTTTAATGGCTGAGTAATATTCCATGGTGTATATGTACCACAGCTTCCTTATCCATTCGTCTGCTGATGGGCATCTAGGTTGCTTCCATCTCCTGGCTATTATAAACAGTGCTGCGATGAACATTGGGGTGCACGTGTCTCTTTCAGATCTGGTTTCCTCAGTGTGTATGCCCAGAAGTGGGATTGCTGGGTCATATGGCAGTTCTATTTCCAGTTTTTTAAGAAATCTCCACACTGTTTTCCATAGCGGCTGTACTAGTTTGCATTCCCACCAACAGTGTAAGAGGGTTCCCTTTTCTCCATACCCTCTCCAGCATTTATTGCTTGTAGACTTTTGGATAGCAGCCATCCTGACTGGCGTGTGATGGTACCTCATTGTGGTTTTGATTTGCATTTCTCTAATAATGAGTGATGTTGAGCATCTTTTCATGTGTTTGTTAGCCATGTGTATGTCTTCTTTGGAGAAATGTCTGTTTAGTTCTTTGGCCCATTTTTTGATTGGGTCATTTATTTTTCTGGAATTGAGCTGCAGGAGTTGCTTGTATATTTTTGAGATTAATCCTTTGTCTGTTTCTTCATTTGCTATTATTTTCTCCCAATCTGAGGGCTGTCTTTTCACCTTACTTATAGTTTCCTTTGTAGTGCAAAAGCTTTTAAGTTTCATTAGGTCCCATTTGTTTAGTTTTGCTTTTATTTCCAATATTCTGGGAGGTGGGTCATAGAGGATCTTGCTGTGATTTATGTCGGAGAGTGTTTTGCCTATGTTCTCCTCTAGGAGTTTTATAGTTTCTGGTCTTACATTTAGATCTTTAATCCATTTTGAGTTTATTTTTGTGTATGGTATTAGAAAGTGTTCTAGTTTCATTCTTTTACAAGTGGTTGACCAGTTTTCCCAGCACCACTTGTTAAAGAGGTTGTCTTTTTTCCATTGTATATCCTTGCCTCCTTTGTCAAAGATAAGGTGTCCATAGGTTCGTGGATTTATTTGGCTTTTTTCTTGTTTCTTGATGTAAGCCTGTAATGCTATGAACCTTCCCCTTAGCACTGCTTTTACAGTGTCCCATAGGTTTTGGGTTGTTGTGTTTTCATTCATTTCTATACATATTTTGATTTCTTTTTGATTTCTTCTATGATTTGTTGGTTATTCAGAAGTGTGTTATTTAGCCTCCATATGTTTGAAGTTTTAACATTTTTTTTCCTGTAATTGAGATCTAATCTTACTGCACTGTGGTCAGAAAAGATGACTGGAATGATTTCAATTTTTTTGAATTTTCCAAGACCAGATTTATGGCCCAGGATGTGATCTATTCTGGAGAAGGTTCCGTGTGCACTTGAGAAAAAGGTGAAGTTGATTGTTTTGGGGTGAAATGTCCTATAGATATCAATTAGGTCTAGCTGGTCCATTGTGTCATTTAAGGTTTGTGTTTCCTTGTTAATTTTCTGTTTAGTTGATCTATCCATTGTTGTGAGTGGGGTATTAAAGTCTCCCACTATTATTGTGTTACTATTAATTTCCTCTTTCATACTCGTTAGTGTTTGCCGCACATATTGCGGTGCTCCTATGTTGGGTGCATATATATTTATAATTGTTATATCTTCTTCTTGGATTGATCCTTTGATCATTATGTAGTGTCCTTCTTTGTCTGTTTTCACATCCTTTATTTGAAAGTCTATTTTATCTGATATGAGTATTGCGACTCCTGCTTTCTTTTGGTCTCTGTTTGCATGAAATATTTTTTTCCAGCCCTTCACTTTTAGTCTGTATGTGTCTCTTGCTTTGAGGTGGGTCTCTTGTAGACAGCATATATAGGGGTCTTGTTTTTGTATCCATTCAGCCAATCTTTGTCTTTTGGTTGGGGCATTCAACCCATTTACATTTAGGGTAATTATTGATAGGTGTGGTCCCATTGCCATTTACTTTGTTGTTTTGGGTTCACGTTTATACAACCTTTCTGCATTTCCTGTCTAGAGAAGATCCTTTAGCATTTGTTGAAGAGCTGGTTTGGTGGTGCTGAATTCTCTCAGCTTTTGCTTATCTGTAAAGCTTTTGAATTCTCCTTCATATCTGAATGAGATCCTTGCTGGATACAGTAATCTAGGTTGTAGGTTATTCTCTTTCATTACTTTCAGTACGTCCTGCCATTCCCTTCTGGCCTGGAGGGTTTCTATTGATAGATCAGCTGTTATCCTTATGGGAATCCCTTTGTGTGTTATTTGTTGTTTTTCCCTTGCTGCTTTTAATATTTGTTCTTTGTGTTTGATCTTTGTTAATTTGATTAATATGTGTCTTGGGGTGTTTCACCTTGGGTTTATCCTGTTTGGGACTCTCTGGGTTTCTTGGACTTGGGTGGCTATTTCCTTCCCCATTTTAGGGAAGTTTTCAGCTATTATCTCCTCGAGTATTTTCTCATGGCCTTTCTTTTTGTCTTCTTCTTCTGGAACTCTATGATTCGAATGTTGGGGCGTTTCACAGTGTCCCAGAAGTCCCTGAGGTTGTCCTCATTTCTTTTGATCCTTTTTTCCTCTCTGCTTCATTTATTTCCACCATTTTATCTTCTACCTCACTTATCCTATCTTCTGCCTCTGTTATTCTACTCTTGGTTCCCTCCAAAGTGTTTTTGATCTCATTCATTGCATTATTCATTTTTAATTGACTCTTTTTAATTTCTTCTAGGTCTTTATTAAACATTTCTTGTATCTTTTCAATCTTTGTTTCCAGGCTATTTATCTGTAACTCCATTTTATTTTCAAGATTTTGGATCATTTTTATTATCATTATTCTAAATTCTTTTTCAGGTAGATTCCCTATCTCCTCCTCTTTTGATTGACTTGGTGGGCATTTTTCATGTTCCTTTACCTGTTGGGTATTTCTTTGCCTTTTCATCTTGTTTAGATTGCTGTATCTGGAGTGGGCTTTCTGTATTCTGGAGGTCTGTGGTTCCTTTTTATTGTGGAGGATTAACCCAGTGGGTGGGGTTAGACGATTGGCTTGTCAAGGTTTCCTGGTTAGGGAAGCTTGCGTCAGTGTTCTGGTGCGTGGAACTTGATTTCTTCTCTTTGGAGAGCAATGGAGTGCCCAGTAATGAGTTTTGAGATGGGTCTATGTGTTAGGTGTGACCTTGGGCAGCCTGTATGTTGATGTTCAGGGCTATGTTCCTGCGTTGCTGGAGAATTTGCGTGTTATGTCTTGCTCTGAAACTTATTGGCTCTTGGGTGGTGGTTGGTTTCAGTGTAGGTATGAAGGCTTTTGGACAGTCACTTATTACTTAAAGTTCCATGTAGTCAGGAGTTTTCTGGTGTTCTCAGGGTTTGGGCTTAAGTCTCCTGCCTCTGGATTTCAGTTTTATTCTTCCTGTAGTCTCAGGACTTCTCCAACTATACAGCCCTGATAAGAAAACTTCTAGGTTAATGGCTAAAAGAGTCTCCCCCGTTAGGGACACCCAGAGAGGTTCACAGAGTTACATGAAGAAGAGGAGAGGGAGGAGGGAGATAGAGATGAGCAGGAGGAGAAACAGGGGGACTCAAGAGGAGAGAGACAGATCTACGCAGCTGTCTGTTCCCAGAGTGTTCTCCGTAGCCCAGTCACCTACAAAGATTCACAGAATTGGATTGGGAAGAGAAGGGGAAAGGAGGAAATAGAGGTGTTCTGAGGTAGAAAACAGAGAGTCAAGATTGGGAGAGAATAATCTTCGGTTTAAAAATAGGGCTTCTCTTCTTTTTTTTTTTTTTGTAAGGTTATAGTGTATTGAAAATGAAAATTAAGGAGTAGTAGAGGAGTACTAGAGGACTTTAAAAGAAATAAGAGAAAAAGAAAAATAGAAAATAGAAGAGAAAAAGGAAAGAAAAAAAAAGAAGAAAAAAGAAAAAAAAAGAAAAAGAAAAAAAAAAAATTTTTTTCCCCTAATTAAAAAAATCATAAAAATCTATGGAAATGAAAGTTAAGGAGTAATGGGGGAGTAATAGGGGATTTTAAAGGAAAATAAAAGAGAAAAAATAAAAAAGAAAAAATAAAAAAAGAAAAAGAAAAGAGAAAAAAGTAAAATTATATCTAGGAGTTTCTCTGGAGCTGTTGCGGTCAGTGTGGGTTCGGCTCAGTTTCAGATAGCTCCTCGTTCCAGCTTACGCTTCTCGATATCTACAGGCCCCTTCCTGTGTAGTCCGTGTTTTCTACGGGGATTTTAATCTGTTGCACCAGTCCCTTCTGAAGCGGTTCCCTTTGTTTATTTGGCTTCTGTTTGCCGGTCTCTTCAGAGCCTTATTTCCGCCCTGACACAGGCGGGCGGAGGTGGACTCTTATTCAGGTAGCTAGTTCCGTCGCTCTGCGGGGAGGGGCTTGCGCTGCCTGGAGAGGCTGGCGCTGTGGTGAGGGGCTTGCGCCGCGGGGACGGGCTGTCGCTGCCAGGAGGGGCTGACGCTGCTCTCTCCGTCTGCGCTGCTCAGGCTCCCGGCTGTTCTATGTGGAGCGCGCCCCGCGCAGCGCGAGGTTCCAGCCCTCGGGTGTTCCACAAAAGCGCGGAAGGAAAAGCTGCGCCTGCTCTCGGTGCCTTCCCCGTCAGAGCGGTCCAGGCAGCCAGGGGCTTGGTGGGCGCACTCTCCCCAGGTGTGGCGCGCCCACTCCCTTCCGCGGACCCAGTCTCAGTTTCCGCTGGCGCCAGTCGGGTGCGCTCGCCTTCTGCCCTCCGCGTCCCCAGCCCCAGTCCCCGCCCGCGCCGGTCAGGTGCCTGCGCCCTGTGTCTCGCCGCGACCTTCCCCTCCCCCCTGCCTCCTGCCTCCGGCGGAGCTGGGCCGGTCCGCAGCCTGGGAGCTCTTCCCTGGATTTTCTCGGTCTCTTTGTTCTGCGAACGGCCGGCAGTGTGTTCGGGCCGGTTAATTTACTCTCTCTTTTGGTCTCCCACAGTTCAAGTTGGCAACTCACAGAAGCTCCCTCCGATTGTCTTCAGGGCACTCAGGCCCGGACCCTACCCCAAGCAATGCCGCCTAAGAGCTCCCGGGACGGATCTCCATCCTTAGCTCTTTTGTCTCACTTTTTATCTTTTATATTTTGTCCTACCTCCTTTCGAAGACAATGGGCTGCTTTTCTGGGCGCCTGATGACCTCAGCTAGCGATCAGAAGTTGTTTTGCGAAGTTTGCTCTGCGTTCAGTTATTCTTTTGATGAATTTGTAGGAGAGAAAGTGGTCTCCCCGTCCTACTCCTCCGCCATCTTGGCTCCTCCCCCCAGTGTACCATTCTTATGAAAGAAAGAACTTAGCACATAGTAGGTGATTGATAAATATTTATTGATGTAATTAAATAAATCGAGTGATTGAATGAATGAATAAATGTTATCAAATGTTTCAGAATGATAAAGATGCGATACATACATACAATGGAATATTACTCAGCCATAAAAAGAACAAAATAACATCATTTGAAGGAAATAGATAGACCTGGAGATTATCATACTGAGTGAAGTAAGACAGAGAAAGATAAATATCATATATATCACTTATACGTGGAATCTAAAATATAGTACAAATGAGCTTATTTATAAAACATAAATAGACTCATGGACATAGAAAACCAACTTATGGTTACCAAAGGGGAAAGGGGTGGCAAAGGGATAAATTAGGAGCTTGGGATTAATAGATGCAACCTACTGTATACAAAATAGATAAACAATAGGAACCTACTTATAGCACATGCAATGATATTCAATATTTTATAATAACCTATAATGGGCTGGATCATAGAAAAAGCAAGAGAGTTCCAGAAAAACATCTGTTTCTGCCTCATTAACTATGCCAAAGCCATCGACTGTGTGGATCACAGTAAACTGTGGAAAATTCTGAAAGAGATGGGAATGCCAGACCACCTGACCCACCTCTTGAGAAACCTATATGCAGGTCAGGAAGCAACAGTTAGAACTGGACATGGAACAACAGACTGGTTCCAAATAGGAAACGGAGTACGTCAAGGCTGTATATTGTCACCCTACTTATTTAACTTATATGCAGAGTACATCATGAGAAATGCTGGGCTGGAGGAAGCATAAGCTGGAGTCAAGATTGCTGGGAGAAATATCAATAACCTCAGATATGCAGATGACACCACCTTTATGGCAGAAAGTGAAGAGGGACTAAAAAGCCTCTTGATGAAAGTGAAAGAGGAGAGTCAAAAAGTTGGCTTAAAGCTCAACATTCAGAAAACTAAGATCATGGCATCTGGCCCCACCACTTCATGGGAAGTAGATGTGAAAACAGTGGAAACAGTGGCTGACTTTATTTTTCTGGGCTCTAAAATCACTGCAGATGGTGACTGCAGCCATGAAATTAAAAGACGCTTGCTCCTTGGAAGGAAAGTTATGACCAGCCTAGACAGCATATTAAAAAGCAGCGACATTACTTTGTCAACAAAGATCTGTCTAGTCAAGGCTATAGTTTTTCCAGTGGTCATGTATGGATGTGAGAGTTGGACTGTGAAGAAAGCTGAGCACCGAAGAATTGATGCTTTTGAACTGTGGTGTTGGAAAAGACTCTTGAGAGTCCCTTGGACTGCAAGGAGATCCAGCCAGTCCATCCTAGAAGAGATCAGTCCTGCGTGTTCATTGGAAGGACTGATGCTGAAGCTGAAACTCCAATACTTTGGCCACCTCAAGCAAAGAGTTGAGTCACTGGAGAAGACCCTGATGGTGGGAGGGATTGGGGGCAGGAGGAGAAGGGGACGACCGAGGATGAGATGGCTGGATGGCATCACCGACTCGATGGACATGAGTTTGAGTAAACTCCGGGAGTTGGTGATGGACAGGGAGGCCTGAAGTGCTGCGATTCATGGGGTCACAAAGAGTCAGACATGACTGAGCGAATGAATTGAACTGAACTGAACTGATAATGGAAAAGAATCTGAAAAAGAAAAGATATGTGTGTACAACTGAATTACTTTGCTTGTACACCAGAAACTAACACAGCGATAGTTCAATTTTTTTATATTTATTTATTTGGCTGTACCGAGTCTTAGTTGTGGCATACTAACCCTTAGTTGGGGCAAGTAGGATCTAGTTTCCTGACCAGGGATTGAGTCCAGGGCCCTGGCATTGGGAGCACAGAGTCTTAGCCATAGGACCACCAGGGAAGTCCCTATAGTTCAATGTTTTTAAAAAAAGTGTTTCAGGCTGGGTTTCCTGTTAAGCAGAATCAAGAGACAGAGAAGAAGGCAGGGAAGAGGACGAGAACGACCAGGCAGAGAAATGAGCTCTGATGCAGTCTGAATGAAGGCCTCCACCAACCACAGTAGAGCTCTGGAACTGGCGTGGTCTTCCAGAGTCATTCCAAATTGGGCCAAGAAGGCCTAAGCTTTATACCCACTCTGATCAGCTTTGGATGTGGGCCGTCCATAGAAGGATGCCTTGGACAAGGAAGTTCCTCAAAGAGACAATCCCCAAACAGAGCTGACAGTGGGAACTGTCTTCTGAGAGTCCTACCAATAGGGAGAATACATCTGCAACAGATTAAATAGTAGCCCCCCAATGATACAAACAAATCCTAGCCTGTGACTGTGACTTCATTTGGAAAAAGCATCACTGCAATTGTAATTAAGTTAAAGATCTCAAGATGAGACTACCCTGGATTACCTAGGTGGTCCCTAAGTCCAAAGACAAGTGTCTTTATAAAAGAGGAAGAGGAGAAGACTCATAGACACGGGGGAATTGTCCATGAGAAGACAGAGGTGTAGATTGGAGTTATGCAACCACAAACCAAGAAGTGCCTGGAGCCACCAGAAGCTGGAATAAACGAGAAGTTCTACCCTAGAGCCTTCAGAGGGAGCGAGGTCCCACCGACACCTTGATTTCAGACATCTTGCCACCCAAACTGGCAGAAACTAAGTTTTTGTTGTTTTAAATGACTCAGTTTGTGGTAATTTTTCTTGCAACATCCCTAGGAAACTAAGTCCTGAATGCGGATCTCTGGGTAACTCATCTCAGTGGCAAGGATTGAGAAAGGTGGGGTTTCTGGTTAAACCCATGAAAACTTAGAAACCTGTTTTTTAATGTTTCAATTCATTTAAGGTTTTTTGAGGAGGGATTGCTCATGAGAAATGATACACAGAACAGACATTAGTAATCTTAACAATCACTGTACATGATATAGAATGACTCCAGATTCTGAGGCTGGTGTATGTTCTTAGTATAAAATGACCTAATTACCTGGTAGGATCCCTGTAGAATTCCCACAGAGGCGGGCTACACTGGTATTCTTTCAGGGACACCTACTTTACATTCTTACCTAGAAAGGACATTTTTGCTATAATATGTCTTATTTCCAAAAAAGAATTATAATATTTCTTATTCTAATGTGGTACCTGTACATTTATAGACTTTCTACAAAAATTATAAATTATATACATTATGTAACTATAATTGCTTATAAACTGTGTGTGCTGTAATTTAATTGTATTTTGAATAAAAGATTTGCATTTTGTAAGAGCATTAGGTATTTAGCTACCAAGTCACTAAAAGAAAAGAAATCAAATTAACATGGAAAGTTTAAAAATATTTATGTTTTAACTAAAATAAAGGGGGGGACCCAGATTTTTCTTACAGAGAATTAAAGTGATCTTTACAATTCAGAAATAATATTCCATCAAAAAAATTGCATTTGTGCTATTTGAAAAGCAAGGAGAGGGTATACATCTATGAAATACAAAGCATAGAACTGAAGGTTTATAGAAAAACCTGGAAAATCATCACAGCTTATTTTTGAAAAGGCTCTTGCCCCCATGAAATTTTGATGTGTTCTTTACATAGCTGAATTGTTTCCCTTCATTGTTGAGTGTCACAAGGCAGAGAGGTCTAGAATTACCATGTTATGAATGTGACTGAATTGGTTTCAAAAATATTTCAAAATAGGTAGTTAGTAACAGGGGATTGAAATTCTCATTTAACAATCAGTATTATTTTAAATGACTGCAAGATTTGTTTTTCACATCTAGGCAGTACTAATTGGTCACACTGAACACAAAGAAATGTTATATTTGGTAATATTTAACATCAGTTAAAATATCCTAATACTTGGGTTTTAGCCCAATTTCTTTGCTTCTTTTAAGTCAAAGAAACCCTTTAAGGAAGAAAAAAGTGACTATAGCAGGAGGGAGCAAGTAAAGAGAGAAGGAAGACTGAGGAGATGAGATGAGGAATCAAGAAGCTCAGAGACAAATGGGACAAGCATTCAAGGAAGAGATTTCCAGTCTGAAACTCTTCTAGAGAATAGAAAAATAGAGAACACAAACTCATTTTATAAAGCTAGTATAGCCTTTATACCAAAACCACGCAAGTACGGAAAGAAAATTTATAGGGCATTTTCCTCATGAGCATAGATATACAGACAGGTAAAATATTGCCAGCCTAAATCCAGCAATGTATGAAGAAATAATAAACCATGATGAGGTTAGGTTTATTTCAGAAAATAAGAGGTAGTTTAACATAGTTTTACTATCATTACAATATCAACAAAACAAAGAAGAAAAAGCACATAAACATTTCAATCAATGTAGAAAAAGGATTTGATATACAGTGAGAAGAATTTATGATTTTAAACAATGCTTAGCAAATCAGGAGCAGGAAGAAACTTTTACTCTCATGAAAGGTGAACATATTACATAGAGTGAACATTACATATTCACTTTTCCAATTACATAGTGAACATTAAAAGTGCAATGTGAAAGTCATTCTCTTTAAAGTCAAGAATAAGACAAGGATGCCCACTATTATTATTACTGCCAGTTCAATATTGTATTGGAGGTACTTGAGGCGAAGGAGGGAGAAAAAGATACTAAATTGTCAATATTTTCAGGGGGACAGCCACATACAATGAGACCCTGCCATTATAGAAGAATTGCTTTGCCGCCAGGGCTCTAAAGACAATGTCCACTAGTGTTTGCTGTTGAATCCCTGGGGTATCCCTGCTTCCTACATCTTCTTACTCTCTGGAGTGTGCTTCTCTCGAAATAAATCCACTTCTCACCTATTGCTTCATCTCCGTGTTCTTTTGCAATGAAGTAAGAACTTTAAATTCACCAGCAACAAGGGCAACAGCATGATCTGTAATCCCAGAGCTCAAACACTACGGTCTAGAATCTACGTGAGTATAACAGGGAGGCCCTATAGATCCTGGCATAAAAGGCCACTCCAGGCAAACACCATTCAACAAACTGACAAACAGACCCAAGAAACCACTCAGGCCAGTGCTATTTTCCATTTCTGCCCTCAGCGGTTTTTCCAGCATCAACTCAGAGATCTCACTGAACTGCCATCTTGTATGTATGAGAGCAGAGGTTTCTTCTTGGGCTCCCCGGTACCATTCTGGTACACTCAATTTTGGTTCCAGGTCAACATTTTCTAACTTGACCTATGCATCCAGTCAGTGATTTATCCTGAGTTGCTGACCATTCACAATCACTCTGTTATCTGCTTTGTATTATAAATCGTCACTATGTCTTCTCTTTTGCAAAGAAGGTGGCTACATCATTAGATCAATAAATGTTTTTAAATAACATTAAATTAGCATTTTTAAAGAAGCTAATGCATGTCTTGGCTGCACTTAGAAGTCAGAATTTATCAATGTCATTGATTAAGTCTCCACCTTTGCACACACTCTCTTCTGTCCATCTCTTCCCACTACCCTCCTAAAGGTTGTTATTGAAACACCTCTCAGATTGCCAGGGGGTGGGGTTGGTTATAGTGCCCTCATGTATCTCTGCTTTGCAATGGCATTTAAAAACTTTCAAAGGACATATTATTTTCATTCATGTAAAATATATTTGGGCTACCCTGGTGGCTCAGATGGTAAAGAATCCTCCTGCAATGCTGGAGACCTGGGTTCAATTCCTGTTGGGAAGATCCCCTGAAGGGGGGCATGACAACCCACTCCAGTATTCTTGCCTGGAGAATTCCAAGGACAGAGGAGCCTGGCGGGCTACAGCCCATGGGGTCACAAAGAGTTGGACACGACTAAGTGACTAAGCACAGCACACAAAATATATTAGTAATGGCATTTTAAAACAGTAGCAGCAAATCTAAAATTCTCAAATTGTACATACAAGGATAGACAGCTTTGAAGTGCCATAAATGACTCAGAATGGTCACCTTGGTTTCATGAATTTTAAATTTAGCAACAGAAAATCAACAAAGATTTGATACCAAGGATAAAACATATCTAAGGTGCATATGATGAAATTATTACATCCCCCTTAAAAATAAACCTAAAGCCACCATAAACCTTCAATTTCTATAGTTTTGAAACCAAGTTGCCTTTATCATCTCTGTTCACATTTTGAAGGATTGTAGCTGTACATTTTGTGAGAAAATGCACATTTGACAGTCACTTACTCTTGTATTCCCCAGCATAAAGTCAGAACTATTTATTTCAGAAAGGTTAATTTCAAGTCAAGCTTCACTTTTTGTTTTAAAATAGGTCTTAAGAGAGACTATTTAAGCATAGCCTTAATTTAATTGGTTTAGCACCCAGGAAACTCATTTAAAAATAAGGACATTTATAACAAAGAGAAGCTGCCATGGCAAAGAAATTATTACATTCTCTGCTCCCTGCAGATTTTTGATTCATTGTTTTACAAGCCCACCTCAATTTAATTGCTTTTTTTCTCTTTTTCTTTTCTACCCTATAAACTTATAAAATGGTCTCAGCGCAGGAAAACTGCCATTTGCTGGAACTGGCAAATAGGTCATCCTAGTCAGTAATAGCAACCGAGAGCAGGTATCAAAAGATGCAATTTCAAAAACATAGCTTTTAAAAGAACATACATAACGTTTTTCTTCTTGCTGAGAGAGCCAGTGAGTGTTAGAAACAACATTTAAATTGAGATTTTCTGTGGACATCATCCCTATTCTTCATGCCACAAAATTTTGGAAGAGAGAGTTAAGTCCCAGGTCATTGGAGCAGGATTAATCTTGGGAAAAAAGAATGATATATCTCTGACATTGCTTTTTAAGGGCTAAGTTCTGAAAGATGTTACTGCCTGTCTAGGAAATCACCCTTCTGGCTCTTGGTTTCAGATTTTATTTCATTCCTCATGTCCCTCTCCATATGATATGTGGATGAATTAAGATCAAAATCGTTCAGTCTGGAAAAAGATTTAACCTGAGATCTGAGGAAAAGGGGCTGGAGATGAAGAGCAGCCTCAAAAGTTCATGAAGAAACTATGACAGCTTAGCAAAAGCCATACTCCAATAAAAGTGTGAAAAAATGCAGATATCAAGCAACAGATATGTGTTTCCAACCATAGGGGGAAGCCTGCAAAATTTTTGCTGGATGGCATTGGAACTGTGAGAACTACAGAAATTCTTGGCACAAATGACTTCATACAGACCGCAACACTAAGAGATGTGACCAAATTCTACCACAACTGCTAGCAGCCTAAGACCCAGGGAGGCTTAGTGGTAATCCAAAACCAGACAAACCAAAACCCAAAACAAACAAATGAACCCCAAAATGTTTAATGTAATGTTATAGGAACTCACAGCTGAAATCAATTTCAATGCTTGCCTTTTTGACTGTCAAAGAAAAGGCTGGTAAATGTCCTATAAGACATGAGGAAGAGGGCTAAAGAACATTTTTGGGAAAACCACTGAAGTTCCTCAAAAATAACAGTCATCAATTATATTCAAATGGTTATGATGTTGGCTAGAATGAAAAGAATATTTGTTATCATGATGTTAAAATTTATTTTTAATAATATTAGCTTCCAAGTTTGGAAACAAATCAAGATAAAACCATCTAAAGGATTATAATATTTTTAAAATACTTTTTCCAGTGTTACTTTTACTAGGAAACTTGCCTCAATGCCTAAAAGTTTATGTGAAGAAGATTTAGAACTACCTATGATGAATGATCTGGAATTCAATGTAAAGGAATGAATTTGTTGAATTCCCCCCAAATTCAACGAATTTGGGTTGGTGGGATGAGAAAGTCATGTTTGAAAACCATGTGGCTTAGAAGGCTATGCTTGGGTGTATCTGTTGGTCCATATCCAATCCAGAAATCAACAGTCACATGAGAGGGAATATAAAATGTCTTAGATCAAGGCTCTCAAATGTCTAAGAAGCTCTGCTATGGAAGGTCTCCTGCTTGAACAAAAACTATAGAATCTGCACTCAGAAATATGAGTGCCTTGAAGAATTAATGGAAAGGAAGAGGAAAGAGAAACACCAATGTAGCCATTCAATTGGCTAAGCAGACATGTGGCTAAACATTTGCACCTAGGTATGAATAAACAAATATGCTGCAATCACTCCTCTGTAAAGTTGAAGGTTTTGTCCTGAGAGAGAAATTTAATAAATTATAAGAAAAGGGGTCTTAGTTTTAGAAATAAATTATCTAGGAATTTATTAATGTTAAAGTACTTGTTTTAGTATAGATAGTATAGATAGTTTCTATATAGATATAGATAGTTTCTATAGCTATCCAAGAGGTCTATATCTTGGTGTCTTATTCTGAGAAATTGGGACTAATTGGAGAAGAAAAATGGAAGTGGTTTGAAACACAGAATTCTTTAATCTGGCTACATATATATATAAGCTAGCTCCTGGAAGTGGTACAGATATACAATTTAACTCCTGGTTTCCTTACTTTAGGTGTTTACATTTTTAAAATGATATATTTAGTTTTTTGTGCTTAGGCAAAGAAATTAAGATTTTCTTAAAACAAATCAAAAGCCAACCATTGTCTGGGTAAGGAAAACATTTAAACGGTAAAATGAAAGTGATCAGCTAAACGAAGGCTGAAAAAAGTGAAAGTGGAAGTTGCTCAGTCGTGTCCAACTCTTTGCCACACCATAGACTGTAGCCTGCCAGACTCCTCTGTCCATGGAATTCTCCAGGCCATGATACTGGAGTGGGTAGCCATTCCCTTCTCCAGGGGATCTTTCCAACCCAGGGATTGAACTCAGGTCTCCTGCATTGCAGGCAGATTCTTCACCATATGAGCCACCAGGGAAGCCAAGACCAAAACTATGATTTATTAAATAGATATTTAATGAGCTTCTGTCATTTAAATGGCACTATGCTGCCGCTGCTAAGTTGCTTCAGTCGTGTCCGACTCTGTGCGACCCCATAGACGGCAGCCCACCAGGCTCCACCGTCCCTGGGATTCTCCAGGCAAGAACACTGGAGTGGGTTGCCATTTCCTTCTCCAATGCATGAAAGTGAAAAGTGAAAGTGAAGTCATTCGGTTGTGTCAGACTCTTCGAGACCCCATGGACTGCAGCCTACCAGGCTCCTCCGACCATGGGATTTTCCAGGAAAGAGTACTGGACTGGGGTGCCATTGCCTTCTCCAAAATGGCACTATGATTGGCCAAACAACCTGAATAAGAAAATGTGGAAGTGCTTATAATGTCAGTGAGGTCTCTCAGGGTTGAAGGGGGTTAAACGGGATAAAAATGAATAAAGAGAATTTACTGGCTCAGTTAGTTCAGATCAGTCGCTCAGTCCTGTTCAACTCTTTGCGACCTCATGGACTGCAGTACACCAGGCCTCCCTGTCCATCACCAACTCCCGGAGATTACTCAAACTCATGTCCATTGAGTCAGTGATGCCATCCAGCCATCTCATCCTCTGTCATCCCCTTCTCCTCCTGCCTTCAATCTTTCCCAGCATCAGGATCTTTTCCAATGAGTCAGCTCTTCCCATCAGGTGGCCAAAGTATCGGGGTTTCCACTTCAGCATCAGTCCTTCCAAAAAACATTCAGGACTGATCTCCTTTAGGATGGACTGGTTGGATCTCCTTGCAGTCCAAGGGACTCTCAAGAGTCTTCTCCAACACCACAGTTCAAAAGTATCAATTCTTCTACACTTAGCTTTCTTTATAGTCCAACTCTCACACCCATACATGACTACTGGAAAAACCATAGCTTTAACTAGATGGACCTTTGTTGGCAAAGTAATGTCTCTGCTTTTTAATATGCTGTCTAGGTTGGTCATGCCTTTTCTTCCAAGGAGTAAGTTTCTTTTAATTTAACAGCCGCAGTTACCATCTGCAGTCATTTTGAAGCCCCCAAAATTAAAGTCTGACACTGCTTCACTGTTTCCTCATCTATTTCCCATGAAGTGATGGGATCGGATGCCATGATCTTAGTTTTCTGAATGTTGAGCTTTAAGCCAAATTTTTCACTCTCCTCTTTCACTGTCATCAAGAGGCTTTTTAGTTCTTTTTCATTTTCTGCCGTAAGGGTGGTGTCATCTGCATATCTGAGGTTATTGATATTTCTCCCAGCAATCTTGACTCCAGCTTATGCTTTCTCCAGCCCAGCGTTTCTCATGATGTGCTCTGCATACAAGTTAAATAAGCAGGGTGACAATATACAGCCTTCCTTTTCCTATTTGGAACCAGTCTGTTGTTCCATGTCCAGTTCTAACTGCTGCTTCCTGACCTGCATACACGTTTCTGAAGAGGCAGGTCAGGTGGTCTGGTATTCCCATCTCTTTCAGAATTTTCCACTGTTTATTGTGATCCACACAGTCAAAGGCTTTGTCATAGTCAATAAAGCAGAAATAGATGTTTTTCTGGAACTCTCTTGCTTTTTCGATGATCCAGCAGATGTTGGCAATTTGATCTCTGGTTCCTCTGCCTTTTCTAAAACCAGCTTGAACATCTGGAAGTTCACGGTTCACGTATTGTTGAAGCCTGCCTGGCTTGGAGAATTTTGAGCATTACTTTACTAGTGTGTGAGATGAATGCAATTGTGCAGTAGTTTTAGCATTCTTCGACATTGCCTTTCTTAGGAATTGGAATGAAAACTGACCTTTTCCATTCCTGTGGCCACTGCTGAGTTTTTCAAATTTGCTGGCATATTGAGTGCAACACTTTCACAGCATCATCTTTCAGGATTTGAAATAGCTCAACTGGAATCCCATCACCTCTATTAGCTTTGTTTGTAGTGATGCTTCCTAAGGCCCACTTGACCTCACATTCCAGGATGTCTGGCTCAAGGTGAATAAGCACACCATCGTGATTATCTGGGTCATGAAGATCTTTTTTGTACAGTCCTTCTGTGTATTCTTGCCACCTCTTCTTAATATCCTCTGCTTCTGTTAGGTCCATACAATTTCTGTCCTTTACTGAGCCCATCTTTGGTATCTCTAATTTTCTTGAAGAGATCTCTAGTCTTTCCCATTCTGTTGTTTTCTTCTATTTCTTTGCATTGATCGCTCAGGAAGGCTTTCTTATCTCTCCTTTCTATTCTTTGGAACTCTGCATTCAAATGGGTATATCTTTCCTTTTTTCATTTGCTTTTGGCTTCTCTTCTTTTCACAGCTCTTTGTAAGGCCTCCTCAGGCAACCATTTTGCTTTTTTGTATTTCTTTTTCTTGGGGATTGTCTTGTTCCCTGTCTCCTATACAATGTCATGAACCTCCATCCATAGTTCATCAGGCACTCTGTCTGTCAGATCTAGTCCCTTAAATCTATTTCTCACTTCCACTGTATAGTCATAAGGGATTTGATTTAGGTCATACCTGAATGGTCTAGTGGTTTTCCCTACTTTCTTCAATTTAAGTCTGAATTTGGCAATAAGGAGTTCATGATCTGAGCCACAGTCAGCTCCCGGTCTTGTTTTTGCTGACTGTATAGAGCTTCTCCATCTTTGGCTACAAAGAGTAAAATTAATCTGATTTCAATGTTGACCATCTGGTGGTGTCCACATGTAGAGTCTTCTCTTGTGTTGTTGGAAGAAGGTGTTTGCTGTGACCAGTGCATTCTCTTGGCAGAACCCTATTAGTCTTTGCCTTGCTTCATTCTGTACTCCAAGGCCAAATTTGCCTGTTACTCCAGGTGTTTCTTGACTTCCTAATTTTGCATTCTGGTCCCCTATAATGCAAAGGACATTGGAGTGTTAATTCTAGAAGGTCTTGTAGGTCTTCATAGAACCGTTCAACTTCAACTTCTTCAGCATTACTGGTTGGGGCACAGACTTGGATTACTGTGATATTGAATGGTTTGCCTTGGAAATGAACAGAGATCATTCTGTCGTTTTTGAGATTGCACCCAAGTACTGCATTTTGGACTCTTTTGTTGACCATGAGGGCTACTCCATTTCTTCTATGGGATTCCTGCCCACAGTAGTAGATATAATGGTCATCTGAGTTAAATTCACCCATTCCAGTCCATTTTAGTTCACTGATTCCTAGAATGTCGACATTCACTCTTGCCATCTCCTGTTTGATCACTTCCAATTTGCCTTGATTTATCATCCACTCACCCTCCATCCATCCATCCACACACCCACTCACCCATTCACAGATTTATTCAAACAGATAGTAGATGACTACCTGCTATATGGCCAGATAGGTGCTAGAAATATGGTGAGGAACAAAAAACAGACAAGACTTCTGCTCCCATGGAACTTTCAACCCCTTTAGCTAGGAAGAGTGACAATAATCATATAATTGACATATATGACATATACATGATAATATATGACAATAATATATAATTGCTAGCCAACTTAAGTGTGCTGAAGGAGAAAGGAAAGCACATTACAAAGGACCAGAGGTCAGAGAAAGCTTCCCTAAGGAAGCAGTGATGGAAATGACAGCTGAAGGCTGGGAGAAGAGCATTCAGGGTGAGAAACTACCCTGTGTTTCTTGCCTGTGTTGAGATTAGTGACTGCAGAGTTGGACTGAAAGATTGCTTGACTCTTCTTGGGCAGAGTTGGAGGAAAACATGAGTAGGGGCACCCTCTTACCTCCACAGTCATTCCGGTTCTTGTTACACCCCCAGCCTTGCTTTCCATGAATAGTAAGCACCACTGTTACCCTAGGTAACTCTTCTTCAAATGTTATTATAAGGAAATATGGGCTTTAGAAGATACAACTTATGGTGCCAATCCTGAAAACACATCACTGGTCCTATTTCGCTTCTGCTTATTAATGATGAGTAACGACACATGGGATTATTTTCTGAGTCAGGAGACCTGGATTCCGGCATTCAGTTTGCTGCTAGTCAGGTGATGAGGGTGGGCATGCCGCTGAATCTCCCTGTGCCTCAACTTCCTCAGTTATCACATGGGATTCACATTATGAATTCAGCCTCACTGCATTGTTGTGAAGGTTAAAATAACACAAAAATTTACGTTTGAAAAGTGAGTTTTATTGTTATTATATTACTAGTCATATTGAATCAGTTGCTACTGTTGTTTTTGGTGTGGAATAACTTCTATACAAGCTTCAACAAAATATGTCTTCTGATGTCTTACTGGGTAAAGTGAAACTTGGACAGATATAAATGTGAATGAGTGCCTTTACAGGTTTTTCATCAGTTTAATGAGAAAACTAGTATAGTACTTGCTAGGTTTCCACCAATGTGGGGTTGAGAGGGTTAATGTGCTTAGAGCTTTTTGAAAGTAGGTTGCTTCCTGAACACAAATATAAATCTCACTTGTTATTATTACTATCATTATAGCTGATGTTTCTTTTTTAACACATTAACTTTCCGCCACTGAGCAAACTGCTCAATTGTTGGGAAGACTCATGTCGTCATTCGTCTCTTCTTGATGTGTCTCGCTGCTGTTGAGCTAAACAATTCTTTTAGCTCCCAGGGTGCTTATTTAATAAATGATGCTGTGAAGTTCCCAAAGAAAGACTTTCAATTTTCCTCTTGTGTGATGGCTGTGATCAAGTTCCAACACCCTGTGGTCTGGTTCAATGAGAATGTACACTTGGAACTCATTCACTAACTTGCTTGTTGTATTTAATCTGTTAAGTTCTATAAACTGTAGAAGTACCTAATGCTTTTCTTCTTCTCTTGACAATTTTCTCCTTTGCTTTCCCTCAAACTTGGGGAAAAAAAGTTAATTGCTATATATTTTTGAGCTAATTTTCTCTGACTTCTGCAAGATACTGTGAAGAAGTTTATCTGTATTTTATGTATCTCTTAAAATGCACACACACACACACACACACACACACACACACACACACTACATCCTGGCTAGAAGTTGAGTGGAAATAATAGTTGATGCACTGAAGTTGTAGAATCATGGCATTATTAGAGATTTTGAGATCAAGTTTAACTTATTCATTTCCCAGGTGAAGAAACTGAGGCCAGAGTTTACATATGGAGCCACAATCACAGGACAAAGGCAGTGCTAAAATGTGACCTGACAACCAAATCCAGCCACACCCATTCGTTGTATTGTCTATGGCTGCATTTGCACTACAATGAGATGAGTAGTTTCCTCTTCCTTGTTTTGTTTCTAATTTTACTTAATAATCGATTATTTTTTAATGAGGTATTATTGACACATGACGTTATATTTGTTTCAGATGTACAACATGATGATTCGATATTTGTGTATATTCCAGAGTTGAGCACTTTTAACAGAGACGGTATGACTCTCAAAACAAGGTATTTACTGCCTGGCTGGCCCTCACATAAAAGATCACCCATCTCTCTCTAGACTTTCGGAGTCTTCTGCTTCCAGCTGGTAGAAGAGCAGACATGAAGTATGTATGAAATGGGGGCTGGGGAGGTGTCGGGGTAGCCAGGCCTGGAAGGTATACACTGATTCTGCCTACATTCTATTGGTGAGCATTCATCATATGGTCCCACTTAGATGCAAGAAGTGTTGGGAAATGTAGTGCTGAGCAGCTGATCCTCAGTGCAAACGTTACTCTACGAAAGTAGGACCATGACTTTTAACGGACAGCTAGTTGTCTGTGCCACACTTGGGCAGAAACTGTTGGTTTCCTACAGTGTAGTAGATAGTTTGTGGATATCTGCTCAATGCATGGCCCCCATCCCTGAGAACTATAGCCTTCCAAAGAGTGGGCTTCTTTGGCCGTGTCTTTACTGGTGGTTTAGTCGCTAAGTCATGTCTAACTCTTGCGACACCATGGACTGTAGCCTGCCAGGCTCCTCTGTCCATGGGATTTCCCAGGCAAGAATACTGGAATGGGTTGCCATTTCCTTCTCCAGGGAATCTTCCTGACCCGGGGATCAAACCCACGTCTTCTGCATTGGCTGGGAGATTCTTTATGAGGGAAAGCACCAGGGAAGCCCAAGATACAAGGAAAGCATCATAATTATAATTAGTAATATAAAATTTACAAGGAAAGGTAAAAGATTACTGTCTTTCAGTATTCTTCAACACAATAGGAAAGGAAAAGGAAAGTGAAGTCGCTCAGTCGTGTCCGACTCTTTGCGACCCCGTGGACTGTAGCCCACCAGGCTCCTCCGTCCATGGGATTTTCCAGGCAAGAGCACTGGAGTGGCCTGCCATTTCCTTCTCCAGGAAAGTGTTTCAACTGGACACAGAAGCTGTGGGACGGCCACCTGTAGTCCTCACAGAGAGGCAGCAAAAGCCACACGGCAGAATAAGCCAAGGATGAAGCAGAGACACCCAAAGCAGAGACAAGGGGCCATGGGGTTCCCTGAAGAATATAGTTTCTTTGGTTCCCGATTCTTTTTGGATTCCTGGTTCCTCTTTTGCATGAGGCCCATCTGTCCTTCCTAACTTTGAGACTTTTCAGATACCCATGGTAGTGGACATGTATGGTTTTTATCTACCCTGAGCCCTTTCCTTTATATAGGGGAACAGCTCTTCCTCCACGCCATACTGTGAGCCAAAATGTGATTGCATGACCTTGCTTTTTTATCCTCAGTGATGAATACACATACATACATATACACACATATATAGCTGACTGTTGAACAACATAGGTTTGAAATGTGTGAGTCTATCTATATGTGGAGTTTTTTCAGTCAATATACAATTAGTCTTCTGTAGCCATGGATTCCATGTCCATGGATTCAATCAACTTCTGATCATATACTAAAGGGACTTGAACATCCATAGAAGATGGGAAGCTGTCCTCAAACCAATGCCCCATGGTAACAGAGGGACAACTGTGTGTGTGTGTGCATGTGTGTGTGTATACATACATAAAGTGGAATAATTATTATTCACTCTTAAAAAGAAGGAGATTCTGTCATATGCTACAGATGAGGATCCTGGAGGACATCATGATAAATGAAATAAGCCAGTCACGAAAAGACAAATGATGTATGATTATAGTTATGTGAGGCACCGAGAGTAGTCAAAATCACAGAGACAGAAAGTAGAACAGTGGTTCCAGGGGCTGGGGTCTTGTTGAGACCAGGCAGATCCACAGAGACAAAGAGTACGTTAGTGCTTGCCATAGCTGGAGGGAGCGAAGAATGAAGAGTGACTGCTGATAGGGATAAGTCTTCCTTTTGGAGTAATTAAAATGTTATGGAATCAAAACCAATACAATATTGTAAAGTAAAACAAAGAAAGAAAGAAAAGAAAAAAACAAACAAAAAAGGCCAAAATAATGTTATGGAATCAGATAATGGTGATGGTTATACATCTATATGCACATAATAAAAAACTGCTGGGTTTTAAATTGTTTTTTTATTATTTTAAAGAATTGTACACTTTAAAAGCATGAATTTTATGGTATGTAAATTCCATCTCAGTGAAGATGTTATTCTTCTGAAAACACTGCAATGGATTTCAGAGCGTATTGGTTGCTGCCTGTCCCCTACCCCTCAAGTCAATTATACTCCCTGTAGTTACAGACCTACAAGGTGCATTTTCATGGCCCCCACACATAAAGCTCTATCACAAGTGTATTTTTGGTGTTGATCATAATAATACTTACCTAAAATGCATTAATTGCAGGCCCAGAGTAATGGACTAAATTATTTCCCCCAATGCTTTCTTTTACCAGGATTTAGCAAATGCATGGTCCTTTCTCACTGAAGGTATATAAGTTTTGATGCTCCTATTTCACTACTGCAACCATCTCGAGTCTCAAAGAACAAAGGATATATCAGCAGAGAGTATGAAGTGATTTCATATCTACCTTGTGACTGTAACAAACATAAAAAGAAGTTTGAAACATCTTGGCATTTTCGACTGCTGACCAGAACCATACTTATGCAAACTGTCACTGGGTTGTTACTGCCATCATCCTCACTTTGGGCAAATCAAATGCAAAAAAGGAAGAATGGGACAAGTCCTGCTGAAATAAAATGGGAATGCTTGTGACTCAAGGTACATGGTAATTTTTTTTAAGTTCCAGATTTATCAATTTAAGTGGAAGATAAACCAAAATCTAGTTTTAAAAAATGTCCCAGAGAGCTGGAAGGGATGAAAGGAGGGAATCGTAATAGGGAACTACCAGACACTTCTAAAGTTACTTAGATATTTGACTTTGGAATCATGTGTATGTTTTACATGATTAAAATAACTATGAAAATAAATGAAATTAATAAACCCAATTGTGGATTGAGTGGGTGGCTTAACGACACAGAGAACTATTTAAAAGCATTTTAAAAATAATAATTTAACTGAAATGTACCCTAATACAAAAGAACTGCAAAAATGAACAAACTTGAATTTTTCCAGCAGTCATATTGTTAATGATATTATTGATACAGCTATTCTAAGCTATTATATATATAATAAGATAAAACAAATAAGTAATTGTGTTCTTTAGAAGCCAAGATTTTCAACCTAAAAGAATCATAAAATATGAGAAGTTAAGTAAAAAATATGCAATCTTACATTTGAATTAGAAGTATAAATGCATGACGCATTTTCTATAAAAAAATATTTCCTAGTTCCATCTACTGGAAAGGCCTAGGAATAATGATGAACCCAGTCTCACTGATCCATTCTGGCACCCAGACTGCAGTCTGTAAACACAACTTCCAACCAAAAGCAACTAAGTTCTCTTGGGGAAACAGTTAATTATATGGGGCAGGAAATGATTATGACAAGCTTGGAATACCTTGGTAGAAAATCAGGACACTATGAAAAACTACTGGTGTCATGACAAAAGGATTCAAAAGTCAATATGAAGAGACTCCCATAGGCTACAAGAGGGACAATTCAAGCATCAAAATGAATAACTGCAATGAAATGAAACACACTAAAACCAATAAGTTTCATCTTTGGAGAATGCTCAGAACCTAGTTATTTATCTGGAAAAAAAAAAAAAAAGAATCAAGCTTTTATTCTGACTTCCCTGTATTAATTATACCTCAGGACAATCAAATTGTTGATGAGAGAAACCTTTACGTGATAGATTTAGGCTAGTAAATGAAGAAGGAATGATAGAATATGATCATTTTACCACCCTCTAATGAATTTGTGGATATAGGTTACCATCTCAAGGGGCTGCTGACATTATGGAAACAACCAGACATTTTTCGCCCCCTAGTGGAAGCTCACCATTATGAAGTATTCTTGATAAGCAAACCCAAGTCCAATACAGTAGCAATTAACAATGTATCTATATTTCAATTTCAATTAACCTAATTTAAATTTCAATTAACCTCTATGTGCTGTCCAATATGGTAGACACTAGACATTTGTGTCTGTGTAAATTTAAATTAATTAAAGCAAAATAAAATAATTCAGTCCTTCACTCACTTTAGTGCAGATACAGATGCAGATACAGAACATTTCTATCATCATAGAAAATTTTGTTGGAAAGGGCTGAAAATGTAACTACTAGTTTACAAGAAGTACAGGAAATGGAAGAACATGATTCACACAATGTGAGGATTCAACCACCAAATCCAGAATGTTGGAAACTCTATTGAGACAGATGATCTAGGTGTTTCAATGAATAAATTACAAAGGGGAAAGGGGGGTGGGGAGGGAGAGCCTATAGTTTAAAAGAGGCAAGAAAAACATCAACCAAATGTAAAGTATGGAGGATCTCATTTTAACACTGACTGGATATTTGATGATACTATGAAAGTAGTATTATCTTTTAGTGTTAGTGACATTATGGTTATATCAAATACATAATTATGTTTTAGAGATATATCTGGTAATGGTCACAGAAGTAATGATTTAATGTCTAGATTTAGCCCTAAAATCCAGTAGAGACAGAAAGTAGACCAGGGCATAACTGGTATAATATTTGTCATACATGGACAATTCTTGAAGTTAGAGATTCTGCTAAACTATCCTGGTTTTTTGTGTAGGTTTGGAGTCTGATAGAAGAAAAGTTTAAAAAATGACTGGCTTCTCTTTTAGATTCATAAAGTAGGTCTGAAACCATTTGGTGCTTTTTGCTGTTGTATTTTTTTTATTCTCCACGTCAGAATGCTTGCAGCAGAGAAAGGGTGGCCTCACATTGTGACACCTTGTCCTCTGACGAGCTCTCTTGCCCTTTGACAAGTTATGTAACTATGCTTTCCCATTACATTAGCTGTAAGACCACTTGGTAGGTGTCCAGTAGCCACTTGACATTCAATGTACACTAAGAAGTGATCATGGCAGCCAAAGAACCATGGAAGATATTGGAAGTTCAAAGATGAATAAAATGTAGTTCTTGAATTCATGGAGTTTACACTCTGATGAAGAGGTGGTCATATAATTCATAAAAAATAAATTACTAAAATAGTCACAAAGTTTAGAGAAGCCAGAAGGGATTGGTCCATTACATCTTAGGGTGGTATTGAAAAAATACTTCATAAAGAAGGTGGACTTTGCACAACACTTTGAGAGAATGAAAACATGCTTTCCAGGTTAATAGCATGAGCAAAGACAGGCAGGCATGAAAGAGGCTGGCGTGTCTGAGAGACTGCACACAGTATATCTCAGTGCTCTGGAGGTGTTCATTAGTAAAATTCAAGTGATTACTGTCTTATTAACAGGAAATCTCAGTTCAGTTCAATAAATCCAATTCAATAAACTTTCAGTTTGATTTAATTAATACCTAGCAAAGCAAATGAATAACTGAAAATATTCTATCGTTGAAGCAGTTTTTATGTACTTAACACTCCCCTAGAGCCTGTGGAGGGTCCAAAAGAAAAATAGGAAAAAATCCTAAAGGATTTTTTGTCTTGGTAGAGAAGCAGGATTTACATATGTGGAATAATTGCAGAGAATGATTAGAGAAATCCCAAGGAAGATTAAAAAAAAACACAGAATTTCAAAGAGACTTAAAAATCAGGATTTTGTTCTGAGCTAATTTTGTTGATAATGACAGTCAACACTGAGGGCTCCAGGACATTGTATGAAGCACTCACACATACTTCCTCATTTAAGTTCAAGTTCATGAACAGAAAAAATCTAGGTCCCAATGACTTGTATAATGGATATTTTTCTTCCATGTTTTAACTGTAGATACTGGGAATATCATCCATCAAGTTTGCCTTGCTCAACTTTAGCTGGTCTTCACATATACACACATGTGCCTGCATGGGGGTTGGGGAGTGTGGGGAGTGTGGGGAGGTTGAGTGTATGTGTCGTGTGATGAGACTGACACAGGGAAGACTTCGGGTTGCCTGACTATGGTGAGACTTGGAACAGATGAGCTGGGCCAATGTGGTTCATTCTCTAGGCAAACTGGTCTGCAAACACAGAAAGAATTGGCTAGAAGAGGAGAGAAGGGACAAGGGAGCAAACACACGAAGAACAAGAAGCTGAATCACGTTAATGGCCAAACACCAGTGAGAAGCTCCTATGGTCAACCCAACTGCCTGTTCTGGTTTTTCTAAGGTCTAATTATTTGGATTTTTCCAAGGTCTCTTTGCACAGTCATCCTTGTATAGACAGTATGAACTTGAGAGTCTTAGGACTCTGATTTGCAAAATGTTTTTCTAACTCACCTGTCATCTTCGGCTGCAACTCAGTTTCTCTTGGATAAATACACGTCAGATATGGAATTCTTCCTCCTCTGTCCTCCTTCCTTTCTCCCAGAGGGATATATATTCCCGCATGGAAAGGAATGGGGATCAAGAAGGAGCTCTGGCCTGTGAAATGTTCACCCTCCCTGAGGCCCACATGGTTCTGGGTGATCTCCTTTATTTTATTTGCCTCCCTGGCTGATGACCTAACCCCAGTAATTCTGAGGCTGGTCCTCCACTGTGCCTCTTTCTCCTTCAGGGGCCCAAGTAGTCACTCCCACTTCCTCTTGAGGGTCAAAGACTCTTGATTGTGTTTCCTGAACCATGCAGGAGTGTACTGGATCTGATAGGATGCCCTAACCTATGACACTGATGTGTCGCCTACTGTGCTAAAGAGGCAGGTTCAAATACAATACAATAATGTGTGCTCAGCCGTGTCTGGCTCTTTGCGACCCCATGGACTGTAGCCCTTTAGGCTCCTCTATCCCTGAGATTTTTACAGGCAAGAATTCTAGAGTGGGTTACCATTCCCTTCTCTAGGGGATCTTCCTGACCCAGGGATTGAAACTGCATCTCTTGCATCTCCTGCATTGGCAGGCAGATTCTTTACCACTAGTGCCACTTGAGAAGCCCTAGGAGGCAGGCTGGGGATGCCCTAATCTAGTCTAAGACAAGATCTACCTGAAGCCCCACCCCCCCACCTCCAGTATCTCAGCCTGCTCAGGAACAATGTTGGATGCAACACTTCTCTGTGAGGTTTGCCCTCTCCTCAGCTGCACCCCTAGGCCCATGCACAGCCCCTTCTGTCCATGCATGCGTGCTCAGTCATGTCCAACTCTTTGCAACCCCATGGACTGTAGCCTGCCAGGCTCCTCTGTCCAGGAGCCCCCCAAATGCTAGCTTTCATTTAACAATCTGCACTCTGTCACACATGATTTAGCCAGGCTGAATGAAACCCCAGTCCTGGACAAATTCTTCTAGAATCTTCCTTCCCGTCACCTGCTCAAAATTCACTTTTGAAAGATAGGTAACCTGCTCTTGTGTGTTCATGTAAGCTTCTCCTCTCTGGGTGTTGTTGCTTCATGTTCTTCGTATTGAGCCGTTTCAGACAACACAACCAGACTTTCCTCTCTCAGCCAGTCTGGCTCCTGCATTGGACAATTTACTTCCAAATTTAGTTTCATTTCTCTTCTTAGTTTTAAGAATCTAAATTGGAACTCAAAGGTAAACAATGATTTCTCTGTTCTTGCCTTTATATACTCTCTTGCTAAAGATAGCATGCAGAGTTGCCTGCTGTCTGAAAGGAAGAGGGAGTGAAATAGTTACAAGACACCTTGGGGAGAAAGCCTTACTGGATATTGCAAAGTGTTATCTGCTATATAACAATACTTGAGTATCTTAGTAAAGTTTCTTACAACCTGTGTGGCACAGCATCAGAATCCTCTTTAAAATGCTGATATTTGAGCTCCAGGATGATTTATGATACAGATTTCCCAAGTTACAGTGCAAGATTTGTATGACCTTCTGTCCACAGGAAACAGTCCAACCCAAAATACAACCAATCTTTGAAATATCTTCATTACTAGATGGTTCTACATAATTGATTCTTTTCACTTTACATATAAGATACAAGAAACCTATAGATAATCTACTCACTTCATTTTCACAATTATCTCCCACATTAATCTAAACATACTCTTTTTATAAGCATGGGCAATTATCTTTAATAAAATAATTAAAGTACTAGTTTGAAATTTTTCCTTTTCCAGTCCTTGAGTAGGATATTAATGAAGAGGATACAGCGTTGGGGGTGGTGGGGGGGGAGGGGTGGAAATGGCAGATAAAATGGTAGATATTTCAAAAGCCCAATCAATTTGGAACAACTAATATCATTAACATGGCCACACTACCCAAAACAATCTAAAGATTCAATGCAATCCCTATCAAAATACCCAGGACATTTTTCAAACAATTAGAACAAATAATCATAAAATTTATATGGAACCACCGAAGACCTCAAATTGCCAAAGTAATCCTGAGAAAAAAGAACAAAGAGAGAGGTATAAACCTCATAGACTTCAGACTATTCTACAAGGCTATAGTAATCAAAGCAGCATGGTATTGGCTCAAAACCAGACACATAGATCAATGGAACAGACTAGAGAGTCCAGAAATAAACCAATGCACTTGCAGAGAGCTCGGACATGACTAAGCGACTGAACTGAACTGAATCTATGACAAATGAGGCAAGAATATACAATGGAAAAAAGACAGTCTCTTTAACAAGTAGTGCCAGGCAAACTATACAGTTACAAGTAAATCAGCTACATGTAAATCAATAAAATTACAACACTTCCTCACACCATATAAAAAAACAAACTCAAATAGTTTCAAGACCTAAACTTAACACCTGAAACCATAAAGCTCCTAAAAGAGAGCATAGCTGGAATACTCTTTGACATAAATCATAGCACTATTTTCTTGGATCAGTCTCCTAAGGCAAAAGAAATAAGAGCAAAAAACAAATTGGACCTAACTAAACTTAAAGCTTTTGCACAACAAAGGAAACCATCAACAAAATAAAAAGACAACCTATGGAATGGGAGAGAATACTTGCAAATCATGTGACTGACCAAGGGTTAATATCCAAAATATACAAACAGCTCAATTCAGTTCAGTTCAGTCGCTCAGTTCGTGTCCGACTCTTTGCGACCCCGTAAATCGCAGTACACCAGGCCTCCCTGTCTATCACCAACTCCCGGAGTTTACCCAAACTCATGTCCATCAAGTCAGTGATGCCATCCAGCCATCTTATCTGTCGTCCCCTTCTCCTCCTGCCCCCAATCCCTCCCAGCATCAGAGTCTTTTCCAATGAGTCAACTCTTCACATCAGGTGGCCAAAGTATTCGAGTTTCAGCTTCAGCATGAGTCCTTCCAATGAACACCCAGGACTGATCTCCCCTAGGATGGACTGGCTGGATCTCCTTGCAGCCCAAGGGACTCTCAAGAGTCTTCTCCAACACCACAGTTCAAAAGCATCAATTTTTCAGTGCTCAGCTTTCTTCACAGTCCAACTCTCACATCCATACATGACCACTGGAAAAACCATAGCCTTGACTAGACGGACTTTTGTTGGCAAACTAATGTCTCTGCTTTTTAATATGCTATCTAGGTTGGTCATAACTTTCCTTCCAAGGAGTAAGCATCTTTTAGTTTCATGGCTGCAATCACCATCTGCAGTGATTTTGGAGCCCAAAAAAGTAAAGTCCGACACTGCTTCCACTGTTTCCCCATCTATTTGCCATGAAGTGATGGGACCAGATGTCATAATCTTAGTTTTCTGAACTTTGAGCTTTAAGCCAACTTTTTGACTCTCCTTTTTCACTTTCATCAAGAGGCTTTTTAGTTCCTCTTCACTTTCTGCCATAAAGGTGGTGTCATCTGCATATCTGAGGTTATTGATATTTCTCCTGGCCGTCTTGATTCCAGCTTGTGCTTCTTCCAGCCCAGCATTTCTCATGATGTACTCTGCATTTAAGTTAAATAATCAGGGTGACAATATACAGCCTTGACGTACTCCTTTTCCTATTTGGAACCAGTCTGTTGTTCCATGTCCAGTTCTAACTGTTGCTTCCTGATCTGCACATAGGTTTCTCGAGAGACAAACAGCTCATATAACTCAATTTCAAAAACAAACAATCCAATCAAAACATGGGCATAAGACTAGAACAGATATTTTTCCAAAGAAAACATAGAGATGGCTAACAGGCACACGAAAAGATATTTAGCCACTAATTTTAAGAGAAATGCAAATCAAAACCACAATGAAGTATCACCTCACATCAGTCAGAATGGTTATGCAAAACAGAAGCAGATTCACAGATATAGAGAACAAACTTCTGGTAAACAAAGGGGAGAGGGATTGGGGAGAGGCAAATTAGGAGTATGGGATTAATAGACACAAACTATGATATATAAAATAGATAAGCAACAAAGACATACTTGTTGGTATAGCACGGGGAATTATACCCAGTATCTTATAATAACCTACGATGGAATATAACCTGCAAATACACTGAATCACTATGCTGTATAGCTGACATTAACACAACATTGTAAATCAACTCTACTTCAGTAAGAGAAATAAAAAACCCAAACCATGCTAGGATTATGAGTATGTAAAATGAATGCATGCAAATTCAGGGCATAAACAGGGCCTGGAAAATGGAAGCCAGAAGACTTTTTAGTGAGGTCGAATTGTGATGTCTTAACTCTTTAAAATTTTTAGCTAATTTGTGTTAGAGGAAACATTCTAAAGCAGAAAATAATTTAGATTTACAACAGAAAGATCATTGTTAAAGATTGAGAGGAAATGGGAGAGAGAGAGTAGAAAAATAAAGTCTAAATCATCTTTAAATCCTGGTGAATTCTAATTAATCAATTCTTCTTGCCTGGGAAAAAATGACAAGAAATCTATGATATTTAGAAATTACATTAAAACAAAGTTCAACCATCTCTCACAAGTATGGGTTGTGTAATTAATTTCATTAAATGGATATACAGAAAGGAGACAGTTTCCTTTCAACTGAACAATTTAGATGTCTAATTTGAGGTCAGATCCCTTTTTGCAGAAGACTTTTTTTGTCAGGCGAGGAGTACAGCAAACGCTGAGCCTCTCCTACTCTCCTCTGTCTGGATTATTTGCTTACTCTGGGAAATGAAAGGATAGCATGGTTTGTGAATCAGGAGTTGTTATTCTTTGCCTGCATATCATGTTGGCTTTTTTTTGTAAGAAAAATCACAGGAATATATAAAAGTTTTTGATGAATAGAACCCTTTATTTTTAGGAGAAAATGGATGGAACAGTTTGGGGCTTTGGGGCCGCCTGTTGCTTTAGCATGAGCACCTCCCACTGCCTTGACTTTTTATTCCCCCACGTACTCGGCGCCAAGTTTTACATGGCCTCGGTGGGGAACAACTGGATTTAGCATAAGTAAGAATAACTGCTTTTCCCCTGGGGAGAGACAAAAAGGATAAGTGCACAAGGTGCAGAGACAATATTATCAGGAGTTATATTCTTGTTCAGCTCTTTTATTCCCTCTGAATCCTGGATTCTGTGGCAAATAATAAAAGCTAGAAGCCAGTTGGCTTGGAGCCAAGGTCTGGGATTAGCAGAAGAGGCTATTTTATTTGGGGCTAAAAATATGTTTGCCAGTGATGGCTCTATACATTACAAACATGGCCATTTGGATTAAAATTTGTTTCTTTCTGCAAATTGAGATATTGCCAGGAAAGCACAAATTAATAGCGATTTGAATTAGGCAGGGAAAGACGGATGGCTGTGAGTGCCTGGGAAGCCGCCCACTATGCAGGCACACCTGTTACTGCTGGTCACACTCTCTCAGTTTGCACTGGGTTTTCTGAATTTGGGCTGGGTTGTTATTATTCCCTTAATAACCTGCTTCTTCTTCTCTCCATTAATTCAAATTGTGAGATACTTTTTATTCTAACACTCTAAACCAAACGATGTCATTTTTCCCTTTCCCCCCTCCTTTCAAATGTTGACCCCCTCCCCACTTTTCCCCTACAAAATACATCAAATTAGTTACAAGAACTTCGTTTTGAATGCAGGCAGACCTGGGTTGGAATCCTTACTTCCCTGCAGGCTACCTATCTTTGTGATCCTAGGGAGATCAATTTTTCATTTCAGTTTCTTCATTGATAAAATTAGGAATACTAACAGTACACATCTCATTAAGTTTTGTGAAATTATATACAAAGAGCATTTTGCATTGCACTATGCGATAGTAATGTTGCATAGTGAAGGAAAACACTCAAAATTTTTAACTCAATTGTTATTGTGAGGTAAAGTGCTATTCAGAGAAAATTTTATAGCTAAAAAATACAAAAAATTAAGAAAACCTGAAGAATGAGATAAGCATTCAACTTTAAAAGTTAGGAAAAGACAAAGAGAATGTCACAAATATGATGACTTCCATTTCTGGTTATATGGAAGACTAGATGTCCAGAGAAGACTTCCACTATGAAACTAAAAACTCTGCATAAAATAAACTTTAGTGAAAAGTGACAGTTGCTCAGTCACGTCCTACTCTTCGCAACCCCATGAACTATACATTCCTTGGAATTCCCCAGGCCAGAATACTGGAGTGGGTAGCCTTTCCCTTCTCCAGGGGATCATCCCAACCCAGGGAGGGATCAAATGCAGGTCTCCCGCATTCCAGGCGGATTCTTTACCAGCTGAGCCAAAGGGAAGACCAAAGGGAAAAAGTTGGGATCTTCCCCCAAAAAATCCTTCAAAGCACTTGGCTGGCCTGTTGGGAATAGGAGGAATATCCTTGCAATAAATAGCAAGAAAGTAAAAATTCAGAGAGGTAAGCCTGTGTGATGATGGTATTTGCCAGGAGGTGTCTGGCCACATGCTGAGGAGGACAGACAGAATCATGAGGCCTGTAAAAAGCCGAGATGATGGACAGGAAAACATCCATACGAAGCCAGAATTCCAGAAAGGTTGCTCTAGGTACATTCAAGAGTGTTGACCAGGGATGTGGTGGTGAGGGTGGGCTGCCCTAGAAAGGGAGATAGTGGAGGGAATTTACCTTTGTCCTTAGAATTTAAATAAAATGTAAAAATGGGGAAAAATACTTGGAGAATATCTGACCACAAGTTTGTCATCACATGTATTTGAGGCCAGAATTTATACCATCAGTGTTATCCACCACCTCCCCCAATCAATCTGAGCCAAATATTTGGTTAAAAGTGCCCCCAGTGGAGGGATGGGATGGAGATAGAGGTAGGAAGGGGGTTCAGGATGAGGAACATATATAAATCCATGGCTGGTTCATGTCAATGTATGGCAAAAACCACTACAATATTGTAAAGTAATTAGCCTCCAACTAATAAAAATAAATGGAAAAAAAAGTGCCCCCCAATATTTGGTTAACAGGAACAGAATATCAGAATAAATCTTAAGAAGGCAGAAGGATGGAAATAACAAGAGAAAAAATTAATAAATAGAAAGTAAAGGAGCAGTTAAGTACAGTCTTTTGAAAAGACTAATAGTAGTGGTAAAGCTTCAGAGTTGCCCAAGAGGAGAAAACACTAACAATATTAGCAATTGGAAAGAGGACATAATTGGCCAATAAATGTGAAAACAGGTGAAACACACAAACTCCTGCAACAGTGTCTCTCAGACTTCAGCTTGTATCATAATCACCTGGAAGGTTTTTAAGAAAACTGATTGCCAGGACTTCTCCTTAGAGTGCCTGAGTTAGGTCTGAGATGGAGTCTGAAAATTTGCAGTTTTAGTAAGTTCCCAGGTGATGAAACATTGAAAACACTGTCATGGGAAATATAAATTACTAAGCACATCCTGGAAGAAATGGAAATTATTTTCTAATCCAGTGCTTTCCTACCTTTTGCACATCTTGGCATGTACACACAAAACCCAATAACATTGTATGACACATGGGTAGACAAATAAAACTGCCCTTGGCTGGGGATAATATGCTCTTGAATTCTGCTTATCCTGGGTGTGCCTTGACCTACCTGTTCTTTGCATCCCCGTGGGTAGAAGGAGCAGTTTCTGGGCTCACTTGTAATCCACACTCCACATACCAGTGTGCCTTGCTTCACTTGCTGGAAAGTGCTATGCTAAGATTTATACTCAGACGTAATAATTATCTATTGCAGCATTAAAAACTATCCCCCAAACAGCTTAAAACAGCATTCATTTATTATCTCAAAGTTTCTATGGGGCAGGAATCCAGATGTGGCTGAGTTGGGTCCTCTGGCTTGGGAATCTAACAAGGCTGCTCTCAGTGGGTGGGCCAGGAACCGCGATCGTCTTCTGGGGAAGAATCCGCCTCCAACCTCACTCCACGTGGTTGTTGGAGGAAATTAGTCCCCTCCCCCCCCAGGCTCTTGGGCTGAAGTCCGCTTGGTTTCTCTGTTCTCTGCAGGCCGTGGTTCCTTGGCATGTGGGCAGAGAAACTTTTCAAGCATTGTATATCAAGATGGATTGCCCAAACTTTCTTTGTTGGTCCTGAAAAGAATCATGAAAGAACAATAACTGTCATTCAAATTGAAGCTAAAAAGGCTGAATTATGGTTAAAGGAGCTGGAAGTATGAAGATTAATGCATACAAGAGGCAAGGGTCCCTAATATCAGTATCTGGCGTTTATTGATCATTCTCCACAAGCAACTCCTGACAACTAATATTTTATTTCTCTAAATACAAAATGTACTCTCTTTAGGCAAAAATAAATTAATAAATATTAAAAAATTTTTTTTTAAATTTTTATTAGTTGGAGGCTAATTACTTTACAATATTGTAGTGGTTTTTGTCATACATTGACATGAATCAGCCATGGATTTACATGTATTCCCCATCCCGATCCCCCCTCCCACCTCCCTCTCCACCCGATTCCTCTGGGTCTTCCCAGTGCACCAGGCCCGAGCACTTGTCTCATGCATCCAGCCTGGGCTGGTGATCTGTTTCATCCTAGATAATATACATGTTTCGATGCTGTTCTCGCGAAACATCCCACCCTCGCCTTCTCCCACAGAGTCCCAAAGTCTGTTCTGTACATCTGTGTCTCTTTTTCTGTTTTGCATATAGGGTTATCGTTACCATCTTTCTAAATTCCATATATATGAGTGAGTATACTGTAATGGTCTTTATCTTTCTGGCTTACCTCACTCCATATAATGGGCTCCAGTTTCATCCATCTCATTAGAACTGATTCAAATGAATTCTTTTTAATGGCTGAGTAATATTCCATGGTGTATATGTACCACAGCTTCCTTATCCATTCATCTGCTGATGGGCATCTAGGTTAAATTAATTAAAATAAATCAATAAATATTTTTTTTAAACTTGCTTCTCTCAGGAAAACAAGAAGAGACAGAGAATAAGGGCTAGGCAGAAGTCCCATTTCTGAAACCTAATCTTAGGATGGTGTCCCATCCCTCTTGCTGTATTCTATTAGAAGCAAGTCACTAGGTGCCCATCATCCTTTGAGGGAGGGGATTTCACATGGCTATGGAAACCAGGAGGTGGAGATCACTGGGAGCCGTCTTGGAAGTCTGCTTACTGCACAGGAAGGGATATCACTGGGTGGTAGCATTAATGCACAGGTTCAGTTTTACTATTAATAGATAGTTCCAGATTACTACCCATCGCTGCAGGATGGCTGCCATTATTACAAATTCTCACCATCACTTGCCATTGTCAGACTAAAATTTTTGTCAATCTGGTGGGTATAAAACAAGAATTTGTATTTCTCTAGTAACTAATGAAGTTTATTTACCATGCAGATGTGTTCTTCTGTGCAAGGATGTTTATATTTGTCCATTTTTTATATTAGAGTTTTATCTTTTCCTTATTGATTCAAAGGAGGTCATATGTCTGGTTAATAACCATGAGTCCACTATGTGTGTAATGAGTATCTTCCTCCAGTTTTTAACTTCTATTTTCACCTCTTGATATTGATATTCTTTGAGGAATAGCAGTTTTATTATTTTAATGTAGTTGAATTTATGCTTCCAGTTTTATGTTAAGAATTCTTTTGTTGCTCAAGGCAAGAAAGGTAATGCTCTACATATTCTTCTGAAGTTTTAAAGTTCTGTCTTTAAGCCCTGTTTCTATGGAGAAGTGATTTCTGTGTACAGTTGTTACATAGTTCACTTAACTTTCCCCTTGTATGGCTAATCATTAACATTGAATGGTCCATCTCCTCATCCTAGTTCACAATGTCATACATAAATTTTCCTTATATAAACCAATTCATAGGTCTTATTCTGTACAAGGTTTTGTTCCACTGAGCTATCTCTGAACTGATAACGTGTTCATAATTATTAATTACTTTATAACAAATCTTCATATCTGGTAGTAGGACCATTGATTCTCCTGATTCTTCTCCAGAATTTTTTTGGCCATTCTTGGCTCTTTGCTCTCCTGTATCTTAGAAGCAGCTTGTCATGTTCTATGTATAGAATAACATTAACTCTATAGGTCATTTTAGCAAAATATTGTTTACTTCCTCATTAATGTCCTTACTGATGTTTCATGATTTTTTTCTATAAAGGATTTGCCCATCTCTTGTTAGATCTACTCCAAGTGCCTTAAGTTTTTTATTTCCACTGTAACTAGCATCTTTCTTTTAATTGTGTCTTATATATTTATTGCTAAAGGGTAGATTTTCAATTATATTTTGTCTTTCGATCTAACAGTGGCCTGAAAACTCGTTTTCCCAGATATTTTCTGGTTTTAGAACCAAGGTTGTGCTAGCCTCAGGTAATGAGTTGGGTAATATTCTCTTTATTTTTCTATTCTGCAAGATTTCATGTATGATTGGAATTGTCTAGAATGTTCAACTGTGCTTGCCTTTAGAAATAGTGAGGCCTTATGTTTCCTTTGTTGGAAAATTTGTTACTACTAATTAAATTACTTTAATGATAATAGCAGAATGTTCTGTCTGGTGTGCCATGTAAGCAAACTCACGTGTTCTGAATGGGCATCAGTTTTTAAACTCTCACACCTGAGGAGGCCAAGGAAGCTAGGTGAGGAGTGAACATGGGCTGTAGGAGCCTCTGGCCTGGTTGTCTCTGGTCATAAGCATCCTCATCCCCTTACTCCAATGTGCCTTTGAAGTATATTACTAAAGCTTTTTGATCTGTCTGTAATCTTGAACACTTTTGTTAGATTTATTCCACGGTACCATATAACTTGTTGCTATTATAATTGGCATCTTTTTTCCAAGGCTAAGCCCCTTAGCTGTGTGACTCTGGGCAGGTTACTTAACCTCTCTGTGCCTCAGTTTATTCATCTGTAAAATGGGGTTAATGTATCCTTGTTTGACATGGGGTAACTGGATACAATTATAGTCATGTATTCATTTTTTAATAGCTCATAGACTGTACTTTTCTAAAAAAGATTGGTACTTTCTTTTAATTTGTTTCTAATTATTTGTTGCTGAAACACAGATGTGCAATTTTACTTTATTGACTGATCTTATTTACGACAAATTTACTAAACTCTCCTATTCTAATTATTTTTCTATGTAATAACTTTTGTATGTGTGTGCCGTGATAGGAAGAAGGTTGGGAAGCATTGTCTTGGAGAAAGTTTAGTCTTGGTTTCTTCATCTATAAAATGGGATTGAAAAAGTATCTGCTTCATAAGATTGTTATGAGGATTAAATGAGTTAATCCAAGTCAGGCAATAAAACAGTACCTGGTAAACGGTAAGTGTTTAATTTCTGCTAGCTGTTATCCTGGGCTTCCCCGGTGACTCAGACAATAAAGGATCTGCCTGCAATGGGGAGACCCAGGTTTGATCTTGGGTCAGGAAGATCCCCTGGAGAAGGGAATGGCAACCCACTCCAGTATTCTTGCCTGGAGTATCCCATGGACAGAGGAAGCTGAAGGGCTACAATCCCAAAGAGTCAGACCCTGCTGAAGCGACTAAGCATGCACATTATCCTGACTTTTCCGTTACTTAAGACATTGTATTCCCCTCCTGCAGGCTTATCCTGATACACTAGGCTTTCAGCAGTGGTTTTGACGTTTAGGTCTGAAACCTGCTTTTAGAACCTGATAGAAGTTTTGGATCCTTACCCCAGGAAAATGCAAAGACAGATAACTTTGCATGTAATTTGAGGAATCTCAAGATCCCCTTATCTTCCCCAACCTCTGAAAGGTTTATAGATCAAGGTTGGAAATCCTGCTTTAGAACATTTCTCCTGGCTTCCTGGAGGAGTTCAAACTGTTCTAGCAGGATACCCTGTGGATTGGGCTTAATGTACTTCACTTCTAGTCTGACTATGACATTGTGCCCCCGCCTGATTAGATGGGATGCCATCCTGCTCCTCTGACCCACAACACAGCTTGGGTAATCAGGGCCAGGTCTTAGTTTCCTTTTCAAGCCTGTATCTTGGCAGACAGCTCAGAACCCCTGACATTCCTGAGATATGGGCCCAGCTCTATAAAGGTTTATCTCTAGGGCAGGGTTTCTCCATGTTGGCACTATTGACATGGCGGGCAATTTTCTATGATGTGTCTCTGTGTAGGGGCTGCTCTGTGCCTTCTAGAATGTTTAGCAGTATCCTTGACCTCTACTCATTAGATGCCATTAGCATCTCCCAATGATAATAATTTAAAATCTCTCCAGACATTGCCACATGTCCCTTGGTGAGACAAAATCACCTCCAGGTGAGTTGCCATTCTAGGGTGCGTAAGCTTATTCCTGCTGCCTGGAGTCCTGTTGTCTGCTGACAGACCTCCGCAATACCAACTGCAAGCCAAGTTCTCCAAAGACAGCTTGCTCCTAGGTTTCACAAAGCCATGTTCTGCCTTCCAGTACAGAGGCCACTGTAACTCTTGCAGCATGTTGCTGATGCCAATGGTTTGCCTGGACTACTAATTGTTCTGTTTCAAGATACAATTTTCTCTGGCTTGAGTGAATAGCTCTTCACAACCCACACACACCCCACCCTCCAGCCCACCTCCCCGACACCTGCTAGCTTCTCCACAGGGATGGGGTGGGGCTGATTTCAGTCTTTGAATCCAGTTGAGATCCAGTTAGTTCTTCTAAGAGTAGCTGTGTTGTGAGATATGGCAGGGAGAAGTTTATTTTCTTAGAAAAGTAATCTTCACAGTGGTTTTACGTGAGACAGCCTGTTCTTTTTCCATGTAAGTGGAGGTAGGGTTTTCTGAAGGTGATAAATTGCCCCATTCTACTGTGCAACAAGTCAGCCAGGAATGAGAAGCAGAACAACAGAATTGCAGCCTTAATAGATGTCAGCAACACAAAGGTGGTGAGCTTAATAACAGAGCCTTAGAGAGAGGGAGGAAGATTGATTGATTGAAAGCTTAGAGCAGAGAACAGAATGAGAGAAAGAACACTGTGTAATGCTTTCCAAAGAGAACTTATCTAAGAACCCCAGGAGAGAGAGAGAGAGAAGAGAAAGAAAGCGTAGAACAAATCATACCTTGCAGTACCCCAACCTGCCCTGGTTCATTACAGTGGGGCAGGGAGCACTGAAAGGTGTCCTCCACAGCTGAGACAGATTTTGACAGTCAGGGGGAGAAAATCCATTCAAGCACGCGCGAAGTGGTATCCAATGGCTTTGACAAGTTAGAAGATTCTCTCTCTCTCCTGTGGAGTACAGTGACTTTCCTTTGCAAAGCTTTCCCCCTCTTGTTGCTCTGTCATCTTTTGGATGTTTCCCTCATCTCTGTGACCAGGACGGTTCATTCTCCCACCTGTGTCCCTGCTAGTAGAAAGAGGGAAAGGGTAGACACACCCCGCACTCTTTAAGGCTTAACCCAGAAGCTGCACACAATATTTTGGCTCACATCCAATTGGCCAGAACTTAGTCATATGGCTACACCACATGGCCACACCTAACTGCAAAGGAAGCTACACATTCTGGAAGGTCACCTGCCCAGATAAAATCAGGGGTTCTCTCTGAGAGATTTCTTCACCACCTCTAGCCTGAGGGCTTCTTGGTCGCAGACTTTCCTCCAAATTGAATTTTCAAAATGCCCCCAAGAACCTGTCCGGGAGATCTATCCTTGGAAGACAGAAGATGGAAAGGCAAACCGTGGGCAGAGATGGAGTCCTCTTGAACAAAAATGAGTTGCTAAGCACGTAGATTTTGTTTAAAAACTCCTAAAAGGGAGGCATCTATAACACCATCAGGCAGGCAAAGTGACCTCATCTTGTTAGGGCCCTGGTTCTATCAATACCAGAAAAGTTGCTAAGAACTGCTGTGAAATTCCAGAGAAGATTGAGGCAATGCTGTGGGCTGATAGCGAAGTGCTCCTGCTTGTTCAACTGGGATCTGAAATGCACCCACTGTTCCAAGGCAGTCATCCCTGGTAATGTCCATCTTCCAAAGGAGTGAAATTTAATTTGTGGATGCCAGCACATTTCTGCTGCTGCTGCTGTTAAGTCGCTTCAGTCGTGTCCGAATCTGTGCAACTCCAGAGACGGCAGCCCACCAGGCTCCCCCATCCCTGGGATTCTCCAGGCAAGAACACTGGAGTGGGTTGCCATTTCCTTCTCCAATGCATGAAAGTGAAAAGTGAAAGTGAAGTCACTCAGTTGTGTCTGACTCTTAGTGCATTCTGAGACTAAAAGAATTAGAAACCTAGAGGGGGAATGTCTAGACCATACTGGAAAAGATGCTTCGTTATACTGAAAACCTCTGGATTATGCAGAATGTGGTCTCTTGGCTGGAAAATCACAGCAGTCTAGCCTTCAGCATCAAGAGATCCAGAGGTCTGTGGTTACAGGACGTCATAGGATTTGTAAAGCAGTGAAGACAGAAATGGAAATTAGGAAAGAACTATTTATATGAAAGATATTTTGATATAATATATATAATTTTATGAGTTTTTTTTACATTTAAATCAACTTTTTGGAACAGTTTTAGATTTACAGAAAAACTGAAAAGATAGTGCAGTTTCCATACATATCTTATATATTAATTTTATTTTCAGAGATAAATGAATTTATTACAGCACAGCAGGAAGCATGGACATCTGCATATTTGTATCTTATATTTTTACACGAGACTTTCTTATTCTGAAATATTTTAATAAGGAAATAAAGAACAAAAATTGGTCTGTGGTAGAAAATGAGAAAATGTACCATTTTCGCTGTTTTGCCAAGCCCTAAACAGATTTTTTAGCAAATCACTTAAACAACTTTGAATCTGAGTTTTGTCACTTATAAAACAGAAATAAAACTAGTGTTTCATACAGTTGCTATGGTGACAACATATTAAAGTACACCTGTGAAATGTCTATATATGGACCTATTGTAAACTCTGGAACACTGATCGAATTGTAGTTCTGGTAATTATTTTGCAGTGCCCTATGATATTTTAGTGATTGAACACAGTACGTGAGCTGACATCCAAGAGTTACTGTCATTAGCTTGTCGTAGTGTGGGCAGCTGACTCAAGTAAGGGTTACTAAATTGATGTTGGAAAAAAATTAAAATCATTCAACAATTGAATTTCTACTTGTAAAAACAAGTGGAGATTTTCCACTATGAAAATAAATATCATAAAATTTTAGATGATCTAATAAAAATTTTCCCCAAATAAAACATTTAATATGAATGAAAAAGGGTGTGAAAAATAAACAGCCCTTAAGTGTCTCAAGTTTACTGTCCCTACCTCCTAGGATAAGGAGCAGAAACAATGTATGTGGAGGGGTTTTATGAACCAGAGGGGAAACAAGGATTTTCCTAACTTGCTGAGGTACTTGGGGAGGTTTGTAATTGATTATTATCAATGGTTACCTCTGGGTGATGGGATTTGGAGGTAATTTTTTTTGTCTACTTTTAAAGTTGCCTAAATTTCCTACAATGAACATGCATTGTTCTTTTGTAATAAAAGTTGTTTAAATGCTAAGTGTTGTCAATGTTCCAAGTAGATAGATGGTGGGTTACCTCACCTTGTTAAAACAAAAACTATGAATCCTTTATTTACTTTTTGCTGGCTAAAAAAAAAAAAAAAAAAAAAAAAAAGCTATGGATCTTGAAAAGCCTTATCAGCTACTAAGCATGTTCTTCACACTTCACGTTTCCAAGATAAGCCACCAAGAAGGTGGAAAGAGTCATAAAATCAGTGGACAAATTGTACACTACTTCAGTCGCTTTTGAGATCCACAGTATCTCATCAGTCTCAGCTATACAAGCTTGAATTTTCTCTTTAATATAACAACTAGTCTTGAAAGAAAAGCTGCTTAACAGTCATCTGTAAATTCAAGAGAGCACTAAAAATAAAGGACATTTTTTTTTTCTTCAAAAGCACGGTCCACACAAACTGGCTTGAATAAACACATTATTGCAAGTAGATACCACACGTTAACCCTGCCTTTTATTTGTGGAGGTCATTGTTTTACGTAATTTGCTGTTGGTTAGTTGCAAAGTCATGTCTGACTCTTGTGTGATCCCATGGACTGTAGCCCAACAGGCTCCTCTGTCCAGGGGATTCCCCAGGTAAGAATACTGCAGTGCATAGACATTCCATTCTCCAGGGGATTTTCCTGACCCAGGGATTGAACTGGTGTCTTCTGCATTGGCAGGCAGATTCTTTACCACTGAGCTACCAGAGAAGCCCATTTTATGTAATTGAAAGTGAAAATGAAAGTGTTAGTCACTCACTTTGACCCCATGTCTGACTCTCTTTGACCCCATTGACTGTAGCCCACCAGGTTCCTCTGTCCATGGGATTTCCCAGGCAAGGATACTGGAGTGCGCAGCCATTTCCTTCTCCAGGGGATCTTCCCAACCCAGGGATGGAACTCAGGTCTCCTGAATTCCAGGCAGATTCTTTCCATCTGAGCCGACAACTGGGAAGCCCCCAAACAAGACGCAGGTGTTGGGGATGTAATATTGGTCTTTGCTACTCAAGTGTTGTCCCCTGACCAGTTACCTGGGAGGCTGTTTGACAATCAAAATCTCAACCTCTACCCAAAGCTGGCTACAAAATATGGCCTGATTCCATTTTCGTGTTTTAAATATACATATATGCACAACAAGAAAAACTGAAAGAACATACTCTGATGTGTTAGCAATGGTTACAGATTTAAAGTGATTTTTTTTTTCCACTGCACTTTTCACATTTTCTGTATCAAAGCAATGTTCATTTTGTACAAAGAGAAAGAGTAAGTATAATAACCAAAGGACAAACCCTGTGTTTCTGGCTATAAATGATATAATTTTTTTTTCAAGTAGGTACTCATTTCTGCTTTGAATCAACTAGAGCCAATATTCAATATTGACACTGACTTACTTTTGCACTAGAGCCATGGGTTTTCATCCTGGCTACATATTGTTGTCACCTGAGGAGCTTCAGAACAAACTAACAACAACAAAAAAGAACTGGATTCTGCCCCAAGAACCCTTGGCACTTGGAATTTTAAAAGGCTCCTCAGAGTTGAGAACCACTCAGCTGGATGGAAGGATATTCATGGTTAGTTCATTTCTGAAAACAATTTACTGCATTATGTGTTTTAGTTATGAAACCCTATGGTTATGTATTTTAGGTTGTTTATTAAAGTATGGTTTTTAAAATCCTCCCACTACCATTTTATTTAGCAATATGCAACAAATATTTATTGAAAATCTAGACTGTTTTGTTCCCTGTGAGTCCCACAGTAAACCAGAAGGTCAGTCGGAGAGGTATTAAGTCCATCACATGGAGGGGATGGCTCAGATCTCACAGTTCATCAGGGAGAGGGCTCAAATCTGGATTCCCAGAAGCTGAAGCCACTGTTCTTGCTTCCATCACCACATGGTTCCTAGTGTTCCAAATTTACGTTCAGCTTTAAGAAGGTGTTTCTCTAGTTCATGGTTCCTTTTCTTTAAACACAGCTCAAGCATACTTAGTTTGTATCTGAGGGATGTGCTAGAGTCTTCCTTTACATTGAACATTAGGCAGCATCAGCTCAGAGACTTCTGAGGACCACTGTCATGATCATCATTTTGTTGCCAGAGCTGTCGCCAGATCCTTGCTCAAAGCTCACCAACCCCCACCTTTAACAGGAGCCAATATAAATCTCTAAGTCAGAGAGTCTGAAAATAAGAAAGGAAGCTATAGGAAGGGAAAAACAAAAACCAGATGCAACCAGCTGGGATCAAGATGGCAATGAATCTGACCCTCAACTGATCCAGAGTCTCATTACATGCTGATTTCACTACATTAGTGTGTTAAACAACACATTTCCCAGCGCGGCACCGAAACTGAAAGTAAAGGACGAAAAAAGGATAAAAAGAGGGTAGCACTCCTCTTCCTCAGCAAGCCCTGCCCCTTCCCTGGTAAACTACTGTGTGTACCTCCTCAGCATTAGCTTCACTCCTCCTCCCTGTGTCTTCACTCTTTAAAATCAAATCCTTCTTGCCAGGAGTTCGAGGAGTTCATTTGTGAACATAGTTCCCACTTCTCCATTCTCTGGTCATTGAATAAAGCCTGCACTGCTTCAGTTTCAGCTTTGGTTTTATTTTCAGCTGCACCAACCCTAACAGGAAAAGAAACTTCCCCACTCAGGCAGAGGGCCATGGCCAGACTAGGGTCTGAGCAGGGTCCATAAGACTTAAATTGGTAACACTTTGAGGGCTTAGGTGCTAAGGGGTTCAGAGCTTCTGAGTAAGAAAACCAGAGAGTTGGTGTGACATATCCCAGCTGAGTTTGGATTTTAGCAATAGTGTCCTACAAGAAGAGTCCACTGGAACCAGCTGTAATTTACCTACTGTCAAACAATTCTGGTAGCTTAGCTGCTACGTCGTGTCTGACTCTTGTGACGCTATGGACTGTAGCCTGCCAGGCTCCTCTGTCCATGGGATTCTTCAGGCAAGAATACTGGAGGAGGTTGCCATTTCCTTTTCCAGGGAATCTTCCCAATCCAGGGATTGAACCTGGGTCTCCTGCATTGCTAGCAGATTCTCTATCCACTGAGCTACTAAAATGCAAATTGTTTAAAAGAGTATTTCTCTGAATATTTTAACTGTTGACTTCCTCTGTACCTTCACAGTGTAAATGTATGTCTTATTATCTGGAATCATTCACATGCTTAATACACTCTGGGAAATAGGCCTGGTTTTAAAATAAAAAAGCATTTCACCAAGTGTATTGAATATAGAAGAAAGAAAGGGACGAAAAGAATGTGAGGCTATTTGTACTAGATATCAAACAATTGTTTATGTTACGTGTGGTTAAATCTGAATAATTTTTAATGGAAAATGGTTACAACGTTTTTCTAAATCTCAGCACTAAAAGAAACAACCAAATCTGGCTGGAACCACAAGCTCCCTGTCGGTGAGTGGTCAATGGTGGCCTTGGCGGCCCTTGGAGCCTGCAGGTTGACAGTCGTGCAGTTGCTGCCACCTCGTGGTCAGTTCAGATAGTGCAGCCAGGGAGGCAGCCTTGGCCACCCAAGGGAGCAAGTGCTCCACAACCCAGCTAGTCACTGACACTTTTATAATGCTTCAGCTGAGCTCACTTATTACGTTGGAAGCCGAAAGTCCTGTGTGGTTTATTATGGGTTTGTGGTGTTTATTAATCCACAACGGTATTGTTTTTGATAGACAACCTAAGATTAAGGCTAATAAAAGTCTCTGGGAATGTGGACTCAATAATTTTGTTGGCTTGGGAACAAAGAAAAAGTCAGTAAATAGTACCTGGATCCTCCAGTAATTACTCCATCTTATAAATTACTGTTTTTCTCTTATTCCAGCTCATAGTCTGTCATTCTAGAAAGTATGATATATTAATTTTTAGCTAAGAAATATCCACAGGGAGTAATCAGAGTCGGCACTGTAGAGGTGTTTTTCCAATGAAAAAGATTACCATTGGAATTATTTATAAATGACATCAGAACACTGAATATTAACAAAGTGATTTTCATCTGCTTATTAAATATCCAGAGATACATACGCACCGAATCAGGTTGTTCTAGCTGACATTTGAAAGGTTATGTGTTATTCAAGAAAGAAACTTCCACCTTCAAGGTGCCATCATGGAAATTCCTTCCTATTCTTTTTTCCTTTTAAATTTTAATTATTATTAAATAGTTAAGTCCTACACATTAAAAATATGAAATTGATCATGGCTGACCCCACCACTCAGCTTAAGAAGTGAAGTGAAGTCGTTCAGTTGTGTCCAACTCTTTGAGACCCCATGGACTATAGCCCACTAGGCTCCTCTGTCCGTGGGAATTCTCCAGGCAAGAAGACTGGAGTTGGTTGCCATTTCCTTCTCCAGGGGATCTTCCCAACCCAGGGATCAAACCTGGGCCTCCCACATTGCAGGCAGACTCTTTACCCTCTGATCCACCAGGGCTACAGCTTAAGAAACACAATGTAATCAAAACAGGGGAACCCTCTATGAGCCACCACTGCGTGCTCTTCCTTCCCACCACTTCACACTTTCCGTGAACCCCTGAATTTGGTGTTTGTCCTTCCCATTTGTCTCTTTATGTTTTGTATATATAGAGAGATATATAGTGTTTTCTATATATGTATGTATACATATATAGTGTGTTTGCATGTTTTAAAAACTTTGTTTAAATGGCTTTTTTTCTGTAACTTGAATCTTTTTTCCTTCAGTGTTATGATTTGTGAGATTCAGCCATTGCATTACTTTCCTAGGGCTACTGTAATAAGTTGCCGTAAACTTGATATCTTAAAACAAAAGAAATTTATTCTCTCACAATTCTGGGAGCTAGAAGCTATAATCAAGGTATCCTCAGTGCTTTTCCTCCCTCAGGACACAAAGGAAGAATCTGTTCATTCCCTGCCTCTTCCAGCTTCTCACAGCTTCAGACACTCCTTGGTTCGTGGCTGCATCACTGCAGTCTCTGTTTCCACCTTCACATGGCCTTCTGTCCTATGTCTGTGTTGTTGGATTTAGGACCAATCCTCATAATCCAGGATGATCTCTCAAAATCATTACCTACATCTGCAAAGTCTCCAGATATTATGTGGTGGAGGCAGGTTTCCAACCCACACATTTTGACTCACTTCTCTGATATTTGGATTACACGTCTCTAAGCTCAGGTGGCTGGGACTTCTGGTTATTTAAATAAAAGGCATTTTGTGTGGCATTGGTTCTAAAGCTCAGCCCAAATAGGTGAAAACTAGTCCTGCAAGCTTACAGGCGGAAGAAATGGCACTCTGGCTGGGGAGGCAAGAAATCTGGGTTCTGGAGTCAGTCCTCTACATGTGTGCATGCTAGGTCACTTCAGTCCCATTCGACTCTTTGTGACCCTATGGAAAGCAGCCCACCAGACTCCTCTGTTCATGGGATTCTCCAGGCAAGGCAATTCTGCAGTGGGTTGCCATGCTCTCCTCCAGGGGATTTTCCTGACCCAGGGATTGAACCATGTCTCTTACATCTCCAGATGTAAGGCAGATTCTTTACCAAGTGCCACCTGGGAAGCCCCAGTCAATCCTCTCTTGACCCCCAAATTCCAAGGGACAAGAAGCCATTTTCCTCCTGTTCCTCTTCCAAACCATTTACCTGATTTAACTGGCAGGCAGGTTGAGAAGAAATAACTACTGGCTCACTCCCTAAGTTTGGACTTGAAGTGCAGACTGGGATTTTTAAAAATACTTACTTTTTCCTTTTTTATTACTAAAGTAAGTAATCTTATGGAAATTTGAAAATGTAAGGAAAAATTACTTTTAAGCCCACTACTCTAATCTAGTTCTCATATGCACAGTTTTACAGTTGTAATCATTTCAATCTAATTTTATAACTTACAATAATATATCATTTTCTATGTTGCTATATAATATTCATAAATAATTTTTTTAAGACGAGTATTTTCATCTCCATTTTACAGTTGCTGAAACCGAAGCTCAGGAAACTGACTTACTAAAGATCCCACAGTTAGTAAGCGATAAAGCTGAGGACCATGAAGAAATTGTAATTTATACTGCCTAAAACCCTGTAATTGGTACAAAGTTATATTCACATATGCAGATATTTCTAGTAACCATCCAGTAACATTTATACAACTTCCAGTTGTCTGTGGCCATATAACAAAGTACCTCAAGACTTAGTGCCTTAAAACAATGGTTGCTTTTATTTTCCTCGTGGATTTGTAATTTGGGTAGGGCTTGCAAGGACAGTTTGTCTTCGCTTCCCGTGGCATATCTGGGGATGGCTAGACTGATGGTGGGACGACCTGCAGACTTGCTTAGTCACAGGTTGCCGGCTGCTGCTGGCTGGGAGCTGGGACCGCAGCTGAGCTGTGACCAGAACACCTCCACACAGCCCTTCCCTGTGGCTGCCTGGCCGCCTCCCACAGTGGGAGCTGGGTTCCAAAGGCAAACATGAAAAGGAACAAGGCATAACTGCCTCCCCTTTTGTGGTCTTGGGAAGTTACACAGGATCACTTCTGCCATGTTGGGTTAATATTTGTTAGAAGCAAGTCATAGAGGCCAGCCATTTTCAAGAGAAGGGGAATTAGGCTCTATCTTTGGTTAGGAAGAATATCAAGGAATTTGTAAACATGTTTTAAGACCTCACAATCTACCCATTGGACATGAATTATTTACATTTCCCCTTACAAGTAAGATATACTCCCTCCCCTCTTTCTAGATCCTTCAAACATTGTCCCTATGGTAGCATCAGGTTTTAGGTCCATGATCAGGTCCCAGGATGGTCGAGACTCTTTGGGTTCTGTCCCCTCAGTGTAACTCTACCCAGTCTGAAGATCTGTGAACCAAGAGAAAAACTGTCTGCCCACCACACCCATTACACAGAGGTGGGTCAAGCTACAGACACTGATGTTCAAAATGGGACGCACACAGCGGTCCCTGGTCCACAGCCATCCTGAAATCACATGGGCCTGTGCTGCCAGTTCCCTCAAGCTTACTTCCTAGAGGTCGTTCACTATAGCTGAACTCAATTCCATCCTCTGAGTCATTATTTCAGTCCAGTAAAAGTAGTCCATCTTTGCAGTTAAGTTCTCTTAGACAGCGTCTTCATTTCTTTTAAAGTCTATTTATTTTACTTTGGTGTTCCTTTCTGCGAGCGGAGGCTGCTCTTCGTTGCGGTGCACAGGCTTCTCCTTGCCGTGGCCTCCCTTGCTGCGCTGCGCCGGCTCTGGAGAGCTGGCCCAGCAGTTGTGCACAGGCTTAGTTGTCTGGTGGCATCTAGGATCTTCCCAGACCAGGGATCCAACCTGTGTCCCCTGCCTCGGCAGGCGGAGTTTTCACCGGGACTACCAGGGAAGTCTCCTCATAGACTGCTTCTTGACGTTTGAGGATTCGAAGGCCTGAATGTCTCTTTTGGCCTAAGCTGATTATAATTTTTTTTTTTTAATGTAAGCTTCTTATCAATCAATTTATAACCGACTCCATTTAGCAAAGGCCATACCCACAAATTTCATTTCACCTGTCTCTACCTTAGTGTATCCCAAACTGCTGTCTGAGAACATCCTTATGGTCTGCAGGTCTTTTGTACACTTGAAAGTATGTGTGAAGCAACACCTTAAAGCTACCTGAGGTCTTTACCTGACTGCCTTTTTGGAGCAATCTCTCAGAGCTATCTGAGGTGCTGCCTCCTAGGCTGCAGTCCTCATTTTGCCCCAAATAAAACTTAACTCGCAAATCTCCGAAAAAAAAAAAAAAAAAAGAGAAAACTGCCTGAAGTCTTAGCAAAGAGTTCCACAGTCACACCCCTGGCTTAACTCTGGGATGTGTTTCATGACTATCTTCCGGATTTGATCTTCACAGGAAGCCACTTCTTTTGCTAAAAAGAGAGGTGATGAGGAAGAAACTGTTAACCTAGCAATTCCTGTTTGCTAGATATTTGACAGTTCTTTCTTTAGTTTCTCTCTCCTCTTGCATTTTATTGTAGTCAGTAAGAACAACCAGGCAGCACCTTCAATTCTCTTCCTGAAAATCTCCTTAAAAATTCAGGTAATTGGGTGTATTTTCTATCTCCCATGTTACCATAAGTGTCACCAAATTTTCAGTCACTATACAACATTTCCTCCCAGTAACATTTCCTCACTTTCCTGTCAGCCCTAACCAATAAAATCTTCAAGAATCATGAGCTTCCCTTAAATGGTCTCTTGAAGACCCTCCTAAATCCCTGCCCAGTCTTGAAGACATTGCCGTATATTTTCACTTTTTTGTCATGATACCAAAACCTGTTCTAGTTATCTGTTGCTACAAAACAAACCACCCAAAACTTTCATGGCTTAAAACAGCAATGACATTTATTTACTCATTAATCTACAATTTCGGAAGAAGATAGTTTCTCTCTGCTGTACTCAGCGTCAGCTGGGCCACCTCAAGAACTAGTGGCTAGGATCACCTGAAAACTCACTCACTGACATGTCTGGTGGCTAATGCTGGCTGTCTGCTGGGAGCTCATTGTAACCATTGTTGGAATACCTACACTTGACAACGTGTGACCTGCACATGAACTTTTCCTGCAACAGCTTGGCTTTGTCACTAAATGGTGAAGCTATCCAAGAACAAGGATTCTAAGAGAGGGAGGCAGAGGAAAACTCGTCTCCGAAGTCACTTAGTATTATTTCTGCCACATTCCATTCTTTAGACATGAGTCACTGAGTCTGGCCCATGTATAAGTGGAGGGGAATTGGACTTCACCTCTCCCTGGAAAAGTAGTGTTAGTTGCTCAGTTGTGTCTGACTGTTTGCAACCCATGGACTGTAGCCCGTCAGGCTCCTCTGTCCACAGGATTTTCTAGGTAAGAATATTGGAGTGGTTAACTAGCCCCTTCTCCAAGAGATCTTCCCAACCTAGGGATCAAACCTGAGTCTTCTGCATTGCAGGCAGATTCTTCACTGTCTGAGCCAGCAGGGAAGCCTACCTATTGCTGTGTTGAAGAATTTGAGGACTTGTTTTAAAACCATCTATAAAATGGCATTCTTAGCACCATTTTGCAGATGCAAAAGAGACTTCAGAGACTGAAGTGATAAAGTTGAGAACTATAGCGTGTACTTGCCATAGTTAATCACAAATATGTCATGTACAATCTGTAAAGTGCTATAATGCTACGTTTCACCTAGGAAAGCAGAGCTGAAGATGTGTGAAGGAGAGGGAGGCCATGGCAGAAGCTTTCTAGTAGGCCTTTGCACACATAAAATACTCAAATAATGTTAGAATATACACAGAGCACTAGTTCATGCATGTAATATCTGCAAAAATTCTCAAATGGTACATTTCTGGATTCATATGATTTCAGTTGTTAACTGAGCGAACATTAAGATGATTTCAATTGAACTTTTCTAGCTTCTTAACACAAGGACAATAACCCACCAGCCACATGGGTTATGAATCAAGGAACTTGATTATTTCTTGTGTGTAATGAAACAAGAATTTATTCTGCTTAGTGTTCTTTTTTAATATAATTTTTCTTTATTTAGGTAGTTATTTTTGGCTGTGCTGGGCCTTCATTGCTGCATGGACTTTTCTCTAGTTGTGGCAAGCGGAGGCTACTCTTCATTTGCGATGCTTGGGCTTCTCATTGTGATGATTTCCCTTGTTGTGGTGCTGGGGTTTCAGTAGTTGTGGCTTCCAGGTTCCAGAGCACAGGCTCAATAGTTGTGAACAGTCTTAGCTGCTCCAAGGCATGTGGGATCTCCCTGGACCGAGGATCAAACCCATGTCTCCTGCACTGGTAGGTGAATTCTTTACTCCTGGTGGGCTTCTTTTAATGATGTGTTAAAATTGTTCTTTTAGAGAATCAAACTGTCATAATGGCCAAAAACATCTTCAGTCCTGACTTCAGAGCACCTGACTAAGTTCTACACTTCTATCAACCACTCTCTAGTTTGACATGCAATGCACTGGCTCCATATTTGGCTAAGTAACTGAACACAGGAGAGCCCTTTAATATAACATGATATTGGGCTTTTTTGGATTCTCATAAAGAGGAGATATGCTCACCAACTTTTGCCCAAAGGTATTCTTGGTCTCAAAGTTAAATTTTGATGAGTGATCAGTTTTCCTTGTCAAATACCTCGTGTTTCTTTTTCTTAAATGGCATTTACCTTTGTCTGTGTGTTTGCATTTGAGCATAAGTGCATGTCCTTCTGTGAGAGTGTTCCAGCTAGTTTCTCAGTTGTTTATTGCTGATAGGCCTTTGAATTTTCTTGGCAAGCCTATTGTTTTGCAATGAGGAAAAACAATCAAATGATGACATATTAAAAACAAAATAGAGTGTTGTGTCCAGCAATGTAACTAAATATCTTCTGAGAAGTGTAAAAATAACTTTCCCTGACACTATTATGTCCTTTAATGGTCATGTTTAGTCTGTGTAGTTTTTCCGGAACAAAACACCAGTGCTTATTGATTTTGGCTCATAGTCCCTAAATTGGTCAAAATCTACAATCTTAACCATTAGGTACAGTATTAAATCTCCAAGGACAAAGATGTTTAGCTTAATCTCTCCCTCTCCCGCAGCAATAGCAAACACAATCAACATTGTTTGGTTCAGATTGTGGTCGCCTTAAAATACTTCGAGGAAAGTAAGGCATTTAGACAATCTTGCTTAGGAATTTATCACCAGGATCTGCTATTTTCCCCATTGCTTTGGCTCAGGGTTTCTCCCTTTTGCTCCCTTCCTCCAAGCTGTTCTGAGCCACATGGATTTGATTCTGGTCCATCTCCAACTCTTTCCTCCAATTATTCCTTACCCTAGTTTTATCTTGTCTGTCACCTTTACAAGGACCACTCACTTTGTCTCATTTCTAGAGTTCTCAACACCTAGATTACAAAGTTTAACTCCACCCTTAAGCCTTGAGAATTCTAGGTGATTCTGCCACAGAAAGATGGAAATGGTGGTGTAAATTGAGTACAGTTTGTAAAATAACAGAGACTCACAGCATTCTAGCTTGAGCCTCAGGCAGTGCCTGTGTACAGAGGAGGTCTTCAATGAGCAATCGGTGAGTGAATAAGAAGGACCTGTTTTGGGAGAGAATGGAGAGATCAAGTGACTTGTTTGAGGCTACACTCGTGGACAATGTTAGAGTTCTTACCGGAATCCAGATCATCCTGTTTTATCCAGTTCTCACGCTTCTACACTACCCAGCTTCTAGTAATTTGCATTACCTTTGCAAACTTATGAATGTTTATGCCCTGGGGATCTGGGGATCAACAGTGCTACAAACAAGAGGACCCACAGGCCAGTCTGATGTCTGACCAAGTTGGGCTCTTAGCGGATGCTTTGGTTCCTCTTTCCTGGGGTTAAGGAAGCATTTATTTTAATTTTAAAAATATTGTCTCTGATTTCTTGTTAAATAGATTAAACCAAGATTTGGATAATGTCAACCAGGCAGATGGATTTCTGATAATACATAATTTTAAGTACTTGTAAATGTTAATCTTAGTACAAAAGCAATGCATGTTAATTATAGGAAATACAGGTAAAATAAAAATAGGTAAATTTTAAATGCTCATGTGTGTCTGCATTCAGTCATGTTCGACTTTTTGCTACCCTTTGGACTGTAGCCGACCAAGCTCCTCTGTTCATGGGATTCTCCAGGTAAGAATACTGGAGTGGATTGCCATGCCCTCCTCGAGGGAATCTTCCTGACCCAGAGATCAAACCCAAGTCTCTTATGTCTCCTGCTTTGGCAGGCGGGTTCTTTACCATTAGCACCAGCTGGGAAGCCCGCCCATTATCCTACTCTGCCCCAAAGAGAACCATCATCAACTAATTAACTATTTGGCATATTATGCTTTTGGTTATGTACTAAAATATATGCATTTATACACACACACACACATATATATGCACTACACACACACACACACATATATATATATGCACATTCACATTTACAATTGTTTTATATATTGTTTATTTTACTTCACAATATTTTTCCATATTAAGTACTCACCTACAACATAATTTTTGAGGACATAATTTTTTATAGCATAACATTGTATTTGTCCAGCCTATTGGACATTGTTTCCAAAGACAAGAAAACTTTAAAGATGATTTGCATACAGACAGGGCAAGAATGATTCTCAGTTCCCACTTGCTTGCAAGCCAGTGCCCTGGAAATAAGAGCGCGCAGGGCGGCACGCGCTGGATTGCCTAAGGAAGAGTCTAGCAGGTCGTCCGAGAAAACCAGCTCTTGACCATCCCTTCCTCTGGGCCCCTCTTTTCTTCCTCCCTGAAGGAAGATCAAAGATTTTCACAACCTGCAGATCCTATGGGTTTCCTTCTTGAAATTGGTCAAGTGTTTGCACTTGTGAAGGTCAGGGATCCAGAAGTTGAATGGGGAATGAGAAGAACAACTTCATACACGTAATATAATTATGGAAGGTGGAAATAGAATTTTTAAAGTCTTTTTAATGAAGCAAAGGAATATGTAGGCAGTTCTCCATGCTGATTTAAAAATGACAAAGTGCAGGTTAGGAAGAACATGTGTGTGTGTGTGTATGTGTGTGTGTGTCACACACAGACAGAAAATGGGAGCAGAAGGCTAGGTAAAAAAGGAATGACTTTCTACCCCATGGGAACTGAATCATAATCACTACTCCACACTCATGCACACATTTGAGTTACATTTGTACTTTTGCTCACCTGGGATAAAGTTACACTTGAAAGTTGTTACTACCAGGACTTCCCTGGCAGTCTAGTGGTTAAGACTTTACACTCCCAATGCAAGGGGCATGGACTCAGTCCCTGGTTGGGGAACTAAGATCCCACATGCTGCATGGTGCAGCCAAGACAAACAAACAAACAGAGTTGGCCAGTGCAGGTGCATGAAAGAAAATGAAACAAACAAACAAAAAGTTGTTACTCCCTTTACCTCAGCTCTCTTTTATTTTCCTTCTTCCATTTGAATGTTCTAGGTAAGTTCACCGGGCCCAGAATCTTCCAATCTGTCTGTTCAAAGGTCCCTTAGCTAGAGATTTGAGGGGAAATCTGAGCTCTGATAGAAGAGGGTTGGGCTGAGAAGGACAAGGCTGCTTCCAGCTCTCTGCCTGCACCCCGACTGGGCCCTGGTAGAGGATGGAAAACCGTTCAGTGGGCCCTGGACACCAACTTGCCTGTGTTGCCCTTGCTAAGCTGGGGGCTGGCCCCCTGGAGTCAATCCAGTCCAGTTTCAAAGTCCTTCCAGTCCCTGAGCCACAGAACAGGGGACATCACCTTAGAATCTTAACATTATGGAAATCTTGGACCTAACCCAGCACAATGTTCATCCAATGCTTATGTTTCTTTTTTTCACTTTCATTCTACCTGAAGGATATTGGTGACAAGTCTCAGTTTAGCCTCAATGTGATAGGTTCATATAAATAGCTATATGCACATATTAGACACTGATTTGGATTAGGCTTCAGGCTAAATTTCAAACTTGTCATTGTGTTTAGTCGCTCAGTCTTGTCTGACCCTGCGACCCCATGGACTGTAGCCCCCAGCTCCTCTGTCCATGGGGATTAACCAGGCAAGAATACTGGAGTGGGTTGCCATGCCCTTCTCCAGGGGATCTTCCCAAGCCAGGGATTGAACCCAGGTCTCCCACGTAGAGGGCAGGTTCCTTACCATCTGAGCCACCAGGGAAGCCCAAGAATACTGGATTGGGTAGCCTATCCCTTCTCCAGGAGTTCTTCCCAACCCAGGAATCAAATCAGGGTCTCCTGCATTGCAGCTTGATTCTTTACCAGCTGAGCCCAAATTTCAATCTTAATATTTACCAAATGGAGGAAATTGTTATTCAAGAGTCTGATCCTGAAGCTGAGGACCATATATCTTTCTAGTTGAAATAGGAAAACCTATGACCCCACTCAGACTGGAAAGCTCCCAGCTATGTACCAGCTCCCAGCTATGAACAAATCACTATCTACTTGAAAGTCGACCAAAAAGCCTCTCCCATTTCCAAAAATCCACCCCAATGACACACTCACCAATCAAATCCATCATACAATGTCCTTCTTTTACTCTATATACCTCACTCCCTTTTCACACATCTTTGAGTCCTGACTAGGAGGAAATGATGGTAGCTGACTCCCCTCCTATTGTAAGATATGAATAAACAGACTTGGAAGGAAAGCTATGACAAACCTAGACAGCATATTAAAAAGCAAAGACATTACTTTGCTGACAAAGGTCTGTATAGTCAAATTTAGGGTTTTTCCAGTGGTCATGTACAGATGTGAGAGTTGGACCATAAAGAAAGCTGAGTGCCGAAGAATTGATGTTTTTGACCTGTGGTGCTGGAGAAGACTCTTGAGAGTCCCTTGGACTGTCAGGAAATCAAACAAAAGGAAATCAGTCCTGAATATTCATTGTAAGGACCAATGCTAAAGCTCCAATGCTTTGGCCACCTGATGCGAAGAACTGACTCCTTAGAAAAGACCCTGATGCTGGGAAAGATTGAAGGCAAAAGGAGAAGAGGGTGGCAGAGATGAAATTTTTGGATGGCATCACCAGCTCTATGGACATGAATTTTAGCAAACTCCAGGATCTGGTGAAGCCTGCTGTAGTCCATGGGGTCGCAGAGTCGAACACGATTTAATTACTGAACAGCAGTAACAAGGTAATTTTATAGGTGTTGTCTTTCTGACAAAACACAAGTATACTCTTATCCAGATTTGCAATATAAATTAGCATGCTGGGCTCCCTCCAACATGAATAGATATGGGCAGATTGTGGGGTCCAAGACCTTTCACTTATCCAGCACTCTCTCCACCCAGATTTGCCTGTCCTTCAAGTGGGTGATCTTATGCGTCATGCTTCTGTGGTAAGTGAAGGGAGCCTTTTTTCAGCATGCTCTCTCTCCTCTTCTTTCCTAGCTGCCTAAAGTCTAATGTTCTGTAGTTAAAGATTTATTCCCTGGGCTCCAGGATTGCTCTTTATGACGTTGATAATCATGGAAGAAAGTCCACATCTCAGTAAGAAGAGATATGGACCCGAGGAGGTACACAGAGAGAGTCATCTTAGGTCTTGTCTGGGAGGGCTACCAAAAACGGTGTAAACACTGTAGGTGTCACCAGATTTCAAGGTGCTGGCTGAGGACAGAGGAAGTGCCTGGCTGACTGGAGATGTGTGTGGTTTTTTTTTTTTGTTTTTTTTTTTTTGCTCAACAGCCTCTGGAGCAGCAGGCCTCCTAGCCCAGTGCAGCCCCGCCTCTCCTTTACTTCTACCATCTGAGCAGCTGGCTAATTCATCTCTCCACTTTTTACATTTGCAAAGACAAGACTCCTTTGTGCTCCCCAAGGTCCAGGGGCACATGTCAAGTTCTCTAAGTGGTCCGAGAAACTTCTTTCAGATTGAAGTGCCCTCCTCTGTCCCCATCTTGCTGCAAGTTAGTGAGAATGGCTTTTGATGGGAGAAAAATAGAAACGGGAGGTCACTAAGAAATGAGAAAGGCAAGACAGGGAGAAAAAAGGCCAGTAAAACAGGAAGGGAGGTTTAATTCAGCCCCAGAACTCCCACTGTCCAGGCACAGAGGGGAGCAACTCTTGGCAGTCCTGCTCCCACGCCAGCTTCTCTTCCCCACCACCAGCTGTCTCTCTCGCTATCTGCTGTCTTTGTGATTAAACTTTCATAAACATTCAACATCTATCTACCTATTTAGCCCTACCATAAGCCTGGGGGGTGGGGGTGGGATGCAAATTCCAACTCCCCAGCACTTAAAGAAATCAGGAAAAGTGAAAGTCGCTCAGTCGTGTCTAACTCTTTGTGACCCCAAGGACTTAGCTTGCCAGGCTCCTTTGTCCATGGAATTATCCAGGCAAGAACACTGGAGTGGGTTGCCATTTCCTCCTTCAGGGGATCTTCCTGACCCAGGGGTTGAATTGGGGTCTCCTGCATTGCCGGGGGATTCTTTAGAGAACTAAAAAGCAACAGGTATGATTTGATAAGCTGGGCTTGTGGCAGGAGCAGGGTTCTGTGAACCCTCTGAGGAGAAATGCTCCTCCCAGACCAAGGGGTGGTGGAAGCAGGGGTGTAGGAGAGGAGCAGGAGCCAGAGTGGGGTTTCCCTGGGTGATGCCTGACTCAGGTTTTAGAGGAGATGCTGAATTTAGTGAGGCACAGAAGGCGGGGTGATGTTTGGTCTCTTTTACCAGATCTTGACCATCTTATAAGCTATGTCAGGGAGGTGGTTATTCCTAAGCCTAGAAAGGAACCACTACTTAAAGCAGTTAATCTGCCATATCAGTGTAGTATTGTAAACCAGAATAGAGTTGCAGAGGCTATTATGCTATACAATTGGACTTAAGGTACTATATGTACTTTATAAATTAGTAACCAGTATTATCTTCACAAGATTTTTCCATCTGTTTTTCCCTCTTCTTCTTCACAATCTTTTTATTCTAAAAAGAGATATGATTTCTGTACTAATGGGGAAAATTAACTTATGCCAAAGATATCACCTGGGAAAAGATCAATTTAAAATTGAAAAATAAAAAGTTGGGTTGCTCACTTGGAACAAAGTACTGAATTGGTCAGTAGCAGACTCCTTTCAGAATCCAAGTAAAAAATGCCTTTGCTTTCACATGGTGCATACCCCCTCAAGTAACCTATCCTTGCATGTATAATTTGTTTTGTCTGTATTCCCATCTCAAAGTGTCAAGCTGTCAGAATAAGCTCTCATATTCAGAAAATTTCTCTTGTCCAGTGACACAAACCTAGATGCTCAGACATTTTTAAGTGGAGATCACAATCACTTAATATTCCCTTACAGTTCTTACCTTATAACAAAGGTCAAACTCTCACCTTAATTGCAGGCTATTTAAAACAGGTATGTTTTCTACAGCATTTAGTTAAGTGAGAATTAAATCTAAGTGGATAATAAGCAAGGTCTGGTTTTGGCAAGAAGTTGTAAGGTCATCCTCTGATCAGCTTTTCCCAAAGCAAAGCAGTCATTCTGCAGCTATTCCATTAAAACAAACAAAAAAGATCTTTCTGGTCAAAATCAGTTAGTAAAATACTGCATATTATATACTCTGCCTTGTAGATTCACATCATATTAGCATGTTATAATGATATGCTAATTCATATCATTAGCAATGAAAGGGCTTCCCTGGTAGCTCAGCTGGTAAAGAATCTGCCTACAATGCAGGAGACCCTGGTTCGATCCCTGGATCGGGAAGATCCCATAGAGAAGGAACAGGCCACCCATTCCAGTGTTCTTGCCTGGAGAATCCCCATGGACAGAGGAGCCTGGTGGGCTACAGTCCACGGGGTCGCAAAGAGTCGACACAACTGAACGACTAGGCACCCACACAGCACAGCAATGAAAAGTGTTGCAAAGCTCTGGTTTCCAGTAATGGAGGAGTAACTTCTATTAGACAAGCCCTTCCACAGATAACAACTAAAAATTCTGGAAAAAAAAAATTTTTTTTAAACTACCTGAAGACACTAGAAAGCAATGAAAAGCAGGCAGAAATTGGAGTACACCCTACATTTGGAAGAAGGGATTGGCACTAGCTAAGTTTCCATTTTTAGTTTTGTGCTGAAGAGAGGCTCTGATCTCTGTAAAGCAAGGAGGCTGAAATTCAATAGAAAACTCTAGGCTTTATCTGCTTTAAGAACCAAAGGACAAAGTTCAGAGTGACCACGGCAGCTTGAAAGAATGGAGAGAATCCTGGGCAGAAGAGAGGCTGTAAGGAAGAGCTTTAAATTCCGCACATAAACTCTAATCACATCTTTGGCTGCCCTTGAATTATATATGCATAAGCAGATGCTAAAAGAACTGAGCAGAAACTTCAGCTGCTGCTTGCTTATCAGTCTGACCAAGTTTACTGCCTACTAAAACAAAAGGTCAATATCCTTAGAGTAGCAGTCCCCAACCTTTCTGGTACCAGAGACCAGTTTCATGGAAGACAATTTTTCCATGAAGTGAAGAGTGGGAGGGCGTGGCTGCAGGATGACTCAAGCATGTTACATTTGTTGTGCACTTTATTTCTGTTATTATTACATCAGCTCCACCTCAGATCATTAGGCATTAGATCCCAAGTTTGGGGACCCCTGCCTTAGAGGAATATAACCCAGAGTCTCTTCAACCATTAACAATGCCCAGGATACAATAAAAATTGGTAGACATACTAAGAAATACAAATGCAATCCACATTCAAGAGAAAAGGCAATCAATGGGAACTCATCTCAAAATGATCAAGACATTGGTATCAGTAGACAAAAATTATAAAACAGCTATGCTCAGGGATAGAAATGGAAACATGCTTGAAATGAATGGACACAGAAATCCACGCCCATACAGATCAAACCAAATTCCCAAAAACAAAAAACAAAGGAAAAGTCTTGAAAACAACAAGAAAGAAAGTTACCTTACCTATAAGGGAAAAACTATTTAAATGACCACAGATTTCTCATCAGAAACCATAGAGGCCAGAAAGGAATGGGGTAACATTCTCCAAGTCCTGAAAGAAAAAACTGTGAACCCAGAATTCAATATTCACTGAGAATATCCTTCAAGAATGAAGAGGAAATAAAGTCATTCTAAGATAAAAACTAAGAGAATGTGTTGTGAGAAGACCTGCCCTAAAAGAATGAATACAGAGTGTTTCCTAAAAAAGAAAGAAATCTTGGAACATTGGAAAGAAAGGAATAACAAAGGAGAGAGTAAATATTAATATATATGAAAAATGCAATAGATTTCTTCCTGATCTTGAGTCTTCCAAACTTTGTTTGACGGTTGAATCAAAAATTATATACTGTCTGATGTGATTCTCAATAGGTAGAGGAAATACTTTAGACAATCATAATAAAATTTGGTGGGTGGGGGAAGAGAATATAAATGGTGTGGGGAAGAGGAAGTAAATGTGAATATAAGAGTTTTGTGAGAGAACTTTGTGGTGATGCAGTACTTCTGGATCTTGATTGTGGTGGTGGTATGATGAATATATACATGATAAAGAGGCACAAAACTATAAACTCACATTGCACCGTTGCCAGATTTATATTATACTATACTTATGCAAGGGCTTCCCCGCTGGCTCAGCGGTAAAGAATCTGCCTGCAATGCAGGAGCCGCAGGAGACCCGGGTATGATCCCTGGGTTGGGGAGATCCCCTGGAGGAGGGCATGGCAACCCACTCAGGTATTCTTGCCTAGAGAATCCCATGGGCAGAGGAACCTGGGGACTGCAGTCCAGAGGGCTGCAAAGAGTTGGGCATGACTGAAGTGACTTAGCACACATGCATGCACACATATTTATGCATGATATAATCATTGGGGCATGTTGGGTCAAAAGTCCATGATAACTCTGTACCATCTTTGCAACTTCCTATGAGCCTATATCATTTCAAAACTATACTTTTTTTTTTTTTTTATATAGAAGAAGAGGGAATATAAAATACAGAAACATTCGCTGACTTGAATTCTTACTTACTAAAAATATATATAATTTTAAAAAATGAACAGAGCCTCAGTGACCTGGGAGCAATATCAAAAGCTCAAACACATTGTAAATGGAGTTCCAGAAAAAGAAGAGAGAATGGGGCAGAAAAATATTCAGAGACACAACAGCTAAAAATCTACCAAACTCCCCAAGTTTGGTAGAAACATAAATTTATAGATTCAAGAGGCTCAGTAAGCCTAAAGTACAACTTTTTAAAAAAGCATACACTTGAGTATATCATAATTAAACTGCCAAAACCAAAGGTAAAGAGAAAATCTTGAAAATGGCCAGAAACAAAAAAACACATTACATACAAGCAAATAATAATACAACTGACTACTGCTTACTACTATCTTTTTTATTTGGCTCTATTATACAATGTGCAGGATCTTAGTTCCCAGGGTTGAAACCCAACTCCAGCAGCAAGAGGGCCGAGTCCTAATCACTGGACCACCAGGGAACTCCCCTAACTACTGTCTAAACATCATGAGTTATTGAGGCCAAAACACAGTAGAGCAACATCTTTAGGGTGTCAAAATGAAAAATCTGTCAACCCAGAATTCTACACCCAGGGAATATATCTTTCAAAAACAAAAATTATATAGACTACTTTTAGAAAAATGAAAACAAGAATTTATCATCAGTAAATCCGCACTAAAGAATTACTAGAGGAGGTTCTTCAGGATGAGGTAAATGATGAGGTACATGATGCCAGATGGAAACTTTCAGGAGAGGATGACAAACACTGGAAAACTACTTCTGCATTTCTTTCTTTCATAAGATTTTTAATTTGAAATATGGTCTAAGCAACATGAATGTAGTACATCTTCATTTCTCTAAAATACTTATGATTATATAAAACAAAACTGTTAACATTATATTGTGGACTTATAATAATATGTATAATTAATTGTGACAGAGGAAATGCAGGTTGTGTGTGGTCAGTAAAATGGAGCTGCCTGGAAGGGCCAGGGCATGGTGGGCACTGTGACACATCTAGACCACTTGCAAATTAAACTGAATGAGCTAATATATATAAAATTACATGACAATGTGCTTGAGTCATATATTTTAAAAAATGTCAAAAGTACTTGCCAATTAAGATCAATCTGAAATGAAATATGGTATGCCTGAAATTGATAATGTAAATCAGTGACAAAATATGTAACTTATACAAATTCAATTCACACAATATCATGGTTCTATTGCATAATAGGACATTCACAATTACAGTGTTATTACACCTACACAACATAATATGCCATTAACATTTCCCAGGAGACAAGAAGTAGGTGAAAAAACTAAATGAGCAGTTAAATCAAGATTCAGTGAATATTGACACTGCTCAGATGCTAATTATCTTTTTTGGTGTGGAAAAAAAAATCCAACTTTTCATCCATAATGAATTATTTGTTTTCTCAAAGACTGTGTGTGTGCTCAGTTGGTCAGTCATGTCCGAACTCTGCGACCCCATGGATTATAGCCCATCTGGCTCCTTTGTTCATGGGATCCTCTGGGCAAGAATACTGGAGCAGATTTCCATTTTCTTCTCCAGGGAATCTTCCCAACCCAGGTATCAAACCTGTGTCTCTTGTGTCTCCTGTATCGGGAGGCAGGGTCTTTACCACTAGCACCACCTGGGAAGGCTCGAGAACAAGTTACTATAAACACGGAGTTCTGTAATAACTAGCAGTTTTATTATTTCTTAAAATATTTATTTATTTGGCTGAGCCAGGGGTCTTAGTAGGGGTAAGCAGAATCTGTAGCTGTGAAATGTGAGATCTAGTTCCCTGATCAAGGATTGAACCCAGGCTCCCCCACATTGGGAGCATGGAGTCTTAGCCACTGGACCACCAAAGGAAGTCTCTTAACCCCGTTCTTTTTCTAACTTACACTGCATCTGCTTTGATTGCCTACCGATGGCACCCCACTCCAGCACTCTTGCCTGGGAAATCCCATGGTCGGAGGAGCCTGGTAGGCTGCAGTCCATGGGGTTGAGAAGAGTTGGACACGACTGAGTGACTTCACTTTCGATATTACAGAGTATGGTGCCAGCTCAGATCCTACATGGAGGAAAACTCCATGACAGTTTTGAAACAGTCTCTGATCCTTCTGGCAATATAAAGGTATAGTACTCAGAGTACACGGTATAGAGAAACCTGACAGCATTTTCAATAATAAACAAACTGTCGACTAAAAAATTAGTTTACAACCTGAAAGCAGAGAGTGTTTTATTCGGTGGGAAAATCTTAGGACTTTAAGTCTGGGAGGCAGGATCTCAGGTAGACCTGAGGGACTGCTCCAAGGAGGAGGGAGTCAGGCTACATACAAGTTTGTAACAAAGGGGACAGGTGGTTTGAACATCAAAGATTATTGTTAAGTAAGGAAAACCAGATAGCAAGGTAAGCAATTTAGCATTCTTCTATGTATGGGAAGAAGCAAGAGTCTGGGATTTTTGAAGTCATTCCTTTCATATGCATCTCAGCTATCTGGGCCAGCATCTGTTATCTGTTTTTTGACTTCTCACTGCCCCCTCTCCCCACTCCCACCCAGCTCCTTGGCAATCACCATAGGGGGCATGGAGGCACGTGCTGGATTGTTTTCCCCCTTGGGAGACTTCATTCACATTTGGAGGCCCGAAATCGCTGATGGCTGTTACATCCTTGTTTACTGATATTCCATTTCACAAAACTTAAAAAAAAAATTCTTCCCTATTGAAAAACTAACAAAAAGACCTGGGAAAGAGACTTTCAGAACAATGTCTACAACTTCTTGTCTAGATAAATCATAATATACACAAATAGCTTCCAAAATAACTTTTATTACTATATAAAAACAAGAAAAAAATAGATGCATATTTTTTCTACAAAATTATAAAATATTCAGGCTATTTAACATTTTTGCATAAATGTATTGAGATTAAAAAGGTAGATTTAAACAGAGAAATCTTTTCCACTTAAAGTTTTCAGGTACTTTGTAGGGGATAAAGAAGTTTTCATTCTTCTATACTTTCCTATGTGTAGCTTAAAGACAGCAGTTACAGTTTTCTGTCTGTGTTATCTAAAAAAGGACATACAAAGATAAAAATTCCATCATGCTTCAATAAAATTAGCAAAAAGCTTCACTTCAGGCTTTCAGATTTGGCAGTTGTGGTCAATCAGTTTTGCACTGGAATTTCCAACTCAGCAGGGAAAGAGCCCAATTAAAAGCAAGACATCCTCTTTATTTTGTCCTTCAGAAAACAAAAATCACTTGTCAGTATTCCTTAAAAAGTGCAGTTACCTCCTTTGTCATTTGATCATAAGGTCTGAGCTACTGTTTCTAACCCACACAGCTTAAATGAAACCAGGAGAGGAAAGGGAGGGAGGGACTTTGAGGGTGGATTCAGTTTGACATAATGAGCACAGGAAGCTGTACACTTTTGATAACATTAGTTCAAAAAGTATAATTGTCTGAGTTTCTCAACAAACCCTTCGAGACAAAAGCCTTTAGTGTTGATTTAGATGCGTGTTAAAATAAAGCTTTTTTTCCTGAAATTAGATTATGGGGTAAGGCAAGCCAGACCATCTCTGTAGATGATATAAGCTATAATTATTTGGTAAGATTTCAATCACTGTTTTGGAATTGATACCTAAGGCTTTCTTCTCCCGTGTTCTTTTTGTGGACTTTTTAATGAGATATTTTGGGGGGAGATGCTTTAGGTAGGAAATACCAGCTTTTGAAAGATAAAGGTATAATTATCATTAGAATAAAAGGTCCATTAAAAGAATCTCAAATAAAAAGGTTTTCTAGATATATTTTACTATGCATTGTTTTCACAAAGGTTGAAAAAGAAAGAAAAGAAGTTCCTATAATATCTGTAAGATGAACCTCACATTAGCCCACAAGAGGGATAAAATAAAGGGCTGAGATGAGGAGTGCTGCAATACTTCTCAAGGGAGCAGCACAGTCTAGTGCCATAATTAGCTTTTCATTTTCTCTTTCCTGGCCTGTATGAAATGGAATGGCAGCTTCAATCCTTGGGGTGGTCATTAAGCCCTTGCCCCCCCAAACACCTGGAATTTTGTGCACCTCTATGTAATGAAACATCCATTTACCAAAATATGTTTCTGTGTGACAGTTCAATACCTCCTTCCACTTAGGACCTGAATTGCAGCAGGCTCTACTTCTATTGAATTTATGTGCATATCACATACATATACGCCAGGCACTGTGCTGGGCACTGGGGATCCCTATGACTATTGCCAAAATTTTGGAAACATAATGAAGAAGACAACAGTGTTTTGGCAAGCAACTCAAATGATGATCATCAAACTTCAGGGATGTGATGGAGACTAGCTCGTACTCATTCTATGGGCATAATTACCAGTTACCCTAAAAGGAAATTTGCTAAACACCAAAAACATTAAGTTTATTTGGTAGAAACAGTTTAAAATTGCAGGGAAACCAAAAATCAACCCTCAGATAAAATGCATTGTTTCAGCATAGGCACCCCTCTAGGTTTTAAGTCAGCTCAGAGCCTAGATAGAGATCTCATTCATGAAAATTGTCATCTCTGAGTCTTAATTCACTACTGAGAACCCAAAACACAAGATACCCCCCCATCCCAGAATTCCACTCAAATCAGGAAGGACTCTAGCTTTTGCCCCTGGGGAAGGGCAGACCATGAAGTTCATCTCTCCGTGAAGTTCATCTCTCCTACCTCCAAATCCAAAGCTATTTAGCAGCTAAGATTCTGAAGAACCAAAATTATAATTGATGAACTTTGAAAGCTATAGATGTTCTTGCCTAAACCTCTCTTTATTACCAAGACACAATTTTAACATCAAAGGGGCATCAAGGTAAGCCACGGCTTGTTGGCAGTGGCAGGCTGCCCATGGTGAATCTCCAGGTAAGGATAGGCCCTCTTCCTTGTTCATTTGAGGAATCTGCCTTGTACACAGAGCCAGAAGGTAAATTTTGAAAACTCTACTGCCTCCCACCAAATGAGGTTTATCCAAGTGGGGTCAAAACAGGTATAAATTAGCATGGGCTTCCCTAGTGGCTCAGACAGTAAGAATCCACCTGCAATGCAGAAGATCTGGGTTTGCTCCCCGGGTTGGGAAGATCCCCTGGAGAAAGAAATGGCAACACACTCCAGGATCCTTATCTGGAGAACCCCATGAGCAGAGAAGCCAGGCAGGCTACAGTCTATAGGATCGCAGAGACACGACTGAGCGACTTAGGATGCACGCATGAAGACAACAACATAGTGAATCATGGACTGACCTGGGTGCCAAAATGCCAGTTTTGGAGTCTCAGTTTCACTACTCATTAGCTCTGTGACCTTCAGGCAGGTTACTAACCTCTCTCAGATCTCTCATCTGTAAAATGGAGATTTTAATGGTGCCTACTGCAAAAGTGGTATCTGAGGACTGAATGAGCTAAGATTTATAAAGTGCTTAGGATAGTACTGGCACTTAGTGAGTTCCGTGTTTAAAAACGCCAGAAACTTAGGGGAAAGTGTTCTTTGAGGATCGTAGAGCAGTTTATACTGCCTATGTATTCAGGTATATTCTCATCATAATTAGGTTTGGAATCTGGATCATAAAGTACACCAAACCCAAGGAAGCCTTGGGATTAAGTCAATTTGGAGAAACTTCTAAGTCCTACCAGAGGAGACCTTTAGCTACCTACAGTCCTGTCACTGCTCCAAAGTGCCCTAAAATAAACCCTGGTCCAGGGCCAATCTAAGGACAAACCAGCTGGGGAGGGAGCAAAGGGCAGATACAGGGAAAAGGGAGCCAGTTCCTTTCCTACATTTTCTTCTGGGCTCTAGTCATGATACCGGTGTAGCATTAACTCTGTCCCAGATATTCATGATCTGATTCTAAAACTTTATAACTGGATTCCCAGAATAAACAGAAAATGACTACATGATTAGAGGCCAGGGAAGCTGCCAGTTTATCAGATTTACCCACTGTAGACACATTTTGATCATTTGTTCTATGCAAGGCACTGTGCTAAATGCTTTGGTCCTCAACGAGAAACAGGTAATATAAGCACAATTTATATCTACTGTTATTAATATTTACATTGATCATCTCCCTTTCAATTTGGGTAAGTTCATAAGCCTCAATCAATATAAACACTTTGAAGACATCCTATTTTCTGATTAGAATAAATATTGACTCTGTGGACCTCAATCATCTCATGGGTAAATAGGAGAAGCTAAACTGGAGAGCTAGTTTTTTAAACTGGAGTTATATAGCTACATTGCTACCCCATTTTACATGGTGGATCTCTGTCCAGCCTCATCAAGGGTGATGTTTCTTTTCCTTGCTGCTGCTTCATTGTTTAACTCCGAATCTGATTTGTCCACGTTGCCAAAGTTCATGGCCACGGAACTTTCCACTCCCTCTGGAGCACCTCCGTTTGGCTGAAAAAGGACAGAGTTTGGTTCTTTAGGACGTTTCCATTGTGGTCTGGTGACTATCCAAAAGATGAGAGCCCCAAACACCAGAATCAGAAGGCCAAGGGTGTTTGTGAAAACACCTTCTGGTGGCAATGAACTGTATGCAGGACTTTTCCTATAGAAAAAGAGAGAGTATGTCCAGTTACAAACAGGGTGACACAGCAACATGCCAAACAGTCTTGAATTTATCTGCTCAAAAGGCATACTGGTACAGTGTGTAAATTCAACATAAATTCCCTTAAAGCCTGATATTAAGAAATTCATATAATTCATTCAGTTGATTAGTACGAAACCTAAAAATTTCATAAAGTATGGAACTAATATAGCACCTGTACCACTTAAAATAAAAGGATGATACAAAAATGTAGGTATATCATAATTACAGTTAATATAAAAATATGTATATCAAAACAATTGAAAGAGCGTGCAGAACTTCAAAGGTAGTTTTGTAAGAGTGGTATAATTTGTTGACTGTTTGGTTTTTCTTTCAAGCATTATTAATGCTATATTACGTGTATAACACATTTTTAAAAATAAATATCTAAATTTTTTATTTTCACCATTTAAAAAATGTTGTCCCATTTATATTTGTCCAATGAACAAGTATTTAATATTTTGTAGCTGAAGAATTGCAGTTAAGAAAACTATGAAACTTACAATGCAAAAATCAGCTTCTCAGTCAATCCCATAAGTACAGTTGCAATCACTGTTCCAAAGATGAAAAGTCCGGAATAAACGTGTATGGGCATGAGAAGTGCTCGGAGAGAAAGTGGAGCCCAAGGAAGCAGAAAGACAAAAAAACCTAGGAGAAGCTGAACATCAAAAAATTCAGAGGTTATCAATTAATTCAGAGGTTATCAATTAATTAAGTTTTAACTGTTTTAAAATTATTATTAGAGAAGCAATATGTGCACAATGACAAAACATTTCATTTAGAACCAAGGGCATAAAATGAAAAGTTTCCCCATTCTAGTTCCGCTCAAAAGTGACACCTACTATCACTTTCTCAAGCTTTTTTCACAAAATTTCTATGACTAAACAAGCATATGAGTGTGTGTGTTTAAAAAGAAAGTGAGTCAGACGTAGAAAAAAAAACTTATGGTTCAGTTCAGTTCAGTTCAGTCACTCAGTTGTGTCCGACTCTTTGCGACCCCATGAATCGCAGCACGCCAGGCCTCCCTGTCCATCACTAACTCCCGGAGTTTACTCAAACTCATGTCCATTGAGTCAGTGATGTCATCCAGCCATCTCATCCCCTGTCGTCCCCTTCTCTTCCTGCCCCCAATCCCTCCCAGCATCAGGGTCTTTTCCAATGAGTCAACTCTTCCCATGAGGTGGCCAAAGCATTGGAGTTTCAGCTTCAGCATCAGTCCTTCCAATGAACACCCAGGACTGATCTCCTTTAGGATGGACTGGTTGGATCTCCTTGCAGTCCAAGGGACTCTCAAGAGTCTTCTCCAACACCACAGTTCAAAGCATAAATTTTTTGGCACTCAGCTTTCTTCACAGTCCAACTCTCACATCCATACATGACCACTGGAAAAACCATAGCCTTGACTTGTTGGACTTTGTTGGCAAAGTAATGTCTCTGCTTTTCAATATGCTGTCTAGGTTGGTCATAACTTTCCTTCCAAGGAGTAAGCGTCTTTTAATTTCATGGCTGCAATCACCATCTGCAGTGATGGTACCCCAAAAAATTAATCTGGAGCCCCCAAAAATAAAGTCCGACACTGCTTCCACTGTTTCCCCATCTATTTCCCATGAAGTGATGGGACCAGATACCATGATCTTAGTTTTCTGAATGTTAAGCTTTAAGCCAACCTTTTCACTCTCCTCCTTCACTCTCTAGGAGTTTTTTAGTTTCTCTTCACTTTCTGCCCTAAGGGTGGTGTCACAGAGAGTAGGACACGACTGAGTGACTTAGTACAGCACAGCACGTGTGTGTGTGTGTGTGTGTGTGTGTGTGTGTGTACACACACACATATTTACATATAACTGCATCATCTTGCTGTATACCTGAAATTAACACAACATTGTAAATCAACTATCTTTTGATAAAATTTTTTTTAGAGAGAGTGAGAAAGAGGGAGCTTTTAAAAATATAAGTGGGGTTTTATTGTACATATTTGTTCTGTATATTGCTTTTTTCTCTTAACAGTATATCTTGGAGATCTTTTCATATCAACTCATGTTTATCTAGTTTATTCTTTTTAATGAATAATATTTTAAGACTAACAAATTATTCAGTTCCCTATTAGTGGACATTTCTGTTTCAAGTTTTTTTGCTGCCATTTATAAGGCTACAGTGAACATTCTGATACTTAATTGTTCTTATCAGTTTCCGTAAGATTGCCAAGTAGGAAAGGAAGTAAAAGATTTTTAAGTCACTAAATCTAAGTACAATAGGACACATTTTGTCAGTACAACCTAAAGAAGGCTAATGAGAAAGAAGTGAATTCTGCAGAAAATTCTCTCCATCTCCTCAATAATTAAATCCTTATTGGGATATTTCTCTGCAGTGAAGACAGTAAGATTCTTACAGAAACTGAAGTCTGTTAATGCTTTCACAGTTTGTTTTGTTGTCCCACACCCCTGCCCATTAAGTAATCACTTCTCCTCCAGAAAATAAAGATGACTTAATGACGACTGAGTTTAGAGGGATTTTTATTTTCAGCTATCTCTTTGGGATCTACCACCCTAACAAAACAACTATGAGAAGAGAGAAGAATGAGAAGAAACACTAGCATCACTGTTCATTTTCCCTGATTGAGATCAAAGGACTAATGGGGGATAGAGAGGAATGAAAACAGAAGGGGTCTGACACCCTGAAACACATGTAGAATCAGCATAAAGGCAATAGTAATGAATGGAAAGTAACTGAAAATGCATTTTATAGGCTGGTTTGCATATTTTATTTTTCATTAATGCCACAAATGCCTGAATACATTAGAAATGGTTCAGAGAGTCCTCCTTGGTGGTTCAGAGTGTTCCTCATCCTCCTGCAGTGCTCTTTAGTGATTCTTTCAGTATTAATATCAAAGGGCAAGCATCCTCATGTACAGGTTGTACTTTCTATACAAAAATGGGGCTCAGGTGAGTGACTGCCAAGGATTTAGGACAAATATATTTCTATGAGTAAGTCACACTATCTTTTCTGTGACTAATTCACGGAAATATATATTTTTCCATAGTCCTATTCTCCTGTCTCTTCTGAAATTCCTAAGATTCTTATTGTTTTAAATGATTCTTACTGTTTTCTCTTTTTTCTTTCAGGACTTATCTTGTGTATCCTCTTATAATCGCATAAAGCTCAATGATCTAAGTAGATGGGACATGAGACTTACAGGACTCCAGGGTGATTTTGCTCTCCTAAGTCTTACTTTTGCTATGAAAACATTTTTTTCAACATCAAGTTATTTTTAAAAGGAAAGGAACAAAAATTACAGGATGCTTATCTTTGATTAAAAGTGTTCCAAATTATGCAAATTTATAAGATAAAGACTTATAGTTTATATTAATCATTATTTCCTTTGATTTCTAAGCATGTCTCTTTGGGTCCATGCTTGTCTTGTGAAACAATGTATCCCCCACAAGTTAGACAGGTAGCCAATGCATAATAGGTATTTAATTCTGTTGAAAAATGGATAAGTATTTTTCAACAGAGTTAAATGGGGTCCTGAAGCAAATTTCTGATGTCCCATCTACTTATATCATTGAGCTTTATGGGATTATAAGAGACACACAAGATAAATCCTGAAAGAAAGAAGAGAAAACAGTAAGAATCATTCAAAACAATAAGAATCTTAGGAATCTCAGACGAGGCAGGAGAATAGGAATATGGAAAAAATATATTTCCATGGGTAAGTCATGAATAAAATTTCAATGACATAAAATGATATTCTCAACCATGAAGGTATTAATGATCTATAGCTGAAATGAAAAATGTCATCTTCAGGTTGTAAAGGAGCCTACCACAAGGCTTCCACTTTAACAAGACTTGACTTGGGTCATTCTAGTATGCTAAGCCCGAGGCTGAGCCTTTCGATGCATTGTTCGTCCTTGGTTCCTATGATGTTGTGAAGGATGTATGAAAGTCTTAATTTCTAAGTGAGCAAACTAAGCCCAGAAAAGCTCAATAACAAGTCCAAAGGCCACAAATTACAAATGAATGAAACTGATTCAAACTGAGGTCTTCTGGATTCCAAGTCCTGTGTTTATAAATACTACCAGCTCTTTGGATGTAAGCAAGGAAAAAGTCAGGGACCACATTTTCTCTTGCTAAACCAAAAAGTTATAAAGTTGTGATGTTGCTGGAGAGGGTGTGGAGAAAAGGGAACCCTCTTACACTGTTGGTGGGAATGCAAACTAGTACAGCCACTATGGAGAACAGTGAGGAGATTCCTTAAAAAACTGGAAATAGAACTGCCACATGACCCAGCAATCCCACTGCTGGGCATACACACTGCAGAAACCAGATCTGAAAGAGACACGTGCACCCCAATGTTCATCGCAGCACTGTTTATAATAGCCAGGACATGGAAGCAATATAGATGCCCATCAGCAGATGAATGGATAAGGAAGCTATGGTACATGTACACAATGGAATATTACTCAGCCATTAAAAAGAATACATTTGAATCAGTTCTAATGAGATGGATGAAACTGGAGCTTATTATACAGAATGAAGTAAGCCAGAAAGATAAACACCAATATAGTATACTAACGCATATATATGGAATTTAAAAAGATGGTATCGCTAACCCTATATGCAAAACAGAAAAAGAGACACAGATGTACAGAACAGACTTTTGGACTCTGTGGGAGAAGGCGAGGGTGGGATGTTCTGAGAGAATAGCATTGAAACAAGTATACTATCAAGTGTGAAACAGATTACCAGCCCAGGTTGGATGCATGAGACAAATGCTCAGGGCTGGTGCACTGGGAAGACCCAGAGGGATGGGATGGGGAGGGAGGTGGGAGGGGGGATCAGGATGGGGAATACATGTAAATCCATGGCTGATTCGTGTCACTGTATGGCAAAAACCACAACAATATTGTAAAGTAATTAGCCTCCAACTAATAAAAATAAATGAAAAAAGAAAAAAAAAGTTGTGATGTGACATTTCTGAGAAGCCTAGTTAGTACACAGATAAAACAATAAGAGATAAGAATCTGAATACTTCAGGGAGTAAAGGAGAATCTTAAAACAATTAAAAATGTTTTCAATTTACCCAAGTTTAATATTAGAAGATCCATTGATGTAATTGACTATATTAACAGATTAAAGAGGAAAAACCGAAGTCACATCTCAACATACACAAAAAATATCCAATAAAATTCTACATTCATTCATGATTTCAGGTCTTCCCTGGTGACTCAGATTATAAAGAATCTGCCTGCAACGTGGGAGACCTGGGTTCAGTCCCTGGGTTGGGAAGATCCCCTGGAGGAGGGATCTGGTACCCACTCCAGCATTCTGGCCTGGAGAATTCCATAGACTGTGTAGTCCATGGGGTCGCTAAGACTCAGACATGACTGAGCGACTTTCACTTTCATGATTTCAAAAGAAAAACAAAACCAATTCACAAACTGGAATAAGAGAAAATGTGAAGCATCTGTATTGAATAGTGAAATGTTAAAAGTATCCTCTTCAAAAAAAGAACAGTTCAAAGATTCTTATCTCTACCTCTATTTTACACCCTGTAAATAATTCTATATACTTCTGTGTCCTTAACAGGCTTCCCTGGCGGCTCAGTTGTAAAGAATCTGCCTGCCAATGCAGGAAGTATGAGTTTGATCCCTGGGTCAGGAAGATCCCCTGAAGAAGGAAATGGAAATCCACGCCAGTATTCTTACCTGGAAAATCCCATGGACTACAGTCCATAGGGTCACAAAAGAGTTGGACACAACTTAATGAACAAACGACAACAAAAATATACTTTAATACTTCTACACTCTTCAATTCCACTGGCTTGGATACAGAGAAAAAGAGACAAAACTGGCAGTGCAGATAAATGGCAAAGATAGGGATAATTAAATAAATGGTGCTGGGGAAAGAGTTTATCAATATGGAGAAATAATGAAGTTAGATAACAATATCTCATCATGAACTAAGTTAATTCTAGATGAATTAAGTACTTCATATCAAAGACAAAACTTTAATACTCTTAATAGAAAACATAAAAGAAATTAATATTTCCAATAATATTATTGTAATGTAACCTCTTGGCTATTCATAGGTTTTTCTCTACAACCAACTGTTCTCAGATATTATTGTGTATCTGAGTCATTTGCAGGGACAATGAAAGCACATATTGCTGGGCCCACCCACCTTCCCCCTCCTCCACTGTCCATCGTGAGTTTCTGATCTAGGAGGTCTGGAATAGAACCTGAGAACTGGTTTGTTTTGATGTCAGGGTACAGAAGGATTTCATAAACAAGTCATCAAAACAAAACAAAAAATGATGACCTTAAAGGAAAAGATGATCAATTTGTTTCATTAAAATTAAGAATTTCTATTCGTCAAAAAATGCTAAGAAAAGAGAAAATACAAGTCTCAATGTTTGAAGATATGTATATAATACATACAAATGAAAAGGAATCTGACACAGAATACCTACAAATCTTTAAGAAAAAGGAAAACAAACTCATTGTTTTAAATGCACAAAAGACACGAACAGGTATTTATTTTTAGAGGTGAACCATGAGTAATCAGTGAAATAAGAAAATCACAAGACATCATTTTCTATCCACCAGTTTGGCAATATTTAAAAAGTTTGAAGAGGATGCATGTTGGCAACAATGTGCCATATGTGAACTCTTATTTGCGGCTGACAGGAACATAATTGGAAGCACTTTGGAAAACAAGTTGACACTATTTTAGACTGAGGATGCAACTGCTATTGTAAGAACACAGCCAGAGAAAACTTTGCATATGGGGGCCAAGAGATGTGTATGTGAATGTGCAACTCAGCACTGTCAGAAACAGAAAGCAACTCAAAACCGTCTAAATGTGTGATAGCAGGAGAATAGATAAGTAAATGTGTGGCCTATTTATGCAGCAGAATACAAAAGTAGAAATGATTAAACTACAGCTAGAGGAATCAATATAGTTGAATCGACAGAATGAAAAAAATTGTAGTCGAATACTTATGATACTGTTTTTTTAAAAGTAAAAAATACAAACTAAACAACATATTGTTCAGGAATTTACAGCATGTGGTAAAATTACAAAGAAAAACAGGAATGAGAAAAAACTTCTGGAGAATGGTTACCTGCAGGAGTTGGAATATTTAGAAAGATGTGGGATCAAGTTGGGGGGAGGAGGAGTTCTATGTTTTCTAAATTAAGGTGGATAGTGGAATTATGAGAGTTAATTTTATTATGATTCATAACTTCTACACACACAGGCTTGTTTTTTAAATCTCCCAGAGGCTAGATGTCACAAGTAGAAAAAAATGCCTACAACTTGAAATGCTTTGCAATTCATAGACAAACACAGGAAGCGTGAAGACTTTACAGCTTGTTTTGGTTGTATTGCTTTGTTGCTAGTCCCCTTTCTTTCCTCCTTTCATTTATTGAAACAGCCTGCACCCTGGCTTCTTGGGCCGGTAAATCTTGACTTTACAAAGTGGTTAAATCAAAGTCCAAGATCGCTAAGGTAATCTCTTGACAATCTCTCCCATGCTCTTCCTACTCTGTGGTAGGTTTGTTTCTTGAATTGGTCTTGGGAAGAATGCAGACTGACCTCACGAACTCGGATGAATGGCCCGCACGCAATTACACTTTGCAACTGAAGTGCACAACAGTTGGCAGCTGGGCAAGCGAGCAGCAGGCAGACTGCTGTAGCTGCCCCGAGAGGGTGGGACTTCCTGTTCTCCGCCTACACGTGGCAGCTCCAAGAACCTCCACTGACGGAGCGTTCTCCAGATTCACGGAGAAAATGCTTCCCCTTTTTACTTCTAACTTAATCTGACAGAGGCACATCTCTGTCAAAGCATGTTTCCGTGGCTCATGAATTTTTACAACTAAGAATAGGGAGGAATCTTTGTAAATCTTAGTAAGAAAGAGGCTTGAAAGTGAAGTCGCTCAGTCGTGTCTGACTCTTTGCGACCCCATGGACTGTAGCCTACCAGGCTCCTCCGTCCATGGGATTTTCCAGGCAAGAGTACTAGAATCGGCTGCCATTTCCTTCTCCAGGGGGGTCTTCCCAACCCCAGGGATCGAACCCAGGTCTCCTGCATTGCAGACAGATGCTTTACCGTCTGAACCACCAGGGAAGCCTAAGAAAGAGGGTTAGCTCCTACCAAAAGTGAAGAAAGCAAGCTTAGAATTGGTTTCTTTCCATGGGGAAAGGAAATATTCTTTCGTTCAATTTCTTCCTGAGAACATCTGGGTGATCTCTTCTGTCACTTCTTCAGGGAAGCAATGCAAGTAACTTAAAAACAGCTTGGATGCAATAACTGAATAAAGTTGGAATATAGTCATCTTTCCCAGAAAAGGAATAGGAAGGAAATGGTCCATCTGGTTTCAAAACAAACAACCAGAAGTTACCACACGTGATATGAATATTCACAACCTGACTTGAAGGGACACTGCTTGCTTATTTAGTTTTGAAAATTGTGTATATGTGATCTTTTGTGACATGTGATTTACTTATATTTAAGACAAAAGAGCCACAAGTTCAAGCAAGAAAAACAAGATGCATTTAAAAATTTAATATCCTCCCCCAGAACAAATAATTCCCCAACAAACAACCCCACAATGGTATTCTGGTATATTCTCCTGCGGGGAGCGGCCTGAACCAAAAGGCTGACTCTGGGAGCTGCCTTGATCCTCAAGGGTCTGTTCGCAGACATAGCTCTCTGTCCCGCCACCCCTCTCTGGAATTTATTATCCAAGTTAAATCTTAACAGAACATTAGCAAGCCTTGAATGCACACATGACGCAGATGGATAAGCCTTTCACGACCACCCTTAAGATAAACGGGATGCCCTTCTTATCCCTTGACGTTATCAGAGAGTTCTGGTGATTGTTATCTCAAAGTGATGTTTATGGAAAAATATTTTCTCTTCTTAAGATTCTCCTCTTGGTTTAGTATAAATGTAACCCTGAGAAATAAAGAATCATCGCTGACTGCAGCGATCCTCTCGACCCCATCTGTTCTGTGTCTTTATTTCTTAGCCTAAAGGAACGCGTCGTGTTGCTCGCTGAAATCTTCCGGCTGGCCCGGCATTCTCCCATAACTTTCTTTCTTTCTTTTTTTTTTTTTTATTAGTTGGAGGCTAATTACTTCACAACATTTCAGTGGGTTTTGTCATACATTGATATGAATCAGCCATAGATTTACACGTATTCCCCATCCTGATCCCCTCCCATAACTTTCTTTACCCATCTACACATAAATGCTTTTTTTTCCTTTCTTTCCTCCCCCCTTCTCAAATAACACTTTACTATACACATTATTCTTCAGTATTTTTTCACACTGAAGAACATATAATTCTACCCAGTAGACATAGGGGCTTCGCAGGGAGTTCACTGGTGAAGAATCTGCCTGCCAATGCAGGAGATGCAAGAGATGCTGGGTTCAATCCCAGGGTCAGGAAGATCCCCTGGAGAAGGAAACGGCAACCCACTCTAGAATTCTTGAATGGAGAATCCCATGGACAGAGGAGTCTGCCAGGCTATATAGTCCATGGGGTCACAAAGAGATACAAGTGAGCATGCACACATACCACACAGTAGACAGAACTACATTCTTTGTAATAGCTGTGTCATATTCAACAAATTTACCACAAGTTCTTATTGATGGTCATTTAGTTTGCTTCCCATTTCCTGCAAGCACTGCTGCACTAAAAATCCTTTTTAGAGTTCCTTTTGTGACAGCATTTTATTTCTGCTCTCCCCAAATGTGGGACTGCTAGGTTAAAGAGTAAGTATATATGTTACAATGTTGTGTAAGAGTAAGTATATATATATTTTAGAAAATAATAGATATTAACAAACTACTTTCCTAATTTGGTGGCAATTCACTTTTCCATGAGCAGTGTAGGAGTACCCTTACCTCACCTGTATGCCAGCAATGGATATCATTATTGTTCTATTTCATGGGGGGAAAATGATATTTTATTGTTATTTTAACTTACATTTCCCTAATTTCTTAGTGAGATTGGACATTTTCTCATATGCTCATTGGTGATTTAATTCTTTCCTATCTGAACTGTCTGTTCAAATCTTTTGTTCATAGTTCTATTAGGTTGACTTTTTAATTATTAATATTTAGGAGTTGTTTTGTATATTAAACACATTAACCCTTAACACATGACAGGATTATGCCCCATATCTCCTTGTGCAGTTCCTGCCAACTTTATTATCTTTTGTCACATATACAGTCAGTCCTCTACAGCCCCAGGTTCAGAATCTATAAATTCCACCAACCGCAGATTTAAAAAAATGTTCAGAAAAATTAACTGCAGAAAGTTCCGAAAAGCAAAACTTGAATTTGCCATAGACCAGGAACTATTTATATAGGATTTACATTGTATTCACATAGCATTTACACTGTATTAGGTATTGTAAGTAATCTACAGACGATTTAAAGTATATGAGAGGATGCATATAGGTTATATGCAAATGTGTGCTTAGTCACTCAGTCGAGTCCGACTCTGCACCCCCATGGACTGTAGCCTGCCAGGCTCCTCTGTCCAGGGGGATTCTCCAGGCAAGAATACTGGAGTGGGTTGCCATGCCCTCCTGCAAGGGGATCTTCCCAACCTAGGGACTGAACCCAGATCTCCCTCATTGCAGGCTGATTCTTCACTATCTGAGCCACCAGGGAAGCCCTATATGCAAATACCAGACCAATTTATACAAGAAGCTTGGACATCTTTGGGATTTGGTATCTGAGGGGGTCCTGGAACCAATCCCCCAAAGATACTAAGAGATGAAAATAATTTAAAAAAAAATTATGTAGTCATATATGTCTTTCTTTTCCTTCATGGTTTCCAGATTTCTTGTCAACCTTATGGGGCTTCCCTGGTGGCTCAGAGGTTAAAGCGTCTGCCTCCAATGTGGGAGACCCGGGTTCGATCCCTGGGTGGGGAAGATTCCCCTGGAGAAGGAAACGGCAACCCACTCCAGTATTCTTGCCTGGAGAACCCCATGGATGGAGGAGCCTGATAGGCTACAATCCATGGGGTCGGAAAGAGTCGGACACGACTGAGCAACTTCACTTCACTTCACCTCAGTATTATACAGATTACATGCTTTTTAATTTTCTTTTTCTCTTTTGTCTGATTTTGGATTTTTTAATATCCATATCTTTAATCTATTGTATCTGGAACCTTTCTTTTTCTTTTGTGTGATGTACATAGTCTTTTTGTTTGGTTTCCTTCAAATGGACAGCCAGTTATGATGATAACATTGATTAAATAAGCATTCTTTCCCTGATAAATTAAAATACTATAATGTCATAGAAAAAGTTATTATATATACTGTCTGTCCTCTGTGTTCTTGCCATGAATATATTTTGTTCATTCCTGTGGGAATACCTTGTTTTGAATAAAGCAGGTCTCCCTCCACTTCTTCAAAATTTCCTTGGTTATCCTTGGGTACTTATTCTTTTGCATAAAGTTTAAAACTCCCATTGAGTTTAAAATTATAATAAATAAAAATACAGTTGAAGAAGGAAGAATGTTTCTATATTAATTTTTCTCTCTCAGTAGCATGGTATTCCTCTCTTCATACCATATTTTCTGTTTTTCAGTAAAATTTCATAGTACTGCACTGTAAGATTTATAGGATTCTACTTCCTATTCTAAGTGGTTATTTCTAGTACAAGGAAAAGTCATTGGTCTCTGTTGGCTGTCTTTTATCCAGATACCTTTCCAAATTCTTTCATAATTTAGTCATCTCTTGGATTTCTAGATATTCATGTGATCTGCAAATAGGAAAAAAAGTCACAAATTTTCTATTATTTATATGTATTTTTTTCATTAGCTGTACATTAGCTAAAACCTCTAAAATGAAATTGAATACAAAGGTTGCAAACATCAGTGTTTTATTTATTTAATGGAAATGTCTTCAGTATTTCAGAGTTTAAGCTTATGTTTGCTGTTAGATGTTGGTAAAGGTGTTTATTATTAAAGCTGCCTCCTTAGATATGAAGTACGCAGTACACAATGGGACCACATCTAAGAGGAGCTTGTTTTCTCCCAGTGTACTAGATCAGTTTAAAGTATTAGTTCCTTGTAGGTCAAAGTATAAAACAATATGGGACTAATGTCTTTTTTAATGACAGATTTCAAATGACCTTACCAATTGCTTATAATGTTATTGGTCTGCTTAGGTTTTCTAATTCCTTTTGGGTCAAATTGTTAGTTTATACTTGGCAAGAAAATAACCATTTTTTTCTTTAAGATTTTAAAGAATATTACCATATTATTAACATTTAATAAACTGTCCTAATTTTAAAATATTATTTGTATCTGTGATTATATTTTTAAAATTCTGAACGATGTGTATGTTATGCTTTTTCTCCGTCAGATTTGCAGTGGTTTATCTATTTTTATCCTGGGCCTCCCAGGAGGTGCTAGTGGTAAAAAACACACTTACCAATGCAGTAGACGTAGGAGATATGGGTTCAATCCCTGGGTCGGGAAGATCCCCTGGAGGAGGACATGGCAACCCACTCCAGCATTCCTGCCTGGAGAACGTGATGGACAGAGAAGCCTGGTGGGCTACAGTCCATGGTCTCAAAGAGTTGGACACAGCTGAAGCAATTTGCATGCATGCACATTTATTCTACTTGTTTTAAAGAACTAGCTTCTCATTTTAGCTATAATTTCTTCTGTTTTTTTTTTTTTTTTTAATTTATGGTTCTGATAGGCTAAATCATTCCCCTTCCCAAAGATGTCTACAACTTAATCCCTGCAAACTGTGAATACATTATGCTACAAGGCAAAAGACACTTTCCTGATGTAATGAAGGTTATGGATTCTTCTAATTGGGGGAAAACCCTGGATTATATCGGCAGCCCAATTTGATCACATAAACCCTTTCAAAAGCAGAGAACTTTGGCTGGAGGAAGAAGAGATGAAGAGGAGAAAGAGGGAGAAGCCAGAGAGATTCCAAGCCGGTGAGATGGACGGGGGCCATGTGCAAGGAACAGAGTGAGCAGCTAAGGACAGCCCTGAGCTAACAGCCGGTGAGAGACTGGGGCCTCAGGCGTACAAGCACAAGGAACTAGACTCTGCCAACAACCGAACTATTTTGCAAGTTGATTCTACCCTACAGTCTTTCTATCAAAGCCCAGGCCACATAACACCTTGATTTTGGCCTTGTGGGGCCCTGAACAGAGAAACCAGCCAAGCCAACATGGATTACTGATGTACAGAAACTGTGAGGTAATATACTTGTGTTGTTTTAAGCCCCCATGTTTGCGGTAAATTGTTATGGCCACAACAGAAAATAATATAATTGTTCACAGATGTTTTTTTGGATGGGAGGGAGGGGGTCTTTACTATTCCTTGTATATTTTGCTGTTCTTTTTTATTTTCTTTTTTCCCTTCTTGTTTTACTGAGATATAATCAATCTTTTATTTTCTTAAGTGAATACCTCATTTATATATTTTAAGTTTTTCTTTCCAATAAACAAACACATTTAAGCCTATAATCCTCTGAGAACCATTTTATCTAAGACCCATAAACTTTAGAATAAATATTCTCTTTTTTTGCTAATTCCTATATATTTCTTAATCTTACATATTAAGATATAGAGCACAGCATAAAATTGGTTTTCAGAAATTCCAGCTTAAAGGATCTAGTATAAGAAACCTTGTTTTCACTTTAAAAGCTTTTTATTGTTATACAAGAATTGCATGTATATTTAGAAGATACAGAAAGTGAAAAGAAAAATAATCAACTAGAATTTAAAGTGTAGCATAAAGTATTCACAGCTTGCAAGGATTAAGTTGTAGACATCTTTGGGAAGGGGCATGATTTAGCCTATCAGAATCATAAATTTAAAAAGAAAAATAGAAGAAATTATAGATAAAATGAAAAGCTGGTTCTTTAAAACAAGTAGAATAAAATAAATGTGCATGTATGCAAATTGCTTCAGTTGTTTTACAAACTCACTCCCTTTTCATCTCCTATATCCATAGGAAAGTAAGTTCACAATGATGTCCTAATCAGGAGTTGGAAAGATGTACTAAGGAAGGGAAATGAATTGACACAGTTTACAAAGATTTTTCAACAAAATGGTTAACACCAAAAACTTTAAAAATTAACCTTTACTTTTGTGACCTTGAACAGCCAAATTCCTATCTCACTCCATTAACATGTTTAAAAATAGTGCTCTCAAGAGTATGTGTTTTTAATAAATAAAGACATTTAATAAGTGAAACGAAAATAAAACAATCACTGAGCCTTCAAAAATCTAACAAAGATGTAAAAATTCATCTCTTTACTCATAAACTTAGAAAATAGAAATGACAGGGAATGTGGGAAAGAAATATAGAGCTCTTGCCTGTGCTAGTTAATCCAGCACATGGAATTTAAAGTGCAAACGACGGCAGCCTAGAAATGAAGAGATGGCACTTTCTCAACTTACATATGTCCATATTTAAAACCTCACTATCATGCTCATAACTGAATTCTGTATTCTGGTGCCCCCCTCAAGGGAAAATACTTACAGTGGAAACACACTGAATGATGACTAGTGGAAATGAAATGATTTCCAAGAAACTATGAATGAACAGAAAACATCAACAGTATCTGAACTGCTTTATCTTGTTTAGAAATACACTGAGATACTGACCTGTAAGATATAGAGAATGACAGCTGTCAGTCCAACCCAGCTGTGCAGACTGTACATATTGGGGATCTCCTTGGCATTGTGGAAGTCAAAAACAGCCACCAGAGAAATAATTGCAAGAATGGCAGCAACAGTGTTTAGCCCCGCATGGATGGATTTCATCAGGAGCTTGCTGCATTTCCAGGTCCATGGCAGTCTGTATACAATGATGGCTGAAGAGAAAAAAGGGGACAGAATGTAGTGTTGCTGTTCTTTTAACCAACGCGTGATGAACATTTTGAAACACGGAACACTCCCTTCTCTGAAACCCTTTTCTGCTTCTCCTCTCTTCCCTGCCTCTCAGTGGTTCCTTCTTGAGCTCTTTGCTGGCATCTTCTTTACTCCCAACTTACGAATGAAGCTTGATGCCTCTCAGGCTCAGTCTTAGGATTTTTCCTCTCTCTGTGGGTGATCTCATTCAGTCTCTCACTAAAATGCTACCTCCATGGTTGGGACTCCAAAATTCTCATCTCCAGCCCAGAACTTTCTTCTGAACTCCAGACCTACATAATTCCAATGGCTTCTTGACGTCTCCACATAGATGCCTCTCAAATATCTCAAACTCAACATGTCCAAAACTAAATTCTTAATCTTAGGGTCTGGTTTTTTCATATAAGTACCTTAATTTGACAAGAAAAAGACAGGCTAAAAAATAGAAAAAAATAAGCGCAAAGATTTAAATAGACAAAAGAGTATATCTAAGTATTTCATAAAAGAGTATATCGAGGTGACTAGTAAACATAATAAAGATATCAACTTCATTGGTCAGCAAAGAAATGAGAATACCTCTATCACATGTCTGAATGGCTGAACACGGGAAATACTGAGTAGTGGAGAGGCTATGAAACAACAAGAACTCTCATGCTCTGCTGCTAAGCAGAGAACAAACACTGTGGAAAACTAGCAGTATCTACTTAAGCTAAACTTACGTGTACCTTTTGTTGTTATTTAGTTGCTAAGTCATGTCTAACTCTTTTGCAACCCCAAGGACGGTAGCCCACCAGGTTTCCCTGTCCATAGGATTTTCCAGGCAACAATACTGCAGTAGGTTGCCATTTCTTTCTCCAGGGAATCTTCCCAACCCAGGGATCAAACCCATGTCTCCTGCATTGACAGGTGGATTCTTACCACTGAGCCATTATGATTTATTAATTCTACTCCTGGGCATACGCCCCAAAGAAACATATACATATGTTCACCAAAAGACATGTATTAAGAGTAGTATTATAGCACTATTTGTTGTGGCCAAAACCTGGGAAATTCCCAAATGTTCATCATTAAGAGACTGAATAAATAGTGATATATTCATACCATGGCATGAATGATCTAAAACTACAACTTCACTGAATGATATGGATCAACCTATAATGTCAATGCCAAGAAACTAGATGTAAGCAAATATACACTGTATGATTCAATTGATATGAAATATAAAAATAGGCAACACTCATCTTTGCAATAAGAAAAATCAAGACAGGAACTTCCTTGGCAATCCAGTGGTTAAGACTCCATGCTTCCAAAGCAAGGAACATGGTTTGATACCTGGTCAGGGAACTAAGACCCCAGGTGGCCAAAATCTAATTAATTAATTGCCAGATACTTTTAAAAAATAAATAAATAAAAGATTAAAAAAATATAAAAGTCATGATAGTGGTTGCCCTTGTGAAGAAGGGGTATAGCAACTGGAAAGGAATGCATGAGTGATTTCTGGGCTCCTGCTAATAGTCTGATTTTCAACCTAGGTGCTGGTTACACAGGTAATCAATCACTGAGGGAAGATGCATTAAGCTATACATTTATACATATGCTTTTCTGCATGCAGAGTAAACTTCAGCAAAAAGATTCTTGAAAAGCTTTTTCTTAGTGTCCTGGCTTAATCAATAGATTATATGGCCACCCTATCCAGCATGCAATTAATTTTGTTTGGAAGGCAATATCCTGCCCCAACCTACCCTCATCCCACTCCTTATATTGATTTCAGGGAAAATTTAAATATCTGGAAATGTTTGGCAGGTTGAAAAAATTTAAAGAATACTCTCTTGGAAAATAGGTTCCATTATATTAGCAATGGGTCACATAAATTTCTTAATTTCAGAAAAGAAGTAGAAGCAGGAGTTGCTGCCTTTTCCCTTCAAAGACATTTATATTTTGAGTACAAGAAACTTAATTGGATGATAAAATGTAAAAGATTATCTTGTCCATTTTCAGGCAGAAACACAAAAAACCTACAAAGATATTAATAGTTGTGAATTCAGCCACTTTAAAGCTTTCAGCACAAGATGTCAATCTTCCTATTCTTTGGTTCCAGTCTAACACTTGAGAGCCAGGCATCACAGTTAGGACAGTATTCCTTTTATCTAATCCAAATTCTGAAGGTTGACTACCTACTCATTTTAGTGCATATATGGCTATCTTATAAATGTTGATTGATTATATCAATATTTCCTTGAGGACATAGAAACTTTGCAGGTAATCATTTCTATAGTCAATAAATCTTTTCAAACCATTTAATACAACACCTTAAAGGTATATGTTTGCCCTGTAGCTTCCAGGATCCTAGTTCCCCAAAGTGAAAGTGAAATTGCCCAGTCATGTCCGACTCTTTGCGACCCCAGGAACTGACTATAGTCTAACAGTCTCCTCCATCCATGGGATTTTCCAGGCAAGAATACTGAAGTGGGTTGCCATTTCCTTCTCCAGGACATCTTCCCAACGCAGGGATTGAACCTGGGTCTCCCACATTGTAGGCAGACGCTTTACTGTCTGAGCTACCAGGGAAGTCACTCAACCAGGGATTAAACTTAGGCCTGACAGTGAAAGCACCAGGTCCTGGCCACTGGTCCACCGGGGAATTCCCAAAAGGTATGCTTTTAAAAGCTAGTTCGGGAAGTTCCCTGGTGGCCTAGTGGTTAGGATTTCCAGGCTTTCACTGTTGTGGCCGAGGTTAACTGAGATCCCACAAGCTGTATGGCAGGGCTAAAAAAAAGAAATGAAATTTAAAAAATAAAAGCTAGTTCAACATCCTTTCTCATCCCTACTTCAATGTCTTTGAGGGCAGAAATATGAGGGCACACAGACACACACACAGAAACACACACAAAACCCAGAGCCCTTGCAAGGTAGTAGGCATCATACTAAGTGCTTTACTTGTCTACATTATAATGATCAACTCAACTCTGTGAGGAAGGCAGAGTGATTATTACCACTACACAGAGGAGGAAGTGGAGGCACAGAGAGGTGAAGTGGTTTGCTCAATATCAATGTATTTTTAAATTAATATTATTGTTATCACCATCATCATCGTCACCATCATCATAACCTCCAGGCACCACCCAGGGGGAAGGACTCTTAGATTGCAGAACTTGAATGGATGCATCCACATGCATAAAGGAAATACTCAGGATGTTTCCCTGAAAAGCAAATTATGAGCCATGAATCACGACAGCTTTTCCTCCCTAATCTGGGTCATATTATACCCCAAATTTCCAAAATCAAAACTAAGCTCAGATGTTAGAAATCAGGAATAGTTATCAAGGCTGAGCAGAGTTCAAGGGTTACCGGGGGGATTCTGGGGTGCCTGGAATGTTGTTTCATGATGCGAGCATGAGTGTGCTCATGCAATGAAAACACATCCCTTATGATTTAGGTACTTTTCTGCATGTATGTGGTTCTTGAGCAAAAAAAACACCTTAAAAATGTCCAAAATTCAAAGACAACTATGTTCCCAGTAAAGAACTTTCACTCTTCTCAACACAAGAACCCCAGAAAAATGTATCAAATTTTCACAAAACTGAAAGTCTACCCTCTTTGAGTGCCAAAACTTGATTTTTAAACTTTTCACATTTACCCAAATGTTTTTCAAGTTGGTTGCCCACTAGCTTTCCTTCTCTAGCAATAGCATGAGTGGAATATAATCTAATCTTTTATTGATGGTTTGGGGTTATCAGTAAAACATACTGTCCTATTACTATGAAGCAGGAGAGGTACTTACCTCTGATCCAAGTGGGCCCAGACAATTATATTTTTGTTTTCTCTAGTCCTTGAGTCTAGTTTTAGAATTTTCTATCTCCTCTTTTAGTTTCTTACCCAGGTTAGGGTGCCTGCCTCCAACCTCTCCTCTCATCAGCCTGCACTATTATTCCTACCAGCTTTAATCTCTAGTTGATAAATTTTTAGGATGGCAAAACTCTTTTAACATCTGTTAAATATGGATGGTGAGTACACGGGGATCTGTTATATTATTTTCTGTATGGTTGAAATAGTTCATGAATAAAATTTCTGTAAGCCTGCAAACCTAATAGGCAATTAGTCTCACCTTCTAAGTAGGAAGTTTGTGGAAACCTCAGTGGCTCTCTCATAGGAGGGAGGCATGGAGTTTTCAGCACCTGTCCTGGTGATAGAGAAATTCTGCAGGGTAGCTGATTAAGTTTCAAATGCTCTCTGGATAAATGGAGGATAACTCCAAAGTGATGCATTTGCATAATGTGTTTATGTGCCTTTTAAAATGCATAAATAACCCAAATACGGTGGACTTCAGGAGAAAGGGCAACCTTAACAAATCGACCACATTTCTTCAACAAGCAGCTTTTCTCAACAGCAGTAAAAACTGCCTGTAGAGTGGAATTTAAATATTTCTTGCTTCTCTGGCTTGGCACTTACCTAGACACCATTCCTGAGGTTCAGTGAGAAGGAAGAAAAAGGTCTCAGAAGCCCATGAGGAGGGGAAATGCTATCAAACAGCTACTTGTGACTGAAACAAGGGTTTTCTGTTACAGGCCCGAGATGGCAAAACCATTTGGGGCAAGAAAATGAGGGGAAACACGAACACATGTATGTGAAAAATACGTTTAAAATTTTTTTTAACTTTAAACTTTTTATTTTGTATTGGCATATAGCTGATTAACAATGCTGTGGTAGTTTCAGGTGAACAATGAAGGGACTCAGTGATACATAATACATGTATCCATTCTCCCCCAAACACCCCTCCCATCCAGGCTGGCTAATGGTGGAACATGCTGCTGTGATAAACTTGAGAAGGAAGGAGGGAAGGAAGGAAGGCAAGAAGGGAGGGAGGAAGGAAGACCTGTGTACAATTATTCTTTCAACAATGACGAGGGAAACACAGTAACTTGAATTGTATTTACTTATTAGAAATTTTCGCAGTTCCTAAGCAGCATAATCAACTCAGGGATATGTGAAATACATATTCTCCAAGATGTAATCTCTGGTTTGACACCAGCTTTCCATCTGTATACCATTACAAAACTATCCACATACACAAATCTGTCTTATAGCAGACAATGCAAATGTAGAATTTGTCAAAGTGAATGTGGGGAGAAGAGCACTTGGAGGGAGAGAAATGTCTCCATACATAGAAAACAATTTGACTCCAGTTCTTCCGTGTTTAAATCTTGTGATTCACAAAGATAGGAGCACATCTGTCTAGGTCACGGTCAGATCCCAGCATTTAGCAAAGAGCTCACAGAGCCTAGCACATAGCAGAAATTCAATAAGTATGTGTTGAATATATAAATCTTAATGAAGTACAGTAATATATTATTTCTCAGAAAATGAGCAGATTCTCTTTTAAAATGCACAAATCAAAACTTCAACTGCTGACCCAAGTGTTGTGTGTGCATGCTCAGTCGTGTCTGACTCTTTGAGACCTCATGGACTGGAGCCTGCCAGGCTTCTTTGTCCGTGGGATTTTCCAGGCAAGAATACTGGAGTGGGTTGTCATTTTCTTCTCCAGGAAAGGCAGTCAGACCTAACTGCTGACCCAAGTGTTAGCTCCTATAAAACCAAATGGTCCTTTCAAATCAGTAAAAAATATTCTGCCCTTGGACCCACTTAATAGCTTTAGGTAAGCTTTAAGTGAACTGCAAAATAAGACAAGTTATTGAAAATGAAGTACACTGGAATTTGAAGACCTTTATAAATTCTGCTTAAATATGGTGTGCCCATCACACTTTTCTTAACTCTTTGAATAAAGTATTATTTTGACCTCCTTGGTAGAATGTTCCAAACAGGACTATCAAGATTTATAACTTATTTCCCTGTGTACCCCAGAATGTACCAGACTCAATCCAAAGGACCTCAAATTTAAATGTACAAGCAGAGAACCCCCTTTAAATACACTTCCTAAAAAGATTCCTACAGCGACTATCAAAGAGAATCTGAGGTCTGAAAAATGCCTGTGTACTCAGACTGTCTTACAGTATGAATATCATGAAACTAAAAGCCTCTGGAGAATCAAAATGAAGGAAGTGACCTGGGTAATTTGGAAGATTTGTTTTAGCATCTTGGCACTAGAAGCATCTCTTTGAAGTGACTAAAATCCTCATAAAGGCACCTTCTTGGTACCAAATAGTGTATGAAAAGAGAAAAATTCAATTAATTGGCTAGACATTTACAAATATCCAGAAATTTTGCATTGTTAAAAACACCAGCTATATTTTCTTGTGCCTCATATCAATATTATGACAGATTAGAAATAGTATTGGCTCTGATATCACTGGTGATAAGTTTAACCCTGGTCAAGCATTTGACCTCTAAAATTAGGAGTTGAACTTCAAGTCCTAGACAGCTCTAAATATTTAGGGCTCAGGTTTTCTAAAAGAAAACAATAGCTCAGCTCTAACAAACTCAAATAATGTTTAAATAATGTATGCTAATTAAATAAATAGGATAATATGTGAAGAAATTGAATGAATCAACAAACAGAAAAGTACAGCTGAAGTCTAACCATTTCGAGGCCTGTTTTGACTTTTCAAGAAAGTTTCTATAGGAAAAAAAATAGTTATAACAAAGATTTCTGGTCTATTTTTCTTAAAAGGGAAGATTGTTTTACTTTTTAAGGGAAAAGTTGAAAAGCCCACTAAGTCAAGACAGAAAACTCTAGAGGTCACTGGAAGATAGACACTGGATTTGGTCCACAGAAACGTTTTTTGTTTGATCAGCATGATGATGTGGGGGCTTTGGTTGTGTGTCTGGTTTACTTTTAGACTGAACCAGTTTTTAAAAAAAAAATCTGGATTCTCTTGGATAATGAGAAGCTCTGACCTCTGAGAGGATCCCCATATTGCCCCAACCTGCTGGAGCCAAGAGCTTTCTATCTTGCCAGGAGGAGGCCCTCTCTAGTTCCTTACAGTTCCCACCCTTCACACAAAGCCCACATCTATACCCTGTTGCACAAGGATCTGAACTTTGGTTAACTGTGCTAGTAAACAGAGTGGCTTCTCCCAATGTTATTAGGTAACACTGCTTATAATAAAATGGACCACTGATTGGTAAACTGCATCTGGACTGAGAAGAACAATGAAAAAGTCCACAAATAGCTGAAGAAAATGCCATACTTTGGGCTTCCTGGAGTGCACTCTGTCATATCCTGTATTGGTTTCCTAGGGCTGCCATAACAAAGTACCAAAAGCTGAGTGACTTCAAACAACAGAAATGTATTCCCTCACAATTCTGGAGGCCAGAAGTCTAAGATCAAGTTGCTGGCAAGACTGGTTCCTTCAGGAGGCTCTGAGAATCCATTCCATTCCTCTCTCGTAGCTTCCGGTAGCTGCTGGCAATTCTTGGTGTCCCCTGACTTGTACACAGATGACTCCAATCTCTGCCTCCATTTTCACAAGGCCTTCCCCTCTGTGTGTCTGTGCCTCAAATTTCCTTCTCTTTTCTCTTAATAAAGGAGTTATTGGGTTTAGGGCCCATCCTAAACCTGGGCTGACTGATCTAATCTTGAGATCTTTAATTACATCTGCAAAGGGCTTCCCTGGTGGCTCAGTGGTAAAGAAGCCCCTGCCAGTGCAGGGGACACAGCTTTGATCCCTGATCTGAGAAGATCCCACATGCCATGGAGCAACTAAGTCCATGTGCCACAGTTATTGAGCCTGTGCCCTGCAGCCCCTGCTCCGCAAGAAGAGAAGCCATCGCAGTGAGAAGCCCACCAACCGCAACTAGAGCATAGACCCCCACTTGCCACAACTAGAGAAAAGACCCAGCACAGCCAAAGATAAGTAAAAAAAAGAAAACAAAATTATACAAATGTTATAAAATGTTATAAAATTAAAACAATTATAAAAATGTTACATCTGCGAAGCCATTAAGCCCCATTCAGAGGTCATTGGGATTAGGACTTGAACATATTTTTTGGAAGTCACTGTTCAACTCACCATGTATTGTTTTCAGGGGCACTAGAAACCAGGTCCATAGAGTATTTACAAGAGATTTTGGTTCTTGCGGGTCATGGAGACCTTAAGCCCCGATCCCATCAATGGAGATCTCATCTCCTGATGTCTGGACAGTCACCTGGGGACAGGAGAGCTGATGGAGGGATTTATGCTGCAAGGATGTCCACTAAGGAGCACCTGTCACTGCCCGGACAGCAAACTCCAGTTCCTGTCCTACATTCCTCCTGCATAGACTGGTGTCCAGTGTGGACCAGGAATTTGTGTGTTTGAACGTTTAGTTAAAGCCAGGAAGATACTCTGGTGGGTGCTATACACCCAACCCACTTCACATATTCACTTTATATGCCATCCTTGTATGTATGGCCCCCAGTTTAAAGGACTGGCCAAATTTTCATTAATTTAGTGAATATTTATTGAGTGCCAATTACATGTTAGGTAATTTTCTGCCCACCGTGGATACAGCAGTGAAGAAAACAGACAAGAGAGCTTACATTCAAATAGAAGGTAAGAAAGAAAGAAAGGGAGGAACAGAAGTAGGGAGGGAGGGAGAAGATAGTCAGTGGTCAGAATTTGGTTAATATTATATTTTGAATTTGGAATTGATATGATTTTATGATGGGTTGGGTGAGAAGTATGGAAGAAGCAGAGGCATCAAGGATGACTATATAGTTCTGACATGAACATACATCTAGAAGGGTGAAGTTGCCATTTAATGAGATGGGGAAGCCTATAGAAGGAGAGGTTTGGAGGTTGAGGAAGATGGAGAGTTGAGATTTGGACATGTCTATTTGACATACAAGTTGAGAGTTTGAGTAGATGGATATTTGAGTCTGGAGTTCAGGGGAGAGGTCCAGGTGGAACATAAATATAGGAGGATTCAGGGGGATACATGGTGTTTAAAGCCACAGGACTAGATGAGATGACCAAGATTATGAATGGATCAGGAAAGGAGAAGTGGTCAGAAGACTGAAGCTCAGGCTTGCTAACCTCAATGGATCAGGGAGATGAGGAGGAGCCAGCAAAGGACACTGAAAGGAGTGGGCAGTGAGGAGAGAAGAGCCAAGAGAGTCAAGTATCCTGGAAGCCCAAGTGAAGAAGTGCCCCAAGGAGGAATAATGGGTCAGTTGTGCCAAATGTTGCTTTTTGGTCAAGCAAGATGAAGACTGAGAATTGATAACGGCTGGAATTAGCAATCTGGAGGCAACTGGTTATGTTAAGAGCAATTTTGGTGCAGCAGTAGAGAGGAAGCTTGATTGGAGTGGGGTCAAGAGACAATAGGAGAGGAACTGGAGACTGCAGGTATTGACAAATATTTCTAAAAGTTCTGTGATAAGGCAAGCAGAGATTTGAGGCAGTAGCTGAAAGGGGAATATGGGGTCAAGAGTGTGGTTGTTTTTAAGATAACAGACATTATAACACATTGGAAATAATCCAATGGGGTGGGAACTTGATGCGCAAGGAAAAAGGGAGAACTGCTGGAGTGAGGAGGTGCAGGCAGTAACACTCCAATAAGCTCAAGGCCTTTACAGTAGAGATGCAATTCCAGTGCACCATCATGCCAGTTCTCCCCTGAGGCTGACTTAATCGGTGCTTCCAAACCAACTATAAACAGCAGAATCACTGAAAAGAAGGGAGTAGCATCTCCTTTAGATGCTACTATTACTATCCCTGACTTCCCAGGTGGTGCAGTGGTAAAGAACCTGCCTGCCAACGCAGGAGACACAAGAGACTGTGTCGAGGGTTTGATCCCTGGGCTGGGAAGATCCCCTGGAGTAGAAAATGGCAACCTGCTCCAGTATTCTTGCCTGGAAAATCCCATGAACAGAGGAGTCTGGCAGGCTACAGTCCACGGGGTCTCAAAGAGTCAAACATGACTGAACACACACACCCAACAACGCATTACTATCTCCACAAATGAGTGGCTATAAAACTGCATTGTTACAATTAACAATGATACTGAGAACCATCATTCAACAACTATTTATTGGCCTACCTTATGCCAGTTCTTGGTGGTATTCTAGACACTGGGGACACAACAGTGAGTGAAATATTCATGTCTGAAACATTTTTATTAGTTACATTACAAAGAGATCTGTATGTACTTATTTTTAACAAAAAAGAAAAATGTGATTGGGGTTGTCTTGAATTGAGTCTTCATGCTTTGTAAAAAGCCCCGTTTCTTTGTGAGGCTTTATTATCTATGGTGTCCCAAAGGCTGGTTTTGGAATAGGTATCCAAGGCACTTTCTCCAGTCTCTGCCAGGTTTTACCCCGAGAGCCTTTCCAAATATATTTAAGTGGTCTTGGAATTTGGTCACTTTTAGGTACGTTAATAGGATATTGCACTTGCCTTTTAAGAACGACTCAATTTCGTCTTGTGAGTCTTTTAAATGTGACTTAAATGAAGTTATATTCTCTCACAAAACCAACTTGAGATCATTACACTATTGAATTTCTCTTCCCTCAGTTTATATAGTCAAAAGAGTTCTACACATGGAAAACTAAGGAGTATAGGATTGCTGAGACTTTTCACTAAATTTATATACCTGAATTTTCTGCCTTTTTCTAAAAAACACTTTCCACCTTGCTGAACCTTTTAAAAGGTCAGCAGCCACTTTGAGAGCATTTTTGTTTCAGTCTTTTCTGTGGCCTTTTCAAGTTTTGTTTCTCTGATTTCCTGGCAGTATACTTATTTCATGGGAAACATTCCTTTCAGAGAAGCACAAAGCTCTTCTAAAGGTCTCTTTGAAACTTCCTCGTTCATGTTTGCTAGATTTCCTACTAGTTTAAAATTTTATTTCAGCTTTAAATATCCTATAGTCTGTTATACTTTATTTTGGAACACGTATATTTTCCAAAAGAGACACACAGATATATATTTTGTAACTTTTGTATCACCCCTGCTTTCTTCAGAGCTTACTTCTTACAAGTGTTTCAAAGGACATATACCAGTTCTCATACAGTTTTAAATATTGTTGGCTGTTTGCATTTGTGAAGCATTTTATGTTTAGAGTAATAACTCTACTTTGGCTTTCCTTTCTCATCTCTAATCTCTTGGGCCTCCCTTGTGACTCAGCTTGTAAAGAATGTGCCTGCAATGTGGGAGACCTGGGTTCGATCCCTAGGTTGGGAAGATCCCCTGGAGAAGGGAAAGGCTACCCACTCCAGTATTCTGGTCTGGAGAATTCCATGAGCTGTATAGGGGTTGCACAGAGTCGGACATGACTGAGCAACTTTCACTTTTCTCACCTCTAAACATGTGTGTATCACAGAACTCAATTACATCATGTTCACTATTAGAGATCTGAAATAACATAGCCTAAAAATTTGCTCCTTGAAGCAATTACACACAGTATGAAAGGCTTTTATAACACGGATGGTCTATAACATGTGTGTCCCCCTCCCACCCTCCCGGCCTATAAAGTCAACTCTTTACTCCTCATTCTACTGGAGGCTTTCTACTGCTGGATGTGAGGAAGTGCAGGTGGGCCAAAACTTGCAAGAATTCATGAGGTCTATGCATGTACCTATATGTATGAGAAAGTTTACATTCATGTTAATTAAATGTGTCATCTACATAGAGGACAGACTTGTGGTTGCCAAGGGGCAGGGGGTGGGGAGGGATGGATTGGGAGTTTGGGATTAGCAAATGCAAACTATTACATATAGAATGGATAAACAATAAGGTCCTACTGTATAGCACAGGGAACTGTATTCAACATCCTGTGATAAAAACAAACAAACAAATCCTGTGATAAACCATGGAAAAGAATGTGAAAAATAATGTATATATGTATTCCTGAATCATTTTGCTGTAGAGTAGAAATTAACACAACATTTTAAGTCAACTATACTTCAATAGAATAAATTTTAAAAATAATAAATGTGTCATATGATTAAAGTGCTTTGCATGCCTGGAATCCAAATAATAAACAGGATGGGTTATGTTGACAGGACAAACATTCCAAAACTAATACAAATACAGGAGTTATGCTTAAATGAAGGCAGCAGAAGAAAATTTCCAAAATATCCATGTTCTTTTTTTGCTGTAAAGTGAATATAAACAGACTTTTAAAAGCCCAAAGTTTAGACAGGCTATAAATTCTTTTAGGAAAACTGTAATGGACTCTATCATGAACAAAGAGTTTCCAAGTGTTTTTTAGATGAAGCTTTTTGCTTCTCTAAAAAGGATATTTTACAGAAAATAAGCATATTGCCATAAGAGTAGAGAAACGAATCTTGAAAATAAAACCAGTGAAAACATGTATACTACTTCTACAGGCAAATTACTTACCTGCTCCGTGCCTCAGTTTATGCTTCTATATATCTGTGAATTAATCCCCTGAATGGGTGCACAGAGGCACTCAATAAATGATGGGCCATCTCCTTTTTAGAAGTCAAGAAACAAGCATTATCATCTGTTTTGTTTCCATTACCTTAAATTATGAGAAGATATTGTAGCCCCCCGGGAAAGTTTCTTAGTATTAGGCACTGCTCAGAGGACTGGGTTGGAAGAGATGAAGACAGTGTTTCTACTGCTTTGAGCAAACAGAAGGTTTTGACAGCTCCGGCCAAACTTGAGGGCTCCACCAGGAAGGAAACAGTGCTTCTGCCAACAGTGACTTTGGAACTCGAGTATGTTTTTCTCATTTTAGTTTAGTGGCAAAATAACTGAGACTTATGCAACGAACGACTCAGCCGTCCAGTGGTATGCACACCCGGGTGGATGCCCATCCACACCAGGGACGTCTCCACAGCTGGACACTGGCAGCAGCCTCCTCTACCTTCCAGAGCGGGAGGATGCCACTTAACCCAGCCACACCGGCCAAGGCTGCTGCCCAAGTTTTAAACGGAAACAAAAATCTTTTCTTTAGGAATGAGGTTGGTGCTTTTTTGTTCTCTTGTTTGTTTGGGGAAAGTTAAACACTGGTGGAGAAAAGGCAGCCTGCTCAGAGGCAAGGCTAGTGGTTTCAGCTGGGAGGCCTCTGTTTCCCAGTCCTTTCCTCTCCTCTCCTCTCTTCTCTGTGACATAACCCCAGTGCACTACTCCTGCCTTTTTCTAAATGCTTTGTCTGCCAAGGCCTTGACTTCACTTTTTGGAAAGTAGCTACAAATAAATGGCGCCTGCACCACTAGCTAGAGGTTCCTCCAGCCTGACAGCAGCTGGAAGAAAAGAAAGCTGTCAGGACATACTGAGTAGCACTACAGAAAGACAAGACGGAGAGAGAGGAGGTAGGCGGGGAAACAGTGAAGCTGGTCACAAGGTACAAGCCTCTGGTTCTAAAGAGATGCAATGTGGCAGAACGGTGGTGACAAGTAATAATAATATATTGTAGATCTGAACAATGCTAACGAGGATTCTTTAGCAATGTTCTAAATGCTAAATGAGATGAGATCTAGTTCTCATCCCATCTCAAAGGGGAAAAAACTAACTATGTGAGGTGATGGATGTTAATTAGTAATAGGTATTTCCATATATAATCATGTTATACACCTGAAACGAATATGTCAATTATAGCTCAAAACAAAAACAACCATCCACTGAGCCCTCCCTCCGTGCCAGCCTCATCCCAGAGAATGCAGGCCGAGGCAGCAAACCCCAAAGAAGTCCCAAGCACAAGCATCTCTCTCACTCAGCCAGGCAGCCACGGGCCCCCTGCGGGCATTTCTGGCCCCACAATCCGGGCCAGTGCCCAACAGGAAGTCCCGCAGGGGAACTTTCGCCAGTCTGCAGTCACAAAAACAAGTCGGGCTCAAGACTGTCCAGTAACCCGGAGATGCAGCGAAACACCGTTTTGAATCCTGGCAGCTTCTTGGGCTCGACTGAGTTTAACGCTCTAGAAGTGAAACCAGAGTTGATGCTTCCTTCACTCACCCGTGAGGCCACCCGCTGACGGGCCCCTTCGCTCAGGGCTTTCGAGAAAATTAGAGAAGATGAGACAAGAAGAGGCCAGTTCTCCCCCACTCCATTCCCCCCCGTCCCCCCCCCCCCCCCCCACCGTTGCCTTCCTCTCCTAACCCGCAGCCTCAAAGCAAGTTCAACGACAGGCCTTGCCTAAAGAGATCTCCGCGCCCCTGACTGCGCAGGCTTGGTCCCACAGGGGGCGATTTTCGGGGGGCTCGCGGGCTCCCTGGCCGCACCGCACTCCTGCATCTCTCCATCTGCTCCCAAGCTTGGTGCAGTCTGGAGTAGCGTCCCAGCCACTCGCAGCAAACAGTTAACCTAGCCGGGTCGGTCGACCCAGCTACGCGTCTTCCAGCGAACCCGAGTCTCGCGCGCCCCGCCCCACCGCCGCGGCTCCCGCGCTCGCCCAAGTCCGCCCGGCCCGCGGGCCCCGGGCACCGGACCAGCCACCTCCCTCCGCGCTGCCGACTCGGCTCCCGGGCCCCGGCTACTCCTTCACCCCTTCCCTCGCCCAGCCTCAATCGGTTGGAGCTCTGCCGGGAATCCCGGGCCCTCCTCCCCCGCCGCCTCCCAGGAGGTGCCAGTACCGATGCCCAGGATGAAGACGAAGCCGGTGACCACCAGCACCGGGTGCCAGTTGAACTCGAGCGCGGTCCCGTCCCAGCCGAGCCCCTCTCGGTAGTGGAGGACCCAGATGAGGGTGAAGATCACAGACAGGAAGCCGACGAGCAGCGCCGACACCAGCAGCGCCAAGAAGCCCCTGTAGCCCTCCATGGCCATCAGCGCCCCATACTCCGCGGGGTGGCGGCCCCTGGGTACTGGCCCGCGGCGGGACGCGGCGTCGACTTTTAGGAGCTGTCTCCGCCCCGGGGAGGGGCTTTGTCGCGGGCCTGCCCGGGATGCGGGGCCTCGGGGCGGGGGCAGCTGGCCCTCAGCTCGGAGACTAGCCCCACCCTGGGGATCTCGTGGTCGGCGTCTGCGCTTGCCGAGAGCTCGAGTAACCGATCTGGTTAGTTGTTGAGAGCAAGAGTCCAGAAGGTCCCACACCCACCACTTTCTTTTAACTTTCCCAGTGTCTCTTCTTTCTCTGAGAGGAGGCTGAGTAAGGCAGTGGTGTGCACAATCGGTTAACAGAAGAGAGGGGTCCGTCGGGTGGCTTTATGTGTGTGATTTTGACTTACGAAGCCTCTTAAGCTGCAGACCTAAAGGACTGGTTGTCTTTGCTGCCAAGGAGGAACCTGTGAGACAGGGTGTACCTGATCTCATCTAGCAAGGAGACTACTGGCCATGTGCACCTAACAGAGAGAAAGCAGACACCTCTTGGACCCTCGACTTCCCCATTTGTGATAAAAATGGATGTTAAAAGTGCCACCTATTCAAATGTATTTGGACTAAAGCCTCACCTTGGTGGTGTGAGCTTACTCACTCCCTGCCCTCTTTCCAACATTCATTTCACCCTTCTCCACTGGACAAGAAAAGTGACAGAATTATCATTTTGTTAAAGAAAGCAGGGCTGTGGCTGCAAGGTCTCCTAGAATGCATTTAGGAATCTTCACTTCTAGCTCCTCCTGTGGCTCATCTCCAAAGACTATTAATTGTTTACCATACTGTCTTGTTGCCATTGTGAAAGCCCTTAGAATGTGTAGGAGGTGTATGGGTGTGATTTTCAATGGAAAAGACAGGTTTTAGGCAAGGAAGTAGGAGTGTCACGCACTGGTGGTGGTCCAAGATTGAGGTCTGAGAGCTAGAGGCTACAGACTTCAGAGCTGTCACTAGTTTTCCCTTGATGGTAAAAACAAAGGAAGAAAAAGAGAGTAAACAAATGGGGAAAAAAGGACCCCTAACTCCAGTATGGGGCTTCACACATGGCTCAGTGGTAAAGAATCTGCCAGCCAATGTAGGAGATGCAGGTTTGATCCCTGGGTGTGGAACATCCCCTGGAGAAGGAAATGGCAACCCACTCCAGTATTCTTGCCTGGAGAATCCCATGAACAGAGGAGCCTGGCGGGCTACGGTCCATGGGGTCGCAAAGAGTCAGACACCACTGAGCAATGAACACACACCTTGACATAGAGTAGCTACACAGTAAATGTTGGGGGAAGAATGGGACTGACTGAGGCAGTCAGGGTGCTGGCAGGAAGAAAACGGATCATTCCTGTTGGGCAATTTAATAATGAACAGGACTGTTTACAAAGTTGTGGACAGGGTGTGGGAAACCACAAAGGGTTTGCAGTGCCCAGACCTGAATGGGAGAGGGTTACTGAAATCCAGAGAGAGACAAAGACAGAAAAGACACACACACACACACACACACACACACACACACACACACACACACACACACACACACACACGAGAAGAGTGTAAAAAGGGCAGCCAGACTGGATACTGCCAGCCTGCAGGGACCCCACAGGGAGGAAGAATGAGAGGAGGCATGAATATTCCAGCCTTATTTTCTTCCCCTCCAATCTCCTGCCTGGTCCCAAATGACAGAAGCTAATCTGAAACCCAGAAGAAAGATGATGTAGCACATATAGGTCAGTCTTCAGGACACAGCAGAGTGGAGAAACGTGAGAGTAGATGCCTAGGAATAAACAGAAACCATCGCTGCATCTTCTGGTTTTATTGTTTCAAACATTTGGGTTCCTGAGTGCTACAAAGATTCCCTGTTTAATTTTATACGGTTTCTCTTCCTCTTTGACCTTTAACTAGTACTTCTTTAACAACAATGTCACTGTGTCCCTATTCTTCTCCCTAAAAGTATCTAGTTCTTGTCCCCAGGTAACTTCTTCACACCCTGAGCCCAGCACTTTCACTCCACTCTTGATTTGATTTTACTCTGCAGGAGCAGCAAAGAAGAATTCCAGGCTCCATTTAACAAAACACCTCAGGAGAATGAAAACATGGCCAAATAATATGGATGATGTTGAATCACGTTGAAGTTACCAGCTAAACTGAGAAAACTTTCAACTTTTAAGTTGTCCTTTAAAGACCTAACTTTGATAAAACTTGTCCCTTTAAAGAGGAAACTTTTAAATAAAAAGATTGTTGTGGCTTGGTATGAATAACTTTTAAAAACAGAGTTGTCGTATAAGTTTCCCCCCGGGGGTGAGTAAACAGTTTGCCACCAAAGTACTTACTCAAATATTTTGTGAAGTACTTTATAAAGTTATTTTGTGTGCTCAGACACGTGGTGTCCAACTCTTAGTGACCCTGTGGACTGTAGCCCACCAGGCTCCTCTGTCCATGAGATTTTCCTTGCAAGAATACTGGAGTGGGGTACCATTTCCTCCTCCAGGAGATCTTCCCAGGCATCAAGCCCACACCTCTTACATCTCCTGCATTGGCAGACAGATTCTTCTTTTTTTTATCTTTTAAAAAAATTTATTAATTTATTTCAATTGGAGGATAATTACTTTATGATATTGTGATGGTTTTTGCTATACCTTGACATGAATCAGTCATGGGTGCACGTGTGTGCCCCCATCCTGAACCCCCCACCTCCCTCCCCACCCCATCCCTCTGGGTTGTCCCAGGGCACGGGCTTTGAGTGCCCTGCTTCATGCATCGAGCTTGCACTGGTCATCTGTCTTACATATGGTAATATACATGTTTCAATGCTATTCTCTCAAGTCATCCCATCCTCACCTTCTCCCCCAGAGTCCAAAATCTGTTCTTTACATCTGTGTCTCTTTTGCTGCCTTGCATATAGGATTGTCGTTACCATCTTTCTAAATTCCATATATGTGCATTAATATATATTGTGTATATATTATTATACACATAGTCATATATATTGATAGTATGTATTGGTGTTTCTCTTTCTGACTTACTTCACTCTGTTTAATAGGCTCCAGTTTCATCCATCTCATCAGAACTGACTCAAGTGCATTCCTTTTTATAGCTGAATAATATTCCATTGTGTATATGTACCACAGTTTCCTTATCCAGTCATCTGGCAGATGGATTCTTTACCACCAGAGCCACCAAAGATACTTGACTCAAGTACTTTTACACCATGCTATGAGAGGGCTTCCTGATGTGTGGGAGATGGGGTGGGGCATAAACAAGACAGGCTTCCAAAAAACCTGTGATTCTAGAAACATGTATATATTGGCACAGATTTTTATTGTCCCTGACAGAGTGTGGAGAGGTGTGGAGGGCCAGGGAGAGAAAACCTAACCCCCACTCAACAAAGAGATCAGGAACCAGCGCCCTGTTTGCCGTCTATGTGCTGATCTTCCGCGAGGCAGGGTTGCAGTTTGGTGGTGTGTACCGAAGTCCGGTGTTCCAATGTAAATTATAATAAGCTGTTTGCTTACTACAAGCAGTAGCTTGCTTTGTGGAATAAGTAGACCATTTTTTTAAACTTCCAAATGTTGACTGTGTGTTGGTTACTCTCTGTTTACCCCTCTACCCCACCCCGCTACCTTTCTTGGCCTTGCCCTGGGCCCCAAGAGGCTCCTGGCCCTCTGGCTTCCAGCTGACTTTGATGTTGCTGGAAGATCAGAGGGCAGGAAGAAAGAGGGGTCACCAGCCCATTTATCCCACCATGCCCCCTTGCCAGACCATGGTTTTTACAGTGGTTGTGTTCCTTTTCGCTGCCTTCCCCGACTACAGCTCTCCCGGGACCAGGAACGCCACGTCCCCTTGCTTCTGCAGGTCTGCATGTGCTTGTGTGAGTTACTGGGCTTCACCATTCCTTGTGGGGTTCTTAACCTCAACAAACTGAAGAGTCTGCTTGCTATTTACCCCCTGTCAATAGTGCCTGTATTAATTCAAGTCCCTCTCTCGAATGAAAGACTGCAAACCAGCTGTTTCCTGCAGGATCTTGACAGAGACAAGTGGAAAAACACTCTTGCCTAACACTCCTGTTTCCCCAGCCATCCTGCCTGTGGCTCCTTAGGAAATGTTAAGAAAGGAGAACTATGTGAAGCAAGAAGAAAAATCACAAGCAGGAGAAGTGAACTCCCACATCTTCCTCTCTCCTCTCCTTCTAGGCGAGAGATTTGGGAATCAAAAAGCTGTCTCAGATGACTAAAACAGAGTGACTCGCAGCTGACACAGTGACTCATGGTATAACCCAAGCCCAGGCAATGGTCAAAGGCTCTTTAGCGAAAGAAAACAAGGGTTGCAGTTTCGAAAGGAACACAGTCAAATCCATGTTAATGGGAGGAATATACTTTCCTCCTGTGTTGTCTTCAGGGCACAAACCAAAGGTCTGCTTTTCTGAGGCATTTCTGAGGGAACTGCTGAGGAGACTGGCCCTGGCTCTGGCAGGGGAGCCGGCCCCTATCACCTCCCTCAGCCGAAGCTGCCAGAGTCCCCCCTGCGCTCAGAGGGCAGCAAGGAAGGACTTCATCTGTGTCTGGCACAGCCGAAGGAGCCCCAGTGTGGGAGGAGGCAGAAAGGAACTCCTCCTGAGGAAGCAGACCCAGGAGAAGAGGAAGATGTGTGGGGAGAGCAGAGGGAATGAGGAGGGCACCTGGAGAGGTGCCCAAGGAAAGGCTCAGCTCCAAAGAGCTCCTTCCCTGTGTCAGGGGAGGGATGCAGGTTAGACCAAGGCATTGCTTCCACTCGCCACTGCTTTGTAAGATCTACCTTACAAAGTGTGTGTGTTCAGTTGCTCAGTCGTGTCTGACTCTTTGCAACTCCATGTACTGTAGCCTGCCAAGCTCCTCTGTCCGTGGGATTTTCCAGGCAAGAATATTAGAGTGCGTTGCTCTTTCCTTCTCCAGGGGATCTTCCTGACTCAGGGATCGAACCTGCATCTCTTACTCTCCTGCATTGGCAGGCAAATTCTATACCACTAGTAAAAAATCTACCTGTTACTGCTACTGCTTAAGTCACTTCAGTTGTGTCCGACTCTGTGCAACCCCATCCCTGGGATTCTCCAGGCAAGAACACTGGAGTGGGTTGCCATTTCCTTCTCCAATGCGTAAAAGTGAAAAGTGAAAGTGAAGTCGCTCAGTCATGTCCAACTCTTCGTGACCCCGTGGACTGCAGCCTACCAGGCTCCTCCGTCCATGGGATTTTACCTAGGAAGCCCCAAATCTGCCTGACCCTTCACTTAATTTTTGAATTTGATAAAAGGAGCTGGGGGCTGGGGGATGGACTTCAAAGTAATCAGTCTGCACAAAAGGGCATGCTGGCGGGCAAATTATCTCCAGGAATTAGTTAACCCTGGGAGGGGTGGTTTCCAGTCTGCAAGGACCCATATGCCAGTGCATTAAGAATACAGAAAAGAAAAGATGCTCAACATGGCTAATTATTAGAGAAATGCAAATCAAAACCACAGTGAGGTACTATCTCACACTGATCAGAATGGCCATGATTAAAAGGTCAACAAATAGCGAATGCTGGAGAGAATGTGGCAAAAAGGGAACCCTCCAACACTGTTGGTAGAAATGTAAGTTGGTGCAGCCACTATGGAAAACAGTGTGGCGGTTCCTGAGAAAACTAAAAACAATAAGACAAAACTATAATTCCAAAAGATACATGCACTCCTATGTTCATAGTAGCACTATTCACAAAAGCCAAGACTTGGAAACAACCTAAATGTTCATCAACAGATGAATGGATAAAGAAGATGTGGTGTCTATAGATACAATGGAATACTACTCAGCCTACTCAGCCATAAAAAAAATGAAATAATGGCATTTGCAGCAACATGGATGCATCTAGAAATTATCATACTAAATGAAGTAAGTCAGAAAGAGAGAGACAAATACCATATTATCACTTATATGTGGAAGCTAAAATATGACACAAATGAAACAGACTCATAGACTTAGAGAACAAACTTGTGGTTGCCAAGGGGGAGGGGGAGAACAGCGGAATGGACTGGAAGTTTAGGGTTAATAGATGCAAACTATTACCTATAGAATGGATAAACAACAGAGTCTTAATGTACAGCACAGGGAACTAAATTTAATATCCTGGGATAAACCATAATGGAGAAAAAGAATGTATATAGGTGTGAAACTGAGTTACTTGGCTGTACAGTGGAAATTAACACAGCATCATAAATGAACTATACTTCAATAAAAAAGACTGTAAACTTCCAGTTATAAGATGAATAAGTACTAGGGCTGTAAAGTACAACATGATAAATATAATTAACACTGCTGTATATCATATATGAAAGTTTTAAGAGAGCAAATCCTGAGTTCTCATCACAAGAAAAAAAAATTTCTGTTTATTTAATTTTAAATCTATACAAGATGATGGACATAATCATTTCATGATGTATGGAAGTCAAATCCTTATGCTGTACACCTTGAACTTATACAGTGCTATGTATCAATTATATCTCAATAAAACTGGAAGAAAAAAAGAATATGGAAAAGAAGAAAATATAGTTAATACAGAGAAAAGGTGTTTAAAAACACACTCCTGGACAGACTGACAAGGTTAGAACAGAGAGCTTAAAATCAAGTCAGAGAATTAGCAAAGGAAAGAATGCTCTGGAACACTTATGACCAAGCTTTCTTCCACATAAATCAAATTTTATAAGCACTTTGGACTATTTGGATGGGACTTTATAGTATGTGAAGAACCAGGTTATATTATTATTAACGAGGAGCTAAAAACATTGTTTACTTTTGGGAAACTTTATGGGACGCTTCGTTGTTTGGCTTTGTAATAACAGGAATAAGTGCTCTAATTATAGTCCTCTCTCTCACTGATGCATTTTTTTAAAGGGTGTTCACAGATGGAGTGTCTCAGAAATATATTTCCAGAATTTTGGCTCACAGATGTCAAGATTTTATTAAAGTACAAAGGGATCATACTTGTCCAAAACAAAACTCTGAAAGTAGACCAGACAGATTTTTTTTAATTGGCCAAATATTTGACTAAATAAATGTTATCTACAAATAGCTTAGACAGACCTCACTGAACCATGGAAAGCCTTGATTACAATTTCTGGAAGCAGGTAAAGCTCTATTTTAGAGAGACAAACCAAATGGTGTAAATCCAAATTTTACTTTTGTTCCAGAATAATTTAGTATGGCTTTAGTCATTCATATATTGCTCCAAGTCTCGATCCTTGAAATTCCAATCAACATGAAGCATTTTGGAATGAGGAAACATACACTGTTCCAGGACTTCAATCTGCTGTGTAATCAGACAATTTACATGGGTCAAAAGTTGGGAGACAGTTTGCTCATCTGTGACAGGATGGTTTCAGACTAGATCAGGATTCTTAACCTAATGTCTATGGCTAAAACCTGAATGGGAGAAAAATTGTACCTTTATTTTCATTCATTTCTAAGTGAAATTCAGAAATTTATTTCATTATGAATGCAGACAGCAAGCTCCACTAGCATTCACAGTGACTGTGATTTTGTCACCAATAGAAACCACAGTCTCCCATCCCATGGAGTGCTGTTGCAGGTATCTCAGCTCATCATTTGTGCTCATCACAAGATGAGCTAACTGTTTAATAACAACAGTTAGTAAACCCATGGCTAGATCTTATAATGCATTATTAATGAAGCACCTATGGTGTTGTATCACAAATGGTTTCCTTTTTAATTTTGATAACCCCACTTCAATGTGACTGGTTTCCTTTGTAATCCCATGTTTAAAAATATTTATGCATTTTAAAACAATATTTGGAGGAGAGGTCCACAGACCTTATCAGGCCTTTTAAAGGAGTCCATGGCACACAGAGGTCAGAATCCCTAAGGTAAATGACCTCTAAGGCTTATACCTGCCCCTAAATCTGTATTTTGAATAGTTGGATTCAGAAAGCCAGGGGAAGGCTATCAATTAAATTAACCTCACATCATACAAAGTGCTGTCACCATCTTTCCGTGATAGGAATACAAAAAACAACCCTTGAAGAACCTAGAAAAACCTTATATCTTCTTAATCCAGAGATATTGTTAAATGCCAAGTTGTCCTCAAGAATAAAAGTCTGTCTCTTGATTAATTTACATATTGATGGCCTGGTAAATATGTTCTATAAGCATAGCCAGGTCAGGCAAAAGCGTCAGGCAGGCCCAGTTTGTTATGAGTATCCTGTTGTTGTTGTTTAGTCGATAAGTCATGTCTGACTCTTCTGCAACCCACTAGGCTCCTCTGTCCATGGGATTTTCCAGGCAAGAATACTGGGGTGGGTTACCATTTCCTTCTCCAGGGGATCTTCCAAACCCGGGAATCAAACCTACATCTCCTGCATTGGCAGGTGGGTTCTTTACCACTGAGCCACTTGGGAAGTCCAGGAGTACCCTGTTGCCTCTCTATACCTTTCTCCCCTACTTTGGCTGTCCTCCTTCCTAGCAGCTACATTTTGAACAAGAACGCCTAGTACTCAGACCTGCCTACCACTGTTAAGTGCCAGATGAAGACTTGACCTTTTTTTTTTTTTTTAACTCCCTTTCAATATGGGGTCTTCCCTTGTGGCTCAGCTGGTAAAGAATCTGCCTGCAATGTGGGAGACCTGGGTTCGATCCCTGGGTTGGGAAGATCCCCTGGAGAAGGGAAAAACGTTTTTGTCAAAAATGACAGAATGATCTCTGTTCACTTCCAAGGCAAACCATTCAATATCATGGTAATCCAAGTCTATGCCCCGACAGTAATGCTGAAGAAGCTGAAGTTGAACAGTTCTATGAAGACCTACAAGACCTTTTAGAATTAACACCCTAAAAAGATGTCCTTTTCATTATAGGGATCTGGAATGCAAAAGTAGGAAGTCAAGAAACACCTGGAGTAACAGGCAAATTTGGCCTTGGAGTACAGAATGAAGCAGGGCAAAGGTTAACAGAGTTCTGCCAAGAGAACACACTGGTCATAGCAATCACCCTCTTCCAACAACACAAGAAAAGACTCTACACGTGGACATCATCAGATGGTCAACACTGAAATCAGATTGATTATATCCTTTGCAGTCAAAGATGGAGAAGCTCTATACAGTCAGCAAAAGCAAGACCAGGAGCTGACTGTAGCTCACATTATGAACTCCTTATTGCCAAATTCAGACTGAAATTGAAGAAAGTAGGGAAAATCACTAGACCATTCAGGTATGACCTAAATCAGATCCCTTATGACTATACAGTGGAAGTGAGAAATAGATTAAGGGACTAGATCTGATAGACAGAGTGCCTGATGAACTATGGATGGAGGTTTATGACACTGTATAGGAGTCAGGGAGCAAGACCATCCCCAAGGAAAAAAAAATGCAAAGAAGCAAAATGGCTGGCTGAGGAAGCCTTACAAATAGCTGTGAAAAGAAGGGAGGCGAAAGGCAAAGAAGAAAAGGAAAGATAGTCCCATTTGAATGCAGAGTTCCAAAGAATGGCAAGGAGGGATAAGAAAGCCTTCCTCAGCAATCAATGAAAAGAAATAGAGGAAAACAACAGAATGGGAAAGACTAGAGATTTCTTCAAGAAAATTAGAGATACCAAGGGAACATTTCATGCAAAGATGGGCTCAATAAAGGACAGAAATGGTATGGACCTAATGGAAGCAGAAGATATTAAGAAGAGGTGGTAAGGATACACAGAAGAACTGTACAAAAAAGATCTTCATGACCCAGATAATCATGAAGGTGTGATCACACACACCTAGAGCCGGACATCCTGGAATGTGAAGTCAGGTGGGCCTTAGGAAACATCACTATAAACAAAGCTAGTGAAGGTGATGGAATTCCAGTTGAGTTATTTCAAATCCTAAAAGATGATGCTGTGAAAGTGCTACACTCAATATGTCAGCAAATTTGGAAAACTCAGCAGCGGTCATAGGACTGGAAAAGGTCAGTTTTCATTCCAGTCCCAAAGAAAGGCAATCCCAAAGAATGCTCAAGCTACTGCACAATTGCACTTGTCTCACACGCTAGTAAAGTAATGCTCAAAATTCTCCAAGCCAGGCTTCAGCAATACATGAACCGTGAACTTCCAGATGTTCAAGCTGATTTTAGAAAAGGCAGAGGAACCAGAGATCAAATTGCCAACATCCACTGGATCATCAAAAAAGCAAGAGAATTCCAGAAAAACGTCTATTTCTGCTTTATTGACTATACCAAAACCTTTGACTGTGTGGATCACAACAAACTGTGGAAAATTCTTCAAGAGGTGGGAATACCAGACCACCTGAGCTGCCTCGTGAGAAATCTGTATGTGGATCAGGAAGCAACAGTTAGAACTGGACATGGAACAACAAACTGGTTCCAAATAGGAAAAGGAGTACGTGAAGGCTGTATATTGTCATCCTGCTTGTTTAACTTATATGCAGAGTACATCATGAGAAACGCTGGGCTGGAAGAAGCACAAGCTGGAATCAAGATTGCCAGGAGAAATATCAATAACCTCAGATATGCAGTTGACAGCACCTTTATGGCAGAAATTGAAGAAGTAAAGAGCCTTTTGATGAAATTGAAAGAGGAGAGTGAAAAAGTTGGCTTAAAGCTCAACATTCAGAAAACTAAGATCATGGCATCTGGTCCCATCACTTCATGGCAAATAGATGGGGAAAGAGTGGAAGCAGTGGCTGACTTTATTTTTCTGGGCTCCAAAATCACTGCAGATGGTGTTTGCAGCCATGAAATTAAAAGGCGCTTACTCCTTTGAAGGAAAGTTATGACTAACCTAGAGAGCATATTAAAAAGCAGAGACATTATTTTGTCAACAAAGGTCCGTCTAGTCCAGGCTATGGTTTTTCCAATGGTCATGTATGGATGTGAGAGTTGGACTATAAAGAAAGCTGAGCGCCAAAGAACTGATGCTTTTGAACTGTGGTGTTGGAGAAGACTCTTCAGAGTCCCTTGGACTGCAAGGAAATGCAACCAGTCCACCCTAAAGGAGATCAGTCCTGGGTGTTCATTGGAAGGACCGATGTTGAAGCTGAAACTCCAGTTGGCCACCTGATGTGAAGAGCTGACTCATTGGAAAAGACCCTGATGCTGGGAGGGATTGAGGGCAGGAGGAGAAGGTGACGACAGAGGATGGGACGGTTGGATGGCATCACCGACTCAATGGACATGGGTTTGGGTGGACTCCAGGAGTTGGTGATGGACAAGGAGGCCTGGCATGCTGCAGTTCATGGGGTCACAAAGAGTCAGACATGACTGAGCAACTGAACTGAACTGAACCTCAATATGGAGTGAGTACAGGTCTCTTCCATGCTAAATATTGATGGCTGAAGATCATACTAACCCTGAAATTTATTAATTCTATGATCACTTAGTATGGGCCAGACACAGTTCTGTGACCTCTCCAGATACTTATAATTTTTACAACAGCCCTATTTTATAGATGGGAAAACAGCAACACAGAATGTAAGCTATCTGCACAAGCATCCATGGCATGGAAGGAGAGGCTTGGGTTTCAAACTCAAGTAATCTGATGCTACAGCCCTCACTCAGAGACACTGTGCTAAACTGCCATAATTTATTTAACAAATTCTCCATTTGTTGATATTAACATTTATGTTGCTTATAGTTTTTCACTACTAGAAAATGAATGAATGTCTTTATACATAAGTAATTTTATACATTTCTGATTGTTTCTTTAGGGCTAATTTCTAACCGTTAAACTGCTAAGTTAATTAAAAAAAACCAAATTGCTAACATACTTCATAAAAGATTATACTAACTTGTCAGAACTAATGATGATCATGCATTTGCCTATGAGGCTTCCCATGTGGCTCAGCAGTAAAGAATCCACCTGCAGTGTAGGAGGTGCAGGAGACTCGGGTTCCATCCCTGAGTTGGAAAGATACCCTGGAGAAGGAAATGGCAACCCAGGCCAGTATTCTTGCCTGGGAAATCCCGTGGAGAGAGGAACCTGGCAAACTACAGTCCATGGGGTCGCAAAGAGTTGGATGCAACTGATTGACTAACACTTTGCCTTGACTTTAGTCTGTAAAAATACTGAATCACTATGTTGTACACCTGAAATTAATATGGCATTGAACACTTGAAACTAATGATATTGTAAATCAACTATACTTCAATTTAAATATACATGTACAGAATACATGCATAGGTGAATGGAGGAGAAAAAGAATGTTAGTTCTTCACTGAGCATGAGAAAACAGATTCTGCAACATCTGACAACGTTTTAGTGTGGTGAGACCTAGGGGATTATCTGGGATACTTTAAGTCATCAACAGCATTCTCAGCTCTTTCTGAGTACCTCCTGGTTTGAGCAGGGAAACTCCATTCCTCTATCTTGTCCTTGAGATTCTCAAGCTCCTTTCTTCTGATTGCAATCCTGGATTGAAGAAAACAGGAAAAATAATTTCCTGCTAAGCACATTTCTGTTCTCAATTTCCTTATATGTCGTAACTTTTTAGCACACATATGATTTTGAGAATCATGTGTGTCTCTTGAGACTCCCTTGGACTGCAAGGAGATCAAACCAGTCAATCCTAAAGGAAATCAACCCTGAATATTCATTGAAAGGACTGATGCTAAAACTGAAGCCCCAATACTTTGGCCACCTGATGTAAAGACATGACTCATTGGTAAAGACCCTGATGCTGGGAAAGATCGAGGGCAGAAGGGGGCGACAGAAGACGAAATGGTTGAATGACATCAATGACTCAATGGACATGAGTTAGAGCAAATTCCAGGATATGGTTAAGGACAGGGAAGCCTGGTGTGCTTCAGTCCATGGGGTTGCAAAGAGTCTGACACAACTGAGTGAACAACAAAAAATGATTACTATTCCCCATGCTACCTAAAATTACACTTTGCCATAGCACCTCAAATTTGCGTACCATAAAGATCTATTTTCCATATGCTTCAGAAATCACTGGGGTGAGGATTCCTTACCTGTTTCTTGAGGTTATCTCCCCTTGTTAGACCCTACATCCAATTAATGGGTCTATTCTACCCCTTAGAAATCCATTCATTTCTCTCCATTTCACTGTTATTCTAGTTTCAGTCACCTCCTTATCAAGCCTAGATCAGCAAACAACCATTCAATTGGTTTTCTTGTTTCTGTCTCTAACACGCAGTGAATTTCTCACATTTTGTCCAAAGATAATCCAAAAATGCCTGTCTCAGCACATTCCCCTGATTAAAAGTCTTCCAGTGACTCCAGTTTTGGCAGTTTGGCATGACATGCAAGGACTTTCTGACCCAGCCCCTGCTTGTCCATCCCCCCACTCTCACCTCTCTCCACTCTCCTCCAGGAATCTCTGCTGCCATCATACTAAATTGTTTGGCACCCCACAAATGCCGTTTTCTCCCTTACTTTCTGATCTTGCCTTTGCATGCACTGCTGCTGCAGACTAGGACTTGGTGGCCACATGAGCCCCTCTTCTGAATGATGACTCAGTCCAGCCTAGGAAGTTGCAAATCATAAAAAGCCATTAATATTAACTCAGGAATCTTTTGCAAATATAATCTTGTTTGTTGCCACTCTAAAGTTATACAGTTCTCAGGCCTATAGTAAAATAATCAAGGAAAAAACTGAGATGAATTGTCATATTTTTTTGGTCAAAAAAATCAATTTGACAAACAAAAAAGATTATAAGAATGATGAAATAATATTGAAAAGAAAAGAGGAATGAGAAGCATGATAAAAATAGTGCTGAGAGAAAAGAGTCCTTTAATCTCAGATCAGATTCCTTGCTTAATATGCATGGTGCTCACTCCAAACTCAGAAACAAATAACATTCCAGCTTCTCACAGGTTTGGGTTTATATTATGTTTATGATAGAAACTTGGGATAATTAAGTAGATTAAGATTTCAAAACCAGGTATCTTCAGAAGAAGCGATATATATATATATTTAAATCACTCTGCTCCTGGGTGGTTGCATAATATATATTGAGCTGACATTTCTGTGTTTGATTTGTTGGTCATATTTTGGTCAGTTAACTGCATCCTACATATTTTCAGATTCATAGAGGGGAAATATAAATCTAGAAAAAGTGGCTTCTTCACAATCTGGTGAATATTTTGCTTAAAAATCTTTTTGCGCACACGGCTGTGGAGCCTGGTGGTAGAGGACAAAGCCTTAGCTGTCAGGAGGGATCCTGGGTAGCAAAATCTCTCTGTGTAGATTAGTTTCCAGGCCCCAGAAGCCTTCTGTCTGAGCTCTGGGGAGAGCACGCAGTGTGGAGATACAAAGTGAGTAAGACCTGTCTTCCCAGGACACTTAGCAGCCACCTGAACAACTCAGCTCTGAGGGCAGGTTTGGCGCAGTCCGGACTCCAGGCGTCGGTATCACCTCAGTGGAAGACTGCAGTACCCCACAGAGCTGCTAAAGCATTTGGTGAGAGATAAACTGCCTGCGAACCCCTAGAATTTGGGGAGTTAGGTAATTTAAAGGGGCTTCCCAGGTGGCACTAGTGGTGAAGAATCCAGCTACCAATGCGGGAGACGCAAAAGACGCAGGTTCAATGCCTGGGTCAGGAAGATCCCCTGGAGGAGGGCATGGCAACACACTCCAGTATTCTTGCCTGGAAAATTCCACAGACAGAGGTACCTGGCGGGCTATAGCCTGTGGGGCCGCAAAGAGTAGGACATGACCTAGCGACTGAGCACGCAGGCACACACACAACCTCTGCATGAAACGGGCTCCAGGCAACAAAACTGAGCTGTTACTCAGAAGTAGATTGAGAAGGCCAGTAGTGGCTATAAATACTATAAGGAAGACTCTTCAAGTTATATTAGGTATAAACCTAATCTTTCTCCACTATCATGAGGCAAAAGCACCTCCTGCACGTGGAAAGAAGAGATGGCCAGTGTCCTAGGTCCTTGCGACTCAAAATGTGGTCCTTGGATCAACTTGTGAGAAACATAGAACTTCAGGCTCCAATGCAATCTTCCTGAATCATAATTTGCATTTTAATAAGCTTCTCAGGTGATTAGCAAGCAATTTAAGTTTGAGAAGCACTACCTTAGGAGAAAAGCACCACTTTGAGGAGTTTAACACCTGATAATCACAACCTAATGACCACAGTCTGGTCAGCTGTGACCCTCCCAGATGCTCATCTAGTGCTAGGTACAGGGGTCTGTGTTTCTCCGAAGATCTGTATCTCAAATCAGTAAGATTTTTGGAAGGCTAGCAGTTATCCTGATAGGCTTCCTCTAAGAAGCCTCTGTATAATTCTTATATAAATACTATCAGTTTAGTTCAGTTTCTCAGTCACGTCCGGCTCTTTGCGACCCCATGGACAGCAGCACACCAGGCCCCGCTGTCCATCACCAGCTCCCGGGGTTTACTCAAACTCATGTCCATTGAGTCGGTGATGCCATCTAACCATCTCATCCTCTGTTGTCCCCTTCTCCTCCCACCTTCAATCTTTCCCAGCATCAGGGTCTTTTCCAATGAGTCAGTTCTTCGCATCATGGTGGCCAAACTATTGGAGTTTCAGCTTCAACATCAGTCCTTCCAATGAACATTCAGGACTGATTTCCTTTAGAATGGACTGGTTAGATCTCCTTACAGTCCAACGGACTCTCAAGAGTCTTCTTCAACACCACAGTTCAAAAGCATCAATTCTTTGATACTCAGCTTTCTTTATTGCCCAACTCTCACATCCATATATGACTACTGGAAAAACCATAGCCTTGACTAGACAGACCTTTGTTGATAAAGTAATGTCTCTGCTTTTTAATATGCTGTCTAGGTTGGTCATAACTTTTCTTCCAAGGAGTAAGCATCTTTTAATTTCATAGCTTAATTTCATGGTTAATTAATTTCATAAATACTATGGCTTAAAAAAAATCGACTTATGTTGGAAAACAGGGTGAGATTTGGGGTTCCTAGTTTATCACCAGAGAATCACCAGAGAAATGTTAAGGTTCTTGATGGAAATATATGCATGGGACAATGACCAACGTACAGAAGGAACAGTGGCGTTTTGCAATAGGCTGATTATAACCTGACAATCAAAGCAGAAATCTGGTATGCTGAGCTAGATGATGTGAAAGGTTTTTTTCTCCTAAATTAGCCAAAGTATGCTTTGAGTCCTATGTTTCCACATTCATTCAATCAAAACAACCTTTTTATAGAAATATTTAGAGATTCTCTCTCTGTATGTCTTTATCTGTATCTACCTAGCTCTATCTATTTCTCTACCTATCTATCTATAATAGAGATGCCAGACACTATGTTAGGTGCTGAGAATATAATTAGGCAAAAACTAAGAAGATCTCTGCCCTCATTGAACTCACAGTCCTCTCCAAGTACTAAACTTGAATCCTGGACCTGAAATCACTTCAGATCTGAGGAAAGGTAGATCCAGTGTCTGCTTATAGCAGCAGGGGGATGGAGCCACAGGGTGAAAATGTAAAAGGAAGATACTTGAGGAAGGATCATTTCCTCAAGAACTGATATTTTACTGAGATTTTAGCATCTGAAACCTCTATCCCTAGAAAACTCAGCCTAGTTGTTGTCTGGGTATCTGTCTAACCAGTCAGCAACTTCTCCTAAGGGAGGAGATAAAGAGGAAGGTTGAGAGAGGAATCACAGATGTCCTTGTCTAGAATTTAAAAATAAGAGATTTCTGTGTTGCCTATAAAAGACTAAGACATTTGCTATACAGGACAAAAAAATTTATTCAATGTTCTAAGAGCATATTATGTACCAAGTCCTTAGGACCACATCGGTGAACCAAAAAGAAAAAGAAAAAAACAAAACAAAACAAAAACCAGTGCTCTCTTAAAGCTCACCTTCTAGTTGATGGAGATTGGGGGAATCCAGGTTTCTCCTAAAGAGTGAAATATGTTAATCTCCATTTTCCTGCCAAATACCTCAGGATTGAAGCCCTGAGTTAGAGCTGCAAGGCTGTCCTAAGCAGACAATGTCATATTTAAAGAGACTGTGTTGGTGTCCATCTGCCCTCTGGCAGGGCACAAAACAGCGCCCTCCATGTGGGCACAGAGCAGAGGCTAGAGAGTGAGGAATCTGGCTCATGCCCCTAGTAAGCTACATAATGGGATTGGGGCAAGGCTTGTGAACCCAAGTGGTAAGACAGGTAGGATAATTATCATATAAACCCGAGTGACTTTTTTTTCTTGCTTTCTTTCTACAGTTTTAATTTTTAAATTGTGCAGATAATATTTGTTTATTTTGGAGGAAAAAGTCTGGGAAGACGGACTGATTCCATTGCAACAGCAGTTCTTCATCCTCTGAAACCAAAGCTGGTCACCGACTCATCTCTCTTGCCCTTTAAGTTTCCTGAGCCACAGTTAGACTCAGTCCTTTGTGGCCCTAAACTCAAGAAGATACACATCAAGCTGTCTAAGTCCTTCTAACTAGCCTTGACGTGAAGGGACAGTTTCCTTCTGCCTCTCCCTGGAAAAGGAGAGAGCAAGTTTTGCCCAGCTCTGTGCAAAAAAAGCTTCCTCATAAAATAGTCTGTCTTCACTTCCACAATCTTTGTACAGCTTCCTTGTGGGTTTTTGAGCTACATAACATGACCTGCGTCACCTACTTTGATGTCTCTGGCATCACACTTTGTATTTTTCACATCTACTATTTTATGGAGCTGGTATTCATTTTCCGCAGCTGCTACAAAGAATCACCACACTCTTAGCAGCTTAAGCAACACAAATTTATTACATTGCTATTCTGTGGGATAGAAGGCTGGTATTGGTCTTGGGTCACATTTCTTTCTGGAAATTTTAGGGGAGGATTCCCTCTGTCATATTGTTTGCTGAACCCAGGGTAGGCAAGGTACAAGCTAAAAAATTGTAAGAAGATGCTAGGAGCCACAGGAACTGCCAACATGTTTATTCTCTCCTGGCTGTCACAGCAGCAAGGCAGCAGCAGGAGACATGCTGTATTCTCTAGTGGGTGACCCGGTGAACACAGCTGTAACACCACACCACTCAAGGCGACTGGACTCGACTATAAGAGCTTTTCTGATGATTCAGGTGATTGCACATGCACGATGCTATAAATGATTTCAGCTGATACATAACCGTGTATCTACAAAACATGGGGCGAGAGCAAGAGGCCATGGGGGCGAGAGAGCCATCTTGGCTACTTTGTTCTTTCCCTACATCCTCCCTGCAGTTTCTAGCTTCTACCCACTCCTCAGATTCCTTGGTTATGGTGCCCTCCTCCATCTTCAAAGCAAGCAAAGTCACATGTCTCTATGTGCTTTTCTTCCACCACCACATTTCTTTCTCTGACCCTCTTCTTCTGCCTCCTTCTTCTACTTTTCAGTTCAGTTCAGTTCAGTTCAGTTCAGTCGCTCAGTCGTGTCCGACTCTTTGTGACCCCAGGAATTGCAGCACGCCAGGCCTCCCTGTCCATCACGAACTCCCAGAGTTTACTCAAACTCATGCCCATCGAGTCGGTGATGCCATCCAGCCATCTCATCCTCTGTCGTCCCCTTCTCCTCCTGCTCCCAATCCCTCCCAGCATCAGGGTCTTTTCCAATGAGTCAACTCTTCGCATGAGGTGGCCAAAGTATTGGAGTTTCAGCTTCAACATCAGTCCTTCCAATGAACACCCAGGACTGATCTCCTTCAGGATGGACTGGTTGGATCTCCTTGCAGTCCAAGGGACTCTCAAGAGTCTTCTCCAACACCTTAGTTCAAAAGCATCAATTTTTCGGCGCTCAGCTTTCTTCACCGTCCAACTCTCACATCCATACATGACCACTGGAAAAACCATAGCCTTGACTTGTTGGACTTTGTTGGCAAAGTAATGTCTCTGCTTTTCAATATGCTGTCTAGGTTGGTCATAACTTTCCTTCCAAGGAGTAAGCATCTTTTAATTTCATGGCTGCAATCACCATCTGCAGTGATTTTGGAGCCCCCCAAAATAAAGTCTGACACTGTTTCCACTGTCTCCCCATCTATTTCCCATGAGGTGATGGGACCAGATGCCATGATCTTAGTTTTCTGAATGTTGAGCTTTAAGCCAACTTTTTCACTCACCTCTTTCACTTTCATCAAGAGGCTTTTTAGTTCCTCTTCACTTTCTGCCATAAGGGTGGTGTCATCTGCATATCTGAGGTTATTGATACTTCTCCCGGCAATCTTGATTCCAGCTTGTGCTTCTTCCAGCCCAGCGTTTCTCATGATGTGCTCTGCATATAAGTTAAATAAGCAGGGTGACAATGGGACAGTACCCGGGCCTAACCAATCCAGCTCCCACCAGATCTCCTCTTTCAACTTCTCCATGTATCGACCCAGGTTCACGTGTGCCCTGTGGAAACATGCAATAGATCTTCTCGAAGTCTTCCTCGTCACTGAAGTAGGATGTTTGGAAGTTGTGAGAGGCAAATGCAAGTTCTACTTCTCTTCTTTCAGTGTTAGCTCATTCTGCGTGTTCCAGTTTGTCCTTACTCTCTCCCACTTCACGTGCATCTTCCCTTTCTAACTGCTGCCCTGCTGACTGTAGGCCTGGCACCGGATGAAGAGCCACAGTCTTACACAAACTGCACAACCAACTCCCACAACTGTGGAAGGTCTAATCTCTACACAGATCTCTCTCTATCACTTATAAGTAGTTCTGCTTCTCTGATCAAACCCTAATGATACTCTTTCATAACTTTTTTTGGCTAAATTCCTAGAAATCTGGGAGGAGATAGTACATTCCTTAAATATTTCTTTTTTGTTCATGTGTTTTATTTAGTGAAATCTTTTTTGGAAAAGTTCTAGCTTGTTTCTACTCTACTAGGAAGACTCAAAGCAAGGTATTTTTGTCCACGCTTGCACCCGAACTTTAATGGCAAAGCACTGGACCCCTGGGCCACAGTGCGCATGGCAGTAGCAAGAATCTAGAGGAGATGAAATTCAAAAGGAGGTGGTCAGTCTCACTTGCTGAATCACCCTTTGATAGCACTCCAAGGTGACAAAACCTTTAAGATTCTTTTTTCTGTTAGAGACATGAATATTTCCTTTATGGTCTGTCTTCTTAGGCTGGAGTCCTGTCTCTGAGTTCTTAACTATTGGTAGACTTTGCTTATTCCAACTTCCTCCATTTACCTATTTGGACAACCATTTACCTGTTATTCATGCATTCCCACCATCTGTGCTTGATTCACCTGCTGGGACATACCATTGACATAAATGGCATCATCTAGGTTTGTGCAGCACATGATCTGTACAATTATATTCATGAATTTTAAGTTACCCTAGGTTGTATCTTTCTGTTGCTGACTTGGTCTTTCTATTGTTTGTGGCCATAGCTTTTGGATACCATGATCTGTCTGCTGGCTGGACATTCATCCATGGCCATCATAAGTTAGGTCCATTCCCTCAGTGTCTTCCCCAGCCAGGAAGGCAGATTAACTCTAGGAACCTGTAACTATAAAATCAGCACATCCCAGACCACTGTGGGTTAGGCCACTCCAGGCCTGACTGTGTTCCAAGCTATGACAAACTTAGCTTCTAGAAACTCCTCCAAATCCATCTCTTAGGTAATAAATTTCTATTTGAGCTGTGTCAAGATGATTATGTAAATCTAAAGTGCTCAAACAAGATTCTAGTAATCTGCCTCCCCTTCAGTGACATTACAAAGGCTTTCCTTGCTTATGTACAGAGTCATAAAAGTCATTGGTTTGAGGACTTTGATTTGGCTGGCGATCTCCACTATAACAACAATTTCTGGCAAAGATATTTCAATTGTACCTACAACTATGAAATGAGGTATAGTATTTATTTTTCATGTTTCTCATGTTTGCACTGACTCACATCTCCCCCTTATCTATCTTTGTGGGAATAGTCTTTATTTGGGGACAATTAGGTACTGAGGATTTTTTTAATTTGCATGATTCACCCAGGCTAAACTCATGGGAAAGTGTTTTTTGGAAATGTATAATGATCTGGAAGTCCAGCCTTAGCTCTCTAGTTTGATATGGACATTAAAGCTGAGAGGAGAGTTTAGCTGGTGGCTCAGTGGTAAAGAATCTATCAATTCAGGAGACGTGGGTTCAATCCCTGATTTGGTAGGATACTATATGGCGGGGAGCAAATAAGCCCATGCACCACAACTATTGAGGTTGTGCTTTAGAGCCCGGAAGCTGCAACTACTGAGTCCAAGTGCTGCAATGACTGAAGCTGTGTGCCCTTGAACTTGTGCTCTGCAACAAGAGAAACCACTCCAGTGAGAAGCCCGGGCACTGCAGCCAGAGAGTAGTCCTACTCACCACAGCTAGACAAAGAACCTGTGCAGCAAAGAGGACCCAGTACAGCCAAAAAATAAATAAATTATAAAAATAAAAAACTGAGAAGAATAACTCCATATACTTTGCCCTTAAATAGTTTTCCAAGATAAAACTTAGAACACTATACATTGATTCTAGAGTGGTATGATTTGGGGGGCAAGGATTTTTGCCATCAACCTTAAAATTGGGGAAGAAGTCTTTTAAGTGATGCTTCTCTATAAGTGTAAGAATGACTATTTTAGTTGTTCAGAATATTCTCCTTATCACTAAAATCCAGCTCCAAAGACTGAGGGGATGTTTTCTTTGAATGGTTTCCATCACTGGCATCTTTAATACATCAAAAGTGAAACTTACAACAGAATGATAATTCTATTGATGTCTTGGAAGCAGATTTAATCAGAATGTTTTGTGCATTTCAGCTGCTTTTATCCATGGGGGAGAGGCACAATTTTCCTGTGTCTCACTTTTTATTTAGGATAAAGTAGGGGTTTAAGCCAGATATTCTTTGTAATTCCTCCAATCCTAAAATAACTTAATCTTTAAAAATGATGTTCACCTGTGGCCCAAATATTTAAAATGTCTGTTAGTGTTTTCAAGGGCAAGTTCTAAAGAATACATACGTTCGAAAGTCAATAACTTTAACTATCAGATTTTCTAACATAGTGTTAAGGCTATAGGTTTAGTTTGGATATATTCTATAGGATAATAGTCAAATACTTGTCCAGTTTAATTAAACATAATTTAGTCAATGGCTCAAACATAAAAAGTATAAGAATATATTCTGCTGGTCAAATATACATAATCCCCAAAGACATTAAAAGTCTTTGAAGTAATGTGAGAGTGTGAATTGTTTTACTTTGAAAATATTCTGCATTTGATATGCTAGTGTCCTGAATTAGAAAACCTGAATGACGTGAAAAATCATTTTCCCTTGTTTGCTTCCAGAGGAATTTACTACTATAATTTTAAAACAAGAACAGAGTTCAGTTTCAATTAACAATGTCCTAAGTTAATGATTAGCCTTCCCAGGTGGCACAGTGGTAAAGAATCTGCCTGCAAAGTCAGGAGACAAAAGAGACATGGGTTTGATCCCTGGGTTTGGGAAGATCCCATGGAGTAGGAAATGGCAACCCATTCCAGTATTCTTGCCTGGAAAATCCCAGGGACAGAGGAGCCTGGCGGGCTACAGTACATGGGGTCGCAAAGAATTGGATATGACCGAGCATATGCACACATGCACATTAATGATTAGTGTTTATATTCTTAAGGTTCAGCTATTTTAAAGTTTATGAATCCTAAAAGCTAGATACTTTGAAGCTGGGCTAATTTTCTATTAGAAAAATGTCATTGGAAAGTGCTATTAGTTTATAGTGCAGAGGATATAAGATAATGTAATCTGTTGCTCATTTTAGCTGTGTACAATGACATCTAATCTATTAATATAAAAGAACTTCAGGCTTACATACTTACTTAAATTAATTTACAATAAACAATTCACAAATTGAGTAGATTAAAATTTTGGCAGCAATAAGTCTTTATAAAGTTTGGTTCTTGATAGAGAAAGAAAAACAAGACAGTCTTTCATATGTAAAGAATAACACGTGGGACAGTTGAAAACCAGTTTAGCTTAATATTCCATGTGTACTTACAAAGTTCTAGTTTTCCCCCAAACTCCATAAGATCTTCTTTTTAATGAGTCTGGTAAAATGTCTAAATTGCAACACTGCGTCTATACTTTGTCCAAAAAAATTGTAGTATATTTCCTTTAAGTTGCATAAAGCAAATATTCTATGAACATTTCATTATTTATAAACAGCATTCTTTCAAATAGAAACATGGCAGTAAAGCATGAAGACCTTGCAAACTTTGGGATTCTTAAAAACCACCTGGAAAGCAAGGCAAAGACCAAGATCAGAATAGGGCTCCTCTTGTGGCTCAGATGGTAAAGAACCCACCTGCAATGCGGAAGACCTGGGATCAATCCCTGGGTCGGGAAGATTCCCTGAAGGAGGGCGTGGCAACCCACTCCAGTATGCTTGCCTGGAGAATCCCCATGGACAGAGGAGCCTGGTGGGGAATAGTCCACGGGGTCACAAAGAATCAGGCACAACCGAGCAGCTAAGCACAGCACAGCACAAGGTCACAACAGTTCCAGGAAAAGGAAAGACGCATTTCTCTTAGACATATAAAAGGCATTGTCTTACCCTTAGTAAAAGATACAAATTGAAATTATGAGATATTATTTTCAACTATTGGATAGATAAGTATAAATGCATTTGGTGAGAATGTGAAAATATAGGCATGTTCCTACAGTTCTGGAGTTTAAACGGATACAAATTCTATGCTAGGAGTTGGGGGAGGGCATATGATCTAGTAGTTCAATCTCTAGGAGTTTGTAATACAGATATACTCCGGTGTGAAATGACACTGCAATATTGTAATGACAAATAATTGGATAGAATTTAAAGGCCCATCTTTGGGGACCAGTTAAATAAATTCCATATAATAGATCCTTACGCAGCCTTTTAAAAGAATGAAAATGCTTTATATGTATGGATCTGTAACAATATGCAAACATATTTTTAAGGACTTGGTGTTATGACTGATTAGGAGCACAAAGGCCCCCTTCTGCTAAGGAACAGCTAGACCTTGGATAGGACACAACTCTTTGAGGCATTGTTGGTCTCTCAAGAGATTGGGGAGGTCTCTGAAGACCCTCTCATTCCAAAAATCAAAATAAAACTAGAGTTGTTCTGAGGTAAATGATGATAGTAGTAACACTGTTATCAGAATACTGAGGCTTTGGCTAGTAGAAGATTGAAAAGAATGAACTGAGCCAAGACCCTGATGTGGTCCCAGAATGATGGTTTCTTTGGCTACCCAAAAATAAGTTCCAGGTAGATTAAAACCTAAATAAGAAAGACAAAACTATAATGCTCTTAGAAGAATGGAGGAGAGTATATCATAGCCCCCAAACAGTAAAGAATTTATAAAAGACGATGCAAACAATTGCAAGTACAAAATAAAGATTGATAAATTTAACTACATTAAGATTAAGAACTTTTGTTCCTCAAAAGACAGTACTTTTAGTTATTGTTAGGTATTATTAGAATAAAAAAAGAAAGGTCATGAGAAGGTATTTGCAGTACGTATAATCAGCAAAGCCTAGTGAGCATTACTATTACAAACTGATAGCAAAAACAGTTAAATAGAAAAATGGGTAAGACTTTATTTAACAGGTCTATACAAAAGGTGATATCCAAATGATCAATAAACATTCTCCTTAGTAATCAGGGAAGTACACATTAAAACTACAATGGGCTACACACCTATTAGATTGGAAAAAAATTAAAAGTCTGACAATATTAAGTAATGGAGAGAAAACTGGGACAACAGGAACATCCAAACAATGCTGGTGAGATGTAAATTGGTATCATCTTTCTCAAAATATCATGTGGCATCCAATAAAGTTGAACACATTTGTATCCCTGGCCCAACAACTTAAATTCAAGATCTCTACCTTAGAGAAATACATGCAGATGTGCATATGAATATATGTATAAGAATGTTCACAGGAGTATTGTTATTAATTGGCCCAAACTGGAAATAACCCAAAAGCCCACCAACAGCAGAATGGATAAATAAAATTTTGATACAATTGAATATTATACAGTAATAAATATCAACTAAAATGCAGGCAAAAGGAATAAGCTGGAGATACATAAACAAATCTTATATACTTAATGTTGAGTTAAAAAAAAAGGCAGGATACAAAACAGTACATTCAATGTGATTATATTCTTTAAGTTTAAAAAGAGGCAAAAGTAAATCCTTTTGTTTAAAAATGCACACAGAGGTAGTAAGGTAGTACATTTATAAAGAAAAGCAGGGAAATTACTATAAGCCATTGGATAATGGTTACATCCTGGGGGATAGATAGAACTGTGATCAGAAAGGCACACACATGTGGGCTTCTCAAGTGCTGATACTATTCTATTTCTTGACCTGGAGGATGGGTTTTGTGGTTGTTTCGTGGTTATTTTTTGAATTATGTTTTTTTCTCCACAATGCATGTTATACTTCACAGTTTAATGTTTCAGAAAAGAAACTAAAGGAAATCACCACTAAGATAAACAAGCCACAAGAAAGTACCAAGAATGAATAGGCAAATTCCAGGGGAAAGTAAAACTTTTCAAGTATACATGGACAATTAAAGCAAAACTGACCAAAAGCTGGGCCACAACGCAAGTCTCAGCAAAGTTTAAAGTGAAATAATACTGACCATATTCTCTGACCACAGTGGAATTAAGCTAGAAATAAAATTATCAGTAGAAAAAACACATTTGTAAATTAAGAAACACATCTCTAAATAGTCCACTGTTCAAACAAAAAAATCATTAAGGATGCTAGAAAATATTTTAAATGGAGTAACACTGAAAATACCACCTGTCACAAGTTGTGAGATGCAGTAAAAGCCATGTTGAGAGGGATATTTACAGCATATAAAATGCACATATTAGGAAAGAAGGAAGATGGACAAACTTATGATCCAAAAATCTCTCACGAGATTAGAAAAACAGCAGACGCAGGTGCAGAGCACCGTGTAGCAGGCACGTGGTTCCTCGTGGGCCAGAGGTGGCCAGGCAAGGCCCAAACATCCTCAGGGTGGCCTTCATATCTGGTTGCACCATGACAGTCCCTCCGATCGGTTCCTTGAGGACACTTTGACTTGTCTGAGACTTGATGGCCTAGTGAGAGGAAGAAAATTTCTTCTCTCTCAAAAATGTTAAAAGATTGAGACAGGAGTTGGAGGATTTACATAAAGTGAGGAAGATGAATGTACAGTTTCTCCCACTAATGACACTTCTACTTTGCAGCAGAAATTAGGATAATTGAGAGTATTCAGCTAAGAAACTTCAAGTGTTGTTTGATACTTAGACACTTTAAATTTGGTTCTAATATCAACTTTATTGTTGGCAACAATGGAACTCAGCAGTTATCTCAATAACATTAAGAAACAGTGGAGGTGATGCCAAATGTGTTCGGTGACTCTAGCTGTGTGACATCCCAGCAGCATGGACAGAAAGTCAGTCTTACAAACTAAAAAGTGAAACACGAACCATGGCTTCTACTAGGAAAGAAGAGCTGATTGTAGTTCTTGATCATTTCAACATACAGGTGGATAATCTCGTTTCATTTTAACACAAGAGATGAGCAACCAGTTATAGCTGTCTGAATTGAGGGAAACAAATATAAATTCTCCATGAGAGCAACCCAACTTGGGCAGATGAAGGAAAATCATTTATACATTATGGAAACAAAAGGAAGAACAAGGAGTAGATAGATCAAAGAAGAGTAATTTATTGAACTGAACTACCAGTATTTAGAGAAAGAAGAATGTTTTCAAAGTACTGCTGGTTTAAGTACATTGAAGGCTAATTTAAGATACTTGAAACATGAAATGGCTTGGGCAGTGGTCAATGAAACAGGAAAACAATGGAATTCTATGAAAGATAATATAAAATTTAGAAAAGATCATGCTGATGGACTTAACAGGAAAATGAAGAACAGCAGGTCAAACTTAATGAAGCAGAAAAAAAATACAAGGATATTCAAGATAAAAAAGAAAAGATTAGTGAGGAGACAAATGCATGAACACCAGAATGTATGGTATTGCAAGCAGATAGATGTTACTGCTACGAAAAGAGCCTATAATGAAACTAAAGTTTTATACAACCATTCCCTAAAAAAAATCCAAATCCGTATAGAACATTAAAGAAAGATGATGAGCAACTTTTCAAAAGAATTGAAAAAAAAAGGTACAATCAATCTTTGCAACTTGAGCTGAAAGGCAAAAAAATTACCTTGGTTAAAAAAGAATGTAACCTAGTCATACTGAGTCAAGTAGATCAGACAGAGAAAGACAAATATCATATTACATTGCTTATATGAGGAATCTAAAAAAATGGTACAAGTGAGCTCATTTACAAAACAGAAATAGAGTCACAGATGTAGAAAACACATTTATGGTTATTGGGGGGAAATGGAGGAAGGATAAACTGGGAGATCGAGATCAATATATATATACTGCTATATATAAAATAGATAACTAATAAGGATCTACTGCACAACACAGGGAATTCTTCTCAAAACCCCAAAATGACTTATATGGGAAAAGAAGCTAAAAAAAAAGTGGATATAGAACCTAATACAGCACTTTAAATCAACTATATTTGAATAAAAATTATATATATCAGAAAAGCGTGTAACGGCCTTATAGGTTCAAAGAAGTTCAGTCAATCAAGAGATTGAACAGTTTCAGCAAGCCAAAGGAAACATACCAGAATTTAGGGAGAAGAATGAGATGTGAAGTATATACTGAACTATATAATCAGAGGCAACTGAAAGAAAGTAATAACGGTTGACTAAAATGATTTGGCCCTCATGTTCCAACCCTTCTTGAAGTGAGAGATGATGCTTATTGATGTGAACATTTTACCTATAAACCTGTAGGCTCTTCAGACTCTTTCATTCATCTTTGGGACACTGAGCTTGCTCTGGCTATTGAATCTTGCTTAAAAGGACTTCTGCAAGCCTATTGTTGCCATAATCATGCTGAGGAAAGAATGCTTCAGGCACAGATAAAAAGGTTTTATTTACTAGGGACCTCACAGCCACAGATAATAGTTTCTGAGTTTTGGAATAAGACGTATAGTGTTAGAGCTGCTTACCATCCAGTTTCCAACAGTTCTGACAGCTTTAGAAACAGGAAATGCAGTTGTTACAAATAGCCTAACTGACATGAGAGACATAGAGACAGTGCTGCTAATCAAAAATAATTGTGTAGCTTGTGCAGTAATGCAGTCCCAAAGCTACCCAAGAATTGTAGCTTTTACTGCTGATGGTGATCAAGTCTTTGTGGGGTGCTATTATTTACCTGAAATAAGACTTGAGTTTCTAAGCAGAAATGTGGATTTATTTCAAACTGACTTAGAGAAGAAGGTTGAAAAATACATAAGCCCAGATAACAAATTTTCAGCAACATTTGTCTATTCTTGAAGAGTATATTAAACAATGAAAATTTTCTTAGAAGTTGCCAGTTATGTTACAAAGTGTTAAGATGAAATTAAGAAAAACTATTTCTAAAATGTGGGAACTTGAGAATATAAAAGAATCCTAGTCTGAGGATGCTGAGACCTTGGAAGATGAGGTTCAAGAAAATAAAATGAAAATGAAAATTGTTGAGAAAAATATGGAACAACAAAAGAAAGCATGGAGCCTCTTAAAAGTCTGAAATAAGAAACAGAAAACAAGTATGTTGTAATTAAACTGAAAATTGATCAGTAGCAGATCCACTTAAAGATGAATTAAACCTTGCTGATTCTGAAGTGGCTAACCAAAAACAACAGAAATGGCATTGTGAAGCAAAACAAAAAGAATGTTTGGATACTTTAAATGTTTTTTAAGGTTTTTTTCCAATGTGGATTATTTTGAAAGTCTTTATTCAATTTGTTACAATATCGGCTTCTGTTTTACAGTTTGGTTTTTTGGCCTCAAGGTATGTGAGATTTTTAGCTCCCTGGCCAGGGATTGACCCCCACATCCCCTGCACTGGAAAACAAACTCAACCACTGGACCACCAGGGAAGTCCCCTGGATACTTTAAATAAAAATAAGTGAAAACTAGATGGGAAAGAAAAAGAACTAGAGGAGAAAATGTCACAAAAAAGAAGATAAATCTGCCCAGAGAATATAGAAGAAAAAAAGTTTAGCGGTCATCGTGGTTAGCGAGCAGAATGTCCACGGTGCGCGGGCCTTCACCATGAATGTCCCCGCATTCATCGACATCAACAAGGAAGATTAGGTTGCTGAGCTTCGCACTTATTTGAAATCTAAAGGAGCTGAAATTTCAGAAGAGAACTCTGAAGGTGGACTTCATGTAGGTTTAGCTCAAATTATTGAAGCCTGTGATGTATGTCTGAAGGAAGATGATAAAGTCCTTGAAAGTGTGATGAACAGCAGCGTTATCCCTCCTGTTGATCCTGAAACCAGATAACTAGGAAGCTCTGATTCAAAGCCTGTGTGAGAAACTGGTCAGATTTCAGGAAGGTGAACGTCCATCTCTGAGACTACAGTTGCTAAGCAATGTTTTCCGTGGGATGGATAAGAATACTCCTGTAAGATATACAGCCTCACTAAAGTGGCATCCTCTTGTGGGGCCATCCAGTATATTCCAAATGAGCTGGATCAAGTTAGAAAATGGATTTCTGACTGGAACCTCACCACTAAAAAAAACACACCCTTTTAAGACTACATTTTGAGTATTCTTGCCTGGAGAATCCCATGGACGGAGGAGCCTGGTGGGGTACAGTCCACGGGGTTGCAAAGAGTCGGATACGACTGAGTGACTTCACTTTCACTTTGAGGCACTTGTGGCTTATAAGAGAAGTGATGCTGCATCTAAAGTTTTGGTGGAATTGTTAGGCAGTTACATGGAGGACAATGCTTCCCAGGCTCGAGCTGATGCCCACAGGTGTATCGTGCAATCATTAAAAGATCCAAGTGCGTTCCTTTCTGATTATCTTCTTACTTTAAAACCAGTCAAGTTTTTGGAAGGCGAGCTTATGCATGTTCTTTTAACCATTTTTGCGAGTGCTAAATTGGCATCATATGTCATTTCATCAGAATAATAAAGACTTCATTGATTCAGTTGGCCTACTACATGAACAGAATATGGCAAAAATGAGACTGCTTACTTTTATGGGAATGGCAGTGGAAAATAAAGAAATTTCTTTTGACACAATGCAACAAGAACTTCAAATTGGAGCTGAAGATGTTGAAACATTTGTTATTCATGCAGTAAGAACTAAAATGATCTACTACAAAATTGATCAAACCCAGAGAAAAGTAGTTGTCAGTCATAGCACACATCAGACGTTTGGAAAACAACAATGGCAACAACTTTATGATACAGTGCCTGGAAACAAAACTTGAACAAAATGAAAAACAGCCTTTTGAGTCTTTCTGACACCTGAATTTTTACTCTGTATAATTTTGTTCTTTTTGGAAAATCTAAATCATAGTAAAACATAGGGTGAAATCTGAAAAAAAAGTTTAGACAAAGAAATGAATAGATTAAGACCAAAGATGCAGGCTGAACATGCTAGTTTTGGAGATCAAGAGGAAATAATGAGGCAGTACTGAGAAGCACGAGAAACATATCTTGATCTAGGTAATAATGTAAGGACTTTTGAAAGGTTTATTAAATTACTAGAAGAAACAAGAACTCATAGATACAAAGCACATCAATAATTTAGGAGGTCTTTGCAATACAAATCGTACTTTGACATCTTATCTCAGCCAGCCTATTTATGGAAAAATGAATTTTGTCCACAAGAATGATGCTGTTACTGTATCAGTTCCTCCTGGGGAGAGAAACAAAGTTCCTTTCAATAAGAAGAAGGCCTTATCTAGAGGTGAATGTTCTTGTTTTTGTTTTTCCCATGGCTTGTTTCATTCTTTGCCGGTGGTCCATTGCTGAATCTCCTTTCAGATGCCTGGATGAGTCTGATGTTCTACACGATACGGTTAACCAAAGAACATAATGAATATGATATTCAAGACAGCAGATTCCCAGTGTTTCGATTTATCTTGCTTACCCCTCAAAGCACAAGCTCACGTCTGTCAAGTAAACTGATGAGAATTCTTTGAATGTCTGATCCTGAAAGAGGATGAATCACATTGCCTTTCTCACCTGTGACTCAATAGAAACTAGACAGAAGTTGATTTGTAACTTAGTTGCCGTGTCCTCATGTTGAAAGATTTGCAAAGGGAAAAAAATTCAGCACTATTTGATGAAATAAAACGAAACCAAAGATATTCTAAAATGAAAAACTCTTTTATGCATCTGACCAGAATAAAATATATAAATAAGCCTAGAAAACCAACTATAATCAGCAAATTAAAATTACTTTACAAAAATCAATTTCATAGTATTGGTTTTAAATCCTTTTTTTTAACTGCCTATTTTAAGATTTTTTTCCAGAAGTAAAATTTTGTACATACATTCATGTACATATCTGTTTAGTTTGGGTTCATTTCTATGATATTTTGTAAGAATTAAAAGTTTGAGCACCTGGAAACAAAAAAAGAAAGAAAAATAGCAGAAATAAAATGCAAAGAAAGTGGAAGAAGGATAAAATGAAGATAAAAGCAGAAATTCATGCTATAAAAACATACCTTTGATGGAAAAAATTAACACAGCTAAAAGATGTGTCCTGTGTGGTAAGTCCCTTCAGTTGTGTCCGACTCTTTGCAACCCTATGGACTGTAACCCACCAGGCTCCTCTGTCCATGGGATTCTCCAGGCAACAATACTGGAGTGGGTTGCCATGACCTCCTCCAGGGAATCTTCCTGACCCAAGGATAGAACCTGCATCTCTAATGTCTCCTGCATTGGCAGGCTGGTTCTTTACCACTAATGCCACCTGCGAAGCCCCAGCTAAAAGACAGTTCTTTGAAAAAAGCTAATGACCATAATAAACTTCTTATGAGAGTGGACAGGAAGAAACAGAAAACATCTCATCTTACCACAGCTTGGATCAGCTGCGAACAGAACTTTTTGGTGCTTTACCCGCGTTTACCATTATTACAAATCTTTTAGATATTAAAAGATCTCAAAAGGATATTATGAGACTTGATAACTTTGAAAAATTAGATGAAAGGAACAAATTTCTAGCAAGGCCCAGTTCTCCAAAACGGATACAAGAAGAAACCAGGTAATTCAATAACTGAAATTGCATCTGCAATTTAAAACCTTCTCAATGAAAGGAAGGGTTTGCTTCTGTTATTAGTATTTTGTCTTTGTCATTGGTCACCTTTTCCTCCTTTACATGTCTAATAGTCTTTTATTATATGACAGACTTTGTATACAAAAGAAGGCTCCAGCTGATACCTTCCTTAAGCAGAAAGATTGAAGATCAGATCACCTCAATCCAATCAGTGATTGAATTGATTCAGAGCTTTTAACTGAGAGTTTGTATAATCTCTGTTTCCTCAGCCCTGTAGCTCTGTCCTTCAGGTGTTTGAATTTAGCTCTTCAGTATCCAACCCCATTGTTAGAGACTAAATTGTGCCTCCCCCGCCCCACCCGACCACCCACCACAAATTCTTATGCTGAAGTCCTAACCCTCAGTCATCAGCATGTGACCACATTTGGAGAGAGGGTCTTCAAAGAGGTTAATGAGTTCATCAGGGTGAGCCCTAGTGCAAAGTGATGTATGTCCTTATAAGAAGAGATTAGGACACAGACACACACACAGAAGGAAGACCATGTGGAGACACAGGGAGACCACCATCCATAAGCCAAGGAAATAGACATTATAAAAAACTAACCCTGCTAACACTTTGATCTTGGACATCTAGCTTCCAGAATTGTGAGAAAATAAACTTTTCTAGACTACCCAGTCTGTGGTAGTCTGTTATGGCAGCATTTAGCAATCTTACTGAGCTTCCCCAATGGCTCAGCAGGAGACACAGGAGACAGGGGTTCTTTCTTGGGTCGGGAAGATTCCCTGGAGAAAGAAATGGCACCCCACTTTGGTATTCTTGCCTGCCTGGGAAATCCCATGGAGAGCGGAGCCTTGTGGGCTACAGTCCAAAGGGTTGCAAAGAGTCAGACACGACTGATGACTAAACACAGCAAGCTACACACCCATGGACGTAAACCTGAGGGAGAGCCTAGTTGTGAATCTGAGAAAGCCTCTAGTAGGATTTTTTCCTCTAAGCACCACAAAACAATGGAGATGAAAACCTGCCTTTCTGACCAGCGCCCAGCCTCACATCACCCTCAGGAAATGTCTCAGGGGGAAAATTAGCCTTGCATCTGGGCTTTTCTGGTTTCTAATTGGTCACACCAGCTCTGTGTGACTGTCAAAAATTCTGCTGGCTTCTTTTTCTTCTAGTACAATCTCCCTGCCTAAATCAAGCCCACCAGAGGGGAAAAAAAGACAATCACTAATTCACCTAGGATGGGTTCTTACTGTTGCAGAATTTTAGTTTACCCGTTCTTTGTTGCTCCTCAACTCTCTGATAGCTTTATAAATATAAATTTGCAATTTATCCATTTTATTTTCTACTTGTTGCAACAAAACCATTGGGATATTGCAAATTAATATACCCTACCTAGAAGTTAAGGTTTTTATTAAACAAACTAACTGAATCCAGCAAAATATAAAAGGATATATCACAACCAAGTTGACTCTATTTCAGGAATATGACTGTTTCAACATACAAGATTAATCAATGCCATTCACCATGTTAACAGGAGAAATGAGGAAAATTTATGATTATTTTAATAATGTAAGCATTGATAAAATTCTATATGTAGTCATAAAAAAAAACTCTTAGCAAACTATAGATAGAAGGAAACATCCTTAAACTGTTAAAGGGTATTTATGGAAAAGGTGTCAGGGAATGTTTAACAGTAGGCTTCCTATGTGCTGTTTCCTAACTTTCTTGAGCCCTCGGTCCCTTATCAGTTCCTGTCAGGAGCAAGAGGAGCTGGCAAGCCACTCCCAGGACTGGGATCTTAGAGATGGGATGCTTGCATAGGATCTCCTTCATTAGCTTTTCCATTTGGTGAAAGGGGTCATTCACGACCCTCTTTTGATATGGAATGCCTTTTGGCCTTATGGCCTCTATTGCTCCCTATTTGCTCGGTAACTTGTAAAGTCTGTTTTTTTTATCTTTATCTGAAGAAGCTACCTTGTAATACGATGTATATACTCACACAGAATTCAGTAAAGCATCCTTGTTCCACCAGAGACTTGGGTCCCTGTGTTCTTCTCTCTCTCTCTCTCTTTCTGGCTGATTCCCTGGAACGTGGAGGCCAGCTGCGTAACCCAGGGAATATTAGCCTATTTCCGTCTTTCACTTTCTTATCATCGACTCCAGACCACCAGGTTCCAGTCCATTAAAGGACCCCAACAAAAAGGGACTTCCCTGGTGGCTCAGTGATAAAGAATCCACCTACAACGAGGAGTCGCAGGAGATTCGGGTTCAATCCCTGGGTCGGGAAGATCCCCTGGGGGAGGGCATGACAACGCACTCCAGTATTCTTGACTGGAGAATCCGATGGACAGAGGAGCCTGGTGGGCTACAGCAACTAAAGCAACTTAGCGTGTAAGTACACATTTATGGAAAAATGAAACTATAGGAAACAGTACTTAATAGTGAAATATTTCACTCTGAAACAAGGAATATACTGAAAGTCCTACCTAATACAATAAGGCAAGAAAAATAGATAACAGGGTTAAAGGTAGAGGAAATAAAATTGAATCCTTTGCATTCTTAGAAAATTAAATCCACAGATTGATACTAGAATTATTAGGTGAGGGCTTTCCTGGTGGTCTAGTGGTTAAGAATCTACCTGCCAATGCAGGAGGCACAGGTTCAATCCATGGTCGGGGAAGATCCCACATGCTGCAGAACAACTAAGCCTGAGTGCCACAACTATTGAGCCAGCACTCTACAGTTTGGGAGCCAAAACTACTGAAACCCATGCACTGCAATAAAGAGTAACCCCTTGTCTCCACAACTGGAAAAAAGCCAGCACACAGCAGTGAACACTCAGCATAGCCAAAAATAAAAATAACTAGATAAAAAGAATTATTAGGTGAGTTAACAAATTTACAGGATACAGATTGCCATGCAAAAGTCAATGAAATTGTCCTTGTTGAGCATCAAACCATTAAAAAATGAAATCTAAAAAGACACCATTTACAATAGGATTAAAACATACCAATCACCTACAATAAATCTAAAGAAAGATGTGGAATGCCTCTATACAGAAAACCTAAAAACATTTTTAGAGAAATTGAAAATGATCTAAATAAATGGAGAGATATACTCTGTTGATGTATCAGAAGATTCAAATTAGGAAAGATGTCATTCCTCCCTGGGTTTATCTGTAGAGTCAATGTAGTCCCAATCAAAATTGCAATCAGTTAATTTTTATGGAATTGACAGGAAGATTCTAAAGTGGAATGGGCTTCCCTGATAGCTCAGTTGGTAAAGAATCCACCTGCAGTGCAGGAGACCCCAGTTTGATTCCTGGGTCAAGAAGATCCACTGGAGAAGGGATAGGCTACTCACTCCAGTATTCTTGGGCTTTCCTGGTGGCTCAGCTGGTAAGGAATCCGCCTGCAATGCTGGAGACCTGGATTCAATCCCTGGGTTGGGAAGATCTCCTGGAGAAGGGAAAGGCTACCCACTCTAGTATTCTGGCCCGGAGAGTTCCCTGGACTGTATGTATCCATGGGGTCACAAAGAGTCAGACATGATTGAGCGACTTTCACTTTTTCTGAAGTGGAGGGATAAAGAATATGTCAAGGGTCAAGAATAACCATGCACTCCTGAGAAAAATGTGTGAGGACAAACTCTACTGAATATTAAGATGTAAATCTAATTAATACAGTATGATATTGGTGAAAACACTGACAAATAGATCACAGAATGGAGTAGAGTCCATATACAGACACCTGATTTATGACAAAGGTGTCACTGCAAAAGTGGTGATGCATTAGATTTTCCTATGAAAAGGGAAAGAAAAGAGACACCCTACCATCTCACACCATAAGCAAAAATCAATTCCATGCTGATTGTAGCTTCAAACTTAAAAGATACGGATTAGAAAGAGACAGCCCAGAAACAGACTCAGAAAGTGGATGAGAGATTTACTTCTTACTTTTGAACATTTTTAAACTTTCGTGCCCGCAGTGGGACGGTGAGGTGGTTACCCTCTTACAACACATCTAAGTGATGCTGAGATCTAGACTCCTTTCTTGAAATACAGACCCAAACTTGGGAGAGACACCTTCAGAAACCACTTCAAAATAAGTTCTTCCTTTGTGATGAGGACTTTGAGGCCCAGGAGCTTCAGTGAACTGTGATTCCCAGGTTTCTTCTCCTCAGTCATATACTAACACAGTCCTATCCCAAATGGGGCATTTCCAGCTGCTTCCAACACCTTGGATCCTACTCCATTATGGACATTCCCTACTCCTCTTTCATGAGTCCATGCTATTTTGCTGCTAAAAAAAAAAAAAAAAAGAAGAACTTGGCAAATTCTCCTCCTTCCTAATATTTAATCTGTTGATTCTCCTTGGATCACCAATATATTTTTGAAAACTTCAAAGGTGAGTAAATGTCCTAGGTATTAACTGTAGTCCTGTTTCCCAAATGATACCGTTTATTAGAATGACTGTCAGTGAATATTCACTCTTGAATTCACCTAGATATAGCATTTCCCTTCATTAGACTTTTGGATTAATATCAGCAGATACACAAAGTCTTATTTCATTAATCTGTATGTAATTTTATTAGTCATTGACATGGACATTTTATTACTAACTACACTGCCTGGTCCGACATACGTTTCTTCTAGCAGGTAAAAGCACAATTAACAATGTTGTTCTTTGAAGACAGAGCACCTAATGAGTTCAATGATCAAACTTTGGAGATAGCCACAAAAGTTGCTGTACCTAAATGTTTCAGTCCTTATTTAGCAGGCACGTCCCTGCGATGACTCAAAAGCATTTTTAGACACGTCTGTGTAGTCTACTAAGTTTAAAATGGGTAACAGTTATTTATCATAATACATTATCAAAATTCTAAGATAGATTCTGAGACAGAAAAAGTTAATAATTGCTCAGAAAGCTATACAAGCCTCTATCACAGGCACTATTTTGCCATCACCTATTAGAGTCCAGAACATGCAACTCCGTGGAGACAGAAAGTAGAGCAATAATCACCAGGGACTGGGTAAAAGGGAGAACGGGAATTACTGCAAATGTAGACAGAGTTTCTCTTTGGGGTGATGTAAATGTTCTTGAATTACATAGTGATGATGGTTGCACAATTTTGTAAATATACTAAAAATCACTGACTTGTACACTTTCAAAGAGTGATTTTTTAAAAAAGATTATTTGGCTGCACTAGGTATTAGTTGCATGGCTTTCAGGATCTAGTTTCCAGACCAGGGACTGAACCTGGGCCCTCTGCATTGGGAGCGTGGAGTCTTAGCCAGTGGACCACAGGGGAAGTCCCTCAAAGAGTGTATTTTATAGTATGTGAATTATAGCATAATAAAACTGTTATTAAAAGATCAATATCCTCTGCGCTACACACGGAACTATATTGAGTATCTTATAATAACCTGTAATGGAAAAGAATCTGAAAAAGAATATATATGTGTAACTAATCAATTTGCTATACACCTGAAACTAACACAACAATTTCAATCAATGGTACTTCAATTTAAAAAAAATCAGTATCTCCCAACTGTAAGAATCAAAGAACTATCCGGAACTCAATCCTAATTAAATTAAATAAGTTAATTTAAAATTAATCAAGGCTTAATCTTTTAGAAAGAATAAATAAGTTCTGTTATATGACATTATTGAGGAAGACTGGTCTGTTAATTAAAAAGGAAGTCATTGTATAAAGATATATACACGATTTGTAAACATTTTATTCCAACTTAAAACATAAAAGAGTACACATTCATTTAACTATCTTTTATATAAGGCCAAGAAGTTTCCTTTAGGTTTGATTTTACTAATTGGTGTTCTCTGTTATCTTTCTGACATAGACCACACTCACAGTTATCATTTCCAGAATTGGTATTTTTATTTATTTATTTTTTATTGGAGGACAATTGCTTTACAATGTGGTGGTGGTCTCTGCCATTCATCAACACGAATCATTCATAATTATACATATATCCCCTCCCTCTTGAGCCTCCCTCCTTCCCCATTCCATCCCTCTATGTCATCGATGGGCTCCCTGTGTTATGTAGCAGCTTCCTGCTAGTTATTTATTGTACACAAATAGTGTATACATGTCAATGCTACTTTCTCAATTTCTCCTGGCCTCTCCTTCCCCTGCTCTGTCCACAAGTCTTGTCTGTGTCTCTATTTCTTCTCTGTAAATAGGTTAATCAGTACTGTTTTTCTAGATTCCAAATATGGGTGCTAATATATGATATTTTTCTCTTTCTGAGTTACTTCACTCTGTGTAATGGGCTTTAGGTTCCACACCTCACTACAACTGACTCAAATTCCAGAAATGGTATTTTTAAAGCAGACCAGAACTCAGAGACACACATGGAGAAATCTGAGTTCAGAATCCTTCCATTTTTTTCAATTCCCCCTTTAGCAAGACACTCCGAACAAAATCAGATTCTCGTGGCCTCACTCCTCTCTTGTTCCAGCCACTATCACCATCACCATTCTGTGTGGATGGACTCTTGCAAACTTTGTGCTGGCACAACCTGCCTAACAGCCTCACTCACATCATGTTGCTCTGAGTTCCCTTGCTTCCTGCCCATTGATGTCAAGGCGAACTCAGCCTTGTGCAGTCTGGAAACTCATGGGAATGGTGTGCTGAGTCTGAGCTTTGAAGAGTAGCAGATGATAAGAATTGGCAGGATAAATTATTATCCATTTCCCCCCATCTTGTCCCTCACATACTGCCTCAGGGGTTTCTGTGGCTTCTCAGAAGTTGATTCATGAGATTAAGCATTTAGTTGCACTTAGCCAGCTTGATATTAGGTTTCTTTCTGTGTCTCCTTCATTCCTCCTACCCCTCATTCCTGCAGGGATGTCACTCCTTATCACAGAAGCAGCACATAAGCTTTGTTTCAAGCTCTGTTTTTAAAAACATTTATTTAGTTATTTTTGGCTGAGCTGGGTCTTCATCGCTGTGTCAACTTTTCTCTAGTTGCAGTGCAAAGGCTTTTCATTGCAGTGCTTTTCTTGTTGTGGAACATGGGCTCTAGAGCATGGGCTTCAGTAGTTGTGGTGCACAGACTTAGTTGTTCTGTGGCATGTGGGAACTTCCCTGATAAGGGATTGAACCCATCTCCTGCATTGGCAGGCAAATTCTTTATCACTGAGCCACCTGGGAGGCCCCAAGCTCTATTTTTGAGGGAACCCAAGGCTAAGACATCTCTCAATCTTTCACAGCTACTTTATCCACTCCTTATTTGACAGTAATTTTTAGTGACCTGATTATAGCAAGTCTTTTGAAAGTATATAACCTTTTTAATAGTAAAACCAAACTTTCCTTTTTAATTCTCATGTTTCATGGATTAATTTAATAAACAAATTATATAATGACAGTAACACACGTAGCTGACAAAAAGAGGTTTAGAAAGAGTTGGCCCTTGGTAGGTAAACCCATGGACATCCTGGAAAGCAGTCATGATTTTATGCAGATTAATTTTTTTCATTTTTTCCACAGAAATTACATTTTTAAAACTATAGTTGATTTATAATATTGTGTTAGTTTCAGGTGTTGTTGTTCAGTCACTAAGTTGTGTCTGACTCTTTGTGACCCCCATGGATTGCACATACCAGCCTCCTTTGTCCTTCACTATCTCCCAGAATTTGCTCAAATTCGTGTCCATTGAGTCAGTAATGTTATACAACTATCTCATCCTCTGCCACCCCTTTCTCCTTTTGCCTTCAATCTTTCCCAGCATGAGGGTCTTTTTCAATGAGTCAGCTCTTCACATCGGGTGGCCAAAATATTAGAGCTTCAGCATCAGCATCAATCCCTCCAATGAATATTCAGGGTTGATTTTCTTTAGGATTGACTGGTTGGATCTTCTTGCAGTTTAAGGAACTCTCAAGAGTCTTCTCCAGCACCACAGTTCAAAAGGATCAATTCTTCAGCGCTCAGTCTTTCTTATGGTCCAACTCCTACCTCTGTACATGACTACTGGAAAAATCCCCACAGCTTTGACTACACAGATCTTTGTCAGCAAAATGATGTCTCTGTTTTCTAACACACAGTCTAGTTTTGTCATAACTTTCCTTCTAAGGAGCAAGTGTCTTTTAATTTCATGGTTTCAATCGGTGTCTGCAGTGATTTTGGAACCCAAGAAAATAAAATGTCACTGCTTCCACTTTTTCCCTTCTATTTGCCATGAAGTAGTGGGACAAGATGCCATGATCTTAGTTTTTTAGTATATGTGCTGCCGAAGCAAGCACAATCTTAGTTTTTTGAATGTTGAGTTTCAAGCCAACTTTTTCACTCTCCCTCTTTCACTTTCATCAAGAGGCTCTTCAGTTCCTCTTTGCTTTCTGCAATTAGAGTGGTATCATCTGCATATTTGATGTTGCTGATATTTCTTCCAGCTATCTTTATTCTAGCCTGTGATTCATCCAGTCCAGCATTTCACATGATGTGTTCTGCTATAGGGCTTCCCTATTGTCTCAGACAGTAAAGAATCTGCCTGCAGTGCAGGAGAGCTGGGTTTAGTCCCTGGGTCAGGAAGATCCCCTGGAGAAGAGCATGGCAATTCACTCCAGTATTCTTGCCTGGAGAATCACATGGACAGAGGAGCCTGGCAGGAAACCAGAGGGTCACACTGAGCCAGACATGACTGAAGAGACTTAGCATGCACATGCACTCTGCATATAAGTTAAATAAGCAAGGTGACAATATATAGCCTTGTCATACTTCTTGACCAATTTTAAACCAGTCAGTTGTTCCATGTCTGGTTCAAGTGTCTAGTTTCAGGTGTACAGCAATGTGATTCAGTTATAGATATCTATTTTTTTCAGATTATTTTCCATCATATATTATTCCAAGATTTTTAATATAGTTCCCTGTGTGGTACAATAAATCCTTGTTGTTTATTGATTTTATGTGTAGTAGTGTGTATGTTGGAGAAGGCAACAGCAACCCACTCCAGCACTCTTGCCTGGAAAATCCCATAGATGGAGGAGCCTGGTGGGTTGCAGTCCATGGGGTCACTCAGAGTCGGACACGACTGAGCGATTTCACTTTCACTTTCATGCATTGGAGAAGGAAATGGCAACCCACTCGTGTTCTTGCCTGGAGAATCCCAGGGACAGGGGAGCCTGGTGGGCTGCCGTCTATGGGGTCGCACAGAGTTGGACATGACTGAAGTGACTTAGCAGCAGAAGCAGCAGTTTGTTATGTATTAATCCCATACTCCGAATCCCCTTCTTCCCTTTGGTAACCATAAGCTTGTTTATAAGTCTATGTGTTTTGTTTATAGATTCATTTGTATTATTTTTTAGATTCCACATATAAGGGATATTACATATTTGTCTTTCTCTGTTGGAGTTACTTTACTTAGTATGATATCCTCTAGGTCTATCCATGTTGCTGCAAAAGGAAGTATTCCATTCTTTTTTATGGCTGAGTAGTATTCCATTGTATGCTTCCCATATCTTCTTAAACCAACAGTCCGTTGATGTCTTGTTATCGTAAATAGTGCTGCTATGAACACTGGGATACTCCTTACAAATTAAGAGTTTTCATCTTTTCCAGGTATATGCCCAGGAGCAAGACTGCTGAATCATATGGTAACTCTATTTTAGTTTTTTAAGGACTTCTATATTGCTTTCCATAGTGGCTACACCAATCTACATTCTCACCAACAGTATAGGAAAGTTAACTTTTCTTCACTCTCTCTCCAGCATTTATTATTTGTAGACTTTTTAATAACAGCCATTATGACAGGTGTGAGGTGATACCTCATTGTGGTTTTGATTTGCATTTCTCTAATAAATAGGGATGTTAAGCATCTATTCATGTGCCTATTGGCCACCTGGATGTCTTCTTTGGAGAAATGTCTATTTAGGTCTTCTGCCCATGTTTTGATTGAGTTTTCTGATACAGACTTGTATGAGCTGTGTGTATTTTGAATATTAACCCATCAAGTGGATCATTGAAAATATTTTCTCCATTCCGTAGGTTGCCTTTTCGTTTTTTTGATGGTTTCCTTCACTGTGCAAAAGCTTTTAAATTGATTAGGTCCCACTTGTTTGTTTTTGCTTTTATTTCTATTGCCTTGGGACAACATTGCTACGAATTATGTCTGAGAATGTTTTGCCTGTGTTTTTCTAAAAGTTTTATGGTGTCACATCTTATATTTAGGTCTTTAAACCAGGTTGAATTTATTTTTGTAGATGGTGTGAGGAAGTTTTCTAATTTCATTGATTTATGTGTAGCTGTCCAGCTCTCCCAACACCACTTGCTGAAGAGACTTTTTTCTACATTGCATTTTCTTGCCTCCTTTGTTGTAGATTAATTGGCCATAGGTGTGTGGGTTTATTTCTGGGCTATTTATTCTGTTCCATTGATCCCTATGTCTGTTTTTGTGCCAATAGAATGCTATTTTGATAACCGTAGCTTTGTAGTATAATGTGAAGCTCAAGAGTTAGTTAAGCCTCTAGCTTTCTTCTTTTCTTCAGGATTGCTCTGGCAATTCTGGGTCTTTTGCGGTTCCACATTATTTTAGGATTATTTGCTCTATGTGAAATATGTCCCGGATATTTTGATAGGGATCACATAAAGTCTGTAGAGTGCTTTGGGTAGTATGGTCATTTTACTGTATTAATTCTCCCAATCTGAGAGCATGGGATACCTTCCATTCCTTTGAATCATCTTACATTTCTCTGATCAATGTTTTATAGTTGTCAGTGTACAGGTCTTTCATCGCCTTGGTTTAGTCACTAAGTTGTGTTCAACTCCTGTGACCCCATGTTCTGTAGCCCACCAGGCTCCTGTCTAAGGGATTCTCCAGGCAAGAATACTTAAGTGGGTTGCCATTTCCTTCTCCAGGGGATCTTCCCAACCCAGGAGTCAAACCTGGGTCTCCTGCATTGCAGATTCTTTACCAACTAAGCTATGAGGGAAGTCCTTCATCTCCTTGGTTAAGTTTATTCTTAAGTTTTTTCTTCTTGATGCAATTTTAAACAGAATTTTTTTTGGAAACTTCCTCTTTCTGTTATTTGTTAGTATAAAGAAATACAACAGATTTCTGTATATTAACCTTGTATCCTGCTACTTTTCTGAATTCATTTATTATTTGTAATAGTGTTGTGTGCTGGAGTTTTTAGGGTTCTCTAGATAGAGAATTTATCATATCATGCAGAATAATTTTATCTGGCCATTTAGGGAAAAGTTTGGAAGCTTCTTAAAAAGTTAAGCATATACCTAATATATGACTCAGCCATTCCTTCCTTAGTATTTACCAAACAGAAACAACACATATGTCCATACAAATTTGTCTGCAAATGCTCATAGTAGCTTTATTTGTAGTAGGCAAAAAATGGTAACAACTCAAATGTACATTAGCAGGTAAATATATTAACAAATTTTGATTATATAAGTATAATGGAGTGCTACTTAGCAACAAAAAGAAATAAACTATTGATACATGCAACACAAACGGATATCCAAATAACAATACTGAGTGAAAGCAGGGGAAAAAAAGTACTTACCATGTAACTTCTAAATAAAATTCTAAAAATTCAAACTAATCTCAAGTGACAGAAATAGATTACTGGTTGCCTTGGAAGGGAGAGGGGGCAGAGAGAGGCAGAAGGGAAGGATTACAAAGAAGCAAGAGGAGACTTTTTGAGATGATAGATGTATTCATTATCTTGCTTGTGGTGGTTTCATTGGTACATACATGTAAAAATTATCAAATTGTACACTTCAAATATGTATAATTTATTGTATGTACATTATACCTCAATAAATGTTTAGAAAATTAAAAATTTACACATGGGCAAACACATGAAAATGTGCTTACTATCATTAGTTAATAAGGAAATATGAATTAAAGCACACCAAATCTAGCTGTTGGGGAAAGCATACAGCTTGTTTAATATACTTTCATGTTAGCATCAAAAATTCACCTGACGTAGAAATAACATGAACTTGTAACTGTTACAGGAAAAGCTCATATTCTGTTTTATTACAGTGTTTTGGTGCCATCCTGATCAGTACCAGCAGTCATGTGGAAGAGTCTAAAACATCTCTTCAGCAACTCAGGTTTTTTCTCAGATGTTGGTCTTTATTATAGGAAAGAGTTCCTTGGTGAGTGATGTATTCCATGTTTGAGAAAGAATAACTCAAGCTGAGTTTTGGGTTTCTTAACTATTATCACAAAGAAAGAATGTTTTCAGCAGTTCCTAGCAGGAGGTGGTGTTAAAAAGGATAAAGGGGTAGATCTGACAAGAGGGCTACTAGGCACAAGTAGAAATAGTCAAAGTATCAACTGGAAATAATACACCCACCACAAATACTAAGATGAAAAAGACTAACAAGCAGAAAAGTTGGAGAAAATGTGGAGCAACTGGAAGTCCCCATGGTTGCAGGCATGTAAAATGGTACAATCCTTTGGAAAAAAGGTCTGGCAGTTTTTTATAAAACTAAACATATGCCTAATCAAGGACCCAATGATTTCATAGTTAGATGTTTACTCAAGATGAATAAAGACATGTGTTTACACACACACACACACACACACACACAATTTGTACAAGAATGTTCACAGTAGCTTTATTCATAATATCCAAAAAAAAAAAAAGTGGAAACAGCCCAGGTATCCATCAACAGGAAAGTGGAAAAAAGACAATACTCAGCAATGAAAAGAAATGAACCACTGATACAGGCAACATGAATTATTTCATTTTGAATTATGAATTTCAAAAACATGCTAAGTGAAAGAAGCACTATACTTTGTATGATTTCATTTATATGAAGTTTTAGAACAGGCAAATTTAATCTGTGAAGCAAAATAATCAGAACAGTAGTTATATCTGAGAGGTAGGTAAGGACTGCCTCAGTAGGGGCATGAGATTCTCTGGCATGACTGTACTGTTCTAAATTTTAAATAGGGCTTGGGTTACACGAGGTATATGGATTTGTGAAAAAAATCAGCAAATTTATATACTTAACATTTGTGCGTTACAATGCATGTAAATGTACACTGAAAAATTTAAAAACTAAACTATAATAAACTCTACTTAATGATATGCATTTTGAAGTATTGGGGGATATATACTGACGTCTGCAATTTATTTTAAATGCACCATAAAAATAACATGGATGGATAAGTAATAAACCATGTAGAATAAATGAATAATCCATGCGGTTGGTTATTTGGGTATTTACTGTAAAATTCTGTCAATTTTGCTGTATGTTTGAACATTTTTATTACAAAACAATGGGGGAAAATCCCCAGGTCTTATCTTCCTATTATATACCCTTGGACTGGAATAAATTATTCTTTCCATAGGATAGAAACTCTGTAGAAACTTAGGGACCAGAAATTAGCCCCTGCAGACTTTCTGGGACTCTAAAAGGTAAGTTATACATGTAAACATTTTAAGAAAGGTAAGAAAACATAATAATTATTGAAAAGGAAGCCAAGTTACATTAAGAGTAATTACTAATACTGGTGTTTATTATCACCACAAAATGAGAGAATTACTTTTTGTACTTTTAAAAAAACTGACTTTTTTCAACCATTGCAGGAAGAGCTATCTTTTCTGTCAAGTTAAATATATGAATTTCCTAAAGGAAATCGATCCTGAATATTCATTGAAGGGACTGATGCTGAAGCTTGAAGCTCCAGTATTTTGGCCACCTGATGAGAAGAGCTGACTCATCAGAAAAGACCCTGATGCTGGGAAAGATTGAAGGCAGGAAGAGAAGGGGACGACAGAGTTCAAGATAGTTGGGTGGCATCACTGACTCAATGGACATAAATTTGAGCAAGCTCCGGGAGATGGTGAAAGACAGGGAAACCTGGCGTGTTGCAATCCATGGGGTCGCAAAGAATCAGACACGACTGAATATATGAACAACAATATATGAATAGGTCAATGTGTCCGACTTTGTCCAGAATTTGGATATCTAATCATCATTTAAAAAAAGACTTTAGAGTGTTTTCCTATATACCTAATATTACCTTTGTTAACATGCTATATATGGGATAAAATAACATCCTTTGACTTTGGAGAGCTTTAGAGGAAATTTGGTGTAAGGCTGCATCAAACAAATCTGAATGCATTTCCCATCTCTGCAGGACCTTAGGCAAATTAACTTCTGTGAGCCTCAGTTTCCTCATTTGTAACATGAGGAAGGATAATATAGGTCATATCTCATATGGTTATTCTGAATCTTAAGTGAGACAATTCATTTTACATGTATCACAGTGACTGACAGAACGTGAAAATGAGAGTTGCTCAGTCGTGTCCGACTCTTTGAGACCCCACGGACTGTATAGTCCATGGAATTCTCCAGGCCAGAATGCTGGCCTTTCCCTTCTCCAGGGGATCTTCCCAACCCAGGGATAAATCCAGGTCTCCTGCATTGCAGGTAGATTCTTTACCAGCTGAGCCACAAGGGAAGCCCGACTGACAGAAAACACTGAATAAATATGTTACCATTAAGAATAACGCATGTACAAGAAACCAAACATTCAGTTGATGGAAAATGTAGAATACCTTAATTTGTTTAAATAGAGCGGTATCATCTTTAGATAGTTCTCAGATGCCTTTGTGAATAGATGAATTTCTATCACTTCCTCAAAAGAAGGCACTGACTTAAGCAAAGGAGAAACTCAACAAACCTCTTTTTAAAAAAATCTGACAGGACTAAAGTTTTAAGACATCCTTTTCTGAAATACTTTTGAAAATGGAGAGCGGGCTTTCTGCTTTTACATAGCACTGCACCTGCTTTAAAACCCACACACACTGGTTTTTCTTTTCTTTGATTTTTTTAAATCTATTTCCTCTTACCAGGCTTGTTTTTCAAGATATAAATTCATTGGACAGGACTGTTTAGATATAGTTCATGTTTTAGTTGGAAGTTTGGGGCAATATTCTAGCACATTATAACTATCCAACTTCTTTGTAATCACAATTATATCTCCAAAATACTCTGAAAGCTTCAAATATTAAATAGTACTACTAAGTATGCTATTGAGAATGAATTTTTCAACTAGTAGATATAAAATGATCAGAATTTAATAGATGAAGATAGTTTTATTATCTTGCTCATGAGGTAATCACTTCTACTTTTCCAAATGGTTATTATACATAGAAGCAGATTCGCCAAGATTTATTTTTAGCCAACATATAAATACTTACCGCTATTCCAAAATGTTGGCAATCTTCTTTTCTATTGCACAAATGACAGTTTTAAGTTTGCTCCCTTTATTTCTTTTAAGTTTATGGACTCTTTTACTAATATCTTGACTTTTTGAATAGCTAACACCTTTCTCTCATCAGCCCTGTTGAGAACAATAAGCTTAAAATTTATCTGCAGACTTCAAGGGCAGGGCAGAATTCACATTATTCTTAACATACCAAGCCAAAACTGAAGGAAGAACTGGATAATTTTAATATAAATCATCCAAGCTAAAATCCCATATTTTAACTTTACATTTGAATCAGCAATGATTTTTACTGCTGTTTTCTCCCCTTCTATTTTTACCACTTTTTTTTTTTTTTTTTTGAGTCTGAATCAGAGAATGTGCTAAACATGTGGATTGCAGGCAACTGGATTTCTCAAGTAGGAAGCACAAAGAAACATTTTCTCCCTTTACTTGGGTTGCTTTTATTTAATATTCTTAAGAATGATTATCTGAGTTCAAGAATCATATTTCCATCGGTTCTAACAAAGAAGAAAAAAAATACTCATTTCACAATTAAGATAGAACCCAAAGCTTTCTCTAGCTGTCAGTCAGTTTTCAAGCTAATAAGAACTCCTGGGACTTTATCTATTCTTCCCACAGGGAGCAGAGCTGGTATAACCGAGGATACCTTTATCTTACCGCTTAGGTATAAAAATATTGCCTAAGCAGATTCACCAAATAAATAGAATGGTGAAATGAGTACAATATTCTTAGATGCATTAACAGCTAAACAGGCTATGTATGAGAAAAAAAATCACTTAAAGCTTGCTTGAAATCTTTTATATTAGTTTAACAGAAACACAAAAAACCAATGGGAACATCAAAGAGAAAAAAACATGGAAAAGTCAACTTCTGCTACTATATATAATATAAAACACACATACATATATATATTTTAAAAACCGTGATGACACAGTTTTGTTTCCAAGTATGCTTTCATATTATAGATCTCATCTTCCATCCTTCAAGTCTGATTGACAGGATACAGGATCTCCTTCTATATGTTTTGTATCCTTCTGTCTCTTCCTCCTAGTTTCACCAATCAAAATTCCATGCCATCCTTTAATAACCATGCTAAACACTCCCTAATCAATGACCTCCAAATAATTAGAATTAACTTTCCTTCTCTGACTTTCAGTATTTTATATTTGCATCACCACCCACCTAAAAAACTGCAAAATGCTAGGCTTCTTGGGATGTTATTGTAAAAACCTTTATATAAAGTGAAGTCCTCACCACCTTGTATGGCCACAGTCATCTGAAGAAGAAGCCACAATCATCTGAAGTCAACACAAGACCTTTTCTGGAAAACACTGGAGAATATACTATGCAGATAATAAAAAAGAGGACTGGACATGGCTCCTGGGGTGGTTGGCTAGAAGTTTAATAAGTTACGTCTCAAAATTTAAAATTATTGTGATCTGTTTTACTCCTTTTGTCTGTGGTTTCTTCTTCTTCCCCAGGGTCACATACCATTTGGTAAACATAGCAGCTGAACACCCTGCTGGGTTTCTGCTCTATGTGTAGCACCAAGTCTCTGTCAAAGTAGACTTCGTGGCTGTATGTCTGTAATGAAAACACAGGCAAATGGGATTTCCTCTTCACATAACAACCATGTTCAATACAGTTTCATTAAGACGTCACAGCATCTTTAGGGATGCTCAAATATATACCTGAAGGCAAAACAGTTGCCAGAAATAGTTTATTTTTCATTATTTGTGGATATGCAGATGACTTAGAGAAAAGCATTACACAAAATATTAAGAATGAAGAGTCCTGGACTTAGGTGTCTGAACACCCAGAGTCTATTGCCAACATTGCTACTATTTCACTTGTGACTATTGGCAAGTTGCTAAATCTTTCACATTCTCCACGGATAAAACAATGATTGGATAAAGTAACATCTACTGTTCCTTACAACTTTTATATTCCATATTACTCAAAAGAGCAGACAAATGCTTCCAAGAGTGCTTGAAAACCCTACATGATTAGAAGTCTCTATTAAGTAACTGTGGGGATTCAATATAGAAAACAGAATTCTTATTTTTCAAAACATTACCAAACTTGTAAAATGGGAGAAAATCATACTGTGGTAGGAAATCATGTCTCAGGAGAAAACATGAAGCTTTATCTTTAAGACCACTGGTCAGCAGGCATCCTCTACTTTCTAGGGGAGAAAGGCTAAAGAACTCATTTTGCCATACGTGTAGGAAAATCTCTTCCACATGGTCATTGGTATAGGTGAACCTGGACTGACATGAAAACAGTGACATCTGTTCCAACAGAAGTCACCTATAAAGAAAACTCTTACAACTTTGTATTCTGTGGACTCTACTCACCACATCCCATGACTCCACGAGTGGAATACTTTTAAGTAAAGTTCCATATTCATTACAGTGGAAATCCAGGTGAGCTTTTCCTTCAGCATCTATTTGAGTAACAGCTACGACAGAAAGCAAATCCAACTCATCTTCATAGTCGACAATTTTGAAAGTCTTAGGGAACAGAAGACAAAGTAAAATAAAAGAGAGGCAAAATCCAGTTTTGATTATTTCTACACTTGGGGCTTAACTATTCTAACATTATAAAACTACGTAGAAAGAAAAATGAATGGGTGGGAGCATAGGTAGAAATGTATCTCCAAAGGCTGAGCTGATTTACCACACCCTCACACCTTCTTTCTCTGGGCCATGAACATTAACAAACACATCTAAGTCTAGTAAGTGAAACATAAGGCAAAAGTCACAATCATCAGAATAGAACTCAATAATTTTCCTAGAAGAGATTTCCCTAGGAAGCGTGCACATCAACACAACAAAAAAATAAGCTAATAATTGTTTTTTCAAATTATTTTGGTCTTATGAACACTTCTACAAGCAAAATCTCATGAATAATTTCAGTATGAAAGGAGAAGATGATGGGGATGCCCTGGTTCAAACAGCTTGCGCAATTCTACTGACTAAGGTTGCATGGAGCTTCCCGACCTCTATCCCAGGGCAAGTTCATGCTAGTTTGGTTTATTATTTCTGGCTAACATCATACCTCTTGTTCTGGGTCATCATCCAGAATGCTAAAATTTCTTTTTACCACTCGTCCAGAAGCTGTAACAGTGGGTAGGTTTTCATTCTATCACATGGAGAGAAATAAAAAGCTATGACAAGTACCGTTATATGTAGTTGATGGCAAGACTAAACAAATTTGTTAAAACTAACCAATCCTTCGCCAACATCCGTAAGTCTTTCCTCAGTTGAGAAAATTCTGAATCGGGTTCCAGATCCTCCACTTAGTAAAAATACTTTATTATAATAAAATTCCAAAATAGGCAAAAATAAACACAGAGGTTACAGATTTAGTATGTGACTTGCCCTTCTGATTTCTGCCTTAGTATAGTACAGCACATGTTTGAGTAAACTCCAGGAGTTGGTGATGGACAGGGAGGCCTGGCATGCTGCGATTCATGGGGTCACAAAGAGTCGGACACGACTGAGCAACTGAACTGAACTGAACTGATAGTACAGCAAATAAAAGAGTGGATCTGCTTTTTTCTCTGCGTGATTTTCTTCCTGTTCTTAATTTGTATGCTAAAGAAAAAGAATCATTTGGAATTAAAGAGTGGTGTGTGATTTTTTAACCCAATTTACCCTAGGTTTGCACAATTAATTAAACCTAGAGGTCAACAACTTATCAAAAAAATTTAAAGAGAAACCCAGAAAGGAAACAGAAATAAGCAAAAGAAAGTCAATATAATTGGCTCTTTTCAAACCTCATAGGTACATGGGGCTAAGACTGGCTACCCATATAGACAAAATGAACAGACTTTTACAGGATTGTGTTGTTCTTTTCAGCCACACCAAAAGGCAAACACATTTGCACATTATATTCTCCTATAGACAGTGATATACAAAGGATTTTAAAGTACTGCTGACTTACTTTGTTCTTCTCTCTTTTGGCCAAAATGACAAAATCTTCAGAGATCTGATGCTGGGCACTATTATTTTCTACTTCACTTAGCTTTAAAACTCTGAAAAGGTAAAAAGGATTCTAAGAACCTAAGACATCAACACAGCATCAAAGTGTCAAAGCTGAACTACTGAAAAGAAACTGAACAAATGAAACTTATACTAACAACACTGAGTCAGTTCTCTTCTCCTCATTACTCCAAAATATTAATATCTGATAACTTAAGTGTCCACAACTTTCTTCAAATTTAGAGACTTTTTTAAACAAACAAAAATAAAAAACACTGGACTTGTGGCAACAGGTGCTACTGAAGCAGCTTGCTGAGGCTTATACTAGCTTTCACACTGAAAGTCGTTCTAAAGAACTTCCTCTCTGCATTTTGCAGTAGGTCTTTAATGTTTCAGCTTTAATAGTGGCATTATAGTAGATACTTACATTTTTATTTCTGAAGATAGAATTAGTTATCAATGAACAACACTAAACGTTAAATATAATACAGACTGCATTAGCAACTTAGTCTAAGTTTTCATGATAGAGTAATATTTTAAAACTGCAAATGACTTCATACTTTTTTTGTCTTAGCATTATATTTAAAGATTTGGGTTTTCTGAGTGTAAATGGCCTCACAGATCAAGCTTGTTAAGCAAGTGAAAATAAAATAATTTTCGCACCACCCACACAAATCTTTTCACAGCATTAACAAGCATTAAAAGCACAATGTCCTCAAATCTTAGAGTCTCAAGTGCAAGTGAAGACAGAGAAGGGAGGAGCAGCCCCTGTGGCCAAGGAGAGCTGAAGGCCTTCGAGTTTTGCCAAAGACAAAGAAATCAGATTATATTTAAACTTCTTAATTAGTTATTTTAATTAGTGCCAATATTTAAGACTGCCTGTCTTTTAAAACCTGGCAAAAGGACAACACTCGTTGTGAAACTTATTTTCTTAAACTCAAACTAATATAAAAGATGGGTGGTAACAAACAGGAAGAGTAAGATTTACTAAAGCTGAACTATACTTTTTATGACATTCTGTAAAAGTTAGTAATCTTTTTTCATTAAGTTCCTTCATCCTCCTATAAATTGATCCAGAGTAGACTAATTATCATGAGGCACACAAAATAAAGAATGCAGACACGGTCCTTGTTATTCAATAGATACTCATCGAGCACCTACTCTGCACTCAGACCTGTGCTCCATGCCAGGGTTACAGGTGTCAGCAAGACAGACTCTTTCCCTGTATTATGGAGTTCATGATTCCAAAACGAGATGTTTAAACAGACAGCCAAACAAATAACTAGTTTGAATTTCTGTAAGTACTACAGAAGAAGATTACATAGTGGACACAGAGAAAATATAACGGGGGAGCTAATCTAATGAAGGGTACCAGGGAAGGACTCTCTGAAAAACGGACATTTAAAGGGCCATAAAAGATGAACAGAAATTCGTCAGAAAAGGGAAACAGACTCCAAGCAGAGTGAACAGGTCCTCAGCTTTCTGACAAGACAGCATGAATAAAGTAAACTGAGTGGGAGGAATCTTTTAGATTGGCTCCTCTGTTGGTCTTTTATCTTAAGTGCAACAGGAAGCCATAAAAAGGTTAAAGCAGAATTCACATGGTTAGGTTTCTGTGTTTGTTAATGTTTCTAAAAATCCTAGCTGCTAAGAAGAAAACAGACTCGAAGAGTAAAAAGTAGATTCTTGGAGTCTGGTAAGAAGGCTATTACTATAGTCTAGGCTAGTGATGACAATGGTCTAGCCAAGATGGTGTCAGTGGCCAAGGGCAGAAAGAGGTAGACTTAAGAAATGTTAGCAAAATAAATGTTAGTAGCAAAATAAATGGGATTGATGGGATATATGGGGTGTGTGTGTGTGTGAGAGAGAGAGAGAGAGAGAGAGAGAGAGAGAGAGAGAGAGAGAGGAGAGAGGGAGAGAGGGAGAGAGGGAGAGAGGGAGAGAGAGAGAGAGAGAGAGGATACAGGCAAATGCAACTGAGTATTTAAGTACATGTAAACTGATGAAAAACAAGAAGGTAAGAAAGTGTTAAGGAATGAGTCTGGACTTATGACATAAGCTTAGATGAGAAGTTTAGGCAAACATAAAAATTTTTTGGAGTTTTGGTGTATACATGATCTTCGAAGCCAAGGGAATAAACAGAAGAATCAAGCAGAAAGGGAACAAAAAAGAGGGGAAAGAGGATCTAATCCTGAGGACATCTAACAAAGTCTGGGTGAGAAGAGGAAGAACATGAAAGGATATTAAGAAAGATCAGAAAGGGAGGAAAATATTCAGGAGCACTGTGGAGTCAGGGAAACTAAATGAAGAGTGTTTTGATTGTATGAAAGATGTGGGTAAACTAAATATAATAAGGTTTACTTCAAACAACCTGCTACTTCTCCAGCAGTAAGACTGTCTTTTAGAACAAAGATAAATCATCTCTCATTAATCTTGGAGAAATGAATTAAGACCTGATGTGAAGGAACCAATCCGTGATCTCCTTTCCTTCATATGTCATCCCTTATTCATCAAAGAACTTACCCAAATGTAGTATTTACAGAGTAACGACAAGGTTGAAAGTATAAAGTAACATTATCTAGATGCCATTTTCTGAGGAAGCACCCTGCAAGCAGCTAGTAATTTCCACAGTTGGCTCAGTAGTTAGCTGGCAAAAATAAAGTTGCCAATAAGTACTACCAAAAGCTACTTTTAACTTTAAAGTAACTAAGGAAAATACTCACTTGACCTGATTTGGGCCAACATGTATTATTCTGCCAGAAGCATCAGGATGGAAGTAGATCCAATCAGATTCTAAAGAACAACATTCCATTTCTTGGATCCCATTTTTTGCCTGAAGTTGGGACAAAATATTGAAAACAAAAATTAAAGGAAAATAAAATAGTTTTCAAAACCAGTATCAGTGATAGGTCAGTAAGTCAAAGGTAAGGGAAGAGAAAATATTAACCAGCTGAACTGGGATGTATACTAGAGATAAATTAGGATACTCGGGCTTGAGAAATCCACAACATTTAAATTCAGAAATTTTACAGATGTGCCATGCACCATGTATTATGCCTCACAAATAATAAGTTACCATATCTCAAGCATCTAATTTGTGTCTGGCACTGCATTACATGTTTTCTACTCATTATTTCTTTTGAGCTCAGCAATTCTTGAAGCATATATTGCTATTCTCATCGTATGCATGAGGAAACTGATGCACAAAAAGGAAAAATCATTTGCATAATGTTCTGCACCTACTATTAATAAACAGCAGATTAGCCTTCAAGGTACATGGATTTTCCCTTATTTAACTGTCATAATTATGTGCTTGCAGTCTCCCACAAATACATGGGCTTCCCTGTTGGCTCAGAGGTTAAAGTGTCTGCCTGCAATGAGGGAGACCTGGGTTTGACCCCTAGGTTGGGAAGATCCCCTGGAGAAGGAAATGGCAACCCACTCCAGTATTCTTGCCTGGAGAATCCCATGGACGGAGTAGCCTGGTGGGCTACAGTCCACAGGGTCGCAAAGGGTCAGACACAACTGAGCGACTTCACTTTCACTTTCAGTCTCCCACAACTCCTTTCTCCCTTTCCTATCCTCAACAAATTGTCAATCAGAAGAGTAGACAGCACAAAAATAAACATGCAATGAAACAGGTCAGACAGTCTTCCTGCGTAAGTCAGATATTAAACTAATGCTAAGGAAATGGTCTAATACTACCTAGCACTTAAGTAAGTAGAGAGATTTATTTCATAGTAGTATATTTAAACATTAAAATAAAGAAAAAGATACTGCCATATGGATCACATATGTAACAGATGTTTTACGTTACACACAGGAGCACTGGGGACTAATACCAGCATGGATATATTAATTTTACTGGCTTTATCCAAGTCATTTAATTTCTCCAATGTAAAATGAAATGACACCTTTTTTATTAGATACTCAAAGTTTTTGACATATAAAAGTATTAATTCCACAGCATATACTGATAGGACACTGTGTTCAAGGTATGACACTAGGTGTTCATACCTGACATGCACTAACCCAGAAGCTCATATTCAAGAAGGGAGACAGAAACAGAATAAGGCAGTGGAGAAAATAAAGTAGCCAAGCCATACAGAGGATATTATCAAGCATCTAAATCAGGTAAGCAGAATTTCAGGAGCTTGAACTCTGCCTTAAAATGAGAAAGTGGCTTGAAAAGAGATAACACAATCAAAAGCACAGATGTGTTCGTCCATATAGCATGCATATGCAAAAACATGAGTAGCAGACAAAATTGAACTGAGAAGCAGGGTGTCCAGTCATGAGACTGGAGAGGCAGGCTAGGGCTACATCACAAGTGCTTTGTATGCCATGCTTTTTTAAAAATTGGAATTTAGCACATTTTATGTATCAAATTAGCACAGGTGTTTTAATTTTTCAAGAACCTAATGATTTCTAAGAGAAATGGTTGTATTATTGCATTTTACATATAAGAACGTCAATGAAATTAAACATCTTGGTTGCAACCACTGACTTCCCGAATGGTCCAGTGGTTAAGACTCTGTGCTTCCACTGCAGGGGGTGTGAGTCTGATCCCTGGTCGTGGAACTAAGATCTTGCCTGTGTTACGCAGCATGGCCAAAAAAAAGTTAATGTGTCCATTTTGACATTAGCTCCAAATGCTCCTTCGTGTAACATAAAACTTTTTAATGTTTTTTTAAATAAAATACACACATAAACATGCACACATAACCCATATCTTTCTTTAGGAGACTATTCTCTTTATTATAATATCTAAACACAACATGCGAAAGAAACATTATCTCTCTCTGTGTTAAATACCAGGCAGCATTATCATCAGCATCTGGAGTTACTATTTGCTTGAATGCTAGTTTAAGGCTCAGTTTAATAGCAAGTTACAGGTCATTTTCTGAATTCTTCAGTTCCCCTGCACATATGTTTTTGGATTACCAACTTTTCTGACTGACAGGTGCAGAAGTAACACACATATGCATCATTAAGGTAATGTCACTGCAATGAAGTTGTCCAGCAAAGTACTGAAAACTCCCCTGGATTCAGCAATTATTTATGAATATACTAAAATACAGATCTGACTAAATGTTACAATTAGTAATTATACAAAGAGAGTACTAGATAGGCATGCTTGATGTAGATGTTGAAGGTCATTTTATACACACACATAAAAGAATATATTATCAGTTCTTATTTAGGAAAAATATGAACTATGCAGGGTTTGACTGGATAGAAATTTCAACGAAAAAGCAATGTGACAGAGTCCTGGTGGCTGAAGGATGTCCACTGCTGGGAGGTGAATAACCAAACCACAAACTTGTAATAAACAGTCCCCAGAATCCACTGGAAAAGAGGATGTCACTGGGCTGGGCCAAACAGGAGGTGCCACATGTGGCAGGTTAATGAGAAAACAGAAGGGAAGAATGCTTCTGCAAAAAAAAATTTCAAAGATACTATACACAATGTTTCCTGGTGGCCATGATCTAAAGGGAAATAGATGAATAGACCCAAGACTGTGCAAATCTTTAGGGTGGTGAAAGGTGACCGGTGACTCTCAAAGCCACTGGTCCTACAGAGACTGACAGAGAAAGATTCTGCAAGAGAAGGGTGTGGAATCAGCTGCGTCTGTCTCACAAAAAGTTAATTTGATGTATCAAGAGGTTTCAGAACTGAGGTAAATCAACAATATAAAACAAGAATATATAAACAAAAATATAAAACCCCCTCCTCTGTGCACTCCCTCTTCTGCACTCATCTCAACCACCGTCCTGAATGGACTGCATTTTACTTAATCTACACATCTGCTTTCTTTTGAGAGTATAAGCAACTTGTGAGAAGGGACAGTCTCCAGCCAAGTCAGGCACATATTAGGTCCTCAATAATGTTTACTAAATGATAAATCAATGTCTAAATCATTTCTAAAAGGAAAATAGACAAAATTAATTCAAAGGGTAAAAATTTCTGTTGTCTTGCTATATACCCTTTCTTCCTGTTCTGCCATATATAACTTTAAAATATCCTTGAAAACTTGGTGTTTCAATGCTTATACTGTGACCAACAGAATACTAGCTAATTCTGCTCTGAAAAACCAAGAGCAACAAACTGTGAAGAAGCAGAACCAACAACACATTCCACCAGTAATTTCAGGGGCAGCCTGAACATATTCCACCAATGATTCCCACTATGGAGCTTCAGAGATGCTTTACCTGAGGTCAAGGAAATGGTAAGAAGAAAAACTAATAAATCTTTGGTGCCCTGAGAATTTTCAAATTTTAATAATGTTTTAAATTCTGGGTAGTACACACAAGTGTTTGCTATATTCTTTGTGTTCTCCTGTACTTTACACTGTTCACAAATTACTGATACAAACTGAAAAGTAATTCCTGGGAATGTGGACCCATTAGAGAAGTAGAGAATAAAGAATTTCTGATATTAATTTACTACTAAAGCCTGACCACCATGATTTACCAAGGAATTGTCCTTTAGGGCACAAATATGGAAAACTCCTTTCTGTTTCTTCTTATTGGGTGTAATGATGTAGTGCCAAGGATGGCCTCCAATCTGAAAAGCATTCTCCAGCGAGGACACCTCAAAGAGCAGTGGCGGTGTATCTGCAGAGATGGGCAAAAGGAATTTATTAGCTTCTTTGTTCTGGTAGCTTTGGAACATTCATTAACTGAATTCAACCTTTCTTTGCATGTATCATCTATTAATTTCTACCAATGAAAAATGACTATGTTCAAGGAAATAAAATACAGTCTGGAAAGAGGCTTACTGATAAGAAAAGGCAAGTAGGAAACAGCTGTTAGGTTATGAGTCAACTTTCTAGACATCCATTTTCAGGATATGTGTGACATGCAGCTGGAGGGTGATAAAGTGAGCTGAAGATGCCTATGATGGCAAAAAAAAGACAAGGTACGCCTAATAAAAGCAGTTGCCATTTTTAATAAGTACCTCGGTTAGATACTATTTCCAACTCTCATAACAATCCAACCAGGTATTAGGTCTAATAATTCCTTCAAATGTGAGGAAGAGATCTTTCATATTCTAGACTAACAGGTTTTATTTAGCAAACTTTACAAGAGAAGTATTGCTTAAGTTTATGTAGTAGAAATGATACTAGTCATAATGAAAGTAACCACTTAGGATGGGTCTTGTCGCAGTGGAAGTTTTATCAAAGGAGAGCCACTACTACTAGTATTAGACAAGTTAATTTTAAGGTAATTTAGGTATATCTTGTCAGCCACTGTCTTTTGGAGGCTGACACCACAAAAGGACTATCTGTTAGTGCTTCCTAGTCCTCTTCTTTGATGATACTTGATTTTATACAGAGTGTAACAGACTTACTTTTGGAGACAGGCATAAACAGAAGGTGCTGCTGCTTCTGAAGACCAGAATTCTTTGGGGATAGCCCTTATGAGGATACCGCTTGGCTTGTTTGGGAAGGTGGCTAATCTGAGTCCTTTGTTTCCCTCTAACTTCAGAGTCTAATCTTTGGTTTGTGAGGCCACCACCGTCTGTAAAAGGACTTGTCTTAGGGACAGCATTCACTACAGAGTCACATGTTACATACAGAAGTGTGTGCCTGATTAGGCCTCTGCATAAGGGCAACTTACTACTTAAAGCTATACAAAGGAGAAAAACAAATAATGAAACGTGAGTTCACAAACTGAAGTCTTCAGGAGAAAGAACAGACAGATACAAATAAATCAAGTACATTTAAAATGCCCTTGAAGAAACCTTTCAAGAAAAGGGTGATATTCTTAATATATAAAGAGGTCTTTTTTAAGCAATAAGAAAACTATTGACACCCCAATAGATAAATGGGCTAAGGACATCAGTCAGTAAATTATGAAAGATATACAAACATCACATGTGATAACGTGGTGGCTACCGAATGATGGTGGATGAGGAAAAGAAGAATTATGAAGAGAAAAAAGTATAATTAGAGTTTGATTTGGGGGTTAAAAATTTAAGTAGGGAAGTTGTAGAGAATATAAAATAGGAATTCATAATGGGAGAAAAATTAATGCAAAAAAATGTATTTAAGAAGAAATACTTTTCCCAGAAGTTGCTAAAAATGGCCCCCAAGTAGCATCAGGACTTGGCTCACTACAATGCTGGTGTGTCACGGTTAGCCCCAAGATCCCAAATTTTGATCTCTAATTCTATTCTCAATTGAAAGGGCTAGGAGTTTGCAAAGAATGGCCGAGCTCACACCTTGTGATGAGGAAATATCAGTATTATTAATAATTATAGGAATATTCTTGTACTTTTTATAAGCACAGAAAATTTTAAAAATCTAAATGTCCATAGTAAACTGGTTAAATAAATTTAGTTTATGCATATGAAAGTGAAAGTCACTCAGCTGTGCCCGACTCTTCGTGATCCCATGGACTATACAGTCTATAGAATTCTCTAGGCCAGAATACTGGAGTGGGTAGCTTTTCCCTTCTCCAGGGGATCTTCCCAACCCAGGGATCGAACCCAGGTCTCCCGCATTGCAGGCAGATTCTTTACCAGCTGAGCCACAAGGGAAAGTTATACATATAATGGTACATAAATCAAGTTCTTAAACCTTGAGGAGCTTAATTAGCATGTGCACACATATACAGAGGACTACTCTTTGGCAAAGATAATACGAGCACTGCATTCAAAAAGTATCAGAAAAAAATATAATAAAAACTAAGTTTTCCTTCTATTTGATTCCCTTAGAAGTAACTATCATTTATCATTTTTCTGTGTGTCCTTCCAGATACTTCAAGCAATCCTGAAAGCATGTGCTCACATCTGTATTTTTAACACATGCGTATGAATACTTAACACAAATGAGGCCTTTTATACACATAGTTTTGCACTCCTTTTTTCACTTACTAATATATATTGGAAACTTCTCTATAAAGGGGCAAAAAGAATTCTTTTTTTAATAATTAACTTTATGACAGCCAAACAATGAAAGAATACCAATGTCACCTATCAATATATATATTGTTTCCAATCTTTTGTAGTTAGAAAAATGTTATATGTTTGTCATTTTGTACACATGTGAATATATCTGGGATAAATTTCTAAAAATGGAATTGCTCAAGGAATACATGTATTTAAATTTTTGAAATATATTGACAAATTGTCCTCCACACGGGACTCCAACAATAAACAACAGTGTCTCTTCTATACTTTCACCAATCCTGTTACCTAACTTGTTGATATTTGAGAATCTAAAAAGAAGTATCTCACAGTAGTGTTAACTTGCACTTCTCTTATCAGTGACATTGGGCTTTGTCTTCTCCTAATTAAAAGTCACTTATATTCCTCTTCTGCACAATATCCTTTGCTCATTTTGTTGTTGTTGCTACGTTGTCATTTTTCCTTATTGCCCTGCAGAACTCATATATAATGAGAGAATTACCCCTTTATAGTGTATGTTGCAAATATGTCCCCTATTTGTTGTTTGAATTTTGGTTGGTTTGTGTGTGCGCTTTTATTTACTTTTGTTTTTGCTTTTACCATGAAGCACTTTGTCTTTAAGTAGCCAAAGTTAGCAATCTCTTCTTTAATGGCTCTGTGCTTGTGTCAGAAAGGTCTTCTCAACTCTGCGATAAAAGGATTCTCTAAGTTTTCTCACAGAACTTTAAAATCTTTGATCCACCTATTGTTTCTTCAGATGTAAAGAGACAGGACTCCAACTTTATTGTTTTCACAAGACCATCTATTAAATAATCCCAATGGAAATTAATATTTGTAATATATTAACATTTAAAAGTGGGTTAGGCTACAGATAGCTATATGCAATGAATCTCAAAAATTATATGGTGAGCGAAAGATGCCAGATAAAAATTATATATCATATGCTTCCATTTAGACAAAACTCCAGAAATCTAGAGTGAAAGAAAGTACATTCACTGGTTGCCGAAGGCTGGGGATGGAAGGGAACTGACTGAAAAGGGTACTGGGGAACACTTTGGAGTGATTAAAGTATTCCAAATCTTGATTGTAGAAGTGGTTTCATGGATATAAATATTTGGCAAAACTCAAATTATACAGTTTAAATGGCTGCATTTAAGTGCATGCAGATTACACTTCAACAGTTGATTTTTGAAAAAGCAAGTTATGAAACAGTGTTCACAGTATGATTCTTTCTTGGTTTTAGGCATACATACATTATAAGATTACCCAAAAAACACAGAGGTGATAGCAACTAATGCCATTCAGGATGACTGTGAGTGTTTTAAACTTTCTCTCTTTTATCATTATTTCCTAATTCTTCTATAATGAAAATGAACTGCTTTGTCTTAAAAAAGTTACTTAAAGTTAAAATGAGTATTATTTGTATAGGTTTTACTGATCCTGAAAAACAAATCTAGAGAAATAAACTGGATTTTGGTCAACATAGTCTGAAAAAATACACAAAGTTTCCAATATAATATGCTACTCTTCTAAGCTAAATGTCTAACAATCACTATATTATTTTACAATGGCACATGATTTCACAGATCATATTTTCAAATGTTATTATTTTAAAGCTGATAAAAGTGAGGCCCATACAGGTTAAGTAATTGCTCACTACCATACCACCAATTAGTAGTGGAATTTCATTCTCATAGGAGCAGACCAAGATTGTGATCCCAAATCCAGTCTTCTCTCTATAAACAGGGACCAAAATCACAGCACAATCAGAGGCTCCATCAGCTTTCTTTATCACCCTGTTCTTTGTTTTACTTGCTTATTATCTGCATTTCAAAGAGAACAATGCTACCATTTAGGGAAACTCTCTTCAAAATAATACATATTAGTTATCACTGGAGTCTGTAGTTTTCAAATACTTAACAGAATCCTGCCTTCTGTATTTGTATCAAACACAGTAGGAAATGGCAGTCCACTCTAGTATTCTTGCCTGGGAAACCCCATGGACAAAGGAGCCTGGTGGGCTGCAGTCCATGGGGTCACGAGAGTCCAGACATCACTGAGTGACTGAGCACACACACACACATAGAAAGTATTGCTAAGGCTGAGTTTTTACAAAACTGCCTAATTCAGCTCGCCCAAGACGCCAAAAATTTGAGTAATTTTTAAAATATTTATTTTGAACTTCTTGGAAAATTGGCTATACTGAATTCTCTCAGTCCTCATACTTTTGTTATTTACTAATAAAAAGAACGTTTCCTTTCTCACAATTAAGTCTTTCATTTGTTTCTTGATCTGTTGATGATGTAATGTTATATAACAATAGAAAAAAATTGTATTTTGATCCATATTAGAAAAACCTTTGAAGTTTTACCTAAATATGTGATGTTTATTGGTTAGAAGTAAATGATAAAAAATAACATGATAAAAAATAATTTTTAATGAACTAAGAACAAAGATAAACAAATATTAAGATAACAAAATATATTTTCTTTTTAAATTTACTCATGATTTTTACATCTATCTGCATTAAGTAATCCTTGTATTGATGAGATTAACTCTGGTCAGTTATGGTTTTGCTCAATTTTGTAGCAGTTTTCTTTTCAACAAACTGCTGAATTTGATAAGCTAATTAAATGTAGAACATTTTTATTATATTTATAAAATTGTATATAATTTTCTTTTTTTGTGCCTTGTTGATCTTTAAGTTGGGTAAATTTCACAGAATTGTAAAATTTGAAGTTCTAAAGGAGCTAAGGTATCATCATTTGCTGCAACTTATTATTCTATAGATAAGGAAATCAAGACCAGAAAGGTAAAGTCACTTGCCAAAGGTTACAGATCTCTGGCCAAGCAAGGTCCAGCATCCCCAGGCCTTTATTTCAGTGAATAACAGATTTCTGTGAACATTTATGCAATAGCAAGAAATACTCTGCATAGGAGCAAAATGAATTGAATTTAGGAAAAAAACATTTGGATGATTACAATTAATCACTATTAATACGACCACTTAATTTTTAAGGTGAAAAAAGTACTATATTGTAGCCATACCTGTGATTTTAATATTACAAGGAATGCCAAAGGGAGCCTCTCCTACAGTTCCAGTAGTCCCACCCCATCTGCATGCACACCCTAAGTCAAGTTTCTGTTGCATGAACTAAAAACAAAACAAAACAAAAATGGTGGCTTTAGCACCTACTTATTTGCTGTCTGTTGAGAGATTAAAAAAATCAAATTCACATGTATATGACAGAGAAAATGTCTTTATTTATTCAAGGGCCTTTCTATTTATCTTCCCACCCCTCTGTTAAAGGTTACTTTGCCTTTCTGCATTTGTACAGTTTTGTGGAGCTGAAATCTACACTAGAGCCTTACGTTAAAAACATCTCATTAAAAAAAAATCATACCTCCATCCAAATCTCAAGTTAATCTGAATACGGCAAATTTGAATTTTCTCTACCTGCTTGGTGATGGCTTGGAAGCTATAAAGTCTGACCAGTCCCGAGCTGTACATCACAATCAGTATTCCATGAGACAAGGTGGCATCTGTGACGTTCCCGAAAATCTGAGGGGAAAGGTAGACATCACCTGAGAAAAGACCAGAAGGCCAATCCTCTGAGTTTTCACTGTGGTATGTGTATCTGTTTAATATTCAGTTTACCACTACAACACTGCTGCCTAACATTCCAACTTCATTATAATTTAGGAACTTGCAGCTAAGGTATTATTAGGGGTGAGTGGTAACCCCCTAGGGTCTCAAACTGAAGTACTAATGGGCATTTAATATATATCCTTCAAAATGATGCAGCAGCTTTCATTTATTTCAGTTGTGTCAAAATCTTTTAATAACAAACCCCTTTCCTTATGGATGTAGGTGTAAACTGAGCCCATTTAATTCTACCACGCAATATTTGCATGGTTGAATAAATTCTGGGACCTATTCTTTATAAAATATTATTTATAGAGGGACCTTTCTTGGCTAGCGGTGAAAGATTTGGATCTAAGAAAGTAATTCTAAGAAAAAACAGCCAACTCAAGAATTTTATCATTACCTTGTTCTTTGAACATTTAATACTATTTGATTTTTTAGTCATATAAAAACCAAACATGTTAAAGACCAAATACATACAGAGACAGTTAACCTAGCTGATCTTGAGTAAGGCTTTGGCTCCTTGCTCCCTCTCTGTCTGTTCCGTGCACTGGATCCTGTTACGATGTCCACAGAGCTCTGATAAAGAACTCGATCTGTGCCTCTTTTAATATTTAACAAAAGCCAACCAACATAGACAAATATTCATAGCAAGGAAAGAACAAGTAGAAATTAAGTGAAAATCTGTTTCTGTTTCTACTCACGATAAATCACTTAGTAAAGGTTTACTACCCCAGCAAAGAGATTAAAGTACATTCTGAACCTGGTCCCTGGGTAGTCTTACTATGCATGGTAAGTGAAAGATGTACTTTCGTTTCAAGTAACCACAATCAAAATCAAATCCCTCAGATGATTATTTTGAACATGTAAGAATAAATAGAAACAATTTATGACTACATTCCTGTTGTAGACTGTAATAAGTATACACAATTAATCCACAAGCACAAAGAGAACAATTACATTCATGAGTTGTGTTTTTTGTCATCTCTTAAAAGGATAATTATGGTTTGCTTTGTTTTTGACTAGCCCAGGACTTTCTATTCCCTGATCCTTGTTTCCCACTTTGTAAAGAAGGATTTGTGCAATTCAAATGTATTTTCAAATAATGAATGCTAAAATAAAGTAGCCACTCTATTCTAAAATTTGGTTTAATCTCTGGAGTCAAATATAAGTTCAACTTCCAGTTTCTCCATTTACTGCCTTTAGGATCTGGGCAGCTGCTTTTAACTTCCTAATTAAAAACTTTACCAAATACCTAATAAACAATTAAACAATAATATTACATCTTAATGTCAAAGAATTAATAATATAATTAAATCAGAAATGAGTTCTTACCTTTTTGTTGATCTCCAGAATCCCTATGAGTGAAAAAGGTAGCACATGGAACACTGCAAGGTACAGCAAAACAGGCTGTTGAATGCCTGCCTAAAAGGAAAGACTAAAATCACAGACAGCTCTCAAGAATATATTAAAACCACTGTTTTCTTAGTGGTTACCAGTGGGTAAAGGGAACAGGAATTAGGGCATTAAGAGGTACAAACTACTGTGTCTAAAACAAGCTACAAGGATATACTGTACAACACGGGGAATAACCCAATATTTTATAATAGCTATAGATGGGATATGGGCTCCCCAGGTGGCACTAGGGGTAAAGAATCTGCCTGCTAATGCAGGAGACATAAGAGACGTGGGTTCAATTCCTGGGTGGGGAAGATCCCCTGCAAGAGGAAATGGCAGCCCACTCCAGTATTCTTGCCAGGAGAATCCCACAGACAGAGGCCCCCACGGGGCTAAACAGTCTATGGGATCACAAACAGACACAACTGAGTGTATGAGCACATAAATGGAATGTAACCTTGAAAAATCATGAATCATTATATTGTACACCTATAATACTGTACAACAACTATACTTCTATGAAAATTTTTTATAAAAAATTTTTAATTAAAAAAATAAAAACACTCTGTTTTCATGAAGTGAAAACCACCCTCTATCAAATTGAAAAGTTACTTAAATAGGAAAGCCTACATGTTCAAAATATGTCCACTAAACCTTTAGCCCTTCAGAGACTACAAAATACACATACACTCAAAAATCTATTAAAGCAAGCATACCTGTAACATTTAACAACATAATATATTTTGTAAAAAACATAATTTATATACTATATAACAAAATGTATGTATGTACTATGTAATAGATCATGTTATAATATATATTAATAGATTGGATTATAATATAACACAATTTAATTTATATCATAAACTGGAATTCTAATCATCAAGAGCCTAATCAAAAGACACAGCATTATCATGGTCATATCATTTAGGATTACACTAACATGGCTAAATGAAATAGAAAAAATATCAACAGTTAAAACTTGAGTGATTTCTCTGCTTGAAGAAGGTAGCTTCTTCACTTTGTAGAATAAGGTTTAGTGAATATTTTTCTGCTATGGAACGGAAAGTAATCTGTTGTACTTCCCCAGAGTGGCTTGAAGAGAATATTTTAAATTTGTGGTAAACAATTTTGATAGCATGCTTCAGAAATCAAAGATTATTAGTTCTCTCATAACAAATTTTCAGACAAGTTCCTCTGAAAACAAATTCTTTATTTTACTGAATTTTTAAAGATGTCTACCTGTCGGGCCAGTGTTGAACATTTGTTCTGAGCTGACTTGACAGCAATGACTTCCTGAGGAGTGTCCCAGCTCAAGTATCTTTTAAAAGAATAAAGAGAAGTTTACTCATTTGGGTCAGTTTCCTTACACTTCAAATCAAAATAAAATATATATTTTATAAGTGAACAGTTTTGCAGTTATTTAAATTATAAAAGTAATTTATTTTAAAAAATAAACAAAAGAATTCCTTGAAGATCCTCATATATTCCTCATTTATTCCTATTTATATATATAAATAATTTTAATCCTTCTGGAGTCTCAATGAATAAAAATTGTGCTTGATCTGTCAATATTCAAAACTTAGAAAACCAAAACCATTCCTGATGTAAAACAGAAGCTACAAAAAACATTAAAAATGTTAAACTCACATTTTGCATGTTTATATTCATTCCAAAAAATTACATCTAATTTATAAAACTATGAGTTTATAAGTAACAGTTCTTAGATTATACTAAGCTGGTAATTTAACTGCAACAGACTAGTTTTCAGAAAAATCTACCAAAATTACATCCCACATAAAAAATACTATTTGTAAAAAGTAAATTGTTTTAAAAAAGGGTATCTGACAACTACTAGAGGTTAGTTACTTATGAGGAATACAAAGATAAATGACAGAGGGTCTCCATCCTTAGATTTTCAAAAGCAGTCATGAGGAGAGATAAATAGATTTATAAACTGAGATCCACATATACAATGGAAAACTTAAAAAAAAAATCTTGAAATATCCTAAGTCATAAGTCTCAATTTTTCATAATCAAATTTTAAGCAATAGAGTCACAGTTAATACCTGAATTTGCAATATGAAGCAAGATATATTTTCTCAAGGACTTTTCCCGTAGTTGCTGATATACGAAGTAGCCAATTATGAGCAGTCAGTGCTATGAGTGAGGATTTATAATCTGATGGATTGGGAAGCATTTCTCCCTTAAAAGAGATAAAACTGAAACTGCTTGATCATGAACAATCTATAGTAATCCATATCCAAAGAAAACAGCTAAACAAATAGTCAAACAAGTAAATTTTAAAAAGAAATGTAAATGCAAAAATAAATGAGGAAAGATTAAAATTGTGAAAAATGATTTTCATTATTAATTTATTAAGTCATCTTATTCAAATAGAGTATTTAAACAGTACCTGAAATAATTATTTTTCATTTAGTCACCAAAATTGTGCCTCTTTTGCGACCCCATGGACCGTAGCCTGCCAGGCTCCTCTTTCCATGGGATTTTCCAGGCAAGAATACTGGATAGGTTGCCATTTCCTCTCCAGAAATAATTATTATTTATTAATTGTTAATCATTAAGTATTCAACAAATGTTAGTCAATCATCGTCATAATAACAATAATACAAGTAACACTAATGATGCTGCTAGGACAACAGTTCTTAAAACCAAGTATAACATTCGATAGCATAAGCAATTAAGAGTCATTTCCTAGAACAGATGTTTCTTTATTCCGAGACTTGTTTTCTTACTGATAGAAATTCAAATGGGGAAAAAGCAAGTTATCCCACTAGTCACTGTGGCTCTACTCCAACTCCAAATGGAAAGCTAACATCCAGAATCAAAGCAGCCAAAGAAGAACAGAGATGGACCTAGTTTTAAAAATAATCCCTGACTCCAATGAACTACCCCTCAAAAGGGCACATCTGCCACTGAGGAGCCGCCTTAGGGTGGAAGTCTAAGGCAGGAAGAGAAAGAGAAGCCAAGGGTTCTACTTTGATTTGTAGAATAAAAAGTAAGTTCAAAGATGAAAGTTAAGAATAGAGAAGTTAAAACTAGTCTAATGTTGCTTAGGCTGAAAAGTGAATAGAAAAGAATGCAGGCACATTTATTTTACTTACACGCCTTAAGATTTGTCTCCTCTTTCAAATGTTAGGGAAAGAAACAAGGTTTTTGTGTGCATTTGTTTCTTGGTTGTGTGTGTGTGTTTAAACTTATTAGCTACTTAAGTCTTACACTAAAATCACAGGCAATGATGTTAATTTTTTTTATTCTTTGATGTCTTGCATAAGTATTATCTCAAGGAATTTTTAAAGTTTTAAAAAATGTATCACCTATATCTTGCCTATTAAAAAAAAAAATTAGGTAGCAAACCTATAGGTTTGAGCTATTTGCCTAAACTACAAGTTGTATTTCACACACTGTCTCAGAAGAGCAGGGTGCTAGTTTAAATTTAGTTTCACAATCAGTATATTAACAACAATACTATATGTTTTGCTGTTTTTCTCAATGGAAAATCTTGGTTCACTTCAAAGAAGAACAAAACGTTCAAAGAGAAGTGAGATTAGGAATTAGGTTACTAGAAACTTTATTTTTGCAAAGATTGCTCTAAATTTGTGTTGCTTTGCATTGATGTCTTTCAAAATTTTTCTCAATTAAGAAATCTGTCATCCTCTTCCCCTCATCAATGAAAGTGGATTAGAACACTTTAGATGTTGGGGGCACAATAGTTATTTTTAACTTTCAATAAGGAGTTGGGGAAGAAAATGTAGATTTAAAGCTTCTTATTTTGAAAAAGGAAAATTTCAATGAAAAGACAATAACTGTCCAGAGAAAAATCACAATTTTATGTACAAAGAAATCTTTTTTTTTTCCTTTTAAAGAATTTTAATAATAAATGCAAAGCATGGTCTATTAACTTTAAACATTATTTTTGGTCATATATTCTATTTTTCCTAAAAAACAAAACAGCCAGATTGAAAGACTGGATTAACTTGCTGCAGTACTCCTTAAATGTTTCTTACAACACTGATCCCATGGAAAATTAATATTTAGAAATATAACTCAAAATAGGAAGTTCTATGATCAAAAGAGTTGGGAAAATGGTTTGACAATAACCATGCACATTAGTATTATTATAAGTATTAATAGTATTAAAGGCTCTGTGAAGTAATTCTACAAATAAATTTGCTTCCCAACTCCTCTAGCAAGGATAAGATGTTATATCTTATGAAAAAAGTGTTCTGAAAAATATATACAGGGGCAATATGGATCTGATGGAATGAGCTTATCTATTATTTTATTTTTCATTTTTATCTTATTATTTCCTAAGAAGATTAATAGAGGAAACACATTAAGAATCCACTTTCAGAGTCATGAAACATAACTGCTGCCCTAAATATTTTATTGTCTCAATATATTAAGTAGAATAATCTCTTAAACACTGAGAATAACTACAAATTAGCATATATTGCTTATGAAACCTTTAATCAGTGCACAACACTTTCTAGTTTTCAAGATTTAAAAATGGTATTAAAAGTTAAAAGTATATTCATAGTATTAACATATAATTTTTTAAGACAGAAGTTACTTCATGAAGAAAAATAAAAATAAAAAATATGCTTTTTGCTTCCTTTCAAGGTTTAAGAATCACTATGATACTTAAAATGTTTTATTTCTTTATACAATATATTAACAATAAGCAGTTCTAGACTACAAATGTTTTAGAAACATACTACAAAAGCAAATCTTACCACTGGGCATTCCCATAATAAAGCATCTTCTATTTTTTCTGATTTGGAACATTTTGGCATTTCATAAAGTTTTCGTGGCTCTGATGCAACACTGGGGGGAAAAAAGATTATTCCTCTTCATAAATAAGATAGCGTTTGCTTGGATTTCAGCGATTTTTTTAATTCAGAGATTAGGAACACCAAAAATACAACTTGCTGCTTTGCTTTCCTCTTCTTAACTAAATGTCAACATTATTTTTTAATCACAAAATTCATAATACACATTCATAGAAAAAATATCAAATATGTAATAAATTATAAAAGCACAAAACTATCCAATATTAATATTTTGGTTCAGTTATTAATATTTTGGCTCATTTCACTCTACTTTTTCTTTATATACTTATACCCACCTGCAGATCATTTTCCAAAATTAGAGCATATTGAATTGCTTCTTTACCTTTTAACATTTACTACCAATAACTCTGTTGAATTCCACCTTCATAATCTGTTATTCCAACATTGTGAAATGAAAATTAGTTAAAGAGATCCTTTCTTTCAACTAGTAGTAGAAAACTAGTAGATGAAAAAGATAAAAAAGGAAACTTCCCAAACCAGAAAGAAAAAAGGATTAAAAAAAAAAGAATAGAACATCTAAGGACTGTGGGATAATTAGAAAATGTGTAATGTACATATAATGAGAATACCAAAAGAAGAAGAAAGAGAACAAAACAAATGTGGGAGGTATCAAACCAATTATATCAATGATCACTTTAAATGTGAATGGTCTAAAATATACCTGTCAGAAGACAAACTGATAGAGTGAATAAAAAACAAGACTTGAATATATGTTATATACAAGTAACCCACTTTAAATATAAAGACACAGATACATTAAAAGCAAAGGGATGGAGAAAGATATACCATGCAAATACTAACTTAAGGAAAAAAAAAAGGCAAGCTGGAGTAGCCATATTAATTTCAGACAAAGTAGACTTCCACACTGGAAATTATCAGGGATAAAGAGTAGAATTATATAATGTAAATGCATCTAACAACAGAATGTCAAAATATTGAGACAAAAATGATAGAATACAAGGAGAAACAGACAAATCCACCATTATAGTTAGAGACTTCAAAACAACCTGTCAGTATCTGACAGATCCAACAAGTAGAGTCGGTAAGAATATAGTTGAACTGACCAGTACTGACAATCAGCTGGCTCAAACTGACATCTTTAGACTACTTCAGCAACAATACATTCTTCTCAAGCCCATGTGAAGAGTTCACCATGACAGACTACACTCTGGGTCATAAAATACTAGAATTTAAAAGACTAGAAAAAAATATAAAATATGGTCTCAGACCACAATGGATTTAGGTTAGATACCAATAACAGATAGCTGTAAAATCTCAAAATATTTAGAGCTTAAATGACACATTTCTAATTGACACAGGGGTCTGGCTTAGTGGTAAAGAATCCACCTGCCAACGAAGGAGGTGCAGGTTTGATCCCTGGGTAGGGAAGATCCCCTGGAGCAGGAAATGGCAACCCACTCCAGTATTCTTGCATAGTGGGACATGGCTGAGCAGACAGCACAACTGAGGGACTGAGCGCACACAAAGGAAAAAGTAGAAAAATGTCTCCAGAAATTTTACATCGAATATACAATGTTTCAACATTTGTCAGATGCAGGAAAAACAGTGCTTAGAGGGAAATGTATGGCATGTAATATATACTTTAGAAAAGGAGAAATGCTTCTGGGCTGGTGAACACTTGAAGATTCAGGAAGAGTGACATGCTCAGAGGGCATAGAATTTCTGTGCTCCTTCCCACATACCTTGCCCTATGCATCTCTTCCATCTGGCTGTTCCTGTGTTATAAAGTTTTATAATAAACTGGTAATCTACTAAGAAGCCAGTCACCAAAAAAAAGTCACACACAAACACACACACAAATCAAGTATTACATCATTCAATTTTTTTGAAATGTCCACAATGGTTGAACCTATAGAAACAAAGTAGCCTAGCAGGTGCACAGGGCTGAGGGTGGTGAAGGTATGGTGGTGACAGCTAAAGGGTAGAGTGTTTTGGGGTTTTGTGAGGTAATGAAGATGTTCTAAAATTAACTGTAGTGATGGTAGCCTATATGAACCATCAGTTCAGTTCAGTCGCTCAGTCTTGTCCGACTCTTTGCGACCCCATGAATCGCAGCATGCCAGGCCTCCCTGTCCATCACCAACTCCTGGAGTCTACCCAAACCCATGTCCATCGAGTCAGTGATGCCATCCGGCCATCTCATCCTCTGTTGTCCCCTTCTCCTCCTGCCCCCAATCCCTCTCAGTATCAGGGTCTTTTCCAAACCATCAATGGTTCATCAAATCATTTTCACTGAATATGAATTTCAAGGATGTAAACATTGAATTATATGTTTTAAATAGGTGAATTATTAAGCTGTTAAAAAAGAAAATAACCGTACTTTTTTAGAGGAGCAAACTTAAGTACAGCATGTTTGGAATATGCTTTAAAACATTTAGCAAAGGTATAAAGGAAAAGGAGATGGGGACAGATAAGCAAATGTGGCAAAATCTTGTTTAGAGTCTAGATAATGAATGTATGGGGGGTTCACTATACTATTTATATATGTACTATATATATACTACATGAGCAAGTGTGAAAATTTTCTTTTAAAACAAAGGCAAGTACTTTCAAAACAAAATACAGAAATTCTTCTCTAAAACAGCATCTAATTAGTAGGTACTTGGATTTTCTGACATCTGGTATCCCTTAGGAAGAATAAAATACTACACTGTACTCAGCAATCTGTCATTTTGCCTGCATTATAAATTCTCTTTAAATTGGTATTTACACAGATGAAACCTCAGCCTTTAGGTTTAACAAGATGTTAAATTACATGCATTTTATACCCTACCCTTATTTGAACCCATTTTTCCATTCTCTGTTACACTAAGCACTAATGAAGGCATGTGTTTCTATAAAAATTAAAGGTCAACAGTCAAATGAATTACATAAAAAATTTTCACCAAGATACCTGCTGACACAGCACCGATAATTGTTAAAATATATTCTTCCTCTCTCATAGGCTATAGGTGATTTGGAATGAGTTGTCCAAACATTCTTAAATTTAGTACTTTCCTGAAAAACACAATGAATTTCGGTTTAGGAAATAACTCATAAGTTTCTGTGCACCAACCTTAAATTGTATATTTAAATTTACAGTTTTCAAAGTAATTTCAAGTACGTTCTTAAAAAATAGTATGTTCAATTCTTCCTCACTCTGCCCTCACATTTTGGCTTAAGCGGGGTAATCAATTTTTAGAAAAATTGTTTGCAAGATACAAGAAAGTCTAAAAGCATGTGATGGTTCTGCTAATGGCTATTTACTAATCCCCCAGTTTCAAGGCCGCGACCGCCCTGCCCGTCACTTGCTATCTTCTTAAAAGGGAACTATATTGCGTAAAAACTGTACCCTAGCAGTAAGCTTGACCCTCCCCTGCGCCCCCCACCCGCGTCGCCCCGCTGTCCTTCGTTCCCCTCCCGGCCTGCAGGCGGTCACCTGGCACACCAGCGCCCGCAGGATGCCCAGGTTCGTCCTCTGCACCATGCCCGCGTCGCGCGAGAAAAAGCCCAGCGCCCGGCGACTGAGCCGGCCGCACACATTGGGCTTCTGGCTTGGGCCCATGGAGGCGCGGGCCCGGCGCGGGACTGGCAGAGCGGAAGAGGGGCGCGCCCCTTACTCCCGCGCCGGGAAGCGGCCACTATCTCCGAACCTCCTGGCCCCAACTCCTCGAGGAACCCAGAAAAACTGACACCGGGAGCCGGGGCCGGAAGCGCACAACTGTGGGGCGAGGAAAGACAGAGCCGGGGCTGCCGGAGAGTGGAGATTGGGCAGGAAAAGAAACCCCCTTCCGGGCTGGCCCCGCTAACGCTCTCCAGCTCCGGACCCAGCTGCAGACACTGCAACGTACTTAACGCGCGGTCTACCGAAGCCGTTCTCTTGCCGGGAAACGTAGTTCCCAGTGTCCGCAGAGGGAGCCTGGCTTGTACCCAGAACTACAATACCCATCAGGCAAGGGGGAACGAGCCCTTGCCCAGGCCCCGCCTCCAGCCCGCCGCGGCCCCGCCTCCAGCCCGCCGCGGCCCCGCCTCCAGCCCGCCGCGGCCCCGCCTCCAGCCCGCCGCGGCCCCGCCTCCAGCCCGCCGCGGCCCCGCCTCCAGCCCGCCGCGGCCCCGCCTCCAGCCCGCCGCGGCCCCGCCTCCAACCCGCCGCGGCCCCGCCTCCAGCCCGCCGCGGCCCCGCCTCCAGCCCGCCGCGGCCCCGCCTCCAGCCCGCCGCGGCCCCGCCTCCAGCCCGCCGCGGCCCCGCCTCACCCCGCCTGGCCCCGCCTCACCCCGCCTCACCCCGCCTCACCCCGCTTCTTCTGGCCGGGCGGAGGCTGCGCCGTAGCGTTGGCGTGGGTTTCCGGCTCTGTTCGCGAAGCCTGGGGAGGATTGTGGGGGCGCTGTGCTGCCATCTCTTGGTCTCTGTTCCGTGTTTCCTCCGTGCACTCAGGGGTCCGTCCCTGCACCCCCACGCTTCTCAGTCCCCGACTTTCGCTCTGGGAGCCCTGGCTGGGTGCCGAGAGTGGGGCTGGGTCGTGTGCGACCGCCCCTCCACCCCCCACAAGGCAGCGTCCTGTGGAAAAGAAAGGTACGCCCTCGGCTTTCCCCTCAGTCATAACGTTGGATGTTGTGGATGGTTAAACATTTTGGGTCTTTGAACACTATGCTTTGTAATTGTGAGTTAGTGGTGAAAATGCTGGCATTACTACCAGAGTTGAATTACTCTTTTCTAGAGGCCCGCCCCTCCGTGGCCCGTGGACACTCGGGCTGGCTTTGCGATAATTGCTGCATTTTCCTTCCTTCTCTCCTTTTCCCCCTCCTCTTTGTTGGGGAATGAAATATGAAATATTTACATTGTTGTTAGACTGCCTAAGATGTTCCACGTTGACTCCTCTAAGATAACTTTGTGAGTGGCCCTCCCGGTCGGGTCAGGTTTCCTGTCATATCCTCAGGGGCTGTGTCACTGAGGTGTGCCATTCTCACCACGCTAAGTTTTCAGTAAGCATGTCCCGGACGAGACCCATTGCTTTGCCTGTAAGTCCCTTGAGCGCGGTGCCTTAGCGACTCCCACGTGGCCTCTTGTTCAGACATGGGCTAGGGTGTGATTGCATCGGACTGACAGGGCAAAAAGTATAGTACTGTGGGAATGCGCTGTTTTTAAGCGTTTAGGATAAAACTTTTTAACCCTGCTGAATTTCCTTTGGGGCCTGGGCTTTTGCTGATTTTTCATGACTTATTTACAGCATACTGTGGAGTGCTTTGTATATTTTTAGAGCGCGCTATAATAGTTAATTTGGTAATTCATGAATGCAGCTGTCACTGGGAAAACAGACCCAGAAAAGATAACTGGATTTTCTTTGGCTGAAATGAAATTCAAATCATTGCTGAATTGAATTCATCTTTTTTTTCTCCTTTCCCTTCACCCCCATTTGCTTGTCTTTCAGTGGTCTCACAACCAAGCCACCCAAGGGACAGTCGTCCTAGCTGCCTTCTTTTCCATCGCCTTCAACCAAGTACTTTTGATTCTGTTATCTATCCCCTCTTCATATTCCCCCCCCCCCCCAAGTAATTTAGGGCCTCACCATTTTTTCACATTATTATGTTAAGTAGCCTTCTCTCTGCCTGCCTTAAATACTTTCAATTCCAACCCTCCACACTGCTGCCAGAGTGATTTTTCTAAAGCACAAATCTGTCATTTCCCTATTAAATCTTTCAGTGGCTTCCAGTCACCCAGAGCAGAATTTCTCAAACCTAAGTAGCTACCTAGGATTTTCTATGGTGAACTTAAAATATGTTCAGTACCTTAGATAGATGCAAATATATAACTGTATATAAACTCCTTATGTTGTATCTTATGAACAACTATAATGCTCAAACAGTTGTACATTAAATGAAACAAAACTATGAAACAATGCTTATTCATTGATACTGGTGAGACTGTTTGCCGGACCTGCCATGCTTCACTGGTCTGGGGGCATAAATTCCTTACAGAAAGACCTGCCCTTACTGCCCTTGGCTAAGAGATTACCCAGTGACTTCACCTCTTTTCTTTGTTTAAACCACTGTAAAAACCTTCCTTTGTTCCTTGTGTCGAGATTTCATTTGACCTTCACTTGACAGACATCACTTACATAAAATAGTCTCCATGTCTCTCATTAACCTGTGCCAATGACAAATAGTCCTACTTGTTAGCCAGTGCAGTGCTAAACACAAACGTGATTTGAAATCTTGTGACAGTAATCAATCAAAGGGATGATCCAGAGTATCCTTTTGTTCAAAAAAATTTTGTTTAGATTTTTATCAAATTGAAAAAATAAAAAGTATCCCTAGGGAAATATCATCTTGAGACTACATGTACCAATCCCTCAAGGTCTGTATAGGTGCTTTATAGGACAAAGTCTGTAAGTCTCAGTGTAGTATACAGGGCACTCTGTTATCTGCATCTTGCCCACATTTTCAGCCTCAGCTTTGCCCATCCTTCACATTTGCTCCTGTGGTTCTGACATGTTTCCTCCTTGCTCAAGCCAGGGTCCCTTCACATTTAAATTTTTCCTTATCTGGAGCTCCCTTCCTCTCCTCTTAGCCATTTATCTCAAGACACATGTCAGGTATCTCAGCTCCTCTCAGACAGTTTTCCTGACCCTTCCATCTTAGTGGCCTCTTCTCTCATGTTTCTCTGCATTCACTGGCTGTGGCACTATATTAGAATTGTTTGTCTGTCTTCCCAACATTTGTTTAGAGAGGTCCATTCATTCAACATACATATGCATTAACCACATTTTAGGCACTGTGCTATGGATGCATATGTATGTTGAATGAATGTTAGTCCCTCAGTCGTGTCCAACTCTTTGTGACCCCATTGACTGCAGTCCATCAGGCTCCTCTGTCCATGGGATTCTCTAGGCAAGAATACTGGAGTGGGTTGCCATTTCCTTCTCCAGGGGACCTTCCCAACCCAGGGATCGAACCCAGATCTTCTACTGCAGGCAGTTTCTTTACCGTTTGAGCTACCAGGGAAGCCCATGTTGAATGAATGGGCTCTTCTAAAAACAATGTAGGTATAGATTCTATTATCATTAACTAATAAAAAGCAGAGACATTATTTTGCCAACAAAGGTCCGTCTGGTCAAGGCTATGGTTTTTCCAGTGGTCACGTATGGATGTGAGAGTTGTACTGTGAAGAAAACTGAGCGCCGAAAAATTGATGCTTTTGAACTGCGGTGTTGGAGAAGACTCTTGAGAGTCCCTTGGACTGCAAGGAGATCCAACCAGTCCATCCTGAAGGAGATAAGTCCTGGGTGTTCATTGGAAGGACTGATGTTGAAGCTGAAACTCCAGTACTTTGGCCACCTCATGCGAAGAGTTGACTTGTTGGAAAAGACCCTGATGCTGGGAGGGATTGGGGGCAGGAGGAGAAGGGGACGACAGAGGATGAGATGGCTGGATGGCATCACCGACTCGATGGACATGGGTTTGGGTAGACTCTGGGAGTTGGTGATGGACAGGGAGGCCTGGCATGCTGTGCGATTCATGGGGTCGCAACAAGTCGGATACGACCAAGCGACTGAACTGAACTGAACTGAAGTACTTTTAACATAGAATTATATTTAGTCTTTATCCTTTAAATGTAGGAAACCACAATATTAGTAAGAAGAAATGATGTTTTATTCGCTGAATTGTGTCTGCCTCTTTTGCAACCCCACGGACTAGCCCACCAGCCTCCGCTGTCTATGGGATTTCCCAGGCAAGAATACTGGAATAGGTTGCCATTTCCTTCTCCAAGGGATCTTCCTGACCCAGGGATTGAACCTGTGTCCCTGCATTGCAGACGGATTCTTTACACTGAGCCAACAGGGAGACCCAGCCAATAAGAAGAAATAATTTTTTAAAAAACTTTTATCCCTAACAGTTCTCCCTATAAAGTGGATATTTTCTTGTTGAAGGTAAAATGGCATAAACCCCTAGCTTAAGATTAGGAAATGACTTCTTTTAATTTGGGGCATAGAACAAACATTAATTCTTTTTTTTTAAATTCTGTGTCTATATGATGCCTTGAGAATACTTAACCATCCTTGCCATGATACTTTCAAGATGAAGAAGAGGCGATAAGAGTTCAGAAGTTAATAAAATGCTTTTTGTTCATATATTTTGTTTAAAGAGGGATAACAGAATAAATATATAAAGCACTCTGGTTATTAAACCTAAACATTTGCTCAGAGACAAAAAAATTTGAACCAAGGCCACAAGAGGTCATTCATTCAACATGTAATTATTTTCATCTACAATGTGCTAGGAACTATTTTGGCATAGGGTTTAACTGGTCAGAGAACAAGATCCTCACATGTCCAGGGAGATAGACAGTAAATAGATTTTAAAAATATTTTCATGTAGTGATAAAGTACTGTGAAGAAGATAAAACAGGGGGATGTGCTTGATAGTGAATGGTCGGGAGCCCTGCTGTACCCAGAATGGTCAGGAAAGGCCTTTCTGCAGAGTGGAGTTTTGAACTGAGCCTGAAATGAGGATGAGGCAATCTGCACAGAACTAAAGTTGGAGTAGTTCATGCAGAGGGATGTTCCAAAGCAGGGTCCCCAGGGCAATAACAATGTTGGATTATTCTAAAACTATCATAAGGCTAGTATGCCTTGTCGGGAGTAAGGAGTTTTGGATTTTATTCTATGGTGAAGGGAAGCCATAGGATGCTCTGAAGAAGGAAAGTAGCATGATCTAATTTGTTTTAATAAGATCATTGTGGCTATAGTGTAGAGAATAGACTGCAGTGGCAAGAGAATGGAAACAAGGAGATGGTGGCTGTTGCACTGGTTCAGATAAGAGATGGTAAATGAGCTAGAGTGGTAGGAGGAGAGATGGAAAGAAGGGAACAGATTCAGGATATATTTATATTAAAAGAATTGACAGGACTTCTGATGATTTGAATATTAAAGGTATTAAATAAAAAATATTAAAGATATTAAATAAAAAGTCAAGTTCAGTTCAGTTCAATCACTCAGTCGTGTCCGACTCTTTGCAACTGCATGGACTGCAGCATGCCAGGCCTCCCTGTCCATCACCAACTCCCAGAGCTTGCTCAAACTCATGTCCATTGAGTTGGTGATGCCATCCAACCATCTCATTCTCTGTTGTCCCCTTCTCCCGCCTTCAGTATTTCCCAGCATCAGGGTCTTTTCCAGTGAGTCAGTTCTTCACATCAGAGTGGCCAGAGTATTGGAGTTTCAGCTTCAGCAAGCAGAACCACAAGCATCCCAAACTCCCAAGAAAAAATGGAAAGCAGGGAAATACTTGATGTGCTGTCAATGAAGGAAACAAAGATTTTATTAACTTAACACATTAGCATTATAGACATTAATGCTGGAGAATGTTAGGATCTGTTCTATGGCTGGGGCATGTGGAAAGAGAGGAATAAAATCAAGCCAGAAATAGACAGGGGTCAGAGCTTGTTGGTCCATGGCAACGTGATGGAAAAAAATCTCTGTAGAGTGATGTGATATTCCCTTTAAGAGATAGTTGTGTACAGCATCAGGGCAAGAGTGAAGCAGACCAGTTAGCAAGTTAATTGTATAGTTTGGGTGAGAGTCATTTTTGGAAATTTATTTTGAAATTAATTGAGGCTTTTAACTTTAAATTTGGTTTTTATTTTTCTCTGTATATTTTAATGATATGTAGTACATCATTAATGTACATTTAATGATGTACTACATTGTAGTACAAATATGTAGTACATTCATTCATATGCAAAATCCAGAAAGATTTAGGTTTAAAGGATCCACTGTCTATGGGATTTCCCAGGAATACTGGAATAGGTTGCCATTTCCTTCTCCAAGGGATCTTCCTGACCCAGGGATTGAACCTGTGTCCCCTGCATTGCAGACGGATTCTTTACACTGAGCCAACAGGGAGACCTTTGGCTTTCAAACAGTGAAGTTTGAAAGCTATTTATTTTAAAAAGTATTTTACTTATTAAAAAGAATATGTATAGCTAAGATGGCATAACATATAAGTAATAAATAAAGTGAATACCCAGATAGCTATTATTAACCTTAATAAGACAGAACATTACCTAAAATTTTGACGTCTATGTGCCAATCCCAGTTCTTGGATTCCTCTTTTCTCTTAATATAAATAAAACATTAAGGTTTGAATGTTTTTGAGCATCATGTAAATTGAATCATACTGCATATATGTACTCTTATACAGGTTGTCTTTTTTTTTTCCAACATTATACTTGACAAAGTACCTGTGGGTTAACTTCATTTATTTTTACCAATATATAGTAGTTCATTGTGTGAATTTTCTACAGTTTATTTATCCATTTTCTATTGGCTGGGCTTTTGCTTCTTTTGGGCTTTTTATTCCTAGAAAAGTGCTGCTATAGACCTTAAACCTGTCTTTTGGTACACACATTCATTTTCTATTGCTACATAGCAAATTACCCCAAACTAAGCACCTTAACTAACACCCATTTATTGTCTTTTTTTTTTTTCTCATAACACTGATAACTACTTGTCAGTATCATTTATCGAAGGGGGTCCTCATTTCTCCACAGATCTGTAGTGCTAACTCTGTTTATCAAGTTTACATTCATAGTCTATTTTTAGGCTCTATTTTCTGGTCTGTTTTTCTATCCCCAGGTTAATGAATACCTGACCACTTTTAGGCTTTCGAGCTAGTAGAGCAAGACCTCTACTTTATTGCTTTTCTTTAGGAGGGTGTTACTTAGGGTTTTTTTTTTTTTTTTTTTGCCATTTGCACTTGCCCTTTCATATACATTTTTAAATCCATTTATGTTCTACAGAAACCTTATTGAAATTTTGGTTGGGATGACATTAAATCTACCTGTCAATTTGAGGAGAACTGACATCTTTACTATATATCAAATTATCCTATCTCTGAAAACAGTATATCTCTCCATTTATTTGGATCTTTTTTAATGTCTTAGCTCAGTTGGTAAAGAATCCGCCTGCAATGCAGGATACCCCGGTTCAATTCCTGGGTCAGGATGATCCCCTGGAGAAAGGAAAGGCTACCCACTCCAGTATTATTGGGCTTCCCTTGTGGCTCAGCTGGTAAAGAATCCGCCTGCAACGTGGGAGACCTGGGTTCGCTTCCTGGGTTGGGAAGATCCCCTGGAGAAGGGAAAGGCTACCCACTCCAGTGTTCTGGCCTGGAGAATTCCATGGGACTGTATAGTCCGTGGGGTAACAAAGAGTCGGACACAACTGAGTGACTTTCACTAATGAAATTTTATAATATTTTTTTACTGCATAATTTGCAACTTTCTAAGTACAGTGTATTTTTGGTCAATATTGTAAGTGGTATATTTTTAAGTTTAAGTTTTAAGTTTTAAGTTTCTAACTATATTTTTGATAGTATATAAACATGCAATTGTCTGTATATTGATCTTATATTTAGCAACATTGTTTTTGTATATTGATCTTTTGCTTGCCAATGTTTATCTTTAATAGCGATAATTGTTATTTGTAAGGTTTGGGGGATTTTTCTACATAGCCAATCATGTCCTCTGGAAACTGTGACAGTTTTGTTAACTTCCTTCACAATTCTTTTACCTTCTTTCCTCTTTTTTTTTTTTTTTTGCTGTGTTGGCCAGGACCTCCAGTGCAGTGTTGAATAGAACCAGTGATAGTGGACCTCTTTGTCTTATTCATGTTTATAAATGGATACTTCTAATATTTCACCATTAAGGATGACATCAGAGGGTTTCGATAGCTACCTTTTGTCAGGTTAATGAAATTCTCATCCATTCCATATTTGCTAAAAGTCTTGTTCATTTTATTTTTAAATATGAATGGGTATTGAATTTTGTCAAAAACTTTCTCTGTAACTGCTGAGGTGATGATATAGTGTTTTCCTGTAGTCTGATAATGTGGTAATCACATAAATATATTTTCTAATGTCAAACCAAAGTTGGGTTTAGATAAGTTTTTGTGATGTATTTTGTTTTTTAAACACTGTGGGAGTTGGTCAACTACTGGCTTCATTGCTCTCTTGGCTCCTTGGACCTTTGCTGGCTCTGAGGGTTTCTCTTTCTATCTAGCTGGTTTACTGGTGTATCTAATGTACTTGTCCAGCCTTTTAGGAATATTTAATAGCAGAAAGATTTTGGAGGTATCAGGTTCACCAAATTACCAGAACTAGAATTCCACTTCCTCATATTTTTAATGTAAAAAGCTTCCATTAATGTAAAATGTGATCACCTACCACCATTTCAGTCTTCCCTTCTTGACTCTGTGCACAGTCATGCCCCTCCTTGCTGAAAACAAGGAAGCAGAATCGTATGGTAGAAAGAGCCTGACATTGAGGGTCAGATGGCACAAGTTGCAGCACCAGCAGCATCAGTTACTGAAGTCTTGACCAAGCCACTTACTCTCTCTGAATATCCTTCAGTCATCTGCTAAGTGGAAACAGGATTGAAGTGAGAATCGCATAAATTTGTAAACATGAACACACTGTTGTAGAGAGTTTAGGGAGGAGAAGGTGTTGATTAAGTAGCACAGAGGGTTTTTCAGGGTGGAGATTGCGTGTGACACTGTGATGGTGCATCCATAACACCACGCTTTTCTTTCTTCCAGTTGTGCTGCACATGGCTTGCAGGATCTTAGTTCCTCGATTAGGAACTGAACCTGTGCCCCCTGCCATGGGAGTGTGGCGTCTGAACTAGTGGACAGCCAGGAAAGTCCCACACTATGCATTTAGTAAAACTCATATAGCTTAACAGTGAGCTTCCCTGGTAGTTCAGCAGTAAAGAATACACCTGCCACTGCAGGAGATGCAGGTTCGATCCCTGGATTGGAAAGATCTCTTAGGGAAATGGCTACCCAGTCCAGTGTTCTTGCCTGGAGAATTCCACAGACAGAGGAGCCTGGCAGGCTAAGTCCATAGGATCACAAAAGAGTCGGACATGACGTAGCAATTAAACAGCAACAACAACATAGCCTTATAACACAAAGAGTAGAATTTAATATATGCAAAATTTTAAAAACAAGAGGAAGAGGGGGTTCCAGGATATAATGCATACTGAGACAAAAGAATCTAGCGGTATTACAAAAGTATGCAATGACCTCACTGAAAGGGGTCAGGGAAAGTTGCTGACCTAAGTGACGTTGAGGCTGCGAGACTAAAAGCAGTAGGAACTGCATAAGTACTGTCCTCTAGTCGATAAAAGTTTCCCACAGATATGGGTTAATAATTCTGAAACTACTTCACATGTGTACTGGAATTGAACAATTAATAACTGCCTGGTGGATGATGGCAGCCAGATTTCTTACTGTTGGTGTGGGAGATTGTAGACAACCAAGAGTGGAAGGCTAGTATGATCAGGTGGTAATGGATTAGAGTTGGAGACGTAAGTATAAACTCTACTTTAGCTTAACTGTAGATACAGATGGATATACATGGAAACATTTGTAGATAAAGATATTTGTATATGCATGGTGTAGTATACACACATATATTTCCTTGCTTTGTCACTTGAGAGGGCCCAGAAGTGAGGACAACCTAATAGCAGAGAGCACACCCAATGCCCAGACCATTCTCTAATAAAAGTAACAAACATCCTTTAGAGAAATGGCTGATTCTAGGACTGGGTCAAGGAATATACAGGAGTCTACAACATCTTGTAGTGCCAGAAAGTAAGGAAGTGCTCAAAAACACACTGATGAGAATGTGTCAAAAGGATATAGGAGGCAACTGAAAGAGGTTTTTCATGGCCACAGCAGGAAAGTTTGAACAGCAAAATCAAATAGTATTGGGTTATAACCCAAAGTTTAAAGTAAATATCTGTGAGTCCATACTGATACAAACAAGTGGTTGAATTAAATAAATGGGGAAGAAGAAACAAATCTGTGCAAAAAAATTCCAAATAACTTCTGTAGACACTCCACCCTTAAGAAGGCGGAGCATAACTCTCTCCTCCTTAAAGGTTGGCTGTGCATAGTAACTTCCTGCCTAAGAGTATGGTGTGGAAAGTGGGGGACGTGACTTTACAGTAGAAACCTGTCAGTCACTAACTCACCACTTTATCAAGGTTAACATCAGCAGTCGTAAGTCATGTTCATATCATGTACCCTTGATATGATGTGATAAGAATGACATTTTTTCCTCCCGAAAGCCTGTCACCTCAGTCTAATCGTGAGGAAAAACATCTGATGATGTTTTTCTAAAGATAACTGGGAGGCATTCTAAAGATAACTGATCAATACTTCTCAAAACTGTCAAGGTCTTCAAAAACAAAGTGTGAGAAACTTTAGAGCCAACGAGGAGCCTAAGGAGACCTGATGACGAAGTGTCGTGTGGTGTCGTGGATGGTAACCCGAAAGAGAAAAAGGATGTTAGGGTAAAATGAAGGAAATCTGAATAAGTTATGAACTTAAGTTCATAATTATATGTTAATATTGACTTGTTAATGGTAACAAATACACTATACTAATGTAAGATTTTAATAATAGGGGAAACTATGTCAGCTATATGGGAATTCTTTGTACTATCTGCAACTTTTCTGTAAATCGAAAACCATTCTAAAATTGAAAGTTTACTTTAAAAATGCAACACTGACCACCACTGAATAGAGGCCACATTGCCTTAGTGGTTAAGAAGATGAGCTCAGGTACCAGTCTGCCTGGGTTCAGATCTCAGTCTCACTACTCATTAGCTATGTGAACCTGGTTACCCTAATTAACTAGAATTACTTAATCTCTATGTGCCTCAATTTACTTATCTGTTAGATTCTTCAGAGGACTGAGTGAGTTAATGTATGTAAAGCACTTAGAGTAATGCCATACACATTCAGCACTATGTAATTGTTTGAGTGTATTTATTAATATCATTGCTTCTTTACTTTTCATTTTGGGGGATTTCTGATTATAGCTGAATTTCACTGATTATCCATCAGCATACTGAGTTTTAGCTTGGCATTCTGACAAAACATTATTCATAGTTTGTGTGTAAGGGGGAAATCATCAAGATGGTAAGATTCCTTATTAAAATATCCATTTCCCTTGTTAAACTGGTGTTCTTTACAAAGCACTGCCTACAGCACAAACTCCTTAGATTTAGGCTTCAGCAGCTAAAATTTTGGTAATATTTGAAACAAAATGGAATGAATGTATTATAGAAACATGTTTTTAGGCCTTTTACTTCTCTGCCTAGAATACATATGAACCCTTCAGAAAGCCCATTGTAGATCAGCAGTTCAGGTAGAATAGAGTTTTGAGTAGAACATAGAATTTGGAATCAGGAGACCAACTTGGAGTGTGGGTTCTTGTAGCTGTGTGATCAAGGCAGCTCATTAATCCCTTTGAGCCTCTAGTCCCATCTGTAAGACAATAATAACAGGAATGCGTCCTGCCTTCCTCCCTAGCGTATAGATTTGTTGTAAGGATTAGGTGTGAAAATGAATGTGAGAGCTTCTGTAAGTTGTAAAACCTGTACAAGTATTATTTGTTATAATAATCTCAGGTTTTCAACCAGAGTTCAACTCTAATGGAACTTGATAGTCATATTAAGTGTTGGCAGTCATCTACATACCTTTACTTACTTATTATGTAGTAAACTGAAGTCATTTGATTTTAAAATGCTTTAGATGGTATATTTTCTCACAGCACTTTAGTTTTTGTGATGTTTTTCTTTGGCCTAACAAAGGAAGGCATTATTTTAATCTGGAGTTGTCTCTTTAAGGTGGCAGTTTGAGGAAATGATTTCCAAACTCTTCACTGAAATTGCCTATATAGAGAACACAAAAGTGTGTCCCTGTAATTTAGGAAGTTGTCTCCTCCAGATAGAGACCTTCTTGTCCTGATGTGGAGCTGACCAGTAGAGGGTGCACGAGCTTTCCCAGAAGCTAGGCTGGGCAGACCTGACTCGAGCCATCTGTGTGATGATTAACAAGTACTATAAATGAAAAGGTTCTAGCACATCAGAAACACAGTTACCAAATGGAAAGAGACAGCAGCCATAATGTCACACAGCAATGTAGGAAGTACCTGCCCTAGTTGGTGAATAGGAAGTTTCTGGATAATTGGAATTTGATATTCTAAGGTGGGTTATTTGTCTGATTGGCACCTCCTCCTGCTACTGTTTGTCATTTGAGAACTTCTTTCTCTTTCCAGGTTCTTTGCCTCACCCTCTCAGCATCTGTAATTATCTGCCTCACCTGGTCTAAAAAGTTGGGGTTTTTAAAAAGTAACCTTTCCCTGGACTTCTTTGACCTAAGGTATTTGGGTCCTGAATCCAGTCAGCTATAGCATCCTGTCAGGATCCCTCTAACCAAACTCTTACAGATTCCATGGCATCTTTTCCTCCATGGAAATGGGTGACTGTCAGAAAATTTGTTAACTTTTTAGTGTTACTTCACTGCCCGTATCATCTTTTCTCCTCTTCCTTCCCAAGCGTGGATAGTACATAGAATGTATATACTTGAAAGTGAAAGTGAAAGTTGCTCAGTTGTGTCCGACTTTTTGCAACCCCATGGACTGTATAGTCCATGGAATTCTCCAGGCCAGAATAATGGAGTAGGTAGCCTTTCCCTTCTCCTGGGGATCTTCCCAACCCAGTGATCGAACCCAGGTTTCCTGCATTGCAGGCGGATTCTTTACCAACTGAGCTATTAGGGAAGGCCGTGTATATACGTAATGGTTTTAAAAATAGTTTTTTATTCTGATTGTAAAAGTACTTTGAGTTTTCTTGAAAAGAATATTTAGAGACATTAGGAAAATGTAAGGATATCCTTGAGCCTTTGAATCAGAGGAAGCTCCTGTAAACTCTTCCAGACTTTTTCTGTGCATACATATGTGTATGTGTTGGTGTGCATATGTGTGTATACATATATATATACACACTGATTAATATATATATATATTAATTTTTTAAAGCGGTTATACCATAGGTACTCTTTTGTACCTTTTTCAATTCATTTCAGTCACTCAGTCATGTCCGACTCTTTGTGACCCCATGAATCTTTTACCTTTTTAGCCCTACCTAATAAGTCATGGACTTTTTTCTATATCAACAAATTTAGGTTTTTACCAACATTTTAAGTAACTACATAGTCGGTCCTCTAAAGATGAGTATTTGGATTGTTTGCAACTTTGCAGTATAATGCTGTGATAAATCCTTAATATATTCTTCTGATTATATTCTTAAGATATATTTCTAGAAGTAGAGTGTCTATCAGATTTCTTATTTAAAAATGTTCATGTATTGCCACAGTTCCCTCAGGAAAGGTCTCTTGGTGTAGTCTCCCTGACAGTGTTTGAGGATGCTTTTTACTGCATGCTACTGATCACATTTTACCTTTGCCAGAATGATAGTGAATAACACATTGCACCATTTTTTAAAAATTGGTGAACTTTCCACTCTCCATGTCACCCCAGAAAATTAAGGCAGTAGTTCTCAAGTTTTTTGGTCACAGGACCCCTTGACACTCTGAAAAATTATAGAGGACCTCCAAGAGCTTTTGTTTATGTGGATCATGGTTATCATTATTTACTGTATTAGAAATTAAACCTAAGAAAAAATGTAAATATTTAAGTCATTTTAAAATAGCAATAATAAGCCTGTTGCATATTAGCATGAATACCCTTTTTATTAAAAGTACCTATTTTTTTCAAAAGAAAAACATTAGAAGAGTAGCATGGTTTTATATTTTTGCAAATCTTAACGTATGGCTTAAAAGAAGATGATTAGATTCTTATATTTGCTTTTGCATTAAGTCTGTTATGTTGTTCTGGTTGATATATATGAAGGAAAGCTGATCTCACACAGATCTATAATTTTCTAGTTAAGAAAGGAGTGCTTGAATAGTCTATTCAGATAAGTATGAAGAATCTCCCTTGATCCTATACTGATCCCAGTAAGTGGTAGTTTCTTAAATGTTAATTGCAATATAATATTTGAAATCATACCTGTGAATTTTTTTAATACTGTTACATTAAAATCCATGGTCTACCTTGCACTTTGAATCCTTTACCCATGCATGTTTTTGTGACATCATATGTTGGCCATCTGGAAAATACTGGTTCACTGAGTTGTGGAGATCTTCCAAATGTTGACACATTTCATTATACAACATCAAAAATACTTTATTCTCATAAGAACAGTGTTTAAGTGTCAGTAAGCTCTTAAGCTCACAGTGGTGGACATAGGGTTTACAAAATTCTAATTTTTGCTTGAAGGTTTGAATTTTATCAGTGGCAACAAATGCTGTCCATTGTTTTCTTGACAGGCTTACTTTGTTTCTGAGAAAATACATTTTTAAAGTAAAAATGGTGTTCCACGAAAACAGTCTTTATTGCTTCTTCAAGGATATGCTTAAGTAAAATTGGCCTTTTGGGTTTTTTTCTTCAAATGTATGGTTGGTGAAGAAGGCATTACCTCCCCTAAAGTTTGGTGCTGTTCCCTTGATTCTGACCAAGGTACTAGTGGTTTTATCTACCATTGCCTATACACTGTTAGTGCAAATGTCACCACAGTAAAAAATGCAAATAACATGTTGATGGTATTATGAAAATATTTCTGACTTTTTGCAGACCCCCTTAAAGTGTCTTGGGAGCCACTTGGGATCTGAGGACCACATTCTGAGAACCCCTGGTCTAAGGTACTAGTCATAGGAACTCTTTCTCTTACCAGAGACTGATTTAGAAATAGTCTGTGATCCAATTCTGGCCAGTGAAATCTGAGAGCAAGTCTGTCGAAGAGCTTGTGAAAAGGTTTCTTCATTGCTAAAGAGACATGAGAAAGAGATGGTCCTTTTCTTCCTGTGGATATTGTCATGCCAGTGTGATGCCTGGAACCACTGCAACTATTTTGTAATTGACAAAGCCAACCAGCCTTAGAATGAAGGTGATGCTGTTTAGAGCAAGATGGAGAAATGACATGAACCTGGGTCCTTGATGATATTATAGAACTGAAGCCATGCCAAGAACTTGCCCAACCTCTGGACTTACAGTTAAGAGAGAGAATATTCTCTTATTATTTGAGCCAGTTTGAATAGTGTCTTCTGTTATTTGCAGTCAAAAGCATCCCTAGAAGGTATTAATATTTATGAGTGATGAACATTTTTAAGTGTCAAAAATTAACATTTTTAGTGGCCATTTGCATTTCTTTTGTGAATGCTTACTGATGGTATTAGCACATTTTCTACAGAGGTCACTTTCAATTATTTTCTAAACATTCCTTACATATTAATCATATTAACACATTGTAACATTTTGTATTTATATCCACTAATGTCTTGCATAGTATGTCATTCTTATAAGCAATCAGTCTTTTTTCTTTTATACTTTATGTTGGCTTTGGTATCATGTTTAAAAGAGTCTTTTCTACCCCACTTTTTAGTAAGTGTTCACATATATTTTTTCTAGATCTATTAAAAAGTATTTTTACATTGAAAACTTTAATTCATCTGGAATTGATTTTGGTATTAGATGGAGCAAGGATGTAACTTTATTTTTTCTAAATGTGTGGGTGTGAGTGTTAGTCACTCAGTTGTGTCTGACTCTTTGTGATCCCATGGACTGTAGCCCACCAGTCTCCTCTGTTCATGGGGCTTCCCAGGCTAGGATACTGGAAGTGGGTAGCCATTTGCTTCTCCAAAGGATCTTCCTGGTTCAATCCCTCAGTCTTCTGAATTGCAAGCAGATTCTTTACCATCTGAGTCACCAGGGAAGCCCAGGTAGCCCCTTTTCTTAATGCACTTCTTTGAATAGGCCAACCTTAACCTACTGATTTGAAAACTAGCTTTATTACAAATGGAATTCTTGTATATAGGGACCAGGAAGCCTGGCGTCCTGCAGTCCATGGGTTCTCAGAGAGTCAGACATGACTTGGCAACTGAACCACAAATTCTGGCTCGTTTTTGGACTTTCTGTTCTCTTCCACTGCTTTGATTGTGTATCCAGGCACTGTAGACATGGCCAGGCCATTTTGCTTTGTAGAGTTTTGTAGTGTCTGAAAGGACAAGGACTCCTCCCATCCTCCCTAACCCTACCCCAAGACAGTCAACAACACTCATTTTCCCTCCAGTATTTTCCTGATTCTTCCTATATGTCTATTCTTCCAGATGAACTTTAAACTATTTGTTCAGGTTCCCCAAACATTTTTGGAACTTTGATTGGAATTAGTTTAATTTTGACCAGAATTTACATTTTTCACAATATTGAGTATTCAATTCCAAAAACCCACTGTCTTCCTTTTAATTATCTTCCATGCCCCTCTGTAGAGTTGTATAGCTTTCTTCTTATCATTCCTGTACATTTACGGATAAATTTATTCCTAGATATTTCATATTTTTTTGTTACAATCAGAAGAAGGATCTTTCCCTCTGTATATTTTGTTTTGATTATCAATTAAAAAAAAAACCTTAAATCTAGCTCAGTGTTTCCAGATAGTTTTGGCTTCTCAAAACAGAATAAACAGAAAGGATACTATCATTTGTGGTAGTATAGTGTGGACTATGTAATTTATGAGGTATGACTGTTGAGGACTGTTTAAGGAAACAGAACATACCAGAAACTATATGTTAATGAATATGATCCTTCCAAGCTGGTTATGTTGGAAATCTATACATTTATGACAGCAAGAACAATTTACTCTAAAGACAACAAAGGATATATATTCTTGTAAGAAAAATTACCACCACTGAGAATATGAAAAAGAATTAATTAACTTGCTATGAGGACATTATCTGAAATAATGTTTTCAAAGATATTTTACTGTTATTGGAATAAATAGTAATCTTTTAACATGATTTATTTGAAAGGACAACCTTTATTTTGATGTGGAGTTGTAATTTTTAGTTAAGCAACATAACTTTGTAGATATGCCTTATGTTATCAGGTGTCAAAGAGATGGTTGACAGATTTTATGTGTTTGCTGTTGTTGTTGTTGTTGTAAAAGAATCATTTAATCAGATTGTTTTTCTGTATTAAATAAGATTCAGTTGCCCCAGGCATTATGGATTGGCAGTGTTTCAGCTGTTTGCGAAAATGGAATTTGGAATTTGCCTGTTTTCTAAGATCATTTAAAATAAACAAATTTCTTTTCATCCACATTATGGATTTCAAAAGCATGTGTAGTCTAACCTGGTACCTTAATCATCAATTAAAATGCTCCTGTAGAAAATGTGATTCTGAGCTCATAACAACTGACTTGTAGATGGTCTTAGAAGTAAGACCTTTTGTATGTTGATGATTACTGAGGTTTCTCTACAGGTTGTGGTCCTTGAAAGTTAAGACTATAATTAACATTCTCATTTATTCTTAAAGCAACTTGCTGTGGCATTATTATTCATGGGCTGTTTGTTTTAATCATCTTAAATGTATTGATTTTTTTTCTTTTCTTGGCTGCATCCTGCTGGCATGTGGGATCTTACTTCCCTGCCCAGGGATCAGACCCACACCCCCTGCATTGACAGCATGGAATCTTAATCACTCACCTGCCAGGGAAGTCCCTGTATTGATGTTTTAGTTTATATATAATTTCTTGGAATAAGTTTATTATATGTTAAGTAAAGAATGCTTGTATTCTCTCTTTTTTTTTTCCTTTGGGTGGGTGAGGAGTCTGGCTCTAGGTTGGAATTGGATGTGTGATCTTTCAGACCTGACTGTAAGCAATTATAAGTCTTTTCCTGCAAGGCCTCATTGAAAGAATTGGTGCATACCAGTGTGCACACCAGAATCAGTACACAACCAGTGCATTGCCATTTTCTGGAGGGATTTCAGTCAAGACCTCCTTCCCTCTGTTCCCCAACTCACCTCGTGTGTGTGGCCGTTGTCTTATGTACATCTGCCTTCTGATTAAGTTGATTCATGTATGTTGCTTCAGTGGCCCAAGGTCACGTTTCTAAACCCAGTCAGCCTGTACTTATGGGAAACACCTGTTGAGGAAACCTAACATACTCCAGTCACAATCTACCAACCTAATTTTAGCTTGCCGATAAAGGTCCCTCTAGTCAAAGCTATGGTTTTTCCAGTAGTCATGTATGGATGGGAGAGCTGGACTATAAAGAAAGCTCTGAAAGCCAAAGAATTGATGTTTTTGAACTGTGGTGTTGGAGAAGACTCTTGAGAGTCCCTTGGACAGCACGGAGATCAAACCAGTCCATTCTAAAGGAAATCAGTCCTGAATATTCTTTGGAAGGACTGATGGTGAAGCTGAATACTTTGGCCACCTGATTCAAAGAACGGACTCATTGGAAAAGACCCTGATGCTGGGCAAGATTGAGGGCAGGAGGAGAAGGGGATGACAGGATGAGATGGTTGGATGGCATCACCAACTCAAAGAACATGGGTTTAAGCAAACTCTGGGAGTTGGTGATGGACAGGGAAGCCTGCTGTGCTGCAGTTCATGGGGTCGCAAAGAGTCTGATGTGGCTGAGTGAACTGAACTGAACTGAATTAAATTTTAGCTAGCTTGCTGTATACTAGAAAACAGGACCTGCTAGCCTTATAACAAAATCCCTGACCTCCTAGGCAATCATGCCCTGTTTCCATATTGCCTCTTCTATTGTGCTATAAAACCAGCTCTTGCCCAGAACAACTTGGGAAGAGTGCTCCACTGCTTGTGAGGCACTGTACCCCCCAATCCATGTATGATTTTCCTTTGAAAAAAGACATCAATCTCGTTACTGAATTGTTTTAGTTTTTTTGATTTGACAGTTCCTAGACTAGATGCCTGCATTCAGAGGACTCCTTACTGGGAGCCTCAGAGGAGACACTCTGGACTCTTTCCCTCTTCCTGACCCACCCACTCACTGTCCATGGGCCCACAGAAAGGCATTAGTCTCTTTTTCAGGGGTCCTGGGTGATGAGACAGTTTCTCGCATCATGTTGCATCCACTTGATCCTTTCCTAGTGCCGTTCCACACTGGGAAGGAAGCTAGGGCCTCTTTTTCCTCTTGCTTGCACTGTTACAGTAAGTAAAAGACTTGGTTGTTACTTTCAATTTGTCTTTTTGTCCTAACGGATCACCTCAATACCTGCCTGCTTCACAGTGGAAAGTGAGAATGGTGTTCCTAATTCGTTATTTTGTTATTTCGTTATTTTGCCCTTTAGAAGTGTTTCTGGAATTCACTCAATTTGACTTTACATTTGTGAAACACAGTGGAGTTTTCACTGTTCTTTGTATAAACTTTTTGACTTAGGAATTGTCTCCATCTTACAAGTGAGCCTTGGGCAAATTATGTGACTTTCCCCAGAATGATAATTAATGGATTGGTTGGACCAATGATTTAAACTTGAGGCTTATTCTGTTCTCAGTTCAGCACTCTCTACTCTACTACCCCACTTCGCTGGTAAATTAGTCTTTCACTTTCTTGGAAAGTTGGGGATACTTTAGGGCTGTATAATAAACATAGTGGAAGACTTGACCCTGTAGTATTCATAAAGCCATATGGAGACTGTAAGAAGAGCCAGACTAATGGTAACAACAGTAGTATCAACTATTGAGCACTTATATCACCCAGCAGTGTGCTACATATATGCTAGATAGATCACCTCCTATGTTGTTATTTAGTTGCTAAGTCGTGTGCAACTCTTTTGCAACCCCATGGACTGTAGCCTGTCAGGCTCCTCTGTCCATGGGATTTCCCAGGCAAGAATACTGGAATGGGTTGCCATTTACTTTTCCAATTGATTAACCTTCTCATATTTTGCAGTAAACTTATTAGTCACATGTTATTGAGGAAATTGAGGTTAACAAAATTAAGTATCATGTCAGAGGTTATGTGGTAGTAAGTGGCAGAGCCTGGATTCAACTTAATCCAAACCCTTTTTCTCTTCATCTGAAATGGTTTTCAAAGGAGAATTGAGGTGATTCTGCCTGACTTGGAGCATTTCTGCTGTTAAGAAGAAGTGGGAGAAGAATTTTCTAGAACAGAATCTTCTAATACTGTATTACTCAATGTTGAAAAATACATAAACCTCCATTTAAAGGAAAAATATTCTCCCTGAGTTAATGTCTTGCATAAATCTGGATATAAGTTCCTTGTGCAGAGCTCATTTTCAACTATAAAGTCAAAATAAGCACAGATACAACCACAAAGCCAATAAAATTCAAATTAGCAACATTTTAATGTGACTGCTGATGTTTTACCAAAACTAAATTGCGGCTGTCATTATAAACAAGGTACTGACCACCACCACATAGGCTCTTTTGACTTCACCCTATCTGTACTGTGTGCGCTGTGTGTCTTAATTCCCTCACCACTTGTCTCGATTCCGAATACTGCAGAATCTTTTACAGTGTGCCGTGTACTCAGAGGTATCATTTCCATCTGTGTTGCTTGTTGCAATAAGATCATAAATGCACATATAGGCCCGGAAATCAAGTAGCTTTTACACATTTGCTCGTATTGATTTTATTTTTGGGTTATCATAATATACAATTTTAAAAAATTGTCATAGACTCTTAGATGTGTCTAGTGGGGGATTGATCCTGAGGAGCAAAGGATGGAGATTTGTTATAATGACCTGCTAAATGTTAAAATGAGGTAGTGGATAGGAGTCTGTATTTCAGCTTTTTGTCCATGCTAGGAAGTTTTTTTTTTCCCCTAGGCGTTCATGACCTGTGGTTCTCCCACATTGCTTTCATTCAAAGCAAGATTTCCATCTCCTCATTACAGTGTTACTGTTTTTGTTACTAGGTGATACTGGTTAGCAAACTCAGAAGGCCTGATTACTAACCAGTACCTTCTATCTGTCTTTACTTCACCTTGTTTCCTGTTAGACCCAGACTTCAGCCACATCAAGTCCATCAACCTTCCCCTACCCCTAGTCCTTCCTCTCTCCTCTTTATTTTTAAATTTCCAGTCATTTTGGACTTACTTTATGGTCCTCAGTTATATTCTCCCTCAATTTCACATCCTAAATCACCACTGCTTTCTGTACTACCAGCTTAGACAGGCCTAATATAGGTAAAACTGAGTATTTTCCCTCAGACCGCCTGGTGGTAGGGGAAATCACACACTGCTTTATTATTTAGGTTACTTTTGGTTGGAGATAACAGAAAATTCAGACTGGCCTGAACAATTAAGGTAATATATTGGCTCAATAACTGAAAAAGCCAGATGTGGGACTGGCTTCAAATGAAACTTACTCTAATAGTGGAACCTAACTTCTTTTAATTTTCCCAGTTTTCTTTCTTCATAGTTGGCTTCATCCTAAATTTGTACCATGCCATCATCCTTAGGCCACATAGCTTCAAGATAGCTTTTGTTATCTACTGAATTGTGTCCCCTCCCCGAAAATTCAGGTGTTGAAGATCCACACCCGCCATGTGACTCTATTTGGAGATAGGGCCTTTACAGAGGAAATAAAAGTTGAGGTCATAAGGGTAGAGCCCTAATCCAATAGAACCCTGTCCTTGTAAGTCGAGATATCCGATATCTCTCCACAAGCATGCAAGATGGAAGGCCATGTAAGGACACAGCAAGAAAACAGCAAGAAGGACCTCACCAGAAATCAACCCTTATGCCACCTTGATCTTGGACTTCTAGCTTCTAGAACTGTGAGAAAATGAATTTCCATTGTTTAAACCAATCAGTCTGGTATTTTTTTTTAAGGCAGCCTGAGATGACTGATACAGCTTTCAAGAATTCCAGGGCTTCATGCTTCCTCTTTTATGTGTAACAGTTATGAGAAATTGTCTTTGTCCCGAAATCTCTAGAACTAGACCTAAAAGATGCACTCTGTTGGCCAGACTTAGTCTCATGCTGACCTCTGAACCAGCCTCAGTGCCCACAAGTTTGGAATCTACTGATTGGCTTAGTGTAGGTTGTGCAGTCCGTCTCTGGCTTCGATAGGTCCACTGTGGCTTCTCTGCAAACTCATAGATCCCAAGTCCACGAGCTCTTGGCATTGGGAGTGAGTACTCAGGAGGCAGACAATAAATCATCATAATTTGAGTTGAGACTTCATATGGCCAGGTTATGTTGCTGACATTCGTTTACTCAAGTGTTAGTTTCCTTTCTCTCTCTCTCTCTCTTTTTTTTTTTTTTTTTTTACTGTTCCTTCTTTTCTCAAGGTCCCATACCTTCTAGCCTCTTACTTCACAGAGAAGAGAGCTTTGGGAAAGGGCTCTCTTAACAATCTGCCCTTCCACTACAAACACACCTGTTCTCACTCATCAGAAGATGAGAATGTGCTTGACAACTTACACGGGTAACTTGTTTTCTGTGTACTTCTCCCTGCCTCCCGCTTCTTGAAACTTGTTTGTTATCAATTCATCTCTTTCCAGTATCTTCCAGTCTGTTTTATTTCAAACATTGGATTATTTTTCTCTCATCCTACTAAGATACTTGGGATTCTTTGTGTCTTAACAGATATTCTTCTATCTGCCTCCGTTGTTTATTCAGGTTTTTAAAAAGTGTTTACCTAATAACCTGCTTTGTCATAGGATCCGATCGAAGATATATTACATTTAGTCATCATGTCTCTTCAGACACCTTGTGGCTCTGGCAGTTTCTCAGATTCAACTTGTTTTCGATGACCTTGACAGCTTGGGGGAATATGGTCAGGTATTTTGTTCAGTGTTCCGCAATTGGGCTTTGTCTGATGTTTTTCTCAGATTAGATTGGAGGCAAAGTGCTGTTCTCATCATATCATGTGAAGAATGTGTGTGTGCTAAGGCGCTTCAGTCATGTCTGACTCTTTGAGACCCTATGGCCTGTAGCCTGGCAGGCTCCTTCCTCTGTCCATGGCATTCTCCAGGCAAGAATCCTGGAGTGGGTCGCCGTGCCCTTTCCCAGGGGATCTTCCCAACCCAGTGATCAAACGTCCGCATTGACAGGCGGGTTCTTTCCCACTCGCGCCACCTGGGAAACGCCATATAAAGAATATATACTGTCACCCTGACTTATTGTTGATGTTAACTTCGATCACCTGACTGAGGTAGTAGTCAAGTTTCTCCACTGCAGAGTTACTCCCCCACTTCCCACACTGTGCTCTTTAGCGGAGGTAACTATGCATAGCCCGCATTTAAGGAATGAGGAGTTATGTTCCACCTCCTTGAGAGTGGAATGTCTACGTCAATTATTTTGAAAGTCTCGGAAGGTTTGTCTCTTCTTCCCCATTTACTTATTCATTTATTCAACCATTTCTGTCAATATGAACACATGGATGTTTACTTTATACTTTGGGTTATAAGTCAAAATTATTTCATTGCTCAAAGTATTTCAGCTTTGGCCTTTGGGAGCACTTTCAGGTGGCTTATGTGTCCCTTTGACACATCCTTTTTGTTGTGGGTTGTTTTTTTGTTTGTGTTTGAGCAGTTCCTTACTTTCTGGCACCATGCTACAGGCTCATTTTATATATTCCCTGCCCCAGTTCTAGCATCAGATGTTTTCTCCGAGGAGCCCTGATTGCTTTTATTAGAGAATGGTATTAGAAACCAAGATCTGGGTCCCTGGTGTGCTCGTTGCTTCAGAACTAGCAGAATAAGGAAATATATGTGTGTGTGCTAACCCTGGTTTATACACAGATCTCCAAATAGTTCTGTATGTAACATCTATATTTAGATTAACCTAAATATGAATTCATACTGATGACTTCCAATTCTAATTCATCACCATGTGAATTATTCTGGTTTTCTCCCCTCACTTATCTGTAACCTTTCACTCCTGGTGAGAAACCTGGTTCCTACCATCTGTTTCTTAATAGTCCAATTCCAGTATATTTGTATTGTAGCTTCTTCATACTGCCCTTAGTGTAACAGGTTCAACTCATTTCCAGACTTACTTAGCATCTTTTTTCAAACTATTTTGATTCCCTGAATATGTAATACCACATATTTTCACACTTCTTTGTCTTTATTTCTGCTAGTCCCTCTGTCTGAGGTGCCCTGGCTTTTATTCTTATCTCCTTGGAATGTTGTTACTCACTCTTCTAGACCCAGTACGGATGTTGACTCCACCAAGAAGCTTTCCCTAACCATAAGCAAGAGACTTAATCACTCATTCCTCTGTACTCTAATAGCACTTTATACTCACCTCTATTACACATTTAACAGGACTCTGCATCTCTTTCTTCTTCACATGGTAGTAGGATTCTTGAGGGCAGGAACCAAGAAGACTTGTCCCTGAATTTCTAATAGATCCAGTAATGGATGTTATGTTTAGCTCCTCTTGGGTGATAATTACAGAAAACCTAATAGTGGCTAAAATATATAAGGATTTATTTTTCTCATCTAGTAGGAAATCCAGAGGAAAGTCGTAACTATCATTGGTTTCCCTGTTCAGTGATACCATCAAGAACTAGGCCCTTTCTCTCTCCTGTCACAGCATCACTTTCTTTTCAGGAAAAAGGCAGAGTTGAGGGTGCCAGCAAGCTATCCTTCAACTCCTTTCTCTTCTGTATGGAAGCAAGACTTTTGCCATTTAACAGATTTCTGTCATCTAGAACAAAACTGCAAGAGCAGATGAGATGGTGAATTTTTAGGAAGGCTAATCTTTTCAGTAAGATCAAGATGTAGGAATTAAGCTCCAGGTAATCACAAGGCTACAAGGAAATCAGGGATCTGTTTTCTGTTTGATAAACGGCCTGAGGGTAGAAGACGACCAGGCTGAGAAGACTCTTGAAAACGAAAGGAGAAAAGGGGGTGATCCCCGTGGGAGCAACATCTAACTTTAATTGGTGGAAATCGCAAGCGCACCTAATGAGGAATCTAACATACTCTGTCCACCCACTCTATAATCTATAGCTTTCTATATTGCTCCCTGGAAACTTTCAGCTTTTCTGTTTTCATGTAGAAGTTGTATCACTCTTGTGAATTTTACTTTCCATTCTCTGGTGCCTTTACTGACTGTGTCATGCCTCCTATGATGTGACAGTCAAAATTTTACCTGATAGATTATGGTGCATTTTGCCTTGATTTTTTCCAAGTTATAGCTAATTATAGTTCTTTAAAATAGAGTTTGCATGGTGCTATAATCTCTGCCTACCTAAACCCCACATTGCTTTGAAATTATGGAAATACATTCATTTGGGTGCTTTTTATTCTTATTACATTTCAGATTTTTTTTTATGGATAACATTCACTTATAACTTGAATTCTTTATAATGCTCCATTTTGTTCTGGGACAGCCTTATTGATACATTAGTCCAAACATGACTGGGTAAATCTTGCCTACAGGTATAAGCATCTCCTGCTATCTAGTGTACTTAGGGTTAGAGACATTTGCAGTGAATCAGAAAGGAGAAGCCTCACTGAGAGTAGAATTCCATTAACTTCATCCATGTGAGTTTTTTACTAATAGTCATAAGGATTGGTAACACATAAAGTATGCATGTAACTTAATACCTTTTCTCAGTCCACCAAGTCTGATTACTACTTCCAGAAGTTACTGTAGTGCACAAAAATGTGAAATGCCAGGTGGGTAAGTTAAAACAGATTTCATTCTGGTCCAGCATAATGTTTTGGGAGACAAATTCCAGAGCAATTAGAACAGTATATCCTTCAGATATTGAGTATAAGGGCAGCTTTGAGATGGGTTTACATGAAGTTCCTCATACAATGTGCGAGTCCCTTAACCTCTGTGTGTGAGTGTATGCATAGTGACACGTTCAAGGGTGGCCATGCAGAGCAAACACAGCATGAGATTCCCATTTTGAAGCTGCAGCGTGACTGACGTCATAGTGTGATCAAAGTGCTCTGCAAATATTTACTGTAATTGTTCTGTTCTTGCTAATAACCTTATTTATACTTTGAAATTATAATCATCCAAAGAAAGATTAAAACAAGATGTATGTGTTGCCTGAGCTCTGCCTTACAGATGGTCACAGTTAAAGAGTTCCCTGAAATTGCCAGGGTTAATTGAAGCTTCAGTTGTCACTCAGGTATAGTTGATACTTTAATGTTTCTTACCTGTCGGCTTTCACTATTTAAAACAGTACAACAATAGCACTTTAATTTGCTTTCATTAATGGTAGCCTCTCAGGTAATGTTAGCGCAGGTTTATCTAGATGATGTTTGTTCCTCTGAATGAAACCTTTGTACCAGCTTCCCAGCTGAGAAGAAAAGCTAAATAGTTACAGAGGTAAAAACATGTATGTCTCACTAATTTATTCATTTAAAGGATGCTCAGAGCCCAGGAAACATCCAAGGGAAGTTAACTTTTAAACAAAGGGCAAGCATTTAGTGTATGATTAATGGCAGTTTCCTTCCTTGAGATTTCAGTGAGCTGAGACTACAGGGAATTATTCTTAGGGAGGCAACTCAGAGTCAGCCAAGTGCTCCACGGATAACCATTACAGAGCCGCACAAACAGCAGCACTGTCTGCTCTAGTTCTTTGGTGCTCTTCCAATAGTATTGAGATGTGAGAAAGCCGTCTTAGGCTCAAGCCTAATAGCAAAGGAAATAAGCCCTTCTTTGCTTCTACTCCTCAGCTGTGTAAAAGTAGAGGGCCAGTGAGAAGAACTGGGTGTTAACAATCTTATGTTATTTAGGTGATAGAAGCACTCTTTGCCTATATCTTGAGATTTGAGTACTGAAAAGAGAATGACTCTGCTTTCCTATATCAGGGGACTGGTGTTTGCCAGTGGCATTGCTTGCTATTTGATTAAGGCCCAAGAGAAAAAAACAGAAGTGAGAAAGATGGAGGAAAGACAGTCTGGGCCTCCTTATGTCAAGTACAACAAATTAGCAACCCCAATAAAGACTGGGGAATGAGTACTGTGATGCTTCTTGCATGTGTAGTATACGAAACTAGGATGCATATTGTATGTATATGCATAATAAAGATTTTAAAAAAATAAAAGGTAGAGTATAGGCTCTCTCATTCATCTGCTTGGGTTCAAGTTGAAGCCTTGTTAGTTTTTGGTGGGGTAACTTTAAGCATGTTGCTTTATTTCATTCTGTATGAGGTTTTACTCTGCAATATGAATATAAAAGTAGAACTACTTTGATAGGTAAATAGAGATTAAGATAATACTAAATGCTTAGAACAGGGCCTCAAGCATCGTAAATGCTTAACTTTTTAAAATTAATATTTAAATGAAAGATAAATTGGGATTGCTGGTTTACTTCCTCAAATATTTGTTCAAATTGCAAAGTATGGTATGGAGTATTTCCCTTTACTAAAATCATTTTCTTTATTTAAAAAGTACTTAAGACAATTACTCTACAAAAATAATATTTTCAAGTACTAGACACTTTTTCATGTTTGTAACATGAAATATCCTGTGTACATCTTACCTAACTGGAAGAATATGATATAGTTTGTTGGTACGGTAAGGGCTGTCAGTCTCTGTGAAAAGGGCTCCATTTTAGTGGAAAGCAAAAGCATTTAGCCACAATTTGGAGGCAGGGCAGAGATCTATTCTCTACACTTGCTTTTGCTCCAAGTGTAATATGGTGTTAATGGTGAACTCAGAAAACTTGTATTAAAACCATCTTCTCCTTGGCATGTCATATGATATATATATGTGGAATCCAAGTCATTTTATGTGTTTGGTCATTTCCTTGCATTCTAAAATGGGTGCACTCTTACCTACATCTGATAGCTGGCAGGAAGTCTGTCAGCTCTTCATGGCATACCAATGTAGTTATAGCATAATAAATGCTACTGATAATGAAATTCTGTCACTTTGATACCTGTATGAGCTTCAGTTCCTTTCTGGATCTGTTCCTTAGTAATTGCTTTAGCCACTTGACTATTCATGCTTGAGTCATGGTGTTGAGATCTCAGAGGGTCATGGCCCTAAAGCCATATTCTTTCTTGATTGTGTTTCATTTTGACCTTGACAGGACGTGAGAGGAAGAACTGTGTTATAGGATGGTGAGCTGAACGTGAGAACCTATAGGCAAAGTACGTCACAGACATACCACTTGATTATATATGGCCAAGAATTTGATATGGCAGAATTAGTTTGAGCGAAGTGAAGTAAAAGGTCAAAACCACAAACCTTTTCAAGGGCTTCCAAGAGTAAATAAAAACACTCTCAAACACCCGACAAGGATTTGTGGAGATTCTTGTTGCCTTTGTATTTCTCTGCTCTGGACTTTTGTAACTCAAACTGAATATAAGCCTTAGCAATTAAAATTGCACACCAAGACATGCCTGGAAAACTCGTGCCAGGCTTCCCCCTTTGGAATATCTGCAAGTTTTATTCCTGACAAACACTAGATAATTCGGAACTATAATGAGAAGTCCTAAGTCTGTGTGAAAACTGAATTGTAACAATGTTGCCAGTATTCAAAGCCTTATTTCATACAAGGATATTGCTTTTCCACCACATTATGCTGGTCTCATAAACAAATTGCTAAGTGTTTTCTCCTCTATTTTCTGAAAGAGTCTGTGTAGGATTGGTGTTATTTCTCCCTTAACCGTTTGATATTCATTAGTGAAGCCATCAGAGCTTCCAGTTTTCTTTGTAGGAAGGTTTTCTTGGTTTGTTTTCATTGTGGTAAAATATACATAAAATTTACTGTTGTAGCTGTTTTCAGGTGTACAGCGCAGTGGCATTCACCTTATTCACACTGTTGTACAAACATCACAGCCAGTCATCTCCAGAACTTCTTCATCTTCCCCCAGCTAAAGCTTTATATCTGTTAAACACTGAACTCTTTTTCTCCTCTTCCCAGTGCCTGACACCATCATTCTACTTTATCTCTCTATGAACTTTTGATCATTCTAGGAACTTCATATAAGAGGAATGATAAAACATTTGTCTTTTTGCAGTTGGCTTACTTCACTTGCATAATGCCTTCAAGGCTTATCAATGTTGCAGCATGTTCCAAATTCCCTTCTTTAAAGCCTGAGTAATATTCTATTTCATGTGTATATCATAAAAGGATGTCCATTCATCTTTGATGGACATTTGGATCGTTTCCACCTTTTGTCTATTGTCAATAATGTTGCTATAAATGTGGTGTGCAGTTATCTCTTTGAGTCCCCACTTTCACTTTGGTTAGGTATATATCCGGAAATAAAATTGGTAGATTGTATGGTAATTCCATATTTAATATTTTGAGGAATTGTTATACTATTTTTCACAGCAACTGTACCATTTTACATTCCCACCAGCAACTCACAGGGACTCCAGTTTCTCCATATCCTTACCAACACTTGTTAATTTCTGAGCTTTTTAAAATGTGTTTTTGTTTAGTCACTAAGTCAGGTCCTACTCTTTTTGGAACCCCATGGACTGCAGCCCATATACCCATTCTAATGGGTGTGATGTTTGCTTGCTTTTCATTATAAATTTAATTTACTTAATAAATTTAGGGCTATTTCAATTTTTTCTTGTGCTACATAAGTTATTATTGGTAAACTGTATTTTACAAGGCATTAATCCCATTTAATAAAGAAAATAAAATTGTTCACCATATCTCCCTGTTACCTTTTTCCAGGTCTATAGGGTCTATGGTGGTGTCTCCTCTTTCCTTCCTGTTACTAGAAATTTTTATTTTCTGAAACACAAATGTGTGGTATCAGTCTTGCCAGAGGTTTGTCACTTTTATTCATATTTTCAAAGAATCAAATTTTGGCCTTGATCTTTCCTATTCATTTTCTATTTCATTGATTTCTGCTTTTATTTTTGATTATTTCCTTCATTCTACATACTTTTCATCAGATTTAGTGTTTTTCTAGCTTCTTGAAATTGAAGGTGAGATCACTGATTTGAGATCTTTCTTCCTTTCTAATAAAAGCATTTAAAGCTATAAAATTTCCTCTAAACATTGCTTTAGATACATTTCATAAAATTTGGTATTTTAAGATTTGATTATGATTCAGTTCAATATACTTTCTGATTTGCCTTAAGATTTACTAACTCATGTAAATCTTGGAATCATAGGTTGTATAGAAGTACATTGCTTAACTTCAAAACATTTGAGAATTTTTCTAGATATGTTTGGATAAAAAAGCAAGAATCAGTAATCTGCTCCTTCTTTTAAATGTAAACAGAATGTTTTTTAAAAGATATACCCTACACAACACTGCACAAGACAGCTGGTGGGGTTACATTAATATGAGACAAAATAGACTTCAAGAAAATGACTATTACTCAAAATAAGGAGGGATACTTATTAATGAGAATTAATGAGTCAGTTCATCAAAAATATTAATATTTATATTGCCATTGTGGTCAGAAAGCATAGTTTATATGATTTTAATACATTGGAATTTATTAGGACTTTTTTTATACCTCACCATATATGGTCTGCCTTTGCAAATGTTCCATGTTCACTTGAAGGAATGTGTTTTCTGCTGTTATTAGTTATATTGCTCTTTCTATAAATGTCATTCAGGTTAAGTTGATAGTGTTCATATCTTCTGTGTCCTTATTGATTTTTTGATAATTTGTTTCTGAGTGCTGTTCTGTTTATTACTGAGAGAGGGCTATTAACCTCACCTAGAGTCTGTCATACAGAGGGAAGTATGTCAGAAAGAGAAAAACAAATGCTGTATTTTAACACATATATGTGGAATCTCGAAAAATGTACTTATGAGCCTATTTGCAGGGCAGGAATAGAGACACAGATGTAAAGAATGAACTTGTGAACACAGTGGAGAAAGAAGAGGGTGGGGATGAGAGAGTAGCACTGACGTATATACACTACCACGTGTAAAGTAGATAGCTGGTGGGAAGCTGCCGTGTGGTACAGGTAACTCAGCTCCGTACTCTCTGATGACCTGGGGGGGAGGATGGAAGTGGGTGTGGGAAGGAGGCTCCAGAGGAGGGGATATATGTATACTTACAGCTGATTCACGTTGTACAGCAGAAGTTAACACAACATTGTAAAGCATTTATACTCAAATTTTTAGAAGTCTCAAGTATTGCTGTGAAATGAATTTTTCCTTTTAAAATTTCTGTTTTTGCTTCATGTATTCTGAAACTCTGTTATCAGGTATATGCACATTTAGGATTGTTATGTCTTGATGAATTGGCTCATCATTATTAAGTGTACTAGTCTTTTTTTAAGTCTACTTTGTCTGTTATTATACCTCCACCGGTATTTTTCATGCAGTGTTTTCATGGTATCTCTTTTTTAATTGTAATCTATTTGTATCTTTAAAGTGCTTCTCTTATAGACAGTACAGGTATGCCCTGCTTTTTGAAAGTTTGCTTTACCTACTTCACTTTGATGAAAGACCTATATTGGTACCTGTTTTTACTAAATCAAAGAAATCTGAAGAGGATTTTCACTTATACAAAAAGAGGTGAAAAGTGAAAATAGCTTTCAGTGTTTGTTTTGCAGTGAGCTGTTGTAGAGAGGCAGTGCAAACTCTAACCATCGAGAGTGGCACCTCTGAGCTCCTTCCCTGGGAACTACACTCAACATCAAGCCACCATAGCTTTGAGCACCTTGCTTTACCTTGATTTATTTTGTGCATCTGTTAGCAAGATGTGTGCTAATTGCTTTTTTGCTTTATGCCATTTTGGCTTACAAAAGGTTTTCACAGGAATGCTCTACTTTCGGATAGTGGAGGAGACCTGTATATGGTTGAGTCTTGCTTTTTCATACAAGTTAACAACCTTTGTCTTTTAACTGGAGTCCATTTACACTTAATATAATTACAGATATGGTTGGATTTAAATATGGCATCTTGCTATTTGTTTTTTTAATTGTTCCATCTTTAGTTTAGATCTTTAGTTTCTCCTTCCTTTCCTGACTTCTTTTGGGTAATTAGAATACTTTTAGCTGTGCTTCTTTGTGCTACTTCAAATAAAATACCACTTATCCATATAATTTCATTACGCAAATAATACTTTAGTTAAACTTGTATTCAGTTCAGGGTATGCCAAAAGAGACTTAATAGAGGGTACATAATGAGAGTGGGGCTCTCTGGTGGCAGAAACAAACGTTCCTACCAAAACTCTTTTGGAAGCTGACCCTACACTTCTTTTCCATCACAAAATGGAACCATGACCCAGTAAATGTTAAGCTAACACAATAGTCACGGAGAAGGCAATGGCTCCCCACTCCAGTACTCTTGCCTGGAAAATCCCATGGATGGAGGAGCCTGGTGGGCTGCAGTCCATGGGGTTGCTAAGAGTTGGACACAGCTGAGCGACTTCACTTTCGCTTTTCACTTTCATGCACTGGAGAAGGAAATGGCAACCGACTCCAGTGTTCTTGCCTGGAGAATCCCAGGGACGGGGGAGCCTGGTGGGCTGCCGTCTTTGGGGTCGCACAGAGTCGGACACGACTGAAGCGACTTAGCAGCAGCAGCAGCAGCAGCAACACAGTAGTCAAGACATAAAGTACATATTTGTTTGTCATTGCAGTGACTCTAACTGGAGTATAGCCTGTATACTGTCACACTCTTCAGTCACTTCCTTCTTCCTCTCTACTAGGATATAAGGAGCCACCTTGAGAAATATGAAGTAACTTTCTTCCGATTAAATTTGTGTCAGACAAGCATCATTTTTGTGTAATCAAACAAGTAATTTGTGAGCAGCTTTGATACCACCCTTAGAAGTTTGCAATTTAGTTGAGAAAGCATTTATGTAGTTTTATTATGTGTTTATGTTTATTATATAAATTTACTATATATTTAGGGCTTCCTAGGTGGCTCTCCTGGAATGTGAAGTCAAGTGGGCCTTCGAAAGCATCACTGTGAACAAAGCTAGTGTGGAGGTGATAGAATTCCAGTTGAGCTATTTCAATTCCTAAAAGATGATGCTGTGAAAGTGCTGCACTCAATATGCCAGCAAATTTGGAAAACTCAGCAGTGGCCACAGGACTGGAAAAGGTCGGTTTTCATTCCAGTCCCAAAGAGAGGCAATGCCAAAAAATGTTCAAACTACTGCACAATTGCACTCATCTCACATGCTAGTAAAGTAATGCTCAAAATTCTCCAAGCCAGGCTTCAGCGATAGGTGAACAGTGAACTTCCAGATGTTCAAGCTGGTTTTAGAAAAGGCAGAGGAACCAGAGATCAAATTGCCAACATCTGCTGGATCATCAAAAAAGCAAGAGAGTTCCAGAAAAACATCTATTTCTGCTTTATTGACTATGCCAAAGCCTTTGACTGTGTGGATCACAATAAACTGTGGAAAATTCTTCAAGAGATGGGAATACCAGACCACCTGACCTGCCTCTTGAGAAACCTATATGCAGGTCAGGAAGCAACAGTTAGAACTGGACATGGAACAACAGACTGGTTCCAAACAGGAAAAGGAGAACGTCAGGGCTGTATATTGTCACCCTGCTTGTGTATCTTATATGCAGAGTACATCATGAGAAATGCTGGGTTAGAAGAAGCACAAGCCTGAATCAAGATTGCTGGGAGAAATATCAATAACCTCAGATATGCAGATGACACCACCCTTATGGCAGAAGGTGAAGAGGAACTAAAGAGCCTCTTGATGAAAGTGAAAGAGAAGAGTGAAAAAGTTGGTTTAAAGCTCAACATTCAGAAAACTAAGATCATGGCATCTGGACCCATCACTTCATGGCAAATAGATGGGGAAACAGTGGGAACAGTGTCAGACTTTATTTTTCTGGGCTCCAAAATCACTGCAGATGGTGATTGCAGCCATGAAATTAAGATGCTTACTCCTTGGAAGGAAAGTTATGACCAACTTAGCATATTAAAAAGCAGAGACATTACTTTGTCAACAAAGGTCCATCTAGTCAAGGCTATGGTTTTTCCAGTGGTCATGAATGGATGTGAGAGTTGGCCTGTGAAGAAGGCTGAACGCCGAAAAATTGATGCTTTTGAACTGTGGTGTTGGAGAAGACTCTTGAAAGTCCCTTGGACTGCAAGGAGATCCAACCAGTCCATCCTAAAGGAGATCAGTCCTAGGTGTTCATTGGAAGGACTGATGCTGAAGCTGAAACTCCAGTACTTTGGCCACCTCATGCGAAGAGTGGACTCATTGGAAAAGACCCTGATGCTGGGAGGGATTGGGGGCAGGAGAAGAAGGGGACGACAGAGGATGAGATGGCTGGATGGCATCACCGACTTGATGGACATGAGTTTGAGTAAACTCCAGGAGTTGGTGATGGACAGGGAGGCCTGGCGTGCTGCGATTCATGGGGTTGCAAAGAGTCGGACACGACTGAGTAACTGAACTGAACTGAACTGAGGTGGCTCTAGTGGTAAAGAACCCGCCTCCCAGTGCAGGAGAAGTAATACACACAGGTTCGATCACTGGGTTGAAGAGATCCCCCGGAGGAGGGTATGACAACACACTCCAGTATCCTAAGGAGATAGGAGAATCCCCTGGACAGAGGAACCTGGTGGACTGTGGCCCATCAAGGCACAAGAAGTCAGACACGACTGAAGTGACAGCATGCACATGCATGCACTGTATATTTATATAATCAAGATAAAGAGCAATGCAAGATTGTTGCAGATAATACATATATGAAATAGATAGATGTTTGTGTGGTTAATCAGAGAAGCAGCTGCCTAAGCAGGACAAATTGCCACATGTTTAGGAGCTGGCCACATCATGTTTTTTCTATGGACTAGCAGTCTGCAAGGCACACGCTTCTCTGACATTTTCCTGAATTGCCTAATACGCAATCTGGTTATAGGTTTTTGTCTCCAGCTGTCTATAGAGGTTCCTGGTCATTTATAGTGAGAGAAACTCATATCTTTTTTCCCCCCTCTCTTCCTTTTCTATATATAGTAGATACAGATAAGTATCACATGATTATTTGAAGGATTGAAATTTCATTTTGATTTTGCTTTCCTGGGCAGAAACATTTACATCATTTTATACTTTTGAACATGAATTGCCTCTTTTTCTAGGTGTAATCCATTTTTGCTCTTCAGCATACAGAAGATTTTATGAATAATATTCAGTGCAGAAAGAGAGCTCTAAAAATAATTGTGCTGGTAGGGTTTTGTTAGTCCTCTGTAGAGCAGTGGCAAGAGAAAAGAACAAAGGCACAGCAGTGGAAAGGTAGTGGTAGGCGGGGCATTTGATTTCATTTGCCTCCACCAAAGAGCTTGTATGTAGAGAAGGAAAAACAAATAAGAAACAGAAAATCTGCACTAGCTATTGAATGTTTCATTTCTCATCACTGTTAGTTACATTTAAATGGAATCATTGCAGTCTTTTTGGTGTGTATAACTAAGCCTTTTTTTTCTGGAAAGAATATCTTGAATTTTATGTTTAAAAGCACTATGAGATATTTTTGACACTCTGCAGTTTGTTTTGGAATTCACAGTCTTAAAACCTATTGACTTTCATAAGGTGGTAAAGGGTGTACAATACATGTCATTTTTATGCCTAATAGCACTTTGGATAGTATCTAATGCATATTATATATACACACCTTTTAACATCTGTTTCTACCTGACAGCTTACAGCATTTGGCTGAATGTTGTAATGAACAACTGAATGAGGGTGAAATGCCAAGCAGTGTTACAATGGATTCTTACTAGAAAAAATAAACTCTCTCGAGCTTATTTTAATACTTTTCCATAAAGATTTTAAGCTGACATATATGCTGGTACATAATTAAAGTAACATACTTTTTAAATGTTTAAGTTATTCTCCAGAAATGGAGATAGATCTGGTTAATCAAATGATATTTCTCCTTTTGAGCTGGGATTTAAGCATGCTTTTTGTACAGGGAAATCTATTTTGCAGATGGATTGATGATGATTCTTTAAAAATGTACGTATGTGTTATGATTGTTAGAATTAACTGATGGGATCTTAATATAGTATTTACTTGTTTATTTTACCAGTGTTTACATTATTCAGCTCAACCCAGAGAATGAGATTAATGTTTGTTTTCTTATTTTGCTCCTCTACTTCGGTTTTTGGTCTAGTGGTCATCAAATATTTCCCAGAAATACATTTGCATAGAATTCCCAAAGCAAAATAATAACTTTAAAAAACTTTTTAATATACAAAATCCAGATTCTGGGCTTTCATGCTTTGGCCATGTGCTAAGAGTTATATAAGCAAATACCAAAGAAAGCAAAGTTGGTCAAGGCTGTGACTTATAAAGAATGCCAGACAGTGTTGCACACTCCAGATACTCTCTTCCTTTCTCTTAAGTCTAAATGCTTCAGGAGAGAAGCTACTGTGCCCATCTTTCATTTAAAAGTGGTTCGTTTTCATGTCCTTTTTCCGTTTGTCATTCTTTTACACCAGTTTTTAGCTCTTAGGTAAATAATACATTGTTTAATCCACATTGACTAATTAGTTGTTTGAAACTTTCCAGGTACTGATTAGGATGAATGTGATTTGGAGAAATTATATTTCCTGTCCAAGGATAAGAAAAGTACCTCACAGATACCAAAGTGGTTGTCACCCAGTGGCCCCCCTGGGATCAAGGATTTTAACTGATCCAACAAAAGTTTTTGAACATAACATGTGGTGAGTTATCTTTTTAGGTGTGATATAATGTATGTACATTAAGTGTCAACAGTGTTATTATTTTCATTTAGTGCCAGAAAAAGATTTTTAAAACTCAACCCTATGTTGTTTAAGTCTAATAGCCAGGGTAATAGATCATTACTTCTATGCGTGCCAAGTCACTTCAGTTGTATCAGACTCTGCAACTCTATGGACAGTAGCCTGCCAGGCTCCTCTGTCTGTGGGACTTTCCAGGCAAGAATACTGGACTGGGTTGCCAGGTCCTCCTCCAGGGGTTCTTCCCGTCACAGGGATTGAACCTGCATCTCCTGCATTGTCAGTTGGGTTCTTTTACCACTAGTGCACGTAAGGATCTGGATCATTACTTAAGTGTTGCCCATTCTGAGTTTCTTTGGGTGTTTGCAGGCCCTCCCTGCCCACTTCTGATCCTGATTTTGCAGCGTCTCACTGAAGGGGCTTCTTTTCTGTGTAGAGCCTTCCACTTGCCTCTTTTACAGCTAAGCACCAGGGAGAACACACTGATTTGACCCAAGTTTGTGCTTTTAGGAAATCCACTCCTCTAATTGTGATGATAGACTGGTATTTATAGAGAAAACTGATAATTGGGAATACAAAGCAGCCAATTATAAGGGCTGAGTGTATTCTTACAAGGCCTAGTTCCATATAAGAACAGTTCAACAGTGCAGAATCACTTCTATTTTGGCATAGTCAGGAAGTTGTGGGGTTTTTTTTTTTTTTTCAGTTTTTTTTTAGTTTCAGCTTTATTGAGGTATAATTGGCATATTAAGGAAGGTTTAATTGGAGAAACTGAGATATTTATTCTTTCTCCAGTACCCAGTACAGTGCCAGACACATAAATATTTGTGGAATAATGCCTTAACGTAAAGCAGGAGTAAGGGCATTCCAGGTGGGTGGAAAGCCATACCCACCTAGATGAGGAAGTATAAGGCCTGTTTAGGAGAATAGGATAGTTTGCCTAAAATAAAGGCTTTTTTAGGAGATTGTAAAATGATAAAGTTGGAATGATGATAGACCAGATGTAGGTGTGGGAGCAAGATTGTGTGGTCTTAAATTCACACCTGAAGTGAAAGGTATGACAGAGTCCCTGAAGAGAAATGGCATTCATTATACATGGTATATTAAGTATTTGGTTAACAGTATATCCAGAGATCAGCAGGTATAACTAGAAGCAGGAAAGGGCCAATGAGAGGTTGTAAGGAAAGAAAAAGTAGAACTTGGTGCTTTTGTAATAAAGGAAAAGGAAACATTTGACTCTGAAGGTTTGATCCCAAATGACTAACAGAAATAGGAAAATCAAGAGGTAAATTGATTTTTAAAAATATATATATATATATTAGAAGAAAACAAATGGTTTATTTTCTTTTTTTAAAATTGAAGTATAGTGATGTACAATATTATATGTTACAGGTATAAAATATAGTGATTCACAATTTTTAAATGTTATCCTCCATTTATAGTTATAAAATATTGGCTATATTCTGTGTTGTACAATATATCCTTGTAGCTTACTTTATACATAATAGCTTGTACCTCTTAATCCTCCCCCTCCTTCTGTCTCCCCCCTGGTAACCACTCCCCCACTAGAACACTAGTTTATTCTCTATATCAAACAGGTGGTTTCTTATAAAGGTAAATATACACTTACCATATGACACAGCAATTCCATCCACTCCCAGGTATTTACCAGAATAAAGGAAAACATGTCCACATATGAATACTCATAACAGATATAGGAATTTGACAAAATAACAGTAAATTGATTTTTTATTTTGGAATAAAGATGTTGTATTTAGTTTTAGATATTTTGAATAGGTTTTGGGAGCCAGACATTCTGAGAAAAATGTCCAGAACACAGATTCTTCTGCTAGGAGGAGAGAGAGGGGTCAGGTCTGAAGATAAGAGGCTGGGTATAACATTTACAGACAAAATTGTTACCTCAGCCTTGGGTGCAGGACCTCTAGGCTAGGAAAGTAATTAATGGACTTTCTATATTGAAACAGAATATCAATTTTAAAAAGAAATAGATTGACTTTTTACTAATTAGTCCTGCGTTATACAATATGGTGGCTGCTACCCACATGTGGTAGTTGAGCATTTGAAACCTAGTTAGTCTGAATTGAGATGTGCTGTAACATTTTGAAGACTGAATACAAGTAAATTGTGAAATATTTCATTAGTAATTTTTGTACTTAATTAAATGTTAAAATGATATTATTTTGGATATATTGAGCTAAAGTATATTATTTAAATTAATTTTATTTCTTTTCACTTTTTTTAATATGGCTACTAAAAAATTTTAAATTATATATTTGGCTGACATTATACTTTCTTGTTGCTGAGTTAAACCATTTTGACTATCATCACCAATTTGAACAGTTTTATAATAGGCTATGAAATAATTGCCAAGCAGTTAAACCTCCAGAGGAACTTCTGGTTCTAGGCAAGCTCTTTGTCTGCCAAATGTTTCTGGTTGTTTGTATTTGTGTTTGTCAGTAGACTCTAGTTATTTAGTTGTCTACATCTCATTTTCTATTTGCTACCATCAGCTCTTTTGCCGAAGATTCCCGCCTGCCCTCTTAAGTTCTGTTTTGTCATAGGCTCTCAGGGAAGCAAAGGTCATCTGGTTCAGTGCTTCTCAAACACTATGGGCTAGCTTAGGGCTACTGCACAAGAATCCCTTGGGAGTTATTTCACTAGTTTTGCAGGTATGGCCCGAAAATTTGTAATTTGAAAAAGCTCTTTTAGTCATTCTTTTGAGCTACCAGGTTTAGGAATCCTTGATCCAGTCCTGCTGCTGCTGCTGCTGCTAAGTCGCTTCAGTCGTGTCCGACTCTGTGCAACCCAATAGACGGCAGCCCACCAGGCTCCGCTGCCGTCCCTGGGATTCTCCAGGCAAGAACACTGGAGTGGGCTGCCATTTCCTTCTCCAATGCATGAAAGTGAAAAGTGAAAGTGAAGTTGCTCAGTCGTGTCTGACTCTTAGCGACCCCATGGACTGCAACCCACCAGGCTCCTCTGCCAATGGGATTTTCCAGGCAAGAGTACTGGAGTGGGTTACCATTGCCTTCTCCGTGATTCAGTCCAGTGGTTTTCGAATATTTCTTCAGCAGCTGAATTTTTTTTTCCAAGTGAAATCTTAATGTAAAACCCCAATATTTAAGAGGTAAAAAACAAACTTCTTCTGAGTGAAGTGGGCATAGAGGCTTGGGACATCAACAGCTCCATCTCCCCTTTTCTCTCCCACTGCTCCCTCATTCTAGCAGCCTAGAGAAAGTTTGAAAAACCTTGATCTGGTCTCTATAGCCATCCTCTTCCATAGCATACCCCTGAAAGAGGTTATCCTGCCTGTGCCATGATACCTCTAGTGAACTCTCTCCAAAGGCAGATATGTACTGTAATAAACATAATAATAATAATTTCCTCCAAGGGAAGAGAGAAGTAGTTGCTTCACATCATCTCCGCACATCTCCCCGAGCCCCCCACCTTTTTTTGCTTGAAGAGAAGATACATAAATTAAACTGAAAATCAGAAGACTGGTTTACTTTCTCCTTACTTCAAGTACAAAGTTCTGTCTAAAAGTTCTAGCTTCCTTCCTTAGTTCTTTCTTTATATTTAAGAATAATGTTTTCTCATGCTGAATTTTTATTTTTTTAAGATTTTTTAACAATTTATTTGTTTGGCTGTGCCAGTTCTTAGTTGAAGCATGTGGGATATAGTTCCCCAACCAGGGATTGAACCCAGGCCCCTCTGCACTGGAAGCTTGGAGTTTTAACCACTGGACCACCAGGAAGTCCTTTTAAGATTTTTCTTAAAAAATACACGTCAATTTTCTCTGAGATGTGGCTCAGAATTGTGTACAGTTTATTTTTTCCTCTAGCTTCTGATTTAGTTAATAAGAACTATTTACTCTCTATATGAACCTCTTTTAAAAAGTTTTTGGAGACAGAATGAAAATAACCCTTTTTTTTTTTCAGTTTCTATATCCTGAGTAATATTTGCCCTCCAGATTCTAGAATTTGTATAACTAGTATTTACATCTGCCTATAGGTTCTTATTAATAGTTTAGTTAAGTAAATTTCACATAACACAAAGTTAACCATTTTAAGGGGAACAGTTCAGTGGCGTAAATTACATTCACGATTTTGTGCAACCAGCATCTCTGTCTAGTTCCAAAACATTTCCATTCCTCTAAAGTAAAATTCCTGATTCATTAAGCGGCTTATACGTGCGCTACATTTCCCAGCCCCCGGCAATCACCAGTCTGTGTTTTGTCTCTACGGAATTACCTCTTCTGGATATTTCGTATAAATGAGATCATACAACAAGTGGTCTTTTGGGTCCAGCTTCTTTCCCTTAGCATAAAGTCTTGGAGGTTCATCCATATTGTAGCATGTATTAGTACCTCATTCCTTTTTATGATAGAAAAATATTCCACATACAACACAATTGGTTTATCCATTCATTCACTGATGGGCATTTAAATTGTTTCTACCTTTTGGCTTTTGTGAATAGAGCTGCTGTGAACATGTGGATACATGTACTTGTTTGAGTCTTTGTTCTCAAGTATTAGAGATAATACCTAGGAATGGAATTGTGGGGTCATGTGGTAATTCTCTATTTAAATTTTGAGAAATGACCAAACTTTTCCACAGTGACCAAACCATTTTATGTTCTGCTTATAGTCTTTTATTTATATTTATTACATTTATCCATTTGGGAGCCACTGACATGAAACTATATTCAGATTGCTCGTGAGAATTGGCTCAGACATCTGTCTATATTGAGCAACTTACAGTTACTTGGAAAAATCATTTCTTATTCCATGCTATTCCTGGTTTAAGGGTATAGGAACTTTTCAGGGGGTCCCTAAAATTTATAAGGAAGCAGTAAACACTTGTATTGTCATATAACTAAATCAGCTAAGCCAGCAGCTTTCAAGGTTTTTGGCATGATCCAGTGTAAGGAGAATAGTTTACATCATGGGCCAGTACATGTACATATAACACATGCATATGTATGAAACAGGAACAGAAGTTTCCTTTACAATTTTACCATGTACTTATAGTTTCCATTTATTCTTTTCTACTCCATTTCTGTTTATTTCTCTTTTTAAGTGTAGGTAGGCTAAATTGGTTTCATGACTGACTGCAAGTGTCATGACCTTTAGTTTAAAACACTGCACTAAATAATTCTCTATAGGTCCAAGGTAGGATCTATATCCTGCAACATGAATTTCTATTATGAAACTCATTTAAATAATTGACTGTTTCTGGAATCCCACTAGAATTTAGATATCAAAAATTCTTATTATATAGTCTGAATTTTCCTTATACAGTAATTTATCATGAGAGGCAATCTAGATGTTGAAAGAGACAGTCTGTGTATATAACTTTAGGAAGTTAATCTGTGCCTCAGTTTCCTCATCTCTAAAATGGGATAATAATAGTAATGTTTACCTCATAGAGTCATTGTGAGGATTGAATCTAGTATGTAGTTGTATAACAAGTAAGCAGCATGTAAGAATTAGCTATATTATTATTACTGTTTCCTAACATTCACTTTAGTTACTTATGTGTTTGTTTCATCTTCATTATTAGACTATATGACTCTTCAGAGAAGATCTTAGCTTCTGTCTGTCCCATTGCTATACTCTCTATATTATAGGCAGTTAATAATTATATTTGAATAAGTGAATCAATGTAGAGAAACAGGAGATCCAGTTTATGTCTACTTGAAGTTTACAGCTAGTCTGAGTTAATTTTGTAGCTAAACATGGGCTTTAGAATCAAAAACATCTCAATTTAAGTCCTGAATCTACCCCTTTCCAGCTATAGGAATTTGAGCAAGTTTTTTTTCATCAAGTGTTGTGTGTGTTAAAGGAAATAAATATATAAAACACTTAGTAGGAATAAGTGCTCACTAAAAGGCATCATTCTTGATATAAGAATTGAGATATATACCAATGAATACATAAACAGTATAGGGGACTATGCAAGGTCATATAGTGAAGACAGTAAAGATCATAGGGATAGTCTTAAGAATTGGAAGAGATTTTTGAGATGGGGATATACAAGAGTCAATAAGACTTGATAGAGTAGGTAGGATTTAACCTGTGCACCAAAGGAGGAAGATTTAAACAGTGAAAATCCTTTTGTTCTAGACATTAGCACAAGCAAAGACCTGTCTTGTACACAAGGCGTTTTTCAAAGCAAAAAATAGACCAGCCCACTTGGAAGAGAGGTTTCACATTTTGAAACTGGGTAAATGGTGTGACAAAAGGAGTATTTTATGAGACTAAATCAAGCTCTGTTGTTCAGGACACTTAGAATTACCATTGTAAAACATGAAGTGGTATCTTTCTTCCCCATTTTTTTAATATTCACATGTTCCCATCACTGGGCTAGATTCTAAGGAGTACTCAGGAGAGGAGTAGGAGATGATCACTGCTCTAAAGGAGCTCTGGTCTGTTTCATGAATAAGCCTGAGTCCTCCAGGAGAGGAAGTTGGTTGAATTTGAAAACCAAAGTATTTCTCCTCCAACAAAATGAGTAAGAAATAGTAAAAAAAAAAAAAAAACAAAACCAAAAACTATACCAACAGCAACTTTAAGAGTTCAGGAACATGGACTATTAGTGACCAAGGAAGGAAACTGTAGATTCGTATGTGGCTCAGAGTGGCTCCTAACCTACCTCTGTCCCTCGGAAGCAATACTACGGAAAGATCAGCTGACAAATCGTTACTAATACTCACTAGGCAACCCTGGCAAAATTTGAGAAAAAATCCTTGAAAATAAATATTCTTACCTATTGGAGAAGAAGAGGTCTTAGCAGAGCAGGGGAAATTGTGGGTCTCACCATTTTCCAGAGTTCCATGCTGAATTGAGGGAACTGTCCAAAGCCCAGGGGAAACCACCTTAGGAATAGGGCACATCCTAACTAGGTAAATGAGACCTAGCATAGGACTTAATCTCAAAAAAGAAAAAAGCAGACCCAGACCCTCATCAAGTCTGCCCACTACTCAGTAGCGTTTCCCCTTCTCCCCCACCTCTGACACCCTCAGAGTACCAGAAGAGTGCAGAAAATACATAATACCTAGCCTTCAAACTGAAGCTTACTGAGAAAGATAAAAGAGAATTTATTTGCCAGCAAAACAGAAAGGAAAGGAGGAATGAAGGAGAAAGAACATAGCATGTACTATGGATTAGTTTGCATTTTCCAGTATTTTATGTAGAGGGAATCACAATATATGCTCTTTTTTTGTCTGACCTCTTTTACTAGGGATGATGTTTGTAGATTTATACATGTTGTTGCATATATCAATAGTCTGTTCATTTTATGGCTAATAAAATCAGAATATATAAAAAGCCCTCAAAATTCAGTTAATGAACAACCTTATAAAAATGGGCAAAATATTGAACAGACACTGTACCTAAGAACATACACAGGTAACAAGCGTATGAAAAGATACTCAAACACCATTAGTCATTAGGGAGGTGCAAATTAAAATCACAGTGAAATACTACTACATTTTTATTAGAATAACTAAAATTCAAAATACTGTACCAATACTGTTGGTGAAGATGTAGACGAACTGGAATTTTCATACACTGCTGTGGGAACATAAAACAATATAATCACTTTGGAAAACAGCTTGGCGGCTTCTTTAAAAATTAAACAGGTACCCTGTATGTGATTAAGCCATTCCATTCCTAGATGTTTATCCAAGAGAAAAGAAAGCATATATCCATACTGATACTTTTACATGATTGTTCATAGCTTTATTTGTTAATAACCAAATTTGGAAACAATGCAAATATCCATCAATAAGTAAATGAATAAACAAATTGTAATAGACGGTCAAGAATCACCTGCAATGTGTAAGACCTGGGTTCGATCTCTGGGTTGGGAAGATCCCCTGGAGGAGGGCATTGAGTGAAAGAAGATAGAAATAAATAATGTGTACTTTACTTTTACTAGACTAGAAAATGCAAACTAATCTGTAGAGGCAGATGACAGATCAGTGTTTGTTGGTGAAGCAGGAGGTGGGTGTGATGAGAAGGGTAAGCGTGGAAGGGAGGAGTTACAAAAGGGCACAAGGAAACTTTTGAGGGTGATGGATAATAGTCATTATCTAGGTTGTGGTGATGGTTTCATGAAGATTACATTTGTCAAAACTTATCAAATCGTACACTTTAAATATATGCTGTATGTCAATTATATCTCAATAAGGCTTTTAAAAATATGATTTATATCCATACATTGGAAAATAATGTAGCAGTTAATAAAAATAAGAAAGATCCATGTGTATTGATATCAAGAGTTGGTTATGATATGTCATTAAACAGGAACAAATTGCAGAAAGGTATCTCTAGTATGGCCTCATTTTTATTAAGGAATTTCTATATGTGTACTACATGTATGTTCATATCTTTGTTTTTATATACTCAGAGAAATGTCTGAAAAGGTCCACATCATACTGATAATGGTGTTTATCTCAGGGGTGGGCATGGGGATAAGAGATAGGGTAGAGATGAAACTTTATAAGCATTAGTATTATTTGCATTTTGATTTTTTAAAAAGAATGCCCCCCATACCTATTCCCATCTTATTGTCTATCTTACGGTCTTTGTTCTTTAATAATCAATTACAGCTCCTCATCTTAACAATTCTGAGTTATACCAAATCTTCATCTTCAAATCCCCAGTTCACAGGCTAATAGATACAGGTTGTCGATAAATGTTTAATGAGAGAAGTGAATTTTTTTTCCCCAGCAGCTGTGAGCTCTATTTCATTTTATGCAGAAATGGGAAGGCATTGGTTCTTTTGTGTATCTTTTGTAAGTCACACCTTCCTAAGTGAGAAACTGACCTATTAATAAAAAACAATCAATTTAAATGTTTATTACAGTCAAAAAGATAAGTGGAAATCCAGGAGTCAGAAATACAAATTAGTGTCAGTAGTAGAAAAGATTTAGTTGAAGTTAATTCAGTTATTGTCTGATATATCTATAACAGCTATATTTTATCCGCCTGAGACATTTTTTTCACAAATTAACATCTCTGAAATCAGGATATTTCTTAAAATTGATAGCATCTTACCATTGTAATTGGAAGTGTTTTTTCTTTCCTCAGTTCAGTTCAGTTCAGTCGCTCAGTCGTGTCCGACTCTTTGCGACCCCATGAATCGCAGCACGCCAGGCCTCCCTGTCCATCACCAACTCCTGGAGTTTACTCAAACTCATGTCCATCAAGTCGGTGATGCCATCCAGCCATCTCATCCTCTGTCGTCCTCTTCTCCTCCTGCCCCCAGTCCCTCCCAGCATCAGAGTCTTTTCCAATGAGTCAACTCTTTGCATGAGGTGGCCAAAGTATTGGAGTTTCAGCTTCAACATCAGTCCTTCCAATGAACACCCAGGACTGATCTCCGTTAGGATGGACTGGTTGGATCTCCTTGCAGTCCAAGGGACTCTCAAGAGTCTTCTCCAACACCGCAGTTCAAAAGCATCAATTCTTCGGCGCTCAGCCTTCTTCACAGTCCAACTCTCACATCCATACATGACCACCAGAAAAACCATAGCCTTGACTAGATGGACCTTTGTTGACAAAGTAATGTCTCTGCTTTTTAATATGCTGTCTAGGTTGGTCATAACTTTCCTTCCAAGGAGTAAGCATCTTTTAATTTCATGGCTATAATCACCATCTGCAGTTATTTTGGAGCCCAAAAAAATAAAGTCTGACACTGCTTCCACTCTTTCCCCATCTATTTCCCATGAAGTGATGGGTCCAGATGCCATAATCTTAGTTTTCTGAATGTTGAGCTTTAAGCAGAAAATAATGGTATCTTAGATTTGATGAAATAGGATAATTATAATTTCAAAGTACATAATCTTAGTTGTATACTGTTTTGAGAACTATTACACTTATTTTACTAATAGTAAAACTGAGACACAGAAAATCTAAATTACTTTCCACTGCCATACATCAAGATTAACATTTGAGTGTTTGTTATATTGTTAGAAAAGCATGAAAACCTTTTATTAGGTGGATAAATTGGCAACAGAAATAGAAAGTTGACCCAGAAAGAAGTGCATGTGAACATATGGGAAAATATACAACAGTAAAAGAAATACAAATCAAAACAATTTGGTACCTTTTTAGATCTACTAAAATAATGTCAAAAATGAAAGAAAAAGAGCAAGAAATTTAAGGTAACACCCAATCCTGGTAGCTTTGTAAGTTGATACAATCTGGTTATATTTCTGTTTATTTTTTGACTCATCTGTTCTTTTATTTTTCTCTACTAACTTTTTGACTATACATATTAAAATTATTTTTTGGATGTTATTTTAGAGCAACAGTTTCAAACATTGTGGTCTTAGGACCCCAGTACACTGTAAATTATTGAGGACCCCAAAACTTTTTATTTATGTGGACTGTATATATTGATATGTTCCATATTAGACATTGAAACTGAACATTAAAAGTATTAATTCATTTTAAAACAATAATAAATTCATTACATGTTCATATAAATTACATATTTTAATGAAAATATCTATGTGCTCCCCAAAAATGTAGTGCAAGGAATGGCATTGTTTTAAATATTTGAGAGTCTCTTTAATATCTGACAATGGAAAAAGCTGGATTCTTATATCTGCTTCTTCATTCAGTCTGTTATGTCATGCTGTTTAGGTTGAATTATATAAAGAAAATTTGGCCTCACACAAATATGTACTTGTAAAGGAGAAGAGTTTTATAATAACCTTTTATGATAAGTTTATAAGCATGATAATTTTATTAGTAGCAGTTTCTTAGTAGCAAATATGGAATATGAAACCATATCAGTGAACTTTTGATATTCTGCTATATTATAAACCATTGTTGCACCTTAAACTTTGAATGAATATTTTTTTAAACCTAGGTATCATTTTATAATATCACACATGGATAATTTGGAAAGTTTAGCTCCCTGTTTTATGTAGATCCAAATGACACATTTCGTTAATAATCAGAAATTACATTTATTAATACACCATTATTCCCATCAGGAAAAATCTCTTAAGTATTGAAAGCTATCAAACTCATGGTGGTGGACACAGTTTTTCCAAGATTCAAATTTTTGTTTGAAAGCACAAAATTTATCTTTGACAGCAAATACTGTCATTTTTTTTCCTTAAAGTGATAGATAAGCTCATTTCATTTACTTTTAAGATGCCAAATACTCAAGTCTGAATAGCTGTAGTTTGTCTACAGTTGCTCTTTCAAGTAAAAATAGCTTTCCATGAAAAAAGCACCTAATTCAGTTCACAGTGCAAACAGTCGTACAAGTGCTCTTCTACGAGTCAGTCATCTGTCTTCAGTGTGCAGCTTTTTGCATGCTTACCAACACACTCTCCAGTGAATCGAATTTTTTAAAACAAAAACTGGTATATTCTTTATCATCCCCTGACTGGTGGTATAGAATTGATGACTGCTAGTACAGATCTTCCTTGACTTACAATGGGGTTATGTACAAATAAGTTGAAAATATTGTAAGTCAAAAATGCAATTAATAATATCTAACCTACCAAACAGAATTTAGCCTGTGCTCAGGACTTTTACATTAGCCTACAATTGGGCAAAATCATGTAATACCACACATATTTTTTAATAAATTGAGTATCTTGTGTAATGTATTGAAGGCTGTACTGAAAGTGAAAAACAGAAGGTTGTATACATACAGAATGGTAAGTGCATTGATTGTTTATCTCTGTGATCACATGGCTGACTGGGAGCTGCAGGTCACTGCCAGTGCCTAGCATCATGAGACAGTATTATAGCACTATGATTAGCCCAGAAAAAGATCACAATTCCAAGTACAATGTCTACTAAATGCATATCACTTTTGTACCATCATGAAGTCGAAAAATCACAAATTGAACCATCATAAATCAGAGATCATCAATACACTTTGGTGCTACTGCCTCGTTTCATACTTGGGCAGTTGCAGTTTTACCCATCATTGCTCTTATACCATCCATGCAAATGTTGCACAGTGAAAAATGAAAATAACAGTATTATTATGAAAATAGTTTTGACTTAATGAACTGCCTGAAAATGGATCACACTTGGAGAACCACAATTCTAGACATTGCAGTGTGCTTCCTCAACTTCATACAAGTCCACTTAGAATTAATATTTTACAACATTCCATTCAGTTCAGCTAACATTATATGTCAGTAAAATGTAAAAACCTTACAACAGTGTGATTCTACTTATTCATGCAGTGTTTGCTTTATTGTGGTTATATAGTTTATTTCTATTGGAGAGGGCAGTGGCACCCCACTCCAGTACTCTTGCCTGGAGAATCCCATGGACGGAGGAGCCTGGTGGGCTGTAGTCCATGGGGTCTCGAAGAGTCGGACACGACTGAGCAACTTCACTTTCACTTTTCTCTTTCATGCATTGGAGAAGGAAATGGCAACCCACTCCAGTATTCTTGCCTGGAGAATCCCAGGGATGGGGGAGCCTGGTGGGCTGCCGTCTATGGGGTCGCACAGAGTCAGACACGACTGAAGCGACTTAGCAGCAGCAGCAGTTTACTTCTATAGCCCTCTAGTGGCTCAGACAGTAAAGGATCTGCCTGCTATGCAGGAGATGTGGGTTCAATCCCTGGGTCAGGAAGATCCCCTAGAGAAGGGAATGGAAACCCGCTCCAGTATTCTTGCCTGGGGAATCGCATGGACAGAGGAGCCTGTGGGGGCTATAGTCCATGGGGTCGCAAAGAATCAGACACAGCTGAGCAACTAACACACACTTTTACTTCTATACATGTTATAAACTTTGTAATTCATTATTTTTGCTGTGTATAGGTAGTAATTTTTAAGAGAAATTAAGAAGGGATTTTTTTTTAATATTGTCTTTTATAGTTAGTCACATATTTATCGCTTGTGGTCTCTTTAGTCTACCTCAGTGTCTATGTGGTACCATTCTCCTTTAGTCTGAAAAAATTTTTTGTCATGTAGATTCTGCTGATAACAAATTATCTCAAGTTTTATATACCTGAAGATATCTCTGTTTTTAAATTTTGAAAGATATCTTCACCACATATAGAAATCAAGGTTGACAGATTTTTTCTTTCAGCATTAAAAATTTTTTTTTCTTTTTTAAATTTTTATTGGAGTATAATTGATTGATAGTTTTGTGCTAGTTTCAGGTATATAGCAAAGTGAATCAGTTATACATATACATATATCCACTCTTTTTTAGGTTCTTTTCCCATATAGGTCATGGTCATTACAGAGTATTGAGTAGAGTTCCCTGTGCTGTATAGTAGGTCCTTATTAGATACCCGTTTTATATACAGTGGTATGTATGTATCAGTCTCCCAGTTTATCCCTTCTCCCGCCCCCTCCCCCGCCCCCGCCCCGCCCCGGTAACCATAAAAGTTTGTTTTCTGAATCTGTTCTGAATCTAGTGTGGTTCTTATTTCTATAGCATGGCATTTTGGGGGTCTTAACTGAATACCCAAGGTGTTCAGAGTGATCTCTGGCTTAGCCAGAACTCTAGCATCTCCAAGCACTGCACTGCACAATCTATGCAGACTTCAGTGGCCCTCCTCTTTGTCCAACCCTCTCTTCTTCAGTATTCCGCCACACAAAGCCTCACCATCTCAGTGGCTCTGAACCCTGATTTCTGCCTTCTTAACTCACAATGCTGTCATTCAGTGAGACAGCCAGGCTCTTCTTGGACTCCCCTCTGCACCAGAGTCTAGAACATGTCCTAGACAGAAAGCCAGAGTAAATTGGGGAATGACCTATTGTGTTTCTCTTCTTTTAAGGATCACAGTCCTGTGCTGTCTGAAGTATAGTCCAATGCCTAAAAAGAGTTGCTTTATATACTATTTTATCCAGATTTATTGTATTTTATGGCAGAAAGATAAGCCTATTTCTAGGTACTCTGTCATGGTCCAAATCACAGATTCTATACAACAGTTTTAAGTCCTATTAATAATTATGAAGATTTTCTGGTTATATAGAAAAGTGTTTGTGTATGTGTATCCAAACATACAGGAAGGGAACTTGAAAAATTAAGAATTGTTAATTGATTAGGATATTTAAACCAAAGGTCAGATTTCAGATTTTTCTGTTACCATAATTGTGACTGTGCAATAAAAATGACTTTGTTATGGAATTAAAGATTATTGGAATAGTTTTAGGTTGAAACTATTTAACTTTATTTCTTCCTTTTACTTTAGAATATTTTATTTTTAATTTCACTAGGCACCTAATACATTCCTTAAATTTATCTTTAAATTCTATTCTGTAATAACACTTTTACATACACAGTAAATGACAAAGACAAAAACATTTTATATGCATAGTTTACACTGGGTACTTTGTTTTATATCTAACTGTTAAAAATTATAATAGGCAGTGGCACCACATTCAGCAGAGTTTTCTGTAAGTAGGATCCTCAAAAACATTAGTACCCCAGCTAAGTGACTGGAGAGCGTGTGTGTGTTTTAACTTTTTGAAACCAAACCAAATGCATGATTATTTTAGACTGTTATTCCCATCAACTTAAAGCTAATCAAGGAACCATCATTCAGTTGTAATATGTATCAGTTCAGTTCAGTCACTCAGTCATGACCAACTCTTTGCGACCCAATGGATTGCAACACGTCAGGCTTCCCTATCCATTTGAGTAGGTAGCCTACTCAAATTCATGTCCATTGAGTTGGTCCAACCATCCAACCATCTCATCCTCTGTCGTCCCCTTCTCTTCCCACCTTCAATGTTTTCCAGCATCAGGGTCTTTTCCAATGAGTCAGTTCTTCGCGTCAGGTGGCCAAAGTATTTTAGTTTCTGCTTCAGCATCAGTCCTTCCAATGAATATTCAAGGTTGATTTACTTTAGGATTGACTGGTTTAATCTCCTTGCAGTCCAAGAGACCCTCAAGAGTCTTCTTCAACACTACAGTTCAAAAGCATCAATTCTTTGATGCTCAGCTTTCTTTATAGTCCAACTCTCACACCCATACATGACTACTGGAAAAACCATAGCTTTGAAGAGACAGACCTTTGTTAGCAAAGTAATGTCTCTGCTTTTTAATATGCTGTCTAGGTTGGTCACTGCTTTTCTTCCAAGGGGCAAGCATCTTTTAATTTCATGGCTGCAGTCACCATCTGCAGTGATTTTAGAACCCAAGAAAGTAAAGTCTGTCACTGTTTCCATTGTTTCTCCATCTATTTGCCATGAAGTGATGGGACCAGATGCCATGATCTTAGTTTTTTTTTTTTTTTTTTTTAATGATCTTAGTTTTCTGATGTTGTTTTAAGCCAACTTTTTCACTCTCCTTTTTTCACTTTCATCAAGAGGCTCTTTAGTTTTTCTTCACTTTCTGCCCTAAAGGTGGTGTCATCTGCATATCTGAGGTTATTGATACTTCTCCTGGCAATCTTTGTTTCAGCTTGTGCTTCATCCAGTCTGGCATTTCACATGATTTAAGTTAAATAATCAGGGTGACAATATACAGGCTTGACATACTCCTTTCCCGATTTGGAACCAATCCATTGTTCCATGTCCATGTCTAACTGTTGCTTCTTGACCTACATACAGATTTCCCAGGAGGCAGGTCAGGTGGTCTGGTATTCCCATCTCTTTAAGAATTTTCCACAGTTTGTTGTGATCCACACAGTCAGAAGCTTTGTACTATGTATATAGAAGGAATATAAAATCGCACACACACAGACACATATGAACTGAACTCATAGGACTTACGACTACTCCAAAATTATGATTTTATTCTACTAGCCATGTTGTGAAACTTTTCTTTTTAAAAATCCTGTCTTTTTTAAGATCTTTTTTCTCAATTTCAAGTTTTCAGGAAAAATACTCAATATGTTTTATATTTTCTTCTCAGTTCTCTTTTTTAGGAAAACATATATTCTTTTTTAGTATAAAGATTGCTGGGTTTTCCCCCAACAGATAATGTAAAGTTTTAATGACCATTGTTATTAACATATCTTAAACATACAGTATAGTTTTTTTTAATAAATATTTTTAATTATCTCTAATTGAAGCAGCTTTAAAATATTAAGAAAATTTTAAGGCAGTTACTCTTTTTTAACTTTTCATTTTGTATTGGGATGTAACCAATTAACAATGTTGTGATAGTGTCAGGTGAGCAGTGAAGAAACTCAGCCATACATGTACATATGTCCATTCTCCCCCAGACTCTTCTCCCCTCCAGGCTGTAAGGCAGTTACTCTTAATTCCACAATTCTACTATAATTGTTTTTATTTTATCCAGTGTGTGTATGTGTGTATGTGTAGTTGTGATTATAATACATATACAGTTTGGGGACCTGCATTTTAACTTCATCTTATTTCATATACACTTTTCCATATTGTTAAATAACCTTCATATGTGCCATTTTAAATGTCTACATAATATTCCTTTGAGTTACAATAATTTTCCCATTATCCTATCACTGAGGTTGTTTACAATTTTTTGCTATTATATTTGGTATTCCAGTGAATACTGTTGTATAGGTACTTCTCTGTTTTAGTGGCTTCATTACAATAAATTCCCAGAAGTATAATTTGCAAGTCAAACAAATAAACTATTTTTTCTTCCTTCAGTTGTGGTGGTGGTGGTTGTTAAATACCTGATTATTTTCAGTTTGTTTGTTAGTTAGCTGTCTCTATGCTTAAATTCTATTATAATTATATTTATTATAAACCTGAATGATTCTTATTGCTGTCTCTTGGGCTTGGGTATACATGAATCAGACTCTTCTAATATAAGAACAGCCATAAAGCAGCAGGTCTGGAGGAAGTCCCCATAAATACAGTAGAAACATTTTATAGGTTTCTGAGGGGATTCTGTAACTATATAGTGGAAAATCTGTTCAGTTGGGGCTTAGGGTATAATATTCTCCTCACTTAGCAGTTAAGAAAATGAAGCAACATAAAAAACAGTGTAAGGAAGTTAGAGCAATTTAAGAAATAACTGAATCTATTAAATACTCAGGAAGAAGCAAGTTTTACAATTTAAAACAAATGTGTAAAGCTAAAAACCACATATACTCTCTTTGTCTCAGAGCTTGATTTTTTTAACAGGAAAATTGACTGTTCTATTTTCCTAGAAATTTATAGATGAGAAACTTATCCCCAGCTTTAGTAATACTATTTTTTCAACAAATGATTTCTTGCTTTTAATGTCGTAACTGTCATCTAATAATATTCTCTGTAATTTTTATGTACAGAATATAAAATGTACTTATCAGTTCCAAGTTATATATATGTTGCTCACATATGTTAAAATAAGTCAAAGGAAAAATTTGTCCCAATCTCATTCATTAAAGCAAGTGATAAAGCTGTTAAGTGATTATTTGGTTTGTAAATAATTGGGTTTTTTAAATAACTGAGGTTAAATTTTCGTCTGTGAAACTGTAATTTCTACATTATCATATACTTTTCCTAGGAACTTCAGTATATTGGTTCTGATTCATCTAATAAGTAATTTCTCACCTTTCACAGATGTATTTATAACCAGGTCACTAGACTATACCCTGTCATATCTAATTGTATAAGCCTGACTTAAAATAGTACCAAGCTTGTCATCATTCCACCCAAAGCAACCCCTTATTCTGTCATTGTTGCCTGCACTTTCCTCAGTACTCAGTTTTAATACCTTAAAATCATTCCTGACTCTCAGTCTTCTCTCCCCTCAATATCTAGTTAATCTCCAGATCATAACTCCCTGTATTCTTCCTTTCTGTTTTCCATTACTGCCACCTTAGTCCTGAGACTCATTACTTCTGTACCACTGCAACAGACTTGAATTTTGTATATGTGATTTTATTGCTTAGAAAAGTGGTTTATTCCAGGAAACTGCATCACTTACTTATAGTCTTACCTATTGCAAAAAAAAAAAAAAAAAAAAGAAATGCAGATTTTGTAAAAACAAAACAAAAAAATCACCTTTTTTTGTATAAAGATGTTATTTCTATTTAAAGAAAGGTATTTTAGTAGCAGAAAATAATATTCTCTCGTATAGAGTAAATTATGAACCTGAAAATACTTATTTCTAGAAAGTGCCAGATCTTAGAAGGATAACCTTCGAATATGCTGTGTCAAATAGTCTATCATTTAAACATAAGTAAATCCATACACAGAAATTAAGGCAGCTAATAAGAAAAGTATAAAAGGAATATTAAAAAACTTTTAAAGAATGCCCTGTTCATAAATTAACAAAAAGATTAAGCTTTAGAATAAAACACAGGAAACCATACCAGCACCCAGATAAACAGGCACCATAGTGCTCCTGGGACATTACTTCAGCAATCATTTCCAAAAGGTGGCTGGGGCTTGCAACACAACCAAAGTTAAACAGAACTGTAGGAGTTCCAGGATTATACCAGCACTATCAGAAGGAATATCTGACACAAAATATATTCATTTGATATGGGATTTGTTTGTATCCTTTGTCTTTGACTAATCTAGAATGAAAGATGTATCCCTTAGCACTCTTTTTCTGCCTTCTTCAATTATAAAACACATTTTATAATCTTTATTTTTTTGAAAGGGATCACATGCAATGGTCAAAAGAAGAAGAAGAAGCGGCCAGAAAAATAGTAGAGGAAAACTCAGCTGTGCGAGTCCTTTCGGAAGAGCAAGGTAAGCAGCTATATGTAGCTCCTGGAGCCTGCTTCTCTGTTTGACCTCCCACTGACTCCGTTCACACCGCAGTCTCTTTTCCTCCTAATTGTGTCACCATTTTAGAGAGTCCTTAGCTTCTGCCTATGCTAATTTACTTGTTCCTTTAGGAGAATTCCCAATCATTCCAGTGTAGTGAAACCAAAGTTAATGAAATAAATTGCATACTTACCCTATACGTACTTGCTCTTTTGATAGTCATATTATTGCTTTCTCTGGGAGATAGGTAAAGGTGGCATTTCAAACATTTGAAATGTTTGAGAGAGAACACAGGAGAACACAATTTAAAATTTTTCCTTGTTATCTTTTAGTATGCTATTGTGCATTTCAACTGCTGGGAATATTCAATGAATTCAAAACTTTGAGCAAAGAAGGTAAAATCATATCAAAATGTTGCTGGTCTTTTAAGATGAACACAAAGTTTCAATAACGATTTAAGCTATTTTTCTTGGAGGCCTTTGATATTTAGAGTTTAATTTAGGTAAGGCCTTGCCAACCTTCAAAAATGGTCTCTAAAATATTGCCCTATTGTGTAATCACCAAGCCAGAAAATAGTAAGTATGGGTGAAGATGTGGAGAAATGAAACCCTTGTGCACTAGTGGTATAATTATAAAATGGTACAACCTCTGCTGAAAACAATATGTAAGTTCCTCTAGAAATTAAAAATGGAACTACCATATGATCTGACAGCCCCATCTCTGGATATATAGCCAAAAGAATTGAAAGAGATACCCAAAAGGTCTTGAAGGAATATTTGTATACCTTCGTTCATAGCAACGCTATTCACAGTAGGCAAAAGGTAGAAATAGCCCAAGTGTCCAGCAGATAAATTGATAAATAAAATGTGGCCTATTCATATGGAATATTATTCAGCTATAAAAAGAAATGGAATCCCTGTCCCATGCCATATAATCTGGATGAACTTTGAGGACACTATGTTAGGTGAAATAAGCTAGTCACAAAAAAGGCAAATACTATATGAGTCCACTAATATGAGGTATCTAAAGTAGTCAGATTCATAGAAACAGAAAGTTGAATGGTGGTTAGCAAGGGCTTAGAAGAATGGGAAACAGAGTTGTTGTTTAGTGAGTATAGGGTTTTGGATCTGCAGGATGAAAAAGTTATGGGCATCTGTTTCACAGCAATGTAAATACACTTAACATTGCTGGACTGTTCACTTACAAATGGTTAGGATGGTGAATGTTATGTGTTTTTTTAACCACATTTCTTTTTTTTTTAAAAAGACACTAAAAAAATGTTGCCTCTGTCCTCACTGAGTAGCTGGGAACCCACAGACAGTTGGCCCAACTGTCTTCTAGAGAGGATTTTCTGCTTTGTTTTTCTTAAATGACTTCTCCTTTAAAACAGGTTGTTTTGTTTTGTTTTCTTTAAAGAAAATACAGTTTATTGATATACCAAATACCCACAGAAATAAACACAATTTATAAATGAGTTTTCACAAAACTCAGTGAATTTTCCCAATACCCTTATTAAGAAACAGAAAATTATCAGTAATCCAGAAATTTCCTCATGCTGTGTCCCAATTACTTTCCTAAACCCCTAAAACTCCACAAAGAGCACCCACTATTCTGGCTTCTAATACCATAAGTTAGTTTTTCCAGAGCAACTTGGTTCTGGTTATCATCATTTCTCAATCACTCATGTAGCAATATCAGTGTACCTGTTAGATAGAACAAGAGGCAGCAAACTGTGGCCATGGGTCGAAATCCAGCCCACTGCCTGTTTTTATAAATAAAGTTTTATTGGAGCACATACTCATTTGTTAACATTGCCCATAGCTGCTTTAGAGTGTATCTAAAGAGTTGAATAGTTGCAAAAGAGTCTATATAGCCCACACAGACTACTTATTGTCTGGCCCTTTACAGAAAAAGTTTGCCAGCCCCTGAGATAGAATTTTGTTTCCACATTGATCAGCTGTCCTGAAACTCCCCAGGGAAAAATGTTTGCATTCCTCCTCTGTTCAAGCCAAGTATAGTAAAAATCACTAATCCCACTGGTAGTTAACTATTGTTCTGGTGACTTTAGTCTACACTTGAGGCTAAAGTTTGAAGCAAAGGGTGCTTTTGAAAACTGAGCTAGTGAAATAGCCCTCATTAACTGCCCTTTACCAGTGAAGGGGGCAGTGTGGCCCTATCTTATCCTCTGGTATCATTTGCTGTCCCTCAGAGCTAGTTTTCCTTCCTTACCGTAAGCATGAATGTGTCCTGAAGGATGGACAGGAGGGAAGAGCACCTGATCCACAGTGGAACCATTCTATTTTTATGAGCTCCAGCCATGCAGTCCCAGAATGGGATGTGGCCAGGGAGTGTTGGGGTTGGATTTGAGAGTGCATACCAGTGGCAATTCTGCTTACAAATCAGCCAACATTGCATTCCTTTGCAGGAACTCTGTCACACTGTTTCTGAGGAAGTATAATTTTGCTTCTTTGCCAGCAGCTGCACAGACATATTTTCCACATTACTCAAGCTTCTGCTAGTGGCCACCTGGATATGACAGAGAGAATCAAGCCTAAACAGAATTAAAAGATATCAGTCATCTTAATTCTTTTCCAGGAAGTTAAAAATTATCCATAGTTTATTTCCTGAGAATTTGAAAAACCAAGGATTTTTTTCATGCTCTTTTGAGTATTTCTGTTTAGAACATAAATAGATGAGCAGTGCTGATAATGTTCCCTTAAAGTACTCTATATGTGGCTGCCTATTTTGGCCTATTTATGTTAACAATGAACTTGAGTGAAGCTAATGAGGAGGTTATTTTCGGGCCTTGGAAACCGCAGTAAAGGAAAATGACAGTTCCCACAGAACCATAATGTGACTGAAATAGAAAGGTGGTGACTGGCCTTTCTCTGTAGAAGCAGGAAAAGCAAGCTGGAGAGGACTGATGGTACTCCTTTGAAGCGTTTGGTTTGCTTATTAGCATGTCCAGTCTCTTTCTGAGCAAGTTTTCTGGCTGCTGTGGAGACACAGAACAAAAGAATTCATTTAAAAATTCCTCCCAGTGATCAAGGCTTCTGTTGAGTCCCTACCCGCATAACACTACTCAGTGCAGTGGATTTTATACATGTCAGAGAACCGCTACAAGTAGAGGAACCCACAATGAGGGTGGCCATTACATCACACTTAAGCAAGGTTGCCCAGAGCAGCAACCAAGGCAGCTGCTGAGGGTGGCAAAGAAAGAGAGAAAACTTCTGTCCTGAGGAACCATGTTGAGTGACAGGACGTTACAGTGAGACCAGGTACATACTCAGCCACCCACTCCAGTCTCCACTAGGGATCATCAACCTGCAGGTCTGCAGAAGCCCTTGGTGAGGCTCCTCATTGGATATTTAATGTCTCTGATGAATATGGGTCAAGGTGAAGAGATCCGTTTAAAAGCTCTATTCCCAAACGTTGTGAAAGCCCAAAGGAAGCTGTGACCCGGTTCCTCTCCCACTGCCCCTGTTAACCACAGTCTCTCTTGTTTTTTAATATATATTTATTTTTATTTGTTTGGCTGCATGGGTTTGTAGTTGTGGCATGTGGGATCTTATTCCCCAACCAGAGATCAAACCCAGGCCCCCTGCATTGGGAGCACAGAGTCTTAGCCACTGGACCACCAGGGAAGTCCCTACCATCTCTTCTTATCCAGGAGAGTCCTAAATCTTTGAAAAAGCCAATTTTCTCTCATTGCAAAGTATTCCACTTACAGAATAGTATATAGCATGAGCCTTGCTTATTGATTTTATCTTACTTATTTCAATGCCCCTAGGAGGAGGTACTGCTGGTTCTCCCATGCTGACCAGCTCTCTGGCACCTTCCTTTTGGTCTCTGTGTATGTCAGTCTCTCCTGTCACTCCCATTTCCCATTTCTCATCTATTGTCTCAGCTGTTGGTGAGAACTGAAGTCCGGAAACACCCTCACAATTCTGAAAATAAGAACTTAGCCGTCACAGATGAGACAGTCTTTTGCTGTACAGTGGCTGACATTTTCATTCCTGTGATTAAAATGTAAAGCATCTAGGCTATCATTAGCAATATTTCTTTCAATTAGATGCTCAGATTAATGATTTGTGATTCCACATTTCCTTTTGGTAATTTATTTTAAATTTTATAATAGCTCAGATTTCTTTTTAAAACAGATTAATTCAGAGAAATGAGAAAGATACATTTGGCAGTTTTTGAGTTAATATGATTATATTTTTAATTTCCTAAAAACATTTCCAGTGTGTTATATCTCAGCTGGTAATTTAGCAAATGTAATGGGTTTTTTAAACTTAATAACAAATGCAGCTGCTATTTTTACTTTAAAATATCCTTGTAAATAACTATCTACCTAGAGTGAGTTGCCTATGTCAAGAAAAATAGTAAAAGAATCCCACTATACCTTCCTTTGTGAATACCTTGCCACTTGAGAGTGTCCTATGTGAGAAAAAAAATAGAGTAGCTTAAAGTTTTGTGTGCTGATAAATTTAGAGTACTTGTTTATAGGTCAGCTTTGGTTGTTAATTTCATACTGTGCTCAGACTTTAAATTTCATAACTTTAAGAGTTTTATTTTATTAGACAATTAACTTTATCAATGACATGTGGAAATTTCCAACTTTGAGAGCTTAGGTGTTTGTGTAATTGATGTACAAAAACAGCTTTAAAATGACTTTTGTTACATTGCAACTTAGAATAAATTTTCATAATTTGTACTAATATGTCAAATACATAGATGGTTTAATTCAGTTTTTTTAGTTGTGATATTCAGTGTGATTCAGAGTGAATTCTGAATATTTAAGTATGGTTAGTGTGTCATAGTCTTTCTTCCCCTCAGCAGTATTGAATTTAATAAATGAATAATTGAGAAGTTGTTTCATCTGACTGTGGTTAAACAGATCACTACACCCCTTTTATCACCGTTGGCATAGAGCAATTAACTCTGAGTTGGTAACCTAGGAAAGTAAAGGGAAATTTTTCTCCTCCAGGAAAAATTGATATACCTGTTTAGAAAGTCAGCTGGACAAGATAAAGACAGGGCTGATTTCTCCACATTGTATTCTTCTATCATTATTGGACTGACCGTGAGCGAAACAGAGGTTTAAACTAAACTTTTCTCTCATGGTCAGGAAAGTCGCTCATCCAGTTCCCCTGATACCACAGATACTCTTGAAGTTCACAAAATTAAATTAAATGTTGGATGTGTTTACCTTGTCTCACAGCCATAATTATGAGTTTGATTGAGCTTCCTTAGGGTCTCAGAAGCTGTTATATACATTGCTGGGAACTGTGGAATTGCCAGCATTGATTGAAGGTACTGCTGAAAGCACAACTTGAAAAAAAAACAACAACCCCAAAACCCAGTTCCAGTCCATTAGCCTTTATCCCAGCCAATTCTGTTTTGTTTCTGTTTTGTTGCTGTCCCACAAACCCATCTATTCTCATAGAACATTTTATGTTCCCATTGCTCATCATAATTTCATCATGCAATCTTGCATAGTTTATTGTTTATATAATTCAAATGGAGTTTAATTAATTCTGTATTTCTGATCTGCCTTTATGTAGGTTCACTCCAATCAGCATTATTTTTACTGTTCTGTTTTACTGATTTTAAGTCATACTGAGGTTTTAATTTCAACTTGATGCTTCATAATAAGAGGAAAGTACAAAATCAGGAAAACAGGTTATTTTCAGAGGTATTTTGGAGGAGGTTAATCTAGATTTTGTGTTAGAAGGCAATATAATGGTTAAGAGCATAAAGTCTGATAGACTTAGTTCAGGTCCTAGCTCTGGTGATGACCATGGGCAAATTTTTTATCCCCTCTAACCTTGAACTTCTTTGTCTATAATAGTATGTATGTCTGAGAGGTATTGTTAGGATTAAATGGGGAAAAAATCCAAGTAAGGCATTTGACATAGTGCCTGGCACAAAATAAACACTCAGTATATACTATTGTTATTATTTTTAATGCTGCTGTTATTGGTACAATGATTTATGTGATTGTTTGTTTTCTCCTAATTCCTGAGTGAGAAATACTTGAAAAAGCTTGAAAGTGTACATATTAGCAGACCTGACCATCATCTTTTAATAGTAATCAGATCCTTTTAAAGATTGGATAAGCTTAGGTTGAATTTAGGTGCTTGATATATTTGGTATCTGAATCAGATTCTAGTCACCTCACTGCAGGTTCATTTTCATGATAAATTGTAGAAATTAAACGTAGTACAAGCTCATATTTATTACAGCAGTCTGATCCAACACTTTGCAGTTTGTAGAACTATAATGTTTGTTGTTTAGTCACTAAGTCGTGTCCAACACTGTGTGACCCCACGGCCTATAGCCCCCTCAGGCTCCTCTGTCCGTGGGATTCTCCAGGCAAGAATACTGGAGTGGGGTGCCATTTGTTAATGTTCTCCATAAATTCATGGGATTTAATAGGAAAGTACATAGACTTTTTAGAACTTGAACATAGAGATATCCTTTAGGAAAGTAGAATGAAGAATTCAACCAAGATTCTTTATCTTTGTTTAAGATGCAGATAAAACTTTGCAAATATTACTCAATCATAAAAAGGAATGAAATTGTGTCATTTGCAGAGACATGGATAGACCTAGAGACTGACATACACAGTGAAGTAAATCAGAAAGAGAAAAATATCATATATTAATGTATATATGTGGAATCTAGAAAATGGTATACATACTTTTACTTGCAAAGCAGAAATGGAGACACAGACATAGGGAACAGACATACGGATACCAAGCAGGAAGGGGTGCAGGGCATGGGATGAACTGCGAGGTTGGGATGGACGTATATGTACTATTACGCGTAAACTAGATAAATAATGAGAACCTGCTGTGCAGCACAGGGAACCCTACTCAGTGTTCTGTGGTGACCTAAACGGGAAGGAAGTCCAGAAGAGAGGGGGCATATGTGTACATACGGCTGGTTCACTTTGCTGCCGACAGAAACTGACACAGCAGTGTAAAGCAACTATACCCCAATTCAAAAAGCCAAAAAACCTTTGCCAAGGAAGAACTACCTGATAATTGTTAAATTATTTTAGCAATTTAACACTCCAAATTTCCATCTGATGATTATAAATGAATATAAATTTTAAAGTGCAGCCAGTGCAATTTTAAAGTTGCAGACCATTCTGTGTTAAGTTTTTCTCTTAATATTATTATCCTTTAAATTTTAATTGCTGCATAAGATTACTCTGTTTTGACATGCATGGTTTGCTTGATCATTCCAATGTTGAGGCTGTTTTGAGTTATTTCCCATTTTTCATGTTATAAGTAATACTGCTAGGAACATCTTTTCTTTCAAGTTACTCCCCTGCTGTCTATCCCTTCTTCTGCCAGTTAATTCCGAGGGGGATAGTGCCACAAATTAATCACTTGTAGTGTTAACATTCTAGTTACTAATAGTTAGGTTCAAACTCACTTCAGAAGTAGCTTGGTATAGGAAACTCAGATACTAGAGATTTGACTAAATATAGGTCTTCTTAGGTGGGTCACTTTTTATTAAGCAGAAGAATCTTTTACTAGCACAGAGTGAGTTACAAAGCAAGTTTTTAAGATAAGAGGAAGAAGAGAAGGTATGAAAAGACTGGGGAAATTTGACAGTTTCCTAATTCCTCCTGAGTCTGATTTTCAGAATGTTGTTTTGTTTTCTTACACAGTATATCAGGCACGTTCCCAATGTTTTTGAGTTGAGATAGAACTATTTTTAAAAATACAACATTTTTAGATTTTTTTTTTTTTTTTAGGAATCTCTCCTGGGTGGTTTTTATTTTTATTTATTTTTTAAAATTAATTAATTTATTTTTTCAGTGGGTTTTGTCATACATTGATATGAACCAGCCATAGATTTACACGTATTCCCCATCCCAATCCCCCCTCCCACCTCCCTCTCCACCTGATTCCTCTGGGTCTTCCCAGTGCACCAGGCCCGAGCACTTGTCTCATGCATCCCACCTGGGCTGGTGACCTGTTTCATCATAGATAATATACATGCTGTTCTTTCGCAACATCCCACCCTCACCTTCTCCCACAGAGTTCAAAAGTCTGTTCTGTACTTCTGTGTCTCTTTTTCTGTTTTGCATAAAGGGTTGTCGTTACCATCTTTCTAAATTCCATATATATGTGTTAGTATGCTGTAATGTTCTTTATCTTTCTGGCTTACTTCACTCTGTATAATGGGCTCCAGTTTCATCCATCTCATTAGAACTGATTCAAATGAATTCTTTTTAATGGCTGAGTAATATTCCATGGTGTATATGTACCACAGCTTCCTTATCCATTCGTCTGCTGATGGACATCTAGGTTGCTTCCATGTCCTGGCTATTGTAAACAGTGCTGCGATAAACATTGGGGTGCACGTGTCTCTTTCAGATCTGGTTTCCTTGGTGTGTATGCCCAGAAGTGGGATTGCTGGGTCATATGGCAGTTCTGTTTCCAGTTTTTAAGAACTCTCCACACTGTTTTCCATAGTGGCTGTACTAGTTTACATTCCCACCAACAGTGTAAGAGGGTTCCCTTTTCTCCACACCCTCTCCAGCATTTATTGCTTGTAGACTTTTGGATAGCAGCCGTCCTGACTGGCGTGTAATGGTACCTCATTGTGGTTTTGATTTGCATTTCTCTGATAATGAGTGATGTTGAGCATCTTTTCATGTGTTTGTTAGCCATCTGTATGTCTTCTTTGGAGAAATGTCTGTTTAGTTCTTTGGCCCATTTTTTGATTGGGTCATTTATTTTTCTGGAATTGAGCTTCAAGAGTTGCTTGTATATTTTTGAGATTAATCCTTTGGCTGTTTCTTCATTTGCTATTATTTTCTCCCAATCTGAGGGTTGTCTTTTCACCTTACTTATAGTTTCCTTTGAAAAACTACAACATTTTTAGATTAACCATAAATAGCCTTCTTCCCATTATTTAGACATGACTTAGCAACTAAACCACCACCACCACCCATTAGTACAGATGTGAGCAAGCATGTTTTGGACTTCAACATCACATAATTCTTTTGTTACAGAGATCTACTTTCATTTCTCAGACCTTAAATAAAGATAGGAGTTTCTGTCTTTCAAGCAGTCCTGCTGCCAGATACAATTCAGCCTTGATGGGAAGGAAGTCTTGTGGCTAAATGGGTGGAGATCCATGGTACAAGGCCATAAAGATAAAAGTGGAAAGAAAAGGAAAACTATAAGGGTTTCAGGACAGGGTTCTGTAACAAAGACAAAACTGACTGTAGGCAACTGCTTGTTCTCAGGATAGGGGCTTCTTTAAAATTATGAAAGAATAGAGTCTGTTGTTTTTAGTTTTAGTTTAATTTTTTGGGAGGGGGTTGGGAATAGATAATCAAAATTTACATGGATCAAAATTCAAATGAAAATTCTTCCTGAAACCCTGGTCCCCAACCACTCAGTTCTACTCTTGAGAGGCAACCAGTATGACTGATTATGTGATTATCCTGCCCAAAGTCTTCTGTTCATGTAACACATGCGTTTTTCCTCCTTTTTTCCCTAAAAAATAGTTTTTTTTCCCCTAAAAAATAGCATCGTATACATACTGTTCTACATTTTGCTTTCTCGCGTAACATTAAGTCTTGGAAATTATTCTATAACAGAATATTTTTTAAAATTTTTGAAAGCACTTTAAAAATGTCATGTGTCTCAGTTCAGTTCAGTTGCTCAGTTGTGTCTGACTCTGCAACCCCATGGACTGCATCATGCCAGGCTTCCCTGACCATCACCAACTCCCGAAGCTTGCTCAAACTCATTGTCCATTTAGTCGGTGATGCCATCCAGCCATCTCATCCTTTGTCGTACCCTTCTCTTCCTGCCTTCAATCTTTCCCAGCATCAGGGTCTTTTCAAATGAGTCAGCTCTTCGCATCAGGTGGCCAAACTGTTGGAGTTTCCGCTCCAGCTTCAGTCCTTCCAATGAATATTCAGGACTGATCTCCTTTAGGATGGACTGGTTGCATCTCCTTGCAGTCCAAGGGACTCTCAAGAGTCTTCTCCAACACCACAGTTCAAAAGCATCAATTCTTCAGTGCTCAGCTTTTTTTATGGTCCAACTCTCACATCCATACATGACTACTAGAAAAACCATAGCTTGACTAGACGGACCTTTGTTGGCAAAGTAATGTCTCTGCTTTTTAATATGCTGTCTAGGTTGGTCATAGCTTTTCTTCCAAGGAGCAAGCGTCTTTTAATTTCATGGCTGCTGCACTGACTGAAAGTAATTCCTAAGCCAGGGTTTACGTCTGGTACATGATAGTATCCAAGGAATGCTTCTTGAATGAGTGAGTGAGAAAGTAAGTGAATTAGTGATTATGTTAATTTAACATACAGATAGAAAGAGGCAGAAAGCTAAGAATCGCTGGAAGGTCTGTGACTGTTGACCTGACCCTGATGCTGGGACCCAGGATTGATCTAAGGAATGACATCACAAAATGCATATCTCCTTTTAAATTGCATCAGAAATTCTCTTTAAGCCTTCATATTAGGAGATGTCAGTATGAAGAGATGCCTCTGGAGGTGGGTGAAGAATGGAGTTGTGGGATGGCCCCTAAACCCCACGAGTCAGGACGTCTGGTCCTGGTTCTATGACAGGGCTCCAGGACCCAGACAAGTGGGTTCATCCCTCTGTGTGTCCTTACTTCAAATGCAAAACAAGGAGGTTGGAGTAGATTTTTTCAGTGCACCATTCTAGCTCAAGATTACATCATTTATTATTCCACAGTTTCCTGTTCGATTACCAGTTTGCACAGACACTTGTTATGTTAAAACTACATTTATAGCAACATAAAAAGTGAGGTTATTATTTCTCTAAGATAATAAAGAGACTTACAGGGTTATTGGTAAAAATGTGATTATTAAGATTTCAAGAAGAGACTCTAGAAAGTATTTTGCAATTATTTTATTCCTCACAAAAATGTATCAGCTAAACAATTGAGACAGAAGCAGGTTTACCAGGAAAAGCCCAAATACCCTACACATTGACACATTTTGAGAGGACTAATACTTTGTAGTTCTAACCTTTAAGAGGTTCAAAAAGAATCAGATAAGTAAAAATTACTGTAATATTATTCAATAGTAAATATAATTGTTATAAATTAATAGTATATGTAATATACTCAGTAGTATTTAATCATTAAATGCTTCCCAGGTGGCACTAGTGGTAAAGAATCCACCTGCCAGTGCAGGAGATGCAAGAGACACGGGTTCGATCCCTGGGTCGGGAAGATCCCCTTGGGAAATGGCAACCCATTCCACTATTCTTGCCTGGAAAATTCCATAGACAAAGGAGCCTGGTGGGTCACAGTCCATGGGGCCACTGAGAATCAATCACGACTGAGTGACTTTAATATATTTAGTTATTAAAATAGTAACTAATAATACATATAATTCATAATAAAATAAATCTTTTTTTCTCTTTATTTTAGTTAAGTATGAGAGTGAAGCCAGTAAATATTGGGACACATTTTATAAAATTCATAAGAATAAGTTTTTCAAAGATCGTAATTGGCTATTGAGGGAATTCCCTGAAATTCTTCCGGTTGGTCAGAAAACTGAAGAGAAGGTGAAAGAATTATCATGGAATCATGTGAAAATTAATACTGAAAGTTTTTTCTCAAAAATGCACTGCCCTACTATGCCTGAAGAAAAAAATCATTATAAAGAAAGTTCTGGCTCATCAGATGGTCAAAGCAAAGCAGGATCTGACTTTTCTAAACTGGACTCTGAAGAATACAGAGAAAGACCTCTGAAGACTGAATTGTTTCCTGGTAGCAGTGCTGCTTTCAGAATCCTTGAGGTATGGTACTACATGAGAAAATTTTTTTAATGTACATCACATATTACTTTATTAATGATCCAGATTCTTTAGAGGGAAAATGATCAAATAACTGTGTACTTTTGTGCATAAAAATTATGTAAGGGACTCATATCTTTAATCAGTCAGGTTTTAAGTTTGTGATTTAAAACTATTCTTAAGTTTGTCTGCTTTAATTTCTAACTTGAAGGCCGTTTTAAATACCAGTGAAGTTTTGGCCTCAATTTCCATCTCTTTCTGTTGTTACCCACTTGTAGATGAAATAGAAATAAGTGACGTATATAATTTGCTATAATCTGGTGTAGACTTTGATTTTCTATTTTAGAAAAAGAAAACTTTTCCTTCTGATTATAAACATAGTAGATGCTGATTACAAAGAATTTGGTAAAGAGAAAGAATAAACAATCCCATAAACAAAGGATTTAACCACTGTTAACATTTAACTTTTTTCTCCTTTTGTTTATACTGTTTTATATAGTTGAGCTATACTATATCTGCATTTTAGTGTTTTTCTTTGTTTGTATTTAACATTATAACATAAGCAGTTTTCCCTATCTTTAAAAATTCTCTATAAACATTTTCATGGCTAAAAATTACTATACTAAGTGAAGTACTGATTCTACTTATCTGTTTTCACTTGACTGGGCATTTAAATTGTTTTCAGGTTTTGTACAGCAAGTATCCTCAGGTATAGACTTCTCTGTATTTTCTTTTATTATTTGAGTTCAATTGACTTGTTCATAACTTATTAAAATTTTTAATATTGTTAAAATATTTTGCCAAGTTGCTTTCTAAGAAGTTGTACTAATACCTATTTACAGCAGTGTAGGTCTGTCTCGTCACACCCTCATTGATTGGAATAATCTTATTTTTATTGCTTTCTGCTTTGTTAGACAAAAACCATATTTTAACTTGATTCCTTTGATTGTTAAATAGGTCATATAGTTCTTCAGATGTTTAGAAACCATTTGTTCTTCTGTCATCTACTTATTTCCTTTATTTATTAGTTGTGTTTTTTTAAGGAACTCTGCCCTTTATCATATTTAATTCAAATATTTTTTTCACAGTGTTTTTGTCACCTTTTAATTTGGTTCATTTGGGGTTTTGGTATGTAAAAATTTTAGTCAAATTTCTCAGTACATATTATTTTTGTGATTTATTCCATTTTGAGCTTATACAACTCTCCGATAGCCAAAGATTCAGAACACTTCTTTTAGTTTTTTAAAGTAAAAATCTGATATTGATGAGGAAAATTTAACTTTCTTTTCATGATACTTAGTTATTCTTTGATTTTAGGTTGGCTGCGGTGCTGGGAATAGTGTTTTTCCAATTCTGAACACTTTGCAGTGAGTTTTAGAATTTTCTCCTACAAAATTCTGCACATGTATGGGATATTGAGAAATACTTGGAAAATGTTGTCATATATATACCAATAGTGTTCTTGTTCCCATATAAACAATGACTAAACCAAATTTCAAAAGCAGTGGCTTGGTCTTTGTATCTGATTTCATGTGAACTGATAATTACTCTGGAAATAATGTTTCACAGACATAGGTTGTCCACCATGAGTTGAAGTAATTTTTTAAGTTTGTGCTTATGTAGATGAGAGTAAGAAATGAGCAAGAGATTTGATCCTTCTGCTAAGCTGGGAATTACTGAACTTTAGAGATTTATTTACTCCTCCAGGTTACTTAGGTGTCATTTTACACATAGAGAATTGAGTTTAAAGCTTACACTTTATTTTGTGTAAGCTTTAAACTCATTTTATTTTGTCATCACTTCTGGAGCCACACCCAGGATAAAACCTTCCTGTAGAGTTGAAATGACTCTCTAGAGTTGAAATTTTTGGAGTTATCACACCTAACCCTAAGATTCATAAAGGGTGAAGTCTGTAATAGGAGCAGAGATGTTCTCCTGACCTGCCCTTCCTGTTCAACACCTCACCAATGTGTTTTAGTAGGTGATGAAGAAGACACATCTTACAAAACTTTTACTCCTTTTACCTATGGCTGGTCTGTCAAGTGCCTATGTTTTTTAAGTTTACACAATAGCTTTCCGATTGTCATTTTTCCATTATAAAATTAACACAAGCACATTGTAGAACTTTCCCATTAGAGGAAAAGTGGGTGGGAAGGAATCACCCGTTATTCCCACCATCAAAACATCAAAATATAGCTGCTGACAGAATTTTTATTATAATTCCTTTCAGTCTTTTCACTATGCATATTTTAAAATTTATTAAAGTCTTTTTTTAAACTTTCTATTGTGAAAATGTAAACGCATTCAGAAAAATTGAGTAATACAGTAAATTCTCATATAGCCACCACCTTGTTTCAGCAGTTACTTACATGAGGCCAACATCATGACACATTATTTTTATGAACTTATGATGGATCTCCAGAAAGCAAGACATTCCTAATTGCTGTTATAAACCTAACATAATAAAAAGTAATTCCATAATATCATCAAATTACCAGTTAAAAGTGTCTGGCCAGAAGTGATACTGGCCAATTTGCAGTTCTGAATGGCGTTTTTCTTTCAGGATTTATTTTCTTTGTTTTCCTTTTCCCGTTTCTAGGCCAAAATTTCCTGTTCTTATACCACATAGCCAGATTCCTTCACCCTGGTGTTCTCTGAACTTGTAATACACGTAAATCTACTACGTTGGTAGTTGATTATGTGTTACTCTATGACTCATCTCAAATTATTATTTAGCAAGTTATTTCCTTATATCTTCTTTCTTCAGCTACTATTTATATATTTCTTGAGGTAGAGAGCATAATGTATTCTAATTTGGTTTTCCAGGTAGCCTAACAATATAATGTAGATAGTTAGACAGAGCTTGGTGCCTGCTGACTGGTTAATATCTCTGATTCCCCACTTGTTAGTTGTATTTTTCCCCCCTTCAACTTCTCCATCTGACTAATAATTGCAGGCTCTTGCCTTCTCACCCCCTGACTCTTTCTTTGTGACTGGGTCTTTTTTTGGCCTCATATTCATATTTTAGAAATCACTGTAACTCAATAACCTGAGATAATTAATTCATCTTTAAAAGGCAACTAGTGATTCGCCTTCCAAAGGGAGGATTAAACCTTTTTTCCCCACCAAAGAAATTATGTTTTATTACTTTTGGAGATCATAGAATTAATATTTTACATTTTCAGAATATTTTACCATAATTAGACCCCCGGAATTGAGAGGTCATATCATTCTCCAAGGATCATTTAATTCTTAAACCTCCTGCCAAGAGAGTGTTTGGTGGTGTGGTAGTAGTAGTGATATTTACACCTGTTTCCTGGGAGAAGGGCCAAGACAGTCAGCTGATTTTAAAGAAAAGCCCTGGAAAATCATTGAGTGGTCACAAGACCAAGTTGGGCTGCTGATGCAGTGGGAATTCAGTCTCAGAGGTCATGTTGCTATCTGGTAGGACACATGGCAAATGGCACAAGCTTTCCTTCAGCTACTAGAGTGTTCTGTATCTTGTGGTTGTTTAATAATTTCTGCACAAGGGTAGACTGCATGCCTGTCATAATGAGCTAGATGTGCCAGTATCCAGAGAAGCATTTTGAGCTATATGGAAGTTTTTACAAAAGCATATTAAGTTCTTAAGTTTTTAAGTTCCTGGAAGGCAGAGGCAGATATTCCTTTGACAATGATGATTGTGATGATGATAGCAAGAATAATAAAAATGATATTTTTTTAACATTTATTAGGTGCTTACTCTGAGTCAGGCATTTTTCTATAAATTTTACTATCTGAGTCCATTTTATCCTCACAACCAACTTAGATGCCATATTTTACTTCTGTTAGGAGTTTGGGATTGACATTTCTACTACTACTATATTTAAAATAGCTAACAAGGACTTACTGTATAGCACAAGGAACTCTGCTCAATATTCTGTAACAACCTAAATGAGGAAAGAATTTGAAAAAGAATATATACATGTATGTGTATAGCTGAATCACCTTGCTATACACCTGAAACTAACACAACATTGTTAATCAACTATATTCAAATATAAAATAATTTTAAAAATAAAGATAAGGACACCAATTACAGAGAGCTTAGGTAACTCATCCATGGTTACCCAACTAAGCAGTAGAACTGGGATTCAACCCTAGGCAGTCTGGTTTCAGAGCCCTTGCCCTTGGCCAGCATATCATGTAGTACTAATAATATATGTATCTGAGTGTTTACTGAGACATTTCAAACATGTGTGACCACCCAAGAAATTACGAGTCACAAATATAGGGATTTCATAGGAAACAACAAGGGTGCGTGCTGCAATAAAGCACTATTTTTATATGTGAAGTCACTCAGTCGTGTCCGACTCTTTGCAACCCCATGGGCTGTGGCCTGCCAGGCTCCTTCGTCCATGGAATTTTCCAGGCAAGGATACTGGAGGGGGTTGTCATTTCCTTCTCCAGGGAATCCTCCCAACCCAGGAATCAAACTCGGGTCTCCTGCACTGCCCGCAGACTCTTTACTGTCTGAGCCACCAAGGAGGCATTTTTAAATGGGTTGAATGAAAAAGAAAAGCAGCATAAATTTTAACTTTGATTCAGCATTGGTTAACTTTTCATAACCAAATCCTATTCATCATACGTTCATTTATTTGGACAGATCTTAATTTGAATTAAAATTCCTAGTGCCACAGAGTGGCACTGTATGTGAAAACTGTACTATATATGAGAATACTATATGTTAATATAGTATTCATCAGTGAGTAGCCTTTAAGAGAGTAATGTCAGCCTGGGTGAGATTTTGCTAATAAATGCATGTTTGTGCTTGTATTCCATATTTATTTAGAAATCCTCCTTGCCTAATATGCCTCCTGAATCAGATTAGAAGTTCTAATTATGTGCTTCAAAGCCCATATATCCTTCCTTCTATTCTAAATCACCTCTGCTTCTCATCCCTGGCATGTGACTCACACCTATAAACCTTTCCCCTCTTTGCACTTGGCAATGCCATCCTCCCCCTTCAAAATTCTTAAACTTTGGCCTGAAAGTGCCTGCCTTATCCAAACTTCTATGGAAATTAGGCTGTAAAGTCCACAAAAACCAACACCATACCTGTAATTACTGTTTAAGGACATACTAATCTCTTGTCATTCAGACACAAAACTAAGCAAGATGATTTGAGAATTCTTTTGATAATAGCACGTAAGATATGATTAGGAAGAGTATTGACCCACGAAATTCAAAGTACAGTTGACCACTGAACAGTGCAGGTGATTAATCCACAAAAATTTATAGACATCCCTTTGTATTTGTGAGTCCTCCATATCTGCAGATTCAGCCAACCACAGATCATATAGTACTTAGTATTTACTGTTGAACAATATCCATGTGTAATTGACCTAGAAGTTCAAACTTGCGTTGTTTAAGGGTCAGCTATATGTCCCTGCCTGTTAGTAACCATGGCTCAGCCATCCTTACTGAATTTCAGGTAAAAAACTTATCTAAGTTCAGTGGAGGCCAGTTAAAATTAGTCAAGATTTTCATATGGATAAACATACCCCCTCAAAAAAAAACCCTTAACTTACACTTTCTTTGCATATTGTAAATAAAGCAACTGAGTCTTGGAGACGTTAAGTCTAATTCCGTGTTAATAAGTGGCAAATCCAGGATTTAAAAACACGTGTAATTGGCTCCCAAATCCCATACTCTTACTATTTTATTAGACAGTTTCATTTACTACTTTGTATTCTAATGCTTGGTCCATATATGGGGCTCAGTAAAAGTTTGAAAATCATTTGAAAAGATAACAAAATTAATATACAAATGTTTTATTATTTTTAGATGTATGTACATGGTATTAATATAAACATTTAATAGCATGTAACTACAACTTCTAAAATATATATATTTATTTTATTTTTTTCATATGTATATACATCATCATCGGAGCATTAGAGCCTCTGTGAGAGACCCAGGAACAAATGAGTATACACACAGGAAAAGGAATGAGGTGCCAACAGACATGGGGTTGAGGGTCCTTGGAGAGAATAGAACTTGGCTAAGCTGAGAGGAATTACAGGCCATGCCAGCTGGAGGCAGACAAGAAAGAGTGCCTGGGAGGGGTAGGAGCGAGATTGAGCAATGCTGATGGATGGCTGTGGAGGTTTCTCATGTGAGAGTATGCTGGAATATAGGGCAAGTAGGCCCAAGAAAGGGAGGGCCTTAAAACCAGATCAGGAACTTGAAAGTTACCCTGTAAATGATAAGTGTTTTGAGACAGTGTTGGTTCAGAAACAACATGAAGGCATTCACACACCACTATAGAGAACAGTACCTTAAAAGAAGAAACAACAAGCCAAGCGTCATCCAAAATTCTGTTAAGTACTTATTAACAAATTCCAACTTACAGTTTCTTTCTTGTGTTGCTTCAGCTTATCTGAACTCTAGATTTAAATATTTCTTCCATTTTCATAGGAATGTGCCAGAGTTCTTTCTTTATTGTTGTGATTTTGCTTCTGGAGCTGTGGAGCTAGTAAAGGTATGCCTTATATTTTCTTTAAAGAGAGCTGTATTTTAAAAAAATCTAATTTATTTACTGTTGAAGTGATTTTTTTTAATGTAACTGCATCAAATGTTATCTGTGACCCCCCCCCCTTTTTTTTGAGATATGTCATTTTCTTTTTTTATATTTATTTATTTTTTGGATGCACAGGGCCTTTGTTGCTGTGCACATGGGCTTTCTCTAGTTGTGGAGAGTGGGGGGTACCCTCTAGCTGCAGCACGTGGGCTTCTCATTGTGGTGGTTTCTCTTGTCACAGAGCACAGGCTCAGGCCACGCAGGTTTCAGTAGTTGCAGCTCCCAGGCTCTAGAGCACAGGTTCAGTAGTTGTGGTGCACGGGCTTCGTTGCCCCATGGCATGTGGGATCTTCCACAACCAGGAATTGAACCCGTGATTGCAAGGCAGACTCTTAACCACTGGACCACCAGGGAAGCACCTCTGTGACCATTTTTAACTGAACTTTTACTATTTTGCAAATCATATCATCAAAACAATTGAAGTTGTTTGGGACTTAAGAGTTCAGGGGAGTGGCTCCTACAGGGTGATATTTATATTTATGTCCCTAGAACTTTATATGTAGCCTGGCACATGGTAGGCACTCATTAAATTAAAAATTCTGCAGGAAAAAAAAAAAAAAAAAAGGTCTGAAAAGGCATTATCACAAATCTGAAATGTCCTTGATTATAAGGAAAACAGTTGGAACTTGGTTTTATTTGACCAATCCCCAAATTCTAGTAAGCATTATCATAGGAAAAAGAGGTAATTTTAGAAAATGGAAAAGGAATGGAAATTCTGCTAACAAAAATGTTTGGTAAACACATGGAACATAATTTCTGGTAATAAGGGTTACTAGGTTTTCATTGTAGACATTTTCTAAAGTACTGAAAAGCCTAAAGGGAAAGATAAAATTTACCTATAGTCATGCTTTCTAGAGTCCTAGAGTGACTCAGAATTTTGGTATATATTCTTTTAGTATTGTTTCTATAGGCAAATAGTATGTGTGTACTCTAATGCATTTTTAAAATAGCATCTTTAGTGAGATATAGTTCATGTACCATAAAATTCACCATTTAAAAGTATACAATCCAGTGATTTTTTAAGCATATTTACAGAGTTATACAGTCATCACCATTACCTAATGTTGATTGCATACTATAGGATATTTACGTATTAAGCCAAAGGAGACATGGAACAAGCAGTGAGAGAGAGCGCAGAGGACCGTCTCAGTGCCTGCGAAGTAACATAGGGTGAGCTTCCAGCATTGCTGCCTGCTGACCCAGAAAGATTGCCCTACTCCACTTTTAAAGCTAAAGAAGGGCTGCAAAAGAATATTTGTTATCAACTCCAAGTGCTAGACTTAATTTTTTATGACAGCTTGAAATAAGCTAATCAGAAAATCAAATTTATAGAAGAAAGGCCTTTGGGAGAAGTTAAATTAACCTTTTTGATTTGGAAAAAAAATACTAGAAGTCTGCTAAAAACTTTCATTCCTTTATTATGACAGTCTCATGCATCGTACAGAGCATCCCAGTGCTGTGCCTTTGTTCATGACGTTTGTGACCATGGCTTACCCTACCCTTTTCCGGATGGGACCCTGGATGTCATTCTCCTTGTCTTTGTGCTGTCTTCTATTCATCCTGACAGGTAAATGACGACGAAAGGGCAGAGCAAATATGTACAGCCCCTTTATCAGGAGTGGCTTTCAGATCTATCAAAGCAAAAAGACAATTCTTGAATTTATTATTTAGTGAACTACATTACATGTAATATGCAGCCTTTTAAATGCAGTTTTTTCCTTTCTTCAGACTTTTAGAAAGAAACTGGCCAAACTGTTTCATTAGTGAGCTTTCTGTCACTGTCAGAAAGAAGCGAGCATCTTCTGGCAAGACACATACCTATTAAAAGTGACAGTGCTTCAAGAAAATTACAAATTCAGAACAGCCTAATAGACTCCCAAGAGGGAAACTGTACTTGGTGATCAGAAACAAACATCTTTGATTTAGCTTCTTGCTGAATGTTCGTAATGAGGTGGGCTGTGAATCTGGCTTCACATAGGTCTTTAAAATATTTGTTTTAAGGAAGCGCACTAGGGAATTAGGGTTTATCAAGATTTTCCAGATTAACCTTGGACCTTTATAATCTAAGGTTGGTCTAGTGCCATCATTTAAGTATTTATGACTTAAATATTTTTGTTCATATAGTGTTCTGAAATAATAAATATAGCTTTTCTCCAAAGAGGAAGCACAAAGAGATATTACAGCAATTAAAATGATCACTTTTCTTAAAATTTTTCCACTTTGTATGTATTAAGACACATGTGTGCTAAATGTCTGGAGTTGTCCCTTCAGAATGTGTCTTAAAATTGGGTTTTTGTGATCTTCTGGTTAGTAGGTGCAGACTTGGCATCAACCACTTTGGTGAGTGTTACTCTTTCCCAGAGAAATCAAGCATTGTGTACTTCTTTCTTTGCTATAAGATCATTAGGATCCTTTATAGGCCTTTTACTTCTCATTCAGAGATGTTCACTTTGATTACTTGTAGAAAAAATAATTAGATTTCCAAATAATGAATGAAATATATAATTGCACCTGATGAGATTTATCCAGTTTCATGAAGTTACTTCCTCCCAGTTTCTGTAACCTCTTTCTGCTAACTTGTTTAGGCTATTGGCATTATTTAGGTACTAGTAGAAAGATGTCATCTATATTTTGTTTCACAGCTAAAAGGATAGAGGAGGTGGATAATGAACAAGATTTTCTATCTAACACGTATAACAGGAAATGTTTCAATTCAAATAAACCCTCAAGAAGGCTGTTTATATTAGTTTAGATTATGTGTTTTTTCATGATTTGAATTGAATGGAAAGGAGAAGGGGAAGCAGATGTCTTGAAAAGATTGTTTTTATAGTACATATATTCATTCTGTTTATTTTAAAATAGATTCAGATGTATCATGTCAGTACATTAACATAGGTACTTTCTTACCTACATGGAAATTATCTAAAAATGAGGTAAGTGAGTAGAAGTTGTATAATAGTAAGTGAAAAGTGAGGCAGTTATCTTTCAGGTCATCTAGCACTGTGATAGTAGATTTAGCCCCAGGAAAATTCTAGAAAAGTAGCTTCTTGCCAGCTTGGAAAAGCAATTCAGCAAGCCTTGAGTCTAGGGGGTCCCAGCTTAAATGGAAGTAAACCATAGAAGGCTACAAAACAAGAAGTAACTGTCCTTCTTATCATTGAAATAAAAAGATAATATCTTTTCTAAAGATCTACACAGAGATTGTCAATAAACACTTTTTTAAAAATCTCTTCTTTTCTTTCTCATCTTCCTCCTTCCAAAGATAGGTGAGGATAGCAGAATTGGCCCAAGTCAGATGGAAAAAGAGAAAAGGGGCTTTCCTCATTCTTGTCTTGTCGCTCTCACCCCCAACCCACTCCCACCTGCATTTCTCAGGAACTGGCTCTGGAATTGCACTATGAGCCAAGATGGACTGATAAGAGAAGCAGTTCCCCACCCCTTGCCTTGACCCACACTGCAGACTTTAAAGGACAGTTGGGAGCAAAGGGTTTGCAAAAGGAGACTACATTTTGAAGTATTTGGCTCTTTGCTTTTCTGTGTTTTCATTTCATGCTTGTCTTGCTAATAATTGCAGAAAGAGATTTTTCTCTGTACCTAAACTGTTTATCCTAAAAGTGAATATTTTAAGCTTTAGATATGGTTTTAATTGCCAGATCCTAAGGATATAAGCACAGTGTGAAAATAACCTGTAATAAAATAAACAAGGAAAAATAGTTTTCTTTTTCATGTACTTATGTTCCAGTTTGTTTAAATGAGATTTTCTCCTAGTCATGCCACTTTTTTTTGTCTCTTATTTTCATAGTTACTTTCAGTTTCTCACTGCCTACTTCCTTCATTACCTGACATACTCTTTCACCCCATTATTCCACTGAACAATGTTTTAATTGGAAGGAATTTACAGATTATGTGATCCAGACCTTTCATTTTTTTTTAAATAAGAAATGCTCAGAAGCCTTAAGTAGTTTGGATAAAGCAGAGACAGAAAGGACTTAGTACACAGGCTACCATTTACCATTCTCTGCCCAGGGCCGACAGTGATAACTGATTTTGTAGATTGTCATTCCCAGCAAGTCTTGAGTCCTTCTTAATAGAGCTCTGTTGGCAGCCAGTGTCAGTCACTTGGCTTGTTATGAGATCTGAAATCTTTGCCATCTCTGTACCATAATCACACGTAAGGCTTTGAACACTTAACCAAAAAACATTAACTCAAGAGCAGTCACAAGAGGTCATGTCTGATTGGGAGCCAGATGGGTAGAATAAACAGTAAAAGAAAGAAAGGCTTCCCAGTATTGAGCTGGAGCTTAGAGTGTGAATAGAATTTAAATGGGCAGAGAATAAGGAGGAGAGAATTCTTTCGCGGGAGCCACGCGAGCACAGGCATGGGCGGCTCAGAACCAAGCATGTAACAGTTTGGCTAGCCATGCTTAGATTAAGAAGCAGTGGGAAAGATGTTGGAAAGGTTAATTGAGCCCAGTTGTGGGTGATCTTAAGGATTCAACTAAGAAACTAAGAGAACTAAGATTTTTATCCTACGGATTAATATCGTGAAAATTTGAGCAAAGGGATGATTTGAGAAAACCATCATTTTAAACAGAATAATTCATCAATAATATACAGGAAGTATTGGTAGGGAAAATAATAAAGCTAGTTAGGAAGCAATTCTCTTTCCAGCCAGAGGACTTTGGAGTTTGTACTAAGGGAGTACTAATGGAAACTAAAGAGAGAAAATACCAAATATGTAATAACGATAATAAAAAGACATACAATTTGATGCCTGAGTAGTTGTGAAGAGTATAGTAGAAGAAGAGAAAAGTAAAAGAGGTCAAAGATTTTTCTGAGGTGTTACACTTCAGTGAATGATGGTACCTTTGAACTAAATAAAGAAGTCAGAAGGAAAAGCAGCTTGTTTTGGAGGAAAAGATGTCCCTGTTTAGGTATATCTATCTGATTTGAGACAGCCCTGGCATATTTTTTTGTCATGCAAGGAAAATGAAACGACTTTGGTTTTTTCTGCCTTGTAACTACCTTAATTTGCTGTAAATATCAGGAATGTCTGTATAGTTTTGCAGTTCAGTTTTGACATCATACATCAAGCTATGTGAAGTTACCACTCTAGTTATTTGGGTGATTTCTTGATATCCTAGACTTTTTGAATCTGATTATTGAGCAAATTGGTATCCTTTTTTCTTTCTATACAAAATACTTTTGTTTTTGGTGCCCTTATGTTTGTGGCATAGATTTCTTTGGCCTTATCAAGCTATGCTTATTTTATCATTAAGAATGTTAAATGTGGCATAGAAAACAAGACTTCCACAACCTCCTGCTTTGTTTTCAAAGGATGCAAGGTGTTATAAACCGACTGTCCAAGTTACTGAAACCTGGGGGAATGCTGTTATTTCGGGACTATGGAAGATATGATAAGACTCAGCTTCGTTTTAAAAGGGGTAATGTTCTATTCAGTTTGGAATTATTTTCATGTGTTTTAAATAATGCTGTGTTTACATTTCATGTCAGTTTTGTTGTGGGTGGTAGTTTTTTAAAGAATACTAAGTTTCTCTTGTCACAATTTTTTTTTAGGACATTGTTTATCTGAAAACTTTTATGTTCGAGGAGATGGCACCAGAGCATATTTCTTTACAAAAGGTATGCATATCTATAAGAGGAAATAATTAGCTGTGGAAACTTTTCTTGGGTATTATTTGCAGGGAGAAACTCAAAAGCTCTAAACTGAGGCTTCAGGAGCTGATTAAACATTAGATGTCTTTACACTTTAGTGATTATAACTGTTGTGTGTAAAAGCTTGAAAGTGGCCTTTTGCCTTTTAATCTCTTTCCAATTGAAACTGCTTTAAAGAATCACTTGTTTTATTCTCATGCCCAAATGAAGTTTCTGTTTTGGAGGTACCATTAGCCCAGTTATGAAAAAATTGATGACATGCCACAGTCAAAAGAGGGAGTTTGATTTTAAGAGTCCATAGAAAATTACTTATCCTTTGTCAACGTCTCATTTTAAAAAAAGCATTTAAAATGAATTCTGCATTCAAGTACTTTCCCCAAACTTACATGAGTACTTTTATAATGTGCCATTTGGGATCTCTGCAAACCAGCAAGAATTCAGACCTAAGGCATGTCTCAAAATATTGAAAGCTGCAGCCAGTAGTGTTGTGTATCTATTTATACCTACTGCGTTCAGCTGTTTTATACTTGGTGTGTTTGTGTGAAGTAGAGGAAACCTACTTGGTGTCATAGGTTTCCTTCATCAATTTGTACTAGAAAATGTTTCTTGGTATAAATGAAATTCATATGGTCAATCATTCCATTAATGTTCCATTGTTCCTGTCTGCCCCTCTCCCCCCCAAGTCACATGTCATATATTTGATTGCCATTTTTGTCTCACAGGGGAAGTCCACAATATGTTCTGCAAGGCTGGGTTAGATGAGAAGCAGAATCTGGTTGATCGTCGCTTACAAGTTAATAGGAAAAAAAAAGTGAAAATGCACCGAGTGTGGGTTCAAGGCAAATTCCAGAAGCCATTACACTTGACTCAAAAAAGCTCCAACTTGGTATTTTCAGTCCTTTCTCATGGCTGAACTATGTATCGTGTTAAGGTACAAATCAGAGGCTTACAGTATTCAGAGTCTTCGGTAAATCTTTCATTTTTGAAAAGTCAGTCAGAAGAAGAGAATTTATGTGTCCTGCTGTTTGTCCTGGATGAACTGTTTTGTGCATGTTAAGCACACAGAAGTGACTTGGAAGAGAGCACAACATTCTGTGTTTTCAAATCTTAATATGCGCAAGCTTGTTTGGATTTATTATGTCTTAACCATTTTGTTTGTTCTCTGAGTTTTAAAAGCATTTAGGTAAATTATTGATATAAGTCAGATGATTCTGAGAAACCAAAGCCTGCCATTTTTTTAGAAGTGAAAAAAACCATCTCCTTTATTTATACATTAGTTTAACACAGTTGAACTCTCCTCCATTGTTAACTGATAGCAGAGTCAGCTCGCCTTGTTTCCAAGGAAGGTCACAAGACCAAGGCAAAGGCCTATTTTTTTTGTTTTGTTATTGTCTATTGTCCATCCCCAAACCTTTTTTTTTTAAACTTAGAGACTAATGTCTGAAACAGAATTTTAATTTCTCTTTCCTTTCCTAAAATTGGGGAAGTATGACTAATGCTAACATTATTTTCAGGCTATTCTTTGGTGTACAAGTTGGAAGCCTTCTTTAGGAAGACTACTTACCCAGGAAAATTCTTAAATTGTAGCAATTAAAAATTTTTTACTATTTTCTGGTGGTCCAGTAGTTAAGAATCTGCCTACCAATGCAGGGGACATAAATTCAATCCCTGATCCAGGAACTAAGGTCCCATATGACATGGGGCAACTAGACCTGCACACCCTAGTGCTCCACAAGAAGAAGAAGCCACTGCAATGAGAAGCCCGCACACCAAACTAGAGAGCAGCCCCAGCTCAGTGCAACTAGAGAAAGCCTTCACACAACAATGAAGTGCCCATGAGCTGCATCAAAGACCCATGCATCCGAAAAAATAAAAATGTATTTACCACTTTGCCTCAAAAAAGATATAAATTTGCTTGCAAGTTGCATTTGGTAAAAATGGAGTTTCTAAGACTGGGCTTTCATTTGTTACACAATGTATACTGAGTACTTACTTTGTGCTTTGTGAATTATATGGAATAATACAGTAAATAAATAAAGTCCCAGCCCTGTCTTTTGAGAGTGTAAGAGGCTCTAGCTGGCAAAGCAAAATGTGTGCATCCCAAGCCTCTAAATCATGACCAAGATAATATATGAGCAAGTACTCAAATAGGGAGCTTTTCAGCTAACAGACTTTGATTATGAGCCACAGAAATCTGAAAGACATGGACAATCTCTTGAAAGGACCTAGAATGATCATTCCAACAATTTTTTCTTTTTGAACTCACTTAAAATTCAACTTCCTGGCAGGAGGTGATTAATCCAAGCTGGGTCATGGATTCTTCTCTTGACAGACTGAGTCAGGGCAGGTTATTTGATGGTTCCACCAGACCATAGTGAATGGAGGAAAGTTCCTCGAAGGAAAATGAGGACACTGTGGTAAAAAAAAGACGGGATGGATGCTGCCCAGTCAGACATTGCGTGGTGGCAGCAGTAGTAATAATGTTCTGAAGAGAGAGAAAGATCAGCTGTGGGATAGAAGGAAAGAATTAGGGCTGTGGGAGGAGGTAGGTCTCAGACTAGTCCTAGAACGTATGCTCTCAGAAGATGGTGAGAAGACAAGTATGTTTGATAGGGCTGTTCATAGTTCAGAATAGCGGAGAAAAGATGGGGAGGGCACCAGCTTGTAGACAGCCTTAATTAAGAGGGTGCATTGGGTTCTCACCTCTGGACTGGAGTCATTCAAGATTGGTTTGTTTCTGTTTTATCCTAGCCACAGCATGCTTTAAATGTATATAGAGAGATTGATCGAGGAGTCGTCAATAGAATGGAATGCAGTGAGGTCAGAGATGGGGGCAAGGAAAATCATGAAAGGTATCTGCATACATTTGCCTTGGTAGCAAATCCTCAGAAGTACAATATCAAGGTTTCTGTTTAAACATGCAGTAAATATAAAAGTCAAAATTTGCCTGAGACTCTTAACTCAGTTGTTTTTCCTAATTAAAGTGTGTATGTTAAAGCCAAACTAGTATCGAAAGTATTACATACAACAAGGGCAGTTAGATAAGTTAATGTTGCTATGGGAACTCCCCCCCACCCCCTCCACCCGCTCCCGCAGATCTTCTTGTGTCTCAATTTAAAAATCATGGCCCAAGGTGGTTTTAAAAACAACAGAAGGTAAAATTATTCCCACATTCTCACACATGTAAATTGTACTGTCTCTCTCAGTCCTAAATAGCAGATTCAAGCCAGCTTCTTGACTGGCACAGTAAAATTCTGCTTCGTGTCTTTCTATAATGTATTACAGCATGTAGTTAACCTTTAGAAACTTCAAAAATACATCAAACCAAATTTGGACTGTGAGACACAAACTGGGCTCTTTTGGGCTCTGTCTAGCATAGACCTCCTATTCCACATGGCTGCTTATCAGGCCATTTCTATCAGTGTCTTCTGCTTTCTCTTCCTCAGCCTACCTGAATCAACCCCCTACCTTGAATTTGCTGCCAGACAAAATATAGATTTTTGGCAGAGGAAAAAAAAGAGAAAGACCTGATTTGGAATATTGCCTATAGATATTAAGAAATCATGAAATGTTGCAAATATATCTGCTTGGGTATTAGTTTAAAATAATTGACAGCTGCATGAAATTCTCATTTTTCCCTCATATCCATAGAGGTAGGACTAGTTAGGCAGAGTTTGATATTTAAAAATTCATCTGCTGAGGGAGCTAAATTTCAAAAGGACCGTTTTCTTTCTAACAAAAAGATGTATTCATTCATTTTATAATACAGAAACAATGAAATATGCTATATTAAAAATGCACCCTGCATTTTCCTCCCTTTCTAAAAATTCACTTTTGAGCATTTTCCAAATGTAAAAATTCTCACGCACATGAAGTACTGTTTCAGAAGGTTGTGAGAAAGCCAAGGTAACAGTTTCTGTTATTAAAAGTTTTGCCTTTCGGTGTGACACGTTTGTAGTATTGAAACACCCAGTTAACACTGACTTCTGAGAACTTCTTTGTTTTACTTGTCTCAGTTCCATATGCTTTGTCTCTAAATTACGAACACATTGAGGTTTCTACCATCATGTGATCTAAATCATTGCTATACTCATCTGTACGTGAAAATTATTCACCTATTGTGAAGAGCTGCCCTCTTGGACTTCTGAAGCATTTAGACCATTAAATTTCAGGTAACTTAAATTCTTGCCCCCAAACTCCTATGCTGTATTCCTCTTTTCTAACTCATCAAAGCCAAGTTCTGAAGCCAGAATATATCATGCACTGTTACTTCCAGTTGGTGTTAATGTTTGTTATGCTTCTCACAAGTGCAGATAACTTCACATTTGCATCATTAATAGACTTCTTTCAGAGCCTCTGCTCCTTCTGCTTCCTGCCTCTATTAGTCATCAGTAGACATGTTGGCGGGGTTATTCACCCCCCTCTTGTGAAAGTGCACTGTAAAATCTAAAGTGCTGAATATGTGTGCAATGTTGTTATTAATAACAGCATCTGCAGTCTACAAGGCCGCATACAGAGTACTCCAGCAACAGAAACGTTTTCCATGGTTTTATGAGACCTTGCGAGAAAGACAGTAAAATGTGTGGAGAAGTATTGCCTGTCAGGAAACATGGGTCCTGGTTCCTATTGAACCATTTAGCTGCTCTTAATTCAGCTCTGAGTGCTAAGTCTCTTATATACCACACTTTTATATACCACGTTATTCCTTCATTTAATCCTCAAACTCCTACAAATTAGTTTTATTGTAACCATTTAACAGATAAGACTAGAACACTGAGGTATTGGGTAACTTGCCTAGGATATCACCACGAGTCAGTGGCAGAAACACAGTTTGGACCCAGAACTGTCTTGATTCCAAAAACTGTGCCTCTCACCAGTCCACTTTTAATTGATAGGCTACAATGATGCTGGAGAAGAAAAAGAGCTCCTGAATCAAGCGGAGAATTACTGCAGTAGGGGGGAGTGTGGATCAGACGATCTTCAAGGAGATAGCTCCTTCTAGATACAGTGATTCTATGAAATAAGTAGGTAGCACTTATGCACATTCCACACTGGGAAGGAAAGAGAAGGAAAGGAAGGGAGAGGAATGACAAAGCAGAAGCTTGCAGTCAGCTCTTTTCGCATTCTGCATATGTTTACTTCTGCTCTGGCCCCACCCCCTCGGGGCTTCAGACTTCTATTTGGCTCCCCTCCAAACAAGCAGAGCACCCATCAGTTGCATACTCCTCACTTAAAAAAAAAAGTCAGTCTGTACTGCAAGTGGAAAGAAAAACTCTTAAAGTGTCCTCAAGGGCTCAGCTCCAGCATAATCTAAAATATGTGATCAGAGAGTGTCAATAATAAAATATGAGTGAAAACATCTTTATTTAAAACATTGTATGTACATGAATGCCACATTAATGCCAATTCAAGCATGAAATACTGAGCATTTCTTGGAATATGGTTTGGGATTTGAGAGGCACAAAGATACCTGCAAGATGGCTTTGGTGTAGTTATAAATACAAATAGAAATAAAATAACAGTTGCATCTTCATTTATAATGAATATATACTGTGGCCTCAAAGCTGCAGAGGAGACTGGGTGCCAAAATCTGTCTTTCATTAACATATGCCTTAAATGACAGGGAAGAGGTGTTAAGACAAAATTACATTTTCCTCTGCGTATGAATCAGCAACATGCAGTAACAAGCAAGTAATAATAGTTCTGCGTGTAAGTGCCTGCAGAGGGTAAGAAAAACAGCATCAAATTGAAAGTGCAAGTTCATCTGCGAGAGGGCCCAGGTGGTGGCAGAGCACGGCTCCCTTGAGCACCATTCTGAAGTGTCTCGGCACAGTGACCCGGACTCTGGCAAGCCAGGTTGGCATGAGCTGCACGGGGCACATTAAAACCTCCAGATGGCTCAAAGCAGCCCACCCTCAGCTGCTCCCAGAGCTCGTCGAAAGCACACTCCGAGGCAGCTCCACTAGCCAAGGGTTTAAAACAGGTGCTTTGGATTCTGCGGTGCATGTGGTTTCACAACCACTCAGCCTTCAGTCAGGAAGAGCTAGAGGCAGGTGAAGAGATAAATAATGTTAACATTACATAAGGAGCAAAAAAGGATATTTAAGAGCACATAGATGTCAAGTAGTCACACACAGTGTTTGGTTAGCAGTGTCCTTGGCACCCCTGTGATTTGTGTCCTTACCTTTGATTTTTTTCAGCAGATAGGCACTAAGTAGAGCCTGGACTCCAGAAAATATGTGCTTTTCTATCAGCTGTTACCTGCCAAATTAGGTGAGCTATTGATTGCCTCCTAAAAAAGGCCCAAACGTCTCTCCTACTTGGGCCTACTCAAGAAAACTATGAGTTTTATTATCCTTAACACAGATTCTTTGGCAGTGTTTTCAACCCATTGCTCCTTTACATGAGACTTCTAGTTCTTCGCAGGAAAAGCAGAAGTTAATTTTTTCTTTCTTATGTAATCTTTAGATATCAATTGTTGGTTGTTTCAGAACACTTTAGGGAAGGACAATCACCCTTCAAGTCTTTTAAGACTTTATTGGTGAAAAGCTCTAAAACTGTGTAACTTCCTGGCATTAATGAGATGTTGAGTCTCTTGCATTAGTTTGTTGTTCAGTCGCTCAGTCGTGTTTTGTTTTTTTAATCCTGTGTACTTAACAAAAGCAACTATGGTTGCTGCCTCATTTCTCTCACCTCCAGCCTCTTGAGAGAAACTTGTCTTTCTCCTGAGTCTGTCCTGCTGAACAGAACGTAATAGCTCTCCATACATCTTTAGTTATGCCCTCCTCCTTCAGGTGAGCTGAGACAGCGTCCCCTTAAGCAGCATTGGAACTTGCACTGAAAATTGCCTGAAAGAGAATGGCTGAAATTGCCAGCATCACATGCCGCATTGAAGCAAGGAAATTTCTGCCTCCGAGGATAATAGCTTTTCTCCTTGCTCATACATCTTCCTTCACATCCCTCATTTATTTTAATGTATATATTCCATTTTGACTCTCTGGAAGATAATTTTTAAAGGTTTTTTAAAAATCCAAATGAAAGATGAAATTCAGGATCCAGAAAGGCATCTATTTATCCTGTCATGAATGTATTCTTAATCAACCAGTCTTTCTAAGCGTCTCTTCATTTGCTGCTTTGTTTCGTAATAGAACACTCGGGCTCTGGAGATTAGTGAGACAAAGCTTCATTATAACCATCCTTGTTCTACTCCCATGTCTTACAGGCTTTCTCTTCCTAACTTACTCTCCAGGTGCTTCTTTCTCTTGCCAAATAGCGCAAGGAAATACTTCTGCAGATCTTTTGTTTACTTTAGAAAAAAACACTGATCCAGGCTTTCCCATTTGGGGGAGTGCTGCTCATTTCCTGACTGGCCAGTTAAAGTTTGGCTCAGTAGCAACCTGGGGATTTGTTTTCTACCCAGAGTGAAAGGAGCTTGGTGCCCAGTGGCCCCATGCTGGAATGAGAATTAAAATTCTACTCATTCCCTGGATAAGCAAGCTGATGCTTTCCTCATAGATTTTTTTTCCATTCCTCAAAGTTTTGATGTTTAGTCATTTAGCTTTGGCTTTTGAGAGACATTTTAATAGGATTGTTTCTCCTCCAAGTGCATTCAGAAGCTGATCATGGGTACAAGGAAACTCTCAAGAATGAAGAATTCCCTGTTTGCTGTTTTTTACCTACAATGAAAATGATGTACAACACATGCAGTGTTTACCCCTGCTGCATGCAGTTCCGTACCCAACTGCCTGACCTTGGAAAGAAGAAGCTGTGACACCCAAAGAATCTGGCTTGAGCCACCTCCCTTTCTAAGTCCACAAGACTGCCGAGTCAACAAAGCTTTGGTTATAACCCAGTTACATTTTCTTATTTCATGTAAGCTTTGTAAATCTTGTGCTTTCTTCTCTTGGGCACATTTACATTGTTTGATTCTAGTTGTGTATCTTTATCTATACTAGAGTTACGGTTATATATGAGTATAAGTTACTCTTCATTCATTCTACCATGGGGAATTTATCCATAGTTTGTTATGAGGTGTCAGTAACTTTCCAAACCTGGAGCCTATACTTTAAATATACTGATGCATTTTTAAATTAAAAGATGTTTAAACTAGGATAGTGGAATGATAAAAATAGAAAACCTTGACTGATAAAGGTCTTCACTACATTGGGTGGGTGTTGTCTTTAAGGACTTAATCTATAATATAAAATAATATGGCAAATAAAATACCATATGGGGAGAGAGTTACAGACAAAGTTATTGGCATAGACAAGGTCCAGTTAAGGAAGCATACCGTGTCAGTATGATGAGAAGGAATCTAGGGTCAGGCACATACAGACAGTCACCACTGTGAAAGGCTACCAGTAGAAGCAGCTGGCACTCTGGCCCAGAGAAAGTAGGCAGTGTTCACAGGCAGAGTAGCCAAATACTGTTCCAGTGACCCAAAGAAAAATGCAAGGCCAGGGAAGATTGTGGCAAGAGTGACTTGTAATTGAACTTCAGAGAACTAGACTGCAAGCTTAAATGCCTCCTAGCCTGGCCCAGGAAGAACCAAAGGCTTCAGAGGCCATGAGCTGTTTTTCTGTTTACCTGGATTATATCAGTACCTGAATTGTACAGAGTACCTGGCTTCCAAGAGACAGTGAAAAAGGACTAGGTTAAACATGCCTAATTCACTTCCCAGATTCACTTTTCAGCTAAGTCACTTCACCTCTCCCAGGAATGAGGAAGACAGGACTCAAGAGACCGTTTGCTGTCCCTCCACACAGCAAGAAACAACAGGAGTGGAAGTTACCTCAACGTCTTGTAAGTGCTGAGTTAAAACATACCCCACATCTACTGAGACTAGAGCAGTATGGAGTGGACTCGACTTTGTTGTTTTGTCAATTGCTGAGCCATCTGCTCAGCATTTACCTGTAAGGCTGTGGCAGCTTACCTGGTCTGTAAGCATCTGCCTTAGTGATGGGTAGAATCTACACAGTATGCTCTGACACTTGTACATGGTTAGAATACTGGAAACTGCAAACAAAATGAATTTCCAAAGTTACAACCAGTGACTTATTCTGGGAACCCCACTACACTTAAACCTTTACTAGACATCGCTAAATAAATGGCCAGGAGGTCTCACAACTCTGCCAAGCAGCACTTCTACACTGACTCACTGTACACCAACACTTCTTAAACTATTTAAGGTGAAAAACCACTGGTTGCTTTTTGTTTTAATTTACCAATTTTCACATGTCCCAGATCCATAGTTTCATAAAACACAATAACGGTAAATTAATAGGAAAAAAAAAAATTACTCCAGTTCCTGGCATTGTTGCCTTGTTCCTGCCCTCTCCCCACAATCTCCTTGTTACTGCCCGTTCAGTCAGTGTGGGGGGCTTCCCTGCTTAGTGGTGAAGAATCCTCCTGCCAACGTAGGAGATGCGGGTTCAATCTCTGGGTCAGGAAGATCTCCTGGAGAAGGAAGGAGCAAGCCACTCCAGCATTCTTGCCTGGGAAGTCCCATGGACAGAGGAGCCTGGCAGGCTGCACTCCGTAGGGTCTCAAAGAGTTGGATGTGACTTGGCGACTGAACAACCAAGAACAACTACAGCCAGTGTGTACCAGTTACGTGTCAGGCATCCCTGTTGGTGTGGGGAATGAAGGGGTGAACAGGAAAAGGTAAAGTTAGGACATGGACACAAATTTACTCAGTCTCTCTGCCCACCCCATCAGGAACCGGGAAGGAAACACCAGCACCGAGTCACAACCCATCCCTTGACCTGCCCTCCTGTAAACCGTAGGGAAGGGACTTCCCTGGAGGTCCAGTGGTTAAGACTCCATGTTTCCACTGCAGGTTCCATCCCTAGTCAGGGAACTAAGATCCCACATGCCATGTGGCACGGCCAGAAAAATAATAAGCCACAGGGAGACTAAAAACCTATGTCAGAGTATTTGTCTGACTTTGCCTCCAGAACCCTATTGTCTCTCTTTACCTCAGAGTGTACCATGCCAGGACCTAGGCTCCTGCACCTAGAAATGTTTGGTCCAATGCTCAGTGATTTTTGCTGCCATCCTTCTCATCAAGTTGTCTGTGTGAAGTAAACAAAACCACACCTCACCACCCTGCTGTCACCAGGGTTCTTTTTTTTTTTTTAATTTATTCTTTATTGAAGGATAACTGCTTTACAGAATTTTGCTGTTTTCCGTCAAACCTCAACAGGAATCAGCCATAGGTACACATATATCCCCTCCCTTTTGAACCTCCCTCCCATCTCCCTCCCCATTCCATCCCTCTAGGTTGATACAGAGCCTCTGTTTGAGTTTCCTGAGCCAGACAGCCAATTCCTGTTGGCTATCTATTTTACATATGGTTTTTATTGGTTCGCTTTTTAAATTTTTGACTTTTTTGTGAATATGTGAATTGGTGCAAAGTAGTTTCTATGCTGATGTAAAATGGAAAGAGAGATGATTCAGTTCTTTTGTTGAAGTCAAAACCTGTGATATTTTCCCCCCACTCAATAGTATTTAAATGCTGGGTTGATGCCAAACTCAAAGAACATGGAGAACTTGGGGGAAGGCCAGAGACAGATAAAATATTATTAATAGTTTTTTTAATAGGAGCCATGAAGAAAATGTGTTTATTAACCCTGGAAGAACATCACATTAGAAGATGAGAATGATAGCTTCCAGGTAGAAACAGAGAGTTCTCAGAGAAGAAACATGGGACCTGTTTACATATAAATCCTAGCTCTGTCCTGCTGGTTGTGTAACCTTAAACAAGATACTTAACAACTCTGAGCCTCAGTAATTGGAGATCATATTGCTACCTGAAGCTTGTTGCAAGGACTAAATACAATGCACATCAAGTCAAAGGCATGATGCCTGGAGATAATTGGTCCTTAATAAGTGGTAATTAATAGATTTTTAAAAACAAAGGATGGTGATCAAGTCTTTGTCTTTTTGAAAGGAGGAGAAATGTACTCTTCCTGTAATATAAATATTGTAAATTAGACATAAGAAACTTTTCCTAACTATAAAGAATTTTCTTATTCAAATTATTGCTGTCTCCTTGGCTTACATTCAGTTCATTTCAAGCATGTATTAAGCATCTGTCCACCATGTGCCAGAAACTGCTGGACACGGCATACTGGGATGACTAAGACTTGGCCTTTGCTCTTTAGATGCCCACAACTTAGGATGGATGCCCATCTGTTTGAGATGTGGTATCTCCTACTTAAAGTCTCTTGGCTTTAGCTGGCCACTACCATTTGACCACCATGGTCTACCCAACCCAAACAATATCAGTTGGCATCCTAATTTTTCAGACGCTTTTCAAAGCCCTCCATGAATAAATCTAGTCATGTGCTACCCAGCAAAAACCAAACAGCATGGAAAACAAGTCACAATTGGATGAGGTCTGGGCTGCCTTCAAGAGAACTGTATTCCTCTGTTAGTGCTACAAAACCCCGCCCTATACATGATTCATCTGAGCTGGTCATCTAACCAAAGAACCTGATTTGGCTCATCTCTTGCTATAATCATCACCTGATCACATAAATTAAAAAAACTAGCCTCTGTGGAGGCCAGAAATAAACCCTTGCATACATGCTCAAGTGATTTTTCCAAAGGGTGCTGTGACCGTTCAGTGGGGAAAGGACAGTCTTTCCAATAAATTATGTTGGGAAGACTGGATTTCCACATGCAAAAGAATTAAGTTAGACCCTAACTTTATATCACATAGAAAAATTAATTCAAGATGAATTAAAAAAAAAAAAAACCAAATGTAAAACCTAAAACTATGAAACTCTTAGAAGAAAACATACGGGAAAAGCTTCAAGATGTTGGATTTAGTAATAATTTCTTGGAATATGACACCAGAAGCACAGGCAATAATAACAGAAGAATGATCAACTGGAACACATCAAAATTTAAAACTTTTGTAAATCAAAAGACAAAACAGAGTGGAAAGGCAACCCACAGAACAGGAGAAAGTATCTGCAAACCTTATATTTGACAAGGGGTTAATATCCAGAATATAGAAAGAACTCCTACAACTCAACAACACCAAATCAATTAAAAGAAGGAACAAATGAATTAAAGAGACGTTTCTCCAAAGAAGGTATGAAAAGTGTCCAGTTAGCATGTGAAAAGATGTTCAACATTATGAATCAAAACCACAATGGCACAGCACCTGACACCCATTAGGATGGCACTATTAAAAAACAAGATAACAAGTGTTGGCAAGAATGCGAAGAAATTGGAACACTTGTGCCCTGTTAGTAGGAATGAAAAACAGTGCAGCCACCTATGGAAAACAGTATGGTGGTTCTTCAAAAAGTTGAAGGTATCATTACCACGTAAGCCAGCAACCCCACTTCTGGATATATATCCAAAAGAATTAGAAGTGGGGACCCAAAGTGGTATATATTCATAGAAGCATTATTCATAATAACTGAAAGGTGGAAGTAACCCAAGCTTTCATCAGCAATGAGTGGGTAAACAAAATATGGTATATACATACAAAGGGATGTTATTCAGTCTTCAAGTAGAAGAAAATTCTGACACATGCTACAACATAGATAAACCTTGAGGACATTATGCTAGCTGAAATAAGCCAGTCACAAAAGGACCAGGTATGATTCCACTTACGGATACATGTAATTCATAGAGACAGAAAAGCTTCATGACTGGATATAGCAATGATTTCTTAGAGTATGACACCATATTCAAGTTTACAGAGTAAGTAGGCTGGGGTTGCCAGGGTTTTAGTTTTGCAAGATGCAAAGTGTTGTGTAGATGGATGGTGGTGATGGTAATACAGTTTGAATGTACATAATGCTACTGAGCTGTACACTAAAAATGGTTGATGGTAAATTTTATGTGTATTTTTACCACAGTTAAAAACCAGCCCTTGTGTTGAGCCTGGCCTTCCCAAATCATGAATTTGCGGTCTTCTATCGCTAGCTCTGTTCTTCCCACCCACTTTCCAGATACATCACCCTGTCTACCACTGTTGTTTACTATTCCCAGCCCACTTGGACTCAGCCTGGCACTTTGCACACACTCTCATCGCCCACTCCATGGAGAGAGGAGTTAAGTACAAGAGATCCTGGGCCTCCTACCACCACAGTACTTTCTCATAATGCCCACCACTAAGAATACTCTAGAATCATCAAACCCTTCACCAAGCAGACCTGGAAAAATCTCAGACCTTCCACCAACCCTTGTGGCTGGAAGTGATGGGTAAACAGAGTGTTTAAAGCAAAGGTGTTACATTGACTTTCCCCACACAGTGTGCTGGCACAAAAGGAAGAAGCCGCCCTGGCATTTTTTGAGGGTCTTAATGAGAATTTTAGGCACTGCCTCTACTCCAGCTCTCCATCGCCTGCCTTCAGACAAAAATGTTCATTTCCCTTTTCCTGATCTTACATCTCCCTTCAGAGTTCATGTTCATCTTCTTACCTATTACCTTGGCTTCCCTGCTATTTCAATCCAAAGATCCCTTTCAACTGTGCTCCCTAAGGCTTGGTCCTGATGAGTGTCACACATGACATACATGGCACCCCTGTGAGGTAGGATGCAATATAGAAATGTACATGCTATCAAATTCAGTATCTTCTTGACTTTAAAGAATGTTTAGGTGACCAAGTCAAAAGTTTTGGTCATATAAAATGAAGACATATACACTTTCTATTTTGCCCTTTTTTATTAAAAATGTATACTATTTTGTTACTATCTCTGCCCACCAGAGGAGTCTGTTGGAAATACAGAATCTATCCCCACCCCAGATGCTTTGAATCAGGATCTGTATTTTAATAAGATCTCCAGGTAATTCATATGGATATTAGAACAACAACTGTTCTAGAAAGCCTCTAGCTGCTCCTGTTGGAGCAATGGATCTCCACATTGGCTGTGCCTTAGAAACACCTGGGAGGCTCTTACAACATATTGATCGTTTGGTCCTACAACTTTATTCTGATTTTATCCATCCATGGGGACCATGAGCACTGGTGTTTATTTTCGATTCTCAGAGATTTTGATGCCTAGCCAGGGTGGAAAACCATTGAGAGTATGACTTAAAATATCACAGAGAATTCCATGACTTTTGAACTGATTTGGAGCTGCAAAACAGTAGAGTCAGACTGTAAAGTATAAATAGGTTTTGAATCTAAATATATGTATATTAACTTGAAACTAGAGATTGTATGTATAAGTGACTTTTAAAGTCTTCCTCTCTTATTCCTGAGCTTTCCAAGTGGCACTAGTAAAGAATCCACTTGCCAGTGCAGGAGACACAAGAGACATGGGCTCGATCCCTAGGTCGGGAAGATCCCCTGGAGTAGGAAATGGCAACTCACTCCAGTATTCTTGCCTGGAAAATTCCATGGACAGAGGAGACTGGCAGGTCACAGTCCACTGGGCTGCAGAGAGTTGGACACGACTGAACAATTAAGCACACACACACTCTTATTCCTTATTTGTGTCTTATTGTCTTCTCATTAGAGTGTTTCAAGGGCTTTCCACCAAGCCCATGCTTCTGACCCAGGGACCAAAGCTGGTGCTGCTGTCAAGGGCTCAGGTACAAAGTACTGGGGGGAGCAGCCAGCACTATCAGTTTGGCTGCTGGTACTATTTGTTTGAATACTCCAGAAACTCACTGTACTAATGCACATGGCTCAGGCATGCTAGAATCCCAGCAGTGAAGACCTTGTGACCTCAAATGTCCTCATATACACTTCTTGCAAATCAGCTGTGGGGACTCAGCATAACCATCCAGCACATACACACAAACAACTTTAGTATCACCACACCAACCTACAGCTTCCAAAATTTCTTTAGCCTCTTCCCATGTGTTTTGATTTTTATTTGTCCTTTCAGAGAGCTCAGTCAGAATTGATCATCATCTGAATGGGTTTGAGAGCAGAGAACTTCACCAGCCAGGTGCGTCTACTTTTCCTGAAGATATGCTTTTCTTCTGTGGTCATGGGTAAGTAGATGGGGGCCTCTTTGTAAGGCCTGTGTAAACATATATTCACCTATACCCTTCATTCCTATCCCAGGAATTAGTTTTAAGATATTTAAATAGATGTTTTAAAGTCAGTGTTAGAAAACATATTTTAAGTGCTTTAAAGTGAAATTCAATTTAATTGATTTATCAAATCTTAATTGAATCCCTGCTGTTACCATCAGGGGAAAATGACTAGCAGCTTCTCCATTGTTATTGAAATACTCATCTTCTTGATAAATATTTTGACATGCTTTGAAATGCCAAAAATATGCATGATGCGTACCATACAGTCGAGAATTAGAGCTCTTGCTTTGGCATAAAGCTTATTTCAGGTGGGGAAAGAGGCAGTTGATAATGCAGATAAGAAAGTAGAATCAGTAAAATAGTCATTTTTTATGGATATGATATATTTCAAGTAGGGTCCTAACATCTTAATTTCTCTGCAACAAATGTACCCTAAATGAAAGTGAGTCATTTTGAGGTTGTAATTTCTAGCTCCTAATTAAATATGAGCAATTGAGCAAGTCAATCTTTTTCTGCCTCAAAGTATTTGTTTGTAAAATCAGGAAATTGAACCAAGAGTCCAATGAGGTCCTTTTCAGCTCTACATGTCAGTGATTCTATAAATTCTCAGTTAAAGTATATATTATCAAAAGGCAAAGACAACATCTTCTATCTTTCCCAGCTCCTGGTTTTGCCATCATATAGAAAATAACAGAAATAAAAACAAAAATCAGAAAAAAATTCTGTTATCCCAACATTTAAAAGTGTTTTCATTTTATGTTCCATTCTGGGCCTTGAATATATGGATAGATAATTTTATATAACTCCAAATAGGTAAAATTTTACATCTGACTTACCTTACTCAACATGATCTAACATTTTTATATTATCATTATCACTCACAATTATAGTTTAAGTGACCACATAATATTCCATTTCATTAATGTACCATAGTGTAAGTATTTCTATATTTGTAAATTTAGATTGCTTTTAATGTTTGATAAATGCTGCAGCAAACTTTGTATTCATATGAGTCTTCTTTTGAATAATTTTCTAAGAATAAATTCTAGAGATGTGATTAGTGAGTTCAAGAGAGTCTCTTTACAGTTGCTTATAAGCAATGACAAGTGGCTTTCCTAAAACCTTACAATGATTTACATTATTTCCACCAAATCTGAGAGTGACAGTTTAACCAAAGTCTCACCAGAGGTGTGGTATGAAATGACACTTAATGTCAACGTACATTTCTTTAATTACAGGCAATCTTGAACATTTTTCCATTTGTGATTTCATTTTAGCTTCTGTAAAGTGTCTCAGTTCAGTTCAGTTCAGTCAGTCAGTTGTGTCCAACTCTTTGTGACCCCATGGACTGCATGACACCAGGCCTCCCTGTCGATCACCAACTCCCAGACACCCAAACCCATGTATACTGAGTGGATGATGGCATCCAACTATCTCATCCTCTGTTGTCCCCTTCTCCTCCTACCCTCAGTCTTTCCCAGCATCAGGGTCTTTTCAAATGAGTTAGCTCTTCACATCAGGTGGCCAAAGTATTGGAGTTTCCGCTTCAGCTTCAGTCCTTCCAATGAATATTCAGGACTGATCTCCTTTAGGATGGACTGGTTGCATCTCCTTGCAGTCCAAGGACTCTCAAGAGTCTTCTTCAACACCACAGTTCAAAAGCATCAATTCTTTGGCACTCAGCTTTCTTTATAGTCCAACTCTCACATCCATACATGACCACTGGAAAAACCATAACCTTGACTAAACGGACCTCTGTTGGCAAAGTAATGTCTCTGCTTTTTAGTATGCTATCTAGGTTGGCCATAACTTTCCTTCCAAGGAGTAAGCGTCTTTTAATTTCATGGCTGCAATCACCATCTGCAGTGATTTTGGAGCCCAGAAAAATAAAGTCAGCCACTGTTTCCACTATTTCCCCATCTATTTGCCATGAAGTGATGGGACCAGATGCCATGATCTTAGTTTTCTCTTTCACTTTCATCAAGAGTCTCTTTACTTCTTCTTCACTTTCTGTCAGAAGGGTGGTGTCATCTGCATATCTGAGGTTATTGATATTTCTCCTGGCAGTCTTGATTCCAGCTTGTGCTTCTACCAGCCCAGTGTTCCTCATGATATACTATGCATTTAAGTTAAATAAGCAGGGTGACAGTATACAGCCTTGACATACTCCTTTCCCAATTTGGAGCTAGTCTGTTGTTCCATGTCCAGTGCTAACTGTTGCTTCCTGACCTGCATACAGGTTTCTCAAGAGGCAGGTCAGGTGGTCTGGTATTCCCATCTCTTTCAGAATTTTCCACAGTTTTTTGTGATCCACACAGTCAAAGGCTTTGACATAGGCAATAAAGCAGAAATAGATGTTTTTCTGGAACTCGCTTGCTTTTTCAATGATCCAGCAGATGTTGGCAATTGATCTCTGGTTCCTCTGCCTTTTCTAAAACCAGCTTGAACATTTGGAAGTTCACGGTTCATGTATTGCTAAAGCCTGGCTTGGAGAATTTTGAGCATTACTTTACTAGCGTGTGAGATGAGTGCATTGTGCAGTAGTTTGAGCATTCTTTGGCATTGCCTTTCTTTGGAATTGGGGTGGCCAGTCCTGTGGTCCTGTGGCCACTACTGAGTTTTCCAAATTTGCTAGCATATTGAGTGCAGCACTTTCACAGCATCATCTTTCAGGATTTGAAATAGCTTAACCGGAATCCCATCACCTGTTAGCTTTGTTCGTAGTGATGCTTCCTAAGGCCCACTTGACTTCACATTCCAGGATGTCTGGCTCTAGGTGAGTGTGAGTGATCACACCATCATGATTATCTGGGTCATGAAGATCTTTTTGTACAGTTCTTCTGTGTATTCTTGCCACCTCTTCTTAATATTTTCTGCTTCTGTTAGGTCCATACCATTTCTCTCCTTTATTGAGTCCATCTTTGCATGAAATGTTCCCTTGGTATCTCTAATTTTCTTGAAGAGATCTCTAGTCTTTCCCATTCTGTTGTTTTCCTCTATTTCTTTGCACTGATCGCTGAGGAAGGCCTTCTTATCTCTCCTTGCTATTCTTTGGAACTCTGCATTCAAATGGGTATATCTTTCCTATTCTCCTTTGCTTTTCCCTTGTCTTCTTCTCACAGCTATTTGTAAGGCCTCCTCAGACAGTCATTTTGCTTTTTTGCGTTTCTTTTTCTTGGGGATGGTCTTGATTCCTGTCTCCTGTACAGTGTCATGAACCTCCTTCCATAGTTCATCAGGCACTCTGTCTGTCAGATCTAGTCCCTTAAATCTATTTCTCACTTCCACTGTGTAGTCATAAGGGATTTGATTTAGGTCATACCTGAATGGTCTAGTGGTTTTCCCTACTTTCTTCAATTTCAGTCTGAATTTGGCAATAAGGAGTTCATGATCTGAGCCACAGTCAGCCCCTGGTCTTGCTTCTGCTGACTGTATAGAGCTTCTCTATCTTTGGCTGCAAAGAATATAATCAATCCAGTTTCAGTGTTGACCATCTGGTGATGTCCATGTGTAGAGTCTTCTCTTGTGTTGTTGGAAGAGGGTGTTTGTTATGACCAGTGGGTTCTCTTGGCAGAACTCTATTAGCCTTTGTCCTGCTTCATTCTGTATTCCAAGGCCAAATTTGCCTGTTACTCCAGGTGTTTCTTGACTTCCTACTTTTGCATTCCAGTCCCCTATGTTGAGAAGGATATCTTTTTTGGGTGTTAGTTCTAGAAGGTCTTGTAGGTCTTCATAGAACCATTCAGCTTCAGCTTCTTCAGCGTTACTGGTCGTATTGTGAAGTGTCTAATTATACTTTTTTCCATTTATCTGGCTGTGCAACTGTGGATGAGTCACTTAACCTCTCTGTGGTCCGTTTTCTTATTTGTAAACAGACTAATAATTAATAGTACCTTTCTATAGAGTTGATGTTGGATTAAATGGGTTTCTAAATGTAAAGCATATAGAATAGTACCTGATACATGGAGGACCTTCAAAAAAAAAGTTAGAATTAGAGCTAGTAGTAGCACTGGTATTAGTTATCTAATATATATTAGTGATTTTCTTTATAATTTATATCAAAAATTAAAATATTTCTTCTAGTCCTTGTATAGATGCATACTTATCTTTGATAAATTAATGGGCAACCTATTATGTAATATAGATATAACTTCTTTTGGCCTGCTGGGTTTGGTATTTTCTTGTTTTAATTTCTGTATTAGTTTTGCATGTGTATGTGTACACACACAGGCATATGAGTATGTACTTTTTCACAAATCCAGACACAGTGTCTGTGCAAAAGGGACAGCTCATAGAAATGTTGATTGCAGACAGTGCTTAGAATGGCACACCCAGCTCAGCTGAAGAACTGTTCAACCAAGTCATTTAGAAAAATAACAAATAAACAAAACCAGAAGTGAAATCAAACTGCATACATACACTCACTTATAAAACCAAAATCAAAAACAAGCCATGTAAATACATGCACATTACAAATAAAACCGTGAAGGTTTTAAGCCAGAGAAAACAGCCAGATGTAAGCCATGGAAATTTCTCTTTAAGAGTAATTGATTCTCCGTGTGCAATCATTGCCTGATTCCTGGCACACAGAGGTCTGAAATACACCACTCCGAGGAAGAACAAAAAGGCAGCATCAATAAATCGCCTTTGGGAGTATGGGAGCTCAGCCTACAACAGCATGGATGGAAGAAATCCCTAGGGAAGGAACTCAGGAGGGATATAGGGAGCTCAGAAGAACAAAGTTAGCCATGTTCAAGACCCAGGTTAATCATCTACACAGTGAATGAACTGAAAGAAAAGGATAAAGAGAAATTTTAAAACAGTTATATGAGTAGTGGGAGGAACTGAAGAAGCCCACTGCGCAAATGAGGATTGGAAACTATTTAAACTGGATCATACAGTATGTGTTTTGGCTCTGAGAAGACAGAAGTTGAACTTTTGAGTAGTAATCAAGGACTTGGTCTCAAAGTATTTGCAAATAGCGCCAGTATGGAGAACAGATGCTGACATTATTGCCAATGGAAATCGCAACGTGATAGTTGGAGTGTGAGACCGAAAGAAACCACAGGGAATTTTTGTGGAAAGCTTGGTATTGAAAATGATTTATGGTTGACTTAAGGAGGAGACAAGGAAAATAAGGCTACAGTATATATACCTTCTGACTGCTGCAGACAAAGGATGTATAAACAGCCATAGCTCTCCATCCTCTTGGAAATCAGAGCTCTGCTCACACAGAAAGGCGCCAGAATGTTTGTTTGAGTTAAGTGGATACTTCTTTTTTAGTATCTAAGAATAGTTATCCTCCTTTCCTCTCTCATCACTGTTTGGGTATCCTTAAGAATCCTCACCAGCTATTAAGTATTGTGGAATCACCCATAGATCTGTGGGGTGCTTATTACATCCCAAACAGGATCAGAGGAACATTGCACAAGGCCCTAGGCTTGAAAGGTGAGCAGCTCTATTTTGTTATTGTTACATGTGTAAAATACTTTGTTTTTTATTTATTTGGTTGCACTAGGTCTTACTTGTGGCATGTGGGATCTAGTTCCCTGACCAGGGCTCAAACCCAGGCCCCCTGTATTGGGAGCATGGAGCCTTAGCCATTGGACCACCAAGAAAGTCCCTGAGGTATTTTTATGCTGGAAAACAAGTTGGTGAATTCAGGAGAGTCAGGTGAGTCTTCCAAAAATACCTGATGATCACACTCTGATTTCTCTTCAGATCGTGTAGATCTTTATCCTTTTACAAAAATATCTGATAAAGTATGCTGAGGCAGGAAAGATGTGGCCATTCCTTACTGTCCCTTAAGTTATATCCTTTATTCAAAGGGCAAAGAACCAGCAGGATCTCTCAGATAGGAAGCACGAACTTTTTGAGCTTTCCTAGAGGGAGTCTGGGCTTCCCTGGTGACTCAGAAGTTCGATCCCTGGGTGGGGAAGATCCCCTGGAGAAGGGAATGGCTACCCATTCCAGTATTCTTGCCTGGGAACTCCCATGGATGGAGGAGGCTGGCGGACTACAGTCCACGGGGTTGCAAAGAATCAGACAGGACTGAGGGACTTTCAGTTTCACTTCAGAGGGAGTCTTCATTTTGAAATGGAAAAAGAAAGATATGTTTAGCAAAAGGCAGTAGGATTTTCGTATGAGACACAGACTTAAGGCATGTTGATTTTGGGCCTTAAGTCCTGAGAACCACTGAAGAAGAAGTGAGGTTCATAATGAATAATAGCAATAATAGCAAAAAAATAATAGCAAAAAAAGCATCTCCAAAAGATAGAAACAATGAGTTTTAATATCTGTCTGGTGACAACTCTTAAAGCAAAGGAAACAGTTAAGGAAAGTAAATCTGGGTTCTGTGCCCAGGAACCTGAACCAACTAAGCTAATCAGTGGCCAGCTTTGTTACCTCTGAAAATGGATCCAGGTTCTCTCAAAGTGTATAGACATTCTCCCCACACATGTATCTCACCAGCACCCTCCCCATTATTGCCTACTTGAGTTTCCTCTGAAAACTGTTCGTCCCAGAGCCTAAGACCACAGTGGTCTACCCAAATCTGTACCCGAATAACTATGGAGATTCAAGTGCACCCTGAATGGTCAGCATGTCCATTTCAGGTCCATTTTTTGGGGACTGTCTATGTCAGTCCAAAAACACCAGACACAGCCAGGGCAGATGAAAAGGTGGGGACTATCTGCTTGCATTGCTCTCTCCACCCTCCTTTCCTTGGTGGAATCCTCATCAGTGTTCAGGATTCCCTCACATGTCTCCTATTATCTTCTCTCTCTAAACCCCACTGGTGGAGAGAGCTGTTTCCATAGCATTTTGTACATAACACAGATTATGGCTTTTCTACATTGTTTTGTAACAGTTTGCTTGTCTACCTTTCTTGCTGGGCCACCCACTCCATGATGGGAAGGATAAAAATTTTTCATATCTGTATCTCCAGTCCCAACCCAATATCTAGAATTGTATTATCCAGTACAGGGGCCACTAGCCACATGTGGCTGTTGAGCATGGGAAATGTGGCTAACTAAAATTGAGACATGTAAAATACACTTCAGGCTTTGACATATGAATAAAAGAATGTAAAATAGTTCATAAGTTTTTGTATTGGTTACCCATTAAAATGATAATATTTTGGATATGAGTTAAATATATTATTAAAATTTTATGTTTGTTTTTACTTTTAAAAAGTTTAAAATTATATTTCAATTGGACAGGAACATTGGTCTGGAACATAGCAGCAGTTTGTTCAAGTCAGAGTTTTAGCAAGAAAAAGAAGATATACTCAGTTTGGGTTTTGAAGAGATGTTAATGAAGGGACAATTTACAAAAGTGTGGGCAGGTTAAAGAAATACACAAAAGAGGCTGAAGCACCAAGAGCCTGGCAACAGAGGGGAGAAGTTAAAACTCAGCCTACAAAAGAAGGGGAGGAAATGATGTTACTAGATCACTAGAAGTGCTCTCAGGCTCACTTAGCATCCCTAGACAGTAAAGAATCCACCTGTAGTGCTGGAGACCCGGGTTCTATCCCTGGGTCAGGAAGATCCCCTGGAGAAAGGAATGGTTACCCACTCCGGTATTCTTGCTGGAGAATTCCATGGACAGAGGAGCCTGGCGGGCTACAATTCATGGGGCCACACAGAGTTGGACACAACTCAGTGACTAACAGCACCGCTAGTTACAGAGGGACCCAGTTGCCACCTGAACCAGGAGCCAAGCAGAGAGAGAACTCACCTTTGATCTTCAGCTCTGCTCCCACCAACTGCAAGGAACCTAAAGCCTAAGGGCAAGGGACGCTGAGCGATGCACCTTCCAGAGCCCTGAGTAGCACAGAGAAAAGTGGAAGCTACACAGGTTAGAGCAGGAAGAGGGCAGAGGTAGAAGAATAACCAGCACAGAGCTTAATAAATGTGTGAATGAACGAATGAATAAAAGTAGACAATGGAGAACAGTGATATATTAATTTTTTCCCACGTGGAATATTTTTCAATAGTACTGTTGAAATTGTTCTGTGGCACTAAAGGGTTTAGTGAATTTAGGGGTTCCACAGACATTTCCTCATTTAAATATGTATATATTTCCTAACTATTTAAAAGACTGCTAAAATACAACATGCACACAGGCACACATGGTGCCTATCAAAATTGTGAACACACTGGAAACAAATCATCATCAGCTTGTGCTGCCAGGTAAATCTGGTTTTGTGCAAACCTCAGATTAAGAATCCTCCTGCCTCTTCTGTACTTTTATTTGAATGTCTTAAATGATTACTAATCAGGCAGGCTTAGGTCTGCATCAGTCTTTTATAAAAATTCAGATCTACACATGTTCTCTTATATAAAATGGTGCACTTTAGTAAGCCACTGTAGCACACTTAATTCAAGTACACACTGTAGCACACATAACTCAAGCAAGTGCCCAGCAAGGTTCAGTTGTGTGTATTTGGCACATGTTCTCACATCTCATCATACATCATTTTATATCATGTTTCTGTAAACATAACACATTTATGTTAAGGAATGTTATGATTACCGATATCTTTAGGAAGTCAATTTGAAATATTCTTCTGGCCATTGTATCTTCTGTTCCCTATACCTAAGAGGCTTTTCCTTCAGGTCTTGGCAAGGTTAAGATTGGGATATTCCTCTTTTAACTGTCAGTTCAGACATTTATTCCTCAGGAAAGTCTTCCCTGACCATCTGATACCTTAATTAGGTGTCCCTTCCCATTCCCATTCCCATTCCCATAGTTCAGCCTTATTTTATTGCCTTCATAGCACTTATCACAATTTGTAATTTTGTTTAATTGTCTCCTTGTTGCTGTTGTCTGTTTGCTTAACAAAAATTTAAGTTTTATCATTGCGGGGACTGGCTACTTAGTATGGGAAAGGCACTATTATAAGAGCTTTGCTTACATTAATTCATCTACTCACAATAAACCTTGTGAGGGTCTTTCTGATCCCAATTTTAGAAATGAGGACACTGAGGCACAGAGAGTTTAAGTAATCTGATAAAAGTCACAGAGCTATTATGTGGGAGAGCAGGGATTCAAACCCAGGAAATCTGGCTCCAGTTCTTTTATTCAGTGGGAGCCCAGGAGTACAGGAGCATGCAGACTGCTAAGTTGCTTCAGTCGTTTCCAACTTTTTGTAACTCTATGGACTGTAGCCCACCAGGCTCCTCTGTCCATGAGATTTTCCAAGCAATAATAGTGGAGTGGGTTGCCATTTCCTCCTCCAGGGGATCTTCCCTACCCAGAAATCAAAATCACATCTCTTATGTCTCCTGCATTGGCAGGCAGATTCTTTACCACTAGTGCCACCTGGGAAACCTCTACAGCAGCATATTTGATATTAAAAGCTTCAGACTCCAGATCCCTAAGTACTAACTGTAACACTGGCTAACATTTATTGAAAGCTTCCTGTGGTGCTGTGTTTTATGTGGTTACTATCATTATTGCAATAATCTTACGGTACTATAACCTTTCCCATTTTACAAAGGAGGAACTTGAAACCTAAAGAAGTTAGCACCTTTCCTAAGATCATGCATCCAAGAACATGGCAGAATAAGGATTTGAACTTAAGCTCTTAACCATGATGACCTATGGCCTTCCCAGAATCCTGATTCTGCCATGTGCCACATCTTTCTGTGTCTAGGATCATGTGTGATTGAACATGTAATTGATATATATTTTGGAAGAATATGCACCTGCTGAACACATCTGGATTCTCTGGGTGGAGAGCTGGAGCGCAGTTTTATATAGATGTGTTCATTTTGAGCAGAGGTTACCAGGAAACCTCGTGCTTTTTCTAATCTGTACACTTACATCCTCTCCGCCTCCCAGACTAAAGCAGTTTACATTACCATTTTCCTATGGAAAATCTGGGAAGGTCACACATATGTGGAAATTAAACAAAATGCACCTACATAACCAAGGTGGGTCAAACAAGAAGTCAGAAACTACTTTGAGATGGATGGAAATGAAGATACAGCACACTGTGTACAGAATACATAGGCTTGTAGAACTTACTTCTGACCTCTCCTTCACTTGATTCATTTTCTTATTTAACCAGCACTTACTGGCCAATCCATGGGCCAGGCGCCGTGCTAAGGTTGGCAATACAGAGGACCAGAAAGTGGTCACAGCCCCCAGCTGAAGGGATCAGTTAGGCAGATGAAGCACATAAACTAGTTACACCAGTTGGTTAAGTGCTTAGACCAGGATTCTAGTCAGCAAGGCTGGAAGAAGGGTGATATTCTTTCAGTCTGTTACTATCTGATTTTGTCTTTTCTTTTACTCTCCTCCAGCTTGCCTTTTCTCTTGAGAACTTCCTTTTCTGCCTACCTCACATCCGCTTTCTTTCCCTACTTTTAACTATTTGTACTAGACTTGATTACAGATGATCTCTTTTGTAGGTTTTTTACAATTGATATTTGAAACCTGGTTACTGGAATCTGGATTCATCTTTGCCACCATCCCCCTCCCCCACCCCCAGCTGATGACTGCTCAGGGAACAGGGATTAGTTGTAACATTAGCCTAAGGAAAGTTGAATTAGATGAACATTAATCCTTCACCACTCCCTATTCCCCTGTTCTCCACAAAATGTAGGATCTCTTCCAAAGTCACATAGGAATGATTTTTTTTTTTTTAATTTTCTGAATTCTCTGTTCTACCTCCATTGGTACAATATTTCAAATAGATGTCTTCTGACTTCTTTTCTACTGTCCCTAGAATTGTGGAATGTTGTTTTGAAATTCTTCTTTGGATTTTTTTTTTAATTGAAAAAATAGGTTTATAATCAAGATTTTTGTTGTTGTTTCTGCCATACATCAACATGAATCAGCCATAGTTGATTGGATTTATAGTTCTTTGGATTTTTGGATCCAAATTTATAGTCCCAGTTCCTAGCATACTTCCTGCCACATAATTGACCTCCAATAAATACATGTGAAAATAAATCCAAAGTGAAAACAGAGAAAAAAATCAGATCATTTTTGCATGAACAGTGTTTCTATATTTAAATTTAGGAGGATAAGTGTTCATTTCATCCCTGAATTATGTGGTCTTAAGGCCAGGGACTTATCTTCCATCTTCTTTGTATCCTTCCCTGTGTGTGTGCGTGCTCAGTCGCTTCAGTTGTGTTCAACTCTTTGCAACCCTATGGACTGTAGCCTGCCAGGCTCCTCTGTCCATGAGCTCTCCAGGCAAGAATACTGGAGTGGGTTGCTGTGCCCCGCTACAGGGGATCTTCCTGACCCAGGAATCGAACCTGGGTCTCCAGCATTGCAGGCAGATCCTTTACCTCTGAGCTACCAGGGAAGCCCCAATCCTGCCCTACCCTGTGCCCAACACAATACCTGGTGCAGAAAGTTAATCTGTGTTTGTTGAACAAAGAATGAATAAATATCATTAAGTAAATATCATTAAATATCTGGTTGATGTGGATGAGAATTTGTATAAATAATATTTCCTTAAATATTTTCTGGAACAAGGCATAAATAATTTAGGTAAATAAAATATAAATAGTATTAGAAGAATATCTGTGGAGAAGAAGAGACTACACTGGTGTTAAGTCCTACTCTGGGAACCTATCCCTTAAAATGGGTGTGTCTACTTCTGTCTTATTCCCCTTGAGAAGAACTGGAGCCAAACTTTGGAAATGGCTTTGCACATGAAATGGGAGTACAAGAGTGTGAACATGTGGCTGTGGGATTTTTGTTAATGTAGTCATTTCTTTCCAAACACTTGAAAAATATTTTTCTTTTATATCTTCCATTCTATTGCCATTGCCTCTGTGCTTTCTCCTCATTTCACATTTAAATGCTATAAACCATCCAATTAATGTGGACATGCATAATAAGTGGGTCCAGATCTTATTCTAAATGGAAGCCAGAGCCAGTGTCCAGACACTAGGAAAGCACAATTACCCCGAGAACAGAGTTGTGTTTTCTGCAAGGGCTTTTATCAGTGCCTGTGAAGCCCCAGATATATGTTTCAGCATCAGACAAGGAAAAAGATTTATGAAACACATATCTCCTCTTTCCTGGGGAAAAAAATCTTTTCTTTTGCAAAAAGACTTCATGTGTGAGTACATCCCAGTCCTTTAAGGGAAAGAAAGAAAATTATACCAGAAATCTATGCACGCTAAAATAATATTCACTCAAAATGGGGAATGATTGATTCTTTCCATATGTTCTTATCCTATTTCAATTTAAATTAATTTTGCAGGAGTCATTAACCATCTCCAGAAAATTTGCTGGGTTTGCTCCTAACACAAGCTTTGGCACACCTGCATCCAGTGCATGTCTTTTTGGTTAATCTGTAGGAACCAAAATTAATTTCAGTGAAACAGCCAAATGGTCCTCAGGGGTCCTTTGCTCATATGTCTGGCTAGCATTCACCAGGGACAGAAAACACAGCCTGACAAGGGTGATAGAAATGTTTCAAAGGAACTTTCCTAAGCTCTCTCACTGCTATCTTTTTTTTTTTTTTTTTTAATTTGCAGGTGCAAAAATTCCATTTGTAATTCTTTAATTCCAAGGGCAATGGGTGTCTTGGGGTCCCAGAATTCAGGACAAGTGGCCAGCTGGGACATGATATTATGCTTGCAAGTCATGGCAGGTGCAGAAGGGGGGTGAGCAGTTGAAGTTTGGCCCACTCCCTTTTTCTCTCTTTTTGTGCTTCCTTTTGCTCTTCCAGACGAGTGTACAATTACATGAGCTGAATTGGTTATCTCCCAAAGCTGTGCTGTTGTACATCCAGGAAAAGGACTTGATTACTCAACCCGTGTTTCCAGGAGCCTTATTTGGGTTCTTTGTGCAGCAGAAGCAAAAGTGCTGAGTGCACCCTCTATTTGTTTTGCGATTTGCCTGCTGGGTGCATTACTTGCTATCACTCTGGTTTCAATAGATGATCTTTCCACTGTGGTTTTTAGCAAGTCTATATTTAGAAAAGAGTAAACGATGTATAAGATGGAAAAATTAGGGGAGAGCAAAAGTGCACTCAGGAGAAGAGAGAAGGGCAAGAGACAATCACAGATCCCTTCCAGTGACTTCCGGGCTTGATTTCTTTCTTACCTTGCCAAGGATTTCACTATGCAACGTGGAGTTATTAAATGTGGAGATGAGAGAAGGGACAATAGCCAAGGAAAACATGGCTGCCGTGCTCCACAGTCTCCTCAGAGTGAGCTTTGCCTGGGCATACAGCAGACACAGTGTGAGAATCCAGGGACTGATGTGTCAGCTACAGACTGCATATCCATGTGGCTATTTTGCCCACGTATAATCTCCTTTGTGGGGGCTTTGTCAGCACATGAGCTGCTAGCAGGTCGATGACTTCTCTCCCCACCAGGAGTACTTTGTATGGCTGTTCTGCAAGCTGTTGCCAGATACTTAGGTTTGGGGATTCCTGAGGTGGATGTAACCAGAATAGGCATTGCTTTGTCTCCACTGATACTGATGCTTTGAAAAGTTGTTTTTTTGTTTTTTTTTTTTTAATGGAAAAGAAAGAGAAAGGATAGCCTGAAAGCAAAAAAGGAATGGCAGGTGAGATGGGCTAGTTCCTTGACCTTTAGAGCTATAAATATTTCATTGTCTATTATATCAGATAATAAAAGGTTTATTTTACTGTCTGTGGGTTTGATATAAGTTCATCTCCTTTTTCATGACCTCTTTATTGCTATATAGAATATTGTAAACTTTTATTTACTTATGTATATATTTACCTACTTGTTTTACACTATACCTAGCATAGGGTCATACCCAACTGGATACTTAACAAATGAATATAGGAGTTGGCATAGCTACTAACTTATAATAACATTGGGATATACATAGAGACATTTTCTTTGGCATTCAAAATAAAAAAAGAAAAGAAAAAAGTATTTGGCAAAATATTTATATGATGTTTGCATAACCTTGAAATGTTTAATTGAACACATATCTCTTCTTTGAAAAACTTAAGGCCCGTAGACCATTTGAAGCCTTAAATAATATGATTAAGAGAAAAAAAACAATTGTGTGATGAAGTAGCTACTGTATTTGTTGTCTAACTAGGCAGGTCTAACCAGGCTAGACATTACCATGAGACTAGCCCTATCTCAAAACATCAAATTCTGGTATAATAAGAAAGTAACTCTCAAATGTCCATTTATCTATTGGAGGACAAAATTTTCTTCTAGCATCAGGCTGTCTTTCAGTTTCTAGACAGAAAGTCTTGAATATCACTTTTTTTTAATTGAAGTACAGTTGATTTACAAGATTGTGTTAGTTTTGAGTATATAGAAAAATGATTCAACACACATGCACACATATATATATATATTCCTTTTTCTAATTCTTTTCCATTATAGATCATTACAAGACTTTGAATATAGTTCCCTGTGCTACACAGTAAATCCTTGTTTATATATTTTATATATGTTAGTGTGTATCTGTTAATTCCATATTCCTAATTTATCCCTTCCCTGCCCTAACTCTTTCTTAACTGTTTCTCTTCAGGCCAGGCTCCTTGGATTTTCCTAGAGGGAGAAAGCGGGCTACAGGTTGTGTCTGTCCCATGGTCTTCAGGCAGACTAGCCAGCAGAAAATACTGCCAGGACTCTGGAACCTTAAGGCCCAGTCCCAGCACAGCTATTCTTGTTAGCTGTAGGCAGATTAACTTTATCTCCCAGAACCTCAGTTTCTCATGGGTGTAAAGAGGGTGCTACCTCTGGATTCTTCAAAAAAAAAATATTTTTTTTACAAAGTAACAGATGACATTACAGAGACCTAAGGTTTTGGAGTCAGTCAACCAGGTTAATTCTTCACCAGATATTAGTTTAGCATCTACTATATACCAGGTACTATTCTAGGAGCTATAGATGCTTCCCTCATGAAGCCCATATTTTAATGGGGAGAACGATAATCAGTACTCGTCTGTGGCCCTGGGCAAATCATTTAGTCTGTCCAAGCTTGTTTTTTTCCAACTATAAGATGAGCACTGCCATAGCATTTCAAGATTTGTTGTCAGGACTAAACACAATGGTATTTAACTCACCTATTGTAGAGTAAGGGTTCAATTAATGCTATGCAACTAATACTATATAACATATGGGGAAAATGCTTTTACAATTGTGTAATGCTATCCAGATATGTGAATTCTTAGTTTTTCCATCTTTCCTATGGACTATTTGCCTTTAAAGCCACAGACCATCACAAAATCACACTGCAGAAATCATCACTTTCCTTCTCTTTATCTCCTTAAAAGGAACTTTATTTATTAAAGAAAGACTTTTTGAGTACCTGTGAAGTTGGCATGGGGACATGGAAATAAATGAGATTTTCCAGACCTTACTTAGGATCATAACAGTCAACACTTGGATTTCATCAGGGTTCTTACTTTTGGAGGCCTTATCCTTCTGTAGTTTATACTGGTTGTTAACTATTTAGAAAGAAAGAAAGAAAGGAAATCAGCCCTCTCTTTGGCAAGTGGGCTGAGTTTTACTAGCAAGATTGAAAGTTTTTGTCTATAAGACTTCTGGCAATCTCACTTATTCAAGATGAAACAGATGATAGAAAATATTTTTCCTACAACTGCCCCAGAGGTAATTGTTCAATCTATCAATATCCTTTGCAAGAAGAGAATGCCAGTCAAGTTATATACTCTGCCCAGTCAAGTGATCATTATTGTTACAGATGTTTTAGAGGATACAAATATAGGGAAGCAGATATTCCAGGAGATATAGGTCAGTATAAGATGTGATGCCTACTCTGGAGCAAGAGGTGAAATACACTTGTTAATTTACTCGTTCATTTATTCAAGAAAAATATGCCTAGAAACCATGACCTTGAAGGAATTGCTCTGAGTACTGCAACAAGTGAGAGAACAAAGTGAGGGAACATTTATTGAACACCTATTATGCACCAGACACTATCACTTTACTTACATCATCTCAATTTATTCTCCCTTCAACCTTAAAAAAGAATATTGTAGTCTTTGACCTCAGAGGGTTAACTGGGATTGTGACAGGACAGAGAACAATACACAGTGTGAGAAGCAAAGATGTGAAGGAACAGGCCCAGAACTAGTGAGCTCAGTAGGGAGGACATGATTAGCTGTCCTCAGAGAGTAGGGGTGGGCTTCACAGAGGTGGTGATATTCTAGTTTTTAAGCAGTAACAAGACATGTGAAAGAGATCACCACTCGGTAGGCAGAGATACAGACAACAGATGGGGATTGATCACACAGACTGTAAGCCCTGCAGGAGCCAGGGAAACTCCAGGCTGTCAGACCACCAAGCAACCCCTCCCTTCCTAAGCGGTCACCTGAGTTGTTGTCTTCCCTGAGATAATGACACTGGGATACAGGTTTCTAGCCCAATTCATGGTATGCATGGGACCTCTTTTATAACCCATTCTCTGTTTTATCAATAAAGTAGGTTCCTTCTGCCCTATGCTCTATTTTAGAGTCAGGAGCTGATTTTTGTACAAATGCCATGCTAGATCTTGATTTGTTTTATGCTGATGACATTTAGGAATGAGAAGTGGGAAACAAACTGATCCTCTCTATGTCTCACTGTTGGGTCTTGGATAAAGTGGCCTTCTTGAAATGTCTCATGTTTCAGTTGGTAGCCCGTATAATATATAAATTAAATACTGACATGTGGAGCCAGATAGACATAAGTTCAAATTCCAGATCTGCCTCTTATTAGCAGGGTAATAGAGCAGGGAATCTCTTCACCCAAATTTGGATTGTGAGATTGAACTGAATTCTGAGAGGCAGAGATACAGCTCTAAATTTAGAGCCTACCAAAGAAAAATTCAGACAGAGCTCCTTTAGCCTTCTACTCTTTGAATAAACAGGTTTAACTCAGTGATCCCACCTGGAGCATTAAAGTCGCAGAGAAAGAGAAAAAGCACCTGGAGTTGCTCTCTAGCCACAGTTTGCTCTCTGTTGCCTAATTGAACACCTAAATACCCAATCCTCAAGGAAATTGTTATAATTCTTTGCAATAAATATTGTATGCAGTCCCCTTGGTCTTGGAGGTCTGTGATTATATTCAGAAAATAGCCTTGATTGAAAGAACTAAACTCATAAATAGGTAAGAGGATGAAACTTTCAATCTACAATAATAATAGTAGTTGTTTTTGCTGTTTAGTCACTCAGTCATGTCCAACTCTTTGTAACCCCATGGACTGCAGCATGCCAGGCTTTCCTGTCCTTCATGATCTCTGAAAGTTTCCTCAAACTCATGTCTGTTGAGTTAATGATGACATCCAACCATCTCATCCTGTGCTGCCCCCTTCTACTCTTGCCCTCAGTCTTGCCCAGCATCAGGGTCTTTTCCAATGAGTCAGCTCTTCACATCAGGTGGCCAAAGTATTGAAGCTTCAGCATCAGTCCTTCCAATGAATATTCAGGGTTGACTTCCTTTAGGACTGACTGCTTTGATTTCCTTGCAACCCAAGAGACTCTCAAGAGTCTTCTCCAGCACCACAGTTTGAAAGCATCAATTCTTCAGCACTCAGCATTCTTTATGGTCCAACTCTCACATCCATACATGACTACTGGAAAAACCATAGCTTTGACTAGATGGACTTTTGTCGGCAAAGTAATGTCTCTACTTTTTAGTATGCTGTCTAGTTTGATCATAGCGTTTCTTCCAAGGAGCAAACCTCTTTTAATTTCATGGCTGCAGTCACCGTCTGCAGTGATTTTGGAGCCCAAGAAAAGAAACTCAGTCACTGTTCCCATTGTTTCCCCATCTATTTGCCATGATCTTCGTTTTTTGAATGTTGAGTTTTAAGCCAACTTTTTCACTCTCCTCTTTCACTTTCATCAAGAGGTTCTTTAGTTCCTTTTCACTTTCTGCCATTAGGATGGTGTTATCTGCATATCTGAGGTTATTGATATTTTTCCCGGCAATCTTGATTCCAGCTTGCAGTTAATCCAGCCCAGCATTTCACATGATGTACTCTGCATAGAAGTTAAATAAGCAGGACAATATATAGCCTTGACATACTCCTTTCCCAGTTTTGAACCATTCCATTGTTTCATGTATAATAGTAGTAATGATAGATTAATTGGTATCTAATTGGTAGGTGCTTTCTACCAGGCATTATGTTAAGTACTTTATCATGAACTAACTCATTTAATCTTATAGTCACCCTATTAGATGCTATCATTATGTCTGTTCTAAGATAAGGAAATTGAGATGCAAAAAGGGACAGTGGCTTGCCAGCCTGGCTGAACCAGAATTTACATCCAAGTTGTCTGCTTCAGTGCCATAAACCACTCTCCAGTTCTGTAAGACAACTTCTTTAAAAATAATTATAATAATAATATTGTGTGTGTTCTAATTATAAAAGTAAGTCTTGGTAGAATTTTTGAAAATAGCAGAAGGGTAAAGAAGCCAAAATTATTCATATTTTTATCACCCAGGGATAATGTTTATTAATATTTGGGTCTATTTCCTTTTGGAAATTAAATTACACATATAATTCTCTTTTGAAATAGCATAACACTGCATGTAACTTTTTAGATTTAATGTTAAATTTGAGCATTTCCCATGTTATTAACTATTCTTATAAACAACAGGTTTTAATGGCTGCAAATATTCCGATTACCTGGAGGGACCATAATTTACTTTTAAAATCCCATAATGTTGGGCCCTTAGGTTATTTCCAGGATCCCAGAGGCTTCTATGTTGGCTTCTTGAGCCCTGTTCATTTAAGACCTTCCTGAGCTGTTTGAAGAGTGGCAGCTTATCCTCCACTGAAGGGAATGTACCCACATCCCACTCCCCAGGTAAGAACACCTCTGAGTCGTTGAAGATGGGTGAAAATTTTGAAGTCTTCTGAGTGTCCAAATTCTTCATGAGAATGCAGAATTTCATTCAATTTAAAAAATACTTGTATAATTTTTTCCTACTTTTGTAAAAACAAAAAATGCCTCTTGTAAAGAAAGTAGAACATACAAATGAGCAAATAGGAAAAAAAAAATCTAAGTCACACCACTCACCTTGATATTTTTCTTGCCACACACCATACACTATCTTATTACCTACTTGTTTTACTCAATATTCTTTCACAATGCATACATATATCAAGTCATTACAATGTACATTTTAAATATCTTACCATTTTATTTGTCAATTGGATTGATGCTGAAGCTGAAACTCCAGTACTTTGGCCACCTCATGGGAAGAGTTGATTCATTGGAAAAGACCCTGATGCTGGGAGGGATTGGGGGCAGGAGGAGAAGGGGACAACGGAAGATGAGATGGCTAGATGGCATCACCAACTCGATGGACATGAGTTTGAGTAAACTCCGGGAGTTGGTGATGGACAGGGAGGCCTGGTGTGCTGCAATTCATGGGGTCGCAAAGAGTTGGACACGACTGAGCAACTGAACTGAACTGAACTGAATACTTTAACAAAGCTGAGAAAAACAGATACCAAGTGGTAACATATTTCTTCCCAGCCCCTCTCTATCCTGCAGGCTTGATCCCTACAATGATTTTTTGGTTTTTGGCCACACTGCATAACCTGCAGGATCTTAGTTCCTCAATTAGGGATGTAACCTGGGTCCTAGCAGTGAAAGCACCAAGTTCTAACCACCAGACTTCCAGGGAATTCCCTATAATCACTTTTTAACTCATTTGTGTTTATAAAATATAAAGCATTTTTCCCCTTTATTAATTCTGCCACACCTACTGTGAACCAGTTCCTGTACTTTCAGAGTGGTCAAAGTGGGATCCCTACCATCAAGGAGTCTGCTCTCTATGTAAGGAAGCAAAACCCGTATTCTTGGAAAAAACACAAATAACATAAGGCTGTAAAAAATGACCCAAGGAAGAGAATAAGATGGCAGAGGAGAAGGTGGACGTGGGGTACTTCTCTCTCCGTAGATACATCAGGAATACACCTTCAGACACAGGAGTGCATGCAGAACACCAGCTGAGAGCGGACAGGAGTACCTGACCAGAAAAAAAGAATATATAGACTCACGCAAAACTCAGTAGGACAAAGGGACTGGGGGAAAAACAGGAGTATTAGTAGGACTGCACCTACCCTCTGCAGGTTGGGGAACTGAAGCAGGGCTCCAAGCCCCACATCAGGGCAATTGTCTGAGTCAGAGGAGAAACATTTAAGGTTGAGAGTAAAACAGCTGATCTGTGGCAGCCTAAATGGAATGAGAATCAGACAGTCCTTGTTGCAGCCATCCATACCTGGACAGGGATGTTGATCCTCTGGAAGGTGCAGCAGCTGGGAGCTGGAGTTTAGGGATTGTGGCGTGAGGGCTGCTGTTGACTGCTGAGAGACGGATGAAAGAGATGGGAGGGAGGAGATAGTGGTGGGAAATGCTGGTGGAGGAAAGTCGGGCAGCCATGGAAGCAAGGTAATACTGCTGAGCCACGCATAGGTGCTGGAGCCATCACCATAGCCTCTCTCTCCCCACATGCCAGTATAGGCAGCTGAAGGAGAGATTGGCCCATCAAACTCCTGACGACTGAACTACAGAGTAGGACCCCACCCAGGGTGCCCCTTTAAGTGCCTGATGCACCAATCTACAGAGTAGGACCCCAGCCAGGGGGCCCCCTCTATGTGCCTGACATGCAGAACAACAGAGAAGGACCCCAGGCAAGGGAGCCCTCTAAGTGCCTGAACAGGCAGAGCTACGGAGAAAGACTGGCCAAAGAGGCATTCTGATTGCCAGCTACAAGAACCTAGGAAAAAGACTCCGATGGAGCATAACTCCTGTGGCTGAGGCAGTCCGTGTCCTTGTACACTTGGCACTGCCAGGATCTCCACAAATCAAGCAGCTGCACCACCTTCATGCTCAACTCTCACTGGGGCGGAGCTTCCACAGGCAAAAAAAAGGTCTTGCATCTATCCATGCAGGGTCACTTTGGTAGTGTCCAACTCTTGGTGACCCTGTAGACTGTGGCCTGCCTGGCTTCTCTTCAGGGAGTGGGGTTCTCTAGGCAAGAACACTGGAGCGTATTGGCCAATACTGGTTGGCATACCCTTCTAGAGCACTATATTTCCTGCTGCCCTAGCCACCAACCCCCCTGAGTACCAGGTGCTGCCAGAACCCCTGCAACCAAAGCAGTTGCACCACCACCTCCACACTTGGCCCTCACAGGGGCAAACCCACATCCTCCAGGGCAGCCCCAGGAGCAGACCCCAGTGGACAACCCACATGCAGAGGTGGAAATAAAACCACAATTGAAACCCAGGTGTGGTGTGACCAAGGAAGAAGACCCAATACCTTCCCACCAGTTGTACAAGCTGCAGATTAAATCCACATGCTCAACTAGGCAGACTCTGTGTTTATGGAATACATAAAAGGACACTGAGATCTCCCACAAAATAAAACACACTAGTTCTGATAGCTACGGACATTGGAGGCAAGAATACAGAGGAGTAGGACCAGATTAGAATCTGAACTGCCTCCACAACACGTCCAGAGATCAGCACAGTGTTGGAGGGCATCCTAGGGAGGTGAGGTGGACTGTGACTCCCAGCGAGGGAAACAAGTCTGACAGCAGTGACTCAAGAAAAACATTTATTATTCTTATGTTTTGACTTGTTCTCTAGATTATTTTGGATTTTTGTCCCCCCCCCCTCCTTGTACCCCCTCTGTAGTAGCTGTCAATTTTATTGGCACTGTGAAATCTAATTAAGCTTTTGAGCTTTTTTTTCTTCTTTTTTTTCTCAGTCACATTTTTTGTTGTTGTTATAAACCTCTGCTGTATCTTGGACTTTTGTAGTTCTGGGGAGTTTTACTTTTTTTTTTTTAATTTTAATGTTTAATTTTTTAAACCTATTATATTTTTCTACATTTATTCCTTTTTTTGGCCTTTCCTACTGTTCTTTTCCCCTTGTAGTTAATCTTTAATGTATATAAATCTTCTTCATCTACCTCTATTTAACTTTGCATACTATTCTTTCTTTCCTTTCTTCTCAACATATTTGTTAGTTTTGTTTTCATTGTTTTATTCCCCACATAACACCTTGCTTTAGTTTTGTTTTCCACTTTGTGCTTTAGTTAGTTTTGTTCTTAACTAATAAACATAATTTTTGATTTCCTTAGTTCACCGGGTCAATCTATTGTACTTTATTATTGTACTGTTTTGACTTTCCTCATGGGTGTATATGTATATGTGTAAATTCCATTATTTTAATTATTACTTGCCTGATTTTGTAACTGCCATTTGTCTGGGGTTCACCTTTGGTTTCTCATTTTGGGATATTTGTTTTAATATCACTTAATGCCATAAGAAACCATTTGTGGAATCTTCATTTCTGACCAGAGATCAAGCCTTGAGCCTTTGGAGTGGGAGTACTGACTCCAAGACCCTAGACTACCAGAGAACTGACCCTAGGGAGTATCAAATAGTGAGAACTCACACAGAGGAAACCACTTGAATACAAGACCTGGCATCACCCAACCACCAGTGGCATCCTGTGCAGGACAGCTCATCTAAACAACAACAACAACAACAAAAACACCCAATCATCAGCAGACAGGATTACCACCTCACTCAGCCTTCCTCATCAGAGGAAAACAAACAAGCAAGCAAACAAAAACTCAGCACAAATCTCACCCTATATGAAGCTTACACAAACCACTGGACCAACCTTAGGAGGGCAGAAGCCAAAAGGAAGAAAGAATTTAACCCTGAAGCCTGGGAAAAGGATACCTCAAACACAATAAGTTTTAAAAAATAATGAAAAGGCAGAGAAATACTACATAAATGAAGGAACAAGCTAGAAACACAGAAGTCCAAATAAATGAAGAGGAAATAGGCAAACTCCCTGAAAGAGAATTCAGAACAATGATAGTAAAGATGATCAAAAACCTTGAAAACAAAATGGAGAAAATGCAAGCATCAATTAACAAAGACCTACAAGAATTAAAGAATAAACGTACAGAGACAAACAACACAGTTACTGAAATTAAAAATACTCTAGAAGGAATCAATAACAGAATATCTGAAGCAGAAGAACAAATCAGTGAGCTGGAAGATAAAATGGTGGAAATAACTTCTGAAGAGCAGAAATAAAGTAAAAAGAAGGAAAATAACTGAGGATAGTCTCAGAGACCTCTGGGACAATATCAGACACACCAACATTCAAATTATAGGGGTCCCAGAAGAAGAAGAGAAAAAGAAAGTGTATGAGAGAATTTTTAAAAGAGATTATAGTTGAAAATTTCCCCAACATGGAAAAGGAAATAGTCATTCAAGTCCAAGAAGCACAAAGAGTCCCATACAGGATAAACTCAATGAGAAACATGCCAAGACACATACTAATCAAACTAACGAAGACTAAACACAAAGAAAGAATATTAAAAGCAGCAAGGGAAAAGCAACAAGTAACATACAAGGGAAACCCCATACACTTAACAGCTGATCTTTCAGCAGAAACTTTGCAGGCCAGAAGAGAATGGCAGGATATATTTAAAATACTGAAAGGGAAAAATCTACAACCAAGATTACTGTGAAATCCTCAAGGATTTCATTCAAAATTGATGGAGAAATAAAAAGCTTTTCAGACAAGCAAAAGTTAAGAGAATTCATTACCACCAAACCAGCTTTACAACAAATGTTAAAGGGACTTATGTAGTCAAGAAATACAAGAGAAGAACAAAGATCTACAAAGTCAACCCCAAACAATTAAGAAAATGGCAATAGAAACATATATATCAATAATTACTTTAAATGTACATGGATTAAATACTCCAACCAAAAGACACAGACTGACTGAATGGATACAAAAACAAGACCCATGTATATGCTGTCTACAAGAAACCCACTTCAGACCTAAAGACACATAAAGACTGAAAGTGAGAGGATGGAAAAGTATATTCCACGCAAATGGGAAGCAAAAGAAAACTGGAGTAGCAATCCTCATATCAGACAAAATAGACCTTAAAATAAAGAAGATTACAAGAGATAAGGAAGGATACTACACGTTGATCTTAGGATCAATCCAAGAGGAAGACATAACATTTGTAAATATCTATGCATCCAACATAGGAGCACCTCAATACATAAGACAAACACTAACAGACATAAAAGAAGAAACTGACAGTAACACAATAATAGTAGGAGACTTTAACACCCCACTCACACCAATGGACAGGTCATCAAAACATAAAATTAATAAGGAAACACAAGTCTTAAATGATACATTAGATGAGATGGATCTCATTGCTATCTTCAGGACATTCCCATCCAAATGCAGAAGAATACACCTTCTTCTCAAGTGCTCATGGAACATTCTCCAGGATAGACCACATCTTGGGTCACAAATCAAACCTCAGTAAATTTAAGAAAGTTGAAATCATATCAAGCATCTTCTCTGACCACAATGCTATGAGACTAGATATCAATTACAAGAAAAAAAGAAAAACTGTAAGAAACACAAACACATGGAGATTAAGCAACATGTTTCTAAATAACCAACAGGTTACTGAAGAAATTCAAAGGGAAATCAAAAAGTTTCTAGAAACAAATGACAATGAAAACATGACAACTCAAAACCTATGGAATGCAGCAAAAGCAGTTCTAAGAGGGAAGTTTATAGCAATACAAGCCTACCTCAAGAAACAAGAAAAACATTGAATAGACAACCTAACTTTACACCTAAAACAACTGGAAAAAGAACAAAAACTCCCAGAATTAGTAGAAGGAAAGAAATCATAAAGATCTGAGCAGAAATAAGTGAAAAAGAAATGAAAGAAACAATAATGCAGATTAATAAAACTAAAAGCTGGTTCTTTGAGAAGATAAACAAAACTGACAAACCCTTAGCCAGACTCATCAAGAAAAAAAGAGAGAAGAATCAAATTAACAAAATTAGAAATGAAAAAGAAGAGGTTACAACAGACAGTGCAGAAATACAAAGGATTATAAGAGACTATTACGAACAGTTATACAGTGATAAAATGGATAACCTGGAAGAAATGGACAAATTCTTAGAAAAGTTCAATCTCCCAAGACTGAACCAGGAAGAAATAGAAATTATGAACAACCCAATTACAAGCACTGAAATTGAAACTCTGATCAAAACTCTCCCAAAAACAAAAGCCCAGGACTAGATGGTTTCACAGGAGAATTCTATCATTTAGAGAAGAGCTAATGCCTATCCTTCTAAAACTTTCAAAAAATTGCAGAGGAAGGACACTTCCAAACTCATTCTACAAGACCACCATCATCCTGATACCAAAACCAGACAAAGACAACACACAAAAAAGAAAACTATAGGCCAATATCACTGTAGATACAAAATTCTGTAGATACAAAATTCTCAACAAAATTTTAGCAAACAGAATTCAGCTTTTTGATGAAAGCTCATACACCATGATCAAGTTGGGTTTATTCTAGGAATGCAAGGATCCTTCAATATACACAAATCAATCAATGTGATACACCATATCAACAAATTGAAAGATAAAACCCATATGATCATCTTCTCAATAGATGCAGAAAAAGCCTTTGACAAAATTCAGCACCTATTATGATTAAAACTCTTCAAAAAATAGGCATAAAAGGAACCTACCTCAACATGCTGCTGTTGCTGCTAAGTCGCTTCAGTCATGTCCAACTCTGTGCGACCCCATAAACAGCAGCCCACCAGGCTCCTCCATCCCTGGGATTCTCCAGGCAAGAATAATGGAGTGGGTTGCCATTGCCTTCTCCAACATAGTAAAGGCCATATATGACAAGCCTACAACAAACATTATTCTCAATGGTGAAAAACTGAAAGCATTCCCCCTAAGATCAGGGAACAAGACAAGGGTGTCCACTTTCACCACTATTATTCAACATAGTTCTGGAAGTCCTAGCTTGAGCAATCAGAGAAGAAAAAGAAATAAAAGGAATCCAGATGGGAAAAGAAGTAAAGCTCTCACTGTGTGCAGATGACATGATACTGTACATAGAAAACACTAAAGATAGTATCAGAAAATTACTAGAGCTAATCAGTGAATTTAGCAAAATTGCAGGGTACAAAATCAACACACAGATATCACTTGATATCTATATGCTAACAATGAAAAGTCAGAAAGAGAAATTAAGAAATCAATCCTAATCACCATTGCAACAAAAATAATTAAATATCTAGGAATAAACTTACCTAAGGAGACAAAAGAACTGTACCCAGAAAATTATAAGACACTGATGAAAGAAATCAAAGATGACATAAACAGATGGAGAGATATTCCATGTTCCTGGGTAGGAAGAATCAATATTGTGAAAATGACTATACACCAAACACAATCTACAGATTCAATGCAATCCCTATCAAATTACCAATGGCATTTTTCACAGAACTAGAACAAAAAATTTCACAATTCATATGTAAACACAAAAGACCCCGAATAGCCAAAGCAGTCTCAAGAAAGAAGAATGGAGCTGGAGGAATCAACCTTCCTGACTTCAGATTATACTACAAAGCTACAATCATCAAGACAGTATGGTAGTGGCACAAAAACAGAAATAATAGACCAATGGAACAAGATAGCAAGCCCAAAAATAAACCCAGGCATCTATGGGTACCTTATTTTTGACAAAGGAGGCAAGAATATACAATGGGCAGAGACAGTTCAGTTCAGTGCAGTGCAGTTGTTCAGTCATGTCTGACTCTTTGTGATCCCATGGGCTGCAGCATGCCAGGCCTCCCTGTCTGTCACCAACTCCCGGAGTCCACCCAAACCCATGTCCATTGAGTCGGTGAAGCCATCCAACCACCTCATCCTCTGTCGTCACCTTCTCCTCCTACCTTCAATCTTTCCCAGCATCAGAGTCTTTTCCAGTGAGTTCGTTCTTCACATCAGCTGGCCAAGGTATTGGAGTTTCAGCTTCAACATCAGTCCTTCCAATGAATATTCAGGACTGATTTCCTTTAGGATGGACTGGTTGCATCTCCTTGCAGTCCAAGGGACTCTCAAGAGTCTTCTCCAACACCACAGTTCAAAAGCATCAATTCTTCTGCCCTCAGCTTTCCTTATAGTCCAACTCTCACATCCATATATGACTACTGGAAAAACCACAGCCTTGACTAAATGGACATTTGTTGGCAAAGTAATGTCTCTGATTTTTAATATGCTGTCTAGGTTGGTCATAACTTTTCTTCCAAGGAGCAAGCGTCTTTTAATTTCATGGCTGCAATCACCATCTGCAGTGATTTTGGAGCCCCCAAAAATAAAGCTGTCACTGTTTCCACTGTTTGCCCATCTATTTGCCATGAAGTGATGGGACCAGATGCCATGATCTTAGTTTTCTGAATGTTGAGCTTGAAGCCAACTTTTTCACTCTCCTCTTTCAGTTTCATCAAGAAGCTCTTTAGTTCTTCTTTGCCTTCTGCCATAAGGGTGGTGTCATCTGCATATCTGAGGTTATTGATATTTCTCCTAGCAATCTTGATTCCAGATTGTGTTTCTTCCAGGCCAGCATTTCTCATGATGTACTCTGCATACAAGTTAAGTAAGCAGGGTGACAATATACAGCCTTGATGTACTCCTTTCCCAATTTGGAACCAGTCCATTGTTCCATATCCAGTTCTAACTGTTGCTTTCTGACCTGCATACAGATGTCTCAAGAGGCAGGTCAGGTGGTCTGGTATTCCCATCGCTTGAAGAATTTTCCACAGTTTGTTGTGATCCACACAGTCAAAGGCTTTGGCATAGTCAACAAAGGAGAAGTAGATGTTTTTCTGGAACTCTTGCTTTTTTGATGATCCAACACATGTTGGCAATTTGATCTCTGGTTCCTCTGCCTTTTCTAAATCTAGCTTGAACATCTGGAAGTTCATGGTTCACATACTTTGTTGAAGCCTGGCTTGGAGAATTTTGACCATTACTTTACTAGCATGTGAGATGAGTGCAATTGTGCAGTAGTTTGAACATTCTTTGGCATTGCCTTTCTTTGGGTTTGGAAAGAAAACTGACCTTTCTCTTCCTGTGGCCACTGCTGAGTTTTCCAAATTTGCTGGCATATTGAGCACTTTCATAGCATCATCTTCTAGGATTTGAAATAGCTCAACTGGAATTCCATCATTTCCACTAGCTTTGTTTGTAATGAGGCTCCTAAGGCTCACTTGACTAAATGGTGCTGGGAAAACTGGACAGCTATGTGTAAAAGAGTGAAATTAGAACACTTTCTAACACCATACACAAAGATAAACTAAAAATTGATTAAAGAACTAAATGTAAGACCAGAAACCATAAAACTCTTAGAGGAAAACATAGGCTGAACACTTAGTGACATAAATCAAAGTAAGATCCTCTATGACCTAGCTCCTAGAGTAATGGAAATAAAAACAAAAGCAAACAAGTGGGACCTGATTAAACTTAAAAGCTTTTGCACAACAAAGGAAACTATACGCAAGGTGAAAGGACAACCCTTGGAATGGGAGAAAATAATAGCAAATGAAACAACTGACAAAGGATTAATTTCCAAAATATACAAGCAGCTCTTACAACTCAAAAACAAACAACCCAGTCAAAAAATAGGAAAAAGATCTAAACAGACATTTCTCCAAAGAAGACATACTGATGGCTAACAAACACATGAAAAATTGCTTAACATCGCTCATTATTAGAGAAATACAAATAAAAACCACAATAAGATATCACCTCACACTGGTCAGGATGACCATCATCAAAGTCTACAAACAATAAATGCTGGAAAGGGTGTGGAGAAAAGGGAACACTCTTGCACTGTTGGTGGGAATGTAAATTGATACAGCCACTATGGAAGATGGTATGGAGATTCCTTAGAAAAACTAGGAATAAAACTACCATACGACCCAGCAATCCCACTCCTAGGCATATACCCTGAGGAAACCAAAATTGAGAAAAATACATGTATCCCATTGTTCATTGCAGCACTATTTACAATAACGAGAACATGGAAGCAACCTAGATGCCTATCAACAGATGAATGGATAAAGAAGTTGTGGTATATACACACAATGGTATATTACTCAGCCATAAAAAGGAAAGCATTTGAGTCAATTCTGATGAAGTGAATGAACCTAGAACCTATTATACGGAGTGAAGTGAGTCAGAAAGAGAGAGATAAATATCGTATTCTAACGTACATGTACAAAATCTAGAAAAATGGTACTGAAGAATTTATTTACACAACAGCAATGGAGAAACAGACATAGAGAATAGACTTGTGGACATGGGGAGAGGGGAGAAGAGGGTGAGATGTATGGAAAGAGTAACATGGAAACTTACATTACCATATGTAAAATAGAGAGCCAACAGGAATTTGCTGTATGGCTCAGGAAACTCAAACAGGGGCTCTGTATCAACCTAGAGGGGTGGGATGGGGAGGGAGAAGGGAGGGAGGTAGAGAAGGGAGGGGATATATGTGTACTTACAGCTGATTCATGTTGAGGTTTGACAGAAAACAACAAAATTCTGTAAAGCAACTATCCTTTAATTAAAAAATTAAGTAAAAAGAAAAAAAGAAAAGTGACCCAACATGGTCTTTCCAATAATGCCATGTGTGAGAATAAGGAAATATCCAGACCATTGTACTAACCCAAATCCTCTATACCATCTTTAGCCCAGCATATTGAGTCAACTTTTTTCCTCTGTCTCTCCTCCTCTATTTGGTTCATACAGGGCATAGAGTTAGCTATGCCCATGTAGGATCTCCTTCCTCAAATGTCTGCTGCTAACTTTGAAGCAGATACTTCTACCTCACCATCAAGTTGGAGCAGAAACTAAACCCAAGTTTATTTTAAATGACTATATTTTAAATCAGTAAAAGCAAGTGGTAAAAAGATCCAGTGAAGCATAATCATCTTGCTTAGTGATCAAATCAACACTAAAGGAATGAAACAAAAATGGTTTATTTTGTAAGCTCTACAAGGAAAAAAGCAATTTGTTAAAATTTCTGCAGGTCTCCTAATTTTATAGCTGCAGGTTACTCCCATAGCATTGCTCTGAACTCACTCTTATTATAAGTGTTTACTATAATCCCACAATATATTTTTTCTTTAAAAAAATCAGTTACATTTTATTTATCAAAGTATAGTTGATTTACAATATCATGTGTACAACATAGTGATTTGATATTTTTATAGGTTATACTCCATTTAAAGTTATTGTAAAACAATCACTGTATTTCCCTGTGCTGTACAATGTATGCTTCTTGCTTATGTATTTTTAGCATAGTAGTTTGTATCTCTTAATCCCCACATTCAGTTATATTTTAAAGAGATGTTTAAAATTGGAACCCCAAAATAAAGAAAAGATCTTTTACATCTACCCTCAGTTACCATTTCTGGTGTTCTTCTTTCCTTTGTATAATCCAGGTTTCCATCTGCTATTTTTCTTGTACCTGAAGGATTTTTTTTAAACATTTCTCATAGTGTAGATTTCTTGGTGAAAAGCTTTTGAATGTTTCTGCACCTGAAGAAGTTTTTATTTGGCCTTTAACTCTGAAAGATGCTTTCACATGGTATAAAATTCTAGGATGACAGAGTTTTTGGTTTTGTGTCAGAACATTAAAGATGTTGCTTCACTGGCATCTGGCTTGCCTTTTTTCTGACAAGAGTTTGCTGGTTTACTGTCCTTCTTATTTTTGTTTATGCTGTATCTTTTTTTCCTCAGACTTCTAGGGTTTTTCTTTTTTCACTAATTTTGAACAATTTGATTATGATGATGTGTTTTGGTATACTTCTCTTCTAGTTTCTTGTGCTTTGTTGGGTTTCTTAAGCTTCTTGGATCTGTAGGTTTAGAATTTTCATCAAGATTGGAAATTTTTTAACCATTATTTCTACAAAAATTTTTTATGGTCCTCCCCTCTCTTTCTTCTCTGTAACAGGCTGAATTTGTCTCCCTCCTCCCACAAAATTCATACGCTGAAGCTCTAACCCTCTAAATGACTATATTTCGAGATAGCGTCTTTAGAATGGTTGTTGTTGTTCAGTTGCTCAGCCATGTCTGATTCTGCAACCCCATGGACTGCATCACGCCAGGCTTCCCTGTCCTTTATCATCTTCCGGAGCTTGCTCAAACTCATGTCCATCGAGTCAGTGATGCCACCAACCATCTCATCCTCTGTCATCCCCTTGTCCTTTCGCCTACAATCTTTCCCAGCATCAGGGTCTTTTCTAATGAGTCAGCTTTTCACATAAGGTGGCCAAAGTATTGAAGCTTCACCTTCAGTGTCAGTCCTTACAATGAATATTCAGGACTGATTTCCTTTCGAATTGACCGGTTGGATCTCCTTGCAGTCCAAGGGACTCTCAACAGTCTTCTCCAATGCCACAGTTTAAAAGCATCAATTCTTCAGCTTTCAACTTTCTTTATGGTTCAACTCTCACATCCATACATGACTACTGGAAAAACCATAGCTTTGACTAGATGGACCTTTGTCAGCAAAGTAATGTCTCTGCTTTTTAATATGATGTCTAGGTTTCTCATAGCTTTTCTTCCAAGGAGCAAGCATCTTTTAATTTCATAGCTGCAGTCACTGTCTGCAATGATTCTGGAGCCCAAGAAAATAAAGTCTGTCACTGTTTCTGTTGTTTCCCCATCTGTTTGCCATGAAGTGATGGAATCAGATGCCATGATCTTTGTTTTTTAAATGTTGAGTTTTAAGCCAGGTTTTTCATTCTTCTCTTTCACCTTCATCAAGAGGCTCTTTAGTTCCTCTTCACTTTCTGCCATACACTTTCTGTGTATCTGAGGTTATTGATATTTCTCCCGGCAATCTTGATTCCAGCTTGAGCTTCATCCAGCCCAGCATTTCACATGATGTACTCTGCATATTAGTTAAATAAGCAGGGTGACAATATATAGCCCTGACATACTCCTTTCCCAATTTGAACCAGTCCATTTTTCCATGTCCAGTTCTAACTATTGCTTCTTGACATGAGCACAGGTTTCTCAAGAGACAGGTAAGATGGTCTGGTATTCCCGTCTCTTGAAGAATTTTCCACAGTTTATTGCAATCCACACTGTCAAAGGCTTTGGTGTAGTCAGTGAAGTAGAAGTCGATGTTTTTCTGGGATTCTCTTGCTTTTTCTGTGATCCAACGGATGTTGGCGATTTGATGGTAATTTTGGCATGGTAATTAAGGTTAAGTGAGGTTATATGAGTGGGGCTCTAATCCAACCTCATGGTGTCTTTATACAAAGAACAAGAGACATCAGAGATCAGTTTCTTTCCACCCACGTGCACAGAGGAAAGACCAAGTGAGGACACAGTGAGAAGGAAGTTGTGTACAAGCCACGAAGAGAGATCTCATGAGAAACCAGCCCCAAGAGCACTTTGATCTTGGATGTCTTACCTCCAGAACTGTGAGAAAATTAATTTCTGTGGTTTAAGCCACCAAAGTTGTGGTACTTTGTTAGGACAGGTTTAGAAGAACAATATAGTCATGCAGAAATTTCCCTTATTACCCACCACATTCACCCCCCTACTCCACATCCAGTTTCCCTATTATAAACATCTTACATTAATATGGTATATTTATTACAACTAATGAGCCAATATTGATATGTTACTATTAGCTAAAGTTTATCATTTATTCAGATTTCTTTAGTTCTTCCCTAGTATCATTTTTCTTTTTCATGATCCCATCTAGTACATTAAACTACATTTAGTTGTCATGTCTCCCTCTTTTTGGCCATGACAGTCTCAGATTTTCCTTGTTTTTGCTGATCTTGATAGTTTTCAGAAGTATTGATTAGGTATATTGTGGGATGCCCTCTATGGATTTTATCTGACTTTTTTTTCATGATTAGACTATGGTTATGGGTTTGGCCATACCAGAACAATACCTCTCTGAGCATCCCATCTGAATTATTTCCACATCCTATAACCTGATTTTTAAAAATAGATAAAAGATTTGAATGGACATCTTACCAAAAAAGAGTACAGAAAATAAGTGCATGAACAAATGTTCACTACCTTTAGTCATTAGGGAAGTGCAAATTAAAATAGCAATGAAATACCACTACATCAGCACAAAAATGGCTTAAATAAAAAGGACCAAAAATAACAATTGTTGATAAGGATATGGAGCAACCACAGTGTTTGTACACTGCTGGTGGGAAGCCAAAATGCTACATTTGCTCTGGAAAACTGGCCATCCTATGAAATTAAGCAAACACTTACCATCAGACCCAGTAATCCACTCCTAGATATTCATGCAAGAGAAATGAATATATATTTCACTGAAAGACTTGTACTTGAATATTCCAACTTTATGAATAATCAAAAACTGGAGACATCCAATTTCTTTTTTTTTTTTTTTTCTGGTTGTTCTGGGTCTTCCTTGTTGCAGGCAGGCTTTTTCTCTAGTTGTGGCACTCGGGCTTAGTTGGCCCAAGCCTTGTGGGGTCTTAGTTCCCTGACGAGGGATTGAGCCCACATCCCCTGCAATGGGAGGCAGATTCTTACCACTGGACCACAAGGGAAGTCCCTGAAACACACAGATGTTCATCAGCTTGTGAATGGGTAGACTGTGTGCTATATCCAAATGATGGAATACTACTCAGCAATAAAAACCAACATACTACTGAATCACACAACAACATGAATGAGTCCCAAAATCATTATGCTAAGCAAAAGAAGGCAGACATGAAAAACCATACACTGTGTGATTCCATTTATGTAATATACTAGAAAAGTAGAAACTAGAGTTACTGAAAGGTGATGAGTGGTTGCCAAAGATAGGAAAAAAATCACAAAGGAGCAAATAATCTTTTGGGTTGATGGAAATTCTCTATGCCATAACTGCAAGGGCAGTTAAATAATTATATGCACTTAAAAGAATTCATTGATTGTATACTTAGATTTTGTGACATTTATTGATATCAATTATACCTCAATAATATCATTTTTAAAAAACTTTAAAATTAAGTCATTTTTTTATTGCCCCAATATTTTTCTCCCAGTGGGTATTTGATATTAGAACCAAAGTAAGTGCTATTGGAAGTTAATAACAAATAGCTTCAATTGATAAACATTTAACATGGGGCATTTTGAATGACCTAAGTTGCCAACTTCACTTTTCTCAGGATAAATTAAAAATAAGATAGAGGGGGCGGTTGACATAATGAATTTTGCTTCGACAGAAGGCTGCTTTGGTGTTTTATTTGATCTGAAATGGAAAGGTGACAAATATGGGGATCATTTTAGTTCAGATGTATCAAATCTCCTTTATTATTCTAGAGCAAATATTAGTGGGTTGAATGAATCTCAAGCTAGACATTTCTCAGGTCTATTTTTAAACTCAAACTGGCTCTTTCCCAGAAAGAAAGAGAAACAAAAATTTACTGGCAGTAAAGCCTTTACCTTTTTTCATTGAATTTTCTGAGGAGATTTTTATAAAAAAGAAAAAAAAAGCCTCTGAAAAATCAGAACAGATGGAACATTATGAGAGCATTGCAGAACAGAATACTTTTCTGAGTACTTAGAAGAAAATAAAGTGCTCAAAGAGACCTTGTCTTTTTAAAACATCAGTTGACTAGAGACAAAGTATCAGATGTAGTAAATATTTGCCTTTCTTTGAAAGCACTGAAAACAATAAAAGCCCAATCACATTAAACTGTTCTCAAGGTTGGTCTGTAAGGCACCAGTCCAAAGGATTTTCATCTGAAAAGAGTTTGTAGAATCTTTCTTAGCAATGAGATAGTTGAATGGTTTGGTAAAGCTTGAGAGAGTTGATTAAAATGTTGCTCATTAACATTCATGCTTTCTTTGGCCTAACTAGAAAACTAGCCTTTAGATATCAGAAAACCTAAATTTTAAACAGTGCAAACTCCACATGGGGAAAGGGATAGCTGAGAAAATCCTAGATATGGCAGCCATATTTTGTATTCACTAAGATTTCATAGTCTTTCACTAAGGTTTCTACAATCTCATCTTGTAGACAGATGAATAGGTATTAGAGTAAGTTACATGGTTCTTTGCAGCAGAAAAAAGATGTGAGGTGGCCTATACATGGTTGAGGGAGAGTGTGGAGGACTCCAAATGTTAACTGTGATTTCCAGTTCACCAAGACTCATTCATCACATAGACTTGCTACCAAACCGCTGGGGATGAGACAGTGTAGGGGAACACAATACCGCTGCCAGTGAAACAGACCAGAAAACTATCAGTCCCAGGGAAAGGTACTGGAGGGAAGTGTCACAAACACAGCAGTGACTCTCTGCCAAACAGATAACAGTTGGTTTGTTTTTTTTTTAAACATCACGCTTGACAAATCCTTCCTGAGTTTCAAAGGGAAGAGACAAATAAGCTACCATTTTGTTATCAATAAAGGTAGCAGGTATCAAAGGGTTAAATATCATCATAAGAACAAAATTGAGAGGGAATATGGCAAGCTATCATAAGAAAAAAAGAAAGAAAAATAAGTGCAGTAAAAACAATAAAAGCAAAATCTTCCTCCAAGGGAAGCTGGGAGTACATTTTCTTGGCTGAAGATCTAGTGTGAATAAAAGGGAAAAAATTACATCTTGAAAAGGCCAAATGAAATGGTAAACTAACCTTCAGTACTAATGAGATTGTCAAGAGGCCTTTAGATGGGTGATAAGGAGTGCTGGTCTTTTGACACCTGAGGCTGTTGACAAAGCTTAAAGAAATTGGCAAAAGTCTCAAAAATGCTTTCAAAATCACTTCATTGTGATTCTTTTTAGTTCAGGAAAATCAAATATATGCCTATGGCTCTTAGGTGAGTGGGGAGTGAAAAGGATAAATGTAGTGTTGTGACAAATCCAAAATGTTTAGGAACCACTGTGTCTGTGTCTTTGAATGTTTGGAGTTGCACAATGTTGCAGAGATGATCTAAAAGTGGATGGTTAGACTGGGCTACAGATGGCTGCCTGGATAAAAATGGGGATCCTAAGAAACCCAACACAGTCTTCTCTGTGCATCAGAAACAAGTATGGTTTAATGAGGTCACCTCCTCTAAGACATACAGGTGATATATAGCTTTGATCATTTGACAAGCATGACTTCTCCAGGGACAGTGTGTGATCAAGAAGCCAGGTCTGTTCCGGGACCTGGATCTAAATGCTGGAATCTCAAGAAGTCTGGGAATTGGACTTTGGCTATCATGGAAGAAGACATTTTAAGAATTAGTTTTTCTTCCTGGCTAAAGAGGCATTGAAGAAGAAATAGCTTTTTTTCTGCTGCCATTGGAAGAATATATCTATCTATTTATTTACCTACTGAAAGTTTATGGTGAATGATGTTGGATTCGTGATCTCCAAAGAAGAAGATTTAGCCTTGGGACCAGGAACCAGGCTTGATCACTCAAGAGATTTTGTGTCAGTTCAGTTCAGTTCAGTCACTCAGTCGTGTTTGACTCTCTGTGACCCCATGGACTGCAGCATGCCAGGCTTCCCTGTCAATCACCAACTCCCGGAGCTTACTCAAATTCAAGTCCATAGAGGCAGTAATGCCATCCAACCATCTCATACTCTATCCTCCCCTTCTCTTCCTGCCTTCAATCTTTCCCAGCATCAGGGTCTTTACCAATGAGCCATTTCTTCATATCAGGTGGCCACTGTATTAGAGTGACAGCTTCAGCATCAGTCCTCCCAATGAATATTCAGGACTGATTTCCTTTAGGATGGACTAGTTGCATCTCCTTGCAGTCCAAGGAACTCTCAAGAGCCTTCTCCAACACCACAGTTCAAAAGCATCAATTCTTCGACCCTCAGCTTTCTTTATAGTCCAACTAGCACATCCAGACATGACTACTGGAAAAACCATAGCCTTGACTAGATGGACCTTTGTTGGCAAAGTAATGTCTCTGCTTTTTAATATGCTGTCTAGGTTGGTCATAACTTTTTTTCAAGGAGAAAGCATCTTTTACTTTCATGGCTGCGGTCACCATCTGCCATGATTTTGGAGCCCGAAAAATAAAGCTGTCACTGTTTCCATTGTTTCTCCATCTATTTGCCATGAAGTGATGGGACCGGACGCCATGAACTTTGTTTTCTGAATGTTGAGTTTTAAGCCAACTTTTTCACTCTCCTCTTTCACATTCATCAAGAGGCTCTTTAGTTCCTCTTTGCTTTCTGCCATAAGGGTGGTGTCATCTGCATATCTGAGGTAATTGATATTTCTCCCAGAAATCTTGATTCCAGACTGTGTTTCTTCCAGGCCAGCATTTCCCATGATGTACTCTGCATATAAGATAAATAAGCAGGGTGACAATATACAGCCTTGATGTACTCCATTCCCTATTTTGAACCTATCTGTTGTTTCATGTCTAGTTCTAACTGTTGCTTCTTGACCTGTGTACAGGTTTCTCAGGAGGCAGGTCAGGTGGTCTGGTATTCCCATCTCTTGAAGAATTTTTCAGTTTGTTGTGATCCACACAGTCAAAGGCTTTGGCATAATCAACAAAGCAAAAATAGATGTTTTTCTGGAACTCTCTTGCTTTTTTGATGATCCAGCAGATGTTGGCAATTTGAACTCTGGTTCCTCTGCCTTTTCTAAATCTAGCTTGAACATACGGAAGTTAACGGTTCACATTTGGTTGAAACCTGGCCTGCAGAATTTTGAGCATTACTTTGCTAGCATGTGAGATGAGTTCAACTGTGCAGTAGTTTTAGCATTCTTTGGCATTGTCTTTCTTTGGGATTAGAATGAAAACTGACCTTTTCCAATCCTGTGGCCACTGCTGAATTTTCCAAATTTGCTGGCACTTTGAGTGCAGCACTTTCACAGCATCATCTTTTATGATTTGAAATAGCTCAACTGGAATTCCATCACCTCCACTAGCTTTGTTTGTAGTGATGCTTCCTAAGGCCCACTTGACTTCACATCCCAGGATGTCTGGCTCTAGGTGAGTGACCACACCATCATGGTTATCTGGGTCATGAAGATCTTTTCTGTATAGTTCTTCTGTGTATTCTTACCACCTCTTCTTAATATCTTCTGCTTCTGTTAGGTTCATACTATTTCTTTCCTTAATTGTGCCCATCTTGGCATGAAATGTTCCCTTGGTATCTCTAATTTTCTTGAAGAGATCTCTAGTCCTTCCCATTCTATTCTTTCCCTCTGTTTCTTTGCATTGATCACTGAGGAAGGTTTTCTTATCTCTCCTTGTTATTCTTGGGAACTCTGTGTTCAAATGGGTGTATCTTTCCTTTTCTCCTTTGCCTTTTGCATCTTTTCTTTTTTCAGCTATTTGTAAGGCCTCCTCAGACAATCATTTTACCTTTTTGCCTTTCCTTTTCTTGGGGATGGTCTTGATCCCTGCCTCCTGTACAATGTCACGAACCTCTGTCCATAGTTCTACAGGCACTCTGTCTATTAGATCTAATCCCTTGAATCTATTTGTCACTTCCACTATATAATTGTTAGGGATTTGATTTAGGTCATACCTGAATGGTCTAGTGGTTTTCCCCACTTTCTTCAATTTAAGTCTGAATTTGGCAATAAGGAGTTCATGATCTGAGCCACAGTCAGCTCCTGGTCTTGTTTTTGCTGACTGTATAGAGATTCTCCATCTTTGGCTGCAAATAATATAATCTTTTATATTATTTCACTGATTTCACTATTGACTGATTTCACTATTGACTATCTGGTGATGTCCATGTGTAGTCTTCTCTTGTGTTGTTGGAAGAGGGTGTTTGCTATAACCAGAGCATTCTCTTGGCAGAACTCTGTTAGCCTTTGGCCTGCTTCGTTTTGTACTCCAAGGTCAATTTGCCTGTTACTCCCAGTATCTCCTGACTTTGTACTTTTGCATTCCAGTCCCCTATGTTGAAAAGGACATCTTTTTGGGGTGTTAGTATAGAAGGTCCTGTAGGTCTTCATAGAACCGTTCAACTTTAGCTTCTTCAGCATTAGTGGTCGAGGTATAAGCTTGGATTACTGTGATATTGAATGGTTTGCCTTGGAAACGAACAGAGATCATTCTGTCATTTTTGAGATTGCATCCAAGTACTGCATTTTGGACTTTTTTGTTGACTATGAGGACTACACCATTTCTTCTAACAGATTCTTGCCCATGGTAGTAGATGTAATGGTCATCTGAGTTAAATTCACCTATTCAAGTCCATTTTAGTTCACCGATTCCTAAAATATCGATGTTCACTCTTGCCATCTCCTGTTTGATGACTCCCAATTTACCTTGATTCATGGACCTAACATTCCAGGTTCCTATGCAATATTGTTCTTTACAGCATCAGACTTTACTTCCATCACCTGTCATATCCACAACTGAATGTTGTTTTTGCTCTGGTTCCCTCTCTTCATTCTTTCTGTAGTCACTTCTCCACTCATCTGCAGTAGCATATTGGACACCTACCAACCTGGGGAGTTCATCTTTCAGTGTCCTATCTTTTTGCCTTTTCATACTGTTCACGGGGTTCTCAAGGCAAGAATACTGAAGTGGTTTGCCATTCCCTTCTCCAGTGGACCATGTTTCGTCAGAACTCTCTACCATGTCCTATCTGTCTTGGGTGGTCCTACATGGCATAGCTCATAGTTTCATTGAGTTAGACAAGGCTGTGGTCTATGTGATCAGATTGGTTAGTTTTCTGTGATTGTGGTTTTCATTCTGTCTGCCCTCTGATGGAAAAAAATAGGAGGCTTATGGAAGCTTCTTGATGGGAGAGACTGACTGAGGAGAAAACTGGGTCTTGTTCTGATGGGTGGGGCCATCCCAATAAATCTTTAATGCAATTTTCTGTTGATGGTTGGGGCTGTGTTCCCTCCCTATTGTTTGACCTGAGGCCAAACTATGGTGAAGGTAATGAAGATAATGGTGACCTCCTTCAAAAGGTTCAAAATGTCTCATGCACACACTGCTGCACTCAGTGCCCCCAACCCTGGAGCAGTCCACCACTGACCCACTGGCTTCTGCTGGGGACTCCTGCACACTCACAGGCAAGTCTGGGTCAGTCTCTTGTGGAGTCACTGCTCCTTTCTCCTGGGTCCTGGGGCACACAAGCTTTTGTTTGTACCCTCCAAGAGTCTGTTTCCCCAGTCCTGTGTAAGTTCTGGTGGCTCTATCGTGGGGCTAATGCCGTAGACCTGGGTATGGCATAAGCCCTCTTAGAGGAGGTTGCCATTAACCCCACCATAGAGCTGCCAAAACTTACACAGGACTGGGGAAACAGACTTTTGGAGAGCTTTTGTGTAGCAGAGTTTTGTTAAAGTGAAAAGGGGACAGAGAAATCTTCTGACATAGACATCAGAAAGGGGACAGAGAGTGCTCCCCTCACTAGTCTAAACAAGGGCGTTATATACTTTTTTAATTGGTTACATGAACCGTGAACTTCCAGATGTTCAAGCTGGTTTTAGAAAAGGCAGAGGAACCAGAGATCAAATTGCCAACATCTGCTGGATCATTGAAAAAGCACGAGAGTTCCAGAAAAACATCTATTTCTGCTTTATTGACTTTGCCAAAGCCTTTGGCTGTGTGGATCACAATAAACTGTGGAAAATTCTGAAAGAGATGGGAATACCAGACCACCTGACCCGCCTCTTGAGAAATATATATGCAGGTCAGGAAGAAACAGTTAGAACTGGACATGGAACAACAGACTGGTTCCAAATAGGAAAGGAGTACATCAAGGCTGTATATTGTCACCCTGCTTATTTAACTTATATGCAGAGTACATCATGAGAAATGCTGGGCTGGATGAAGCACAAGCTGGAATCAAGATTGCCAGGAGAAATATCAATTACCTCAGATATGCAGATGACACCATCCATATGGCAGAAAGCAAAGAACTAAAGAGCCTCTTTACGAAATTGAAAGAGGAGAGTGAAAAAGTTGGCTTAAAACTCAACATTCAGAAAACTAAGATCATGGCATCTGGTCCCATCACTTCATGGCAAATAGATGGGGAAACAGTGGAAACAGTGGCTGACTTTATTTTTCTGGGCTCCAAAATCACAGCAGATGGTGACTGCAGCCATGGAATTAAAAGATGCTTGCTCCTTGAAAGAAAAGTTATGACCAACCTAGACAGCATATTAAAAAGCAGAGACATTACTTTGCCAACAAAGTTCCAACTAGTCAAGACTATGGTTTCTCCGCCAGTCATGTATGGATGTGAGAGTTGGACATAAAGAAAGCTGAGGGCCGAAGAACTGATGCTTTTGAACTGTGGTGTTGGAGAAGACTCTTGAGAGTCCCTTGGACTGCAAGGAGATGCAACCAGTCCATCCTAAAGGAAATCAGTCCTGAGTATTCATTGGAAGGGCTGATGTTGAAGCTGAAACTCCAATCCTTTGGCCACCTGATGTGAAGAACTGAGTCATTTGAAAAGACCCTGATGCTGGGAATGATTGAAGGGCAGAGGAGAAGAGGATGGCAGAGGATGAGATGGTTGGATGGCATCACTGACTCAATGGACATGAGTTTGAGTAAGCTCTGGGAGTTGGTGATGGACAGGGAGGCCTGGCATGCTGCAGTTCATGGGGTCACAAACAGTTGGACACCACTGAGTGACTGAACTGAACTGAACTGATTACAAGGAATCAAAAGAATGTCTCAAGTATGTAAAAATTTTACCAGACCCACTCCCACAATTTACATTTTAAGGTGACTGGATTAGAATTAACAATTGAAAGATCTTCCTAGACTCACTCCCATAATATACATTTTAAGATAACAGGATTAGTCAGAAGGTTTTCAAGAAGGAGAAACTGTCCTCAAGTAGGATACACTGTTGTTCTATAATCCTTAGTACAGTGTTTAAACTGAGTTGTTTGTTGTGCAATCATCAGCTCTGGGCTTAAAGCAAGAAAATTGTGTGCTTTTCTCCTCCTTGAGAACCCCAGACCCCTCTCTCCTCCTTGGGGAGCCTGGAGTTCTTATCAACCTGCCTAGGAATTGACTCTCTCAATATCATGTATCAAATTCCTGGCCTACTAAGATTGGGAGTGAGCCACAGAAAAGAATGAAATATCGGCATTTGCAGCAACATGATGGACCTAGAGATTATCATACCAAGTCAGAGAAAGACAAATATTCACTTATATGTGGCATCAAAAAAAAAAGGGGGGGGATACAAGTGAACTTATTTACAAAACAGAAATAGATTCACGGTCATTGAAAACAAACTTATGGTTACCAAATAGGAAGTAGGGGAGGATAAATTAGGACTATGGGATTAACTGAAGAGTCTCCTGATGAAAGTGAAAGAGGAAAGTGAAAAAGCTGGCTTAAAACTCAACATTCAAAAAACTAAGATCATGGCATCCAATCCCATCACTTCATGGCAAAATGATGGGGAAATAATGGAAACAGTGATAGACTATTTTCTTAGGCTCCAAAATCACTGCAGATGGTGACTTCAGCCATAAAACTAAAAGATGCTTGCTCCTTGAAGAAAAGCTCTGACCAAACCTAGACAGCATATTAAAAAGCAGAATTACTTTGCTGACAATGGTCCCTCTAGTCAAGGCTATGGTTTTTCTAGGAGTCATGTATGAATGTGAGAGTTGGACCATAAAGAAAGCTGAGTGCCAAAGAATTGATGCTTTTGAACTGTGGTGTTGGAGAAGACTCTTGAAAGGCTCTTGGACAGCAAGAAGATCAAACCAGTCCATCCTAAAGGAAATAAGTCCTGAATATTCTTTGGAAGGACTGATGCTGAAGTTGAAACTCCAATACTTTGGCCACCTTATGTGAAGAACTGACTCATTGAAAAAGACCCTGATGGTAGGCAAGATTGAAGGCAGGAGGAGAAGGGGACGACAGAGATGAGATAGTTGGATAGCATCACTGACTCAGTGGACATAAGTTTGAGCAAGCTCCAGAGTTGGTAATGGACAGGGAAGCCTGGCATCTGCAGTCCATGGGGTTAGCAAAGAGTTGGACATGACTGAGCGACTAACTGAACTGAACTGATAAGATTAGCAAATAGACATTACCTTTGCTGGAGCAGCTGTGAAGAGATACCCCACGTCCAAGGTAAGAGAAACCCAAGTAAGACAGTAGGTGTTGCGAGAGGGCATCAAAGGGCAGACACACGGAAACCATAATCACAGAAAACTAGCCAATCTGATCATATGGACCACAGATTTGTCTAACTCAATGAAACTAAGCCATACCTTGTGGGGCCACCCAAGACGGACAGGTCATGGTGGAGAGGTCTGACAGAATGTGGTCCACTGGAGAAGGGAATGGCAAACCACTTCAGTGTTCTTGCCTTGAGATCCCCATGAGAAGGCAAAATGATAGGACACTGAAAGAGGAACTCCCCAGGTCGGTAGGTGCCCAATATGCTACTTGAGATCAGTGGATAAATAACTCCAGAAAGAATGAAGGGATGGAGCCAAAACAAAAACAATACCAGGTTGTGGATATGACTGGTGATAGAAGCAAGGTCTGATGCTGTAAGAGCAATATTGCATAGGAATCTGGAATGTTAGGTCCATGAATCAAGGCAAATTGAAAGTGGCCAAGCAGGAGATGGCAAGAGTGAATGTTGACATTCTAGGAATCAGCAAACTAAAATGAACTGGAATGGGTGAATTTAACTCAGATGACCATTACATCTACTACTGTGGGCAGGAATCCCTTAGAAGAAATGGAGTAGCCATCATGGTCAACAAAAGAGTCTGAAATGCAGTACTTGGATGCAATGTCAAAAACAACAGAATGATCTCTGTTCGTTTCCAAGGCAAACCATTCAATATCACAGTAATCCAAGCCTATTCCCTGACCAGTAACACTGAAGAAGCTGAAGTTGAATGGTTCTGTGAAGACCTACAAGACTTTTTAGAACTAACACCCAAGAAAGATGTCCTTTTCAACATAGGGGACTGGAATGCAAAAGTAGGAAGTCAAGAAACACCTGGAGTAACAGGCAAATTTGGCCTTGGAGTACAGAATGAAGCAGGGCAAAGGCTAATAGAGTTTTGCCAAGAGAACCCACTGGTCATAACAAACACACCATCTTCCAGCAACACAAGAGAAGACTCTACACATCACCAGATGGTCAACACTGAAATCAGATTGATTATATTCTTTGCAGCCAAAGATGGAGAAACTCTACACAGTCAACAAAAACAAGACTGGGAGCTGATTGTGGCTCAGATCATGAACTCCTTATTGCCATATTCAGACTGAAATCGAAGAAAGTGGGGAAAACCACTAGATCATTCAGGTATGACCTAAATCAAATCCTTTATGACTATACAGTAGAAGTGAGAAATAGATTTAAGGGACTAGATCTGATAGACAGAGGGCCTGATGAACTATGGACGGAGGTTTGTGACATTATACAGGAGACAGGGATCAAGACCATCCCCATGGAAAAGAAATGCAAAAAGGCAAAATGGTTGCCTGAGGAGGCCTTACAAATAGCTGTGAAAAGAAGAAAAGCGAAAAGCAAAGGAGAAAAGGAAAGATATTCCCATTTGAATGCAGAGTTCCAAAGAATGGCAAGGAGAGATAAGAAGGCCTTCCTCAGCAATCAATGCAAAGAAATAGAGGAAAAGAATAGAATGGGAAAGACTAGAGATCTCTTCAAGAAAATTAGAGATACCAAGGGAACATTTCATGCCAAGATGGGTTGATAAAGGACTGAAATGGTATGGACCTAACAGAAGCAGAAGATATTAAGAAGAGGTGGCAAGAATACACAGAAGAAGATGTACAAAAAAGATATTCATGACCCAGATAATCATGATGGTGTGATCACTCACCTAGAGCCAGACATCCTGGAATGTGAAGTCAAGTGAGCCTTAGAAAGCATCACTACGAACAAAGCTAGTGGAGGTGATGGAATTCCAGTTGAGCTATTTCAAATCCTGAAAGATGATGCTGTGAAAGTACTGCACTCAATATGCCAGAAAATTGGAAAACTCGGCAGTGGCCACAGGACTGGAAAAGGTCAGTTTTCATTCCAATCCCAAAGAAAGGCAATCCCAAAGAATGCTCAAACTACCACACAATTGCACTCATCTCACACGCTAGTAAACTAATGCTCAAACTTCTCCAAGCCAGGCTTCAGCGATAGGTGAACTGTGGTTTAAGCTTGTTTTAGAAAAGGCAGAGGAAGAAGAGATCAATTGCCAACATCCACTGGATCATCGAAAAAGCAAGAGAGTTCCAGAAAAACATCTATTTCTGCTTTATTGACTATGCCAAAGCCTTTGACTGTGTGGATCACAATAAACTGTGGAAAATTCTGAAAGAGATGGTAATACCAGACCACCTGACCTGCCTCTTGAGAAACCTGTATGCAGGTCAGGAAGCAACAGTTAGAACTGGACATGGACCAACAGACTGGTTCCAAATAGGAAAAGGAGTACATCAAGGCTGTATATTGTCACCCTGCTTATTTAATTTATATGCAGAGTACATCATGAGAAACGCTGGGCTGGAAGAAGCACAAGCTGGAATCAAGTTTGCCGGCAGAAATATCAATAACCTCAGATATACAGATGACACTACCCTTATGGCAGAAAGTGAAGAGGAAGTAAAAAAACCTCTTGATGAAAGTGAAGAAGGAGAGTGAAAAAGTTGGCTTAAAGCTCAACATTCAGAAAACTAAGATCATGGTATCTGGTCCCATCACTTCATGGCAAATAGATGCGGAAACAGTGAAAGCAGTGTCAGACTTTATTTTGGGGGCCTCCAAAATCACTGCAGATGGTGATTGCAGCCATGAAATTAAAAGACACTTACTCCTTGGAAGGAAAGTTATGACCAACTTAGATATCATATTAAAAAGTAGAGACATTACTTTGCCAACAAAGGTCCATCTAATCAAGGCTATGGTTTTTCCAGTGGTCATGTATGGATGTGAAAGTTGGACTGTGAAGAAAGCTGAATGCCAAAGAATTGATGCTTTTGAACTGTGGTGTTGAAGACTCTTGAGAGTCCCTTGGACTGCGAGGAGATCCAACCAGTCCATCGTAAAGGAGATCAGTCCTGGGTGTTCATTGGAAGGACTGGTGTTGAAGCTGAAACTCCAGTACTTTGGCCACCTCATGCGAAGAGTTGACTCATTGGAAAAGACCCTGATGGTGGGAGGGATTGGGGGCAGGAGGAGAAGGGGACAATAGAGGATGAGATGGCTGGATGGCATCACCGACTCGATGGACATGAGTTTGAGTAAACTCCAGGAGTTTGTGATGAACAGGGAGGCCTGGCGTGCTGCGATTCATGGGGTCACAAAGAGTCGGACACGACTGAGCAACCGAACTGAACTGAACATGTAAAATAAACAACAATGACCTGCTGTATAAACAGGGAATTATATTCAAAATCTTGTAATCAGCTAAAATGGAAAAGAATCTGAAAAATATATATATGGGTCACTTTACTGTACACCTGAAACTAACTAACACAACATTGTAAATCAACTATACATCAATTTAAAAATATTGAGGTGGTTTATTACATAGCTATAATAACTGAGGAACTGGGAGAGGGGAGAAATTAAGAGATACCAATGAAAATTGAGGGCATTCCAGTAAAACAATCAAGGAGTGATATGAGGTAGTTAGTTGAATGTATGACTGTAAGCAGACAACTGGGCTGGAGAGATGCCCTAGGCAACAGCATGTGGATCCTATTTAATTTCATGGGACCAGGTGAGTTCACCTAGGGTAGAAAAGAGGAGCTAGTTCAAGACTTTACTCTGAGCAAGTCCAATGTTCAGAGGTAGGGAAGAGAAGGAAGTGCCAGAAAGGTGAGACAGACAGGCAAAGAAAAAACTGAGAGAATGGTTTGTCACAATAGCTGAGAGAGAAAATTATTCCCAGAACAAAGGGAGTGGTCAACTTTGTAGAAAGCTATCCAGAGTCAAAAAAGATAAGAGAAAAATTGTTGTTAGATTCAGCAGCAGAAAGATCACTTGTGACATTTAAAAAGAGCAGTTTCAGTGGGAGTGGATGGGGCAGAAACATAATGGGGATTTTCATCTCTGAGAGAATGAAAAACAGTATATTATTTCAGAGAAAGTTGGATCAGGCATGCCGTATGCAGCAAGCTTAAGTACTATCAAAACAGCCCAATTTACCTGCTTTGAAGAACAGACAGACAGGCAAAGTGTTAAGTTGTTCAGTCGTTTTTGACTCTGCAACCCTATGGACTGTAGCCCACCAGGCTCCTCTGTCCATGGGATTCTCCAGACAAGAAGTCTAGAGTAGCTAGCCATTCCCTTCTCCAGGGGATCATCCTGGCCCCCGGATAGAACCCAGTTCTCCCACGTTGCAGGCAGATTATTTACCGTCTGAGCCACCAGGGCTTCAAGAAACAGGATAATGTATTTAGTAAATAGCATAAATATTTGGCATCAAAACTGGGTTGAAAGAGCTATGGGCAAGTTAAACTCACTGAATTTCAGTTCTTCATCTATAAAATAAGGATGAGAATACTTCTTCATAGGGTTATGTTAAGCACAAAATGAGACAATATTTTAGTACAGTACTAGGCCTATAGAAGTCTATTCAATGCTCATTCATTGAAAACACATGTATTGAATGCCTACTGTGTTCCAGGCCCTGTGCAGGTGCCTATGATCCAAGGATGGGAAGGCTCAGTCTGTGATCTCCAGAAAGCTACAGGCTAGTGAGGAGATAAGGACTTCTCAGGTGGGGCTAGTATAAAGAACCAACCTGCCAATGAAGGAGACATGGATTCAATCCCTGGGCTGGGAAGATCCCCTGGAGGAGGAAATGGCAACCCACTCCAGCATTCTTGCCTGAAGAATCCCATGAACAGAGGAACCTGGCAGCGTAGGGTCCAAAGGGTCACAGAGTGAGTCTTGACTGAAGCAATTTAGCACGCACTCACATTGAGGAGATAAGGAAGCAATTGCATTAGTGTAAGATTATTGTGTCAGTAAGTAACAAAGGAGTTCTTAAGAAAACCTGAAGTGTGTCTAAGGGAGTGAAAGAAAGCTTTGTAGGAGGGCTAGCGTTTCATCTGCGACTTGAAGGCACAGCGTGGGTTTGCTGGACAAACTGGGGAGAGTATTCCAAGCAGAGAACATCATGTGGAAAGGCTCAGGAATGGGACTGAACTAGGATGTTCTGGAACTGTAAGTGGCTGAGTTTTCATGAGGGCTTCCCTGGTAACTTAGCTAGTAAAGAATCCACCTGCAATGCAGGAGACCCCAGTTCAATTGAGTGTTCCTGGAGTATAAACTGTATGGAACAGGCAGAGGTACTTGAAGGAAGGTTCTACTATGAGCTCAGGCCAGTGAGAAGGAATAGGAGGATGAAGAACCTCATTTGTCATGTGCAGAAGTTGGGGCTTTGTCTTGAAGGGTTAAGGAGCCATAGAAGTGCTGGGCATAGGCAGTGACAAAAGCATTCGTAAGCATAGAAGATGTACTGAGAGTTTCCTTAGCTTTGTGAAATGCTCTGGCCTTTACTCTTAAAAAATGGTACCTCTGACCTGTGCTCAGCAGGACAAGCACTACCATTTGTCCTTCTAACCGTGATACTGGACTATTTTCATTCTCTTGTAGGGAGGAACTCATGGGTCAACGGAACAGAATAGGGAACCTGGAAGAGACTATGCTTGGGGAAAGTCTGAGTTAGCTTCTATTAGCTAACTGAGTTAGCTAAGCTGAGTTAGCTTTCTATTCTTTCTCTGGAGGATGAAGTCAATGTAATGTGAAGATCAAAGACCATGTAACAAAAAACCAAAAAATAGTAGGGAAAAGTATCAAAGAAGTATAATAAATTTACTAGTAATATGATGATGATATTTGTGATTTTGTGGTATTTATAGCTTTGTCTGTTTGTGATTTGATGCTTTCTTTCTCATTCTAAATTCATTTTTATACCTTCTTTTATATCAAACATTTGACCTTTTCCTTAAAGAAGGTTTTAAAAACCGAATAGAACTTTAGAACCCCATAAAACCTGGATAAACCATCGAGTCTTCCATTACCCTTATTGGTTCCCCTAAACCTGCTTGCAGCTTTGAAAGTAGTTATTTTATTCAGCTTGCCTTGATTTCCCAGTTTAAGCATGCCATCTGTTTCTAGGGCCAAGACTGATACAATAGTGTTCATGTTAGTCATAATCTTTATCCATCATTTATACATTATAATCTTTTATATATATGAAGAAATTTACAATCTAAAAAAGAATACATGAGATATCTATATCTATATACTTATCAATCCATCTGTTCTCTATGTGTCTGAATATATATAATATACACATAAATGTCAATACCATGTATAGATTAAGTAATTGTTAACAACACTTTCTGAAGGAGAACAAGGGGCAGAGATTAGATGAGGAATTACTATTCCCCTTTTTTATTGTTGAATGTTTTTCATGTTTTATATATTTATTTTTCAAGTTACATTTTGGTTTCCTTTTTTTCAAACTAATTCACTAGGCACTTTTTGAGGGGGGCAGAGCATAGAGTTGGGTTTCAACTCAAGATTAGTCAATATGGTTTATTTTAATGTTCACACAAAATTTTCCTATACTGAGAAGATTTCTGGGACTAGTGACCAGTCCCTAAAGAGGAGGGTAGCCTAACATTGCCCATCAAGTAATGGGGATAAAAGTAACACTTTTCATTTTATTCAGATCTTAGCTCTGTTAGAAAATATTCTCTGAGGTCCTATGAGGAGAGACTACATTATCAGAGGATAATTTTTACTTTTATGCTCTTTTGAAGCTCTCCCTAGAGTTCTATATTAATTTTCAGCATAACATGAAATGCTCACACTATTTTTCACACACCTCCCAAGCTATATGGCTGATCTTCAGTTTCATACTCTCATGAAGCAGGAACGAATATCCCGGGAACCTGGATATACAAAATACACACCAGCCCCAACCAGCTGATTGAGGTCAAAGCCCCATTTCTTGGCAGGGAAACTTACCAGGAGTAGGGAAGTGTTGATCTTAAAACTAAAGTAACCAGTTATTTTACCACAAAATGGTTTATTCAGGAATAGCAGAAAATTGCAGATCAGGTAAGCATGCTGCAGCAAAAACTATAGACAAGTCTTGTAAAACAAAGGAGTGGAACATTTTTCTAATAGAGAAAAAGAGGAAGCTGGACTGTTATAAACGAAGAGTCCATTGGAAGAAACTGGAAGCTCAAAGTGTAGTGGCTTTTCATTGGTTGAGTTACGTCAGTCTCTCATTGGCTGGGTTGTTGCCAAGCCAGGAGAAAATCTTCTTTCCTACTGCTAGGGTATTAAAGTACTAATGTTCTTCCTGTTGGAGATGCAGGGTAGTCTGTTCCTATTAATATTTGGGGTCTGCAGCTACCAGTGGGTGGTAGGGCATGAGAGTTCCCCCTTCTGGCCTTCTTGACTCCAAATTAAAGGAGGTTCCCTTTTTTATTTTCACATGAGTAACTCCCCTGTGAGGATTCCCCTCACACACTCCCAGTATGCAGAAAACTAAAAAGATGGCTGACCCCCCTCCCCTTTGACAACCACAAGTCTGTTCTCTATGTGAGTCAGTTTCTGTTTTGTAGGTAAATTCATTTGTGTCATATTTTAGACTCTACATGTAAGTGCTATCATATGGTATTTGTCTTTCTGACTTGCTTCACTTAGTATAAGAACCTCTAGGTTCAACCAAGTTGCTGCAAATGGCATTATTTCATTCATTTTAATGGCTGAATAATATTCCATTGTATATATGTACCACATCTTCTTTATCATTCATTTGTTGACGGACATTTAGATTGTTTCCAGGATGTCTTGGCTACTGTAGCCAACAATTATGCTATTGTTTTCTTGTGTTTTATTTGTGCATATGTTATAATCCCCACAATATATTGTTACTATTTTTTTAAGCCATCAATTATCTTTTAAAAGTTATTAAAATTATAAAAAAATAAGTTTTACATATTGGTCACGTAGTTACCATCTTTGTTTCTGTCTGTTCTTATATATATCCGTAAAGTTATATTCTCCTTTATTGTGCTTTACAGATATTTCTGGTTTCCTTACAAACTTAAGGTTTGTGACTACCCTGCACCTCTGAAGCCTATTGGCATCATTTTTCCAAATGTATTTCTCATATCATGTCTCTGTGTCATATTTTGGTAAATCTCACAATATTTCACACATTTTTGTATTATTATATTACAGTGATCTGTGATCAGTGATCTTTGATATTACTACTGTAACTTACTGAAGGCTCAGATGTCAGTTATTAATTTTTAGCAAAAAGTATTTTTTGAATAAGGTATCCACAATGTTTTTTTAGACATGCTATCACACACTAAATAGACTACATTATAGTGTAAACGTAACTTTGATTTGCACCAGGAAATCAAAAAACGTGTGTGACTCACTTTATTGTGATATTCACTTTAGTGTAGTGTTCTGGCACTGGGCCCACAATATCTCCAAGATGTTAAACATTTTCGTCTGGTGATATTTTTCTTCTGCCTGAAAGATTTCCTTTAACATTTCTTATACTGCAGGTCTGTTAGTGACGAGTTCTTTCAGTTTTTGTATGTCTGAAATAACCTTTGTTCTAACTTCTTATTTGAAAGATATTGCACTGGATATAAATTTCTGTATGACACTTTGTTTTCTTTCAATTATTTAAAAATGTTGCTCCACCATCTTATCTTTGCATTGTTTTCTATGAGGAATTTTCTGTTGTCCTTATCTTAGATTTTCTGTATATAATGCATCTTTTTTCTGTGGCTGCTTTTAAGAATTTTTATTCATCGTTGATTTTGAGCAATTTTGTTCTGATGTGCTTTAGTGTAGTTTTCTTCATTTTTCTTGTGCTTGGAATTCATTGAGCTTCTTGGATCTGTGAGTTTATAGTTTTCATCAAATATGGAATATTTTCAGCTATCATTTCTTCAAATAGTTTTTCTGTCCCTCCTCCAGCTTGAATACACAATTACATGTATTTTAGGATGCTTGAAGTTGTCCTAAGTTTCACTGATGGTCTTTCCCTTCTTTAAGTCCTTTTTTTCTCCCTGTCTCATTTTTGGATCATTTCTGTTGCTGTGTTCAAATCTGCTGCTGCTGCTAAGTCACTTCAGTCGTGTCCGACTCTGTGTGACCCCATAGACAGCAGCCCACCAGGCTCCCCCGTCCCTGGGATTCTCCAGGCAAGAATACTGGAGTGGGTTGCCATTTCCTTCTCCAATGCATGAAAGTGAAAAGTGAAAGTGAAGTCGCTCAGTCATGTTTGAACATCTAGGATACAATAATAATAACTGTTTTAATGTCCTTGCCACTAATTCCTATATCTGTGTCCGTTTCCTATCAGTTTCAAGTGGTTAGTTTTTCTCCTCATTTCCTGTGTCTTTGCATGCTGGTAAGCTTTTGCTGGATGCAAATATTGTGAATTTTACTCTATTGGGTAATGGATATTTTTGTTTTCTTATAAATATTCTTGGATTTTGTTCTGGGGTGCAATAAAATTATTTGCAATATTTGAAAACAGATTGAATATTTTGCACCTTGCTTTTAAGATTTGTTATGTGAGACCAATTCCCCACTAAGATCTTATTAATACTTAGTACTTTCCTAAATGCCCTGTAAATTTTGAGGTTTACCAATCTAGCTGATGGGAACAGTCAGTATTCAAGATCTTATGTTACCAGTGAACACATACATATACTTTCTGGGTTCCTCCTTCATGTGCTATTATCTAGAACTTCTCTCAAGGTCAATCATAGGGCTCATCTTGTATCTTTCTTTTATTAGTAGTCTTTATTTGGCTGTGCGAGGTCTTAGTTTGACCTGAGCGACCTATAGTTGGGGCATGTGGGATCTAATTCCCTGATCAGGGTCGAACCCAGGCCCCCTGTATTGAGAGTACTGAGTCTTAGCCACTGGACCACCAGGGAAGTCCCACATCTTTTATCTTTCAATGTCTGATGTCCAGTGCTTTTAGAAACCCATTTTAAAATATATTTTGTGTTTATTTTTTATTTGGGGTAGGGGTGGATGTGGTGCAAAGGGGAAAATCTGGTTGTTCTCGAATAGAAGGCAAATGTGGTCCCTGTTACCCTATCTTAGCTAAAAGTAGAGGTTCTCCTGACATGGTACATTAAAGAGAATAAGGGGAATGTGAGACTGAGTTTTTTCGTTCTAGTTCTCCCAAAGTTCTCATGGTGCTGTAATCAGAAAGAATTAAATTCTGACCCAGACAGAGGAGACATATCCTAATTCCAAAGTAGGGAACACTGATAGCAACTCATCTCTGGTACAGAGAATGTAACAAGGTAAGGAGGAAAAGACACAAGGGGGTCATGTTACTGCAGAGTAGTTTCTCATCTCTGAGACCCACTTTTCCCCAAAATGGGAATTTTGTTAGAAACAATCTCTGGATCCAAGAAACTGGGTCAAATAAATAGTCAAATATTGGGATGCAACATGGGGATATTTCCCAAGCAGAAGAGGGGTTTATTCAAGAGGTAACAGTCCTCAGGGAAAGTGGTAGAGGACAAGCACTGTTGGAAGAGGCATTTTAACATTGTGATTTGCTATTAGATAGTCTCTTATGAGGGCTTCTCTGGTGGCTCAGCAGTAAAGAATCCTCCTGCAGTGCAGGAGACACAAGGGACGTGGGTTTGATCTCTGGGTCAGGAAGATCCTCTGGAGAAGGGCATGGCAACCCACTCCAGTATTCTTGCCTGGAGAACCCCATGGACAGAGGAGCCTGGCAGGCTACAGTCCATGGGGTTGCAAAGAGTCAGACATGACTGAAGCGACTGAGCATGCATATAGTCCCTTTTGAAGGCAAGAAGAGAAGGGGATAGCAGAGGATGAGATGATTAGATAGCATCACCAAATCAATAGACATGAATATGAGCAAACTCTAGGAGATAGTAAAGAACAGAGGAGTCTAGTGTGCTACAGTCCATGGGATCACAAAGACTCAGACATCACTGAACAACTGAACAACAACAGTCCTTTTAGGGAATTTGCCATTTTATGGGTTTCCCATCCCTATTCCTGCAGAATTCATTGTCTCAGCATCTCTTGCAGCTGTAGGTAACACAGATATGTGTTCTTGGATCCACCAATCAGATTCACCCACAGAGAACTTCAAATCAAAAGCTTATATGCAGACTTCCCTGGGTGCCAGTGTTTAAGAATCCACCTGCCAATACAGGGGACACAGTTTCCACCCTTGGTCCAGGAAGACCCACATGATGCGGGGCAACTAAACCCTTGTACCACTACTGAACTGGTGCACCCTAGAGCCTGTGCTCCCCAACAAGAGAAGCCACTGCAGTGAGATGCCCGTGCACCACAACTAGAAAGTAGCCCTTGTTCTCCACAAAGAGAGAAAGTCTGTATGCAGCAAAAAAGACCCAGCCCACCCAAAAATAAAATTAAGTAATTTTAAAAAAGAACCTTATATACAAGTAGCAGTCAGTGGCTGAATGCATTCTGGTGAGATACAAAGAGCAACACTCCAGTTTACAGAGGCAGCAGTGCCCAGGTTCCTAGCAGTCCTGTCCAGTGCTGGGTGCTGGGTGTTGGCAGCACCTTGGGGTGGTAGAGGTGGAATCTCCCTGAACCGATTTGCAGGGTGTTTATGAATTTCCTGGCTGTGTTGCCTCCATCACACTGTATAGCCTGGTTCTCTGGCATTCTTGGGAGAGTTTGTGTGTGTCCTAATATCCTTTAGTACAGAGAATAGCAAACATTTTCTGTAAAAGATTTACTAGTTACTATAGATGGAATTGTGTTCTTTCAAAACCCATATGTTGAAGTCCTAACCCACAATGTGATGCTATTTGAAGACAGGGCTTTGGGAAGTGATTAGGCTCAGATGAGGTTATGAGAATAGGGCCCTCGTGATGGGCGTGGCGTCCTATAGAAAGAGACACCAGAGAGCTTGCTATCTGTTTCCTCCATGCGAGGACACAGCAGGAAGGCAGCCGTCTGCAGCCCAAGGGGAGAGCTCTTGCCAGAAGTCAACCACCACTGGCACCTTGGCCTAGAACTTCTAGTCTCCAGGACTCCGAGAAAATGAATTTCTGTTGTTGTTTAAGATACTCAGTCTATGGTATTTTATTGCCTGAACTAAAAGATATTAGTAAATATTTTAGGCTTTGTGGGCCACAGAGTTTGTCACAACTACCGAATTCTTCTGTTATGGCAATGAAAGCAGCTAGAAGACAGTATATAAACAAATGAGCCTGGTTGGGTTCCAATGGCATTTTATTTATGGACACTGAAAAAGTTTGAATTTCATATAATGTTTGTGTGTCAGGAAATATTCTTTAAAAAAATTTTTTATCCAGCTATTTTAAAGTATACAATTATCCTTGGCTTTCAGGCCATGTAAAAATAAGTGGCTGGTCACAATCACTGACCTCTGCAAAAACATTCCTTTTGTGTTCAGAGGCCCTACTGTAGGTGTCTGATGTTCAACTAGGAACCCTGACTAACACATTTCACCAATGCCTGTTTCAAGAAAAGTTTATTCTTAAGCCACCAAGATAGACAAACATCCATTCTGCTTTTCTTCAACTGCCAGAGAAGAATTTTCTACATAAACGTCCATGGGTCACCTGCTACAATTTTAGCAACCCATAGACTCCTTGCACTGATAATATATTCCCAGAGTCTCCTCACAAGGAAGGATTTTAAACAGTTTTCAGTTTCCCCTCTCCTACAGATCACCCTGCTCTGGAGAGCCCTCTCTCATCTGAGTGAGCTATTTGTTTTGTCGTCACCTGAACCGCCTGACTGTGGAGACACAGCTCGGCAGCCGTAGTCGTAGCTCAGCCTCTCGGTAGCTGACAGGGAAGATCTATGAAATAAGACACACAGAGATGGCAATAAAGTCAGGGAGGCTGCGAGATGAAAACAGGTCATTCCCCGGACTCATCTGTAAGGTGGATTTAGGAAACGGTACCACACTCGTCTGGAAGCTCAAACTGACCAAAGTCACTGACATATGGAGTCTGTCTCTTTTTTTTCCAGGCCCTTTGCTACAAGACTCAGACTGCTTGGATTTTCAAACAGAGTACCTCGCCTAATAAAAATATGATGCTTAGCAACAGAAATGGATTACAACTATATTTAGCTGAATGAAATCTGTATAAAAATATATACTGGGCAGTGTGATTGACACAATTGGCAATTCCTCTTGTCCTTTACTGACAGTATCACCTGGCTTATACGCTGATGTGGAAGAACCTCCTCAGTCTGCGGTGATTTGGTTTGTCAGGGGAACAATGAAAAGGCAGAGGCTTAGACAGGAAGGCTTCTCTCTTGCTGCCTTCTCTTCAGTTACAGGTTTGGAATTTATAGAATTCCTGCCTACCTTAGGGACTCTCTCTCCCTTTGAATATTAGATCTTCAATTTTACTTTTGAAATTACAATAATTCAGTAATTGGAAAAGAAAGCAAGTCAGTGTTATTTGGGGGCCTGGAAAAAGGTACCTAAAAGTGAGAGAATAAATGGACTCTCCAAACTTCAGCAGTGACAGGTCATGTTGATCAGATGATGCGATGAGAATGAGACCTTACCTCTGTGGTTTTCCTCCTCCAAACCCATTCTTGCATGCGTGCTAAGTCTCTTCAGTCATGTCCAACTCTTTATGACCCTATGGATGGTAACCCAACAGGCTCCGCTGTCCGTGGGATTCTCCAGGTAAGAATACTGGAATGGGTTGCCATACCCTCCTCCAGGGGAACTTCCCAACCCAGGGATCAAACCAGTGTCTCTTACATCTCCTGTATTGGCAGGTGTGATCTTTACCACTAGCACCACCTGGGAAGCCCCCTCAAAACCCATAACCCCAGTCTAATCATGAGAAAAACAGTGGGCAAATCTCATTTGAGGAACATTCTATAAAATGCCTGACCAGTCCTCCTCAGAAACCCTTAAAAATGAGGAAAGTCTGAGAAACTGTCAGAGCCAAGAAGAACCTAAGCAGACATAAGAACTGAATAGAATGTGGTGTCCTGGATGGGATCCTGGAACAGAAAAAGGACATGAGAAAAACTGAGGAAAGCAGAATAAACTGTGGCCTTTGGTTTATAATAATATATGAATATTGATTTATTAATTGTAACAAATGTAGGATGCTAAAAATAGGGCAAATTGAGTGTTGGGTATATGGGAACTCTGTACTATTGAAGTAGGACCCTATAGTCCTTGCCCCTCACCCCATATCAGACCACCAAAGACCAATTTCAAGATGACAGTCAGAGCTAACTGTGCTATTTCTGCATATAGCCCCCTCCTTCTGTATATAAAGCTCTTGCCCCACTGGTTGTCAGTAAATGGGGAGTCAACCTTTGGACAGACGTCAGCCCTCCTCCACCTAGTTGCCGGCATCTGAAATAAAGCAAGCTTTCCTTTCCACCAACCAGGCCTGTTTATTGGCTTTTGGGTGGCAAGCAGCCAGACCCCCATACTTTTGGTAACACTATCTTCACAATAATTCTGTGAATCCAAAACTTTTAAAATAAAAGCTTTATTAAAAAGAAAAAAAAATTGATTTTCCCTTTTGCTAGACTTATTCCCTAGCCTTCCACAGACAACCAGAGGCAGCGACTGCTTTCTGCATTGCACTCATTCTGCAGTTTATTATCTGCGGTGGGGTGATGGAGGATATAAAGTATCAGCCACACATCTGTAAACTAATTTAGAGAAAAACTGGATTCAAAAAAAAAAAACCAAAACTGGAATTAAATAGAGAAAAACTGGAATTAAAGCAGTACACACAGGAAAAAATAACTTCCCAAAGCATTTTGTTATTTGTCTGTGTGAATAGAACATAATCTGTGAGAAACTCCAAGATGGAATCCGACCTTTTGTTTTTAACACAACAGCTGAATTCTCAGTGGTTGCCTGCAATAACTACAGTCATTGCCTATAGACAGTACCTCTTCCAAATTAAGGAATGTTCCTTGAAGTTCTCATTAAATGCATATGACTGTTTGGGGGTTGATATCCTGGGAGCCATGATTGCTCAAGTTACTTTTTACAGAGTTGAGTTTTATAAAAGCAGAAGCATTAAAAGGAAACTGCAATGTATTCTGCAAAGTAGGTTTGCTTTAAGGATGTTATTCAGTACAAATATGTCCTTTGGGAATTGTATTAGAGAAAGCCTTTCTGATTACTACTTCATGACTGTGTTTTTAGCAGTAATTGCTCCCCTTAAGATAACCTGACAGAGGTTATTCTTAAACACAGAGAATTGATGATTGACTATTTCGTCACTGCCCTTCACAATTGGTCACAGTCTAAGTTGGCCATAGAAAACGGCGGAATCTCTTGATTTGTCTTTCTTGCAGCAAAACAAGTGAGGTAACTGAAAACCCTTTTTGCTGCATTCAGGTCCCGTTTTGAGTTGAGGGGATGCTTTGACAAAAGCAGCTGCCTCAAGTCATTTTGATGCTAGTTTTCCCTTTCTGCTGTTTATATGAATCGACTTCTGATCCTGGACCTTTCTCTCCGCTTTTCTTTGGCTTTCACAATAAAGATTTAGCAAAGAAAGAAGAGGAAGATCTGGGGCTGGGTTTCAACATTCTCAACTTTGCCATCAAGTGGACTTGCTACTTGGGCAGAGCACTCTGGTTCACTGTGCCTCTGTTTTCTAAGATGTAAAATTGGATTTATAATATGTACACCAATTATTTAAGTGTTACAATGAGGATCAATGATCAAAATAGATGTCAGCATCCTTTCTAAGGTCTAAATGCAGGATAGAGTCATATTTAATGCTTAAGAAAACTACTCAAAATTTCAAAGTGCCCTTCAGGCCCCCTAAAATAGCAGTTTACATGTGACTGGGATGTCAGAGCTACAATTTGATCACAAGTTTCACACAACAAAAACTAATTCTGGCTGATTTCAGGAAAAAAAAAATGTAAGGGAGTGTGTGAGAAAGAAATTTTTTGAAACAATATTGGGTAATTCCCACAAATGAAAAATGGATAAGAATGGGGAGGGCAGGAAGCAGCTGGGACCATGGCCAAAACCACGTCACCACTTAATGCTGCTGATGCCACTATCAAGGGGACTCTCTGCAATATATATATATCTTTGGGTCCCCGAGGCAGGTATTTCTCATTGGTTTTACCCTTGTTGTGGCATAACATTCCAATAAGGAAGCTGGGGAATAAGCATCTGGCATTTTCTGCCTCTAAAGTGAGCAATAGACACTGTTTCCTATTGAGACTCATAACATAACATTTGTTCCCCAAAGTAGGAGAGAGTTTCAGATGCTGAGTATAAACATCAATGACAATAAACATCGCCCATGTGAGATTTTTAAGGAGGGGTGACTGACTACCTGATATTGGAGAAACTACAAATACCCATCCAGCAGAACTGGCCTCTAACCTGGGTATGTTCCCACGGCTCCTATTTATGACTTCTCATTTTTTAAATAGCCTATTGTATTTTTTTTCATTGAAGTGTAGTTAATTTACAATGTTGTGTTAGTTTCTGGTGTACAGCAAGCTAACAGATTCAGTTATACACATATATATTCTTTTTCATAGTCACTGTAGCTTATTATAAGATATTGAATATAGTTTTTGTGCTATACAGTAGGACCTTGTCGTTTATTTTAATCATGGTAACTTGCATCTGCCAATCCTCAAATCCTATTTTATCCCTCCCTACTCCCAACATTCTCTTGTGGTAACCATATGTTTGTTTTCTTTATCTGTGAGTCTGTTTCTATTTGTAAATAAGTTGACTTGTATCATATTTTAGATTCCACATATGAGTGATATCATATCACTTAGTATGATAATTTGTAGATCCATCCATGTTGCTGCAAATTGCATTATTTCATCCTTGTTATGGCTGAGTAATATTCCAGTGTGTGTGTGTGTGTGTGTGTGTGTGTGTGTGCGTGTGTGTGTAGAGAGAGAGAGGATGGATAAAAATAGCTATACATCTTCTTTATCAATTCATCTGTCAGTGGACATTTAGGTTGAATATTTAGGTTGCTTCATGTCTTAGCTACTGAAAACAGTGCTGCTATGAACATTGGGGTGCATGTCTATTTTTGCATTAGAGTTTCTCTGGCTATATGCCCAGGAGTGTGATTGCTGGATTATATAACAACTCTAGGTTTTGAGGAACCTCCATACTGTTTCCACAGTGGCTACACCAATTTACATTCTCACCAACAGTGTAGGAGGATTCCCTTTTCTCCACACCTTCTCCAGCATTTTTTATTTGTGGACCTTTTAGTGATGGCCATTCTAACTGGTGTGAGGTGATACCTCACTGTAGTTTTGTTTTGCTTTCTCTAATAATTAGTGAAGTTGAGCATATTTTCATGTGTTTATTGGCCATGTAAATAGCCTACTTTTATTAGCTTTAGTTTTCTCAAATTTTGGACCTGTTCTTGCTAGTCAACTCGAAAACCCACTTCTGACTTCCAACGAGGTAACAACCACTTGTTCCCCAAGTCACAACTTGGGGCATAACCCAGAACTGAGCCTGTAAGAGAAAAAGTAAACCACACAACTATATATATATATGTATGTATGTGTATATATATATATATACCCCATACTCTATAACATTAACAAATAGCTCATTTTTCAGCTAGGATGTAGTGGCTTAAATTATTAGGATGGGGTATGCTTTTCTATGAACTCTTAAAGTTATTCTTTCATGCTTTGGAAATGTTGGTCATTTTCATGATCAGAAATGTTCCTTAATCAATTTGTGAAAGCATTTTCTTGATGGTGCCTAGGAGTGCCAATTAAATTTTTAAAAAGCTTCTTTTCACATTTGAATTTGATGAACATAAAACTTAAACCTTGACCTCAAGATGAGAAAGGCCTTATCATATCTAAATTTTTAAAGAATGCCCCAAATTATAGAGATACTCACCAGGGTGATAAGGCTAAGTGACTAGTGGGATATTCAGAATCAGTTCAGCAAGGAATTGGAAGGCCTCCTTATCTCCCAGTGGATTTGCCAGTCCACTCTGCTTTTGTGCAACAAGAAGAAACTATGAGGTATGTGCTGTAAAAGTTATTTTCAGAGCTGTTAGGATTTAATCACTTCACTGTTTTTAACCAGAGGAACCTTTCATTTCTCTTACTATGTTGGAATAAATGTTTAAAAGGAAAGATAAGACAATCCCTGACTTAGAATAATTAACTCAAAGTACTTAAGTGAAGCACTCCTTTCCTTCCTATGTTATCATTACTGCCCTTCCACAGGCTGCACAGAGATGAACTCTCTCATTGACTCATGCACTCTTAAGGTACTTGTTAGGCACCTGTTTTGTACCTGGCACCATGTTAGGGAATAGAGAATTTGATATGAAGCAAAAAAACCTTGATCTTCAGGGACTTAAAATTTCAAGGACCTCTTCCAGGGCTACATCTAGCAATATATTCATTGATCATAAATTTTTACAAAATTTGCAGAAGTAAAATATTTTAGCCGCAATTAGTTAAGACTATTATCTCTTTCCAATCTGACATCCCTACTGGCATAAGTTTTTCTTGTGTCTGATGACCCTGGAGAGCCTGTGGTCATTACAGAGATTCAACTAAGGGAAGATAGGAACATATTTTGTTTTAATTTAGTGGGATAAGTATATGTAGTTGGTAGTCATTTCAATGAACAGTTAAGTTATAGCTGGCCATCTCCTCTTAGGAATGGCTGGTAGGAATACTTTTCCCTTCTTTGTGCCAGTTCACCTTCTATTGTGTCCTGAAGGTGCAGAGGCAATGATAATACACTGGTTAATACAAATATGGTCAATTTGAAGAATATTTAAGATTATTCACTGCACAGCATAACTTGAAATGCCCCGAGACTTTACAACCCACATATGAAAGAAAGTTTATAGAGGTTTTCCCAAATTCAACCACATTCCTAGAAAAGCACATATGCACATATATATAACTTATCAATAATGAGTTGAGAAACTGAAAGAAGCTTTTTTTAAAAGAATATTTATTTATTTGGCTGCACCGGGTCTTAGTTGTGGCACATGGGATCTTTAGTTGTGTATTCAGGATCTTTGAAGCTTCCCTGGTGGCTCAGATGGTAAAGAGTCTGCCTGCAATGGAGGAGACTTCGTGTTCAAACCCTGGTTTGGGAAGATTCCCTGGAGAAGGAGATGGCAACCCACTCCGGTGTTCTTGCCTGGAGAATTCTATGGACAGAGGAGCCTACAGTTGTGTATTTGTAGTCTCACATGGAGTCACAAAGAGTTGGACATGACTGAACAACTATCACTCACTCATCATCGTTCAGGATCTTTAGTTGCAGCATGTAGACTCTTAGTTACAGCATGTGGGATCTGGTTCCCTGACCAGGGATCAAACCTGGGCCCCCTACATTGGGAGCATGGAGTCTTAGCCACTAGACCACCAGGGAAGTCACAAAAAAAGCCTTTTAAAATGATCAAGAATAGAAAGTATGTTGATCAACCACACTAGGGAAAAGCATAAACTATACTTCTAATCACTGTAGAAAATTCACTTATAAACCATTGTCACAAGAGGTGATCAAGGAATAAGAGTCAAAAAAGTAGGAAAAAATGTATTAAAGAGATGTGTCAAGCAGTTAATAAATAAAAATATTTCATTTTATAAATTTGATGGTATTAATCAGCTTTTTATATTTGTAATTTGTTGTGATTTCTTCTCACCGAATTTTATATTCCTTTGAAAAATCCTCTCTTCCCCAAATTGTATATGCTGTAGGCCCACAGAACTTAGAATTGTCTATGATATGTGGCTTTGGGAATGCAGATGCATTAAAGCCCAGTTTGGTCTTCCAAGTACTCACAGTGGGTCAGATGAACAGGAAAACAAACAGTTCATTATAGTGATACAAGTGCTACAAAGTGGCATCATCTGATCAATTGGGAGGAAATGATTCCTGTCTTAGTTCTGTAAAAAAGTACTGTAAACTGGGTAGTTTATAAAGAACAGAAATTTATTTCTCATAGTTCAGGTGGCTGGAAGTCTAATATTAGGGTGTCAGCACCGTCAGGTTCTAGTAAGAACACTTTCCTGGGTTGCAGAGTGGCAGCTTGCCATTGTAGTCTCACATGGTGGAAAGAGAAAGCTCTGGTCCTTTCATCTTCTTATAAGGTTACTATAATCCCATTCATGAAAGCAACACCCTCATCAGCTAATGACTTCCCAAAGGCCTCGTCTCCAAATGCCATCGCATTGGGGCATTTGAATTTCAACATTTGAACTCTGAGGGGACACAAACTTTGCATATATCCATGTGTGTTTTTTTCTGACAACAAATGTATGGTTTCTTTCCAACAACAAATTGTTGTCATTCCAATACCATTCTCTAATTCTCCCACATGAACCCAGTGTCCTGCAAGTCCACTCTATTCTGACACTAACTATCCAGAGTTAGTGCAGACCCATGTAAAGGGCTCAGTTCCAAAAGACCATCCCCACTTCAGATGCCAGTCACAAGTCCTTGGTCCCCAGACTACCTGCACTTGGCTACAAACTCAGCCGTTCGCATTACCCTCTCTCTGTGCTGTGCTTAGTCGCTCAGTCGTGTCCGACTCTTTGTGACCACATGGACCGCAGCCCACCAGGCTCCTCTGTTCATGGGGATTCTCCAGGCAAGAACACTGGAGTGGGTTGCCATACCCTCCTCCAAGGGATCTTCCCAAGCAGGGATCAAGCCCAGGTCTCCCTCATTGCAGACTGATTCTTTGCCATCTGAGCCACCAGGGAAGCCCATTACCCTGTCTCAGGTATGATAATTTGCTAGAGCAATTCATAGAACTTAGGAAAAGGCTTTACTTTTGTTTGCTGCTTTATTGTAAAGGATACAAGTCAGGAACAGCCAAATGTAAGTGATCCAAAGCAGAAGGTATTGGAGGTGAGGGTGCAGAGTTTTCATGCCTTCCTCCCTAACATATCAAAGGCACCAACCCAGAACTTCTGAATTTCAGTGTTTAAGAGTTTTTATTGAAGTTTCATTAAATAGGCGAGATTAATTAAATCATTGGCCACTGGTGATTGAACTCAATCTCCAGCCCCTACCCCATCCCTGGAGGGGAGGGTTTGCTGAAAGTTCCAACCCTGTAATACCCCACCCTGAATCATCTCATTAGTATAAACTCTGATATGTGTGAAAGGGGCACCTTATGAATAACAAACAACACTCCTATCATTCAGGAAATTTCCCAGCATTTTAGGAGCTCTGTGCCAGAAACATTTGACAAAGTCCAAACATACATTTTAATTATACCACAATCCAACACCATTAATTTGATTTATAAAGGTAGGAAGTTGGACAATGAAACAAATTTCCTGAGCCAGGTACCCAAAACTCTCCCCAAGATATTCCTTAAAGTTGCTTTCCCAAGAGGCTTTCTCAAAATCTCTTTTAGAAATTATTTATTTGGCTCCAGGTATAACGATCCTTCAATTTTTGCTTTGCTACAGTAAAAATAGGGAACAAATTATGAGATACATTAAAAAAGACTTTTTATAGTGTGTTTATATGTTGTTATCATGAAAATTGAAGTTGGATGTCATGAATTACTGTTGATATTTGGATTATATGTATTTTTGAAAACTATACACTATTAAGCATTTAGTATATAATTTACTGATTGTGAAGTGTGAGCTTGCTATTCCATATCTGTAAGATGGAGGAAATGGAGTCTCTGATTTTTAAGCTTTCTTTTAGTTTCACACCTATTTCTTTTTAGTGAATTCCTAATGAAACAGGAGGGAAGGAAGCAGGACACAACCTTTGAAAGAATGACACAGCCATTGAGGTTAGGACATAACTAGTTAGAACGCATTAGGCCCAAGATGGCAGAAGATTTCACTTCCAGTGGACCTTGAGCCTCATTGTATGTTCATTATAATGCATTAGCATGCTAAATGACAAACCCACAGGCGCCATGAGACTTCCAAAGCTGACCATGAAAGATCCAAAAGTGGACGGTGGGTCAATTCCTGGGAATCCCTGCCCCTGCCTTGAAACAGTTGGAACATTCCTCCCACACTTGTTAACCTGTGAAATTACCAAGCCCATAAAAATTCCAGGCCAGAATACTGGAGTGGGTAGCCTTTCCCTTCTCCAGGGGATCTTCCCAATCCAGGGATTGAACCCAGGTCTCCCACATTGCAGGTGGATTCTTTACCAGCTGAGCCACAAGGGAAGCCCAACAATACTGGAGTGGATAGCCTATCCCTTCTCCAGCGGATCTTCCTGACCCAGGATTCAAACCGGGGTTCCCTGCATTGCATGTGGATTCTTTACCAACTGAGGTATCAGGGCAGCCCCCATAAAAACTAACCACCCCATATTCTGGGTCTCTCATCTTCTGAGATAGCCCACACTCTGCCTGTAGAGTATGTTTCTCCCAGGGCTGCACTCACCTTTTGAGACTGCTTTCTGTCTATGGAATATGTATCTCTCTAAATAAATCCACTTCTTACCTATTACTTTGTATCTCACTGAATTCTTCCTGTGACAAGACATAAACAGCCTGAGCATCATTAAATTCTGAGACCAGGTGTGTGATTTCAATGAAAAGGCAGTAGGTCCAAGTCCCAATCTGAGTTGTGCAGTTTCACTGTGTGTGTGCATGAGTGCATGCTCAGTTATGTCTGACTGTGTGACCCTATGGACCGTAGCCCACCAGGCTCCTCTGTCCATGAGATTCTCCAGGCAAGAATACTGGAGTAGGTTGCCATGCCCTCCTCCAGGGGATCTTCCTGACCCAGCGATCAAACCCACATCTCTTACATCTCCTACATTTGCAGGCAGGTCCTTTACCACTAGCGCCACCTGGGAAGCCCAGTAGCATTCATTAAATCTTGGGCTTCAGTCCTTAGATGCTTCATCTCCTTCCTATGACTTTCAAGGGGAAAATCAGAGTCAACTTACAATTCTATAAATAGCACCATTTTTGAGAATATGAATCAAGTGAGGTGTATGGACTAAATATGCCTATGTCACTCAGTTGCATCTGACTCTTTGTAACCCCATGGACTGTAGCCTGACAGGTTCCTCTATCCCTGGGATTCTCCAAGCAAGAATACTGGAGTGGGTTGCCATTTTCTACTCCAGGGGATCTTCCCAACCCAGGAACCAAACACCCTTCTCTTGCATCTCCCGTGTTGGCAGGCGATTTCTTTACCACCGTGCTACCTGGAAAGCCCATACCTTCATCATAGATAATTTTAAAAGGTTCTATTCTGTTAAGAAGTGTAATATTTAAAGTGTTTTGATTAAGCTAAAAAGTATTTTTGAAGATGCAGTTTAGCCAGAACAGATTGTAAAACTATAGGATTTAGCAAAGAAGTCACTTAAACCAAAATGATGAAGGAGGAAGTTAACAGTGAATTAGTAACTTGGTTATTGGGGTAAATGTTTCCTGGTTGAAAAGAAACAAAGTGGTTAGACACAGACTTTGGACAGCCCAGGAGAGTGAAGGTGTTGAAACATGTAACCTCAAAGTAAGCCACTTTGACAAGTAGATTGTTTTTAACTGAAGGCCCAGAAATCTCAGGAAAAGAAAAGCTATTCAACACTCTCCTCCCCGAAAACTACCTAAAGAAAGTGAAAGTGTTAGTCGCTTAGTCCTGTCCAACTCTTTGCGACCCCATGGACTGTAGCCCTCCAGGCTCCTCTGTCCATGGGATTCTCTGAGCAAGAATACTGGAGTGGGTTGCCATTTCCTTCTCCAGGGGGTCTTCCTGACTCAGGGATCCAACCTGGGTCTCCTAGAAGTAAATATAAATTTTCCCATTTGTGGAGGGGGAAATCTACATTTATAAAGGAAATTTTCATTAGAAAGGGTAACTGGACCAGAAAGAGAGTCACTACCAGAAATAACTTTTTTGTACCTGAGAGGCTTAATTGTGTAACAAGGCATTCATTATTTACCATGTATTTCCTCCTTTCACCTTTCCAGAAATTACCTCCTCACCACCAACACCTAGAAACTCCAAAACCCTGTCTCTTTCTTCACCTCAGGATAGTATGTGTCTTAGTTGTCTGGCTGCTGTTTTTTTAATTGACATATGTTAATTTACATTGTTCTGTTAGTTCTGGGTGTACAGCAAAGTGATTCAGTTATATATAGTCTTCAGATATATATATAAGATTCATTTATATATATATATATATTCAGATATATAATATATTCTAGTTCAGGGTATATAGCAAAGTGATTCAGTTATATATATATATACACATATATATACTTTTCAGAGATATATGTAAGATTCAGTTTTATATATATATAAAAAGAATCTGATGAATATATACATTCTCCAGATTCTTTTGAAGGAAGTTGCCTTTTGAGTCTCATACTTTTGTGAGGCTCCTGTGCCCATAATTTAAAAAAAAAAAAATGTTTTCCTCCTGTTAATCTGCCTTATGTCAATCGAATTCTTAGACCAACCACCGAACCTAGAAGGGTGGAAAAGAAAATTTTTCCTCCCCTATAAGAACATCATATATTTTTCTGAGCAGAAAGAAGAAAGAACAAGGAAAGAAGATAGTGGAGAAAAATTGATATAATAAAGACATGGAAGTCATACTACTCACAATTCTGAATTAGCACATACAAAAGGAGGAAGAAATACTGTGATGTCCACTATGATTTTTAAAGAACAATTTTATTCATAGCCTACCATGGGCCTGAAAGTTTTAAAGCTGAGAGAGGAAAAAGGGTTTTTTCTTCTTTTCCTGAAAAGCAAATGAGGAAAATCAAGATTTTATTGTTTATGACATAGTAACAAAATTTTGCATCTGAACTTATTTGACTACCTTTAAAGTTTGTTTAATTTTGTGTAGCATCTTTTAAGCAGTATTTCAGTTTAGTAACGTATTTAAGAATGTCAAAGACATCCTTTGACATCAAAGACAGATGAGACTGAATTTTAATTAAGATTGGCAACCTAAATTCTCTAAGCCTCAGTTTCTTCCTTTGTAAAAGTGAAATAATAACTGATACTGGTGGTCAACAAGTGATCCTGCTGGTGGTCCAGTGGCTAAGACTGTGCTCCCAGTGCAGGGGCCAGATTCGATCCCTGGTCAGGAAACTAATAGATCCTGTAAGCTGCAACTAAGTTTGCATGCCACAACTGAAACAAACAAAAGATCCCACATGCCACAACTAAGACCCAGGGCAGCCGAATAAATAATTTTTTTTTTTTAATAACTGGCTTACTGAGAGGATTAAGTAATGAAAGCCTTGACAATGTCTGATGAGTCAGGATACCCAAATGAGAATTGGTTTATGCCCGAGACTTTGAACAAGTCACCATGATCCAGTAGCTCTCTTTAAGACTGATTGTCAAAGCACAGCTGTTCCTTTGCTCATCAAGTGTCGTGGAATCATAGTTTAGAGGTCACCTCATCCATTCTCCCCAGCAAGACAGGAATCTGCTCTGCAGCATCCATTACTTGCACCTGAACGTTCTATTTCCGAGAAGTCTCTACTTAGTACAGTGGCCCTTCTTGTTTTAGAGTCACTCTACAGTCAGCCAAAATCTGCCCCTCACTTCTGCTCCTGGGGCTTTGTTCTGCCCCCTGAAATTCACATAGCCACTTCCTTATTTCTTTTTTTTTTTGCACTCAGTGTTCGATTTATTTGCAAGATGTCACACAAGTAGCATTCTCCCCTGTTTTTCACTGATTTGATTCAGGACATCAATAGTATCTCTGATCAAGGTCTCAAAGATCCCATCAGCTAGCTGCATCTTCACGCACAACTCATCCTCATCATAGTTCACCCACTGGGCCTCTTCCTCATGAAGCTCCTGCACCAGGATATGATCCACTCGGTCTCTTTTCTTTCTTCCAAATTTCATCATTTTCTGCCAATCTGTTTTGTGGTTTGGCTCCTTTTTAAGACTGAATAGCTTGAGTACTTCGGTTGCTATGAAGTTCTTGATTTCATCAAGGTTATTTGGATTTTTCACTCGTCGGAAATAACTGGAGTTGATTCTACATGGCTTCATCCAGACAGGTTGGTTCAAGTTGGGATCCTCAGCAAATATTTCCTCAAAAATCTCTTTTGTTAAATCAAAAACCACCTGCTTGTACACCCTTTTACTAGTACTTTCTATATCTAGACCCTTACTGGCACAGCCAAGCAGTTTTGCAGGAATACTGATGCTGTGAAGATCATGACCTAATTCTTTCCATTTCCAAAGTTCTTCTGCTGCATCATGTACAAGAATTTCTACTTCCTCTGCAGTATGTGGGACTGCCAGTAATGTTTCACATGGCTTTTCTGGAGCTCTTTTAGGTTCTGCCATTAAAGGTACAATTGTTTCTTCTGCCTTGTTTTTTTGGATCTTGTGAGAAGAGCTCAAACCAAAGTCTTCATCAAACCAGTCTTGATCATCTCCTAACACGCTCAGGAACTCCCGGCTGATCTCAAGTTCAGCAAGTCTCTTAGCAAGCTCTTCCTGCCCACTGGCACCAAATACTGGACTTTCAGGTCTAGGACACATATCTGGTGAGGAAATCTCTTCTTTCTGGGGTCCTCGAAGCCCATATTCACTTCCTTATTTCAAGTCAGCAAATGACCCTGCTCCCTGTTGCAGTAGGCCTTCCCTTTCTCAGACTCTACCCTCCACCACTAGTCACACTGTCGCATTTTGGGGTCTATGAATAGAAGGAAAGGATTCATGGGGGAGTACTTTTGAGCATAGGATTTGAAGAGTGGATTTTCAGCAAATTTTTGTTTAGGAACAGGACAGAGGGCAAAATTTAAACTGACACAAGGGTTGTTCACTTTATCAATCGTCTGCTACATAATAAAATCAGAACAGAGCTGCTCTCTTCTCAGACAAAGTGTCAACTGAAGAGAACAGAGACTCTGCTTGACACTGACCTAGACTTCACTGCAGAAATCAAAGAATGTTGGGTTCTTTGGCCAAATGGGGCCTAATCAGGAGCATGGGGAAACAGAGCAGAAACAGGTCACTCGTTCACTAAGGGATGAGAAAACAGTGGGTGACGGACTGTGCTGTGTGTCTCTGTGTGTCTCCCCTCACTTTTCTCTCCTCTCTTCTCTGTTTTACCCACTCAGAAGAGGTCTTTTGGTAGACAAAAACATCAAGAATTAGAGTTCAAGAGAGTCTGGGTTTGCAAATAACTTAACCTTGTCTTCTTTTATAGCCCTCTGGTGGTTGTATTTTCCAGGGTCTGATTTTAATAATAATAGCTACCATTTATCAACCACTTACCAGGAGGCACAGAATTGTTCTAAACAACTGAGCGTATTAACTCATTCAATCCTCAAAGCAACCATTGGGGGAGAGACTATCATTATAATCAGTTTATAGATGAAAGAAATCGGAAAGGGAATGGTTAAGTATCCTTAAGTATCCAAGATCTCATACATAGGAAAGGGCCAATGAAGCTTCAAACTCAGGCCGTCCAGCTCTACAACCTGTGTCGTGTCCCTTACACAGTAACCTCTTCTCTGTAAGGGAGAATGTTTTTCTCTAGGCCCTAGACTAACAGAATGACCAAATGATTGTGAGAAACTGTACTGTCCTTCATGGAAGAGGATAGGCTATCCAAAAAAATTTTTGCTATGACAATCTTCTATTGGAGTTGTTTGTTTATGAAACAACCTAAAGTGAGCTGAATGGCCCTGAGTCTCATTTTTTGAAAGAAATTGAATAAGGAACAGTTATCCTGAAACACTCTTAAAGATGCATATTTCTTCAGGTTCAAGTAAGGCAATCGTTATTCTTGGACCCCAGACTCAGTACATTATGAGGTTCTCAAGGAATTCCAGTAAGATACCTTTGAAAGTGAATTGAAAGTGTTAGTCACTCAGTTGTGCCCAACTCTTTGCGACCCCATGGACTGTAGCCCACCAGGCTCCTCTATCCATGGAATTTCTGCCATTCAGTAAGTCATACACCCTGCCCACTCCAACATGTTCTGACTATCAGTATAGAGGGACTGGCAGACTCCTCCTTGATTACTCTAACTCAGCCCTTGGGTAGTGGCTGCTCCATTACATCTGCTATTCCTGTATTATTTAGACATCTCCTTATCTTTTGCTACCCATTCCCTCGTTACACTGACCCTCTATTATGGTCAATAATTCTTTATATTAAACTTCTTCTGTTGAAATTACTTTGTGGTTTCTGCCTCCTGATTGGACCTTGACCCAACGTCCCTATTGTACAATTTGAATGTTGATCCCCCTCAACTATATAGTTTAGATAACTAAAAGACTCTGTTTAGTCAGGACTCTTCATGTTGCAATAGAGAGTAATCTAATTCAAATTCGCTTAAATAAGAAAGAATGTATTGGTTCAGAACACCAAACCTCAAAAAAGACAGGAAGGAAAGGTTCAGGAGACAAACACTACCATGCCTCTGTCTTTTCTTTCTTTCTTTTTAATTGAACTGTAGTTAATTTATAATGTTGTGTTAGTTTTAAGTGTATAGTCAAGTGATTCAGTTATATAGACATACACACACACACACACACACACACACACACATATATTCTTTTTCAGATTCTTTTCCATTATAGGTTATTACAAGATATTGAGTATAGTTCCCTGTGCTATAGAGTAGGTCCTTCTTGTTTGTCCATTTTACACAGAGTAGTGTGTATATGTTAATCCCAAACTCCTAATTTACCTCTCCCAATCCCCAGCTATTCCCTTCGGTAACCATTAATTTGCTTTCTATGTCTATAAGTCTGCTTCTTTCTGTACATAAGTTCATTTGTTTCACTTTTTAGATTCCTCATGTGTGATATCATGTGATACTTGTCTTTCTCTGACATGCTTCACTTGATATGGTAATCTCTAGGTCCATCAATGTTGCTGCAAATGGTATTTTATTCTTATTATGGCTGAGTAGTATTCCATTGTATATATGTACTACAACTTCTTTATCCATTCATCTGTCAATGGACATTAAAGTTGCTTCCATGTCTCGGCTATTGCACATAGTGTTGCTATGAACACTGGGGGGCATGTGTATATTCAAGTTAGTTTCCTCAAGATATATGCCCAGGAGTAGGATTGCAGGATCATATGGTAACTCTACTTTTAGTTTTCTAAGGAACCTCCATACTGTTCTCCATAGTGGCTGTACCAATTTACATTTTCACAAACAATGTAGGAATGTTCCTTTTTCTGTCCTTCTTTCTACCCCATACCTTGCTTCTGTTTTTTTTTCCTTACATGTATTCTTATTATTTCAGGACACCTATAACTATCATCTAGAATCATGGCTGCATTTGTGTCCAGGCTTTATAATTCTGTATGTGACTCCCACCCTAACCCTCAAAAAAATTATTTTTTTCTATCATCTCCCGTTAGAAAAATCTTGAGAAAGACCCTTGACCTAGCCCGAGCCACGTGCCCATCACAGACCAATCACTACAGCCATCCTGGGTCATAAGCCCAGCTTTATGGCCAGAGAAGTACATACAATGATTTTTTTTTTAAAGAAAAAAAAAAGGTGTTTTAAGCTGATGAAATTATAGTTTTTTGTTTGTTTGTTTGTTTGTTTGTTTTTAGTATTATAGACCCAAGCTTCATGAACTGAAAAACAGAAAGTATTTCTGGTTAAAAACAAAATATTATTCACAGCTCTTTGGTGGATAAATAATGACAATCACCTTCTTCAACCAATTGACCAAGGTATAATTGTTAGCACATTTTCCCAGCCCAACAAGACTAACATGTGGCAAGTGTTGTTGGTTACCTATTGAAAGCTGGTCGCTCCCATGTTGCTTACCAGTAGAACCCTGATTAGCTTCATCCTTATCGTGGCCAAATAAGTCCTCTCTAGCCCCAAAGAATGAACCTCTGTTAGCAAAATCCACTGTGTAATTCCATTTTTCTTGCCATTGATTATTTAGGAATAGGTGTACGAGGCACTTCTAGCAAATGATTTGTGAAAACAACTTCTGGAGTGAGTGGTAGCTTCTGGGAGTTTCTCTTCTACCTATGAGGAAAAATTGACCTTTTTGATGCCTCTACTTTGCTCTCTGAGGGAAAGATTCCTGAAGATGAGGCAGCCATCTTAGAACCATAATGAGAAGAGCAAGGTAACAAAAACCAGCACACTGGGGATGGAGCAAGAACACATGGAAAGAGTTAGTCTTTGATGACATATTTGAGCTCTTAAATTGACCAAGCCCAAATCACTCTACTTTCAAAATTCCTATGTGGAAAAATTAATTCCTTACTGTTTAGCCACTTTCACTTAAGTTTTTCTATTATATACAACTTAAAGCATTAGAATTAAAACCTGAGACATCACTTAACATCAGCTTTACATCAGGAAATAGCATGCTTGCTTGGGAAATCAGATCCTTTTATCATATGAAGAAATAAGGCAAATATTAGGGGTAAAAAAAAAAAAATCAATTAGAATGGACTTCCCTGGTGGTCCAGTGGCTAAGAACTACCTGCCAATGCAGGCGACAAAGGTTCAATCCCTGGTCCAGGAAGATTCCACATGCCATGGAGCAGTTAAGCTCATAGGTCTTAACCACGGAAACCCATGCACCTAGAGCCCTTGTTCTGCAACAAGAGAAGCCACCGCAATGAGAAGCCCATGCACTGCAATTAAGAGTAGCCTGCACTCACCACAACTAAAGAACGCCCATGCACAGCAACAAAGACCCAGCACAGCCAAAATTAATTTAAAAGCCACCTTAATTAATTTATTAATTTAAAAAAATCAGCTAGAGTACCTCTGTCCTCAGAATCACCCAATACAATTGGGTCAACTCACACACACCATCTGATGTGTCCACACAGATTTAGATCCAATCCATATAAGGCAAATGTGCCTCTCTTTACAAGTAGGTACAGCTTTCAAACGACAAAGAAGAAAAAAATCCACCTTTTCAAGGCAATGTCATTTGCCAGAGAGACAGAGATGTTTGAAATCCATTATAGCCTTCACAGACCATGTGGGCATCTCTCATTTGGAATGCCATCTGCTGAGCTCTTCCAAAACTGTTCTCGACAGGTAATCCTATCTTTGAGAAATGCATTCAACTGACATGCAGCTATTTGATTTCTCTCAACAGGAGTGAAGTGATATATATCTATATATAATATATACCCCACATTGATATCTTCCTTTTATATTTTTTTTCTATGCTACACAGCTTAGCCCTTAAATGTATCCTGATTCTTTAATTTTTACCTTTTTAAAATGTCTTCTTGTTATGGAGATTACAATTTCCTAGGAGGCAACATAACAGGGGAAATGTGGGCTTTGTTCTCAGGATCATAGCTTAAAATCTTAGTTTTTCCACTTACTATCTTTCTAACTTTGATCAAGTTACTTAGCTTCTGAGACCCAGTTCCTCCCCTATAAAATGTAAATAATAACATATTCTTTCACAGTGGCATCACTTAATTTTATATAACATTTTACTCTGTAAGTCACCACATTTTTTAAGTATACTGATCTTAAGTCAGACAGGTATTTTGGATGGAAGAGAATATTATCCCCTGATTCTCAGTGCTGGGCTCTCAGTGGAAAGCAGTTGAGTCCATATTTTTTCTCCTGATCTCATAGAAGAGTAAAGGGGGTTTCAGAGCCTCCTGATTCATCAAGTATTGATGACAGAGCTGACATAGAACCTCTTCTTACTATAATCACATAAAAATTCTGGATAAAATATTACTAAATCATTTTAATGTGAAAAAAATGAATAAATAAAAAAGTAAGAGAAATAAAACGATGAATTCTGGAGATAAGGCAAAAACTCAAACCCAGAGTAATAAGAGCCGCAAGTTGCCAACAGCTCAGTGACAGTGGTGGTCACTCAGTTGTGTCCAACTCTTTGCAACCCCGTGGACTGTAATTCACCAGGCTCCTCTGTCCATGGGATTCTCCAGGCAAGGATACTGGAGTGGGTTGCCATTCTCTTCTCCAGGGGATCTTCCCAACCCAAGGATCAAATCTGGGTCTCCTGCATTGCAGGCAGATTCTTTACCTTATGAGCCACCAGGGAAGCCCATAGCTCAGGGTCAGGACAAGCCAGGATATTGGCCTAGGGAATGGGTGCTGAGTGGCAGCAGCCATGGTCTGAGGACTCTGTAAGATTTCCATGTAGGGTAATCTACCTAGAAACATCATAATGAAATGGTAGAACATTAAAGACAATAATGGAGAGATAGATTGCCTACATTGAATCAACAATTGGATAGGCAATAAAATAGAGGTCAGAGGCAAATGGAGTTAATGTCTTAAAAGTGCTAAGAGAGGGACTTTCCTGGCGGTCCAGTGGTTAAGACTTAATGCTTCCAGTGCAGGGAGTGTGGATTCAGTCTCTGGTTGGGGAACTAAGATTCCATATGTCACAGGGTGCAAAGAGAAGATAACTGTCATCTTTGTATATGCCTGATAGCCAAGTTTTAAAATATGAAATGCAAAAATGAACAGGGTCAGTTTACAAATCCAGAATCATAATAGATTTTAATACATGTATCTAAAATTGACAGATCAAAGAGTCAAAAAAAAAAAAAATCAAGCTTCTAGAAGGCTTGACCTACACAATTATCAGCTTCATATAAATACAGCACTTAACCATGAAAATCATAATATACCCATTCTTTTCATGCTCACATAAACGTCTTCAAAAACAAATCATACATTAGGCCATAAAGAGAAATACTATAAAACTAAAGTATTTTCTCTGAATAAAATTTTAAATCAATTATTAAAAAGATGGTAAATAAACAGAACCCTCCTGTATTATAGATACTAAAAAGTATACTTTTAAATAATTTACTTTTCAAAGAAACATTTAAGATAGAAATAAAAAATATGTAGAACCAAATGACAATGAAAATACCTTTTATTAAAATTTGGATTCATCTAGGAGAGAATAGCCTTAAATGTACATATATCAGATAATAGAAATGTTAAAAAGCCATGAGATCAATGTTCAAGAATCTAGAAAAAGAGCAAAAGAGTAAATTCAAAGGTCACAAGATGGCAGCAAGAAGGAAAAATAAAAACAAGACTAGAAATTCATGAAATAAAAAATGAAGAAACTGCTGAAATAGTCTTACATTTTGAAAGACTAATAAAATAGAGAGATATTTGGTAATAAACCAAAAATATACAGGAGGTATAAATAATGATATTAGTAATGAAAGGGGTTCATAATTATAAATGAAGGAAGAACATTTAAAGCCACAAGAAATTTTTATGTCATCACATGAAATTGCCAATATTCAAACTTTTGCCCTTATAAAACCCCAATTCCATGTTATTATGAATAGCAATAACTAAAACATTTGAAAACATAAAGTGAATAATTTTCCAGACAAATATAAAAGACCAAAATTTAAAAAAGAAATTTTAAAGCTATAATATACTTCCAGTCATTACAGAATTAAATTATAGTTTTAAAAAAAGCCCATCCCCCAAACAGAGTAAGATCCAGATAGTTTATACCCTAGTGTTTGCAAACTTTCAGGAACAACAGTTAACGTCTACATAGTCCCTTCAAGAAAATAGAAAAATGGAGGGAAAAAAAAAATCTATCCATTCCACTTCAAGGTATCAACCCTAGAGAAATTCTCACATGTGTGTATATACAAGGATAGGAGATACATCCTGGAATGATCGTGACCACTAAGTTTACAATATCCAAATCATAATAATATCCAAATGTCTTTCAACAGAGGAATGGATAAATAAACTGTGGACATTCATGCCATAGTCAAAATAAGTAAATCATAGCTACATGTATTGCACAGGTAAATCTTAAAATATTGATATTCAGTAAAAAAAAAAAAAAAGTTGCAAAAAAATGTACACGGTGTTGCCATGTATAGAAATCTTTTAGTCTTATAAAGGTAGTATCTGTATATAAACAATTGCAAATTCTTTGCAGATATAAAGGTAGTAAAAGTATTGAAACATACATAGCAGCAACACTTAGGATTATTGTTACAAATGAGGATGAAATGAAACAGAAGAAGGTTGAGGAAGGAATTTTAATGATATCTGTGCCATTTTATTTGTAAGGGTTAAGGTAAATAGTTGTAGTGGGTTGAACAGTGCCCCCACCCCCCGAAAGATGTGTTCCACCAAAAGCCTGAGATTATGTCCCTATTTGGAAAAAGGGTCTTTGTAGATGAAATTAATATAAGGATCTTGAGATCCTGATTTCGGGTAGGCCCTAAATCCAAGGACAAGTGTAGTCATCCTTCAGTGTCCACAGATGTTTGGTTCCAGGGCCTCCTGGGTATCTACCCAAATTCAGGGATGGTCAAATCCCTCACATAAAATGATGTAGCATTTGCATATAACCTATACACATCCTCTGCCAGTATACTTTTAATCATCTCTAGATTACTTATAATATCTAACACTATGTAAATAGTTGTAAATACAATCTAAATGTTATGTATATAGTTGTGGGCTGTGTGGCAAATTAAAGTTTTGATTTCTGAAACTTTCTAGAAATTTTTTTTCTGAATATTTTTCTATCTGCAGTTAGTTGACTCTGTGGATGCAGGACCCATGGATACCAAGGACTGACTAAGTCCTTAGAAGAAGAGAGAAGGCAGAAGACACCAATGATTGCTGGCAGCCGCCACAGTGGGATGGCAAAGATTCTCTCTCTGAGCCTCCCCAGAAGGAACCAACTTTGCTGACATCTTGATTTTGGACTTCTGGAATAACTGTAAGAGAATACATTTTTGTTGTGTTAAGCCATGAAATTTGTGATAACTTGTTATAACAGCCCTAGGAAACTAAAACAATGGAGCAAAAAGTGAAAATATGTTAAATCTGGGAGGCTTATGAGTACTATTATCTGTATTTTCTATGTATTTCAAATAACATATATATGCTTTAAAATCATGAGTTATTTGAAATACATAGAAAATACAGATATATATCATAAATATATAATATATCATCAAGCCTACGAAAAAATTCTTGTCTCCCAAATGCTTTTGGCTCTCAAAATACACGCAGACTGGACAGTGGGGGATACTGACAGACCTCTGCCCCATTTCTCCTTTATATAACTGGCCATTTCACCAAATAGTGTTTATAGTTCTGGCTTTTCGTGTTCTCCGTAGAACATTCAGTAATTCTTGCATCATGTCCAGCATTAACATTTTTAAGAATGGTTACACAAGGTTTTATTTATTCTGTTATTGTTTATTCAAGACAACGGAGTGTTATTTAATGTGTTTGTGGCAGTTAATGGGTGAAGGGAGGGTGAGCTTCTGGAAATGTATGTTAATTTTTCATATTAATCATTATGGAAATAATTACCTTTTATTAGCCCTTTATGCTATGAAGTTGCCTTCCCCTGGAATATAAACTTGATCTGCAATATGAACTCCTAAACAGAGGTAGCCCCTTACTAACATGGGTAGAACTTAAGGAAGGGCCAGAAGAATAGCAAGGTCTTAGGCATCAGAAACGGAGCTTTAGGCAAAGTCAGAAAGTCAATCTCTTTCTCTGTCAGTCAGCCTACTTTACTAGTTAACTTGTCGAGCCTCTGACTCGAGAGGGCATAGGGTGCCCGGTGAGGTACCATTGTAGAAATTCTTTTAGCGATGTCTGTGTTCTTGGGTGGAGACAATAACTAAACCAGGAGTTTCATTATTAATGAAGGAATCCTTTGAATGCACCCTCCTTAATCATGCAAAAGTAAAGGCCATTAGCACCTTTCTCTTAATGAAAAGACTTCTTGAGACAGAAGAGCAGAGGTCTTCTGTTTTTCCGAATTAAAGTTCAATAGCCTATCAAGGCCAACCAACATGGGCCTGTCCTCAGGTAGAACAGGACACAACAGCTTCCAAAAAATGTGGCACCAAGAGGAAAGAGCAAGTTTAAACTGGTGACCTGGATTAAACATAAACTTCCAACTGCTGGATTCTCTGTGAGACCCAGCTCTCCTAGCATTGTTGAATAAGTAAATGCAAATCAACCAAGGTTTGATCTTGGATGCCAAGTATGAGAGTCCAGGCTGAGACGGGCAGGCATCCACCAGCCAGCATGAGATCAGCACTGAAACATAATGCAATGTAGCAGGGACAAGACTGATACTGCTAGAGAACCAATCACATTTCCAGTTCTTTCTTTTTGAGGTTTGACTAAGTGGATCATTTTGTACCAAGAAAGCCCCTGAGAGTCTCGGATGATTCAAGGGGAAATCCTCACAGGGGAGATCCTGGAAAAGTATACATGAGAACATGAGTAAATAACTGAAAAAATTAAAGGTATAGGACTGTTGCAGGAAGGGGGACCCCTTCCAGGGCCCGAAACTGGGCTCTTGTCTAACACTTGGAAATGAATTGTCTGAGGAGACACATGTGCTGACAAAGCAAGAGATTTTATTGGAAAGGGCACCCGGGTGGAGAGCAGGAGGGTAAGGGAACCCAGGAGAATTGCTCTGCCGCGTGGCTGGTTTTATGGTGATGGGATTAGTTTCTGGGTGGTCTTCGGCCAATCATTCTAATTCAGAGTCTTTCCTGGTGGTGCATGCATTGCTCAGCCAAGACGGATGCTAGCGAGAGGGATTCTGGGAAGTGAATGGACACGAGGTGTCTCCTTTCAACCTTTCCCGAACTCTTCCGGTTGGTAGTGGCTTATTAGTTCCTTATTCCGTATCAGGATCTCCTGTCATAAAACTACATGGGAATGGTTACTATGGTGCCTGGCGGGGTGGGCGGTTTCAATCAGTGTGCTTCCCCTAACAGGACCACATTGTTCCTTACATTAAAAAAGTACATCTTACCAGTTACATATATGCCTTTTCAGCTCAAGAATCTACCAGTGAGTGAATATCCTTCTGGGTCCCGCATTTAAATGTCCAAATGAATGGATCTAGTTACCTTGCCCAGATAAGGTGTTCCTTTCTGATTCACACAATACAACGAGGACTTTAGGAGGCAGAAGGCCAGTTGTCAGTGGTGAGTGGGCAAGTACTGATAGAAAGGCTAATATTGACATAATACTAGCATAAGTAAAGAGATGAACAATGTTGCTTAAAAGAGCACAGAAAGACATGAATTTAAATGCTGGAGAGGTCATTTCTGAGCTGAATCACTTCAGGAAAATAAATCTATCTGTGCCTCAACATCCCTATCTATAAAGTGGGCACAATAACACCAACCTAATAAAATAGTGAATGTTAAATAAGATAAAGCTATAAAATACCTTGTACAGTTCTTCGTACTTAACCTGTTCTCAGGAAAAGGTTGATGTTATTTTCAACTCGATGAACAAGAGTTAAGTCTTCTTTTCAAAGTGTCTCTTCTGTTCCAAGGTATTGTTTTCTGAGATTGTAAATTCTTTGAGATTCTTTGGGAAAATGTACTATATTGGGAAGAAATTTTATTTGTGTTGTGTTTCTGGCTCAATGACTTGTCATTGAGATAAGTAAGGCCAGGGAGGACTATATTTTTTCTGGCTGTTTGTCCTGTAACTGTGAGTGTGTTAGTCAGAATTCTTATGGTTGCAGATGAAAGAAATTCAACTGATTTAAATGTAAAAAGGATATTTACTGACTCATCTAAATGAAAAAAAAGCCCAGGGTTGTGGCTTTGAGATTATTTGGATCCAGGTACACAAAAGATAAAGTCAGGAATCTCTTAGTTCTGCTTTCCTCTACAGGCTCTGCTGAAGTGGTAGCAAAGATTCCAAAAACAACTCCAGGCTTGCATTCTATCCATTGGAAAGAGAGTATCTTTGTAAATACTTCAGCACAAAACCCGAGGGAGCCTCTCATTGCCCCAAGTTGGGTCACGTACACATCTCTGAACCAGTTATAAGGACATGATATATTGATATTCTAATTGGTCAAGTTTGGGTCCTGTATTCATCACTAGAGCCTAAGGATAAGGGTGGGGGTCAGCTCTTTATGTTGAAGGGTCATAGGGAGCCTCAACGTATTACTGGGACATTTTTACTTAAAGAAAGAGGATGCGGATGGTACTCTGGGGAGGGAAACAAACAGCTCCCTGCAGAAGGAACTGAGGCTGTGGGAGGAAAGTTAAAACAAAGTGACTACACTCTGGTTTTTTGTTTCTACAAAATAAATATATATCTGTCTCATGGTGGCTACTGAAATATATTTTCTAATCCTATTTGAAAGAAATTATGTAAGTCAGACCAATACTGTATTCTTAGATGACCAACATGAGGCCAGTGACATGAAAACTGACTTACCAGAAGCTGTGAATAAATTTCATAAGAGCAGTTTCACTCTTATCTGGTTGATTTTTGTGTGTGTGCATGACCACTACCCTAACCAGCTCATCCTGTAACAAAGGAAATTGCCTTCTGTCACTTTGCTTGTATGAAATATTTCTGGAGGTGGCTTGCCAACTTCAGCCAGAATTATAGAACTAATGAGTTTTTAGCTACCATATGCACAGAATGTAATAATAGCAGGTTCTAGGCAAATGTTGTCTACTTGCTTCTGGGAGTGCTTTCCCTCCATGATATGAGCAGATGCCCGAGGCTCTATTAAGAATTCTGTTTTCTTCATAAATCTGTACAGTGACATGAAGTCCTCATATTCTAGTGAAGAGATTTTTATACGGAAAACATGGCCCTTGTTACCCTGTTTCTCCTAGAGTTTTAACCTCTGTTATATAGAAACTGGCCCTTCTTATTTTAGAATTGAGTACCAGATGCTTTTTACAAAATCTGGCCAGTTTGAAATTTCTGATAGGACTTCTACTCTGCTGATGTCTTACTGATTTATGTGAAAGCAAACAAGATTTTAACTTCCTAATACTTCTTGCTACTTATATTAAAATGGCTATTTGGATCTAGTGCTGCACTTTGTGCATAATTATTCTATCAGTCAGATTAGGCTAGATTAGGGTGATTGTAACAAATGACCCCAAATTTCAAAGGCTTACAGTAACAAAAGCTTATTTCTCATTCTTACTGCATGTACCACCATTTTCCATGAATTACCATGCAGTCTGCTCCCTTGGGGCTCTGGTATATAGGACTCCATCAAGGGAAATCCATAAATACTCACAGAAGACTGTAAGGGGTGGGTGTATATTGTATAAATTTATAAATTAGGGTGCATTACTTTTAGAACTAAAATGAGAAAATCCAGCTCTATCCATTGACAGTACCTAGAAGCAACTAGCCCAATAGCAATGAGTTCACTTAGTCCCAGACCTTGGGTTCTAAATTCACTAATGAAAAATACCAGAGCTTGGAGAAATGGCTGACTCTAGGTTTGGATCAGGTAAAGATTATTCCAGAAATTAAGGAGGCCTTGAGAACACATGTGTAGGGGCCTCTCTGGTGGTCCAGTGGTTGAGACTCTGCCTTGCAATACAGGGGACACCAGTTCGATCCCTGGTCCTGGAAGATCCCACGTGCAACTAAGCCCATGAGCCCAACTGTTGAGCCCATGCTCTAGAGCCTGGAAGCCACAACTACTGAAACCTGTGCACCCTAAAGTCTGTGCAACAAAGAGGCCACTGCAATGAGAAGCCTGTGCAGTGCAACAGAGTAGCCCCCATTCACTGCAACAAGATAAATTCCAGGTACAGCAATGAAGATCCACCTGGCCAAAAATAAAATAAACAAATAAACAACAGATCTTTAAAAAAAAAGAACACATGTGTATCCACTCAACAACTGATGGACATTTGGATTGTTTCCACTTTGGGGCTTTTATAAATAATAAGGTATGAACATCCATGTACAGGTTTTTTTTTTGATATATGTTTTCAATTTTCTTGGGTACAAACTAAAGAGTGGAAAATTGGGTCATGGTAACTCTATGTTTAACTATTTAAGGAAATGCCAAACCATTTCCCAAAGTAGCTGCACCATTTCACATTTGCACTGGTAAGGTACAAAGCTTATAATTTCTCTACATCCTCTCCAGTTTTTTTTTTCCTTTTTTCTTGCAGCCATCCTAGTGGGTGTGAAGTGGTTATCTCACCATGGTTTTGATTTGCATTCCCTGGTGACTAATGATGTTAAGCATCTTTAATGTGCTAACTGGCCATTTTAATTTTTTCTTTAGAGAAATGTCCAGATCCTTTGCCCACTTTTAAATGGATTTTTTTCTTTTCATTGTTGAGTTGTAGAAGTTTTTTTTTTTAATATTCTGCATATAAGACCCTTATTACATATATGATATGTAAATATTTTCTCCCAATCTGTGAGTTGCTTCTCAGTTTCTTTTTTCTTTTTTTAATTTTTGGCTACACTGAGTCTTTGTTGCTAAATGTGGGCTTTCTCTAGTTTCAGTGAGTGGGGGCTACTCTTTGTTGCAATGCTTCTCATTGCAGTGGCTTCTCTTGTTGCAGAGCACCGGCTCTAGGGTGCATGGGCTTCAGTAGTTGTACCACATGGGCTTAGTTGTTCTGCAGCACATGGGCTCTTCCCAGACTGGGGATCGAATCCATGTGCCCTGCATTAGCAGGCAGATTCTTAACTACTGGTCCACCAGGGAAGTCCTGGATTCTCAATACTATTCCATATACATATATATCTAGCCTTATGTCAGTATCATACTGTCCTAATTACTGTAGCTTTGTAGTAAGTTTTAAAATTGAGAAATCTGAATCCTCCAATTTTGTTCTTTTTTCAATATTGTTTTGGCTATTCTGAGTCCCTTGTATTTCCCTATGAATTTTAGGATTAGCTTGTCAAATCTGTTTTTAAAAAGTGAGATTTTAAATAGGAATTGTGTTGAATATATAGATTTGGGGAGTATTGCCATTTTAACAATGATAAAGACTTCAGATCCATGAAAATAAACTATCTTTCCATTTATTTAGTAATTCCAAGGATAAGGATTAACAATTAGGAAACACAAGGTTTTGTTTAACTAAAAATTTACCCTGATATCACAAGGGCTTAACATCATGAAGACTTATTTCTCATTCAAAATATATGTCCAGGGCAAGCTGACAGGGGGATTGCTGTAGCATAGTCATTTCAAGACCCATGCTAATGGAGGCCATGTCATCTTGTACCTCACCAACTGGAATATATGGCTTCTGAGTCATTAAGAGGAAAGTAGAGAGAACTAAAAGTCGTGTACCAAGTTTTTAAAATCTTTAATCAGAAGTGTCTTTTGCTGCAGCTGATTGGCCACCACTAGTCACATGACCCTAACTGACCATAAGGAGCCTGGGAAATGGTAGGAAACACATGGATATTTAGTGAGCAGTGAATATCTGTTATGGACTAAATTATGTCCTCCTCTCAATATTCATATGTTGAAGCCCTAACTGCAAGGTGACTATATTTGGAGATAGAGCTTTTAAGGAGGACATTAAGATTAAATGAGGTCAGAAGATTGAGGCCCTAACCCAATAGGACTGAGATCTTTATAAGAAGAGGAAGAGACACCAGATATCTCTCTCTTTCTCTCTCTACTACATTCATACAGAGAAGAGGCTATGTGAGGACACAGTGAGACAATCACACAGGTGATTGTCTACAAGCCAGGAAGAGAGGTCTCACCAGACACCAACTCTGCTGGCACCCAGATCTTGCATTTCCATCTTCCAGACTGTTATAAATAAATACCTATTATTTCAGCCACCCAGTCTATGGCACCTTGCTCCAGCAGCCCTGAGCTGACAAATACAATGTTTTACCACACAGAGAGGGAGGGAATACTAGATAATGGATTGAATCATACTGTAGCATGCTTTAAACTAATCTATACTTAATTGTGAAGCAGTGGAAAGCTTTGGATTTTTTAACAGCTTGTACAGCAATACGTCATCTTTTTTTATCCAGGGAGTTTATGAGGGTTAGAAGAGGAGGGCACTAGCATCACACACACATACCTAGGTTCTCCTTTAAATATATGACTCACACAGATTATTGAAGTTATAAGCCGGGCATCCAGAGGCTTCCCTTGTTTATTTATTTTTCAATCAATTCTGCCTTCAAATAGGCTCTTTTTTCATTCTCTTGCTCCTTTATGTTCTTCCAGAGTAACTCCCTAGAGGAAAAGTGGAGCACTATTACTGGAAGGAAAGAGAATGTATACTGATCAGCAGTAACAACCAATACTAATTATACTGCTCAGTATGAGAAGATGCAGAGGAACTACAACAAAACTAGGGGCTCTTTCCTCTCTGCTCCTGAGAATGTAGACTGCTCTGTGCCACTCAAATCTGTCTCTTTTCTCAGAGATTAATACCACATGAGCCCAAAATATTCTCTGTGGAATTTTTAAATATATAATGCTAGGGGTAGAAAGGGGACTTTTTTTCAGGATAGTTTTGGTTGTTTGCTTGTTTGGCTTGGATTCTCCTTCTCCCATACCACTATCTATGGTGCAAATTATCCCACAATTTAATGATCAAAACAATAAATATTATTACGTCTCATATGTTTTTGTGGGTCAGAAAATCTTGGCTGGGTAGTTGGGCAGTTCTGAGAATGCTCTCATTATCTGGGACTTGTCCAGGGCTCCAGGATCTACTCCCAAGGTGGCGCGCTCCCATGGTTGGCCTCACGGTGCCTGTTGTTGATGGGAGACCTCAGTCCCTCTGCAGATGGGCCTTTCCACAGCACTGCCTGGGTATCCTCACATGACGGTTGGTCTCCTTCAGAAAAATCTATCCAAAAGAGCAAAGCAGAAACTATACAACACCCTTTATGACTCAGCCTGGGAGTTACACACTGTCACTTCTCCACCAGATGTTGAACACAGAGACCGCCCTCGTTCAGTGTGGGAAGAGATTACAGAAAGGCACACATATCAAGAGGATAAGATCATACCAAGAGGAAAGGATCATTGGGGCTCACCTTGGAGGCTGGAGGCCATGCTGCTCCTTCCCCTGTATCTGTGGTGGGCTGAAGAATGGCCCCTAAAAGACAGCAGATTCTCATTCTGAAACCAGTGTCATCTTACATGGAAAAAGGATCTTTGCAGATGTGATGAAGTTAAGAATATTGAAATAGAAGATTATCCTGGATTATCCAGGAGTGCACTAAATAAAATCACAATGATTTTATAAGCGAGAAGCAGAGGGGGACTTGGCACATACAGAAGAGGAGAAGGTAGTATGACCATGGAAGCAGAGATTGGAGCAATGTAGCCACACGTTGGGGAACACCAGTAACCACCAGGATCTGGAAAAGGCAAGGAGTAGATTCTCTCCTAGAGATTCCAGAGGGAGTGCAGTCCTCCTAGTACCTTAATTCTGGCCCAGAACAGCTGATGGCAGACTTTTGGCCTTCAGAACTATAAGAGAATCACTTTGTGAGTGTTGTTTTTTCTTTTTGTCTTTTTTTTTCAATAATTAGAAACTATTTTATCTTTTATATATCATAGTGATTACGAGGAAGATCTTTAGAGTCGATTGTCCTGGATTTGAATCCCAGCTTTGCCATTTACTGGGTTTTCCTGGTGGCTCAGACAGTAAAGAATCCGCCTGCAATGCAGGAGACCAGGTTCGATGTCAGGGTCAGGAAGATCCCCTGGAGAAGGGAATGGCTATCCATTCCAGTATTCTTGCCTGGAAAATTCCATGAACAGAGAAGCCTGGCAGGCTACAGTCCATGTGGTCTCAAAGAGTCAGACATGACTAAGTGACTAACCCTTTCACTTTGCTTTCACTTTGCCACTTGCTATGATTGTAATCTGGGGCGAGTTTCAGTGCCTCGTTTCCTCCAAAATAGGGTCAAAAATAATACTTACCTGAGTTCATCGCAGCACTGTTTATAATAGCAGGACATGGAAGCAACCTAGATGCCCACCAGCAGACGAATGGATAAGGAAGCTGTGGTACATATACACCATGGAATATTACTCAGCCATTAAAAAGAATTCATTTGAATCAGTTCTAATGAGATGGATGAAACTGGAGCCCATCATACAGAGTGAAGTAAGCCAGAAAGATAAAGACCAATACAGCATACTAACGCATATATATGGAATTTAGAAAGATGGTAACGATAACCCTATATGCAAAACAGAAAAAGACACAGATGTACAGAACAGAATTTTGTACTCTGTGGGAGAAGGCAAGGGTGGGATGTTTTGAGAGAACAACATTGAAACATGTATATTATCTAGGGTGAAACAGATCACCAGCCCAGGCTGGATGCATGAGATAAGTGCTTGGGCCTGGTGCGCTGGAAGACCCAGAGAAATCAGGTGGAGAGGGAGGTGGGAGGGGGGATCGGGATGGGGAATACATGTAAATCCATGGCTGATTCATGTCAATGTATGACAAAAACCACTACAATATTGTAAAGTAATTAGCCTCCAACTAATAAAAATAAATGGAAAAAAAATTTAAAAAAAAAAATAGTACTTACCTGAAATGTGTCAAGCTTTTTAAAAAATTGTGGTAAGACATACAGAACATAAAATTTATCATTTTAACTATTTTAAAGTATACATTTAGTTCTTAGGTACATTCACATTATTGTGCAGCTAATCCCCAGAAGTCTTTTCATCCTGCAAAACTGAAGGTCTATACCCATTCAGTAACAACTCCCCCTTTCTCCCCGACTGGAAACCACCATTCTACTTTCCATTTGTGTGAAGTTAACTACTTTCTGTTGTTTTTTGGACACCAAGTTTGTGTCCGTTCGTTACAGAAACCATAGGAAACTAAAACAGCATAGTTTTACCTTTTCCTCTATGCTCACACAATCTCAAATATACATAAATGTCCATAAACAGTTCCTGCTCACACATACATACACAGGAATTTTTTGTCATTGTTTTATATGAGACTGTATGACATACTTTTCTTTGCTCTTTTCACTCCATCTGTTCAACAAATTTACTCTCAGAATACTCGTTTCATTCTTTGTCTTTGGGCAAACGTTTTTAACATACCTCGATAAGCCTTCACTAGATACGAACGTCTGAAACGTGCTCAGAGTGCTTGTTCTACAGTTGGACAGTGGTGCGCAATCTCTCATGATCAGCTTCGGGGTGTACTTCTCCCTCCTGCCATCTGCTTTTCATACCACCCTCCATTCTTTAGCACTTCCACCAGAGGGGGGCAAGCAATTGGAAAAGAGGTGGAACATTACTGGAAAATAGATTAATGGAATAGGAGAGCCCAGAAAGCAAATCAACACAGTCATGTTTACATGTGTGATGGAGATTCTGAAAGACATTTTGGTGACTAATATTTATCAAGCCGCCTGTCAATTTGAAAGGTGGAATGTTATTCACTGTCTACTCGATTTTTAAGACTAATTGTCACATTTTTAGATAATCCTGGCAAAGAGTAGTCCCTTAGAAAATGCTGGAAAAGTTCATTCAATCCACAAAGATTTATTAATCACCTACAATGTGCCAGGAATCCAGCCAAGTTCTGAATGAATGAACAGCCCGGGTTTTCCTCCTGGTCCTACCAGTGCTGTTCTGTGACACCGCTGTCAGCGGTAGTTAGGAGGGAGAAGGGAGCGAAAGGCAGGATGAAGGCATCAGTCCTATGTTAGTTTCCTTGGGCTGCCATAGCAAAATGCCACAAAGTGGGAGCTTATAATAACGAAAGTGTATCGTCTCCACAGTTTTGGAGGTTAGATGTCTGAAATCAAGGTATTGGTTGGCAGAACCACATTCCTTCTGAAACCTGGGGGGACCTCTTTCTTCCTAGCTTCTGATGTTTAGTTGGCAATCTTTGGTGTTTCCTGGCTTGTAGCTGCCTAACACCAACACCTACCTTTGTAGTTGCATGGTGTTATCTCTGTGTGTATCTGTCTTCAAACAGTCATCTTTTGCTTTATTTTTTATTGTTTAAATTGAAGTATAGTTGATTTACAATGTTGTGCCAAGCTCTGCTGTCCAGCAAAGTGATGCATTATACACATATAAACCTTGTTTTTTAATATTCTTTTCCATGATGGTTTATCACAGAATACTGAATGTAGTTCTCTGTGCTATACAGTAGGACCTTGTTGCTTATCCATTCTAAATGTAATAGTTTGCTTTACCGACCCTGAAATGCCAATATTTCATTCCCCCTGCCTTGGCAACAACAAGTCTGTTCTCTGTGTCTGAATCTGTTTCTGTTTTGTAGATAAATTCACTTGTGCCATATTTTAGCTTCCATATGTAAGTGACACCACGTGGTATTTGTCTGTCTCTTTATGACTTACTCTACTTAGTGTGATAATCTCTAGTTGCATCCACATTGCTACAAATGGAATTATCTTGTTCTTTTATATGGTTGAACACGCTAGTAAAGTAATGCTCAAAATTCTCCAAGCTAGGCTTCAGCAGTACGTGAACCGTGAACTTCCAGATGTACAAGCTGGTTTTAGAAAAGGCAGAGGAACCAGAGATCAAATTGCCAACATCTGCTGGATCATCAAAAAAGCAAGAGAGTTCCAGAAAAACATCTACTTCTGCTTTATTGACTGTGCCAAAGTCTTTGACTATGTGGATCACAATAAACTGTGGAAAATTCTGCAAGAGATGGGAATATCAGACCACCTGACCTGTCTTTTGAGAAATCTGTATGCAGGTCAGGAAGCAACAGTTAGAACTGGACATGGACCAATAGACTGGTTCCAAATAGGAAAAGGAGTATGTCAAGGCTGTATATTGTCACCCTGGTTATTTAATTTATATGGAGAGTACATTATGAGAAACGCTGGACTGGATGAAGCACAAGCTGGAATCAAGATTGCCGGGGGGGAGAAATATCAATAACCTCAGAAATGCAGATGATGCCACCCTTATGGCAGAAAGCGAAGAAGAACTAAAGGGCCTCTTGATGAAAGTGAAAAAGGAGAGTGAAAAAGCTGGCTTAAAGCTCAACATTCAGAAAACTAAGATCATGGCATCTGGTCCCATCACTTCATGGCAAATAGATGGGGAAACAGTGGAAACAGTGGCTGACTTCATTTTTTCTGGGCTCCAAAATCACTGCAGATGGTGATTGCAGCCATGAAATTAAAAGACGTTTACTTCTTGGAAGGAAAGTTATGACCAACCTAGATAGCATATTAAAAAGTAGAGACATTACTTGGCTAACAAAGTTCTGTCTAGTCAAGGCTATGGTTTTCCCAGTGGTCATGTATGGATGTGAGAGTTGGACTATAAAGAAAGCTGAGCACCGAAGAATTGATGCTTTTGAACTGTGGTGTTGAAGACTCTTGAGAGTCCCTTGGACTGCAAGGAGATCCAGCCAGTCCATCCTAAAAGAGATCAGTCCTGAGTGTTCATTGGAAGGACTGATGTCGAAGCTGAAACTCCAATACTTTGGCCACCTGATGCAAAGAGCTGACTCATTTGAAAAGACCCTGATGCTGGAAAAGATTGAGAGCAGGAGGAGAAGGGGATGACAGAGGATGAGATGGTTGGATGGCATCACTGACTCAATGGACATGAGTTTGGGTGGGCTCTGGGGATTGGTGTTGGACAGGGAGGCCTGGCGTGCTGCGGTTCATGGGGTCGCAAAGAGTCGGACACAGCTGAGCAACTGAACTGAACTGAGTATTCCATTATGTACATGTACCACATCTTCTTTATCCATTCATCTATCAATGGACTTTTAGGTCATTTCCATGATTTGGCTGTTGTGAACAATGCTGCTATGAACCTAGGGATGTGTGTATCTTTGAATTACAGTTTAGTCTGGGTATACTGCCAGGAGTGGATTGCTGGATCATGTGGTAATTCTATTTTTAGTTTTCTGAGGATCCTCCATACTGTTTTCCATAGTGGCTGTACCAACTTACATTCCTACCAACAGTGTCAGAGGGTTCCCCTTTTCTCCACACTGTCTCCAACATTTGTTATTTGTTGACTTTTTGAAGATGGCCATTCTGACGAGGGTGTGGTGGTTCCTCACTGTAGTTTGATTTGTATTTCTCTAATAATTAGTGATGTTGAGCATCTTTTCATGTGCCTACTAGCCATCTGCATGTCTTCTTTGGAGAAATGTCTATTAAGGTCTGTAAATAGATATCTTCTTATAAGAACACCAGTCATATTGGGTGAGGGGCCCACCCTATTGCAATATCACCTCATCTTAACTAATTACATCTTCAACAACACTATTTTTATTTATTTATTTATTTGGCTATGCTGGGTTTTAGTTGCAGCCTGTGGGATCTAGTTCCCTATTTAGGGGTTGAATCTGGACCCCTTGCATTGGGAGCTTGGAGTCTAAACCTCTGGACTGCCAGGGAAGTCCCTGAAATAACTCTCTTTCTAAAAGTGACATTTTGGAGCACTATGGATTAGGACTTAGAGAATTGGCAGTGGGGAGCGGGAAGGTTGGGCACAATTCAGCCCAGGACAGTTTCTGATTGTTAAGTGTTTCAATAAAATATTGAATCGTGGGTTAAATTAATCTGGAAGATTGTTGTTCTCTGTTTAAAAAAAAAAGGCAACACAAAATTCGACCCAAGGGCCAGAGTTGGTTTGAATCCCACCTTTACCTTGTACTAAGTAGTGTGATCTTGTCCAAATTAATTAATTCTTGGTACCTTAGTTTCCTTGTCTATAGCATGATGATAATAGCATGTATGGGACTGTTGTAAAGTGAAATAATACCAGGAAAGTCCTTATAATAATTTCTGCCACACAAAGAGCCCTCATACATGTTAGTGTTTTGTTTTGTTTTTTTTTTTTTCAATTAAAAATGACTTACCATGAGCTGACTGTTTTTAGAATCAGTTTTCATAAGAAAGGCCTGGTGGTGGTGGCTTGTGAAAAAGCCTGAGGGAATAAAGCATTCCACTGTGTCAATGTACCTACAAGAGCCTCCTTCTAAGAGAAACTGGACCTAGAGCGAAGGAGCCGCTGCCCAGTGTACTTCTCACTGCCTATTCTGCTATGCTGTCTTTCCTGGTTTCTGGCAGACCATAAAGCCAGTAGACTTCCAAAGTTCCCAGAGAAATGTTTCTTCTTTCTTTTAGACCATCACCCTCTGAAGAACAATTGATTAAAATATTTTGCAGGCAATATGTCACTGTTAGGTGTTTGTGTGTGTTTATATATATAAGTGAAATTTTCTTCAGTTCCTTTTGGATGTCAACTTAAGATGTCCTGTAGGCTTTATCAGAGAAAGAGCAATATATCACTGCAGGGCCCATCTTGCCTGCATACTAAGTCATTTCAGTCGTGTCCAACTTTTTGCAACCCTGTGGACTGTAGCCCACCAGGCTCCTCTGCCCATGGGATTCTCCAGGCAAGAATACTAGAGTGGGTTGCCATTTCCTCCTCCAGGGGATCTTTCCAAGCCAAGGATTGAACCCACATTGGCTCCTGCATTGCAGGCAGATTCTTTACCACTAGCATCTCCTGGGAAACCTGGTGCCTATGTTGGACATTGTTGAAAACAAATTGTAGCATTTACTCAGCCTGGAATGACCTCCCTCCAGCCTCAGGAGAGCCAGAATGTAGACGTGATCCTCTTGGAAAGATCCCTGAGGAAAACAGAAGACCCCTCTTACAGCTGACAAGACACTCCATGTTTATTCAGGAAGCCAAGATACCGTGCACCATCCTTAGTCCCTATGACGCTGAGTGTTAGAGTCTTTAGGTAGGTGGGGTGGATGGGGTAATGGAAAGAATTGAAAGATTGCAGAGGGAGTCAGGCTTCAACAAAATTAAGACCCACTCTCTCATCTCACCTCACTTAAACATCAAAGAATTGTTTAGCTGGAAGACCCTTGAGGGGTCACTAATTCAGCAGATAAGCCAAAGTATAGTAAATAATTTGTTACAAATAGTAAGAGTACACTTTGTGAATGATTGACTGTTGGATTGATCACTAAATTCTACTTTGATTACTAAATTCAGAGTTCTTAGCTTACAACGGTTTTCACAGTGAGGTTTCAGGACTACCAGCAAGAGAAGCAGCATCACTTGGGACTTCAATAGAAATACAAATTTTCAAGTCCTTCCTCAGACCTACTGAATCAGAAACTCTAGTGTGGGTCCTGGCAACCTATGATAAACCAGCACAGAGGTTACTCTGGACTTTCCTGTAGCTCAGATGGTGAAGAATTTGCTTGTAATGCAGGAGACCCGGGTTTGATCCCTTGGTCAGGAAGATTTCCTGGAGAAGGAAATAGCAACTCAGTCCAGTATTCTTGCCTGGAGAATTCCATGGACAGAGGAGCCTGGTGGGCTGTAGTCCATGAGGTCACAAAGATTACTCTGATGCCCACTCCTGTCTGAGAACCACTGTTAAAGTGGAATTAATTTAATTCAGTTGGCGTCCAGGTGTGCTTTATCAAGGGAGAGTGAAAGGGATGAAGTTGTGTACAGCTAGTGCCCAGGGAATGGAGCCCCAAGAGCTATGCAAATACACATGCCATTTTCAGAAATCCCATGTTAAAGAAAAAGTTAATCATGATACTTGTTAAAAGAAAGACTGTTCAAGGGATTACCACAATAGGGTGTGTTGGAGGGGAGATCTGGTTCACCCCTTAACATGGCAAGGACAAGTGGCGATTTATAGTCAAAGAGCAAGATGGGGATCCGTGTATGGAGAATTACTAAGATGGAATTCCAGGTGAGCTATTTCAAACCCTAAAAGATGATGCTGTGAAAGTGCTCCACTCAATATGTCAGCAAATTTGGAAAACTCAGCAGTGGCCACAGGACTGGAAAAAGTCCGTTTTCATTCCAATCCCAAAGAAAGGCAATGCCAAAGAATGTTCAAACTACTGCACAATTGCACTCATCTCACATGCCTGCAAAGTAATGCTCAAAATTCTCCAAGCCAGGCTTCAACAGTACGTGAACTATGAACTTACAGATGTCCAAACTGGATTTACAAAAGGCAGAGGAACCAGAGATTAAATTGCCAACATCCATTGAATCATCGAAAAAGCAAGAGAGTTCCAGAAAAACATCTACTTCTGCTTTATTGACTACGCCAAAGCCTTTGACTGTGTGGATCACAACAAACTGTGGAAAATTCTTCAAGAGATGGAAATACCAAACCATCTTACCTGCCTCCTGAGAAATCTGTATGCAGGTAAAGAAGCAACAGTTAGAATGGGACATGGAACAATAGACAGGTATCAAATTAGGAAAGGAGTATGTCAAGGTTGTATATTATCACCCTGCTTATTTAACTTATGTGGAGAGTACATCATGTGAAATGCTGGGCTGGATGAAGCACATGCTGGAATCAAGATTGTGGGGAGAAATATCAATAACCTCAGATATGCAGATGACGACACCCTTATGGCAGAAAGCGAAGAAGAACTGACGAGCCTCTTGATGACAGTGAAAGAGGAGAGTTTAAAAGTTGGCTTAAAACTCAACATTCAGAAAACTAAGATCGTGGCATCTGGTCCCATCACTTCATAGAAAATAGATGGGGAAACAATGGAAACAGTGACAGACTTTACGTTGGGGGGCTCAAAAATCAGTGCAGATGGTGACTGCAGCCATGAAATTAAAAGATGCTTGCTCCTTCGAAGAAAAGCTATGACCAACCTAGACAGCATATTAAGAAGCAGAGACATTACTTTGCCAAAAAGTTCTGTCTAGTCAAACCTATGGTTTTCCCAGTAGTCATGTATGGGTGTGAGAGTTGGACCATAAAGAAAGCTGAGCACCGAAGAATTGATGCTTTTGAACTGTGGTGTTGGAGAAGGCTCTTGAGAGTGCCTTGGACTGCAAGGAGATCAAACCATTCCATCCTAAAGGAAATCAGTCCTGAATATTCATTGGAAGGACTGATGTTGAAGCTGAAACTCCAATACTTTGGCCACCTGATGCAAAGAGCTGACTCATTGGAAAAGACCCTGATGCTGGGAAAGATTGAAGGCAGGAGGATCAGGGGATGACAGAGGATGTTGATGGTTGGATGGCATCACCGACTCCATGGACATGAGTTTGAGCAAGCTCCAGGAGGTGGTGATGGACTGGGAAGTCTGCGTGCTGCAGTCTGTAGGGTTGCAAAGAGTTGGACACAACTGAGTGATTGAACTGAATTGAACTGAATGGGATTGTTGCTAGACTGACTCAACAGGATTCTTGCTGAAGGCAAGCCAAGATGATAAGATATTGAGGGTGGGGGATGAGGAATTTGATCAGATATCAAGGGTGCCAGATTTTCCACTAAACTGACCCAGCAGGATTCTTGCTAAAACTGGACCAATGTCTCAAGGACAGAGCCTGGGGTCAGGGCCTTGAGAGTTTAGAGGAGCCAGACTAGAGTTAGGTTAAGAAGAGTCTTTGTCACCCATTCAAATAAAAGCCGACCTCTCTCAAGCCCATTTTATAGATGAGGAACCTGAGGGGAAGAGGGGCTAAAGGACTTAGCGACACTGAACAGACACTAAAAGGTGGCACAGACGGTAAGCCCTCGCTTACCCAGAGACTACCAACTCAGAATGTGCTAAAACTACACACCACAGAGTCTTGAAGTGGAAGATGACTTCAGTGGGATGAAAACACTTTCTCAAGGGAGATACGGCCCAACCAGACCTCGGACTTGAAATTCCCCCATTAGGAAAATCTTTCAGAGATAAAAATTTTTTTAGAGTAAAAATTTATTTTGGTGAGGGCAGTTTTAGAAAGTAACATTTAGTATGATCATAATTTCATAGAAGAAATGACATTTTTCATAATGAGATGACATTTTTACACCAAAAATATATTAGATTTAATCTTTAAAGGACAGACTTTTAAAAATATTAAATACATTTAGCTTTTTAAAACATTTTTTTACTATGTGTTTTCCTCTTATTCCCCCAAAGAGCCATAAAATTTGTGATCAAATGCTCATATGAGGCTCAAAGTCTCTGCTTTAGACCCCTAACTAACAGGGGCTCTGACTGCCTGCCTCACCCTGCAAGGTGCATTCACCAAGTAGGCATTTGATAAATGTTCTTTGATGATAAAAATGATGAGGACAGAATGGATTTATAATATTTATTACAGTTGGGAAACTACATGCTAGAAGTACAGAGGACTTAAATTGCTTTTCCAAGGTCACATAACCAGTTATAAAAAGAGTTGGTGCTGGAATTGAAGTCTTCTATCTCCTGGTTCAGAATCCTTTTTCCCTTAGACCACACTGACGTTGATAAAGAAAGTGTAATAGGATGTCTCTTATTTGCTTGAGGGAACATATTAACTTACCCAGGCAAGAAAGATATGATGGAATCAAACATCAGGACTTATTATAAGATATAAAGATAATATCAACCCCAGAGACCTCAGGAAATTTGGAGATGTTAGGTTCAAGAGGCACGAAGTCAGAATAAGGAGGAGTGGAAACTGAGGGGAGGGAATGAGGAGTGTTTTCCAATGATAAAACACAACTGCTGGAGTGGCCAGACTGCACTTACGCAGATGCTTATCAATTTCTGGAGTTCCAAACTGGCAAGCTTTGTTAGACAGGCTTTAGACTGAGAGAAAAGGGGGAAGGAGCCTCCATTTAACTTAGGTATCACCAAACATATTTATTCTGTAGAATATTAGGCTGAGAGTGTTCCGTAGAAAATAGCATTGAAAAATTAAGCTTTGGTGTGCACATCGATGAAGTATTATAGTTATATTTCTGGCATATTAGAATGTGGAGTAACTATACTGTAGCACCTTAGATGAGTTTATACAAGAAAAGGAAGAGGAAGTGAATTTACCATGACAAACGGTTTGAAATAACTCATGGTGAAAGTCAAAAGACTTCCTACCACCAAAATCTGTTATACAAAGTGAACCAGGTAAGTAACACAATGATTTTTTAAATTTTATTGTATGAAAATTTCTGCAGCAATAGGTACTGTGTTACGGGCACTGACAATTGTGTAAGATTTGAGTTCTCTGAGCTGTTGAGCATTTGTCTTCAGAGCACTTTTCCGTTTCTAAGAATGTAACATGGGGCAGGAAGTAGAGAAATAAACCAGAAGTAAGGTTTTCAAGTGCCGAAGGAGGTCGCCGCAGAGATCTTATGAGATAAGTAGATGCATCTTTAGAACTACCTTCTGGGCTGCCTGCTCATAACTACCCTCCTTGGTCTGCCCAGCTGTACACACCTGCTGGGTGAAGTTACTCTCAGCCTTTGGGATGTATTCAGGTTCAAATGCACTTCCATTCTCCTGCTGCTAACAGTCAGAGAAGCCTATTTCCTGTTGGTTCCTAGCTTCCTTCTTCACATTTCATGGCATTCTCCATGAATTAACCTTGTCCTAATTTAATTAGCCAGGAGGTTCTCCCTCGTAAAGCATCCTAGTTTAGTCCCTAGGTGCTTCAGATATGAGTGTTGCAATACAACGCAAATCACTTCTGAGTCCAAGGTATCCCTGAGTTTTAAGACTGGGTTTTGGGTTTTTCTTTTGTTTGTGGTGCTCAGCCCATTAGATGTGCTCATTATGGAGATTTTCCTGATTATTTCTGGGATTGAAATACTTGCCTCTTCCACATACTTGCTTAGGTGTGGTTTCCGGAAGCATGTGTGTGAGCATGGTCAGTCATAACCAACTCTTTGTGACCCCATGGACTATAGCCCACCAGGCTCCTCTGTCCATGGGATTTTCTAGGCAAGAATACTGGACTGGGTTGCCATTTCCTCCTCCAGGGAATCTTCCTGACCCAGGGATCGAACCCATAGCCCTTGTGTCTCCTACACTGAGCAGGCGGATTCTTTACCAACTGTGCCACCAGAGAAGCACCGGTTTTGGGGAGAATTGGTGTTAAAAGGGGGGAAACAGTAGTCACAGTGAGGCTTGAGGGGGTGGAAAGAGGAGAAATGGTGGGGAGTAGCCCCAGCTAAGACTGTCACACATGGTGGGGCGATGGTGACTGTGAAGGTGTGTGTGGCATGATAACGGATTCCTCCTTCAGCGGGGCGCAACACACCTTGTTCACCAGCTCAGCCTTATTCATTTAAGAGTAATCAGTTGGTTCACTGATCATGGCAGTGTAATGACATCCAAATTCAGAAGAGTCCTACAACTTTTTAACATGAGGAAAACACTAATTAGAACAGGATACTATATTTTGGCTGGCTAATTAACTAGTAGAAGGTATGAAACAGGCATTCTCATATAGGACTGGTGGTACAAGCTCCTGAAAATTTTGACAAGGTGGATCCATCATGTATTCATTTGCTAGGGCTGTCATAACAAGCTACCATAGACTGGATAGCTTAATCAACAGAAATTTATTTTCTCACAGTGCTGGAGGCTATAGCAGTCCAAGTTCAAGGTGTAGGCGAGAGTGGTTTCTTCTGAGGCCTCTCTTCTTGGCTTGTAGATGATCATTTTATTTTCTGTGTCTTCATGTCTTCCTTTTGTACATATCTGTGTCCAGATTTCCTCTTCTTCTAAGGACACAGGTCATATTGGGTTAGGGACTATTTTAAGGACCTTGTTTAAATTTAAATTTACATCTTTAAAACCCTTCAAGTACAGTAATATTCTAAGATTACTGGGGCTTAGGACTTAAACAAGTAAACTTTTAAAAAGAACACTTTACTGAGTTCTACTTTTAAGAAGTTATACTAAAGAAGTAAATATACTTCTTCAAATTATAGGGTCATACATAACCTTTTTACAACATGCTTTTCTTACCCATTATATATTTTGAACATTTCTCTATGTATAAATACACATACAACATCACTTTTAATCACTATATAATATTCTGTCATATAGACGCATCATAATTTATTTTACAGTTCTCCTATTTTTAACCTAATTTTTGAAGAAGAAATATATTCATATCATTGAAAAATCAAAACAATATTAAAAGTAAACACCAAGAAGTCTTATTCTCATCCTACCCACCTTTCTTCATAGCTAACTCTTTTTATTAATTCCTTGTATAGCCTTCCAGTATTTTCTTATGCAAATGCAGAAATGCAAATATACATCCTTATTTCCCCTGCTTTTTTATTTGAAAGGGAACACACTATTTACCCTGCTCTGCATCTTACTTTTTTTTTAACTTAATATATTTCTAGAGCTTCTCCATTATCAGTACCACAAAAACATCCTCATTTTCTCCTACAGCCACAAAATATACAATTGTGTGGATGAACCATAGTTTATTTAACCAGTGTCCTCTATAGAAGGCTGTTTCTCATCTTTTATAAATACAAAGAGAAGGGCAAAGAATAAACTTAAACATATGTTACTTCCAACAAGTACAGGTATATTGCTAAGATAAATTCCTGGGAGTGGGATTTCTGAGTTAAACTGCATTTGTAATTTTGACAGACACTACCAAGTTGCCCTGTATAGGTGCTACACCATTTTGCAGTCCCATCAACAGTGGGCAGTGACTAATTCTACATAGCTTCCCGTAGGATGAGTTGCAAACTTTTGAATGTTTATCAATATCAAATGCCTCATTTTTGACCATTTAAGTTGTTTCCACTTTTGCTACACTTGACAATACTAAAAATAATATTCTTATAGCTATCTAGCACCTAGTGCTCAGTTGTGTCCAACTCTTTGTGACCACATGGACTGTAGCCCACCGGACTCCTCTGTCCATGGGATTCTCCAGGCAAGAATACTGGAGTGGATTGCCATTCCCTTCTCCAGAGGATTTTCCCAAACCAGAGACAGAACCTGAGTTTTCTGCATTGCAGGCAGATTTTTTACCCTTTGAACTACAGGGAGGTCCTTTTTATAGCTATACCTTTGTCCATATTTTAATTATTTCCTTAAAATAAATTTCTCAAAGTTGATTATTTTTTTCCAGGAGAATCTGCATTTTTAGGGCTTTTGATGTGAACAAACTATTTTGGGGATTCTTAAAGTCTCATGAATGTTTAAGCATGGACAGGAACATTCTCCACTCCTGTAACATAATTAATGCTCTAAACTTATATACCTAATAAATAAAACATAGAAAATCAGTTTTTTTAAGCATTTAAAATTGATTCTAAACAACTAAAATGTCTCCAACAACTTAAATTTTAATCACAAATGTAATATAATATGAAGGATTATTTAGACTATTTCACATGCCTTAAACAGATAATACTTAAAAGTTATACTTAATGTTTTAAAATATCACAATTAATTTAATTCATTGAAAAAAATCAATCTCCATATTTGTTTCTGTACCTTCCTAAGGTTGCAATAATACAAATTTCTATACTTTCCCAAGATTTTGTACTTTTCTGGTAATTTTATGAGAGTCAAAAGTAAAGAAAAAAAGAAAACAAAAGAAAAAAAGATGGCTTCAGACCAGGCCTGAGTTGTCAATTTAGTTAACTTGTATCTTCTGAGATGATTCAAACCTAAATCATGTCATCAGAATACCTTCCCACCCTTTTTAAAATAGAATGCCTTTTATTTATTTATTTAAAATATTTATTTTTAGTTATTTATTTGGCTGCACCAGGTCTTTGTTGTGGCACTTGGGACCTTTGATCTTCATTGCAGCATTAGGGTCTTTAGTTGCAGCATGCAGACTCTTAGTTACAGCTTGTGGAATCTAATCCCTTGACCAGGGATCAAATCCAGGTCTCCTGTATTGAGAGCACAGAGTCTTAGCCACTGGACCATCAGGGAAGTCTCATTAGAATTTCTTTTTTTAGAGCAGTTTTAAGTGCACAGCAAAACTGAGTGGAAAGTACAAATAATTTCCATATATTCCCTGACCCTCCCAACACACCCTCCTGCACTATCAACATTACCCCCCAGGGTGGTAAATTTGTTACAGCTGTTGAATCTACATTGATACATCTTTATCACCCAAAAGTGCATAGTTTACTTTAGAGTTTTCTCTTGGTGATAGACATTCTGTGGGTTTGGACAAATTTATAATGACATGTATCCACCATTATAATGTACAGAGTAGTTTTACTTCCCCTCATATCCTCTATGATCTGCTTATTCATTTCTCCCTCTCCCTCTCACCTAATCTCTAGAAACTACTGATTCTTTTTTTGTCTCCATAGTTTTACCTTTTCCACAAAGTAATGTAGTAGAAATCATAAAGATATAGCATTTTCAGACTGGCTTCTTTCACTCAATAATATGCATTTAAGGTTACTTCCTTTATAGCTTGATAGCTCATTTCTTTTTAACACTGATTAATGTTCCGCTGCCTAGATGTACCACAATTTATTTATTCACCTACTGAAGGACATTTTCATTGCTTCCAAGTTTTGGCAATTATAAATAAAGCTCCTATAACACCTGTTCAGATTTTTGTATGGACACACATTTTCAATTCATTTGGATAACTACCAAGGAGCATAATTGCTGGATCATATGATAGGAGCATGTTTAATTTGTAAGAAACCTACAATTTTCTTCCAAAGTGACTGTACCACTTGCATTCCCACTACCAATGAATGAGAATTCCTGTTCTGTGTCTTTGCCAGAATTTGGAGTTATCAGTGTTTTGGATTTTTAGCCATTCTAACAGGTATATGGTATACCTCATTGATGTTTTAATATGCATGTCCCTAATGACATGGATCTTGAGCGTCTTTTCATATGATTACTTGTCATCTGTATGTCTTCTTGGGCAAGATAAGTACCTTTGTGTAGTTAGGTTTTACTCGTTATCAAGGGGAATTTTCATGTCTACACTTTCACATGGATTTTAGCTTCCTGCAAGATGGTCTCTTTTTCTGAAACGGTGTACAACTGACCCTTGAATAATGTGGGGTTAGGGACACTGACCCTCTGTGTATTTGAAAAGCTGTGTGTAACTTACAGATGGCCCCCTGTATCCGAGGTTCCTTTGTATCTTTGATTCCACATCCTTAGATTCAACTAACTGTGGATGGTGTAGTGCTATAGTATTTACTATTGAAAAACATCTGCATATAAGTGGACCCATGAGGTCAAACTCATGTCATTCAAGTGTCAACTATCTTTTTTGGTTAGCTTGATCAGCATCATATAAACAAGTTATCATGTCCCCTATTAAGTATTAAGTCCTGGTCTTCAGCACTATTGGGGAACTAGATAAGCCTTATTAGGTCTTTGAAGTAATAAGTCCTTTAAAGTTTCATTTTTATGGAGACAGAAATGGAGATTGTACTGCCCCTTGCCTCTTTGGAATATGTGGCTAATCCACCATCTTTCAACCCTCTCTTGGACTCTTTTTCCTCATTCTTCCTATCCTTGTAGAGTTACTCCTTTTTCCCCATTACTATATGGCCATCTCATAGTTCTATGACATTTTCTTTCCCTTCTTAATCAAATAGAGAAAAAATGCATACCATGCTTTTTTAAGCATGAGATGCTACAGTCAGCTGCTCCATTGTTTTATATACCTTTGTATGTTTTCCTTTATATAAGAAGGAAAAAACTAATTAAACTATGACACATGCCTTAAAAAATCCTAAATCCTTGCATGACTTAGGAATCAGTTAAACTATCCTCTCATTGCTCCAAAACTATTACAAGTGATTTGGCAAGTTTTCCTGTCCTCAGTTGTATTTCTTGTTGAGTAATAAGAATCTAAGAATCTTTTTGTATGTATCTTGGGTTTCCCGGGTGGCGCTAGTGATAAAGAACCCATCTGCCAATGCAGGAGACATAAGGGATGCAGGTTGGCTCCCTCAGTCGGTGTAATATAACTTGATCTGCTTGTGGGTATCTCTGTTTCTCAATTGCCATAAAGAATTTGGTTGTTGCATTGAAAGAAAATATGAAAAATATGTTGACATTCCTCCAAATATGAAGCCTTCACTAATGTGAAAGGCACATTCCACTGCTCTGTTTCACTGTCTCTCTGTGTACACAATACCTCATTTCAGTGCCAAAATTACAGTAGAAACTTTTTAAAAGGCATTTCAAATGGTGGTTAAATTCAACCTGTAAAATACCAGCAATGCACATTACTCAACTGAAGTGAAAATGTTATAAACAGCTCTGACCAAGTATGAACGTACAGCTCTTCACCAACAGCAACTGAAAAGGCCATCCACTTTAGAAGCACAATTTCAGACACATTAAAATCGAAAAGAAAAAAGGTATTTTAGAATCACAAATATGTATATATAATTTATTAATCATGATGTTTAATATAGAAAATAGGACATCCACAAATGTCAACATTTTCCTACTTATTAAACTGTATTTAGGTACATTTATATACATTCAACTAAATATATTTAAATACATTTTAAAAATTAAGCATATTCCATTTAATTTGCTATATTTAAGTCACAATTTCCTTTTATAAAATATATATAGATTTTTCTTTTTTGAATACCATTACAGGCTCATGGATTTTCATAGATGCAACTCTTTTCAATTAGCCATAATTATCTTTTTCTCTTTTTTAAAGTTCAAATTGAAATGAGTTAACCAAGACTAACTTTAAGTTGGCTCCATTGTACTTCCAACATTGCAGTGATGATTAAAAAACATCCTTCCTTTCTGAAAACATTAAGATATATTAAGTCTATGTTCGTTTTCCTCCCTGTTGTAGGACATAGAATTAGCTACTTATAATGGGTGCTAGAAGTAAACATCTAAATCTGGGCACACGCTCAAGTTACAAATTGTATCATTTCATGTTGTCCTGGTATAGCCAAGATGATAACACTGCTAGGCCACCTTAGTGCAGAGCTGGAAAAGATATTTCTCTAGAAAATCTTGAGTTTATATGGATTTACCCACCTTAACAGTATTATTCCAATCTAACTCTAAACCCTTCAAAATTCTGCCCTATCATACAAATTTTTAATTTGTATGTTAATTAATTTGTAGGTTAATTTGTTAAACCTAAAAGTTTAACCCCTCACTTAACCATAATTTTATCATCCTCTCTTTTATAATCCTTGTTTAGCTCATCAGTCACGAGTTTGTAGTAACTTTATTGACATGACTAAATTTCCTCCAAGAAATTTTGTATGAACTTCCACTCTCCACACTCATGCTCATAGCAGCATCATTCACAATAGGCAAAAGAAGGAAGCAACCGCAGTATCCATTGACAGATGAATGGATAAACAAAATGCAGTATATACATAAAATGGTATATTTTTCAGCCTCTAAAATAAGGAAATTCTGATACGTCACAACAGATAAGTGACTCTTAAGGACATTATGCTAAGTGAAATAAGCTAGTCTGAAAAGGATAAGTACTATATGAATCCACTTATATGAATTACTTAAATTAGTCAAATTCATAGAGCTAGACGGTAGAATAAACTCTTTGAGACTCAATGGCCAGTCTCCTCTGTCCACAGAATTTTCCATGCAAGAGTACTGGAACAGGTTGCCATCTCCTACTCCAGAGGATCTTCCCAATCCAGGGATTGAACTTGTGTGTCTTGTTTGTCCTGCATTGGCAGGCAGATTCTTTACAACTGGCACCACCTGGGAAGTCCTATGTGAGTTACTTAAATTAATCAAATTCATAGAGCTAGACAGTAGAATGGTGGATGCCAGGGGCTGGGGCTGGGGGTAATGAAGAGTTGTTGTTTGATGGATGTGAGTGTGTGTTTTAGTCACTCAGTCATGTCCAACTCTTTGTGACCCCATGGACTGTAGCCCACCAGGCTCCTCTATCCATGGGATTCTCCAGGCAAGAATACTGGAGTGGGTTGCCATGCCCTTCTCCAGGGGATCTTCCTGACCCAGGGATCGAACCCAGGTCTCCTGCATTGCAGGCAGATTCTTTACCATTTGAGCTACCCAGGAAGCCCCTTGATGGGTATAGAATTTTATTTTTGCAAGATAAAGTGTTCTTGAGGTTGGTTATGCAACAGTGTAAATGTACTTAACATTATTAAAACTTACACTTAAAAATAGTTAAGAGAGTAAATTTTATGTTAAGTATATCTTACCACAGTTAAGATGTTTTTAAAATTTATACTTTCAACAGTAGCATTTGAGAGTAACCATGTCTCCTAAAATTACTTTTATAATGGAAAAAGCACTAGCTTTATTTCTCTAAGTTTTAGCGGAGTTAATTGAAAGGTTAACAATATATCAAATAGCTTTTTTAGTAAATTTTACACAACCCATTGTGTGACAGCTTCCCCCCACCCCCACCCTCCATCTTAGACTTGCTTTGTTTGAAATATCAACAAAACCTCAGGTTTTTTGTTCATAGATATTTTGTATGATGATGACATGAAAACACCAACACTCATATTCCATGATTTCTACCCTGTAGGACCTTTTCAAGAGGTTAGGCTCTGAAACTTCCCGATTCTGAATTCACTAGATAACTTTTCCCCAGATCAAAAACTTTTCCCACAACAAAGAGTACCTCTGGATCTACTGCTCTGGTAGATTGGGTACACCACCCCTAACACACATCTACAGGAAGGCCCACTGTCTGAGGGATCCTTCCAGCTTCAGAGTGACTTTGGGTTTCACGTCCCAACGCTCAGAAAGACTCCCTACCCCTGGGGACTTTTGAGTTCAGAGTGACCCTGGCATGATTTTGTGGGCTAGCCTAGAAAACTAATCTAAAAGATACACACGCACATGACTAACATAACACTACTTTTAAGAGAAATAGTTCCAAGTGGCAAACATCTTAGTTATGCTGCTGCTAAGTCACTTCAGTCGTGTCCAACTCTGTGCGACCCCATGGACCGCAGCCCACCAGGCTCCTCCGTCCATGGGATTTTCCAGGCAAGAGTACTGGGGTGGGGTGCCATTGCCTTCTCCCATCTTAGTTATAGACACCTTTAAAAAAAAGAAAATTTATATTGTTTTAAAAATTAATTTAGGTATATGACCCTTTCATTAGAAACTTATTGAATGGACAGGACTTGATTCTTATTTTTAAATAATTTGTAATATATAATTACAAAAAAAGGTAGATGCTGGCACTACCAGAGCATGCTTTGTTCATTTTAATCTGTCACTTCAATTCCTTAACCTAAGAAATATACTGTAAATTTACTTTAAAATCAATTAATAGGTAAATGAATAGTAAAGACTTTAAGTTGTAATCAGAAAAGAACTAAAATAGACAAACATTTTCTTTTGTAGATTGGAGGATAAATTTACTAGGGTCAGATTTTTCTGATTATGCAGGATTTTAGAGACCGTGTGCAATCATTTCTCCTTTCCATCCTTCAGTCAATCAGACCTACTTCTGGTACATCTTTGGATACTGGTCTAACTTTCCATTCTCATCACCGCCAACCCAACCACCAACTCTATCCAGCCCAGCTGTCTCACAACCTGCTAATTGAATAGTTTTAATGGCCCTTTTATATATCCTATCCAAACCCACTCCAGTCCTCTACTTTGGCACATTCATTCTAGGACTTTTCCATTGCTGTCTTAAATGTGCTGATTTTTATATTTAAATTATCCTAGTCATCATAAGATGCAAATATTTTATGTATTTTTTTTGCAGTTGAAATGCTGGGACTGTATTGATCCATTGCTATTTCTTAAATGGTGCCTCTGAGCAAAAAAGTTTCATGCTTTAATTAATTGAGCTGACACCTTTATAACACATTAATTGAGCTTATACATTTCTATCACACATTAAATATGCACATCAAATACATTTATAATCTTCTTCCAGTTGGCCAGCCCATGTCCTTTGCATTTCACTCTTTTCTTCTCTACTTGTTTTCCTCTGGTAATTGTAGGACATAGATGAATACTTTTCTTGGATAAATGCCTGGATTTAAGCTACAATTAGGGCTTCATAAGTGGCGCTCGTGGTAAAGAACCCACCTGCCAATGCAAGAGACATAAGAGCCACAGGTTCAGTCCCTGAATCAGGAAGATTCCCGTGGATGAGGCGATGGCAACCTACTCTAGTATTCTTGCCTGGAGAATCCCATGGACAGAGTAGCCTGGTGGGCTACAGTCCACAGTTGCAAAAGAGTCAAACACAACTGAAGGGACTTAGCATGCAGGCATGGAAGCTATGATTAAGAGGAGAAAGACCATCTCCTCTTTACAAGTTGCTTAAGTAAACATTTATTGAACATCTGCCTTAGGCCAGACAGGATGCTAGGTACTGAGGACACAAAAAACGGATATATCGGTCTATTCTACCCACAAGAAACTTTGGGGCTGTGGTTCTCATAGCTTGGTGTTCTTAGGAGACCTGTCTGAGAGTATTAGTTGAAATGTGGTTTCTGGAGTTCTCACCTCCCCAGGTTTTAAGTTTGGGTTGGCCCCAGGAATTTGCATTTTAGTAAATCCTCCCAGTGATTCTGATGCAGGTAGTCCACTGATAAAACTTTTAAATACCACATTAAACCCTATTGAATGTTGAATATTTGCACCTGTAGTCCTGGATTGTTATCACAAAGTTTTTTGTTTTTTTAAAGATGCTATTTAAGGGAAAATGTTTAACCAGTTTCCTTTCCATTAATGCTTTTTCTCTGTCACTTTTAACTAAGAAATCTTCTCATATTCCAAGATTACCAGTTAAGTATGAGAAGATTTAAAGTATGAGTTGCTGCTGCTGCTGCTAAGTCGCTTCAGTCGTGTCCGACTCTGTGCGACCCCACAGATGGCAGCCCACCAGGCTCCCCGTCCCTGGGATTCTCCAGGCAAGAACACTGGAGTGGGTTGCCATTTCCTTCTCCACTTTGCTAGAAATCTAGACGTTTAACATATATCTTCTCTTTTCCTTCCTCCCATTAAACCATAAAATTAAAAACTTTATAACACTATTATAGTATCACTTTGTAAAAGTTCAGATTTCAAGGTTTGCTACTTTGAGTCAGTTTTTTTTCTACAGATACTTCCCCTGCAAGTAGGATCTCCTGCTTCCAGGAGGAAAGGAACAGTTAGTTTTTTCTAGTCCAACTAAAGACCCAAATTAGGAGTTACTTGAGATGCAGATTCTAGCCATATGCCCACTGCTTTGAAAGAGACTATGAAACTAAGTCTTAACAAAGCAAAATATTAAATAGTCTCACCAAGTGAAATTTTAGAGCCATATTCACATACACACAATTTGGTTTTTTTTTCCACTAATGCTTAAGTTCAATTAGGCAGAGTCCCCCCGACCCCTGTACCCCAATTCCAGTCTTATACTTTTTTTTTCCAACTCTTTGTGAAATCTTTCTTAAAACCAACTGATAATGACCTCCATCCTTGCACACCTTTTCTGTATTTCAGTTGCTAGCTGCTTAGTCTTTTAAAACTGACTAAAGGGATGCCCTAGCTCCCTATACAGAGAAGAAATCTATTCCCCCCACTTTACTTCTCCACAAACTCTGTCCATGCATCTGAGGAGATAATATATACATATTCATATACATGTACATTTACATATACATGGAAGTCCTCTTGTACATATATACATAAATATATGTTGACAGTTTCTTGGCTGTCATATATTATATATATGGTTATATGTATAATACTGGCATATACATGTCAATTTTTGAGACCATCAAAAAAGTCTTCCTGGATTTGATGTTTTCCAATAAGGAGGATACAGCTGTACACATTACATTTAAACAAAGCAGAACAGTCCCACTACATCTCACTTAAAGCAGCTACAATGCCTTTGAGCCAATTTAGTTCTCAACAGAGAATCTTACAAGATCAATCACTGTTTGTTGTTTCTCTATATGCTCAACCAAAAAGAGATCTAAGAGGATAATAGCTCACCAAAAAAGTGTATTATTCAGGGACTATACATGTAATTTTGGGAGCAAAACATGAAGACATATTTAATTATTGTCCTCTGGAAAATGATATATATTTAACTATAGAGATAGCTCAGGTACTGTTCTCTTCTTAATGTCTGACATTATTTTGTTGGGAAAAGGGTTTTTGGGGTTGTGAAGGGTATTTCATGCCTGTAATGGCTGGAAGAATTTCACTAGTTCCATGTCTACTGACAGCAAATATATAAAAATGCATCTCAGAAATATTGCTGCTGACTCCACTTGCCAGTCACAGACGTTCTGCATTTTGAACTGATTGAGGAAAAGCGTGTGTTAGAAAAGGAGCAAGTATGAGTAGAATGATGATTCATATAGTGGTTGCCAAGAGCCTTGTACTTCAATCCTCTCTTTTTTTTTCTAATATTAAACAAATGGATTTTTTCCTTTTAATAGAAAATTAATACAACGACTTTCACTTCGAAATTTTATTCAAATTTTATGTCACTGTACTTTTTTTCTCAATCCCCTAAATGTTGTTTATTCCCTAATAAAGACTGGAACCTAAAATTACATAATGAATGATAAACTTTGCCTCACGTGTGGGAAGAAAAAAGCACAGGATTTCATAAGATTCCTTTACATTCCACTCTTTCAGTCAGCTCATTTTTGCAAGTATGAAAGACTGGAGCACAGGGCCCTATTGAAGACTGCAGCACAGAGTTGCTGTGTATAGTTGTGCAGGTTGTACAGTCCACAACTTGCACAATCGTATATGGCAGCCCTAAGAGAAGAAGCTCATTTTCCTACATTTCCTGAGCATTGTGTTTGCAGATTAGAATGAACAGAAACTAAAGAAATATGTTTCATCAATGGAGATCCCCAACTAAGCCCACCACAAACTGGCATGTAAACCATTTGCTTTTAGCACAAGAGGGAAAAAAGATCCAGACATGCCACAACCAGGGCAATTGCATTATTAAAACAATAAATAAATAATAAAATAAAATAAATTTTTAAAATCACCATGGAGATGTATTTTATGTTATTGAAGACATAAGGGTTTTGGTTAGGATTATGAAGTCCTAGTGGTAGTGAGTCCATTCCACCTAAGTTAGGCCTTGTGTCACTGCCTGTATTAATTTCTAAGCATGGCTACTAGCTCCATGTACTTGATTTATCTTAGCATATGGTTGAGCTCACAGATCTTCTTTTGCTAAATGTGTGGTTACCAATACTGTACAAGTTTATACCTGAGCAGAATGTGTTAAAGACCAACTTTAAACAAAATTTCTCATAACAGTTTAAATTGGCTTTATTATTAAGCAAGGAAAATTAGCAGGCTTTACATCTTAATCATCCTATAGATTTTGTAACTAAAAACTAATAAGTTCATGTGTTAAAGTCTTATTGATCCATTAGGCAACTAATTCCAAATCTGAGTATAATAGCATGGAAACATAATCAAGTAACAAATAACATCCTGCATCATAAATTCTTTGTTTTGTGAACAGGTTCAAGACCAGCCTTATGAATGGCTAGGACAACAGCCATAAAGATTTTGGAATTTAAAATATGTTTCCTGATATCGTCGTAAACTATCTCTAGCATTGTGGCCATAACCCCTTAAAGTTCAAGGTTACAGATTGGTTTCTTTTGTTACCAAAAGCTGTTCAAAATCCAAATGTCTTTTGGAGGCTTGCCACTTGTGTTATGAGACTAATAATAATAATAGTAATACTGTTTGTATGTGTATTTAGAGCAAAAATTCTAAAGATATATTCTGGATTATAAAGCATTCTATGGACAAATGAGATTAGAAAATGTGGAACTGAAGTCAAGTGACTTCCGTTCTGAAATTTTGAAGATGCTAGTGTGCATTGGGAATGTTTGGAGAAGATTCTAGCATGCAGGATTCCCCCAGTTTATTTTTCTTTCTTTTTTTTTTAATTGAAGTATAGCCGATTTTCAGTGCTGTGTTAGTTTCAGCTGTGCAGCAAAATGATTCAATTATATAATTGCACCATTGCATGCGTGCTCAGTCATGTCTTACTCTCTGCGACCCCATGGACTGTAGCCAGCCAGGCTCTTCTGTCCATGGAATTTTCCAGGCAAGAATACTGGAGTGGGTTGCCATTTCCTACTCCAGGAGATCCTGACCCAGGGATCGAACCCTCATCTCTCATGTCTCCTGCATTGATAGGTGGATTCTTTACTGCTGTGCCACCCAGGAAGCCCCTCAGTTATGTATATTTTCCTTTTCAGATTCTTTTCACTTGTAGGTTATTACAAACTAGTAAACAGAGTTCTTTGTGCTATACAGTCGATCGTTGTTGATTATTTTATATGTGGTAGTGTGTGTATGTTAATCCCAAGCTCCTGATTTATCCTTCCTATTGCCTTCCCCCTTTGGTTACCATGTTTGTTTTCTATGTCCCTGGGTCTATTCCTGGGGTTTAGTTTTCAGTGAGAGGATTAAGAGAATTTAAAACTTATTTCCCTTTTGTTTCTTCTTGTGGCCCTCTCTTGGCTGCTGTGAGATGGCTGATGATGACCTTCATCTAAGCAGGCTAAGTGAACCCAGGGTGCAGCTCAGGAGAAAGGACACTTCAAGTAGGCATCTCTGGCCAGCTCCAGTTCTGACTCAAGAGAACGGCTCTGTCCTTACAATTTCTTCCCGCAATGGACATGGAGGTAAATTTGGAAGGCCTTAGGGAGTGCTTCTTGTTAGAGGATTCATGAGGGTCCCAAGGGCAGAACTAGGTTTGATGGAGCTTGAAAATTACCCAGTTTGAAGATTGGGGAACTTGATAAGAGAAAGAATATAAAATTAAGAGCAAAAGTGACTATTTAAAATGAGGAAAGGAATGATAACAAATTAAAATTTTAAAACTGGCAAGTACTGTGAATGTTACAAGACCCAGAAAAACAACACAGATTTTATTAACTGCCTGACACACGTCTCTTTTTAAAAAATATTTTTTGCTGTATTCTTGTTGTTTGCCTCTTCATATGAAGATTTCAGATTCTGAAATAACATTTTGTGTAGAATAAAAAGCTAATCCAGAGGAATTCCCTGATTGTCCAGTGGTTAAGATTCTGTGCTTTCTATGCAGGGGGCACAAGTCTGATCCCTGGTCAGGGAACTAAGATCCCGCATGCTGCAGGCAGCCAAAGAAATAAATAACAGTCCTTGCCTCACTGAACCTTAATAAAAACAAAAAGCTAATCCAAGGTTTCCTCTAGCAAGGTTGAAGTTTTTTCATCACTGGTCAATTAGAAAAGTTTCTTTCAGCATCATAACTTATTGGAAATAGCATATAACATTTTAGGAATTATTTTCAAAGTTTGAACTTTAGAGCATTTCAAGTTTTCTGTTAATGACTAATGTAAGTACTCTTTGAGTTGAAGACGCTCGTTGAACAGTTTGGCACCAGCATCCTATTGTAGTAAACTAATAATGACCTTTATGTTGAGCCAGATGAGTTAACACAGTGGGCAGTAGGCATATTCCTGAAAATGATTCTTACATTTTGATGGCTGGTGATAACTCCACTGTACAGAAAATCACCCGCAAACCCCCTTAAAATAACTCACTAAATCCAAACTGATTGTATCCTCAATTTAGCCTCCTCTTAGCTTGATCCTACAAATATCCATGTCCACTCCAACAAAGCTCACCTTGTGTCCTAGGAGTGGGAAAGTCAGAGTAGAAAAGAACAGTAGTATTAATTAATTGCAAACTTCATTGTGCAATTCTACAAAAATGTATGACCTCATGAACATTATTTCCAAAAGTTCTTCCAGGGTCTTAGAGGGGTTCATATAAGTGCAGGAAGCTGAAGTTGAAGCTCCATTAGCATCAGGGTAAATTTGCCTCTGAGTTTCACACCCTTTCTTACCCAGGACCCTCCAGTTAGATAATCAATAATTTAACTTGGAACAGTTTACTGGGCATAAATCTAAATCCTATAGAAATGAAGAGTATGGCAATATGCCAGCTAAACAGTACATCTCACAGCTTTCCTTGCAGCTTGGGGTGGCAATTGGAGACAAGTTCTAGTCAATGAGAACTTAGTGAAAAGTCACTGGATTGAGGCTTCTGATAAATCTCTTTCCAAGTTTTTGCTGGCATATGCCTTTTGCCCTGTCATTTCCTTCCTGCTTGGAACTCAGGTGCAATGCTGGATGTCGAGCAGCCATCTTGTGACCACAAAATAAAAACATGAGAGCAAAAACTATATGCTAAGATGGAGGTGCAGAAAGATAGAAGGTGCTGAGCTTCAAGTCACTCTCTACCTTCAAACTCACTGGTACATTAAAAAAAAAATTTGTCATGTTTTCTGTTATTTGCTGTAGAGTGCAATCTTGAATTAAAATGCTTCCCTTTATGTTGATTTGAATTAAGGATCCAGGAGACAGAATTTCTTTTGCAAATCTCTGTGGGACTTGGAACTTTTTAAAAATTGGTTGCCTATGCAATGAAAAATGCATGTTTTCACAAGTCTTTCCCATGCTTCTTATTGACATTTCATTTATTTATTTTTTCATTGACATTTAAAGTCAGGAAACATTTGAAGTTTTAAAATTATACTATCAATATCTGAGTTGATTTTTCAACTTTATTTAAATTCCCTCAATGTTATCTGGTTACATGGAAATTTCACTTAGTATGTGGTATTGATTTAAGATGATTTTCAAGATTGACTAGTATTTCATTGACCTTTATTTTGTCTTTCTGTAAAATGGAAATAATTGCTGGTTCCCACTAAAAATAAGTGAGGTAACTGCATTTGTTGTAATTTCTTTGTATATTCTCAGTAAAGTATTAAACATTACTTCTATGAGGTATTTTGCTTTGACTTTAATGTGCATATTAGAATCTTGAAAATAATATTTTAAGTGTGTCCAAAATTATTGCTTAAGTTAACAGACTTAAGACTTGTCAGAAAAATACATTAAAATTAATTGTATTTTTGCTGCAAGCCTACCAGATATTCTTCACCTAAATCAGACACAGGGATAAATGAGTTTCACTTGACCTTTGCACCATGCTTAAGTTCTCCTTATAATTCAATGATATCCATTTTTATATTTCATGTTATGCATATCGATGGTTCCTGCTTCTCACCCCATGACTTTGCAATTCAGTACAGGGTTCACAATATGTTATATAATCTCCTCTTAGTGGAATTTTCCTTTTATTGTAGAATATCCATGGTAGAATATTGGTAAATCATTAAATCTCTACTTATAGTAAATTACTTTTTAATTCAACAAATATTTAATGAGTAGATATGGTTTTAGGTGCTGGTGATGCAGTATAAATAAAGCAGACAAGGTTCTCGCTCCCATGAAGTTGACATTTTAGCAGAAGCAAACAATAAACAATGTTGTTTTAAAACTAGGAATGAACCTAGGGAATGGTGGTGAGCTGCTTACCTAAAAATCATAATTAGAGGAACCCAAAATCCAGCAGTTCAACAAATATGTCCCGTTTGGCTGAAATGGTCTTGTGCCCCCTTCTCCTTACACTTCAACTCATGGCCCTGGAACACTTCTCATAAAAACTGTTAACACTGATAACTCTTGTCATGAGTAACTTTGAAAAGGACTTGTGAAAATACGGTAGACTCTCAATTGTATTGAATCACAGAATGTTAAAATTGAAATGGAGTTTATGTATAATGTAGAAACTCTATTATCAGCTATCTGAATTATCAGCTCAAACAATAGAGGACCTTGAACCCTGAAGGAATGGCATTATCAGGAATACACCATCAGGAATACATTATCCAGGCCAAGATGTCTATTTCCTAGAATGGTGCCAAATTGGGGAGGTTCTTTGAGATGGATGCCAAAATATGACGGAGACTCCAAGAGATGAGCAGATTGTTGGAAGAAAGTATCAAAGATGAACTTTAATTTTTTTTCTGCTGTTTTGATTAGAATTAACCTTAACTGAACCAACCAAAAACAGAAAAAGAAATACCTGAATTTAAGGACTTTATTCTCTAATCATTCGCTTTTCATCAGTTATATGAGAGAAATATAGAAGTAACTATGAAAGGTGATTACAGAGTAATGGACTGATTATTTAAGTCCACATAACCTACAAACTATGGCTAAGTATTCCTACCCCTACCCCTTCGCGGTTTCAGTTCAGAGTGACGTTTATTGCTAGGCTTTCCAAGTCAATGGGAAGTCAAAAATTGAAAAAAAAAAAAAAAAAAGTCAGCTTCTTAATGGAGTCTCTGTGGGCAGTTTTGGTAGGATATTTTTTTCCTCCAGTGTTACTGAGATTTAATTGACGTATAGCACTGTATAAGTTTTAGGTGTAGAGCATGACGATTTGACTTACATACACCATGAAAGGATTTCCACAGGAAGTTTAGTGAACACGGGCAGGATAATTCTTTCTTGTGCAGGACTGACCTGCACAGTGTAGGATGTTTAGCATCTCTGGCTCCTGGCCACAAAATGACAGGGGCACCGCCGCTCCCCTCCCCCGCCACCAACCCGGATCACTAGGACAATCAAAAATTTCCCCAAACATGCCTACAAAGAAGGGGAGCTGTATTGTTTTCCTGATTGAAAACCACCAGTAGTTGGGAAAAGATTCAAGGTGAAATCCCCGAATGTGGAACCGGGGACACCAAGGGCCTACTGGGCTATGCAATTTTAAATGGGACTTGAGCACCTGCAGATTTTGGTAACCACAAGTCTCTTGCAACCAATACCAAGGGATACCAAAGGAGACGGTACATCACTTCCATATGCTATGTGCTAGGCTCACTGTTTGTGTTCATATCTGTGGGAGCACAGAGGAGGGGCACCTAACTGAATCTGGTGGTTCTCATAGGCATCTAAGGGTTATTCCTATCAAAACAATCCAATAATGCCATTCTTACTCAAAATATTTTAGAAATTCTCTTCTGAATTACTTTTAGAGCCTGAGTCACGTTCTTTTGAATTTGTTCAACGTAGGAAACTTTCTTTCTTTGGAAACATCCCAAAGTCACTTGTAACCAAGCCATGTGAATAAGATGAGTGAACAAGCTGGACAATATTTTTAGTTAAAACAGTTTCACAAAACACAAAATTATGAGCTGACACTTCATAGTTATTGAATTAGGAAAAGAACTTAGTCCAAGTTATAATAGCAGGTACCACTTACTTCATTGTTTTTCATATTCTTCTTATTATTACAAGGTTGTTAGCAATCTATTTTAAGTACTGTGGATACAGAAGTGAAAAGCAATTCCTGCTTTGAAGGAATTCACTATCTAGTGAGGAAGGGAGGTAAGTGAACCAATGATTGCAATACGAACATAGAAGTGCATGCTAGAAAGGATATAATTATGCAGTTATAGGAATGCAAAGGAAGGGCACTAGCTCAGTCTCACGCTGAGGAATGTGAAAAGTTAGCTGAGGGAAGCTGATGTTTTATCTGAGTTTTGAATGTACAGTGTTCATGGCTTGGACGAGGAATGGAAGGTACTGTGTGTAGGCAAAAGCAGTAGCACATACAAGCTATGAAGCTTCCAGTTCTCTGGTGTCTGTTAGGAAGGAGCAGGAGATGACACTGGTGAGATAGGCAACAACATTTGTCCTAACACTTTTACGTACCATGCTTAGGAACTTGGACTTTGAATTAAGGAAGAACGATGGCCTTGAAGGACTTAAAGGAAAAAATTCTGATAATATTTGCATTTCAAATCATTCTAGCTCTAGATTGGAAAATGAACTGGAGGAAAAAGAAACCCTAGATAGAGAGTGGTTAAGATGCCAGAAAAGAGGAGAGAAATGAAGAGATCCTAAATAGAGAGGTAGGAGTGGGGATTTAAAGGAGAGGAAGGATTTCAGACTTTTAAAAAAAATTATAAAGTAACAGAAATTAAACAGTAAGGTTATAGATCAGGAAAAGAGAGCCATTGTTAATGGATCACAATAGAGTTCAGAAACCAGCATGTGTATGGGAATTATATAAAGGTGGCATTTTAATTTAGTAGGAACAGGATGAAATATTTTTAAAAGTGTTGGTTAGAGGTGTGTATTGGTTTACAATTAACAAATTACCAAAAACCTGATGGCTTAAACACTACAAATTCATTATCTTACAGTTCTGTAGGTCAGAAGTCTGACATGGGGCTCACTAGGCCAAAATCAAGGTGTCGGCAAGACTGCATTCCTTCCTGGAGACTATAGGTGAGAATTTATTTCCTTGCCTTTTCCATTTCTAGAAACCACCTTCATTCCTAGGTTCTGGGCCTTCCTTCCATCTCCAAAGCCAGCAACAATGCATTTCTCTAACCATTGCTCTCTGTGTAGTCAAATTTCCCTCTGACCACAGCCAGGAAAGATTCTCCAATTTTAAGGACTCATACAATGAATCCAGGATAATCTCCTCATTTCAATCCATAACCTTAATCACATCTGCAAAATCTCATTTGCTATGTCAGGTGACATTTACAGGTTCTAGAGTTTAGGGTATAGACATCTTATGGGCCATTATTCTGCCTATCACAGGTGGAAAATGTCAGTTGAGATCTCTACATCACACCATAAACAAAAAATAAATTACTTATGGATTGAAGATCTAAACACAAAAATAAACAAAACTACCAAAGTAATAGAAGAAACCACAGGAGGATTTCTTTAAACAAAGAAGACTTTCCTGGACAGGATAAGAAATCCGGAGGTTGCTGTAAATAAAGCTATCAACAGACTTGGCACAATAAATACTCAAAAAGTCTATAAAGTGACAAGCAACACACACAAAAAATGACAGTTAAAAGAAAAGCATCAAATTAGTAAAAAATTTGGCCAGGTGTATAACAGACAAAGAAAACATCAATAGTATATGAAGAGTATTTACAAACCAATAAGGAGAAAACTCAATCAGATAGAAAAATGGGCAAAGGATAAAAAAAGATGATTTAAAGAAGAAATCAAAGTAACCAATAAACAAAGGAGGTGGGAAGCTAAATGTCTTTACTTATTAGAAAATATTATTTAGGAATTTCTATATATGTGGTAAATCTTCAAAGAAAAGCAAGGGAATGATAAAATATGTTCAGGATAATATTTCTTGGGCGGGGAGGTTAAGGTGGAGAGGAACACACTGGAAACTAACATTATTGATTAATATCTAATTTCTCAAATTGAGTGTTACAGTCATAGGAGTTCACTTTTATTTTTAAGTGTCATAACTTACTTGTAAGTTATGCTTATTTTTTGTGTGTATGTGTCATGGGGTCAGATACGACTGAGAGAATGAACAGACGATGCACATCCAATGATTCATGATTTAAAAAGTGGAAAAGCAAATTTGTTTTTCACTTTTTATTTTGAAACAACTTATTTGAAATAATTTCAGACTTACAGTTAATTGCAAGAATGTGCAAAGAACTCCCATACATTCTTTGTCCAGAAGCCCCACATAAGTTTGGCATTTGTCCCAATAATATTTTTTATAGCAAAAGGGTTTAGTCCAGTTTCATGTGTTTGTGATATTGTAATTTATAATAAGAAAGATATATTTGGTCTTCATCCCATTGTTTGGCACAAAGGTCCTAAAACCCTTGGAATTTTCTAAGCCATAAAGGTATCTTGATATTTATAATAATCACCTTTTGATTGTATTTGAGATTATGTTAATGAAGTGAATTGGAAAGCCTAGAAGGAAGGAGGATGGTTGTAGGGGAAGGAACCATGTGCTAGTAGGTTGGAAATTTCAGACCTACCCCTTGACTTCCATGAGGGAGAGAGACTGGAGATTGAATCATTTACCAATGATTTAATTAATCATTCCTACTTAATGAAGCCTCCTAGAAAACTCACAAGGACAGAGTTTAGCTGGTGTACACATGGAGATGTGGGAAGAATGGCGTACCAAGAGGGCATGAAGAACTCTTCGCTCCTTACCATGTCCCTTACCCGAGACCTCTTTTCCCCCTGGCTGCTACTGCATTATATCCTTTTATGATAAACTGGTGTACGTAAGCAAATGTTTCTCCGAGTTCTGAGAACTACTCTAGCAAATTAGTTGAACCCGAGGAGAAGGTTGTGAAAACTTGTGATAGCCAGTTGATAGCCAGTTGGTCAGAAGCACAAATAACAACCTGGATTTGTGATTGGTACCTGAAGTAGGGGAGGCAGTCTTGTTGGACTGAGCCCTTAACCTGTGGGATCTGATGCTGTCTCCAGGTAGATGATGTCAGAATTAACTGCTGTGTGATGCTTTAATGTGCTGTAGGCAGTTGTCATATTTCTCTAGTCTCTTTCACCCTGAAACAGTTCTTCAGTCTTTCCTTGACTTCCATGACCTTGACATTTTTAAAGACTATAGGCCAGTAATTTTGTAGAATGCCTCTCAGTTTATGTTTACTTGAAGTTTCCTTATGATTAGACCAAGATCATCTAGGAACATCATAGAACTGAAACTGGATTCTTATTGAATCCCAATGTGTAGCCTGTGATGTCAATTTGTACCATTTCTGGTGGCATTAGTTTGATTAGTTGCTTAAGATGGTTTCTGACAGGTTTCTCAACTGAAAAATCACTCCTTTACCTTTTTGTTTTTAACGGGTATTTGAAGGAAATACTTTGCGACTGTATAAAACTCTGTTCCTTATTTTTTCTTTCACACTTTAGCATTAGCATCCATTGATGCTAGTCCCTTTCCCTGAATTGTTACTATGTGGATTGCCAAGAAGTCATTTTCTAATTTCGTCTTTCCTTCTGCATGTATCAGCACAGAGTGAAATTTCTCTGTATACCTATATTCTCAGAGATAGCCATTACTAACATTTTTTTTTTCTAGTAATTGAAGTATAAATGACCTACAACACCAGGTTACTTCCAGGTATACAACATAGCAATTTGATATTTCTATATATTACAAAATGGTCTCCAGTATTAATTTTTGATAATTCGATGATTCTTACTTTTCCAGACGTTCAGGTATAAGAGGGAGAAGCCAGGGGTTGGACTGATGCAGAGTGAGTTCAACAAATGAAGTTTAAAGGAGTAAGGAAATTAATTGTCTTGGCAAGAGTGGGATTGAAGAGGACTGTGGGGTCTAACTGGTTAAGGCAGAAAGTGAAGCCGAAGGGAACTGACAGATTAGGAAGAAATAGAGCACAGAACCTTGGTGATGTTAATATGTTGAAGGGCAGCTCAGGAGACAAGATAAAACATTCGAGCACTTGGGTTTAAGTGTTGGCATGGCTTTTTATTTTGGATTTCTCAGATGTTCAGTAATGCTTTAGAGTCTTTACATCTCACCGCTCAAGCACATGGAACAATCCATACTTATGGGAGTCAAAAAAAAAAATCAACATTGCTTTCACTTGTGAGTATGACAGTTTGGAGGTCTTGGTGATGTTAGAGTTTTACACTTGGGTATTTTCTTTCCATTTCTTAAAAGAAACACCATATTTTGTTTCAGCGACTATTTTCCTTAATGAGACATTAATTTTTCCAGCTTCTGTTGAAAGATGAGAACAAATGGCAGACCTTAATTGTTCTTGTTCATAATCCAAACAGAAACTTTCTTGTGTTCAAGGTTTCTTACAGAATTAATATGTTCCTTTCATTTAAATACAACTCCTCAATCATCAATATCAGAGTTAATCATCTCTGAACTTCAAAACATTTTCATTAGGCCTAGTTTCATATCTTGTGAGTGGCATCTTCTCTAACTTTGAACTTTATGTTATAGTCAAAAATACTTCCTCTTGTTGTTTTCATGCCCTTGTACTCCTTCTAACGTGTACAGTGAGTCATTTGCAGAATTTATGTGTCTGAAAATTTGGTTTCTAATCTTTGTCTCAATAATAGTCATTCATTTTTAAGCCAATGTAGAAAAGCCTTGTGTACTGCTGAAGCAACAAGTTAAAACATGTTGCAGTCTTCTCTGCTCAGACAGTTCCTCCTCTGTCTCCAGTGGTAGGAGAAAAGAACTGGCCTCCTTAGTTTGCAGCACTACTATGTTGCTAACCTGTGATTTCAATTATCCACACTCCAGGAGAAAGAATACAATATGGATAAAACAACTAGAAGTATGCTAAGGCTTGCGTTCTCATCAGCTTGGCATGAGTTGATAGGACAAACGCCACCTACTAACACGCTGGGACCTGGAGGGCAGATGTGTTCCTCTGCCTTCTCAGATGACTCGTCTTTCTTTTTCTTCTTTCTTTCAATTTTTATTTTATATTGGTTGATTAACAATGTGTTAGCTTCAGGTGTACAACAAGTGATTCAGTTATACATCTATCTATTCCTTTTTCAAATTATCTTTCCATTTAGGTTATTACAGAGTGTTAAGCAGAGTTACCTGTGCTATACAGTAGGTCTGTATTGGTTATCTGTTTTAAATATAGTAGTGTGTATGCGTCAGTCCCAAACTCTCAACCTATCCCTCCCTCACCTCCCTCCCTCCCCGCACCCATAAGATCTTTCTTTAAGTCTATGAGTCTGTTTCTGTTTTGTAGATAAGTTCATTTGTATCTTTCTTTTAACTTTCTACATATAAGGGATATCATATGATATTTGTCTCTGTCTGATTTACTTCACTTAGTGTGATAATATCTAGGTCCACCCGTGTTGCTGCAAATGGCATTATTTCATTCTTTCAATGGCTGAGTAATATGCTATTGTATACATGTACCACGTCTTTGTGGTTTCCCCAGTGGCTCAGCAGATAAAGAACCTGACTGCAATGCAGGAGATGCAGGTGATGTGGGTTCAATCCCTCGGTCAGGAAGATCCCCTGGAGGAGGGCATGGCGACCCACTCCAGTATTCTTGCCTGGAAAATTCCATGGACAGAGGAGCCTGGTGGGCTACAGTCCATGGGGTCACAAAGAGTCAGATATGACTAAGAACGCACGCCCACACCACATCTTTATCCATTCATCTGTTGTCGATGGACAGTTAGGTTGCTTCCATGTCCTGGGTGTTATAAAAAGTGTTGCAATGAACATTGGGGTGCATATATCCTTCAAGCCATGTTTTTCTTTGGATATGTGCCCAGGAGTGGGATTACTGGATCACATATTAGTTCTATTTTTAGTTTCTTAAGGAACTTCCATACTGTTCTCCATAGTGGCTGTACCAATTTACATTCTCACCAATAGTGTAGGAGGATTTCATTTTCTGTATGCCCTCAGATGACTTTCCTTTAATGGCTCTTTTAAAACTTCCTTATTAGTAAATGATGAAATTGATATATAGAGCAAATACTGTCTGCTTGATTGTCAAACCAAAAATGATTTCCTTCTCTCATCTTTCTTCCTTCTTCCTTTTCATAAAAGGAATGGAATGGACTACCTGCTTAAATGTCAGTCTCACAGCAACAAAGAGCCTGACCACATTTCAAAGCCTCTGAAAGACGTCTAGAGGACAAGTTGGGGGCAGCAGAGAAACCCTCGCTTTCTCTAACCTTTTATTCCTCCTAGCCAGGATTCCAAGTCACATCTGTCTGATGCTCTTAATGGCAGATTATGAAAAATTAGGTCTTTCAAATGAGAACAAGAAAGAAAAAAATGTCATCATGTATATTCATTTGATTTGGGAATAAAAGGGTGCCCTATAATTTAGAAGAGACAGGGATGACTCATTACAACTATGAAGGTTATTAAGGAAATGAATAAATCGGTCATACCACTACAACTGTGCTTGTCATCACAGTAGCATTGCCAATTTCCCTTTACAGTTGGTAATTGCTATTCTATACCTTCTTATATGGAATATAAGACCTATTCTGGTGTAACAATAAATATTAGAATAGTCTTCAAATCCATCATTAGTTGAGGCTATAAAAAGCTGTAGCTAGAGCAGGTGCAAGCTACCTCAGAACCATGGAAAGAGTCATTCAAAATTACAGCACTGAAAATACTCTGAACTGTTCAATGCAATAAAAGTACATATAAAATTTAATAGTCGTCAATGTAAAAAGCTATAATACTTGAAAATTAATACTATTTTGATAATGTTAAATTGATACCCCAAACTAGAAAAGTGGTACAAAGCCTAACTCACACTTATATTTCTTCAGTTTAATAAGCATATAAATGTTTAACAAAAAGAGTAAAAGCAATATACATTATAGCTGCTTTGTTTGAATCTATTTAGGAAGTAAGATATTAAGCTTCTCTGTAGTTTTCCTTATTAGCTGATTGATTCTCGATCGATTTCAGCTAACACTTTGCTTAACTATGTCTGGTTGCTTTGATCCTCAAGCTTGGAGTTATCTTTCTACTGTGGTTTTAACTATTCTATAGATTTTGTTACCCCTATTGTCACAAAGTATGCCTACATCCAAGCCTGTTTATCTTATATTTCTTCTTCAAGCAAGAAGGTCAGGAAGAAGGAAAGGGTAAAAAGCTAAAAAGCACACTTCCTTTTAGCTCCAGTCTGTAATTGAAAGGCTCCATAACATTCAGAAATTTAAAAGCATTTGGGGATGGAAATATATAAAAGGCACTATCCAGAGCTGTCTAGAGCATAGACTTTGGCCTCAAGCTGCCCTGGGTTTCAAGTCTGTTTTCTTCCCTTAATACCTGCATAACTTTGGACAAGCTCCCTAATCTCTCTAAGCCTCAGCTTTCTCATTTGTAAAATGAGGATAACAGTAATACCTGTCTCATAGAGTTTATTGTTAGAATCAAGTTAGATAATGCATATAAACACTCCAAGTGGTATATGGCATATGCTAAGCATTTAAAAATGCTAGCTAATAAAACATTGATGCTATTAATATAAAAACATTTGTTTAAAAAAATTCACTAAACCCTTGCTAGAGGATGCTTCCATATCCTTTGGGGGCCTTATTTAGCAATGACTTTGAACCAAAAAATATTTATACTCACATCACTTTGGTAGTTGAAAAGAAACAGTTTCTGAACAAACTTCTTTCCAATATCTCTGATGCTTCTTTTTCTTTGATGAGCTGTTCTGTTTCAAGTTTGATTTCTCTTTCCAGTGACTCTCCCTCTGCCCTCAAGACACTGACAATTCTGCATGCTAAGGACTCCCACAGCAGTGTTTGAGGTGCAACCCAGGGTTTTCTGTCCCTCTCACAATGATGAAAATTTTCTATTTCTTTGGTTCATTTCCTCTCTATATACATTATTTTTTTCATTGTTCAGTTGCTAAGTTGCAAAACTTTGCAACCGCATGGATGGCAGCATGCCAGGCTCCCCTGTCCTTCACTATCTCCTGGAGTCAAATTCATGTTTATTGAGTTGGTGATGCTATCTAACCATCTCATCCTCTGCCACCCCCTCTCCTTTTGCCTTCAATCTTTCCCAGCATCAGGGTCTTTTCCAGTGAGTCAGCTCTTTGCCTCAGGTGGCCAAAGTATTGGAGCTTTGGCTTCAGCATAAGTCCTTCCAATGACTATTCAGGGTTGATTACCTTTAGGATTGACTGGTTTCATCTCCTTGCAGAACAAGGGACTCGCAAGAGTCTTTTCCAACACCACAGTTCAAAAGCATCAACTCTTTGGCACTCAGCCTTTTTTATGGTCCATCTCTCACATCCATACCTGACTCCGAGAAAAACCGTAGCTTTGACTATATGGACCTTTGTTGGCAAAGTGGTTTTTCAGTCTGCCGTTGTCTAGGTTTGTCATAGCTTTCCTTCTGTGGAGCAAGTGTCTTTTAATTTCATGGCTGCAGTCACTTTCCACGATGATATATGTTAACCAGGATATAATTCTTTTGACCCAGATCTATAACATTTATTCTAATTATTTATATGTTTATTCAGTTCCCGCAGCCCATTATGTTATTTATGGAGTGCATGCATGCTAAGTCGTTTCAGTCATATCCGACTCTTTTTTTTTTTTTTTTTTATTAGTTGGAGACTAATTACTTCACAACATTTCAGTGGGTTTTGTCATACATTGATATGAATCCGACTCTTTGTGATCCTGTGGACTGTAGCCCACCAGGCTCCTCTGTCCATGCAATTCTCCAGGCAAGAATACTGGAATGGGTTGCCATGCCCTCCTCCAGCAGATCTTCCTGACCTATTGCGTCTCCTGAATTGATAGGCAGGTTCTTTACCACTAGTGCCACCTGGGAAGCTCTATTTACTGACTACTTACTACCATATTTCATTCAGTCTGAAATACATTGACTGTTGGTGGGGGATGGAGGAATTGGAATAAGGGGGTTAAAAGGTACAAACTTCAAATTATAGGATAAATAAGTATTGAGGATATAATGTACAACATGATGACTTTAGTTAACACTGCTGTCTGGCATATATATACCTGGAAAAGGGAATGGAAACCCACTCCAGTATTCTTGCCTGGAGAATTCCATGGACAGGGGAGCCTGCAGGCTCTAGGCCATGGGGTCGCATAGAGTCAGACATGACTGAGCGACTAACACATGCTATGGATATATATAAAAGCTACTAATAGTAAATCCTTAAAGTTCCCATCACAAGGGGAAAGAAGTGGAGGACAGGAATGCAGGAGTGGAAGCAGGAAGTCTACCTAATTATAGGTATTGCTTTAGCTCTATGAGAGATGATGCTGGCCTAGGCTAGGGCAGTAGCCTTGGAGGAGAGGGGAAATGCTAAAAATCTGGAAAATATATTTGGTGCACAGCAGATCAGGACTGAATTATGTGAAAGTGAAAAGTGAGAGGGATGTGGATTAAAAGGTGATTCCCAGGATTTTGGTGGCAGCAACTACTAAGTGATGGGACCATTTGCAGAGATGGGAAGACTGGGAAAAGAGCAGGTTTGAGGGCAAAAATCAAGCATTTAGTTTTGGATACAGTAGTTATTAGACAGCATAAGAGAAGCTGTTGAGGACTAATTGGATAGTTGAGGTCGGATCTCAAAGAGAGGTCAAAGCTGTAGACACATATTTTGAACTAATCTGTGTACATGTTATTTAAATCCATTCAATGTGATCCGCAACACTGGTCCCACATTAGAATCACTTAGGGTGCTTTAAAACCTATAAAGTCATAGCTCTGCCCCCAGAGGTTATGGTAGAAAAGGGATTTGGTGTTTCTTTTTAGAAGTGTCTCCGATGATTCTAATATGTAGCCAAGCTTGAGAAGCAGGGCCAAAGGGAGTCAGGTAGTTGATTATAAGAGAGAAAAGAGGGGACTCATAGATTGGAGCCTTGGTGGGCTCCAGCATTTAGTGGATCAGAAGAGAAAGCAGAGGGTCCAGCAATAGGACTGATCAAAAGAAGGTGTCAAGTTAGGAGGAAAACCAGGAGAATGTCCCAGAGGCCAAAGAAATACAGGGGTTCAAGGAGGATGGAGTAATCAGATGAGTCAAATACTACTAGAAGGATTAATAAGGTAAGGGCTGAGTATTAACTATTAATTAGGTACAAAGAAGTGTGTGACAAATAAAGCAAGCGGTAATAACTGCTCCTCCAGTCTTTCTTCACTGTATGTGTTTGTGTGTTTTAGTTGCTCAGTTGTGTCCGGCTCTTTGTGACCCATGGACTATAGACCACCAGGCTCCTCTGTCCGTGGGATTCTCCAGGCAAGAATACTAGAGTGGGTAGCCATTCCCTTCTTCAGGGGATCTTCCCAACCCAGGGGTTGAACTCGGGTCTCCTCCATTGCAGGGAGATTCTTTACTGTCTGAGAAAGCAGGGAAACCCCTCTTCATTGTATATACACACAGTAAGCAAAACTGGGAGTTGTAGTATATTTGATATATAAAAAATAATTTAAAGTGATGAAGGTAATATAATACTACTGAAAATGATATTCTGAATTCCTTCTTTTTTTAAAGATGGCAAATATAAATAAATAAGTAGCCACAGAAAATTTGGGCAACTGAGAAGAGGCAAAAATATATTACCACATTCTCTTGTGCTAAACATTATTTAGCATGCATTCAATTTTATTTAGTGAATTCCTACTCTGCAGCAGACTCTATGCTGGGAATGTAGAAATCAACACAACAAAAATCTCTGCCCTCAAGTAATTCAGGGCCTCGTGGGGAAGGTGAACACATGAAAAATGGCTACAAAACAAAGTGATAAGTGATGTAATAAAGGTTATATAGAGCAGATGGTGGGAGCAAAGAAGACAGAGAACTTATTGCATGTTGAATGATGATTATGAACAGCACCTTGACAAATTAGAAAATTGCTCATGCTTTAATGTTAGTGATAGAAACAAGATGGAAAATTGAGTGTACCCCGTGATTACAACCATATAAAAATATAATCCCTGAAATTTTCCCAGTCAAGAAAAATCTTGAACTGAGTCTTGAATGGTAGGCCAGGTAAATAAGAAGAGAATTCTTCAGGAAGAAAGAAGAGAATTCTAAGCTGGAAGAGGACAAGGGAAGTGAGACAGAGTGTACAACCTGTTTGGCCACTGTTAATAACTTTGGTGTTGTTGGAGTGTGGGTTGCCAGTCAGGGAGTAACCAGACTTAAAACTGGAAAGACAGGCAGGTGATAACAAGATAAAAAAGAATCACACACGCTGTGCTAGAGAGTTTGAACTTTATTCAGTCACTTATGAGTAGCCACAAAACAATTTTAAAGTGAAAAACACACTCAGATTTGATATTACAACTATGACCACAGCAGCTCAACTGAAAGAGGCTGAAAGCAGGAAGACTAGTTAGAGAGGTCTTGCAATAATCTAGGTGGGAAATATTAATTAATAAAGACAATAGCAGAAGGATGGATGGACGGATAGGGATGAATTGAAAGGACTCTTTAGGAGATTAAGTAGACTTAGGGAATGGTAAGGGATGGGAGCATCAGGAATGTGGAGTGAAGGAAAAGAAAAAAGACTCTCAGATCTCTGGTTTAGATAATTATCCCTGTTCTTATTCTCAGCTGAGTTTCAACCAAGATAAAAAAAATATAGGAGTAAAATTGAGGGACCTGTGGAATATCCAAGGGAAGAATGATGAGTTTGAATATCCTGGAGCTCAAAAGAGATGTGTGGGCTGGAGATACCGATTTAAGAGACATCATTAGCTATGTGATTTGTGGAGTGACTGAGACTGAGCAAGGATGTTGTATACGTGCCATTTGTGTGTTTTCCTTTCTAGTCATTTTATTCTAAATTATATCCTCATGTAATTATAATAATTAGATTATTCAATTTCCTTTTTCACCTCACATTATAACAAAATTTTTTCTTATGTTGCACCAGAGTTTTCAAAACAGTCAAAACTGTGGCTGAATAAAAATATACCAAGAGGATATGCTATAGTTATAGTTGAGCTTATCTCTGTGATAAAAATGTCTGTGCATAGTTTTTCTCCCATGTTTTGGATTTTTTCCTTAGGCAAGATTCTCAGAAATGAGAATATATGTATGTTGTTCTATATTCAATGTTTGTTGCACATATACATTGAAATTATTTTCCAAAATGTACAGTTTCTCCTTAATACCAACAATGTATGAAAATACAAATTTAATTAGGTACTTGCCATAATTTGGCATTATGTATTTATCAAATGAGGCTTCCCAGGTGACACAGTGGTAAAGAATCACTCATCAATGCAAGAGACACAGGAGACTTGGGTTCAATCTGTGGGAAATGGCAACCCACTCCAGTATTCTTGCTTGGAAAACTCCATGGAAAATGGGACCTGGCAGGTTACAGTCCACGGGTTGCAGAGTAGGACACAACTGAGCACACATGCAGGATACAGGTTTTGTGGAATGTGCATAGACATCCTGGATTCTGAAGTCAAGTGGGCCTTAGGAAGCACACTACGGACAAAGCTAATGGAGGCAATGGAATTCCAGCTAAGCTATTTTAAATCCTAAAAGATGATGCTGTGAAAGTGCTCCACTCAATATGCCAGCAAATTTGGAAAACTCAGCAGTGGCCACAGGACTGGAAAAGATCAGTTTTCATTTAAATTCCAAAGAAAGGCAATGCCAAAGAATGTTCAAACTACTGCACAATTGCATTCATCTCACACGCTAGCAAAGTAATGCTCAAACTTCTTCAAGACAGGCTTCAACAGTACGTGAACCATGAACTTCCAGATGTTCAAGCTGGATTTACAAAAGGCAGAGGAACCAAAGATCAAATTGCCAACATCTGTTGGATCATCGAAAAAGCAAGAGAGTTCCAGAAAAACATCTATTTCTGCTTTACTGACTATGCCAAAGCCTTTGACTGTGTGGATCACAATAAACTGTGGAAAGTTCTGAAAGAGATGGGAATACCAGACCACCTGACCTGACCCTTGAGAAACCTGTATGCAGGTCAGAACTGGACATAGAACAACAGACTGGCTCCAAATAGGAAAAGGAGTATGTCAAGGCCGTATATTGTCACCCTGCTTATCTAACTTATATGGAGAGCACATCATGTGAAATGCCGCGCTGGATGAAGCACATGCTGGAATCAAGATTGCCTGGAGAAATATCAATAACCTCAGATATGCAGATGACACCACTCTTATGACATAAAGTGAAGAAGAACTGACAAGCCTCTTGATGACAGTGAAAGAGGAGAATTTAAACGCTGGCTTAAAACTCAACATTCAGAAAGCTAAGATCATGGCATCTGGTCCCATTACTTCATGGCAAATAGATGGGGAAACAATGGAAAGAGTGACAGACTTTACTTTCTTGGGCTCCAAAATCACTGCAGATGGTGACAGTAGCCATGAAATTAAAAGACGCTTGCTCCTTGGAAGAAAAGCTATGACCAACCTAGGCAGTATATTAAAAAGCAGAGACATTACTTTGCTGACAAAGGTCAGTCTCTTCAAAGCTATGGTTTCTCCAGTAGTCATGTATCAATGTGCGAGTTGGACTATAAAGAAAGCTGAGCGCCAAAGAAATGATGCTTTTGAACTGTGGTGTTGGAGAAGACTCTTGAGAGTCCCTTAGACTGCAAGGAAATCCAACCAGTCAATCCTAAAAGAAATCAGTCCTGAATATTCATTGGAAGGACTGATGTTGAAGCTGAAACTCCAATACTTTGGCCACCTGATGCAAAGAACTGACTCATTGGAAAAGACCCTGATTCTGGGAAAGATTGAAGGCAAGAGGAGCAGGGGATGACAGAGGATGAGATGGTTGGATAGTGTCACTGAGTCGATGGACATAAGTTTGAGTAAGCTCCGAAAGTTGGTAATGGACAGGGAAGCCTGACATGCTGCAGTCCATGGGGTCACAAAGAGTTGGACATGACTGAGTGACTGAACTGAACTGATATTTTTATTATATACGTTAAACATCTTATTGAAGTAAGATAAATATACAGCAAAGTATACATATCTAATTGTATAGCCTGATGAATTTTCAGAGTGAACATACTATATAATCTGAACCTAAATAAAAAAACAAAGCATTATTAGCATCTCAGAATTCTCTCTCACATATCCCTCAAAGGTACAACCACTGTCTTGATTTTTGACATTATATGATAGTTTGAGCTGTTTTTGAACTTTTGATAAATAAAATCACATAGTGTGTAATCTTTTGTGTCTGTCTTCTTTTGTTCAGCATTATGTTTGTACAGTTCATCATGCCACTGGGTTTATCTGTTGTTCGTTCTCATTTCTGTATGGTATTCTACCATGTGGATGTTCTACAATGTACTTGTTCTGGTAAGCATTTGGGTAGTTTCTGGTTTGGGACTATTATAAACAGCGCTGGTTTATGAACATTCTTGTTATGTCCCTTGATGAATATATGTATGCATTTCTATTGGGAATGACTTAGGAATGAATTGATGGATCATAACATGTGTTTGTTTTCAGCTTTGGTAGTTACTGCCCTGTGTTCCCAGGGTACCACTTTTCACTTCCTCCAGTATATGAGAGTTCCTGGTGCTCTACATGCTGTCTAACATTTTGTCTTTTTCATTTTAGTCTTCTCATAAATGGTGTCTTATTTGGTTTCAATTTGCATTTCCTTGTTAACCAAAAGTGTTAACCATCTTTTCATAAATTTTTTAGCCATTTGGACATACTGTTTTGTGAAGTCTCTGTTCAAGCTGTTTACTTTTCTGCTGTATTCTCGTTTCCTTATTGATTTGTAAGAGGTTATTATTGTTGTTATGTTGCTATATTACATACTCTGAATATGAGTCCTTTATTAGGTGTATTGGAGGAGGCAATGGCGACCCACTCCAGTATTCTTGCCTGGAAAATCCATGGATGGAGGAGCCTGGTGGGCTGCAGTCCATGGGGTCGCTAAGAGTCGGACAAGACTGAGTGACTTCACTTTCACTTTTCACTTTCATGCACTGGAGAAGGAAATGGCAACCCACTCCAATGTTCTTGCCTGGAGATCCCAGGGACGGGGGAGCCTGGTGGGCTGCCGTCTATGGGGTCGCACAGAGTCGGACACGACTGAAGAGACTCAGCAGCAGCAGCAGCATCAGGTGTATGTCTTGCAAGTATTTTCCCACTCCATGTTTGCTTTCACTAGTTAAAGAACGTCTTCCCATGATTAGAAGTTTTTAATCTTAATATAGTTCAACCTGTCAAATTTTTTCCATATGGTTAGCACATTTTATGTTCTGTTTAGGAAATCTTTGCCCACCTGTAAGTCATGAAGATATTTCTCTATGTTTTATTTTAAATGCTTTATCTTTTATTTTCATATTTAGATCTGCAACCCATTTGAAACATAGTTTTGTATTTTGTGTAAGGTAGGGGTCAAAATGCATATTTTTCTATATGGATATCTATTTGACACAGCCTAATTTATTGAAAAGATTACCCTTTCCCCCACTGCACTGAATATTAATATTTAAGGCTTTTTTCTCTTCAGTTTAACACATGGAAAGTGGGGCCTTATTGTTTAACTCATTTATTGATTATTTGGGCAATTTGCCATTTCTCTATTGTATTAATTAAGACAGGACAGTTTCTGCTGCAGTAGAAAATGAAGCACCAAATTTCAGAGGCTTAAAATAACATGGCTTTAGTTTTCCTCATGCCAAGTCCAGTTGCCAGTGGGCCAATTTTAAGGCAGCCAGTCTCCCTGCAATGACTGAAAGATCCAGGTCACTTCCATCTTGGGACTTCACAGTAGTATGTGGTCTCTACAATTTCTGTTAGAAGAGAAGAGAGTGTGATGGTGGCACTTTGACTTTTAAATTCTTGGCCTTGATGGGAGACACCCGATTTCAGCTTATGTTCTGCTGTCTGCATCTGTTACCTCATTGGAGGGAACCTGGGAAGTCTAGTTTTCCCATGTGCCCAGGGTGGAGAGCAAAAACAGACATCAGAGAGATGGTGATCCCACCACATTCCCTTGACTAACTAATCATACTTTCCACTGTGCAAATGGTTTGTGTCTATTAACACTTTTGTGTCTATTAACACTGTTTTTTTTGGGTATCTAATGTGTATATTGGGCTTCCCTGGTGGCTCAGATCATAAAGCGTCTGCCTGCAATGCGGGAAACCCGGGTTCAATCCCTGGGTCGGGAAGATCCCCTGGAGAAGGAAACGGCAACCCACTCCAGTACCCTTGCCTGGAAAATCCCATGGATGGAGGAGCCTTGTAGGCTACAGTCCATGGGGTCGCAAAGAGTCGGACAGGACTGAGCAACTTCACTAAGTCACTAATGTGTATATTAAATCGAAATAACCTTTAAGATTTCTTGCTTTGAATTCTCTTTTAACTTAATAATGCTTCTCTAATTTATTACAAGCTTGCTTACCACATTTCACTCGTCCTTTTCTCTAGTCTTTTTATGTTATTGTATTTAGATGTACTTTTTATAAGCAGCAAAGATTCTGATTTTCAACACAATCTGAGAGGCTTTTTCTATTAATAGGGGATCTAAATTTAATAAGTAAACTGATCACGCTTAGTCTCAGGGTTGCCATGATTTTGTGCCTTGTTTTCATCATATGTGTGTGCTGTTTCTTTTCAGTTTTTTCATTTGCTCTGAAGATTTGGTGGTGTTTGCTCTTACTCTTTACTGTGATTTTTTGAAAGTAGACATTCCTCTGATTTTGCTAGTGGGTTCCTGAGAGCTTTCCACAAATACTTTTAAAAATCTGTGTTTATGTAATTGTAACAGTAATAAGTCAAACAATAACCTTTAGAAATTATGGAAAAGGAGGCATCAAACATTTTTTATTTCCCTATCCCCTGTTAATCTTATCTTTTGTTTCTGTTAACTATCTAATCTGGGGTAGTAAACTCAGTCATTTGAAAAACTACAGTTTTTTTCCCTCATAAACTAATTGCTCTTCCTATAAAACATTAGGACGATAACCTTAAGTACAAAGGGCAGCAACAAAATCTGCCATCATTTTACCACACAAAGACAACTGCTGTTAGTATTTTAGTATATTTCCCTTCAAACTTTTTACTATATACATTTTATATGATTGAGATTACATTGTATATATGATTTTATATGCTGCTTTATTCACTGAAATTTTCTTATTAGCAATTAGTTGTTTTTGGTTATATAAAGTCTTCACAATCATTTTAAAGACCTTATTATATTAGATGAGCCGTAAGTTATTACCATATCATTATTGTACATTTAGATATTTTCAACTTCTAATTATCATAAATAATGTTGAATAGAATTATCTTTCTGCAAAAGGGGAAAAAGCACATTTTTCTTCTAATTTATGATTATTTCATTAGGACAGATTTCCAGCATAAAATTAGTGGGTCAAAGGATGACCCTTTTTTTTTTTTTTTTTTGATCATGCTATACAGCATGCAGAATCTTAGCTCCCCTACCAGGGGTTGAACCCATGCCCTGGGTCTTGGGAGCAGGGAGTCTTAACTACTGGACCATCAGGGAAGTCCCAAAATGAATATATTTTTTTAAAGGATTTTTGGTTCATATTGCTAAATTGTTTCCCCAAAGAAATCGCATCATTATAAATGATATCTCAACTTAGCTATATTGTTGCTATAGTTCTTTTAGCATCTCAGACTTAGCATCAATTCATTTCTCATTATTGGTGTTTATATTAACTTATACCTATAGCTAAAGTCTGTTTTGGGCATCTCCACCAATTCTTTCCAACCCCTATCTTCCAAATCATGAGTTCTTTTTATGATTCAGTGACTCATTTTATGATTCATCAAATTGCATCAAATACATGGAAGAATGTGGTTTTTTTGTTGATTACCAATTAAGTCAATGCTTTATGTAACTTAATTTGGTTTGTTTTCTGCATATTGCATAGCAGGTGACTTATTTCCACTGAGGAAAAAAATTTTTTTTTAAGTTTAAAAAAATTTATATATTTTTGGCTGTTCTGGGTCTTCATTGCTGCACATGGGCTTCCTCTAGTTGCAGTCAGCGGGGGCTACTCTCTAGCTGTGGTGTATGGTTTCTCATTGCAGTGGCTTCTCTTGTCTTGGAGCATGGGCTCTAAGTGCTTGAGCTCACTGGTTGTGGCACACAAGCCTAGTTGCCCCACAGCAGGTGGGATCTTCCCAGACCAGGGACTGATCCATGTCCCCTGTATTGGCAGGCAGATTCCCAACCACTGGCATACCAGGAAATTCCCAAAATTACTTTTTGACACTAGTGTCTGTGTCCTTTCCAACACATCCCAATCTATGGAGCAAGGGGAAAATGAAGGAAGTGAAAGTGAAAGTCACTCAGTCGTATCTGACTCTTTGAGGCCCCATGAAGTATACAGCCCATGGAATTCTCCAGGCCAGAATACTGGAGAGGGTGGGTGTTCCCTTCTCCAGGGGATCGTCCCAACCCAGGGATCAAACCCAGGTCTCCTGCACTGCAGGCGGATTCTTTACCATCTGAGCCACCAGGGAAGCCCAAGCCTATGGTAAGTTGAAAGATGCAATTCTAGGAGGGGTTGGAAAAATGTGTTGAGGCCTCTAAACAGGGAAAAAGGGGAAAATAAGCAAAGATTTAACCAGGTGCTCAAGACTATCCTAAATTGAAGATACAATAAAAAATAGAAGAGAGTCTTAAGTTGGTGTATGGAGTAGATTCAGACTCTGATGGATAAGTTTTGAATCTTGAAAAGGAAATAATTTAGATCACTTTTATGCACTTCAAGGCCCAGCTAAAATTGCTCCTCATTTAGACACCTCAAATGTGATCTCTCCTGCCTCCAAATTCTCCCATTTTTCTAGAAAATGCATCATTTTCTACTTCGGATAGTAGTAATTTGCCAGACTACTCTTTGATCATTACCACATTACACATTATCATGTGTGACTCACCTCTGCGCTTTCACAGCACCTGGCAAATTGCTTTATCCTAGATAGGTGTCAACAAATAATTTCTGAAACCAGTGCTTATCGGTTGGTAACTGTTTTCAAAACCAATGGATATACAGATTATAAACCATTCCCAAATAACTTTATTAAGTGCTCAAAGTGAGCAATAGTTAAGTAGATAAATATTTACCTGAGGACTTTTTCACAGTGGCAGTTTTGAAAATTTCATTGTGTATTTATTGATTTTAAGATACTGTTTTCTTCATTTCCCCTCACATTAGCAATATGTTACATTAAAAAAAATACTCTCTTTTATTTTCTCATTAAACAACAAATCCCATTAGAATGTGTGTGTGTGTGTAAATACTTAGAATCACAAATGCTAGGTTATTTTTGCTAAAATTTTTTTTCTAATTTTTTATCGTAACTGTGCAGTGTAATTTTCACAAACGAGACACTTGCTTCTAACCAGCACCTGGATTAAGGGACAGAATATTACTTTCATCTCAGAAACCCCTCTTCTTGTTTCATGATGACTTTTTTTCATGGTGACTTTTTGACTTTGGGAGGGAAGGGGGAGAAATTTTCATCAATATTTGATGTTTTTATATTGTTTCAAAGTTTCTAAATATATATGAGGTTATAGATATCTCACACTATTTTTGTCATGTATCTAAGGAAGATTTAGTTTTTTTATTTGCTAGGAAAGCATTAAGTAATTTTTGTTTGCATTAAGTGATTTTGAAAGTCTTGAAACCATACAGTTGGAAAGATATTGTCAAAAATCAAGGATATTTGATATTAATGTTTATGAAAAGGAACATCAATTTCTTGGCCTACAAAATAATTTGCAGGACTTCTCTGGTGGTCCAGTGGTTAAGAGTCCCTGCTTCCAATGCAGGGGATGCAAGTTCAGTCCCTGGTGGGGGAACTAGGATCCCATATGCCATGTGGTGCAACCAAAAAAAAATTCCTACTGCAGAAACCAAGTCCAGGGTAAATAAGGTTTTGGAAGTCTTTGTTCTTCCCTCTATAGCGATGAATTTATATTTCAGTTCAATTAGTAAGACAGGATCTGAGTGAAGTGGAACACTAGATTGATTACAATTGGTTTTACATGCTTTCTTAATCACTTCTCAGTAGACTGCTTTATTAAGAGGTACACTGTTGATTTAAAATCTGCTATGAGCACTGTTTGCTTGTTGTACTTTGTTTTTGTAAACATTTCATAATACTCATGCCCTTGGAAGATTGCCTCTAGTGCACTTTGGGGAGGTAATATTGTTTGAAGCTGATTGTAATTTTTTAACCTCAGGCTAAATGAATCAGTTTTGAGAATCTAGTAATTCCAGTTTCGGTGATGTATGGATCAAGACTAGCCTCCCCCAATGAGTTGACAAACCTGAAGGAAACCACTTTCACAGCTAAAGATAGCAGAGGAAGAGTAACCTAGCCTATTACCCACAAAACCCTGACGCTATCTCTACAGGGATCTGGAAACCATCATCTTCAAGCAGCGGCTTTGTGAATTGTACAGGACAGGTAGAACAAACTCAGTGAACATAGAATTCCTCATAATCCAATGCAATGGAGTCATTTGTCTAAGCCTCTACCAGAAAGGATACTACTAAGGTGGCAAGTCATGAAGGTAGGGCAGTTATCTTGAGAACTCTCGTCTGTGTGCATATGTTCAGACAAAGAAGGAAATCAAATTTGGCGGTGAGTCCAGGCAAGAGGAGACAGGCTGGGTGTTTCAGTTCATTCTAATGAAAAGGCCCAGCACGCTCCATTTCCTAAACACTTGTAATGGAACCTTTCATACATATGAGAGCAGATCCTGATATATATATATAAATAGCTTAAAGAAAAAGAGTAAGAAAATCGTACATCTACACTCCCACCCAACTTAACAGTAGTGCATTTACTGATGCTTTTGAAGTCCCTGTGAGTCCTCCATGGTCACATCCTGCCTTTTCCTGGATGGAATTAGTGACTCTGATTTTGGCTTCTCATTCCTTTTTCTTTTTTCTTCCTAGTTTTGCCACATATACTGATATATCCCTGAACACTATATTATTTAGGTTTGAATGTTTTATAAACGAATCAAACTGACTTCATCTTTCTTTAATTTGGTCATGTAAATCAGCATCATGCCTGTGAGAATTTTAATTGTTGTATAGTATCCTATTGTGTGAATATACACAACTCTATTTATTAACCTATTTTCTTGTTAACAAACATCTGGGTGGTTTCCAGTGTTTGGCTGCTGTTAATAGTAGTGTTATGGACATGCTTGTCCTTTCTCCTGGTGCACATAAACAAGAACTACTTAAAGATACAGTTTTGGGAATGCAATTGCTGGGTCGTAGCATCTTCAATTTTACTAAGTAATACTTCATCAACTTTTTCTGGCTTAGTTAAAAAGGACTAGGGTTGCCAGCTGTAGCAATTGAAAAATACAGGATTCTCAGTTATATTTGAATTTTATATAAACAACAAAAACCTTTTTAGAGTTAAGTATGGCCTATGCAAAATTTATATTTCATCCGGCAACCCTAACAAGGTCAGTGAACTTTACCAAATCACAGTCATTGACCAATGAAGTCTAAGTGTGAGGGGGTGGGGGAATATTTGGCCTTTTCTCCCTCATCTAGCATGGCCAACTCAGTTGCTTACCAGCAGATTAGCCCAGGGGGCTCAGGTGCTTGCTAATCAGCTATGTGGGTAATTGATCAGCTCAACAAATATGTATCAGCACCAGCTGAATGGCAAGCAGGTGCTAGATGTTGGGCGTATAACTGTTGACATGACAGACAAGGTCCTTGCCCTCACTAGGATTTTAGCCAGGGTGGGGAAATGGAAGATAATAAGGCAATGATCTATGTACTGTGGGAGCAGTGGTCTGTTGGCAAAGAAGCCTTGATATGCAGATTTTGCTGACTTTGGAGTTGTAAATACTCTTACCATGGCCAGTTTCAAGCTACCAGTGTGGGGGCACTGAACTCAGAGTTGAGGGAGAGACTTGTACAATCTGCTCTCTGGGCTGTATGAACTGGCTCCAGCAGGCCACTGTCTGGGAGAGTACTTAGAAAGGAACTTTCATCCAATTTCTGGGCTCTTTTCTGATTGGTTTGGGGGAAGGGACTTAGAGATTATTTCCTCAAATTTAGAAGGAATCAAATGCTAAGAGGTATTAGAAAGCATTTATTATATATATATAATATTGTATGCTTTGCAAAAAATTGTTTTTATTCTGTTATATAAATAGAAGAGTCTCATAAACATAGTTGTAAATTATGACTAGCCTATAGATCAGGGCTAGGATCTCCATTTTTGTATATGATCTTATATCAGAAGACCGTTGAAGACTTCTGCACTGCTCCATTCCTCATCATCCATTCCGCAGACATTGACAGAGCCCTGGGTTCTGTGTCAGGCGTTGTGGAATGGACTTTAGTCTCTGTCTTCATTGGCACTCTCAATTCACAGAAAGAACTCTCTGCCCAGGTCTTTGCAGGCAGTCTCACTGCATTCTCCTCTTACTCGCTTAGTTCATCCCTGAGCTTCTCTCTGGCTGTAACCCCCTCCCAATGATCTTCTCTTGCTTTTATTGATATTTCTCCTTTCCCAGAGTGGCCGAACCTGGACTCTCCTGACTTTCCTATATCTTGTCCTATTGGGCAAGCTATCACTCTAACCATTCCATCTATCTCTATCCAATATTATTCAAATGCCTGTGTCCTGGCCAGTGTACAAGGTATGCAGGAGCCTCTACTATTTAAAAGTTTTTATAATTCAATAAAATTATGTCTTTGCACAATGTGTCCATATCCTTTTTATGCTTAAATTACTTAATACGTGATTCATTGTATAAAATTTGGAAAAGCAGAAAGAAATTATTATGCAATCTTACAACCCAAGACTAGCTATACACTTTTGGGGGTGCATCCTTGAAGTCATTTGCTTTGCATACTTACAAACGAATTGGGATCATAACCCTGTTTTCACTTACAATATACAAGGAAATTTTGATCATCCTTTTAAGTATTTTTCAAAGACATGATTTTAAGTGATGGCATAACATTCTATTTTCAGGCTAAGCCACGGTTTATTTAAGTAGTTCCTTGTTGCTGGCAGTAGCCTCTCTGTAAGTCAGTCATGTTGACTATCTTTATCATAAGCTGCAAGAAAGTAGGAATCGGTCATTTAATTGTCTTTCCAAGGCAGCACTCATAACAAAAACAAATCAAAAGTAATTGTATTATGTATTTGGATTTGTTGTGATCTATCTAGTTACCATTTAAAATAAAAGGAGTCAGTCTGTATAAAATGTAACTGGTGTTGGCGTACACATATCCTGAGGCTCTTGGGAGGATTGGGAGGAAGATAACCTGCTATCAGATCTCTTTGGTTGGGTTTTGTTTACTACTTTCCAGAGGAGTTGAGCTCTGTATAAAATCTTGAAATTGGTAGGAGCTTTAGAGATCACCGAGCAACTCTAACCTTTTTTTCACAGATGAGGAAATTAAATCAAGGATTGTTACTTGCTGAGACTAGTATCCAGGTCTCTTGATTTCTTTTCTGTCCTTTTCATCACAATCAGCTGACTAAGCTTTCTCTTTTAAAATACTGAGAGCATACAGCTACCTATTACCTGTCTTATAGGAACTCTTGTTTTGCCTTAGGGTGTATGCACTTTGGTATAAAAATCTAATGTAAGGTTCTAGATATGTATCCAAGAGAAAGGAAAGCATACGTCCACACAAAGACTTGTACACAAATGTTCATACTAGCATTATTCATAATAGTAAAACAGTGGAAACAATCCAAATTTCATCAATGGGTGAATGAATAAACAGAGTGTGGTATATTCACACAATGGAATACTCAGAAAGAAAAAGAAATGAACTATTGATAAATCCAACAATGTAGATCAATCTCAAAATAATGATGTTGAGTAAAAGAAGTCAGACAAGAGTTCAAATTGTACAATTTCTTTTATCTAAAGTTCTGGGAAATGCAAACTGACAAAGCAGCTCTGTGGTTACTTGGGGATGGGGGTGTAGGGAAAGAGGAACCAGAAAGGGGTAGAGGAAATTTTGGAGGCAGATGGATATACTATCTTGATTATAGAAATGGTTTCAGGGTTCTATACATATGAAAACATCAAATTGCATACTTTAAATGTGTGCAGTTTATTGCATGTTAATCATACCTCACTGAAGTTGTTTAATTTGTGAGATTACCTCTTAAATTTGAAAAGCAGAACATAACTAAAAACTCACTGAAGAATCTGAAGCACAAGAAAAGTAAAATTACTTCTGGAGATAACCGACAGGCAAGGTTCTATTTTAATATGATAGTTTATCTGAACAAAACATTACTATGACAAGCGCAGAGTCATAAAAATAAAAAATAGAAGTGACATTTTTGTTCCCTTGGTAATGCCATCTCCTCGTGCCTGTACAGCTACTCTATATCATAATCTTTTTAGTGTTCTATTCAATTTGGGTTTTTAAAGAGAGCAATAACTTCGTCGTATTTTTTCCTCAACTATTAGAAAGCTCTTTTATGTACGAGATGCCCAATTCCTGACGTGTCTGTCCCTGTGTGGGTGTGTAGAAAGTTACATTGTAACTATAAATTTTAACAGATGATGTAGTTCGCTTCAAGATTTTGTAGTCACGACTCCGCTGTGGCAGTCACTGGAACTTTCTAGAAACCATACCCTCTTCATACCCTAAAAATGTGAAGTCGGTGATCAAATTTTTCTATTCAGACTTTCCACGTACTGTTTTAAAACAAAGAACTGCTAGACCACACATACAGTGCACACACCAGTAAAGACTGTCTTTCTTGTTGGAAAACATTTGTGAAGTTTTATTTCCACCCCCCAACTTATTTTGTTAGCTCTTTTATTCGATAACCACTCCCGTTCTGTAAACGGGGAGGCGCACACCGTTTTTTTTTTTTTTTTAACACAGTACAGAGGGGAAAAAAAAAAAAACCTCTCAACTTCGCAGTTCCATTTTGAGAAATGATCATATCGAACTCCTGAGAAACGACAGCCCAGAGAGAGCAGAAGCATTTCTCCCCAGGCTGGGTGTGGGTCGGAAGGCAGGCGCGCTTCCGCGGGAGAGAGGGGGTGTCAGGTGGCAGCGGAGCGGGCGCGGGAGCCGGTGCAGCGCGGCGGGGGCGCGTGCGGGGCGCGCCTCCCTCCGGCCGGCTCCGGGAGGCCGCCCCCGGCGCACGCCAGTCCGCCGGCCCCAGGCTCCCGCGCCGCGCAGCGATCCGCGGGTGCGCCAGGAGCGCCCGGCGTCCGCGTCTCCTCCCTCGCGCGCTCGTTCCCTCCCCAGTCCCCCCCGCCCCCAACCCCTGGCAGGTCCCTCCCCCAAGCCTGGTCCCGCGGCCGCCGCCGCCGCCGCCGCTACCGGAGGCGCAGGAGCCTCGCGATAGTGTTTGCACAGGCGGCGCGTGACGCCGCCGCCGCCCGTAACTGATGCAGAGGTTACCCCGCCGCCTCAGCCGCCACCCACCGCCCGCCGCCGCCGCCGCCGCCGCCGCCGCCACCCGGGCGACGCCGGGGGCCGACGCACTGCAGAGGTGCCGGCAGGTTCCGCCCGCGGAAGTCTTCTCGGCTGGCGCAGCCCGCGCTCCGCCCGCGCTCCGACCCCGGCCCCAGCGGGCGCCCCCTCGACGCCTCCGCCGCGGCGCTCCTTCCCTCCGCCTCTTCCCCGGCGCGCCCGCCGGCTCCCTCACTTCTCCCGCTTTTCCTCCTCCCCGTCCCTTCTCCTCCCCTCACCTCTACCCTCCCCACCTCCCCCCTCCTTGGTTTCCTCCCCCATCCCCTTGACTCTCCCCTCCCTGCCCTCGCTCTCCTGCTCGCCCTCAGCGCGGCCCCCGCCATGACGGAGGCGGGTGCCGGTGCCGTTGCCGCCGCTGCCGTCGCAGGGGGGGAGTCGGGTTCCCAGAAAGTAGCTTGATGAGTGTCCAAAGTAGCAGTGGAAGTTTGGAGGGGCCGCCATCTTGGTCCCAGCTCTCCACGTCTCCAACCCCGGGCTCGGCGGCGGCGGCCAGGTCCCTGCTGAATCACACGCCGCCATCCGGGAGGCCCAGGGAAGGTAAGTGCCGTCGCGCCCGCGCCCGCTCGCGGGCCTCCTTTCCCTGCGCCGCGGCCCGCGCGTCCCCGGGTCTCCTTCCCCCGACCCCGGGGTGGGGGAGGGGGATGAGGTGGACGCGAGGCCGCCCGGCCCCGGGGAGGTAGTGCTCCAGCTGTGGGTGGTGGTTCGCGGGTGGCGGAGAAGACGGACGAAGGGGTGCGCGCTGAGAGGACGGGGCGCGGCGCGGCGCACAGACTCGCTTGGGGTTCCTAAGAGCCAGTCCTGCTAGGGTGGGAAGCCTGACCCCGGACGCGAGCCCCTTTCTGCTCCATTTGCTAGTACACTCAGTACTCTTAACCTCCCGGCCTCCGGTCTCTGGTGGGCTTTCCCTCTCCGTGAAGCATTCATCCTCGAGCCCCCTCCCCTTCCCTCGCGCACTCCTCCCCTAGAGGCGGTCCCCGCTCTGCGAGCTTTGCTGCCCGGGACCTGGAGGATGCCCCTCACTGGCAAGATCTCTCTACCTTTTGGGGAGGGCCGCTGAAATTATCAAAGCCGACTTTGATCCCGGGCCTGCCCCCCCACCCCCCCACCCCAAGCAGTTTAAACGAGGGACCGATTCGTGGGCAGGCTTTTAAAACCACCCAGATGGTTGCAACTTTCCTTCGCCATCACCTCCTGCATATTTGTGTGTTACCTCTCTGTTGCAAGTAGGCTACTATTCTCCGACAGGGTCGTGGGTTTTGTGGGAAATCGCTGTGTAAAGGTTACTGCACACACTCACCAGATCGGTTACAATTGTTTTCTAAGTTTTCTGGCTTCCTGCATGCAAGTGTGCTGCCGCCAGATGTAGCAGTTACACAGCTAGTAAGACACCGGAGTGCTTTTGACTAACATTTTAACTTGGTGTATTTAACTTTAAGTATACGACGTAAAATTAAATTTAGGAGAACACATATTTATGGGGGAAGAATAAATGTGTGTAGAATCGCGTTTAACGTTCTTTTGTCTGGAAAACGTTTAGCGGTATTCACGAGCAATTGGTAAATGGGTTGTTCATGGCCAGTTGTGTCACACGGGAAGACTGTAGCCACATTTTCGAAAAAACGTCGGGAAGTCCAGTAGTCTAGTGAATCCTTTAAAGATACCAAGAGCTTTGATTTATGTAGGAGTCGGTGGGATTAATTTATTTTGAAAATATCTATCAGTATTTACGACTCAGAGCCTTGACATTTGTTAGTCAAGTGGTTTGTGCCCTGAATCCAGTGGTTCAGGCATAGCGTTCTTTGTCATTTTGTTCCTGTGAGCATGTGTGAAAGTGACAATAGGCTCAAAGATTGGCATGAATTTGCTCTGGAAAATTCATGGGAAGATTTGATTTATGGCATCCATTAAGCGTTGTGAATACATTGACAGACATTTCCTCTTTCCATCTCACCCCCAACCCTGAGTTCTGATTATTAGAGGATAAAAGTTTATTTATTGAGTAACTCAAATTTAGTACACCTGGTGGTTTTTCTTTCTGCACTTGAAAATTTGTAAATGAATGTCTTAAAATCTATTTTGTGAACAGCAGTTGGTGCTTTTAGCATGCTTTTACTTTTGTCTGTACTTTCATTAAGATGCTAAATGGTAGTGTTAGGAATGATAGTATAATGAGTGATAGTAAATGATGTCTTGGGAAAGACTTTTTTAAGGCTATACCTTTTTTTTTTTTTTTATTATGTATTTCTTAAATATTTATTGAGACATTTTTTGTGAACCAAGCACTGTATTTGTTACTGAGGAAGTAGTGTTGAATTGTTCATCTGTTAACATCTGTAATCAGTGTTAGTAATTTTGGATCTGTAGAATCTAGATTGCGAACTTCAGAGGTTACTTCAACTCATTAAGAAACCTTTATGCTATTCTGCACTTTTCCTGATGTTTTAAAATTTTGAAAGATTGGAATAATTTAGCTTGAACTTCCAAATAAGGCGAATTTTTCCCAGCAGTTTGGATTTTTATGTAACCTAAATAGTGAGTCTCAATTTATGAAATAACAAGACTTGCTGTTGTGTAAGTTATACTTCACACCCAAGTACCTGTATGGTGACAGTGGTATATTGCTTTTTTTTGACCAACCAAGAAATAAGTTAAAACTTTTAATGTTCTGTAGGGTTATGTATTCACATTGAAGCTATTGTTTCAGATTTCACTAATGCGAACAGTAATTGCATACAAGAAGCCCTAGGAATCAAGGTGTTACTATTGTCTATTGAGTGGGATCCCAGTTTTTAGTTTAACAAGTACTTGGCATCTTTTCCAGGTAGCATATTAGTATGTTGTATAAATTGATGTAAATTGAGAGCTTTTTTTTTTTAAAAAAAAATTATTTTTGGCTATGCGGGGTCTTTGTTGCTGTGCGGGCTTTTTTCTGGTTTCAGTGAGCTGGTGCTACTCTTGGTTGGGGTCCACAGGCTTCTCATTAATGTGGCTTCTCTTGTTACAGAGCATGGGGTCAGTAGTCCTGGTGCTTGGGTTTAGCTGCTCCGCAGGATGTGGGATCTTCCTGGACCAGGGATTGAACCCATGTCCCCTGCATTGGCAGGAGGATTCCTTACCACTGAGCCACCAGGGAAATCCAAATTTGATAGCTTTGATTGCTGGTGACTGATAGTTAGTAAAAAGCATTACTATTAATGGAACTTGACTGTATGTATCAAGGAGAGAACAAACTTTGTTTCTTGAAAAATTGAGCCAATTTAATGTAATATAGAATAGAAAATTTTAAACTTAAAAGAGATACACATGTATATGTACATATATATAAAGTTATATATGTGATGAACTCCTTTTAAGCATACTTAATTTTGAAAATGGGCTATTTTTAAAGATACACCACAAGTATCTTATCCAAAAGCCTAAATCATAAGATTTAGGAATTTATTGGAATTCAGGAATTTGTATGGTAGAGTGTAGAGTATTAATTGGAGAAGTAAATGGCAACCCACTCCAGTATTCTTGCCTAGAGAATTCTATGGACCAAAGACCTGGTGGGCTACAGTCCATGGGGTCACGAAGAGTCAGACACGACTGAGTGACTAACACACACAGACTATTAGTAATTTCTTTCCTTGGAGTTCCAAAGCTTTTCCTTTATCAGTCTTAAAATTCTCTGAGAGGTGCTCAGCAGTGTAGCTCTAGGTTTCACAGTGGATCTTTTAAACCTGTGGCTAAATTCTCTATCCCACTTTATCTTTTAATAATTCTGTGAATAAGGATGTGAGAAGTTAAGAAATTTTCAAATAAGGTCAGTTTTGTTTGCTGAGGCCTAGGTATGTGTTGGCTAGATGAATAGATTTTTTTTTTTTCATATAAGTACATAAGTACTTTTGAATGGGTTACTGCTGTGAGTCAAATAAATGGTTATACAAAAGACTTGTCTTTTTTATTCCATTTTTCCAGATATAAATAATTTGCTTTTTACTTCTATATAAATAGCAAAAGTAGTTTGGTCGGAAAGATTATATCATAGTCATAAACTTGCTGTCTGTTTCTGTATTTACAGACTGCATCTTTAGACAGAAGAGTTAAAAGTGTTTGATTGCAGATGATTGCGTAATACCTGTAGGAAGATGTTAAAAGTTATTTATCAGATGATGCTTTAATTTTTTGAAGTCACCTGCTGCAGCAAGACTGAGTTGTATGTTTAAGGATTGTAGCTCATGAATGCATAGATATGTGGTAGGCACCTCTCTTACAGAGGCATTTTTATATATTAGAGGAGAAAGGGAAATTCAAGATAGAAGTCTAGGAATCTGCTGAGAAATAGGTTATGTTTTAGCCTTTTTGGTCTCAGGACCCCCTTTACTCCCTTAAAAATTATTCAGGTCTCTAAAGAGATTTTGTTTATGTGAGTTATGTCTTGGTATTTACTATATTTGTAATGAAGTAACTTCAGAAACATTTATTTATCTATAACAATTTGATTACATGTTAATGAATTTTAAAATGATGAATAAATATTTTAAAACAAACTTTAGTGAGGCTAGTGGAATTGTTTTATATTTTTACAAACCATTTTAATTTCTGGCATACTAGAAGGTAGCTGGATTTTCTTCTTTCTGTCTGTTGAGATATATTTTGATTGAGGCATGTGTTGAGAACCCAATTTCACATAGATATGTAGTTAGATAAGAACTAGTTTACTAGCCTTTTGGAAAGTTATTCTTTGATATTACACCAAAATTCAACAGTTGGCTGTTTTTAAAGGTTACTTGCAATGTGGAAGTACATTTTATCCCAGAAGTGTCCTCAGGACACACAAGAAATCTGTGGACCATACATTTAGACTCAGCAAGAGACTAGTTGAAGGGTGGGGAAGAGTATAGCTGTTTTCAGGTATTTAAAAAACAAATAGAAGAGAATGTATTTATTATGCTGTTATAGAAGATAAACTAGCAGGTGAAAGTTGCGAAGGCATAGAATGAATTGTATATTTTTTTGACAAGAATGTAAGAACTGTGTAACAACTAGATTTGACTAGCAATGGAAAGACCTGTCTCTTGAAATATTTAACTATGAGAATTTAAAGCAAACTACACTGCTGGTGCGGAAGGCATCAGAGATGTGGGTTCGATCCCTGAAGATCCCCTGGAGAAGGAAATGGCAACCTACTCCAGTATTCTTGCCTGGAGAATCCCAGGGACAGAGGATCCTGGCGGGCTACAGTGTATAGGATTACAAAGAGCTGGGCATGACTGAGCACGTGCATGTACATGGACTTTTGGGGTGGGGTGGAGATAAATCCAATAGATTCTTATTTTGTGTGCTATTGGATTAAGTGACTTAAGGTCCCATCCAATTAAAAAATGCAAACATTCTGTGGTTCTTTGAAAATTTGTAAATGTAGTTAAACTACTTATATATCCATGAATGTTTTTGAAAATCCTCAAATTTCAGTAGTATGAAACTACTGTTGACTTTATTGCTGTTTTGCATTTTTATTGTGCTTTTCTTCTGCAGATTTTCCTGTATTTTCTGGAATCAACACTGTCAGTCTTCCTGAAATCTTGATAAATTCCCTGCAAAATATAATAAGCTTTGAAGACATTTTAGGGAATCAGATGCTGCTTATGATTTGGTTTAGTAGAGTTGTACTACTGGGGGCTGATTTTCACTTTTATAAGAGAAACTATCAGCATTCTGTATAGTCTTTTATTTTTAATTGTTTATGTGATTTCAGAAGTAATGTGCTTAATCTAATGGTTTAAAAGCTAGAGAGTCTGAAAAAAGGATACATAAAGGAAAAGTGTTTAAATTGATCTGTCTTGAATAAAAAAGTGCATAACCAGAACATAGAAGAATTTAAATTCTCATCTTATTCAGAGAAGTATGCATGTAATAGTTATCATTATCTATAACAATTCATATTTTAATTTAGAATGGAACATAGTCTTTTCTGTGAAATGTATTGAAAGGTTAGATTTTAGGTACTCGGAACTTTAAGGATAAACTCCTTTAACTTTCCTGAGGTCAGCTTCAGTGAAGTAAGTGACACACAGCTTGAGACTTCATGTATTTGTTTCATTTAGATTTAAAGCTCATTTTCTATAGAAGAACTATAGGAATAAGTCATTTAGTTTTGTAAACTCCTTCATTCTCTTTAATAATTTCCACATATCTTAGAATAATTTAGAGGAACGGTATTATAAAGTAGGAGAAGCAGTATGCTGCAAGAGAGAAAGTGCATTGATAATTGGAAAACACGTATCCCTACTTTGCCCTTAACTAGCTGGGTGATGTTTGGGCAAGTTGCTTGTCTGCTTCAGTTTCATAACATGAGAATTATAGAGCTGAAAAGGACCCTGAAAGCAATTGAATTCAAGCTTCTCATTTTACCGATGAGGAGACTTTGCCTAGACTTTTACTCTAGGAGAGTTGGGACCAAGATGCGGTTTTCTGATTTTCAGCTTACTGCTTTCCCATTATACTTTGTGGCTCTTCTAAATCTGTAAAATGAGGGGGTTGAATTCAAATCCTTCAGAGGTCTTTAACAGCTGAAAAATATTGTTTGACATCAGTTTAATTATAATTTCGTGGAGGAAAGTTTGTAGCTTTTACTTATTGGTAATATAAATGTTTTTTTGAGGAAGCAGTGTGACTTTTTCAAGGTTATGTTTTAATTTGTTAAGAGAAGATAGTCATCTTCATTATTACCAAAAGATTTTTAAGTTTATTTATGATCATAGTTAAGTAGTAGTGTGCTAAGTGATCTTGTCTTTTTATTGATCTACATTCTAAAACACTATTATGAATATGTTAAAAGCTGTGTAAATTATGTAAATAGCAATGTGGTGTCCTGAAGTGAAGGAACTAGGTGATTGTTGCTCAGAAATTCCAGGGTGTTTCCCCTGCTTCCCCTAGTTAGATGTCTCTGTTTCTTGGTGTCCTATTTGTGCATGTGTGCTAAGTCGCTTCAGTCCTGTATGACTCTTTGCAAGCCTGTGGACCCTAGCCAACAAGGCTTCTCTGTCCATGGGATTCTCCAGGCAGGAATATTGGAGTGGGTTACCATTCCCTCCAAGGGATCTTGCCCACCTAGGGATCAAACCTGCGTCTCTTATGTCTCCTGTGTTGGCATGCGGGTTCTTTACAACTAGCGCCACCTGGGAAGCCACAGTGTTCTATGGTGTCCTACAGACAATTCCTGTCTATTTCATAGCACCTCTGCCACTGTACCTTTTATTATAGACTTTTTTTTTTGCCTACTCTACAGAAAGGTCTTGAGTTCAGAGACTGTTTTGTTCATTTCCATGTTCTCACTGCATAGTAGGATGTCCTCTATAGAGTTGGCATCCAACAGTTTTGTCGAAGGACTGTTAAAAGTTTTTTTTTTTTTTTTAAACTGAATGATTTTATACTTAATATATACATATTTCAGACCCAGGAGGACACTCATTTTAGTAATTTATAGGCAAGTTATGTTTTCGAGAGTGATAATGGTAACAGTAATAGCTAAAGTTTATTGTTTGTACATGTTAATTCTTTTAATTCTCATAAACTCTTTGAGGTATTTGCAGTTACTCTCATTTTGCCTATGAGGAATCAAAGCCCAGAGAAGTAAAGAAATTTGCCCAGTATGACACACAGTAGTAAATGTTAGAGCTGAGATTTTAATCATCTGCTGAGATTTTAACCACTGGGATATATTGCCCAAGATAAAGAAATTTCATTTTGGGTAATTTCTTAGTTTTTCCTTAACAAATTTTAATTTACTAATCAGTCATTTTGGCTCATTCAGTTTACTGATAAACTTTGTGTTTTTTTTTTTGCATGAATTTTGTATGTGTATGGAGATAGGATTAAAAAATGAAAAATTCAAAATCAGTTTGTGCAAATCTTAAATTTTAGGAAAAATGTTAGAAGTATACTAATGAAAAATCTTATTTTCATGTTTAATAATTAAATTGGAATGCCATTTATCTCAATATTTTGTCCTCATAAGCTCACCACAGTTGTAACAAATAGACATTAGAATTTGAATGGAGAATTTTCGAAGTCCGCTTATTGTGAAGGATTTTAACCTGGTGCATGAGGCCCTCAACAAAATTGAGACGCTTTAGTAGCAGATGATTTAGTGTTCATTATGCAAGGGAAAGGAGGCTTGACTCTCAACCTGTTTCATCTTACAAGAAGTATTTTTTTTTAAATACTTTAAGCTTTAATTACTTTATTGCATAAAAAACAGATATCTTGATAACATGTATTACTTAGTATATCTAACGAGTGACAGAATTTGAATGGTTTGATAGGAATTCAAAGCATGATGTAGAAAGAGGCAGAGCTGAAACAGGTTGTAGGTTGTGAAACAAATCTTCTCAATGTGGCTTCATTATTAGGTTTGAAATTTGTGAATTTCAAGACGACAGTTTATATACCTCTATTTAAGTTAAAATGCTTGTATTCTACAAGATGCAGTATAAAGCCAAATATGAGCAGTTTTAGGGGATGACATGGGGCTTCCCAGATGGCTCAGTCAGTAAAGAATCTGCCTGCAGTGCAGGAGACTTGGGTTCGGTCCCTGGGTTGGGAAGATCCCCTCGAGGAGGGCACAGCAACTCACTTCAGTATTCTTGCCTGGAGAATTCCATGGACAGGAGCCCAGTGGGCGACAGTCCATTGGGTCCCAAAGAATTGGACACAGTTGAGCACGCACACACGCATTAAGAGTTGGTTGTGCTCATAAGTTTGTATCTTTCCTTGGAAACTAGTTTAGTTGGAGAAATGACATTCTTCTAGGTTTAAATTAAACTTTAACCTGGTGAAGTGAAGTGAAGTCGCTCAGTCATGTCTGACTCTTTGTGACCCCATGGGCTCCTCCATCCATGGGATTTTCCAGGCAAGAGTACTGGAGTGGGTTGCCATTTCCTTCTCCAGGGGATCTTCCCATCTCAGGGATTGAACCCTGGTCTCCCGCATTGCAGGTGGACGCTTTACCCTCTAAGCCAGGTGTTATTGTTAAATGGCATACATTGTGATTGCGTTAACTCCGCCCTTGACACTATGTGTGTGCTTCCTGTCTGATGGTAAATACAGCTATGGTGCCTCTGGAGAATGTCAGGGGAATTGTATGAAGCCAAGCAGAGTCATCCTGTCTTTCATAAGACCTGAGGCATGTTTCTTTTGTTTTTTTCCTTCTTTTTTGACAAATAGGGTATTTTTGCTTTTTTTTTTTTAAAAAAAGTTTTTCCTTTTTCTGTGCACAGATTTATATTTTATATCTTTTATATATATATATGAAAGTGAAAGTGCTAGTCACTCAGTTGTGTCTGACTCTTTGTGATCGCATGGACTGTACAGGCTCCTTTGTCCATGGAATTCTCCAGGCAAGAATACTGGAGTGGGTAGCCATTCCCTTCTCCAGGGGATCTTCCCAATCCGGGGACCGAACCCAGGTCTCCTGCATTGCATATAGATTCTTTACCATCTGAGCCATCAAGGAAGCCCATATATGTGTATGTATGTATATAAACTCATTTATTTAAAAGATATATATACTTAATGGAAGGACTTGTTTTAGGAACTTTGTAAATTTAACTCATTACTTCTAACTATCATGCAGTAAGTATTATTGAGTCCCTGTTTTACAGATGAGGAAATGGAAGCACAGAGAGGTTAGCTAACTTAACCAGGGACACATGAGAATATGTAGTAGAGTCAAGATTCAGACTAGGCTCCTGAGTGCATCTCTTAACAGTTTATGCTGTTCTGTCAGCATTATTCCATTGAATTTTATCCAAAAAGATACCGAATAGATGTACTCAGTGTATTTTATTTAACCATTCTTCTTTTGGTAGTGTGTTAGAATTTACTGGTTCACATAATTGAGAATTGTAAATGTGGAGAAGGATGGAATAGCTTTGGAAGCAGCTTAGATCCAAAGTCTCAAATGATGTCACTGAGCCTCTCTGACTGCATATCTGAGTTTTTCTAGCCTCTTGCTCCTGGAGCCTCAGTCACATACCTTTTGGCTTAGCAACTACATTTGAAAGACAAACTTTTTCCTGATGTCCACATGCCAGTTCTGGGTTGATGCCGATGTATTATGATTGTCAATTCCTTAACCAGTCATTGGTAGCTGGGAGATGAAGTATACAGCAAAGTGGCCACTATGGCTGTAGATAGGATGAGTTGGGGAATCCACAGAAAGCCATGATTAACAGATCCCTGAAGATCACAGATTAGGTGAGTGATAGTTTTCCTGAGCAGTGGATCATGGTGAACGAAAACATCCTAACTACCATATTTAGTTATTTAGATTATATCTTTTCTTTTTGGCTATAATAGATACTAATATAGTAAATATCTCTGAGTAAGTTTCCCCCAACCCTTAAGATGATTCTCAGTCATGGAGTATCAGGGCAAAAATTGTAAAACAGTTAAGGGCTTTTGGTAGTTATTACCAAATTATTATTTAAAGAATTGTATTTAGCTTGTATAGCAGTGATGTATGAGTTAGGCATGTCTTTTTGAACCAGGGAAGGTTCAGCTCATCCTGGGGATTGCTAGGCTTAAATATTGTTAACACAATGCCTTTCCGTTAACAAAAATTTCCCTGATGGCTCAGAGAGTACAGAGTCTGCCTCCAGTGCAGGAGACCCAGATTTGATCACTGGGTCAGGAAGATCCCCTGGAGAAGGAAATGGCAACCCACTCCAGTATTCTTGCCTGGAGAATCCCATGGACAGAGGAGCCTGGTGAGCCACAGTCCATGGGGTCACCAAGAGTCAGACACGACTGAGTGACTGACTAACACACACTTTTTAGTTAACAAAAGGATTGAGATCCTCATGCTGAACATATGTCTAATCCAATTTATCAAATGCTTTATTGTATTTTTTCATTCTCACTATTTAAAAATCTTTAAAATTGAAAGACGGTTGCTCCTTGAAAGGAAAGCTATGGCCAACCTAGACAGCATATTAAAGAGCAGAGACATCACTTTGCCAGTAAAGGTCCATATAGTCAAAGCTATGATTTTTCCAGTAATCATGTCCAGATGTGAGAATTGTACCATAAAGAAGGCTGAGCACTGAAGAACTGATGCTTTAGATTTGTGGTGTTGGAGAAAACTCTTTGAGAGTCCCTTGGACTGCAAGGAGATCAAACCAGTCAATCCTAATGGAAATCAACCCTGAATATTCATTGGAAGGACTGATGGTGAATCTCCACTACTTTGGCCACCTTATATGAAGAGCTGTTTCATTGGCAAAGACCCTGATGCCTGGAAAGATTGAAGGCAAAAGGAGAACGAGGTGGCAGAGGATGAGATGGTAAAATAGCATCACTGACTCAATGGACATGAATTTGAACAAGGTCCAGGAGATAGTGAAGGACAGGAAAGCCTGGCATGCTGCAGTCCATGAGGTTGCCGAGACTTTCAGGATCCTGGTTCCTCCAGCCAGGATCGACTCCATGCCCTGTGCAGTGGAAGTGAGTCCTAAACACTGGCTGCCGGGGAATTCCTAGATTTTCTTGATTGTAGGATGGAATAAGAAATAGTAACTGTTTCATAAGGTTGTGAGAATTAAATGTGAAATTTGTGGCATGTTAAGCAGTCAGTATATGTTAACTATTACTATTACATTTAGACACAAGGATACTTTAGAATTAAAAATTTTTCTCCTTTTTTAAAATGTCAAGAATAGGGAACAGGAACTATCTGCATTAGGATTTTTTGGTCAGAGCACACTTGACATCGATTGTCTCCATGATTTGTTGAAGAATTCTGACAGGGTTGTGTATGATGGAGGCAGATTTTAAGTCATAATTATAATTGTTAATCTCATTTCTTTTCACTATATAATATTGTGGCACTTATTTTACATAAAATTTTTCTTCCTTTGATTTCTTTATTTTACATTTTAAAGATTTGTTTTACTGGACAAAAACGCATGATTTTTTGAAATATCATTTAACATGTATTGTCATGATTATTTCCCTATTGGGTAACTAGGATTTTAGTCTTTTATTTAGTTTCTCAGAAATTAATCAGTTGTCAGAGCTCTAGAATTTTATAGAAAATTCTATAAAATTTTATAGTTTGTTTAATCATTCTGCATGTATTTTTGGACCTAGAGCCTAGCACTGGGAAAAACAAAGATGTGTAAGATAATAGCCCTTGCCTCCTAGGAGTGTGGCCAAAGTCTAGTGAGGAAGACTGTAATTTATAACATGTAATTTATACTTAAAAAAAATAAAAACCACTTTGTGGGTCAGATGAAACAGTTCATGAGTTGCCAATTTTCAACTTCTGATATAAACAGAACTCTTGTATGATGGGGCTTCCCTGGTAGCTCAGATGGTTAAGAATCTGCCTGCAATGTGGGAGACCCAGGTTCGATCCCTGCATCAGGAAGATCCCCTGGAGAAGGGAATGGCAACCCAGTACTTGCCTCCTAGGAGTTTGGCCAAAGTCTAGTGAGGAAGACTACAATTCATAACATGTAATTTATACTTTAAAAAAACCCTAACACTTTGTGGATCAGATAAAACAGTCTTTGAGTTGCCAATTTTCAACTTCTTATATAAACAGAACTATTATAAAATAACATGGTTGTAACATATCCTATATCACGGTGTTATATCTCTGTTGGTCATTTGGCTCCTAGAAACAAACTTTAGCAACACAAATTTATTATTAGAAGGATATAGGGCTGAATATCTCTTAGAACCTAGTTAGACTTCAGGGGACTGAACTGGAAATTCAGGAACCATGGTCGCACTGTTCTCCTGTGGATCACAGAGCAACCCTTCCTATGTGAAGGAAGATTTCTTAAAAAGGAAAAGTGAGAAGGAAGGTAATTGTATTTCTGTCATGAGGTGTGAACAGAGTATTCCCTAGAGAAGGAAATTAGCTAGGTTTCCTCCACTTTAACTATTTTCAAACCGTATCATCTTGTTTCAGTTGATAAGTCTTGATTGTGAGATTGAACTTAATATTTATATCAAAAGCTCAGTGTTTAAAAAATTATTACCGTCTAAGGTTCAAAAACTCTAATTTTACTATGATTCAATTGATTTTATTTTTTAATGTTATGTGGTGCTTTAGTTTTCATTATTGAAGCATAATATTAATACAGAAAATACACACAAATTGATGCTCAGTGAGCTACTATAAACCATGATGTGTGTAACTACCACTCAGTCAAGAAAAAGAACACTGGCAGTATTTTAGAGCTCTCTTCCTGCTCTCATCAGTCATTTACTACCTTCTCCCTTCCCTCCAGAGCTATCACTGTGCTATGCTGTGCATAGTCACTTGGTCGTGTCTGACTCTCTGCGACCCCATGGACTGTAGCCTGCCAGTCACTATTCTGACTTAATTATGCTTGTTTCTGAACTTAATGTAAATGGACTCACACAGTATGTATTTTGTTTGTAGCTGCTTTTGCTTCACATGTTTTTGAGTTTCATCCATGTTAATTCCTTAACTGTAGTTCACTTTCATTGCTCTATAATATTACTTTGTATTCATTTACCATAGTTTATTTATACAATCTGTTGATAGATGTCGATTGTTTCTACTTCTTGATTATTACTAATAATGCTGTGTGAACATATTTGTACCTGTTCATATACTATTAATTTCTATTGAGTTTAGACCTAATAGCAAATTTGCTGGATTGTAGGCCTCATATAGTATTAATAGATACTGCCAGTTTCCCAAAGTGGTTGTAACAATTCTCATTCCCATGAACAGTGTATGAGAGTTCCCATTGCTCTGTATCCTCACTGAAAATTGGATTGTTTTTTATTTTTGGTGTTCTGATGTGAGGTGGTATTTTTGGTTTTCATTTTCATTTTCCTGGTGAGTTAAAAGGTTTACCGTTTTTTCATAAGTTTATTGACTTTTGGATATCTCTTGTGAAGTGCTTACTCAGATCTTTTGATCAGTTTTCCTTTGTGTTCTCTTCACAAAAACTAAAATTAATTGAAGGAATCCTTTTTGTATTTTGGATAAGTACTCTTTTTTTTATTACCTCCCCCAGAGGTTTCTGTGGCCTCCTGCCCCCCTTTATAGTGTTTAATAAGTATCTCAAATTCATATAAAATATTTTCCCTTTCTTATCTTAATATGGACATTTACAAGTGTAAATTTCCCTGCAAGCACACAGTTGATTGATCCTGTAAGTTTTGATATGTTGTGTTTTTTATTTTACTCAAGTGTTTTCTAATTTTCCTTTTGATTTGTTCTTTTGCTCTATTATTGATTTAGGAGTATGTTAATTTCCTATATTTGTGAATTTCCTAAATTTCCTTCTGTAATTGATTACTAATTTAGTTTCATTTTGGTCAGAGAACATAAGTTGTGTGCTTGCAGTCGTTTTAAATTTGTTGATGCTTGTTTTATGGCCTAGCATATGATCTGTCTTAGAGAGTGTTTCATGTGTACTTTAGAAGAACATGTATTCTGTTGTTGAATGGAGTATTCTCTAGATGTTTGTTAGGTCTAGTTGGTATATTGTGTTTGTTTTATGTTTCTTTGTTATTCTTCTGCTTAGTTCTGTTTGTTACTAAAGAGTGTTGAAATATTCCAACTAGTGTTGAATAGTGTTTTTCTCCCTCTGTTTCTGTCAGTTTTGTTTCATGTATTTTGAAGCCCTGTTATAAGGTACATATATATGTTTATAATTGTTTTAAAATGTCTGTGGACAAGCCATTTTTTAATTTATTTTTTGATTTTTTAAGTCTATTTATTTGTTTTTGGTTGCACTGGGTCTTCACTGGTGTGCATGGGCTCTCCAGCTGCAGAGAGCTGGGCCCACTCTCTAGTTGCAGTGCACGAGCTTCCTCTGCAGTGGCCTCCTTTGTTGCAGAGCACAGGCTCCAGATGTGTGGACCTCAGCAGTCATGGCTTATCAGCCTCAGTAATTGTGGCTCTTGGGCTCCAGAGCACAGGCCCAGCAACTGTGGTGCATGGGCTGTCTTAGCTGCCCGTGGCTTGTGGGATCATCCCCTGCATTGCAAGGTGGATTCTTAACCAGTGAGCCACCAGGGAAACCCCTGTGTTTATAATTTTTTTATCTTACTGATGAATTGACCCTTTTATTGTTATAAGACATCCCTCTTCATTTCTAAAACCATTTTAGAAGCTGTCTGATATTAGTGTATCTGCTTCAGTTTTCCTGTGGTGGTTTTTTGCATGGTGTCTTTTTCCATCCACTTATTTTTATCCTATTTGTGTCTTTGGATCTAAAGTGTGTCTTCTGTAGATAGCATTTAATTTGATCTTGTTTTTTTTTTTTTTTTAAATTGATTCCTGCCATCCCTGCCTCTTGATTGTATTTTTTAATGCATTCACAGTAATGTTTTTCGGGTATGGTTGGATTTATGTCTGCCATTTTGCATTTTGTTTTCTCTCTGTCTCTGTCCTTCTGTATCTGCATTACTATTTTCTTTGCATTGAGTATTTCCTAGGATGATGTTTTAATTCTTTTCATGATTTTTAACTTGTTATTATTCTCTTAATGATTTTAAGGTTTACATTATATAGTCTTATCAGAAACTATTTCAGATTTACATTAACTTAATTCCAACATTATATTCAAACTTTGCCCCTATATAGCTCTACTCCATTCTCCTCTTTTTTGGTTATACATGTTGCTGTGTGTTCAGTTCAGTTCAGTCGCTTAGTTGTGTCTGAATCTTTACGACCCCATGGACTGCAGCATGCCAGGCCTCCCTGTCCATTACCAACTTCTGGAGTTTACTCAAACTCACGCCCATTGAGTTGGTGATGCCATCCTACCATTTCATCCTCTGTCGTCCCCTTCTCCCACCTTCAGTCTTTCCCAGCATCAGGGTGTTTTCCAGTGAGTCAGCTCTTCGCATCAGGTGGCCAAAGTATTGGAGTGACAGCTTCAACATCAGTCCTTCCAGTGAATATTCAGGACTGATCTCCTTTAGGATGGACTGGTTGGATCTCCTTGCAGTCCAAGGGACTCTCAAGAGTCTTCTCCAACACCACAGTTCAAAAGCATCAATTCTTCGGCGCTAAGCTTTCTTTATAGTCCAACTCTCACATCCATACATGACTACTCGAAAAACCATAGCCTAGACTAGATGGACCTTTGTTGGCAAAGTAAAGTCTCTGCTTTTTAATATGCTGTCTAGGTTGGTCATAACTTTTCTTCCATGAAGCAAGCATCTTTTAATTTCATGGCTGCAGTCATCATCTGCAGTGATTTTGGAGCCCAATAAAAATAAAGTCTGACACTGTTTCCCCATCTATCTGCCATGAAGTGATGGGACTGGATGCCATGATCTCAGTTTTCTGAATGTTGAGTTTTAAGCCAACTTTTTCAGTCTCCTCTTACACTTTCATCAAGAGGCTCTTTAGTTCTTCTTCACTTGCTGCCATAAAGGTGGTATCATCTGCATATATGAGGTTATTGATATTTCTTCCAGCAATCTTGATTCCAGCTTCTGCTTCCTCCAGCCCAGCAGTTATCATGATGTACTCTGCATATAAGTTAAGTAAGCAGGGTGACAAAATACAACCTTGATGTACTCCTTTCCCAGTTTGGAACCAGTCTGTTGTTCCGTGTCTAGTTCTAACTGTTGCTTCCTGACCTGCATACAGATTTCTTAAGAGTAAGGTCAGATGGTCTGGTATTCCCATCTCTTGAAGAAATTTCCACAGTTTATTGTGGTCCACACAGTCAAAGGCTTTGGCATAGTCAGTAAAGCAGAAATAGATGTTTTTTTGGAACTCTCTTGCTTTTTTGATGATCCAGCAGATGTTGGCAATTTGATCTCTGGTTCCTCTGTCTTTTTTAAAACCAGCTTTAACATCTGGAAGTTCATGGTTCATGTATTGTTGAAGCCTGGCTTGGAGAATTTTGAGCTTTACTTTACAAGTGTGTGAGATGAGTGCAAGTGTGCGGTTATTGGAACATTCTTTGGCATTGCCTTTGTTTGGGATTGGAATGAAAACTGACCTTTTCCAGTCCTGTGGCCTCTGCTGAGTTTTCCAAATTTGCTGGCATATTGAGTGCAGCACTTTCACAGCATCATCTTTTAGGATTTGAAATAGCTCAACTGGAATTCCATCACCTCCACTAGCTTTGTTCGTAGTGATGCTTCCTAAGGCCCATTTCACTTTGCATTCCAGGATGTCTGGCTCTAGGTGAGTGATCACACCATCGTGATTTTCTGGGTGGTGAAGATCTTTTTTGTACAGTTCTTCTGTGTATTCTTGCCACAACTTCTTAATATCTTCTGCTTCTTTTAGGTCCATACCATTTCTGTGCTTTATTGAGCCCATCTTTGCATGAAATGTTCCCTTGGTGCCTCTAACTTTCTTGAAGAGATCGCTAGTCTTTCCCAGTCTATTGTTTTCCTCTTATTTCTTTGCACTGATGACCGAGGAAGGCTTTCTGATCTCTCCTTGCTATTCTTTGGAACTTGGCGTTCAAATGGGTATACCTTTCCTTTTTTCCTTTGCTTTTTGCATGTCTTCTTTTCACAGCTATTTGTAAGGCCTCCTCAGAGAGCTATTTTGCTTTTTTGCATTTCTTTTTCTTGGGGATGGTCTTGCTCCCTGTCTTCTGTACAACGTCAAGAACCTGTGTCCATAGTTCATCAGGCAGTCTATCAGATCTATCCACTTAAATCTATTTGTCACTTCCACTGTATAATCGTTCGGGATTTGATTTAGGTCATACCTGAATGGTCTAGTGATTTTCCTACTTTCTTCAATTTAAGTCTGAATTTGGCAATAAGGAGTTCATGATCTGAGCCACAGTCAGCTCCTGGTCTTGTTTTTGCTGACTGTATAGAGCTTCTCCATCTTTGGCTGCAAAGAATATATAGTCAGTCTGATTTCGGTGTTGACCATCTGGTCATGTCCACGTGTGGAGTCTTCTCCTGTGTTGTTGGAAGAGGGTGTTTGCTCTGACCAGTGCATTCTCTTGGCAAAACTCTATTAGCCTTTGCTCTGCTTAATTATGTACTCCAAGGCCAAATTTGCCTGTTACTCCAGGTGTTTCTTGATTTCCTACTTTTGCATTCCAGTCCCCTATATTGAAAAGGGCATCCTTTTTGAGTGTTAGTTCTAGAAGGTCTTGTAGGCCTTCATATAACCATTCAACTTCAGCTTCTTCAGCATTACTGGTTGGGGCATAGACTTGGATTACTGTGATATTGAATGGTTTGTTTGCCTTGGAAATGAACAGAGATCATTCTTTTGTTTTTGAGATTACATCCAGGTACTGCATTTCGGACTCAATTTTGTTAACTGTGATGGGTACTCCATTTCTTCTAAGGGATTCTTGGCCACAGTGGTAGATATAAACTCCAGAATAAATTGTTACAATTACTTTATGTAATTTAAAGTCTTTTTTAAAGAAACTGAGATATGAAAGTATATTTATAGTTTTTGTACTAACCTTATTATTTCTGGTTCTCTATTTCCTCATGTAGATTTGATTTATAACATATGATGTTATTTCCTTACTTCAGTAATTTGTTTCCAGGTGTCTTTTTCATGCTGTTATTGTCAGATATGTTACATATTCTGTATATTACAGACCCAGCAATGTAATTGCGTGTATGTTGTATGTGTAGTTGCTTGTAAAATCAGTTAAGAGAAGATATATGCAGTTATGTTCTCTTTATTAGCATGCATGTTTTCTCATTTGATTATTTTTTATAATTCCTTATTTTTCATTGATATTCTGTATTTGATGAGTCCTTATACTAATACCTTCCTTTAATTATTTAAACATGATTTTCTTTAGTTCTTTGAATATATTTATAATAGCTGCTTTGAACGCTTTGTCTGATGAATCCAGCATCTGGACCCTCTCAAAGTCATGTGCAGTCTACCAGAGGTGACTGGTTTTCACCTTGTTCTCTTCACCTCTTTCCGTGTTCTCTGCATAAGCTTTTGGCTGGTCTGCTTCTATAGCTGTCACACCTAGCTGTCAGCCTCCACTAACTGCTAACTGATTACTCTATTGTTTTCACCAATATCCCAGGGCATAAATTTTTTCATAGTCTGATTGCAGTAAGTCAGATCTCTGTAGAAGCTAAGTGTTGCCAGCCTTTGAGACTTGTGCTGATTACCCTGAGGAATCTTCCTGCCTTTTTCTTTGTCTAGTTCTCTCCGTTAAACTTCTAGCTGGTTTGCAGCTTTGCTTGTTACTACTGCTGTCATGGAACTACCAGCTTTCTTTTAGCTATTCACTCCCAAGATCTCCATAGTTTTGGACGTTGCCCTTTGAAATGAATTTTCCCACAGTCTATTCCAAGTAAAGTAATTCCATTAGGTGGAGGACAGAGCTTTCTGTTCTTAACTGTCTACCTTTTCCCCTAGGAGGACCCTCCACCTTGCCTTAGTGAAATTAGGGTCAGAGGCAAAGAGATCACTTCACTTGAAAGGACACCCTGCTCTCAGAATAGAGCACTTGCTTTTATTTAATTAATTAATTTATTTATTTAAATTATTTGGCGGCTAATTACTTCACAACATTTCAGTGGGTTTTGTCATACATTGATATGAATCAGCCATAGAGTTACACGTATTCCCCATCCCGATCCCCCCTCCCACCTCCCTCTCCACCCGATTCCTCTGGGTCTTCCCAGTGCACCAGGCCCGAGCACTTGTCTCATGCATCCCACCTGGGCTGGTGATCTGTTTCACCATAGATAATATACATTTCGAAACATCCCACCCTCACCTTCTCCCACAGAGTTCAAAAGTCTGTTCTGTATTTCTGTGTCTCTTTTTCTGTTTTGCATATAGGGTTATCGTTACCATCTTTCTAAATTCCATATATATGTGTTAGTATGCTGTAATGTTCTTTATCTTTCTGGCTTACTTCACTCTGTATAATGGGCTCCAGTTTCATCCATCTCATTAGAACTGATTCAAATGAATTCTTTTTAACAGCTGAGTAATATTCCATTGTGTATATGTACCACAGCTTCCTTATCCATTCGTCTGCTGATGGGCATCTAGGTTGCTTCCATGTCCTGGCTATTGTAAACAGTGCTGCGATGAACATTGGGGTGCACGTGTCTCTTTCAGATCTGGTTTCCTCAGTGTGTATGCCCAGCAGTGGGATTGCTGGGTCATATGGCAGTTCTATTTCCAGTTTTTTAAGAAATCTCCACACTGTTTTCCATAGTGGCTGTACTAGTTTGCATTCCCACCAACAGTGTAAGAGGGTTCCCTTTTCTCCACACCCTCTCCAGCATTTATTGCTTGTAGACTTTTGGATAGCAGCCATCCTGACTGGCGTGTAATGGTACCTCATTGTGGTTTTGATTTGCATTTCTCTGATGATGAGTGATGTTGAGCATCTTTTCATGTGTTTGTTAGCCATCTGTATTTCTTCTTTGGAGAAATGTCTGTTTAGTTCTTTGGCCGATTTTTTGATTGGGTCATTTATTTTTCTGGAATTGAGCTGCAGGAGTTGCTTGTATATTTTTGAGATTAATCCTTTGTTTCTTCATTTGCTATTATTTTCTCCCAATCTGAGGGCTGTCTTTTCACCTTACTTATAGTTTCCTTTGTAGTGCAAAAGCTTTTAAGTTTCATTATGTCCCATTTGTTTAGTTTTGCTTTTATTTCCAATATTCTGGGAGGTGGGTCATAGAGGATCTTGCTGTGATTTATGTCAGAGAGTGTTTTGCCTATGTTCTCTTCTAGGAGTTTTATAGTTTCTGGTCTTACATTTAGATCTTTAATCCATTTTGAGTTTATTTTTGTGTATGGTGTTAGAAAGTGTTCTAGTTTCATTCTTTTACAAGTGGTTGACCAGTTTTCCCAGCACCACTTGTTAAAGAGGTTGTCTTTTTTCCATTGTATATCCTTGCCTCCTTTGTCAAAGATAAGGAGTCCATAGGTTCGTGGATTTATCTCTGGGCTTTCTATTCTGTTCCATTGATCTATATTTCTGTCTTTGGAGCACTTGCTTTTAACTTGCCCCTTCTGGTAAAGAACTTCTGTCTTGGGAGTGAGCAATTGGGACCTAATACTTTCGGCTTACTGCACCGGAAAAAGAGCTTTTCTGCCTTAGACATGGGGGCTGGTTGGATGAAGGGACTCTTTTACTCTTCTCATGCAGACCTGCCTGGCATAGAGTTTCTGCATCATGGAGGTGGGGGAGTGGGGCAGGTGGGAGATGCCAGCAGCATTCCCCTCCAAGGGTGAAATTCATTCCTAGGCTGGAATGTGGGAGTTCCTGTAGCACCTGTGTGGTGTAGAACATCTGAGTAGTTATCCTGAGTTGTGGGGTGTAATTGGAAGTGGTTTATGGTTCATATATCATGGATACTTGCTGCTCTCACGTCTGTTTAATGTTTTCTTGAATAAATTTTTTTTTATTTGCTATATGCCCTTGAGACAATTTTCAGAGACATTAAATGGTTGACTTTAAAATTTTGTTTCTACCAGTTCAGTTCAGTCAGTTCAGTCAGTCATGTCCGATTCTTTGTGAACCCATGGACTGCAGCATGCCAGACTTGCCTGTCCATCACTAACTCCCACAACTTGTTCAAACTCATGTCCATCGAGTCTGTGATGCCTTCCAACCATCTTATCCTCTGTCGTTCCCTTCTCCTGCCTTGAATCTTTCCCAGCATCAGGGTCTTTTCCAGTGAGTCAGTTCTTCACATCAGGTGGCCAAAGTATTGAAGTTTCAGCTTCAGCATCAGTCCTTCCAATGAATACCCAGGACTGATCTCCTTTAGGATGGACTGGTTGAATCTCCTTGCAGTCCAAGGGACTCTCAAGAGTCTTCTCCAACACCACAATTCTTTGGTGCTTAGTTTTCTTTATGGTCCAACTCTCACATCTGTACATGAGCCCTGGAAAAACCTTAGCTTTGACTAGATGGACTTTTGTTGCCAAAGTAATGTTTTACTGGAGAAACGGTCCGCCTAGCTCAGCATGCCAGAAGTCTCTCTCTCCCATGTTATCTTTCGGAAGCTTTTTTGTTATGCTTTTCATATTTAGGTCTGTAATTCTTCAGAAGTTGATATTTTTCTGTGTGGTGTTATATTGGAATAGATTTCATTTCCCTGTGACTGTCCTGATATCCGAGCACAATTTACTGGAAAGAATTGTTCTTTCACACTGTTTTCCTTTTTTTGTACGTCAAGTGTCTATGCCTAGAAACAGGTCTATGTCTATGCTTTATATTCTATATCATGTTAGTCTTTTTTTTTTTTTTGGTGCTGGGATCATGTTTTCTTATTACTATAGTTTTATAATTAGGTTGATACTCAATAAAATACTTTTCCTGCTTTTTGGTAGGTGGAATTTTAAAGATATTTTCCCAACATTTCTGTCTCAATTATTCAGTGAACTACTGATCTAGGAAGTGCTGTGAAGGAATTTTGCAGGTATAATTAAAGTTACTAATCAACAGACCTTAAAATAGATTATTTTGGATTATTTGGGTGGGTCCTGTATACTCAGACAAGCCCTTAAAAATAGAAGAGTCAGAAGAAAAGAAGGCAGAAGAAGGAAGCAAGAGAGAAGGGGCAGAAGGAGAGATCAGGGGGATTTACTCAGAAGCAATGAAAAGGACTTGACCTGCTGTTACTGCCTTTGAAAGGGGGTGACAGTGAGTCAGGGAGTGCAGGCAGTCTCTAGAAACTGAGACCAAACCCCACTTGAGGGGTAGCAGGGAAATGGAGGCCTCTGTCCTGCAACTGCTTGGCACTGATTGTTGTCAACGTGGACCATTCTAAACGAACCTGGAAATATATTCTCTCCTGGAGTGTCAGGACAGGGACACAGCTTGGCTGATACCTTGATTCATTCTTGTGAAACTCGAAGGAGAGAACCAGCTGAGCCATGATGTGCCAAGATATCTGACCCATAGAACTTGCAGATAATGGGTGCTTTAAGCTGATAAGTGTATAGTTAACTTGTTAGAATAGCAGTAGACACTTTATTTTAGATTTTCTTCAAAATTGCTTTGGCTGTTTTTGGCTAAGTTAAAAAATCAAACACCCATCTGTTGGGACTTTCATTGAGATAACACTGAGTATATTGATTATATCTTTACAATAATGAGTGTTAAAAAAGGCAATGCCAAAGAATGTTCAGAGTACTATACAGTTGTGCTCATTTCACATGCTAGCAAGGTAACACTCAGAATCCTTCAAGCTTGGCTTCAACAATATGTGAACTGAGAACTTCCAGATGTACATGCTGTATTTAGCAAAGGCAGAGGAACCAGAGATCAAATTGCCAACATCTGTTGGATCATAGAGAAAGCAAGGGAATTCCAGGAAAACATCTACTTCTGCTTCATTGACTACACTAAAGCCTTTCACTGTGTTGATCTCAAACTGGAAGGTTCTTAAAGAGACATTATCAGACCACCTTACCTACCTCCGGAGAAACCTGTATGCAGGGCAAGAAGCAACAATTAGAACTGGAGATGAAACAGTGGACTGGTTCAAAATTGGAATAGGAGTACATCTAGACTGTGTATTGTCACCGTATGTACTCTGCATAACTTCTGTGCATAGTACCTTATGGAAAATGCCAGGCTGGATGAATCACAAGCTGGAGTCAAGATTGTTGTGAGAAATAACAGCAATGTCAGATATGCAGATAATACCACTCTAATGGCAGAAAGTGAAGAGGAATTAAAGAGCTTGTTGATTGAAGGTGGAAGAGGAGAATGAAAAAGCTAGTTTAGAACTCTGTTCGGGGAAAAAAAAAAAAAAAAAAAAAAACCTCTGTTCAAAAAACTAAGATCATGGCATCCAGTCCCATCATTCATGGCAAATCGATGGGGGAAAATGTGGAAACAGTGTCAGGTTTTATTTTCTTGGGTGCCAAAATCACTGCAGATGTGACTGCAGCCATGAAATTAAAACGACACTTGCTCCTTGGTGAAAAGCTATGACAATCCTAGACAATGTATTAAAAAGCAGAGACATCAATTTGCCAGCCAAAGTTCATATAGTCAAGGCTAGGGTTTTTCTAGTAGTCATGTATGGATGTGAGTGTTGAACGATAAAGAAGATTGAGCGCCAAGGAATTGATGCTTTAGAATTGGGCTGGAGAAGACTCTTGAGAGTCACTTGGGCAGCATGGAGATCAAACCAGTCAATCCTAAAGGAAATCAGTCCTTAGTATTCATTGGAAGGACTGATGCTAAAGCTCCTGTACTTTGGCCACCTCGTGTGAAGAGCTGACTCATTGGAAAGACCTTGGTGCTGGAAAAAGTGCAGGCCAGAGAAGTGGGTGACAGAGGATGAGATGGTTAGATAAGCATCACTAATTCAATGGACATGAGTTTGAGCAAACTCCAGGAGATAGTGAAGGACAGGGAAGCCTAGTGTGCTGCAGTCCATGGGGTTTGAAACAGTGGAACACAGGTTAGTGACTGAACAAAATAATTTATGCCTGTAGTGTGTTCCCACCATCATGTTAATAATGTTTTATAGTTTTCTCTGTAATAAACTTGCATAATTACTGTTGCATTTCTAGGTATTTTTACTTTTTGATGTTACTATAAATAAGATACCTATTTTAGTTTTATTATTTTTTGTTTATTGATGATATGTGGAAATTCAGTTTTTGCATTTGACTTGATAACCAGCAACTTTGGTTATAATTCTAATTTATCTTAGCTAGATTTGTTTTTTATAAACATATGGCCTATGAATGATAATTTCATTTCATCTTTTCCAATCCTTATATGTATTTGTTTTTTCCAGCCTTGTAGTGACTATGACTTCCAGTCATATGACTTCTAATAAGGTGTTGAATAAATTGGTTATCATGGGAATACTTGTGTTGTTACTAATTTTAGAAGTAGGGGGAGAATTTTTCAGTATTTCACAATTTTTTGTATGGGTATTTTGGATCTGCCCTTTTCCAGATCAAGGAAGTTCCTTTCTATTACTAGTTACTAATTTTTTTTTGTTGTTGTTGTTTAAATCACAAATGGATATTAAATTTTATCATATGCTTTTTCTGCATCTTTTTTGGACAATCTAATTTTTTTCCAGGTTTTTTTTTTTTTTTTTTTTTAATGTGATGGATATTATTTTATTCCTCTTGAAGTGTTAAAGCAACCTTGTTTTCCTGGACTAAACCCAGTTTAATTTTGAGCTCTTATTTTTCTACAAATTATTTTACTGATCTTTGTTTAGTATTTTTCACCTATATTCATGAATGAGATAGGTCTGTAACTTCTTACAAATTTGTTCTCTAGATTTTGAAGCAGCTCATGGGAGCTGTATTTCCCAATTTGGGGCATTTTGATAACAGTTTGTGTCTTTCATGTGCTGAAAATAAATTTTACTGACTATAAGACACCTTATATTTTCCTATCTTGAATATCTGGAATATGTTACTCTCTTTTCTTGTGGCATAAACTATTGCCTTTGAAAATTAGATGTTGACCTTCTGGGCTGAATTCTAAAGTGTACATGGTGCTCTTTCAGTAAGCAGTTTTATTTTATTTTTTTAATTTTCAAGAAAGCTTTGTTGAATTGTGGTTTTTACTATTTATTCTGTTATGGTAGTGCTCTTTAAAGACTTTTGTTTTCTGAATGTTGGATCCCTGTTATGCATTAAGTGGTTGCTTTCTCTTATCCTTTTAATCTCTTCATTTCTTTTGATTTCAGAACTATTCCTCCTTTTATTTCCTTAAAGCATTATCTTTTTTCTTGGGTTCATTCAGGCTTAATCTTCATTTCTGAAAATGTTAGGTTTTTGTATCAGGGTAACATTGACTTCATAAAAATTAGTTGAGAAATACCTTTTCTTTTTACCATTTTCTCAAGTAATTTGTGTAAGAAGGGTGTTACAGCATCATTAAAATACTTGGTAGACTTCACTGAAGCTTTCTAGGCTTGGAATTTTCTCTGTGAAATTTTAAGTAATGGCTTCAGTTTCTATAATGTCGTAATGCTCTTTAGAATTTTAATTTTCATATCAGTTTTGGTAAATTGTGTCTTCTAGGAATCCTTCCATTTTATGTAAAGTTTCAAATGTGTCTGCATAAAATTGTAAATAATAGTCCCTTGTGATCTTTCTTTGTCTAGAGTCTATTGTGATGTCCTCTTTTTCATTCCAGATGGTCACTGTCTGTGGCTGTCTCTCTTCTTGACCCGTCTTACCAGTTTATGCCTCTTCATGGAACCACCTTTTAGTTTTGTTCACTGGGCTATGGTTTATTCAGAAGTATCTTGCTTAATTTTTAAACACGAGGTATCTCTAAATGTTTTTTCCTTACTAATTTCTATCATAACTCCACCATAGTAAGAACTAAACCTATAAGATTTCAATTCTTTAAAATTTGAGACTTACTTTATGGCAGACATACAGTCTGTCTTGGTAAATATTCCTTATATAGGGCTAAGATTTTTTTTTTTTTTGGGTGTGGTTATTAGATGTCATGTAATATGTGTATCAGTTATATCCAGTTTGTTTCTTTTTAAAACTGTTATCATTACTTTTTAAATTTGCTCTTATTCAGAGAAAAGTTTGTTAAAATGTCCAAAAAACAATTGTAGATTTGTCTGTTTCTCTGTATAGTTTCTGTATATTTCAAATATGTTATATAGGTGCTTAGAAATAAAGCATTTTTGTTTCTACCTGCTAAAACAAATATTTTATTAACACGAAATGTCTGATAACAATAATAACGCGTATTTCCTATAGAGTACTTTATCTAGTGTTAAGGGGTTTCCCTGGTGGGTCGGTGGTAACAAGTCTGCCTGCCAGTGCAGGAGACGTGGGTTCGATCCCTGGGTTGGTAAGATCCACTGGATAAGGAAATAGGAACCCAGTCCAGTATTCTTTCCTAGCAAATCCCGTGGCTAGAGGAACCTGCTGTGCTGCAGTCCATGGGGTCACAGAAAAGTCGTTCATGACTTAGCGACTAAACAACAGTCTAGTGTTACGCAGATAATGTTGGCTTTCAGGTGTTAAATGTTAGCATGGTATACCTTTTTCTATCCTATTATTTTCAACTTTTGGTTATAGAAATTGTAAGTCTCTTGTAAGTAGCATAAATTCTTTTTAAAAAATGAGTTTCACCATGTTTATGTTTTAATTGACTAAGACTTCTTAGGTCTGTGACTTGGGACTGCACTATCCAGTGCCACTAGCTATGTGTGGCTGTTTATTCTATTTATTTAATTATCATTAGTTGAACTAATTATCAGTAGTTAAAAATTAACTACTAAAAATCCATTTATTCACATTTCAGGTTCTCAGTTGCAACATGTAGTTATTGGCTGCCTTATTGGCAGGTGGATGGCATTTCCATCATTGCTGAAAGTTTTCTTGGACAGCACTGTTGAGGGGCTTTCATAAAGTTTTGTAAAATTCTCATCCCATATCACTTCAAATAATGTTCCTGTCCTGTTGTCTTCTCTTCTTTTGGGACTCCAGTTTACATGCATTAGACCTTCTTATCTTGTGTCCTGTGTTTCTTATGGCCTTTTTTTGTATTTTCATTATCATATTCCTGTGTGTGTTTTTAAAATTGTATTTCTGAGCTATTTCCTAGTTCATTAATTCTCTCTAAAGCTGTATCTAATATGCATCAAGCTTGTCAACTGAGTTGGTTTAGGTTCTTTTGCTTGTTAGTTCTAGAAGTCGGTTTGGTTTTCTTTCTAGTTTCAGGCTCTCTGCCAGAGTTCTCAGTCTTACTCTTCAGTACAGTTATTTAAAAGTCTGTGTCTGTTAACTTAATTATCTAGATCCCTTTGGGTCATGCTTCATTTGCTTTTCAGTCATGTGTTATTTTTTTGGGTTTCTCTCTCTTTTTTAAAAATTGGGAACTATAGAAATATTTGGGGGCCTTTTAATAGAATGATAGGAATCTTATGTGACAGAGGATTTATAAGTCATTTAATTTTGGCAGAAATATAGGGGCATTATAAATCTCAGGTTTCTTGATCTACTTTTAAGGATTAAGATTAGAAGATGAACTTCATTTAATCTCCAGAGAAGGCAATGGCAGCCCACTCCAGTACTCTTGCCTGGAAAATCCCATGGACGGAGGAGCCTGGTAGGCTGCAGTCCATGGGGTCGCTAGGAGTCAGATACGACTGAAGCGACTTAGCAGCAACAGAAGCAGCATTTAATCCCAGTCATTCTTGCTCTGAGATTGGAATACCAGTTCAAAGTTTGGAGGTGGCTCTGGATTTCATTTTTTTCTCTGGCCAACTCAGTGATAGGACTTTCCTGATGGCTCAGTAGTAAAGAATCTGCCTGCCTATGCAGAAGATGTGAGTTTGATCCCTGGGTCAGAAAAATCCCCTGGAGAAGAAATGGCAACCCACTCCACTGTTCTTGCTTGGGAAATCCCATGGACAGAGGAGCCTGGCAAGGCTGCAGTCCATGGAGTCACAAAGAGTTGGAAACGACTTAGCGAATAAACAACAAGCTCAAATGCTGGCAAAGTTTTGTTTAGATTCTCAGCATCTAAGTCACTAATTTTGGAATCAACAGATGCCTCCAGAGGCAGGAAAGCCTATATACCACACTTACCTCTCTGGAATGTCTTTTCCTGAATTTTGGACTGATTTTGGACTGCCTTATAGCTATAGGCAGACTTTTAAAGTTTAGTCCAGTTTTTCAGGTTTCCTCAGTCAGAAGATTGGTGATGTACCTAATCATCATTACTAGACATAGAAAGTTCTCTTTTTCTATAATTTTTTAACTTTAATGTTTATTACAGTATAGTTGATTTACAGTGTTTTGTTAGTTTCTGCTGTAAAATGAAGTGAATCAGTTATATCCACTCTTCTAGATTTTAGTCCTGTATTGGTCATTACAGAGTATTGAGTAGAACTCCCTGTGCTATACAGTAGGTTCTTATTAGTTATCTGTTTTATGGTGGCTTAGAAGGTAAAGAGTCTGCCTGCAGTGTGGGTACCCAGCTTCGATCCCTGTGCTGGGAAGATCCCCTGGAGAAGGAAATGGCAGCCCACTCCAGTATTCTTGCCTGGAGCATCCCATGGATGAAGGAGTCTAGCAGGCTGCAGTCCATGGGGTTGCAAAGAGTCAGGCGTGACTGAACGACGTCACTTTTCTTTTTTATGTATAGTGCTGTGTGTCTGTCAGTCCAGTATCCCAGTGTATGCTTCTTACTGCTCTTTTCCCCCTTGGTAACCATACATTTGTTCTGTACATCTGTGACTCTGTTTCTGTTTTGCAAATAGGTTCATTTGTACCTTTTTCTTTTTAGGTTCCACATGTAAGCAACATCATGATATTTGTTTTTCTCTGTCAGATTTATTTCACTCAGTATGACAGTCTCTAGGTTCATCTATGTTGCTGCAAATGGCATGATTTCATTCTTTTTTATGGCCGAATAGTATTCTAGAAAGCTTTTGCTTGCATTTATTTTTAGTACTTTATTTGGTTTGGGAATTTGGGGTAAATTTGAATCTTCTTTACTCTCTTCACTCCTTTCCTTTCTTCCTTCTTTTCTTTCTGTTTAAATTGCCTGTTATGTACAGAGTTTAGCTTGTGAAACAGTCATCTGGAGTTGTAGGTTTAAGTAGGAGAAGTATTTTTGCTTTTAATGCATTCAAGATCATTGTAACTTCTAAAGCATTTTGGGGGGCCACTATTATACAAGTGTAAGTTATGTTTGGGTTTAAATAATGTTTTTAGTGCATTACAGTGTTTTTAAATAAGCTCTTCTCTCATAAAATAATTATTATAAAGCTGATTAGAATGAATTTAACATTAAAGTCTAACAAATCATGTTTGTCATTCATAAGAATTCATGACTTATGTTAGTAATGTTTCTGACTAGAATAATTTAATGCCCAATGCTGTTTAATCCCAGAAACAGCCTGAGCCTTTGATAGCTTATGGTGAACGATGTCTTATTCATGATCTCCGAAAAAGAAGATTTAGCTTTGCAACCAGACTTGATCACTAAGAGCTTTTGTGTGTCAGAGTTTTATTAAAGTAGAGAAGGGACAGAGAAAGCTTCTGACATAGACATCAGAAGGGTGAAGGAGGGTGCCCCACTTGCTATCTTATCCAGGCTTTACTTTTACCAGACCCACACCCACACCCACAACATACATCTTAAATTAACAAGATTAGCACTAACAACAGGAAGGTCTTAGCAGGCCCACTCCCACAATATACATCTTAAGATAACAAGATTAGTCAGAAGGTTCTTGTTATAAGAAGGAGAAACATGTTCTCCTGCAATGCAAGATACATTGTTGTTATATAATCATTAGTACAGAGCTTATGGCAAAATAAGAGCCTCCGTGGTGGCTCAGAGGGTGGTGCCCTCTCCCTAGTGCCCGCAATATGGGAGACCCAGGTTCAATCCCTGGGTCGGGAAGATCCCCTGGAGAAGGAAATGGCAACCCACTCCAGTACTCTTGCCTGGAAAATTCCATGGACCGAGGAGGCCGGTAGGCTACAGTCCATGGGGTCGCAAAGAGTCTGACACGACTTCACTTTATGGTAAAACATACCCTTGAGCAAGATGAGTTGTTTTGTTGTGTAATTATTAGCTCTGGGCTTAAAGAAAGGTAGTCTTAAAGATTGTTGTCATAACAACTCAGTTTAAGAAAATACCTTTTTTGTAACTAAGAGAAAGCCGTGTAGAGAAAAACACTTGTCCCTTTCTCCTCCTCGAGAGTCCCAGATGCCTTTCTCCTCCTTGAAGGCTCCAGACTCCTTATCAACCTACCTGAGAATTAACTCTCTCACTTTCTTGGCCTTTAGAAAATTTTCAGACATTATGGTTACTGACAATTTGTTAATCATCAAAGAGTGATAATGAATGTACAGTTGAGTAAATGAGATCTGGCACTACTTTTTTTCCTATTATTAGCAAGGAACAATATGTTGATAAACTTCAAAAGTAACATGTGGCATATAATCCTATTACTCAAATACAGCTTTTTGATCCTGGAAAAGACTGTTTTCTAATGAATTACGTTTGATGAAATGGAGTCGTGTCTGGTTTAGGAATCTGGTTTTAAGAAGCCGTAGTTAATGATTGCACCTTTCATAATTCAGTAACTAGGGTCATTTTTGTTTTAATTTTCATTTGTTTATTTTTACCACTCAAGACCTTATGTACTGGTGTGTAGCTGATTAACAATGCTGTGATAGTTTCAGGTGGACAGTGAAGGGACTCAGACATACATATGCATGTGTCCATCCTCCCCCAAACCCCCCTCCCATCCAGGCTGGCATATAACATTGAGCAGAGTTCTGTGTGCTATACAGTAGGTTTTTGTTGGTTATCCATTTTAAATATAGAAGTGTGTATATGACCTCCCCAAAGTCCTTAACTGTCCCTTCCCCCGGCAATAATGAGTTCATTTTCTCAGCCTGTTTGAGTCTCTGTTTTGTAAGTTCATTCATTTGTATCATTTATTTTTTAGATTCCACATATAAAGGATGTCATATGATATTTCTCCATCTCTGTCTGGTTTATTTCACTTGGTTTGACACTGCCTAGGTCCATCCATGTTGCTGCAAATAGCCTTATTTCATTCTTTTTAATGGCTGAGTAATACTCCATTATATATCATATATATGTGTATACACATACATACTACATCTTCCTTTTCCACTCTTCTGTGGATGGGCATTTAGGTTGTTTCATATTTTGGCTATTATAAACAGTGTTGCAATGAACATTGAGGTGCATGTATCTTTTCAGGCCATGTTTTTCTCTGGATATATGCCCAAGAGTGGGATTACTGGTAGCTCTATTTTTAGTTTTTTAAGGAGCCTCCGTACTGTTCTCCATAGTGGCTGTACCAGTTTCATTCCCACGGACAGTGCATCAACCTTGTCTCCACACCTTTCCATCGTTTGTTTGTGGATTTTTTGATGTTAGCCATTCTGACCAGTGTGAGGTGATACCTAATTGTAGTTTTGATTTGCATTTCTCTAATAATTAGTGATGTTGAACATCTTGTGCTTATTGGCCATCTGTATGTCCTCTTTAGAGAAATGTTTATTCAGGTCTTCTGCCCATTTTTTGAGTGAGTTGTTTGGATGCTATTAACTGTCATAAACTGTTTGTAAATTTTGGAGACTAATCCCTTATCAGTCACATCATTTCCAAATATTTTCTCCCAGTCTGTGGGTTTTTTTCCTTTTGTTTATTGTTTCCTTGCTGTGCAAAGCTTTTGAGGTCAAGTAGCTCCCATTTGTTTATTTTTGCTTTTATTTCCATTATTCTGGATTGATTTAAAAAGATGTTGCTGTGAAATATGGGAGAATGTTTTGCCTATGTTTTCTTCTAAGAGTTTTATAGTGATGGTGTAACATTTAGGTCTTTAATCCATTTTCAGCTTATTTCTGTGGGAGTTAAGGAATGATCTAACTTCTTTTTTTTACATGTGACTGTCCAGTTTTCCCAGCACCATTTGTTGAAGAGACTGTTTTTCTGACATTATGTAGTCTTGTCTCCTTTGTCATAGATTAATGGACTGTTGGTACATGGGCTTAGTTCTGAGTTTTCTGTCTTCTATTGATCTGTATTTCTATTTTTTGTGCCAGTACCATACTGTTTTGATGACTGTAGCATTGTAGTGTAGTCTGAAGCCAGGGAGCCTGATTCTTCCAGCTCTGTTTTTCTTTTTCATGACTGCTTTGGCTCTTTGGGGTCTTTTGTGTCCCCATTCAAATTTTGAGGTTTTTTGATCCTAATTCTTTGAAAAACACCATTGGCAATTTGATAGGGACCGCGTAGAATCTGTAGATTTCCTTGGGTAGTTTAGTCATTTTGACACTATGATTCTTCCAATCCATGAATATGGGTATCTTTCCATCTGTTTATGTCTTCTTTGATTACTTTCATCAACATATTATAGTTTCCAGAGTACAGGTCTTTTGTCTCCTTAGATAGGTTTATTCCTAGGTATTTTATTCTTTTTGATGCAGTGGTAAATGGAATTGCTTCTTGAATTTCTCTTTCTGATCTTTCATTGTTAGTGTATAGGTGCAACAGACTAATGTGTATTAATTTTGTAACTTGCAACTTTACCAAATTCATTGATGAGTGCTAGCAGTTTCCTGGTAGCATTTTGAGGATCTTCCATGTATAGTATCGTGTCATCTGCAAACAATGACAGTTTAACAATTTCTTTCCAGTTTGGATTCCCTTTACTTCTTTTTCATGTCTGATTGCTGTAACTAGGATTTCCAAAACTATGTTGAATAAAAGTGATGAGAGTAGATACCCTTGTCTTGTTGCTGATCTTAAAGGGCTTGCTTTCAGCTTTTCTCCATTGAGTATGATGCTAGCTGTAGGTTTGTCATATATGACCTTTCTTACGTTGAGGTATGTACCCTCTTTGCCTACTTTCTGGAGTTTTTATCATAAATGGATGCTGAATTTTGTCAAAAGTCTTTTCTGCATCTATTGAGATGATCATGTGGTTTTCATTCTTCAGTTTGTTGATACGATGTATCACATTAATTTGCGGATGGTGAAAAATCCTTGCTTCCCTGGGATAAGTCCCACTTAATCACAGTGTATGATCTTTTTAACATTGTTGGATATGAATTGCTAGTATTTTGTTGAGGATTTTTGCATCTGTGTTCATCAGTGATATGGGCTGTGATTTTTTTGTGGTATCTTTGTCTGATTTTGGTATCAGCATGATGATGGCCTCATAAAATAAGTTAGGAAGTTTTCCTTCCTCTGTGACTTTTTGGAACAGTTTCAGAAGGATAAGAGTTAATTCTTTTCTAAATGTTTAATAAAATTTGCCTGTGAAGCCATCAGGTCCTGGACTTCTGTTTATTGGGAGGTTTTTAATCACGGTTTCAATTTCATGCTTGTGATTGGTCTGTTCACATTTTCTGTTTCTTCCTGGTTCAGTCTAGTGAGACTGTATCTTTCTAAGAATTTGTCCATTTCTTCCAGGTTGTCCATTTTATTGGCATACACTTGTTCATAGTGGTCTCGTATGGTTCTTGGTATTTCTGTGGAGTTGGTTGTAACTTCTTTTTCATTTCTAATTTGACTGATTTTAGTTCTCTTTTTTCCTTGATAAGTCTGGCCACAGGTTTATCAATCTTGTTTATCTTTTCAAAGAACCTTTTAGTTTCATGGATCTTGGTGATTATTTTCTTTGTCTCTATTTCATTTATGTCTGCTCTGATATTTACGATTTTCTTTTTTCTATTAACTTCAGGTTTTGTTTGTTTTTTCTCTAGTTGTTTTAAGTGTAAGATTAGGTTGTTTATTTGAGATTTTTGTTATCTCTTGAGGTAAGATTGTATTGATATAAACTTCCATCTTAGAAGTGCCTTTGCTGCATCCCATAAGTTTTGGACTGTTGTGCTTTCATTTGTCTTTAGGTATTTTTTTATTTCTTCAGTGATCCAATGATTGTTCAGTCGCATGTTGTTTAGCTGCCACATGTTTGTGTTTTAGACTTTTTTTATTCTGGTTTAATTCTAAACCCATACCATTGTGATCAGAAAAAATGCTTTATATGATATCTGTGTTCTTAAATTTACCAGGCTTGCTTTTGTTGCCCAGCTGGTGGTGAGTCCTGGAGAATGTTCCGTGTGCGCTTGAGGAAAATGTGTAGTCAGCTGCTTTTGGATGGAATGCTTTATAAGTATTAATTACGTCTAAAATGTTATTTAAGGCCTACATTTCCTTATTGGTTTTCTGTCTGGATGATATGTCCATTGATGAAAGTGGGGTATTAAAGTGTTTTAATTATTGTGTGACTGTCTATTATTGTGTGACTGTCAACTTCTCCCTTAATGCTGTTAGTATTTGCTTACATATTGAGGTGCTCCTATGTTGGGTGCATATATGTTTATAATTGTTACATCTTCTTGGATTGAACCCTTGATCGTTATGTAGTGTCCTTTGAATCCTAATAACAGTCTTTGTTTTAGTCTATTTTTTTCTGATATGAGTATTGCTACTCCAGTTTTCTTATGATTTCCATTTGTGTGAAATACTTTCTCCCATCCCCTTACTTTCGTCTGTAAGTGTCCATAGGTATGAAGTGCGTATCCTGTAGACAACATGTACATGTGTGCTGTGCTACATCGCTCAATCACATCTGACTCTTTGTGACCCCATAGACTGTAGCCTGGAGTCTCCTCTGTCCATGAGATTCTCCAGGCAGAATACTGGAGTGGGTTGCCATTTCTTACTTCAGGGGATCTTCCAAACCCAGGGATTGAACCCAGGTCTCTTGTGTTGAGGCAGATTCTTTACCGGCTGAGCCAGTATGAAGCAGGACAAAGACTAATAGAGTTCTGCCAAGAGAACGCACTGGTCAGAGCAAACACCCTCTTCCAACAACACAGGAGAAGACTCTACACATGGATGTCACCAGATGGTCAACAACGAAATCAGATTGAATACATATTCTTTGCAGCCATAGATGGAGAATCTCTATATGGTCAGCCAAAACAAGACCAGGAGCTGACTGTGGCTCAGATCATGAACTCCTTATTGCCAAATTCAGACTTAAATTGAAGAAAGTAGGGAAAATCACTAGATCATTCAGGTATGACCTAAATCAAATCCCGAACGATTATACAGTGGAAGTGACAAATAGATTTTAGGGGATAGATCTGATAGACAGAGTGCCTGATGAACTGTGGACAGAGGTTCTTGACGTTCATTGTACAGGAGACAGGGAGCAAGACCATCCCCAAGAAAAGCAAATGCAAAAAAAGCGAAATGGCTCTCTGAGGAGGCCTTACAGATAGCTGTGAAAAGAAGACATGCAAAAAGCAAAGGAAAAAAGGAAAGGTATACCCATTTGAACGCCAAGTTCCAAAGAGTAGCAAGGAGAGATGAGAAAGCCTTCCTCGGTCATCAGTGCAAAGAAATAAGAGGAAAACAATAGACTGGGAAAGACTAGCGATCTCTTCAAGAAAGTTAGAGACACCAAGGGAACATTTCATGCAAAGATGGGCTCAATAAAGCACAGAAATGGTATGGATCTAAAAGAAGCAGAAGATATTAAGAAGTTGTGGCAAGAATACACAGAAGAACTGTACAAAAAAGATCTTCACCACCCAGAAAATCACGATGGTGTGATCACTCACCTAGAGCCAGACATCCTGGAATGCAAAGTGAAATGGGCCTTAGGAAGCATCACTACGAACAAAGCTAGTGGAGGTGATGGAATTCCAGTTGAGCTATTTCAAATCCTAAAAGATGCTGTGAAAGTGCTGCACTCAATATGCCAGCAAATTTGGAAAACTCAGCAGAGGCCACAGGACTGGAAAAGGTCAGTTTTCACTCCAATCCCAAAGATAGGCAATGCCAAAGAATGCTCAAACTACCGCACACTTGCACTCATCTCACTCACTAGTAAAGTAGTGCTCAAAATTCTTCAAGCCAGGCTTCAACAATACGTGAACCATGAACTTGCAAATGTTCAAGCTGGTTTTAGAAAAGGCAGAGAAGCCAGAGATCAAATTGCCGACATCAGCTGGATCATCGTAAATGCAAGAGAGTTCCAGAAAAACATCTATTTCTGCTTTATTGACTGTGCCTAAGCCTTTGACTGTGTGGATCACAATAAACTGTGGAAAATTCTTCAAGAGATGGGAATACCAGACCATCTGACCTTACTCTTAAGAAATCTGTATGCAGGTCAGGAAGCAACAGTTAGAACTGGACATGGAACAACAGACTGGTTCCAAATACAGAAAGCAGTACATCAAGGGTGTATATTGTCACCCTGCTTATTTAACTTATATGCAGAGTACATCATGTTAAATGCCGGGCTGGATGAAGCACAGGCTGTAATCAAGATTCCTGGGAGAAATATCAATAACCTCAGATAGGCAGATGACACCACCCCTATGGCAGAAAGTGAAGAGGAACTAAAGAGCTTTGTGATGAAAGTGAAAGAGGAGAGTTGAAAAGTTTAAAAAGTTTTAAAAAGTTTTTTAAAAGTTTAAAAGTTGGCTCAAAACTCAAAATTCAAAAGTTTAAAAAGTTTTAAAAGTTTAAAAGTTGGCTCAAAACTCAAAATTCAAAAAATGAAGACCATAGCATCTGGTCTTATCACTTCATGGCAAACAGATGGGAAACAGTGGTAATAGTGACAGACTATTTTCTTATGGTCCAAAAATCACCACATTTGGTGACTGCTGCCGTGAAATTAAAAGACTCTTGCTCCTTGGAAGAAAAGTTATGACCAACCTAGATGGCATATTAAAAAGCAGAGACATTACTTTATAGACAGAGGTCCGTCAAGTCAAAGCTGTTGTTTTTCTAGTAGTCCTTTGTGGATATAGGAATTGGACCATAAAGAAGGCTGAGCGCCTAAGAATTGATGCTTTTGAACTGTGGTGTTCAAAGTCCCTTGGACAGCACGGAGATCAAACCAGTCAATCCTAAAGGAAATCAGCCCTGAATAGTCATTGGAAGGAATGATGCTGAAGCTGAAGCTCAATACTTTGACTCCTTGATGCAAAGAGCCAACTCATTAGAAACAACCCTGAAGCTGGGAAAGGTTGAAGGCAGGAGGAGAAGGAGAGGAAAGAGGATGAGATGGTTGGTGGCATCGCTGACTCAATGGACATGAGTTTGAGCAAACTCTGGGAATTGTTGAAGGACAGGAAAGCCTGGCGTGGTGCAGTCCATGGGGTTGCAAAGAGTCAGACATGGCTGAACAACAGTAACAACCCATTTATCTCTAGGAAATTATAGTTCCTTGCTTTTCTAAATATAATCTGTCACGTCATTTGTCTGTTCTATGATATAGGGAGCTTATATATACATAGTATTACATTCATCTTCAAAGTGCAATTTAGGTGACATTTCATTCTATGAAACTTGAGGGAACAAGTTCAGAATTAGTAGGTGGTGGAACTGAGATATAAATTTAGTTATGTTTTGTTGACTAGGTTTCTTGAATTTGAGGATTTTGTAATAGCATAACTGAGAATATTTATTTATTTATTCAGCAAATACTTACTGAGAGTCTTCTATGTGTTGGTCATTCTTTAGTAGATCTGATATTTCAGAGAACAAATCTGTTTGGCTGCCCCTTTCCCAGTTGCTATTCTTCTGGAGCTATATTCTTCTGAGAGGAGGATAATAACCTGCTTTTTGATACAGCTGCAGACTCAGAATGACTTGTCTGCCAAGGAGTTTCAGAACTAAGAAGCATTTAATCTGCCTTGGCATGGGAGGAGATATGTAATGTTACCTTACTTTGAGGGTTCTCCATAACCTCAAAAAGTAGGATAATTGCCGCTTCTTGCCTAGAGCTATCAACCTGGGGCCTCACTAGTGACCAGGTGTTCTTTCAGCCTGTCTTGGAGTTGTCTTTGGGCTTCAGATACTGTGTCAGTTTTAATAGAATGACTAGTGGACTTAAACTATAGTTCTATTCGTAGTTGAGATACATTATGGTGACATAGTAAAGATGAACAGCTGGATCATAAGGGGAAAAAGCATGGGTAGAGCCTGTTGGGATCCATATTCAGGCTTCCCTGTGTTCTCTCCCTCACAAGAGAGGGTGCAGGGAGTGAACACACTTCCCCTAGCAGTGAAATTTGAGCAAGCTGTGTGCAATGTGTCTGTCCAGGGAAGTCCGCTGGAGACTACTCTGCACTCATATAGTGCTCTGGAGCATCTTCTTCCTAGCTATAGTACATTGTATAATTTCAGCACTGTGAGCAACCCTTATTAGTTAAAGGTGAGAATTTCTTTGCTGGGATAGCATCCTTAGGTCCACTGTGTTAAGCTTTTTCTGCATACTTACTTACTGACTGTGGATGGAGATAGCTGGGGTGAGTCTGGAGAGAGAGAATAAATACTTACAATTGTCTTTCCTATCACACTTTAGGAGTCATTGTTTTAAGGAAATAACCCTACTTTCAAACAAACATTTTAGGTAGGATGGTGTGTGTTGTAGCACTATTTTTAATAGCAAAATATTAGAAACCACTTGAGTCATCAGTAATAGGATAATTAAACATTAATGTACATCCTTTTAATGGAATGTTGGTAGCCATGGAAGTAATGTTCATGAAAACATAATAATGTGGAAAATTGTTTTTGTGTGATTGGAAGAACATAGGGTAGAAAGCAGTAAGCAGTGTAGTGTCTTGGGCTTCCCAGGTTGGTACAGTGGTGAAGGAATCTGCCTGAAGTGCAGGAGGCACAAGAGACATGGGCTTGATCCCTGGGTCAGGAAGATCCCCTGGAGTAGGAAATGGCAACCTACTCCAGTCCTCATGCCTGGAGAATACCGTGGGCACAGGAGTCTGGCAGGCTACAGTCCGTGGGGGTCACAAAAAACCGAACACGACTGAACGAGTGAGCCCAACTCCTAGCTCAGAATGCTGCAGTTTAGGAAGAAGGTAAGCCCCGTGCTCCCTGATGTGTAACGTCCTAGACCCCCAGGTTTTGCTCGAACTTAGAGCATAATCTATTTAAGAAGGAAACAGTGAAAGAAAAAAGGGAAGAAGGGAGAGAGGGTAAGAAAGAACAAGAAAATATAAAATAACAGGAAGTAGTGTAGGGTCTTGACAGTAGCAGTGGGTGCCAAGTAACTTTCTTTCTTTTCTGTTTTAACTATTATTTTTGGCTGTGCTCGGTCTTTGTTGCTGTGTGTAGGCTTTCTCTTGTTGCGGAGAGTGGGGGATACTCCTTAGTTTTGGTGCTTGGGCCTCTCATTGCAGTGGCTTCTCCCATGGAGTACAGGCTCCAGGGCTCAAGGGCTTCAGTAGTTGTGGCACACAGGCTTAGTTGCCCTGGAGGCATGTGGGATCTTCCTGGACTGGGGGTCAAACCTGCATCCCCTGCATTGACAGGTGAATTCCTAACCAGTGTACCCCCAAGGAAGCCCCAGATAACTTTATGATTCTTAACTTTGCAAATGCCCTTAAAACACAAATTTCTTCACAAAAATGTGGAAAAATATAAAAGTTACCTTTTTATTATGAGAAAAATCTAATTTCTTGAAGTAGAGTGAATATTGCAGTGAACCTTAATGTACCCATTAGGCAGCTTCAGTACTCATCAATTTTAGCATAAAAGTTGAAGTTAAGTTGAAATTAAGTTTGTAAAGAAATTTAAATTTTATTAAAATATATACATGCATTATATTATTATGGTAGACTGATGTAATTTTTAGAGAATATTCCTTCTTACATGTGCAGTCACGTGCTGTCTCTGCATGCACTCTTTCTCACTCATACTCTTACCCCCTCCTTTTGGATTGTTCTTTTTGGAACAAGGATGCTTAGTTGAGTGGATGTAAGTTCTAACAAAAGGCATTAGTCTCTCATTGTCTCAGTCTCCTTATCTTTTAAAGAAGTATATGGTAAAATAGAAAAATAGACTAGTATTAAGATTATATATATGTGTGTGTGTGTATAAATGGAAGCAGAGATTGATTTTTATTTTTTTAACATGTATTTTTTAATTTATTTTAATTAGAGGCTAATTACTATACAGTATTGTGGTAGTTTTTACCATACATTCACATGAATCCTCCATGGGTGTACATGTGTTCCCCATCCTGACCCTCCCTCCCACCTCCCTCCCCATCCCATCCCTCAGGGTCATCCCAGTGTACCAGCCCTGAGCAGCCTCTCATGCATCGAACCTGGACTGGCGATCTATTTCACATATGATAATATACATGTTTCAGTGCTATTCAGAGATTGATTTTTAATGTAAATTATTTTAAGCTAGAGGGAAAGGAGTTAGTTATGTTATTAATACATGAAAGAAATTGGCATTGAAGTATATGCCATTCAACCTACCAGGAACTTCTGACTTAAGGGGAAAAGCTGGAAGAGAGCTTATATACATTATACATGGCAGTGTTTACTTAGCACTTGTGTTTTAGCATACATAGATATTTACATTTATTGACTACTTAGTGTCAGGTATAGTTCAAAACTCTTCATATTAACTTGTTTTACTTTAGCAACTATAAGGTATATACTTATATTATCACCATTTTATACATAAAGAAGCTGAAACATGGGGAGGGAAAGGGACTTGACCATACTTAATACAACTTGTCTGTGTGTGTGTTTTATTTTTGATGAAAGAAAAATTCGCTCAGACTTTTTTTTATTTATAAGAATAAAATTAAATTATTCTCATGCTCCAAGGTCATGACAATATAGAAGCTTAAACAAAAACTCTGTGCCTTACTTCTCATGCAAGGTACATATATTAAAATTTGGTCTCGGGTTGTCTGAATCCTTTGCTGGAAGGGTTATAAATTAAAGTGTTTAATATCTCACCTCTTATCTTTAAGGCATTTTAATCTGACTTGGAGTGATTCTAGATCAGACTTGTTTTGTCTATATCACAGGCTTGTGTTACTGAATCGATAGAATAGATTCAGGAATCTGGCTTTGTATGCTTACTTTTTTCAGTCATTGTAGGTGAAATATTTATGTGTATATATACAATACACAAATACAATGTGTAGAGAGATAGGATGGAGATACATATGGTTCAGAAATAGTTTAGTGAACAGAATTGAATTAAGTACAGAAACACATCCATGTTTATATTGAAATGTGATACATGACTAGAGAGGTATTTCAAATCAGTGAGGAAATGTTGAATTTGTGAGAAATTATATTTATTAACTGTTGGAAAAAATTCTGGATATATACAGTTAAATTTTAAATGGATTAAATGTCCAAATGTTAATATTTTGAATCATTATAAAAATGTAGGTGATATTTTCATTGGATTCCTGGGAGAGAAGGTTTATTAGGAAATAAATCGGGCTACTCTTCTGATAGCTCATTTAACATGTTTATTTAACTGCCCCAAAATTAGAATGTTTGATTTTAAATAGAGGATCAGACAATGGAATAAATGATAGAATGCTGTGTATTCAACAAAAATAATAAGTATATCCATTAAATACGTGATACAAGATACTGTATATGAAAATAGGTATGTTCTGTTTATTAACCATGCTAGAGTGGATGTTTAAAGATGAGTCAAAAGTAATTCTGGAGTGTTCAACAGTGTAAACTTGTTGAATTCTTTTTGTTTCCTGTACTTTCAAATGCATTTTAAAAACTAATGAAAAGGAATGATTTAAATGGAATATTTTATCTTGTTGAAAATTTTTCTAACTTTATTATATTTCTATTTTTAATCTACAGTTCTCTGCCTTATCAGGCATAATGTGAAAAGTATTAATTGAAGAAAGACTTTACTGTTCTGTATAAATCAGCTTATCATATGTAATATGAGAAGTAACAAAATCTAGAATGAATTAAAATATTTTCACAGTAAAGGAAGTTTTGAATTTAAAAAAATGTGAAGTAATAGCTGAGTAGCAGTTGAATCTAATATTAAAAGTGTCTTATTGAACAAACTCATTTCTTTTACTTTTTGTTAACTGATGTTCTGGTTTTAACTTTTTGAAGACATGCTTTCTAGATTTTTTTTTTTTTTTTCTGGACCATCTGCTAAGGAAGATGAAGAGTTTGGGTCATGTAAAAATGGCATAATGAAAAATTGATTCATTTTCTAAAAATAGGTGCTAAATAAAGTAGTGTTGACCAAACAGAGCTGCTAATATGTCCAAATATAGGTATCCTATTTCAGAATGACCTCCTTTGGAGACTGTATTTTTATAGTAATTAACATGTATTGAGTGAGTTTGGGAATGTATGTATGAAAGAGAGGGAGAGAAAGAGAAAATGTACTAGAAGGGACCATGACAGACTCTAGTGGGTCAAATTGTGGTTTTGTTTATGTTGCTTTCTTAAAGTTGTTCTTCATAAAATATGATGTGATTGAGCTCTAATTTGAGTAGTGACATCTCTTGTTATATATTTTATGTGAAGTTTTGGGTTTATGATAGATTGTGGGGAGCAGTTTAGTAAGAATAGTAGCATAACTAGGAGATAAGTGGTTGTATTTTGGGATGGGGTTTTCTTTTAAGGATGGTATGGTCTTTATAGTATCTTCTGTAATTTTTTCTTTTTCAAAAGTATAAACATTTATTGTATATTGAAGAATTTAATGGATCATAGTAAAATTACCTATTCTTAAGAAAAAGCTCACTTCTTATGATAAGGATCAAAATTTTGGAAGTATCAGAAATGACAGTTTGATGTCATGAAAGATTAAAACTTTTGAAACATGTTATCTATAACAGGAGTCAGCAAATGACCTGACTCTTGATTAAAAAAATAATCAAAAGACTTAACATTTTGTGACATGTGAAATTCAAATTTTAGTACCTTTGAATAAAATTTTATTGGAATAACAGTTGCTTTTACTTTATAATGACAAAGCTGAGTAGTTATGATAGAGATCCTGTATGGCATTCTCTTTACTTCCTACTGCTTTGGTTCACTATGAATCTCAGTGCTGCGGTTACACCTTGACAGTATTTTGAGTGCCATGTGTATTTCCAGTCTGTAATATTCCTTTTTTTTTAAATAAAATTTTCAATATTTATATATGCATACCCATCATGTCAGAACAAGAAAATAGAGAACAGTGAACTCTGAGTGGTGTGCTTTTTAAGGCATGGTGAAGCGTGTATTATTTTATTACTGACTTAGATAGCAAAAAATTGTTCTTATCTTTTGCAGTGACACTGTAGCTGTGGTAAAGAATGGAGTATATATTGACATTACTAGATTAAGCATACATCACAACATTCTTAACTCTAAAATTTTTAAAGTAACAGTCCATTTAAAATGGAACGTTTCATTACAGTGTAACTTCATAAAAAGTTGAAAATGAGGCTGCCGCCAAAATAAGTTTCTGAGCAACTCATTCATTAGCCAAGCAAAGAAAGCTGTTTACTGATGGTGAGTTAATTAAATTGTGTTTGATTGCAGCAGTCAAAGAAATGTGTCCAGAGAAAATAAATCTGGTTTAGACTATTAACTTTTTGGCAAGAACGGTTGATTTAAGAGTTGAGGACATTTGAAGCAATATCAATAGTCAATTTAAAAACAAGGCGAAAGATTTAGAGTGGTTTTCCGTGTCTCTTGATGAATCCACAGATTTTATTGATGTTACTCAGTTGTTGATTTGAGGCATCAGTACCAAGTTTGAAGTGGCAGAAAAATCAGCCTCTGTGAATAACCTGTGTAGAAAGCTTCAGGTAGAAGTGTTGTCAGAGTTGATAAAACACGGAGCACAGTCTGCTGTGGAGTCTGGTCAGATGCGCTGCAGCTGGTAACGGTAAACACGCGTGAAAGAGGGAAAGGCTGAGTTAGACACACTCACAAAGCTTGTAAAAATGTGAGGTGTTCAGAGCCTACTGTTACTCATTGTACAGTTCATCAGCAGGTACTTTGCTGAACATATGTGAGTTTATTACGTGTTACAGAATCAGTATTGTCAACAGTGAACTCAATTTGTTCTCATGGACTTAACTAGCACCAGCTGTGCACATTTTTGTTAGAAGCTGAATATCCTGACTGGCTTAGCAGTGGTAACATTTTATTGCAGTTTTTTGATTTTAGGACTGAGTTTGAGATTTTTCTGAACAAAGAGGACAGCCCTCAATCACTATTATCAAATACTGATTGATTTTGGAAACTAACTTTTTCTATGGAGTTGAAAATATTTTTAAATGAATTTAATGTAAAATTACAAGACATAAGAGCATTCATTTGTGAAATTTAGCTGCAGTAAAGTCTTTTGAGTGGTAACTGATGTTTGAATTACAAGTAACATCAAGCTGCTTTATACAGTTCTCATCCTGTCAAAATGAGATCTTCATTCCCACATGAATTTGCTTGAATATATTTTCCAACCTCAAACTACAGTTCCAGCAGCATTTTTTCAGACACTGATGCAAGTGCAAAGAATGTTTCCATAATTCAGAATCAATTTAATTGTGCACTTGAGGAACTTCTATCTAACCTTCAATTGGAAGTGATTAATCTGCACTGTAATGACATACTGAAAGGCAAATATCACAAGAAAAATCTAATAGACTTCTCTAACTGCCTTTGAAATAATGAATATGCTCAATTAAAATCATGTGCTTCCGGGTTAATATCAGCATACGGCAGTACTTATTTTTTAGAAAAGATTTTTTTCAAAGATAAATCCATAAAATATGATCATCATTATCAGAGGAGTGCTTATATTTTGATGATAGGAAACTTGAATTAGATGGAATGTTCCTTCGCCCCCCCTTCCAATTCCATTCCATTAACAGACTGATCTGTTATAAAATACTATATACAGATATCATTATACCTTACATTTTATCATTAGAAAATGTATAGGAGGCTTTTCTCTCTTGTTACATAAGTCTCTTCATAATTTTGCCCAGTGGCCTGCAAGGACCAAAATACCTTGTGATCAAGCTCTTTATAACAGTTGTGGTATCCCCTGTTCTATAGCAGTGCTTCTCAAACTTGGATGTACATAATTTTTTGAGGATCTTGTTAAAATATGGATTCTGATTTGGTAGGTCTGGGTTGGAACCCAAGGTTTTGCATTTTTTACACATCTGAGGTGTTAACAGGTGTTGGTATCAATGGATACATTTTGAGAAGGAAAGCTCTAGTAGTCACGTTTGTTAGATCTTTAGACAGGTATTCTAATATTTGTTAAGCATATGTTATGTGCCAGGAGTTATACCAGGGGCTTTTGGACATATTGACTCTTTAAAATGTCACAGAAACTTGTTAGAAGGTATTAAGGACTGCAGTGAGGTTGGGAACTCTAGTAAGGGTTTTCTGTGTGTTTATTCAACTCTTTGCAACCCCATGGACTGTAGCCCACCAGGCTCCTTGTCCGTGGGAATTCTCCAGGCAAGAATACTGGAGTGGGTTGCCATGCCCTCCTCCAGGGGATCTTCTCAATCCAGGGATCGAGCCCAGGTCTCGCACATTGCAGGCGGATTCTTTAATCAGGGAAGCCCAGTAAGGGTTTTCAATTAGAAACTAATTGTTTTGTTTTCCCTTGATTGTATAGCTTCCTCTAGCACCTCATGAAGGGGAAAGGAAGCTATACATCTTAGGAAACAGAAACAGTGGGAAGCAAAATACCACATTGGTGGCTGGTGCGAAGGTAGGGACTGATGTTCTCTTCCCTGCTAAATTCCATTGGGCCAGCAGCCAGTTTCCAAGCCAAAGAGTGGACATAGTATGAGTGAAGTGAAAGTGTTAGTCGCTCAGTGATGTCCGACTCTCTGCCAACCTATGGACTGTAGTCCGCCAGGCTCCTCTGTCCATGGGGTTCTCCAGGCGAGAATACTGGAGTGGGTAGCCATTCCTTTCTGAAGGGGATCTTCCCAACCCAGGGATCGAACCCAGGTCTCTTGTATTGCAGGGCAATTCTTTACCATTTGAGCCACAGGGAAGCCCATAGTATGTGTAGCACATACATATTTTGTAAACATTTTCCCTCAATCTCTTGCTTGCCTTTTTAATAATTTTTTTAAGCTAGCCAATTCAAATTTTTGACAAGTCCAATTTATTTTTTCTTTTTTAAAATTATTTTTAAGAATTGTAAAATACGCATAAATAAGATGGACCGTTTTAACCATTTTAAGATACATAGTTCAGTGACTACCATCTCCAGAGCTTTCTTTATCTTCCCCAAGTGAACCTTTGTACCCATTAAACACTACCTCCATATTCCCTCATGCCCCTCATCCCTTGGCATCCACTATCTACATTCTGTCTCTGTGAATTTGACTACTGTAGGAATCTTGTGTAAACAAAATCATACAGTATTTGTCTTTTTATATTTCACATATTTCACTTAGCATAATGTCTTCAGAACTTATTTATGTTCTAACCTAAATTTCTTTCAAATGTAGAAAGGAAATTTCCTTCATTTTTAACACCAAATAATATTTCATTTCACTTTATGTGTATACCACATTTTATTAATGCATTCATTCATTCATTGATGGACACTGTGCATACTCTTTACTTTTGGCTGTTAATAATAATGCTATCAATATGGATGTACAAATATCAATTTGAGTCTTTGCTTTCACTTCCTTTGGGAGTGAAGCTCACTCACACCTACCTCCACACACTTAGAGGTGAAACTTTCTGGATCATGTAATAATTATGTTTTTAAGGAACTTAAAATTATGTTTTTTGAGGAACTTCTATACCATTTTCCATAGTGACTGCCCCAGTTTACATTCCCACCAGCAACACACAAGAGTTCAAACTTATCCACATCCTTGCTAACACTTGTTATCTTCTGTTCTGTTTTCTTTTTTGATGGTGGCCATCCTAATGGGTGTGAAATGGTATCTCATTGTGATTTTGATGTCCATTTCTTTAATCTGTTGGGCAGATGTATATCATCTTTGGAGAAGTATCTATTCAAGTTCTTTGTCCATTTTTTAATTGGATTGTTTTTGTTGTTGAATTGTAGGATGTCTTTATATACTCTGGATGGAAAGTGAAAGGTAAAGTTGTTCAGTCATGTCTGACTCTTTGCGACCCCATGGACTATTCAGTTCAGTTCAGTCACTCAGTCGAGTCCAACTCTTTGTGAACCCATGAACCGCAGCACACCAGGCCTCCCTGTCCATCACCAACTTCTGGAGATCACTGAAACCCATGTCCATTGAGTCGGTGATGCCATCCAACCGTCTCATCCTCTGTTGTCCCCTTCTCCTGCCCTCAGTCTTTCCCAGCATCAGGATCTTTTCAAATGAGTCAGCTCTTCGCCTCAGATGGCCAAAGTATTGGAGTTTCAGCTTCAACATCAGTCCTTCCAGTGAACACCCAGGACTAAAAACTAAAAACACCCCTTTAGGATGGACTGGTTGGATCTCCTTGCTGTCCAAGGGAGTCTCAAGAGTCTTCTCCAACACCACAGTTCAAAAGCATCAATTCTTCAGTGCTCAGCTTTCTTCACAGTCCAACTCTCACATCTGTACATGACCACTGGAAAAACCATAGCCTTGACTAGACGGACCTTTGTCGGCAAAGTAACATCTCTGCTTTTAATGTGCTGTCTAGATTGGTCTTAACTTTCCTTCCAAGGAGTAAGCATCTTTTAATTTCATGGCGGCAGTCACCATCTGCAGTGATTTTGGAGCCCAGAAAAATAAAGTCAGCCACTGTTTCCACTGTTTCCCCATCTATTTGCCATGAAGTGATGGGACTGAATGCCATGATCTTAGTTTTCTGAATGTTGAGCTTTAAGCCAATTTTTTCACTGTCCTCTTTCATTTTCATCAAGAGGCTCTTTAGTACTTCTTCATTTTCTGCCATAAGGGTGGTGTCATCTGCATATCTGAGGTTATTGATAGTTCTTCTGGCAATCTTGATTCCAGCTTACGCTTCCTCCAGCCCAGCGTTTCTTATGATGTAATATGAGTTAAATAAGCAGTGTGACAATATACAGCCTTGATGTACTTCTTTCTCTATTTGGAACCAGTCTGTTTGTTGTTCCATGTCCAGTTCTAACTGTTGCTTCTTGACCTCCATACAGATTTCTCAAGAGTCAGGTCAGGTGGTCTGGTATTCCCATCTCTTGAAGAATTTTCCACAGTTTAATCTGATCCACACAGTCAAAGGCTTTGGCATAGTCAATAAAGCAGAAATAGATGTTTTTCTGGAACTCTCTAGTTTTTTTGATGATCCAGCAGATATTGGCAATTTGATCTCTGGTTCCTTTGCCTTTTCTAAATCCAACTTGAACATCTGGAAGTTCATGGTTCACGTATTGCTGAAGCCTGGCTTGGAGAATTTTGAGCATTACTTTACTAGCGTGTGAGATGAGTGCAAGTGTGTGATAGTTTGAGCATTCTTTGGCATTGCCTTTGTTTGGGATTGGAATGAAAACTGACCTTTTCCCGTCCTGTGGCCACTGCTGAGTTTTCCAAATTTGCTGGCATATTGAGTAGTATCATGACAGCATCATCTTTCAAGATTTGAAATAGCTCAACTGGAATTCCATCACCTCCACTAGCTTTGTTCGTAGTGATGCTTCCTAAGGCCCACTTGATTTCACATTCCAAGATGTCTGGCTCTAGGTGAGTGATCACACCATCGTGATGATTATGGAGTAGCCATCACAGTCAACAGAAGAGTCCGAAATGCAGTACTTGGATGAAATCTCAAAAACAACAGAATGATCTCTGTTCATTTCCAAGGCAAACCATTCAGTATCACGGTAATCCAAGTCTGTGCCCCGACCAGTAACGCTGAAGAAACTGAAGTGGAATAGTTCTTTGAAGCCCAGAAGACCTTCTAGAACTAACACCAAAAAAAAGATATCCTTTTCATTATAGGGGACTGGAATGCAAAAGTAGGAAGTCAAGAAACACCTGGAGTAACAGGCAAATTTGGTCTTGGAGTACAGAATGAAGCAGGCCAAAGGCTAATAGAGTTCTGCCAAGAGAACGCACTTGTCATAGCAAACACCCTCTTCCAACAACACAAAAGAAGACTCAACACATGGACATCACCAGACTGTCAACACTGAAATCAGATTGATTATATTCTTTGCAGCCAAAGATGGAGAAGCTCTACACAGTCAGCAAAAACAAGGCCAGGAGCTGACTATGGCTCAGATCATGAACTCCTTATTGCTAAATTCAGACTGAAATTGAAGAAAGTGGAGAAAACCTCTAGACCATTCAGGTATGACCTAAATCAAATCCCTTATGACTATACAGTGGAAGTGAGAAATAGCTTTAAGGGACTAGATCTGATAGACAGAGTGCCTGTTGAACTATGGACGGAGGTTCGTGACATTGTACAGGAGACAGGAATCAAGACCACCTCCAGGAAAAAGAAGTGTAAAAAAGTGAAATGGCTGTCTGAGAAGGCCTTACAAATAGCTGTGAATAGAAGAGAAGGGGAAAGCAAAGGAGAAAAGGAAAGATATACCCATTTGAATGCAGAGTTCCAAAGAATAGTGAGGAGAGATAAGAAAGCCTTCCTCAGGGGTCAATGTAAAGAAAGAGAGGAAAACAATAAAATTGGAAAGACTAGAGATCTCTTCAAGAAAGTTAGAGATACCAAGGGAACATTTCATGCAAAGGTGGGCTCAATAAAGGACAAAAATGGTAGGGACCTAATGGAAGCAGAAGATACTAAGAAGAGGTGGCAAGAATACACAGAAGAACTGTACAAAGAAGATCTTCACAACTCATGGACTATAGTCAGTGGAATTCTCCAGGCCAGAATACTGGAGTGGGTAACCTTTTCCTTCTCCAGGGGATCTTCCCAACTCAGGGATTGAACCCAGGTTTCTCGCATTGCAATCTCTAGATAGCAGTCCATTATGAGACATAGGACTTGCAGATGTTTTCTCCCACTTACTTTCTTGATAGTATCCTTTTGAGAGCGTTAACAGGTAGGAAGACCAGAAGTTCCCAAGTGCCAGGAAGAAATACACCACAAGTGGCAGGCTTTTTCCCTTCTCTGTTGAGGATACCTGGCTCTGCCTGAACCGAACTTTTCTCAAACCTTGAGCTAACCAGTGGGTTTTTCTTAGGTAAATGTTTTCCTTAAGCTGTGTTAATGAAACTATGTATTTGCTTTGCAGTCTGCCTTCAAATTAGTTCAGCCTGTGACTAACCTTTTTCTTTTTTTTTTTTCTTTTCTCAAACCTAGGCTGATAATGGCTCAACAAACCAGTATTCAGGTCAATTGTTTTTTCTGTTTTTTTTTTTGCGGGGTGGGGGGACCGGAATGACACAACTTGTAGTATTCTATCTTAAAAATGCGTGTTGTGAGACGGGGGCCTGGTGAGACCCCTCAGCCTGAGGTGTCTCTCATCTGATCAGCAGCTTGCTAACAGTGGGGCCTTCTGTCTGCCCCCTTCTGTGTGTCAGAAGCTTTCTCTGTCTGTTTTACCTGCAGTAAAATTGTTAGCAGAAACCTCTGAGTGTCAAACGTCGTCTTCGGCCCCGGATTGAAATCCTCTCCTCCAAAGGTCTTGAATCCTGTGTAGCACATGGCTCGCAGCCGCAACGTTTCACTTTGATGCACAGAAGTGTTTTAGTTTTTTAAAAAACGCTTTTAATTTTTTATTTTTACTTATTTATTTAGCTGCGCCAGCTCTTAGCTCAGATATGGGATCTAGTTCCCTGACCAAGGATTGAACCCTGGCCCCCTGCATTGGGAGCTTAGAACATTAGCCACTGGACCACCAGGGAAGTTAATTTTGATAAAGTCCAGTTACATATATTTTCTTTTGTTGCTGAGCTTTTGTTTTTATATCCAAGAAATCATTGCCAGATCCAGTGTCATGAAGATTTTCCCTTGTTTTCTTCTATGAGTTTTATAGTTTCAGGTCTTTATATTCAAGTATTTGATCCATTTTGAGTTAATTTTTGTATTTGGTGTTAGGAAACGGTTCAACTTAACATTTTTGCTTGTGGATATCCAGTCTTTCCAATGCTGTTTGTTGAAAAGACTGTTTCCCGCCATGGAATGGTCTTGGCACTCTTATTTCTGGGCTCTCTATTTTATTCATTGGTTTACATGTCTGTCTTCATATTAGTACCATATATATATATATATTTTTTTTGCTTTTGAGAAAACCGCCAGAACTATTGGTGAATGCAGAATTTTGCTGCTTCTGTTTTTTGATAAGTGATGATTAATAAAACAGGAAAAGCATATGGGAAAAAATCCTGACCCCCTACCATATACAAATATTAATTTAGGATAAATCATAGACCTAAGTGGAAAAACATAAAACTTAAAAAGATTATGTTTTTTCACTTTGGGACATGCAAAGTTTTCTTGGTAATAGAAAGATAATAACCATAAATAGAAAAATTAGATGTTTTCACTTCAAAATTAAACATTTCTGCTTCTCAAATCATTATGAAGAAAATGGATAAAAATCAAAGACTTAAAATGTTTTTCATATCTATCAACCAACTGACAATGTTTTTTTTTTTTAAAGATTTATTTTATTTTTTGCTTGTGGCGTGTCTTCATTGCTGCATACAAGCCTTCTCTAGTTGGGGCAGGCAGGGGCTACTCTTTGTTGCAGGGTGCAGGCTTCTCATTGCAGTGGTTTCTCTAGGCATGCAGACTTCCATAGTTGCAGCATGTTGGCTCAATAGTTGCAGCTCGTAGGCTGTAGAATGCTGACTGACTAGTTGTAGTTGTGGTAGACGGGCTTAGTTGCTCCGTGGCATGTGGGATCTTCCCGGACCAGGGATTGAACTGGTGTATCACAGTGCAAGGTGGATGCTTAACTACTGGATGACCACAGAAGCCCCTGACAGTGACTATTTCTGATGTAGTAGCAGGATCAGGGAAAAAAGGAGGTACTGGTGATACTTGAAAGCACATTGTCAGGAGTATACTTACGATAGAAACCAGATTCTAGGGACCTAAAACTAGTTAGGGTTGTAAATCACCAGTTTAAGGAAATAATTAAATTTTCTGATATTAATTGCACAAAATTCAAGCTTCAATTTTTTTTTTTTTTTTAAAGACATATGTGAGACAGAAGGAGGCAGGGAGGGGAGAAATACACAGAAGAGCAGGAATACGTGCAAATGGAAAATTCCTTGAATATCAAGAAGGAATAGGATCAAAAGCAAGAAATGAAGGCTTTAGGTTTGGGGACTTAGCTACCTTTTTGTCTAAGATGGAAGAATGAAGAGTGGACAGGGAAGATATATACAGGTGCAGAAATGCTAATAAACATGGAGGGGTGGCCATTATCCCTCTAGCCCTCCTTCCAGATGAAGGTGGACAGTAATGAGGGAACTTTTTAAAGGGTTAAGGACTATAGGAATAGCTCTTAACTTTTAGGAGAAAAACATCAGGGTGTGTGAAAGGGGTCTTGTGTAGTTTGAAAATGTTCCACATGTGGTTCTGGATTCTGATAATATCCTCCACCTCCCTTTGACTCACTTAGGTCACTCCTAAAGTTTTATCAGTAGAGAATTAGCAGACATGAAGAGAGGATTTTTAAGAGTTTAGTTGAACTTTAACTAGAATTTGTGGTGCTTTAGTCTGCATAGTTGAGATTACATGAGGGAGTTCATTTTCCCCTCTTTAATTCTCAGGGTTATTGTTTAATAATAGATGTTACCTCAGTGATCTGCTTGATATTTGTGTGTGTGTTGTGTCTACCTGCTAGAAACTAAAAGCATTGTACCAAAAAATCTTTGGATGTGGCAGTTAAAAGAATCTTCCCAGTTTTAAATACAGTCAGTCACAAATTGAGCGCTTCCCAGGTGGCTTAATGATAAAGAATCCACCTGCCAAGCAGGAGACATCCAATTCAGGGATCAAACGATCTCCTGGAGAAGGAAATGGCAACCAACTCCAGTATTCTTGCTTGGGAAATCCCGTGGACAGAGAGCCTGGCGGGCTGCAGTCCGTGGGGTTGCAAAAGAGTCGGACCATGACCTAGCAACTAAATGACAACAAAACAACCAAGTCATGAATTATATATAAGCAAAATGTTTAAGTAGAATTACCACTTAGAGGAAAATTCTGTATAAGCTTAGAGTAGGGAGATTACATTATGAGAAGTGGTGCTTTTTTCAAACTATGGACTTGGGTCCATTAATGGCTCATCAAATTAATAGCTCACAAACAGCATTTTTTCCTTTTTAATGGATTAGAATAGACTAGAAAATATTGGCGCTCGCAGCATATAGTAATAAACATTTGTGGAACTTTTAATATAAAATGTATGTATGTGTGTGTTGATTTGGGTGAAAATATATTTGTTGCTGTGGATTGCAGTTGAAAAGTGTTGGAAATCCACCATAGGTTATTTTGATAAATAATTGTGGACATTATAAAAACCTTTAAAGTCCTTACATTCATCTGCTTTTAGAATTTGTTAAGTTTATATTTACATTTAAATTAATTGTTGCTGTTCAGTCATATCTCTTTACGACCAGATGGGCTGCAGCACATCAGGCTTCCCTGTCCTTCACTATCCCTCAGAGTTTGCTCAAACTCTTGTCCATTGAGTTCATGATGCCATCCAACCATCTTATCCTCTGTCATCCCCTTCTCCTCCTGCCCTCAATCTTTCCCAGCATCAGGATCTTTTCCAAGAGTTGGCTCTTCACATCAGGTGACCAAAGTATTGGAGCTTCAGTTCAGTATCAGTCCTTCCAATGAATATACAGGGTTGATTTCTGATTTGATCTCCTTGATCAAGGGAGTCTCAAGAATCTTCTCCAGCACCACAGTTCAAAAGCATTAATTCTTCAGTACTCAGCTTTCTTTATGATCCAAATCTCACATCCATACATGACTACTGGAAAAACTATAGCTTTGACTATATGAACCTTTGTTGGAAAAGTGATGTCTCTGCTTTTTAATATGCTGTTTAGGTTTGTCATAGCTAATTACATAAATATATTTTAGATGTAAGTATATAAATACATATGTAAGTGTGCTTTTTTTTTTATTTTTGGTCTTAATAGGTGCAATGGATGAGCTTCACAGTCTGGATCCAAGAAGGCAAGAATTACTGGAAGCTAGGTTTACAGGAGTTGCGAGTGGGAGCACGGGGAGCACGGGCAGCTGTAGTGTTGGAGCCAAAGTGAGTAAAGTTGTGATCTGTATCTGACATTTTTTCTTTGTATTAAAGTATGCATATTTTGTAAAGGGTTTATATTTAACAGCAAGTTAGTACTTACTATTATTTTTATAATATATAGGAAAAAATCCAGTGTTTTTATATCTAACTTCTAGTATAGCATACTATATTTTGCATACCATTTTACAAAAAGGCAAAATGGTTGTCTGAGGAGGCCTTACAAATAGCTGAAAAAAGAAAAGAAGCTAAAGGCAAAGGTGAAAAGGAAAGATATACCCATCTGAATGCAGAGTTCCAAAGAATAGCAAGGAGAGATAAGAAAGCCTTCCTCAGTGATCGATGCAAAGAAATAGAGGAAAACAATAGAATGGGGAAGACTAGAGATCTCTTCAAGAAAGTTAGAGACACCAAGGGAACATTTCATGCAACAATGGGCTGCATAAAGGACAGAAATGGCATAGACCTAACAGAAGCAGAAGATATTAAGAAAAGGTGGCAAGAATACACAGGACTATACAAAAGAGATCTTCATGACCCAGATAAGCATGATGGTGTGATCACTCACCTAGAGCCAGACGTCATGGAATGCGAAGTCAAGTGGGCCTTAGGAAGCGTCACTATGAACAAAGCTAGTGGAGGTGATGGAATTCCAGTTGAGCTATTTCAGATCCTAAAAGATGATGCTGTGAAAGTGTTGCTTTCAGTATGCCAGCAAATTTGGAAAAATCAGCAGTGACCATGGGACTGGAAAAGGTTAGTTATCACTCCAATCCCAAAGAAAGGCAATGCCAAAGAATGTTCAGACTACTTCACAGTTGCACTCATCTCACACGCTAGGAAAGAAATGCTCAAAATTCTCTAAGTCAGGCTTCAACAGTATGTGAACTGTGAACTTCCAGATGCTCAAGCTGGATTTAGAAGAGGCAGAGGAACCAGAGATCAAATTGCCAGTATCCGTTGGATCATAGAAAAAGCAAGAGAGTTCCAGAAAAGCATCTATTTCTGCTTTATTGACTATGCCAAAGCCTTTGACTGTGTGGATCACAACAAACTGTGGAAAATTCTTAAAGAGATGGGAATACCAGACCACCTTACCTGCCTCCTGAGAAATCTGTATGCAGGTCAGAAAGCAACAGTTAGAACTGGATATGGAAGAATGGAGTGGTTCCAAATGGGGAAAGGAGTATGTCAAGGCTGTATATTGTCACCCTGCTTATTTACTTTATATGCAGAATACATCATGCGAAATGCCAGGCTGGATGAAGCACAGGCTGGAGTCAAGATTGTTGGGAGAAATATCAATAACCTCACATATGCAGATGACATTACGTTTATGGCAGAAAGCGAAGAACCAAAGAGCCTTTTGATGATAGTAAGAGGAGAGTGAAAAAGTTGGCTTAAAACTCAGCATTCAGAAAACTAAGATCATGGCATCCGGTCCCATCACTTCATGGCAAATAGATGGGGAAACAATGGAAATAGTGACAGACTTTATTTTTTTGGTCTCCAAAATCATTGCAGATGGTGCCAGTAGCCATGAAATTAAAAAACGCTTGCTCCTTGGAGGAAAAGCTGTGACCAATCTAGGCAGCATATTAAAAATCAGAGACATTACTTTGCCAACAAAGGTCCACCTAGTCAAAGCTATGGTTTTTCCAACAGTCACATATGGATGTGAGAGTTGGACTATAAGGAAAGCTGAGCACTAAAGAATTTATGCTTTTGAAATGTGGTGTTTGAAAAGACTCTTGAGAGTCCTTTGGACTGCAAGGAGATCAAACCAGTCAATCCTAAAGGAAATCAGTCCTGAGGATTCAATGGAAGGACTGATACTGAAGTTGAAACTCCAATATTTTGGCCACCTGATGTAAAGAACTGACTCATTGATAAAGACCCTAATGCTGGGAAAGATTGAAGTCAGGAGGAGAAGAGGATGACAGAGGATAAGATGTTTGGATGCCATCACTGATTGGATGGACACGAGATTGAGCAAGCTGAGGGAGTTGGTGATGGACAGGGGAGCCTGGTGTGTTGCAGTCCATGGGGTCGCAGAGTCAGACACTACTGCGCAACTGAACTGATAACTATATTTTGAGTATTTATGTTGTAATATAGCATAATAGGTTTCAAGAGTAAAAATGAATTTGATAGATGCACTCTTTCTCCCATTACATAATTTTTACCTTTCCTTATACTTTTTGTTTCTTCTTTGTCCCTGTAACTCATGTTCCTGTCATATATGTTCCTATCTGTACGGTAATCCACTGCTGCTACCTGCTGTGTAAATTGTATAGTGTATCTGTTACGGCTTCTAGTGATAGATATCAGGTTGTCTCCAACTCCCCGCTACCTCACATTGTGGTGAATTTCTTGTTACTGTTCTCTTTTATGACTTTGTAAAACATTTTTTTAAAGATATATTCCTAACAGCAGAATTGATAGAGCATAGGACATGTATAGATTTAAATTGAATAAATAGTGTGTGCTATTTATAACGGTTGTATAAAACTAATTTGCATTCAGCAGAGTGCAAGAGTATTTCTGTATCTCTGTATCCAAGAAACCCTTGGCGTCATCCAGATTCCTCATGTTTGATAGCCCAGAAGGTATATTTTGCTGTGCTGCTGTGCTGTGAGTCTCGCTGGGCTGCTGTGCTGCGCTAAGTCGCTTTATCATGTCTGACTCTTTGCTACCCCATGTAACCCACCAGACTTCTCTGTCCGTGGAATTTTCTGGGCAAGGATACTGGAGTAGGTTGCCAGGGGATTTTCTCCACCCAGGGATCGAACCCATGTCTCTTTTGTCTCCTGTATTGTAGGTGGATTGTTTACTATTAGAGCCACTGTTTTTCATATGTCCCTTGTATATTCTACATATTCCGTGTTGATTACATACAGTGCAGATAACTTCTTTCATTTTGTCATGTCTGTTAACTTTGTTTATGGTATCCACCATAAATAAAGGTACAGAACTCTTTGATGTTGTATTCAAACTCACTAATTTTTTTTGCTTTATGGTCTATACCTTAGTATACCAACTTTTGGTTTTACTAAGAAAAACAGTGGTCACCATTAACCGTCTGGGTCAAACAGACCTTTTTGCTATGTTTATATTTTGTTATTTTACTAATTTTCAGCAATAAGAAAAAAAATAATAGCAACTTTATTAGAAATTTTAATATGAATTTAAACATACTTAAAAATCTCTTTGTATCAAGTAAATCTTGGTGCACAAGCATTATAAAAGATGAAGGATATTGTTAAGCATCCTTTTAGTTTAAAAATGGCCCGGGTTCTATGTTGCAGAACATTGTATGATGAAGTCCTTCAGTTGAATGAATTAATGGATGAGAATAGCGTGTTTCCCTTTTTCCTCCCCTTAGAAATGTATTGTCCAGTTCCCTGATTCTTGAATTTGAGAAAATTCATCTAGGATATTGTCATTTGAAGACTCAGATTTTATTTATATGTTTACTGTCACCATCATCAGTTTCAGGTGCTGTTATCTCTTTACATTTATTTTCTGATTTGTGTCATAAATTATCATCTGTCATTTTCTTCTCTTGATCATCTTAAGTGGAAAATAAAAATTTCTTATTAGCTGGAGTCTATAAAAGCTAAAATCAGACTCCAAAGATAGTTTCTTAGTCATTTATATGTTTTTGAAAGATGATGCAGTACTTTGAGGTAAAGAAAATAACTGGAAGATTATAATTTATCTCACTATTGCATCATCCTTTTAGGCATTAAATCTGTATTGTTTTTCTACTATAGCAAATTATCACGAAGATGCTAAAAACAGTACACATTTATTATCTTATAATTCTATAGCATCAGAAGTCTGACATAAGTCTCACTGGGCTAAAATGAAGCTGTCTGTGTTGCTGCATGTCTTTCTGGGGGCTTGAAGGAGGATCAGTTCGCCATGCCTTTTCCAGCTGTGAGAGGCTGCCTGCATTCCTTGACTGGTGGTGTCCTTCCTCCATGTTCAGAGCCAGCAGTGTTGCATCTCTCTGACTCTTCTTTGACAATCACATGTAATGGACCATATCCTAGAAGGGCTCTTCACTTTTAATTGCTAATATGATAAGATTGGGCCCACCCTAATCTGGATAATCTGGTATAATTTCCCCATTTCAAAATTCTCATCCTTAATCACATCTGCAGAGTCCCTTTTGCCATATACAATAACATTCTGGTGTTTAGGGCATGGGCATCACTGGGGAGCCAATATTCTGCCTATCATATCAGCATTCTTCTGTTTTATTTTAGAGGCTTCTCTTTGTTTCATCATAGTTGAATAATTGATGAACAATGATAAGTAATGACTTCTTTTTATGATATAATAACAAAATATAGGAAAAATAAGATCAATAAGATCCCATAATGTATTTTGGATTTATGAAAGCTGGTGGACATCTGGTAATTAATTGCAAAGTAGAATGTGTTTTATTCTATTAAAAATAAGTTCCTATTTTTATTCTGTGGATGGTCTCCAAGAATAAAAGTCCTGAAATATTAATTATTACAAACTGACTTGAAAAAGAAGCCAGAAAGGTAAAGTTGGGTCCAGTGGACTCTGATGGTATTCTAAAAGTGAAATTCTTCTTCCCCACCCATGAGGCACAAATAGAATTCCTTCTGTTTTATAGTTTTATATTTATTCTTTAGCCCATTGAGGCCTCATCTTTATATAATATTGATAAAGATCAGGTTTTACTTTTCTCCACATACTAAACCAGTTTTCTCCACTTCTTAAATCATCCATATTTTCCCACTGATTTGTGATGCCACCTGTATCATATGTTAAATTGCCATGTGTGTATTCTGAGCTGTCTTTGAAATTTACCTTACATTCCAGTGGTCTTTCTGTGTTCTTCTGTCAGTATCACATAAAGAATATGATTGTGTTTTGGTATGTCTTGTTCCTGTGGTAAAGCAAGTCTCTCCTTTAATCTTCTTTTGTAAGATTGACTCAGTTATATATGGATCTTTATTCCCTCATGTAAAATTTGAGCATCTCTTTACTTGTTAGCACTTGGGAATTATTCCTCTTTAATAACTTATTTGTATCTTTTTCCTTTAAAGATCAAATGGAATTTTTGTCCTAAATGCAGATTGATTTTGGGTTATTGAAATGTTTATAAGATTAGGTTGTCTCATCTAAGTACATGAAATGTCTCTCCATTTGTTCAGTTCTCTCTGTAGAGTTCTACAGAAATTTTGGCTGTTTTTATGAATTTTTTGGGCTTATTTCTGGATACTTGAAAGTTTTTGTGGCTGAAGTATTTTTTATTATATTTTCTAGTTGGCTCTTGGTGACCTAGGAGGTTTTTTATTTTTATAGAGTGGTGTTGTATTTAGTAGTCTTACTTTGGTCTCTTTTATTGGTTATACTACTTTGTTGATTATTTAGATTTGTCCAAGAGAAATTGTTAGTTTCCCCAAATCACAGTTTTATTTCTTATACTTCATATATATATATGTGTGTGTGTGTGTGTGTGTGTATGTATATGTATATATATTCCTTATATTGGTCATGAGCTTCAGTACTATGTCTTGTCCTGTTCAAGAGGAATCATCTAAAGTTTCTCCATTAAGTGTAATGTTTGCTGTAGGTTATGTGTATATAACTATGACCACATAGCAGAAGAGCTTTTCCATTCCTGGTTAGTTAAGAAATTTCTGTTCATTTGTTTTAAAAATAGTAAGTGTAACAAATTTTTAAAAAAAAAATTGAACTTTGCATTTCTGGGATAAACCCAACTTGGTTATGATATACTATTTTAAAAATACTTTATTAGATTTAATACATGACTAGCTATTTTAGTTAGGATTTGTACATTTATGGTTATAAGAGAAATAGATACACAGACCTGAAGAGTAATATTTTAGTGAGTTTTGACAAATGTGTACACTTGTAGTAATCCACATTCCTTTTAAGATGTACAACATTTTCATCATACCACCTTGTCTGCTTTATAAAACAGTATCACACTAGCCCCATAAAGGGAACTATTTTTTTGCTATTTTGATTTTTTTCAACATTGTATATATGGTAGAAAATGTTCATGGGAAGATGAGTAGACGTTTACCTATAAAACTGTCTTGTCCTGGGGTTTGTTGTGAAGAGAGGTCTTTCACTATCATTTAAATTTCATTAATATTAATTAGTTTATTAATCTATTTCAGATCTTTTCAGACTTATTAGTGGATAGTTATAACACTTTAAAAAATCTCAATTCTTATTCATTTCTGTTTATTCTTTCAGATTCTCCTTTTCTGTTCATTCCTGCCAGAGCTCTAATTAAGTAACTGTTGCAAAGAATTGGTCTTAATCTGTTTCACTTTATTTTCCTCATTGATTTCTGTCATCATAATTTACTTGTTGGATTTGCTCTGTGGCTCTTCTTCCAGCTTTTGAGTTGAATGAGTTAGATTATTTTTATGATACATAATTAATACACAATAAAATTTACAGATTTTAAGTGACTTGTGCTGTAAGTTTTGTGAATGCATAAAATTGTGTAACCTCCACCACAATTAGGCTGTAAAATAGTTCTCAAAATATTCCCCCATGCCCTTTTGTACTCTGCCCTTTAGGTTGCCTCTGGCAACCACTGATTTGTTTACTGTTTTTATAGTTTTGCCTTTGCAAGCCTGTCATATAAATGGAGTCAGTATTGTAAATATGTAGCCTTAGATTCTGACTTCTTTTATCTTAGGAAAATGCATTCCTTTGAGATTCATCCATTGTTGTAATGTTATCAATAGTTAATTTTTATTGTTAAATAGTATTCTATTGTATAAAATAATGATTTATTGATATAGTTTTTTAAGTTTTTATTAAAATATAGTTGGTTTACAGTGTTGTGTTTCAGGTGTACAGCAAGGTGATTCCGTTATACATACATGTATGTTTTTCTTTATGTTCGTTTCCATTATAGATTATTACAAAATATTGAGTGTAGTTCCCTCTGCTATAGAGTAGGTCCTTGTTGGTTATCTGTTTTTTATATTGTAGCTTGTAAAAATATACCACAGTTTTTTTTTAATCCATTTCTACTAGGTAAAGAACATCTAGGTTATTTTAAGTATTTTAAGGATTACAAATACAGTTACAATAAACATTTGTATATTCACTCCTTAAGTGTAGCTATTTTGAGATCTTCTTTTGTTATAAAATTAAATTTTTTGCATTGCTTTTTGAAAATATAGTTTGTGTGGCATCAGTCCTGAAATGTGCCCTGTTTTATAAACATTTCATATCTAATAGCTTCTAATTGTATTTGTTCAGATCTTGGATATCTCCTTGTATTGTCAGCTTGAGCTGTCTTTTTTTGAGGGAGGTATTTTTAAATCTTTAATTGTGATTATTGAGGTATGCATTTCAGCTTGTTTATCAGTTTTGGCTTGATATATTTTGATGCTTCCTTTTTACATGCATATATCTTCTTTGGTTCTTTTCATGACTACATAATTATTTTTTAAAAAATATTTGTTTTTTTAGATCTTAGGAATACTGTCCTCAGCTTTGTTTTGTACTCATGTGTATATACGCATCTCTGTCATCTCTTTCAAGTATCATTGGTCTCAAATGTGAACAGACCTGTGGCTGATTCATGTTGCTGTTTGGTAGAAACTTAACACTGTAAAGCAGTTTTTCTTCAATTAAAAAAAAAAAAGATGAAAACTGTAAACAGACCTTTTCAAGGAACCTTACTTCATTTTAGTGGGGAATGGTACTTAGGAACCAAGCTAGGTATGCTTAATGTTATGTGGCAATCTCTTAAAAGAGTGTCAGCTAATGTAGGAAGAATATAGACTCAGAAAATCAACACAGTGTTTCCCAGTACTGATTAAGTTAAGGATCATCAATGCATGCTAAAACCATTTAGTAAAATGTTTTGGAGAACAGTGTTTTACAAGGATTCAAAGTTTCACTCTATTGTTGTTCAGTTGCCAAGTCATGTCACAACTCTCTGTGACCTCATGAACTGTAGCATACCAGGCTTCCCTGTCCTTCACTATTTCCCAGAGTTTGCTCAAACTCATGTTCATTGAATCATTGATGCCATCCAATCCAACCATCTTACCATCTGTCGCCCCTTTCTCTTGCCCTCAGTCTTTCACAGACTGAGGGACTTAGCCAGTGAATCATCTGTTCACATCAGGTGGTCAAAGTACTGGAGCTTCAGCATCAGTCCTTCCAGTGAATATTCAGGACTGATTTCCTTTAGGATTGACTGTTTTGATATTGCAGTCCAAGGGACTCTCAAGAGTCTTCTCCAGCACCAGTTCAAAAACATCAATTCTTTAGTACTCAGCCTTCTTTATGGTCCAACTCTCACGTTGTTACATGGCTACTGGAGAAACCATAGCTTTGACTATACGGACCTTTGTCTCTGCCTTTTAATACGCTGTCTAGGTTTGTCATTGCTTCTCTTCCCAGGAGCAAGCATCTTTTAATTTCATGACTGCAGTCACCATGTACAGTGAATTTAGAGCCCAAGAGAATAAAATCTGTCACTGTTTCCATTTTCTCCCATCTATTTGCCATGAAGTGATGCGACCTGATGCCATGATCTTCGTTTTTTGCATGTTGAATTTTAAGCCAGCCTTTTCACTCTGCTTGTTTCACCTTCATCAAGGGGCTCTTCAGTTCCTCTTCACTTTCTGCCATTAGAGTGGTATCATCTGCATATCTGAGGTTGTTGTTATTTCTTTTCTCAATCTTGATTCCAGCTTGATTCATCCAGCCTGGCATTTCACATGACGTACTCTGCATAGAAGTGAACTAAGCTGGAGAACAATATACAGCCTTGACTTGCTCCTCTCCCCAGTTTTGAACCAGCCCTTTGTTCCATGTCCAGTACTGACTGTTGCTTCTCGTCCTGCATACAGGTTTCTCAGGAGGCAAGTAAGATGGTCAGGTATTGCCATCTCTTTAAGAATTTTCCAGTTTGTTGTGATCCACACAGTCAAATGCTTTAGTGTAGTCAGTGAAGCATATGTTTTTCTGAAATTCCCTTGTTTTTCCTATGATCCATCAGATGTTGGCCGTTTGATCTCTGGTTCCTCTGCCTTTTCTAAATCCAGCTTGTACATCTGAAAGTTCTTGATTGACGTACTGCTGAAGCCTAGCTTGAAGGATTTTGATCACAGTCTTGCTAGCGTGTTAAATGAATGCAACTGTATGATAATTTGAGCATTCTTTGGTGTTATCTTTCTTTGGAACTGGAATGAAAACTGACCTTTTCCAGTCCTATGGTCACTGCTGAGTTTTCCAAATTTGCTAGCGTATTAAGTATAGCACTTTAACAGAATCACGTTTTAGGATTTGAAATAGCTCAACTGGAGTTCCATCACCTCCACTAGCTTTGTTCATAATAATGCTTCCTAAGGCCCACTTGACTTTACACTGTAGGATGTCTGGTTATAGGTGAGTGACCACACCATTGTGGTTATCTGGGTCATTAAGACCTTTTTTGTATAGTTCTTCTGTGTATTTTTGCCTGTTCTTCTTAATCTCTTCTGCTTCTGTTAGGTCCTTGCTGTTTCTGTCCTTCATTGTGCCCATCTTTGCAGGAAATGTTCCTTTGGTATCTCTTTTTCTTGAAGAAATCTCTAGTCTTTTCCATTCTGCTGTTTTTCTCTCTTTCTTTGAATTGTTTGCTTAAGGCGACTTTCTTATCTCCTTGCTATTCTTTGGAACTCAGCATTCAGTTGAGTATATCTTTCCCTTTCTCCTTTGCTTTTTTCCTTTCTTCGTTTCTCAGCTATTTGTAAGGCCTCCTCAGATAACCACTGTGCCTTCCTGCATTTCTTTTTCTTGGGGATGGTTTTGGTCACCACCTCCTGTGCAGTGTTACAAACCTCCATCCATAGTTCTTCCGGTGTTCTGTCTGCCAGATCTAATCCCTTGAATCTATTCGTCATCTCCACTGTAATCATACAGGATTTGATTTAGGTCATACCTGAATGGCCTAATGGTTTTTCCTACTTTCTTCAATGTGAGCCTGAATTTTGTATTAAGGAGCTGATGTTCTGAGCCCCAGTCTGCTCCAAGTCTTGTCTTTGCTGACTGTATAGAGCTTCTCTACCTTTGGCTGCAGAGAATATAATCAATCTGATTTCAGTATTGACCATCTGGTAATGTCCATGTGTAGAGTCGTCTCTTGTGTTGTTGGAAGAGGGTGTTTGCCATGACCAGTGTGTTTTCTTGGCAAAACTCTGTTAGCCTTTGCCCTGCTTCACTTTGTACTCCAAGGCAAACTTTCTCAGTACTCCAGGTATCTCTTGACTTCCTGCTTTTGCATTCCAGTCCCTTATCATGAAAAGAACATCTCTTTTGGGCATTGGTTCCAGAAGGTCTTGTAGGTCTTCATAGAATTGTCAGCTTCTTTGGCATTAGTGTTTGGGGCATAGACTTGGATTATTGTGATGTTGAATGGTTTGCCTTGGAAATAAACCGAGATCATTCTGTCGTTTTTGAGATTGCACTAAGTACTGCATTTTGGACTCTTTTGTTGGCTATGAGGCTACTCCATTCCTTCTAAGAGATTCTTGCCAACAGTAGTAGATATAATGGTCATCTAAATAAAATTTACCCATTTCCATCCTTTTTAGTTCACTGATTCCTAAAATGTTGATGCTCACTCTTGCCATCTCCTGTTTGACCACATCCAATTTACCTTGATTCATGGACCTAACATTCTAGGTACCTATGCAATATTGTTCTTTACAGCATCAGACTTTACTTTTACCACCAGTCACATCCACAGCTGGGGGTCCTTTCTGCTTTGGCCCAGCCTCTTTATTCTTTCTAGAGCTATTTCTCTAGTCTTTTCCAGTAGCATATTGGACACCTACCATCCTGAGGGGCTCATCTTTCTGTGTAATATCTTATGCCTTTTTATACTGTTCATGAGGTTCTCATTGCAAGAATACTGAAGTGGTTTTCCATTTCCTTCTCCACCCTATAGATTAGTTACTAATTATAAAAGAGCAAATGTGCCTTTAAAGTAGAGAGATGTGTTGGTTTCCACCCTAGTAAATAAAGTTAAGCTTTGCACTGGTCCTGTCACAGAGAGCTTGACATTATGTGCATCTTGAGGGTGATGTAATAGGAATAACACTCATCACCTCTAGTTTTCATTGCAGAAATGTTTGATTTGAATTCAGTCATGAGGAAATAGCCCTGGGGCATCCTGGTGGCCAGCGCCATGAAGAGCAAACAGAAGTGGAGGGACCGTTCTCGGTCAGATGAGACAAGAGAGATTTACTTACTCGCCAAACGCATTGTGTGACTCTAGATCCTGATTTCCTCCTGGATTGGGAGAAAAACAACTTTAAAGGGCATTTTTGAGACAACAGGGAAAATTTGAGTGTGGAGTGTATGTTGGATGATGATACCGCACTAGTGTTGGTTTTGTTGTTCTTTCGGGGATAAGCTTGTATTTTAAAATACTTACTTAAATTTAATAGTACAGGTAAAGATTAGAGAGGGCTTCCCTGGTGGGCTCAGTGGTGAAGAACCCGCCTGCCGTTGCAGGAGATGTGTGTTCGATGCCTGGGTTAGGAAGATCCCCTTGAGGAGAAAATGACAACCCACTCCAGTATTCTTACCTGGGATTTCCCATGGACAGAGGAGCCTGGCAGGCTACAGTCCATGGGGTATTGAAAGAGTCAGACACGGCTTAGCAAATAGACAATAACAAACAAAACCTTATAGGATGTCAGATAGTGGTGAGCAATGACCCTTACAGTGTATTTATTTGGATTGATTGTGATAATGTGCCTGTGAAATGCATTGTTAATAGTAGGCAGATTTTAATAATAGTTAACACCAGGAGTTTGTAATATGGAAATGAAACCATTTGAAGAATCAAATTTCTGTTAATGATCATGCTCTGAGAGAAGAAGAATGAAGGAGAAAGATAAGAAAATCATCTAGGAATACAGAATAGTTCAAGATTTGATTTTTCTATAGAGAAAACTAGGTTTATGTTTGCTGAAAGTAAGAAAGGAATAAGCAGAAGAGCAGAGATACTATACATAGAACTTTTACTATGATGGGGTATAAGAGGAGGAACAAAAAAACTTAGTCTAATAAATATGAGGAAGAAAGAGGAAACATTTTTACCTGCTTTTATGTAATATAGTAGAAGTAAAGCCAAGTGTATATTATGATAAAAAATGAGAATCTGTCTTTAGGCAATTGACAGGAAACATACCCCCAAAATGACAAAGATTGGAATTAACCGGAAAGAAAATATTTCAGATAATAATAAAAGACAGTAGAATCAAATACAAATTTGAGATCAGTATCTCCTCAACTTCAGACTCTTACGAAGACTTACCATCACAATTAAAATGAAATGCTTTTAGTAGATCATCTGATTTAGCTGTAGACTAACTACCCTATTTGACTAACTGTGCCGCTACTGCACTCACACTGGTTTATTTGCCAGTTGCCTCAAATGTACTTATCTAACTTCAGGTTTCTGCTCAAATGTCACCTCTTTACATAGGCATTCTATGATGCTCTGTGTATGGTATTCCTGTACCACTCTCCCTTTCTCCACTTAATTTTTAAGAAGTACTTACTGGTTTCTTACATGTTACTAAATACTTACATGTTTGTTTATTGTCTGTTTCCCTTCTTGTAGTGTAAACTTCATGAGTACTTGAATCTAAGTCTTTTTCTATTATATCCCTAGCATCTACGACAATAGTAAGGCCCTAAATAATTATTTTTGAATGTGTGAAAGTGTTAGTCGCTTAGTTGTGTCTGATTCTTTGCCATGCCATGAGCTGTAGCCTATCAGGCTCCTCTGTCTATGGAATTCTCCAGGCAAGAATAGTGGAGTGGGTAGCCATTCCCTTCTTCAGGGGATCTTCCTGACCCAGGTCACCTGCATTTCAGGCAGATTCTTTACAATCTGAACCAACAGGGTATCCCTTTGAATGCATGAATGAGTATCAGATGAAATAGTCTTGAAAAGCCTGAATGGAACAAAGGTAGACACTATTTAAGGATTGTGCTGTGCTGTGCTTAATCGCTTAGTTGTGTCTGACTCTGTGACTCCATGGACTGTAGCCCGCCAGGCTCCTCTGTCCATGGGGATTCTCCAGGCAAGAATATTAGAGTGGGTTGCCATGCCCTCCTCCAGGGTATCTTGCTAACCCAGGGATCAAACCCAGGTCTCCCAAATTGCAGGCGGATTCTTTACTGTCTGAGCCACCAGGAAGAAAGATATGACAGTTATGAACTTTTATATATCAGACAGTTCCAAAAGTACATGTTGAATTTTTTTAAAGTAGAGCTATATTGAGGGGTTTTAATAAAGTTCTTTTGGATTATGTTAAAAAATATATAAAAGAGCAAGGCCATAGGATTTGTACAATATGATCATACACACAATAATCAGTACTCTTCATTCAAAGATTCTGTTATTACAAATTCACATACTTGCTAAAATTTATTTGTAACTTCAAAACCAAAACTTCCATTGCTTTTCCTGGTTATTCAAGGGCCTGCATATATGCAGAGTGGTGAAAGTTTTGAGTCACCTGAGGCTAAACAAAGTGACACTCTGCCTATATTTTAAGCTCTTACACTATAAGCAAGTTATTCTTCTCTCAGTTTACTTGATGCCATATTTCTCCACATTTTTGTGCTTTTTATTGGTAGTTTTCCTGTTTAAAATAGCCCCTCAGAGTTGTAGCAAAGTGTTGTGTAGTGTTCTAAGCACAAGAAGACCGTGATGTGCCTTAGGGAGAAAATATGCTTGTTAGATTAGCTTCATTCAGGCATGAGTTATAGTGTTGTTTGCCATGCAGTCAATGTGACAGTATATATTAAATAAGGTGTCTAAGCAGAAGCACACTTTTATATAAAACAAGGTTATGTATTGATTGGTTGGTGAAATTGTGATGAGAACCTTTCAGGAACCTAATCTTGTAGTTCTCTTAGCATCAGTAATTTATCATTTGCTAATTCAGTGTTCATCGCTGATAACAAACACTAGAAGAGAGAGAATTTATATTCTGTCATATGCTACTTCTTTTTTCTTAATCCCAATATTGCGTCACCTGTTTATTTTACTTGCCCCAGATCCTTGTGGCATGAGTTTGTGGCTCTGTTGCAGGATTATAGGTAGAAAGTAAAGGTACATATTGTAAATTATACTGATGTGAAGTTACAGTGTATCTATCATTTTGGGATAAAGAGCCAATGTAAAGATTTGTTTTCTTATATTACATAGTAAGGAATTACACACAATTTAAAGAATAAGAAAGTTGATTATTTAAAGTATCATTGAAGATACTTTGGAAGTAAAAATTTATCAGGAAGCAGGAGAAGCTGTGATGCCAGTGAGCTAAACTCTTCATCTTTCATGGCAAGGTCCATAAAGAATTATTGAAATGTAGTATTATACTGTATAGTGGAATACTCCGCACCTGTTTGAAAGTAAGTAGCAAAGGAAAACAGGAATGAAGCTATCTACGTGTTGATTTGGAGTTTTTCCAATGTGTATTAACAGAAAAGAAAGCAATACAGGATAATTACCTCTTGAGTAAGAAGGGAGAAATCAATGAACATATATTTATTTGTTAGTGTAGATATAAAGCCTTAGAAATATGATAAGGAATGAAGTAGCTTGCATTGCCTGTTGAAAATTTGAATTGAAAACAGCTTTTTTAAAAAGTGGTTGCCTCAAGGTCAGTTCAGTTCGGTTTAGTCGCTTAGTCATGACTGCAGCACGCCAGGCCTCCATGTCCATCACCAGTGCCCAGAGTTTACTCAAACTCATGTCCGTTGAGTTGGTGATGCCATCCAACCATCTCATGCTGTCATCCTCTTCTCCTCCCGCCTTCAATCTTTCCCAGCATCAGGGTCTTTTTAAATGAATCAGTTCTTCACATCAGGTGGCCAAAGTATTGGAGTTTCAGCTTCAGCATCAGTCCTTCCAATGAATATTCATGACTGATTTCCTTTAGGATGGACTGGTTGGATCTCCTTGCAGATCTCAAGTCTTCTCCAACACCGCAATTCAAAAGCATCAATTCTTGGCGCTCAGCTTTCTTTATAGTCCAGCTTTCACATCCATACCTGACTCCTGGAAAAACCGTAGCTTTGATGAGATGGACCTGTGTTGACAAAGTCATGTCTCTGCTTTTTAATATGCTGTTTAGGTTGGTCATAACTTCCAAGGAGTAAGCATCTTTTAATTTCATGGCTGTAGTCACCATCTGTAGTCATTTTGGAGCCCCCCAAAATAAAGTCTGTCACTGTTTCCATTGTTTGCCTATCTATTTGCCATGAAGTGATGGGACTGGATGCCATGATCTTAGTTTTCTGAATGTAGAATTTTAAGCCAACTTTTTTACTCTCCTCTTCACTTTCATTGAGAGGCTCTTGAGTTCTTCACTTTCTGCCATGAGGGTGATGTCATCTGCATATCTGAGGTTATTGATATTTCTCCCGGCAATCTTGATTCCAGCTTGTGCTTCATCCAGCCCAGCATTTCTCATGATGTACTCTGCATATAAGGTAAATAAGCAGGGTGATAATATACAGCCTTGATGTACTCTTTTCCCCATTTGGAACCACTCCATTGTTCCATGTCCAGTTCTAACTGTTGCTTCTTGACCTGCATACAGATTTCTCAGGAGGCAGGTCAGGTGATCTGGAATCCGCATCTCTTTAAGAATTTTCCACAGTTTGTGGTGATCCACACAATCAAAGGCTTTCGTGTTGTCAATAAAGCAGAAGTAGATGTTTTTCTGGAACACTCTTGCTTTTTTGATGATCTGGCGGATACTGGCAATTTGATCTCTGGTTCCTCTGCCTTTTCTAAATCCAGCTTGAGCATCTGGAAGTTCATGGTTCATGTACTGTTGAAGCCTGGCTTGGAGAATTTTGAGCATTACTTTGCTAGCTTGTGAGATGAGTGCAATTGTGCAGTAGTTTGAACATTCTTTGGCATTGCCTTTCTTTGGGATTGGAATGAGAACTGACCTTTTCCAGTCCTGTGGCCACTGCTGAGTTTTCCAAATTTGCTGGCATATTGAGTGCAGCATCATCACAGCATCTTTTAGGATTTGAAATAGCTCAACTGGAATTCCATCACCTCCACTAGCTTTGTTCGTAGTGATGCTTCCTAAGGCCCACTTGACTTCGCATTCCATGACGTCTGGCTCTAGGTGAGTGATCACACCATCATGATTATCTGGGTCATGAAGATCTTTTTTGTATAGTTCTTCTGCGTATTCTTGCCACCTTTTCTTAATATCTTTTGCTTCCGTTAGGTTCATACCATTTCCGTCCTTTATTGAGCCCATCTCTGCATGAAAAGTTCCCTTGGTACCTCTAATTTTCCTGAAGAGAGCTCTAGTCTTTCCCATATTATTGTTTACCTCTATTTCTTTGCATTGATCACTGAGGAAAGCTTTCTAATCTTTCCTTGCTATTCTTTGGAATTCTGCATTCAAATGGGCATATCTTTCCTTTTCCCCTCAGTAGAGTAGGACTGATCCGGGAGGGAAAAATTTACATTTCTGTAATGTGTTACTTGTATGTTTTAAAAACTATCTCGTGAATATTTGCAAAAATTTTTTTCAGCTTTGAAGGCTTGAAAAGTCTGTGAGTTTGTGCTTGCATGTGTGCTTACTGTATATCTGAATGTATAAATGATTACATAATCATTTATATATTTTGTTAAGCTCTCACCCCCACACTCTTTTCCTTAATAACTTGAAACTTTTGTATTGCAATATAATTCATACACTGTAAAATTGACTCTTTGAAAGTGGATTGTTCAGTGGTATCTAGTATATCACATGGTTGTTCAGCCATCACCACTAATACCAGAATATTTTTATCACCCTCATAGGAAACCCTATAAACATTTACAGCAACTCCTCATTTTCCTGCTTTCTTCCCCTGCCCTGTGTCCCCTGGCAACCACTTGTCTACTTTCTGTCTCTGTGGATTTGCCTCTTCTGAATGTTTCATATAAGTGGAGTCAGTCATACAGAACATTGCGTTTTGTGTCTGTGGCAGGTTTTCTCACCTTGTTGAATATTTTCAAGGTTCATCAATATTGTAGTATGTATTAGTACTCATTTCTTTTTATTACCAGATGTTTCATTATATTGATGTGTTTCACATTTTATATATCCATTCACAGTTGGTGGACATTTAGGTTGTTTATATTTCTTACAGGAATAATGCTGCTGTGAACATTCTGATACAAGTTTTTGTGTAGACATGTGTTTTCAGTTCTCTTAGGTATATACCAAGGAATGTAATTACAGCATGGTGATATTGACAGGGGAGAGAAAATAGACGAGTGGAACAGAATAGGGTCCAGTAGCAGAGCCATTCATATACATTAACTTAATATATGACAAAGGTGACTTTGCAGTGCAGTGGGGAAAGTGAGGTCTTTTATAAGATAATAGATAATGCTGGATCAATTGAATACCCACATGAAAAAAAATGACTCAGATCACCACTCCTTGCCATCATAGAAAAATCAATTGCAAGTGACTTGTAGATCTGAATATGAAAAATAAAAACAGTAAAGCTTCAATAAGAATAATGACGGATTCACAAATGGGTCACAAAAGGCTATAGTCGTAAAGGAAATCATTTGATAAATGCAGCCATGTTCAAATGATACCAATATATGAGTGAAAGGGAAAATCATAGAGGATTCATACCCAGAATATGTAAAGAATTCCTACAGCTTAAGAAGGAAAAAGACATACAAGGGTCAGAGCTTTAAAAGCCTGTAAGGAAAATTAGATGAAGCATGCCCCATTTTTTTAATCCTACATTCATTCTTCATAGAGGTAATATTTCTCACCTATAGCTTTTTATTATACTATATATGTTTTACTTTGTATGTTTATATTTCTCAATAAGATTATTACAGTTCTTTGTGGGTTTTTCAGTTTTTTTGATATTGACTTCCTTTTATAAACGATGAGGTGTAACACTTATATTATCCAACCCTCAAGCTTCCACAACCGTATCCTAATTTAGATATATTTTAGTTTTTGGTTAGATCATTATTTCATTGTTTATATTATGACTGTAAATTTTATTCACAGCTGTGAGATTCCATGATTATGTTTCTGTTAATACTGTTGTACAACTTTTTGTTTTTCCTAGAGTTGACTTATATCTTTAGTTCATCAGTATTCATGTAAGCTTCCATATAATCTCTAGCAGATACGTATTAATCTTTTTTCAAATATGTTTATTTACCTGTTTTCTTCTTATTTTTCTGTCGGCATGGCCTCTGACCCATAGTTCAGTAGGTAAGGAATCTGCCTGCAGTGCAGGAGACCCAGGTTCGATCCCTGGGTCAGGAACATCCCCTGGAGAAGGAAATGGCAACCCACTCCAGTATCCTTGCCTGGAAAATCTCATGGACACAGGAGCCTGGTGTGCTGCAGTTCATGGTGTCGCAAAGAGTCGGGGACAACTGAGCAACTAACATTTACTTACTTACAGCCTCTAAAATCTAGGCTAGTTACTCTCTGTGTCTTCTGTGTGCCTCTCATCCTGGAATCCCTCTTATTTATCTTCATGGGAATTCATTCTGTGTCTGTCCCGTGTTTGAGCCCCTGTTTCTTAAATGCCCTATTTTCCTCATTCTTGGTTTATTCTTTTGTTTGTTGAAGCAGATAAATGGGTAGTCAGATGTATGAGACCTTGCGTATTGTCCTCTTCCCACTGAGCTATTAGTTTGGGTGTAGGATTCTAGGATGGAAATCATTTTAACAGAGTTTTGAAGGCATTGTTCCATTGCTTTCTAGCTTCCCGTGTTACTCCTGAGCACTCCAGTGCTCTTCTTATTCCTGATCTATGTAGATGTTCCTGTTTATTCTTCTCTATAAGCTTCACATCCTTGGCATTTAAATTCATTATAATGTGTGTTGGTAGAGATTTTCCTTGAACCAGTGTGCTTGATTCAGAAGTGTGTCCTTCCAATCCAGAAACTAATGTTTAACAGTTCTTTAAAAGTTTCTTCAATTATTTCTTTGATAATTTTACCTCATTAATCTTTCTTTTTTCAGGAACTCTTATTTGGAACAGTGCCTCTTGGATAGATTCTCTAGTTTTCTTTTTTCTTTGACTTTTTTCTCTTCCTGGGAAGGTTTCTTCAGCTTTATCTTTGAATTCATCCAGTTTATTTTCTGTGTGTTTCTGCTATCATGTTTTTAATTTCCAGGAGTGGTTTTTTGTTTTTTGTTTTTTGTTTTTTTTTTGCGGCGGGGTGGGGGAGTGGGGGTGGGTGGGCGTTCACTCTCTCCTTTTTTTAATTTAAAAATTGTTTATTTATTTATTTGACTTTGACCACACTGTGCAGCATGTAGGACCTTAGACTCCAACCAGGGATGAAACTTGCTCCCCATGCAGTGGAGGTGTGGCGTATTAACTGCTGGACAGCCAGGGAGAGTCCTTTTGGGTTGTTCTTAAAATGTTTCATTTTCGTAGTTTGCTGTTACTAGGGTATTAGTGAAAGTTTTATTTTTGTTTGAAGTTTTTTTTTCTGCTTCCTGGGTTGTCTTTTTCCCGTGGGTTAAAAAAATTTTTTTTGTTTATATTTTTCAGATATCTGGTGATAACGGGGCCTTCTTCATATCTATACATTAGGCACTGGAACACTTAGTAGAAGTGTTGTTTGAGTAGGCAGGATTTGCTTCAGTAGGATGACTTGACTGGGTCATTTTTCTGAGAGATGTTTGATTCTTGGTCTCCGTAAGTCTTGTCTCTTAAACGATGGTTTGTTTTCCTAGAGAGAAATTCTGTAATCTTCAGCCTGAAGAGTTTAAGTTTGGCTGCCACCTTTCTAGTTTAGCACAGAAAGTGCTGAGTGTCTTTATTTAGTGTGTAGCTGTGCACTTAAGGCCTCTCTTTCCTCATCTGTGCCTTATGTGTCTCAGTCCAGGGTTCTCTTGGCTTACATTTTCAGAGGTGAAGTCTGACCTCCAATACCTATTGTGACAAGCTAGCTGTCAGTCATATCCTTTTTTGTTCTAATGAATGTAATGTGTTATCTTTCTCTGGCTGCTTTCAAGATTTTATTTTTTTTAATTGTAAGTTTTTTATTGAGGTAAAAGTGATGTGTAAGATTTCATGTAGATTAGATCACATGTATACAATATAATGATTCCATATTTGTGTGTTACAAAGTGATCACCACATGATGTTAACATCACACCATACATGGTTACAATTGTTTTCCTTGTGATGAGGGTTTTTAAGATTTAGTTTCTTAGCAGCTTTCAAATATGCAAATACAGTATTATTAACTACTGTTGCCATGCTGTACATTATATCCTCAAGACTTATTTGTTTTATAAGTGGAAGTTTGTACCTTTTGACCCCATTTATCCATTTCTCCCCCATCCCCCACTTGTCTCTGGCAACCACCAATCTCTTCTCTATATCTTTGAGCTTGGGTTTTTTAATTTTTATTGTTTTTTAAGATTCCACACATAAGCGAAATCAGAAGGTATTTGTCTTTCTCTGACATATTTCACCTAGCATAGTGTCTTCAGGTTCTAAGTTGCCACAAATGGAAAGATTTCCCTTTTTCTTAATGGCTGAATAGTGTTCTTATATACATATACACACACACACACACACTCACCACATTTTCCTTATCCATTCATCAATTGATAGACAACTTAGGTTGCTTCCATGTCTTGTCTACTGTAAATAATGCTACAGTGAACATTGAGGTGCAGATATAATTTTGAGTTACTATTTTTATTTTCTTCAAATAAACATCCAGAAATGGAATTCCTGAAACATACGGTAGTTCTTGGCAAGGATATGGAGGCTCTCCAGGTGGATCAGTGGTAAAAAAATCTGCATGCTAATACAGGAGACGTGGGTTCTATCCCTGGGTCAGGAAGATCCCCTGAAGGAGGAAATGACAACCCACTTGAGTATTTCTCCCTGGAGAATCTCATGGACAGAGAAGCCTGGTAGGCTACAGTCCATGGGGTCACAAAGAGTAGGACATGACTGAGTGTGGACACATGCACATGGTAGTTTTATAATTTTTTGAGGAAACCCCACACTGTTTTCCCTAGTGGCTGCACCAATTTACATTCCAACCAGCAGTGTAGGAAAGTTCTCTTGTCTCCACATCCTCACCAACACTTGTTATTTCTTGTCTTTTTGATAATGGCCACCCTAATAGGTATGAGGTGATACCTCACTGTGGTAAGATTTTTTCCTTTGGTTTTCAGCAGTTTGACCGTGATGTACCTAGGCATGATTTTCTTTGTACTTATCTTGCTTGGGATCATCAGTGTGTAAATTTATGTCTTTCACCAGTGTTTAGAATTTCCTGCATGTTTCTTCAAAAAAACTTTTTTTGTTCTTTTCTCTCCTTCTGTGACTCCAAATTCATATGTTAGACTACTTAATAGTGTTTAGCAGATAACTGCTTTTCATTATTTTTCTCTATTTCTTAGTTGGACTAATTTTTGATCTGTCTTCAATACTTTATCCATTCTCTGTTAAACCCATACTGTGAATTTTTATTTTAGAAAGTGAATTTTTCAGTTTGGTATTTCCATTTGGCTCTTTTTGACATTTTTATTTCTCTCCTGAAATTTCCAGTTTGTTCATTTAGTTACAAGTTTATTTTACCTTCTTGTCTTGAGCATGCTTACAGGTGGCTGCTTTAAGATCTTTGTCTGCTAATTTTAATATCTGGGTTACCTTGTGGTTGGCCTCTATTGATTGTCTTTTCTCTTGAGTATGGGTGTCATTTTCTTGTTTCTTCATATGCTTAGAAATTTTGTATTATATCCTGCATACTGTAATGATACATTGTAGTTACTCTGGGATTTAGTGTGTTTTTATGGAGAGTGTTAGTATTTTGGTTATTATTTGTATTTGCAAGCAGTTAACTTGGCTGAACTGAAATCTAAACTGTGTCTTCCTGAAGAGGATGGCAGCCGATGTCTCTCTGTTCATTTGTTTTAATCTTACTGGATGCTTAGAATCTGTTCCACTCTTGCATAGGTCAGTGACCAGCCAGAGACATGCGTACAGTTCTTGGTGGTTCTCTCTCTCTTTGTGGTTCTTTATTTTCCAGTATGTATGCTCTCACTTTGCAGTTAACTGTGGCAGCTTCAAACTCCCAATTTTCAAACCAGTAAGACTGCATCTTTTGATTCAAATTTCAGCTGCTCTGTGCAGCTCAATCTAGGGGTCTTCTCAGGCAAAAGCTGTAGAAATAGGAAGCCCATCCAGTTCTGTTTCTTCCTTCCAAATATTGTCTTCTAACCAGATTCTGCTTGTTTTTGATTGCTCAAGTGCCTTTAGGTAGTTGTTTTATATACTTTTTTTCTGGAATTTATTGTTGTCTGTGTGACTGTTGTTCTGATAAGAGATATTGGGTTATTACTGACGGCAGGGTCTGTGGAGTGTATATTTTTTTTGAAAGGTAAAAATCTCATGTTTTAAAAATAATTAATTTATGTATTTAACTATTTACTCCTTTCTGTATTTCACACACAGCAGTCTCGACAATGTGTATGCTATCACAGTGACCACAGAGATGATTGAAAATAGTGTAAAATTTTTTGCTTGGGCTTTCCATGAATTTCCATACCATAGTTTTTTTAAAATTTTGCATACATTTAGCCGTTAAATTTTATACTCTATTCCATGTACTTATCTAATCTGTGTCAGCAAGAATGTTATTGCTTGCCATCATGGGAGCAGTGTTTCCCAATTTTTGGCATTTTGATAAGTTTCTGTGTCTTCCATGTGATGAAACATCAATTGTACCAAATATAAGATACTTTATTCATAGTTTTTTCCTTGAATATCTGAAATATGTTGCTCTGTTTTCTTCTGACATAAGTAAAAGTGTTGCCTTTGGAATATCAGATGTTGGCCTTCTGGGCTGAATTCTTAAGTGTACGTGGTGCTCCTTCAGTCAGTAGTTTCAGATTTTGGTTTTTGTTTTCAAAAAAGTTTTTTCAAATTATAGTCTTTACTAATTTGTTTTCTTGTGGTGGTGGTCTTTAAAGACTTCTGTTACTGGAATGTTGGATCCTTATTACTTTCTTTAAGTGATTGCTTTCTCTTACCCTTTTAATCTCTTCAGTTTGTTTGATTCCAAAACTCTTCCTCCTTTTTACCTTCTTGTTCTCTTAAAGCATTATGTGTTGTATATATTTTCTCTTGGGTTCGTTCAGGTTTAATCTTCATTTTTGAAATTTTTTTTTTTCAATTTCTGATACTTTCCTGAATTCCGTTACCTTCTTAGTTTTTTGACATCTGATTTGTGTTATTCTTTCATGTCTTGAGTCATTTTTCTAGCTCATTTTGAAATGGTTGGTTATAAATTCATCTATTTAGTGGGCATATTTTCCTGGTATGCTTTTATTATCAGAATGTAATTCTGTCTTATGCTTTTTTCCCCCTTATAATTTCATGTGATTGATTTACATCATTTTCTGTTGCTTCCTTTTTTGTGGTTTAGGGTGGCATTTCTTTTTTTTTTTTTTCCATTTTATTAGTTGGAGGCTAATTACTTTACAGTATTGTAGTGGTTTTTGCCATACATTGATATGAATTAGCCATAGATTTACATGTATTCCCCATCCCGATCCCCCCTCCTGCCTCCCTCTCCATCCCATCCCTCTGGGTCTTCCCAGTGCATCAGCCCTGAGCACTTGTCTCATGCATCCAACCTGGGCTGGTGATCTGTTTCACTCTTGATAGTATACTCATTTCAATGCTGTTCTCTGCTGTGGTACATATACACTATGGAATATTACTCTTCCATTAAAAAGAATTCATTTGAATCAATTCTAATGAGATGGATGAAACTGGAGCCCATTATACAGAGTGAAGTAAGTCAGAAAGATGAAGACCAATACAGTATACTAATGCATATATATGGAATTTTAAAAGATGGTAACGATAACCCTATATGCAAAACAGAAAAAGAGACACAGATGTACAGAACAGACTTTTGGACTCTGGGAGAAGGCGAGGGTGGGATGTTCGGAGAGAATAGGGTGGCATTTCTTACAGAGCTCCCTCTGCTGTTGTTTTTGGGAACTCTTCAGAAGTGTGGCATTTGCTTTCTAAGATTTCTAAGGCTTTGCTCTCTTCCCCACTATTCTCATTTCTTTATATTCATTATAGTCAATGCACTCAATTTTGATTCCATGCTCAGTAGTTTACACTCATTGTGATGTTGTTAGTGAGAGGTCAGTTTAAATAGAGTCCATAGAGGCTAACTGCCCCAACCTCAGACTTCAGGTAGATGCAGAAATCCTTCCAGTTAGAGCTGGTTGGGGAGTCTCTCTTCTCAGATGGGTCAGACACTGTGTTTCCTTCTGCTGCTTCTCATACAGTGCAGCTTCTGTTGGCGATTTGTTCCCATGTACTATTTTAGGGAAATTTATGGAGATTCCTTGTCACCCGGTTTTGTTGTAAATGTGGGTTTGGGTGTTTAAGGATGCTCAGAAACATTGCCATTGGTTCCATTGTCCCTGAATCTTTCTAATTTATCATTCTTTAATTTCTGTTTATGGTGTTGCCTGTTTCTAATTTGATAATCTTGTCTTAATTAGATTATAAATTCCTCTAAATAGTGCTTGAATCTTAGTTGAAGTGTTGTTTTATATTAAAAATAGCCTTTACAGCATAGCCCTGGACATATATGCAATATGTCATATCAGTCATCAGTTGGAAATTTGTCAGTCTAGTGTAATTATAGGCTAATTTGCAACCTTGTAATGGTAGGATTAATAGTTACTCTTACAGATTGAAGGGAAACATACAGATATCAGCTGGCCTACCTGTCCATGAGGTTCATTCATGTGTCCTCTTTGGCATATATGCTCTAGTCTGGTCTAAACATTCCTGCAAGACATTGATCTAATGTACTAATATTTCCAAAAAGTCCACAAAATAATAAGCATCATAGAAACATATAGTAACATAGAAAATGTTATCTGACAGAGTGATAGCTCATTACTGTCACAGTCCCTGAATATTGTAAAAGAAATTTAGAAACTCTTCAGTGAAGCAGTTAAAATGGTCAAGTTAATATAAGATTCTTTTAAAAGACTAATCCCAAACAAAGAGAAACTGAAGATTGACCAGTTTGTTTATATGAAGAGGCAAAGGGGTAAGGATGAGATATGATAGAATTTAATAAGATTGTGATGGGAATTAAGGAACACAAATAATACTTTTAGTTAAAGGAAGCATTAGGTTAGTTTTTATTGGGAAGTAATTCTAAGGCCCTTTTTATCCTAATAACATCTCACTTCTTTTGCTCCTGAATCTGATAATCTAAAAAATCAACTAAAAAGTCAGTTCCTGAAACACAACAGAACCTGATTTGATAAAACATTCTAAACTATATTGTTACGACGTTGGTGTTTATTTTTTTTTAATGTTTCTTATTTTTACTTCATTTGTCTTCCTTATTTAAAGGAATTATATTTTTAATTATAAAGATAGATTATTTACTTTGTAATATGTTCCATTTCTAATTTTTACCTTTAAAAATTCTTTCACAGGCCTCAACAAATAATGAAAGCTCTAATCACAGTTTTGGAAGCTTGGGATCTTTGAGTGACAAAGAATCAGAGGTAAGTAACTTCATTTTAAAAATGTCGCTATTAAAGGAAAAATTGGAATCACCTTTTTTAAAACTAATTTTTTTCCTTCTTTAATACTTGTGCTAAATGTTAATCTTTGTTTTTTGTAGGAGCATTTTATCCTGGTTTAGAAGCATAGCATTAGACTGAAGACTATTTGACATTAGAAAGAAAATGTAATTTCTTTGGTTATGTAGATGAACGTTTATATTAATGGTATAGATGTTCTTAAGTTGTTAGACATTCTAAGAGATGAACATGATTTTTGTAATATGTTGTTTCTTCACCGTTTTCTACTATTTCTTGTTATACTTCCCTCTTAGTTTGGTCCTGAATAAAGGTTTGTTAAACTTTATGAGATACAGATACACATTTTTTTGTTTTCTTTTTGAAATTTCTTGTGGGATTTCATGCTGTTGGTTTTCACTTTACATGCTTAAAAATATCTGAAAAATTCCTTCCTTTCCTACCCACTTACTCTTCCCACTAAGAAAATACATGGAATTTTATAAGTAGGTATTTGGATCCATGGTATAGTTCACGTTGAGCATGATGTTCTTGATGGCATTTTAAAAAATATTTAGACAGGAGGTTCTTTGGGTATTAGCATTCATTTGTTGATGCTACAACTTCACTTTTTGCAAATAAAAGTCTGTAATACTTCCTCTTCTCAGATTACAGAGTTCTGTCACTTACTTTTCAACATTTGTGTGTGTGTGTATGTATATTTCCCCTGTCAGTGTTAACTTATTTCTGTTCGATCCATTTTTAGTCTTTTTTCTGCTTGGTTTAGTGTAGATTTATCACCATGATAATAATACCAATAGGTCATTAGCACCCAGTTACTCTTAGCCATTTAGTATGGTGTTCAGTGGAAGGAGAATATTAACAGCGGCATCTTTTTAAGCCCTGTTTTATTGAAAGCATCTAGGAGTCTCTAGGTAGACAGTTTTGTGGAGTTCTGTGCAGGCACCCTGACACTCCAAAGGAGTGTGGCATAGGGCTCTCACTCATCAGGCTTTCCCTTCCACAGAGACAACTGGCAGGCAGCTGAAAGGACTGTGCAAGTGACGGGACTTTATCTGCAGTAGGTTCCCTTGAGGTAAGCGTTAGTAGCCCCTGTAGCACCAGATTATCACAGTTTAGTTGTTTTTTTTTTTTTTCCAAATTAATACACACTGAGTCCTGAAAAATTGTAGGTTTAGATCTTGTCAAATACATTTTTTCAAAAACTATATCAAGAATGTTTTCTTGAATTTTGGAACATTTCTTGATATTTCCACAGGTTTGGGTCTCTGTAGTAATTTCACATGCCTCCTTTTTCATAGAGTTTTATGTTATGAAGGGTAATAAAATAATTTTAGGTATTTCTCTTTTATGTTCACTAGACCTGGTGTTTTTGATAGTTTTTTTTTTTTTTTTTTTTTAAATAGAAAAACAGGAAAAGTTAGATCACCTGTAATGGTTATATAGTTCTGTCTTCTTTTTGGGTACCCATATTCCCAATATAAGCTGTAGATGCAATATTTGAATTCTTCCAAAAGAATCAGTTTGAAAGAAAATAACCACCTCCTGTCAAAGAATTCTAAGGCTCACTTTTGGCTGTATTTTTACATTAAAAAAAGTTTTTTTAAGACCTTAATCGTATTTGTACTGAAATACAATTTGGGTAACTGTTGGATGTACTTGGCTTTCTTTTGACATTTGGGGTCACAGTAGAAAATTTTCAAAATCTTTTGACTTTTGCTGTTTTGTGTTCAGCATCTGGAATTTTTACAAAATAATGATTAAGTGGCATAATATTTTGGAAATGACTACAGATTATATGTTTTCCTTAAAATTTGAAGAAGGAAATTTGGGGGCAGGGGTTTGTCTTTTAAGAAGTGATTTGTCTGGAAGATTTTGCTTCACTATGAGATGGCTCAATTAATGATTTCCCTTGGGGTAATACTTCATATACATCACAGTACAGATTCTCATATAGGTCATGAAGTAAAGTTGTTGAGAGCAAAGAGCTATAGGATAGAAGTACTTCTTTTTTACCCAGTACACGTAATAGTAAAGTTTATGTAGTATTCCATTGTCTGCTGATGTCATTTTATTCTTTTGGTAATCCATCCCCTGAACCATAACATTTTTTATTTTTTAAGATAATAGTTTTTGTTTTTATAGACAGCATTAGAAGTTTTATTATTAATTATTTTTAAATAGCATTCTCTACCACCCACCCTTACCTCTCCCTGATCTCCATTTTCTTAGCTTTTCTTCCTGCTATTTATTTCCACCTTATAATATAAATAATATGTATATCTTGCTTTTTTGGTTCATTGATTGAACATTTTACTTCCTTTTAGTATTTATGAAGATTTTAGCCTACTAATAATATCCCCCTGGTTTCTAACCTCTTCCCAGTACTGTTTTTCAGACACTAAGAACCTCTCGTTTTCATCTATCCTTTTACTATTAAAAGTGAAAACATCTGATATTTGCTGTTAGGTTGATTACTTCAGCTGAAATTTTCATTGTAGTTTATATATGAATCACTTCATACATGAGCTTGCCTTTTATTTCTAAATGAAAAGTTGTAAAACAAGAAGGGTTTTCTTGTGATGAAGTTGTCCAGTCTTGTACGAAAGAAATTGCATCAGTCTTGTTTTGCTTTATTTTACATCACTCTGGGGCTGTTCAACAGTCTCCAAAAATGTATTTTCAGTAAGCATTTATTACATATCTGTTATCTTCTAACCTCTATGTCTAAGCACAGAGAATATAAAAATGAGTAGGACACAGTTCTTGCTTTCACATGAGATCAGTGTCTAGTAGGACAAACAGTTACATAAGCAGTGTGGGCTGTGCTACAGCAGATGTAAGCACAAGGTACTATGGGAGGAAAGAGCAAGAAACCTCTAATTCCATCTGCCTCTTGGGGAGAGGTAGGGAAAGAAGAAAGAGAGGGCTTCCCTCAAAGAAGAGATGACAGTTGAGTCCTTAGGAAAGCCTGTGGGTTCATCTTAGAGGACAAGGACAAAGAATGAGAAGATAGCAGGCAGGGGTACTAGGATGTGCTTTTGCATGGAAGTGTGGCACATGGCGGGCTGCAGTCCATGGGGTCACAAAGAGTTGGGCATGACTGGGCGATGGAACAACAGCAGCATGGTTTTGTTCAACATGTAGAGCAGTGATTATCAATCCTAACTGTCCTTTAGCTCCTCTGAGGAGCTTGGGGAAGGAAACAAAAACAAGCTGCCTGAGGGATTGACCTGACTTTCTGACTTCTTATATAGAGAAGATAATGCAAGAATGCTGAAAGATAGGCACAGTCAGAGTTTAAATACCCTTGTATTTCATAGTAAGGAATTTGGACTTCTTTTTAGAAGATGATAGACAAGAAGGGAAACAAGACAAGTAGAGATGAAGAAGGCTCCTTAAGGGGGCAGTGAATAGGATAGAATGAGAGGACGATGAAACCCAAGTTGGGAGGATCATTTAGGAATGCTGCTGCCTTTACAAAACTCCAAGGTTTAACCAGAGAGAAAACTTCAAGTGGGAGTTCTAATTACAGTGTTCTCAAGTTTGTCTTTTGGACTCTGCCTTCTTCAGATTCTCTTAACTATTGATAGTGTAACCACCCAGGGCCATGCTGCTCAAACTCTAATGTGCAAGTGAATTACCAAGGGTTCTTACAGGTCTGGAGTGGGTGTTTGCATTTCTAACAAGCTCTCAGATTCCACTAGATTTTAAAAGTAGGGTTTGATGACTGAATGAGGGTAGAGAAGGAAAGGGAGGAACCTCGGATTGTTTATAGACAGTTAGCTTCAGATGACGGAGAAGGCAATGGCACCCCACTCCAGTACTCTTGCCTGGAAAATCCCATGGATGGAGGAGCCTGGTGGGCTGCAGTCCATGGGGTTGCTAAGAGTCGGACATGACTGAGCAACTTCACTTTCACTTTTCACTTTCATGCATTGGAGAAGGAAATGGCAACCCACTCCAGTGTTCTTGCCTGGAGAATCCCAGGGACGGGGGAGCCTGGTGGGCTGCCGTCTATGGGTTGCACAGAGTCGGACACGACTGAAGCGACTTCGCAGCAGCAGCTTCAGATGAATGATAATGTCTTTGAGTGAGATAGACAACACAGAAGGAAGATGAATGGGTTGGCATAGAAGGTAATAAATTAGATTTTGGACAGTGCTGAGTTTGAATACCTGTGAAATGACCAAAGCAGAGGAGGCTCTCTGGAGCTCCAGAAGGAGGTCAGATTGAAGATGAAGACTTAGTGGGTTTTGGCACACAATAGTGCAAAGACATTATTTGCCTTTTTTATAGTATTGCTAAAACATACTTGGCTTTTAAATTTTCATTTCATCATGAGTTTACAGTGAAAATTTCCAAAGGCTGTAAGATTTGTGATGACATCATTACTCTGATGATTTATTGATTGTGTACTTGTGTGTTCTGGTGTCTTTAGTTTTAACTGCTAAAATGTTAAAATGATAGTTATATCCCACATAAACAAAGACTCTTTGCGGTCCTCAACAGTTTTTAAAAGTTTGTAGACAGGTTTGAGACCCAGAAGTTTAAAAATTGCTTTTATGGATGAACTCATCCTGATAGTGTATGTAATGCTAGGAAATGTGAGCAGGCAAGATGGGTGTGCTGGAGAAAGAGTAGGAGGAGGTAAAGGAGTTGATACAAGAGCGAGAAGAGGAGGAGAATAACGAGGATTAAATGTTATGAAAGTCAACTAAGATAATGAGTAAAAAGTGACTAAGAATTTGTCACTTAGGCTTCGTTTTAGTAGCCTAATGAGAGCAAGATGTCAGATGATTGTTGATTAAGGAGCAGTTGGACTGTGAGCAAATACTGACTGCTCTTGGAAGAACCTTGACTGTGAAGAAAAGGAGGCGGTATCCAGAGTCTTTTTTTTTTTTTTTAATATTAGTTGGAGGCTAATTGGTATCCAGAGTCTTAACAGACTTGACTTATTATGTGCTAGGGAGAGGATCATAGCAGACCTTTGATGGGACAGGGATAAGCAAAGTGCTGAAGAGAGAGGAGGAACTAAAGTAAACTTTTCCCAGAGGTGGTATGAAGTTCCAGACTCGGTGGACAGGACTGACTAGGAGCAAGCTTTCCTCTGATCATTGATCTTCCATACCTAATAACCTTTCTCTTTCTTCAGAGTGAAAATAGAGATTATCAGCTGAAGGAAAGAATCTTGAGTGGATTGTGGATGTGAGGAGAATGATAAAAAAAATTTATGGGAGAGACAAGGAAAGAGCTTACAGGGGAAAGGGGTCACTCACTTTATTTAAATGTCTTAGGACGCCTGAAGGAATTAGAGACATGGTCTGTGTGCCTTACCTACTGGCAGATTATTATTATTTCTGGCAGAAAGTACAGATTATTTTATAAGGATTAGATAAGGAGCCCATGTTTCCTTTTATCAGTGTATTTCCACCCGTTTACCATTCTTCTTGCAGGATCCTTTTGTCTTCTTTTATACAACTTTTGTATAACCTGAATCATAGTTGAACAATTTAAAATACATATTATCTTTTTCTAGAACTAAAGTTTTTTTCTCCCCTTCATTCTGGGTAATTATCAGTTCTTTTACCGTCTATATCCACTGGCATTGAATTACTGTTTATTTTTTGATCCAAGTGCATTTGGGGGGATATTTGATTTATTTAGGCTTAAAGATTTTTAAGTTACAGATACACAGAAGCTGGAACAGTTGTTGCATCTAAACATTTAAACTTTGGTGCACTTTCAGAATTCTAATGATTGTATCATGGAAGAGGAATATAGTATAGATACATTGCCTTGATTGTCTTCAGAGAAGTATTAACAACCTCAGATATGTAGATGATACCACTGTAATGGCAGAAAGAGAAGAGGAACTAATGTTGATGAATGAAAGCCATTTTATGAAAGAAGATCTAATTAACTTTCTCATTTGAATTTAATTTCTAGAAATAGTATTGGTATTTAAATCCAATTTTTCCCCCTCCTTATTTGAATTGAAGTTATGGTGTTGAAGACACTTTGAAGCATTAATGCTTAGTTTTATTCTCTTCTAAAAATAATTTTTAAAGGGCCACGTTGTGTGTGTTCTTACTTTCATATTTTGGAGGAAGTAGAAATCAAGAACACTAGGGAATCAGAACTAAAACAACCTTAGACGTGGCTTTAGGGGTGCATTATTTTCATCTTTAGAACAAGTCATATTATTTATGTAGTTCTTTAATAGTTTCTTAATTTACAAATCTCCTTTTTTGGTATTTAAAATTATGTATAGACATATATGAATTGATTAAATGATACGATTGATTAAATATATGAATCAATTCTCTGGTATTAGTGAATTGCCTGGATTAGGAGAGCATTTTCTGCTTTTACCTTTTGTTTTTATGTACATCCCCATCGCTACTTTTTTATATTTCCTTTTTGTCCTCTACATATTGTTTAGCTGAAATGTTTCCTCCGTGAACACTTAGTGACCTTAGATTGATTGGAAGTTATGATTTTATTTGAAAGTAGAGGTAATACTGGCCTTGAATTTCAGGTTTTAGATTGATTTTTAAAATTCATTTAAGTTTTACTTCGCTCTACACACACACACACACACACACACACACTCTCTTTCTCTTTCTCTTTCTCTCTCTCTCTCACACACACACACACACACACACACACACACACACCTGGACAGACCTTTTCTTTCTTACACACACACACACCTGGACAGACCTTTTCTTTCTTACACACACACATACACACACACCTGGACAGACCTTTTCTTTCTTACACACACACATACACACACACCTGGACAGACCTTTTCTTTCTTACACACACACATACACACACACCTGGACAGACCTTTTCTTTCTTACACACACACACACACCTGGACAGACCTTTTCTTTCTTACACACACACACACACACACACACACACACACACCTGGACAGACCTTTTCTTTCTTACACACACACATACACACACACCTGGACAGACCTTTTCTTTCTTACACACACACATACACACACACCTGGACAGACCTTTTCTTTCTTACACACACACACACACCTGGACAGACCTTTTCTTTCTTACACACACACACACACACCTGGACAGACCTTTTCTTTCTTACACACACACATACACACACACCTGGACAGACCTTTTCTTTCTTACACACACACACACACCTGGACAGACCTTTTCTTTCTTACACACACACACACACACACACACACACACACACACACACCTGGACAGACCTTTTCTTTCTTACACACACACACACACCTGGACAGACCTTTTCTTTCTTACACACACACACACACACACACACCTGGACAGACCTTTTCTTTCTTACACACACACACACACCTGGACAGACCTTTTCTTTCTTACACACACACACACACCTGGACAGACCTTTTCTTTCTTACACACACACACACACACACACCTGGACAGACCTTTTCTTTCTTACACACACACACACACCTGGACAGACCTTTTCTTTCTTACACACACACACACACACACACACACCTGGACAGACCTTTTCTTTCTTACACACACACACCTGGACAGACCTTTTCTTTCTTACACACACACACACACCTGGACAGACCTTTTCTTTCTTACACACACACACACACCTGGACAGACCTTTTCTTTCTTACACACACACACACCTGGACAGACCTTTTCTTTCTTACACACACACACACACACACACCTGGACAGACCTTTTCTTTCTTACACACACACACACACCTGGACAGACCTTTTCTTTCTTGTCCTAGTCTGAAAGAAAACTTGAAAAATTAATTTAGTGATGTATAGTTAAATGTCAGTGAAAGATTTTTATACCTGTTTACCCCTAAATGAATTACTTTGTTTTTTGCTTTATTCTGTTTAAATCTGCCCAGTTTCTAAAGATTGTTAGATACCTAGTTTTACTGTCCTCATCAATTTTAAGAAATATTCTTTGTGTCCTGTAACCTACATTATTTCCGGAAATGTTTTAGCCTGAATAAATGACCTTTGTGGTGTTCTGTTTGATTTAGTTCCTGTGTCGTCTTATCTTCTGCTGGCAGTATTTTCTCATGGACTTCTTACTATAGTACTTGATGAGATTAGTAATTTTTGTATCACCAATAAAGACATTTTCTCAGTAGGGGAATAAATGTGTTTTTTTCTCTCTATTAAGACTAATAGTCAAATTTAGAAATTACAGTTTCTGTGAAATACTTGGAATTACTTTACAAATTTTCCTTTTATTTAAAAAGAAAAAACTGTATTCAAATAGTCTATCACTAAACATTAAAGAACATACTTTTTTCTTCTTTGACCTCATCCCATGGCTTGTGGGATCTTAGTTCCCTGACCATGGATTGAACCGACACACCCTCCAGTGAAGGGTGGAGGAAGTCCCTAAAGGACATGTTCTTACAGGAAGTATATTCAGTTAGAGTTATGGAGTATCCAGTGCTAAAATATGTTATATGACAGAGTTCACAGCAAAGGAGGTGGTCTGTCCTGGTTGACTGTATGTCCTTAGTGTCTTGGAAGGAAAAACACTGGAAGTCAAATGTTGGCCCGATACTGACTGGCTCTGTGTTCCTGTTTCCATAAGGCTGGAGGACTGTGTGTGTCAGAATCACCTTTCCAAAATAAACACACTTAGGCTCCCTTCTTAGAAACTCTGATATACTCTGTCTAGATTATTTTTGATTTCTTATAAATCAATAAATCTTGATTCTGTAGGCCATTTATTTAGAAAGCAAACAAACAGCTGTTAAATCCCCCCCCCCCTTTTTTTTTAATGTTTCCCTTTTTTAAAAAAAGTACATTTAGTGTGGGTGGGTGATTTTTAGAGCAAGAAAATTCTAAGCTGATGGAGGAAAACAATATTTGAAGAGAAAAATGCCAGGTCATTTTAACAATGAAGACATACTTTAAAGTAGACTCTGGAAACCAGATCTGAAAGAGACACGTGCACCCCAATGTTCATTGCAGCACTGTTTTTAATAGCCAGGACATGGAAGCAACCTAGATGCCCATCAGCAGATGAATGGATAAGGAAGCTGTGGTACATATACACCATGGAGTATTACTCAGCCGTTAAAAAGAATTCATTTGAATCAGTTCTAATGAGATGGATGAAACTGGAGCCCATTATACAGAGTGAAGTAAGCCAGAAAGATAAAGAACATTACAGCATACTAACACATATATATGGAATTTAGAAAGATGGTAACGATAACCCTATATGCAAAACAGAAAAAGAGACACAGATGTACAGAACAGACTTTTGAACTCTGTGGGAGAAGGTGAGGGTGGGATGTTTCGAAAGAACAGCATGTATATTATCTATAGTGAAACAGATCACCAGCCCAGGTGGGATGCATGAGACAAGTGCTCGGGCCTGGTGCACTGGGAAGACCCAGAGGAATCGGGTGGAGAGGGAGGTAGGAGGGGGGATCGGGATGGGGAATACGTGTAAATCTATTGCTGATTCATGTCAATGGATGACAAAACCCACTGAAATGTTGTGAAATGATTGGCCTTCAACTCATTTAAAAAAATAAAAAAAAAATAAAGTGGACTCTGGTATAGCACTTAAGTGTCATAGAGGCACAGTAAATATTTGTTGAATAAATAAATTTGATAACATCCTTTAGTTGTCACATAATACGCAAGCAGTTTTTGTGTCAACATATAATTCTAATGTATTCATCAAACCAAGGTTTCTAAACATTATTGACTTTTGGGGCCAGGTAATTCTTGGGGTGGGGTCACGTGTAACGTAGGATACTAAGCAGCATCTCTACATGATACATTAGATATCTGTAGCCCATCCCCCGACCCCCACCCTGAGTTGTGGCAACTGAAAATGTCTCTGAATATTGCCACATACTATTTGGGGCAGAGGCAAGTGTCCTCTGGTTGGGAACTACCCCATTAATGAAGGAGGGAAAATAAAGTTTTAGCATGTTACATGTGGAGCTCGATGACATTTCTGTTAAGTTTCACATCTCTAGGTGTGAAAACAGAAGCCCAAAGAGGTTAATTTGCTACATATAGTAAGTTAATAGTCAAAATTCTACAGTGTCTTATTTGAAAGTGATGCTTTGAACTATTGTTCTGTGCTCTTTCTGTATAACTAAGGTAGTATATTGCTTATAAGTTAGTGACCCTAGTTTTTTGAAAAAGAGTGGTATTCTTTTTGGGAAATATTTAGTTTTAAGATGATTTATAATGTTCTTCAAATTTGCCAATCCAGGATATGCCTGGACTTCACAAATTTTTTTTTTTTTTTTTTTCCCTGACAAATACGTTTTCACACTTAAGTGCATTCAGCACAAGTTGACAATACTGAGAAATTTGATTTTAGTATCTTATACAGGCATACCTCAAAGATACTGCAGGTTTAGTTCCATACCACTACAATAAAGCAAATAGCAAAATAAAGTGAGTCAAATGAATTTTTTGGTTTCACAGTGCATATAGAAGTTATATTTATACCATAATCTGTTAAGTGTGCAGTAGCATTATATGTGAAAAAGCAATGTACATGCTTTAATTTTTAAATATCACTTAAAAAAATAAAAACGTTCACCATCTTTTAAGTCTTCAGCAAGTCGTAATCTTTTTGCTGGTGGAGTGTCTTGCTTCAATACTGATGAGTGCTGACTAATCAGTCAGGGTGATGGTTGCTGGAAGTTAGAGACGCTCTGACCATTTCTTAAACAACAATAATGTTTGCACATTAATTGACTCTTCCTTTTGCCATTGATCTCTCTGTAGCAGTAATGCTACTCAGTTCTGTCCAACTCTTTAGAACCCCATTAACTGTAGCCTACCAGACTCCTTTGTCCATGGGATTTTCCAGGCAAGAATACTGGAGTGGGTTGCCATTTCCTATTCTAGGAGATCTTCCCAACTCAGGGATCAAACCCACGTGTGCATCACCTGCATTGGCAGGTGGATTCTTTACCACTGAGCGTGAAATTTTATCATGAGATTGCAGCAATTCAGTCACATCTTTAGGCTCCACTTCTACTTTTAGTTATCTTGCTGTGTCCACCACATCTGTGGTTACTTCCTCCGCTGAAGTCCTCAAAGTCATCCATGAGGGTTGAAACCGATCTCTTCCACATTCCTGTTAATATTTTGACCTTTTCCCCTGAATCCCAAATGTTCTTAATAGCTCTAGAATAGTGAATCCTTTCCAGAAGGTTTTCAGTTTACTTTGCCTAGATCTATCAAAGGAATTACATCGAAGGAATTTTATTGCAGCTGTATTTTATGTGCTCAGGTGCTCAGTTGTGTCTGACTTTTTGTGACTCCATGGGCTGTAGTCCGCCAGGCTCCTCTGCCCATGGAATTTTCCAGGCAAGAATACTGGAGTGAAGTGCCGTTTCCTTTTCCAAGGGATCTTCACAACCACGGTTCGAACCCACATCTTTTAGTCTCCTGCTGTAGAATGAAAACAACATTCTTGTTAGCAAGAATTAAAACAACATTAATCTTGAACATCTCCATCAGAGCTCTTGGATGACCAGGTGTATTGTCAGTGAGCAGTAATATTTTGAAAGGAATCTCTTTGTTTTGTGAGCACTAGGACTCAGCAGTGGACTTAAAATATTTAGTAAACCATGTTGTAAACAGATATGTGATCATCCAGGTTTTGTTGTCCGTTTATAGAGCACAGGCAGAGTAGTAGTATTAGTTGTTCAGTTGATAAGTTATATCCGATTCTGCGACCCCATGGACTGAAGCACGCCAGGCTTCCCTGTCCTTGACAAGTTTGCTCAAACTCATTTCCATTGAGTTGGTGATGCCATCCAACCATCTCATCCTCTGTCACACTCTTCTCCTGCCCTCAGTTTTTTCCAGCATCAGGATCTTTTCCATTGAATCGATTTTTAACATCAGGTGGCCAAAGAATTGGAGGTTTAGCTTCAGCATCATCCTTCCAATGAATATTCAGACAGAATACAGGCAGAGTAGATTTAATAATAATTCTTAAGGGTCCTAAGATTTTCAGAATGGTAAATGAGCATTGGCTTCAACTTTAAGTCACCAATAGTAAAAGCCCCTAACAAGTGAGTCAGTCTGTCTTTTGAAGCTTTGAAGCCAGACATTGACTTCTCTCGAGCTATGAAAGTCCTAGGTGGCATCTTCTTCCAATAGAAGGTTGTTTTGTCTACATTGGCCTGTTGTTTACTGTTTCCACTTTCAGTAATTATCTCAGCTGGTCTCTTGGATAACTCATTGCAGCTTCTACATCAGTACTTGCTGTTTCACCTTGTACTTTCATTGTTAAGGAAACAGCTTCTTTCCATAAACCTCATGGACCAACGTCTACTTCTTCACACTTCTATGCTTCCTCACCTCTCTCAGCCTTCATAGAGTTGCTCTGGATTAGTCTTTGGCTTAAGGGCATGTTGTGATTGGTTTTATCTTCTGTCCAGACCACTCAAACTGTCCATATCCCCAGTAAGGGTATTTTGCTTTCTTACAATTTGTGTGTTTACTGTAGTAGTACTTTTAATTTCCTTCAAGAACTTTTTCTCTGCATTCACAACCTGACTAACTGGTGCAGGAGGCCTAGCTTTCGGCTTGTCTCTCAGCTTTCAGCATACCTTCCTCACTAGGCTGTGTCATTTCTAGCTTTTGGTGAAAGTCGGAGATGTAGAACTCTTCCTTTCACTTGAACTCTTAGAGGCTATTGTAGGATTACTGGTTGGCCTAATCTCAATATTGTGGTGTCTTAGAGAATAGAGAAGTGTGAGGAAAGGGAGAGAATGGCTGGTCACTGGAGCAATCAGAAGACACACAACATTTTATCAGTTAAGAGCGCTGTCACATGGTCCCAGTTTGTGCCACCTCAACACAATTACAGTAGTAACCTCAAAGATCATGGGTCACAGATCACCATAACAAATACAGTAATGAAGAAGTTTGAAATATTGTAAGAGTTACTAAAAGGTGATTGATCCACAGAGAGAAAGTAAGCAAATACTGTTGGGAAAATGGCATCAAAAGACTTGCTACATCAAGGTTGCCAGAAACCTTCAATTTGTAAAAAATGTTATATCTGCAAAGTGTGGAATAAAACAGAGCTCTATAAAATGAGATATGCTTGTACTACAGTAGAGTTTTTAAAGTATTGGATGTGTTTTTATGTCAGGAGAACATAGTATTTTACTAATTTTCTTTAAGAATAATTCTCATTTTCTCAAATAACTGAGTAACCATAACTACCCCTTGGACTACTCATATCCTAATGAAGTTTCTGCTGTATGTCACAATTTTGGTCTCTAATTTTTAATGGAAGATTATATAAAGAATAACAACTAATTTTAGAGATTCTCTAACATGGAATGTGCAGGAAATACATGCTGTATTACTATATATTAGATTGACTATTGCTGATCCTGATGATGTATTAGCATCACTTTTGGAGCTTTTAAAACATATGGATTTTTTTGATGTCCTTCCAGAGATGTTTAAATTTGGGATGGGGACGCCAACATGAGCTTTAAATAACAGCTTTGTGATTATGAAATATAGTCAACATTGAGAATTGGTGCTAATAGATAAATTATAGAACAATTTTTTTAAAAAAGACTAAAAGAAAAAAAAGGATTTATACTGCTAGATAGGAAATAATAACAATGAAATATCACTTTAAAAAATCAGGTAATTAGCTTTCTAGATTTACTATTTATAATAGTATTTTATATTATAATAATAGTATTTGTAACAGGCATTCTCAAAATGTCAACATTCTCAGACTACATTATCTTGAAAATTTGCTTTTCCCCCTCATAGTATTTGCTCCCTGTGGCTGTTTTATCCTGATTATATGATTTGAAAACTACTTGTCAGATCATATGAACAGAGGAGAAGGTCCAACTTGATTCTAAGTTTATGGTTTATAGTATTTAGTAAATAAAGCCTTAAGTCAAAGGGAAAGCCAGAAGAGAAGATGCCAGGAAATAGTTATGCCGTGTAAATGATAAGAAAATGGCAAACAAAACTGTACTTTATCAGTATCAAAGATGTGATATGTTCCTTTTAAGCAAATGTGAATATAAATTAAAATAGGTTCAGGTAATAGCGTAAGAAGTTATTAGGTTGGTGCAAAAGTAATCACGGTTTTGCATTGTTAATCTGTGGCTTTTGATATTGGAATGAATTCTTAATGTGGTTATGTTATACATCATTTTAGTGCACATTTCTCACTTTGTTTTTTTGCCAATGACTTATTGCTGTTTATATTTTTAGACTATGGAAATGATGTTAGACAAAAAGCAAATTCGATCAATTTCTTTGTTTGAGTTCAAAATGGGTCATAAAGCAGCAAAAACAACTCACAACATCAATACATTTGACCCAGGAATTTGACTGATAACGAACATACAGTGCAGTGGTGCTTCAAGAAGTTTTGCCACAGAGATGAGAGCCTTGAAGATGGAGGAGCACAGTGGTCTGCCATTGGAAGGTGACAAGGACCAATTGAGAGGATCATCAAAGCTGATCCTCTTAAAACTACAGAAAGTTTTGCTGAAGAACTCGATGTTGACCATTCAGCAGTTGAAGCAAATTGGAAAGATGAAAAAACTTGATAGGTGGGTGCCTCATGAGCTGACTGCAAATCAAAAAAAAGAAATCATTTCAAAGTGTCATCTTCTCATTTTGTGCAGCAACGGTGAACCATTTCTCAATTGGATTGTGATGTGCGACAAAAAGTGGATTTTATATGACAATCAGCAGTGACCAGCTCAGTCGTTGAACCAAGAAGAAGTTGCAAAGCACTTCCAAAAGCCAAACTTGCACCCAAAAAAGGTCATGGTCGCTGTTTGGTGATCTGCTGCTGAATTTTGGTGATCTAGAGTTTTCTGAATCCTGGCAAAACCATTACATCTGAGAAGTATGCTCAGCAAATCGATGAGATGCACCAAAAACTGAACATACCTGCCGCCAGCATAGGTCAACAGAAAGGGCCCAATTCTTCTCCATGACAACACCCGGCCACATGATGTACAACCAGTGTTTCAAAAGTTGAACAAATTGGTCTGTGAAGTTTTGCCTCATCTGCCATACTCACCTGACCTCTCGCCACTGACTACCACTTCTTTAAACACCTCTACAGCTTTTTGCAGGGAATGTGCTTCCACAACCAGCAGGACACAGAGAATGGTTTCCAAAAGTTTGTTGAATCCTGAGGCCTGAAATTTTGCACTATAGAAATAAACTTCTCTTTGGCAAAAATGTATTGACTGTAATGGTTCCTATTTTGATTAATAAAGACGTGTTTGAGCCTAGTTACAAGGATTTAAAATTCATGGTCTGAAACCACAATTACTTTTGTACCAACCTAATACAACTGTGAGGATGACAGGTATAAAGTAGCTTTTAAAAATTGAAAGAGATTAAATATTACATATTTTTAGATATTGATGTGGTTATGGATGCTGTATGTTTGTGGAGGGAGTCAGAATCCTTCAGGCTTTTTTTTTTTTTTTTCTTCAGGCTTTTAAAAATGTGAGCTGGTGCACTTTAAGTTAACTTAAGGCAGCATACATTTTAGTTGGGGGTTGCCTAATTTCTTTTTGGCTGTCTACTATCTTTGACATTACATATTATTAAATGATAAAGGCAATACAGCAGAAAATAGGCTACACTCGAAATTGCTGATATGTTGATTGGATTTCCTTTGAACAGCAAGGAAATGCTTTTATTTGGTGATAAGATCCCAAAATGTTGCATACATAAACTTTTCCTATTTTTTATATTGAATTCTGCAATATAACATAGATCTTTTAGGTGTCAAAGATTTACAGATAATTGTTAGTATTAAAGTTTGACTCTTGGGCAGAGAAAGACTGAGAATTTTTCAGGTCATGTTAGCTCAAAATCATCCTGGAATTAGGGTATACATATTTTGTGATAGGTTTTATCTAAGTATAAATTGGATACAAAGCTGCAAGAAAGTTCTCACTACAGAATTTCATTTTTCATATAGGGCATTATTATAACCTAATTTTTACAGCAAAGGTTGGAAGAAATAGTTTCTTGTACATTTGATATTCTTGACTGAAACATCTATTTTACATTGATTATTGTTATAAGGCTCCAGATATCCCTTTTGGTATGTGCTATAAAATATCAAAGATTTCTTCTGTCTCAAAAGTAGTTTGACAGATTCTGCCTAGAAATGTGAATGAAACATTGTTATTACCAGCTGTGGGCAAAAAGGTTTAAGTGACATTTGTCAAAAGTATAGTGACCTTGAATTTGGTACCTGAGTAACTATATGAATCATTGAAGTAGCTAATGAGTTGTACTTTTTAAATCAGTCTTTAGTAAGTGAATCAGTCAGAAAAAATTCATTCTGACAAGTTTGAGGGTTGAATATTTTGTTATACAGATATTACTTAATATTAGAGAAACTTTTCTTTCTACCTTATTTTCTCATTTAACGGAAAGAAATTAAAAATATTTGTCTGTTAACTCAATAATTTTATTACATGTGATGCTGTCTGACTTTTGTTTTTGTTCCATTCATTTGGAGCTTATGATCTCTACCTAAGGTAGAGGTGAAGAATAAATTTAATATCCACTCCTCTTTTACTGACATTATAATATCTTTTCACAAACTGTTACAATTTTCTGTCATGCATTTATTCCAGTAATTTAAAATATCTCTCTACCCAGGGAGACCTGGGTTCGGTCCCTGGGTTGGGAAGATCCCCTGGAGAAGGGAAAGGCTACCGACTCCAGTACTGTGGCCTGGAGAGTTCCGTGAACTGTATAGTCCATGGGGTCGCAAAGAGTCGGACACAACTTTCACTCTGGTCGGAGGCTTGTAGAGTTGGTGATCAATTTTCAACAATCTGTGTTGCTTTCTTTCCCTCACTCTGTGATAGCATTAAAGTTCTTATTTTCTTATATTTGGTCTTATTTGCATTGATGAAAGGCAGATTTATTTGTATTTTAAGATAACTAAGAGGCCACATGATTAGATGTAAAAACCTTGTTTAATAATCACTGACTTAAATTTCAGATGATATAGAACATGAGAACATCACTATTGCCCCTTGAGTCCTTTAAGTTTATCTGTTTTTTTAAATTTACTTCTAACTCTAGAAAATGCTTATAAACTCACCCTGATATCTTGGAACATTTAAATGCCAGAGTAATCATTCAAGTTTTGGTATGATTACAAACTAGAAGTTTTAAAACTAAATGGATTTAAAGAATGCCAATTTCTCCTTTCATCATGTTCTCCTAACCACTGTTCCACTGTATGCCAGAATTCTTTGACTTTATGTAATTACTGTAGTCTTTCCATCTTTACTTTAAAGCCAAGTCATAGTATTTTGCCTTCCATAATGATCCTTCCCATTGTGCCCAATTATAGTGCAGTAACTGAGAAAAAATAGAGGAAAGAATGACAGTATTAGAGCAGTAACAAGTTTGAAAGTGTTCTATATAAAATGCTTAATGTGTACAAGTTTTATGCCTTACAAAATTAACAGTGATGACCTGATTGGTGTCCCTTAGATTTTCTAGGAAACTGATGTTTGGTCAGGATCAGGGGTTTTCAAACATTTTTGAAGTCATTGATCTCTTTCTTTGAAGTAAATCTGGTATACAGTCTCGATCTTAAAATAAGATATGCTATGTTCCAAGGGATAGGGTATGGGATAGGATGTATTTATTGGCTCGACACGGGAGACGGAAATGGCAACCCTCTCCAGTATTCTTGCCTGGAGAATCCCATGGACAGAGGAGACTGGTGGGCTACACAGTCCATGGCATCGCAAGGAGTTGGACAAGACTGAAGTGACTGAGCACACATGCACTCACTGGTGGCTGGAGCCTCAGCTCAGCCGCCTGCTCCTTCCTTTCCTTCAGTAACTTTGGAGACACAACCTCCTCTCCCCTGAGGTGTCCCTGGAGTACAGTGTGAAAGTCGCCGATAGTATTCTGAACTTTCTTTCAGTGATTAGCCATTTTAGAGGTTAAATACTGGTGAGTTTCTGCCTATCCTAAATCCTCAAGTTTTGAAATCTCAAAATAAGTACATACACAAAGGATGACCTGGGAGAATTGGCAGCATTAGGCTTCATTGAGAGTTTCTGTTTTGTTTAATATAGGTGTTGCTCAGATAATTTAAATTCAGAACCAGAAAACTGCTTAAAGTACATTTGTCTCAGAGTTAGTGATGTAATCTTTAGGGGCTAGACTAAAGGCCGTAAAGGCGTATAGTTGAGATCAGAGTTGACTGGGGACCTTAAAGAAGAAACATTGTTTATTTTGCAAACCCTACAAGGAATTTCTAAACTATTAGGTCAAAAGCTGCTAACCGTTTAATGAATGACACTTGATTGAAGTCTTGGAACATACAAGTGCACAGATATTTGGAGTAATAGGATAGCCATTCAGATACGCATAGCTTACTGATACAGACTATACACTGTTCTAGATGTTATTTTACTTATGTTTCTGGTATATTTCTCAGTAGTCCCCACAGTCCTTTTATGCCCCTGTTATCACATTTAAAATTGATGAGAAAATTGAGTCTTGGTTAAGGAATATGCTGAAAATTATGGTAAATGGTAGACCCAGAGTTGGAGTCTTAGTCTTTGTTTCTTCAGAGATCCATGGTACTTTTCTTCTGAGAAAATATATGGTCCATTGGGCTGACAGAGGTGAGAATGAAGTCAAAGGTCAACACTAGGTAGTCATACTAGGATGTGGGTGCAAAAAGTTCATGGGAAGGCAAAATGATGCGTTTATAATGCCTATGTTTACTTTACAAGCAAATTTAGGTATATCTAGGTTTTCCTTTCTCATCTTTTGCTTTGCTCTGCTTTTCAGTTATTAGCTGTTTCCAGCTTTTTACCCACATTAGTCTTAGATTACAGTCTTAAAATTAATTTTAGTCCTGTCATCCTTTTTTCCCTTCATTCTCCTTTTTCCTTCATTCTCCTTCCTCAAATTCTTCTCTGGTTTAAAGGAGGGAAGCCTGTTGCCTTTTTTTCTCTACTGTAGTCATTATGCATTTGAGGGTTTGTTCTGATAAACAGAATGACTTTTCTCCCAAAACTGGCGCACTTCCCTATTCCAGAAAAGAATTCAGGGAAATTTTGCCTTGGAGGAAAAGTTTTTACTCAATTACTGTCTTTAAAAAAAAAAAAGGGAAAAAAGGACCTTAAATGTCTTGAAGTCTATATCCAATAAAGTATTTAATGAATGTTATCCCAAATAAGTTTGAGAATACCTTTGTATACCGTATCTTTCCATTCCATCCCCACTTGGAGGTAGCCAGTGAATGCTAGCATTTTAATGGTTCTTAGAAGCATTTTCAGAAACTGTTCTGAAAAACCATATTTCCTTGACCTTATATTTTTATGTAGATTAAATTGGGATGGATATGAATAAATTATTATTTGGGATGCCTCCTTTGTTTTAAAATCCATTATAGGATTCCTTATAAAACTGTTAACTTAGAATTTTTAATCTGATATTTTTATTCCAACAGAAATAGAAGATTAGTTATCATTTAAGCCTGAGTTTGGTGATTATGACTATGAAACTAAAGTACTGAACTGTTTATCCTAAATTGCTTGTATGTCAGTCTGTCTCCTGAGTAGATTGTTAGTTAGAGTGGCTCTCTTTAATCTCTTAATTTATGATGGCAGTTTATTGGACATAATAAATTTTATTTATGAACTTAATGACCATTTGAAGTATTTTTGTATTGTTGATTCATTCAGTTACTTCTTGATGTAGGACATATAATCATGACACATAGAAGGAGGGAAAAAGTGTATTTAGGGCATGGAAATACACAGAATTGAATCTGATTTGAATCCTGGTTACCTTGAGTAAGTTGTTTAATATTCATATATTTATAAGGTAATATTAAATAACTATGCTAGGCATGAAGGTGGGAGGAGGTGGTGGGGAGAAGGTGTAACTTCTGTCTTTAAAGAATTCACAGATCAGTAGCATTCACTTAAACCTCTCTGAATTTGTTAGGTTTTTGGCAGAATGGCAGTGAGAGAACTTAAAATTCCCCAGATAATAATACCTTGAGGAACTAAAGAGGTTCAATATGAGTTAGGTTGATATTGAGCATCTATATAAACCTCGAGGTATTATACCTCATATCATCTGTCATTGTGTTTTGTCATTCGTACCATTTAATCACAGAACTACCCACAAGAGATATCAAAATGTGGGTTAAGTCCCTTCCTTGTTGGAGGACTACATTGCCTTTAGAGAATTATTTTAAGTTGCCTTGATGTTTCGTTCATTCAGATATTCTTTGTTCTGGCATCAGATATATTTGCCAGACTTCTAGAATTTGAGGGCCCTGTGCCATTGCCTTGTGCACATTTGGTTTTAATTTTTCACTAAACACAACATTCTGTCAGACTCCACAAAAATTGTTGTTTTAGCCTGATGAAAGTACTTCATATCAGTTAAAAGAACAAACCTGTAATTTAAGAACAAGCCATCATGTAGTACAGAGCTCTGCAAACCTTGTTTTTCAAAGGGCCGGATATTTTAGGCTTTATGTGCCATACAGTTTCTGACAGAACTACTCAACTCTGCTGTTGTGGTGTGAAGGGAATTATAGACAGTACATAAATGAGTGAGTGTGACTGTGTTCCAATAAAATGAAATTTATGAACACTGAAGTTTGAATTTCTTTCAATTTTCATATGATAAAATAGTCTTGTTTTGTTTTTATATTTTTCAGTCATTAAAAAAATGTAAGAATTATACTTACATTATGGGCCTTGCGAAAAACAGGTGGCTAGCCAGATTTGGCCAGCTGACTGTTAGTTTGCAGACGCCTGATTTAGGGTATAAGCTATGAATTTGCTGTTATTGTTGGATAATAATTTTCAAGCATTTAGGTGAATGGTAGGGATTATATATGTTAGGATTTATGTTCTGCTCTTTTTTCCTTGCCCAAGTTTATAGAATATATGTGTTATATTTATATATATATATATATATATATATATATACATATATACTTTTACAGAATATATGTTAATAGTAGAAAACTAATGGGGAAGACAAATGGTGTTTTGTTGTTACTGTGTGGAGGTTTTTTAAGAATTTAAAGGGCATCTTTTAAGCCTGATTACTCTCAGATTTCTCAGCCACCTCAAGTCACGTTCTATAAATTTCAAGTAATACATACAAGGCCTTCTACATTTCAAATTTTGAAAATTTATACAATAGCTGTAGAAGTTTATCTTTTAAAGAAATTGTATGTAAGTAATTAGACATTCACATTGCATGATCACTATTTAGCAAAATTTCTTACTTAGAAAATAAAGATGACATTTATAGTTATTATAAAATTTTGTTTTGTTGAAACTATAGAACTCTGTTAACTTGCTTTTTGTAGACACCAGAGAAGAAACAATCAGAATCATCCAGAGGAAGAAAAAGAAAAGCAGAAAACCAGAATGAAAGTAGTCAGGGTAAGTGAAACAAAATCTTCCTTCATACCCAAAGAGGTATTTGCAATTAATTATTCTGGTTTTTACTCAATTAATAATTTGTTTAAAAGTTTTCTGTTTTTGTGATTTATATAGAGACTGTGTAACATCTGCATTAATAATAGCTTAAATATACTTTGTGTAAAAAATATTATGAAATTGGAGTCTTTTTATACCACAGGTAGTTTGCTTTCTGGTTACTCTTTCTAACATTTACTTTATTTTTTTGAGAATTAGAAAGTGTCATGTCCAAACCTGATACGCATTACCTTTATCACCTTTCTCTGTTCTCTCTTTATATGAAATATGGTGTTGAAATGACTTCTTGTTTTTGGATAAGAATTTTATATCTTGCTTTGAAACAAATACCTAAATTTACTCATTCCTTTTTAAAAAAAAAAAAAGACTATATAAAAATGATTGAGGTACTTCATTAAAATATATCTTTTTCTTTTCATACCTTTTCTTCATCCTTTTTTGCTTTCTTTCCATATCCTTTCTTCATCTTTACTTCTACATTTTATATTATAAACTAGTAAGGAAATTACTTTCACTAGACTGCAAAACTTCTTATAATGGATAAGATAGTATTATCATTTAATTTGGTTTCTCAAGATTAAATACAATAAATTAGACTTTGGAATCATGTAATGATGATTTTATGCATATATTATGTGTTTTGGAGCCATTTTTAGCTACAAAGTCTAGAGCTATGAACCCGTGGCTTACTAGTATTTACATGTGGCACTGGCATCAAGAAATATATTTACAGCAGCTGTCTTTGTGGAAAGGGGAAGTTGAGTCACTCTAGCGCCTTTCTCTAAGTTTGTGCTATTTTGTATTTCAGTCTGGCCTGAGGTCCTTTTTGATCTTAGTGTAGTTTCCTCAAGTTGTGGTTAGTGAACTTGGATTTATTTTAGTTATATTAGTTATGATAGTTTTAACATTAAATTTTAAAGCTCACTTAAAAGCAGGTCCCAATATAGTGTGGGACTTCTGGGTTGGTTGAGCCAGCCTATGTCTTTAGGAAGCCACATCTTTTTTCTCTGTGATCTGCCTTCCACAGAATTGTCTACTTTTTTCTTTTATGTTTTTAGGACTGTGGCCATTTTTAATTGTATCTCCTCATTTCATCTTCCACACTTGTATTTGCTTTAGAGAGAGGTTGATTTTCTATGTGCTTTTCTTTTTTTCCTCTCTTTGACGTAGGCTTATTTAAGTTCATAGCAAACCTCTCCTGTCATCTTCTTGGTCAGAATTGGGTTGTGTGTCCATTCCAAAACCAGTTATGTCCATGAGAGGTATTATTGCCCTTAAAATCAGGCCTGTCTCTGAAATTGAAAATGTGGTAACATTCTCCTTAGAAATATAGGCCTTGTGCAGAAAGCATGATAACCTGAGCAAAATTGGATTTCTGATTAGGAGGAGGAGAGATAGGGAACTCCTAAGAATGGAGGCCAGATAGGAAACAGCCTTGGAAGAAAAGCTATGACCAACCTAGACAGCATATTAAAAAGCAGAGACAATACAGACAAAGGTCCGTCTCGTCAAAGCTATGGATGTGAGAGTTGGACTATAAAGAAAGCTGAGCGCCAGAGACTTGATGTTCTTGAACTGTGGTGTTGGAGAAGACTCTTGAGAGTCCCTTGGACAGCAAGGAGATCCAACCAGTCCATCCTAAAGGAAGTCAGTCCTGAATATTCATTGGAAGGACTGATGCTGAAGCTGAAACTCCAATACTTTGGCCACCTGATGTGAAGAACTGACTCATTGGAAAAGACCCTGATGCCGGGAAAGATTGAAGGCAGGAGGAGAAGGGAACGACAGGATGAGATGGTTGGATGACATCACCGACCTGATGGACATGAGTTTGAGCAAGCTGAGGGAGTTGGTGATGGACAGGGAAGCCTGGCATGCTGCAGTCCGTGGGGTCACAAAGAGTCGGATATGACTGAGCAACTGAACTGAACTGAACTGAAATTATATGTTTTATGCAGGGGAGGGAGTGTTAACAGAATAAAATTTGGATTCAATCAGGGAAAAAGAACTGGGGAAATAGTTTCTGGTAGGCAACCGAAAAACGTCTCTGTCTTCGTTAAAAGATGGCACCACTTCAGAATCTGCAGGGAAGTTGTTATAGGCAGGAGGGAAATTCCTTTCTTATATAAAACCTTACAGTCCTCTCTGACCTCTGAATAAACCTGTACAAAGCTATTGTTGAAAATTTCTAGGTTGTATTACTTCTTAGTTGTTTTTTTATTTTTTTAATTCCCCCTACCTTGTTTCAGGAAGGAATCTGAAGTTGTTGAACTTTTAAATGTATTGTTTGTTCATCTCAGTAATGCCTGGCAAATAGTAACCACTCAAGAAATGTTTGTTGAATAAAATAAGTGAATGAATGTATTGAATTGATAAATATTTATATTATCCAATGCTTTTGACTCCATGCTATCATTAGTTTTTCTTTTGTAACTTGAAGAAATTATGTATTCAGTGTAATTCCAATGAAGGATGGATAACTCCCATCCAAAATGCCCTATTTCTTAGCAGCTTCTCAGTTTAGTATTTATAAAATTGATGAAAAATTCATTTTATTTGCTTTTTGTTTTTTTTTTTAAGTCCATTTTGGAGCAAAACTTTAATTAAAGAACTGTGATCTGTAATAATTTTGACCACTTTATCAAAGTGGCCATGGAAGCACAATATTTCAAATTTAGTTTTTGAAAAAAATCCTATTAATTTGAAAATACTTTTTAGAAAATCAAACATTTTACAAAATAGTGTTCATATTAAAGCATGTTATTGTCAGTTTGTTACGGTTTGCATTGACCGAGCTTTTTTATTATTTATAGATATAAATTGGTTTGTCAGTTATACAGCTGATGCTTTTTTAATTGATATATTTTTCATTGATACACTTTTATGAAGTTAGTAGCCATGAAGCAATATGAATAACATCGTTTTAAAAGCAGGCCGTCTTTTAATATGACATTTTTCTGATTTTCCCATAGTTGAGACTTTTAAAATTGACATGTATCTATTGGAATATCCTTTGATTTTTGGAATTGTGAAGTTGGCATCTGACCCTCTAAGGAATCTTAGTATTCTTTTAATGCCCATCACCACCCAACTAGAATATCATATTCTTAACATTCTTTTTGTGTGTATTAGGGGAATTAAGTTTGGCACATTCTCTTTCTCATATAATATGTGATAGATAGTCACGACTGACTTTAAATCTGTAAAATTTTTTACTTTTATATTTTAGGAAAAAGTATTGGGGGACGTGGCCACAAAATTAGCGACTATTTTGAAGTAAGTTCATTGAGGAATATCTTCAGTTCTTAATATAATTCTGCTATAGGCTGTTTGAACCACCAAGTCTGCTTTTGTTGATCTACTTGATTAAAGCAGAACTTAAGTACTATGTGATGTCCTGTCTTTCTAGGAACATTAAAGTTTACTTTTACTTTGGTATGGCACATCATAATTTTCAAAGGACTTTCTCCCATATTTTCTTATAATAGGTCAGGCGATGGTCAAAGCAGGTATTAGTATTCCTGTTTTAGGTGAGGAACCTGAGAACCAGAGATGTTAAAGTAGCCTTCTTGTTTAGTCACGCAGCTGTGTCTGACTCTTCTGTGACCCTGTGGACTGTAGCTCGCCAGGGCCCTCTGTCCATGGGATTTCCCAGGCAAGAACACTGGATCGGGGTGCCATCTCCTTCTCCAGGGGAGCTTCCTGACCCAGGGATTAAACTCGAGTCTCCTGCACTGGCAGGTGTATTCTTTACCACTGAGCCACCTGGGAATCCACATAAAGTATCCTACCTAAAGGCAAATTTTAAATGGAAGAGCCTCTAGAATTCTTTGTACTGTCAGTTGAGATTTTATTGTACCAAAGCAACAGCTGAGGCCTGTGGATGGAGATTAAATAATGATAGAGATGTGAATCTAACTACTCCCTGAAAATAATAAACAGTGGTAAATTTAAATTTTTATCCAGTCTAGAATGTTTCTTCGCCTCTACACAGAAACACTTTTGCCTACCATTATATTATAAAATATTAATATGATTACTAAAATAATAATCTAGTCAGTTGAAAAATATTTATATTTACTTGAGAGAGAGCAGAATTTGCTGGTTGAGAGACGGGCTGTATTTTTTATATGTATATATGTATATATATATAAATGCTGGGTTGGGAAGATCCCCTGCAGAAGGACATAGCAACCCACTCCAGTATTCTTGCCTGGAGATCCCATGGACAGAAGAGCTTGGTGGGCTCTTCTCCATGGGGTTGCACTGAGTTGGACATGACTGAGTGACTAACACGGTCACTCGCTTTCATTCATATACATATATACATATATATATATCCTCCATTATTTTTCTTTTTTGAGTTCACAGAGTCTAAGTTAAAACTGTTGCAGACTAAAAGATACACCTAAAGCTCTTTAGTTGCTGTCAGTCCCTTAGTGTTAATATCATTAAAAATCTTTGCCAAAGGTAGGGTCTGTTCAGATAAACACATGTCAAGTGTCTTGAATGCCTACTATGTGCTGAGCATTATGCTAGGCAGTATAGATAAAAATCCATGGGATTTTCCAGGCAAGAGCACTGGAGTGGGGTGCCATTGCCTTCTCTGATAGAGAAAAAATTTAGACCAAGTTCTTTAGTTGTAGGACGTTGTTTAATGAACACATTGGGAAGTCTCCTTTTCTGCTGTTCATACCTAATACCCATAGATGAAGCCATTAGCAGCAAATTGTTTTTCACTTCCATTCTTGGTTCAGAAACATGAGACTTTAGAAAGCTATGGAACAGATTAGGTGGCTTCTCTTCATACGCAGTTAAGTCATTCACTTTAATGCATGTAAGAAAGAACTGATTTTTATTAGACTTTGTGCTGTTAAGAAAGGACTTGGTCCAGTAGTTCTTTTATAGTGCTATGAACATTTGGATACTTAACAGATCTTGGGAATGACAGTTCTGTTTTAAGATAGTTGATTAACATCTACACATCTACATGTAAAGAGATTAAAGTTTCTTGGGATTAGAGATCCTGCTGGCTTCACAAGCATAAGGGAACTGCTAAAATTTGAAGGAAAAATAAGACATGTTCTTTGTTTTGGGGGAATTTGTCTTTGAGTCTGCCACAAAAATAAGATAAATTTAAATTAATTCATAATGCCATGTCTAAAACAACATCTTTCTAAACTCTTGTTTTATGTGTGTATATATATATATATATATATATAGTGGTGTTTCCTTTTACCCTCAGTACCAAGGTGGAAATGGCTCAAGTCCAGTAAGAGGCATACCTCCTGCAATCCGTTCGCCTCAGAATTCACATTCACATTCCACTCCTTCTTCATCTGTAAGTTTTTACATGTGTAGTTTTTATGTCTCAGAGGTTATGTGTACTGAATGAATAATTTTTATAATTTGTCTTTATTGAGGCCGTTTATATATGTGTGCTTAGTCACTCAGTCGTGTCTGACTCTTTGTGATCCCGTGGATTGTAGCTCACCAAGCTCCTTTGTCCATGGGGATTCTCCAGGCAACAATACTGGAGTGGGTTGCCATGGCTTCCTCCAGGGGATCTTCCCAACTCAGGGATCAAATATATATATATTAGCATTTATCTTTTTTAGAAAGTCTTTCATTCTATTGAGATGAGTTGAATTCTTTTCAGTGCTTTGATGCTGTTAGAACTTTATTTCTGAAAGTGAGATTCTTAAGTTAAAGATTTTCTGAGTTAATTATTTCCAAGAAGTAATGTTTCTATAAAAGAATGATGGGACTGGGAATTCCTTGGCAATCCGGTGGTTAGGTCTCAGCACTTTTCACTGCCGGGGCCCGAGTTCGATCCTTGGTCAGGAATCTTATCAGTTAAATTTCTTAACCACTAAAATGGTAGCATAATTCCTTTCTGGGAATCCTTGAGAAAAGAGTAGGCAGCTGTCAGCCTTGGATAATGTAGTTTGGGGTGAGAAAAGGATCTTGGGCCTAAAAATTCACTTAAAACTTTTTAGCTTGTTTCTAGTGTTTTTAAGATCCAGTTCTTTTATATGCATTGCTCTACATATTGGATTTTATTTACTGTTTTTTTACTTTCATTATGTGAAAGTTCATTGTATAACCAGAATAGCAGTGTTAGCTTTCAGTAATTTAAAGATGAATTAAGAATTTTTAAAAATTAGAGTATGTCATTTATTCAGGTACACTGTTTTAACTTCCAGTGTTGCTTTCTAGCCCTTTTTGTAGATAACATACTTTTAAATGTCCTACTCATTTTGTACCTTGGAGGACATCTTATTGCTATATACCAAGTAAAGTATAAAACTCAAAAATAGCTTGAAATTGTAGTGATAGCATTGGTACATGATGTAATCGACTGTTTTCAGTGAACATATTTTGAAACTAATGACTAGTTAAGCTGTGCAACTTATCAGTAAATTAATTTTATATTACACATGGCCATGCATTAGGGCTTCCCTGATGACTCAGATGGTAAAGAATCCACCTGCAGTGCCGAAGACTGGTTTTAACCCCTGGGTTGGGAAGATCCCCTGGAAAAGGAATGGCTACCCTCTCCAATATTCTTGCCTGGAGAATTCCATGGACAGAGGAACCTGGCAAGCTAGAGTCCATGTGGTCCTGCAGAGTCAGACACGACTGAGCAACTAACATAACAGCAATAGCATGGGCATGCATTGTTGTCCCTAGTGCTAAAAGAATTCTATTGATATATTGAAGTCTTTCAGTTTTACTTTTTGAACCATCATAAGCTGTTTTTGATAATTTTGTTTTAAAATGATGTATTTGGCCTTGTTATATTTAACAGATTGAAAGCATTCGATTTTCTTTTATGACACCATACTGTAAATTCCTTGAGGGCAAGGCATATACATGTGACAGTTTTTGGTTGAGTGTCTGAGACCAAGGCGCATACCTGTCTGTCTGTCTTATCTGTTTATCTATCTATCTATCTATCAAATGGCTGGTTGTCTCTTTTACTGGGCTTTGTAAGAGGGAGGTACAATGAATCCTTATTAAATAAATGGTGATAAAAAGTTTTTAAAATTCAGTTATGTTTTGGGTTATTATCCTAATAAACACTTAAGAAATATTTAGTTGTTGTTAAGCAGAAGTCTATTTTTAATTCCTTTTTAAAGGTTTATTTTTTAATTGAAGGATAATTGCTTTACAGAATTTTGTTGTTTTCTGGCAAACATCAAGAAGAATCTTGCTATTGTATTATTTTTGCTAATGTAAAATTTAATATTTTGTTAAGGTTCGACCGAATAGCCCTTCTCCTACTGCGTTAGCTTTTGGGGACCACCCTATTGTACAGCCAAAGCAGTTATCCTTTAAAATTACTCAGGTAAATAGTAACTGAGATTTCTTTGTATGACTTATAAAAAACCAGTGACCAGTTTGTGCACACAATTAAGATGTCTTCTCTTTAATCATAAAGTAAAATTCAGTATCAAGAAAGCTAATTACTGAATAACAGCAAAAAAACAATTTGTAGAGGGTGAGAAATTGAAACCCAGTTTACTGTCAGTCTGTCCTTTGTTACACTGGTTAAATATATATTTTAAGCAAATTAAAGAACCAAAACAACCATAATGTGTCAGTTCTGTTTACTGATTCTTTTTGAACTTAACATCCAAGTACATACAATTGATACCTTCTTGAAGGTGTTATATTTGTTATAAGTGGATATTACAGCAGTTTGTTTTACATGTCTGTATTTTTGTGTATCATATATGCTACACAATTAAAAATTATTTGAAAATCAGACATCTTTTGCAGTTACTTTGTTTTATGAATTTTGAGTACTGGAGTTTTCATTTTAACTTTATATACATGTGACAGTTTTTGGATGAGTGTCTGAAACCAAGGATTGAAAAAGTAGATCTTGCTTGCCACCTTAATTGTACAGTTTATTGCTGTTACACTTTTTCTGTCAGGTCATGTCCAGACTCTTGTGAATGCATCATAACTTCTTTCTTTGGATAATCTTTAGACCAGGATTTTTAAGTACATTACTTTGAGTCAGTGAACAGCTTGTGAATTGCCCTGTTCAAAAATCAGCTAGAGTTGATATCATATAACAGTGATTATTCTGAATTTTAATGAAGAACATATCAATATTCTAAAAATTTAAATGATTAACTTTTGAAAAATTTTTTTAATAAGTCTGTGTAGCACTTACATTTCTGAAGATAATAAAACTACACTAAGACCTTTTGGGACACCCTTTACATACACAAACTCCAATGCTTTTATGATTTTTAGAATCAGAATTAAATCTAATTTTATATTTACATGCAGTGATACATATAATGGAATAATAAAATAGCTTTCTTTTATTTAGACTGATCTTACGATGCTGAAATTAGCAGCATTAGAAAGTAATAAAAACCAGGACCTGGAAAAGAAGGAAGGTCGTATAGATGACTTGCTCAGGGTAAGTAAAAAGTCGTCACTGCCAAATATTTGGCAATAGTAAAACAGTTGAGTAAATACTTAACATTTAAAAAAAATCTCTATTATTGGGAGAAATTAAGTCTTTTAGTTTTAAGGACATAATTGAAAATATCAACCATTTAAAGAAAAAACTTTCATTATCTCTTTAAATGTGAGCTGAAAAGCAGTTGGAGAAATAGAAGTTTATAAAATTTTATTTTTACTTGATCAGCTATCCTAAGACAGATATGCATTTCATGGTGGTTTTAAAGTTAACTGATTTTGTTATAAACCTGACTGCCATGTGACACTATACTAGATGAAGTAACTGCTGCAATTTTGTGAGATTTTTAATGGAAACTTCATAAAGAGGCACATCAAAAAGTATGCCTAATATGTGAGTAAGGGATGAAGTAGTGGTTCTCACCCCTTGCTGCTCATTTGAATCACTGGATGGAAAATATGGGAGGTACTTTATAAAAGTAGCAATGCTTATTTCTACCCTGAGGAATTCTGATTATATTGGTATGAGGTAGGGCTTGGACATTGGTAGTTTTAAAAGCTCCTACATGGTCCAGAGGCTAAGACTCCTTGCTCCCAATGAAGGGGACCCAGGTTTGATCCCTGGTCAGGGACCTAGATCGCACATGCAGCACCTAGGATCCAGCTCAACCAAATAAATAAATTAAGGGGGAAAAATAAAAACCTTCTCCAAATGATTGTAATTTAGCTAACAGAACTGTTGGTATAGAAACTCAATGAAACCATCACCTGTGATCATACCATAATTACCCATATCTCTAAAACATCTAGTGTGCCTCTCCCGTTCCCATCCTATTTACTCTCTTACATCCATTTACCATTGACCACTGTTGTAAATTTTGTATCTATTTCTTATGCCTTTGTATTTCTTTATAGTTATATTGTATATATCTTATACATTCTTAACAACATATTATTTCACTGTTTTTGAACTTTGAATTACAAAATTATACTGTATGCCCTGCTTGTTTTCACTAAGCATTATATGTGGGATTGTCGTGTTCATTTCACTGCTGTATGGTAATGTGTAAATGAATATACTGTAATTTATCTTTCCTGCTCTTGTTGGACATTTTATTTCTACTTCTTACTAGTATGAACAGTTCTGCTAAGACACATTCTTCTACATATCTTCTGCGGCACACATGGAGAATTTTTCTGTGGTATATGCTTAGACATGGCTAGAGTATAGGGCATGCATAGCTTAAACTCTACTCTGTAAAAGCAAATTTTTCCCGAGGTGGTTGGATCAGTTTACATTCCACTAACTATAAGCAGGGAATAATGTTATTGCTCATTATCCTTGCTAAGGCTTATTAGAATCATATTTAGTTTGGGGGTTCAGTTTAATGTATGTAACAAGGTATTAGTTATTATGCATTCACTTTATTTTTTGAATATCTTATAAAATATTCATTAACCATTTGTATTTCTTCTGTGAAGTAAATGATCATTTTTTTTTTTTTTTTTGCTCATTTTTCTTAATGAGTTGCTGTCTTTTTTAAAATTGATACCAGTTTTTTTGTTGGCCATATATATTGATTTTTCTCCTAGTGTGTGAATTGTCTTTTTATTTCTTTGCACTATCTTTTGATTAGGTCATTTAAAACTTATATGATTACATGTCTCTTTTTTTATGGGTTTCCCTGGTATCTCAGATGGTAAAGAATCTGCCCACAGTGCAGGAGACCTGGGTTTGATCCCTGGGTCGGGAAGATTCTCTGGAGAAGGACGTGACAACCCACTCCAGTATTCGTGCCTGCAGAATCCCATGGACAGAGGAGCCTGACAGGCTACTGTCTATGGGGTTGCAAAGAATCAGACATGACTGAGGATCTGTTTATTTATAGTTTGTACCAAATTATTATCAAAGGTATACCAAAATAATTCATTGTTTTTGTCCCTAAGACGATAAAGATGTTCGTCTGTATCTTCTTTAAAAAATTTTATAGTCTGCTTTTTCAATGCAAGTTATAAATCTCACTGGAATTCATTTTGGAATATGATGTGAAATAAGGTTTCATTTCAATTTCTTTCTATATAGAGAACTAGTTGTCTACTCTTTACTGCCAGCTCCATCATACAATCTTATTTTCATATACAAATACATGTATTTCAGTGTTCTGTGTTAAGTACCATGTTCTCTTTGTGTATTCCTATACTGGTAGGTACTACAGCATCTTTTTATCATTTAGCTGTTGCCTTTGGTTGTTAGTAACAGAGAACATAAACAACAGTCCTTTAAATAAGATACAACATTACTTTTTGAGAGAAGAACAGAAAGGCGGGGGGTGTTCCAAGTCAGAGCTTGAGGGTGCAGTGTCTCCTGCCCACTGAGTTACTTGCCCCACACTAAATCCAGCTAGGGGTGGAGGTCGGCCCTTCCATAGCAGGCCCAGAAGGGAATGGCCCTGAGATAACCAGTGGAACACAGTGCCCCTCACTAACATATCTGAGATAGGTTTTTCTTTTCTCTGCAAGCTACTCACCTCTGAGGGGGCGGGGGGTCGAGTGTTTCCCTGACCCCCAAGCTAGTGATGGAGGCTGGGCAGGACACTGCACTTGTGGCCCCTGGTGCCACACTGACCATTCGTCCCAGATGTGACTGAGGAGGCCCTTGGAGGCTGTTCATCTATCTAGACAGCAATGTCTACAGTTGGGCCATTACCACCCTGGACAAAGCCTAAGAGGCCATAGGCCTTTGAATGGAAGATGGTAAGTTTTGTGAAAATGCAATTTTATTGGTCCTACTTTATTTCCAGCCAGGCAGAGCTTTGCTGGCAAGTAGAGACGACTGAGCTACGCAGGCCATAGGCATTTGGATAAGTTTCCATAAACAACAGTACTTTAAATGAAATACAATATTATTTTTTAAGAGAAGAACAGAAGGAGGTAGCCCAGGTGTCATATGGAATCTTGTCTCCTTCAGTTTTTCTGCTCCCTCCCCTTAGTACATGGCCTTCATCTTGAAGATTATATCAAGGTACAAAATATTTCAGAGTCACAGTTATGGTATCTGTGTTCTTAAGCAGAAGAGGAAGGAAATTAAAAATACAACAGTTTTCTGCATAGTGTTCTTGAGTATTCCGTTGAACAACTTCTGCTTACATTTCACTAGCCATCATTAGCTGCAGGGAGATGGGAAATAAACTCCTTTAGCTAGACACATACCAATCCAGAGGAAGACTTTGGTTTTGCATTAAATCTTAATATCTGGTTGAACAAATACCATCTCCTTTTTGGCTGTTTTTGGTCCTTTGCAGTCTTAGAGAAGTGTTAGATTTTTCAAGCCACACATACACAATTTGTTGGGGCTCTGTTTGACTTGCACCTAATGATAAGGGTCTGATGCTAAATTTCATGTGTTCCTCTGAAACTATTTTATTTTACCCTTTTCCTTGGAAAACAGCTTTTTGTTAGATACATACTTTTAGATTGGCAGCTGTATTTTTCTCCCAGCATTTTTGATTTATTATACTGCTCTCTTTTGGCTTATACCATGATTGGCATAGACTTATGGTTTTCAAAGAATGATGCCCAGACCAGAAGCATCAACCTTACTAGCGGATTTATTAGAAGTAAAGTTTCAGACCCTACTCCAGAGCTACTTATTCAGAAACTGGGAATGGATTCTGGTAATCTGTGTTCCAACAAGCTCTCCAGGTTACTCCCTGGTGATTGTACTAATCAGGCTTATCTTCTGAGCTTAGAAAGAGGGACTGAGCATATGACCGCTTACAGAGTTAACAAAATTTGTATTCATGTGGCTGAGAAAGATGGTGAGAACAGTTAGCTATTGGATAGGCATCTACAGTGTTACCAACATGTTGAATGGAGATGTTTTATTACAAAAGATGAAGGAGAACTCACATTCATTTTTAAGTGTTAGACACTTTGTATTTCAGTTATTTCAAATGAGATAGAATGATGTTGCTCTGTTTTAGAAATAAGATAATAGAGTAGACCTTTAAGACAACTTTAGAAATAAGGTTCAGATACTTTATTTAACTTAGCCCAGATTATATACCCTAGAGTGTAGATTTGAACCTGTGGAGTATGAATACATATTCCATGTACTTTTCACTATACAGCTAAGCAGCATGTAACAGTGTTGTTATTATCGTGGTAAGTAGGTGTTTTAACATTTTTTTGTTTTAGTATCACATTCAAATACTTAATCTTATTAATCCTCTTTATTAATTTTTCAAAATGTATAAATATTCTTAAATGTCTCATATACACAAATTTTAGACCTTTTTCATTGTCTACTTATATTGTAGGCTAATTGTGATCTCAGACGGCAGATAGATGAGCAACAAAAACTACTTGAAAAATACAAAGAGCGATTAAATAAGTGCATATCAATGAGCAAGAAACTGCTTATTGAAAAGGTAAGTTCCCTGTCAGTCCAGTGATTAAGACTTCACCTTCCAATGCAGGAGTGTGGGTTCCATCTCTGGTTGGGAAGCTAAGATCCTCACATACCCCACATGCCTCCTGGTCAAAAAACCAAAACATAAAGCAGAAACAGTGTTGTAACAAATTCAGTAAAAGCTTAAAAAAAGTCCACATCAAAAAAAAAGTTCAATAAATTTTCCCTCTCCTTTCATTAGTCCCTTTTACTTTGTATGTTTTTAAATTTTAAATTAATTAAGTTGAATGATGATTTTTCTTTTTCCCCCTTTTTTTCAGAGTACACAAGAAAAACTGTCAAGCCGAGAGAAGAGTATGCAAGACAGATTACGCCTTGGGCATTTCACGACAGTTAGACATGGTGCTTCATTTACTGAACAATGGACAGATGGTTTTGCATTTCAGAATCTTGTAAAGTTAGTCACTCTTACATTTTAAAAGATTTAGTATTCCTTTGGTTGTTTGTTATTTTCAGAGATTATAGATTTGGAATTATGTTCTATATCTACTCCTCGCTACTCTTTGAAATCATAGAACTTAATACATTTGAAAGGAACATAAAATAGGCATTACAAGTTTAGCTTTAGCAAACTTCTTGATTAGTTAGCAGTCATCTGTATAGAAAGTTTAGTTACTCAGTTGTGTCCGACTCTTTGCGACCTCATAGACTGTAGCCTACCAGGCTCCTCTGCCCATGGGATTTTTCCAAGCAAGAGTACTGGAGTGGGTTGCCATTTCCTTCTCCAGAGGATCTTCCCAATCCAGGGATTGAACCTGCGTCTCCCACATTGTAGGCAGACGCTTTACCATCTGAGCCACCAGGGAAGATCTGTATAGTATGATGTATTATTTTAAATATGACTTTGCAAAACATAAACTGACCTAGCTTTTATAGGTAAGTTGAGAGGGAAATTGTTAAAAAATTTTAAGTTTAATTGCAAGATTTGTATCTATATCTTGGGGTTTTTCTGCTTAGTTTTTTGTTTTTTCCCCTCTCCCATTCCCCAGTCCTTCCTTCAGCATTTGTCTGCTCATTATTCCTGTGGGAAAGACAGGAGTATTTTCTCTACAGTGTCAGACATAATAACTCAAAAGTCAGTTGAACTGAACATGTGGCTTTAGCACTTCGGAGGTAAACTTTAAAATGGAGAAATCCATTTTCTCAAGTTGGTGGTAGGAAAGGGTATGTTGACTGTTTCTGTGTTAAGGAGCCAGGATCTATTGCTGCCCCTGCCCCCACCCCCCCACTCCTCCACCCCCCCCACTCCTCCACCCCCCCCCCCCCCCCCCGTTTATTTTTTGCTGGAAAACATAAAAACCTGCAAAGCAAGAGTAGTGCCAACATCTAAATCAGCTTTCCCAGAGTCAGTCCAGTTAAATGGAAAATGTAGGCAAAGCTTTATTTCACATAGTATCACATAAACTGCTGTTTCAAACATTGGTTCCCAGGACTTAAGTATAGAATGGTCTTCTATCTATCTCAGTTGATTTACCCAGCTTCTGTTCAACACAACTGTTTCTGGGTGTTAGGTATTGAAGGACAATGTCTTTGTGATGGTAGGAAGTTTGGATTTTTAATTCTGTTGATAAAAGGGAGCTGTTAAAGTTTTATATAGTGTGTGTGGTCAAATTTGAGTTTTTGAAAGGTAACTGATAGTAATGTGGGAATAATACTGAAAAGAACATAAATTATTGACAGTTTAGATGGAGAAGCATCCAAATGAAAGGTGATTAGGCTTGAGCTGAAATATTAACCGTAGAAGTAGAAAGTAAGAGATAGAGTTGAGATACAACTTAAAACTTTTTAGTGTTTTTCTGAGCTGCTAAACCCAGATGTGCAGTTGTCCTGGTAATGAATGAAAGAAGGTTACATAATATAGCATTAAATATAAACTAAAATACAAACTCTGCCAGTTGTTAAAATTTCTCCATTAAGCTGTCAAAGAGTAAAATTGGAGCTTATGGCTTGGTGAATGTGTGGAGATCTGGGAAGGTTATCAGGCTCAGAGAGAGCATGGAAGCTCCATGTCTCTTCCCCATACCTCGCCCTGTGCAGCTCTTCATCTGGCTGTTTCTGAGCTATATCCTTTTATAATAAAGCAATAACCCAGTTTTTTAAAAATTACTTGTATTTTTTTCTTACTAATAAGCATTTACTGAGGTCCTGCTGTATGTTGCTACATATATATATTACATATACGTATATATTTAATATCAAACTGTTAATCAGTGTCTATTTTTTAAGCTGTGATATAACCCGAAATAGTTGGAGGATAAGAAGAGAAATAAAAACTAGTAATATTAAATTAATAATCTCTAAACTATATGGTCATTACTGAATAATCAGTCACTATATATATATGTATATGTGTATGTGTGTGTGTGTGTGTATCCATTAGAGTAATTCTTTGATTATTTCAGTAGGATTATTGCTGTTTATTTTTATTAATCTTGACTGTACCCTAAACTAGCTTTAAAATTAATTTTTTAAATAAACTGAAATTATTCCTACTTCCAGTAGAAAACTGGATTAAAGTCATATTCGAACCTCGCTCTTCTTGAGACTTTTCTCTAGCATTTTTCTCTTTTACTTGGGTGCTCCTTCATTCCTTCCCTTCTTTCATGTTCTGCACTGCCTGACTGGGATCATAGGACTCTGAAACGTGTAAAACAAGTCTTTGTCGGTAGAGTGGAAGTTCTTTAGTTGAATAGGGGTGAAGGAGGGAGGAATTGAAATATTTGACTTGTTCTAAATCTGAGTACCATCAGCATGGAGGTTTTGTGTTGTTATGGGTTTTGTTGTTGTTGTTGTTGTTGTTTTAACAAAAAATACACTGTGACAAAGTGGGATTTATTCCTGGTTTGAGAGTGGGTCAGCAGACAAAAATTAATCAGTGTGATATGTCACTTAATACAATGAAGGAAAACAACCAAAATCATCTCAATTGATGCAATAAAAGAATTAGACAAAATTCCACATCCTGTCACAATTACCATTTAGTTTTTTAAAAATTATTTCCTAGTGTGGTGAGGTGACCTAAGAGGGAAGATAATTATGTTAGAACAGGCTTAAAATGTTGTATGAGAGGATGGTTTTTAAAAGCTTCAATTGGAAACAGTAATATTTTTAGTTACATTAGTTGCCCGTTTTTCAATGCCATCTAAATTTTTCTTGGTATTTTCTCTCTTTAAAGTGTCAAAATTCCTTCTTTTTTCCTAAATTTCTAAGGTCAATTTTTGTTTCATTTCAGTATACCACTTACCCTTTCCTGAAATTTAACGGAGATACATTTAGAAAATAACACTTTACTAATAAATTCACATTTGTCTTTTATAAGTTTTTCTTTAAACAGTGGTGAGATGAATGTATAAAACCTACTCCTTAACTCTGTTATTTCTTTTTTTTAATAGCTGATTGATTTTATTCAACAAATATTTATTGAATGCCTAGCATGTGTCAGTCACTATGCTGGGCACTTAGGGTACAATAGGGTATAAAATAATTGTTTCTCTTCTCATGGAGTGATTTAGTCTAACCAGACATATTGAGATCAAGTGTCCATAGAAATATTTGTATAGAAAAGAGAAGATGGGGAGCTACAAGATACTGTGAGGTTATATGTGGCAACACATCCTTCTCATCCAGGGGATTTAGGGAAGACCTTATTTAAAAATGTATGTTTCAAATGAGAAAAGGACAGTGAGAAGGTGTTGGTTCACAGGAGTGGGACCATAACGTTACATGTTTATATTATGTGATTTTTCATGTTTACTAATGTATTTTCATGTTTTAAATGTGAAAAGTAAAGGAAGGTTAATTTTTTTCCACATTTATTTTTATGTAGGCAACAAGAATGGGTGAATCAGCAAAGGGAAGATATTGAAAGGCAAAGGAAACTTCTAGCGAAACGCAAACCTCCCACAGCTAATAATTCTCAGGCACCCTCTACCAATTCTGAATCAAAACAAAGGAAAAACAAAGCAGTCAATGGAGCAGAAAATGATCCTTTCGTTAGACCAAATTTACCACAACTGTAAGTTTGCGTTTTTAATTTCCTTTTTTTAAAGTGTTGCCAGTGAGCATGTATGCTAGTAGTGGGTGTTATTAATAATTAAATAGTAAAAATCATCATGGCCAGGAAGGAAAAGAGTATTGCAAAAATTTACTTCTAAATGAATAATATGTCTCCAAATCTGAATTCTACCTAAGTGGAGATTTACTAATCCTATTTTAAATGGGTAGCTAAGAGGAAACTGGAGTTCACTTTTTCTTCTGTGTCTATGAATAATAGTAGAGTCACTTGTCTATTTTGATTATTCTAGTTCAGTATTCCTCTTAGTGTTCCCTTTTTCTGAGAAAATGTTAGCTTAAGTAATACAGCTGACATATTTTTGTCAACCTATGAAAGCAGCACATTCAGAGGTTATAGGTATTGTTTTTCCCCTTTCTGCTTTGGTTTCTAGGTTTTCTGCTTTAATGGTGAACTACTTTTTATAATTCAGAAGTTGGAGACATTTAAAAAACAATCATATGCTTATCATAGGAAATTTGAAAAATATGAAAGAACAATAAAACAGTAAAGGCCATGATCCTATCTCACAGAGAACAGTTCAGTTCAGTCACTCTGTCATGTCTGACTCTTTGCGACCCCATGAACCGCAGCACACCAGGCCTCCCTGTCCATCACCAACTCCGGAGTCCAGCCAAACCCATGTCCATCAAGTTGGTGATGCCATCCAACCATCTCATCCTCTGTCGTCCCCTTCTCCTCCTGCCCCCAATCCCTCCCAGCATCAGGGTCTTTTCAAATGAGTCAGCTCTTTGCATCAGGTGGCCAAAGTATTGGAGTCTCAGCTTCAACATCAGTCCTTGCAATGAACACCCAGGACTGATCTCCTTTAGGATGAACTGGTTGGATCTCCTTGCAGTCCAAGGGACTCTCGAGAGTCTTCTCCAACACCACAGTTCAAAAGCATCAATTCTTTGGTGCTCAGCTTTCATTATAGTCCAACTCTCACATCCATACATGACCACTGGAAAAAATACCATTGTTAAAATTTCTGTGTATAGATGCAACCTAATTTATATAGTTTTTCTGTTTTATAAGAGCTTATATAAATTTATGTGAGTGGAAAATACATATGCACACCCTCTGCTTTATGTTTTAATATGCTTCTCCTTTGTTGAAAGATACTGTTTCATCTGTGCTTTGAAGCCCATCCCCTGCCACATCAGGGACCTCTTCTATTGATACCTCCTTTATCGTATATCTTCACCCTTTTGCTGTCTACTGGTTTCTTCCTTTAGGAAACAAAATAAAAAAACTCCCCATCAATTAGACATCTCTCCAGTCTCACACTGTCATCTCTATAACTAGGTTTCCTGAAGGACTTTTCCTTTGCTTACAGCCTCTGCTGCCTCGCTTTCCATTCTCTCTTTTCTTGACTGAAATTGTTCTTTTAAAGATTATGTCCTTGATGCTAAATGCCACAGACATTTGAGTCTTTAACTTGGCAACATTGGATATTATTGACTACTTATTTTTTTTGAAAAGACACTTTCTTGCCATAGTTTTTGATAACCTTTTTTTCTGATTTTCATTTTAACTTAATCTGGCTACATCTTTTAAGTCTCTTCTGTGGACATCATTTACATTATCAATTTGTAAAGCGTAGGACTTTTAAGGCTCTGTCCTAGGCCATCTTACCACTTACTCTGTGTATTCTCCATGAGTATTAGCTACTCCTAGGGTTTCAGTTGCCCTGTTTATGCTGCTGACATCCAAACTTCTGTCACCAGCCCACTTTTCTTTCTTGAGTGTCAAATGTTTGTATCTCAGTCTTGAATGTCATATCCTTGCTTAATTGATATCGGTACTTACATGCCTCACAAGTGCCTCTAATGCCAACCTATTCAAAACTTTATTTACTAAACACACAAAATAAAAATGGTATTTTTTTATTATCTTTCCCATTTCAGTCCTCCCCCACCCCCCTTTTCCCCCTCTCTTTTTTTCTCTTTTCTCTCTATACACACACATACACACACTCCTTGCCTCCTCCTCTTTTCTTAGTTATTAAATGGTACCACCATCCTCTCAGTTCCACATACCAGAATTTTGGTTGTTACAGGTTTTAAATCAAGATTCCATTTATTTTTCTTAATCCATTTTTATTATCTTTTAGTTAATAAATAAGTGATGATAATCTTATATTTTAAAGTCCAAAGTGTACTTCCTTCTTTAAGTCCTTCCTGATTTGGGCAAGGGAGGGGGAGGGGGTTGTTGTGAGTTGCAGTTAAATCCTTTGGCTATCGATATGTTTAAAAAAATAACATGACTTAGTTTTCAAAGATGGGTAAATTTGTTGCTTTTCAAAGAGTGGATGGATAGGTGAGCAATTATACAGAAGATGGTGTGTAAGCTTAATTCCACCCCCATAGATTCCACCCCCATAGACATCTAGTCTTTGCTCAAATGTGTCCACTGCCATTTTTTACTTGGGTTCTTTCTTCCCACCCCCACCCACTCTGACATCTTTCAACTTTGGTCTAGGCCATCTTGTAGTCAGAGTCCTTTTTTTTCCGAAATAAAAATATGATCCTTTCTTTTTCTTCCCTGTAAACCTAACTTAATTCTTTGTTGCTTGGATAGTATAGTCCAGAAAGTACTTTTGACCTGGCAACTTCTGACCTCTCTTGCTTCATCTTTTATCGTTGACCAGTGCCTCCCATTCACCACCAACTTTTAAACTCCAGCCCATTGTCATAATTTCTGTTCATCTTTTAAATCCCATACTAGATAATGATTCCTCTTGAAAGCTTCTCCTTGACCCTTGAAGGATAGGACTCAGTTATCACTTGAGGTATTCAGTGATAACCTGATACTCATAGCTCTGTATTCAGTCACAGCATCATCATCCACTCAGTTAATGACGCTAGAAACATCCTAGATGTTTGCCTTTCCCTTGTTCTCTGTGTCTATTTACATAACGTTTTTGTATCTTGTCAATCTTCACTACCACTATCTTACTATACTGCTGCTTCTCTCTCTCTTTTTTACATCATTACTGTTTCTTACCTTTCATGTGATGTCTTACCTTACATCATATGATGTTTCATGTCTAACCTCCTTCACTAGCCTTCAAGATGAAATTCACTCTCATGAAGACCCTTTATAGGCCTTCTGATTTCCCTCCTCTACAGTGTCTTACCTGTGCATCCTGCATTAAATTCTTTCCGTTCTTTAAATGGACTCTGCTTTACTTGTTTCTGCTCCTTTGTATATCTTGTTCTTTGCCTTTCTTTACCTGTTCCATTTTCTATTTATCCTTTATGACTTGCCTCATATGTCAGTTACAGTAGTAAATCCTCTCTGACCTTTTTTCTTCCTAGTTTCTTCCCCATTTCCCCTCAAGTTAGGTACCTTTTGTACTTGCCTGTCAGTATTGGACCTGTTGTCTCTCTGTCTTCTCTCTATGCTCCCAGTATCTAGTACAGTGCCTGGCATATAGAAAATTGTCAGTAAATACTAAATTATAGTACATAAGCATTTGATTGAATTTCATTTTCTTCTTCTCAAAAGACATTTTACTAGTTTGCCACAGGTGTTTTGCTTCCGACTTGTCTTCTAGGATGCTTCTAGCTCTAGCAGTAGTTTATTAGTCATAGATTGTCTCATTTCCATCTCAGTTTATTGCATATGTTGACTTAGAACTAACTCTGAAGTTATACCGCTATGTGTTCTTAGAGTGGCAGGTGAAGTAATACAACATAGCAGTTGGATTGCATCCTTATGTAAGTACAGATTTAAATAAGGAAAAAAACGACAGAAACACTTTGATTCATATATATTAATTTGATTTTATCAGCCATGCAATGCAACAGTCTTCTAAAACTTCTTTTATATCACTTTGTGCAGAACATCTAGTAAAGTAATTAGAATAGAGATCATGAATCTTTCATTATGTCTTTATCAAGAAATTAAAGCAGAAAATAGGACTTCCCTGGTAGTCCAGTGGTTAAGAATCCGCCTGCCAATGTTCAGTCTCTGGTCGAGGAAGCTTAGACTAAGGGCAGCTTAGCCTTATGTGTCGCAGCTGCTGAGCCTGTGTACTCTAGAGCCCATGCTCTGCAACAGAGAAGCCACTGCAGTGAGAAGCCTGCACACCACAACTGGAGAGTAGCCCCTGCTCACTGCAACTAGAGAAAGCCTGCACATAGCAACAGAGACCCAGTGCAGCCACAAAATAAATACTATTAAAGAACGTTACTGCTGTGTAGTGGTTAGGATTTTAAGCTCTTTAGTCAGATGTGGAATCCAACCTTGACTTTTCCAGTTTTATTTTTTATTTTTTGGTAAACTGTTTTACTTCTTAGAGCCTCCATTTCCTTGTGAAAATACCTATGTCATAATGTTGAAAAGATGATATGAGATGAAGCTTATATAGTACTTGCATGGTTCCTGGTTGTTAACTAATTTTTAACTACCAGCAAGATTCAGTCAGGGTTTTTTTAACATTCATTTATTTTTAATTGAAGGATAATTGCTTTACAGTATTGTGTTCAGTCAAGTTTTTTAGGTGGTAATTTCTCATTCTAGTCACAAAGACTTAGTATTCAAAGTAAATAGTTTGTATCAGTTCGGTCGCGCAGTTGTGTCTGACTTTGTGACCCTGTTGACTGCAGCACTAGTTTGCATAGCTAGTGTTATCTGTGGATAATACCTAAACAACAATACATGTTAATCAAGATTTTGACTTCATGTTAAATATATTTTAAATTGTTTTGATTTTATGTGTTTTACAAAGGATGACTGCAAAGTGAACAGTAATATTTTACCTCATATTTCATATGAATGAAGTTTTAGAGGTCACTCTTTTCTCATTTAAAGCTTAAATTTTAGCTGAAGATTATATTTTATATAGAATAAAGTTATTACTTTGTGGATTACTTATATCTGGTCATTAAACTGATTGACTTTTTAAGTAATAAAACGTATTTTTAGAGCAGTTAGCTGACCACAGTATTGAGCCAAAAGTGTGGGGTTCCCATATACCTGCTGTCCTCACAGTCTCTCCCACTGCCAGTGTCCTGCACCGCAGTGACAGCTGTGACCACTGATGACCCCGTGTGACAGCCCAGAGTGTAGCATGCATCGAGGTTCACTTGTGGTGTTATATATGCTGTGGGTTTTTACAAATGAGTAAGTTTTAAAAATCCTTGCTGAAAAAAATCTGGCATTGGTACATCTAATCCATTTTAATCTCATGTATTTACTTATTTATTAGGGTTTAAGTCTCATCTTTCTTCATGCTTTGTTTATCCTGCCTAATCTCTCCTTTTTTCCTTTTACCCTATCTTAGACTGCTTAGTTTTTGTTTGTTTGATTCTTTTTCTCTATTAGAAGTACGTTGTGTTCATATACATACATAGGTATACACACACACACAACGTTACTTAAAGACACTGTCTTGTATAGTCAGTGTTCTTCTAAACTTTACCTATGTATCTGTCACTGTGTTGCTCTTCATTGATCCTGGATCTCTGATTTTTACCTCTAGTGAGATCTTTTTGCCTAAGAATACCCTTTAGTAATTTCCTTTTAGTGTGGGTCTGTTGGTACTGATGTCTTTCAGTTTTGGTTGGTCTGAAAATAACTGTTTTGCCTTCATTCTTGAAATATTTTTACTGGTTTTAGGTTGGTGGTTATTTGAAGATAGAATCTTACTGTCTTCTAACTTAAATTACTACTATTGATGAGTCAGTTGACTCTGTAGAAAATGATCTTAAATGGAGCAGAAGCAATATTTGGAGATTAGGTAACTGAGAATATTTTAAAATAAATGAGCAAGATCAGGCTATAGATTCATGAAGGCCAGAGAATTCCAAGTAGGATGAATAAAAAGAAGTACTCAAACACATCATAATGAAATTTCAGAAAATCAAGGCAAAGAGAAAAAATTCTCAAAAGCAGCCAAACAAGGGGACTTCCAGTGGTTTAGATTCTGTGCTTCCACTGCAGGGGATGCAGGTTTGATCCCTGGTTAGATGGTTAGGGAACTAAGATCTTACAGGCCATGAGGCACAGCCAAAAAAAATAGGGGCCACCAAAAGAAAAATATATTAAATGTAAAAATTAAGGGATAAAACATTCTAGACAGATGACAGTTGAAAGAAAACCATATTTACAGCAGATACAGTAAATTTTAAACCAAAAATTATAAGAAATAGTGATTATTTCATAACTATAAAAGTTTAAAATCACCAGGAATATATAATAATTCTAAATTTGGATGCATAACAACATGCCCTCAAGATAAATAAAAAATTGACAGTACTTTAAGGATATATGGACATATCCACAAATTATAATGGAGGATTTCAAAACATACATTTCTTAGTAATAGAACAGGTAGATAAAAATAAAACAATATAAAATAGAAACACAATATGAGTATAGAAAATGTCAGTGGGATTGACAGGCTTGACCGAATGAGCACGTTACCCTGTAACATTTGCAGAATATATATGTTCTTTTTAAAAATGGACTTTTATAAAAGTTGACCATGTTGAGTCATAGAACAGGTCTAAGCAAAGTTCAAAGGATTGAAAGAGTTTTATGTAAGACTGACATTGTTTCTTCCTTTAAATGTTTGGTAGTACTCATGGGTGAAACTTAACGGATTGAAATCATATAAAATATGTTCTCTCATCACAGTGGAATTAAACTAGAAATCAGAAACAAAGATAGTGCAAAAGTCTCATTGGAGATGAGAAGATATTTTTAGGTGAATGATAGTGAAAGTGCTACATGGCAAAAATTTTTCAGGTAAATCTGAAACAGTATCTAGAGAGACATTTATAGCCTTATATACATATATAGGAAAAGAAGAAAAGCTAAAACTTTTATCAGAAGATGAGCAGAATTAACCAAGAAAAGGAGGAAGAGAAAATAAGAGCAGAACTTTTGATACAGGAAATAATCATGCAATACAGAGCATCAGCCAATCCAAAAGGGATGTCTATGGGCTTTTGTGGGTGAGGAAGGACTAATACAATTGAAAACAAGAAAGGGAAAAGAATCATCAGGAATGAAAGAAACAATGTTACTATAGAATGTACACATACTTAAAAAAAATTATAAATGACTTGAATTTGAAATTTTTGTGACATGGATAAATTTCTAGAAAAATACAAGTTAACAAAATTCACACTAGAACAAACAAAATCAAATAGTTATGTAACTGTTAAAGAAATTGAATCTATAATTAAAATCTTTGATCATAGAAAACTCAGATACAGATGATTTCATCTACGAATTCCACTAGCCATTTAAGGAAGAAATAGTGCCAATCTTTCAAAACCTTTTGAAGAACAGCTAAGGGAGAAATACTTCCAACTTATTTTAGGCCAACAAAGTCATGGTGTCGAAATTCAAGAAAGACCATACAGGAAAGGAAAGTTATAGCCTAATTTGTCGTGGTGATGTTTAGTGGCTAGTTCAGTTCAGTTCAGTTGCTCAGTACTGTCCGACTCTTTGGAATCCCATGAACCACACAGCACGCCAGGCCTCCCTGTCCATCACCAACTTCTGGAGTCTACCCAAACCCATGTCCATTGAGTCGGTGATGCCATCCAACCATCTCATCCTCTGTCGTCCCCTTCTCTTCCTGCCCTCAATCTTTCCCAGCAACAGGATCTTTTCAAATGAGTCAACTCTTTGCATCAGGTGGCCAAAGTATTGGAGTTTCAGCTTCAGCATCAGTCCTTCCAATGAACACCCAGGACTGATCTCCTTTAGGATGGACTGGTTGGATCTTCTTGCAGTCCAAGGAACTCTCAAGAGTCTTCTCCAACACCACAGTTCAAAAGCATCAATTCTTCAGCCCTCAGCTTTCTTTATAGTCCAACTCTCACATCCATACATGACTACTGGAAAAACCATAGCCTTGACCAGATGGACCTTTGTTGGCAAAGTAATGTCTCTGCTTTTTAATATGCTATCTAGGTTGGTCATAACTTTCCTTCCAAGGAGTAAGCGTCTTTTAATTTCATGGCTGCAGTCACCATCTGCAGTGATTTTGGAGCCCAGAAAACTAAATTCTGTCAACTGTTTCCCCATCTATTTGCCATGAAGTGATGGGACCGGATGCCATGATCTTAAAAGAACGTTGAGCTTTAAGCCAACTTTTTTACTCTTCTTTCACTTTCATCAAGAAGCTCTTTAGTTCTTCTTTATTTTCTGCCATAAGGATGGTGTCATCTGCGTATCTGAGGTTATTGATATTTCTCCCGGCAATCTTGATTCCAGTGTGTGCTTCCTCCAGCCCAGCATTTCTCAAAATGTACTCTGCATATAAGTTAAATAAGCAGACTGACAAATATACAGCCTTGACGTACTCCTTTTCCTATTTGAAATCAGTCTGTTGTTCCATGTCGAGTTCTAACTGTTGCTTCCTGACCTGCATACAGGTTTCTCAAGAGGCAGGTCAGGTGGTCTGGTATTCTCATCTCCTTCAAAGTTTTCCACAGTTTATTGTGATCCACACAGTCAAAGGAGTGAGCATAGTCAATGAAGCAGAAATAGATGTTTTTCTGAAACTCTCTTGCTTTTTTGATGATCCAGCGAATGTTGGGCAATTTGATCTCTGGTTCCTCTGCCTTTTCTAAAACCAGCTTGAACATCTGGAATTTCACGGTTCACGTATTGCTGAAGCCTAAGTTGTGTCCAACTCTTCTGCAAACCCATGGACTGTAGCCTGCCTAGCTTCTCTGTCCATAGGATTTTCCAGGCAAAAATACTGGAGTGGATTGCCATTTCCCTCTCCAGAGTATCTTCCTGACCCAGGAATTGAACCCACATCTCTTGCATTGGCAGGCGGATTCGTTACCACTGAGCCGTCAGGGAAACCCTATTGAAAATGATAGTCTAATATCATTTGTAAAAGTAAATGCAAAAATATTAAATAAAATATTAGCAACCCCACATATAATACATAAAAATGAGAATTTATCAAGACTAATTTGGATTTATTTTAGGTATGATAGGTTGGTTTAATATAAGAAAAATCAATGTAATTTTTACATGAAAAGAAAGATTATATGATTATCTTAATAGATTCTAAAATTAAAAAAATACATTAAATTCAGCATTGATCTGTCTTTAAACTCTTAGCAAGCAACCAGTAGAAGATAATTTCCTTAATCTACAGTATACATTCATTTTTCTTTTTGCTTGCATGCCTACGTGCTGTGTTTATGGGTCCCCATGTCCTTGTGTGCCCTGTTTGTTTCTCCTGGCTTCTTTCTGCTGCTTCTGTTAAACTGAGTTCAGATATTACCTCTTATGTGCCTTTTCCCAGTTTCCTTCAGATAAAAGTTTTTTTTCTTTACACTGTGTACTCATAGCTGTATCATCCAAGATAATCGCCATATTGTAAGGTCAGCTAATTAGTGGTGTTAATCCCATTTTATCCTTTGTGTTTAAGCACATTTATAAGTCCTAAGGATTAGAATGTGGCATTTTTGGAAAGTCATTATTCTACCTACACAGCCTACCCTCTGACCTAAGATTCACTTCTTTCCCACATGCAAAATTCATTTATCCTATCTGCAAAGTCTTTGTCAACCTCAGTATAGCCTTAACTCCACATTGAAAAACCTTACCTAAATCTCATCAACTTAGACATTCCGAATTTTGTTACCTAAATAAATTACTAGTGAGACTTTGTGTATAATCTGCCCCGAGAATAATTCCTCTTAACCTATGAACCTGTGAACATCAAGAAACAAGTGACTACCTCTTCCCAAAATACAGTGATGGGGACAGCCATAGGATAAGAGTTACAGATATTTCCTTTCAAACAGAAAAAGATTAAAGGTGTCACCGATCCCAAGCAGTTTCAAAATCCATCCAGGCAAACTCAGGTTTCAAGATCTGGTAATAATTTTTCTGTAGCTTGTGACTTTTCAAGCTTCTGTCCTCTGTTTTTCATGAAGATTTCTTTTTTGTGAAGGTTAGCGTGTATTTGCTGCTGAGTAGCTTTAAAGCCAGTTTCTTGTTTGTAGAGTTTTGACTGTTTGACAGCCTTTCACTTTGTGCTGTCTGTGTCCCTTAAAACCCAAGCTGGCAGTGTTTTTGTTGGTATAAAGTTCTCAGGAATCTTGTGGATCTCTCATGTGTGACACAAGCATTATTCCATTAGACACCCACCAGGTTTTTTTTTCCTAGATAATTTTATCACTATTTTTTACTTCTGCTGAGAAGGCTGAAGGAATCTGTGAGTCACACACTTCATCTTTTTAAAGACTGTTTATGTGATGAATACTCTGGCTTCTCAGGAATATTAGCAAAAGGTTGTTCAACTATACCCTCCATTTTAAGAGCAGCTTGACCATGAATCTCAATTTTGGTGTATTTTGCACTCTGAATAAAATGAAAATTTCTTAAACCATTAAATCTTGGTTGGATTAAACTCATTAAATTTTTGGTTGAACATTTCTTATTTCTTACCTTTGATTTATCTTTTCTCACATTTTAGTGTAAACAGTGAGAAGAAACCAGTCCAGACTTTAAACACTGTTTGGAAATCTGCAGAGTTCATTTCTTACATGCTTGGCTTTCTGTATAACTACAGGATACAGTCTTGCTTAGCTTTCTTTCACTATAACAAGGATTCCTCCAGTTTTCTATAACATATTTTTCCTTTCCTTCTGAGTTTTCACCAGTAGCACCTCTCCTATCTACCAGATGATCCATTCATGACAATTTAGGTGTCCTCTTAAGGCAGTATGTTTTCCACACTGTGCTTCTTGTGGAATTCCTCACATCCCCACTTGGCAGAGTTATTAATATTCATATTTCTGCTAATAGTCTATTAAAGGCAGCCTAAGGTTATTTTAAAATCATGCTCCTCTGAATTCTCCTAGCCTCTTGCTCACTGCCCACTTCCAAAGTCACTTCTATATTTTTAGGTGTTTGTTACGGAAATATCCCCTTTCTAGGTGCCAGGATCTGTACTAATTTCATACTGCCACTGTAACAGATTGCCACAAATTCAGTGAGTTAAAACAACACAAATTTATTATCTTATAGTTTTGGAGATCACAAATCCAAAATGGATCTCGTTGGGCTAAAATCAGGATGTTTTCGGGGGTGCATTATTCGTGGTGGCTCTAGAAAACAATCCTTGCTTTTTCCAGCTTCTAGAGCCTGTCCACATTCCTTGGTTCATGATCCCCTTCCAACTGCAAGCCAGCAGTGGCAAGTCAAGTCTTTGTCATGTCATGTCACTGTGATTCCACATCTCTGCCCATCTCCTCGAATTTTAAGGCCTCTTGTGATTACCCTGAGTCCACAAAGGGTAATCCAGAATAAATCCCTATTTTAAAGTAAGCTAATTAGCAGCTTTAATTCCACCTGCTACTGTAATTCTCCTTTGCTGTGTAACTTAGCATACTCACATCTCCAGGAATTAGGATGTAGACATCTCTATGAGGCTGCTGCTCTACACACCATGCCAGCACTTGGTGTGAGTCATTCGTTCTTTTCTTTCTTTTTTTTGTATATTGAACCCTGGGCTCTTCAGAGGAAATTAGTTTCATCCTTCCCATATTCTCCCATTTCTTTTCCCTAGTGGTACTTAAAAAAAAAATTTTAGGTTAAATTTGCATAATATACAGTTATCCATTTAAAAGCATATAGTTCAGTGGCATTTAGTGCATTCACAGTGCTATGCAGTGTTGTGCAACCAAGACCTCCCTTTATTTTTGGAACATCTTACTCATCCAGAACACCTAATGCCCATTAATTAATCACTCCCCATTCCTGCCTCCCTGCATCCTCCTGGTAACAGTCTGCTTTCTCCATGGATTTGCCTCTTCTGGATACAGTAGATGTCTGTCCTTACGGCAGTACCACACCCTTTTAATGACCATAGCTGTGTTAATTTTTGAAATAGGAAGTATGAGTCCTTCTTTTTCAACATTGTTTTGTTTGTTTGAGGACCCTTGCACATTGCATTTTAATAAAGAATCAGCTTTCCCGTTTCAACAAAATGGGTGATACGTATTTTAATCAGGATTATATTGGGTCTGTGAGTCACTTTGGGGAAGAATTGCCCTCTTAACAATAGTAAGTCTGCTAATCTTAAGGACATGAGTACTCATGTTCTTTCATTTAATTAGTATGCTTTCATTTCTTCAGCAATATTTTGTAGTTTTTAGCATCCGAGTCACTTCCTGAGTAATTTGATCCTATGTATATTATTGTTTTGGGTTCTATTATTAATTGAATTGTATTCTTAGTATCTTTTTTACATTGTTCATTGCTGATGTATACAAACACATTTGATTTTTGTGTGTTGATCTCATGCCCTGCAACTTTTCTGAATTTATTAGCTCTTGTTCATTTTTAGAGATTTTCTACATGTAGAGTTAAGTCATCTGTGACTAGAAATAGTTTTACTTCTTCCTTTCCAATTTCAGTGTATTTTTTTTCCTTAAGTCCTCTGAGAGGACTTCCAGTACAATATTGAACAGCAGTGGTGAAAGCATTCTTGTCTTGTTCCTGGCCTTAAGGGGAAAGTTTTTACTCTTTCACCATTGAGTGTGATGTTAGTTATGGTTTTTTAAATAAGTGCCCTTTATCATGTTAAGGAAATTTTTTTTCTATTTCTAGTTTTTTTTTTTAGGGCTCTTCAAAAGCAGAGTAGTCTCATCTACTTCCTCTCTCATTTAAAAAAGTCTACTTCTCAGTGTGCAGCTTAGTTCAGTATCCTGTAAAAGTTTGCTAAATTGTACAAAAAAAACTGGCTTGATATTTTTTTGTCTTAAGTGCCTTTAACATTCTGTTTACCAGATCTTGTATTCCTTAACTTGAGACTTCAGATTAGTTTCCTGCTTAAACAGAATACCGTTAAAGAATTGGATATCAGTGTCTTTGAAATGCATATTCTCTGTTTTATGCAGATATCTTACATTTCTATTAAACTCTTGGAAAACAATTTTTGAATTAAAAATAAAATTCTCATTCATTCAGTTCAGTTCAATTCAGTCACTCAGTCAAGTCCGACTCAACTGAGTCGGACTTGAAACCCCATGAACTGCAGCACGACAGGCCTCCTTGTCTATCACCAACTCCTGGAGTTCACCCAAACTCATGTCCATTGAGTTGGTGATGCCATCCAACCATCTCATCGTCTGTCGTCCCCTTCTCCTCCTGCCTTCAATCTTTCCCAGCATCAGGATCTTTTCAAATGAGTCAGCTCTTCGCATCAGGTGGCCAGAGTGTTGGAGTTTCAGCTTCACCATCAGTCTTTCCAGTGAACACGCAGGACTGATCTCCTTTAGGATGGACTGATTGGGTCTCTTTGCAGTCCAAGGGACTCTCGAGAGTCTTCTCCAACACCACAGTTCAAAAGCATCAATTCTTTGGCGCTCAGCTTGCTTTATTCATTCATCCTCACTGTGAAAGATTATCAGTGGTTAAATTTTATGTTTGAGTTTTAAATTTCTTGGCTTTTTGAATAATTTTGTGTTAACCTACTGAACAGTTTTATTTATGATTTTTAACATCTCCTAAATACATATACATAAATGTGTAATAAAAATTAATATTCAATCTATAATATGAGATATGATTCATAAAGGGAGAGATTGGACTTTTCTTTGCACTCTATGAATAAGAGACTTGCTAAGTAATTTAAGCAATAGACTTGCTTAAGAGGGTGGATGTTTTTTAAGCATCTTATAAAGCACATCATAAAATTACTTGATGTGGCAATTAAGTCATCAAAATTAGTATTTTCCTAGGTTACCTCTTTCCATATATAAAATAAAATCCAGTTTCTTTAAGTAAGATTGTCCCCATAAGTAAGATTGTCCCCAATTAATTTTATCTAAATACATTTAAATTTTATCTGTAAGTATTTTTCATCAATGGAAATAAATACCAGATACAGTGCTAATATGGCCCATGGGGTCGCAAAGAGTCAGACACAACTGAGTGACTTCACTTTTCACTTTATAAAGTGCTAATATATGTCAGGTGCTTTCTGATAAGGAAGTGCAAAGTAATGTAAGAAAAGTCTTTTGCTGTTTGGTGATTTGCATTCTATTTTGTGAGACAGGAATAGGAATTCTTAAACTGCTATGTTTGAACTACAAAGTTACATATATGTGAAATTAAATACCATGATCATAAAACGGTAAGAATTACTGTCCAAGAAAGTCAGTAGCCTAGTATTTAGTACTGTCTGTACATATTGATGCTTCAAAACCCAGCAGAGAGAAATTAGTATGTCTATATTTTGCTGTTTATTTGAAGCTTTATAATGGTAGTAATCAAATGCAGTAAAGAAATAGCAAAATACTGTTGCTGCTGAGGGTTACCATTAATCTTTAGTGAGAATTGCATGTGTTTCATATTAGGATTAGACCTATAAAATAATGCTCTGAGGTCAATGCTTTTGAAATCAATGAGGTATCATTATATTAAGTAAATTTAGGGAAGGGACTATTTGTGTGTATTTGCTTTAATTAAAGGGATATAGATGATGTATATTTGAGCCACAGCACAAACATATTAACAACTGGAACTGAATGCTAGTTAATAGCCAATATGCATTACATTATAAAATATATAAGATTAACCATACAGTATTCAACAGACTAAGACACCATGGAACTAATTGACATTGATTTATTATTAACTCAGAAGAACAGTAGCTATTGAAAACTACTGCCAACTTACAACAGTCAAAAATTTTAGGAAACTAAATTAGCCATACTAATTTTACCTTATGAATACTAAATTTAGCTGTATTTTAACTCAATAAAAACCAAAGTATAGAATTGTGTTTTATTCCTGTACAGAAACAAACAAAATATTTACATATTTAAAAGGTTAGCTCTGAGCCCATCCTATGGTCTACTGGTGGGCCTAAGACCTTACTTTAAGAATAGTAAATTACTATATTGTTATACAGGTAATTTCCATTGATGGCATATATGCATATTCAGAAACTATTTGCCAAAATTCCTGTGGCTTTAATTTACTGAACTAGTTGAGATATTATCAGTTTTAGTTTCCAAACCACTTTTTAAAAAAAAATAACCAGGTTTCCCTCTTCTTGTTTCATTCCATCTGCATGAATGTTTCACATTCACAGTGCCGTGTTTAGTTCTCTAAATTTATGTTAAGCAACTGCTGCAACTATATTGCTATATTCAGTATAATAAAATCTGGTGGTTATGTTAACCTAAGACTGGGTAGAGAGAGTTAATTTTAAATGTTTGTTTTTCACTCTTAAGATATTTCTGGTGGAATACTAACTGAATTTCTTGGAGGTTTTTGATTATTTCATTTGAATGCCTTTTCTATGATATTAATATTTTAATTAGCATCTAGCTTAAGGGAAATAGCATTTATACTGAATGTTGCTGAGGGATGTAAACCAAGCATAAATAAATCGTACTTGGGGTTTGGAGCGTAACCAAATAGACCCAGAATACATAAGTAAACAAGGGCCCAAGTATGAGAGATAAATGCAGTCCTTTCAGCACTGGGGATGAGATGGATGTTGTTTTGGTGTGTGTGTGTGTGTGTGTTTTCCTCTTTCACTTTAATGATACAGAACCATGTTTTCTTATGAAATATTATAATCGGTCTATATCTTACTAAAATTCTACATTAAACTACAGTTGAACCCTAAACAACATGAGGGTTTGGGGCTCTAACCCTCCCTACAGTTGAAAATTTGCATATAACTTCACAGCTGGCCTCTATATCTGCAATTCCACATCCACAGAGTCAGCCAGCTCCAAACTATGTAGTGTACTATAATATGTATTTATTTTTAAAATCTTCATGTACGTGGACCTGTGCAATTCAAACCCTTGTTATTCAAGGGTCAGCTTCAGTGATCTTTTCTAATTTAAAGAAGAATATTTGAAATTAATAATAAAACAACCATAAAGTACTCTCACGTGTGTATCTACTTATATTTATTAATTATTTGGTAGTTTTTGGCAACCCTATCTCACTTATTCACTAGCACATGGAAGCAGAGAAGAGAAAAATATCTTTGTTTCTTTCTTTCTTAAACCAGTGCCCAAATTGGACTGATTACCTTTGCAGTAATCTCCCAGTGCTCTTAAAGTAAAATGAAATTCATTCCTTGGTCTAAAATCCATCCTGCTTTTAGATGCTGTTCCCCTGCTTTCTCTCTTTTGCTGACAGCCTCTTTGACTATATTCTGATACTTGGCGTTTTTTTTCCTCTTCTCAGTATCAGTCTATTTCTATCTTGGTGTCTTTGTACCTGCTTTAACCTGTGTCTAGAACATACTCCCCTCTGTCCTCTTGTGGCTGTCCTTTTGACATTCAGATCAAGACTATCTCCCTAAAACTCGGTGCAAATTAGTATAACACAGTCAGTTATTATCACACCAGCCTTTCTAATTCTCTGTATAACACTTACTGTTATTTGGGATTGTTTCATTTCTGAACTAAATTGTTTTTCTTCTGCTTCCTTACCCCTATACTCCCACTATGAAGTGTAAGTTCAAACCAGAGTGTATTGAGAAACTTTTTCATTGCATCCTTAGGATCTAAATTCATGGTACTCATTAAATAGTTGTTGAATTTATAAGTCAGTCAAGTTTTTCATCTGTATTAGATACTCTGAAGAATACCTTCAAGCACTTTAGGCTTATGTGTTTGGGGCTGAAAGTTGTCAACATTTTAGTAATTTTATTTGATTAATTTTATTTTGCTGGTTATTAATAAGAAATAATAAGTATTAATCTTAATATCTAGAATCACAATTTCATTTTGACAGGTTGACTTTGGCAGAATATCATGAACAGGAAGAAATTTTCAAACTTAGACTAGGACATCTCAAAAAGGTACGTGAAGCATATGCTGGCCATTTTATTTTACCAGAGGTTGTGGAAAGTTGTGTTATACGTTTCATATTAAAGAAGGCAAAACTTAAAGAGAAAAAGGACCCAAATTTAAAACTTTAGACCAAAAAAATAAAAGAGGGGCATAAAAGTTGCATTTTTATGTTGAGTATATTAAAATAACATTCCTTTACCTTGTGGTAATTTACAAACATTTCAGATACTGATAATACCGTGTCCCTGGGACTTCTCAATGCAGGGGGATGCTGATTTGGTCCCTGGTCTGGGGACTAAGATCCCACATGACGCATGTGGTCAAAAAGTTAAAAAACAAAAACCCTTATCCCTGTAGTGGAGGAATGATCCTGGACAGAACTCCAGGTTCTTAAGACTACTGTTAAATGCTATCTGTTTTTTGTTTTTTTTTTTAAAGCTTTATTTTTAAGATAAAATGTAAGATTCTATGTTGTGTCCATTTCATAACAAATTGAAACAACTGTAAATTAATAACAGGTTTCTTTGACTTAACTTTAAAGTTACCAAATACCTGATTAAATGTTTCAGTTAAAATATTTACATTGGCAAATTTAGAAGAGCCTGATCATTGGTAATAATATGAAGTGATATAATTCAGAAAAATGTTGCTATATGTTAGTAAGTTTTTATAATGTAAAGCTATGTACTTGTTTGTAAACTCTGAAATTGTATTCAGTTCATTGTTTTTTAGTTCGTATTTTTAATTCAAACCATTTCAGAGAAATAATAGATTTTCCCCCTCAAAATGAAATTACTGACAGCTATAAAATTCTTTTTCTTTGATCCAGTTTTTAAATTCTGTGGTCTGCTTATCACATTACTTACATTGTTTAAATAGGCTGAGCAATAGCTAAAATTAAGTGAACTAAATGAAGATAGTATCTATCAAGTCATCTCCCTGAGGTAGGGTGAGGTAGGTCAGAGAAACCCATTCTTGTAGCAGCCACCATCTCATTATAGATGTTCTTATTTTTTGAATAGGACTTCCCTGGTGGCTTAGATCATAAAGCATCTGCCTACAATGTGGAGACACGGGTTCAATCCCTGGGTTGGGAAGATCCTCTGGAGAAGGGAATGGCAACCCACTCCAGTACTCTTGCCTGGAAAATCCCTTGGACAGAGGAGCCTGGTAGGCTACAGTCCATGGGGTCACAAAGAGTCGGACACGACTAAGCAACTAAACTAAATTATTTTGGAATGCTGTCAACATGCTTCAAATTCCTGCCATTTAGTTACAGGGAACAGAAAAAAATTATATTTTTTATACATACATATTTGTATATTGGAGAAGGGAATGGCAACCCACTCCAGTATTCTTGCCTGTAGAATTCCATGAACAGAGGAGCCATGGGGTCGCAAAGAGTCAGACACAACTGAGCGACTTTCACCTCACATATGTGTATATATGCAGACACATATATATGTGTGTAATTTGTATTAGTGTTCTTTACTGTGCCCCTGCTCAGAAAAGCTTCAGCCTAACTACTTGAACAGTAAATTCTAAAATGAATTTATTCTGATCTGTTTTGTTCTGTTTTATATTCTGTTCTGTTGTAATTATTGATATTTCTCTTGTTCTTTGATATAAGTAGACAACTTCAGTCTGTTTTGTAACTGATGGAGTTGTAACGGGACTATAGAAGGGAAGTGGTGATTCTGTTGTTCAGAATTAGACAAGTATTTGTCTGCCCATGTAAGCTATTTTGATAGAGACCTGTGTTTGATGTTCCATATAAAGAAAGATTTATCAATTATTTTCTGACCAGCCTTTCATGATAATGGGATACTAAAGTGTATAGTCAACTGGAGGGTTATTATTTTCCCACATAATAGTAAATTTCAGATTACTCTTTCTAATGATGAGTTTTACATGTCTTATGGAAACCTGTTATAAAATCTGAAATGATAAAGCAGTTAAATTAGGAATCTGCTATTTGTATCACAGAAATACTTAAAAGGATTCAGAGGACAGTTTGTTTTTACTTTTTGATTGGTGAGTGGTTGGTTGATTTTAAAGCTTTCCTGGTACATTGAAAATATTTTATTTCTCTGAAACATTTCTATTTTATAAAGTAAGGTACATATACTTAAATTTCTAGATATTATATAAACAGTTGTAAGCTTTTGTAGTTTACTACACCTTCTTTTCTAACTTCCGTATTATCTTTTTTCCCAGTGTTTGACTTCTCCATTTTTGTATTTACTCAGTCTAATAATTGTCCCTTCCATAATCCTTTTCCTGTTTTATTTTTTCAGCTTTTCTCAAATTTACTGAGCAGTTTTAGATTTCTAACTTTATCTTCTTCTTAACCAATTTACAACATTACTTTTCTTTGATCTCTATCATGGAATATTTTGGAAGAATTGATGAATTAATGCTGAAATATACTCTCATGCTTTGAATTCTCACATTTACTTCTGACTTTTTTGGTTGAGAAGAATGAATGCATTATGAAGAAAGTTGCTAGTAGTACACAGAGAACAAAATTGAGTAAGTAGTGTCACCTTAGAGTACAAATAAATAGTAGTAGTCTGATTTCCACTGGGTATTAATTTTTGAGTTGTACAGTTTAAGAATAATAGGCATTCAGTTACATGTGTTAAAAATAAGTTATTTGGCATTCTAAAGCACAGTTGGAAAGTAGGTCATTAAAAATAGGTTATTCTGGTGTCTAAAACACAAGTAGATTGGACACTTTTAACACATACAGAACAAGCTTGAGTTGAAAAAAAAAAAGGTGTTATCACCTCTATCTTAAGCCAACATGAACCATACGCCGACATCTAACTATATAGTTTTTACCATAGGCTGGATCTGATCTGTGAGTGTTTGATGTCCATGTAACCTGTGCAGGAATTAATCATGTGACCTACGTCAGATTAGGGTTTAGATTTGGAGCCCAATATACCTCCTACATTACCAAAGGTGACTTTCACTCTCCCTTCAATAAAAACTCTTGAAGTTAGATGGAGTTATTAATTTGTTGGCACCAAAGGAAAAAACTTCCATCATTGATGAAACCCATACCATTTGGACATAGAAGACTAGAAGACCTACTTAACTTTTTCTTGAGATAATTTATGATGTACAGAGTATTTTATAAAGATAATCATAATAATTGAATAGGTAAACAGAAATATGAATAAGTGTTTACCACTGAATAAATCATAAAGTCCAGTTCATATTCTGTACTATTCTGCAGGGCTAGAAACATAATAATCCAAATCCAGTGAATCTGTTAGTGTGATAGAGTAACAAATGAGAGTTCAGCAGTAAGTCTGTGGCTAAAATAAATTCTCATTCCTGGTTACCACCAAATAGTAAATGTAAACTTACTTAAGGACTTATTGTCTTCTGAAATTAAGAAAATTATTGTTCAGCATCATCTTTTTTAATATATTAAGAATTGTTTAATATTGTTTTAGTTATCAGTTTATGAAATTATTGCTCACTCATTCACTAAGTGATTTATTTCCACATTTCAGGGGAATTACATAATATTACATTTTATACACTTTGAATTTTTAACCATTCTAGAGAGAACATGGATGTTAAATTTGAATGCCAGGCTCTTTGTTTGCTTTGTCTAAATTAATATAGCCAGTAACTAGCAAAGCCAAAACTTGAACCTTTTTCCACTGCTACTTCAGTGGAAGTATCCTTACACTTTATTCCTACAATTCTTTAGTTGTAGATGGATAGCAAGTTGATGCTTTTGTATACAGAATTGATTCCCTTATAGCTTTCTTTGCATCTTTCTTAGAGTAGTAGGAATGTTTGCTTTCCTTTTTTCCCCCAGAAATAGACTGTTTTATTTTCATCACAGATAAAGTAGAGCAATTAAATTCTTCACACACATACTTCTTTCTCTCTTTCTCTCATATATTACTTTCCTTGGGTAGCCTGTTAGTGACTATTCTGTCAATTAGAATATTTCTTTATTATTAATTGGTTTACTGTTTTTCATTATAAATTTATCTTTAAAGGTCAACAGGAAATGCATGTTTTGGGAGGTAACATGTGTTAATACTCTCTAGTGTAGTTTTACCTTTATACAGCTAAAGATTTAATAGAATGTAAAGGAAGTATATAGTAAAATATATGTATATTATACAAATTACTCCTGAAACTTACCAAAGTAACTTTTTGCTACTAGTCATTATGCGCAGACTTCCTTGATTATCACTTATAAGCTTGTAGTTGCAATGAGAATAATTTCATATGTTTAAGATGTTGTTCCTTTAAGGTGGAGCAACTAAATCCAATAATATACCTGTGCCACATGAGGCATCTCTGGCTTTACGAAAAACTAATAAGCCCTGTACTGGTTAGCTTTTATAGTTGATCCTGTTTTAATACCAGTCTTGATGAATTCTAGTTATGAGAAAGTCATTTATCTTTGTAATTTGAGGAGTCCGACTAGGTGGTTGTTTGTATAACTCTGATCGTAATTCTAGAATTGAGGAAAACTATGTGGATGTGCTTTCCAAGGATTATTACTAAACTAATATAAACAACTTAAAAAAAAACAAACCCTGATAAACCATCTTCCTTGTAATAGATTGTCTCTCTAGTCACAATATTATTTAAAAATATAAATTACCAATTATAATACCCCAAAATAAAGAGAAAGTAGGAATTTTGAAAGTTATTGGGACCAATAACTATATCATACCACTGCTGTTTGACTCAAGTTTGTGATGTGAACAGCATGTGGAGGTGTTTATTCTGGTCTTCGAATTTTTTTTGTCTTCTGGATTTTAAATATTTGATTAGTTGGAGAGAATGCATATAGAAGATTTCACATCTCAGTATGGAATATTAGATAGTGTAGCAGGGATGGACTTTAATGTATGTGTTTTGGGGTGTGTGTGTGAGAGAGAGAGTTATAAACCCTGAATTTAAATACCAGAAGTTTTTAGGAAAAAAATAACCAACTTGTAATTGAAACAGGATTAGTCAAGAACCATCAGCACCAACACAAGTGTATCTTTGCAGACCGAAGGAATCAGCTAAACAATTACGGTCATCTCAATCTCTACTAAAACAAAAATCGCATCCAACATGCCACCTGACACCATTTCTTTCTCTCTTTCTCCTTTGCTCCTTGCGATGTGGCATTCATCTCTCCTTGTGCCTCCGTTCTGAAGAGATAACAGTATAGCAACAACTCTGCCACTGAAATCCTGTTCTCTGACCGATATTGGCACCTGCAAAGAGAAACAACCAGTAACAGGCAGCAGCAGCATCAGTATTAATCTTCCATGATGAAATCTTTACAGGTCAAGAACAAGCACACAGCTCTTTTCTCACTCCTTCACAGTGGACCATGCAACTAGTTGAAATGGAAGACAATGGATTGTCTGCAAGCCTTTTGAACAGTGGAGAATACAGGGCACTGGTTTTAGGTGAATTAATCCCCAAATATTCTTGAAGTTTGATATCTCCTTTGGTCTTTCTTTCTAGAATACCATTGTCATCTGATTTATCAAATCCTTAGTATGACCACAAAGAATACATTTGTGTATGTGACACCTCTTGTCACTTTAGGTATGAATAAAAATATGAAAACAGTTAATGCTAGAGAGCTTAATCTCTAAAACTGCGTGTGCACCTCTCTACTCAAGAAAATTTTCTCTCAAAGCCAACCACGTTGTATGTTATATTTCTCTAGAACATAACACAAGATGGCTACTTATGTAGGAAGTAGTTTTCAGTGAAGTCTAGTGAAAATGCATTCATCACACTAGAAAAAGTCACTGTTAAGCCCACAAAGACTATACGAGGTTCCTGACTTCTTGGTATGTGTGGGCAAGAAAAGTGCCAAGAGTGTTGGAATTCTAAACTTGACATTTTGTGCATAGTTCTGCTTCTGTTTAAAAATGAGTACTATTCTGTGAAAGCTGTACTTTAGAGAACATGGAACTAGCTGTAGATAGGAAAGCTACTGGTGTGTGTACTCTCCTTCCTGTTCTCATTGGGAACCTACATGCATATTTCTGGCTCGCCCTATCTATAATTATACATCTTTACCTGGTAATAGATGGTGTTCACTTGCCAGAGTGAAAATTTAGTGATAAAATGTATTTCACTTCTGTAGATTTTTATATTAATCCAGTTGTATAGGCAATGGCATTCTTTGAATTTTGGAAAGAATCTTAGAAGTCATGTTAACCATTGGGCAGAGTTTATTCAGGTTTGTAAATTCAGTTTAGAGGTCATAATTTCATTAAAACAAAGAGAAAGCAATTGCTTGGCCAGTGGCCAAAAACTGTAGTTCCATGATGTTTATATGCATATACACAGAGTCTAGAAGATTAGGCTCTTCTCATTATTGTATAGAATGTTAAACCTTTTCATACTTATAAAAAATATGGAATCCACCAGAACCCTGAAAAAGGCTGAAAGGAGGCAGAAAGCTGGAAGAAAATGTAGTAAGGCATTGTATCTGTAGGTGCTAGTTTCAACATAAAGAAATTTCATCCCCTTAATATAGAAACTGTGATTTCTTTTTCAGGAAGTGTACTGGATATTTAAAATTTGCCAGTCAGTTGAACTGTTATATTTATTTGCTGCTGAGAAGATAGGGTTTGGTTTGTTTAAATAGAATGGGGGAACTGACAATCCCATTGTCCATTTTAATACTTACTCCCATTTAGGGTTTTTGATGTGTGTGTGTATTCATTCAAAGAGAGAAGAATGACCCCCAACCCACCAAAGAAGGAAATGAAATAGAGGAAAACATTAAAGTTCTAAAGTAAAAATTATCTAAGCCACTTAAACACACTTGAGGGAGACCCAGTATGTTTCCCTCAGTAATATCCAGCTCAGCGACTCAGGATCGACATGGAGAGATCATATATATATATAGTTAGGAAAGAATCCCCCACCAGGAATTTCACAGTATTTGTCCTTTTTCCTCCTCCTACTCCTCAATCTATATACAGTTATACTCGAGCAAAAAGAGGATTATAGGCAGTTTCAAAACTGATCTCTATACATTCAATGTAGTTTTTTTGTTGGTTCATATTTCTAATGGTTTGTGTTTCTTATAGTTATATTTAGGATATATAAAAGAATATAACAGAGAAAAAATTGAGGACCTATAAATTTGAAGTAAATTGGTAATAATATTCTTAATTCTCTTCTGCACTGCCCTTTCTATTAGCTTTTAATGGCGCCTTTTGTTAATTTCACCTTTCACTTTCCTAGTGATAGACTTTCAGAATGACATAAATATTTCATGAAATTAAAACTTACTTGAGGACTTGGAGATACTAACTTGATTGTATTATTACATTACTGAAATTAATTTGGTATTAAATTTGTTGAAACCTCATTCTGAACTATTAATAGTTTTCTCAAATGGACTAATGTTGTTATGGTGCTACTGAATATACTATTGTAAATGATAAGCTTTTCCTTGTTTCCACTATCTTCATAATATACCACACAAAATCTTCTCCCAACTCGAATGGATTATAGGCAAGCGGAGAATGATATATCAGAAATTCTCAGATTCTCAAATTCTATCTTATCTTGACTTTATAGAAAGGCAGCTTTTCAAAATTGAGGGGTTTTTGTGGGGCTAACATGTAATATACATTAAAGATTTGCTAAAGAAATTTAAACTATTCAGTAGTATGTTCAACTTTTACAGGAAATGCATTAGTTTTACATGTGAAAATGCATTACTGTATAACTTGTAAGTTTTATAGTTTAATGCCTACACACCCCTACTTTAATTGCCCTTTTATAAACTGCCATTAAGGGAAATGCTCAAAAAATACCCCAAGTCTGCCTAGCAGTTTTAACCTGCATTTTACATTTAACTTGGCATTTTACGGAGATTAGATTCTACATTGCTGTAGCATACTTTTAGTTTGGAATGTTGAGCCAAGGGGATATTAAGTTGCCGGAAGGGACTCTGAGTACAAATAGAAAGTATTTGTATGCTAAATATCTATTGAGGGACAAATTGGTTTTACTTTGCATATAAATTTTTAAAGTTAAAAATTTCGGAAGGTGTTATGCTTTGCAGGTTACTTAAATGAGGCAATATTGAGATCTATTGTTGTATACTTGTCTAACCTGGGTTTTTTAAAATATATATTTAAGTAATTCAGATATTAGATCTTATTTTAAAATGCTGTTAAAATAGCTGTAGTAAGGACTGTTAAGGTTTATTGCCATATCTTTTTGTCTAAACGGAAAAGAACGATGTCCTTTTATTGTATGTGATTACCAAACCACCCTCTCTCTGTGTGGGATTACCTCCCTCTCTAATAGGACCTTTTCTTATTCGTGTCCCTTCAACACCATAATTGCCTACAGAGACTAATTCTTTTCCAGAAATGTTTCTTTTTAGACCTTTTCTGCTGTAAATTGCTCAGCTAGTGGATGAGTAAGAGTATTGAAATTTAGTGTTCTTACTAAGCATGATCTCCATTCTGGACTACCTCTCTTTTATTTTAGTAATTTGACCTACCTTTGTCATGTGTTTGAGAATTCCATTCCATAATGGAATTCCCTTCTGTAAGGAGAGAATAAGTAACTGATGTAACAGAGTACCATAGACTGGGCAGCTTAAACAACAGAAACTTATTTCTCATAGTTCTAGAGGCTGGAAGTCCAACATCAAGGTCCCTTGGGGTTTAGTATCTTTTTTTTCTTTAACCATTCATTTATTTTTGGCTATGCTGGGTCTTAGTTGCTTTTGTGGGCTTCTCATTGCGGTGGCTTCTCTTGTGGCTCATGGGCTCTAGGGCATGCAGGCTTCCAGTAGTTGTGGCTCCTGGGCTCTAGAGCACAGGCTGAATAATTGCTGCGCATAGGGTTAATTGCTCTGCCGCATGTGCGATCTTCCGGGATCAGGGGTCAAACCTGTGTCTCCTGCATTGGCAGTCAGATTCTTTACCAGGGGAGCTACGGTTTAGTTTCCGTAGCTTTCTTCCTAGTTTGTAGATGGTCATCTTCTCAAATCCTCATGTGACTTTTCTCTTTGCTGCCACAAAGAGGTGGTGGGGTTGGGAGGAGAGATCTCTTTCTTTCTACTCAAAAAACCACTAAATTCCATCAAGAGGGCTCCATTCTCATTACCTAAGCTAACTTTTAACTTACAGAGTCCCCTTCTCCAAATACCATCACACTAGGGGATTAGGGCTTCAGTTCAATCGTGTCCGACTCTTTGCGACCCCATGAATCGCAGGACGCCAGGCCTCCCTATCCATCACCAACTCCCGGAGTTTACTCAGACTCGTGTCCGTCGAGTTGATGATTCCATCCAGCCATCTCATCAAGGGCTTAGATATACACAATTTGGGAGGAACACAAAGTCTTCAATCCATAACAGAATGTATACTTTTTCTCAGTGGGATTTGAGAGAAGTTACTTAAGAGTTGCTGAATTATCTTTCCCCTAGAAATATGTCACTTTGTTTTAAGGTCCAAGATACTGTGGAATAAATACTAAATTACAATATGGAAGATGTAAATATATTTACTGATGACTATGGAAGATTTATGTGTATCTGCATATACTCAGTTATAGTTCATTCCCTTGACCTTTCCTCTTAAATAGCTAGGATCCAGCTGTTTGTTTTAACTAGTCCTTCTGACATTTGGGGTTTTTTCCTGTAAACTTTACAATGCAGACTGAATGAAGTTTGCCTGTCCTTTAGTATTACAAGATCTTATGGGGCATGTGTGTGTGCACTTAGTAGCTCAGTCTTGTCTGACTCTCTAACCCCATGGAACCCGCCAGGCTCCTCTGTCTATGGGATTATCCAGGCAAGAACACTGGAGTGGGTAGCCATTCCCTTCTCCAGGGGATCTTCCTGACCCAAGGATCAAACCCTGGTCTCCTGCATTGCAGGCAGATTCTTTACCATATAAGCCTCTAGGGAAGCCCATACTTGGCATGTTCTATAGAGGAATAAAAACTTGCTTAACTGGCGCTTATATTCATTTTATTTTCTTTAGTAACTGTTTTGTAATATTGATTACTGCCATTGTATAAACATCTGAAGATTACCAAAAATTATAAAACAAATGTAATTATGTGTCAACAATCTAGTTGTTTCAAAATTATATATTTATAATAGAATTTCTATAAATTCACTTTTCAAATAATAAGTATCCCCATACCACAATTTCAAGTAAAAGTTGAAACAGGTATTTTTGCTGGCAATTCTAATAAGCATTTCACGTTTTATCAGATTATTTAAAATTATACCAGTTTACTAAAGTGTATAGTAGCTTCATACATGTGTAAGAAATTAACAGCAAATTTTAAGGCAGCAAACATTAATAATCTGAAAAAAGTAAGTTCTCTCTTTCTCTGTTCTGTGATATAATTGAAATTGAATTTTTTCATATTTATGGACACACCTATATAGCCAGTTTCTTATTCTGCTTTTTGTAACTGAATTGAGAAAACTGAAATGTGGTTTGACTTGATTGTTGCCAAGCTTTTGAATCTATTTCCTGTCCTTATGATGAAACTGTTTAATCCCCTGGAACATTATCTTACCTTTTTTTTTCTTATTTTCATTAAAATTAGAAATATTTGTGACTGAAGCTACACTAAATGAGGAAATTTCAGAGAATTTAGTGTATTTTAGAGAACTCTCCCCCAAATTTTAGAAAAGTTCATCTTAATTTTTTTCCCTTTTTTTCACTTAAATTTATTTTGATGGTTTCTATGTATTATCTATGAAGAAAGAAATGGCAGCCCACTCCAGTATTCTTGCCTAGAGAATCCCATGGACAGAGGAGCCTGGTGGGCTGCTGTCCATAGGGTTGCACAGAGTCGGATACAACTGAAGCGACTTAGCTTGCATGCATGCACTGGAGAAGGAAATGGCAACCCATTTCTGTATTCTTGCCTGGAGCATCCCAGGGACAGAGGAGCCTGGTGGACTGCTGTCTGTGGGGTCACACAGAGTCAGACAAGACTGAAGCGACTTAGCAGCATCAGCATGTATTATGTAATGCCTAATTTACATTAAATATCTGCAACAAGTAAGGGTTGAGTTTCATTTTTAAATAATTGAAATAATCCTAAGTAGAATATAAACATACTTAGTTTTTTAACCTGTGAACATGTTTTTCTTTATGACACTGAGAATATTCCTTTCAGTTTAAGCATTAGGTAATGGTGTAATAGACTTTATACCTCTATTATCTGCCTTACAATGAAATATACTTTCAGAGTAAATTTGAGAATTGGTTGATTTTTGAGACAAAGGATTTTTTTTTTTAATTTTAGAAGATAAGTCATTACGAGACAGTGCTAATGAAAAGCAGAAATATTTAATATTTAGAAATGATCCCTATTCCATGTTGTATATAGATTTATAATGGTTACACATTTAGGCCAAGGCAATCTGTGTTTACTTAATAGTTTTTCAGAAATATTATAAAATTGGCATTTCTAGAACTTTTCACTGAAATTTGGTATGTTCTTGTCTTTTAATAGTATTTATATTGACAAAGAGCTATGTGTGTAATGGGTGGTTTTGTTTTGGTGTCTTTCTTTTAAATGTTCTAAAAATTGTATATTTTGAGACATGAAAATATCAGAATTTTTAGATTAATGAATGTTAAAGTAAATTCCTTTAGGATTTGCCCAGGTGCGCTCTGATGACTAAGGATCTAAATCACAGCTAGTCATATAATTTTTAAGAGTCTTTTTAAAATTGTAGTGGAATTTATCCAAAGTGATTGGTAAGATTGTACGTGTGTGTTTGTGTATTCCAAATGTTGTAAGGTCTCTGAATAATGAGTAGTTCTGTGTTTTACCTTTCTTCCTCTTTTAACTATTGTGAAATATCTTCATTTATTTTGTATTAGTAAATTATTCCCTCATAAATTAAAATTTGAATGTACCAGAAATAAAACTTACAGCTCATTTTGTGTTATAAGGCAGTTTCAGACTACCTTGCAGTCATTTTTAGTTTAGACATTATAAAAATAGATTTCTTGTAGTACAGAGATTTTCATGTGAAAGTTGGTTTCTTGAAATAGGCTTTTGCCTTATCTCTTTCTGTCTTTCAGGCATTGAAAAGAGCACTTTGATCTTTTAACTCAGTGCTACTTTATAATACACTATTCTTTCCATCACTGTAAAAAAAAAAATTGGTGCATGAGTAAAAATACCTTTTTTATATCACAAATAAATTGAGCTTGTTATAGTCCCCTCTCTTCATTTGCAGGAAGAGGCAGAAATCCAGGCAGAACTTGAACGTTTGGAAAGAGTCAGAAATCTTCATATTCGAGAGCTCAAAAGAATAAATAATGAAGATAATTCACAGTAAGTCATTATTTGTATTTCACAGGATTACATGATAAATGATTTTCTCCCCTTGGAGATCATAAACACAGTATTTCCTTGTTGAGGGACTTCTCATCATAGAAATAAAGTCCTTCGCATGACTCTGAAGGCCTTGTATGATCCGGTCTCAGCCACCTCACCTCTCTCATCCTCCTCTCACCTATATGTTGTAGATACACTGGCTCCCTCAATCACATCTCATTCCCATCTCAAGGCTCTTCTGTTCTCCATTTCTTCTGCCTGAAATGTTCTTCCTCTAGACATATGAGTGGCTTACTTATTTCACTCCAGGTGGTCATTAGAAAGGCCACCCTGTCTAAAATATCAGCCCTGGCGTTACTCCATCCCCTCTCTCAGCATCCTTACCTTGCTTTATTTTCTCTTGGCATTTATCACTATTTGGAAATACATTTTTTTTCCAGTTCATTTTTCTGTTTCCTTTCACTGGAATGTAAGCTACATGAGAGCAGGGATTTAGTTTTGTTCTTGCTATACCCCCCAAACCTAGACCCGTTTCTGGCGTATGCTAGGCACAGAATAAGTGTTTGTTGACTAAATACCAGTTAGTGTTATAGTAGTGAAGAAGAAATCGTTTAAGCTAAAGGAATTTCATTAAACCATGTATCCAGCATTGTGTAAAAACTGGAGAAGAAATAGAAGAGCAGTTTAAATTATAGTCTCTATCCTTAATCCCTAATTATCAATTTTATTTAAACGCTAAAGGAATTCAAAGAGAAAATGCCTGTGGACAGGTGGCAGCTTTATGAGGAAGACAGGAATAAAGCAAGGCATTAATTGGATTTAGTCTGTGTAGAGGACAGGAAGGATGTCTTTTTTACACTTTCAGATTTATGTACTTTAAATCTTAATGACCTAAATGAGTGTCAGAACTGGAAGTGGCCTATTTCTGCCATGAAATATCTTGCTTAAAAGAAGGCCTGTTTATGGTCATCTTTATGAACATAATCATTCCAATATATAAGGTAAACGAAATAACAGTTACGGAATATACTTATTTGTACCAGATAAATTCTAATAAAGCAGGTAAGTCAAACTTAATTTACAGTTGACTGTTCTGAAAATTATGCCAAAACTTGTTTGTGAATATGACTTAATCCACTTGATGAAAATTAAATGAATTATTATATTTCCCTTTCTTTATTTTTTTTGGCTACGTGGCTTGCAGGATTCTAGTTCCCCAACTAGAGATTGAATGGGCCACGGCAGTGAAAACGCTGAGTCCTAACCACTGGACCCCCAGGAAATTTCCTACATTTTGCTTTAAAACTAAACAGAAATCTCTATTAATTCTCAAGAAAAGCTTAAATTATCAGAATTGTATTGACATTGAGTAAAATACCATGTATATTTTATATCTGAGACTATAAAACTGTTACTGATTTTTTTCCCCCCTTAAGAATCAAGAGTGTACATTTTGGAACCATGTTTTTCTGTGAAACCCTGCCATGTATTGACTGTTGACCTTGGACAGCTACTTAACCTTTCTGTGCAGTAGTGCCCTCATCTGTAAAATAGAGGTAGTGGCAGGGCCTACTTCAGAGGGTTAGTTAAGAAACAAATGAGATAATACATGTGAGTGCTTAGTGTGCAGCAGGTGTGATAAAGGTTAAATAATTTTGTTTGTGGTGGGTTTTGTTTGTTTTTTTAAAGCATTTCTTTTTTGATTGGGAATTAAAATTTTATTTGCAAAAGGGAAAGACTTATAGAATTTAACCATGGTTGAAAGTCAGCTTATAATTAATTTTAATCCTATGTCAGTACTATAAAACTTGATTATTTAGAACTCCCAGATAAAAGTATGTTTTCATAAGGGAAGTATTTCCTGATGAATAGATACAGGATTTTATAAAGCTCTTAGTAATACAGTAGTTGGTAGGTCTTTATCACAGTGCTATAATTGGTCATTGAACTTTAATATTCAGCTTTATAGGTGAATGTTAGGCTTCATGAACACCAAAACATTAGGATGGGTGATAGTCATGCAGGTAGAGAAAGAAGTATGGAATAGAATTCAAAACAGCAGGAAAAAGAAATAGGAGTAGAATAAGAGCACAACTGTGTTGTGGACAGAACCTTTTTTGTGTGTGTTTTCATGTGCATGAGTGTTTTTTTCCCCACCCTTAAGGTTCAAAGATCACCCAACGTTAAATGAAAGATATTTATTGCTCCATCTGCTTGGTAGAGGTGGCTTTAGTGAAGTATATAAGGTAATGTACATTTTTTTTTCTGTTCTTCACACTAATATAGCAAAGATATAGGAGTATGTGGTTAAGAAGTACGTGTTTATTGTTTTTATGATTTTTTTTGACTGGGAAATTATGTCCTCTCATTGCAAAAAGAGTCTGTGATGGCTTATGTTATCTCAAGAGTCTAAAAACTATCCTTGTGCCTTTGTAGACCCTCTGATATTTGGTAGCTTATTACCACTGACCAACCTGATACAAATAATAACAGCCATTAGAATCAAGATAGGCAGGTAGCCATTTAATATAGTACATTTATGACAAGGTTGTATCCCTTAAACATGTGTTACAAGTCCTTACATGTCCTGGATTTACCCTAATTTCTACCTATTTCAAGGCCAGTGTTTCTCAAATATATATGAATGCAGAAATTTTTACTCATCACATTTAATACTTTATACCTTACTTTTTTTTTGCTCTGTATTGTCTTTCTGACCAACCTTTAAATACTGTGTTCCCAAATTTCCTTATCATTCTTAATCTCCTTTTCAAATATATCCCCCTCCCCCTCACTGAGTTATCACCTATTTGGTTTCAGATATAGATACATAGATAACGTAGCTATCTACCCACACTTCTTTCTGAGCCCCATACCTGCGGGTTTACATGACTTAAGCCCATTCACCTCATGTGGATGCTTCATAAGTACTGCAAACTCACATCTGAAATAGAAGCTTATCTTCCTCTCCTCCCACACCTTCCCCTCCCTTTAAAAAAAAAAACAAAAAAAACACTGCTCCCTATTTTAAATACAGCACTGCCCTTTATCTACCCAGTTCCTTCCCTGAAAAACCTGCAGTGAATGAAGAATGAAAGCCATTTTTCACTACATCTTTCCCTTAACCCCCTTCCTCCAGCATAACCAGTCTCTGGTGTGTCATTACTAGTGTCATTAAGCTCTCCTCAATCCAGCATGGACCCTTCTCTCTCTCAGCTCAAAGCCTCATTGTCTCTTGTTTGCATTGCTGCTCTAATCTCCTAGCCAATCACCTTTTCCTGGACATTGAGTTTCTCCAGTCCATTTGTGTGTATGCTGCAGCTAGAATGGCCTTGTTAGAAAATGCAGTCTGATCATCTCACTCCCCTGCCTTATAAGCCCCAGTGGCTTTCCCATTTGCTCTTAGTTAGGATGAAGTCATAATGAAGGTCACAGTCTCACCTTAAACTTGAATTCCTATTGAAGGCTTCCCTATTAATCTGCCTTTTATAAGCTCTTTGTAACACTTTGAACCTCATTATGTATGGGTATAATCAGTGATGAAGACCTTGGGTTCTGAAGCCAAAGAGGCTGAGTGTGAATCCTAATTCTGATTGCTGTTTACCAACTGTCTAAACTTTGGCTTATTGCTTTACCATCCTGTCTTCATCTGGGACTGTTTAACAGTTATGTATATCATGGGATCATTGTAATGATTAAATGAACTATCAGGTAAATCACATAGAATTTTGGTGTTGAGTAAATGTAAGCTCATCAAATTGTTATTAGAAATCCTCTCTGTTCAAGAGACAGCCTGTATCCAGTTCTGACTCTGGGGAAATGATGGGATTTGGATTCAGAGAACTAATTTCTGATCTTGGTTCAGCCATGAACTAGTTTTTGTTTTGTTAGCTTGGATAAGCATTAGTATCACCCATCAAGAGTGATCTGTGAGCCCTCTTCCACTTCCTGTTTCTTTGATTCTAATGGTAGTTTATCTGGGCACTTAAGCGTTGAATAGTCTTACCCAGGCCACAAGGTAGAAAAGAAGATCATAATAGCTCACGGTGGATCTAAAATGACCATAGCTAGCACTGGCTTATCCTAAAGGTAGCCCAGCCTCTGTTGCTTCTAATTGCTTTCATGACAGTCTTCTGCCACTCCCAGTAATATTTCCACTGTTTTTAGTCTCACAGGTAGGGGCTAAAAGAGACTTTTCTCTTGAAGAAAGTCTTAGGTAGAAATTAGAAAATGCAGATTGTGGGGGCTCTAATGTCTTAAATCCCTATTGTTGATTTAAATACTAATGACAGCTCCCTCTGACCCCTTCAAAGTCCTTTCATTGTTGTCATGTCCCTTGGGAAACAAAGCAGCAGATTGTAAATCAAAAAATAGACTTTGTGGAAAATATTGAATCAGTTGCTTAGTGATTACCATCTTAGCTTTATGGGAAGGTATACTTTGAAAGATGTGTCTTACATTATAATCAGTATACACTAATGATAACTTTAGAATTTTTTTACTTTTTTTTCCCTTCTTACTGTGATTGCTTGTAAGTTTTTTAATAAGCCTTTTATGTTCTTTTTGCTTTCTCCTACCTGAACTTTTTTTCTTTTCTGTTGTTTGAAACTTAACTTAGCTAATGTCTATTGGGTATTTATTGTGAATCATGTATTATTTTAAACACTTTATATGTTTCACCCCATTTAATTCTCTTCAAGAACCCAAACTTTGAGACTTTGTTATCACAAAGTAATGCATCTAATAATAAGTTTATCTGACTCCAAAGTGAATATTCTTAATTACTGCATCCTCTGTGATTTCAGGTCTCATGCTTTTATAATTTTGTGACAAGCAGTTTATCCCTCCTGCTTATTTTAAGGTTAAATTGATAGAGGGAGTGGAAGCTATGAACCTTCTTCCTAATAAATATGTAAACTTTTTGAGTGTTTTCTTAAAGGAGCACTTTTTGTATATAAGTTACAGTAGAACCTAAACTATTAAATTTCTTTCATGATATGCAGTGTTTTTTTTAAAAAAAAAAGTCACCTGAAGCCTTAAAAAATATTTGATCATTCTTTATTAAGAAATAGGCTGATAATTTGAACAAACCAGTATAAAAACCTATCTTGAGATGAGATTAAGGAATAATTGCTGATATGGTGTGATAATTATATATGGTTATGTTTAATTTTATAATAAAAGTTTAGAACTTTAATGAACTTATTTTCAAACAAATGGAGTCTGTAGGAAAAGATAGAGGAAAAAGTTTGCTTCATCCAATCCACCAAAAAAGTGTTAAAGTCACCTGTTTTCCTGGCTGCTTACTGCTGCTGCTGGTATAGAGGAGAAGGTCTATGTTGTTTTTTTTTTTTTTTTTTTTAAATGCTTTATTGTTTTATCTTAATTCAGTATATTGGCATTTATAAAACTTGAACATGAAAATTCACATTAAGGTTTACTCTGATTTAACATCATGAAATTTGTTTCTTGTTTCTGATAATAAATGTGCCACTTAACTATAATCTTAGCAGAGATGACTACTAATAGTAGTATATTTTATAGTATAAAAATGTATATTCTAGTTCCATATTACTGCAAAATTATTGCCCCCCCCCCAAAAAAAAAAAATGAGCTCTTCAGTTGGTCTTTGGTTCAAAGTCGTCTCTGTTCCTTTAATCCTAGGCTTTTGACCTTTATGAACAAAGATATGCTGCTGTGAAGATCCACCAGCTTAATAAAAGCTGGAGGGATGAGAAGAAGGAAAACTACCACAAGTAAATATTAATTCTTTGATTTTTATCAATTTTGAAGATACATTTAATGGTCATGGAGAATTAATACACTCTCCTTCTCGTAGACATGCCTGCAGAGAGTATAGAATACACAAAGAACTGGATCACCCCAGAATAGTTAAACTCTATGACTATTTCTCCTTGGATACAGATACGTAAGTGAATGTAAACAGACTTAGTTTTTAAGAAAAGACATGTTGGCATTTGCTTCCTCTATTCTGTAGTGATGATACAAATATTCATTTTTCCATTGTGACTCTGAATCATTGGCTAATATTTTGTGTCTGATTTTTTTCTTTTCCCCATTGTAGGTTTTGTACAGTGTTAGAATACTGTGAAGGCAATGACTTGGATTTCTATCTGAAGCAACATAAATTAATGTCAGAGAAAGAAGCTAGGTCTATTGTAATGCAAATTGTAAATGCACTAAGATATCTCAATGAAATCAAACCCCCTATTATACATTATGATCTTAAGCCAGGTAATTAAATAAATTTGTCTTAATTATCTGAAAAATATGCTTTGTGATTTAGTTTATAGGAGACGGTGGCATACTGGTAGAATCTGAAGTGTTTCTAAAATTGTATCACTATATTTTTAAATTATATTTTAAATGTATATTTTAATTAAAATTTGTACATATGTATATTAAATGTATTATTTATTTCCCCAAAATCAGCTTTCATAGTAAACATAATGTTTTTTATCTTTGTATCATTAAATAAACTTTGTTCTTAGGAAATATCCTCCTGGTAGATGGAACAGCGTGTGGAGAAATCAAAATCACTGATTTTGGTCTGTCCAAGATCATGGATGATGATAGCTATGGTGTAGATGGAATGGATCTAACTTCCCAAGGGGCAGGCACATACTGGTAAGTGTATTATTAAAAACACCAAAATTACCTAGGTCAGTTCCCAGTCTTTTTAAAGAGAGTTTATTTTCATGTGCCGTTGAGATTACTGTGGTGTGATAAGGATACTGATATGAAGTCTCTGAGTTGAGACTACTGGCATCAGCTCTCTTTTCTCATCCCATCTTAACTGTAAATATCAGGAAACTAGAGGAAGAGAAATTTGGTGTCAGTGACTACCAGCCAGAAATTCCTAATGTGGAGAATATGTGAATCTTGTTCTGTAATGTTAGAGTGATGTTTATTATGAATCAATTCAGTTCAGTCGCTTAGTCATGTCTGACTCTTTGTGACCACATGGACCACAGCACGCCCTGTCCCATCACCAACTCCTCGAGTTTACACAAACTCATGTCCATTGAGTCGGTGATGCCATCCAACCATCTCATCCTCTGGTGTCACCTTCTCCTCCTGCCCTCAATCTTTCCCAACATCAGGGTCTTTTCCAGTGAGTCAGCTCTTCGCATCAGGTGGCCAAAGTATTGGAGTTTCAGCTTCAATGTCAGTCCTTCCAATGAACGCCCAGGACTGATCTTCTTTAGGATGGACTGGTTGCATCTGCTTGCAGTCCAAGGGACTCTCAAGAGTCTTCTCCAACACCACAGTTCAAAAGCATCAATTCTTCTACCCTCAGCTTTCTTTATAGTCCAACTCTCACATCCATACATGACTACTGGAAAAACCATATCCTTGACTAGACGGACCTTTGTTGGCAAAGTAACATCTCTACTTTTAAATATGCTGTCTAGGTTGTCCATAACTTTCCTTCCAAGGAGTAAGCATCTTTTAATTTCATGGCTGTAGTCACCATCTGCAGTGATATTGGAGCCCCCAAAAATAATCTCTCACTGTTTCCCCATCTATTTGCCATGAAGTGATAGGGCCAGAAGCCATGATCTTAGTTTTCTGAATGTTGAGCTTTAAGCCAACTTTTTCACTCTCCTCTTTCACTTTCATCAAGAGGCTGTTTAGTTCTTCTTCGCTTTCTGCCATAAGGGTGGTGTCATCTGCGTATCTGAGGTTACTGATATTTCTTCCAGAAATCCTGATTCCAGCTTGTGCTTCATGCAGCCCAGCGTTTCTCTTAATGTTCTCTGCATATAAGTTAAATAAGCAGGGTGACAATATACAGCCTGGACGTACCCTTTCCCGATTTGGAACCAGTCCGTTATTCCATGTCCTGTTCTAACTGTTGCTTCCTGACCTGCATACAGATTGCTCAAGAGGCAGGTCAGGTGGTCTGGTATTCTCATCTCTTGAAGAAATTTCCATAGTTTATTGTGATCCACACAGTCAAAGGCTTTGGCGTAGTCAATAAAGCAGAAATAGATGTTTTTCTGGAACTCCCTTGCTTTTTTGATGATCCAGCGGATGTTGGCAATTTGATCTCTGGTTCCTCTGCCTTTTCTAAAACCAGCTTGAACATCTGGAAGTTCACGATTCACATATTGCTGAAGCCTGGCTTGGAGAATTTTGAGCATTACTTTACTATGAATAATAATACTTAATATAACATCTTAGCTATTAAAAGCAGTATTAAGTCCTCTCTGTACAGGTTTTGTGGTTACAGTTTTTGTTTGAGATGGATGTTTTATTGTCATGAATGATAAATTTGGTACAACCTTGGTCTTTTGGACTTGAGTCTAAATGAATGTCACTCCTTCACAGTTCCCTAGGTGTTGACAAAAATTACTTCATTGTGAATTTTCAAAGTTTTTTTCAAAAAAAAGTTTAGTTTTCAGAATGAATGAATTTAGCAAAAGGAGTGAAATCTTAATTGGAAGGGAGATAGCTGTACAGGATGGTGATTACAAACATACATGTGACTTTAGGGTTTCTAGAACATAGTTAGCCTGGGCAGTAGAAAATGCTACAAGTTTGTATGCATTTTCACTTTTCAGAATAGGATTAGTCATATCCATGTATTCATGTAAAGCCATTTTAGAGTTTTAAAATTATGCTTGTGGCATTTTTTTAGGAATATAATGCAGTATGTCATAGATTTTTTAAATATATGTTTAAAGAAAATCATTCAAACTGGTAACTCCTTGAAGGTCAGCACCCTGAATCAGTAAGTAATCTTGAGACTTTTTTCTTTTAGCAAGAAGACTTCTTTTTTCATCACAAAATCTTAGAATCCTAGTTGCTTGGTAGAACCCTATGTTCTGTGGAAAACAGCTTGAAACCATGTTCTAAGTAATAATCCTTTGCAGAGACTCCCACATGCCGTTTCCCTCTCACTCTGGCTTCTGTAGTGTAGGGCAAGCCAATGGAATTTCCCTGGCAGATGGGCATCAGGGACGCTTATGTTTAGGGTGCTCTGCAGGAAGGAGATACAGTCGAGGCATTTCCATGTTAGGAACCTGGAATTACACTTCTTATATAAACTGTTTCTCAAAATGGTTAGTTTCTAGTCATATTAGTTTTTTAAGGTATGTATTTGGTAAACAATGTCCTATACAAACTTTTAGAATATGTGTCATGGTGCCTTTACAAATTGCCTTTCATCCCCTAACTGTCAGTATCACTTAGAAGAAAGTGAGTTTTATTTCTTCCTCCGTCTCAGGTTTCAAATGCAAGCATTCACTAAATCCTGCTGGTGATTTTTCCTGAAAAGCTTTGGTTCTGTTCCCATACTTTCTCTCCTTGCTTACACCCTCTTACCTTGAGGGACAGCATAGCATTGTGTTTAAGAGCCATTCTTATTTCACACATACATAAACCTATAGAAACTACATACTTTTCATAGAACAAACCTGCCTTTTTACTTGATTTGGAGGGTAGGAAAGGATTACATCATATACAAGTTATCGGTCATCTGTCAACATTCTGCTGAAATTTAAATGATTTTAGCATAGTGAGTATAAAACAAAAAACAGTAGATTCCCATTTAGCTGTATTACTGCTTTTCAGGACTTTGTAGTTTTAGACGGGGGGAGATGCTTGCATCCTGGTGGAGCTGTTTACTTAAATTTATTTAAAAGGTAAAAGTAAATATTACAATCTGTTTTTAACTTTTTTTGTCTAAAATTATGACTATAAATTTAAAAAGTATTTTTGAATGCTCCATGTATTTCTGCTACTGCTACCATTCAAAACGGCACAGAGATTAATGAATTAATGTAACAGAGGTCCCTGGAGGGAAGCAGAGAAGGCTTGTGATAGTTGGGCAGGTCTTGAAGAGAGGGCGGTCACCGTGTCAAATGAGTATGATAAGTCACTTCAGTCCTGACTCCTTGTGACACTATGGACTGTAGCCTACCAGGCTCCTTTGTCCCTGGGATTCTCCAGGCAAGAATATTGGAATGTGTTGCCATGCCCTTCTCCAGGGAATCTTCCCAATCCAGGGATTGAACCCCCCCATCTCCTGCATTGCAGGCGGATTCTTTAACCTCTGAGCCACTGGGGAAGCCCTTACTGGGGTAAGAGCAAGCATAAAAGGTTGTTATATTCAGAAGCATGTGGAGAAGCACAGTGTGGGGACCAAATGAATTGGCCAGTTTGACCAGAGAAGGCAATGGCACCCCACTCCAGTACTCTTGCCTGGAAAATTCCATGGATGGAGGAGTCTGATAGGCTGCAGTCCATGGGGTCACTGAGAGTCAGACATGACTGAGTGACTTCACTTTCACTTTCATGCATTGGAGAAGGAAATGGCAACCCACTCCAGTGTTCTTGCCTGGAGAATCCCAGGGACGGGGGAGCCTGGTGGGCTGCCATCTATGAGGTCGCACAGAGTTGGACACGACTGAAGTGACTTGCAGCTGCAGCCAGTTTGAGAGGGTCAGGGGAAGAGATTTTAGAAATTTAAGTTGCTGCTAGACTAAGACAGGTCTTTTGTTACAAGCAAGAGATACAAGGTCTTACACCTTATTAGTGAGTGATGCTGAGGTTCTTTAAACAAAAGAACTGGCTGATCAGATGTGTGTTTTAGGAAGAGTTTGAACATTGGTGAAGAGGGGGATAGGAAGAGTTTTTTCCTCCTAGTGGATACTTACTCAGATTAGAACATTGTAGTTTCTAATGATAATTTGTCATTTATATAGATAATACACATTTATAATTGACCCTTGAACAATGCAGGGATGAGGGGCACCAGCCCTCTACACAGTCAAATATCTGAGAGTAGCTTAAAGAGTTGCCCTTCATATACATGGTTCCTCCAAAGGCCCGAAACTCACCCAACCAGGGATTGTGTAGTGCTGTAGTATTTACTATAAAAAAAAATCCGCATGCAAGTGGACCCATGCAGTTCTAACCTGTGTTGTCAAAGGGTTAACTGTATCTTACACACTTTATCACAAAGTTGTTTGTTTTGGCGCTAGAGTCAGACGATACAAATGCTTTAAAAGTTTAGGATATCCATCAATGTATGAATAAAATGGAAGTTCTAAGATTTTACATTTACAAGTTTAAGTTATAAATTGTTAATATCCTTTCCTTTTTTTCTGCCCCTCCCCAAACTAGGTATTTACCTCCTGAGTGTTTTGTAGTTGGAAAGGAACCACCAAAGATTTCCAACAAGGTTGATGTGTGGTCAGTTGGAGTCATCTTCTTTCAGTGTCTTTATGGTAGAAAGGTAAGTATAGCAGATTCAGCTATATGGAGAGAAGTTGCATTTTCTCTTCTTGAAGTTTCATTAATTTGAAGTCAATTTAGTCAAGAATTCCAAGAATGGAGACCTAGTTGAGGCAGGAACAACAACAACAAACCCCAAATAACCATTTATTTGACGTTAGGAATAGCCTGGGAAGCAATAATCCAAGAAAGCACTTGAACTGTGTTGCAGCTCTACACAAGAGAGGGATGCTTATAGGCAAAAAACTGCAAGGTTACATAAATCATCAAGAATTGGGATTGGAGCTGGCCAGAAGTAAGGGTGCTGTTTATATAGTTGCAAAGTGGGGGTGACTTCTAAACTGCAAGGTTGCAGCTAGCGTTTGCTAATTGGTTTTGAAAACAACTAGTAGTGTCCCTTGGTTTGATACAGTTTGGAAAATTCAGGTTTTTTGTGGTGCAGGAATGTGTCTGAAACCACATCCACAATGGCTACCTAGCTCCATTTTGGATGCCTGAACCATAGTTACCCATTTTTATTTTTTTAGGTGATCTTAAATATATCATCACTTACTAAAATTTTCATGGATCAGAATTACTTTAATGTCACATCAGCTTAACACCACTAATGTTTTTGTAGCATTAGGAATAATAATGGAGTCAAAACTGTTTTCTTCACTTTCTCACATCCTCTACCTCATTCTCCCCCAGCCCCCCAAAACACACACACATTTGGCCTGAGCATGTTTCCTGCTGTGCTTCCTCAGGGAAATTCCATCAAACTTAGTCCTAATGTTTCGCAAACCTCTCTTTATATTGAAGTCAGAACTACAAACTACCATGGATATCCAATCCTTATCCCCCTCAATCCCTTCATCAGTATGAAAAGTGATCCAGGGACCTGTCTGGGAATTCACTGCATGTTAGGACCAAACCCAGAGCTGTTTCATTTAACTTAATTTGGCATGCTCAAGGTGTTTTACTCTGGACTTTTCACAGATGTTTCCACTGTTCAAGCTAGTTTGAACTATATCAGACTAAAGGACACCACTAGCTGTTTTCAAAACCATATCTACTAGCAGGCGCCAGCTGCAACCTTGTAGTTTCTTCTACTAAGTAGTTCTTAAACATTTTAAACATTCAGAATAAAATATTTAATGTTTTCATCTTAATTGCTTATTTATAGTGTTTTGGCTATGTTGAGGATTGGTCAGATGGTCTTTCTCAGCCTGCTGTCAGTTATAGCCTATGAGAATACATCCAACCTCTAAGTAACTAAGATTTTTTAAAACACAAATCATTTATACTGCAGGGATTTAGTGATAATATCTGTTTAAGTATTTTGTGAGATAAATTTCTCAACATTTTATTCATTTCTTTTAAAGCCATTTGGTCACAATCAATCTCAGCAAGACATTCTTCAAGAAAATACAATATTAAAAGCCACTGATGTCCAGTTCCCTGTAAAACCTGTTGTAAGCAGTGAAGCAAAGGTACCAAATTTATGTAAATAAATTTTGTGAAGTAATTTTTTATTTCATAAGTTGTGGTTAAGACAAAGTAAACATTTGTTAATAAGGAAAGCAGAAGGGACTGCAGCCACAGGCAAGTGTATCCAATAGGGGCTGCTGATTTGCTCTGGAAAAGAACTGCTTAGGCCTTTGGTTGTGATAGTTTTTAAGGACCCAAATATAGTCCATGATTTCTTTTAAGAAGGCAGGCTAAGGAGACCATAATCTATTATTACATTTACATAAAGTTCAAAAGACACAAAACTCAACTATGGTGTTTAGAAGTCAGATAGCTATTATTCCAGTAGACTGGGGCAGAGGCAGTGCCCATGACCAAAAGTGGGCATGAAGAGTCTTAGGAAGTTCTGATAAAGTTCTTTTTCTTGATTCATTTGCCAGTTATATAGCTATATTCATTTTGTGCTGTATGCTCAAAGGGAGAAAATATTACAGCAAAAAATGGCATCATTCTCTTGACCAAACTAAATTAACAGTAAAGTGGAATGACTGTTTTACAGGAGACAAATTTCAGAAAAAGATGACTCTGGAGTTTTGTAGGGAGAAATGCAGCACTCCATAGTCAACACAGTTTACAGGCATACCCCAGAGATAGCATGGGTCCATTGCAATAAGGTGGCTATTGCAATAAAGGAGGTCACACACTTTTTGGTTTTCTGGTGCACATGTAGTCTATTAATTAGTGCGGTAGCATTATACCTAAAAAAAATAATGTACATACCTTAATTAAAAATACTTGCTTGCCAAACACTACTAAATAAACATCATCTGAAACTTCAGCCAGCCTTTTTGCTGGTGGAGGGTCTTGCCTTGCTGTTGATGGCTGCTGATTGATCACGGTGGTGATGCTGAGGCAGTATCACATTGATGGGACTCTTCCTTTCATGAACAGTTTCTCTGTAGCATACAGTGCTTTTGAGAGAAGTTCCGCTGTGAGTAAAATGATTTCAAAATTGAGTCAATCCTCTCAAACCCTGCCACTGCCTTATGAAACTAAGTTTATTTAATATTCTGAATCCTTTGTTGTCATTTCAGCAATTAAACTTGCGGTCTTATATGGGCAGAGTTCATGGCATCCCCCAAACAATTACAGGAGTTACAAGTCACTGATGACCACCACAAATAAAGTCATGATGCAAAGTCAAAACCTGCTAGGATTACCAAATGTGGCAGAGTGAGCACATGCTGTTCGAAAAATGGTACCAATAGGTTTGTTTGACGCAGGGTTGCCACAAACCTTCACTTTGAAAAAAACAAAAAACACAGTATTTGCAAAGTGGAATAGAACAAGGTATGCCTGTATTGGAAGTCTTAGCCAGAACAGTTAGGCAAGAAAAAGAAAAAAGAGGCATATAAATCAGAAAGGAAGAAGTAAAACTGTCACTATTGGTAGACAAGGGTTTTTATATATAAAATGATACTAAAGATGTAGACCAAAAAAGCGGCAGCAAGGACTCAGATATTGTATACCAACATTCACAATAAGTCAACCAACAGATAAATGGGTAAACAAAATGTAGCATATACATGCAGTGAAATATTAGCCTTAAAAAAGAATGAAATTCTGATGCATGCTACAACATGGATGACTTGAACATCATGCTAAGTGAAAGACACAGAAGGTCGACTATTGTATGATTCCACTCACATAAGGTGCTTAGAATAGCTAAATCATAAAAGAACATAGTGGTTACCAAGGGCTGGGGGAAGAAGGAGTAGGGAGATACTGCTTAATGGGTACAGATTTCAGTTTTAGATGATGAAAAAGTTCTGCCGATGGATAGTGGTGATACTGCAGCGTGAGTGTACTTAATGTCACTGAATTGTATACTTGGGTTAAAAATGCTCATTTTTATGTTATGTATATTTTAATCTCCATAAAATTTTTTTGAAACAAAAGAAATACAGCTTTCCAGCAATAAGCAGTAGCAATAATATTTAGTACTGTGAACTACTAGAGAGTTGAGAGTTGCATTTGCAGTAATTTTATTGCTAGTTTTTTTTAATGTGAGCCCCCAGTGAAATCTGTTTTCTGAAATGTGTCCATCATCTGTAGTATTCAGTTGATTAATACTTAGAAAAGGAAAAGATTTTAATTGCTGACTTCTATTTTTTTAAGGCCTTTATAAGACGCTGTTTGGCATACCGAAAAGAAGATAGGTTTGATGTGCACCAACTGGCAAATGACCCCTACCTTCTCCCACACATGAGAAGATCCAATTCTTCAGGCAACTTACACATGGCTGGGCTGACCGCATCCCCCACACCCCCTTCTTCGAGCATAATTACTTATTGACTTTCCTCCAAAATCGGCATGATGTCTTTGAATCGCTTCCAGATGCACACTTGAGTTTGAGAGCTTTTGAGTGTTTTTGTTGTTTTCTTTTTTACACAGGATATGATTGAGAACTGTTTGTGAACTGAAGTTCTTCATAGAGTCGTTTGTATAGAGTGGATCATGGACCCTGAATAAATGTACACTTCTGACTGTAACCTTAAGCAGTGAAGGGTGACTGCCTGTTGCACAGAAATAGGAATACCATGTTAAAGAAAAGTGGTTTTTGTTGGGGAGGGGAACACTGTAAATAACGTTTATAATACTTCAGTACATTTGGTTGTTACTCAAGAGTTCTAATATGAAGGGTAGTTTTTCATTATTTAAAAACACATGGAAAATGAGACATATTTCTAACACAAGAACTATACAGTGCCTGGATACATTATTCAGCATTCAGCAGTTTATCTGCTGCAACCAAAGTAAGAATGGAATGACGCTGACAGTTGTGTTTTACAGTAACAGGATGTGAGAGAATCTTTGGGCAAAGTTAGACTTTGTCATTTGCCTATTCTGGCTTTTACCAGGTTGTACCTCGAAATCACATGTCCGCTCTTTTCACTGGTTATGTTAAAGGGAGAGCTGTTCCTAGATACTTTAGGCCTTTGACAAAGTGCACTGCTTATTTTGGAATCAATTGAAGTCACTAAATTATGGTATTTCCAGTGTTCTCAACATGTTAGAACTGTTAACAGGTATTTTTATTTTGTTACCAGGCCTTGTTCATTAAAGCAAGTGACAATATGTAACCAAATGCAGACCAGTTCTATGCAGGATAATGATAAATTCCCTTCTAGCTCTATTGTAAATTGTTGTACAGATGTCATATTTCAACTAGCAAGTTTCAGCAGCTTATTCTTGTACAAATGTTTAAAAATATGGCTTTTCTAATTGGATATTGTATTTTTTTTAAGTCTTCTTGAAGGCGCTTTAATTGCTGCTAAATGGTGTTTTGCTTCTTTGCTAAAAAAAAAAAAAAAAAAATCAAATGACCTCCTTAAAAGGTGCAAGTTGGACTGTACATCATAGAAAGATTATTAAAAGCAGGCATTTGTTAACAATCAAGACATGAAAAAATGATCCATGTTGGACATAAAGAGTTCTTGAAATCAGTTTCTTGATTTCTAGGTCTGTGGGAGCACATATGTAATAGATTTATAAATTGTTCATGGTAATTCTACATTTCTAGCAGGTTCTAATCAGCAAGGTGGGATGACAGTCCCTTAAACAAGTTTCTTGCGGTTTGTACAGATTTGTTAAAATGTGAACATTTCCTAACTGCCTTGTATGGTAGAAACCGTTATTTTTCAGGATGCTGTATTTCACTCCTTTAAGAAATTTCTTTATCATCACATTCATAATGCTGATTCTTACATGTAAATTGTCCATGTTGCTGAAAAAGGAGGCTATGTTTAACACAGATTCTCCTTAATATTGTACAGTTAATGGTGGCTCTAATTTCTGATATTGCAAGCCATTTTGTTCTTTCATTGTACATAGACACATTGTCTCTTTAAGATGCTGCTGAAATTGTAGAGAATGTAGCCAAAACAGTAATAAACAATGACAGTTAAAATTTAAAGACTATGAAATTACATTTGAAGGGAGCTTTCAAGACTTAGGACATTGACTGGGCTCCTTTACTTAAGAATCAGCTGAATAAATTCTTGAAGTATACTTCAAGATAAGCATGAAGGGGTTTCAAGCTGTTAAAGTATACCTAATAACCATTATCAAGGCTAATCCTAGGTAAGTAACACTTAGCCCTATTGGGAATGGCTTAAGGGCTGTACCTGTTCTTTGTAGATCAAGATAGAAATCCTATTTTAAAACATATTGACATAAGTAATGGAATGTTAGCATTAATTGAGTGCTTTAGGTGCTGTCTGCAAATTTTTCAGTTTTGTTGTTTGAGTTTTCATTCTTCTGAATCCTAAAATACTATGTTCATTGTAGTAACTGTTATTTAAAGTTCCCAATTAAAATACCCAGTTTTGTTTAAAATTTTAGTGAGGTATATAAGTGGATGTCTACATCTAACATGAGATTGAAGAAGAGGTACAGACTTAGATCACTGGCCTTTATCATATTATTTTCAAATAAATGGAAGTGACTGCTACTGTCAAAATGGAGAAAAGAGAATAAGCCATAAAATAAAATTGCTTCCCTGGGCTTAGGTAATCATCTGTTTAGAATCCAAGGTGTGTAAGTGATAAGCCAGCTTTTAGACCCTCTATTCCTCTTAAAGTTTTTCCAAAGAAATGACACAGCTTTGGGATAGTATGCCCCTACCCCAGCAAGTACAAGATAGCTAACTGAGCCAAAGTGAGAACTGTTACCTTTACCTGAGACACTAGTATTTATCACTAATTCAGTCATGCTGGTAATCTTTTACTCTAATTAGCTTTTGAGGCTTAAATTGTTTTTTGTTCCCCTAAATTCTGTCCTCAGAATTAAAGCATTTCCTTTACCCTTAGACAGTAGTCAAGGTCTCCTCCCTTTAAGAAGCACTGCAAGGTAAATGAATAGTTTCTGCATATAATTTAAAATACTTCTCTGATATGAATTAGCTTTAGTGCATGCATGCTGAGAGGAAGTTAAGTGTAGAAACCACACTAATTTATTAAGTCTGGAGTTGGGTAGATACTTGGTTGTTTTTCAAAAATAAAGTTTTAAGTATTTTTTATTCACTGGCTGTCATCCCCCTCTCCTAAAAAAATAATTTTCAATTTAAATGGTACATAAAATGTGAACAAATACTTCTACAAATACCTCATTACATGAAACCAAAATGGTAGAATTTCAGTGAAACAAATTTAAAGAATATATTGTGTGTTTTGCTGTTGATTGTTACTTATTAAATACAGTAATGCTGATTACCATTAGATGTTATTAGCTATGTTTTGCAGCAGTAGTGCAGACTGCCCAGGCCTATTAGATTGTGAGTTTACTTTTAGAATTTACATTACTGTTTGATCTGTGTGTGGAAAAGGCAGACTTACACTTACACACATTTTAACATCACACTGGCACATCTTAAAATAATCCCACTTTAAATTTTGACATGTTATCTGATCATTTTCCTCCCAAATATACTAAACTTTAATGTTCTTAGGGCTTAATTTATTTTAAAAATTATTTTAGCAGCTAGCTTTAAAATAAAATTATTAGAATTCTAGTTCTTGGGTTTCAGGACTTCTGTAAAAGTCTTAGAATTTCTACAACTTTCTGTTGATTTGAATTACAACATATCTCCACCATTTACCTTCCCCTGCTTTGATTTCCCTCCTTTTTTTAAAGATTCTTCTTGTTGAGAATTCTTGGATTTTTGAATGGGAAAGATTTGAGTAAATATGTATAGACTAACTTCACAACAACTGCATAGGGCCAGAGGAGAACTCAGAGGAGTTATCTTTCAATAGGATCAAAATGCATAGTTTTCACCTGGAAATTCTCACTCATTTAACATACTGGAAATGTATATTACCTACATACATATGACAGTTTTAAAAAGGCAATAGCAATAGTACTGGTTAAGAACCCAGTTTATAACCAGGTTCTTTGGGTTTAAATGTTGACTGCCATTTACTGCCACTGTGTCTCAAGTTCCTCGTCTGAAAATGAGGATAACAGTACCTACCACACAAAGTGGTTGCAAGGAATAAATGAGTTCATGCACATAAAGCACTTAGAACCCAGCTCATTGTAATAACATGTGTATAAGCCTATTATTCTCATTTAAGACTCAAAGGTTATTCTGTTGCTTTTATCCTACATATGTAGTCCACTTGGCTTCCTGTGAAATCCTATTTTCCCCTTAAGAAACAAGTTCTATAGTATTTTTTACTTGTTTTAAATGATTAGATTACCTGAAAAGGGAAGGTGGTGGAGTATAACAACAATAGCAACAAATAGTAACTTTGTCTCAACTGTAGTTACCAAAAGGATCACACTCTACCCATTTAGGCTATTTCATCAGAGGAAATTCTACCATACATCCCAGGGTTTTCCTTGATAATACAAGTCATCTGAGGTAGAATAGGTGCTATTATACCAGTTTTACAGAGGAGAAACATTTGGAGAAAAGAAATAACTTGGTAAGACCACAGTAACTAGTAAATGACATCAGAACTAAAGCACAGCTCCTGGAGTTCTAAAGCAAAGTTCTTACTATGCTAACACCTTGCTTCTTTGTTAGAACACATTAGTGTGTTAAATCATGATTGTTCAAAATAAAAAAAATGAACAGATACAAATATGACTATAACCATGAAAGAGCAGTATAAAGAATTCTTCAGTTGTTAGATCAGGAATGCTGTCTGAGCTGTGCCCAGATGGCTGAGAGTCACTTGAGAGAGGGCTTTTTGTCCAGACTCGTCCTAGGCAAGGCAGAGAGTGGGTCACAAGCCTTTTCCTATTCTCACACTTGTTTTTCATTGCATTTTAAATTTATTAATAACTGATCAGGTTAACTTACAGGGATCAGTTCACCTTTCTCATCCTCAGCCAACTTTCATGAAGGTAGAAGGTAGATTCTGCTTCCTCTCCCTGCAGTGGTAACAGTTGGTCTCAGAAGAAATCTGGAAAAACTGATTATTAAGTAAAAAACTTGAGAAAGTCTTACAAATCTAATGAAATTACCCATGAATGCTGCTCCAGTGCCGTGATCACAAGTGAGTAATCCTGACTGCAAGTGACTCTTGAATTTCTTAAAAGCCTGCTACATGATCCATTTTCATCTGAAGAACTTAGGTATCTGGCTATGGGAACAGCCTAAGCTAAAGAGTAGATGTGCATGACCAGCACTGTCCTGTTCTTAATATATGGTATATTTGGTTTAAATACTTTTTATATGAGATAATGATTTATTTCTAGGATATGACAAACTTAGATTCTAAAACTATGGCAGACTTAAGATTCTAAAACTACCTGATCTAAAGAATGAGTATGGCTGATATATGTCATTCATATTGATCCTATTTCATCTCTTTATACCTTTGGTCTGCTGATGACCAAATTCATAACCTCCTTTTAAGGAGGTATTCAGAAGAGTGAAGAGTGGGGAAAGCCTGGGTTTTGAAGTCTGACCTGACTTTGCATTTGTCTTTGTTCCTTAATAATTGAGTGCCCTTAGAGGAGTCACTGACAGCCTCTCTTGGCTTACCTTCTACATCTGTGAAGTGTGTATTCTAAAAGTACCACCTTGCAGTAAGTTCCACCAGCTAACATGGCATGAGCTTTGACCAGTCGGATCAAATGCTGGCCATAGTGCAGAACTGAGAGGATCAAGAGTAATTGTAGGACACCCTGAGGAAGGGATAAGAACAGTTGGGGTGAGGAGCTCAGGGGACTAAGCAGCAGCCATTTATCAATATGGAGTTGTTTCTGTATTTTAACCCATAAGTCTGTGCATAACTGCTTAGTATGAGCACTGAGTGTCAGCAGTGACAAGATAGGCTCCATAAATGATTCACTTCATTTCAGCACATGCAGCTATTTTAGAAGTTTGCAAATCCAATGACTTGCACATCCTAGGTGCATGACTGTTGTGGGTTGGAGGCTTAATTGGTTTGTTTCAGAACTCTTGTTTTCTTCACTTTAGAAATGCTAGTTGGATCTCAAGACTGTTTCTGTTCGAGCCACCTTGAATATTAAATAAAATCATTGGTGGTTGCTGGACTGATGTAAAAAATTTTTTTTACTGTTACTTTTTGACAATTTAAACTTCAGTAGGAATGTTTTAGAATCTAATCCCTATGGGCTTCTTTCCCCAGAGATACAGAATAGATTCATATGCAGTTATTAGTTTAAAAAAAACAAACAACCTTTATTCCTAATGGTAACCACAAAGCAAAAATCTAGAGTAGATATACAAAAGATAAATCTAAGCATACCACTATATAAAAATCATGAAGAGAAGAACTACCAAATAGAAAAAAAAAAAGCAATAATTACATACCTATCAATTACTTTTAATGTAAATGGACTAAGCTCTCCAAACAAAAGATGCAGAGTGGCTAAATATATGCTGCCTACAAGAGACTTCAGATGTAAGGACACACATCTCAAAGTGAAGGGATGAAAACAGATACTCATGCAAATGGAAACAGAAGCTGGAGTAGCCATGCTTGTATCAAACAAAACAGACCTTGAAGACAAAGGCTGTGGTAAGACAGACAAGGGTGTTACTATGTGATAATAAAAGGATCAACCCAATAAGATACAATGTATGTAAATATTTATATACCCAACATAGAAGCACCTAAATATATAAATCAAATATTAACAGACCTAAAGTGAGAAATAGTAATACAATAACAGTAGGGAATTTTAATATCCACCTTTATGAATGGGTAAATCATCTAAACAGAAAATAAGGAAACATCAGCCTTAAATGACATGTTAGACCAGATGAACTTAACAGACCTGAAAAACACTGGCCAGGGCAGCAGCCGACCCCACCCCATGCAGTCAAATTCACGTAAAACTTCTGACTCCTCCAAAACTACTAATAGCCTTGTATTGACCAAAAAACCTTGCTGATAATAAAACAATCGATCAAGGCATTTTGTATGTTACATATATTATATACTGTATTCCTAAAATAAAGCTATAGAAATGTTAAGAAAATAAGAAAATATATACATTTACTACTGTATTTGTCAACACCATAAGTTTAAAAGACAAATCAACTGTCAGTACCTACATCAATACTGTCTTTTGTGTTTTGTATAATACTGTAGATATTACATGTATTAACAGTAGATATTAAAAATGAAGAAAACATTTATTTACAGGTATAATAATTCATGTATCAGTAATGAAGCAGTAATATTGCTTTATGGTAGCCTCCTATAATCCATAGAAAGACTTAACCAGCCTATACACTAAGAATGAATCATTATGGAAATTTTATGGCACAAACTAGTAGTCATATAACATAGTATTGGAAACACTGTTACACATTAAAAAAAATTTACCTACAGTGATAGGCTGTTTTGCAATTTCTCTAGTTACAAGGGAGGTAGCCGCTGCTGCTGCTAAGTCACTTCAGTCGTGTCTGACTCTACGACCCGACAGACGGCAGCCCACCAGGCTCCTCTGTCCCTGGGATTCTCCAGGCCAGAATACTGGAGTGGGTTGGCATTTCCTTCTCTAACGCATGCGTGCATGCTAAGGCGCTTCAACCGTGTCTGACTCTGTGACTCCCACCAGGCTCCTCTGACCATGGGAGTCTCTAGGCAAGAATACTAGAGTGGGTTGCTATTTCCTACTCTGCAAGAGAGGTAGACTATATAGTAATATAATTCTTTGAATGCAAAGTTATAAAGCAGTGAGAAAACTAACACATTGGTTTCATATTAAATATCACTCACCTTATGTCTATGTAAAGATAGGCTATCCACTTCAGTACATCTTGTGCATAATGTTCTACACATATAATTTCATGTATCTGTTGAAAAAAAAGTCTATGTATAAGAGCCCCCACACAAGTCAAACCCATGCTGTTCAAAGGTCAACTGTATATAGAACATTCCATCCAAAACAACAAAATACACATTCTTCAAGTTGTACATCCAACATTCTCCAGGATAGATCGTGTTAGGCCACAAAACAAGTCTTAATAAATGTAAGACTGAAATTGTAACAAGGATCTTTTCCAACCACAATAGCTTTAAACTAGAAATCAATTATAAGAAGAAAACTGAAAAATCCACAAATATGTGAAGATTTAAACAAGATACTACTGAAAAACAAAAATGAGTCAAAATAATTTTAAAAATACCTTGAGACAAATAAAAAAAATGCAACACAGCAAAACTTAAGAGATGCCTCTAAAAGCTGTTCTATGAGGGGCTCATGGTGATAAATGCCTACCTCAATAAACAAAAATTTCAAATCATAACTTCACACCTCAAGGACCTCAAAATTTAACTTCACACCTCAAGGACCTCAACATTTCAGATCACAACTTTATCCATCACAAACTCCCGGAGTTCACTCAAACTCATGCCCATCAAGTCGGTGATGCCATCCAACCATCTCATCCTCTGTCGTCCCCTTCTCCTCCTGCCCCCAATCCCTCCCAGCATCAGAAAAAAAAACAAACCAAAGTTAGGAGAAGATAGGAAATGATGAAATCATCAGAAATAAAACAGACTTAAAAAAAAACATGAAACTAAGAGCCGGTTCTTTAAATCGATAAAATTGACAAACTTTTGGCTAGACTAACCAACAAAAAAGAGGACTCAAAATCAGAAGTGAAAAAACAGGTGTTAAAATTATTTTTAACAGATCCACAGAAATACAAAGGATCATAAGAGACTGCTACGAACAATTATACACCAAAAAATTTGACAACCTAGAGAAAAGGATAAATTCCTAGTAACATAAAACTGGCCAAGATTGAATCAAAGGAATAGAAAATCTGAACACACCAATTACTAGTAAGAAGACTGAATCAGTATCAAAAACCTAACGAAAGGAACAGATGACTTCACTGGTGAATTCTACCGAATATTTAAATGATACCAATCTTTCTCAAACTCTCTCAAAAAAAAAAAAAAAACAGAGAATATTTTCAAATTTATTTTACAAGGCTAACCGTACCCCAACGACAAAACCAGATGATGGCACAAAAGATAATTACAAGCAAACATCCCTAATGTACATAAAATATGAAAATCCTCAACAAAATATTAGCCAACCTAGTTCAACAACTCATTAAATAATCATACACCTTGACTAAGTGGGATTTATTCCAGGAATGCAAGAAATAAATCATCTGCATGCAATATAATACACAGTATTAACCAAATGAATAAAAATCTTATGATTGAAGGTATTTCTAGATGGGCTTAGGAGACTAGCATTGTTGATTTTCAGAACTGTTTGTGCAGTGATTTAGGAGCTGGAGACAACATGGTGGAGTAGAAGGATTTGAGCTCACCTCCTTTTACAAAACACCTTTTACAAAACTGCTGAACAATCATCAACAAAAACAGACTTTAATCCTAAAAAAAAAAAAGTTATTCTACACACAAAGACAAAGAAGAAGCCACAACAAGATGGTAGGAGGAACACTGTTGTGATATAACCAAATAACGTATCTGCCAGGTGGGCAACCCACAAACTGGAAAAAATAATTATATTGCAGAGGATCTCCCACAAGAATGAGAGTTCTAACTCCCTCATCAGGCTCCCCAGCCTAGGGGGTCTGACATCAGGAGGAGGAGAAGCCCCCAAAGCATTTTGCATTGAAGACCAGTCGGCTTGAGTACAGGAGCTCCACAAGACTGGAGGCAACAGAGACTCCACTCTTGGAGGTGCACGCAAGTTTTCATGTGTACTAGGTCTCAGAGCAAAGTAGTCATTTGATAGATGGAGCCAGACATACCTGCGGGTCTTGGAGGGTCTCCTGGGGAGGTGAGGGTTAGCTGTAGATCACTGTAGAGGGAAAGACACTGGTGGTTGCCTCAGGGAATATCCATCAGCATAAGCTCTCTCAGAACCGAGACCTAGCGCCACCCAACAGCCTGCAGGCTCTAGTGCTGGGACACACCTCAGGCCAAACAGAATAGGAACACAGCCCCACCCACCAGCTACCACCAGGCTACCTGAAGTTGCCCTGAGCCAAAAACCACCTATAAGGACACCCTTTGACATGGCTCTGCCTACCAGAGGGTTAAGATCCAGCTTTACCCACCAGTGGGCAGGCACCAGCCCCTCCCACCAGGAAGTCTGCACAAGACCAATCTCACACACTAGGGAGGAGACACCAGAACCAAGAAGAATTACAATCCTGCAGCCTGAGGAATGAAGACCACAAATACAGATAATTAGACAAAATGAGACAGCAGAGAAATAAGCTTCAGATGAAGGAACAAGATAAAATCCCAGAGCAACAACTAAATGAAGTGGAGACAGGCACTCTATCTGAAAAAGAATTTAGAGTAATGACAATAAAGGTAATCCAAGATTTTGGAAAAAGAATGGGGGCACAGACTGAGAGGATACAAGAAATATTTAATGAAGAGCCAGAACCTTAAAAAACAAACAGAGCTAAACCATATAATAACTGACCTGAAAAATACACTCTAATGAATTGATAGCAGAATAATTGAGACAGATGAATGAATAAGTGATCTGAAAGATAAACTGATGGAAATCACTGCTGGGGAACAGAATTAAGAAAAAAGAAGTGAGGACAGCCTAAGAGACCTCTGGAACATTAAATGCACAGACATTCACATTATAGGGGCCCCAGGAGGAAAAGAGAGAGAGAAAGGGCCTGAGAAATTATTTGAAGAGGTAATAGCCAAAAACATCCATAACATGAGAAAGGAGACACTCAAGTCCAGGAATTGCAGAGTCCCATGCAGGATAAGCCCAAGGAGGAACACACTAAGACAAACAATCAAATTAACAAAAATTAAAGATAAAATATTAAAGGCAACAAAGGAAAAGAAACAAACAACATACAAAGGAATTCCCATAAGTTTTTCAGCTCATTTTTTCAGCAGAAATGCTGCAGGCCAGAAGAGAGTGGCATAATATATTTAAAGTGATGAAGGAAAGAAACCAACCAAAAATAAGCTACCCAGTAAGGTTTCATTCAGATTCAGCATAGAGATGAAAAGTTACACAAAAAAGTAAGTTAAAGATATTTTAGCACTATCAAACCAGCTTTACAATAAATGCTAAAGGAATTTCTCTGATGGAAAAGAACACAACTAGAAACAAAGAAAATTACTAATGGGAAAGCTCACCAGTAAAGATAAAAAGTTACAATAGAGCTAGGAAATCATCCACATACACAAACACTATATCAAAACCAGCAACTGTGAGGAGAGGAGAGAACAAATGCTGGATATTGGATATGCATTTGAAATAAGAGACCAGCCACTTAAACCTGTATATACATAGACTGCTATATTAAAACCTCATGTAAACCAAAAATCTATAATAGGTACACACACAAAAAAGAAAAAGCAATCCAAACACAACACTAAAGATAGTCATGATATCACAAGAGAAGAAAACAAAAGAGGAAGGGAAGGAAAAAGACCTACAAAAATAAATCCAAACAAGAAAACAATAAGGACAGACATGTTGATAATTATCTTAAATGTAAATGGACTAAATGTTCCAACCAAAAGACCCAGACTGACTGAATGGATACAAAAACAAGACCCGAATATATGTTGTCTATAAGAGACTCACTTCAGATCTAGGGACACATATAGACTGAAAGTGAAGAGATGGAAAAAGATATTCCATGCAAATGGAAATCAAAAGAAAGCTGGAGTAGGAATACTCATATCAGACAAAACAGATGTTAAAATGAGACTGTTGAAAGAGATAAAGGATATTACATAATGATCAAGGGATCAATCTAAGAAGATATAACAATTGTTATTGAATTTGCACCCGACATAGGAGCATCTCAATATATAAGGCAAATGCTGACAGCCACAAAAGGAGAAATCAACAGTAACAATAATAATGGCGAACTGTAACACCCCACTAACATCAATGGACAGATCATCCAGACAGAAAACCAGTAAGGAAACACAGGCCTTAAATGACACAAAAAACATCATGGACTTAATTGATATTTATAAAACATTCCATCTGAAAGTGGCAGAATATACATTCTTCTCAAGTGCACATGGAACATTCTCCAGGGCAGATCACAGGCTGGGCCACAAAGTTAGTCAGTCAGTTCAGTCGCTCAGTCATATCCGACTCTTTGTGACCCCATGAATCGCAGCATGCCAGGCCTCCCTGTCCATCACAAACTCCTGGAGTTCACTCAAACTCATGCCCATCAAGTCAGTGATGCCATCCAACCATCTCATCCTCTGTCGTCCCCTTCTCCTCCTGCCCCCAATCCCTCCCAGCATCAGGGTCTTAACCTGGGTATATTTAAGAAAATTGAAACCATAATAACCAACTTCTCCAACCACAGTGCTATGAGATTAGACATCAACTACAGGAAAAAACTATAAAGGGAAAAAAAAGAAAGAAAGAAACACAAACATGTGGAGGCCAAACAATATGGTACTGAACAATCAAGAGATCACTGAAGAAATCAGAGGAAATTTAAAAAATGCCTTGAGACAAATGAAAAAAATAACAATCTAAAATCTATGGGATACAGCAAAAGCAGTTCTAAGATGGAAGCTTACAGATTACCATAAACTTCTATTGCTACAAGCTCATGCTCAGATTGAATTTTGCTGAAATGAGATAATTCATTCACAAGACATTGAGGCTTTCTCTTTGGGGTGTGCCATGTTAGAAGGAAGTGGTTGCTGCCCTGAGCTCATCTACCAGCCAGTGGTCATGGGTGATGGAAACAATCAGAAGGGGCAGGACAGAGGAGGAAGGGACGACAGGAGGGGAGAGGCAGAGTGGCCTTGGAGGAGGTAGGTACGGCCAGGCCGGTGCCTGCAATCCTACTTCAGGAAACAACAAAAACTTCAAACAACCAACCTAACCTTACACCTAAAGCAACCTAGAGAAAGAGCAACAAACTAAACCTAAAGTTAGTAGAAGGAAAGATAACATAATGATCAGAGCAGAAATAAATCAAACTGAGATGAAGAAAACAATAGAAAAGATCAATGAAACTAAATGCTGGCTCCTAGAAAAAATAAAATTGATAAACCTTTAGCCAGATTCAAGAAAAAAAAAAGGGAGAGGGCTCAGATCGGTAGTATTAGAAATGAAAAAGGGGAAATTACAACTGACACAACAGAAATACAAAGGATCATAAAAGACTATTAAAAGCAATTATATGCCAATAAAATGGACAACCTAGAAGGAATGGACAAATTCTTAGAACGATACAATCTTCTAAGACTGAACCAGGAAGAAATAGGAAATATGGACAGACCAATCATAAATACAGAAATTGAAACTGATTTTAAGACTTTCATAGCTTCAGTGTTGTGCCGGCAGTGGCCACATCTGGCTTGACAGTACCTTCCTCTGATCCCCGGCCCGGTGGTGCCAGTCTCCTCAGGACACTCTGCTTCCCATCCACCATCCCTCCCTTCTCCCTCTTTCCCCTCCTCACCATCACTCTGCCACCCGGGACCGCCAGCCAGGGGATGAGCTCGGGACAACGGACAGTTCCTTCTAACCTGGCACACCCCAAAGAGAAAGCACCAATGTGTCTTGTGAATGAGTTAGCCCATTTCAACAAGATTCAGCCTGAGTATAAGATTTAGTGTGAGCAAGGTCCAGTTCAATGTAAGAAAGCATAACCCCCGCTGTAGAGCTAAATGCACTGTGCATGAAACTTGGGGGGAAAGCCGATGGATAAGCCTGTCAACCCTTACTCTTGGATGCAGTCCACCTAAAGTCACAACATGAGAGGATGTGCTTATCCCCTCAAGTACTTTTACCCATTTCCACTACTATCTTTACTTTATCAAGTTTGAAGTTGCTGTGGGAGGACAACAATTTAACAGGGAAGAGGAGACAGGCTATGAAGCATGATACTGTTGCAAAAGTTCTGAGGATCCTGCAGAATGAACCCCACCCCCACACCCCAAGAGGCTGGAGGTGAATGGAAGAGAATCAGAGGAAGAAAATCTCAATAAACTGGAAATAAATGTTTGAGATTGCACTTAAACAGAACTTGCCTGTGAATTTTGAATCTTTCCGTCTAAAGCAGGTTGCCCGGGAGAGTGGCCCACCCCACATGAGGAGCTGTGTGACCAGGGTATCGGTTGGGGTGTTGGTGGGGGAAAGCGAAGGGAAGAGCAAGAGGATTTCAAAGAAAAACACTGCTAGAGCTGTTCTTGAGGAGCTGAAGAAATTACTGCCACTGCCTACAGTTGAGCAAGTGAAGCCCGGAATCGAAAAGAAAACAAAACCCATAGTCAGGCTACAAAGCATCCAGAGTACGGCCAGGAGATGAACCCAATTAGCAGACTGGCCCAGTCCCAGCAGGCAAAAAAACGAGGAGCCAGAGTACCTGCTCCTCACTGAGGTGGCCTCCTACGCCGCAGGGAGCCTGTGATGCAGGTGAAGGTGGGAAAACGCGCCACAGAAGGATCAGGAACCAATGAGAAGGTGGCCAAATGCAGTGCAGACAAGAACATGCTGGAGATCCCAGGTTTCAAAAAGTCCCGCAGGCTCAGCCCACCAAACCAGCCCTCAAGTCAGAGGGGGACACCAACAAAGAAAGCAGGGGATGGGAGAACAGTGACCTTTTATGAACCCGCCTCAGGGGATGAAAATGGGACTAGCAATAAAGAGGAGTTTAGGATGCCGTATCTCAGTCATCAGCAGCTGCCTGCTGAAATTCTTCCCATGGTGCTCCAGGTTGCCCAGGCTGTAGGAGTCAGTCAAGGACATCACACCAAAGGTTTCACCAGGGTAGCTCTGAGTCCTGCCAAGGCCCACGGTAACTTTCACGATAGTCCATGAATTGTTGAATGAGGGCACCTAGCTGACAGCCGAGACCATTTTAAAGAATGGTCTCTTCAGGCCATGTACGCCATGTACCTCTCACGATACCCTCTGAGCAGCTGGACTATCCTTCCAGAGCTCAGGGATTCCAGGTCGAATATAAAGACTTCCCCCAAAATAAGACCAAATTTGTATCTCTTATCAATTGTTCCTCTCAGCTACCTCTGATCAGCCACGGTATTGGAAAGAATATGGAGTTCTGCCACGACATGGCTGCACTGAACATCTTAAAAGTTGCTGTCTGAGTTGGACCAACAAAATACAGAGACACCAAGAACAGGAAATGGGCCAATGTCTGTGTGTGGGAGGTGCTGAACCTTATTTGGCCATGGACCATTGAAAACTCTCCAAATATATACTGAAAATACTGAAATTGCTTTGAAAATTTGGAATTTCTGATACCTCCTAAGGACTAGAGAAAGCAATGGTGAAGAAGGCAGGACCCTAAGGAGTTGGCATAGCTGCTCACATGTGCTGTGGTTTCTTGTCTATGCTGCAACAGCTGCTGGGGGCCAAGTGGGTTTGCCAAACACCCCTGGATCCATTGGGAAACCAGCAGGTCCATGCCCCCAGGCACCCTAGTGCTTGGTTTTGGTGGGGTTTTTGTTTGTTTTGGGTGTTTTACTATTTTTTCCCTTGCTGTGTGAAAGAAGAAACAGAAAGCAGGACCCCTTCTCAAACTGGCTCACACAAACACTTCACGACAAATCCTGGACACTCACGCCGGAGAAAGGCCTTAGTCTGGCCCCAGAGCTGAAAGCACCAGAGAAAATCAAATGCTTCCTCCTCAGCCAGAGCGGACCTTCTTGGCGTGCTCTGGTGCACACCACTGCTCTTGTCCAAAAGAGATATTGTCCAAAAGAGTCCAAACTAAGATATTCTTAGTTTCATTATTTTCTTTTGATTGAAATGACACTATATAAATTTTCATTTGAGTTTCTCAATTGTATCTAGTTACATAACACAGTTTAGAAATTCATCTGAGAGTGACTTAATCACTAATCTAATTAGCAAAGATCATATCCATGTGTATGTGGTTACACATTTTTATTTCATTGGACTAACCCAGGACCATTTCAGTGATGCAAACTGTGTGCCTTCTGGTTTAGCTGAAACAGTCCAACTTTGATGCTGTCTCCCACAGTTTTATACATTGGGCAGTTTTGGAATTTTAAACTTAAAACGATCACTTGGTTCCTTTCCTATTTTTATTTTTGTTAATGCAGCAGGAATTAAATGAACTTTAATCTTTATTTTAAAGATTATTAAACAAATTGTGTGTATATACAGATGACTCTTGACATAGCTCTCACTACACTACAGGATACGGTCTCCATGTAGCACATGTATAACTGCAGACTGATTGTCCTGGAGTGCTTGTACTGTTGATTACATCTCCATGTAGGGCTGAAAAAAAGGACCCATGCTTATCTCCGCAACTATGTTGCTTTTGATGTTGTGTTGCTGTGCACAGAAATGTGTGCGGGGAGGTCCTGATACCGTCCAGATGAAAAGCCCAGTAGCCTTGCCAGTTTGATTCACTGTTTACGGTGGAATTTTTTTCTCCCCATGGAATGTAAGTAAAACTTAAGTGTCTGTCATCAATAAATGGTAATACTAAACTTTTTTGTTAACTTATTCTCAAATGCCACTACTGCTAGGTTGGTCCCTCCCAACTTGCCCACTACGCTTTCTTTAAGAGAAAAACTTTGTAATGCTTGTGACTCCATTTGGGCAAAACTCTGAAGATATAAAATAACTTAATATCAAACCACTGATCAATAAACAACTACTAATGAAAAAAAACTTTCACAAACAAAAATCCAGGATCAGATGACTTCACACATGAATTCTATCAAACATTTAGTGAAGATTTAACACCTATCCTTCTGAAATTTCCAAGAGATTTCAGAAGGAACACTCCCAAACTCATTCTATGAGGCCACCATCACTCTGACATACAAACCAAAGATACCACAAAAAAAAAATTACAGCTCAATGTCACTGATGAACATTGACACAAAAATCCTCAACAAAATACTAGCTAGCTGAATACAGAATACATTAAAAGGATCATACAACATTATTAAGTAAGAGATGCAAGGATTTTTCAGTATCTGCAAATCAGTCAGTGTGATACACCACATGAACAAAGTGAAGAGGAGAGTTCCCCAGTGTCATATGGTCAGGATTCTGAACTTTTACAGCCATGGCCCGGATTCAGTCCCTGGTTGGGGAACTGAAATCTTGCAAGTTGTATGGTTGCTCAGCCAAAAAAACAAAATAAAAATGTGTTTTATATTCAACTGAAGAATAAAAACCACATGATCCTCTCAATAGATACAGAAAAAGCTTTAGACAAGATTTAACACCCATTTATGATTTCAAAAAAAAAAAAAAAACCCTTCATGGATTACTGCCTTGTCATGGCAAAGTGATTTGCATAATTCAATGAAGTTATGAGCCATACCACAGAGGGCCACCCAAAACAGGACAGGTCATACTGGAGAGTCCTGACAAAATGTAATCCAGTGGAGGAGGGAATGGCAAAGCACCCCAGTATACTTGCCGAGAATCTCATGAACTGTATAAAAAGATAAAAAAGATGATAGCAAAAGATGAGTCCCCCAGGTCAGAAGGTATCGAATATTCCACTCGGGAAGAGTGGAGGGCAACTACTAATAGCCCCAGAAAGAATGAAGTGGCTGGACCACAGTGAAAAGAGCTCTCAGTTGTGGATGTGTCTGGTGATGACCGTGATTTCCAATGCTGCACAGGAACCTGGAACATGAGGTCCATGAATCAAGGTAAATTAGATGTGGTCAAGCAGAAGATGGTAGGAATAAACATCGACATCTCAGGAATCAGTGAACTAAATGCATGGGAATGGGCAAATTAATTCAGATGACCATTATATCTACTACGGTGGGCAAAGAATTCCATAGAATAAATGGAGTAGCCCCCATAATCAACAAAAGAGTCTGGAATGCAGTACTTGGGTGCAACCTCAAAAATGAAAGAATGATCTCAGTTCGTTTGAGAATGACTCAATTCAAGTCATTCAACATCACAGTAATTCACATCTCTGCCCCTACTACCAATGCTGAAGAAACTGAAGTTGATCAGAAGACCTAGAAGACCTCCTAGAACACACACCAAAAAAAAAAAAATGTTCTATTCATCATTGGGGATTGGAATACAAAGGTAGGAAGTAAAGAAATTCCTGGAGTAACAGGCTGGTTTGGCCTTGGAGTACAAAATGAAGCAAGGCAAAGTCTAACTGAATTTTGCCAAGAGAATGCTCTGGTCATAGCAAACACCCTTTTTCAACAACACAAGAGACGACTTTATACATGGACATCCCCAAATCATCAATACCGAAATAAAATTGAAGAAGCTGTATACAGTCAGCAAAAAAAAAAAAAAAAAAAAACACTGGAGCTGACTGTGGCTCAGATCATCAGTTTCTCATAGCAAAATTCAGGATTAATCTAAAGATAACAGGGAAAACCACTAGGTCATCCAAGTAGAACTTAAATCAAATCCCCTGTTTCATGCAAAGATGGACACAATAAAGGACAGAAATGGTAACAGAAGCAGAAGAGATTAAGAAGAGGTGGCAAGAATATACAGAAGAACTACACAAAAAAGATCTTCATGACGCAGATAATCACGATGGTGTGATCAGTCACCTAAAGCCAGACATCCTGGGATGCGAAGTGAAGTGGGCCCTAGGAAGCACCACTACGAACAAAGTTAGTGGAGGTGATGGAATTCCAGTTGAGCTATTTCAAATCCTATAATATGATGCTGTGAAAGTGCTGCACTCAATATGCCAGCAAATTTGGAAAATTCAGCAGTGGCCACAGGACTGGAAAAGGTCAGTTTTCATTCCAATCCCTAAGAAAGGCAACGCCAAGGAATGCTCAAACTACCGCACAATTGCACTCATCTCACACGCTAGCAAAGTAATGCTCAAAATTCTCCAAGCCAGGCTTTGACAGTATGTGAACCATGAACTTCCAGATGTTCAAGATGGATTTAGAAAAGGCAGAGGAACTAGAGATCAAATTGCCAACATTGCTGGATGATAGAAAAAAGCAAGAGAGTTCCAGAAAAATATCTACTTCTGCTTTACTAACTATATCAAAACCTTTGACTGTGTGGATCACAACAAACTGTGGAAAATTCTTAAAGAGATGGGAATATCAGATCACCTTACCTGCCTCCTGAGAAATCTGTATGCAGGTCAAGAAGTAACAGTTAGAACTGGACATGGAACAACAGACTGGTTCCAAATTGGGAAAGGAGTATGTCAAGGCTGTATATTGTCACCCTGTTCACTTACCTTATACACAGAGTACATCATGCGAAATGCCAGGCTGGATGAAGCACAAGCTGGAATCAAGATTGTTGGGATAAATACCAATAACCTCAGATATGTAGATAACATTACATTTATGGCAGAAAACAAAGAACTAAAGAGCTTCTTGATGAACGTAAAAGAGGAGAATGAAAAAATTGGCTTAAAGCTCAACATTCAGAAAACTAAGATTGTGGCATCTGGTCCTATCACTCATGACAAATAGATGGGGAAACAATGGAAACAGTGACAAACTTTATTTTTGGGGGCTCCAAAATCATTCTAGATGGTGACAGTAGCCATGAAATTAAAAGACGCTTGCTCCTTGGAAGAAAAGCTATGACCAACCTAGACAGCATATTAAAAAGCAGAAACATTACTTTGCCAACAGAGGTCCATCTAGTCAAAGCTATGGTTTTTCCATTAGTCATGTATGGATGTGAGAGTTGGATTATAAAGAAAGCTGAGTGCCAAAGAACTGATGCTTTTGAATTGTGGTGTTGGAGAAGACTCTTGAGAGTGCCTTGGACTGCAAGGACATCCAACCAGTCCATCCTAAAGGAAATCAGTCCTGAATATTCATTGGAAGGACTGATGCTGAAGCTGAAACTCCAATACTTTGGCCATCTGATGCAAAGAGCTAAACCACTGGAAAAGATCCTGATGCTGGGAAAGATTGAAGGCAGGAGGAGAAGGGGATGACAGAGGATGAGATAGTTGGATGGCATCACTGACTCAATGGACATGTGTCTGAGTAGACTCCAGGAGTTGGTGATGGACAGGGAGGCGTGGTGGGCTACTGTCCATGGGGTCGCAAAGAGTTGGACGTGACTGAGGAACTGAACTGAACTGATGAATATACAGGGAAGGTGATGAATAGATTCAACAGATTAGATCTAGTAAACAGTGTGCCTTAAGAACTATGGACAGAAGTCCATAATGCTATACAGAAGGCAGCAAACAAAACCATCCCAAAGAAAAAGAAAAGCAAGAAGGCAAAGTGGTTATCCGAGGGGAGGCTTTATGAATAGCTGAAGAAACAAGTGAAATGGAAGGGAGAAAAGGAAAGGTACACCCAACTAAACAGAGTTCCAAAGAATAACAAGGAGAGGCAGGAAGGCTTTCTTCAATGAATAATGCATAAAAATAGAGGAAAACAACAGAAGGCGAAAGACTAAAGATATCTTCAGGAAAACTGGAAATATCAAGGGAACATTTCACCCAAAGATGAGCACAATAAAAGACAGAAATTAGGGTTGAGACCTAGTGGAAGCAGAAGAGATCCAGAAGAGATGGAAAGAAACTGTACACAAAACTGTATAAAAAAGATCTTAATTAACCAGATAACTACCATGGTGTGGTTAGTCACCCACAGCCAGACATTCTGGAGTGTGAAGTGGGCCGTGTGAAGCAGTGTGAAGCTTCACACAGCAGTGTGAAGCACTGCTGTGGACAAAGCTAGTGGATGCAATGGAATTCCAGTAGAGGGTTTAAAACCCTAAAAGATGATGTTATCAGAGTGTTGCATTGAACATGTCAGCAAATATGGAAGACTCAGCAGTAACCACAAGACTGGAAAAGGTCAATCCCCATCCCAATTCCCAAGGAGGACAGTACTAAAGAATGTTCAAACCATCGGACAATTGCAGGTATCTCCTATGCTAGTAAGGTCATGCTTAAAATCATGCATGCTAGACTTCAGCATTATGTGAACCAAGAACTTCCAGACATCCAAGCAGGGTTTAGAAAGGAAGAGGAGCCAGAGATCAAATTGCCAACATTCGCTGGATCATAGAGAAAGCATGGGAAATCCAGAAAAACATCTACTTCTGTTTCATCAACTACGCTAAAGCCTTTGACTTTGTGGATCATAACAAACTGTGGAAAGCTCTTAAAGAGATGGGAATACCAGACCATCTTACCTGTCTCCTGAGAAAGCTGTATGCAGGTCAAGAAGCAACAGTTAGAACCTTGCATGGAACAACTCATTGGTACAGGATTGAGAAAGGAGTACGACAGGGCTGTCTGTGGTCACTCTGTTTATTTAACCTATATGCTAAGCACATCATGAGAAATGCAGGGCTAGATGAGTTACAAGCTGGAATCAAAACAGGTGGGAGAAACATCAACAACCTCAGATATGTGGATGATACCACTCTAATGGCAGAAAGCGAAGAGGAACTAAAGAACCTCTTGATGAAGTGAAGGAGGAGAGTGAAAAAGCCGGCTTAAAACTAAAAATTAAAAAAAAATAATAAGATGATGGCATTCAGTCCCATTACTTTATGACAAGTAGAAGGGGAAAAGGTGGAAGCAGTGAAAGATTTCCTCTTCATGGGCTCTAATATCACTGAAGATGATGACTGTGGCCATGAACTCAGAAGATGATTGCTTCTTGGCAGGAAAGTTATGACAAACCTACATACAGTGTGGGTTGAAAAGGAGAGATATCACTCTGCCAACAAAGGTCCACGGAGTCAAGGTTATGATCTTTCCAGTGGTCACGTATGGTTGTGAGACCTGGACCATAAAGAAAGCAGAACGCCAAAGTTTTGACGCCTTTGAACTGTGGTGCTAGAGAAGACTCCTGAGAATCCCTAGGACAGCAAGGAGACTAAACCAGTCAATGTTAAAGGAAATCAACCATGAATACTCATTGGAAGGACTGATGCTGAAGTTCCAGTATTTTGGTCACCTGATGCAAACACTGACTCATTGGAAAAGTACCTGATACTGGGAAAGATTGAGGGCAGAAGAAGAGGGCATCAGAGGTTGAGATGGCTGGATGGCATGATTTACGCAATGGACATGAACTTGGGCAAACTCCAGGAGATGGTGAGGGACAGGGAGGCCTGGCATGCTGCAGTCTATGGGGTTGCAAAGAGTTGGACACGACTGGGTGACTGAAAAACATAATTTAAAAAAAAAGAAAACTCTAGAAACTGGGTAAAGAAAAAAACCTTCCTAAACATAACAAAGGCCACATATGACAAACCCACAGATAATATCATACTCAACAATGAAAAGTGAAAGTATTTCTTCTAGGATCACTTCAGTTCAGCTGCTCAGTCGTGTTCAACTCTTTGTGACCTCATGGACTGTAGCACGCCAGGCTTCCCTGTCCATCAACAACTCCCGGAGCTTACTCAAACTCATGTCCATTGAGTCAGTGATGACATCCAACTATCTCATCCTCTGTCGTTGCCTTCTCCTCCCGCCTGCAATCTAGGTGAGTGATCACACCATTGCAGTTGTCTGGGTCATGAAGATATTTTTTGTATAGTTCTTCTTGTGTATTCTTGCCACCTTTTCTTAATCTTTTCTGCTTCTGTTAGGTCCATACCATTTCTGTCCTTTATTGTGCCCATCTTTGCATGAAATGTTCCCCTGGTATCTCTAATTTTCTTGAAGAGATCGCTAGTCTTCCCCATTCTATGGTTTTCCTCTATTTCTTTGCACTGATCACTGAGGAAGGCTTTCTAATCTCTCCTTGCTATTCTTTGGAACTCAGCATTCAAATGGGTATATCTTTCCTCTTCTCCTTTGCCTTTAGCTTCTCTTCTTTTCTCAGCTATTTGTAAGGCCTCCTCAGACAACCATTTTGCCTTTCTGCATTTCTTTTCCTTGTGGATGGTCTTGATCCCTGCCTCCTGTACAATGTCACAAACCTCTGTCCATAGTTCTTCAGGTACTCTGTCTATCAGATCTAATCCCTTAAATCTATTTGTCACTTCCACTGTACAATTATATAGGATTTGATTTTGGTCATACCTGAATGGTCTAGTGTTTTTCCCTTCTTTCTTCAATTTAAGTCTGAATTTGCAGTAAGGAGTTCATAACCTGAGCCACAGTCAGCTCCCAGTCTTGTTTTTGCTAACTGCAAAGAGCTTATCCATCTTTGGCTGCAAAGAATATAATCAGTCTGATTTCGGTATTGACCCATCTGGTGATGTCCATGTGTAGAGTCTTCTCTTGTGTTGTTGGAAGAGGGTGTTTGCTCTGACCAGTGCGTTCTCTTGGCAAAACTCTGTTAGCCTTTGCCCTGCTTCATTCTGTGCTCCAAGGCCAAACTTGCCTGTTACTCCAGGTATCTCTTGACTTCCTACTTTTGCATTCCAGTCCCCTATGATGAAAAGGACATCTTTTTTAAGTGTTAGTTCCAGAAGGTCTTGTAAGTCTTCATAGCACCATTCAACTTCAGCTTCTTTAGCACTACTGGTTGGGGCATAGACTTGGATTACCGTGATACTGAATGGTTTGCCTTGGAAACGAACAGAGATCATTCTGTCGTTTTTGAGATTGCAATCAAGTACTGCATTTTCAGACTCTTCTGTTGACTATGAGGGCTACTCCATTTCTTCTAAGGGATTCTTGCCCACAGTAGTCGATACAATGGTCATCTGAGTTAAATTCACCCATCCCAGTCCATTTTAGTTTGATGATTCTGAAAGGTTGTTGCTGAACGATAAGACGCGGGATTCTTGGCCTCCGGAGGAGACGAATTCAATCTGGGGCCAGAGACGAGGCTGGATCGCTCAGAGCTTTTGTGTAATAAAGTTTTATTAAAGTATAGAGAAAGCTTCTGACATAGGCATCAGAAGGGGGCAAAAGAGTACCCCCCTCCTAGTCTTTAGCTGTATGTTATATAGTCACTCACAGTCTGTTAATGAAATGAAAGGAATGTCATAAAATTTAGAATGGCATCAGATAATCCATCCCAGGCCATAAAACGATTGACTTGAATCTTGTAGAAGGGCAGAATACCAACAAATAGTCTGTTTACATAGATTAGGGGAACAATACCTGAGTAAGTAAGTTAGGCCGTTTGGCGGAACCAACTTGAAGATAGAGTCTGGGGTTCATTAACATAGCTTAAGACAACATTTCCATACGAAAAAGGAATGTATTGGTTAACTCAAAGTTTGAGAGTAGTTAGCTTTAGGTGAAACCAGGTGTCATGGCAACACAGAATATTAAGAGAAACCTCCTTTTAAATTGTATAGAGAAGGAAAAACAGATCGCTGGTTTGTTTCTTCCTGCCGCTTAAGAGAGATAAAAATGTCTGGCACTTACAGCCTCTTTCCTCCATCTGGAGACCCCTGGCCTTCCTGCCTGTTACCCTCTCAATTCCTAAAATGTCAATGTTCACTCCTGCTGTCTCCTGTTTGACCACTTCCAATGGACCAAACATTCCAGGTTCTTATGCAGTATTGTTCGGTACAGCACTGGACTTTACTTCCATCACCCATCACATCCACAACTGGGTGTTGTTTTTGCTTTGGCTCCATCTCTATTCTTTCTGGAGTTATTTCTCCACTGTTCTCCAGTAACACATTAGGCACCTACCAACCTGGGGAGTTCATCTTTTAGTGTCTTATCTTTTTGCCTTTTCATACTGTTCATGGGGTTCTCAAGGCAAAAACACTGAAGTGGTTTGCCATTCCCTTCTCCAGTGGACCATGTTTTGTCAGAACTCTCCACCATAACCCATCTGTCTTGGGTGGCCCTACATGGAATGGCTCATAGTTTCATTGAGTTAAACAAGGCTGTGATCCATGTAATCAGTTTGATTAGTTTTCTGTGATTGTGGTTTTCATTCTATCTACCCTCTGATGGATAAGGACAAGAGGCTTATGGAAGATTCCTGATGGGAGAGACTGAGGGGGAAACTGGGTCTTGTTCTGATGGGCGGGGCCATGCTCTATAAATCTTTAATCCAATTTTCTGTTGATGGGCGGGGTTGTGCTCCCTCCCTGTTGTTTGACCTGAGGCCAAAATATGGTGGAGGTAATGAAGATAATGGTGACCTCCTTCAAAAGGTCCCATACATACACCCCAATGTTCATCGCAGCACTGTTTATAATAGCCAGGACATGGAAGCAACCTAGATGCCCATCAGCAGATGAATGGATAAGGAAGCTGTGGTACATATACACCATGGAATATTACTCAGCCGTTAAAAAGAATTCATTTGAACCAGTCCTAATGAGATGGATGAAGCTGGAGCCCCTTATACAGAGTGAAGTAAGCCAGAAAGATAAAGAACATTACAGCATACTATCACATATATATGGAATTTAGAAAGATGGTAACGATAACCCTATATGCAAAACAGAAAAAGAGACACAGAAATACAGAACAGACTTTTGAACTCTGTGGGAGAATGTGAGGGTGGGATATTTCAAAAGAACAGCATGTATACTATCTATGGTGAAACAGATCACCAGCCCAGGTGGGATGCATGAGACAAGTGCTCCAGCCTGGTGCACTGGGAGGACTCGGGGGAATCGGGTGGAGAGGGAGGTGGGAGCGGGGATCGGGATGGGGAATACATGTAAATCCATGGCTGATTCATACCAATGTATGACAAAACCCACTGAAATGTTGTGAAGTGATTGGCCTCCAACTAATAAAAAAAAAAAAAAGATTTAAAAAAAAAAAAAATAAATAAAGGTCCCATACAGGCACTGCTGCACTCAGTGACTCAGACCCTGCAGCAGGCCACCGCCAACCCACACCTCTGCTGGAGACTCCTGGACACTCACGGGCAAGTCTGGGTCAGGCTCTTGTAGTGTCACTGCTCCTTTCTCCTGGGTCCTGGTGTGCACAAGGTTCTGTTTGTGCCCTCCAAGAGTCTGTTTCCCCAATCCTGTGTAAGTTCTGGTGGCTCTATGGCAGGGTTAATGGCAACCTCCTCCAAGAGGGCTTATGCCATACCCAGGTCTGCTGCACCCAGAGACCCTGTGACAGGTCACTGTTGACCTGTACCTCCACAGTAGATGCTCTAACACTCAAAGGCAGGTCTGCCTCAGTTTCTGTGGGGTCTAGGATCAGGAACAAGACAAATATTCAATCTTGCCACTTTTATTCAACATCATCTTGGAAGTCCTAGTGATAGCAATCAAAGAAAAAGAAATAAAAGGAATCCAAATTGGAAATAGAGAAGTGAAACTGTCACTGTTTGCAAAAGACATGATACGTATATACAGAAAATTTTAAAGACATCATCAGAAAACTACCAGAGATAATCAATGAATTTGGTAAAGTTGAAGGGTACAAAATTAATGTACAGAAATCTCTTGCATATCCTATATACTAAAAATGAAAGATCAGAAAGAGAAATTAAGGAAACAATTCCATATGCCATAGCAAAAAAAGAAAAATAATAAACTAACTTAAGAATAAACCCACCTAAGGAGGGAAAGGACCTGTACTTATAAAATTATAAAACACTGATGAAAGAAATCAATGATGACACAAACAGAATAGATATCATGTTCTTAGACTGAAAGAATCAACACTGGGAAAATGAGTATACTATCTGAAGCAATCTATATATTCAATGTAATTCCTATCAAATTATCAATGCAGTCTTCACAAAATTAGAACAATTTTTGTTTTCACAATGTGTATAGAAACACAAAAGCCCTGAACAGCAAAAGCAATCTTGAGGAAGAAAGATGAAGCTGGAAGAATTAGGCTCCCTGGCTTCAAACTATACCACAAAGCTACAGTAATCAAGGCAGTATGTTTTTGTGCCAATACCATAAATATAAATCATTGGTACAGAATATAAATCCCAGAGATAAACCCACACACCTATAGTCACCTTATCTTTGACAAAGAAGGCAAAAATATACAACAGAGAAATGACAGTTTATTTAATACGTGGTGCTGGGAAAACTGGACAGCTACATGTTAAAAAAAATGAAATTACGACAAAACCTAACATCATACACAAGAATAAACTCAAAATGGATTAAAGACCTAAGTGTAAGACCAGACACTGGAAAACTCTTAGAGGAAAACATAGGCAGAATATTCTTTGACATAAACTGCAGCAATAATTTTTTTTCTCAGTCACCAACTAGAGTAATGAAAATAAAAACAAAAAATAAACAAATGGATTTTATTAAATTTAAAAGCTTTTGCAGAGCAAAAGATACCTTGAACAACATGAAAAGACAATCCTGAGAATGGGAGAAAATATTTGCAAGTAAAAAAAGTTTTAAAAGGTTAATTTCCAAAATATACAAACAGCTGAATGCATCTCAATATAAAACAAAAACAACTTACTCAAAAAATGGGTGGAAGATCTGAACATTTCTCCAAACAAGATACACAGATGGCCAAGAGGTACATGAAAAGATGCTCAACATCACTAATTATTAAGCAAATGCAAATCAAAATTACAGTAAATATCACTCTCAAAGTCAGGATGGACATCATTAAAAATCTACAAAAAATAAATGCTGGAGAGGGTGTGGAGAAAAGGGAACCCTCTTGCACGAATGTATGGAATGTAAATTAGTACAGCCACAGTGTAAAACAGTACGGAGGTTCCTTTAAAACCTGAAAATAGAACTACCATATGACCCAGCATTCCTACTATTGGGCATATACCCTGAGAAAATCATAATTCAAAAAGACGGAAGCACCCCACAGTGTTCACTGCAGCACTGTTACTGTTATAGCCAGGACATGGAAGCAACCTAAATGTCTGTTGACAGATGAATGGAAAAATACATGGCACATATATACAATGATATCTTACTCAACCATAAAAAGGAATGAAACTGTATTTTTATGTTTCTACAAATTTTTATGCTTCTTCTATTTTTATGTCTCTACAAATCTGTAGAGACAGAAATGGACTCAGAGTCTGTCATAGAAACTCTGAGGTAAGTCAGAAATAGAAAAACAAACATCATATATTAATGCATATATGTGGACTCTAGAAAACAGTACAGATAAACCTATTTTCAAGGCAGGAATGTAGATGCAGACCTACACAATGACATGTGGACACGAAGGAGTTGAGGTAGGCTGAACTGGAAGATTGGGACTGACATACCCTACCATGCGTAAAACAAATAGCTAGTGGAAAACTGCTATAGCAGAGAGGACTCAGCTCAGTGCTTTGTGGTGACCTAGATAGGTGAGACGACGGTGGGTTAGAGGGAGGTCCCAGAGAAAGGGGATATACAAATATATATATGAATGGCTGATTCATTCTGTTGTACAACAGAAATCAGTACAACATTGGAAAGCAACTATATGCCAATTTAAAATATGATCATCTCACTAGATACAGAAAGAGTGACTGATGATATAACATGAATTTATGATAAAAACTCTAGAGAAAGAGGCAAAGAGGGAACCTTCCTCAATACAATAGAGGCCATACATGACAGGCCACAGCTAACATCATATTCAACAGCAAAAGGCTGAAAGCATTTCCTCTCAAATAAGGAAGAAGACAAGAATGTATACCCATACCACTTTCATTCAACATAGTCTTGGAAGTTCTAGCCACAATAATCAAAGAAAAATAAAGGAATTCAAATTGGAAAAGAAGTAAAGCTGTCACTGTTTGCAGATGACAGGATACTATAGGATGGCTATATATACATTATACTATATATGACCAGGATTTTAGAAAATTCTAAAGATGATACCAGAAAGCCACTGACTGGGAATGTGTGTTTCTCTACCTCATGGACTCTAGCCTGCCAGGCTCCTCTGTCCATGGAATTCTCCAGCCTAGAATACTGCAGTGGGTAGCCATTTCCTTCTCCAGGGGATCTTCCCAACCCATCTCTGGGGGATCTACCCAACCCAGGAATCAAACTCGGGTCTCCTGCATTGCAGGCAGATTCTTTATGACTGAGCCACCAGGGAAACCTAAAAACCACTAGATTTCATCAATAAATTTGATAAAGTTACAGGAGAGAAAACACACAGAAACCTGTTACACATCTATATACTAATAATGAAACATCTATACACTAATAATGAAAGATCAAAAGGAAGAAATTAAGGAAATAATTCATTTACCATTGCAGCAAAAAGAATAAAATACTTAGGAATAAACCTACCTTCTTAAGGTGGCAAAAAGACCTATACTCTGAAAACTTTAAGACACTGATGAAAGAATTTGAAGATGATACAAACAGATGGAAAGACAGATCAAGTTCATGGACTGGAAGAATCAATGTTATCAAAATGACTATACTACTCAAGGCAATCTACATAGTCAATGCATTTCTTATTGAATTATCTATTGCATTTTTCACAGAATTAAAACAAAAACTTTATAAATTGTATGGAAACACAAAAGACACCAAATAGACAAAGCACTCCTGAGAAAAAAAATGGAGCTGGAGGAATCCATGAAATTAAACTAACACAAAGCTACAGTAATCAACTAGTATGGAACTAGCACAAAAATAGACATATAGATCAAATGGGACAGGACAGAAAACCCAGAGATAAACTCACATCCCTATGATCAATTAACCTACAACAAAGGAAGCAAGAATATACAATGTAGAAAAGACAGTCTCTACAAGAAGTGGTGCTCAGAAGACTGGAAAGTTGCATATAAAACAATGAAAATAGAAAACTAAGAAACACTTTACACAAAAGTAAACTTGAAATGGACCAAACACCTAAATATAGTGCTAGACAGTATAAAACTCCTGGAGGAAAACATAGTCAGAACACTATTCCATGAACTGCAGCAATATCTTTTTGAATCCACCTCATTTTGCATAGAAAATGAAACCATAAACAAGATAAAAAGACAAGGCTCAGAATAGAAGAAAATATTTGCAACTGAAATGACTGACAAGGGATTAGTTTCCAAAATATTCAAACAGTTCATGAAGCTCAGTATTTTATTTTTTTTGAAGCTCAGTATTAAAAAAAAAAAAAAAAAAAAAAAAAATCAAACAATCCAATAAAAAAAAAAAAAAAATGGGCAAAAGATCTATATAGACATATCTCTAAAGACAAAGTACAGATGGCCAAAAAACACATGAAAAGATGCTCAGCATCACTAATTATTACATAAATGCAAATCAAATCTATAGTACAATCATCACCTCACACTAGTCAGAATGGCCAGTATCAAAAAGCTCACCAATGATAAAAGTGGAAGAAAAGTGAACCCTCTTGGACTGTGGGTGGGAATAAAAATTGTGACAGCCACTGTGGAGAACAGTATAGATGTTCCTTTGAAAACAGAAAATACAACTATCATATGACCCAGCAATCCAACTACTGCATATATAACCTCAGAAAATCATGATTCAAAAAGACACAATCACCCACAAAGGTCACTGTAGCAGTATTTACAACAGCCAGGATGGAAGCAACCTAAATGTCCACTGATAAATGCATGAAAAAGACGTGGCACATGTACATAAAATGATATATTACTCACCCAGCACCAGTGCTAAAGAACCCACCTGTCAATGCAGAAGATGCAAGAGATGTGGATTCAATCCCTGGGTCAGGAAGATACCCTGGAGGAGGGCATGGCATTCCATTTCAGTACTCTTGCCTAGAGAATCCCATGGACAGAGGAGCCTGGTGGGCTACAGTTCATAGGGTAACAAGGAGTTGGACATGATTGAAGCGGTTTAGCACACATGCAAGGAGGAATGAAACTAGGTCATATGTAGAGATGTGGAAGGACCTAGAGTCTAGCATACATAGTAAAGTAACTCAAAAAGAAAAGGACAAATATATATTCACACATATGTATGGATTTTTTAAAAAATGGTACAGATAAACTTATTTCCAAGGCAGGAATAGCAATGCAGACCTAGACAATGGATATTTGGACATGAGGCTGGGAAGGAGGGTGGGTTGAATTGGAAGACTGGGATTGACATACAGTACCATCAGTGAAATAAATAGCTACTGTGAACTGCTATGGCAAAGGGAGCTCAGCTCAAGGCCTGTCATGACCTAGATCAGTGGGATGGAGGGGCTTTGGAGGGTGGTCCACGAGGGAGGGGATATACGTATACATATAGCTGATTCATTTCATTGTATAACAGAAACCAGTACAACTTCATCAAGCAACTTTATCCCAACTTCAAAAAAAAATCATTGGGAATAGATGCAGAAAGAACTCTTGATCACATTTCACATTCATTTATGATAAAAACTCTCAAGAAAGGGAGAAGGAGAAACCTTCCTCAACATAATAAAGGCCATATATGAAAAATCCAAAGATAACATCAACTCAATGGTGAAAAGCTGAAAGCATTTCCCATATGATCAGGAACGAGACAAGAATGTTGACTCTTACCATTTTTATTCAACATAGTATTGAAATTCTAGTCACAGTAATCAATGTAAAAGAAATAAAGGAATTCAAGCTGTAAAAGAAGCAAAACAGTCCCTGTTTGCAGATGACAAAATGCTATACATATAAAATCCTAAGGATGCTACCAGAAAATCACTAGAAGTCATCAATAAATTTGATAAAGTTGTGAGAGAGAAAATGAATACACAGAAATCTGTTGCACATCTATACATGAATAACAACAGATCAAACAGAGAAATTAAGGAAACAACTCACTTACCATTGCATTAAAAAAGAATAAAATATCAAGGAATAAACCTACATAGGGAGGGAAAAATCTATACTGTGAAAATGATAAGACACAGATAAAAGAACTTGAAGACAACACAAATGTATGGAAAGAGATTGCAAGATTCAATACTGTCAAAATGGCTACTATACAAGGCAATCAACATGTTCAGTTCAATTACTACTGAATTACCTATGTCATTTTTTTTTGTAGAATTAAAGCATTTTAAAATTTGTATGGAAATACAGAAGATCAGAAATAACCAAAACAATCTGGAGAAAGAAAAATGGAGCTGTAGGAATCAGGCTCCCTGGCTTCAAACTATACTACAAAGCCATAGTATTCAAACAGTATGGTATAGGCACAAAAATAGAAATATAGATCAAATGGGACAGGATAGAAAATCCAGAGATAAACCCACACCTCTATGATCAATTAATATACAACAAAGGAGGCAAGAATATACAATGGAGAAAAGATACTCTCTTCAAAAAGTAGTGCCCAGAAGACTGGAGAGCTACATGTCAAAGAATGAAATTAGAACACTAAAGAACACCATATGCAAAAGTAAACTCAAAATGGATTAAAAACTAAAATTATTGCTAGACGCCATAAAACTCTCAGACAAAAACATAGGCAAAACTCTTTAATATAAACTTCAGCAGTAGGCAGAAGTCTTTGATATAAATTTCAGCAGTATCTTTTTGATCTACCTCCTACAGTAATAAAATTAAAACAAAAATAGACAAATGGGCCTTGTTGTTCTGTCACTCAATCATGTATCTTTGTGACCCCATGGATTGCAGCATGCCAGGCTTCCCTGTCCTTCACTACCTCCCAGAGTTGGCTCAAACTCATGTTCATCGAGTCGGTAATGCCATCCAATCATCTCGTCCTCTGCCATCCCCTTTTCCTCCTGCCTTCTATCTTTCCCAGCATCAGGGTCTTTTCCAATGAGTCAACTCTTTACATCAAGTGGGCAAAGTACTGGAGCTTCAACTTCAGCATCAGCCCTTCCAATGAATATTCAAGGTTAATTTCCTTTAGGATTGACTGGTTTAATCTCCTTGCAGTCCAAGGGACTCTCAAGAGTCTTCTCCAACACCACAGTTCAAAAGCATCAATTCTTTTGTGCTCAGCCTTCTTTATGGTCCAACTCTCACATGCATACATGACTACTGGAAAAACCACAGCTTTGACTAGATGGACCCTTGTTGGCAAAGTAATGCCTCTGCTTTTTAATATGCTTTCTAGGTTGGTCATAGCTTTACTTCCAAGGAGCAAGCGTCTCTTAATTTCATGGCTGCAGTCACCATCTGCCGTGACTTTGGAGCCTAAGAAAATCTGTCACTGTTTCCACTGTTTCCCCATCTATATGCCATTAAGTGAGGGGACCAGATGCCATGATCTTCATTTTCTGAATGTTGAGTTTAAAGTCAGCTTTTTCACTCTCTTCTTTCACCTTATTTTTTCCATTTATTTCTATTAGTTGGAGGCTAATTACTTTACAATATTGTAGTGGTTTTTGCCATACATTGACATGAATCAGCCATGGATTTACATGTGTTCCCCATCCCAATCCCCCCTCCCGCCTCCCTCTCCATCCCATCCCTCTGGGTCTTCCCAGTGCACCAGCCCTGAGCACTTGTCTCATGCATCCAACCTGGGCTGGTGATCTGTTTCACCCTTGATAGTATACTTGTTTCAATGCTGTCTTCTTTCACCTTTATCAAAGAGGCGCTTTAGTTCCTCTTTGCTTTCTGCCATAAGGGTGGCATCATCTGCATATCTAAGGTGACTGGTATTTCTCCCTGCAATCTTGATTCCAGTTTGTGCTTCATCCAGTCCAGCATTTCGCATGATGTGCTCTGCATATAAGTTAAACAACAGGGTGATAATATGTAGCCTTGACATATTCCTTTCCCCATTTTGAACCAGTCTGTTGTTCCATGCTTGTTTCTGTTGCTTCTTGACCTGCATACAGGTTTCTCAGGAGGCAAGAAAGGTGGTCTGGTATGTCCATCTCTTTAAGAATTTTCCACAGTTTGTTGTGATCCACACAGTTAAAGGCTTTAGCATAGTCAATGAAGCAGATGTTTTTCTGGAATTCTCCTGTTTTTTCAATGATCCATCGATGTTGGCAATTTTATCACTGGTTCCCCTGCCTTTTCTAAATCCAGCTTGTACATCTGGAAGTTCTAGGTTCACATATTGTTGAAGCCTAGCTTGGAGGATTTTGAGCATGACCTTATTAGCATGTGAAATGAGTGTAATTGTGCAATAGTTTGAACATTCTTTGGCATTGCCCTTCTTTGGGTTTGGAATGAAAATTGGCCTTTTCCAGTCCTGTGGCCACTGCTGAATTTTCCAAATTTGCTGGCATATTGAATGCAGCACTTTCACAGCATCATCTTTTAGGATTTGAAACAGTTCAGCTGGAATTTCATCATCTCCACTACCTTTGTTTTTAGTGATGCTTCCTAAGGCCCACTGGATGTCACACTCCAGGATGTCTGGCTCTAGGTGAGTGATCACACCATCACAGTTACACGGTCATTAAGATCTTTTGTAATGGAACCTAATTAAATGTTAAAACTTCTGCATAGCCCAGGAACCATAAACAAGACAAAAAAACCAACCCTCAGAATAGGAAAAGTATCACCAAATGAAGTGACTACAAGGGATTAATTTCCAAAATATACAAACAGCTCATATAGCTCAGTATCAAAAAAAATTGAACAGTCCGATCAAAAAAATTGGCAGAATATCTACAAAGACACTTTTCAAAAATGTACAGATAGCCAGAACATCTGAAAAGACGGTCAACATCACTAATACTAGAGAAATGCAAATCAAACCTACAGTACAATCATCACTTCACACAGATTAGAATGGCCATCATAAAACTTTCACAATAGTAAATGCAGGAGTGTGTAGAGAAAAGAGAACCCTCTTGGATTGTAGGTGAGAATGTAAATTGGTACAGCCACTGTGAAGAACAGTATGAAAGTTCCCTTAAAAACTGAAAATACAATGATCATATAAACCAGTAATCCCACTATTGGTCATATAACCTGAGAAAATCATAATTCAAAAAGACACATGCATCCTCAGTGTTCACTGCAGGAGTATTTACAACTGTCAGGATAAGGAAGAAACCTAAAAGTTCACTGAGAGATAAATGGATAAAGAAGATGTGGTACATATATATAATGGTATATTATCTACCCATAAAAATGAAAAAAAAAATGGGTCATTTGTAGAGATGTGGATGGACCTAGACCTGAAATATAGAGGGAAGTCAAGAAATAGAAAAACAAATATTGGTTATTAATGGATATATGTGGTCTCTAGAAAAATGATACAGATAAACCTACTTCCAGGGCAGGAATAAAGATGGAGACCCAGACAATGGATATGCAGACAGAGGACAAGGGTTTGGCAGGGTGAGGTAGAATGAATTGGAAGACTGGGTCTGACATATACTTTCATGTATAAAATAAATAGCTAGTGGGAATCTGCTATAACACAGTAAGCTCACCTCAGTCCTCTGCAGTGACCCAGGTAGGTGAGATAGAGGGTGGATGGAGAGAGATCCAAGAGGGAGGAATTCATATAGCTGATTCACTTTGTTATACAAGAGAAACCACTACAAGATAGTAAAGCAACTGTACACCAATTAAGAAATATATGATCTCAACAGATGCATAATGAGCTTTCTACTAGACTTCACACCCATTTATGATAGAAACTCTCCAGAAAGGGGTAAAGAGGAAAGCTTCATCAACATAATAATGGCCATATATGAAAAACCCACAGCTAACATCATACTCAATGGTGAAAAGCTGAAATCAAGAACAAGACAAGAATGTCTACTCACAACTTTTATTCAACATAATCATGGAAGTCCTAATCACAGTAATCAAATTAAAAGAAATAAAGGAATTCAAATTGTATAAGAAGAAGTAAAACTGTCACTGTTTGCAGTTGACCAGATACTATACACAGAAAATCCTAAGGATGCTACCAGAAAATCACTAGAACTCATTAATAAATTGATACGGTTGTAGAAGAGAAAATTAATACATAAAAACTTGCTGCACTTCAAAAGACTAATATCAAAAGATGAAAAAGAAATTAAGGAAAAACTCACTTTATTCACCATTGCATCAAAAGAATAAAACACCTAGGAGTACACCTACAGTAATCTAAACAGTACAGTACTGGCACAAAAATAGACACATAGGTGAAATGGGACAGGAAAGAAAAACCAAAGAGCAACTCAAACCCCTGTGATAAATTAGCCTACAACAAAGGAGGCAATAATACACAATGGAAAAAAACCAGTCTCTTCAAGAAGTGGTGCTCAGAAGAATGAACAGCTAACATATAAAACAAGGAAATTAGAAAACAAACAAAAATAAACCTGAAGTAAAGATCTAAATGTAATGCTAGACACTGTAAAAATTTAGAGGAAAACATAAGCAGAACACTCTTTGACATAAACTCCAATAATGCCTTTTTCAGCAGTATCTTTATCAGCTGTTCTCCAGCTGTAAAGAACAATGTTGCATAGGAACCTAGAATGTTAGGTCCATGAATCAAGGCAAATTGCAAGTGGTCAAACAGGAGACGGCAAGAGTGAACATCGACATTTTAGGAATCAAACTAAAATGGACTGGAATGGGTGAATTTAACTCAGATGACCATTATATCTACTACTGTGGGCAAGAATCCCTTAGAAGAAATAGAATAGCCCTCATAGTCAAGAAAAGAGTCTGAAAATGCAGTACTTGATTGCAATCTCAAAAACGACAGAATGATCTCTGTTCGTTTCCAAGGCAAACCATTCAGTATCACGGTAATCCAAGTCTATGCCCCAACCAGTAGTGTTGAAGAAGCTGAAGTTGAATGGTGCTATGAAGACTTACAAGACCTTCTGGAACTAACACTTAAAAAAGATGTCCTTTTCATCATAGGGGACTGGAATGCAAAAGTAGGAAGTCAAGAGATACCTGGAGTAACAGGCAAGTTTGGCCTTGGAGCACAGAATGAAGCAGGGCAAAGGCTAACAGAGTTTTGCCAAGAGAACGCACTGGTCAGAGCAAACACCCTCTTCCAACAACACAAGAGAAGACTCTACACATGGACATCACCAGATGGGTCAATACCGAAATCAGACTGATTATATTCTTTGCAGCCAAAGATGGATAAGCTCTTTGCAGTTAGCAAAAACAAGACTGGGAGCTGACTGTGGCTCAGGTTATGAACTCCTTACTGCAAATTCAGACTTAAATTGAAGAAAGAAGGGAAAAACACTAGACCATTCAGGTATGACCAAAATCAAATCCTATATAATTGTACAGTGGAAGTGACAAATAGATTTAAGGGATTAGATCTGATAGACAGAGTACCTGAAGAACTATGGACAGAGGTTTGTGACATTGTACAGGAGGCAGGGATCAAGACCATCCACAAGGAAAAGAAATGCAGAAAGGCAAAATGGTTGTCTGAGGAGGCCTTACAAATAGCTGAGAAAAGAAGAGAAGCTAAAGGCAAAGGAGAAGAGGAAAGATATACCCATTTGAATGCTGAGTTCCAAAGAATAGCAAGGAGAGATTAGAAAGCCTTCCTCAGTGATCAGTGCAAAGAAACAGAGGAAAACAATAGAATGGGGAAGACTAGTGATCTCTTCAAGAAAATTAGAGATACCAAGGGAACATTTCATGCAAAGATGGACACAATAAAGGATAGAAATGGTATGGACCTAACAGAAGCAGAAAAGATTAAGAAAAGGTGGCAAGAATACACAAGAAGAACTATACAAAAAATATCTTCATGACCCAGACAACCACGATGGTGTGACTACTCACCTAGAGCCAGACATCCTGGAATGCAAAGTGAAGTGAGCCTTAGGAAGCATCACTGAACAAAGCTAGTGGAGGTGATAGAATTCCAGTTGAGCTATCTCAAATCCTCTAAGATGATGCTGTAAAAGTGCTCCACTCAATATGCCAGCAAATTTGGAAAACTCAGCAGTGGCCACAGGACTGGAAAATGTCAGTGTTCATTCCAATCCCAAAGAAAGGCAATGCCACAGAATGTTCAAACTACTGCACAACTGCACACTAGCAAAGTAATGCTCAAAATTCTCCAAGCCAGGCTTTGACAGTATGTGAACCATGAACTTCCAGATGTTCAAGCTGTATTTAGAAAAGGCAGAGGAACCAGAGATCAAATTGCCAACATCTGTTGTATCATAGACAAAGCAAGAGAGTTTCAGAAAAACATCTACTTCTGCTTTATTGACTATGCCAATGCCTTTGACTGTGTGGATCACAACAAACTCTGGAAGAGTCTTAAAGAGATGGGAATACCAGACCACCTTACGTGCCTCTTGAGAAATCTGTATGCAGGTCAAGAGGCAACAGAATTGGACATGGAACAATAGATTAGTTCCAAATTGGGAAAGGCTGTATATTGTTACCCTGCTTATTTAACTTATATGCAGAATACATCATGCGAAATGCTGGGCTGGATGAAGCACAAACTGGAATCAAGATTGTTGGGAGAAATATCAATAACCTCAGATAGCCAAGTGATACCACCCTTATGGCAAAAAGCAAAGAAGAACTAAAGAGCCTCTTTATGAAGGTGAAAGAGGAGAGTAAAAAAGTTGGCTTAAAATTCAACATTCAAAAAACTAAGATCACGACGTCCAGTCCTATCACTTCATGACAAATAGATAGGGAAACAATGGAAACAGGGAGAGACTTTATTTTCTTGGGTTCCAAAATCACTGCAGATGGTGACTGCAGTCTTGAAATTAAAAGACACTTGCTCCTTGGAAGAAAAGCTATGACCAACTCAGACAGCATATTAAAAAGCAGAGACATTGCTTTGGCAACAAAGGTCCATCAGTCAAGGCTATGGTTATTCCAGTAGTCACATATGGAGGTGAGAGTTGGACTATAAAGAAAACTGAGTGCTGTGAATTGATGCTTTTGAACTGTGGTGTTGGAGAAGACCCTTGAGAGTCCCTTGAATGCAAGGAGATCAAACCAGTCAATTTTAAGGGAAATTAGTCCTGAATATTAATTAGAAGGACTGATAAACTCCAATACTTTAGCCATCTGATGCAAAGAATTGACTCACTGGAAAAGACCCTGATGCTGTGAAAGATAGAAGGCAGGAGGCGAAGGGAATGGCAGAGGACCAGATGGTTGGATGACATCACTGATTCAATGGACACGAGTCTGAGTAAGCTCTGGGAATTGGTAATAGGACAGGGAAGCCTGGCGTGCTGCAGTCCATGGGGTTGCAAAGAGTCAGGCCCAACTGAGTGACTGAACTGAATAAAAAGAAAAATAAACACATTGGACCTAATAAACTTAAAAGCTTTTGCATAGCAAAGAAAACCAAAAAGAAGATGAAAAGACAACCCTTAGAATAGGGAAGAGTATTTGCAACTGAAGTGATCAACAAGGGATTAGTCTCCAAAATACACATACAGTTTCTGCCTTACTATAAAAAAAAAAAAAAAAAAAAAAAAATCAAACCACCCTATAAAAAATACGGCAGAAGAATTATAGAGACATTTATTTCTCTAATATGAAGTTCAGGTGATGAAAAAAACATGTGAAAAGATGCTCTACATCATTAAATAATGGAGATATTCAAATCAAATCTACCAAACAATTATCAATTCACAATGGTCAAAATAGACATCACCAAAAAGTCCACAAACAACAAATGCAGGAGAGGGTGTGGCGAAAACAGGACCTTCTGGGATTACCGGGGGGCATATAAATTGGTACTGCCACTATTGAGGTTTCCTTAAAACTGGCAATACAATTATCATATGACCCAGCAGTCCAACAATTGCTCATATAATGTAAGAAAACCATAATGCAAAAAGACACATGTACCCACAATTTTCACTGCAGCATTATTTACAAGGCCAAGACAAGGAAGCAAACTAAATGTCCATCAATATATGAATGGATAAAGATGTGATCATATATACAATGGAATATTTCTCAGCCATAAAAAGGAACTAAACTGGGTCATTTGTAGACAGCTGGAGGGACCTAAAATCTGGCATAAAGAATGAAGAAAGTCAAAAAAGCAAATCCTGTATATTAATTCATATATGTGGACTCTAGAAAAATGGTACAGATTTCCAATGGTACTCTATTTCCACATCAGGAATAGAGATGCAGACCTAGAGAAAGGATATGTAGATACTGGGCAGGGGGTGGGATTAATTAGAAAATTGGTATTGACATACACTATCAATAGTAAAATAAATAGCTAATGGGAACCTGCTATAGCTCAGGAAGTCTGGCTCAATGCTCTGTGGTAACCTAGATCAGTGGGATTCAGGGGGTGTTGGAGAGAGTTACAAGAAGGAGGAGATATATGTATACATATAGCTGATTAGCTGGTGGTTCAGACAGTAAAGAATCTGCCTGCAATGTAGGAGATTCGGTTTTGATCCATGGGTGGGGAAGATCCCCTGGAGAAGAGAAGGGCAACCTACTCCAGTATTCTTGCCTAGAGAAATCCATGGACAGAGGAGCCTGGCAGGCTACAGTCCTGGGGTTGCAAAGAGTCAGACATGACCAAGTAACTAACACTTTCACGTATTTTCACTTTCATGGCTGATTCACTTCATTGTACAATAGAAACCAATACAACATTGTAAAGCAACTGTACCCTAATTGAAAAAAATGATAATCTCATTAGATACATAAAGACCTTCTACTAGACTTCACACCATTTATGATGGAAACTCTCCAGAAAGAGGTAAAGAGGGCACTTTCTTCAACATATTCACACATAACAAACCCATAGCTAACATCATACTCAATGGTGAAAAACTGAAATCATTTCCTCTGAGATGGGGAACAAGACTAGAAGGTCCTATCTTACCACATATTCAACACAGCAATCAAAGAAAAGAAATAAAGAAATTCAATTGGAAAAGAAAAAGTAAAACTGACACTGTTTGCAGTTGACAGGATACTATCCATAGAAAATCCTAAAAATGCAACCAGATAACCACTAGAACTCATTAATAAATTTGATACGGTTGTAGGAGAGAAAACTAATACACAGAAATCTGCTGCACTTCTATAGACTAATATCAAAGGACTAAAAGGAGGAATTAAGAAAAAATTCATTTACCACTGCATTAAAAAGAATAAAATAATTAGGAATAAACCTACCTAAGGAGGCAAAAGACCTGTAAGTTTTCAGAAAAACTCTAAGACACTGATGAAAGAATCTGAAGATGACACAATGGAAAGATAGATCATGATTTTGGATGAGAGCAATCAATGTTGTCAAAATGACTATACCACCAAATATAATCTACATATTCAATGCAAATCCTATTGAATTATCAATGGCATTTTTCACAGAATTATAACAAAAGCTGAATAAATTTGTATGGAAATACAAAAGATACCAAATAGACAAAGTAATCTGAGAAAGAAAAAAATGGAGCTAAAGGAATCAGGGTCCCTGGCTTCAAACTAATATAAAGCTACAGTAATCAGAGATATCCCCATCTGAATGCAGAGCTCCAAAGAACAGAAAGAAGACATAAGAAAGTCTTTTTAAGTGAACAATGCAAAGAAATAGAGGAAAACAACAGAATGGGAAAGACAAGACATCCCTTCAAGAAAACTAGAGATACCAAGGGATACCAGAGGATGAGATGGTTGGGTGACATCACCAACTCAATGGGCATGAGTTTGAGCAAGACCTGGGAGATGGTGAAGGACAGGGAAGCCTGGTGTGCTGCAGTCTATGGAGTTGCAAAGAGTTGGACACGACTGAGTGACTGAACATCAACAACAATAATAATAAAGGGAAATATTTCATGTAAAGACGGGCCAAATAAAGGACAGAAACAGTAAGGACCTAACAGAAGCAGAAGAGATTAAGAAGAGGTGGCAAGAATACACAGAAGACCTGTTAAAAAAAAAAAAAAAAAAGTCTTAATCACCTTGATAACCACGATGGTGAGGTCACAAACCTAGAGCTAGACATCCTGGAGTATGAAGTCAAGTGGGCCTTAGAAATCATTATTACAAACAAAGTTAGTGGAGGTGATGGAATTCAGATGAGATATTTAAAATCCTGAGAGACCAGGCTGTTAAAGTGCTACACTCAATACGCTAGCAAATTTGGAAAACAGCAGTGGCCACAGGACTGGAAAAGCTCAAATTTCATTCCGGTCCCAAGAAGGGCAATGCCAAAGAATGTTCATACTATCCTAGTATTACACTCATTTACATGCTAGCAAGCTTATGATCAAAATCCTTCAAACCAGGCTTCAATAGTATGTGAATTGAGAACTTCCAAATGTACAAACTCAATTTAGAAAAGTCAGAGGAACCAGAGATCAAATTGCCAATATCCACTGGATCAGAGAGACAGCAAGAGAATTCCAGGAAAACATCATTTCTGCTTCACTGACTATGCTAAAGCCTTTTGATTGTGTAGATCACAACAAACTGTGAAGACGTTTTAAAGAGATGGGAATACCAAACCACTTTCCCTGCCTCCTCAGAAATCTGTATGTAGGTCAAGAAGCAACAGTTAGAACCAGACATGGAAAAATGGACTGGTTCAAAATTGGGAAAGGAGTATGTCAAGGCTGTATACTGTCACCCTGCTTAATTATCTTATATGCAGAGTACATCATGTGAAATGCTGGGCTGGATGAATCACAAGCTGTAATCAAGATTGCCAGGTGAAACATCAATAACTTCAGATATTTAGATGACACCACCCTAATGGTAGAAAGCAAAGAGGAACTAAAGAGCCTCTTGATGAAGGTGAAAGAGGAGTGAAAAAGCTGGCTTAAAACTCAACTTTCAAAAAACTAAGATCATGGCATCGGGTCCCATCACTTCATAGCAAATAGATGGGGAAAAAGTGGAAATAGTGGCCGATTTTATTTTCTTGGGCTCCAAAATCACTGCGGATGGGTATGCAGCCATGAAATTAAAACATGCTTACTCCTTGGGAGAAAAGCCATGATACACCTAGACAGCATATTAAAAAGCAGAGACATCACTGTGCCAACAATGGTCTGTATAGGCAAAGCTACGGTTTTTCCAGTAGTCATGTATGGATGTTAGTGAAAGTGAAAGTCACTCAGTTGTGTCCGACCCTTTGCAACCTCATGGACTATACAGTCCATGGAATTCTCCAGGCCAGAATACTAGAGGGGATAGCCTTTCTCTTCTCCAGGGGATCTTCCCAATCCAGGGATCAAACCCAGGCAGATTCTTTACCAGCTAAGCTACAAAGGAAGCCCAAGAATACTGGAGTGGGTAGCCTATCACTTCTCCAGCAGATCATCCTGACCCAGGAATCCAACTGGGATCTCCTGCATTGCAGGCGGATTCTTTACCAACTGAGCTATGCACTTGGACTATAAAGAAGGTTGAATGCCTAAAAATTGATGCTTTCAAGCTGGCACTGGAGGAGTCTCCTGAGAGCCACTTAGACAGGAAGGAGATCAAACCAGTCAATCCTAAAGGAAATCAATCCTGAATATTCATTGAAAGGACTGATGCTGAAGCTGAAATTCCAATACTTTGGCCACCTGATGCAAAGAGCTGACTCATTGGAAAAGACCCTGATGCTGGAAAAGATGGAGGGCAGGAGAAGAAGGGGGCCACAGATGACAAGATGGCTGGATGGCATCATCGACTCAGTGGACGTGAGTTAGAGCTAAACTCAGGAGATGGTAAAGGACAAGGAAGCCTGGCATGCTGTGTAGTCCATGGGGTTGCAAAGAGTTGGACATGACTGAGTGACTGAGCAACAAAACAATAGTAATAAAAACAGTATGGTATTGGTATAAAAACAGACGTATATCAAATGGAACAGGACAGAAAACCACGAAATAAATCTATACCCCTGCGATCAATTAACCTGCAACGAAAAAAGCAAGAATATACAATGGAGAAAGGACAGTCTCTTCAAGAGGAAATGCTCAGAAGACTGGACTACTATATATTAAATAATGAAAATGGAACACTATCAAACACTATACACCAAAGTAAACTCAGGATGGATTAAAGGCAAAAATGTAACGCTAGATACTATAAAATGCTTAGAGGAAAACAGAACACTCTTTGACATAAACTGCAGCAATATCTTTTTGGATCCATCTCTTACAGTACTGAAATAAAAACAAAAATAAACAAAAGGGGCCTAATTAAACTTAAAAGTTTTTGCACAGCAAAGGAAACCATAAACAAGACAAAGAGACAACCCTCAGAATAGGAGAAAGTATTTGCAACTGAAGCAACAAACAAGGGATTAGTTTCCAAAACACACAGTTCATGTAGCTCAGGATTCAAAAAAATCAAACCCAATAAAATGGACAGAAGATGTATCTATATAAACATTTCACTAAAGACAAAGTACGGATGACCAAAAAACACATGAAAAGATGCTCAACATCACTAATTATTACAGAAATGCAAGTCAAACCTACAGTAAAATTATCACCTCACACCAGTCAGAATGCCCATCATCAAAAATTCAAAAACAATAAAAGCAGGAGAGGCTGTGGAGAAAGGTGAACTCTCTTGGACTGTAGGTGCGAATAAAAATTGCTAAAGCCACTGTGGAGAACAGTTTAGAGGTTCCTCTGAAAACTGAAAATACAACTATCATATTACTCAGTAATCCAACTACCACACATATAATCTGAGAAAACCATGATTCAGCAAGAAATGTAAATACTGTGGCAGTATTTACAATAGCCAAGACATGAAGCAACCTAAAAGCACATCAACAGATGAATACAGAAGATGTGGTCCATATATATATAATGGCATATTACCCATAAAAATGAAACTGGGTCATATGTAGAGATTTGGCCCTAGAGTCTAGCATACATGGTAACATAAGTCCACAAGAGAAAATCAAGTATTGTATATTCATACATAGGTGTAGACTCTAGAAAAACAGTACAGATAAATTTATTTTCAAGGCAGGAGTAGCAATGCAAACCTAGAGAATGGATATTTGGACATGAGGCTGGGAAGGAGGGTGGAATGAATTGGAAGATTAGGCCTGACATACACCACCATGTGTAAAATAAATAGCTAGTGGATTCCTGCTATAGCACAGGGAGCTCAGCGCAGTGCATGTTGTGACCTAGATTGGAGAGATGGAGGGGCACTGGAGGGTGGTCCATGAGAGAGGGAATATATTGTACATACAGTTGATTCACTTCATTGTATAACAAAAACCAATACAATATTGTCAAGCAACTTTACTCCAATTAAAAGAAACACACATAATCTTGGCAATAGATATAAAAATAACTTCCGACTAAATTTCACACTCATTTATGATAAAAAAAAAAAAAACTCTCAAGATAGGGGGAAAGAGAAAACCTTCCTAAACATAATAAAGGCCTTTATGAAAAATCCAAAGATAACATCAACTCAATGATGAAAAGCTGAAAACATTTCCCATAAGATCAGGATCAAGACAAGAATGTCTACTCTTACCACTTTTATTCAACATAGTATTGGAAGTCCTAGTCATAGCAATCAATGTAAAAGAAATAAAGAAATTCAAATTGTTAAAGAAGAAACAGTCACTGTTTGCAGGTGGCAGAATCCGATAAGTAGAAACTTACAGATGCTACCAGAAAATCACTAGATTTATCAATAAATTTGATAAGGTTGCAGTAGAGAAAATTAATACACAGAAATCTGTTGCACTTCTAGAGACTAACATATAAAGATCAAAAAGAGAAATTAAGGAAACATCTCATTCACCACTGTATCAGGAAGAATAAAATACTAGAAAAATCTGCCCAGGGAGGCAAAAGAGCTATACTCTGAAAACCATAAGACACTGATGAAATAACTTGAAGCTGAAACAAACATATGGAAAGATAGATCATATTCTTGAATTGAAAGACTCAATATTGCTAAAATGACTATAAAAGTTCAGCACAATTACTATTGAATTACCAATGACATTCTTTACAGAATTAGAACAAAAAATTTTTAAATTTGTTTGGAAATACAAAAGATGCCCAATAGCCAAAGAAATTCAGAGAAAGAAAAATGGAGCTACAGGAAATCAGGCTCCTTGGCTTCAAATTATACTACAAAGCTACAGAAGTCAAAACAGTATGGTACTGGCATCAAATAGACATATAGATGGAATAAGATCGGAAACCCAGAGATAAACTCACAGCACTATAATTAATTAACCTAGAACAAAGGGGGCAAAAATATACAACGGAGAAAAGACAGCCTCTTCAAAAAGTGGTGCTCAGAAGACTGCACAACTACATGTAAAGATTGAAACTAGAACACTACGAAACACCATACACAAAAGCAAACTCAAAAAGGATTAAAGACCTAAATATAATGCTGTTGTTGTTCAGTTTCCCAGTCATCTCCAACTCTTTGTGATCCCATGGACTGCAGCATGCCAGGCCTCCCTATCCCTCACTGTCTCCCGAAATTTGTCCAAGTTCATATCCATTGCATTGGTGATGTGCAAATATAATGCTAGAGATTATAAAATTGTCAGAGGAAAACATAGGCAGGACACTCTCTGACATAAACTCCAGCAATATCTTTTGGATCTACCTCCTACAGTAACGAAATTAAAATAAAAACAGACAAATGGGACCCAATTAAAATTAAAAGCTTTGGCATAGTGCAGGAACCATAAACAAGACAAAAAGACAACCTTCAGATCAGCATAAGTATTATCAAAAGAAGTGACTGACAAGGGATTAATCTCCAAAATATAAAAATATTTCATGTAGCTCAGTACCCAAAAAAATCAAACAACCCAATCACAAAAATGGGCAGATGACATATCTCCAAAGACAATGTACAGATGGCCAGAAACATCTGAAAAAATGCTCAACATCACTAATATTAGAGATGCAAATCAAACCTATGGTACAATTATTACCTCACACTTGTTAAAATGGCCAACATCAAAATTCCACACAAAAAAAAAAACGCTGGAGAGGGTGAAGAGAAAAAAGAACCCTCTTGAACTTTTGGAAATGTAACCTGGTATAGGCACTGTAGAGAATAGGAAGGAAGTTCCCTTAAAAACTGAAAATACAATTACCATATAACCCGGTAATCCCATGACTGGTCACATATCCTGAGCAAATAATAATTCAAAAAGACAAATACATCTCCAATGTACACTGCAGGACAAATAAGCAACAATAGCCAAGACAAGTAAGCAACCTAAATGTTCACTGACAGATGAATGGATAAAGTAATCATGGTACATATATACAATGGTATATTACTCACCCATAAAAAGGAACAAAACAGGGTCATTTGTAGAGATGTGGATGGATCTAGAGTCTGAAATATAGCGAGAAGTCAGAAAAAGAAAACCAAATGTCATATATTAATAGATATATGTAGTCTCTAGAAAAATGGTACAGATAAACCTATTTCCAAGCAGGAACAGAGATGGAGACCTAGAGAATGGATATGTGTGTGGACACAGAGCAGGGGGTTGGAAAGGTGGGCTAGAATGAATTGGAAGACTGGGATTGACATATACTATAGTACGCAAAATAAATATCTAGTGGGAACCTGCTACAGCAGAGAGCTTAGCTCAGTGCTTTGCAGTGACCCAGGTGGGTGAGATGGAGGGTGGTTGGAGGGAGGTCCAAGAGGGAAGGTATATACATACACATATAGCTGATTCACTAGTTACACAACAGAAACCAATACAACATAGTAAAGCAACTGGACTCCAAATAAAAAAATTTATGATCACAAGAGATATATAATAAGCTTTTTACTAGACTCTACATCCATTTATGATACAAACTCTCCAGAAAGGGGTAAAGAGGGATGCCTCATCAATATAATAATGGCCATATATGAAAAACCCATAAATAACATCATACTCAATGGTGAAAAGCTGAAAGCATTTCCTCTAAAATCAAAAACACAAAAATGTCTACTCTTACCACATTTATACGACATAATCTTGGAAGTTCTAACCACAGTAATCAAAGTAAGAGAAATAAAGGAATTCAAATTGTAAAAGAGGAACTAAAATTGTCACTGTTTGCAGCTGACCAGAAACTATACATAGAAAATCCTAAAGATGCAAGCAGAAAACCACTAGAGCTCATCAATAAATTTGATAAGGTTGCAGGAAAGAAAATTTAAGCATAGAAATCTGCTGCACTTCAATAGACTAATATCAAAAGATCAAAAGGAGGAACTGAGGAAATAACTCATTTACCATTGCATCAAAAAGCATAAAACACCAAGGAGTAAACCTACCTAAGGAGGCAAAATACCTGTACTCTGAAAAGTATAAAATACTAATTAAAGAATGTGAAGATCTGAGGGTGGGATGATCTGAGAGAACAGCATCAAAACATGTATATTATCAAGATTGAAACAGATCACCAGTTGGATGCATGAGACAAGTGCTCGGGGCTGGTGCACTGGGATGACCCAGAGGGATGGGATGGGGAGGGAGGTGGGAGGGGGGTTCAGGATGGGGAACACATGTAAATCCATGGCTGATTCATGTCAATGTATGGCAAAAACCACTACAATATTGTAAAGTAATTAGCCTCCAACTAATAAAAATAATTGGGGAAAAATTTTTTTTAAAAAATGTGAAGATGACAGAAATAGATGGAAAAACAATCTTCTGGATTGGAAAAATCAATGTTGTCAAAATGACTATAGTATCCAAAGCAATCTACATATTCAGTGTAATTCCTATGGCATTTTTCACAAAACTAGAACAAAATTTGTAAAATTTGTATGAGAACACGAAAGACCCCCATAGTGCTAAAGCAATCCTAAGAAAAATTGAGCTGGATGAATCAGGCACCTTGGCATCAAACTAATACAAAGCTATAGTAATCAAAACAGTATGTACTGGCACAAATATATATCTCAAATAGGACAGGATAGAAAACCCAGAGATAAACCCACATCCCTATGATCAATTAACCTACAACAAAGGAGGCAAGAATACACAATGGAGAAAAGAGTCTTTTCAAGAAATGGTGCTCAGAAAACTGGACAGCTACATATAAAACAATGAAGTTAGCAAACCACCAACCACCACACACAAAAGTAAACTAAAACTGGCTTAAAGGCCTAAATGTAATACTAGACACTATAAATCTATTTTAAGAAAACACAGGCAGAATACTCTGAGATAAACTGCAGCAATATCTTCTTGATCCACCTCTTACAGTAATGAAAATAAAAACAAACAAATGGGATCTAATTAAACTTAAAAGCTTTTTCATAACAAAGGAAACCATAAACAAGAAGAAAAGACAACCTTCATAATAGGAGAAAATGTATGCAAATAAAATGACCAACAAGGGATTAATCTCTGAAATATATATAAACACTTCATGTAGCACAGTATCCAAAAAAAAAAAGGAACCACCCAGTCAAAAAAAAAAGGGCAGAAGATAATATACTGATGGCCAAAAAAAAAAAAAAAAAAAAAAACAACACCTGGAAAGATGCTCAATGTCACTAATTATTAGGAAATGCAAATCAATACATGCATTAGGATTTGCGTTAGGAAATGCAAATCAATGTACAAATCAGTACAATTATTACCTCATACCAGTCAGAATGGCCATCGTCAAGACCTCTACAAACAGTAAATGCTGGAGAGAGTAAGGAGAAAAGGCAAACCTCCCTCTTTTTAAAATTTATTTATTTTAATTGGAGGCTAATTACAATATTGTGGTGGTTTTTGCCATACATCAACATGAATCACCCATGGGAGTCCCACCATCCTGAACCCCCCTACCACTTCCCTCCCCACCCCACCCCTCTGGGTTGTCCCAGAGCACCAGCTTTGAGTGCCCCACTTCCTGCATGGAACCTGCACTGGTCATCCATTTTACATACGGTAATATGCATGCTTCAATGCAATTCTCTCATATCATCCCACCCTTGCCTTCTCCCACACAGTCCAAAAGTCTGTTCTTTATATCTGTATCTCTTTTGCTGTCTTGCATATAGGGTCATCATTATCATCTTTATAAATTCCATATATATATTCATTAATATACTGTATTGGTATTTCTGTTTCTGGCTTAGTTCTCTGTATAATAGGCTCCAGTTTCATCCACCTCATTAGAACTGACTCAAATGTTCTTTTTTTATAGCTGAGTAATATTCCATTGTGTATATGTACCACCACTTCCTTATCCATTCAACTGCCAATGGACATCTAAGTTGCTTCTGTGTCCTAGCTATTGTAAACAGTGCTGCGATGAACATTGGGGTGCATGTGTCTCTTTCAATTCTGGTTTCCTTTAGCGTGTATGCCCAACAGTGGGATTGCTGGGTTGTATGGCAGTTCTATTTCCAGTTTTTTAAGGAATCTCTACTCTGTTCTCTATAGTGACTGTACTAGTTTGCATTCCTACCAACAGTATAAGAGGGTTCCCTTTTCTCCACACCCTCTCCAGCATTTATTGTTTGTAGACTTTTTGATGGCAGCCATTCTGACTGGTGTGAGATGGTACCTCATTGTGGTTTTGATTTGCATTTCTCTGATAATGAGTGATGCTGAGCATCTTTTCATGTGTTTGTTAGCCATCTGTATGTCTTCTCTGGAGAAAGGCCTGTTTAGTTCTTTGGCCCATTTTCTGATTGGGCCATTTATTTTTCTGGTATTGAGCTGCATGAGCTGCTTGTATATTTTGGATATTAATTCTTTGCCACTTGTTTCATTTGCTATTATTTTCTCCCATTCTGAAGGCTGCCTTTTCACTTTGCTTATAGTTTCCTTCGTTGTGCAAAACTTTTAAGTTTGATTAGGTCCCATTTATCTTTGCTTTTATTTCCATTACTCTGAGAGGTAGGTCATAGAGGATCCTGCTGTGATTTATGTCACAGAGTGTTCTGCCTATGTTTTCCTCTAGGAGTTTTATAGTTTCTGGTCTTACATTTAGATCTTTAATCCATTTTGAGTTTATCTTTGTGTATAGTGTTAGAAAGTGTTCTAGTTTCACTCTTTCACAGGTGGTTGACCAGTCTTCCCAGCACCACTTGTTAAAGAGACTGTCTTTTCTCTATTGTATATTTTTGCTTCCTTTGTCAAAGATAAGGTGTCCAAGGTGCATGGACTCATCTCTGGGCTTTACATATTGTTCCATTGATCTATATTTCTGTCTTTGTGCCAGTACTATACTGTCTTGATGACGGTAGCTTTGTACTATAGTCTGAATTCAGGCAGGTTTTATTCCTCCAGTTTCATTCTTCTTTCTCAAGATTGCTTTGGCTATTCAAGGTTTTTTGTGTTTCCATACAAATCATGAAATTATTTGTTCTAGTTCTGTGAAAAATACCATTGGTAGCTTAATAGGGATTGCACTGAATCTACAGATTGCTTTGGGTAGTATACTCATTTTCACTATATTGATTCTGCTGATCCATGACCACAGTATATTTCTCCATCTATTTGTGTCATCTTTGATATCTTTCATGAGTGTTTCATAGTTTTCTATATATAGGTCTCTTGTTTCTTTAGGTAAATTCATTCCTAAGTATTTTATTCTTTTTGTTGCAATGGTGAATGGGATTGTTTCCTTAATTTCTCTGTTTTCTCACTGTTAGTGTATAGGAATGCAAGGGATTTCTGTGTATTAATTTTATATTCTGCAACTTTACTATATTCATTGATTATATCTAGTAATTTTCTGGTGGTGTCTTTAGGGTTTTCTATGTAGAGGATCATGTCCAAGGCAAACCTCTTGGATGGTTGATGGGATTTAAATTGGTACAGCCCCTGTGGAGAACAGTATGGTGGTTCATTTAAATATTGAAAATTTAACTACCATATGACCCAGAAATGCCACTACTGCACACATAACCTGAAAAAACAATTCAAAATGACACATGCACACCCCCACCCCAATGGTCACTGCAGCACTATTTACAATAGCCAGGACATGGAAGCAACCTAAATGTCTATTGAGAGATGAATGGATAAAGAAGATACAGTACATATATACAATGGAATATTACTCAGCCATAAGAAGGAACAAAACTGGTTCACTTGTAGAGACATGGATGGATGTAGAATTTGGTATACAGAGTGAACTATGTCAGAAAGAGAAAAGCAAATATTGAATATTAACATATGTATGTGGACTCTAGGAAAGTAGCGCAGATAAACCTATTTCCAAGGCAAGAACAGAGACACAGATGTAGATACTGGAAATGTGGACATGGGGATGAGGGTAGAAAGGGGGTTGGGATTAATTGAAACACTTGAGATTGACATATACTACCATGTGTAAAATAAATCACTAGTAGGAATCTGATACAGCACAGGAAGTTCAGTTCAGTGCTCTGTGGTGACCTAAATCAGTGAGATGGAAGGGGCTGGAGGAAGGTCCAAGCAGGAGGTGATATATGTACACATACAGCTGATTCGCTTCCTTGTACAACAGAAACCAATACAACACTGTAAAGCAACAGTACCCCAGTTAATAAAAACAAACACATGATCATCTCAGTAGACACAAAGATTTTTTTTTTTAACCAGACTTCACATCTATTTATGATAAAAACTCTCAAAGGGTCAAAGACTGAAACTTTACTCAATATAATAAAGGCTATATATGAAAAACCTACAGCTAACACCATACTGAAAGTATTTCCTCTAAGATCAGGAACAAGACAAGAATGTCTATTCTTATCACTTTTATTCAACATAGTCTTGGAAGTCTAACTATTGCAGTCAAAGGAAAAGAAATAAAGCTCTCACTGTTCTCAGATGACATGATACTATACATAGAAAACCCTAAAGATGCTGTCAGAAAACCACTGGAGCTCATCAATAAATTTGATAAGGTTACAGGTGAGAAAATTAACATACAGAAATCTGCTGCACTTCTATATGCTAATAACAAAATATCAAAGGGAGAAATTAAGGAAATAATTCATTTACCATTTCATCAAAAAGAATAAAATGCCTAGAAATCAACCTACCTAAGAAGGCAAATCAAGACTGCAAATCAAGAATCAAGATTTCTGGGAGAAGTATCAGTAATCTCAGATATGCAGATGACACTACCCCTATGGTAGAAAGTGAAGAACTAAAGAGCCTCTTGATGAAAAGTGAAAGAGGACAGTGAAAAAGTTGGCTTAAAGCTCAACATTTAGAAAATGAAGATCATGGCATCTGGTCCTATCACTTCATGGCAAATAGATGGAGAAACAGTGGCAGACTTTATTTTTGGGGGGCTCCAAAATCACTGCAGCGGATGGTGACTGCAGCATGAAATTAAAAGATGCTTGCTCCAATCAAAACCACAATGAGGTACCATTACACGCCAGTCAGGATGGCTGCTATCCAAAAGTCTACAAGCAATAAATGCTGGAGAGGGTGTGGAGAAAAGGGAACCCTCTTACACTGTTGGTGGGAATGCAAACTAGTACAGCCGCTATGGTAAACAGTGTGGAGATTTCTTAAAAAACTGGAAATAGAACTGCCATATGACCCAGCAATCCCACTTCTGGGCATACACACTGAGGAAACCAGATCTGAAAGAGACACGTGCACCCCAATGTTCATCGCAGCACTGTTTATAATAGCCAGGACATGGAAGCAACCTAGATGCCCATCAGCAGATGAATGGATAAGGAAGCTGTGGTACATATACACAATGGAATATTACTCAGCTGTTAAAAAGAATTCATTTGAATCAGTTCTAATGAGATGGATGAAACTGGAGCCCATTATACAGAGTGAAGTAAGCCAGAAAGATAAAGAACATTACAGCATACCAGCACATATATGCTCCGGCCTGGTGCACTGGGAAGACCCAGAGGAATCGGGTGGAGAGGGTGGTGGGAGGGGGGATCGGGATGGGGAATACATGTAAATCCATGGCTGATTCATATCAATGTATGACAAAACCCACTGAAATGATGTGAAGTAATTAGCCTCCAACAAATAAAAAAAATAATAAAATAAAAAAAATTTAAAAAAAAATAAATAAAAACTTATGCTTTACCAAACCAAGTCATATAATAACATAATGAGTTGGATTAACAAAAAATTAATAAAGTGTGCTGTGTATAAAAAAAAAAAAAAGATGCTTGCTCCTTGTAAGAAAAGTTATGACCAACCTAGACAGCATATTAACAAGTGGAGACATTGCTTTGCCAACAAAGGTCAGTCTAGTCAAGGCTATGGTTTTCCTGGCAGTTATGTGTGGATGTGAGAGTTGGACTATAAAGAAAGAATTGATGCTTCTGAACTGTGGTGTTGGAGAAGACTCTTGAGAGTCCCTTGGACTGCAGGGAGATCCAACCAGTCTATCCTAAAGGAAATCAGTCCTGAGTATTCACTGGAAGGACTGATGTTGAAGCTGAAACTCCAATACTTTGGCCACCTGATGCGAAGAACTGACTCATTTGAAAAGACCCTGATACTGGCAAAGATTGAAGGTGGGAGGAGAAGGGGATGGCAGATGAGATGGTTGGATGGCATCACTGACTCAACGGACACGAGTTTGAGTCAACTCTGGGAGTTGGTGATGGACAGGGAGGCCTGGCACGCTGTAGTCCATGGGTTTGCAAAGTCGGATACAACTCTGAGTAACTGAACTGAACTGAAGGAGGCAAAAGACTCGTACTCGGAAAACTGTAAGATTCTGATTAAAGAATTTGAAGATGAAGAAACAGATGGAAAGACAGATCATGTTCTTGAATTAGAAAAATCAATTTTGTCAAAATGACTATACTACTCAAGATAACCTACATATTCAATGCAATTTCTATTGAATTAACAATGGCATTTTTCAAAGAACTAGAATATTTTAAGATTTTGGAGTGGAATGGAACAGAAATTCAAAAGACCCCAAACTGCCAAAGCAATCCTGAGAAAGAAAAATGGAGCTGGAGGAATCAGGCTCCCTGGCTTTAGACTCTATTACAAAACTACAATAATCAGACAGTATGGTACTGGCACAAAAATAGACATATGGATCAATGTGACAAGATAGTAATCCCAGAGATAAACCTATGCACCTATGATCAGTTCATCTTCAACACAGGAGGCAAGACTATACAATGGAGAAAAGACAGTCTTTTCAATAAGTGGTGCTCAGAAAACTGGACACATACATGTAAAAGAATGAAATTAGAACACTATCAAACACTATACAGAAAAGTAAACTCAAAATGGATTAAAGACCTAAATGTAATGCTTAGGCAGTACATAACTCTTGGAATAAAACATTGGCTGAACATTCTTTGACATAAACTGCAGCAATATCTTCTCGGATCCATCCCCTGACAGTAATGAAAATAAAAACAAACATAAACAAACAGAACCTAATTAAAGTTAAAAGCTTTTGCAGAGCAAAGGAAACCATAAGCAAGATGAAAGACAACTCTCAGAACAGGAGGAAGCATTTGCAAATAAAGCAACCAGCAAGGGAATAAACAGTTCATGTAGCTCAGTTTCCAAAAAACCATACAATCCAAACTAAAAATGGACAGAAGACCTATACAGACATTTCTCTAAAGACAGCATACAGATGGCCAGTAAACACATGAAAAGATGCTCAACACTGCTTATTATTAGAGAAATGCAAATCAGAACTACAACAAGATATCACCTCACAACAGTCAGAATGGCCATCATCAAAAGTAAATCTACAAACAATAAATGGCGGAGAGGATGTGGAGAAAAGGGAAACATCTTGCACTGTTGGTGGGAGTGTAAACTGGTAGAGCCACTGTGGAGAATAGTACAATGGTTCCTTTAAAAATTGAGAACAGAACTACTATATGACCCAGAAATTCCAATGCTGGGCATATACTCTATGAAAACCATAATTCTAAAGACATCTGCACCCCAATGTTCACTGTAGCACTATTTACAATAGCCAGGACATGGAAGTAACCTAAATGTCCATCGACAGATGAATGGATAAAGATGTTGCGTGTGGGTGTTGTGTGCTCAGTCGTGTCTGACTCTGCGACCCTTTGGACTGTAGCCTGCCAAGCTCTGTCCATGGCATTTTTCAGGCAAGAATAATGATGAATGGATAAAGAAGATGTGGTACACACATACAATGGAATATTACTCAGCCATAACATGTGGAACAACATGGCTGGACCTAGAGATTATCACACTAAGTGAAGTAAATTAGAGAAAAACAAATGATGTGATACATATATCAAGTGATACATATATCACATCACTTATATGTGAAAGCTAAAAAAGATACAAATGAACTTATTTACTAAGCAGAAGCAAGACTCAGTTTACAACAAACAAACTTATGGTTATCAATGGGGAAAGGTGTGGCAGGAAAAATCAGGAGTTTGGGATTAACATACAGACTACTATATATAAAATAGATAGTCAACAACGACCTACTGTATACCATAGGGAACTCTACTCGATACAGTGTAATAAGCTATATGGGAAAAGAATTTGAAAAAGAATGGATATATGGATATGAATAACTGAATCATGATGATGTACACCTGAAGGTAATACAGTCTTGTAAATCAACTATACTCTAATAAAATATAAAAAACCTTATGATCATCTCAATACACATAAAAAACATTTGATAAAATACAGCTTCCATTTATGATTTTAAAAATCTCAACAAAGTGGCTTTGAGGGAACATATTTCAACATAATAAAGGCCATATATGACAAGTCCATGGCTAACATCATACTCAACGGCAAAAATCTGAAAGCTTTTCTTTTAAAATCAGGCATAAGACAAGGATGCCCACTCTCACCACTTATTCAATGTAATTTTGGAAGGCCTAGACTGAGCATTTAGGCAAGAAAAATAAAAGGCAGCTAAATTGAAAAGGAAGAAAACTCCCACTATTTGCAGATGACAGGATATATAGAAACCCCAAAGATTTCACAAAAACTAAATTGTTAGAACTAATTACAAATTCAGTAAACTTGCAGGATACGAAAACAATACGCAAAAATCTATTGTGTTTCTATTCAATAACAACAAACTATAAGAAAGAGAAGTTACGGAAACAAAACCATTTACAGTTGCATCAGAAAGAATAAAACATCTAGGAATAAATTTAACCAAAGAAATTAAAAACATGTACAGAAATCTATTTAAGACATGGATGAAAGAAACTGAAGAAGGCACAAATAAGTGGAAAGATATTCCATATTCATGGACTGGAAGAATTAATAGGGTAGAAATGTCCATACTATTCAAAGCAATCTAAAGATTCAATGAATCTCTATCAAAATTTCAGTGGTATTTTTCATAAAAATAGAGGGAAAAAATCCTAAAATTCATATGGAAACACAAAAGCCCCAAAGAACCAAAGTCATCTTGAGAAAGAACAAAGCTTAAGTCTTCATACTCTGTGATTCTAAGCTATATTTCAAAGCTCTAGTAATCAAAACAGTATAGCATTAGCATAAAACACACAACATAACAAAATAGGGAGCCCAGAAATAACCCCATGCATATGTGATCAATTTATTTATAACAAAGGAGCCAAGAATATACAATGGGGAAAGAGTCGCCTCTTCAATGAATGAGGTAGGGAAAAAGTAGACAGCCACATACCCAAGAATGAAACTGGACCACTAACTTAGATCTTACACAAAAAGTAATTCAAAACGGATGACAGCCTTGAACATTCTTGAAATCATAAAACTCTCAGAAGTAAACAGGTGATAAGCTTCTCAACATAGGTCTTGGTGAAGACTTTTTTGTACTTGACAACAAAAGTAAACAAAGGGGACTACATGTAATGAAAAAGCTTCTGCACAGCAAAGGAAACCATGAGCAAAATGAAAAGACAACCTACTAAGCGGGGAAAATATTTGTAGATGTCATATACATCATAAGGGGTTAGTATCCAAAATATACAAAGAACTCAAAACTCAGCAGCAAAAAAAAAAAAAAAAAAAAAAAAAATTCAGTTAAAAAAAAATGGACAAATGATCTGAATAGATTTTTTTTTTCCCAAGGAAGACATTCAGATGGCTAACAAGTACATGAAAAGGTGCTCAACATCACTAATCATTGGGAAAAGGAAATCAGAAATGCAATATCACCTCATACCTATAGAGTGGCAATTACAAAAAGACAATAAGTGTGTTGGTGAGATGTAGAGAAGAGGAAACCTTCATACCCTGTTGGTGGGACTGCAAATTGGTGCAGTCACTATGGAAAACAGTATGGAGGTTCCTTCAAAAGTTAAAAATTATTCTACTGTTATGATAAAGCAATTGTGCTTATAGATATTTATCCAAAGAAAATGAAAACACTAACTGGAAAAGGTATTTGAACCAACATGTTTTTTGCAGCATTATTTACAATACATGAGAAACAGAAGCAACCCAACTGAATGAAAGGATAAAGAAAATGTGATAAATATACCTGTAACTGAATATTATGCAGCCATAAAAAAGAATAAAATCTTGCCAACTGCAACAAATAGATGGACCTTAGGGAATCATGGTTCAGTTCACTCACTCAGTCGTGTTCGACTCTTTGTGACCCCATGAATCGCAGCACGCCAGGCCTTCCTGTCCATCACCAACTCCTGGAGTTTACTCAAACTCATACCCATTGAGTCGGTGATGTCATCCAGCCATCCCATCCTCTCTTGCCCCCTTCTCCTCCTGCCCCCAATCCCTCCCAGCATCAGGGTCTTTTCCAATGAGTCAACTCTTTGAATGAGGTGGCCAAAGTATTGGAGTTTCAGCTTCAGCATCAGTCCTTCCAATGAACACCCAGGACTGATCTCCTTTAGGATGGACTGGTTGGATCTCCTTGCAGTCCAAGGGACTTTCAAGAGTCTTCTCTAACACCACAGTTAAAAAGCATCAATTTTTCAGTGCTCAGCTTTTTTCACAGTCCAACTCTCACATCCATACATGACCACTGGAAAAACCATAGCCTTGACTAGACAGACCTTTGTTGGCAGAGCAATTTTGTCTCTGCTTTTTAATATGCTATCTAGGTTGGTCATAACTTGCCTTCCAAGGAATAAGCGTCTTTTAATTTCATGGCTGCAGTCACCATCTGCAGTGATTTTGGAGCCCAGAAAAATAAAGTCTGACACTGTTTCCCCATCTATTTGCCATGAAGTGATGGGACCAGATGCCATGATCTTAGTTTTCTGAATGTTGACCTTTAAGCAAACTTTTTCACTCTCCTCTTTCATCAAGAGGCTTTTTAGTTCCTCTTCATTTTCTGCCATAAGGGTGATGTCATCTGCATATCTGAGGTTATTGATATCTCTCCTGGCAATCTTGATTCCAGCTTGTGCTTCTTCCAGCCCAGCATTTCTCATGATGTACTCTGCATATAAGTTAAATAAGCAGGATGTCAATATACAGCCTTGACGTACTCCTTTTCCTTTTTGGAACCAGTCTGCTGTTCCATGTCCAGTTCTAACTGTTGCTTCCTGACCTGCATACAGATTTCTCAAGAGTCAGGTCAGGTGGTCTGCTATTCCCATCTCTTTCAGAATTTTCCACAGTTTATTGTGACCCACACAGTCAAAGACTTTGGCATAGTCAATAAAGCAGAAATAGATGTTTTTATGGAACTCTTTTGCTTTTTTGATGATCCAGCAGATGTTGGCAATTTGATCTCTGGTTCCTCTGCCTTTTCTAAAACCAGCTTGAACATCTGGAAGTTCACAGTTCACATATTGCTGAAGCTTGGCTTGGAGAATTTTGAGCATTACTTTACTAGCGTGTGAGATGCGTGCAATTGTGTGGTACTTTGAGCATTCTTTGGGATTGCCTTTCTTTGGGATTGGAATGAAAACTGACCTTTTCCAGTCCTGTGGCCACTGCTGAGTTTTCCAAATTTGCTTCTCTTCCAACAACACAAGAGAAGACTCTACACATGGACATCACCAGATGGTCAACACCGAAATCAGATTGATTATATTCTTTGCAGCCAAAGATGGAAAAGCTCTATACAGTCAGCAAAAACAAGACCAGGAGCTGACTGTGGCTCAGATCATGAACTCCTTATTGCCAAATTCAGACTGAAATTGAAGACAGTGGGGAAAACCACTAGACCATTCAGGTATGACCTAAATCAAATCCCTTATGACTATACAGTGGAAGTGAGAAATAGATTTAAGGGACTAGATCTGATAGACAGAGTGCCTGATGAACTATGGATGAGGTTTGTGACATTGCACAGGAGACAGGGATCAAGACCATCCCCGTGGAAAAGAAATGCAAAAAAGCAAAACGGCTGTCTGAGGAGGCCTTACAAATAGCTGTGAAAAGAAGAAAAGCGAAAAGCAAAGGAGAAAAGGAAAGATATTCCCATTTGAATGCAGAGTTCCAAAGAATAGCAAGGAGAGATAAGAAAGCCTCCCTCAGCGATAAATGCAAAGAAACAGAGGAAAAAAACAGGATGGGAAAGACTAGAGATCGCTTCAAGAAAATTAGAGATACCAAGGGAACATTTCATGCAAAGATGGGTTCGATAAAGGACAGAAATGGTATGGACCTAACAGAAGCAGAAGATATTAAGAGGTGGCAAGAATACATAGAAGATCTGTACAAAAAAGATCTTCATGACCCAGATAATCACGATGGTGTGATCACTCACTTAGAGCCAGACATCCTGGAATGTGAAGTCAAGTGAGCCTTAGAAAGCATCACTACGAACAAAGCTAGTGGAGGTGATGGAATTCCAGTTGAGCTATTACAAATCCTGAAAGATGATGCTGTGAAGGTGCTGCACTCAATATGCCAGCAAATTTCAAATTACGGTTAGTGAACTATTAATACCAGAGAAAGACAAATACTGTATGACTTCATTTATGTGTAGAATCTAAACCAGTGAAGAAAAAACCATGCTCACAGATATAGAGAATTGTTGGTTGCCAAAGGTGTCTGGGTAAGGAGTGAATGAATGTGTGAAGAGGGTCAAAAGTTATAAATTTCAGTTTTAAAATAAATAAGAGGCAGTGACACACAGCATGATAATTACAGTTGATACTATTGCATATTTGAAAACTGCCAAGAGAGTAACTCTTGAAAGTTCTCATCAGAAGAAAAAAATTTCTGTGGTGTCAGATGTTAGCTAGACACTGGTGATCACTCTGCAATATGTACAAATAAGGAATCATTGTATCATACATTTGTAACTCATATATCAACTGAATCTTAAGAAATATTACCTTGCCCCAATTTTCATCTTCATATAAAGTCAAAGTGTCATATATTATTTTCTTTAAGGCAAAAATGTTGCTTGGAAAATCAGACAAGTTAACATATCTAGTTGGTTTCAGTCATGAGTAAATTCAAGTCAGTCAAACAAGGATTTTCAAAATGGGAAGGATTTAGCAGCTTGTATCATTTAAAAGGCATTTTAAATGAGTTATTTTTCTTTTTTATTGGTTAAATTATGGAAGTATGGTAACACATTTACAGGAGACTTGGAAAATACAGAACAAAGTTACATATAGTTCCACTACAATTAGTTTTTTAAATAGATAAAGTTTAGTTGGAGTTTCATTATCAAACTCTCAAAAATTAATAGAACGATAGAAAAACAGGAGGATACAGTGGATACAGCAGAGGACCTAAAAGGCACAATGAACAAAATTTAATACAATTAAGCTTTATACAATCTTTACATAACAACAGGATACAAATTCAAGTTCCCACAGACTATAAGCCAGGTGACACTGTAAACATAAAATAAGGTGCAACATTTAGAAAATATGTTTGATATTAATTTCTCATTTAAATGCTTCCTTCTCTGCAATTACTCTTTGTTTTTTCAGTCTTTAGTGAGGCTTTCAATGGCTAAGTCAAAGATCTCTCTTGATAAAAGTCACATTGCACTTGAAAATATGTGAAAATGTGTTATTTTCAAATATCTTTTTATATTAATAACATAATTCCACAGTGATAGAGAACAGACTCTGTATGATTTCATAACCTTTAGACCATAAAATTTTTATATCATGAAAAGGTATCTTTTAAATGATATAAACCACTACATGAGAATCCCATCGTTTACAAATGCTTTTTGAGTATTTAGAAAATAACACAGGGATGCTGCAAAATGGGTTCTTGTCTAACTTAATCTAGAAATTCCCGAATTTACAGAACACACAGTTTATGTCAGACACTCTGGAGTCTGACAATGTGGAAGAAAGCAAAGTGTCCTTCTGGAGCATAGAATCCAACAGAGGAAACACTAGATCACACACACAAAAGTGAAACTACATTGTGATAACATAATGTGATAAATGCTACTGAAAAAAATAAAAAGAGGTGTGTAAAAAAGTCAAAGTCTATGCTACTCTAGTATAAAAAACTAAAATAACACTTTAAAAACTCTTCACTTTGGAGATGAAATAATGTGACAGAGTCACACCCCCCCCCCAACAAATTATCAAATGTACCAAAGCATACTTTGAGCTGAAAGCTGAGAATATTGACAATAATAGCTGGCAATACTCTGAGTATTTAGGGAATTCTAATCTGAAGCAGCTCATAGATATAATGATATCCATTCTCCCTCTTTTTTTTTTTTTTTTGGCTGCATAGAGTCTTAGTTGTGGCATGTGGGATCTAGTTCCCTAACCAGGGATCGAACCCAGCCCCCCTGTATCAGGAGCACAGAGTCTTAGCCACTGGACCTTCTCCCTGACTCTTCAAAAGAGAAACTTCTTAACAAATCTTAGTTGTGAAAAATTGGAAATCACTTAAGACAAAAATCTTTCCTGGTAATTCTCCAAAAAGGTACTCAAATAACTTGAGTCATTTTTATTACAAGTATGAACTTAAATCCCTCCATGATTATGTTATTGATACCTTTGCCAATATTCATCTAATGCATTTCTTTCCAGACACCAGTCCGTTCTCCTAAGCCAACAAAGAGCTGCTAGTTTCTCACATGTTCAGATACTTCAAGGTTTTTATTTTTCTCAGTGTTAAGAAGTTTTATGAATTCTCCCAACCTGTTGTAAGCAAAAGAATAAACCTCTGAATATCACCTTTTGAAAGTGAGAATCCCATCAGACTTTCTTTAGATTTAATTCCTTCCCATAACTTACTGGTTCCTCTTGAGCAAAGAGCTAAGTCCCCTATTTTTCAGGCAAGAATACTGGAGTGGGTTGCCATTTCCTTCTCCAGGGGATCTTCCTGACCCAGCAATCAAACCTGCGTCTACTGCAGCTCCTGCATTGGCAGGCGGGTTCCTTACCACTGAGCCACCTGGGAAGCCCCAATCATAAATCGAAACCAGCCCATTGTTTTGAACTCTGCACGCCACCCCCCATCAGACAGAAAAGAGCCTGGCCTGGGCGTTAGGGCAGCGGAGAGCGGCCCTCACCCTTCCTCACCCTTGGTCACTAGAACAGCACATCTCCACTAGACCCTCCTCGTGCCCACCGGCAGCTCTCGCCCCCGGAAGCGGGGAGGATTGTGGTCTTCACTGTAACCCCCATTCTTTATTTCCTCCAGGAAGGCATGTCCTCCCCTCACATCCCTGTTGAGGGTACCGGGCCTGGGGTGGGCGCCCTCTGCTGCTCGTCCGGCTCTAAGGTTCACCGCATGGACTCGCTCTCATCTGGGTCCCACGGCTAGACTCCCAGCTACGTGAGGACATATCTTGGTGGCTCATTCAGCAGAGGTCAGGTGCCTGATGTGAGCCAGTGATGTGCTAGGTGTTGCAGAGGCGATTAAACCAGACAGGGCGATTAAACCCTGCCACCAGTGTGTGACAACAGATGGTACAACCTCAGAGGCGGCCTCCCCGCCTCAAATGTCACACTGCTGCAGCTCTTTCTCACAGGAATCATCCGCTCCACGTGCATTCACCGTCCAGTCTGCAGGGGTGGAAAGATGCCAAGACCCAGAGAGAGCAGCTGCCACATGGCTCCCCACTAGCCCCAGAAGCTCCCCCAGGGGCCCAGGGTTAAATGGCCATCGAGTGACTAGGCTGCTTCTAACTGGGTTATCTCAACTAAGAGTCCTGATGACTACACTGTCTCATTGTTGACAAAATCACTGGCATTTTAAATTTGCATAAAATGAGGGTACTGTTAGCTCTGGTGTGAGCTAAGAGCATCCCCTATGTGTGAGCATGGGCCCTTGAGCTTACCTCCTCTATCCCAGCTCCCCTGCTGCCTGAAAAGGCTGGGGGATGCCCCACCCACTCCATCCCCTCACCGCACAGGTTGAAATGAAAGATTCCTATTTTTGAGGCAGGAGGTAGATAGATGCCCCTTGCCTCCCACTCCAGAATAAGCAACTGGAGTTCATCTGTGGACAAACTCTGAAATATCAGTAGCATGACAATCAAGAGAGGATGTTGGGCCCTGCTCACATAAGAGACCACATATTTTTCATTCTTGAGTCAGGAAACCTTTCCAACTAGAAAGCTCCTTGGAGGTCAGAAGCGGTATGATGCGAAATCTACCCATAGGCCTTGAGATGCACACCCAGGCACCCATGGGAAGATCCTGAGATATACCAAGTACGGGCTCAGAACCAGGCTAATCAGGACGACTGGCCAAAGGAAACCCAGAAGAAATGTCCCACAAAAGTGAATCAAACAACCAGGAGGGTGAGACTCTGAGTCCACCTGTGCATCTATCCACACATACTGTACTCTTTTCCTTTTAAAAAACACTCTCTTTGTAGGAATTCTTTTCTGCAAAGCCATGGAGCTAGGACCTTGTCACTGACCAGTGGTCTAGTGGTTAGGATTTGGCTCTCACTGCCACGACTCAACCTCAGTCTTTGGCGGGGAACTGAAACCTTGCCTTTAGTCGCTACAGGCCAAGACAACAGAAGATTATTTCCACCCGGGTACCAGGCCCAGCTTTCTACCATCTCTACAACTGTGAGCCTGAGGGAGAATCATTTAACCTCTCCAGATTTCACGCTTTGTCTGTAACATGAGGAACTGAGGGAGATGATCTCTGAGCCCCCGTCCCCCCTCTCCCCCAGCCATAGGCATATGGGTATTTTGTTTTTAGGCACGCAGGGCTGAAAAGCACTGGTGGGGAACTGCTTTTCTGCGCCCAGGTGTAAAGGGTTGCCTTGCCTGGAGAGGGACTGCAGAAGATGAAGAGGCCTCACCCCGCTGGGCTTCTGGCTTTCCCCAGACCTCCACAAACCTGGAGACAGTGAGGGGAGCCCCGGCCGACGGAGAACAGGCGCTGGGGGTGGGAACGGGGTGGGCTGGGAGGCAGGAGGCCGGGGCAGCACAGCACTTCTTTGGGCTTGATTCTCTTTGTGGACAAGACGAAATCTTAGTTTTTCCCCAGGCCGTGCAGCTCTGGGGGAGCTGGGGCCCCTTTCCTCAGAGATGCCACCCACACCTTTCTCTCCTGCTCAGACGGCAGCAACCAGCAGTTCCATCCCAGTTTTTCGTTTTTAAGCCTATGTTCCGCATATTTCATTTTTAAAAAGCTTGCTAAAAGATTTTTAAACCTCTGATCTTTGTAAGAGACAAACTCTTTACTTCCTTGCAAAAACAAAACAGCTTTTATCGACTCCTCAGTAATGTAGTCTGAACTCCTGGGTTCCCCAGGCCCTTTCTGCAGCCCCACCCGCACCTGCCGCCACTCCAGACGTCGCCCTTCCCATTCCAGCCACCCGGCGCGATGTGCGGTTCCAGAACACCCTGAGTGCCACCTACCTTCACGGCACTGCGGATGCTGCTGCCTCTGACGACAGCGGGCTTCCACTTGGCCCGGGAGCCTCTCTCCTTCCTCCAAGGCGCAGAAGGCACCTCCCCGGAAGCCGGCTCAGGCCTCGGCCCGCGGAGCTCCCACCCGCGCGTGCTCCTCGTGCCTTATACACGCATCTCATTGCTCGTTGTCAGCAGCGTGGGGAGGGGGAGGCCTTTGAATTCAGGCCACCTGGGCCCAAGCCGGCTGCTCCACGAGGTGTGCCCGGGGCCTGTGAGGCAGGCACGTGTTCCTTCGTGGAGCCGTGGGGCGGATGAGCGGAGGCTTGTTGGGAGGCCGGAGGTTCACTCACTACCAGTGAGCCAGGCTCTAACCTCAGGGTGGGGAGCCTGGGATTGGGGGTCGAGGGTAAGGGAGGATGTGTCTGGGAATGATGGGAGCAAAAACCACCCCCCACCCCCAATCAGGATGTCGACTTCTGATGTTTTTTGGAAGTATGAGGGGTTCACAGTCACCTGTAGGACTTTTCATTTCTATCTTAACAAGCCTCAGGCTGATATATTTACTTTAAAATTGTGTTGCAAAGGGACTCCTTTTGGTGAATGCACCCAGGCTTTTCTGCATCCCCACCCAGCTAAACCTGTCTGCGGTGCAAGGAAAGTAAGGGACTAACTCCCAGCGAGCCCTTTTCCAAAGAAAAAAACACGTCCCCACCCTCGGGGCCGCTCCCGCGACGTCCCAGCCCCGCCCAAGGGCCCTGCGAGGTTGGCCCGGAGACCCCGCGGCCTCCGACGGGGCGCGGCTTTCCCAGGTTCGCGGCGCCACCTGGTGGTCGCGGCGCGCGCTCCCGCCGGGCTCCGGCTCCACGTGGCCTTGGAGACAACAGAAGTTACTGGACGGGAGTCAGTGTTGGGCTCTACGGCTCCTAATCGGCGTGTGCTAACAGAACTGAGACGTGGGAGCAGACAGACCTACCGGGAGGCAGCTCCTATCCTAAGGCTTCCACTGTGTGAACTGGAGGTTACTTATTTGGTAAATGGAGATATCAGTACCACCTACTGGGAGGCCAGGGAGGATTGAAGAAATAATTGCCCTGCTTAATACCTGCTGTCAACTAAATACTTCTCTTTAAGTTGATTCCTTTTTCTCAATAAAGCTGATAAAGGAAGCTACTTTAGACTCATCCTAGGAAGCAGATCTATTTTTTCAACACATGTTAAAATAAATATGTAGGTAATAAAATTAGAAAACAAAAATGTCTTCCCTGTACATTTGGCAACACCAGTCCATGGGGTCAAACCCAGAACCTGTGCCTGCCCAGGGCCCCTCTTCTCTCTCTCTCTTCTGCCTCTTCCATGCCCACTGGCACCCCTCATCTGTCCTCTCCAGAAGACCCCCAGCTGGTGGGGTTTTCACCTCAGGTGACACCATTTTCCTAATCTGAATTTGGAAAAATATATTTCAGCTACATGCCCTTTTTATTTCTGGTCATTCCAGGAAAAGAAAAACAAAAACTTTGCAGAGACCAAGTTTTGCTTTGTTTATTAAAATCAGACTGAGCCCTGAGCCCCTGGATTTAGGCAATAGGAACCTGTTTCTTTTTTATTTTATTCAGCTCCCCAACTAAAGACAGATGGAATTTGCTCTCACATTTATGTTCTCCACCACCCCAAAGCACACAGGTTGTTCAGTTGCTGATCTCAAATTAAACAATGTTAGAACTGCGAATACTTCATGTACCTGACAGCTAACATGATTTCCGGAGATCTAAATGCCAGAAGGGATCCCTAGAGACAATGTGAACTCTTGCCATCATGTCTCTGTGCTCAGTAGAGCTGTCTGAACCACACAGGGACATTTCTGGCCAAACTGACTTACAAACACAAAATAGTGTTGCAGATCATCAAAGTACAGGTCTATTAAAGCAAACATCACTAATAATTTTAATCTAAGGGATTTCTTAGCAGGGAGCTTTTAAATGCCACTGGAGAAGGCCAGCACCTTCCCCTCCCCCAGGCTAGGCAGTCCTGGCTCTTCCAGCCCCATTTCTCCTTTACATGAAAAATAACCCTGTTGTTTTTGTTGACTGAAAAGTAATTCAAATGCATTTTTTAAAATTCTGCTGATATAAAAGTGTATAAGAAATGAGAAGTCCCCTCACCCGAGGCACCCTAATGCAGGTGTTCCTTGAAGATGCTTCCCCCACACACCCAACCTCAGGTGAACATTACTAGTTCCAGTCTCAAACTGGGCCAGACTGGCCAGAGCTGGACAACTCTAAGCGGCTTCCCTCTCACCAGGATTCGAGGCCACAGCATGGAGGGCAAGGAAGCCACTTGGGAATTCTGGCAGGGCCTCTCATTACATACTCCTTGGTCCCTAAAACAGAGAACTGACATATTTCAATAGATTTGGTTGTCAAGGTAAATTCAACTAAGGGGTTTTTGTCCCAGACTTGGCTTCCGGGAGAGGTTAGGGAAACCCAAATCCCTGTCATCATCTTGGTCACTGTCCAGAGACCTATTTCTCCCCAAGGTTTAGAGTTTAAGTGACTGTTTCAAATTCTGTCAACCTTAGCAACCATTTCACCATGATTCATGGATCGAAAACAATGAAGTCCATGAAAAATCTTGTTTTCTGATCCCAGATTCCCTATGTTCTGGACCTTCCAGCTTTTTGAAGCCCAGGCTTCCCTCTCATCTCCACCAGGACAATATTTGATACATTGTAACTTCAGATGCCTGTGGACCAGGCAAGTGGCAGAAACCAGCAGGCCAGGTGGCAAACTGGTGGGTGTCGGCTCAAGGGGGGCTTGCTTCCTTGTGGGGCTGAGGACCTAGTGTTGCCAGATGATGGGCAAGAGAAACCAGAAATCTGGGCTTATGTGAAATTTTCTGGTTTTGGAATTTGGCAATTAATTCACATTTAAATACGTACAGGGCGGCTCAAAGGTGTCTGAGGGAAGTCAGTTTGCTACCTCTTGTTCCCTGGGTAGACTATCCTGCAGAGGGCTTTGCACAGGGCTGGCTCAGCTCCCCGTTTCAGTACTCACCCCACAAGCCGGGGCCTGTTTCCATCCAGGAGTGCCAGGAAGCATGGTGCACTCTTAACTCTGATAACACAGAGCCCCCAGGCCACACCCACCCGTGGATGGTGTGTGCTCTCGTTTTGCTTGCACTGGCAAAGACCGGCCAGAGGACATTGTGCTTGTGTAACCCCCTGAAGAGGCAACTTTGCCTACGCTGGTCAGTCCTGAGCTGCTCTTTAATAGACAAGAGCTCTGTCCCCAGCCCTGCAGCCTGCGGGCCCCATCCCCATAAACATCTGTGTCTCTGTCCCTCTCCAGCTCTCAGAGCACTGCAAGCCAGGGAGCAACTTCACCTACCATTCTGCTGGCCTGTGGCTTTGGTGTTATTTCCCTATTCTTGTAGTTATTGGCTCATATGCAAGGAGCTTATAAAGGAACACACTGGTTAGCAAGACCAGAAACTGTTCTTCCAAGATCCACTGCAAATGCTATCATTGATAAAAGGACCCCTTCTCCAACATGTGCACTTTGCTAAGTGGTGAAAATGTCTCAGTAGACAATGGACTTTGTATTGCCTTATTGCTTCAGATTATAGACCAGCCTGTCTCAATGATCACCTAGGATGTGGTTCAGGGCCTGCTGCTAACTGGAGCTGGGGAGGGGCAGGTACAATGAAGGAAACAAATGTCAGTGTGTAGTGATTCTCATCCCCTGGAAAGCTTTTCAGAACTCAGGGGCCCAGGAATCCATACTCTGAGAGGTGGTTCTAATTTGATCCCCTTGCTGGGTGGTCAGATAATTAAACAGGTGGCCTTTACCCTCAGGCCCAGGCAGAGCCATTTTACTACAGCCTCACAAATGGGGAAGGTCTTTTTCAGTTTTTAGGAAATGATCTAAAGCTGACTGTTCTAAAGCAAGCAAATTTAGTAAGGGACTAAGCATAAAACGGGAACACAGAGAAGAAAGATAAAGTCATCATCATCACAGACTTACTGCCAGCTACCAACACGGCCTTCAGATGACAGCGACCTCCTGAGTCTCCTATGTCCGCTCATTTCAGGGCTGGCCGCCCCGCTATCCTCCACTACTAGACAGGCTTCCTCAGATGCAGATGAGCTTGTCTAAACGAAATCCTCCAGCGACTCCCGTTTTTAAGACAAAGCCCCTACTCCCTAGGCCGGCATTCAGGACCCAGCCCCCGTGTGCTCCACTCCTCACCATTCCTCGAGCCTCAAATGGTCTCTGCCCCTCCTTTGCCTGCACAGTTCTTCAAGTCACGTCCTCTCAGAAATCTTCCTGTTTCTGCCCAGCACCCTGGCAGAGTGCCTCCATCGAATCTTCAGCAGACGGGGGCACTGTGTGGGGGGTGCGCATGGAGCCTTACTAGTCACCGCTTCCTCCTCAGTTCCTGCAGCACAGCCTTCATGCTTCAGCCTTTCAGCCATATTACTCCACAACAGCCTGAAGAATGTAAGCCACGGTGCTGCGTGAAACCTCTCTGAACTGTCCCCCAGAGAAGGGGGCTGGCCCTTTTCTTCTGGCTAGAATGAGGAGGGGATGGCGGGGCTCCTGGCTGCCACCTGGGCCCACGTGATGACCGTGGAAGTGAAAACCACACTAAGCAGCACTACAGGACAGGAGCTGCGGTCTCTGACGTTACCGAAGTCAGTCCTGCCTCAGCCTGACCGTCTCCGACTCTGAACGTGGGCCAGAGCAATGGTCCTGGTGGTCCACTGCTTAAGAATCTGCCTTCCAATGCAGGGGACATAGATTTGATCCCTGGTTGGGGAATTAAAATCCCACAGGGCAGCTAAGCTACAACTAGAGAGAAGCACCCCGCTCAACCCCCTGCAACTAGAGAGAGACCATGCACCGCAACAAAAGAACAACAAAAACCAACAAAACCAACCATGGGTGAGAAATTAAGACTGTGCTTAAGCCACTGGATTTTGAGAGTTGTTCTGATAACTGACCCTATTCAAACCAGCATTCTCCGTTCTCCCCATCACTGCCTCATGCCTCTGGCATAAACTCGCACCCTGAGTGACCCAGAGGTTCAAAGATAATTCGACTGTCATCCTCACTGAGGGCTCATCTCAATGTGTATAGCGCTATCCTCAAGTACCCAGGGGACTGACCGCCGACACCATCCCCTCTAAAAGGTCACGGTGAGTGGTCTCATGGTAGCGACACTCTTTCACATCTGTGTTTCTGGCCCCTGAAATAGAATACGCCGTGTTAAAAAAAAAAACAACAAAAAACCACAGCTTAAGGAAGAAAAGAGTATCTAAAGTAAGTGTTTTCCATCTGAGGAAGTCCCGAGGAGCCTGTCTGGGCCAAGTCTGTGCCCATCTTCCAGGTGAATGCTGAGAATCCCTCTATCCCCAAAGCTCAGTGTTTTTTATATGCTTATAGACCCTGTTCTGGGAAGATGGTCCAGGGCTGCCGTCATCCTCAGATGAGAACTCTGACCTCACAAGAGTTCGGAATATCTACTGTTAAAAAATTTGTCTTTAAAGCTCAAAATTACTTGCTTCCCATTAAGGTAGCTCCTTAACATTTTTTAAAAAACATGAATATCTTTTAGAAATAACAACTTGCTCAACTTTACCTGAGCTGGAGCCTGCTTTTGTCATTTACTTCAAATAGAAACCTGGCCTTGGAGATGGATCTATCCTAAAAACTGGTGGTCATTGATAACTCTAGTTTCCAGGTGGGTTTCAGTAGCCCTGTTCTACTCGCTGCTCCTCAGCAACATTCAAGCCATTGCCAGGTCAATAACTGATGAATCACTTTCATCTTATTTAAGAAGCAGAGATATAATATGCATTTAATTTCATTCAATAAATCAATTCCACATAACTTACCATCTCTTAGAAAATTTAGGAGAAAGCAAAGATCAGACATGGAATTACAGGAATGCATTGTGATGCACTAGAGATTAGTGAATGCACCATGGCAATCAGGAGTTGTAATTTAAATGTACCACAAGAAGAAAAGCAAAAGTACTGTAATTTATTGCTGTATCTATGCTTCCCAGTACAGCTATAATATTCTAAGTAGCTACAAAGTGCCACCTTCTGGCTTAAAACTGTGCAACATCTCAACTTTTTAAATGCCATTTTTTAGTGGACGTATAAAGCAACAGCAGCAGTTATAAAATGTTGTCTGAGTACTTTTGAGAGCTCAAAAGAAGGATCTGTGTATAGGCTGAATAAAAAGATGTTCAATTAATAGTGCACATTGTGTTAACTTTAATAACATCCTCTGTTGGAATTTTCGTGTAAACCTTAATAGAGATGTGACTCACAGAGACCAAAAGTAAAATATCTTTTCGTTTCACGGCTTAGTGAGGTGGTCTGCATTCTTGCAAATGATTTACAAAATACAAGAAATGTTGCGAGTGGGTATTAGGCATAAAATATTACATTTTCTTACAGAAGGAGCAGCAGGAGGACAGGTGAACACCCCGTGAACACCGAGTGAACACCCCGTCACCCCCTTTCCCAAAGAGCTACACCCCCAAGAATGGCAGTGGAAACCTGGCAGCAAGCCACCCTTACAATTCTTTTTGGTTGTTTTAAAATACAAGCACTTCCTGACGTTTCCCTCCCCGGCCCGTGAGCCGCACTCCCACTTGGCAGAATACAAGCCCACATCCTCTTGCTGAGTTTTCCCTTAGAATTATGTACAGGATGCCTACAGAAACGGTACAAACTAGTATGAAATTAAAGAGAGTTTGCATTTCCAGACACGCTCCTGTGGTGAAACAGGCACACCACGCCAATTCTGAAGACCAGTCCAAAGCTAAGGTGACTCAGACGCAAATGCATCTGTAACCGTAACCGCTGAGATGGGCTTCTCGCTGGCTGGGGCGGAGTCGCTGACTCTGTCCTCCACAGTGGCTGGGGCCTTGGGAGTGGGGGGTGTCACGTCCACAGTGAGTGCGGAGGCGGCGTCTGCCCGTGCAGTGGTCAGGATGGGGTCGGAGGGTGGGCTGCCGGCGGGTGGGACGGAGGAGAGCAGCTCTGCGGAGCCTGCTGCGGGAGAGACCTCTGGAACCAAAGGGAATGATGGGAGGAACTCGGATGGCATGGAGAGAGGGGCAAGGCCTGGTAAGTTTCGGGGAGGCAGGGAAGGAAGAGGTGGCAAACCTAGGACAAAAAGGCAGAGATGACACATCCTCCCAGCACAGAAGGGCAACAGTCACGGTCACACAATCATTTTCATTTGCATTTCACTAAGGAAATGGAAGCTGAGGAGCAACAACACAAATCACCACCTCTGATTATCCTTGGCTGGAGGCTGGGACAGAGTTAAATATTCACCACAGGACCAGCTGGCCAGAGGAAAGGTTCCCTCGTGTGACTCAGCCCAGCTCAGGGAAGAAATGATTCTCCCAGCCAGGATGGACAGGAGCCCATCTGCCTGCAAGGCAACACACGGAGTGCTGAGCAGAACTCTGCTCTTCAAGCGAACTGCAGGTTGACTCTCAGCTGCACTCTGGACAGACCCGAGGAACAGGAGACACAGGGGCCAGGCCTGAAGCCAGAAGTACTCAGCCTTTTTTCAAGCCCTCTGATTGATAACTATTTATAGTACACTTGGCAGAATTTATTGTAAAAATTTTAAAACACAGAATGAAGGGAAAGAGTATTACATCTTCAAGAAACAAAAGGAAGGCAGGTTGTAAAACAGGCTTTGGGCAACCTGTGGCCCAGTCTGTCAACCTGGGGAAAGGGCAAAGCCAAAAGTCTAAGAATACAGGCCCCCCAGCAAAAAAGGACAGAGGGAATGCTGAGACAGTAAACATTAGCCTGAATTTACTGACTTCATTTGTTTTTTTTAGCTCATTGGGCCAAAAAACAAAAAATAGGTTAAAGAGGACAGGTAATGAATATACAACAGGGGCTGCTATGATCTAAACAGAAACATGACAATGTATACTATGGTGTAATAAGATGATTCACTGACATCACTGATGGGCCAAACTCTCGAGAACAGCAACTAAAAGTAACCTGGCGTGTGGCTGTCTCAAAGCTAATGAATCTGGGCGATCATTAGCAAGAAGAGACTCTGGGGAGACTCTGCTGCTTCATTTTCATCAGTGCGTAAAACCTGGCTGTAAATACTTTGAGTATCTGTGAACTTAACTATGTGTAGCTAAAACCTTGCAGTTTTTATTATAAAAACATTAATAATGAATATTTCTATAAAGCAATTATCCTTCAATTAAGAAAATGAAGAATATTTATCAAGTAGTAAGCGCAGCATGTCCAGCCAGCCTGAGCCACGCAAAACACGGGTACCACTAGTCCCTGGGTGGCAGCTGCCCAAAATACATGGAGAATCACAGGAAGTTCATGCACTGCCACTGGGCGAACTGCACACCTCCCATCCCACTCAGCTTGGCGAGGCCACACCACCGCTCTTTATTTCTACAACTGGCCTTTACAGAGCTTGGGCTGTCAGGTGCAGGAGGGAGAAAGGGGGAAGGACAGGAAGCCAGGCAGAGGAACATCCCAAAGACATTTTTCCTCCTCTTCTTTTTCAACCCTTTTAAATAAAAAAAGATTAATTTATATCTGAAGCAGCTGTAGTTTGTTAAACGAATCTGCCCTTGCCAGAAAAAGACTGAAATAGAGGACTGCCTTTCCTGGATAAAACTTTTTATTACACAGAGTCCTATGGCAAGATGGGCAACATACCCGGGTTCACAAGTTCCGGTAAGCTGACAGCTGGCATGACCGGCGGGGCGGGCAGGTTGAGATTGGGGAGGACAGGCAGGCTCGGGAGACCGGCTGGTAAAGGCATCAGACCTGAAGAGAAGGCAGAGAGCAGAAGGTAAAGCGCCAAAGATAAACCCTTGCGGTACTGAAAAAAATACCACCCACTTCGAAGTGAAAATACCAGAAGTCCACTTACCTTGTGGCAGTTTTGTACCACAACTACAGTAACAATGATAACAAAAATCTCTCCCCCATGAAGCATCTTTCTATACCTAAGTGATTAGATGGCTAAGTGAGTAATGGTTAAAACAAACCTCTGAACCCAAGGGCAAGAATGATGCCGGCCTAAGTGTCTTAGAGAAGAAGCTGATTTATCTCAGCAAATATGGGACTGATTTTCTTTGATGGTTGAGATTTACACTCTCTCAGCCGTTTTTTTTTTCCTTTTCCCTTTTTAATTTCAGACTCACAGTTGGTAATAAAGAATCCCCATGTATATCTTTCACTCAAATTTCTCAAATATTAACATTTTATCACACTTGCTTTATCATTCTGTGTGCGCTCACATTTGGTTAATGGCTTAGTATGTCTGTGTAACAACATCTTTAGCCATACAATTAAAGGCTCTCACAACTATTACTTGATCACTGAAATAACATCTGATCCCTACCTGATAGATAAAAGGACTGAGTCTTCACTAGGAACAATAAGCAAAATAAACAAAAATCTCACCTAACATTAGTTACCGAGGACCCAAGCAAGGGTGCTCGTCTCTAGGATACAATGTCGTATTCATTAAGCACTGACCAGAATGCCCTAAGTAAGGAAGTGCTGACGAATGGAACATCTACACACTCCTTATTCCAGCCTCAGGCTGCTTGGGGGCAGAGAAGATGGTGGGCTAGGTTTAAGGAGTCCAGGGCTCAGCAGCTGACAAGCTGGTGACTGCAGCTCACTGCCAGTTGCTCTCACTTATCATGAAGTCACAGCAGAGATAAAATGAGAATAAAACATGTAAAAAGTCACCACATAGGGATAAATTTTTTTCATTGTTTCTAAGATGTAAAATACCAGTAAAGCTATTACTATCACATATACGTCTCCTGTGGCTTACCTGGTAATGTAGTAGTTGGGTTCATCGGCGGCACAGATGTGAGGGACTGGTTTACTTGTGGTGGCAACAATGGTACTGTTGGTACACCTAAAATAAAAGCACAGGTCCTTTGAAACATTTCAGTTGATAAAGAATGAGCAGACCATCTTGGACAGCCCTCAGTGTCAGCCTCCCGCCACGGGCAGGTCTTCCCTCAGTGAGACTTCATTCAGTCAGCTGGTCTGTAGCTGTGTCACTCCACGGCTCACCCACCTGCTCTGCCCTCTGCCCTTCACAAGGGCTGTTGGTAGAGCCTGGGCCAAGGGGGCGGGGGCTCTGTAAGCCCACCCCAGCTAAGTAACACCAGGCATGAGTTTCACCCCTGAGAAGGGCTGGATTGGAAAACTGTTTTGGAATTTTGGAAATGAGATACAAGGATTCCAGTCAATCTTTACTGGGCTCCTGATCTAAAAGGTCATGTAACCCTGGGGCTGCTGGAGGCTATGTGCCCCGTGAAGCAGTGAATGCTAGTCTGTGAAAGAGAATGATGTAGATGTCCTGAAAGAGACAAGAGCATATGGACCTCCAGAGATGGGGAGAATGACCTTCCTGAATCACCATTTCCTTCTGACCTTGGTTCTGTGACATGCCTTTGAAGTCTAGTACATTTCCATTTTTACTGATGTTAGCTTGAGGAGTTTATGTTCTTTACATTCAAGTAGCTCTTAGGATACCACCTAATAAAGGTTATCTATTAACCCTTACCAGCTACTCAAGTGGGAAGTTTCACTGATATGCAAACAACAGTAATACTGCACATGGATTTTGATTTTGTCTTACAGAGATCTGCTTAAAGCCAGAATGAACTGTGCCTAAAAGTATGAAGCAACTATTTTCAGATAGTTTTATCAATTTATTTAGTCACATATTTACTTTTCTGCAGAAACTGAAGGCATGAAAAATCAGAAGAGAGTTCTTTGTTTTATTTGATTCTCAAAGGTGTTGGATGGTTGGTTGGTATGTTTAGTCTTTCAAGTTTGGGGGCAGGGTGGGCACCTGCTATATGTCAAGACATTGTTCTAAGCACTAAGGAACTTACAGAATAAAGAAAATAAAAATAACTACCCTCAGGAAATTTGCATTCTGATGAAATGCAAATCAGGTGCAGAAAAAGAAAGGGAGACAGGAAGAGTTAGGGGGTCATATCGATTAATGCCATTTCAAAATGATATATTCATTTTCTGAAAATACAAGTTTTTCAAATCCACAGTGAAGTTTTTGTTTTTTGTTTAAAAACACATACTTTTGTTTCTAGTTACTGTCTGGGCTACTTTCCAGCAATATAATTAAAGCAAAGATTGAAAAATAAATACCTAACAAAAAGTGGTTTCTCATGTCATCATGCTAAATTTACTTACTCAAAGAGAAAATGCTGATTTCTTTCAATCTCCTTTAGGAATTTCTGATTTATTGATACCTCTTTTACTATTCAATAACCCATTTCTCTACTGTGTAATAAGACCAGGGATCTCAGTGCATGTGCTTATAAGACAACACAAGTATAACTGTCATGTATGAGGGAAGATTTAAATAGAAACTGGAACTTGAATTGACATCAGTTATCTCCTAAAGCCAGAAGAGCTCTCATATGCACTGGAACTCTCACTGTAAAGCCAGGTGAGAGTCATCAGACACAGACTGGGTTGCTGCCTTGAGAAGTCTATTCAAAGAATAAACTAAAGGACCATTTCTTATATCTGATGGGATATAAGTTAAAAAAACTCAATCTCACAAAAAGGACTCAAACATTACTTGATGAAATAAACTTTAAAATCTCTTCCAAATGTATCTATGACTTGATACTGATGACGTTAATATTTAATTTCATTTCGGAAATATTCTAAAACTAGACTGTGGTGACGACTGCACAACTCCATAAATTTACTAAAAATCATTGAATTCTATACTTTCAGTAAATAAATTTTATGGTATACAAATTATAGCTTGATAAAGCTGGGAAAAAACCCAGCGAAGACTAGGGGGTAGGGATGAATGTCATCATACTGATAACTGGTGAAGCTGGGTGGTGGGGGGTCTATTGTACTACTCTTTACACAAATGAGTATCTGTATTTAGACGATATTGTTGACCTTAACTGCATCTTGATGGGTTGTTTTAAGTCCATTCCAGAACAAAGTGGAATATGAGCAGATCTGGAGTACAAATATTAAAAAAAAGAGCTCAAGAATAAAAGGATACTAAGAAAATGAAACCATGACAGTATTTTATACACTTATTCAACACTGATTGAGTATATAATATACTCTTGGTATGATGAAGATATTTAAAAAAAGGAAAGGGAAAAATAAACTATGTCAACACACCATGTTAAAAACTGTATCATGTGACCAAGCAATTCTAATTTCTGGGTATATAATCAAGAAAAACGAAAACATATGTCTATGCAAAAACTTGTACATAAATGTTCATAGCCGCCTTATTCAATAATAGCCAAAAAGTAGAAACCACCCAAATGTCCATCAACAAAATGTGGCATACCCATGCAATGGAACATTATTTAAACATAAAAAGATAAAAGTATTAACATATGCTATGACATCAATGAACTTGGAAAACAAAACACTATTCAAGGTAAAAGAAGCCACAGAGAAAGGTCACAGACAACCACACATATTTTATGAAATATTTAGACTAGAAAGAGAAAGTAGATTAATAATTGCCTAGGCCTTGGGGGACCGGGGAAAAAAGTGACTGGGTGCAGGGTTTCTTTTGGGGTAATGAAATGTTCTAAACTGAGGTGATGGTTGCAAAACTCTGCAAATATACTCAAAACCCCACTTAACTGTACACTTTGAAATGGGTAAACTATATGCTATGTGAATTACATCTCAATAAAGTTGGAAAAAACCTAAAACACACAAAAATGGAGTATAGTAGGTAGAACAAGGAGTACAGAAAAAGAGACAGGCACACATCCCCTGAGCAAGACTGAGCCCCTAAGAAAGGAATGGTAAACTGCTCACTTTTGTCTCCCCAGGGTACACTACCTAGGGGATATGCAAACATCTGTTGAGTAAATAGAGCAATTAAACACAATTTAAAGGTAGAACACAGAGAAGTCCGAAGTCTAAAACTGGCTGAGAAGAGGCTTAAATGCATGTGATAATTTAGTACCTACCAGCTTTCACAGACAGGGCCTGTCAATGCAGAGCACATTTATAATTTTCAAAGTACACTGGAATTAATTTTTAAAATTCTAAAGCTTGGGACAAAAAAGAATATCATGTAAAACAAAGCAGACTGAAAACAGACATCTATTTTCTGCATACCTGTACTGAGAACATTACTGACAGCTGGTGGAGTTGAACTAATAGAAAGTCCAGACAGACTCTGTTCAATTTCTGTAGTTCCTGGTGGTGACAAAGACGGGGGATTAACTGAGGACAGCTGGACCTTCCAAAAAACAGAAAGAAAAAAGGAAAATTACTCAAGCTTACTCAAAATATACATATTGGCTCTCACTGGTCCTACAGATACTTTTTCGATCATGTACAAACTGTCAAAAGTTTTCGCCTGGCACTTAGGCTTTCAGATACTCCTTCCTAATTTTGATAGGTGCCAAGGATGTCACGCTGTAGACATCTCTCCATCCTGTCACTTCTGGTCTCTTACCACATGGCATGTAGCCCGTCACACACACTGTTCTAGCCACTTCGACACCAGGAGATTCTTTCTTCTCCTTCCTAGCCAGCCAAAAATGATTATACTCAACCGTTAAAACACCACTTCTTTCCTCTTCTCCGATTTCTCAGCCAGATTTTTGTTTTTAATTTTCATTGTTCATGGAAGAAGTCAGCTGAAGTCTTAATACCATGAAAGATTCCTTAGAAATTTCTTATGCTGTCTAACGTCACGAGTCCCCCTTATCTTTTCTCATCAGTGAATGAATGTGGGAACTAGATCTCTACCTTTGGGAGCATAGGGTAGGGGTGTGAATGAATCTGTATGGACTCTACAAATGGGTGGATGGGTGCTTTTCAGATTTCACCCCTGAATCCTCCATCTTCCTCCAGCTCCAGTGTCCTCTGGCACTTTTCAACATGACCTGTATTATGGCCCTTCTCCCCAGCTGCCATTTCCCCATCTGGTTTTCTCAGACTGCCCATTGAGCCTTACAGGGGCAGAGAGCACTGACTGGGCCAGCATATATGATAGTAGGAGTCTGAATATATAACGACACTGGCTCTGGCCATGAGTCAATGATAGGTGGGGTGAGGAGAGGTTACACATTCCCACAGCTCTTCTTCACTTCCTCTAGAATTAGGGATTGCCAAACCATAAACCATAAAATGACAGCAGCCCTTTCTTTACAACTGCAGCATTTTCTTTCTGATTGTTTGGTTTTTATTTACTCATGCAGGCAAAAGTTAACTGTCCTATAAGGCCTGCACAGGAAACATTTTAAAAGCCCCTAAGCCTGTGCAAATACCTCTCGTACTCCTCAAACAGCCTTACGTTGATCATGTAATTGTTCCTGCACCCCTAGCTCTCCTTGCTTTCTCAATCAAGTTTCTTGAAATCGTAAGCACCATCTGTCATCACCTTTTCCCGCACCAGTCACCCTCTCTCTCCAGTAAGTTGGTATCTGCATCCCTGCTCCAGCCAGGACATGTTTTTTCACTCCTCTCACCTGACTTCTCCGTAGATCCTCACATAGCTGCCTGCGCCTGCTTTCCTGATGCTCTCCTTTCTCCCTTTGGGCTTCTCCTGACCATCCTCTGCTAACTCTCCTGTCTCTGCCTGTCCATTTAAATGCTATGAACAGTCAAGATTCCAGCCTTGTTCCTCTAACCCACCCAAGCCCAACCCATTTTTCTTTTTCCCCTAAATCAATGTCCATTGGGTAAATTACCCTCCCTATGTTGATGATTCCCAAATCTGTATCTCTAGCCCTGCCCTCTTTCTTGAAATCTAGAACCGAAGGATACCCATCCAGGTATCCTACAAGAACTTCAAATCCTACTCGTCAGTATTTAACTCATCTGCCCAGTTTCAGTAAGTGCTATCACCACACACATCAACTAATCTGGGTGGAAAGTTATGACATAAACAGGCAGTAAAGTTACCTTACCTCCGTAAACCCATCTTTAAGAGGAGTAATCGGTGTACCGGTCATCTGTCCTGGAAGAGAAATTTTCTTTCCTTCTTCAAATGGGCGTGTAGGTATTCGATGCAAATAACCATATCCAATGCCACATCCTAGGCTGAGAAAATAATTTTTTCTTAAAGTTATTGTTGTCAATCACAGCTTATGTTTGTTTGAGGTTTTGAAACAGAACAACACATCTCCATTCTTTTAAATGCTGTCTCTTATCAGAGATCTTGTCTGACCACTCTTTATGAAAAGCACGCTTCCCTCTACCACAGACACTAACTTTACTCTCCTTTATTTCCCTTTAAGTATTTATCTCCATCCAACACACTGTATATTTATTTTCTGTCTCCCCCAGTAAGATGTTAAGGGGGCAGAGACCTTGTTATGTTTACTGCCTTAATGGTTCCTGGAACATGGTAGACACTTAATGATTATTTGCTGAATGAATGACATATAGTCTTTCTGCTCAAGAGTTCCAAGCACTTTTGCATGCTAATGATATTCACACATCCCATAGGTCTACCTCAGAACCAACACATATCAATCCAAATTAATCCCGATTTCTCCTAATTCATCATCCTAATGCCGCCAGTGACATTTTTCTAACTAGATACAGTCATGATGCTTCTTTCCAGTCTGCTGACCTCCCACATTCTTGTTTCCCTTTTCCCTTTAGAGAACTACTCCTCAGGCTCTGTGTGCAATGCTGGTGGGACTGTCGTCAATCGGGGGGCCCGTCCTGCCCCAAATCAGGCGTGTCTCATGACCAGAGCCAGGCCAATTTACCCATCTTGCTCAGGACTACGGATGAAACTGCCAATTAGTTCTTCCTTTCTAAGTCCCTATTTAAGACTTTTCACAACCAGGTTTCAACTTATGTTTCCATCATAATTGCTTATACTTTCCAAAGTACTTGTACCTTCTGAGTAGGACATGTACAGATACCTCTGTGCCTATCCCGTTAAGGCATCTATTATTTCCATGGCTACTACCACCACCACCAAAAGCTGAGAGAGAAAGCAGTTTCTTATCTGAATCTGATTCCATAACAGTGCTTCACATTACAAAATTACTTGTTCCCTCACTTTTCCTCCCTTATACCATCAAGCTGCAATTTTTACTCAACTGGATCTCAGATTTAGAAGAAAGAGAGATGAAATATACTGATCAATAAAAGCCTTTCAGAGGCAGCTGCATTTAAAAACATTCAAAATACATTTAAAATTTACTTATTAATCAAAAGAACTAAGTGGTGGTAGAGAAGGCACTTGAGGCAAGAGAGAGGCCCTCCAAAAATTTAAAGACGGCCCAAGAATGAAGCTAAGAAAAATTTTCTGCTGTAGTGAATGCAATATGGTCAGCCTCTGAGGAAGGAATGAAAACCATAGGCACACATATACCAAATGGGGGCAGACTCAAGAAGGTGGTGTGTATGGGCCTGTCTAAAGCAACAGCTGATCAACAGCACAAAACCATGTCAAAAGGAAAAATGTCTTCCACAGAAAAAGAGAAACTGCTAGTCTAGAAAAGAAGGGTGCCAAGAACAAGCATGTAACAGTATTTAGTCAGCATAATTAAAAAGAAACAAACTAGTAATGTTCTTTGTTGTTGAACTTCATCTAGAATCTCTTCCTTAGACCATGATTTCATGCACACCAAGCAAGGAGGAGGTAGTAATGGGATCTAAGAATTCTTCTAACTGGAGAGGAAGCATTTTTCTATTGTAAGCTGAAAATCCACAATTCTAATGCATACAGAAGTTTATTTGCAAATTTAGTTTATATGAGACAGTCCCTCTAGAATGAAATCAATTTTGAATACCTTGAGAAGATAACCTTTCTGACAAACCTGGACATTGAAAAACCATTACTTGATCAAGTACGGCTGCCAGACAAGCCAGATTCTCTGTCCCATTTTCTTAAATTACAGTAAGTCAGCATTCTGGTGGCAGCATACATCCAGCTGGAGAATCTCGGGTTGTGTGGGTTAGGGTATTGTGGGCAAACAGAGGCCTTCTCTGTTTGCATCAACTAAGGTCATCCTTTACCTGGCAAGTACTAGAACTTTTAAAAACATTGGCAGAAGTTTCCAAATCCAAGCCTTTCTTATAAATCGAGCTTATGCTCAACAACTCCTCAAATTTAAAAAGGTTCTTAGAACTTTCGAAATAATGAAAAATTTATACAATTTAAACAATAAAAGACCTACAGATATAATATTAAGTAGGAATGCTGTGCTTTGATTTTTTGAAATTAGGAAACTGATTTGAAGAAAAGACCCAGAAAACTGATTTTATAAAGTTTGGTTTTCTGTTTGGCTTGACCCTCTTTCTAAACTCCTTTTTATTGTTGCAATTTTGCCTAACTTTTGGTCAAAATTGGTCTGTTCATTTCTGAAAGCCAACAGTTTCCTCCAAGTGCTAAGAAATTCCCCCAGCAACTAGAGAAAGTTACACTGTATTGTCCCACTGCTGAGGAGAGAATTGGGAAAATAAAACTGAAAACTATTTTACTAAAATAACAAAACAAAAAAGTTAGTTTGTGCTTAGATGAGTTAAAAAAAAAAAAAAGGACTAGAGTTTGTGTACCATGTTCACTAAATTGTGCTTTAAAAAAATGAATTATTGGATTCAACATTCTAGGTTGGCTCTTTGCCTTTTTCGAGAAGTTTTACTATAAACCAATAACTTGTTTCAAAATAAAAACAATGCTTACAACAGATCTGACTGGTAAATTTAAGCAGTTGTAACTTAGTGTAAAAAAAGCGACCTTACCTGCCTTCTCCACCCCATGCAGAATTTGGTGTAATAATCACTTCTCGACAGTTATCAGTGTCTGTATTATACACATAAAGTTTCAATGGTTTTGCTTCATGTGTTTCAATAAGGCTGAATAGATCTTCAGACTGCAAAAGCATTATAGGAGAAAAATGTTTTTATGTTACTGAACTTCTGAATAGTAAGTCTCAAATAGTAGATATCAAACCTAGTTAATACCTAAAACAAACAAACAAAAAACACACCTGAAAGAACAACAACAACAAAACACACACAGAAACCAGATCCTGGGCCTGCCCCTAGGCATAAACAGCATTTCTTAAATCAGTATTATTAAAACTGACCTATACAGCAAGGCCTCACGTTCAGTTCTGTAAGACCCAGTCAGCAATTGAGTAAAAGTTTTCTACACCCAAATTCAACAAATTGTGCTTTCTTCCTATTACTAAGAGCTGGTTATCTGGGCACCTTTTTTTCCTGTCATTTGTAATTGAGTAATACATATTTCCACTAGCTAACAAACAAGGAAAAGGATCCAACTAAGATAGGTAAGCCAATTTTGCTACCTTAGAAAAAGAGAAAATGAAATCAATAATCATAGTGAGGATTTGATTTAATCTTGAGGTACAAGAGACATCTTCCATATTTTTGCTTATCACCCTGGACATTAGCTATATTGATTAGCAAAGACCTAAATTTCAACTCTGAATGTAAAGTATGCAAATATACTTGAATTTAAACATTAGTGAGAAAATGTTAAATTATTTTTAGTATTAATAAACAAATTACCTCATTCATGACTGTATCTGCTCCAATGATATAATCACTGTGAGGTCTAAGACCAGCCAGTGCTGCAGGAGAATTTGATTCCACTTCCTAGGATGATACAATCAAACTGTTGTTATTGTTTAGTCACTAGGTCCTGTCTGACTCTTTTATGACCCTTTGGACTGTAGCTGGACAGGCTCCTTTGTCCATGAGATTTGCTAGGCATAGATACTGGAGTGGGTTGCCATTTCCTCTTCCAGGGGATCTGCCTGACCCAGGGACTGAACCGATGTCTCTGGCATTGGCAGGAGGGTCCTTTATTGCTGAGCCACCAGCGGAGCATCCCCATTAAATTACTATATATAAAATAATCTTCCAAACTGTATAGTTCAGTCATTATAGTAATTTAAACTCTCTTATATTTGTCTTGTTAGAGACCATGTCGGATCAGAAGCTATAGGATACACCTATTTAAATATCCCAAACATAAAAAAAAAAGACCAACAATATTTTTATAAATATTTAAAATATTTCTGCAGCTATTTGCTTTAATTTAACTTCTTCTAATGGATAAATCATTAGAAAAAATGTTTAGGCATCACATTTGTTTTTCCTCCTCAAGCTGTTTTTCTTTTTTATTAATACATATTTTAAAAGCAATTTTTGATTTTCAGAAACTAAAAGTAGCCTAATAATAATAATAGCCCTACAGTCTCCCAAATTGGAAACCACCACTATTAAAACACCTTTCTACACTGTTTCTTAAACTGCAAGTAACAGTTCACAGTTGATACCTACCAACACATGCCAAACGTTTTCATTTGCTCCATCAAAGCTGCAGAAACGAATGCTGACTCCCAACAAGCCCTGTCCACCCCACATGTTACTTGGTGTAACTGAGGTCTCTCGAAGCTCCAGTGTTTTACTACTGTAGATAAGCATCTTCACAGGTTTTTCAACATTTGCTTTCAGTAGATCCTTAAGAGTATCATTGTCTTTATTCTGTAAACATAGAAATTTTTCTTAATAAATAAAATAAAAATCTAATGTTAATTAGCTTAAGCATCCTATGACCCTATTGGAGTAATATTAATAACTAACATAAATAAAACATTCAATAAGCGGAGATTTCATTAACACTCAATATTCTTCAAAGTAAAAGAATGTCAAGAAATTAGGAACTTATGTTAGTGTAACCGAGTAGGATTCTACAGGACCTTCTGGGGACAGGCCTTTCCCTACATCCTCTGCTGTAGCTCCTCTCTCAAGTACCCAAATTATAGTATCTCATGAATATTTCCTAAGTTTTTCAGATGCCAGAAACTACCACCAAAAGCAAGAAATAACTACTTGAAGATTATAAGCAGGTAGCCACAGACCTTCTGATGCCTAAGGACTGACCACCACCAACCAACCACCAACCAATCGGGGAACTGTGCATGAGCTGATCACATACCCTGGGATATTCCTCCCTCACCTTGACTTCAAAAATGCTTTGCTGAAACCCTTCAGGGAGTCTGGGTTTTTCTGAACATGAACCACCAGTTTTCCTTGCTTGTCCTGGAATAAACCTTTCTCTGCTATAAACTCTAACATTTCGGTATTATTTGGCCTCACTGTGCGTCAGGCACACAAACTTGTGTTCAGTAACATTAGCAACAGCTTCTGACTTTTTTCTAATAGCCAGCTATGGAATCATGGAATTTGCAACCCACCATTATTTGAAATGATCCAGGGCTTCAATGATAAAAAACTCTAATTATTCCACAAGAAGACATGCTGCTAACAGAGTTGGCGTGACTGATTTTAAAATCTAAAACACTGCTGGAGTTAAAGTTTAATTTTGGACTTTACTCCTCATATATACACTTAGTACAAACTGGTAGGAAATAGTATGTTAAATATTTCATTATGTAAATGAATAAAGGCCATTATATAAGACATGTCAGTAAGTAATGAACAAAAACTTAGACTGTTGTGAAAAAATAAACCAAATAGCCATTGTCATAAGAATTTACTGAAATTATAATACAGTTTCCTTCCTATTGCACTTTACTACATGTAAACTAGAAGCAACTTTTGAAAAGTGGTTTTAATTCTGCACTTTTGGAACACATCTCTGTCTAGATTTATAACACTATTTCTATATCAGGGAACTGAGTGACAAGAAAATTGACAAGTTATTTGAGAATGAGTCATTACTAAATCATTTGTCAATAACCTATAAAAGTCTGACATTTTTTGAAAAAGCAACAAAATCACATCTTTCTGCTTAAAAAATAAATAAATATTTAATGTACAAAGTAGAAGTCTCCAGTGTCTTTCTTCCTCCCGCTCATCACTGGAGTGTGAGGTGTAGTATTCTATCAATATATTTGACATTCTCATGTTTACTAACACATGGTTATTTTATTGGTATCATACTCTATATGTAATGTTTGTAACTAATGAATAAATCAATATCCATCTCAGATAATCTGAAAATCTCTATTTTCAAAAGATGACAAAATATCATAGGTGAAACTACAAAAAGCTGAACTTACTAATCTTGAACCATTAATAGAAACAATAAAATCAAAGAATGGCTCCAGTCCAGCTCTATGTCCTGGGGAATTTTCTTGTACCTGTGAAAACAAAAATGAAAAATGCAAAGCTTAATTATGAATTAAAAGTTAAATTTTAATATCTACCACTTCAGTAAAAACAGATTAATCTCATTTATGAGAAAACACAGGTACTCACTAGTTTTCTCATTTCTCTTATCTTCCAGATAATGCCCCTGCAGCTCCCTAAATTCTACGCATTCTTTAAATTCATCTCATATATGAGGTTTTCCCTCTGGTTCTATTTCACACTGCTTTCCACTTTTTAGGGGGTGGGAGGAAACAATCCTCCCAGCATTTAGCACATGACATAACAGACAGTTAATCATTACAACTAAGTGGCAAATTCAAATTAATTTATTCTATTTATCCCATGACTACTACTAGCAAGGTACCATTTGGTTACAAAACTAATGTAGGAACACAGCTGCTGTTATCAAAACATTATAATCTGCTGAGTAACAGGCAAGAAGAAGGGGAGACGGAGGACACACAGACCTCTAATAACTGTAATACAAAAGCAAACAGGTTGAGAGTTACAGGCACAAAGTTTTAAGGGTGAGATTAAAATCTGAGTGAAGAAGTTTCCTAGAAAAATAAAATGAGTTGTGCTTTAAAAGGAGGGTAGAACTAAGGAAGGCTAAGGGGGATGAGAAAAAACATCTGAAAGTTGAAAGAATAATATGAGTAAAAACCCAGAAGTATGAAAAACGAGGATAATGTCCCTAACTAGAGACAACAAGATGGTAGAGAACAGAAATAAACTATGTGCAACATTTTGTATGAATCAGCAGTTTTCAGGCTTTCATCAGATTCTTAAAGGGTGTCTCCATGACCCAAATAAAGTGTTAAAATAACGGATTTTTGCAATTCTTTTATTTTACAGGTGAAGAATCCATTTTATAACTTGCCTATGATCTCAAAGTGGGGAAATGGTAGGGATGAAACTCAAAAGTATATCTTATTAACCATTAGTCCGGTGAGAAGGATGGAAAGGAAGAATGCAGCTAGACTTACAGAGGGTTTTATTTGGAAGATTAAGATTCACCTAGCTTCTCGACAACTCAAATGTTTAGCATCTCAAATTTCAAATGCATTAAAATAAACTATTAAACTTCCTAAATTTGCAATAACACAAATATCAGTAGCTAGTAATGGCAATGAAATGACAAAAGAGCAAAAAGTTAATAGAAAAAATTTTTCTATTATCCTCTAAGTATTTTCAGAGGATAAATAAAATAGCCTCTAAAATATTTTCATAATGTTTTAAGGAATTTTTATTCTGCTTGATGTTACTAAATACTGTCAAAATTATCCCATGAAGAGTTTGCACTATATTTGTAGGTTGATCCTCTGTAATAGTCCAAACAGTTTTAATAATCAATTCTGAGGCTAATGCAAATAAAAGATCCACATCCATCCACATACAAATCTGCAGCTATTCACACAGTAACAAATCATTTGAATACTTTCAAAACAGAACCCAAGTTGTTCCCAGAATACGTCCTTCTAATATCAGACTTCACAAATGAGACTTAATCTTGAACTGATGATACATTCATTATTTTTGGGTTAATGCTACCTTTTATTCATTTAAAGCCAAATTATACTATTATTGCCTCCAAAGAAGTAAAAACTAGATTTTCTTCATTTGTCACAGTAAGGAATAGTTTTTTATAAAAATGGCTCAATGTTTAACTTACTAAAACTGATTTTGCTTTATGTAAAATTTCCTGCAAATGTGGGACTAAAACCATTTTTGTAAATTAAACAAGTTAAATATCAAAGGGACTTATTATTTAAAAGTGTTGGTTCTAATAATCAGTACATACCTGCTTATTTTCTTTATACTCTTTTCCTAAATGGGGCATATTTTATATTCTATATATTATCAAGCAAAATGTCTAGAACCCAAAATGGCACACAGATTTCTCCTTAAATGGCAACTCAAAAAGGAAAAGGGTAGCTGCCTAGAGCTACAATAAGAACAGAGAAGTTGAGTCATAGCTAGCTGGCAAAAGGTCATGATCCTCTAGGTGTAAAATGCCTGTCTGTTAGGTTCCTATCAATTAGGTGTGAAATGCCTGAGGTGTGAAAAGAAGATAGCTACTGCAGACCTTAGAAGCCCCCTTGGAGAGGAATTTCTCACGTAACAGGGTCCACAACTAATCAAATAATTCTCTGATTCAGAATGTTCCCAAATTACCACTTTTTTTTTTTAAGAAACCAAATAGTCGATTGATCAATTTCAGACTTCTCCGATGAGGCTGCCAACAGTTTACCTTTACGAATACCTTTGTAATGTCATCAGCCTAGAAAGGTGATCCCACACACTGATTCTTATCATGCCACCCTCCAAGTATCAAGTTTTACCACTATCTGTTTGAAATGGAAAGTCTCCAATACCATTAGGATTATTCTTCCCCAGAACTCAAAAGATTCAATAGCTAAATTTTGATTCTAATATAAATAAACCAAGATAATCCTTTCTCTATTTTTCATTCTCATCTGCGACAAACATCAACCTGTTTCTAATGGACCTTGAAATTAATTTCTTTCCTAAATTTATTTACATTGTTAGTACCAGTACAACTCTGGCAACCAGGTATCTTACTTAACTATGGCTAGGAAGCCAGCAGAGGGGGCCCTAGAGAATGCTCTCTTTGACCCTAATTCTTTAAAACAGAACTTCCTACATTTTACAGCATGGAAAATAAACTCTACAACAACGCAAATTAAATATCCACACAGGCAAGTTTCTCTGGCAATATTATCCACTGATGAGAATCTCTCAGGCATCTAGTATCTCAAGCATCAGATTATCACTCCACTACCTTGTCCCGTATGAGAGATCTCTTGACTGTTGATTCATTGCCAGCTTCCTGAACCATCTTAATTAAAAAAGAAAAAAGAAAAGAAAAAATACATATACCTGGCCTCATGGGCTACTTATTATTGGGCCAAATATCATGGAAGTTTAAGATGGATAAATTAAATTTGAAAGTTTAATAATTAAGATTTTACATGATTTTGAAAAAATGTACAATGAAAAGATAAAAGAGTTTTAGAGCAAAACCCTCTTGATTTTGAGTCATGGTTTGCCTACTTATTAGTTTTTTGAGCTGTGAAAAGTTTATCTTCCTGGGTCTCAATTTTCTCATTTGCAAGGAAGAGATAACACCATCTACTTTAGAAGACTACCACAGAGATTGAATGAGTTTAACTTCATGAAATGCCTGGTGAAGTCTCTGGCATATGGTAAGAGTCATACAAATCTTAAGTTCAACTTCCTAATTCCACAAACCACCACCTGAGGGCAAATTTTTATAAGCTATTAATTCCTGGACACTGCATTATTTTTCTGGCTATGTATTAATTCTCTCTCACTCCTTAAAAAAAACGAGGGAAAGACACAGAACATTAGTTAGCTAAGAGGAGGAGACAAATCATTTTTTTAATGTTGTCTCTCAAAAATCAATTCCGTATGGATAGCAAATCTAAACATAAAAGGTAAAACAAAGAAGCTTTTAGAGAAAAACAAGAGAACATCTTTTGGATCATCAAGTATGACGACTTCTTAAACTGAACACAAAAAGCTAACCATATTTTTTTTTTAACTTGATAAACTTTACTGAAACTATGAACTTCTGCTCATCAAAGACACAATTAATAGAGTGAAAAAATAGGCTATGTATTCAACAAAGGAACTGCATTTAGAACGAATCCAAAACTACTGCAAATCAAAAAGGAGGAGAGTAAAACCACAATAAGACACCACATCACCTTCACAAAAACTGCTGAAGTAAAAAGACAATAACAAGGATTGGTAAGGATGTAGAGAAACTAGAATCCTCATACACTGATGGTGGAAATCTAAAATGGTGCAGACTCTGTGGAAAACAGTTTTGCAGATCCTCAAAATGTTAAATACAGAGTTATTGCAGGACCTAGCAATTTCATTTCTAGGTATATAGCCAGGAGAAATAAACATGTCTATGTAAAAACCTGCACACAAATTTCATAGCTGTGCTATTCATAATAGCCAGAAAGTGATAATAAGCCAGATGTCCTTCAACCCATCAGTGAATAAACTAAAGGTGGTACACTTATAGAATGGAATATTATTTGGCAATAAAAAGAAATTAAGTATTAACACATTCTAAGACACGAGTGAACCTTGAAAACACTGCGCTACGTGAAAGAAGCTAGTCACAAAGACCATATAATATGTAATCCTATTTATAAGAAATATCCAGAATAGGCAAATCCACAGAAAGTAGATTACTAGTGACCAGGGGATGGGAGCAGGGGGAACAGAGAGCAGCTGCTAACGGGTATAGAGTTTCTTTCTGGGGTGATAAAAAGGTTCTGAATGAAGATACTAATGATGGTTACACAACTCTGTGAATATACTAAACAACCACTGTACTGTAAAGTTTAAAACATTATTTTAATGCTATGTAAATTATAATCTCAATAAATCTGTTTAAAAAAGACAGACAACTTAAAGAAATGGAGAAAAGGATTTAGCAGATACGAAACAAAAGAACAACGCACTGGTTCAAAATTGGGAAAGGAGCACATCAAGGCTGTATATTGTCACCCTGCTTATTTAACTTACATGCAGAGTACATCATGCAAAATGCCAGGCCAGATTAATCACAAGCTGGAATCAAGACAGCCAGGAGAAATAACAACTTCAGATATGCAGATGATACCACTTTAATGGCAGAAAGTGAAGAGGGAACTTTCACCTCTTTATGAAGGTGAAAGAGGAGAGTGAAAAAGCTGGCTTAAAACTCAACATTTAAAAAACGAAGATCACGGCATCTGGTCCAATCATCTCATGGCAATCAGGTGGGGTGAATGTGGAAACAGTGTCAAATTTCATTTTCTTGGGCTCCAAAATCACTGCAGATGGTGACTGTAGCCATGAAATTAAAAGACGCTTACTCCTTGGAAGAAAAGTTATGACCAACCTAGACAGCATATTAAAAAGCAGAGACATTACTTTGCCAACAAAGGTCTGACTACTCAAGGCTATGGTTTTTCGAGTAGTCATGTATGGATGTGAGAGTTGAACTATAAAGAAAGCTGAGTGCTGAAGAATTGATGCTTTTGAACTGTGGTGTTGGAGGAGACTCTTGAGAGTCCCTTGGACTGCAAGGAGATCCAACCAGTCCACCCTAAAGGAAATCAGTTCTGAAAATTCATTGGAAGGACTGATATTGAAGCTGAAACTCCAATACTTTGGCCACCTGATGCGAAGAACTGACTCATATGAAAAGACCCTGATGCTGGGAAAGATTGAGGGCAGGAGGAGAAGGGGATGACAGAGGATGAGATGATTAGATGGCATCACCAACTCAATGGACATGAGTTTGAGCAAGCTCTGGGAGTTGGTGATGGACAGGGAGGCCTGGTGTGCTATAGTCCATGGGGCTGCAAAGAGTCGGATACAACTGAGCGACTGAACTGAACTGAAGGGTGTCACCAGAAAGGGAAAGAATGCTGGTTACACGAGCGTGTTGTTTCTGAAAATTCATCAAGCAGTACACTTACGTATAAAAAGTCTTAAGATGTGGTCCTTCTATCCAAAAAGTAGAAATGAAATCACCACAATCTTAAGAACATACACCTAACACCTCACCTACAAGGGACACAGTTTGAAAGCCAACAATTAAGTCTAAAGTCAATGTAAAGGCCACAAAGTAACTTGCTCTAACACTCATTCTTCTTCACAACATAAAAAGAAACAATTCTCCATAAGCACTCTAGAAAAAACAGCTACAATAAGCAAGATGGCATATGCTACACATTTTATACTCTTCCAAGAAGCAAAAGGTGAGTTTATGACAGAAACTGCAGTGAAGGGGCAGCCATCTCTACTACATAAAAATAAATTAGCACCAATGATTGGAAGCTGGATTCTGAATAACCAACTATACATAAATATTCCCTAATGTGGATTCACTCAGTCACTACAGGCAGTTTCAGTGGGTTCTGAGATCGATTTAGTGAATCATGACAGAACTGACAAATGTCAAAATAGAGAAGTACCAAAAACTCATGACTTAGTAAGGGTCACCCCAGGAAGACAGCCTGTACCCATTAAACAGCTGCTCCTCATTGCCCCAGCCCCTGGTAACCACTATCCTAGTTCCTGTTTCTGTGGATTTGCCTTTTCTGGATGTCTCATATAAAATCATTCAATATGTGATCTTTGTGACTGACTTCTTTGTGTACAGACCTCATCATTCTATACTGGGTTGATTTCCAGCGAAGTATTCATCTCTTTACTTATGTACTTCCAACTAAAGGATACAGAACTAATACCTTAAAGTAATGAAAGGAAACCACATGCTACTTTCTGAACACAGGATATCACCAGACTAGGTGTTTTATAAGCTTATATGCAAAGATATACAAGCTTCTGACTGGTATGCAGGAGATGTGGGTTTGCTTCCTGCATCAGGAAGATCCCCTGGAAGAGGGCATCGCAACCCACTCCAGTTATTCTTGCCTGGAGAATTCCATGGCCAAAGGAGCCTGGTGGGCTGCAGTCCATGGGGTTGCAAGGAGTCAGACACGACTCATGTGACTGAGCACGCACGCACAATTGTGTGGTAAATAATTTTGAAACAGACTAGAAGAGTTCAAGGCTCACCTGTTAAAACATTCTTCTCACATGTTCTACCAAAATAACTCAAAAGATATTGTTCTCCTGATTCTGGCCCTATAACTTGTAACATATGGAGCAATTAGAAATAAAATTCTGATAACTAAATGAAGTAAAAACCCATCATTACATAATACCTTTCTAAGATAGATCTGTAGGTTAGATAAACAATAATAAAAGAAATCAGTCTGCTCCAAAAGAAGCTAAAACTCTGACAACATGCCACCTCATTTTATACTCTTCAAATACCACCTCAGGTACCTGTTTCTTAGGGAAAGAACACTTGCTTTGTGACCTCAGGTGATAATCTCTCCTGTTCCTTTTCCTTAGCTGTGCAGTGAGGAGGCTGACTAGACAGCCTTTAAGATCTAATGACTCAGCAAGAAAGAAGTCTCTTGCTAAGCTATCTATTGATTCTATAGTGTACATCAAACTCAACAAGATCGTTTTAATCATACAGACTTTTAGTCATTTTAGTTCACGTGCTCGGTAACAAAAATGGCAAAGCAATGAAAAGAACACTGGCACTCACCTGTCTTTTAACATACAGATAAAAAATTTCCTCAAAAATGAGGATCTGCAAAAATTAAGCACATTTATAGAATTAATGGGTCTGATCTAATCCAAAACTTAAAATAGCAGTAAAAAACACAGTTAGGTACATGGACAAGAAGCAGCTGCTGAGTGACTAAGTGGAAATACTATTTAAAATGTTTACAAGTTTATTTTAACAGTATTGTCACTACAGTAGTGGTTCTCAATGGGTGACAAAATAATGTAAATGCTTATAAAGGCACCAGCTAACATTTATTGAGTTTTTAATCACATTCCAGACCCTATGTTAAGTGCTTTACATGGAATATGCCATTTAATCTTCAGAATAACCAATGAGGTGGTGGACAGCACAGTTTTAATAAACAATGTGCTCAATGCTTTTCCAAAGTATTTTCATATACACTATCTGATGTGGTTTTTAGTTTTTAAAAAAAGGCATTACTACTGGAGGAGGCATTCCTACTCTCCCCACTTTTCAGATAAAAAGAACAAAGCTCAAAGAAGTTCAACAATCTGTCCAAGGAAAAACAATGAATTGATGGAATGACACTAGAATCTAGTGATTCATGAGGGTGGTTTCCAATAGTGGGTTATGATCGTTTCTCAATGTATCTATCCATGTCCACAAGGTTCCCTGTTGCTGAAAATGTGCTTAAATGCTTTCTCACTGGTGCTTAAAAAAAAAAAAAAAAAAACACACACAAGCAAAACCCAAAGAACCCCAGCACCATTCTCTTCATGCTGTAGTAAATTTATACGCAATGTCAAAAGGACGTACACAGTCTCTCAAAGTAACTCCTTTGGCTTTGCATATATTGTGTAGAAAAAAACCCATCTTACTTGATAATCTACAACTCCCAAGACAAGCTACAGTCAGATTCTAAAGCACATATCAAATCTTTATGGATATTTTCTATTAAATTGCTAACTGATATTTTACTAGTGAATTAAGCAATATAATTAACCATTTTGATAGAATATTAAAGCCAACAAAATGAATATACTGATGTTAGCGGTTTTTTTAAGTTCAATTCTTATGAAAACTTCAGGGTAATTATTAAAAAGCCCTGTCAATATTTGACCCAGAAAGCCACTAAAGCCAGTTCTGTGTATTTACTACTTAATGACCAGAGCCAAAAACCATAATCACCCACCAAGAGCAGGTCTCTCCAAACAAGGATCCTTAAGTCCATACGTAAGAATACTCTTCATCATAAAAAATATATAAGGGTATACAAACAATGTAGCAGTATTAATTGGTTTGAGGCTTATTAACATTGGGAAAGTTTATGCTCAACGATACTGACAATTCCTGAAAGTGTCCTCAGGCTCACCGACACTGTACTTCATACAACGAATAAAACATCCCTGTGGCCCGTGCTCAGTCACTCAGTTGTGTCTGACTCTTTGTGGCCCCATAAGCTGCAGCCTGTCAGGCTCCTCTGGCCATGGAATTTCCCGGGCAGGAATACTGGAGTGGGTTGCCATTTCCTTCTCAGAGGATCTTCCTAACTCAGGGATCGAACCAGCATCTCTTATGTCAGGTTCCTTACCACTAGTGTCACCAAAGAAGCCCAAATAAAACATTCGTCATAAATGAAGTATTCTGTTTCTACATTTGAAAGCAAAATACGTTTATGAAACAATTCATAGCCTTTAGCAGAGGTCAATTTTGGGAGGTTAGAATCTTCAAATGGTGCTTTATAAAGCTTTTTCAATTATAAGACCATATTTGGAAAATCTCAAATAACCCATTGTTTTCTTTCTGCACCCATTGTTTTCAGAATGAGTGAAAAGAGAAGGGGCTAATAGTGAGATTTTTATGTTTTTCAAATGGAGGTATAAGTTAAAAAAGTCAAACACTGTGTTAGAATAAAAAAAATTATGGCTACCAAATAATGGGATTTCATTTTCTCAAAATAAGAATGAAGTTGAAATCTTGCAGGATTTAATGTAGATTACTTAGGTAACATTAAGAAAGAGTACATCTATATAACAGTAGATATGGTCTTGGTATTGTTTTCTGTAGAAATAATTTCACTTACTGTCCCTTTATCCTCTAAGGAGAATACCTAATGCTTCCCAGTATGCAGCAAATGGCTCAGAAGATAAAGGCCTGTTATTACACTGGAGACGCAATTCATCTCAATGGCCTTTCCTTCAAAACATCCATCATCTCAAAATCTCTCTCAGAGGAAATTATAAGGAATAGTGAACATGACATTTTCCATGTCCCCATACTGTTGTGAATACAAGCTCCACAATGTCCTCAGATATCCCCCATTTCAAAGAGTATGAAGTGTAGTGGAATTAATTTGAATATTTTAATTTAGAAATATCTTACAAGGGGCACCCATAAAGCAACTCCAAAAATTTTGAAAATGGCCTTGATGGTTTCACTTGATAATGGAAAATCTAGGCAAGAATTCTCTATTAAATACAGTTACTTCAACTGTAGTAACTGCATAAGGCTGAGAAGTCCTGGCTAACATTTCTCCTGCCTTATGTTAGGATTAGAGAATGGGAATAAAAGTGGTATGCATGGTGAACACAGAATCGGACCCAATCCATATAGAAATCCAAAATATAACGTTGTTTTTCTTTTCTTTTTCTTTTAGGCATACCACGCGGCTTATGGAGTCTGCCAGGAAATTTCCTATAACGTTATTTTTAAAAGGAAGCTTCTCAGCAAATTTTAAAATCTTCCACTAGTAGTCCACTTTTAAAAAATAATTTTTATAACTATATTTTTAAAAAATATACAAATATTTCAGTAACTGTGAACATGTTGGGAAAATAAATTAAAAGAATAAAAATGTTGCCATCCACCAATTATCCTTTTAATATCCTGGCTTTTTAGCTTTCCATTTTCCTGGGCACTTGAATGCATATGCAAATACACATATGTGAAGGCACATCTATGAACCCAGAGTGTTTTGAAACATAATTTTCACTGAATGCATAGCATTCCAATCTGCAGTTAGGCCATAATTTATTTAACAGCTCCTCAGCTGTTGGATAAGTTGTAAAGCTAACATCCTATGATAACTTTTGGCCATACTGTAATATACTTAAATATGTTAAATTACTCAAAATCTTTGTGAAATGTGGTTAAGGGGCAATGTTAGTCACAGAAAAAAAAAAGGACAAGGAAAAATATTTTAACAGTAGTTACCTTTAGATGGTAAGATTACAGGTAATTGAGGTTCTTTGTTAAACTTTTTGAACTTATCCAAATGATTTCTAATAAACATGTGCTGATAATCAGAAAACAATGTTAATTTACTAAAACAGAGACCAATGTTCCTATAAATAGACACTAGAATTCACTAATATGGGGAAATACAATTCAGTGAAGATAAAAGGTAGCATTTAAGGTTGTAGATAAATACCTGTAACAACAAAAGACTAGAAAAACTAAGTGTCTGACACCAGGGGGTGGTGCTTAACCAAACTATTTTACAACAGATTCACTAAGGAGCTAAGAGAAAGTGAGAAGCCAATCCCTGTGTGCTGCTAGGGAAGGACAGAGAAGATGCTTTTCCCAATTAAGAAGACCAGGGTGTCTAACAGTATGTATCATGTGATTCTAACTTATAAAAGAAAGCAGAGTTAAAAGTTGGGGATGCGATGTGGATTGTTTTACATGCATAAAACACTTTTGAAAGGATACATAAACTATATCGGTCACTTCTAGGTTAAGTATGGAGAGTTGGCTATGTAATATGATCACATGAAAATGTGCATTAATACATAAATACATAATAGATAAAAAGTAAATTATTAATAGGAGAAAATCTGGAATCATTTCAAAGTTGTCTCCTAAGTACTTTTTAAAAGCAGAATCTAACAACAGATATAGAAAAATAATGGAAAAAACAGAAAGTTCAATCTGTGAATTGCAGGAATACAATTTAAAAATAACATAATAACTAGCAGTGAATATGTGTGCACTATAAACTGGTATTTCAAAACATACTTACACAAATTTTTATCACTAGCAAGGAAACAGCCAAAGAATTATTAAAGAAAACTAGTTTTTAATTAAACCATTCTAGAACTTATTAAACATGGGTGATTTTATTCCATGATTATCCTGCCATATTTACTCTGGTTTACAAGCTCACTAATCCAGAGACAGAATATACAACCATAATTTAGGCAATAACAAATGAAAATAAGATTTTTATATTTTGAGATTTAACATAGTACTTTGCTTTCCTCCTCTAAAAACAAAGATAAAGAAACCAATTACAGAATGGGGCAGAGTGAGTTAGGAAGTCTGAAACATTTAAAAAATTCTCCTAAAGTAGATGATCACTACTATTTTTAAAGCTCCCTCTAATAAAACTCAAATGAAAGAAGAATTACTTCATCTTTTGCAACATTTATGCTCCAGATGTGGACTGGAAACTAAGGTTGTCCCTAGTAATTCTGCACCTGCAGACTGAATATGAGTGATTTACTGAGGTGCACCTATGTAAAAAACAAAACAAAGCAAAAAACACTCCAAATCGTTTAACATCCGACACAGTCAATAACAGAAGTCACCGAATTGGAATTCTTTTGATGTGTACAGCTTTCATACAGACTTTTAACACTCATTAATACTGTGCTTTACCTAGAAAACATTATCATTGGGGATTCATGGCCACAATCAGCTCCTAATACTGGATAACACACCCCACAGCAGAGAGGTAGGAATCAAACCAGAGAATACAAAGAAAAATACTGCCACTAACTTCCACTTCACATCTGGGATCTGACAATTCTCCTTCCATGTCCCCCATCAGTGTGGCACCTGGGGATTGGCTCAGCTAAAAGAACAGGGAGGTCTTATGATTTATATATAGATTCCCTTTATTTTCTGGGAAAATTATCCTTTCCGACCCAGAGTGTGGCTTCAAGAGGAATTTTTAGCAGAAAGGAGGGACAACTAGCTGTGATAATCCTGAAGATCAGAGAGGTTATTGATCACAGCGCCATTAAGCAGATGTCTGCTAATTTAGTTTAAGAAATGTTCTCTCACCTGGAACATGGGACCCAAGGCAGAAGATAAGCGCAGCATTCCCACTTTCAGTGAGGAGCTGAGACCTATTTACACTCTATTTTGTCCTGAAATAGCACCACGGATTGGGGCCACTTTGTTAACAGTCCATCATGTTATCACTCACGCAGGTGTCACAGCACACACACACAACCAACACTGCCACTTCCTTGAGGAAAGGACTCCCAATTCCTTGAGGAAAGGATCAGCTCTGTACAATCCAGGCTGCTCATAGCTGCGGCTGAGCAAACGCCTTTCGAAATACTGTTTCTCTGCATCCTGGTGACTGAACTTGCTTTCCTATACTTACGTGGATTTTTTAAAGTTCCTTTCCATTACCTTTTACACTGTGGATCTAAATTTTAAAATCCACTACACCCTGAGCAGCCTTAGGAAAAAGGAGAACGGAAGTTGCCCCCGCCAGGAAATGTGGAAGAGGAGGGTTGGGAAGGTCAACAGCGACACAGGAGAGAGAGAAATCCAGTGAAAATCAAGTAGGTTTAAGTCCGTTAAACCTACTTCGAGGCAATTCGTTTCGTTGCCTAACTGGCTTTTCCGGCCATCCAGACAGCGCTGAGGTGAATTAACACTAGCCTTCTCACCCCCCGCCTCTAGTCTGCGGGTTCCAGGTTTCCTTTTCTCGGAAAATTCAAATGCTACCTTCACCATTACCTCTTTTGCAGACTGCTCCTCCCACCCCCTCCGAGCCTTCCCTAACTTTGAGAGCTAAGAATAAAGGGGAGGGGGCTGAGAAGGCCGCGAAGAGAAAAAGGAGTCAGGGTTGCCCTCTCGCCTGGGCTACCCCAGGCCAAGTCGCCTGCTGCCTCCTCGGTTTCCAGCCCGTCCTCCCAAAGCGGCGGAACCTGGGCGCTCCAGGGAGGCAGGATGCGAGCGGCCTCCCGAGCCGGCCTTGTCCAACGATGCGCCCTCGACCGCCGCTCCTTCGCGGGGTCGGGCCTGGCTGCCCCGGGAAGAAGTCCGTCGGGACCTCCGCCTCCCCGCGCCCGAGCCCCGCCTCCCGCCCGCCGCCCCCCGGGCCGCTGTCGAAGCCCTTACCCGCAGGACGTGGTAGCCTTCTGTGCCCCCGCCTGGGATCTCGACGCTCTGCGAGGAGCCCATGGCGGCGGGCGATCAGTGTGGTCGGGCTGGGTTCCGCGCTGCTCCCCGCCCCCCGCGCGCCGTCCGCTCCGCTCCTCCGCGTAGCACTTGGGACGTGGCACTCGCTGCCGCCGGAGAGCCGGGCCGCACTGGCCGCTGGGAGATGGTCACCGCGGCAGCCAGGGCCGCTGCGACGCCGCAGACAGCGCCACCTGCCGCGAGCCACCCGAAGGGGTCGGAGGCGCCACGCGGGCCGGGAGGGAGGGAAGCCTGGAGCGGAGGGCGGGGTGAGGCCTACTTATGCTCGCGAGAGAGCAGAAATACGGTTCATCCGGCCTCGATAGCTTGCTACGGGTCCCTGGGCTTGACAAGATTCATCTAGACGCGTTCCCGCTGTTCCTAAAGAACACAGTTGCTCGACTGTAGCTCCCCCTGGTGGCCAGAGGCCGGAAAGGGGCTCCTGCTGAAAAGAATAGGGCCCGATGCAATCACAGGGAGCTCCCTACTCGCGGGGTTTCTGAACTGGTAGGTCATGTCTCCGGGTTACACAGAGGATCCTGGTAGTGGCTCTCCGTGAGCGGGCTACCGCGTCCGCCCAGCTCCGCTCAGTTTTATAAAAGAAAATGTCCCCTTTATAAAACACCTGTCCTAGAGAGTCATGGAGGACCCATCAAAGTTCTCTTTTTGTTTTTGTTTTTTGCCTTCCCTCATTGTGAAAATAAGATCAGTCGGTCACAACCTGAGCGATGCCAGTGTGGGAAACCCAGTGGGATGACCTTGGCGTTGCACTGCCGGCTGGGTTCCCCATTCCACTTCTTTTAGGTAGTTGTAGTCACACTTTTCCTATTCGGTTCCTCCTTTTATCCCTTCCCCCGCGCCCCCCAAATCCCCAGTTACTGCCCTCGGGCCAGTCTGACCATCAGCGACGGAAGATGAACCAGATATCAGAACAAATGTATTCTAATATGAAGCAACGTGAAGTACCCATGAAGTATTCCAGCCCAAAAGGTTTACTTGCTCCTCTCACGCCTTTAGTTAGATCTTCCTGTTTCTGTTTACAGGAATACAGAGGATAGAAGAACAAGTAAAATGACTTCACAAGGAAGCAAGCACGCAAAACAAAAGAAACTGGCTATTCTTTAGAACAGTTAGCCAGTTCTTTTCATCAAGTCAGAATAATAAGTAAGGGCTTAAGACTTCCCTGACGGTCCAGTGGTTACAAATCCACCTGCCAATGCAGGGGACATGGGTTCCACCCCTGGTCCAGGAAGATTCCACATGCCTTCGGGCAATTAAGCCCATGTGCCACAACTACCGAAGCGCCCATGACCACATGCTCCACAAGAAGCCCATGCTCCACAGGAAGAGAAGCCACTGTAATGATAAGCCTGTGCACTGCAACTAGAGAGTAGCCCCTGTTCGCAGCAACTAGAGAAAGCCTGCACACAGCAATGAAGACCCAGCACAGCCAAAACAAAGTAATAAGCATTTTTTAAAAAAGAAAGGGTTTATGCTGGGTTAAGAGATATGAAGGAAATAACCAGGAGATGCAGTGAAAGGTGTTGAGTTGGGGGCTGGTTTGGAGAAATCTTCTGTAAAGGACATTTTGGGCTTAATTGGGAAAATGTGACTACTGTTTGAAGAAAAGCATTTACTGTCATGGAAAAGTGGAAATTATTGACTGAAAAAATCAGGTTATAAGACAGAATATGCCTATAAACAATATGAAAACATTTTTGTAAATAAAATACATGTTAATATATAATATGCATATAAAAATGTGGCATGATACCAACCAAGGGTAACAGCAGTGATCCCTGGGCAGTGACAGAGGTGTTTTCTTTTTGTTTTGGCTGGTTCTACATTCTAAAATGCTCATGGACTGCTTTTGTAACAAAAGTATTTAAAATGAAAAAATCAAAAATAATATTTCTTTCTTTGCTGTCAATAGACCAATACCAGGTTTTTAGGAAACCCAGTACATACATAAAGAAATGAAATCTCCAGTTATTAGGCTCCTAATAACTGGGAAAGGTAGTGGAATCAGCTCTGTGTTCCTAATATTCAGCAGAGTGTTTGTCAGCTAATTCAGCAAATTAATGAAACTAACGCAATGGAGTAAGTATAAGAACTGGATTTGATGGTTATTTTCTTGTTCTGCTTGGCAATTATAACCCTCTTCGTGGTGAGGTCATAAGTCATTGCTGTGTTCAATGGTCAAAATTTTTGTTTCCTAGACGTCCAGCATGATGCCATGGTTTGCAGAGCCCTGGCTGTAGACCCAAGGTAGCCCATAAGCAACTCCCACCTTCCTTAGAGCTATAATGTGTCTCAGCGCTACGAGTGACTACCTGCTATTTCCCATACAGACCATTTAGTGTTTTACCTTCTTGACTTTACTCAAGCTCATCCATACATCTGAGATGCTGTTTTCCACATTTTCTATTTCAAAAAATTCCAACTAATCCCTTAAGACCCATCTCAAATGTCACTTATTTACCCTTAAATTCAATATGACTCTCTCCTTGTCCTGAGTTCCTGGAATAGTTACTCCCTTCATTTCTGGTAGCATCATCACACCCCCACCACCATGCTGTCTTCCACCATTTATAGTCTATTCACTCAGACTGAGGATCATATTTTTCCGTTTTAGATTCCCAGTTCTTGTTTGAGTGTTGGGAACATGGTAGTAATGTTCGTTGATTTGAATGTGGGTGATGAAGAGTTTCCAAACCTTTCCTTTTCAGGACCAGTTAATAAGTTGCCTCTGCTGTTCCTGTTTGTGCCCCATCAAACCCTGTGTTATTTCTCTAATGGAAACTGGTAGAGGGTGAGGTGCAAGGCTCACCCGATTTGGACCTGAGAATATGTGATAACCATTGCTCCTATTTTCCTAGTGCCATTGATTTTCCTCTTTTACTTGGGGAAGTATGTTCAGAGGGCAAAGAATAAAATCCCAAGGATGTTGCCAAAGCTAATATAAATTGATGTCATGATGGAAGGGAACGCTTGGGAGATTATTGTCCAAATCAGTCTCAGTTGAAGTAGGAATCTGCTGCAGGCAAGTTGGTATTTTGAAACATCACAGGCAACAGAAAAACAAAGCCCAACAAAAGCAAATATCTACAGACTAAAAGAAATCAAATAAGATGAAATCTATTTTTCTGGAAGAAAAAGCATCTGAGATGTAATTTTGTGTGTCTATTCTGGGTTTCATTAATTCTGAGTTTCCATAAATAAGCAGTTCATGATAGAAGGGTTATTTGTGACATATTGGCTAGTACAGCCTAATATTTTTGCCTCCAGACTACTCTGGGAAAGTTTGGCTCCTAGGGCATTTGGAGGGCAACCACTCTGCATAGTCAAATAGCAGGGCCTCCTTCATCTATAACCCTTTCCTGAACTGGATTGTTTTGCTGAGGGAGCAGACCTCAGGAGGGGTCATGTTATATGCCTTAGAACCCCAATCATAGCTAACTGGAGTAGAGGGGACCCCCTGACTTATCAGCAACCAACACCTGCACTAACCAATAACCTGTGGGGTGGCTATTAAGAAAAGCTCTGCCTCCACCCACCCACCTCCCTACCCCCAAAAACAAACAACAGTTGATGGTGACTAGCTTGGTCAATAGATTTTCTCTTTGGGCACTGGGAGCTGAGAAATATAAGCAGAGACCTTCTCTCAATGTATGCTTATTTGCATATTAGAATGTAAATTCCATGAGGTCTTTGCCTTTGACAGTTTCAAAGAACACTGGTCAGGGACCTCCCAGTGGTCCAGTGGCTAAGACTCCCCACTCTCAATGCAGGGGGCCCAAGTTTGATCCCTGGTCAGGAAACTAGATCCCATGCGCTGCAACTAAGACTCCGAGTGCCACAACTAAAGATTCTTCATGCTGAAGTAAAGATGATAGTCCACATGCCACAACTAAGACCCAGTGCAGCAAAAAAAAAAAAAAAAAAAAAAGAGAGTATTAGTCAGGTACTTTGCAAAATATACATGCATTTGGTGTCTCTAATGTTTTCTTGAGCAAACTCCAGGAGACAGTGGAAGACATGGAACCTGAAGTGCTATAGTCCATGGGGTCTCAAAGAGTCTCACACAACTTAGCAACTGAACATCAATGTTCTTTTCATGATTAGACTTGGTTTATGGAATTTGGGGAGCAAGACCAAGAGGTGAAGTGCCCTTTTAATTACATCATAGCATTACATCATTGCATCATTCACTATAGGATGACATTACTGGTGATGTTAACTTTGATCCCTTTGTTAAGATGCTATCTGCCTTAATAGTGAAGTTACTATTTTTCCCTTTCCCCTGGGAGCAAGTTACTAAGTCTAGCTTACCCTTAAGTTCCACCTCCTAGGTGGGGGAACATACAGAAATAATCTGGAATTCTTCTGTAAGAAATTTTTACTTTTCTCTCCTATTTATTTATTTAATCATTTTACTTATATAAAATGATTAGGCTCATGTATATTTTATTATATTCTTTGACTATAATCCAATACCATGTTATTCAATGCTGGTAGGAAAGCAAAATGGTATATTTTGTTGTTCAAATTGTTTCACCTTTACTAATTGGGATCGCTTTTGGGTTGGCCTCTGCATCCCTTTGACAGGCTTTTGTGTGTGTGTTAAAATACAAATAACCTAAAATTTACCATCTTAAGCGTTTCTAAGTGTAAAGCTTAGTGGTATCAAGTACATTCACATTGTTGTGCAGCCATTCTTTTGTTATTTGAGCATTTCTGTACTTGATGGCTACAAAATGCTCCACAAAATGCTCCACAAAATGCTCTAGGCTTATCTTGTATTTTTCCTGTTTCAGTCCTAGACTCAGCCGTTCCTCCAAGGAGCTCTGATACCTTTACGTGGAAAATGGTATTTAGAAGCTAAGATGTTGGTGCTGGGTATGCTGTTTGCTATTGAAGTGTCACCACCCTTTGATCTCCTCAGCAGACAGAGCCAGAAAACATGTTCCTATATACTAAGCATATACACATATTTATAATATTTCTCTATCTGTGTATATTAAACTAAATATAAGATCATACTGTCTCCAACTCTAATTGAGCACTATAGGATTCAGTCCAGCATTTTCCCTATGTTTATTTGTTACTTCTGCCTCTGACAGTGAGAAACCTATCTTCTATTACCTATCATTTATTTACGCTTTACTCATTTTTTCAACTTTAGTACATACACAAGGTAGATTCATAATTGTTAACATGGACTCCTGTGAGAAGCTGTTTATCAACTAGAGTACTGTATTTACATACAGTTTTTTATCTTTTGCTTTACAGTTTCCAGTCAAAACACCATTTCCCAAAGTTACTTTGGTCAGCTCCTCTGCCCCCTGGCCCCCTTCAACAAAGTGAAGATATATGATAATCTTCACCTGTGCAATACAGTTAGATTCATTAGTTCTAGGCTGGGATCCTGGATCCATCATGATTTTCTTTTCATTTGCACACAGTATAATTTGTTCTTTGTGATGTGTATTTCTATGAATTTTTACAAATGCATGTATCCAACCCCTTACTACCATACAGAACACTTCTATCACTTTAAAACTTCCCTTACATGGCCCCTTTGTGATAAGCCATTCCCTCTTGGCAACCATGTTTTCCATCCTTGTAGTTTTGCCCTTCCCAGAATGTCATATGGATGAAATTACACAATGTGTAGACTGTTGGGTCTAGTTTTATTCATTTAGAAAAATGCATTTTAGTGGTAAATGCATTTAGTAAAATGCATTTTAGTGGTAAAGAACCCACCTACCAATGCAGGAAACATAAGACAAGTGGGTTCGATCCTTGGGTCAGGAAGAACCCCTGGAGGAAGGCATGGCGACCCACTTCAGTATTCTTGCCTGGAGAATCCCTTGGACAGAGGAGCCTTGCAGGCTACAGTCTATAGTCTTGCAAAGAGTTGGACACAACTGAAGCGACTTACCACGTACGCATGCCCTAAGTATGAGTCTGCATGCTGTAACTGAGAGCTTGTATGATGCAGCTAAAGACCCCACATGCCACAAGTAAGAAAGACTTGGTGCAGCCAAATAAATACATAAAAATATATTTTTTAAAAGAAAAACTCATTTATTTATTTATTTTATTTTTGAAAAACTTATTTAATTTTCATGCATGTTACGTGACTCAGTAGCCCACTCCTTTTAATTACAGAATAGTATTTCATTGTATGGATGTATCATCATTTGTTTTTCCATTTACCTATCAAGAAACATTTTGGTTGGTTCCAGATTTTGGTGAGTATCAAAAAGCTGCTATGAACACTCATAGGTTGAATATACATAGGTTTTTTGTGAATACAAATTTTTAATTCGCTTGAGGAAATACCTAGGAATCGATTTACTGGGTTGCATGGTACATTTTTGTTTAACTTTATAAGAAACTGCCAAATTGTTTTCCAAAATGTCTGTATTCCCACCAGCAGTGAATGTGCATTCCTATTGCTCTGCATTCACACCAGCATTTGGTATTGTCCGCTTTTGAATTTTAAGCATTCTATTAGGTATGTCGTGGTATCTGATTGTGGTTTTCACTAGCATTTCTCTAATGACAAATGCAACTGAACATCTTTTCAAATACTTATATGCCATCCATATCTCTTTCTTGTCAATGTGTTCAGATATTTTGTCCATTTTTACATTGGGTTATTTATTTTTATATCATTGAGCTTAAGTGTTCTTTATGTCTTTTGGATTTGAAACCTTACAAAATATGTGACTTACACCCAGATTTGACCTGTCTTTTCATTCTCTTAACAGTTGTCTGTGAAAAAAAAAAAAGCAAATATTTTTAATTTTACAAAGTCTAATTTATCATTTTTTTTCACAGATTTTGCTTTCAACATGGAAATGAAAGGTCACATAGATTTTCTCCTGTTTTCTTTTTGAAGTTTTATAGTTTTCCACCTTATAGTTAGGTCAATGATGCATTGTAAGTTAATTTTTGTATAAGGTGTGTGTTGAGGCTCATTTCTTTTGCTTAGGAACATTCAATTGTCCCAGAACCATGTGTTAAAAAGAGAATCCTTTCTCCATCAAATTGTCTTTGCACCTTTGTCAAAGAAGAACCTTTAGAGCTGGGTGTGATCTTCCCAGCAAACAATTTCAATAATAAGGCCCCAAATGTACTAAAGCTCTTGTATTTCTTTCATATTTCATCATCTTTTTATCACCACAAGTCTTTTAAACTAATACCTCTATTACTTGAGATAACCTGCCTATTTTTGTGTGTGTGTGTGTGTGTTTTAACAGATAAAAGAATTCACTTAAAGCTTTCCCAGGTTACTTCTTTCAACTGTCTCTTCCATCTGAGTCCTTCTAGCAATTTTATGGGTGTCTAATTTTAGGGAATGATCCTTTGGTTAATTATTACTTGTGGGCTCTTTGAAGATGAAAGGTGCTGGTAGGGCCAGTAATTAGTTCAGTAAGAACAATATTGACCTCCTGATATCTGCCTTACTTGCCAACAGATACATGAAAAGGTACTCAATATCATTAATCATTAGAGAAATGCAAATCAAACTACAATGGGGTATGACCTCACACCAGTCAGAATGGTCATCATTAAAAAGTCTACAAATAATAAACACTAGAGAGGGTATCAGAGAAGGCAATGGCACCCCACTCCAGTACTCTTGCCTGGAAAATCCCATGGATGGAGGAGCCTGGTAGGCTGCAGTCCATGGGGTCGCTAAGAGTTGGACACGACTGAGCGACTTCACTTTCACTTTTCACTTTGATGCATTGGAGAAGGAAATGGCAACCCACTCCCGTGTTCTTGCCTGGAGAGTCCCAGGGACGGGGGAGCCTGGTGGGCTGCCGTGTATGGGGTCGCACAGGGTCAGACACGACTGAAGCGACTTAGCAGCAGAGAGGGTATGGAGAAAAGGGGACACTCCTACACTGTTTGTGGGAATGTAAATTGGTACAGCTACTATGGAGAACAGTAGGGAGGTTCCTTAAAACAATAAAAATAAAGTTGCCATATGACCCAGCAATTCCACTCCTGGAGAAAACTCTAATTCATAATGCGTCCCAATGTTTATAGCATCTCTCTTCACAATGTTTATAGCATCCCTCTTCACAATAGCTAAGACATGGAAGCAACCTAATGGCCATCAGTAGAAGAATGGATGAAGATGTGGTATATGTACGTGCAAAGAATATTGCTTAACTATAAAAAGTAATGAAATAATGCCACTTGCAGCACCATGGATGGACCTAGATATTATCATACCGAGTGAAGTGAGTCAGACAGAGAAAGACAAACATCATATGTTATTGCTTATATGTGGAATCTAAAAATGATATAAATGAACTTATTTATGAAATAGAAAGACACATGGACGTAGCAATTTGAAACAGATAAACAAGAACCTACTGTATAGCAAACTATATTCAATATCTTATAATAAACTATGATGGAAAATAATCTGAAAAAGAATATGTGTGTATATACACACACACACATATATATATATGTGTATATACACACACACATATATATTAGATAGAGTCACTTTGCTATACACTTGACCTAACACAATGTTGTAAATTAACCACATCTCAATAAAAAATGATTAAAAAGCCAACAAACTTGCTGTACTATTTAACATGTCCAAAAAAGAAGTGATTACTAGTGGTATCTTACTCCTGGTTTAAATAGAAATGTACCTAACAATTTATTATTAACATGATGTTTGCTTTCAGTTTTTGCTAACTAATCTTTATAATGTTAAGATGGAATTCTCATAAGCCTGCTTTACTTCAAGTTTTTATTAGAAAAAGCTGCTGAATGTCGGCTTATATCAAATGCCTTTGGATATAATTCCACTTAATCCATGCTCTTTCTCATTTAACTTGTTATGCTTATAGTTTTTTTTTTAAATGTTGAAACATTTTACATTCTTTAAATAAGTAGTTTTCGGCATTGTATTATTTTTCACCACGCTACTGTATTCCACTTGTATTTTATTTATTTAGAAATTTAAAATCTATTCCTATAACTGAAATTGCTCTGTAGTTATTTCTCTATTTATCAAGCTCTGTGCATCTATAGCACATGAGTCATAATTCTATCATAGGGCTTATTACCTTATTACCCTGATGCAAATTGTTTATCTAATTGTGTATGTGTCAACAAGTAGAGAGCAGGGAACAGGTCAAATTTGGTTTCCTGTTCTTTTTGTCAAGCACAATGCCTGGGACATGGTGGAATCTCAATGAATCTGTGTTGAATGAAGGAAGCAACAACTTTTGGAAATATTTTCCTTTCATCTAATTGGTTCAGACAGTAAAAAATCTGCCTGCATTGCAGGAGCTGCAGGAGATGTAAATTCAATGCCTGGGTTAGGAAGATGCCCACTCCAGTATTCTTGCCTGGAGAATCCCATGGACAGAGGAGCCTGGTGTGCTATAGTCCATGGGGTCACAAAGAGTTGGACATGACTGAGGCGACTTAGCACACAATGGTTGTTAGCCATATTATCTTTATATCTCTTTTTATCAATGCTATGTTTCTATCTTCAATTATTTGCTTACAGAAATACCATTATGGAATGCAATACTGCAGTTAAAATGAATAAACCAGAGCCATATGTATTAATATAGATACACCTCAAAAGTATCAAGTTAAACAAAAAAGCAAGGATATGTACAGCAGGTCACTATCTATACAAAGTTTTTAAGATTGAAACAATATTGTGCGCTTATGCTATTGAGTCTCAACCCCATCCCAGTTCTTCTATGCACCCATATGTATTGCAAAGGACTGGTAACCTGTGAACTATTAATATATGCTGCAAGTTCCCTTATATACTGGCTCCTAGTTAGGTTGTGCAGGAGATTAGAAAACTGAAGGGAGACGCTGTTTTCCTTTCCATTCCTGGCAGTGCTTCCAGCCCTGGTGGCAGCAGATAAGAGGTGACTGAAAATAAGCATTTCAGTCACATCAGTGGCTATACTAGCAGCAGTAGTGCCAACTTGTAGCAGCCCTACAGGGAAAAAACCAAGTAAGCAAGTAGACTGAGGTCATTTTCCTCTTCTGCCCTACTACCTGCCAGCACATTCCACCTGCTAAAACCAACCGGAAATCAGAGGTGAAAAGAATCCAGTGGGGCAGTCTGTACAGTTCAGCTTTCTGAGCTCAAAGAAAGGCACAGAATTGACTTGGAAGGGCGGATTGATAAAACTGGTCATAGCTTCCTCATCCTGTTTGCCTCTTCAGCCCTTCCTGTGCTTCTATAACCAATTCTCAGTTTTAAATCTCCCTTGTGTCTAATACATAGAGTGATTTCTGTTTTCCTGACTGCACAATGACTGATTCAGCATAGTTTATGGATATACAGATATGTAGCAAAGGAACAATAACGTGCATGGGAATGATAAACTCCTTGTTTAAGATAATGGTTCCCTCTAGATGGAAGAGAACAGAATGGAATGGGGGACAAGTACATAGGCATCCTTTTCCTTATCTGAAATATTTAACTTCTTAAGCTGGAAAGTGAATATATGGATATTTTAAGTTATTCTCTATGTTTGTTATATGATTCTCTATTTTTTCATATGCCAGACTATTTTAGCCATCCTCACAATTACATATATGTTTATATATATATATATATATATATATATGTATATATATATATATATATACACACACACACACACACACACATATATATATACATATGTTCTTATATGGGCTTCTCTGATAGCTTAGTTGGTAAAGAATCTGCCTGCAATGCAGGAGACCCTAGTTCGATTCATGGGTTGGGAAGATACCCTGGAGAATGGATAGGCTACCCACTCCAGTATTCTTGGGCTTCCCTTATGGCTCAGCTGGTAAAGTGTTTTTTTATAGGTTTATATATACATATTTTTATAGATGTGTTTATATATATATACAAACACACACATGTATGTATGAATAAATCAATGAATGAAAATGAATGAGACCTGACTCTGAATTCTGACTGTCAGTTATCTGAAATAAGTTAAGCTTCTTAAGTTCTCTCAGACTTTGCATCCTCACCCCTAAGAATAAAGATAATAGTGTTTACCTTTCAAGACTATTGTGATGATTAAGTGGGATAATATGCAAAATGTCCCAGCACAGTGCCAAGAACATGGCCATAGTTTCCTTCCTCCTGAAACTTCAGGAAGAATAAGGATTTGACTTTGTGATAAACTTTGAATTTCAACAGTTGTGCTGTGCCTCAAGGAGGTGACTTGCTTTCTTTTATTTGATGCTTTTGAACTGTGGTGTTGGAGAAGACTCTTGAGAGTCCCTTGGACTGCAAGGAGATCAACCAGTCCATCCTAAAGGAAATCAGTCCTGGGTGTTCACTGGAAGGACTGATGTTGAGGCTGAAACTCCAATCTTTTGGTTACCTGATGCCAAGAGCTGACTCATTTGAAAAGACCCTGATGTTGGGAAAGATTGAGGGCAGCAGGAGAAGGGGACGACAGAGGATGAGATGGTAGGATGGCATCACCGACTCAATGGACATGAGTTTGGGTAAACTCCAGGAGTCAGTGATGGATAGGTGGGCCTGGCGTGCTGTAGTTCATGGGGTTGCAAAGAGTCGGACACGACTGAGCGACTGAACTGAATCTTTCTTCTCTGAAGAAACAGAGTGATAGCTGTTCAATGTAGAAAGTTTGAAAAATATAGAAACATACAGAGATGAAAATTAAAATACCATGGTAGTTCTTTCCCTCGTAAGTGCTTAAAAAATTAGAAGAACACTGTATAGTTCTATGACAGTTCTTTAACATCACAACATAAGGGAAACATTTTCCAGTGTCATATATTCTATGGTATCACTTCTGCTGGCTGTATAATATTCAGGTGGCTGGGATGGCTGGGTTTTTCTAATACTTCACAGCTATAATTAACGCTGTAATGAACTTCTTTGTTGATAAGTCTTTGCCCACATTTCTTATTATTTCCTTGGACAAAATATTTGTGGGAATCTTGGTCATACTGCATGTACATTTGATGGCATCTTATACCTTTGGCTATCTTGCTTTCAAGAAAGATTGTACCAAAGAAAGAAAGACTGTGCCAATTTACACGGCCTTTAGTAGTGTTGGAGAGTGCCACTTTACCACATCAGGAAGTTACTTTAAAGAGAGAAATTAGACCAGACATAGATTTAATAGAGGAATCTTCCACAATTGATTCTAACAGGTTTGCTGTTTAAAAAATAACAGCAAAGATCCACATCTTCACAGAGCAGAGAACTTCCATAGGTCACTGAAATCTGGCACTAACAGGCTGCTGTGCAGAGGGATCCCAGGCATGCTTTTAACAGTTAGCTTCTATTTGGAAACAACTAAACATTGACATCAGCTAAAGGTGGTTTGGGATCCAACTGACCTGTGAGTTCTCTAAATGTGACCTGATAGTGATAAACTGTTTGGAAAACAAGCCAAGTGCTCCATTCCTAGGTGAGGGCTGACACTTGGGTTTCTTGGGTCTTGAACATTCAGTTTCTAACTTCTCTCTCCGTCCAGATTGAAGGTCTTAGCTCCACTCTAAACTGGTTAAATGGGGGGGAAAAAGGAAGATAGCAAAAACATTACAGCTAATAAGAACTTTCATTCTTTGTTAATTAATTTCTGCAACCCTAACCCTCTGGCACCTGCCAGCTTCAGTGTATTGGAGCCAGTGATTTTCAAAAATAATTAAGGTTAATGAGCTGCTCTTCGTGATAGGATGCTGAAAACTTAACAGCCATAATTAGTAGGATGCACAAAGTGGGGAAAGTGTCACTTGCTGATAAACAGAATTTCCTCATCTTGTTGACACAAGAATCCTGCCCATATGTGAAAGTGATGCTCTATTGAGTCGAAGAAGATGTATGACTAGGTTTACAAAATGGAAGTAAATGGAAGAACAAGTACCAAGCTTGAAAATGATGTCCCTAGGCTAAAATCAGACCTCTGCTCAAAAGTTCCAAAATCATTGTGTTAAAACATTGGTAAGGGTTTATAGCAAAGTGTCAGGCAACCTTAGAGAGTCAGTCATTACAGCCAAAGTAGGGCATTGACTTTCCATCCTTGATAATAATAATAAAAAAAGGAGTTATGGGTACTGAGGAGTCAAACTCTAAATTGGCAGCTGCTCTCTGTGAGTTCAGATTGGGCAGGATTTTTCAGCATGGATTTCTTAAAAGTAGATAGAAATGAAGTCTGGAAATGACTTGGTGGCTGTGAGAAAGTAACAAATCTGAGCAGATAAAATCACACATAAATGTGGGGTTTCCCTCAAGGGATCTTCATTCTATTTTAAGATGAATTTAAGTGATAAAAAGTCAAATGTGTTTTTTTCATTTTCATGTTTATAAATTTATTGTAAGTCATATTTAATCATTTGACTAGCAATCAAAACCTTCATTTTATATTTATAGCAATAGTGTATGTTTTATTTCAAAATAATGCTTTTAGGTTTAAAAAATGAGATGAGTTTGAAAATTAATGAAATAGGAATTTAGGTGGAATTTGGTTCTGCCTCAAATTGAAAATTTGGAACGTTGGGGAAATTTTCAACGTAACTATCTTAGGAGCTTCTAATTATTTCTAGGGCTTTGAATATTTCATGAAATCTAAGAAGTTTTTAAATGTAAAATGAACTGTTGTATTATGTATCATGAAGAACAGAATCAGTTCAGTTCAGTCGCTCAGTTGTGTCTGACTCTTTGTGACCCCATGGACTGCAACATGCCAGGCTTCCCTGTCTATCACCAACTCCTGGAGCTTAATCACCAACTCTGGAGCTTACTCAAACTCATATCCATCGAGCTGGTGATGCCATCCTACCATCTCATCTTCTGTTATCTCCTTCTCCTCCTGCCTTCAATCTTTCCCAGAATTAGGGATTTTTCAAATAAGTCAGCTCTTTGCATCAGGTGGCCAAAGGATTGGAGTTTCAGCTTCAACATCAGTCCTTCCAATGAGTATTCAGGACTGATTTCTTTAGGATGGACTGGTTGGATCTCCTTGAAGTCCAAGGGACTCTAAAGAATCTTCTCCAACACCACAGTTCAAAAGCCTCAATTCTTCAGCGCTCAGCTTTCTTTATAGTCCAACTCTCACATCCATACATGACTACTGGAAAAACCATAGCTTTGACTAGACAGACCTTCATTGGCAAAGTAATGTCTCTGTTTTTAAATATGCTGTCTAGGTTGGTCATAGCTTTTCTTCCAAGGAGCAAGCATCTTTTTATTTCATGGCTGCACTCACCATCTGCAGTTATTCTGGAACCCCCTCAAAATAAAATCTGTCACTGCTTCCATTGTTTCCCCATCTATTTGCCATGAAGTGATGGGACTGGATGTCATGATCTTAGTTTTTTGAATGTTGAATTTTAAGCCAACTTTTTCACTCTCCTCTTTCACTTTCATCAAGAGGCTCTTTAGTTCTTCTTCACTTTCTGCCATAAGGGTGGTGTCATCTGCCTATCTGAGGTTATTGATGTTTCTCCTGGCAATCTTGATTCCAGCTTGTGTTTCATCCAGCCTGATGTTTTGCATGATGTACTCTGCATATAGGTTAAATAAGCAGGGTGACAATATACAGCCTTGACGTACTCCTTTGCCTATTTGGAACCAGTCTGTTGTTCCATGTTCAGTTCTAATTGTTGCTTCTTGACCTGCATACAGATTTCTCAGGAGGCAGGTAAGGTGGTCTGGTATTCCCATTTCTTTAAGAATTTTCCACAGTTTATTGTGACCCACAAGTCAAAGGCTTTGGCATAGTCAACAAAGCAGATATAGATGTTTTTCTGGAACTCTTGCTTTTTCGATGATCCAGTGGATGTTGGCAATTTGATCTTTGGTTCCTCTGCCTTTTCTAAATCCAGCTTGAATATCTGGAAGTTCTCTGTTGAAGCCTGGCTTGGAGAATTTTGAGCATTACTTTGCCAGCGTGTGAGATGAGTGCAATTGTGCAGTAGTATGAATATTCTTTGGCATTGCCTTTCTTTTCCAGTCATTGCCTGTCCTTCATGACTGGGTCATGAAGATCTTTTTTGTATAGTTCTTCTGTGTATCCTTACCACCTCTTCTCTTAATATCTTCTACTTCTGTTAGGTCCATACCATTTCTGTCCTTTATTGAGCCCAATCTTTGCATGAAATGTTCCCTTGATACCTCTAATTTTCTTGAAGAGATCTCTAGTTTTTCCCACTCTATTGTTTTCCTCTATTTCTTTCACTGATCACTGAGGAAGGCTTTCTTATCTCTCCTTGCTATTCTTTGGAACTTTGCATTCAAATGGGTATATCTTTCCTTTTCTCCTTTGCCTTTAGCTTCTCTTCTTTTCTCAGATATTTGTAAGGCCTCCTCAGACAACCATTTTGCCTTTTTGCATTTCTTTTTCTTGGGGATGGTCTTGATCCCTGCCTCCTGTACAATGTCACGAACCTCCGTCCATAGTTCTTCAGGCACTCTATCAAATCTAATCCCTTGAATCTATTTATCACTTTCACTGTATAATCATAAAGGATTTGATTTAGGTAATACCTGAATGGTCTAGTGGTTTCCCCTACTTCCTTCAATTTAAGTCCGAATTTTACAGTAAGGAGTTCATGATCTGAGCCACAGTTAGCTCCCGGTCTTGGTTTTGCTGACTGTATAGAGTTTCTCCATCTTCGGCTGAAAAGACTATAATCAATCTGATTTTGGTATTGACCATCTGGTGATGTCTATGTGTAGAGTCTTCTCTTGTGTTGTGGGAAGAAGGTGTTTGCTACAACCAGTGTGTTCTCTTTGCAAAATTCTGTTAGCCTTTGACCTGCTTCATTTTGTACTCCAAGGCCAAACAGAGAATGTTGCTAACTAAGCTATGGCCCATGCTTTGCTAGCACTTAGAATTTGTTTTGTATTCAATGAAAGCTCTCTTTTATTCTCACTAGGTACAATTTTAAAAAATCATATATTACAGTACTCTGTTTCTGTGCCTTTCCATTTCTACAGTAACTTTCAATCTAAATCATACTGTAATCTATTTGAAGACATTTGAACAATGATAAATTTCATGTCTTATGGTACTGACGATGTACGTAAGTCAATTGAAGTGACAGCTGAGCTCTTCTGACCACGTTTGCTCACAAGACAGCAATGGCAAAGCTTTCTAGCTGCATCAGCTTCAGAGGCACAAAAAGGTTAAAAGAAAATGCTCGCCTTAGAATCTGTGACACACAATAACACCTTTTAAAGGTCAGTAGGCATTGTTTCTTTTCTTGTGCCCCAGGCTTTTTTTTTCCCCCAAGAGCAGATATCACCAACAAAGGTGAGGTAATTTAGAAGCCTTAAAGGAAATGGCAAGTTGGATATCAGAGCCCTGTGACCCTTCACAGATGCACCAGTTCCTGACTGGTCCCAGCCTAGCTGGAGCAGTGGAGGGATTTCACACAGCGACTAATCACACAATTGTGATGTACGTGCAAAGTTCCCAGTCACCTCAAGGGCAGAGTTTATGTAGGATTCACCTCTGTGGCTTCATCACTCACATCGTGCCTTGCACAAAACAAGTAATAGCTGAACCATAGTTGACAGGACGATTAGTTGTAGACAATTTACAATCTTCTTTCTCAATGAAATACTGATCTTTCAGTAGTGATATTCTTTAATAAATGCTCACTATGAGGAGCACTATGAAGATATACTATAAGCCAGGGTACTATTCTAACTGCTTTATATTTGTCAGCTAAGCTACTACTTAACAACCCCAAGGTAGATCCTGTCTATTTCCTACTTTATATATGGGGAAACTGAGGCACAGAGCAATCAATTAACTTTCCCAGGATCACACACCTGTGAGATGTCAGAGCTATATTTGAACCCAGGCAATTTGAAGTAGCATTCATGCAACAAGCCATTATAGTTTATTGCCTCTACCATATAACACAGAAGAGCTATAATAAAAGAATAAAAATGCATATGATTGTCTAAATCCACAGCTACTCAGTAAATGTACAAAGCAAACCATGCTCCCTGGATTCTCAATAAACATTTGTTTATTGGTGTTCCAAGAGTGAGGCAAGAAGAAGTACCCCACAGTGTGTTAAAATGAGCAACAACAAAACCCACGCTGGCAGCAAATGTGCTGGAGAGGGAAGGAAGACTGATACTAAAGCTTTGACCATGAAATCGAGGCAAACTGTCAAACCAAGGCAAAACGTTTCAGGCTCTCCAAAAGTCACCGACAAGGGAGTGCTTACATGAGCTCACCAAGGGTTAAATCCAAGCCTGATCCTGACCCCACAGCCCTGAGACAATATTTAGAGAACTACAGCAATGATTTACCTTGAACTGAAATCAAGTATTATGAAGTCTCAAATTAGGCATCCAGATTCTGGCAGGCGGCGGTGAATACTACCTTAGGGAAGTTAATTAAACTGAGGAATTGACTTTTTCTTTTTTAAAGAAATGGCCATTGGGTGTTAATCGGCGGTAAAGAAGAAAGCAGGAAGCCAAGGGAATCCATAAAAGAGCTTTGCCCTGTAAGCACAGTTGCCTCACCTCTGACCTCCATAACTGAGAAAGAATTTGGCTCCTGCAATATTCTCTGTGAAGTTAGCAGCTTGAATCACTGTCACCCGCAAATGAGTTTTCTCTACTGAGAATGAATTCTCCTGAACTGCTGAAACAAAGGTCTGTGTTCCTGAAAGGCAATTATTTATTTGGAAGATGGCTAGAGATACTGCAAAATCTGTTCCCCACCCCCACCTCCTGGCCTGGAAGGAGCTTGCTGTGGTATGCAGCCGCTGGCCCCGGTGGCTCAATGGTAAAGAATCCACCTGCTAACGCAGGCGATGCGGGTTCATTCCCTGGGACTGGAAGACCCCCATGGAGGAGGAAATGGCAACCAACTCCAGTATTCTTGCTTAGAAATATCCCATGGGTAGAGGAGCCTGGCTGGTTACAGTCCACAGAGTCACAAACAGTCAGAAACGACCAACAACACACACACACATCCCTATAGAATAAACACACAGAAAGGAAAAACTGGCCTGGCAAGTGGTAAGCCCAGGGTGAAATGTGAAACCTGCCTTATAAACACAGAGACACATGAAATGTGGGGCTTATTTACTGTACTACTCCATACCTTTGAGATACTCCACTGAAGTTTTGATTGCACTAGGTATTTGGGGGCAGGCAAGAAAGAGGGGCTGAACTATACTGTTTTTGAAATCTGAGTCAGCCATAGTGAATTACTGAACAGCTGCCACAGGGAATATCCACAAGTTTCCATCTCTCTCATGTCAGTAGTCTGGAGATTTTCACATTAAAAAGTTATAATACACGTCACTGTAAAAACCAATAGATATTCCACTACCACTGCTATTTCTATCACCACTCGGCACAAACTCTTGATAAGTTTGCCTTTTGTGAAAACGTATTCCCCTCTGGCAAGTTGGCTGGGAATGGCAACCCACTCCAGTAATTCTTGCCTGGAGGATGCCATGGACAGAGAAGCCTGGCGAGCTACCTTCCATGGGGTCACAAAGAGTCAGACACGACTGAGCAACCAGCCCTAATACTAAGGGTAATATCACTTCCTCTGGCTCCAAGGAAACCATTGAAGGCATTGTTGCAAATGCTCCTGGCATCTCCAGGTCCTGTCTAATCACCTGGTTTTATACAAACAACATACCCTTTGGAGAAGGGGTCCCTCTCCATCCATTTCAGATCCTATTTCATTTACTGTTCTGATTATGGGTCCTATTTCAAATGAAATACTCCCAGTCTGCTTAATGCTGAAAATGGAATGCTTTTGAAGAAATAAAGACCAAATAGTTACATAAGTAATGATATTTCTGTTGGACATTTATCTATTTTGGCAAGGGTAGTCCCTGGCTCAAAGGAAATGCTCAATAAACAGTTATCAGAAGACGAAAGCAGAAATGTATGGTGGGTCTCAGTGATGCAGCTGGATACTTTGGAGACACTCAACCCCATGCCATCACGCATTGTTTCTCCTGCTCACTTTTTCTCAAAGATGGCTGCTGAACTGCTCTGGGCCTTCCAGTGCCCCGACTCTGCTGTGACAGCCAAGCTTTCACTGGACACCTGGAAAACTCCCCCACATTTTTAGGGGCAGTCTTTGTGTATTCCCTCTCTGTGTTCTGATGCAGGTTACCCAGGGGGTAAGAGCACAGAATGAAGTTTTGGGGAGCACAGGGGCTTATCTTTTAGCTCCAAACCTTCCATGGTGACTCTCTGCCTCTTCACCCCTTTACCCATCACCTTATCCATCTGTCATGTTTAAGGTGGCAGCAGTTAGGCCTATGCAAGAGAGTCCAGAGACAGTCCCAAAGGAAAAATCGACAAAGGACACAGAACGCTTTCTATGGAAAACACACAAATCTCCAAGAAAAATACACAACAAGAACAGATCCTATTGTTTATCAAAGAATGCTAAATTACCAGTAATAGGATGTACCTATGAAAGACAAGAGCTTTCCAGGTGGAGTTAGTGGCAAAGAACCCGCCTGCCTACACAGGAGACATAAGTGGTGTGGATTCGATCCCTGGGTGGGGAAGATCCCCTGGAGAAGGAAATGGAAACCCACTCCAGTATTCTTTCCCGGAAAATCCCATGGACAGAGGAGCCAGGCGGGCTGTAGTCCATAGGGTTGTAAAGAGTTGGAACCACTAAAGCAACTTAAGCTTAGCACAGCACAGCATGAAAGACAAAAAGTAAACAGAATGAGGGAAAATGAATTCTTACTGTTTGAGGTATGTAAATTTACAATTTACATACAAATTTACATACAATTTACAAATACAATTTACTAGAGGATAATTTTATATATAAAATGTATAATGTATTTTATGTATAAAAATCCCTAAAAAGAAGTTTATTCTTAAATTCAGGGGTCTCAGTTCTAGGAAATTTCCTAAGGAAAAAGAAACGAGACAAAGTATATATCCATGGATGTTCAACATTACAATATTTACAGTAGCAAAAAAATGGGAATTTGGTTAAATTTTGCTACTTTTTTAGAATACTATGTGATCATTACCATATAAATATATATGTGTATATATTTGAGAAGTAAAGATGTTTTAAATACTGTCTTCAGTGAAAAAGTAGACCACTGATCAGATGTGATCTATCTGATCTAGACCACAGATCAGATTTTGTAAAAATATTTCTAACATGCTTATGCTTAGATAAAAGTCTATTAGCATATATACAAAATATTAAGAGTGGTGAGAATATGGAAGATTTACAGTTTAATCTTTCTGCTAATGTGTATGTGTTCTTTCTGGAAAAACATATACATTAACTAGTATTTAAATACTATTTAAGTAAGAAAAAATAATTGCTCATGTGCAGTGAAAAAAAATAGATGTTTTCATTTATAAAATAAATGAAAATAAATAAAAATAAAATCCACTACAAAATACTATAAAATTAGTTTTTTAAATAAATTTATTTTTTATTGAAGGATAATTGCTTTACAGAATTTTTCTGTTTTCTGTCAAACCTCAACATGAATCAGCCATAGGTATACATATATCCCCTCCCCTTTTAAGCTCGCTCCCACCTCCCTCCCCACCCAAGCCCCTCTACGTTGATAGAGAGCCCCTGTTTGAGTTGCCTGAGCCATACAGTAAGTTCCCGTTGGCTATCTATTTTACATACAGTAATGTAAGTTTCCATGTTACTCTCCCCATACATCTCACCCTCTCCTCCCCTCTCCCCATGTCCATAAGTCTCTTCCCTATGTCTGTTTCTCCATTGTTGTCCTGTAAGTAACAGTATTTCAAAGCTGAAGGCATTCTTAAATTTTTTTTTCTTATTTTACAAGTAAGTGGACTGAGGCCCTGGGATGTTAACTGATTGCCTGAAAGTGAGGGGCCAGTGAGAGTGAGGGGCTGAAAAAGAAAAACCTACCCAATTTTCTGTCTCAGGAAAAACCCAGTTCTCCCCTACTTTTGTGTCTTTCTTTACTCTCACACCAATCTTCCCTGGTGGTTCAGGTGGTAAGGCATCTGCCTATAATGCAGGTAGACCCGGGTTCAATCCTGCGGTCAGGAAGATCCCCTGGAGAAGAAAATGACAACCCACTCCAGTACTCTTGCCTGGAAAAATCACATGGACGGAGGGGCCTGGCAGGCTACAGTTGCAAAGAGTCAGACGCAACTGAGCAACTTCACTTTCTTTCTTTCTTTTCTTACTCTCACACAGAACACTTCACTTCTGGTCCCTAAATTTGTGGAAGTTTTCCCCCACACCAAGAAATTCTCTGTGATGTCAGCCAGGTGTCCAACAACTTAACCAAATTCTGAAACTATCCACTGGAAACAGCATCAGTTCCCACAGGTTAAGGGCGTGGTCCTGCAAGCCTGCTGCGACCCCACCTGATATATCAACTGCAAGTAGTAGGTCCCAGGTTATTCACAACTTCTGTCCAGTTAGGCTACAAATAAGTGGTTCCCAAAACCCTCTCCTCAGGTTTGAATTGCTAGAGGTCCTCACAGAACTCAGGGAAACCTGTTTACCATTTTCTTAAAGGAGATGATAAAGGATACACTAGAATAGCCGGATGAAGAGATACCTAAGTGTGGGGTCTGGGGGGTTCCCACACACAGGAGTTTGTGTCCCCATGGAGCTGCAGTGCATCAACTCTTTATGTGGATATGTTCACCATCTTGGAAACTCTATGAACTCCATACTTATGGGATTTTATGGTAGCATCACCACATAGGCATCCCTTTTCTCTTCTCAAGAGAATGGGAGTGGGGACTGATAATTCCAGGCTTCTAATCATGGCTTGGTCTATCTAATAACCATCATTCATCCAGGAGCCATCCAGAAGCCTACCCAGAGCTGCCTCATTGGAACAAAGACACTCCTATTACCCAGGAAATTATAAGGGTTTCAGGAGCACTGTGTCAGGAACCAGGGGCAGAGACCAATACAAATATTTCTTACTATACATCACAATATCACAGGGGCAGAGTCATTCAGAATTTGGACCCGGGGTGGCAGCTTACTGCTCTTTTTAAAGCGACATGGGACCTCTGAAGGGGGCCCGGGCCACAGGAGGCTTATGTGTGGCTTATGCAGCCGGGTCTGTGGGCCCAGCCATTCACTGGCTCTCAGTAGATCTTGAAAATGACCCAGACCACAGCCTACTGAACAGCTGAAAGAAAACTCTCAGAGCATGAAAAATGCTCCACCCGTCTGCCTGACAAGCTGTATTTTCCCATGTGGCAGATGAAATTCTTTCCAGAAAAAATGTTGTATTATAAAGGACTCCTTTCTCTGAGGTGTCAATGACATCTTTCATAGAGAATGCTCAAAGGTGATGAACTAGACAGCAAGAATAATTAAGCAAGCTCCTCAGCCAGGAAGAGACTAAATGGACCAGTCTCCATTCAGTGCGGGTTGGACCCAATGAATAGATCAGCCAAGATCAATAAAAGGAAAGAAAGTAATTAGAGATTCTTACTGAGGTGTTTGCCCTTGCCATGAGGTTAGTTCTCGAGGTGACATCGAGAGGCCTCACTAATTCAACTTTGGGACCTGGGTGACACTTTGAATTGATCCCCGCATCTTTACATCTTTATATCTATATAGGGGGTAATTAGCCTACATGTGGCAGAGTTCTTAGACAGTGCACCCTCCCCTTGTCTCTCCACCCAGCCTCCCTTAAGCTTCCTCCAGGGACTTGGACCAGAATCCAGTAAGATTTAAAATCATCTTCTTCTGGTCAGGCAAAGGGCCAACTTAACATCTTTGCACTGGCTAGAGGAATATTTCAGCTCAATAACAATAAAATCTCCTACTGAGTTGTTCTGGCAGCTATATATTTTTCCTGAACTGGTCTTCTGTGCTTTTTCCTTGAATTGGTCATTTCTCCTTGCTAGCCAAGGGACCTTGGGCTAGGAGGGCTCAAGGATGCCTGGGGAATTTATCCACATGGTGAATCCTACTTGCATTCATTTGGATTAGATTAGGCTCCATATACAGAAGAATATGCATAATATCTGGCTTAAATTGAGAACAGTTTCTCATCAGTGGTTCTCTATCCTGGCTCTACCTGACTGGTATCTGGGGGGCTTAAAATTACTGATGCTTGAACTTCAGTCACAGAGATTCTGATTCTGCAGGCACTGGGTGTTAGATATTTTAAAAAAAAACAACCCACTATATTCAATTGCTTTTAACCCTGGTGACACATTAGAATTACCTGGGAGTGCTTAAAAAAGAAATGCCCTGCTGCGCTGATTCAATTGGCCTGTAGAGGGGCTCAAGCATGGGTAGTTTTAAAGCTATCTTGGGTGACTCTTATGTGCAGCCAGGGTTGAAATCCACTGACCTAGACACTCTAAATGAGCCTGAATGACCTGACCTGGAGGAGTTCAAGAGTATTGAAAACACAAATGAAATCACTGAACCTCTCTGACCATCGTTAAAGAACTATGAAGAATGTTTTGGAAGAATATTAGGGATGGTTTTGGAAAGATCTGAGATGAGCAAATATGATTCCATTTTTCAAAAAGTCAAAAAAAGAAGATGCTGTAATCTGTAGTCCTGGCATTTTGGCATTAAGCCTCAACAATATTTCTTTCTATTAAAATTATGGTTTATTGGAAGGCTCCAATATGCGCTTACACAAGTTCAGCAAGAAAAAGATGCACAAAACTATTTCCTTATTGCAAAAGGGCTGCCTGATTTTCAGATAAAGGGTGTGTATGTATAAGTTCATTAAATTTTAAAAGGCATATGGCAAAAGTGTGTGTGTGTGTGTGTGTTACAGTAAGGATCCTCAGGTATGGAAGATCCATGCTTCTCAAGCTTTGTTGCAAACTGAACTCCCTGAGGATCTTGCTAAAATGCAGATTCTGAAGGTCTGGAGTGGGGTCTGAGAACCTGCATTTTCTTTTTTTTTTTTTCATTTATTTTTATTAGTTGGAGGCTAATTTTTTTACAATATTGTAGTGGTTTTTGTCATACATTGCCATGAATCAGCCATGGATTTACATGTATTCCCCATCCCGATCCCCCCTCCCACCTCCCTCTCTACCCAATCCCTCTGGGTCTTCCCAGTGCACCAGGCCCGAGCACTTGTCTCATGCACCCAACCTGGGCTGGTGATCTGTTTCACCATAGATAATACACATGTTTCTATGCTGGAGAACCTGCATTTTCACGGGCTCCACTGTGGTGTCCAAGTCCAGACTCCACTCCTTAAGTAGCAAGGGTGCAGACTGCGAAATAGTATACTTTGTGGGTTAGTAAGCAATTAAATAACTTTCTCAAAAGAAGATTGGCCAATGGGTCATTGTCATTATGGGGGGAGTTTTCTGTGGCTAGGATCTTGTTTTGTTTAAGAATATTAACAGTGGCTTAGACTTGGCTTAGACGGTAAAGCGTCTGCCTACAGTGCAGGAGACCTGGGTTCGATCCCTGGGTTGGGAAGATCCCCTGAAGAAGGAAATGGCAACCCACTCCAGTATTCTTGCCTGAAAAATCCCACGGATGGAGGAACCTGGTAGGGTACAGTCCATGGGGTCGCAAAGAGTTGGACACGACTGAGCAACTTCACTATTAGACATTTATAGGATGCTTATCAACTTTTCTAATGATATGGGAAGAGAGAGATAATGAATCCAACTAGCTTTAAACAGGGTCTTTTTCTCTGACCCAGCAAGGAGAGATGGGTCATGTCACATTCTCTTAGAACCTACTTTGTAACTGGCCATATAACTAACTAGATGAGTGGTCTTAGGCAAATCATTTACTCTCTTGGCTCCCAGTCTCCTCTGTAAAATGAATGAGATTATTAGTTTGAATTCTGTAAGTTTCATGTGACAGGAAATTCAGCTCAAACTACAGTAGCCTCATCTCTGAGGGATATTAATACATTCCAAGAATCCCAATGCATGCCTGAAACCACAGATAGAACCCAATCCTACATACAATACTATGTCTTTCCCTATGTACACACACCAGTGATAAAGTTTAATTTATAAATTAGGTAGAGAGATTAATAACTAAATAAAAATAGAACAATTACAATGATATGCTGTAATAAAAGTTATGCAAATATGGTCTCTCTCAAAATATCTTATTGTATAAATTTAATGCCTTTCCCATTTTAACTGAACATTTATCATGCACTATGGAGAAGACCCTGATGCTGGGAGGGATTGGGGGCAGGAGGAGAAGGGGACGACAGAGGATGAGATGGCTGGATGGCATCACCGACTTGATGGACATGAGTTTGAGTAAACTCCGGGAGTTGGTGATGGACAGGGAGGCCTGGCATGCTGCGATTCATGGGGTCACAAAGAGTCAGACACGACTGAGTGACTGAACTGAACTGAACTGACTGATGGCCATAACTTTTGCAATCTGAGGTATAATAGCAAAACTGCCTACATTTTTTTCTCCCTCTTCATGATTTCATGGAGAAAAGGTTGGTTTTTACCTAGATCTTAGCAGCCTTAGCATATAACTTTTTCCCTTTCCCTATTAAGTGGAGAATTTTCACCTTTGCACTTGAAGCACTTTGCAGGCTTTTCTTTGGCAGATCCAAACTGCTAGCATATCTACCCTTGTGCTTGGGAAGTTATAAGTAAGTAAAATAAGAGTGACCTGAACATAGACACAGTGATAATGGAGATGGCTAAGTGGCTACTGAGCAGGATACGCTGGACAAAGGGAGAATTCCCAACCCAGGCGGATGGAGCAAGACAGCATGATTTCATCATACTACTCAGAAAGGCACACAACTTAAACCTTATGAATCGTTTATTTCTTGAATTTTCCATTTAATAGTTTCAGACTGAGGTTGAACATGGATAACTGAGACTGCAGAAAGAGAAACTGTAGATAATGGGGGGATATGGTAGTTTAAGGGGAAAAAAAGGAATGAGTTGGCTTCTTTGGGCATAGTTGGATCCAGTAGGTCAAACTGTATTATTAAGGTTCTCCCTCCCTGTCTCTTTCTCTCTCCATCTCTACGTTCTACAGCAGCTGTCCCCAGCCTTTTTGGCACCAGGGATCAGTTTCATGGAAGACAATTTTTCCATGGACGGGGAGGGGGATGGTTTTGGAATGGTTCAAGTGCATTACATTCATTGTGCACTTTATTATTATTATTATTACATCAGCTCCACCTTAGATTATCAGACATTAGATCCCAGATGTTGGGGACCCCTGTTCTGTAGGACCACCCTTGTCTTCAGCCCTGCAGTCTTTCTCATGTCATAGGGAACAGGGCATCTGGCAGCCTCAGGGTTTGTTAGTTTAACAGAACATATCTATCAAAGGACTCTAAGTGGTCCTGCCAGAGTCCCTTATCCACCTCTGCACCAGTCACTGAGGCCAGGCTAGAACAGATTCAGTCACAACTGTATGTTCACCTCTGATCATGAAGGGACAGGACACCATAAGGGACACTCCAGTCCCGCACTGACTGGAAAAGGGTAGGTTTCCTCAAAGAAATGATGCTGAGTGACTCAACACATCCAGGTAGACATCCAGTACATCCTCAAACCTAAACATCACAGAATGATGAGGGCACAATTCTTCATAAGACAGTGCTGTCAAGCTGACATGAGATGAGTGAGGTTAGATATCCCTGGCCTCCAAAGTTCTGTTTTCCTAGACACTAAACTGTGCTTGTGTAACATATCCTCCAGTATTAGGATTTTTTTTCTGGAGAAAATTCCCTGAATTCCAAAGATTGATGGGGTAGATAGTTAGGCTGTTGGGTGACCCTGAAATCATACTTTCCCTCTTGAGAGGCAGGTCTTGGTGGAGAAATTACATTGAAGGAGGTCTGCCCACCCCTCACCCTTCTGGAACAGCACTTGCCCACAGCCTGCGGAGGACCCTGCCCCCATCCCCTGAGGGCCCCAGATGCCTCCATGTGGAGATGATCCACTGCTGCCCGACTGGCAAAACTTGGCTTGAAAATATGATCTGAATTCTCACAAGCTGTCTGCAAAACTAGAGCTGAAATGCCAGTGACCTGTGGGTGCTGTGGTATTTGGCCCTGTAGAAATGAGGTACAGGCTGAGCCTTGTAGAACTTACGTAAACAGAGGAAGTTGGCTGAGAATGAAAAAGAGAGACAGAGGGAACATGAAACCAGTGGTCTTGGGAAAGTGGGGGGTGGGGTAGAGAGAGAGAGAGTGAGGGGTGGCTGTGGCTGTCTATTCATCCGCATACTCCATGGGTCTGCCCATGAGATGGCCATGCTCCTGGTGGTCATCGCGGGCTGAGGCCCTGCTGTATGTCCTGGCTGAAAGTGAAAGTGTTAGTCACTCAGTCCTGTCAGACTCTTTGTGACCGCATGGACTGTAGCCCGCCAGGCTCCTCTGTCCATGGGATTCTCCAGGCGAGAATACTGGAGTGGGTTGCCATGTCCTTCTCCAGGGGATCTTCCGAACCCAGAGATGGGACCAGGCAGATTCTTTACCACCTGAGCCACCAACTACTTGTGACGAAAAGTCACCTTACCTGTGGGTGATCCTAAGGATATTTACTGAAGCTGTAAATATCCTAGTAGGTAAATAAGAGGCTTGAGATGGGAGTTTGTGGGCCAGTGCTATTGGCACCACTGAGTCTGAGAACCCAGGAGAGTGAGGCCCCTGGGGAAGCTCTCTGTGACCGGGCAGGGAGGGGCGGGAATGAGAGGGACGAGGGAAGAGCGCCCCCCGGTGGCCTCAGGGGGGAAAGCAGGAGAGGGAAGAGCTAGGGAGCCTCATGCTAAGTGCAGAAATCAAGATCTTTCTGACACTAGGATGAGGGTCAGACCTGCTGCTCTGAAAATGGCTGGAAAGCTAGATATGCAGAGGCTGTGGCAGACAAAGGGAGCTGCCAGAGCGTCCTGTCAGACCTGGTCCTTTTGATTCTCAAAAAGAATCTTGCCAGCCTGTCCAAGGCTTTTTATCTGTTTGGTCTCTGACAAGTAACTCCTTGGGCTTGTGGGCCCTCTTAGGTGATATCTACCTATCCTAAAGATATCTTGGGAGAGAGAAAATAAAAAAACACCATGGGTAGGGCATTTGGTTTATTGAAAACAAGGAAAGAGAATCTGGGTCCCCTGGCCCAGTGTTTATCTGTTGGGCCATTAGTAAGGACTCCTTGTGGTGGTTTAGTTGCTAAGTCGTGTCTGACTCTTGCAACCCCATGGGTCACCAAGGTCCTCTGTCCATGGAATTCTCCAGGCAAGAATACTGGAGTGGGTTGGCATTTCCTTCTCTAGTCATAAAAAATTTCCCTGGTGGCTTAGAGGGTAAAGAGTCTGCCTGCAATGCGCGAGACCCAGGTTCGATCCTTGGGTCAGGAAGATCCCCTGAAGAAGGAAATGGCAACCCACTCCAGTACTCTTGCCTGGAAAATCCCATGGATGGAGGAGCCTTGTAGGCTACAGTCCATGGGGTCGCAAAGAGTCAGACATGACTGAGCAACTTCACTTTCTCTAGTCATAGCTAATGGAACCCATTTCACTTATAGTATTTATTTCACAAACACTGCTGAGAGTCTACTGTGTGCTTGGCCCTGGACTTACAGTGGAAAGACAAATATCAACAAGAAAACCCCAAATCAAATAAATACATAAGTTATAGTAAACATCTATGAACACAAAGAACAGAATACTGTGAGAGAATGGGATAGAAGGATAGTTTGGGTAAGGTCTCAGAAAGGTTTCTTGGAGGCATTGTCATTTAAGCTAAGACCTAAAAGATGAGAAAGTGTTTTTGTGTGGAGAGGACTTCAGGCAATGGAAATACTAGGGTGAAGGTTGCAAGGAGGAAAATACGTGGTTAGAGCATAGAAAGCAAGGTCAGCAGGGGCCAGAAATGAGGTTTGAGAGGGATCCCAAATAGTGTGGGGCCTTGAAGGCTGCTGCATACAATTTACCCCAACCTTAGTGGCTTAAAACAATAAACACTTACATCCTTACAGTTTCTGTGGGTCAAAGATTTGGAAGAAGCTTAGCTGGACAGTTCTGGCTAGGGAATCTCATGAGTTTTTATTTGAAGCATTGGCCAAGAACTGACTGGGGCTACAAGATCCACTTCCAAAGTGGTTCACTTAATGGCAGGTGAGAAGAGCTAGTTGAGAGTGGCAGGCCTCAGTGTCTCTCAATTTGAGCCCCTCCATAAGCTGCTTGAGTGTCCTCAAGACACGACTCCTGGATCCTCCAGAGTGATCGAGACGCAAGAAAGCAAAGTGTGTGGCAAGGCCCTCTATGATTTGGTTTTGGAAGTCTTACACTGTCCATTCCACCCCATTCTCTCTGTTAGAAGTGAGTCACAATTTTGCAGCCCACATTTCAGGGGAGGAAATTTATCCTTCACCATGAGAAGGGAGGAATAGCAAAGAACTTGTGGGATGCATTTTTAAAAGTACCACCTACACTATGATAAGAGGCCAGTTGAAGCAGAACTTAGGGCTTTGTTATAAGGCTGCAGGGGGAGTTCATGGAACTCTAGGCAAATGAAGCAGAGCATCAGCCAGAGATGAGCTCAAGGGTTGGAATGCCCTGTTCACTTCATTCCCTTCTCTTCAGACTGGCTTTCCTGCTTCCGCTGTCCACAAGGTGGCGTGTAACATGCACTTCCCACCCCAATCCCTGCTCTTGAGATTGCAAAATATATACAGACCAACTAAGTGCTCAGGCTGAGTTCCAAATTCCTGGGCCAGAGATCTGGGTTGGCCTGACTTTGGTTAGATGCTCCCCTCAGGCCCAAGCAGCTGTGACAGGTAGTGGGGAACTTGTAGTATAAACATGGCTGCCAACACTCAGCTCTGTGAAAGGGGGTGAAGAAGTTTCCTGAGAGAGGAAGAGCTGGGTGGCACCCTAGTAGTGTGAAACCTCAGCCTTTCTGTCTATCATGTCATCCCATACAGGCAGTAGGTTTTCTACAGACGGTGTTTCCTTCAACTGGAGCCTTCTAAAAGTAGATGAGTTTGATCACAAGAATTTTGAAAAGTATAATAGCTCTTGCTCATTAAAAAGGCCCCCCAAAACGACTCATGAGGCATTTTATTGGGTACTTTTGGAGAAAGTTAAATAAAATGGTTTAGTCATAAAACAGTTGGAGTTAATCAGTTGAATAAAAAATGTAAGAGGGCTGTTTCAGTGAGCTAGCTAGTATAAGTCTTATTAAAATTAGAAATGGGAGCCAATACCAGCAGCCACACAGCACATGAACAAAGATGGTAACAGATGTATTAAAGTGGTTTCTGGGGCAACCTATCAGTGAAAGGCAGGAGCTTTTATTTTGGAATAGCTGCTGTGGAAAATGAGGGCACCAAAGACTCAACCTGAATGCTGTCACTGGGCTGTTTTCAGGCAGGAACCTCCATTCTTCCAGCAGGGAAGTGAGGATGGTGGGCAGTTTCACTGGCTATACCAGAGTTGCAAAAAGGTAACTGGACATCAGAGTTCAGAAGCCATGTGACTCACTCTGATTGAGGTACTTTAAGATTGGGAGAGAATCTTTTATTCACTCCCTAGAAGTAAATTTTACAGGACAATTATCACTAGTAAAGATAGCACAAGGCCTGGCACCAGAGACGATCACAAAAGCAAGCTTTGCTCAGATGTGAACTGAATGTATAAAGGTGAGAGGAGTGGGAAAGAAGGTGAATGGTACCGAAACCAAGCTTTGAATCCCTGACACTTCAACCCAGAGTCAGTTTTGAATGAGAAAAATGTTTTCCTGCATAAAAAATGTCTGGGAACAAAATAAACAACAAGGTCCTACTGTATAGCACAGGGAACTATATTCAATATCTTATAATAACCTATCATGGGAAATAATCTAAAAAAGAATAAATATATATGTGTATAACTGAGTCCTTCTGTTGTACATATGAAATACTATAAATTAGCTATATATCAATCAAAAAATGGAAAATATATATATGATAAAAATATATGCAAATAAAAAATGGGAAAAGTCTACTACAGCCTAGTTTAAAGGAGAAAAAACAGAGGAAAAATACTGGCTTTGGGTACTTAAAAGCTAAAAATCTTTTAATGGGCTTCATCTATAGAAAGTCAGGATTTTCTGAGATGTGGGCCATAATAATACATTCTAGTCCAGATCAGATGATTGAAAGGAAATGGTGATGGTAGGTGTGGGCACCATATTCAAGGAGCTGTGAAGGGAGGATAGAGCCAGGTTTGTTTCGGTGAGGTAAGGTGAGCTGACTCATTAATAGTTTGAGTCTTGGTGGCCTATTGTGCTTTCACATGATAAACAAAGTCTCAGAAATCTTCCTTTTAATTTCACTGATTGTCTAATGCCATTCAAGAGACAAGGCAATGAATCTAATTAAGTGTACTTGTATAGGCAGGTGTTCCCATTAGAGAAATAAAGAACAATGGAAGAGTGTGTTAATTTTCACAGCCAACAATATTGGCCCACATTATTGGACTGTTATTATAGTTTGCTATCTATTTATGTGTTGGTTACTTTTTTCTTAATGACACCATCAGGTATAATTATCAAGTAATCTTCAGGGCATAAAAGGAGCTTCATTCAACTTCTCAGTAATAACAGTCATTACTGTACTCTTTAAAAACAATTGGCTAGTTACTTTCAGCTTCCAAAAAGCTCCCAAATCTGAAAACTGCAAATTACATCATAATGATTACTGAGGTTCTATGGTAACTTCTGTCATAATTTCAGTGTAATTGGTAGAGCACAAACGACTATGAATTATGTCATATATACAACCTATTTACAGGGAATTCACATAGTTATTTGTGGAATGAATAAAGGAGAGCTTAAACTGAATGTTAATTTTAATAAAAATCACTTTTAAACTTCATTTTCATTTGAATGGATCCATCTGTTTCAAGGTACTAGCAGGGAGCAAAGTAAAAATGAAGTTCAAAACTACAACTACTTGTTGTCTCCCACCTTCTCAAACCTAATGCTGAAAGTCCATGAATGAAACAACAGACATTGATCTAGTATCATTTTCCAGGGCAGGGGATTATCAAAGACATTAACAGATGTCCATTTAGAATATTAGGAGAACAACAACAACAAAAACAACTCAATCAGAAAACAGGCAGAAGGTCTTAAGAGACATTTCTCCAAAGTAGACACACAGATGGCCAGTAGGCACATGAAAAGATGCTCAACATCACTATTATTAGAGAAATGCAGATCAAAACTACAGTGAGGTACCACCTCACACTGGTCAGAATGGCCATCATTAACATCTATAAATAATAAATGCTGGAAAAGGTGTGGAGAAAAGGGATCTCGCCTACAGTGTTGGGGGGAATATAAATTGGGGCAGCCACTATGGAAAACAGTGTGGAGATTCCTCAGAAAACTAAAAACATAATTACCATATGATCAAGCAATCCCACTATTGGGAATACACCTGGACAAAACTATTATAAAAGATATAAGCACCCCTATGAAAGTTCCAGAAAAAAACATCTATTTCTGCTTTATTGATTATGCCAAAGCCTTTGACTGTGTGGATCACCACAAACTGTGGAAAATTCTTAAAGAAATGGGAATACCAGACCACCTGACCTGCCTCTTGAGAAATCTGTATGCAGGTCAAGAAGCAACAGTTAGAACTGGACATGCAACAACAGACTGGTTCCAAATAGGAAAAGGAGTACGTCAAGGCTGTATACTGTCACCCTGCTTATTTAACTTTTTGCAGAATACATCATGAGAAACACCGGGCTGGATGAAGCACAAACTGGAATCAAGATTGCCGGGGGGAGAAATATCAATAACCTCAGATATGCAGATGACACACCCTTATGGCAGAAAGTGAAGAAGAACTAAAGAGTCTCTTGATGAAAGTGAAAGAGGAGAGTGAAAAAGTTGGCTTAAAACTTAACATTCAGAAAACTAAGATCATGGCATCCGGTCCCATCACTTCATGACAAATAGATGGGGAAACTGTGGAAACAGTGGCAGACTTAATTTTTTTGGGCTCCAAAATCACTGCAGATGGTGACTGCAGCCATGAAATTAAAAGACGCTTGCTCCTTAGAAGAAAAGTTATGACCAACCTAGATAGCATATTAAAAAGCAGAGACATTACTTTGCCAACAAAGTTCTGTCTAGTCAAGGCTATGGTTTTTCCAGTAGTTATGTATGGGTGTGAGACTTGGACTATAAAGAAAACTGAGCACTAAAGAATTGATGCTTTTGAACTGTGGTGTTGGAGAAGACTCTTTAGAGTCCCTTGGACTTCAAGGAGATCCAACCAGTCCATCCTAAAGGAAATCAGTCCTGAATATTCATTGGAAGGACTGATGTTGAAGCTGAAACTCCAATACTTTGGTGACCTGATGCAAAGAGCTGACTCATCTGAAAAGACCCTGATGCTGGGAAAGATTGAAGGCAGAAGGAGAAGGGGACGACAGAGGATGAGATGGTTGGTGGGATCACTGGCTCAATGGACATGAGTTTGAGCAAGCTCTGGGAGTTGGTGATGGACAGGGAGGCCTGGCGTGCTGCAGTCCATGGGGTCGCAAAGAGTCGGACACAACTGAGTGACTGAAATGAACTGAACTGAATGTTCATAGCAGCACTACTCACAAAGCCAAAACATAAAAACAACCTAAATATCCATCAACAGATGAATGGATAATGAAGGTGAGGCACATCTATATGACGGAATACTATTTAGCCATAAAGAACAAAATAATGTCATTTGCAGCAACATGGATGCAACTAGAGATTATCATACTAAGTGAAATAAGTCAGAAAAACACAAATACTATATGATATCACTTATATGTGGAACCTAAAACATGGCACAAATGAACCAACTACAAAACGAAGGGGTGGAAAGGGAGGGTCTGGGAGTTTGGGATTAGCAGATGCAAACTATTAAATATAAGATGGATAAACAATGAGGTCCTACTGTAGTTACCTTGGGAGACTGCTGCTGCTGCTAAGTCGCGTCAGTCGTGTCCGACTCTGTGCGACCCCATAGACGGCAGCCCACCAGGCTCCCCCGTCCCTGGGATTCTCCAGGCAAGAACACTGGAGTGGGTTGCCATTTCCTTCTCCAATGCATGAAAGTGAAAAGTGAAAGTGAAGTCGCTCAGTCGTGTCCGACTCCTCGCGACCCCATGGACTGTAGCCTACGAGGCTCCTCCGTCCATGGGATTTCCCAGGTAAGCATACTGGAGTGGGGTCGCCATTGCCTTCTCCTTGGGAGACTGAACAAGTCCTAATATTCTTTTTTTGAGGTATAATAGATTTACAGTGTTGTGCCAGTCTCTGCTATATAGCAAAGTGACTCAGTTATATACATATATTCTTTTTTAATATTATTTTCCATTACGGTTTAAGACAGGATACTTAATACAGTCTCCTGTGCTATACAATAGGACAGTTAATTAAATATCTTGTGATAAACCACAATGGTAAAGGGTATTAAAAAAAGAATGTCTATATGTCTATAACTGAGTCACTCTGCTATACAACAGAGATTGGCAAATGTTGTATATCAAGTATACTTAAGAAAAAAAAAAAAAGAATATTAGGACGTGTTCAGTCTCCCAAGGCAAAATAAGTAAAAACAAAAATATGCAAATGGCACCGAACAAACTTACAAGGTTTTGCACAGTAAAGGAAACCATAAAACAAAACAAAAAACCCCCCAAAATGAAAGGTCAGCCTATAAAATGGGAGAACATACTTGCAAATGATGTGAACAAGGGTTTAATTTCCAAAATATACAAACAGCATACACAACTCAACGACAGAGAAACAAATAGCCAAGCTGAAAAATGGGCAGAAGACCTAAATAGACATTTCTCCAAAGAAGAAATACAAATGGCGAATAGGCACAAGAAAAGATCACTATTATGATCCAGAAACCCCACTCCTTTTTCCTGTGAACCAGTTAGAAGAGAACTCTGAGGCTACCAGAGAGGGTAATTATATGGAAGGAGACTGGGATTCTGAGTTACCATGTAGAAAGCTGCCTACTACATATGATGTAGAATTGTAATATGAAAGAGAAGTAATTAACACAGCACTGTAAATCAACCAGATGTCAATAATTTTTTTTTTTATAAAAAGAAAGAGGAATAAGCATTTTTTGTGTTAAGCAACTGAAATTGAGAGTTATCTATTACAGCAGTTAGCAACACTTTGTGTGTGCTTAGTCACTCAGTTGTATCTGACCCTTTGCGATCCCATGGACTGTAGCTCACCAGGCCCCTCTGTCCATGCGGATTCTCCAGGCAAGAATACTGGAATGGGTTGCCATTTCCTCCTCTAGGGGATCTTCCCAATCCAGGGATTGAACCCAGGCCTCCCGCGTTGCAGACAGATTCTTTACTGTCTGATCCACCAGAGAAAGCTGTACATCAGCGTCCCCCTTCCTGACTCTGGACTGGCTGCCTGTGGGTAGACTATATCACTGTTTAGCAATATCTGGTTTCCTTCCCCAAGGAAGGATTATACTTCCCACCCCCTTGATTCCAGACTTGGCCATGTGACCTGCTTTGGCCACTGAAATGCAAATAGAACTGATACGCTTAATATGCAGATGGAAACTTTTTAAAAGTCAAAGCATGATTTATCACCACAAAGGAAAAGATTACCCTCTGGCCTGAATCTATTCTCTTCCTTCTGGGAATACCAACGCGTAACAGAGATCAATTCAAAGATATTATTCCTTATTAGTGTGCTACACACACCTCCTGATGGCAGATAATGGAGAGTCTTCATGTATAGAATGTTATTAACAAGAGGTACTTGGTCTGTTTGGTTGCTTATTGACAACAAATCTGGAATATATGCATTCATGGGGCATGGCCCAATGGAAAACTGTCAGTCAGCTATGTCATGACTGGAGTATAAGTTAGAGATATTTCTTAGCTGAAAGTTTCCTTTTTCCCAAGTGGTGCCCTTCTTAAAACCTAGATTTAGATTTTAAATCTAAACAAGAATATCCTCTAACCCAGAAAGAAAGGGAGAACTGTAGTGATAGTCCCAAATTCCTCCATGTTCACTTATATCTTGGAATTGCCTATATCTTTTGAATTATTAATATATTTTAGTATCATGTAGGATTGATGATCCCTGTATGTTTGATCTGACAATTCAATCCCTTGTATTATCTCAGCCATTTTCTTGTTTTTGTTTCGTTTTTTTGTTTTGCAGTGACCAGCAATGCTCTAAAATAAGTGACTGCCCCTTCAACCTCTCCTGGATTGAGAACAACATAACATGACATATTATGGACAGGGAGTGTGATCAGGAAATAAGCCCATGTTCCTCCCTCTGTTCCATGTTCTTTTAAGCCATTAATAATATGGGTGTTATTCCTTAAGGTAGCATAACCTAACCTATCTTGACTGTCCAAGGATCAAGCACCAGCTCCTGGCCAAGTGCAGGGTTGGAACAACATGCTTAGGTCCACATCTTCATCAAGATAGTCTAGACAGGACCATCCCTGAGAAGGGCATGCGGGCAGGTAGGTATAGATCACGTGTACTGCCTTACTGCCACTTTATTTCTGACCACTGGGCCTCTCCAACGTCCTCTGCAATAGGACTGAGTAGATGTATCAGTCAGGATTCTTTTGATTGTGAGCACTCAATTCAAATGAAACCAGACCACTATCTTAGACCATACCCAAAAATTAACTCAAAATGGAATCAATACTCAAACATAAGACCAGAAACCACAAAACTCCTGGATGAAATTATAGGTGGCAAACTCTTTGAAATCGGTTTGGTGAGGATTTTGGGATCTGAAACCAAAAGCAAAGGCAACAAACGCGAAAATAAGCAAATGGGACTATATCAAACTAAAAGCTTCTGTGCAGTAAAGGGAACCATCAACAAAGTGAACAAGAACCCTACTGGGTGGGAGAAAATATTTGCAAATCATACATCTGATAAGGAATTAATATCCAAAAAATATAAAGAAGACATACTACTCAACAGCAGAAAAGCAAGCAATTCAATTAAAAAATGGGCAGAAAATCTGAACACACATTTTTCCAAAGAAGATACACAGATGATCAATAGACACATGAAAATACACTTAACATCACTCATCATCAGGGAAATGCAAATCAAGATCACAATGAGATATCACCTCATGCCTGTTAGAATGGTTTTCATCAAAGATAAGAAGTAACAAGTATTGGTGGGGAAATGACAAAAAGAGAACTCTTGTGCACTATTGGTGGTAATGTAAATGGAATGTAAATAGTGGCTGCATGCCACTATGGAAGGCAGTATAGAGGTTCCTCACAAATTTAAAAATACAACTACCATATGATCCAGCAATTCTGAGTATTCACCTGAAGAAAATAAAACTAACTCCAAAAGAAAAAATACACTCCCATGTTCACTGCAGCATTACAACAGCCAAGACATGGAAGCAACTTACATGTCCATTGATGGATGAGTGGATAAAGAAAATGTGATATATATATATATATATATATATATAAAGTATATATATATATAAAGACTATTATTTAGCAATAAGAAAGAAGAAAATCTTGCCATCTTCAACAACATGGATGGACATTATGCAACATGAGGGCACTATGCTAAGTGAAGTAAGTTAGAGAAAGACAAACATCATATTCTCTCACTTATATGTGGAATCTAAAAAGCAAAAACAAAAATTCCTAACCTCACAACTGCAGAGGACAGATTGGTGGTTGCTAGAGTTGCGGGTTGGGGAGTGAGAAAAATGGGTAAAGGGGGTCAAATGTACAAACTTCCAGTTCTAAAAAAGTCATGAGGATGTAATGTACAACATGGCAACTATAGTTAATAATACTGTGCTGCCTATTTGCAAGCTGCTAAGAGAGTAGGTCTTAAAAGTCCTTATCAATTTTTTTAACTATCTATGATGATTCAAGTTAACTAAACTTATTGCAGTGATCATTTCACAATAAATCCAAATATGGAATCATTATGTTGTACACCTGAAACTAATACGTCATATGTCAACTATAACTCAGGAAAAAGACACCTCAATTCACACTGGCTGAAACATTCCTTAAGCCCATGCTCCTACGGGCCCCAGAAGTTCTCTCTAGGCCCAGAACGCACACACAGTGGTATAAACTACAGAATAGGCCAGAGGACTGATGATCCTTGGCTAGAATGAATCTCTCCACTGTATTTCTGCTGGCTGGTGCCGCTGCCTTGAATACCAATGACCTTCTAAATGTCAGATCTCTGTCTTGAGGACCAATGAGCTCCAACCTGCCTCAGCAGGCACCCCGGTTTCCGGACCCTCAGCTGCCCACAGCTAGCTGTAAGCCCTGGCCAGTCTTCAGCCTCTCTGGTTCCCAGCTCCCGTCTTGAGTCTGGCAGCCACCGAGGCCCCTTTGTCTACCCCAGCTCTCAGGACTCTCTGGCGCTCTTGGGCCACTTTCTGCTAGCCTGAGTTATCGGCTGCCTCTACCCCAAAGTGAGGGGCAGCTTTTGAGAGGCGAACACATAATTTACACCTCTGGATTTTGTAGGTGAAGCAAGGTAGACAGGAAATATCAAACCTGGGCTGGCCACGGTTGCCGGCTGGGTGCGAGTCTGCCATTTTCCCACTAGGTGGCGTCTACTGAGCTTGAGGCGAGAAGGAGAGCTTTTCTGTTAAAACAGCACAAAGGAAGTGTTCTGTGGCTTTTCTTTTTCTGCTTTCTGTTTTTTCCACCACCACCATCGCCACCTCCAACCCTAAAAATAACATTAACACAAGGTACCTTTCTACATCTGCCTCCCGGGAGGACGGAGCTTCTCTGACTGCCCGGACTAGACTAAGGCAAGAAGGCTGTTCTTTTATTAAGCCTGAAACGACTGCCCAATCAGTTTCGTTCTCTATTAGGTTGTAATTGGAGCTCCGTCCCATTCCTTCCTTTCACCTTATTTTCTCCAAGGCTCACGACTAAGTTTAGCCACAGATATTACTTTTCAAATCTCTTCTCTCCCTCCGACCTTTCTTCCCCCCTCCCCTCCCCCTTCTTTCTTGTTGTCCCTTCTCTCCGGATATTTTGTTGTTGTTGTTTTCCTTCCAGGAAAGGGTAGGGCAGCTCGCTTACTCTCAGGAGAAAATAAGATTCTTGGTGCTTATTCTGCCATTGTTGTAAATTCGTTGTGAACATTTTCAACAATCTTAACTCTGGGGTAAAACATGAACCTGCTTTATTTGTCTTCCAATCTCTAGCCCCAAATACTGAAACTTTCTCACTATGTAGGGGGTCCTTGGCAGTAGCTTAGATTCTGTTACTTCCTTGTTGTTCTTGATTATTGAAAGACAATCCAGCCTTTCAAAGCTGTCCTCTCCCCCACTTTGGTGGCCCACCTGGAGGCTCACCGACCTGACTGGGGGGCAGAGCAGAGAACCACTTGTTCCTCCCCCTTTAACCCTCTCCTCTGGTTCCATCCCTGGGGCTGGAAGATCTCCTGGAGGAGGAAATGGCAACCCACTCCAGTGTTCTTGCCTGGGAACTCCCATGGACGGAGAACCCTGGTGGGTTACAGTCCATGGGGTCTCAAGAGTCAGACACAACTGAGTGAGTAAACAGCAGCAGTGTGGAGGAGTTGCATCTCCTCCGGAAGGCCGCTTCCCTTTCAGCCTCCAGGCTCCTACCGCTCCGGGGTGTTGGGTCTCAGCTCACAACCCTGAAATCCCTTCCTCTCTGGAAAGGCGGTGGGCTTGGATGAACATGGTCTAAGCTTTCATGTGGGGCCTATGTTCCCTCTGTTGTGTCAGGACCAAGATTGCTTAGACTTCTCACCTGTTACTTCGCTGGTAGAGTTCTTGTTGATTAGAGCTTCATCACCTCACCTGTCAGCCTGTCCAGGATCAAGAGTCCATCCCTGGAGCCAGGAGTGTACACTGATTGGCCACACTTAACTCAGATGACCAGCTCTGGAATCAGAGGGTGGGCTTATTTCTCCAATTACATGGGGCAAGAATGAAGAAAGGATAGTCTCTCAAAGCAAAATTGGAGTGTGATGATCAGAAGAAGCAAGATTAGATGTCCAACAGGTAAAAAACACAAATGTCCACTATGGACACTGAGGGAATCAGAAGGAGTTTTGAAGTGGTTTTATTGGAATATTAAAGCAAACTTTGTATTATAAGAAATTCTAACCTTCAACCCAAAATAAAGTGAGATTCCCTTTGTTAAATTGCTCTGCATCACTTGGTCAGATTAAAGGATTTTAAGATTCTTGCAGGTAAATTTGATGCATGTAAATGGTTTCTTTTATCTGTAAGAGACAACAGAATCCCCATCATGCCTAGAAGCAGGGTCCCTTGATGTGACGGAACATTTCCTGTTTAACAAAGTCTGCCTTATCTAAGAGTTACCTTTTTCAGCTTCAAGGCAGCAAATCGCCTAAATAACTGTGCTTTCAAACCAGCCTCACAAATGATGTCCAGGAACCAAAGTTAGAGAGTCTATTCTCAGAGAGTGGTTATTAATAAGCTTCAATAAAGAAAAGTTCAAACACATGCAGATCAAGGAAAAAGAAAATGACACAAATGGAAGGTCTGAGATGTAAAAAGGAATCATGCATAGGGGACTGGTAAATATGCAGGTATATCTAAGCAAAAATCAATTGAATAAAACTATTAATAATGTATAAATTATAGAGTTAAAAAAGAGATCTAAAATATTGTATAACAATGGCATATGTATCAGGAAGAGGATGATCAGAGCAAAAGTATCTAAGGTTCTTTTGTAATTCATGAGAAGAGTAAGATTATTAACTTTTGAAATGACATGCATGCCAATACCTTTAGGGTAGACACAGGGAGTATAATTTATGAGCACTTATACTCTCATAAGTTAAAACTGAAAACCAACAGAAACAAAAAACAAACCTCAATCCAAATCTTTTACAAGAAAAGAGAAAAAAGAACAGAAAAGGTGGAACAAATGGATAGCACAAAATAAGATGGTAGAATTAAATCCAAATATATCACTAATCACAATCAATAAAATCTTTCAGTTAGAAGACAAAGCTGGTCAGATGGAAAAGGTGTTGAAACCTAGCTGTTTATATGAGACATACCTAAAACATAAGGATACAGAAATATTATAGTTCAAAGAAGAGAAAATACATATTAGGCAAAGACTAAAGAGTGTGGTATATCTGTATTAATATCAGACAAATAGACAAGAAGGCAAAAAAAAAGTGGGTCACTGCATAATAATAAAAGCTTTAGATCACCAGAAAAATATGCCAATCAAAAATTTGTTTATATCCAATAACAGAGCAAAAGTGAAACTACAAGGAAAAATAGACAAATATAACATATTTAGAATTGAATGACAACACATTATTGTGTGTCAAAGCTTGTAGTATATAGATAAGAGAGAGGACACTTGTGGGAAAATATATATCCTTAGATGCTTCCATTAGAAAAGAAGAAAAGCACAGAATTTGAGAAGTTATAAAAACAAACAGCAGATAAGCCTTAAAAAAGTAGAAGAAAGGAAATAATAAACATAGAAGCAGAAATTAATGATGTAAAAAGCAGTTATATGATTGAGAGTATGGACCAAGACAAATATTTTTCTGAACAGCTTAATGAAACTGACAAACTTCTGCTAAGATTAATCAATTAAAAAACAAAGAAGATACAAATTACTCCTCTAGGGGAGTACAGATGCAACAGATTTTTTAAAAAAAGAAAATATCATGGACAACTTTATAGTAACTTGAAAACATCAAACTATGTATAAAGTCCTAAAAAAATGCAACTTGCAAAAATAGACACAAGAAGATATGGAAAACTTTAGTATTTTATGAATAATAACACAAATTGAATATTCATCTATTACAGAAACTCTTAGCAAACTAGGAATAAAAGGAAACTTCTTTAACCCAATAAAGTGTATCTACCAAAACCTAAAAGAAACATAAAACTACATGGTGTCTGCTGAAAACATTCCCTCTAACATCCAGAATAAGGCAAGATGCTTCCAATGCTTCATTTCCTCATTGTACTAGATATTCTGGCAGTGCAGTATACCAAAGGAAAGGGGGAAAAAGGTATGAGGATCATAAGGATCAAAAAAGAATAAACAGTCAGAAAGAGGAAGGCAATATCATATATTAACACATGTGTATGGAATCTAGAAAGATGAGTGCTGACGAACTTATTTACGCAGGGCGACGATGGAGACGCAGACACAGAGAAGAGACTTGGGACACAGTGGGGGAAGGACAGAGCGGGATTGAGTTGAGAGAATAGCATGAAAACATGTACATTACCAGAAGTAAAAGGGATGGCAAGCGGGAATTTGCTGTGTGACAGAGGGAGCTCAACCCAGTGCTCCATGACAACCTAGAGCGGTGGGATGGAGTGGGAGGTGGGAGGGAGATTCAGGAGGAAGGGGACATATGTACACCTGTCGCTGATTCATGTTGATGTATGGCAGAGGCCAACACAATATTATAAAGCAATTATCCTCCAATTAAAAAAAAAGAATGGGGGGAAAAAAGGAATAAACAAAGCTCTCATTATCCATAGATGGTATATTTCTATATTTGGAAAACACTGAAGAACCAAAATTAATTGAGTTTTAGAAAGTTTTCTGGATGCAAAATCATTACTGAGAAGCTACATTTCTATACATCAGCAACAATGAGTTAGAAAATGCAGTTTTAAAAAGATGCCATTAAAATAACAACAGTATAAAGCACATAGGAATAAATCTATCAAAAGCTGTGCATGTCCATTATGAAACTTTACTGAAAGACATTAAAGGTGACCTAGGTAAATGGAGATATAAACTTTAAGGTTATTATATTCAATATTGAAAATATGTTAATATTCTTAAAATTGATTCACAGATTCAATGAAACTACAATAAAAATTCCAACAAGGTATTTTGGTGGAACTTGATGAATTAATTCTAAATTTATATGGAAGAGAAAAAGGCTAATAATAGCTCTTTCACTCTTGAGGAAGAGCCAAATACAAAAATCAATTCTAGGTGGATTGAAGACTTAAATGTGAAAGGTATAAAGCCATAAATCTTAGAAGTCAATACATACATGAGAATATCTTTTTTTTTTTTTTTTTTGAGAATATCTTTATGACTTTGGTATAGGGAAGAATTTCTTAAAGAAGACAGATAAAAAAACCAAAAACTGTAAAGAAATATGTTGCTAAATCCAACTACATTAAATACATGTTTTCAAAAAATGACCACTAGTTAAGTGAAAAGTCAAGCCCCAAATTAGGAGAAGATATTTATTAAACACAAAATCAAAAGGAATTAGTGACTGGAATATATAGAGAGCTTCTAAAAACTATATGAGAAAGGCAAACATTTAAATTTAAAATTGGACAAGAGTGTGATTTAGGCATTTCAAAGAAGAGAGAACATAAAGATACCCAACCTCATTTGTAATTAGGGAAAGACAAAACCACAAGGAGATACAATTTCATACCCACTAGACTGGCAAAAAATTTAGGCAAGTGATGGTGAGGTATGGAAAATGTGCATTGCTGGTGAAAGTGCAACTTGGTTTGCCCACTCTGCTTTACTCAGTTAAGTTCAACAACTATTCTATGACCCAGCAATTTCACTTCTAAGCATTAAGCCTTAGAAAAAATTTTGCACATGAATACCAGGAAACAAGTGCGGAGAATGCTCATTGTGGAAAATAGTATGGTGGTTCCTCACAAAACTAAAAGTAGAGTTGGCATATGATCCTTCAATCTTCCTCTTGGGCCATATCCAAAGAAAACTAATTCAAAAAGATACATGCTCCTCAATATTCACACAGCCAAGACATGGAAACAACTTAAACATCCATAAACAGATGGATGGATAAACAAAATATGGTGTGTATATATATATATATATATATAAAATATATATATATATACACATACACACAGTAGAATACTACTCACCCATAAAAAGAATGAAGAAATGCCATTTGCCAACATGGATGGACCTAGAGATAATCATACTAAGTGAAGTGATTAAGAAAGAGAAAGACAAAGACCATAAAATACCACTTATCTGTGGAATCTAAAGTACGACACAAGTGAACTTATGTAGAAAACAGAAACAGTCTCACAGACACAGAGAACAGATTTGTGTTGCTGGAGGAAGGAGATTGAGGGAAGGGTGGAGTGGGAGGTTGGAGTTGGCAGATACAAATTATTACGTATAGAATGGATAAACGGCAAGGTCCTACTGTGTAGCATAGGGAGCTATATTCAATATCCTGTGATAAACCATGATGAAAAATTATGTGCATATATACATATATGTGTGTGTGTATATATATATATAACTGAATTACTTTGCTGTACAGTAGAAATTAATACAACATTGTAAATAAACTATTCATCAATATTTTTTTTTAAAAACTGAAGAAAAAGGAAAAACAAGACTGCCCATAGCAACACTGTCCCTAAAGGCAAAAACTGGGGGAAAAATCATTTATCTACCCTCCTAGAAGAAATAAACCAACTTAAGTATATTCATACCAGTGAAATAGCATTACAACCATAAAAATGGATTATAGCATCATCAAAAGTGAATCTCAAAACCATGAGGCTGCCACATAAGGCTGTGCTTGCAGGTTGTGGGAGCAGGCTTAGTAGGTGCTAGAATCTATTATGTGCTCCACATGCCAAGCTGAAAACACCTGCACAGGGATGTCTATCCCTGAAGGAAGGGGTGCCTTTAGGCTCTTTATGGGTTAGCACTGGCCCTACAAAGTCATAATGTTGAACAGATGGATAAGTCATAAGTGTATATATTCTGTAATATTTCATTTATATAGAGTGCAAAGCCAAGTAAAACTAAACAATAATGATTCATATATATGTATTAAAATTATATAGAAAAACAGGAGTGATTAACACAGAATTTAGAATAATGAATCTAGTTCTTGGGGAAAGGAAAGCATCTAGTTATGGAAGAGTTCATTATGGAGTTGGAGAGCTCTTAAGGTACTGATGATGTCTTATTTCCTGGGCTGAGCAGTGGGTACTCAAGTATTCTGTGATAGTCATTCTTTATCCTGTATGTGTATATTTTAAAAGCCCTCCTTATGTAACCCACACACTTGATTTTAAATAAAAGATTCCACCCAAGAGTACTATCTAGAGAAGGGGTACCAATATAAGGTCTGGACAGGGTGGATGGCCAAGGACCCAGGGCTGAGGGGCTGAGTCCTAAGTGATTACGGGAGGGGAGACTTTGATGCCTCATGTGCAATGAGGTGGAAGGACTCCAGTGGAATCTTTCAAAAGTGCCCCATAAAAAAGCAAATGAAAACCAAAGAAAGATACCACTATTAGTGTAAAAACAATACAAAACATAATGTCAATACAAAGACTTGTACACAAATATTCATAGTGAAAGTGAAGTTGCTCAGTCGTGTCCGACTCTTTGCAGCCCCATGGACTGTAGCCTGCCAGGCTCCTCCATCCATGGGATTTTCCAGGCAAGAGTACTGGAGTGGGTTGCCATTTCCTTCTCCAGGGCATCTCCCTGACCCAGGGATTGAACCCGGGCCTCCCACGTTGCAGGCATCTGAGCCAAACTGAGCCAAACTGCATCTGAGCCATCTGAGCCAAACTGCAAAGCCTAGTATTGTTTAAAATAGTAAAAAAGTGGTAACCTTAATGTCCATTAACTGATGAAGAGATAAAAAAAGTAGTGTATCCATGCAATGGGATATTATCCAGCAATACAAGGAATGAAGTAATGATGAATGCTATATCAAAGATAAACCTTGAAAACATCCGAAGTCACATTTGGTCACAAAAGACTACATAACTGTGTGATTTCATTTATATGTGATGTCTAGGATAGACAAAAAGCTGTGTAGTGGCTTCCAAGGGCTGGGGAGGATATGTATATGGGAATGAGGAATGTCTGCTGATGGGTATGAGGTTTCTTTGTGGGATGATTAAAATGTTCTAAATTTGACTGGAGTGATGGCTTTAGAGCTTTGTGAACAGTTTACAAGCCAGGGAATTATATACTTTAAGATGAGTGAATTACATGGCATATGAATTATATTTCAATAAAGCTGTAGCAACAACAAAAGAATGGTTAAAATTTTAAAAAATCAACAACACCAGATGTCAGCAAAATATAGCGCAACTAGAAAATTTCTGCAATGCTAGTGAGAATACAAAATGGTACAGCCACTTTGGAACTAGTTACCTCATAGATAAACATACTCTTGCCATATGATTAAGCAATCCTACACCTAGTTATTTACCCAAGTTAAATGATAACCTATGTTCACACAAAAAATCTGTACCCTACTGTTTATAGTGGCTTTATTTTAATTGCCCCAGGCTGGAAACAACTCAAATTTCCTTGTGTGAGAGAACAGAAAAAATGTACATTCATACAAATGGAATACTATGCAGTACTAAGAGGAATGAACAAATGATACAGACAACAACATGGATGAATTCCAAATGCATGGTGTTAGGAGAAAGAAGCCAGACTCAAAAGGTTACATATTATATGATTCCATTTACAAAATGGGAGAAACAAGACTCTAGAAACAGGCAAATCAGAGGCTGCCAAGAATTAGGGGTGGGAGAAGGTGCTACTCACAAAGGGATGTGGGAGAATTTATGGGTGTGATGGAACTGTTCTAGGTATTGTGATGGTTACATTACTGAATGGGTTTGTCAAAATTCATATTACACTATACAGAAGTTTATTCTTAAATGTACAATAGGTTCCAAGACAACACTTCATTCTAGCTATAGGCGGCAACAGATATCATGGCAGGGAATCCAGGTGTTTAAACAGGAATGGAACTAAGGGTCATCATTGCCTCAGGCACAAGGAACAGCTTACTTTTTGCCAGATTTCTTAATTCCACCAGTGGCCGGGGGCCTTTCCCCGCGGCCTTTGCTTTTAGCTCCTTGAGTTTCTTCTGCTCCTCCTTCTGCTTCTGCTTGAATGCCTTATCTTCCTCGTCCATCTCCTTGGCTTGCTTCTTGGGCTGCTTCAGGGGCTTCTTCTTGCCACCTTCGCAGCCCGACATGGTGCCTGCCGCCCCTTCCCCTCATATTACACTATAAAGAGTGAATCTTACTGTACCTTAGTTATATCTTAATTTAAAAATTTCTTCTCAAAATATTGTCCCATGAGAAAAAAATATGTTATAGACCAGGGGCCTGGAGGCCAACTGACAATTTAACAGTTATCTAAAATTGTGACTTTGTTACTCTGACCCCTTCTCTCCCTAGATCTGACTGTAGATGGGAAAATACAGTAGCTGGAAAGAGTGAAAAAAGAAGTTGACTGTGTCTCCACCATCAGCCTTGCCACCCTGGACATGCCCCTGCCCCCACCCCCCACCGCCGCCCCCCACAATGGACTGCAGCCCAAAACAGTATCAGCAGGAACAAGGGGGGAAATTCTATACTGGATACAAATTTGAGGGCTTGCTTATTACACAGAGTTGGACAGTTTCTAAAATGAGGCTGTTCTGTGCCTGAGAGGCCAGGAAAGCTATGAGATTAGCCTGAATTCAAATACAGGCATGGAAACAATCAACCCCTCCTTCAGAGAGGAACTGAAGGAACAGTTAGAGGAAAAAAGTGACTTTAACATCACTTTCCTATGGAGTCTAGTTTGTTTAATACAATGGTTACTTGTGCAATTGATATGCTATTAAAAATGACTCATTTAATCCCTACAAGTGCCAAATAGGGAACTCCTTGTATTCCAAATGAGTGAGATGGTATTATCATGGTTTAACAGAATATTCATAGAGAATGGTCTCTATTTCATAATAACCCAGCACCAAAATATATTTCTTGAGGAAGTGAACTGGGCCTACTGTAGAAGCATAAGCAGCTGGAAGGCACAATTCTGTGCTCTTAGAAGTATTCAGATACTGTAGATACCAAGTGGTGGGAGATCCCCACGAGAAGCAAACTTTTTCAGCCATGCACACTTCTGCAATTCTAGTCCTAGAACAGTGGCTATAACAGAAAAATAAAACATTTGTTGAATGAATGAATGGAATTCCAAGATACAGAATAGGAAAATGAAAAATAGGAATGATTTTTCTTTTTCCAAGTGTGAACCGCAAATTTTATTTAATTAGAATCCCAATGATTTTTAGATAAGCAGCTTGGGACTCTTAAGACTGTGGGTTGAGTCCCAACCTAATAAAGGTAGTGAGCATCACCTGAAGTCAGCTGGGGAGCATGAATGGGCTATGGTGATCCCAGTAACCATAACAGGAAACTTCTCTTTTCTGCATGAAACACATACTGAAAGAAAATTTTGTTCAAATTCTCCACAGAGAATATTTTTATTTATTTATAGTCTTCTTGCATACTCTAAAATGCACAGTGTGAATTTCCTTTCTTCAAAAACAGTTGTGAGCCTGGTCAGTGTGAGATCTTCAGAAAGTCTTCAGAAACATTGCCTTAGGTTTGCGCTAAGGGTCACAGAGATTGGTCATGAACTACTACAAAATTACAGAAGACCTAATTATTACCCAACAGTTACTAGAAAAGCATAGAGAACACCCAACATACAGCCAGACAGAAAGAGTAATAGAAGAGCAGATGCTATGTAAGTCACGGGATTTCCATATATACGATGTTATGTACAGTATCAGAATTCTTTTATAGACGGTAAAGTTATGCTTAAATCATTATTTTAAGGGCACTCTAATATAATACAAGTCTTACTAATTTCAGTCTTTTCTCTTTGGCTCACAAGTGCACGAAAATACCATAAACAATTTTCAGAACTTACTGCATTAATATATAAATAAGATACATTACAAATGGGAAGAAAATACAAGACACCTCTTTAACATGGTAAATCTCTGAATATAAATAAGCAAATATTTCATTTACCTACAAACAGTCATTGAGCTCATTACATATATTCTTCCCCTCCCCCTCCCAAGGACAAACAACAGAAATATGCACAACCTACACAAAATTAAACTCTAAATTCACGGCAATAGTACACCTGAAACAATGACTCTGCTACTGGTTTCCCCTAACAGGATACTAATGGGGAGGGTGGGACTCTTGTCACCCAGTGGCACTTTTTCTCATCCATCATGACTTCAGATGGGTGAAATACTGACAGTGAGGTCAATGCCTGCCAACAGCATTTTCCTTGGTCCCCAACACACAGCATTTTGAAAAAACATCTTCTCTGGGGTGGCTGGGCAAGCTGGTTTGTGGCATGTTTGGCCCCTCAGTAACTGAGGAAGAAGGTAAAATGGATTCTCTTGGAGTGGGAGACATGCTGTGATCTATTACCACACTCACTATACAGACGTGTATTTATAGAGAGAGGTATATATAACTGTACATATATACTGTGCTCCTAATGTGCAACTTTTGAAAAAGAACATTATTTCCGGCTAACTCTAATAAGCTTAAGGAAGGTTTTAACAGTATTCTTCAAGATACTATGTTTTCCCTCAATGAAATGGCCTATGTGCTTCAGCAACATATAGAGGTTTGTTCTAGAGTGCAGAGGGGAAAGGGAAGTCCCAGAAACTGATGTACTGTGCGTGGCAATTACAGGTCCTGGCCCAGCCTCTCTATCTCCTCAATGAGGAAGTCAATATCAGATTGGGTAGCGGCTGGGTTGGAGATGACCATCCGGAAGAAGTTGGCCTTGTCCCCCTGAGGCTGGTAGCCAACCATGGTTGTGCCAGATTCCATCATCAGGGCTTTGATTTTCGGGGCCACCTTGTAAGGGAAAACACAAGACAAAACTCAAGATTGATACTAACACCATGCTCTTTTTCATAATACAACCCATTTCTTAGCTGGAAAAAAAGAGCAATCTGCTTCTCATTATGTATTTACACTGACACAAAGGCAAAGAAATATTTTATATCCAAATTTCTTCAGTGGTTAATATCTAATGACTAATTTTTACATTGACATAAACAGTTCATTGACAATACTGTGATAGTTTCAGGTGGACAGAAAAGTGATTCCGTTATACACACACATACACAGGTTATTTTTCAGACTCTTTTTCATTATAGGTTATTACAAGATATTGAACATAGCTCCCTGTGCTATACAGTAGGACCTAGTGTTTATTTTATATACAGCAGTGTGTATCTGCTAACCCTAAACTCCTCATTTGTCCTTCCCGCCACCCTCTTTCCTCGGTAACCATGTTTGTTTCTTATGTTTGTGAGTCTGCTTCTATTGTGTAAATAAGTTCATTTATATAATTTTTTAGATTCCACATTTAAGTGATATCATGTGATATTTGTCTTTCTCTGTTTGACTTACCGCACTTAGTATGATAATTTCTAGGTTCATCCATGCAGCTGCAAATGGCATTATTTCATTCTTTTTATAGCTAACTTCCATACTGTTCTCCATAGAGGCGACACCAATTTCCACAAAAAGTGTAGGAAGATTCCCTTTGGTCCACACCCTCTCCAGCACTTATTATTTGTAACTTTTTTGATGATGGCCACTAATGACTATTTAAGTCTACTCAAACATACATTCCTACAGAAAGTATTGTGCAACTGAATTTCTAAAGTCAGACACAGGACAATGATAATAAAGTCAAAATCAAAAACAAAAATGAAAAATTCACATGGGCAACAATACAAATGAAGACATCTGTATAATCCAGCACCTGGGATACTGTCTGGCACATGAACTCTGCTCACCAAATATCTGTTGAATGATTAGATGAGTGAAATATTATATAAATTAAATACAAACAACTATAACTAACATATAAACTAGATATAGAAACCAGTAACTAAAATGAATCAGCATTAGAGTTGACTCAAACTTAACAAAAGATATTTTAACAGACATGGTTTAGTACGGAAGTTCCAAGGAATATATATATTATTCAACTGTACAGCAGATGGCCCCTCTGATGACAAACACCAACCTCATGCAGGGATGCATTCCCTAGAAATTCCCACTGCATCTGAACCACAGTGGGGACAATTCAGACCCAAGAAGAAGAATATAACAAGATGTCTCCGTATCACCCCAAACCTTTAGCTTTTATTTCTTCCTGTTCAGATAGACTCCTAGAGTGAGGATGTTGTGACCAGCCAGAGAAACTGCAGAGGGTTAGAAGAGACAAGGAGAGATTCCATACCCTGTGTAGCTTTTCCCGTCGTTCGGGGCTATCTGGAACACCCCTGAGGCTTTGTGGGATATACCAGAAACAGACGTTCGTATGCTCAGGCTGCAGCAATTTTCACAAACAAGCATGCATAAAAACAAAACAGAAAATTAAGAGAACTTGAGAGAAAGCTGTTCTAACTCCCCACCCATCCCTCAAAAAGGCTTCATGTTACTTCTATACTTGGGAGAACAAAGCCTGGTTTATCCCATCATATCTGGGAAGAGAGCTATTTCCCACAACCAATTTTCTGGTTGATTAAAGTTACCCACCTTTGAACAGTGAAATGTTAAAAATACTACATTTCAGTCATTTCAATAAAGGATATTATCCATCTTGCCTTTTTGTAGTGCCTCATATATAGAAGATGCTCAAAGCATTGTTAATTGTTTTGGTACTGAATGTTTTGACTTTATTCTATCAATACTAAACCTTCTCCTGATAATTCAGGATTATTATAATGAACATTGGTACCGGTTATAAACTGTAAGACAGGGCTGACTGAGATATACTGAATTGTTCAGTGATCCTTCTCTAAGGACTCTCATGCTTTTTGAGTACTACTGTATTCTTGCTACAGTTTTTCAGTTTCCTTCCTAGTTGCTGTCTGCCATCACTGTGCCTACCTTTCATGGGTTGGAGACATCATATTCATCTTAACCTGCTAGTGGAACATTTAAAATAGTGTAAATGATGAGCGTGAGGCACCAGAGGTGAAATGCATGAGCACTGTATGATGGATTTGAACTGCTTAGGGCTCTTTCTTGTTCATTTGGCGACTCTCCAGAGTGTTACTAGTAGTTTAGGTGCCTGATAAATAGACTGAGTTGAATGCAGGCAGTATTTTATTACACTGGATTATGAGTGTAATTCCTTCTATTCAGCACTGGCTCCTATTCCAGCTTTATTTAGCTGTGAGCTCCAATAGGGGAGAGATGGTACCTGTTTTTGTCACTACTCTACATACAACCAAGCTCCCATTCTGGGGCAAGACACACGGCAGGCGCTCAGCCAATACCAGAATAACAAGCACCTTCCTGTGTGCTGTGTGGATCTGAACTCAGGGCAGAGACAATTTTATCTTGCTCTCATCACAATGAATCTATGTAGAGTACAACTTCATTTTAGGACCAGTCTTGGGAGACAAGGGTATAGGATCGGTATACCCATCCCATGAGCTTCTTGGAACTGAAGAACACTTTCTCATGGAGGTACACCACCACAGTAAGTTCCAAGAATGATACAGGGTTCAGACCTGCCAAGGAAAGACCTCTTGTCTATGAAGAGCTGGCTGAGAACTACACCTTTTTGCAAGAGAAGGGGAAAAGTCGTCCCAATGCTACTGGAAGAAACATTTGTGAACACAGAGGGAAGTAAACGAGGAGTGCATAGAATGAAAATTCAGAAGCAGCTTCTGGTAATGTGGGACACTACAGCTTCAGAAGCGTCCCTCAGTAAACTTCCATCAATAGATATTTGATACATGTTAGTTCAGGATGACAGCTTACCTCACCATCAAAAACCATCTCAAATTCTTCTCTGTTTTTAATCTTGGCATAGAGGTATTCAGCCAGTTCCAAGCATTTGTTGATCTGATTTTCAAAGCCCACTGTACCCTGTTTTTTTTAAAAAGAAAGAAAGTCATATTTGTTGGTGAAGAGTTGCATTTCCCTGTGATGGCATTGAGAGGGCTTTGCTGTCTTTATCTATCAGAAATATACAGAAGAGTATTCTTGGAGATGGTTAGCAAGAACCATCTCATTGAATGTGTATGGTTTTCTCACAGCTCTGTATGTGATAACATGTGCCAAATCTCTTTTGAAAGCATTCTAGTCTCTGGGCAGTTATCCTCAACAGGGCTTTTAGATTCTTGCTAGTAATTCACAGCCTGAGTCTGAAGCCCATTTTTGGTTTGCTTTAGGTTACTGCCACCCAAACTGTCGTCTACGGACACACACTGTAACCAGCCCATGATGAGATGAGTTGAAAACCTGAGATTAAGCAATAAGAAACTTCTATGGCCGTTTGACAGAGTAATTTTACATCTACTGAATCTCATTTTTAAAATTGATGTTTATATTTTGTATGGCTTTCTATTTCATCCTTCTAGCAATTCATCTTTATTGTATTGGTCTATGACAGGTTAAAGAAAACCCCAACTGGTTCTTCAGAGAGTTGGAGAAATAGTACTTTGGAACCTACCTTCCCCAGAAGGAAGTCCTGACCAAACACATCCCCCTCACTCCCGGAGAGGCTACCCTCCACATAACATCATGTTACCCCTTTGTGGTGGCAGGCAGGCAGGCAGAAGGGGAAGCACTGGTCTTAGGACACACCCTGAGACGGCAATAGCTCCAAGTATTGACAAACTGGCTGAGCATGAGTTTCCAAAGCCAGCATGGCTGATTAGTGACAGCAGCATGGGGGTTGTTGAGTGGGCCGGTGTCAGCAAGGAGAGCAGATGCACGAGGCTTGTGGGTTGCTAATGCACCTGGGCCAAGGCCAACACTGGCAAAGCAGCAGTCATCGCTGAGCATGTGCCTGGGCCAGTCCGCTTTCCTCTTGAGAATGAAGCCCACACCAGGATCTCACCTTGGTAACCAATTCACTGTGAGCCAAACTTCCGGCAGATGGTTCAAGGGGTTATTGTTAGGCAAAACCAAGGCACAAATTACAGAGACAGGCCATGTGGTTATTATATTTCTGAATCATAGGGCTCTTTCTCTTCTTGCAATTCGTGGCTATTTATATGCTTAAAATACCTGTGATTACTTTGTGGTAGAAATCAAATTCAGACTATTTCTATATTAAGACAAAATGACTTAGTGAGGAAAAACACTAATAATCCATCAAATTCTTCCTACAGAAGAACATTTGACTAGATGTTTGGCTGGAAAACCTTGTTGTTTTGGTATTAGTAGACCTAATCTTGAAACTTACTAAAATTAATTTACAGTAAAGAAAAATGATGGTTGTGATCTAAAGCTGTGAAATCAAAATTGCCTTTACTTGACTGCATAAAAATACTTTTGAAACAAATAGTCACATAGTATTCCTTCTCCTCATCCAAAATTTGAGGGAAATTCCAATAGCTTGCTTTTTTTCTTCTAGACATAGAAAAGCAACCTGAAAGACTGATAAATGCAGACACAGCATGCCTCAGTTTAGGATTTCTTAGAATCAAGTATGCATTTTCTAGAAGAGGGTATGAAAGAGGCCGTTATTTAAATAGAACTTAAAACTGACATATACATCCCATGATTCGAGATCTCATAAAAGAAATCAGGGTTTTACACAGAAAAATGCAGTAATTTTATCTTTATCTCTTTCTCTACATCTGCACTAAATAATTTCAGTATCCCTAAGAACTGCTGTGGAAGCCCTTATCTTGGCAAAATTTTTAGTGCTTATAAGAGAAAGTTAAAGAAAATGTCATGCTAATTCAAATTGAGACTGAATGGAAAGAGAGAGAATTTGACATAAGGGATAAAGTTATTTCATTCACAAGCAAAGAAAATACAGTTAACTCAATTATCTAGATATTGATTACACACATAATGAATTATCTGTGATACAGCTTTGCCCCTCTTTTGCCAGCCAGCCTGTGCAAATTACACTTCTGCTCTATTTCCTGAAGGCCATTCTTCATACCTTTGCTTTCCACATCAGCCAGAACTTGAAGATGTCTACGTGGCGGCCACACTGAATGGCCTTGTCCCCAGTGTCATAGGAGACATCATACTGCTTGTCCGGCTGGAACAGGTATCCCGCACACATCTGGTTGCATCCTTGGAGGATACCCTGCCATGGAAATCAACACATGGAAATCTGTACTCTCAGGACAGAAGTGTGGATGGCTTGGAAACAAGGCACGCTGGACTTGGGGTCACATACAACCTTTCTTCTAATGTCTCATGAGGACTTGCACTTGTCCCAATGTCCTTCTCTAAAACCACCCTTGGAAGAACCTTTGCCCCTTCTCCTCTGTCACTGTACTTGGAAAATTATCTTTCGTCTCAGATGCCAACCATGAGCGCCCACCCTATTGTCCCTCTAAGGAGCATCTGGAAATGTCTGTGGCTGTTTCGGGTTATTTCACAGACTGGGAAGTGCTATGGCATTCAGTTGGCAGGAGTTGGGGATATAAACTTCCTACAGAGGATGGGACAGTCTCATGTGTAGAAGAATTGTCCTCCCCAAAGTGCCCCTTAAAAGGTGTTCCAGTCCTTTCCCAGATGAAGTTAACAGGCACTCTACTTAGGAGTGGAGTAAGGAGCATCTGCATTTGTGGCTGCCACAGGACAGAAACAGGCTTTTGTGGATGCTTCAGGGTGCAAAAGTTTTACTGAAAGAACAAAGCTCTCCAGACTTTTGTGGATGCTTCAGCGTGCAAAGTTTTACTGAAGGAACAAAACTCTCCAGACTTTTGTGAATGCTTCAGCGTGCAAAGTTTTACTGAAGGAACCAAGCTCTGCAGGGCGGGGTTCCATTGTTAGAGTCTTAAAGAAGAGAACAGGCTACTAACTCACAGCTTTTTGGTCAACATTCCCAGTTGCCCTGAGTTGACATCTGTAGTTGTGGTTCGGAGTAATCTGTTTCAGCTCTTGGGGCCACAGACTCACGCTCAGAACCTGAAGTATGTTCCCGCCACCTCTTTTCGTCCTGAGGTGAGAGGTGGCAGCTCAGCTTATCACTCTCACTTTTTAGAGAAGGAATGTGAAATAAAACAATGCCCTTGAAGTTTCCTCCACTGGCAGGGCCTTGAGCACTGAACAAGGAAGAAGGAATTGTGCAGAGCAAGAGCCAAGGGAAGGTGCTGGGTTAGCTGAAGCCTAGCAGACACAGAGGGGAAACAACAGCCGTGGCAGGCTGAGCCAGGCTGTCAGCCTTGGCAATTCCTCAACAAATACTGTAAGAAGACCTCCAAACTTCCCCCTTCTCATGCCTTCTAAAGGGTGTGCAGGCCAATAGCTCATCTCTAGGGGGAGGACAGACCTTTTCCTTTACAAGAATGGCAGAGCACTGCAGCAGCACACCCATCATCTTGTGAGGGTTCCAGGTGACAGAGTTGGCCCTGAAAGAAGCATATGATACTCTGAGGAGAAGTTGCAGGGGTCAGCAAGCGGCAACTGTCCACTTGAGGAAACCATCACCCCCCACAACTCAAGTCAATGCACGTTTTCAGTGCCCAGTCCCCTAAACTGACCTAAGACTGGAGTGGATACCCTTTCCCTTCTCCAGGGGATCTTCCCAACCCAGGGATCGAACCCAGGTCTCCTGCATTGTAGGCAGATTCTTTACCAGCTGAGCCACAAGGGAAGCCCCCTAAACTGACCAATAAGTGGTAAATAAACACTTTGTGGGCAGTCTCAGAGTACTAAGTAGCAGACTGCCTTCTCTAAAAAACTGCTATTAATACTAGCTAACATTTATGAAGAGCATTTATTATGTTTCTTAGTATCCCAAGAGCATTACAAGCATTTTATCAGTGTGGTGTCATGCTTATGAACTCAAGCTTTGAAGCCAGATTACCCAAGTCTGAAACCTTGCTCTGACATTTGCCAGTTTGGGCAAGTTACACAACTCCTTTGTGCCTCAGTTTTCCTGACTGTAAAGTGGGGAGAATAATATCTACCTCAAGGAATTGAATAAACTTAGTAAAATGAGTTAGTAAATATAATGCTAATAACCATGCCTGAAATACTTAATTTTTACAACAACCCTATCATATTAGGACTATTGTCACCTCTATTTTAGATGGAGAGAGTGAGGCACAAGAGGGTTCAATACACCACCCAAAGTCACACAGCCAGGAAGTGTTGGAGTCAAGATTCAAATTCAGGGAGTCTAACTGTCAATCTAGTGTTCATAACCTCTCTGCTAGTCTGCCTCCCGCTAGGCAATAGACTCAGGTTCTTTCTGCCTTGCTTTTCTTACTTATAAAACAGACTGGTGATGCTGACCTACTTGCTTATAAGGTAGTATGAAGACGGACACATAAAAGCAAGGATCAGTTGGACAATTCCAGACTTTGACTACTTAGTAGCATTGTTTAAATGCTAAATAAACATAATCTTGCCTGTTTAGTCTGCAATGGTAGTTTAACAAGCATGGTCTCCTAGCAACCATATCACTCCGTCAGACACAATTAAATGGTTAAGGAGCGCGTTAGCTAGGACATTACAGAAACAAACAAGTGTAATGTATGATGATTAAAACTTGGGTAACTCCTTCTCAATGGCCTAGCCCACAGCTGGGCTCTGTGCTTTAATACCTGTGAAGAATGTTTTCCCCAGACATAGCAATTGGCTTGGAATTATACTGCCTCTGCTCTCCTTGGAGCTAAATTCCTGCTGTGAATTTTTAACCTCTTCATCTTGCCTAGGTCCAATAGAGGGAAAACAATTTAGTGTATACTTGACTATAGAGTCTCTACTGTTGTTCAAAGAGAACAAAGGCTTGAAGTACCTACCGCATGAATAAAGAAAATCTTATGAAAAGTTCTAAGTTGACTCAATGTTATCTCATTAAAAAGCATCAGTGTCAAGCCATATTTTAGAAGGTAGTGAATTTAATCCATTTTCTCACAGTTATCATGCACTGAACCATTAAACAATTATACACAGATCTCACAAAATATCTGAAAAATTTTTTTGAATGTCCTAAAGGACTGAAGTAAATCATTCTTTGGTGCTACAAGTGGAAAGTAGTAACATATGCTGTAGATTCCGTTTCTTTCAGAAGACATATGTGCTTTAAAATGTTAGAAAAGAAAAAGTCTAGGGCAAAATGTTTCAAGTTTTCCCTTGACTCACAGATGGAAAATGGAAATTGCCTGAGAAATTTAAAGTACAGTTGGACTGGCCCATCTACATATAAGATCTTGTCCTCCAAGTTAAGGCTCATATAACTATGCTTCAGCAAGTTATGCTTCACCCACTCACTCAGATATTGGCCTCTCAAAGCTGAAAGGCAGGAGGGGAGGCACAAGAGAGGTAAGAACACTTGACCCACTGGAGCGCCTCCCTGACGTCTGCTGCCGGTCCACCGCTCCACCCTCATCTGCTCTTGCTGCTGTCACATTGCTCCAGCCACAGTGGCCTGGATGATGGTCCTTCCTCCAACTTGCCTTGAACATCCTTCTTCAGGACCTTTGCTTTTGCCCTTCCCGCCACCTGGAACATTTTTCCTTGTATCTGTCTTTCTATCTCTGTTTATCCTAGGATCTGCTGAAACGCTACCACCCTAGAAGGGCCTCTGACTATCCTGTCTAAAATGGCACCCCCTGGCAGATGAAACATCTCTTTGTTTATGAACATCTAGTCCACTGGACAGTACGATTTGGGAGGGGAAATCTTTTAGTTGACACCACCTTCCATATATTGCCTTATTTTTTTTACATGTGCCAGGTACACATTTTTAGAAGAGTGCCTGGTGGCTGGGCTGAAGACAGGTACCTGGCTCATGACAGGTGCTCGGTAAATAGTTGCCGAATGAATCAATGAATCTTTGTGAGCTCATTTCAGATCGATATTTAGGAGTTAGGTCAAAATCGTATTTGGTTTAGAACACCCACTGAATGTGAATGGTAAATAAGAAAATAAGTAAATAAGGCATGCTGAGAGTCCTGCCCTTTCCTCAGTTTAGTGGGAAATGTAAGCTTAGTGAGAAAGAAGAACGAACTAAATCAGCACCCCTTCATGTACCCTCGACAAACTCATTTAGCCTCCAAATGCCCACACTGGTAAATCTCTCTTCTCTCCTGCTCAGGCACCTTGCAATCAATCTACTGTTGAGCTTATCACAGGGTGTGGTAACTATTTGTCTTTCTCTTTTACTAAACTGTGAGCTCATTGAGGCAAAAACTCATTTGACTAGGAAATCCATCATCTTTGATTCCCCAGTGCCTGGCATACAGTAAGTGCTCAATAAGTGCCTGCTGAACAAAAGTGAGCTTAAACTGAATAAGATGTTGGGGATCAGGGCAGACACATCAGTGGACTCAGCACACCATGTGTTGCATGGCCTGGATGGAGGAGGCCCTGTGCTCAGCCCTTACCTCTCGATGCCACTGAGTTTATGGCGGTGCTTCTGGGACATGAGCAGCCCGCCGCCCCAGGCAGCCTGTGAGGACAGAGAAAAGAGGGAAAGGGACCCTGATCAACACTCATGAGTCTGAGTCCGGTCACACCACACCTCTAGCAAAACATGACGAGAATATAAATGGTGAAAAACACGAGCTCCTCTGACAAACAAAACCCACACAGATTGTTCCACCAAGGGCAGTTGTAACTATTCATCATTTATCACATCTTCTTCAAAAGTTCCTCCAGATTAATGTCAGGGTCACCATGCAAGTAATACAGATAAATGGGGCTGAGCCTGTGGAGCTGAGATTCAAGGCCTAAAGTACTCTAGAAAGCCAGGGACACTTGAGATGACCCACTTGAGACACTTGAGCCCCTGGGGGGCTCTGGGAGCAGGTTGGCAACTAGAGGTTGCCATCTGAGTTTACCCAGAGTAGAACTCTAAGGGTTTCTGAAAATCTCTGAAGGCAGCTGCCCTAGTGGGCTTGGATTTTCTGCAACTGCTCCTTCAAGAGCAGGACATTTTTGCGGGTTCCCTGATGCATGTTGATCAAACAGCTTGGGACACCATGTGACACAGGAACAGACTTTGTAATCATTTGTCCAATATCAGGGCAGATCACCCCATTGTCCACTTGTGGGAAGTTAAACCCATGAGAGAATGGAGAGAGAAAGAGAAAACAACACACCCAGTCACACATGTGAAAATCTACCTCTTATGTTCCTAGGAAATGGAACAAAATCTCTTCATTGATAACACCTCCCACATACAGCCTTATTTTTCCTACATGTACCAGATATGCCTGTCTTATCTTTTCGTTCCTTCCTTTCTTTTTAAGAAAAGTGCCATAGATGGTTGGACTGAAGGCAGCTGAGTGTCCATATTCAGATTCATGGCCAATTTCTATATATTGTATCTTACATTTTTTTCCCCTTTGAAATCAGTTGTATTTTACTCTATAGCCATTTGTTCAGACAGAAGCTTTCTGGGAAAGTGATAGAGTTGAACTTGTAGGCTGAACCATAGAAGACAGCAATTGGCCAGGAAGGACTGAATAAGCCCCAGGGCACAGACAGGCCTGGGTGTATGCCTGTCATGAACAGCCTGCTGGGGACGAAAGAAATGTGGTGGGGAGTGAGGCTATGGGAGAAGCTGGAGGAAAATCATAAAGCAGAGCTGCTTCCACCCCTCGAAGGGCCCAGGCCACTCTGAGTTATACAGCACTTACATCGACATGCAGCCAAAGGTTGTATTTCTCACAGATATCTGCAATCTCCTGTATTGGATCAAAAGCGCCATAAACAGTGGTGCCAGCAGTTGCATTGACGTACAGAGGGACGTAACCCTATAAGAGGGACAGGCTGATGAGTCTTTCTAACCTCCCTCCTTTCCACACAACGAACTGCAGTAGCATTTATTTCCAACAGAGACCAGCTAAGCTGGTGTGATATCCGATAGTATATCTGGGACTATTCTCCATTGGTGCATTCACTCATTTCTTCATTTATTCAACCAATATTTTTAGTGACATTCATGTGCCAGGCCCTGTTGAGGATGCTGGGAACACAGCAGTGAGCACAAAAGACAAAGACTTCTGTCTTCGTGGAGTCTGCACTCTAATGGTGAGTGACTGACAATCAGCAAATTTAAATAAGAAAAATAAATAGTATGTTTAAGAGTGACATGTTCTATGGCAAACAATAAAGCAAGACAAAGTAATAATAAGTGTCTGGAGTGATGGCGGGTGTCTGAATGCTATCTGGATATACTACATTTTAGAAGCTGTGCTGTTCTAAGTGTATTGATGTAATAATAATATGGAAGCACTGTTTGGTTATTGAAAACAGATCTATGCACTATTTCCCTCAGGGCAGATATAGTAAAATTTTGGTGTGAACAGGAAATAAACGAGAAAGCAGAGTAATAGAGCTCAGACAGGCATGGGAAAATCTATGAATTCTAGGAGATCCTCCTCTCCCTTTGCTCAGTTCTTGCGACATTTCTATCTATTTCCTCTGCTGAGACCCAGGCAAACGACCACAGTCAGAGAAAGAGGTACAAGAATGTAACCAAAACAACTAAGAGTTGGTAAGTGGCCTGACAGCTGCCTGGCAGTGCCTTGTGATATATCTGTTCTGTGTGATTTTTCTGTTTAATAGAACTTATTGTGGCTTAGTTCACCAAGTATCATGGGCCATCTGCCAAAGCATGGAAGCAATTTGCTCAATAGAATCCTAACCTTAAATAATTTTTGTTAAAATGAGATTATACCTAACAAGTAGCAAGTAAAAAAACCTCAATTAGGCTGTCTCTTTGTGAGACTTGGATAATGGATTTATTGAAGTACATCAAACTAATCATTTGCACAATGAAGATAGAACCAGTGGATTAATGACTGAATTTTTCATTTTTCAAAATAAAAAAATTGTGTGGACACAGCTTTAAAGCCAAGTCATCACACAAGCTAAAAATAAGCAAACATCTAAGAAAAGAATTTCAGAAACACAATAAAATTATCTCATATCATCAAAGACTTTTATTGTTGGAGGCAGAAAGAAGATTATTTAAAAAAAATCTGTATTCACCAGAATTTAGATACATCATAGAGTACATACCTTTTGCTTGGCTTCAAGAATTTTTGTCTCTAAATCAGATGGAATTATCTTCCCCCTGTAATTATAATAAAAGGAGAGAAATTAAAATGAAGAATCAATGAGATTGCACATGGAAAAAAAACTTCAGCAGCAGCAAAAAGTAATTTAATCGGATATTTTCAACAGACCATTAGCAGCTTGGCACACTGTACTGAGTCAGTTCTTAAGCACAATAAAACAAATTTAACAGATGAGCACATTTAATACATCAAGAAGCTAATATTCACTCTCCCCTGCCTACCTTTCATTGCACTTTATCAAAATCACATTGTCGGTTCCAAAGCCAAGTGCAGCCCCAGCTTTCTTTATGGAATAGTGACTCTGCAACAAACAGAAGCTGGACATTAGATGTTAGAGAGTTCCTTGGAAAACACCACAGTCCATGAGCAAGTGCACCCAACTCACGTGTTCTGAGGTGAAGAGGACAAGCTTGGGCACAGCCGCCATACCCTTGGTCTTAACTTCCGGGAAGTACTTGAAGCGAGCAGCCATGATGCTGTACATGTTGGATATGGCTCCCCCTATTGTCAAGAAGACACAGTGGGAGCAGTTGGGACGCCCTCATTACTGTTTTTAACAACAAAGGCTGATGTGGTATCTTAAGAGACAAGGGAGGTCAGAAAGGGGAAGGAAAATATCCTGATAGGTTTTGCTGGCTTCTCTATTGCCAGAGCTTCCCTCTGGTCCCTCTGCCTGGAAATACAAATAATCACACTCATTAACAAAGCCATGAAGGCAATTTGGCTGGAGATGATTCACTTACTCTGGTGCCCGTCCCACCTGAAGCCTAGACAGCAATGTAAAAGGTGGCAGAAGCAGCAGCTGCAGAGATAGGTGAGTTACAACCTTCCTGCTCCCACATTCTGCTCTATTTACTGGACAAAGATGAATCTTTTCTCTGAGCCAGAAAGACAAAGAAAGAGAGAGTAACAGAGCCTATGGAAGCAGTGACACTGCCTGGGTACTGTCCTGAAAGAACAGCCCAACTGAGTTATTGAGTCATTTAGGAGAACTCCAAGCGTATTAAAATAAGACCAAACTCATATTTACTTAAATCAAGATGACAGGAGAACTGAGGTCACCAGGTATGTCTGGACAACAAAAATGAATCATGTTTGCATTAGTTACCTATTATTAAACAGGCAAATTCTGTGGATGAATTGCCTAGACAATTGCAATTTTTATTTCTTTTCTTTCCCTCATGGTGGCTCAGATGGTAGAGAATCTGCCTGCAATGCAGGAGACCCACGTTCAATTCCTGAGTCGGGAAGATCCCCTGGAGAAGAGAATCCACTCCAGTATTTTTGCGTGGAAAATTCCATGGAGGAGCCTGGCAGGCTACAGTCCATGGAGTCACAACCAGGCGGACACGACTGAATGACTAAGCACAAGCGCAGCATATACAATCATGCCGTCTCTGACACCACTCCAAACTCCCTCCTACTTACACGATTATTTGTCCTTGTTTTAAAGATTCTTATTGCATCTATACTGAACTACAGATTTAAAGTAAATATACTATTTTGGCCAAGATTGATCAATCCACTGATAATCTTGATTCCCTAATCCCCAGCTTAATCAAACTGCTGTCATCAGACCACAGTTGTGTAGCATGGTTTAGACACAGCCTTTGTCAGTTTGTACAGGTTTAGAACAGCGTTTGGTTGGTTGGAACACAAAGAATGTAGCATTCTTGCTAGCCTTTGCTTTGACAAAGAAGGCAGAACTATTGAAAAATCATATTTTTCAGGTCATAGTTCTCCTACAAACTCACTTTGTGTTTAGTGTTCTCAAAGATCCTAAGGATCCATACTGCAAACCTTGAAGAGAGTCTGGAAAAGAGAACAGAAACCTACCAGGAGAAAATATCCCATCACCATCTTTACTTGACCATCCAACTATCTCTCTCATCTTCTTAAGTGTTATTTGCTCCATGAGGACAAACACTGGTGCAATTTCATATGTAAACCTGGAAAAGTGGTGAAAAAAAAATGAAAATAAAGAAGTCAAATCACTTATTTGGAGAACACAGATCACTGGTTTAGTTTTGCACTTGGGTTTGAAAAAAAGATGTTCAAAACCACTAAAACAATTCATTTCTTAGAAGTGTTATTCAGTCAGTAATCACAAAATATCAAAAACCAGCCTGGGTTACTGAGAGAGGTGGTGGAAATACCTGCTGTGTGATTCGTCAGTAACAAAACAGACTCTCATCTGAAAGGAATGTCTTAGGTGTGGTCCACCCAGAGAAATAAAGGGAAATAAAATGACTTTTCTGGGTTCCTTTCACTTCTAAGAATATAGGATGATGAAAATGCTAATAGAAAAAAATATTCCAAGTTTTATATAAAATCTGTTTGCAACATTTTTTTTAAAAGAGACTGCCGATTTCACACTTGTAGAATCTATAAAACCCAGAACCAAAGTTTATCTTTTAAGAACAGTGTAAACATCTGAAAGCTAACCATGAAGATAATTGGAAATATTGACCATATTTTAAAGATTGCAATATAATTATCTACATGGTTTTTTTTTTACTGATGGTCCCTAAGGACAGTTAGGTTTCTATAACTCTATGAAGTCAATACCTGTCAAGAATAATTATAAGTGATGATTTCTAATGACCAATTACAAAAAAACCAAGAAGAATGTCAACTGGCACACAGCTGACTGAGGGCATCAGATATACTGGTAGGTTAGCTTTGACTTTTTATTTAAAAGTAGAAAGCCACGCTCTTCTCAAAACAATTCAAACACAAGCACAGTGTAGTGAGGAGTCATTGAAACAAGGCCATGGTGCCAAGGCATAGGGCTTAAAAGAAATCACAGAAGGTCAGTCTATAGAAAATTAAGCCAAAACAAAAAGATATTAACTGTGAGGCTTTTTGTCTTTCTTCTTTTTGCTTGGCCTTCCTAAGCATTGGAGTTTGTGGGCTCGGCTCAGACCATGCTCCCCGAAGAGAGATTCCTAGATGGACTCAGCCAAATGATAAGGGGAGATTTTATCCCTGGTTAGGGTATTCAGGCTGAATGCCAGTGATGAGGACTAATGGGAATTTTTGCTAGCTTAATGATTCAGAAAAGCTGTTTGCAAGAATGAGATACCAATGGTTGTACAAAGACACAGGTGAAGATACTAAGTTTTAAACATGGAGAAAAATTAAACAATCCAATTAATCACATGGTGGTAAAAGAGGACAAAAGATCCTGCAGGATCCTCAGGGTATATCTCTTGGTGGAAGAATTTTGTTTTCAAAAAGAATATGTTTGTTTTCCTTGGGAGGACCCTTGAAATTTAGGAGGAAGACCCTTGGAAATCATGTGTTCAGTTACCATCACCTCTGGAGGTCACAATCATGCTTTGGTTCTGCTCTGAGCCCCATCACCGTAGCAACCAACACTCCCTCATGTCTGATGGCCTGATAAAGGAAGAAGAAGAGAAGGATTCCTGGTTTAGCCTGTGCTGCTGAGTGTACCAAGGGGCAAACTCATGATGTGGTTCTATCCATTCTTGAACAAATGCGTTATAAACAGTGCCACCGATTGTTGGCAAAAATGTATGCACTGTAAAGAGGTACTGGTGGCCGGCTGTGTGCTGGAGTCTCACAGTACCAAATGAGAAGGCTCTCTAGGGTAAGGCAAGGAATCAATGGAATCATACCATAATATCAGAATCTTGTCAAGGACTGGATGAAAGCTGGACCAGAATCAAGTCAGTGCAGGAACCACACGGGGAAGGGAGAAAGGATGGTGTGGAAGGCCAGAGGGTTGGTCCACTTCATGATTTGAATCAATTTCGGCCCCAGATTTGCATGAACTAGTCTTCTTACCAGCAATATGACCATTATTCTCAGGATCAGGAGGAAGAATCTAGAGAGTTTGATCATGAGACCATCTGATCTCATCAACCTCAGGTTCCTTATTTATGCCAGGTTCATGATTCCAAAAGCCTTAGTTCTGTTCAATAAGTAGTTAATGAATGACTATTCTCTGCCAAGTGGCTTTTTATATACTGAGGAGACAAAGTTGTCACAAGACACAATTCTCAGTTTTGAGGAGGAAGTTTATTACGATGACTCCAGCATCTTGGCCTTAGTTGCATCCTATTTGACAGTCCTCGCCTGGGTCTGAAGGACTAGTTCAACGCCATAGCTAACACCGAACTTACTCTGACTCATGACCTTAGTCCTGACATCCTCTCCTGGAAGCTGGTAGCTTGCCCCATGGTTGTTGATCCTCAGCCAGGCCTGTCACATGGGCTAACATGGTGTCCCCATTCCTGATACTTCCTCTGAACTTGCTTTCTCATCCTGGGCCATGTCTACAACTGGGAGTCTGCTTGCACCCAAAGCCTTAGAGAAGACTGTGAAGTCCACCCTAGAGCAGTGGTTCTTAGCTGAGATCATAGATACCCTTAGGACTTCCAGGAAAGCTATAGTCCCTCTCTCCAGGAAGGCAACGAGGATATGCACATCATTGTGTATAGACTTGTAAGAGACTCTTCTCTTGCAGCCAGGACTCTAGGTTTGGTACCCCTTCCGTAAATGACAGATGAAAGTGGATAAAGTCAAGAGATCAAAGGTCAAATATGGATTCAGAAGAAGCTGGTTAGGTGCCAAAGTCATAGTACAGGGTGATATTTCAGAATCAGAGGATAAGACACTAAAACTGCCAAAAGCTCTAGGTCAAAGCATAAGAACACAGGATTCAAAGTAAGGATTTAAAAACAGTATGATTTTGACATTCAGGGAGTGACACTAAAGGAGAGTTTCTATATTCTGAGTAGGGGAGTGAGTCAGCCTGTTTTAGTAGTTCAACTCACCTTCCCAGTGGGTTTAACTCTGAACCAAGGCAAACTGATTGTTAAGCTGATTTTCTCTGGTGGCAGGATCTGCCAGTTGCTAACCAATATAAAAATTTCCCTTACTTCATTCAATTTTATTTGGGGTTGCAATTCATTCAGATCAAAGACTATTTTCTATCTTCTCTAGGTGTGACCATGAGATTAAGTTCTGGCTAAAGAGATGCTATGAGAAATGTCATATGGAGCTTCTGAGAAGGTTCTTGAAAGCAAACAGTGTGTTTCCCTTTTGCTCTTCCTCCTCCTTTTCTTTCTTTCCTTCCTTTGTCCTTCCTTTCTCTGCCTGCACTGCTTCCTGAGATCTAGAACATATAAGTGATGGCTAGAACTCCACTAGCTAGCTTGCACCATGAAGATGCGGATACTGAAGATGAGAGCCACATGCCCCAATATGGATCAGAAAGGCACAAGGACCCTGCGTCCTTGGTGACTGCTAAGACAGGAACTATTTTAATGAGAGGAAGAAATAATTTTCTATGTTGACTCACTAACTTGACACTCCTCTTAGATTTGATCCTCCTTATGGATATAGCGGTTACCTTAAAAGATAACACACCTGAGGGGGAGCTTAGTGAGCCCCTCTGATGTCCAGAGATGATGAGAGACAGAAACGAAAGAGCTGGAAGGCTGAAGTGAGGAGGGGTTGCAGATGCGCAAGAGTGACCTGTGGGGTGGCTGCCTTTCCTGGGGGGTACATTGCACCTTGAACGCACTGGGCACTTAACACTGGTATCCTGGTTAGGCTTCAGAACTACTCTGTAAGATGGGCATAATTATTCTTCATATTTTTTTTTTCTGAAGAAGAAACTGATGTTCAGAGAAATTCAGTGAGCTATTCCAAGATCTCATATTTAGGGTGTTTTCCAGCCTGAATTCCAAGTCCTTTACATCAGAGTTGCTTTTCTATGACAAACGAGAACTACTTACTAGAGGCTCCTTTGTAACAACCTGCCGACTAGTATAAAGTGATGGATGACCCGCATAGAAAATTCCTTCTTTGTAATTATTATGAAAATAAAGTGCTAGATACTTGAAATCATAACCTCACAACAAAGGGCTGTGATAGATCGTGCCACTGGGATTAGGAATTGTCATCAGGTCCTTGAAGGCAGGCTGTTGTTTATACCCGGTCACTGCTCAACCCGCACAGTTGTGCTCAGTGGCCATGTTTTGGAAGAAGAGAGCTGTATATGCTGTGGCCAACTACACGCTGGTGGTGTTTTCTTTGAATCTTCACTGAGTCCTTTGCTTGGAAGAATGTATCTCCAAGCTGAATGCACAGGCAGGTGTGAAAGCATAAACATGAATGTTCCTTCTATTCTACCCATCAGGTGCCTTATACTTTGTCACTTGGATGGAGACATTCGATAGTTCTTTTAAAGAGACTATACTGAGGAATGTAGTTATTATTCTCTATTACCAGTGCCACCCAAGCTCAATGAATACTGCAGATCAAAAAATGAGTATGTCACTAATTAAATCCTACTCAGCCAGAAAAGACCTTCTTGCCGTTCTTTCCTAGACTTATTTTGAACACTGTTCCCAGTTGGAGACGGTATTGTCACAAGGGAGCAAATTTCTACATAAGCTCCTGACAGTGCTGCCACATTTCATGGTCTTCCAGGGGAACTGGCTTAGAACAATTTCTAGATAATAGTTATTACTTCTTCAGACAATGCCTTGTCTTGAGAACTGACAGAAACTATTTCACAATTGTAAATAACCTTTGCGATCGATCTGCTGGAATCGGATCATATTTTATAAATATCCACTGTTCAGTACAGGTGCAATTACTATGTGCCATTTAGTTGGACTGGCCTTGACCTCAGATGGCTGGACAATATTTTAGCATTTCATGGCTGAGCTAAGGGAAGAGGAAGGGACTTTGATTTTATGAACACATACAAAAAAAAAGGAGAATTTGTGAGATCTCCTTGGTTAAAGGAAAGCCTTTTAGGAGAATATGTCATCATAAATGGTTCAACAGGGTGAATTTCTTTTATTTACCTTGAGATTGAGCTATACATATATATATACATACATATATATACATATATATATACACATAGATCTATATATAGATCACAGCCAAGAGGCCTACAGAATACACATTTAAAGACACAGTGAATTCAGTGCCTATATATAATTAAGGGTCCTTGGGCCTTAATGTGTATATACCTTTTACTCTATTTTTCTCATTTATTTTCTAAATACTTAAGTTTCTTTTAAAAAGCTAAACTTTCTAATTAAAATAATTCCTTAGTGTGAGATGTTCAATTAAGCATTAGTGTCTTTTTCAAGTTATAATTAATATATTATGATGTCTATGTTTGCTGATATGTTTTTTATCTCACAAACCACAAAGATTATGAAGACTGGAAGAGGGGGTTTTGTTCAGGAGATCGTACAGGTGATTGTACCTTTGACCTGAATTCCGCCCAGTTCTCCAGAGCGTCAGTGATCCAACATGGACAATCCATGAAGTTAACCTTGATTTATAAGCAGGGAGCAGGAAAACCATTTTGCTTTTCAATCAATTTAATCTTTTATGCCTTTTAGCACTAATGGCCTTGCTCATCACATTTGCTTTTTAAATTTTGTCATTGTTTTAAATTAATAAACAAAGCAGGAATCCTTAATTAATATAAATTTTTCTGAATGTAGTTAAGTATTTTGAGTCACAGCATTAAACAGCTTTGGAACACACACAAATCAATATAAGTTTAAAATGCCCTTTCAGGCTTTGTGGCTGGTAGTAGTTTATTTAAGAAAAATAGAATACCTAGAACTGTAACAACTTACATTCTATCTTGATGTCAAATGAAATTTCTCTTTTTAAATAATACCACTCTTTAAGCTAAATTTATTTTTCAAATCTACTTTACCACGAACTTTAAAAGTAGATAGTTATTTTCCAAATATTTCTAGTGACTAAAATCCATATAACTGTTATAAAGTCATTTAAAAATTATTGCAATAACCATATTATTTCCCTCTGGATTCTTTCATAGAATGTGGTACCATTGTCTGGATATACAGAGAGTGGTAAACATTATCATAAAGTTAAAGAAAAGACAGTACTCAGTAGGTTATGATGACTTTCCATCAACCTGTAATCTGTCCTTGTCTCCAGAGAGGGCATGTGCATGTAGAAGAAATGGTGGGGTCATTACCAGAAGAGCACCCAAATATTACTTGCACACATACCCCTCCTACCCATCAGGACTTTAGAATCAGTTTCAAATAAATTTACAAGAACTTAGAAACAAACACACACTTTGGAAGACTTTGGCTTTGCCTACTCAAATAAGTATGAAAAATATTTCACATTCAGAAAAACAACCAATTATTTTAAAAGGAACATATAATTCCTTTCAAAGCAATATACAATTTCTTACAAATGAATATATAATTCATTTCAAAGGACTATCACTACATTAATTGTTTTAGAACTTTTAGTTGAGCATAGGCTGATCAAATTGGTTTGTGGCTTTATAGTCCCCCTTAATTTTGAAGAAAATATGACCTAAATGATAAGGAGCAATATGCTTGGGTGGGAAAATAGACCAAGATCATACCCCAAAACATGACTTCTTTAAACATATCATTAAGAAATGCTAAGTCTTTTAACATGAAGTTTCACACTAAACTCTAAAAGTTAGGGTTATAACTTCTTATGACCATGTTCTTATTAAATTGCATTATTCAATTAAAATATAGTTTATCAACCATCCACCATTAATTCAGAACTGTGATAAACCTAAAAGATTTTAAGAGAAAAGACAACTAAGGCAAATGTAATAAAATTTTTATAGAACCATTGGAATTGGACTTTTACCCCAACAAGCCATACTTAGACAGCATGGTTGCTTACATGAAAATAATATGTGGGACTTACATATTGGTATTGGCAGTTGATGTCAGCCACTCTCCAGCTAAACCAATGATATCCAGTCCTGTGGAGAGCTGGTTGAAAAATCGAGGATGACCTAAAGAGGTGAGTAACAGACAAGTATCAGGGCATATTCAGATTTTTCAAGCTATCTTCAATTCAAAAGTTCCACTCCACTAGGCCACGATGATGGGACCTCCATACCAATGGCCTAACAGGGCTTCCCAAGAATACTGAAGGAAGGGCAGGTTGACCCACCCTTTATCAACATTTAGCACTGAAGATGTCTCTCAAACTCACGTTTCTAAAGCATAATGCTTTTAAATTAAAAATCCAATGTCATAAAAAGAAAAATCTGCCCAGTATCTTATTTGTTGATTTCCAGATGAGCTCTGCTGCTGTGTTTTTTTTTTTTAATACAAATTTGATGTGGTGGTCCTATTTCTCTCCATAAATATTTCAATTTTTGATTTAACATCTCAAGCTTTTAATCCCCAAGTCAAGGTATACTCATGGAGGAGAAGAGGCTGCAGGCCTCAGAGGGGGCCTGTGCCCGTGTAGAGCTGATGCCAGCTCTGCAGCTGATGCCAAGGCATGCCATCACTCTCTGGGCCTCTGTGTAGTCCAAAATGATGTCAAGCATTGGTGTGTTTTGCCCACATATAGTCGGGTGACTGTTAAACTACATATGTTGCTGAGGTGACCTGGCATCTGCTCTGTGAAATAGGGACAGACACAGCCTCATTCATTCACTGAGTTGTTGGTAGAATAATTTATATTATTATATAACTCAAAAGCCCTTTTCAACCCACCACAAGCTTTATCAGGCTTTGTTCTCGGCAACGGCAAATTCAGGATTATTGCCAAATTTTGGCCAATTTGGCGTTCACAGGAAAGCTCAACCCCACACAGAAGGTTTCGCTGTCATGAAGGAGCCATCGCGACAGATTACCTAGGGGTGTCTGACAGAGAACTGGTGTTAGAAAGATGTGCTGACTGCTGCGTTTCCAGCGGAAACTGCTTGTGCCTCTGAAATAACTGTCAGAGAGCTAATGTTGGAATGTTCCTGGTCTAAGTCCCTCTCTCTGAAAGTCTGCCCTTCCCTCCATGTGATGAGGACTCATTCAGAACATCTGGACTAGGACTTCTTATAGCAGAATATACCAATCTCTGCACTCCAAGAGTCCTTGAAAAATAACACTGATCTTTAGAGGAAATAAAAGAAGCATAAATAGTAAGCTTAGGGTAAGTTCAAGGCCAGATTCCAGACATTCATGTAGATTACTCTAAATAGCTTAAACTAGTTCACTGTGTTCTACTTATGTCAGTGCCAACAAAATCTGTATCTCCTACAACATAACTAATTTTGTTGAAGTCCATTTAAATAAGTGTGTGTGTATGTACATATGTATAATTTAATATTCACTTGAAAACAAATATTTCATTCTAATATAGGTTTGAATCATAAATAAATGCAATCACACCAGTTGACAATATATCCAAATCATGTTGCATAGCAAAGACAAAAGACGGACATAGACTAACAAATGCCCTCAGACAAAAGTGAGACAATATCCAGCAACAGACTAACCATCAGACCAAGGTGAGATATAACTGAACTGATGAGCACACTTTTCTTTAAAAATCAAACGCAGACTTTGTAACATAATTGAGTCTTGGCCATCCTGCCGTTATTCAAGGAAGCTACCCTTATACCAGTGGTGTTGGCAGACTTCAAAAGCTGTTTGGGATTCTTTGTCAAGCGTCATTATTTCATTATAACCCTTGTTTTTAATATCCAGTAGTTTTACTCAGCTCTATTCCCACACCCTCCCCAGTCACATCTTTAAATGACTAGGAAGGGTGAGCAAGATAATAAACGGGGGAGAGAGAGAGAGAGAAAGAACAAGACGCTACCAGTCATGGCCCCAGGGGCTTCCCTGTGGTGACAACTATGCCTTGGACTGCCAATTCCTGTTCATCTGTTTGCCCAAGAGCTCAGGAAAGCCAGGATGCAGTGGGGAAAGACTGTAGAAAGAAGAAACCACTGCTTGATTCCTAGGCTTAGAAAGAGCCAGACAGAGATCCCCAAAGTCTCTGAACTTGAGGCACTTTGGCCAGGATTACCAAGTAGAGAGAGTTCCTATAACATAGAAAGGAGGAAAGAGGCTATCCTCCAGGGCTCCCCACTGGAGACAGCATTTGGTGCCTCAGAACCTCTAAACTCCACAGGATGGAACAGAATGAGAAGAGTGTATAAATGTGTGACCATGGGGTCTGGAAAATAGAAGGTGCAGTGGGTTGAACTGTTTCCCGTAAAAGACACGTTCAAGTGTTAACCCCTGATTCCTGTGACTTCATTTGGAAATAGGGTCTTTGTGGATGTAAACAAGTTAAGATGGGGCTGCACTGGATTGGGGCAGCCCCTAATCCAAAGAAGAGAGAAATCTGGACACACACACGTGGAAAATGTCATGTGAAGGTGAAAGCAAAGATTGAGTGATGCATCTACAAGACAAGGAATGCCAGAGAATTCCCACAACTAGATGCTGGAAGAGGTAAGGATGGATCCTACTCAAGAGTCTTCAGGGATGGCATGGCCCTGTAGACACCTGGATCTTGAACTTGTAGTATTCAGAACCGTGAGAGAATATAAATTTCTGTTGTGTTAAGTGACCCAGTTTGTAGCAGCCATAGGAAACTAGTATAGAAAGAAAAGGAAGTGGGCCCAATTCTCCCCAGTTGCAGGGACAGGCAAGTGTAGGATTCATCAGAAATGAGGCAGGGATGAAAAGAGAAGAGAGAAAAGAACTGAGGGGTGGACCATTCTGCTCTCTTTAGGTTGTGAATAACCTAAAATCAACAATGAAACTCTATATAGAACTTGACACAGCACCATGTATCTGTATCTTTTAAGTCTATTTTTACAACAATAAATAATGCTAGGCTTTTACAACAATAAATAATAACAAAGCCAGGGTTGGGCCTTCCACCAACAGCTGGTGCCTCTGGAGGTTCTGTAGTTAGGGAGCACTTTGCTGCTTCCTTCACCAGGGTCTGTATTTCTCCTTCAACATGACTTTGACATCCTGACCATTGGCAAAGGTCTGCTGCAGGGCAAAGGTGCTTCTGCAGGTCCACTTGGCCGTCCACATTACCTGTGCGGACCCCATATTTCAGGGTGTCTCTGCAGTCAACCAGGATCTGCTCCAGGGACTCGGGGTGGTCAGAGAGTTCCAAGTTGAAGCCCTCCATGCCTTCCAGCAGCTGGTGGGGGTGGTGGAAGTCCAGCACTTTGGTGGAGCGATCGAACGTCTTACGGACATAGTTGAGGAGTATGTCCACCACCTCCAACAGGAACTGCACAGTTTGCTCCTCCCCGTTCTTAGCCGGAAGCAGATCTGAGGGGGAAAAGTCAATGAGTGGTTATCACCTGACTCCTATCTGGATTCCCTCAGCTTAGAAATCCCTAATATCCATGATATCTTTATAGGCCTAATTTCCTTCCAGGATACATATGTGCATTATCTGTTGTACCATCTTTGCAGAAAAATGTACATAATCAAATACACAGAAGTGTTGCTTATACTCCCTGGGAGTTCACAGACTTTCTGACAGTTAATATGCTCATAAATAGAAAGCTTTGAGAAGTCATGAGCAGCCTACCACTGCTCAATACTACTGTTATTCATTTGGGCACCTGTCAGGCGTGTGATGTACAGGGCTTCTGTCTTGCTGCCCTAGTACCAGGTATGTCTCTGTACATCTGGCTCAGACACTGGGCTTTTGGTTTGGTGTTATTATGATGTGCTTGATCTATTGCTGGTGGAAGGTGAGGCTTCTGTGGGTAGAGGCTGAGGACTCCCTGAGGAGGGTGGTTCTTTATGTCCTTAGACTGAAAATGGGAACTGAAAGATGAGGCTTAGGAAGGTGAGAGAGGGAACTCCTGCCTGTCTCTTGACCTTATCCTTTGCAGCTCAGCCTCTGGGATGCCAGGACATGACTCTGTGTTTCAACTTTTGTTAGGCAGAGTCAGACAGGCGAGGCAGCCATGGAGAAAAGCTGAAGCTGTCAGTCATAGCTCAAGATCAGACTGGCTGTAATGATATTCTTTGTCTATTCAGTTCTTTGTCTAATCTTCAGATTATCCCGCTCATATTTTGTGAGTCTTGTTTACTGTTCCAGTTTGGCCTCCATGGCTCGTGGGGAGTTCATGGAAGGGTGTGGTGATGGGTTTACCTTTGAGCTCATCGGGAAAGACTGGGAAAGCACTTGCTGAGACAGTTGTAGGGGCAGCAATAGTGACTGAAAGATCTTCAAAAGAAAAATGAGCTTTAGGACAGCAATTTGGTCATGAGGCCCCGTTACACAGCTTTCCACAGGGCGATTTTGTTGTTGTGGCCACCACCCTTGGAGCATAAATGCTATTAAGAGAACCACTGGATTTTCTTATATGTAAGCTTGTTCTGGATTTTCAGAGTCTATGAATCTATATTTGTCCCTGAAAGTATCTTTAGAGTTGATTGTTTTACTGATTGCCCTCATCCAGTTTTCAAATGATGGCTACCTGGACAGTATGGAAGGAGGGAGAATATTCTAAACAGATGTTGGGAAAGCAGTTTCATGATGCCTCAGAGGGAATAATAACTTCTTTTGGTAAGGTCAGCAAAATTTTAGGAGAAAGTAAAGAAACTCCAATAAAGAGCCTACTGGCTAGCACTGGGGGTGGGGTGAGGGTGGGGTAAGGGTGGGGAGTACCTCGGGCGAACAGGTTGGAGAAGTCTGTCTCTGTGCGCCGGAAGCGGCCATCCTTGTCACTGTTTTCACAGGAAAGCAGGTTCTTGGAGGACTGCCTCTCCTTGAAGGCACTCACAAGCCTGCTCTTCTCTTCCAGGCTGTTGGTCCTCTGCAAGAAGCCTGTAGCACAAGAAGCTGGGTCAGAGGAAGGGCACCGAACTCCCAGCCTCACAGCATTAGCTGCCAGCCCAGGTTGACTCTCCAAGCAGGATGCTCGCACCCCCTGAGAAGAAGCCGCATGTCTGTGTTTTCAATGGGCTCTGGCACTGCTCGCCTTCAGGCGGGGAGGGGGCAGTGTCAAGAGTCATCAGTGGCACAGACCCAGTCATGCAAGAGGGAAAAACAGTAAGTGAAGCCCATTCTCCTCTCTGAACATGACAGTGAACGCAGAATTAAGTCAATTGGACAGCTTCCACTCCAGTAACCAGCCCCAGGATGGGGTTTTAAGGGAAGGGATGCAAACAGAGAGGATGCTGCCAGTACTGGGTTGACGGGCTGTGCAACCAGAGGGAGGAGGAGGTGAGGACCAGCATTGAGAACTGGAGAAGGTGCTTTCCTTGGGTACACCAGGTAAACGCTACCAGGGTTGAATGTAAGTTTAATTTTTCTGACCCAAACTTAAAGTACAGGTTTCCCTGTACCCTCCCTCTCTTAAATAAAGGTATTGGAGAGACAAGAAAGCCTAAAATTTTATGTGTGGTGACATTTAATTCTATAAATACTTACTGAGCACCTATTGTGGAAAAGAACTTAAGCTAAGCATTTAGGACAGTGGACAGATACAGATAAATGAGAGAGATCCCCTCTTCTCCAGGAGCTTACAGTTTGGCAGCTGGTGACCAACAATGTAATAAATTGAGAAGAACTCCATAGAGATGAACTCTGAGTCCAGGGTGGGAATCAAAGCCCTCCCCTCTGCCCCTCAGAAGGGGTGGAATGCTCTCCTGCTTGAGGAGAGCAGTGCAAACATTACCAGCAGCAAACTCAGAAGCAGGCTGAGCTGAAAGGGCTGGAGACTCTGCCAGCCAAGAGCACCATTTTTTCCCTCAGTACCTCCACCCATCCCTGCTTCTGTTCCTTCCCTAATCTCCTCCAATTCAGTCTCAATCTTAGAAATACAACACCCTGAAAAGAGGAAGAAAGTTCTAAGTTTCTTGGTGACCCCAAGAAAAAGCTATATTTGTAGATTCCAAGATCCTCGGGGTGTCACAAATGTCACAAGGCAAGCTTGGAGGAAAGTCCCAAGAGGTTGGAAGAGAGGCAAGTTATTCTGGGAAATTCAGCTTTACTTCCCCAGGACTGTAATTCAGTGGGGAGGGGTGGAGGAAGGAGGGATGCAGGGGGAAGGCTGGGGTGATTAGAATCCTCCCACATGCAGGAGCAGGGTCTATTTTTGGAGGGAAGAATAGAAAGGCAGAGGCACCAGGCCTTTTACTGTTCCCAGCACTTTTTAAAAGTATCACTAAAGCTCTAAAGGACATCACAAGGATGGGGAAACACTATAACAGAGCTCCACACTTAGATATGAAGATGGGGGTTGCATCTTCTCCCTCACCTCTTCTTCTACTTTCTGAATTCCTCCTTCGAACCCTTAGAGTCCAATACCAGAAGCCCTCATTCATTTACCAGAGGGGTGCAGAGCCATCCTCACCTGGCCTCTGGTTAAGACTGCTTGCCTACACCCAGATCTGGCAGCTGTGGAATCTCTCAGGCCAAAAAGACCATGTCCATGTGCCCTAATGGAGATGAGGCCCTGCTTTGCTGAACTCCTGCTCTCCAGGTCTCTGACTTCTGGTTGGCTGACTCACTCCCTGGAAAAGTCTCTGCCTTGAAACCCCTGAGCATCTCCTTTCCTCTGGGAAAGGACCAGGACCTGCATTTGGGCTTTGGGTATTATCTCCAAAGGAGTTCTTGACACAGGTAATCCCAGAGGTATCCTGATAGGAATGGAAGATGACAATTACAACGCAACTTTAAACCTGCATCCCATTCCTGAACCACACTTCCTGGAGTGCGCTAGGAACTAGTGTGTTCTATACATCTTGTAATTATCTTATGCATAGCACAACTTATACTATATTATGAAGGTGAAAGTCACTCAGTCATGTCCAGCTCTTTGCGACCCCATGGATTGTAGCCTGCCAGGCTCCTCTGTCCATGGAATGCTCCAGGCCAGAATACTGAAGTGGGTAGCCATTCCCTTCTCCAGGGGATCCTCCCAACTCAAGGATCGAACCCAGGTCTCCTGCATTGCAGGTGGATTCTTTACCATCTGAGCCAATACCACATTATAATCTGTGATAAAAGCCATTAATTTGCTAGTATAAACATTTAATGGATATGATTTTCAGAATAACACTTCTTTGGGAAGGTATATGTTTTCTAAAATATTAGGAGCCTCCAAAGAAGGTCAATAACCCCAGCCTCTCTGGGCTCTGAGAGGTTCTAGAAGGAACTGTATGCTTCTCCAAGGATGATGAGGTACTGGACAATGTCCTCAAGGACACTGAGGTTAGTGCTTTGACAACCTCCCTGGCTAGCAAGAGGTCTTAGAAGCAGAGGCCCCTGAGACTGATGCAGACTGTACTCCTTTTTGCTCTGTATCTCAGCTATAAGGACCTGGTTTCCCTGGTGGCTCAGACTGTAGGTAAAGAATCTGCCTGCAATGTAGGACATCTGGGTTTAATACCTGGGTTGGGAAGATCCCTGGAGAAGGAATACTCACTCCAGTACTGTGGCCTGGAGAATTTCATGGACTGTATAGTCCATGGGGTCACAAGGAGTCAGACACAACTGAACGACTTTCACTCACTTTAAGCCTGTGAATAACTGGGGCTTCCCTGGTGGATCAGACAGTAAAGTGTATGCCTGCACTGCGGGAGACCCAGGTTCGATCCCTGGGTTGGGAAGATCCCCTGGAGAAGGAAATGGCAACCTACTCCAGTGCTCTTGCCTGGAAAATTCCATGGACTGAGGAGCCTGGTAGGCTACAGTCCATGGGGTCTCAAGGAGTCAGACACGACTGAGCAACTTCACTTTAACAATCTTAGGAGGCAAAGAGGCACTACAACTGATCAAAGCTGACCGCAGCTTCGGCTCTCTTCCACTTGCCTCAGTAGGGCCTCTCTGGGCTCTGCTGTTGGTTCCTCACAGCTGACCCCAAACTCAAAGGTCCAATCAGCCCCATGAGTTGGAGGGAAATGTGAGAAATTGGAGAGCACTGGGTTCAAGCCAGTTGTTTCCAAGTGAGGCTTTGAACTGAGCCTGGCATAAGGCTCACCTGGCCAAGGGAGCAAGTGAGGACTGAAGCCCAAGCCCCTGCTATAGCGTGGAATTGCATCTCCCTAGAGGAAGGGGCTCTTTTCCTGATTTCTCTGAGATATGAGTACCCTGCCAGATCTCTCCCCCAGCTCAAACACTTTTTTTTAGTTTCAAGAAACCGTAAGTATAGAGGATTTGAAATCTATGTTTAAAAGCTGGTGACTGATGCAAAATAAAACACACATGTCAACACACTGCATGGGGCTAAATAAAACAGCTCAGGGGCTGTAACCGGGAGCCAGTCTGGGAGCTCGGCATAAAGAAGTGGTTGAGGCCCAAGGACTCACCAGCGAGTCAGCAGAGCACAGAACAGAACTCAGGGCTCCCTGTATCTCCTATTTAGGTCACACCATCATGCCTGTAACCACCCTGCTCTCCACCTCTTGGCAAGTTCTGGGGTTTCTCCTGGCTGACTGCTCTCCCAGGTGATTCTGCCTCCAGAACTAAGGGTCCCACCGGTGAGACCAGGGGCCTTCCTAGCAGCTTTGTTTTTCTGGTTGGGGGTGGGGATCCAGGAGAGGGGATAGGAGAGTGGAAGGGGTTGAATCTTGGCAAGGCACTGAAACGTTTAATGGGGGTTACCCAGGGCAATGGATTTGGAAATGAGAAGATGACCATTAGTCCCCTCAACTATCTTAAGGTGAAAGGTCAAATCAACCTGGATAGTGTAAGGCCAAGAGGTCACCTTTCAAGCCTATGAAGGCCTGGGATGAAAGTGGGGTGGGTATCTGTGTGTGGAGGAGGGGACTGGCTGTGGATTCAGGTCAAAACCAAAGACTGTACTTTGCCTCCGGGAACTAAACTAAAATGGAAAGCCCAAGCTGGCTCAAAGTACGGAAAAACAAATCCTCTTGGTGTTTCCTTTCGGAATCAAACGTATTGTAAAGCCTTCTAGCCTGTGGCTCCCAAAGCTTGCACACTAGCATAAGCCAGTTTCCCTTGGGCAAACTGCCCTCCCTCTCCTGTTACAGGGGTTGCAACTTTCTTGAAATTAGTGTTGGGGAGGAGGGTAAAAACAAAAGAAACTCCCCGAGGATGGTAGCCCCCAAATTCCACCGGAGCTCCTCTTCCGGGGAAGTTAATGCAAGCCTCTACTCCCCAGTTCCGGACCCAGTTCCGAGACACCTAATCCCGGATCCAGGGATGCTCCTGCACCTCTACCCTTTCGGGGCACTTCGGGTGTGTCTCCGAAGCGGCGCTTAGATTTTTTTTTTTCTCCCAGACTCCGAGGGGCTGCAGTCGGGGCAGCAGGGGGCACCGCACGGGACCGAGGCCAGGAAGCCAGGACCGGGATGGACGAGGGCCGCCCTCCAGGCAACGCCTGCACCGCGGGGAAAGCAGCCCTCGGCCCCAGCCGCCCGCACCCCGGTCCTCGACCGTGGCGGGCGCCCAGGGCCCGCTCAGTTCTGCTTGCCCAGCTGCATGACAATGACGGCTGACGAAGCCGAGAGCCGCGGCCGCCGAAGGGACCTGGCGCGAAACGGGCTATTAAGTCGGGAATGGCGGCGGGGGGAGGGGGTTATTTATAGAACAAAGCTCGGCCGCCGCCTGCTGCCCTCGCGCGGGGACGCGGCCCGGGACTCGCGTGCAGGGGAGGGGGCCAAACCCAAGGCTGGGCTTTCCCCGCAGAACGCCTAGGTCCTGGAGTTGAGCAACCCTTCCTCGCCGTAATTGCTGCTCCTCGGATCAAGGGGACGGAGCCCCAGAATCGCAGGGAGGGCGCCGCGCGGTCGGGCAGGGGAGAGTGGGTTTCTCCCACAAACTGCTAAATAAGCCTTCTCGCTCAGACCACCAACTGCCGCCGCCCTGGGGCCCCGGGATGTAGGGCCCCGGGAAGCTCTGTCCCAGAGGCCAAGGGCTCGCCGGCCTGCCCCCGGGCGCTCGCTGGGCTGGGTGGGCGCGCGCGCCTACGCCTGCGCCGCCGCTATCTCCCGAGCGCAGCAGCTGAGGGACTGCCTTTTAATAAGCCCCTCGTTAATCTTCCCCCGCCTCTCCAGCCCCTGCCCGGGGACGTCCGTATTTTCTGGACCAGATAAGGCTAGAGATTTTAGACGGTGAAATGTAGCAAGGAAAGCAAGTCCTCATTGTTCAGCCGGAGCCACTCAGCTGTGTCCCTTCGAACAAATCTTTTTTTCCTTAAAAAAAAAAAAAAAAAATCACACCCCCTTGGGCGTTTTCATCTCAGATCCTCACATCTCTGGAGAGCTGTTCTTTCGTCCCCTCCAGCTTCCAGATCTATTTTCCTTTATCTCTGACGAATCGTGCCCGACACCTCCTCTTTCCCTCTCTTGGCCCCACGCCCCCTTGGCCCCCTTTCCCTTCCCGCCTCTCCCTTCAAGGGCAAGCTCCGCAAAACCTCTAGCTTGCACTGCCCGCACCTCCTCCAGGCAGGCCACCTAGGGCTGCAGGCAATCCTTTCTTTGGGCTTCCAAGGCCTCAAAGAACGCAATCTGAATCCGTTTCGACATCTCGGAGCAAAAATGTCCAGCCGAGAAGCCCACTTTCAACCCCGCAATGGTCGAGGAGGAAGAGGTACGACGCGTTAGCCACCGTCTTAGCCGCGTCTCGCCTTGGGCCTGCTCTCCAGGAAAGCCAGACCTTTTTACTCCACCTTCGCGACACTCAGGCCGAGCGCTCCGGTCAGAACTGCCCCAGCGCGGGGCACGAAGAGCGAGGCTGTAGTGCTGGGGCGCTGTGCTCCTCCCCAGCCAGGGGAGCCCGGACCCCTGGACCCTATCGGAAAAGATCCCTTGGGAACAGGTCAGGAGAGGACAGAGAAAGGTCAAGACCCGCAGAGGAGCGTCTCCGCCCGGCGTCGGGGCTGTAGACACTTCCGAAAACATTCAGAAGCCAGGATTCTCTTCCGCGTACATCCCTCTCTCCCAAACCCGCCAAGCCAGCTCGCGTCGAAGCCTTTTAGGGCCCAGCGGGCCCTTTGACTCACCGCAGATCTTCAGCCCCAGCTTTCTGGTGCATCCATGGGCCACTCCGCACCAGGTATCGTACGCTAGAAAGCAAGAGACGTGCGTTCAGTGAGGCTCCGACAGTCCGGGACCCGGTCGGAGGCAAAGGTGTTCTGGGGAGGGTGGGGGCAGGTCTTTGCCAGTGCGCCTCATTAAATAGCTCTTTCCCCAACGAGCTGAGAGTCTGACCTTTGGGCTGACAGGGAGACTCGTGCCCTCAGAGAACCCACCATACTCCCTTTCCGATTCTACTTCAGAGAGGGAACAGCGCTCTGCTGGGCCTCCAAGCGACCCCAGCCATTCGAGTCGGGTAGCCGCCGAGGGGTCGCGGAGCTGGACAGGGCTGGCGCCTCAGTTGCCCAGCACCCACCCGCAGGCCCTGTCCCTCGGTCTCCGCCCTGCAGACTCGAAGGGCGACCACAGCAGCCCGGAAAGGGAACACAAGAGACATCTGGGACCAATGCGTCTCATAATTTCCTGGCGGGTCTCCAGCCGAGTGGCAGCTTAAAATAAACTGGCATGAAATGGGGTCGCGGAAGAGTTCAGGAATTAATTGGGTGAAAAATAGTATTTGACTAGATGATCGGGCTCGCTTGGCTGCTCTTGAGTGGGACTGGGGGAGTCAGTAGACAATAGTGCGCCTGGGGTCTTCATCCCCTGCCCCCTCTTCCTAACCTGCTCCTCATTAACCCTTCCTCCCCGGCATCTCGAGAAGTAAAGGCAATCAGACACTTTCTCTCGAGGTCTAAATCGGGGACTCAGGAGCTGCGGTATTCTCAGACAGCTCAGTGTCTATCCTGCCTTCAGGGTTCAGCTTCCACCCAGGAGTACAGGGGAGCCTGAGGAGCCCGCATGCGACCCGGTGTGGTGGGCCTCGCGAGAGATTCCCCTCAGATTTCTCCTAACAAGGCGTCTCTAGTCCCTCCCATCCCCCACCCTGGCCGGCGCCTTCAGCCCGTCGCGAATGTTGGCTGCGATAAGGAGAGTGACATCCATTAAACCCGAGGCACAACAGAGCCTCAGCCGGGAGAGGAACTAGCCCGATGTCAGTGAGGCAGCGTGTCACAGATGGAGTTCCTGCAACAGACAGTAAATCAGTGCGAAAGCTAAACCCCAGTAACAACACCTTTAAGGTAAAGAGCTATTTCCACCCGGAACAGTGCTTCCAGTTTAAACGCCATCCCACCGAATCCTCATAACCCTATGAAGCAAGAGGAGTGTTCATCTAAGACTCATTTTACAAATAATAACATTGAGGCTCAGAGAGGCGAGGAGTGCTTTCCAAGGTCACTCAGCTATGGCGTTGGAGTTCAGACCCATTGCACTGCCTTTTAGAGGTGGGGATTACAGTGAAAGAAAGGGAATGAGATGGGAAGAGGCAGTGAGAGAGCCCCTTTGATGCAGGGAAGACTAAGTGGTCTAGGGCAAAGAGGCGGGGTCGCTGGAGCAAGAGGTAGTGTAAGATTGTGTGAATTAAGCAAAGCCACTTCCCAGGAGACCTTGGAGGAACAGAGAAGCGGAGCCAGCTGGGCAGGCGAGACTGGGTAGAGAGCCAGGTAAGTGAGCGCAGCCTGGGATGCTCACACCGCAGCTGGGCTGTTGGGGCAGGAAACAAGACAGGTGCTTCTCAGAACCTGTGTTTCAGGATCTTCCCTCTGCCTTGGCTCGACCTCCAGGCCAAGAACGAATTCAGGTCAGTGCCTCTACTGGGTCTGGACCTGGGGTTGGGCACATGGGCTCCATTGGGGGCTGCCTCTGGGAAGTAGGGGCGTGCTGGGGGTGCAGGACTCGAGGGTGGATGAACACTACAGATACCCACCCTTGCCAAGGCAGCAGAAAAGGGGCGGGAAATGTGGAGAGAACTGAAAAAGAAATCCATCTGTGCCACAGCAACAGACAAAGGCACTAAAGCCTCGTGTTTCTCTTGGACTGTTCCGAGCAGCTCTGGTGGCCAGTGTGTGGCTCACGAGCTACCAAGGCTGGCGGCTCTCTCGAGTCCCTCTTTATTGTGTGGGTAATTGTAGCTTCCCTGGGGGGTGGGGCATTGGAGCTGCAAAGGGAACTGGAAAGCAGTCTAAAAATTTAAGAGGAGGTCTCCTGCCAAGAAGCCAAGGGCAGCACCTAAGGGGAGGATAAAGGGTTTACCTGACCACTCCCTCCTCCGCCCCCTGCCAACCTTCCTTGTTGAGAACAATTGATGTTTTCTCAAGCTTACAGAAAGTGCCATAAAAGTGAAGCAATGAGCCCTCTTTCCGATCACAGTACCATCCCTAAGCCCCCCTTTTATACAGAAATTCTGGTGCCCTTACTCTCTCGAGCTGATAGATTTGGAGGGAGACCATTTCAATCTAAAGTGGAAAACGGAAAACAATTTCTCCATCTTCCCACCTCTACAAAGAGGTAGGAAATCAATCTGAATTAAGCCCAGATTCTAGAAATGGGTTGAGGAGCCACACCGAGCTAGGGATAGGGAAGCAAAAATCTTCCCGCCACCTTTTATCTGGTTCCCCCTTTCACTCTTTGGGAGGTGTCCACTGCTGACAGATCTCCTGCCCCGGAAAAGGTTGGCCTGGCAAACCTTCTGGGCTCCTCCTTGTTCCCCACTTCTTGCCACTCAGAATGCGGCCCACTTTTTTTTTTTTTTTTTTTAACATTTCTCTGAAATGTAATTAATTGTCTAAAATGTCGAGGCTTAATCTCAGAACGTTTTATGCTCCTTTTTCGCCACTGGCTTCTCCCTCACTCGTCAATAGCTCGACGCAAATTTGGAGCAATTAGGGACCCCGAGTTTTCTAAAAGCTGCAATTAACGTCGAAATTTCCGCTGATTATAGACTTCCAGGGGGAAAGGCAGAGGGGGAGGGGTCAGATCTCGGCTCAACGAAAGCTAGAGATAGAAAACTCTATTCCCGCTGAGTCTCCCAGCTCCTCACACCGTCCGGTGCACCGACCCCGGTCGTCTCACCTAGCAAAGAAACCACACACAACACAACACAACACAACACAACACAACAAAAACAACACTCTCACCGCGTGTCCTTCACCCGCCGCGAAGGATCGCCGCCGCTCCGACCCTGCGTGGTTCCCACTCTCTTAGCGCCCTGGAATCACCTAGCATCCCTGGCAGTCGAACGACCTCTGGTTGGGACCTGGGTCAGGGCCCCATTTCTTTCTAGCCTGCATCATCTCCGCGCTCCCCCTTCCCTTTCCGCCAGCGCAGACTCCTCAGCTCCCAGCGCCCCCATCTTTCCTACAGTCCATTTGATAGGAAACTGGAGCAGGACCTACTTGTGGGGCGCAGGTTGGTGGTATTGGGGTCCGCTCCCGCGTTCGAGGAGGTTGCGGACGAAGAAGGGGTCGAAGACGCCATCAGCTCGGTCGTCCCGACGCCTCTGCTGTCCAGGGTCCTCGGCCAGTCGGGCACTAGAAAAGGCTGCAAAGAGAAGCGAGAGCTATATGGGGAGGGCTTCCGGGGTCCAGGCGCGCGGGAGGCGATTGAGCGGCCGGGGGCGCGGACGCTCCGGCTGAAGACTGGGCTAGGGAGAGGCGAGAGGAAGGGCCGCTGGCGGGCTGGGTTGGGGTGCGCCAGGCTGGGGACTAGGGGAGGAGGAGATGTGCACGCGAGCTCTGGGATTCGGGCGCTCGCAACGTAGCCCCGGGCTCCTCTCCAGTCTAGCGGCGCGGTGGCGCGACCTGGAGCGCAGCGCTGAGACTAGGGGAACCCAAGGCCAGTGCAGGTCGCGCGGGTTCGGGCGGCTGGGCTAGGAGGGCTAGGGAGACTCTGCGCGATTTTCCAGCCCAGCCGTGACAAGCCCTATTGGGTCTCGGCAGCCGGCAGGCGGGCGGTCGGGAGGGGCGGGGGGTGTGAGCCAGAGGAGGGCGCACAGGGCGGGCACGTCTGGTTCGGTGTCTGGTTCCCGTTGTTGTGTCTGGCTAATTCCCTGGAAAGAAGGAGGCTAACTGCTCCAGGGAACGGGGACTTTGGTGAGACAAGGTGAGAGAAGAAAAGGGGGTTCGTGTGTTCACGGTATCCCTTGGATTTGGCTGGGGAAGATATACAGTCACCTTGTACTCCAGACAGCCAGAAAGCAGCGAGTCGGAACCTCTCTCGTCTCCCTCTTGCCCCACCCGCTTTAAGCCATTTCGAAGCCAAGAACCGGACTCCGTCCTTGTTTCTGTATTTCCCCTCCACCTCGTATTTCTCGCAGTACAGACCCGGGGAGGGTGAGGGAGGCAAGAAAGGGGAACATCACCGGGGAAACCAACTTGCTCCCAGCGCGCGGGAGGCGGCAGACAAGGATAGGTGCGCGGCGCCCCTGCTCCGCGCTCGGCATTGGTGCGATGGCTTTCGAAGGCCAGGGAACAGAGACAGTGCGGGCGAAGCTGGGTTGATACAAGAGCCTGCAGAGTAGCGCCCGCAGGCCACCGCCTCCACACTCTCCATAGGACCCCCACACCTAGCCCCGCGCGCGCACTCGCACCGCAACGCAGGCAGCTGGGAGACAGCGGTTTCTGGGGAAGTAACAGGTTACCGCTCTGAGTCGCGCCTTCGGCTGCTGCTGGCCAGGAGCCCGTTGGTGAGACCGGTGCTCGCAGCCGGGAAACGGAGGAGAAAATCGCTCTCGCTCCACTTCTGCCTCAGCCCCTGTGCGTCCCCGGGGCATGAATCTCGCTGATGGGGATAGGATGATTGTGAAGGCTGAGGTCTCTGCGCCGCGCAGGAACCGGGAGCCAAGACTCGGGCGGGCGGGACGCTCTCGGCTCGGGAGGGTAGATGGCAGACTCTGGGGGTGGGGGTTGGCCATGAAACCGCGGGTGAAGAGGACCCAGCTGAACAGTCGCTGCTGGGCACTGGGAAGGTCCCGGCGGTTGCGCGCTTACCCACCTAGGCTGGGAGACAGCAAGCCGCGCGCTCCTGTCGCTCTTCTGCGTAGCGCCCAGCAATCTGCCCGGCTCGGCCCGGCTCTGCCTCAGGCGTAATCTGCCCGGCGTCACCTCCAGCTGCAGCCTGTCTTTTGCTGGCACCGTCCCGCACGCGAGCTCCTGGAAGAGAGGAGAGCGATCCGAAGAGGCGGCTGCTTGGCTTTGGGGGAGGCGGAGGCGGAGTGGGGAGGCGGGGACCGGCTCAGCAGGGGAATCACGAGGCCGCTGCTCGCGGGGGCAGCTCGTGGGCAGAGCGGCGGGGCTCCTTGCAGGTGCCTGACCGCCTCTGGAGCTTTATAGGGCGATTATAAACCCAGATCACGGGTTTGCACCCGGAAAAACGAAAAGAAAAAGCCCTATGAGTAATCCAGAACGTACTCAACACGGTCTGTTTTTTGAGCTAGGCAGAGGGTCGGGTGAGGAGAAGGAAGGGAGAAATTCTATGAAGAATTCTGCCTTGCTGAGTGCTTCTCCCTCCCTTTCCTCTCTCCCCCATTACCATATCCTCGAGAAGACTAGAGCTGTAGCTTAGCCTCAGTTACTTGCCCCGCGGCTGCCCCAGCTTTGTGATGCCTCCTTGAGCGGAAACCGCTCCCTGGGTCATGTCCTTGCTGGCTCTCTACTGAGCCAGGATTGTTGTAAAAGCAAAGGACACAGACATGAGGGGAGAGCTCGCAGACCCTTAGAGGACTCCATCTCTTTTTCACTTCAGTTTTCTCATCCTGCTCGGAGCTTCCCCAAGTATACTCCACCGGAGCACACTACCGAGTGCCTCCGGAGAGAAAAGGGTCCGATTTCCAACCCACTACACGCTCCCTCCTAGCTTTGGTTCCCTTGGTGATGGGGAAAGGAGTCCTCCTGATTGATCACATCTGAAGGTTAATAACACGCACGAGCGCCGCTCCACACACAAGGGTAACCCGAGCATAGAGGTGGCGCGGGGGTGGGCTGGGGGAAGCGGACCGGCTATCTCTGCCCAGGCCCGCTCCCCTCCACTGCTCCCTTCGTTTCACGCTGTTTAAGGATTCTCTTTTTGCAATATTTAGACGGATTGAACGAACTGCCGCGTCCCGAAAGCCCCTCGCGGTAAAAAGGCGTTCACGGAAAAGTATCCACCAGATGGCGCCATGCGGCCAGAGACCGAGAGGCCCTGTGCTGGCCGGGTCTTTGCTCGCGCCCCAGGTCAACACCTAGAGGGGCTTGCGGGGCTGTTATTCTCCGGCCTTTTCAAGCCAACCCTCAGACACCTTCGTCTCTAATTTATGGTGTCCTCTTTCCTCCACCCCAGTTTCTTTTTCTTTAGGGCAAAGCAGAGTTGATCACCGTGTCTGGGTGACACCGTGTAACCAGTGATTTCTTTCCTCGCTTTCACAGTGATTTTGTTGTTGCGATGCTGCAGGCAGGGGTTATTTATGGACACTTCTTCGACCTTGCTAGCCCACCGGAATCCTGATTCTTCTCTCTGAATGTCTTATTGCCTTTCACCATTACACAGTGGGAATGCCGAAAATCTTAGAAAGCACTGAAAATTCCATAAGGGAGACCGAAGATTCCGCCCTTCCTCCTGAGAAGATACAGTCCGATTTAGTAAGAGGGTTCTCTTTGTGAGGTTTGAAATAACCGCGTTGCCCTTGATACTAAAGAAAATACTGTTGCCCTCTCTCAATCTTACAGTAAGACCTCGGGCACTTTTTAAAGACGGAAGAGCATTCGGAAGGGCGGGCGTGGGTCACTGCAACTCCGAGTCCCAGAGCTCAGGACTGGGCAGGTGGGCGTGCTCACTCCGCGCAGGAAAAAAACCCTCCAAACCGTGCACCGCGCAGCTTCTCTGCCAAGCTTGAAAAACGCAGTTTACTAAGAAAAAAGGCTCGGAATTCTACCCACGCCCCCTCCTCAGGTCTCCCTAAAAGAAATGGTTGCGTCAATCAGGGACCCGGGTGCTAGGGGTAAATCATTCAAGATGCTCTGGGGCTAGGAGGCCAGCCGGAGGAGGCGCCTCTCAGGGTGTGCTGTACTAGGAAGACGCCTGCTCACCTTCTGTCCCTTCCACCTTCTCCCAAGACCCGAGGTTCCCCAGAAAGGAAGATTTGTTTACATTCACCTGTGGCCTCAGACATTTCCAACCACTCCCTCTTCTGATTTCTGTGTCCAAAACGCTCACCTCTAACGTTTTAGCCAATAAAATAATCTCGCCTTAGAAAGAAATCTACAGGACTGTGTATCGCAAATTAAAGCTGAGACCGTCCAGCTGCGAGGATATCCATCCCTTTCTCCTTTATACAGATGGAAAGGAGGAATGAAGTCTCCTGCTTGTCCTTAATTTTAAAATGTTTAATTAGATATTAGTAATATGTTAAATGTTTATTAATCACATGTTTGGAGTCAGGCACTGTTTTCAGGGAACTTGCACTGTCTTGGCAACTTATATTATCCCTGCATTCATGGACATTCCAGTTAGGAGGGGAGAGAAACAGTCTTGGGGACTTCGTGGGTTTGGTTTGGTTTCCAATTATCTTCCACTCCAACCCAGGCCCTTGGGCTCAGCGGAGATGGTAAAGACCTGAGGGCCCAGAATTCCACAGTTTCAGCACAGCGAGTTCGAACGTAGGGCACAGCTCTTTCAGCACCAAGGACAGAGCCCACGATTTGGAAGCTGAAGCCTCCAGTTCGTCGGCTTAGGTCGCCAGGATTTAGCAAACCCGCCTCCCTCGCACCACCCGCCTCCCGGCAGTAAATGCTGGGTTTGTTTTCCCCTGTTGGGGCGGGGTGGTGGTGGTGATGGTGGAGTACCTCGCCCCCTTCTTGCCTATCCAGTAAGAAAATGCAAGGAGGGTGGTTGTGGTTGTCTTTTGGCTCTTCAGAATATTTGGGATCTATATTTTTGTTTATATTTTTCCACTCTTCTTTTTATCTTTTATTACTCCCGGGGGAAGATGCCCTGGATAATGGGGGTGGTAAAAAGATATCCTCTCTAGGGACTCGAACCGGTGGTGAGGGGTGGCCCGGAAGAGAGTGGTGTCCGCCCAGCTGTTTCGTTTGCGTTTGATCTAAGATTTAGCACTTTGAAGAAATGGGAACAAGATGCTCAGAGGCAGAAGAAAGAGGCGGCGAGTGCGACCCCTCTGGTCTCTCTCTTCCGGGCGCGGAGGTTTTGCTAGCCTGCAGCTCCGGCTACTCGATTGTGTCTTCAGAAGACAACTTTCCTTTAGGTCAAGGATGCCTGGGGCTTGGGAACATGACCCTCCGCCCACAGTGCCCCTTCTCTGGGAGGTTTAAAGATACTCCAAGTGGACTTGGAGCCAAACCTTTCGGCAAAGGAAAAAAGGAGTGGGTGAAGTAAGGAGTGGAAGGGGCACCCGAATGGGCTGCGGGGGAGATTTCTATGCGTAAAATGTGATCCACGTCAAGGTGAGTAAATATGAAACGTCAGTCTTTTTTGACGCATTTAGCATTTTTAGCCATCAGAAAAGGTAATTTTGGAGCCACATTGTGAATTCATTTTTGCCTGCTCGTTAAGTCTATTTTAAGCATCTAATTTATGACCAAAAAGGTGGGGGGGGGGGCGGAATGGCAGTGCTCACCGTTTAAACGTCTGTCTCCCGAGACGAGGGCTGTGGGAAGCGCTGTTAACCGTACACTCAGCTTTTCTTAAGTGAGAGCGAATTCGGTGCGATTGTGTACTTTAAAGATAGTTCATTCTGGACTTTCCTTGGGAACCATAGCTAAATCGACACCCCTACCCACAACAGGCACCCCTGGATGACACTCACACTCACCCCTGAAAGACAGGAAAGGGTTAAAAGTTGTGGCAAGCGAGAGAGAATTCCAGCCGGAATTGAACGCAGCCGAGAGGACTCCGGAAATTGCAACCTTTTCTTCTAAAGAACAGTGGTGAGTTCCTCAAATAATGGTCACATGGTCCCTTCCCTTTCGGTCACATGGTCTCTTTCTGAAGGTGAAAATATTCTAATAATAAAGAAATTAATCAAAGGGGATAGAGTAATTTGTATTTGGGCAAATCTTTTGCACATTTTAAGACACCCAGTTCTCGCTATTTCAAACATCTGGTGGACGGAGGGACCACCAGATGGCGACCGATTACAACTTCTGACGGGGAACAACGGGTTCCATAAGAGAGCAGTGCTTGAAGGAAAACTGCCGCTGGCAGGCCCTTTCCAGTTCGCACTCACACTCTGCCATATTTCACAAAGCAGGGTCTTTTTTTCCCTCTTTTTAATGCTTAGAGAGGCTGCCGGAAGTGGACGGACACACTCAGGATCTCTGTCCCTTTGGTGAAAGAGAAAGGGATGTAAAGTATCTGATTCTTTCCCACAAAATTGCTCTTTAAAGGTAGCCTCAGGACAGAAACTCTGGTACTAGGCAAGGTGTTTCACTGTGAAACAGGACACCAAGGAAGTAACAGTCTTTAACTGCAATTCTGACAGACTTTCGAAAATGTATCTGTTTTCAATTCTCTTAACAGAAACTTGGAGAAGGCAATGGCAACCCACTCCAGTACTCTTGCCTGGAAAATCCCATGGATGAGGGGCCTGGTAGCTTGCAGTCCATGGGGTCGCAGAGTTGGACACGGCTGAGCAACTTCACTTTCATTTGTCACTTTCCTGCACTGGAGAAGGAAATGGCAACCCACTCCAGTGCTCTTGCCTGGAGAATCCCAGGGACGGGGGAGCCTGGTGGGCTGCCGTCTATAGGGTCACACAGAATCGGACACGACTGAAGTGACTTAGCAGCAGCAGCAGCAAATGAATGGGATGCAAGAAAGATGATTTCCTATATAAGATGCTTTTTAGTCAAACAGTATGTAATAGCAATACAGTTGAGGCTTGAAGGACCACTGGGGACTGGAGTGCTGGCCCTCCTCACAGTGGAAAATCCACATATAACATACAGTCCCCATATACAGAATTTCTCAACGTCCATGGTTCCTTTGTATCCTAGATTCTGCATTCACACTTTCAACCAACCTGGAATTGTGTAGTACTATAGTATGGCTGGATGGCATCACTGACTCGATGGGCATGAGTTTGAGTAAACTCCAGGAGTTGGTGATGGACAGGGAGGCCTGGCGTGCTGCGATTCATGGGGTCACAAAGAGTCGGACATGGCTGAGCGACTGAACTGAATTGAACTGAACTGATAGAATTTATTATTGAAAAAATTCTCATCTAAGTGGACACTCACAGTTCAAATCTGTGTCCTACGACTGGGTCAACTGTATTTTTTTTTCAATGTAAAAGCTCTTGAACTGTTTAGAATAACAGGTATTTAGCCCTTGTTTTCAGAATTAGGTGCCTAGGACTACTGCTTGTGAGAGGTTCTTTCTGGAAGGTTCTGACTTAGTTGTAGAGAATCTGACAACTTAAATTTCTATTCTTGATCAGATTCCTTCCCTATCTGGCCTAATCCTGGGCCAGTTACTCAGGGAAGAAAACAGAACCTTAACAGGTGGAGTTCATCATTACTGTTCTAGCTCAGTTTCTTTCTTGTTAACAAGTAAGAGCTCACACCTAAGGTTCTCAACTGTGTCAGCTGCAAATCAGTGCCTTGGGAGCTCCTTCTATCTTTCTCTTGGGTGCACGGCTGATGTCTTGTTTTCTCTACCTCTGGGTAAGTCAGGGATCCTTTAGATCTACAAGAAGGTAAAATCTCAAGAAGCTCCTAAATACGCAGATTAAATGATAATCAGTATCTTTTCACTGGGGCTATAGGCACATTATAGACTATAGGCAGCTCCTGATTCCAAATAGGAAAAGGAGTACGTCAAGGCTGTATATTGTCACCCTGCTTATTTAACTTATATGCAGAGTACGTCATGAGAAACACTGGGCTGGAAGAAGCACAAGCTAGAATCAAGATTGCCAGGTATCAATAACTTCAGATATGCAGACGACACCACCCTTATGGCAGAAAGTGAAGAGGAACTAAAAAGCCTCTTGATGAAAGTGAAGGAGGAGAGTGAAAAAGTTGGCTTAAAGGTCAACATTCAGAAAACTAATAGGGCATCTGGTCCCATCACTTCATGGGAAATAGATGGGGAAACAGTGGAAACAGTGCCAGACTTTATTTTTTGGGCTCCAAAATCACTGCAGATGGTGATTGCAGCCATGAAATTAAAAGAAGCTTACTTATTGGAAGGAAAGTTATGACCAACCTGGATAGCATATTTAAAAGCAGAGACATCACTTTGCCAACAAAGGTCCATCTAGTCAAGGCTATGGTTTTTCCAGTGGTCATATATGGATGTGAGAGTTGGACTGTGAAGAAAGCTGAGCACTGAAGATTTGATGCTTTTGAACTGTGGTGTTGGGGAAGACTCTTGAAAGTCCCTTGGACTGCAAAGAGATCCAACCAGTCCATCCTAAAGGAGATCAGTCCTGGGTGTTCATTGGAAGGACTGATGTTGAAGCTGAAACTCCAATACTTTGGCCACCTCGTGCAAAGAGTTGACTCATTAGAAAAGACCCTAATACTGGGAAGGATTGGGGGCAGGAGGAGAAGGGGACGACAGAGGATGAGATGGCTAGATGGTATCACCGACTTGATGGACATGGGTTTGGGTGGACTCCAGGAGGTGGTGATGGACAGGGAGGCCTGGCGTGCTGCGATTCATGGGGTCGCAAAGAGTCGGACACGACTGAGCGACTGAACTGAACTGAACTGACAGGCACATTGTCTCAACTACATAGCTAGGGATAAACCACCCACATGCATTGGAGCATGGGAAGACTTGAACTGGTAAAACGTTTCCTCTTCTCTAAATCTGAACTGTGTACTCTTCACCCCGACTCCTTCTTGCCCATCCCCACCAACTTTGATAAGGACTTGGCCATGTAAGTTGCTTTGGACACAGGAATGGAGCTGAACTGCAGATCCATGAGTTAATGTGTGATGCATCATTTCTGTGGAAGTAATGGACAAATACAGCACTGACCAGGGAGAACCAAGGTTGGACACAAGAGAATGGCCTTGGAATTGGCTGCCTAGGATTACTTCTTGTGGGTGGGCCCTGTGCATGTGCGTGTTCAGTTGTCTTGAACTCTTTGAGACTCCATGGACTATAACCCAACAGGCTTCTCTGTCCATGGAATTTTCCAGGCAAGAATACCAGAGTGGATTGCCAATTCCTATTCCAGGGGATCTCCCTGACCCAGGGATCAAACCCCCAACTCTTACATCTCCTGCATTGGTGAACTCTTTACTATTGGGAAGCCCCGGTTGGGCCCAGTGTGGCCTGCTAGTGGTGGTGCTGGAAGGGAGTGGGGTCCCAGTCTGACCTACTTCTTGTGGTGGTGGTGGTGGAAGAGGGTAGGGGCATGTCAGAGACCTCTGTCTGTCTCCGTCTCAGTGTCTGTCTCTGACTTTAGGATCATGACTATAGAAATAGTTACAGAGGTGAAAAATCTATCTCATGGAAATTATGTGATATGTTCATTGTCTGAACTCTCATTTAATCATCACCCACAATCCTCTACTTTGAAGATGCGGAAACTGAAGTCCGGATAAGTTTCAGGATTTCCCGGAGCACACACTTACTGAGAATTGGACTGGAAACTATTCTTTCTTCAGTCTCAGCGCCCTGTGCACTGCTCAGTGAGACCTTCCAGCTCTCCCTCCTAACAACCATTTGACCTTGGAAAATCACTTAATCTCTTTGGATTCCCATGATGGGAGAGGTGGGGTATCAGATGAGACTGGATAAGACTTCATTCATCTGAAATAATTAATTAGTAGTGTTTCATGATCCTTCTCACAGGGGAATTTTCTGTTGTGAATGCTATGGACTCGAGGACCTTTTGAGTCAAGGCAGTGTGTTACAGGAAGAAAAGCAAAAACTTTAAAGATATTCAGACTTGAATTCAAATCTGAATTCTATTTATCAGCTATTATTTAAATGCTCTCAGTTTAAGTTTTCTCATCAGTAAAATGGGAGCTAATATTAGCTTTTGGGCTATCCTGTTTGATGTCCATAAAACCCATGTTCACAAGTTCAGTGGTGCCCAGTTTATGGCTTTCAGTGTATGTCAATTCCTGCTCCTATTCCTTCCCCTTAGTTCAGCAGTGATTTTGATCCATTTAAATATTTTCTCCTTGGAGACTAAGCCTAATATGTGTTTTATTTTGTTGCCCATTTCAGTAGAGCTTCACCATCCCTTGACATGGACTTGAGGGCTTCCTCTTTAGTAGTTTAGAGGTTTTTTAATCTACAGAGTTTTGATTCTTCAGACTCAGCAGAGAAGGGGTAAAAGGGAGCCAGTTTTGTGCTGAAGTCTTCACTCTGCCCTCAGGGATGCTGGCCTTATTGTTGTTTCTTGAACATTTTTGGCATGTTCCCGCCTCAGGGACTTTGCAATAAATATTCCTCTGCTTGGAAAGCTCTTTCCCCATGTTCCATAGGATTTTTCCTTCTCATTCTGGTCTTTGCTCAAGTGTTCAAAAATTTTCTTGATGCCCTTCCTTTATCCTCCTACTTAAAATTACAGATCTCCCCTAGTTTTGGCACTCCCTATTATTTTTTTCCTATAACACTTTTTTTTTTAACCACTTGACATAGTGTATATTTTACTTATGTATTTCTTCTTTCTTCTCACTAAAACACAAGCTTTGTGAGTAAAGGAACTTCTTTTTATACCTATGTATCCCCAGCACAGAATGGTTCTTGGACACTATAACCACCCTATGCATATTTGGCTGGTTTTTATATTTTGTGCAGCTGAATAGAGAGTATATTCCTACAATCTTCAGGTGGCCATCTGGAAGGCAGCTAAGCGCCTACAGAATGAATATAGGCAGTTGTTTTGCATCATTTTCTTCATCTGGATTTATAAAAGGAGGTGAGAAGAAAAAGTAGACAAGGATGAAAATAAATCCCCCAAAGTCAGAACCACTTAGGAGACTTCGACTAGCCTATGAAGGAGCAGCCAGTATACGAACCACTGTTTTAATAGGTGACAAAAGGTGACTCAATTTAGCAAGTTTCAGTTTTGAGTCAAGTTTCTCAAAAATATTCTTGTAAGTTCATTTAGTACATAGGATTTTTAACATTTTTTCCTTTTATTTTTTTGCACTGGTGGAATGTGAGCTAAGGGAAGGTGGCTATAGGCTGACGATGTTGTCTGCTGATTTAAGTATTCTGCCCTACATTTGGCTCAGTTCTTCGGCTGCCATCAGGAAGAAACTGAATTTGGTGCCTGTTATGATGGGGAAGAATTGTTCCTCCTGTCACACTGTCCAGTGGTAGACAGGGAACTGTGAAACTTATCTTCTTTACAGAATGATTGTTTTCAAGTAATCCTTTTCATGGCAAGACATAGAATAATTTTTCTTTGAGGGAAAGATACATTTAGGGACCTAGGGGCATGAAATACCAAAAGATTTGTTACAGAGTAGAAGAGAAGGCAAGCTAAGTGTTCAAAAAAGGCAGGAAAGAGCTCAGGAAAGTTAACCAACTATTAAAACTTTCTTTTGTAGTCACACAATAATAGGAACTATGTAATCAATTCTAAGAAAACAAGGGCTTTCGGAGGCTCGGTTCAGTTCAGTTGCTCAGTTGTGTCCAACTCTTTGTGACCCCGTGGACTGCAGCACGCCAGGCCTCCCTGTCCATCACCAACTCCCGGAGTCTACTTAAAGTCATGTCCATTGAGTTGGTGATGCCATCCAGCCATCTCATCCTCCATCGTCCCCTTCTCCTGTGCCCTCAATCTTTCCCAGCATCAGGGTCTTTTCAAATGAGTCAGCTCTTCACATCAGGTGGCCAAAGTATTGGAGTTTCAGCTTCAACATCAGTCCTTCCACTGAATATTCAGGTCTGTTTTCCTTTAGGATGGACTGGTTGGATCTCCTTATAGTCCAAGAGACTCTTGAGTCTTCTCTCATATCACAGTTCAAAAGCATCAATTCTTCAGTGCTCAGCTTTCTTTATAGTCCAACTCTCACATCCATACATGTCTACTGGAAAAACCATAGCTTTGACTAGATGGACCTTTGTTGGCAAAGTGATGTCTCTGGTTTTTAATATGTTGTCTAGGCTGGTCATAGCTTTTCTTCCAAGGAGCAAGCGTCTTAATTTTATGGCTGCAGCACCATCTGCAGTGATTTTGGAGCCCCCCCAAAATAAAATTTCTCACTGTTTCCACTGTTTCCCCATCTATTTGCAAAGGAAGTGATGGGACTGCATGCCATGATCTTAGTTTTCTGAACGCTGAGTTTTAAGCCAACTTTTGGACTCTCCTCTTTCACTTTCATCAAGAAGCTCTTTAGTCCTTCTTCACTTTCTGCCATAAGGGTGGTATCATCTGCATATCTGAGGTATTGATATTTCTCCTGGCATTCTTGATTCCAGCTTGTGCTTCATCCAGCCTGATGTTTTGCATGATGTACTCTGCATATAAGTTAAATAAGCAGGGTGACAATATACAGCCTTGACGTACTCCTTTACCTATTTGGAACCAGTCTGTTGTTCCATGTCCAGTTCTAACTGTTGCTTCCTGACCTGCATACAGATTTCTCAGGAGGCAGGTCAGGTGGTCTGGTATTCTCATCTCTTGAAGAATTTTCCAGAGTCTGTTGTGGTCCACACAGTCAAAGGCTTTGGCATAGTCAATAAAGCAGAAGTAGATGTTTTTCTGGAATACTCTTGCTTTTTCAATGATCCCACGGATCATTTCGATGATCCAATGGATGTAGGAGGCTGCTGCTGATTATTTGCAATGATCTCTATTTAAATTATCCAACTGTGCATAAGAATAAACCAGTTTGTGAGTATTCTAAGTGGTTAATGTTCTATGAAGATCAGCATCTCTGTCTCAGATGACATCTTTTCTGAACTTAATGACCTACTTATTTACTTGTTAGTGTTGGTCCTTATTGGGCTTCCCAGGTGATGCAGTAAAAGACTCCACCTAGGAATGCAGGAGATGTGGGTTTGATCCCTGGGTCAGGGAGATCCCTTGGAGTAGAAAATGGCAACCAGCTCCAGTATCCTTGCCTGGAAAACTCCATGGAAAGAGGAACCTGGCAAGCTACAGTCCATGGGGTCGCAAAAGTCAGACATGACTGAGCGACTGAGCACAGACACACACAGAGATCCTAATCGGAAGCTTCTAGCACACCAAAAAGTGTACTAAGGCCTGCTAAAATGCCTCATGTCCAATAGGCAATTCATGAATATTGCTTTGTTTCTTCTCTTCCTTGTGTAAACTTTTCTGCTCCTAAGGTCAGTTTTACTTTTTCTTGGTCTTTTTTGTTTATTTGTTTGAAGTATAGTTCATTTACAATGCTTTGCTAGTCTCTGCCGTACGGCACAGTGACTCAGTGATACATATACATTCATCCTTTTCTTAATATTCTTTTCAATTATGGTTTATCCCAAGAGATTAGATATAGTTTGGTATGCTATTTGGTAGCACCTTGTTGTTTATTCTAACTTCCTTTTTAAGTTTCTTTTCAAAGAAGAGCAAAACATTGTAAATCAGCTATATTTTTTCCTTTAAAGTGATATATGCTTGTTTTTTAAAAAAAGTATATGACTTTATAGCAGACAAAAATGAAATAATCTCATCACACAAATGCAATCATGGTTAACATTTTCATTAATTTTTTCCCCCCAGGTTTTGTCCTACCTCATGTATAGGCTTAATTTAAAAGTTTTTTTTTTAAACTTTTAATTTTATATTGGTGTGTGTGTGTTAGTTGCTCAGTCGTGTCCAACTCTTTGCGACCCCACGGACTGTAGCCCGACAGGCTTCTCTGTCCATGGAATTTTCCTGGCAAGAGTACTGGAGTGGATTGCCATTCCCTTCCCCGAGGAACTTCCCAACCCAGGGATTGAACCCTGGGGTCCTGAGTCACAGGCAGGTTCCTTACCATTTCAGCTACAGCGAAGTCCTCAGTTTATACTGGAGTACAGCCAATTAACAACGTTGTGATCATTTCACATGGAGAGCAAAGGGACTCAGCCATATATGTATCCATTCTCCCCCAACCCCCCTTCCATCCAGGCTGCCACATGACATTGAGCCAAGTTCCCTATGCTATACAGTAGGGCCTTGTCAGTTATCCGTTTTAAACCCAACAGTGTGTAAGTAGGTTCCAAACTTCCTAGCTATCTCTTCCTCTCTTCCTTCCCCCTGGCAACCCTAAGTTTGTTCTCTAAGTCTGTGAGTCTGTTTGTTTTACAAATAAGTCCATTTGTATCATCTTTTTAGATTCTGCACATATAAAAAAATTTTTAGTATAGAATATTTATTTGTACATACACGTTCACAGCAACATTACTCACAATAGCCAAAAGGTGGAAGCCATCTAACTGTCCATCAATGGATGAGTGAATAAAGGAAATGTGATATGTACACACCATGGAATATTATTTGGCCATAAGAAGGGATCAGGTACTGAAAGATGCTTGGGCATGGAAGAACCTTGAAGACATTATGCTAAGTGAAACAAGTCAGTCACGAAGGGACAAATACTGTAGGATTCCACTTACCTGTGGTACCTAGAGTAGTCAGATTCATAGACAGAAAGTAGAATAGTGGTTGCCAGGGACTGAGGGTAGAGGGGGATGGGGAGTTACTATTTAGTGGGTACAAAGTTTCATTCTGAGAAGATGTAGAAGTTCTTGAGATGGATGATGGTAATGATTTCACAGTATCAAAGTACTAATGTTACTGAATTATATACTTAAAAATGGTTAAACTGGTAAATTGTATTTTACATTTTACCAGTAAAAAAGACTTCAGTGACACATGCGTCACACATGTGTCACATATAAGTGACATGAAAAAAATTAAAATGCATACACTGAAAAGTAAAATTCTTCTTACCTACCTCCTCTCCTCACTTACACAACGCAGAGATAACCATTCTAGCTGATTTCATATTTCCACTTTTCACTTACCTGCACCTGTAACTGGCACAAGGATCTACCAGTTCCTCTTCCTGCTTTGGGTGGCCATGACCCACCGGGGACCTGATGGTGACCTAGAGAGTCCAGTAAGGCTTACAATCCTAGAGGATGTCACTATTGTCATTATATTTGCTATGCTTTGCAGATACATACAATAGGATGCTCTTGGCTGCAAAGTAATGGAAAATAAGAAACAAACTACAATAAGAAAATTTATTGTTTTGCATAGGATATTCAGAGGTAGGTAAAGGACTAAACCAGAGTTGACTGTCACTAAAAATGTCATCAAGGACTAGTTTCTTCTTTTTTCTCCTCCACTGTCCTTAGCATTGGTTTCAGCATAAAGCCTCCCATGATTCTAAGTTGCTGCAGGTATCTATGAGGGCTCTATGCTTTCTTGTTTCATGTTTTATTAGCTGAGACTGGCTGAGTTCTGTCCCTGTCTAGTAATAACCAGCAGTGAAGGGATATTGGTCAAAGAGTACAAAGTTTCAATTATGCAAGATGAATAAGTTCTTGAGATCTAAAGTACAGCATGGTGACAACAGCTAACATTACTTATTATACACAGGCCTACCTTATTTTATTGTGCTTCACAGATACTGCGTTTTTTACAAACTGAAGCTTTGTGGCAACCCTGCAGCAAGTGAGTCTTTCAGGGCCATCTTTCCAACAGCATTCACTCACTTTGTGTCTCTGTGTCACCGTCTGATAATTTTTGCAATATTTCAAACTCCACCAGCAAGAAAGATTATGACTTGCTGAAGGCTCAGATGATGGTTAGCATTTTTTAGCAATATTTTAAATTAAGGTATGCATATTATTTTTTATACATAATGTTACTGCACACTTAATAGACTACAGTATAGTGGTAAATATAACTTTTATATGCACTGGGAAATCAGAAACTTCACATGCCTCACATTAATGTGATATTAGCTTTATTGTGGTTGTCTGGAACTGAACTCAAAATATCTCTGAGGTATGCCCATACTCGAAATTTGCTAAGAGGATAGATCTTAAATCTTCTCAACACACACACACACACAAGTAACTACATAGAGGTGATAGATACGTTAATTCACTTGATTGTGGTGGTCATTTCAGACTGTATATCAAGTTGTACCTGTTAAATATATATAAAATATAATTTTTATGTGACATTTCAAAGCTGTTGCAAACAAACTAGTAGCAAGTGGGATGGAAGTACCATAATTAGCTTAGATTTATCACCTAGGTTGAAAAGGATGGAGGGGGAATCAAGCAGTGCCTGCTATAGGCTGTCTCCTGGTGCAAAAGGGTACATTTGAACAAGGCTACTGTTAGGGAAATTAAATAAATAGCCTTGTTTAGGCTTCAGAGACAAAGTAGAACAGGCCTCTGACCTTGTTTGCAACCTGCCTGGACACAGCCCTGAGTGCCCTGACTGCCGGCTGTGAGTGTAAGACTTACAGCACCATAGATAAGATAGGGGACAAATCTTGAGATTGTTGAGCCCTTGCAGGAGCTCTGGCCAACCAAGCCCCAGGCTTAACATTCCAAGTTTTTTAAGACAAAACAAACAGCATTAATATGAAAAGAGCTGAAATTTGCTCACAGACTGATGAGGATATCAGTTTGCCTGCTGGAATTATAAGTGGGAACCCTGAACTTCAATCTTTGAAGTCTCAGCCACAGAGCGGCATGTGCTGCCTGGGACCTTTTGCCAATTGGGACTCCAGATGTGCTGTGACATGGGACTTCCCAGCACTATTTGAGTCTGGATGTTGGTCAAAACCCAGTTTGGTGATGTATCCTCTGCTGTTTCTAGTTCTCTTTTCTTTTAATGTTAGTATATTGAAAGTAAGCTAGATAATTCTCTAACAAATAATGGCATTATTCATTTGTATAGAACAAGTGGCTTATTCTTTTAACAAATCCTTTGAACCTGAGATGAAAGTGAAAACTTTCGGCACAGTAGCTACCCAAGCCCATCTTGTTTCCCAGTGTTTCACTTCACAAGACTCTCCAACTCTGGCACACCCACCCCACCCCAGCCCAGCATTATAACTTACATCCCATGTCAGCTGGGTAGTTTATTAGGAAACCCAATCAGAGAGACCTCTGTCTTCCTTAGACTGGTCTTGGAGGCCACCTCTTACCTGCCTCTTATGAGTTCTCAATACCTCCCAATATAGGACACTTGCCTAGAACCCCGAAACATTTCAAGTGGATCCAGGCTTTCCTTCACATCTGGCATCATGAGCCCTGGTTAAATGCTCCCCACTGCCCACCCCTACCTGTCCAAGATCAACATTCCAGGCAAATAATCAAAATCACATATACCTTACATTAACCAAGGGAAAAAACACACTTCAGTTAAAGGGAATGTAGGGTATCATCTTGTATAATATATGGTTGAGCCTTGAACATCATGGGTGCTGACTGACTATGCAGCCAAAAATCCGAGTATAACTAATAATTGGCCCTCTGGATCTGTGGTTTGGCATCCACAAATTCTGACTTCACATTTGGATGCTGGGGCAGATGGAACCTACTGCTACACACTAACGTGATGTCATATGCATTCTCCAAGGCATTAGATGGTCTTTACTTCATTAGTTATTCCCCTTTCTTCAATCTGTCCCTCTCTACTGGAATCTTAGGGAGGAAAGTACAGTGGAGGGTAGGGCATTAAATGATTGTAAAATGATCGGGATTTGGAATACCTGACACTCTTCCTTTCCAATCTACTCCAGTCTGTTCTCTGTACTTCATATAATTTTTTTTTTTTAATGGAGATCCTTAGGAAGAAACACATTTCACATCAAGATCAAGGACATACACACAAAAACTCTGAACAAAAAAATTTCTGAACAAAACTGTAATTCCCATATACTCTTTTGCAATGTGTGTATTTTATGTATTTAAGAAACTCAGATATTTTTGACTCACTATAGTGATTTCATAACTGACCGATGGATCATCACCTGTAGTTTGAGAACATGTTTTTCTGTCTGGCTACTAGAGTGCTCTTTCCAAAATACAGTCATTATTTTCTTTAAAATCCCTCAATGGCCTCCCACTACTTTAACGATAGAGTTCAAACTTTAATGTGGCTTGTAAGAGCCTCCATTCCCCAGCCCCTTTATTACTATAGCTTCATCTGTCTTGCCTCTAACTGGTCCATTTTCCTTCTGCAATCCAACCATGCTTACTTGCTCTCTGGACTCAGATGTATCTACTAATAGAACGCTCTTCCCCACATCCTCTCCTTGTAGCTAGTTTCTCCTCATTCTATCTTTTCAGCTTAGACTCCGCATCCCTCTGAATGCTTTCCCTGGACACCTGGCCCGGGCTAGGTGCCCCTCCTGTGTTCTTCTTTAGCACCCTGGCCTTCCTCAATGCCAGTGTCTGTCACCCTGCATTTCAGCTACACCAGTACTCTTTAAAAGCAGGGACCAGGTTTTGTTCTCCATAGAAGACGTAGTAGGCTTTCAGTAAATACTGATTGAATAGATAAATGAAATTATATTATTGGGTTTCCATCTTAAGTGCACTGAGTGGATATTCTTATACATTTGCAAGCTGTTGATTGTTTGGGTTCCTTCCCACCACGGTAATTTTCTGAAGAAGGCACAGGTCTGGAACTGAACTGTCTTCATAGACACCGATTGTGTGCTGATTCACCGACAGTTTAGCTATGTGTGAAGCAACATGAAACACTGGGTTCAAGATTCACTAGATCTCTCATACTGAAACATAACCTAGCATCTCGTAGTCTTAATTTCCTCGTCTGAATTCCAGTACCCCAGTTAACATTTTAAGCTTATTCTTCTTCTTCAAAAAAGAGAGAAGATGACAAACCAAAGAAGGCAGGCGTGGATGAAGCGCTGCACCGGGCCCATGGCACCTGTGTTCACACACACACCTGCATGTGGCAGGGGTCCACGGCTCAGTGCAAGCGCTCTTCACCCCTATTTACCTGAGTTCTTTGTGATCCTGTAGGACATAAGAGTTTAATAACTTTATAATCACATTGGATTTTTAAGACAAACTAAAGAGTTCTGATTCTCAGCTTAACCTTCCTCCTCAAGAAGAGACTTTTTGTGCTCTATAAATTGAATATATCTACTTGAAGTGTTGTAAGGGTTAATACTTTACTTCTAATTACGGTAGAATTGAAAACTGGTATATCTCTACTATGTTAAAGGGATTTATTGTAATATATGATTGCTTCTTTTTTAATCAACAGGATTCAGTTCATATTTATATTATTTCTTCATTCTTCAATTATCATGAAACCACTCCAGTTATATTTTTGGTTATTATTTTACTACTCAGGGAAAAAATGAACAAAATAATTCTTCTTCCCGCAGTTTTATTTTTTGAAACCATAGCAGTTAATTTATTTTGGTGTATCTCACCTGTCACCATTTTACAACTGGCTTTTTCTTAGTTTTTAAAATAAACATTTTTAATTGGAGCTCAGGGTAATTGAAGAAATTTATTTAGCTTCTAAAATACCCAGTAAAATAGAGAAGGTTTATTTGGCTTCCAAAATGTCCTCCACTGTACTTTTGGTTAAAAAGTATTTTTGTTAATTGATTCCCACTATGTGAAATTCACATACAGGATTTCCACAGATACCAGGTTTGAGAAAAAAGATGGCAGTATTAAAGAATAGTTTTTAAATATGAAGGTAAGGGATTTCCCTGGTGGTCCAATGGTTAGGGGAGAAGGCAATGGCACCCCACTCCAGTACTCTTGCCTGGAAAATCCCATGGATGGAGGAGCCTGGTAGGCTGTAGTCCATGGGGTCACTAAGAGTTGGACACAACTGAGGTACTTCACTTTCACTTTTCACTTTCATGCACTGGAGAAGGAAATGGCAACCCACTCCAGTGTTCTTGCCTGGAGAATCCCAGGGACGGGGGAGCCCGGTGGGCTGCCATCTGTGGGGTCGCACAGAGTCGGACACGACTGAAGCGACTTAGCAGTAACATTGGTTACAGTTAACATCAGTTACAGTAACATTGGTTAGCAGTAACATTAGTTACAGTTAACATTAGTAAATGTTAACTTAGCAGTTAACATTTACCCTTGGATACACCCAGCATCCCAAATTCAATTTGTGTAACCAAAAGGGAAAATATAATAACATGCTCTTAGGACAGAGAAGCCGGTAAATTAAATAATATAAAATGCTTATATAAAATAATACAAAAAATACTTTGCAGATTATGTTTAGCTATTATATTATTTAGCTACCACATTCAGATGTGCATGCCTATGTCAGGTTATGCCAACACCCTGAATTACACTGAGTAAGGAGTGCAAGTAGGATGAAGACTATGGATAAAGGGTACATAGCCATAAATACGGATTATTCTGCATGATCAAACTTCAAAAATTCTTAGATTTAGCTACAATATGACCTATGATATCATGACTTTTTATTCAGAGAGCTTCTTCCTTAGAACCTTCCTGGCCTTTTAAAACTAAAATTTTACCAGTGTAATTCATTTAGTCTGCAATATCAGTTTTAGGATATTTAAAAAACCTCTTATGGGGAGAACTCCAAAGTCAGGTAAGTGGCATTAGATCGACATATGCTTAGTTGGTCGGTTGTGTCCAAATCTTTGCGACCCCTTGGACTGTAGCCTGTCAGGCTCCTCTGTCCATGGAATTCTCCAGGCAAGAATACTGGAGTGGGTTGCCATGCCCTCCTCCAGGGGATTCGAACCCAGGTCTCCTGCATTGCAGGCATTCTTTACTGCCTGAGCCACCACGGAAGCCCTGATCGACATATGGTGGTGGTTATAGGAGGAATAACGAACAACCTACAAATGAAAAGAACAAGCAGTTCTTGTGGTCAGTGTCAGCCAGCCCTGCGGTGCTATCCAACTAGTTATGCAACTAGATGATTATACATACCTGTCTTTACTTCTTTCAGACAGTTCTATAAAAATGGTGCAGCAGGATTTCTTCCTCTGAATGTTAGCATGCTACAAAATGCCCAAAGAATGAATTACGCTTCAAGCATTTGGGATATGACATGATATTGTGTTGATATAAGAATAAAAACTCAAACTGCCTAACCCCAAATCAGATTGGCACACTCAAAACAAATTATTTAGGAATATTTTTCTCATTTTTACCTCAGTTACCTTATAACCTAGTTCGAAGGTGGCAGAAATTCATCAAGGAATACAGAATCAGAAAAATAATGTAACAGATACACAAAAGTGTAATAGTCTTATAAATGTTTTAAGAAAGAATATAAACATTGTCCTTAACTTTTAGTTCATTCATTCACTTGGTATACACATCCCGTTATTTTCCAGGCACCTGTCCAGCTGCTAGTGATGTAATGGTAAAAAAGACAAAGTCCTGCTTATGTGGAGGTTACATTTTCTGACAAGAAGGGAAAAGATAAAAAGAACAAGTTGGGGGAGGGATAAATTGGAAGTTTGGGGTTGACATATATACACACTACTATATTTAAAATTGATAACCAACAAAACCCTACTGTATAAGCACAGTGAACTCTGCTCAATACTCTGTAATAACCTAAATGGGAAAAGAATTAAAAAACAAATAGGTATATGAATCTGAATAACTGAATCACTTTGCTGTACACCTAAAACAACACTGCAAATCAAATATACTCCAGTACAAATAAAAACTTAAAAAAAAAGTAAATAAGAATTTCAGGTACTGATACATGCTATAAAAAAACATGAAATAAGTGATATAAATAAAAGTGCCTGGACATGGTAGGGACTAGGAGTATGCTTCTGGAGCCATAATGTTCGTATAAAAATCAAGGCTCTACTGATCAACAGGGATATGATGCTGGGCAAATGATCCACCCTCTATGTGCCTCAGTTTTCTCATCTGTCAAATGGGGACAATGATAAGTGTTATTCGCATGGTTTTGTTGGATTCAACAAATTAATGTGTATACAACAATACCTGGCACATTGTTAGTGCTTTTAAGTGTTTTCAATGACTATTTCCCTTTCTGAGTAGCTCACATTGAGTTGAAATCTAACTATTAAGAAGGAGCTCAAGCTAATATGGATAAATTAAAGGAACGCTATGCCAAATAAAGAACAATTAGACTGAAGTGCAGCTCTCTTCTTTATATTTCCACAGTATACAGTAATGAACATACATGAAGATTAAACTATAGCAGCAACTATCGTCACCCATCTTCACACTCATCAGAGCTTTCTTCACTTGGATCCTCAGTGCTCCCTCCTTCACTCTCACTATTGTCGTCTTCACTCTCGTCATCCTCTTCCTCAAGATTTTGTGCTTTCTCTGCCACAGAAAGGAAGAGACTTGTTTAAAATATTTCTTAATATTTCTACCCTGAAAAATCATAATCCTCCTTGTTTCCCCCTCCATCAAGAAAGACATAGTTTTAGAATGTGAGAACTGAGCTGAGGGTCAAAGCAGTGGTACAAAGAACATATTTTTACTGGCATAAAGATGTTCGTGGATTAAAAATATATTTAAAAATTGGTCTATACATTTTTTTTTTTTTTTTCTACTACTGTCAACTTCTTACTTAAATAGAATAAGAGTAAAGTGAGATTCAGGGTAATGTAGAGGGTACAGACTTTGCTGGGAACCGTGGGATAACCCTTTCAGTTCCTGGAGTATCAGCAGGAACTGTTCCCTCTGGGGATTCTGTCAGTGCACAATACTGTCTGCCCAGGGAGCCTGAGCTGCTTGGGTGGTTCCACCCCACAGAGGAAATGGAGTCATTGTGACCATCCATAGAGGACAAGCTGGTTTCATGAAACCATCTGAGATAATCATTTCGCCTTTTCTTAACTACTTCCTGAGGATGTACTTTGCCAGTTTCTGGGATAATGGATTTTTAAATAGTGACTGACCATAATTCTATGAGGAAGAAGGAATTTCAATCTTTAAATTTACCCATCAGCAGCATTTCTTCAATCAGTGAGAAAAACTCCTTGGCCTCAGGATTTTCTGGTTCGTAGATTAGGACTGCAAATGGACAACAGAATGCGTGTTATTAACATTCAAAGTGTTTCAGCAAACAACCTCTTCAGTATGAGATTGAAACTGTCAATCAGTGAAAATGCACAAAGCAAAAACACCCACAATTATACCACAGGAACATCCAAGTGCAGAGAAAATGCTCTACTTATCTTAGGTACTTTGCAAGGGAAATAATCCTCATTATATTTTCTACCACCTGTCCAAAAAATGCAACCTCCATCACTGTGAGACATCCCTCAAAGGCGTTAGCCATGCTGTTTCTTGACTATAATCATTCCCCAAACAAGGTACAAATCCTGTAATACATGGAGACTTTGCTAATGACACCCAGTCATCACCTACTTAACACTATTCTCACCTCTTCCTAGGATCCATTGTTTTTAAGTGCTATTTATTCCTTTTTGCTGATCCTTTATGTGAATGTGTCCTCTTTCCTTTGGACTAAATCAATAGAATTTTTTAGGCCTGTTGGTATGTTACCAATGTCCTAGAAGCCAGAAAGCTTTATCCCTTTTGTTTCAGAGTTTTCTACACTAGTTAACTTATTTTTTCAGATCCTGCTGTACTGATCTCTCTCTGCCGTCTTCTTACCTGCCTTGAGGCGTATTCATTATTCTGCATCATCCATTGAATGCAGTGACTTCTGTGTAATATCTTAATGGCCCCCAGGGGGCACTGAAACATCAAGTGTGGTATTTGCCGGGCTAAGAGCGAGAACTGTGGGATGGTTCAACTAGGCCCCTGTGGCTCAGAGGACCTCACCCCATGTGACTTTCATCCTGACACACGAAACCAATGTCTTTATTTTCTAATCCACTAACATAACAATGTGCCGTCAGTCTGGGTCAGCTTGAGTGTGTGCCTGCTCAGAACCTGCTTTTAAGGGTTCTATGGGTATTTATACATCTTTTAAGGCTTTAATAAAAGTGACTTTTTACACATTTTAACTTGAACTAAAACATGCTTATCATTAGCAGTCTAAATCTTTCTCTGAGGTTAAGCCTCTTCCTAGAGCAGAGTTTCTCCAACTTGCTCCTTGAGACACTAGTTTCTTAAGATGTTAATATGTATGTGGGAAACTAGGTTAAATGAAGTTAATTAAAGCTTACAGTAAGGAGCAACTGCAGGATTTTACATAGCCATTAATATGCTCAGAACTAGTATGTATCTTACAGAGAAGAGAATATGGCTTCCCTAATTTATTATTCCCTTGGAATCCTTCTTGGTGGAATATTTATTAAGCAATCTTGAACCAATATTCCCTGGAACACAACTTAGAAAATTTCATGCTGGAGTTAGGATTATTCCATGGGAAGGGAGTATGGGATCAGCTATTTTCATGGTTTAACAAAAACTGCTGGCAGCTGTCAATTTTCAGAGTGAGGGAAAGTATCTTCTTTGAAACTCAGCCCTGTAATATCCGTCCCAGTGGTGGTGGGTTAGTTGCTAAGTTGTGTCCAACTCTTGTGATCCCATGGACTGTAGCCTACCAGGTTCTTCCGTCCATGGGATTTTCCAGGCAAGAATACTGGAATGGATTGCCATTTCCTCCTCCAGGGGTTCTTCCTGACCAGGGATCGAACCCAGGTTTCCAGCATTGCAGGAGATTCTTTATCACTGAGCCACCAGGGATGCCCCCATATTCATCCTAGGTGATAAATTAAAAAACTCTCTTTTACTTTTTGACAGGTCACTAGGGTTTGTAAAAAGGCAAGAGAAGCCCTTACTTAGCACATGCCATTGGGGTTGTTTTCCAACCAGGGCCCATAAGCAGAGGCCAGTACGGACCCTGAAGAAAGACTGTCAGATGAGAATCCTGGTTCTGCCACTGTCTAGCTGGGTCACCTTGGGGAAAGTATTTAATGTCTCTGTACCTCAGTTCCCTTATCTATAGTAACACTACTGATCACATCAGGATATCTGATGAATAAAGGAGATAATACAGACAAAGTACTTAGTTTAGTCCTTGCTGCATGGTAAGTACTGAATAAATGTTGATTATTAGTTTTCCTGGAGTGACTCTGGGCCTGGAGAAAGGCTTGGTTCCTTCCTAAATGTGCAGCGGATGCTTCCTTCCGGCTGAAGGGCTGGGGCAGGGAGCTGGGGCTGGGGGTGGGGCAAGCTCTGAGTTCCACGGGGCTCTAAGGCCCTCAGATGGCAGGCGATTTTAGGGTAGATGACGCTGGTCTTGTTCACTGTTGCAGCTCTAAGAGAGTACTTGACAGAGCAGGAGACCTCAAAACATTAAAAAAATAATGAATAAATGACTATAGATGACTGAGTAGGAAGCAGTCTTTTATGCCTTGATAAAATTATACCCCAAGAAAGGGTGATTTAGTTTACTGAAAAAGAAATAGAAAAGTTTATAGAAACCCTCTTCTGAAGCTATGTCTGTTTTTGTGTTAGATGCATCATGATGAGAACCATTTTGGTTTTCAGGCCATTATTCTTAAACATTTACAAGTATTATAATTGATGAAACAGGTCTTCCAGGCTTACATGTTATTTCTGTAGAATCTCAGACTGCCTGTGAGCAGAAGTGTTGGCACCCTGAGATGACTCAGCTGCAAGTAGAGACCAAGAAATGGGAACACTGACAGGAAATCTCACAGTCAATCATGAGATGAACTAAGGAAAGTACCTGGTATTCCTGACTTTTAGTCTCATTTAAAAACCACTTTTCCATGCCTTCACCAGCAAAAGTTTTAGAAGAGTAGATAAAAAAGAAAAGAAACCATTTGCACCTGGGATGCAGGGTGGGAAGCCCTGCACCCAAGTAAAGATACAAATGACCATACCATGATTGCATGGCAAGGAAATATACCAGGAACTGGAGGCTATTCAAGAGAGTGAATTTATAAGACACCTCTGAAGGGACAAAGATGTACTATTTCATATAAATTAGTTGCCTTAGATACAAATAAAAATACATATTGGTCAATATATAGGAGCCATTTCAATCCAATTGATTCACAAAAGCACCTCTTTTTCAAGTCTCTGCCTGCTTGACCAGAAATATAAGCTTATTATTCAAATGAAGAAATGGAAATATAGCAAGAAATCATAGGCTCTTAAGTCAGACTTAGGATCTAGCTTTACCACTGGGAAGCTGTGTGACTTTGGGTAAATCAGTTCTCCATGCTACCTTTGCTTTCCTCATTAGTAAAATAGGGTTAATCCTATCTGCCCCACATAACTGCTGTAAGAATTAAAAACTGTATGCAAGAATGTTCCTATAGTAGATGCTCAATACATACATACATATATAAATACATAAAAAGTAAATACATAATCTATGTTTACATGAGTAAATTTATAAACATGAATATATATATATATATAGAGAGAGAGAAAGGTGGATTGTTCTGTGGAAAAGTTAGGAGATGGGGGGACAAAAGAATATCTATGCTGTAGAGAGCAGACCTGTGGTTACCAAGGGGGAGAGGGGGTGAGGGAGGGACAGGATGGGAGTTTGGGGTTAGTAGATGCAAACTATTATATACAAAATGGATAAACAAGACGATCCTAGTGTATAGCACAGGGGACAATATTCAATATCATGTGATAAATTTTAGAAAATAATATCTATGCTCTAAGAATTTATATATAATATTTTTGGGTGCATGCTAGATGAAAAAAATTTGTTCTATTCCTCTGGACACAGAAAGGGACTTTAGGCAGCCCTCAGCCAAGCGTTCCTATTGGTATCAAAGAAACAGCACTTTCTTTTCCGTGAGACAGTCTACAACTCTCCCTTCTTCCTTCAATCTGCCTGGCTTTGCAAAACCTGGGCTTCTCTCATTTCACACCCTTGACTGGCAATCTGCATCAGGGGTAGACATTCTTACTTTGTACTCCTTGTGCTCTACCCCCATTCTCTGGGCCCTTTTGCCCACATTTCCTTCTTCTTCCTCTTGGGAGCAATTCTTTCTCATCTGGCTCCCTGGAAAATAGTGCCTATCTTAGGACCCTCCATAGCATCCTTTCCTAGAATTTAACCCTCAGTTGTAGAGGCACCACTATTTGCCATGGGTAGAAAAGAGTAAACAGTATTACTGAATGAGTCAGTCAGTAAGGGTGCAAACCACACCAAACCACGTCTGATGTCAACCCCAGAAGGGTTTAGAGCACTTTAGAAGGTATGGTCTGATTTCTGCTTTCTCTCCAGCTCCCAGCATAATGTCTGGTACAGAGTTAGTGCTCAATGTATATTGGCGGGAAGAAAGGAAGGGAGGGAGTTTTTAACGGAATGTAATCCCATTAAGATAGATCAGTTTGAACTTTTTCGTCCTCACCTGGCACCTAATGCATGTGCACTGCATTTACTGAGGCCCATAAGCATTTTATTGAGCACCTGCTGTTTACATTGCGGGGCTAACCCCCAAGACTCACTGACAAATGTGGTCATGTCAGTGTCTATATTTCGTAAGCTTCAGCCAGAGGCTTTTCTAAAATAACTGATAGGTATAAAAACAAAAGTAATATACACATTTTCCTACAATTAGACTCCACAAGAAAAACTCAGAGAATTGGGAGCCAGAGCTAGAGCATCACTCCTTTCTGTACCGGCCACACAGAGAAGAAAGGCAGTTGTGGGAAAAGGAGGCTTGGGTTCCGGCTCCAGCTGTGTCACTTGTTCCCTGAGCCGGGCTACACATGCCGCTTAACCTTCTCTCTGCTGCGGTTTCATTAGTTATAAAAAGGGAGGACTGGACGTGATTCTCTAAGGATTCTTTCTGATTGGAAATTCTATGTTTGTGGGCCACCAAAAATAGTTTTGATCAAACTATTTTATTTGATGGTTCTAAAGGTCAAAAGTGCCTGAAAGGATTAAACAAGGCAAATTATTCTGGATATAAAATAGGTAGTGTTAATGTACTCAAGAAATCAATTTTAAAAATTAGCTTAGTACTTAGGAAGTACTGTATCCACAGTGGGGACTCTGTGAGGCAGGGAAGAGTAGACCCCACTTCCCTACACCACATTGTCACTAAAAGATTTTAACCATAAAACAGGTCTACAATAGTTAACATTTCAAGACCTGACATTAATAAAGTTTAATAGTAGAATTGCCATTTTCTCCTTTAAAATAACTAAGACTAACAAAGAGAAAAAGATGGGTAAAATAGTTGAAAAGATTATGGATTTTGACAGAGACCTGGAATCTTTCTCAACCACTAGATGGACTTTCTAAAACTGGAAAGTGAGATCCTTGAAATGAAGAATTCACTGTATAGTTTTAACAGCACCCTGCACACAGCAAAAGATAGGATAGATTAACTTAAAAACAGGTCAACAGAAAATATACAAACTAAAGCATAGAAATAAAAGGAAATGGAAAAAACAGAGTATAAGACACATGTGGGACACCAAGGAAAAAAATCTAATTTGTATGTCACTGGAGACCCAGGAATAGAAGAAAGGGACAGAATATGGCAGAAGTGATCTTTGAAAATTAATGGCCAAGAAATCCTCAAAGCTGATGAAAACATCAAACCACAGAGTTAAGAAACTCAGCAAATCTCCCAAACCTCTCTTTACTTAAATACAAAGAAAACCACCACCATTTTGAACATCGAGTCAAACTACTAAAACCCAGATAGAAAAGTAAGGTGGTTCGTATCATTTACCTAGTCATAAGTATCCAGGGGTTTCTCTGCTCCCTCAGAGAGAAAGCCAAGGTCCTTAAGCTATAGAGGGATGCTCTGCAGTCTGCACGGTCCCTGACCTGTTAGCTCTCCAACCTCATCTCCTATCACATGTCCCCTGGCTTAATCTGCTCCGTTTCTGCTGCCTTCCTTGCTGTTCCCGGTCAGGCATGCTCATCTATTGGATATTTGCTATTAGTCCTGCCTGGAACACACTTTCTTCAGATGACAGGACTCATTTCCACAACTTTTTCAAGGGTTTCCCCCTAGTCTTCCAGTGAGCCTTCCTGGACAGTCTTACTTAAAACTGCTTTGCTTCCTCCCATAGCTTTCTACTCCTTCTTCCCTTTTCCTGCATAGCACCTATTATCTATGACATGCTAATTAAATGTTTGTTGTCTGACACTAGATTAAGTGTGGGATTATTTGCCCAATGCCTAAACAGCGGCACTGGCACACAATTTTTACAATTTTTATTCAGGTTTCCCCAGTGGCTCAGTGGTAAAGAATCCATTTGCAATTCAGAAACATAGGAGACGTGGGTTCGATCCCTGGGTCAGGAAGATCCCCTGGAGGAGGAAATGGCAACCCACTACAGTATTCTCGCCTGAAAAATCCCATGGACAGAGGAGCCTGGCAGGTAGGTAACTCAAATATTTGTGGAATAACTGCATGCTAAAGAAGGCTTCTGAAGTCACTCAGTCGTGTCCGACTCTTTGCGACCCCATGGACTGTAGCCCACCAGGCTCCTCCATCCACGGGCGCACAAAGAGTCGGACACGACTGAGCGACTTCACTTCTAAGGAAGGCTTGTTTTACTACATGACATTTCTTTGAAACTAAAGACATATGTTACTAACCCATTGTCATGAAGCTAATGATTTTGACATACCTTCTAATGGCATCCTTGTCAGTTTATCCCACTCAAAGTTACTCTAGAACTCTAACTTAAATTAGTCCTTATACCAATTTTTACTATCAAGGATTCACTGAGACACTATGAGGGAATTCACTAGCTGTATGATAATCAAACCATCTTACATATTAGGGAGTGTATTTAGAAACAAAGAGAAGACTGGGAAAAGAGAAGTATTTTGTACTTACTCATCTGACATAATTTTTTTGCCAGATGGTAGTCGTGGCCCATTTCTGCTCTCAGGAACTGGAAAACATTAAGAAATTCTTCAGCTGTGCAGTTTTACAGAGAATTTAAATGTCAGTTATAAACTCCCTAGAAAATATTCCATTAATGATTAACTCTTTTGCTTTTAACTTTTACACATGTTTTTCCAGGAGTGAGTCTGTAATCGATCAGTTAGTGAAGAATATTTAAGCACTTCTAATGGCAGGGCCACAGAGCAAGTATCTCACCTCTGTTTTACCACAGCCACACTGTGCACACACTACTGAACAATCTGAGAATACTTTGATTCAACTGGCAAAGACACGAACACTTTAATATCCCTTACGTTCAGATACAGCTTTTATTAGTCCATAATTATATGTATGCATAATTACATGCATAATTATTCATCCATAAAAGTGAACTTAGTCCATAATTATATGACAATACAATTATGTATTTTCAATATTTTCCAATATTGATTGTTCTTACCGCATCTGTTTTTCCTTTTACTATTTTATTGTATTTTTTTGGTATAAAGTAACATATTAAAAAGTTTTTTTTAATTGAAGGATAATTGCTTTACAGAATTTTGTGGTTTTCTGTCATACATTGAAAAAAATCGGCCATAGGTATATCCCTCCCTCCCAGGCTTCCTTCCCACATCCCTCCCCACCCCACCCTTCAGCCTGTCATAGAGCCCCTGTTTGAGTTTCCTGAGTAATACAGCAAATTCCCATTGGCTATCTGTTTTACATATAGTATTGTAAATTTCTATGTTACTCTCTCAATACATCTCCCCTTCTCCCTCCTCTCCTCCTACCTCATCCATAGGTCTGTTTTCTATGTCTGTTTCTCCATTGCTGCTCTGAAAATAAATTCATCAGTGCCATCTCTTCAGATTCCATATATATGTGTCAGTATATGATATTTATATTTTGCTTTCTGACTTCTTCACTCTGTATAATAGGCTCTAGTTTTCTCCACCTCATTAGAAGATTCAAATGTGTTCTTTTTATGGCTGAGTAGTATTCCATTGTATATATGTGCCACAGCTGCTTTATCCATTCATCTATCAATGGACATCGAGGTTGCTTCCATGTTCTAGCTATTGTAAAGAGTGCTGCAGTGAACACTGGGGCACATGTGTCTTTTTCAGTTTTGATTTCCTCAGGATATATGCCTAGGAGTGGGATTGCTGGGTCATATGGTGGTTTTATTCCCAGCTTTTTAAGGAGTCTCTCCATACCGTCTTCCGTAGTGGCTGTATTAGTTTACATTCCCACCAGCAATGCAAGACTGTTCCCTTTTCTCCACACCCTCTCCAGCATTTATTATTTGTAGTCTTTTTGGTGATGGCCATTCTGACTGGTGTGAGGTGGTATCTCACTGTAGTTTTGATTTGCATTTCTCTGATAATGAGTGATGTTGAGCATCTCTTCATGTGCCTGTTAGCCATCTGTATGTCTTTTTTGGAGAAATGTCTCCTCAGGTCCCTTTCCCACTTTGGTTGCTTGCTTTTCTGATATTGAGTTGTATAAGCTGCTTGTATATTTTGGAAATTAATTCTTTATCAGTTGTTTCCCTTGCTATTATTTTCTCCCATTCTGAGGGTTGTCTTTTCACTTCGTTTGTAGTTTCCCTTGCTGTGCAAAAGCTTTTAAGTTTAATTAGGTTCCACCTGTTTATTTTTGCTTTTCTTTCCATTACTCTAGAAGGTGGGTCATGGAAGATCTTGCTTTATGTCCCTGAGTGTTCTGCCTATGTTCTTCTCTAACAGTTTAATAGTTTCTGGTCTTACATTTAGGTCTAACCCATTTTGAATTTATCTTTGTGTATGGTGTTAGGTAGTGATGTGATTTCATTCTTTTGCACGGAGCTGTCCAGTTTTCCCAGCACCACTTATTGAAGAGGCTGTCTTTGCCCCATTGTATATTCTTGCCTCTTTTGTCAAAAATAAGGTACCCATAGGTGTGTGTGTTTATCTCTGGGATCTCTATCTCGTTCCATTGGTCTGTATTTCTGTTTTTGTAACACATATTTTTCTATGTGTTATAAATTTTTTTCTTTTCTTATTTATTGGGGTATAGTTGCTTTACAATGTTAAACAAACTGCTATACAACAAACTGAATCAGTTATATGTATACATATATCCCCTTCCTCTTGGACCGCCCTCCACCTCTTCATCCCATCCCATCCCATCCCTCTAGGTCACCACAGAGCACCAGGCTGAGCTCTGTGTGATGTACAGTAGGTTCCCACTAGCCATATGTCTTATGCATGGTAGTATGTATATGTCAATTCCAGCCTCCCAATTCACCCCAACCCCTCTTCCTCACTGTGTCCACAGGTCCGTTCTCTGCATCTGCAGCTCTATTCCTGCCCTGCAAATAGGTTCATCTGTTGCATGTAGGAAATTTAAATGCTAAATAAACACACCCTGTCCCCAGTTAAACAGCATCTGTATTTTTACCATCCAGAGAATTTTTTTTCTAGATAATTTTATTTATTTTGGGGGGCTGTGTTGGGTCTTTGTTGCTACACGAGCTTTTCTCTAGTTGTAGTGAGTGGAGGCTACTCTCTAGCTGCGGTGCGCGGGCTTCTCATTGCGACAGCTCTTGTTGGCTGGTCACAGGCTCTATAGAGCGTGGGCCTCAGTAGTTGTGGCACGTGGGCTAAGTAATTGCGGCACATGGACTCTAGAGCTCAGGCTCAAGAGTTGTGGTGCACCGGCTTAGCTGCTCTATGGCATGTGGGATCTTCCTGGACCAGGGATTGAACCTGTGTCTCCTGCAACAGCAGGTGGCTTCTTTATCACTAAGCCACCAGGGAAGCCCACAGAGATGTTTGTTTTAAACATCTCCATGTACATCATTTTAGTATTTTTTTTCCATAAAGGAACACATATATATTTACAAAAACTAAGATTATTCAGTAACTTATAAAAAATATACCACATATCATGATCATCTTCTCCCCATGGAATTAAACATTATTACATATTTTTTTACTTACTTAGGCTCCCTAATTGACCAATCTTCCATTATTATTTGGATAGCTTTTATTAAAAAAAAGGACACTAGACTTGGGGGACTGTTCTTGCTTATGTGTGACATTCTGAACTATTTACATGTACACTAGGCTTACATGTAGGAATTCATTTGGTAAACAAATCAAGAAGGCAGTCCTGGCATAGGAAACAGCATTGGCAAAACATAGGAAACAGCAAAAGCATGGAGGCCCGAAATGTCACATGCAAAAACTGTTCACAAATGTTTACTGATAATTCTATGGAGGACAAAAGTTTTACCTCACATGTTGTGGTATCAGAGTCTAACTTTTATTAATATTACACAACTTCACGTATACAGTGCATTTTCATTTCCCCCCTTCTCATCCTTTGTATTATTGTTGTCACATGTTTTACTTGTACATAGTGGGTCCCTTGTTTTATCTGGGCTATAATTATACCTATGTTAGACCACCCAATAGTCTCCCCAAAGTCACTGATGGCCCTTTGTTTCCCTATGTATTTTATTTGAGAAATTTCTAAGGCTATGTGTTCAAGTTCATGGTTTCTTCTCTGCTGTTACAATCTGTCCCCCTTCTTACACCCTCTGTACGTGTGATATACATACAATGCTATGTCCTATGCCAGGAATGCCATTTTGTTTACCAAATGAGCTCCTACATGTCCCTCCTCCTTTCACTTTCTAAGATTCCACTCTTGTCTTTTCCTCTTAATCCTTCCTTTACCCCCTTGTTTCTCCTGCTTCATTTCTCAATTACAGGACTGCCTGTTCCCAGAGAATTTTATGAACATCTCTACTGGCACATATTATAAATTGCATTAGATAACATAGTGTTTGTTAGTTCTCAAGGGTAAAGACATGTCTTTCTTATTTATCTCTAAATATCCCAAGTAACTAGCATGGTACCCAGTAAGTAGAAAGTTTTTCTAAAAGAGGTCTTTAGAGAGTTTTATGACAAAACTTCTCTTATGCCTGTTTCTGGCTTTACCAGCATAATCTGAGTCACTGCCAGAATATTCTCTCATCTCTACCCTCATGAAAGTAGTAACAAAGATGAGTAATCAGGTAAGCATCTGTGTGTGGGCAAGGATATTTTAACTATTTTTTTAGTCTTCAAGGCTATATACTATTTAGCTATTTTAATATTTTTAAGTTTTTTGAGTTATAGAAGCAAAACTTACTTCTGTCATTAACTCTAATGGGGCATGAGTATCCTTATTAGGGTTGCTGTCTTCCTCCTTATCTTCATCACTGGTATCCTCACCATCATCATCTGTTGATTCAGACAACTTATCATCGATATCCTCAGGGCAATGTTCATTATTTTTCTCCCGCTCTGCAATGACTACATTTTTGCTCATTTCACCTAAAACAATATATATAATTTAGTAAATATTGAAACATATTCATAAATTTAAAATGGTCACTCTTAAATTATAATGTAGCAAGTGCACATGTTACTATGTGTTCTCCTGTCCTGGATTTTTTTTTTTTCATGACTAAACAGCACTGCAATAAACTTACCTGATTTCCATTTCCCCAAAAAAGGTAAAAAAACTGCTAAGTGAAAGAGGAAAATATACAAACTGATAATACTGAGCTGATGTTAGTGTTAACTGTTTGGTGCTTGAAACTGTAATAAATGGAAACCGTTTTGTTTATAAAGAATACAATTTTAAGAAAAAAATTCTTTTATCCATAGAAATATATTTCTTAAATTATTCTTATAGGAATATAAATGTAAAATAAAGACCTTGGGAAGTAAAAGTAAGACTAGAGAGGCTGAAACGTAATTCTTCTTAGGCAGATAGTCACTGTGTGGATACTTGAGAATAAAATTGTCCCTCTCCCTGGACACACACACACACACACACACACAAATCAGATATATGTAAAGTGTTCTAGATATGACCAGAGGTTATATAACATTATTAATGATTTTTCTTAATGTCAACTCATAGATAACTGAAAAATAAAACATAAGCACTACTTTGACTACCCATTCAATGTGTGGCGCTGTACTGAGCCCCATGAACACTAAAATGTACATCATTCATCTCAGGGTACTCACACTCTAACTGGGAAGTCAGAAACATAATGGATAACTGTAAAACAATATGGCAGTCCAGTGAGAGAGACGTGTACCGGGTACATGAGACAACACAGGAGAGAGGAGACACCCATTCCGGTCTGAATGGATCAGTTTTTCCAAGGAGAGGGGACAGCATGAACCAGTACACAAACAATGTGTGTGGAGCTAACACTTTGATGTGCTTATTATGGGTCAAAGTTGAGACTGAAATGGTGACAGATGTGGCCAGAGGGGTACAAGCTGGATAATGGATTCTAGTGGGCCAGGAGTCTTGGAGTCAGAACTTTATCCTAAGAATGAAGGGGCTAGTCATGAAAGATTTAAGTAGGGAAACAAGTATGATAAATTTTTAATTTCTGAAGGAACTTTTGGAGAGCAGGGTAGAAACTGTATTTGAGGGCAGACTGAAAAAAAAAAAAAAAAAAGACAAAAAGAGCAGGGAGAGAGGTGGTTAGGAAAAAAAAACCACCTTTAAAAAGTCCAGGTAACATTCTGGAAGGGGAGTGAGATGGGGAAACCATAAAATCTTTCAGTCTTTTGTCATTACCCTCAGAAAGGCTGTGACAAAATGAAATACCTTCACATTTTCTCAAGTCTTATAGGAGTCAGAGATGTTTGAAGATTCCAGGATTCTGTACGGATTCCCAGCAGTAACTTTACTGAATAAAACTGTGGAAGAGGGAACTTGCGGAGTCCCACCTCTTACTTTGTTTATTTTGCATTCAGAGGCCCTGTGGGCTGTTAAAAAGCCAGCTCAAAATGAATTCTAATAATGGGAATTTTCTAAGCAGTTTGCAGACTGCATTTACTGACAACTCACAATAGCACTTGCTGTTTGACTACAAATATGCCAAAAGACAGCAAAAACTAGAAAATATTATTCTCAGGAACAAAATCCCCAAACAGACTCAATGGTTGTGTATATAAGTGTGTATGTCTTGCTCTTCGTCTAAATTGGGGAAGACAATCTTACATATTGGTTAAGAAGAAAAGTTGTTTCCTGAAATTCATTAACTAACTAAATTATGCTTATTCTTAGAAAATACATGTTGACTTAGGGTAAAGGATCATGAGATCTTTACCCCTTAAATCAACAGTTGCTTGTATATGAAGGGTTACTGGAGTATTTATACTATTTCTGCTCATTTCTATAAGCTGAAATATTTCAAAAGAAAACATTTAAAAAAAAGTCCAGGTGAAAAAGATGGTTGATAGCACACTGTTAAAACAGGGATAGAGGAGGAGAGATATTAGAGAAATATTTAAGAGGTAAAATCTCCATGGCAGACATTTTCCGAATTTTAGTAATTCTTATAACACTTTATCCATTTTGCCATATGAAAGTAAGCTATACTATTTACTTAGTATCTTTTTTTACTCTCCCTTTTTAACTTAGGAAATTTTGCTAGATCATAAAAATTATTGGGAAGCAGTGGTTAAGATTCCGTACTGCCAATGCAGAGGGCACAGGTTGGAATCCTGGTCAGAAAACTAAGATCCCACATGTCATGCTGTCTGACCAAAAGATAACAAAAGTAAATAAAAAATTTAAAAAATTATACCCAAAATTGACAGAGGTATTAATAAAAGATAGAACAATCACAGCAAATATTATGTCATTACTCTTCTGAATACTACATATTAAATTATTTAATTCTGTCAACATCTCAATGAGGTGTGTACTGTTTCTATCCCATTTGTAGATGAAACTGAGAGACAGGAGACAGGTTAAATAACTCACCCAACTTACCACCACTAATTAAGGTAGATCTGGGAGTCAGTTTGCCTCCAGAGTCCATATTCTTAACCACGTTCTTATTTTTTTTCTAATACACATTAAAATATACTACTATTGTAAAAAGTTTACCCTGTGTTTCCTAAAATTATCTCTTTGGGAAACACTATTGAGCTTGCCAACTCTTGCTCTGCAGACGAATTTCACAGTTTCAACCTGAACTTGTACTACACATCATCCCCTGCTTTTAGAATTCTGAGTGTGTGGGAAGTCTTGTGTGATGTGTTCTTTGATGGGGTGTGGCCATGAGCTCCTTTAAATATGTAGAAACACTGCTGTTAGAAGGAAGAAAATAAGGAAACCCAGGAAAGGTTGACAGAAGACAATGTTAAGAAAAATCAGGCTCTGCCCCTCCAAAGAAAAAGTTGGGAAAACTCCTCATTCCAAGCAAAAGATAACATCCTCAAAAGAGATACCCAGAGTGTGATGCCTGGGGTCTTCAGGCTATCTACCTGTTTCCTTTACAGTCTCCGCCGGCTCACAACCACTCTAACCTTACAGTGTGTACCCAGCCTGTTCACCGACTCAACACACTGGTGTCATCAGAGATGGTCATAATAGGGAATTAAGAACTTCATGTGATGTCACAGGGGCTCATTGAATTCACAAACACTGAGGATCATGAGAGAGGCTCCCTGATCCCCAGATTGAAGGTAGTCCTCCCTCTGCCATTTACATTATAGTACCCAGCCCAACCTGTCTTTGTCTTATTTGTTTGTATTATTATTACTTAATAGTTGGCTATCTATGTGAACCTCATAGGGGCAAGCATCTTTCCTTTTGATAACTATTATACCCACAGCTTCCAAACAAGTGTCTGGCACTCAGTAAACCACTGTTGAATGACTGGAACTTGTTATTGCTTTCACAGGTGTTTCAATCCATTCTAAACTTTAATATTCTATCGTTATCATTTTATGTAATATACACCCCTGGATCACACCTGACTGCATATCAGAATCATCCCATACATGAGTTTGAAAAATTACTGATTCCTAAGACCTGCCCCAGACTTACAAGTTGTCAACATCCCAAAGGTCCTAAAGAAGGAAGGCTGAAATAGAAGCTACAGTTACTCAAATAAAATAAATGTTATTACCTGTGCTTTCTTTTAAGAAGGAAGATGACCATAGCTTAGATTGTAGATTTGTTTCTATTTCTTTGTTTGAAATACTCTTTGAAGATATTCTATTTTTAGTATTTGAAGAGATTTTATTTTCAATAGTTTTTGAAGAAACTTCCTTCCTAGATGTTAAAGTATATAGTTAAAAAATATTTTTCTAGGTTACAATTCTGTTCAAGGTTCTATATGGGTTCAAACATAAACACACATTTAATATAAACATACAGTATATCAATAATAAATAGCTAAAATGCAGTATATTCTTTGTGGAAAAGCATTAAAAATAAGTTTTACTAATGTTTAAAATTCTGTTTCTACCAGGCATTTATCATCGTGTAATGATTCTTAGAATCTTTTCAGAGTTAATAGAGAACATATAAGCAATCCATTATATGAATGTCCCTGGCATATCATTACGATATGGTGACATAAAACTATTTAAGGAATACTAGACTTTGGGTGTTTTTTTCGAGTCAGTTCTTACCACTGTTAAATGCTTATGCCTAGAGTCCAACGCTAATATTAACCCTTGCTCACAATATGAAGGAACCTGTTTTTTTAATTAAATGGCTGAAATAAAGATGGGTTAATTTTCTCTTTTAGCCTTTAAGTCTGAAACCTCATGTCAACAGATAATGTATTGAGACAGAGGATTTTTGTCTGGTACACTGACAGGCACCAATGCTGGTGGAAAAACAACCCATGTTCATTTTTTATGGTCTTAAGATCATTTTAGTATGTCTTCTTTACTGAGTTTAAAAAATTCAACTTCTACTTTGCATGACAAGATATAAAAAGGTGTAAAATATTATTTTTTCCCCTAAAGTTATGATGGCTCTGTTTTATCCCCATTGAAATATGACTCAATAACATTAGTAGTTAAGTTAGTGGTTTTGCACAGTGATTTAGCAAATAGGCTGAACAGCTTCTTACATTCCTAATACTATGGGAGGGAATGGAACCTTTACTTCCCCAATATATGTTGCTAGAGCAAAACCCCTCTCTGGTGATAAAAAATGCACAGCAAAGAAGATTTACAGTTGCTCTTCTTCTGCCCTCCTTGATTTTCTAATTGTGAAAGGAGACATCAAAGAAGAAACCCTACATGTAAAAAGTTGAGGAGTCACTTAAGTATTCAGTTTCTAGCATGACAGAATCCTATTATGCCAAAGGTCACCAGAAATGATTACTGGAATTCATATGCTTTAATATCTATTCCTTTTATCTATGAAAGGAGGGCTTTTCTCTAGATTAGATATACTGCCTTTTTATTATTACAGAATTTCATTGAATTTAAGAGCGTCTATTTCTTTTTTAAAAAAGATTAAACTATAGTTGGTTCACAATACTGTTAGTTTCAGGAGTACAGCAAAGTGGTTCAGTTTAATATATGTGTGTGTATACATATATATTCTTTTTCATATTTTTTCCATTAAAGTTTATTACAGGATATTGAATATAGTTCCTCGTGCTATACAGTAAATCCCTGCTGTTTATCTGTTTTATATATAGTGGTGTTTATCTGTTAATCCCATACCCCTCCATTTATCCCTTCCTTCTTTCCCCTTTGGCAACCATAAATTTGTTTTCTGTGTCTGTGAGTTTGTTTCTGTTTGGTAAATAAGTCCATTTGTATTATTTTTTAGATCCCACACATAAGTGACCTCATATGATATTTGTCTTTATGTCTGATTTCCTTCACTTAGTATGATAACCTCTAGGTCCAGCCAAAGATACCACCTATTTATTCTAAGACATACTAATATTTAAGAAAGAAAAAGCACTGCCAGCATAAGATGCCCATCAAATGTAAGAAATGTTACAATATGAAGAAACTATGCGTGCTTCAGAATCTATGAAATATTGTATTATATATTCACAAAGTTACATCCCTAAAGAGGGGAATTTAGCTAATCTAGTTCTGAATATTTGAATAGTATGAAATGCCTTTAATGATTTTAATGACAGAACATGGAGGAAGCCTGAATAAAAAGGGTATTACTCTTTGGAAGCAGTGAACATGCCATAAAAACACACATGAAAAGGGGCCAAAGGATCGACGGTAAAATATGAATTCCTCTTCTGCTCACTTTCTGATAAACAGTCTTTCTTATGCACAGTTTCAAAGAAGAGGCCCAGACTCTAACCTCCTCTTCAACTACAATTTGTTGACTTCATCTGAGAAAGTGACTTATGGCAACAGTGCCTCTAACCAATTAACATAAACAGATAACCACTATACTCTAAAAGATCTGTTTTCTTTAAATACAGTTACAGTTGAGGAAAGATTAAAATTATTACTTTTTGGAAGACAGAAAGTATTTAATTTAGTATCTACTAAGGTTAGACAGTGAAGTTAAATATCCCACTGGAACGTATTTATGCTAGACAGCAGATAATCCAGGTTTTACAATTGATTAGTATGCTAAGTACATTAAATGTCCCCAAGTTTCTACTGGAATTAATAATTCTTTAAATTTCATATTTTAAACTTTGTTTTAAAATTATTTATATTTATCAAATTATTTATATTTATATTCAGACTGCCTGAAGAACTATGGACAGAGGTTCGTGACATTGTACAGGAGGCAGTGATCAAGACCATCCCCAAGAAAAAGAAATGCAAAAAGGCAAAATGGTTGTCTGAGAAGGCCTTACAAACAGCTGTGAAAAGAACAGAAGCAAAAGGCAAAGGAGAAAAGGAAAGATATACCCATTTCAATGCAGAGTTCCAAAGAATAGCAAGGAGAGATAAGAAAGCCTTCCTCAGTGATCAGTGCAAAGAAATAGAAGAAAACAACAGAATGGGGAAGACTAGAGATCTCTTCAAGAAAATTAGAGATACTAAGGGAACATTTCATGCAAAGATGAGCACAATAAAGATAGAAATGGTATGGACCTAACAGAAGCAGAAGATATTAAGAAGAGGTGGCAAGAATACACAGAAGAACTATACAAAAAAGATCTTCATGACCCAGATAATCATGATGGTGTGATCACTCACCTAGAGCCAGACATCCTGGAATGTGAAGTCAAGTGGGCCTTAGAAAGTATCACTATGAACAAAGCTAGTTGAGGTGATAGAATTCCAGTTGAGCTATTTCAAATCCTGAAAGATGATGCTGTGAAAGTGCTGCACTCAATATGCCAGCAAATTTGGAAAACTCAGCAGTGGCCACAGGACTGGAAAAGGTCAGTTTTCACTCCAATCCCAAAGAAAGGCAATGCCAAAGAATGCTCAAACTACCACACAATTGCACTCATCTCACCCGCTAGCAAAGTAATGCTCAAAATTCTCCAAGCCAGGCTTCAACAGTATGTGAACTATGAACTTCCAGATATTCAAGCTGGATTGAGAAATGGCAAAGGAACCAGAGATCAAATTGTCAACATAGAAATCATCGAAAAAGCAAGAGAGTTCCAGAAAAACATCTACTTCTGCTTTATTGACTATGCCAAAGCCTTTGACTGTGTGGACCACAAACTGTGGAAAATTCTTCAAGAGTTGGGAATACCAGACCACCTTACCTGCCTCCTGAGAAATCTGTATGCAGATCAAGAAGCAACAGTTAGAACTGGACATGGAACAACAGACTGGTTGGTTCCAAATCGGGAAAGGAGTACGTCAAGGCTGTATATTGTCACTCTATTATTTAACTTATATGCAGAATACATCATGCTAAATGCTGGGCTGGATGAAGCCCAAGCTAGAATCAAGATTGCTGGGAGAAATATCAATAACCTCAGATATGCAGATGACACCACCCTTATGGCAGAAAGCAAAGAACTAAACAGCCTCTTGACAAAAGTGAAAGAGGAGAGTGAAAAAGTTGGCTTAAAATTCAACATTCAGAAAATCAAGATCATGGCATCTGGTCCCATCACTTCATGGCAAATAGGTGGGGAAACAGTGACAGACTTAATTTTTTGGGGTTCCAAAATCACTGCAGATGGTGACAGCAGTCTTGCTCCTGGGAAGAAAAGCTATGACCAACCTAGACAGCATATTAAAAAGCAGAGACATTACTCTGCCAACAAAGGTCCATCTAGTCAAAGCTATGTTTTTTCCAGTAGTCATATATGGATGTGAGAGTTGAACTATAAAGAAAGCTGAGCACTGAAGAATTGATGCTTTTGAACTGCCATGTTGGAGAAGACTATTGAGATCTGCAAGGAGATCCAACCAGTCCATTCTAAAGGAAATCAGTCCTGAATATTCATTGGAGGGACTGATGCTGAAGCTGAAACTCCAATACTTTGGCCACCTGATGTGAAGAGCAGAATCACTTGAAAAGACCTTGATGCTTGGAAAGACTGAAGGTGACGAGAAGGGGACAACAGAGGATGAGATGGTTGGATGGCATCACTGACTCAATGGACAAGAGTTTGAATAAGCTCCGGGAGTTGGTGATGGACAGGTAGGCCTGGTGTGCTGCAGTCCATGGGGTCGCACAGAGTCGGACACAACTGAAGTGACTTAGCAGCTGCAGCAAAAGTCAGTGAGGTATAAATTTTGCTTGCCAATCTTGGTCTGTGTCTAAAGAGGCATTTACTTAAAGAGTAAAAATGGGAATAAAACAATGTGTCATACATTTTATAAAAGATAAAATATGATATGGAATAACCTATAGATACTATTTTATCAATCTCAATGAGTTGAGTTCTGTGGGTTTCCTTTAGCCATTTTCCCCACACATCTATGAACTTGAAAGCTTGACCAAAAAATCCAACAGATCGAAGGTCCACCATCTATAAGACTTTATCCAGCATTAAAGATACACTTTACTTTTACTGCTGAAAATGGTTTGTTAATTAAGTGCCATTTGTTGGGTAGACAAAATCTCTGACATACAGGATCCACGAGGGAAAAAGGAAATGAGTTATTTGGCCTCTGTGTACAGAGAACTATGAAACTCTTGGTTTATGAAAGTTTACACACTGCTTGTGGCCCAGACTAGAATGAAAACTCAATCAGAAGATTAAGGCAAATAACTGGTGGGGAAAGAAAACGCCTAGATTTCCCTAATCCAACCTGGATAGAACCTTTCACGAAATTCCACTTGCCAGTCAGACTGTGGAGCTGGAAAGAGGGTGGGGAGTGGAATGCAGGCTATGCTGAGAAAATCCATCAACTCTCTAGGTCAGTCACACTGTTCCTCAGCACAGGTCCCCCATGGTTTTCTGTGTTCCTACTTGATCTTTTACTTTCTTTTCTCCAGAACTGGCTCTGTTTACCTTCAACTCTCGGTGAGACTGGGCTTCCCCTGTGGCTCAGATGGTAAAGAATCTGCTTGGGTAAGGTAACTGAGTTACAAAGCCATGCACCTATGAAGCTTACTGGCTATCTACCTATCCCTCCTTCTCCCCTACTCCAAATAATAACCAAACCAAACCTAAATTCTTCTCTGCAAGTGAGGTTAACAGAACATGATCATACTGCTCTTGCAAAAAGTAGTTTGATAACCAGATGCAATTATTAATGAGATCAAGAAAACCGGCAGCCATTTGGGCTTTCCAGGTGGCACAGCACTATAGAATCCTCCTGACAATGCAGGAGATGTGGGTTTGATCCCTGGATTGGGAAGATCCCCTCGAGTAGGAAATGGCAACCCCAGAATTCTTGCCTGAAAAATTCCAGGACAGAGGAGCCTGGTGGGCTCCAGTCCATGGGGCTGCAAAGAGTCAGACACACCTGAGCACACATGCACACTGCTTTTCTTTCTTGGCCCAGACTGCATCTGATTTACCCCTGGGGTTTAACTACCTCTGGATATGGGTTACCTCTTGCTCCAGTTCCAGCATTGCTTATCACAGTCTATGAACACTGGGGTTCATAGACACAATATTTATTTTCGTTAATAGCTACTAACTCTCATTATTATTAAAGGTATATCATATTTCCCTCAAAGACTACTAAAATTTTCTTAGATTTTTTATTTAAATCTTTTCAACCATGTAATAGGATACATAATATATAATTACATTTAGATTAATATAGTTAATGGGGCATTTATCTTTTCCTTGTTTTCTATAACATTTACTCTGAAATAAGCACAGAATCTATCATTGATCTGTAATATATTACCTTCTCTTTAATATAAAAACACATATTTACTACACAATTTGCAAAAGTCAAAGTGAACCCTAATTTTAATTTTCAGCTTTGACAGTATATAAGTTAAAACATATGTGGTATAAGGTATATTTTTCCCAGCCAATAATATTCAGAATAATTCAAAATAATTTTGATTTGAATAGAATTCTACTAGAAGCTCACTACCAATTTGTCAATAATTGAACCCTATGAATGTGTTTTATGATCAACTTTCAAAATGCAATTTTTCATGGAATAAATAAATAATTTTTTTTCAGTAGATAGATGATTATGTCAGGAAATAATGGACTCTGATGGTTTACCAGAATCAGTGCCTTGAACAAAGCAGGTACTTAATATTTAGCTACTAAATTGAAACTGGACTATGATTCTTTCAACACCAATCTATTCAACTAGTTGGGGTGATTATTTTCCTTATTTAGTAGTAATTGTTCTTCTCATAGTAAATAAAAATCTGATTTTATGGTAAATATTCCTTTAAAATTATTTTCTCAAAGAAACAAGCAAGTATCAAAGTGAAACAAGAATGAGCAATGAAAGTTAAGTAAGTAAAATACAGAATACTTGGTGTTTAAGCAGTTGAGAAGTAGGTTTGAATATTATCTATGCCCCTACATTTTTATCAAAATTCATTTTTCATTTTAAATATCCTCTTATCTAAGAAACAGTTGCTTTGACTGAAGCAAAAGCTAAGTGCTAATCCATGCACTTCTGGCTTTTCAAATTTAATTGGGTGACAAATGACTGCATTATCTACTTCTAATTGCTTAAAATGCATGATCAGATGCTCAACGAGAGACATCTTCTTACTCTGACATTCCTTCATTTGGTTCAATCATCACTTTTTCTGAAAGAGAAAAAAAAAAACTCAACCCAGTATTTTATCAATAGTGATGTTCTTAATAGAAATTCCTGACTGGCAAATATTTAGGCATTGTTTGAGTGACAGGAAGTATAATAAAGGATTTAATTGCTAACTCAACCACACTCAACCATTCCTATAGACTATCTTCTTAATATTTAGGACAAAAGGGTGATCAAATATATTCTTTTAAAGTAATAAATCATTTACCCTTTGGATCAAACATTAGCAATCTGCCATTCTGTCTATCTTTTGGTGCCTATGAGAGAAGCAGAAATAAAAACTAGCATTATCAATATTATTTTAGCTTGAGGCACTTGAATAATTTATTCACAGCCTTGATATGAACATTTTTATTATCTAGGCTAAAATATAGGGGGCTTCCTGATAATTCAGTTGGTAAAGAATCCACCTGCAATGCAGGAGACCCTGGTTTGATTCCTGGGTCGGGAAGATCCATCCACTGGAGAAGGGATAGGTACCCACTCCAATATTCTTGGGCTTCCCTTGTGGCTCAGTTGGTAAAGAATCTGCCTGCAATGTGGGAGACCTGGGTTTGATCCCTGGGTTGGGAAGATCTCCTGGAGAAAGGAACCTACTCCAGTATTCTGGCCTGTAGTATTCCATGGACTACAGTCCATGGGGTTGCAAAGAGTCAGACATGACTAAGTGACTTTCACTTTCAGGCTAAAATATAATTTTATACTAAAGTCAATTATTCCAAAACTATATAAATTGATGGTAAGAAAGAATTAAAGCATCCTAAAAATCAGTTTATATAGTCTTACCTTTACAGCATCTGTCCTGTCTAGATGATTCCTGCAAAAAACCAAAATATTTACTCTGTAAGTCTTTAAACATTTTTATAAACTTGGAATATAAATAAAACAGAATGCACAACTCAGTCTGTCAGCAGGGCAGTAAGCATGTATTTTGGTATTGTTTTTAGTAGCATTATTTTCATACTAAGTGAAAAACATTATTCCTCTGGATTATAAAATCTGATTTTAAAAAAGCATAAAGAAATTAAAGCTTCCTCTTCCCATTTCACCTTGAAATGAAGTGAAAGTTGCTCAGTCATGTCTGACTCTTTGCAACCCCATGTACTATACAATCCATAGAATTCTCCAGGCCAGAATATTGGAGTAGGTTCCTTTCTCCACGGGATCTTCCCAACCCAGGGATTGAACCCAGGGATTGAACCCAGGTCTCCTGCATTGTAGACAGATTCTTTACCAGCTGAGCCACAAGGGAAGCCCAAGAATACTAGAGTGGGTAGCCTATCCCTTCTCCAGTGGATCTTTCCGACCCAGGAATCAAACCAGGGTCTCCTGCATTGCAGGTGGATTCTTTACCAGCTGAGCTACCAGGGAAGCCCTGGAGTTTATATAAAAAGAGCTATAGGGATAATTTTGCAAGTTAGGAAAGTGATGTACTAAATTAGCCTCTAATTATGTTACCTTTTTGGTTTTATATAACTTGGACTCTAGATCTGGATCCAAATATTGTTATGATACAGCAGGTTGAGGGTATCCCTTTCCTACTCAGTTGACCCCAGAAACCACAAATTCAGTGTGGCATGTGTTTACAACACTGCTTTCCTTTCCTACTTTAACAAAGAAAAACAACACGTAAACCAAACTACCTGCCACACTCTAGTTCATCCGTGTTATGAAAAACACCTTTATAGATGTATATTAGCCAGAACAAGAAGTTTTTCAATGATATTTCAAGATGCAGTATTTTTAGTAAAATATTTCAAAAAACACATTTAGAAATAAACCTTTGATTTTATCCAAAGATACAGTTTAAAATATAATTCTTACCTGATAAAAGTTCCCTTATGAGTTTATCAATACTTACAAGTTACAATGTTTTCTCTTGGAATGTTTTATCTTTTTAAAATTAGCCTATGTAGACTGATTTTCCTATAACTTAGTTCTTTATATATCTGAATACATTTCATTCTAATTGGAAAGAGAAAAATCAACTTTTGAGTTTTTTTTTTTTTTTTAAATTCACTTGCCCTTTCCACCCCAACAGTCCCCATATTCCAAGCCAGGCTTTAAAAATTATTAGTAGTAATATCTAGGGATTTCTGGAACATAAAATTCAGGACCAAAACTGTAGACAATAAAAAGAGAAGCTTCATTATTTTGCATTAAGTTTCTCTCTTTTTAAATGTGTCTTCCTCACACTTATTTGCACTTGCAATACTACACTTTTGCCTTAGGCACTGTTTTCTGGGGAACTCTGATCAAGCCAGACATTATATATGTTATTAATTTGATTATTCCTCTGAGAAGCTCACAGAGAGAGCCAAAGGATCTCAAAAAAGAAAGGCATCTTTTTGGGAAAACAGTTGTAGAAGACCAAGCTCTAGGATAAATGAAAGATTCTACTCTTGATTCTCTACAGCAGTGGAGCTCTGAAGCCAAAACAATGCAATAATGAACCAAGTAAGATCTTAGCAAAAGAAATCTAAGGTGACCTCTCCTGAGACGTACTTACATGCCACAGATCCCCCCATCCTGTGGGTGCCCATGTGTCTGGGTCTTCCTATTGTATTTAGAGCTTTCCTTTCCCATATTAAAAAGCCGAGACATTACTTTGTCAACAAAGGTCCATCTAGTCAAGATTATGGTTTTTCCAGTGGTCATGTATGGATGTGAGAGTTGGACTATAAAGAAAGCTAAGCACTGAAGAATTGATGCTTTTGAACTGTGGTGTTGGAGAAGACTCTTGAGAGTCCTTTGGACTGCAAGGAGATTCAACCAGTCCATCCTAAAGGAGATCAGTCCTGGGTGTTCATTGGAAGGACTGATGTTGAAGCTGAAACTCCAATACTCTGGCCACCTGATGCGAAGAGCTGACTCATTGGAAAAGACCCTGATGCTGGGAAAGATTGAGGACAGGAGGAGAAGGGGACGACAGAGGATGAGATGGTTGGATGGCATTACCGACTCAATGGCCATGGGTTTGGGTGGACTCCGGGAGTTGGTGATGGACAGGGAGGCCTGGTGTGCTGCGGTTCATGGGATCACAAAGAATCGGACATGACTGAGCGACTGAACTGAATTGAACTTTCCCTTCTAGCTCTAAGGTCTTTATGGATTGCTACTTCCATCCTTTACCTGGACGAAACATCAGTGCATATAATTCACTTTCCAATTTCACCTGGAAAAGAAAGACCTAGGATGTGCAGATCCCAGCCTTTGATGGAAACCCCATCTCTGCTAGGTCTGGCTTTATTGTTACCTAGGAAATGTTCACTTAATCTCCTTTCATAAAACTGAACAAATCTTTGGGAGGCAGTATGAAGTAATACTCAAGAGTTGGGGCTCTTTGGAAATAAACTCACACACCTATGGTCAATTAATCTATGACAAATGAGGCAAGACTATATTATGCAGAAAAGACAGTCTCTTCAGCAAGTGGTGTTGGGAAAGCTGGACATGTGCGTGTTAGTCGCTTAGTCATGTCCAACTCTTTGCGACCCCATGGACTGCAGCCCACGAGGTGCCTCTGTCCATGAGATTTTCCAGGCAAGGATACTGGAGTAGGTTGCCATTTCCTTCTCCAGGGAATCTTCCCAACTCAGGGATTGAACCCGTGTCTCCTGCACTGCAGGCAGATCCTTTACCGACTGAGCTACAAGGGAAGCCCAAAGCTGGACATACCTGCATGTAAATCAATGAAATGAGCATTCCCTCACACCAAATATGCAAATAAATTCAAACTGGTTTAAAGATCGAAGTTTAAGACGTGACACCAAAAAACTCCTAAAAGAAAACACAGGCAAAACTTTCTCAGACATAAACCATAGCAATATTTTCTAGGATCAGTCTCACAAGACAAAAAAAATAAAAACAAAAATAAACAAATGGGAACTAATCAAACTTAAAAGCTTTTGCACAGCAAGGGAAATCATAAACAAAACAAAAAGACAACCTACAGAACAGGAGAAAATGTTTGCAAACAATGTAACTGACAAGGGATTAATCTCTAAATATACAAACAGTGCATACAGCTCAATACCAAAATCAAATAACCCAATCAAGAAATGGATGGAACATCTAAATAGACATTTCTCCAAAGAAGACATACAGATGGCCAAACACCACATGAAAAGATGCTCAACATCACTAATTATTAGAGAAATACAAATCAAAACTACAATGCGGTATCACCTCACATGGGTCAGAATGGCTGTCATCAAAAAGTCTACAAACAATACATGCTGAGAGGGTGTGGAGAATAGGGAACCCTCCTACACTGCTGGTAGGAATGCGAATTGGCACAGCAACTATGGAGAACATTAAAGAGGTTCCTTAAAAAACCAAAAATAGGACTATCATATGACCCAGCAATCCCACTCCTGGGCATATACCCAGAGAAAACCATAATTCCAAAAGATACATGCGGAGAAGGAAATGGCAACCCATCCCAGTATTCTTGCCTGGGAAATTCTGTGGACAGAGGAGCCTGGCAGGCCACAGACTACCAGGTTGCAAAGAATCGGACATGACTGAACAAGCACTACTACTGCTATTCTGTCTCTGACAGCCTTCAAGACATGATCCCAGCACAACAAGCAGATGTCACCCCTTCTGATTGCTAAGCTTACCCGAAGCTCCACCTTCAGTCTGGAGCAGCCACCCAGGAATACACTGGGGGCCCTTAAAGTTGCTAAATGGACTCTCCCATGCACGTCCTAGGGTCTTTGTTCATCTACAGAATGGTACAGAATCTGTGTGCAGGGGGCATTCCCTCAAACACTAGGGTGCCACTAAGGATGCTGTGGGTAAAAAGGATGAAGGACACCTGATACAAAATGGAGTCAGGGAGCCACATAGTGTGGGTTCTCATGCATTTCCACTAGTCTCAATATTCACTATCAGCAGGAAGAAAGAAGATTCCCACACACCTTAGTAACAGCAAACTGCCCACCACTTGGTGCCAACAAGAAACCACCACAACTCTGAACTCTCATTCTCCTCCAATGAGCTTTTGTTCAAAACAACCCTCCCCAGCTTCCTCCCAGAACCTAATAAAAACCAGCCTCAAAAAAACATGCGTGCACCCCAATATTCACTGCAGTGCTATCTACAACAGCCAGGACATGGAAGCAACTTAAATGTCCATCAACAGGGGAATGGATAAAGAAGATGTGCTACATATATACAATGGAATGTCAGTCATAAAAGAGAATAAAACAATGCCATTGGTCGCAACATGGATGGACCTAGAGATTGCCATACTGAGTGAAAAAAGTCAGACATAGAAAGACAAATATCATATAATACCACTTATAAGTGATATCTAAAAAAAAAAAAAAGAGGATCACAAATGTAGAAAACAAACTTGTGGTTACCAAGAGATAATGGAGGGGAAGGATAAATTGGGAGATTGGGACTGATCTATATATACTTCTATATAGAAATAGATAACTAATAAGAACCTGCTATAGAGCACTGGAATTCTACTCAATACTCTAACACCCCTAGGAGAAAAGAATATAAACACGAGTGGATACATGTATGTACATAACTGATTCACTTTGCTGTATGCCTGAAAGCAAGACAACATTGTAAATAAACTATACTTCAATAAAAAATTGTTTTAAATGGGCAGAAGACCTAAATAGGCATTTCTCCAAAGAAGACATACAGATGACCAACGGGCACATGAAAAGATGCTTAAAATCACTAATTATTAGAGAAATACAAATCAAAACCACAATGAGGTTCCACCTCACACTGGTCAGAATGGCTCTCATGAAAAAAATCTACAAATAATAAATGCTGGAGAGAGTGTGAAGAAAAAGGAACCCTCCGACACTGTGGTGGGGATGTAAACTGGTGCAGGCACTATGGAAAATAGCACAGAGGGTCCTTAAAAAAACCAAAAATAGAGTTACCATATGATCCAGCAGTCCCACTCCTGGGTATATATCAAGGAAAAAACTCTAATTTAAAAAGATACATGAACTCCAATGTTCATAGAAGCACTATTTACAAAAGCCAAGACATGGAAGCAATCAAAATGTTTATCAACAGATGAATAGATAAAGAAGATGTGCTACATATATATAATGGAATATTACCACTCAGTCATAAAAAATGAAATAATGTCATTTGCAGCAACATAGATGGACATAGAGATAATCATACTAAGTGAAGTCAGTCAGACAAAGACATATCATATGGTACCACTTATATGTGGACTCTAAAAACATGATAAAAGCGAACTTATTTACAAAACAGAAAGAGACTCACAGACATAGAAAACAAACATGGCTACCAAAGGGGAAAGCAGGGGGAAGGATAAATTAGGAGTTTGGGATTAGCAGATACAAACTTCTATACATAAAATAAACAATAAAGCCCTACTCTAGCATAGGGAACTATATTCAGTATTTTATAATAAACCATAATGAAACAGAATGTGAAAAAGTATACTGTATGTACATGTATATGTGTGTGTATATATATATCTGAGTCACTTTGCTGACACCAGAAACTAACACAACATTGTAAATTAACTATACGTCAATTAAAAAAAAAAAAGTTGGGCTCTTGAGTAAAGACACTGGGTTCATATTCCATTCTGCCACTTCCCATCTAAGCCTGGGTGAGTTAAAACTTCTGTAGTCCTCAGTTCCTCCATCTGTAAAGCAGGGGCCACAACAGTGCCAACCTCATTGGCTCATTATAAGCATTAAGTAGGATGATCTGGGTAAGGGGTTTAGTACAGTGCCTGGCACATGGTAGAAACAACTTGATGTTTCATCCAAAGGAAAAACTGAGATGATGTCTTCAGGGGCCGATTAAGATTGCTTAGGGAAACAAAAAGCAGGCTTTACTGTGATTGAGACAAGCAGGCTAGCTCTAAGGACTTTTAATTAATTAATCAATCAGATAAGCCCTAAAGTAATGATACTTGCTTAGAAAGATCACTGACTCCAGGGAAAAAGCAGAGTACTTGAGAACACAGGTAAAGTTAAAGCAGAGACTGATAATTTTTCAGAAAAAGGTACAGCCATCACATAAGTATGTATTTTTCAAATGAGTATTAGTATGCACTTAATGTCTCTTAGCTATATGAGCCTGAACTCCCAGTTGCAAGTTCCAGAAACCATGCTCAAGGTAGCGTAGACACAAACAGGGAAGCCCTGGCTCATAGAATCCAAGAGTCGAATACACAAGCTGTGTGGAATCGGGACACAGTGGCTACAGCTGTGGTCACGAGAGTGTGGCCCTTAAGTGGGGACTTCCCCTTGCTCATCTCCGCTTCTCCTTTCACATGGGTCTCATTCTTCTCTCTCTCAATGTAGACAGATTTTCTACACATGATGCAAAACATAGCTCCCAGCTCTTCTTAGGTTTTATCGGATACAGCCCTAGCTTTTAAGGAAAAATTGACTGTCAATAACCAAAACCCCAGTCAACAACTCGGTTAATTCAGCTAGTTTTTTGGGCTACAAAGAACAGATAAATTTAAGCCACTTAAGAAAAAAAATCTCTAGTACTTAATGTACTTCATGTCACACAAATTGGCCCTTGGTAAATATTAACATTTATTAAATGAATAGAATAAGAAGGAATGCAACAAGTGAAGTGAAAGTCGTTCAGTCATGTCCAACTCTTTGTGAGCCCGTGGAATATACATGGGGTCCGTGGAGTTCTCCAGGCCAAAATACTGGAGTGGATACCTTTTCCCATCTCCAGGGGATCTTCCCAACCCAGAGATGGAACCTAGATCTCCCACATTGTTGATGGATTCTTTACTAGCTGAGCCACAAAGGAAGCCCAAGAATACTGGAGTGGGTATAGCCTATCCCTTCTCCAGGGGATCTTCCCGACCCAAGAATCAAACCGGGATCCTCGGCATTGCAGGTGGATTCTTTACCAACTGAGCTATTAGGGAAGCAACAACAGAGTAAAGGAAAAGAACATATTAAACTAGAGCTTTGCAACATGGTAGCCACTCACCATATGTGGCAACTGAGACTTAAAACTCGATTAGCACTTAAAATGAGATATGCACATCAGATTATAAAGACTTAGTACTGGACTTCTTTGGTGGTAAAGTGGGTAAGAATCCATCTGCCAATGCAGGAGACACAGTTTCGATCCTTGGTTTGGGAAGAGTTCACACGCCACGAAGCAACTGAGCTCACGCGCCGTAACTAGAGTCCACGCTCTAGAGCCTGAGAGCTGCAACTACTGAAGCCCTCGTGCCTAGAGACTGTGTTCTGCAGCAAGAGACGCCACCACAGTGAGAAGCCCATCTACTGCAAGCAAAGAAAGCCCACTTGGAAAAGACCCTGATGCTAGGAGGGATTGGGGGGAGATGGCTGGATGGCATCACTGACTCAATGGACATGAGTCTGAGTAAACTCCAGGAGTTGGTGATGGACAGGGAGGCCTGGTGTGCTGCGATTCATGGGGTTGCGAAGAGTCGGACATACTGAGTGACTGAACTGAACTGAAATGAACTGATACAGTCCATGGGGTCACAAAGAGTTGGACACGACTCAGCGACTTTCACTTTCATCCTAGAGGAGCTTAATAGGGAAACCGAACAGGGGAGGGTAATATTTCACAGCAAAGTCTCAAGTGTGTATAAAATGATTTCAGTGGTCATCTTTCACTTACATTCATATTTAAAGGTGACCACCTATAAATTTTATATAGTGCAAGGAGTTCAGACTCTGAAGTCAGATTGCCTATGTTCAAATCCCAGCAACTGGTGTGATCTTGAGCAAGTTCCTTCATCCCTCTATGATTCACTCTCCTCAAGTGTAAAATGACAAAAATACTGAAAGGGACAGAGTGATTAAATAGTTAATTCCACTAGGGGATTGTAAATAAAGAAGTATGGGAGACTCCTGTAAGTTAATGGTCACTCAAGAGAGTAGGTTTGCTTACTCGTGGAACAGAAGCATGAGACATGTCCCAAAACAATAAAACAATGGTGGAATGAGACCCACATTCTGCCCAGTGAGCTCAGCAAGTGAATAAGTCCTAGGACACATTCTTCTGCATGCACAGAAAACAAAAATATAAGGAAAAAATATAAAAGAAAACAAAAATATAAGGAAAAAATATAAAAGAAAACAAAAATATAAGGAAAAAATATAAAAGAAAACAAAAATATAAGGAAAAAATATAAAAGAAAACAAAAATATAAGGAAAAAATATAAAAGAAAACAAAAATATAAGGAAATGAACATAATAAAATGATTATGAGATATGCCATATGTTAGCATAGGGGTGCTAGAGGTAAAGAACCCGCCTGCCAGTGCAGGTGATGTAAGTGACATGGGTTCAATCCCTGGGTCAGGAAGATCCTCTGGAGGAGGGTACAGCAACCCACTCCAGTATTCTTGCCTGGAGAATCTTATGGACAGAGGAGCCTGGTGGGCTACAATCCATAGGGTCACACAGAGTCAGACACAACTGAAGTGACTTAGCACAGCAGACCACTTTTTGCCCATTTTCACTGCACCAGGCGGAGAAGGCAGTGGCACCCCACTCCAGTCCTCTTGCCTGGAAAACCCCATGGACGGAGGAGCCTGGTGGGCTGCAGTCCATGGGGTCACAGAGTCAGACACGACTGAGCAACTTCACTTTCAATTTTCACTTTCCTGCCCTGGAGAAGGAAATGGCAACCCACTCCAGTGTTCTTGCCTGGAGAATCCCAGGGACGGGGGAGCCTGGTGGGCTGCTGTCTATGGGGTCGCACAGAGCCGGACACAACTGAAGTGACAGTTGTGTCGCTTAGCAGCAGCAGCAGCAACTGCACCATGACAATCCCAATTTGACCGCATGGGGACAAAACTCCCCTGCCAGATGTGGAGGAACTGATCCTGGAAGCCTGATGTTTACTCAGGAATGAGGAAGAAGGTGGTCTTCTCTCCCTCCTCACTTTTCCTTTGACTATAAAATTGTAGACGACTTAGCTCTGGGTGTGGTCCAACTTGTCACCCTCAGAAGCATCCTATTCTAATAAGTCACTTCTTATCTATTACTTTGTCTCTTGCTGAATTCTTTCAGTGTTGAGACATAAAGAACTGGAGTTCCTTGAAGCCTCCAAAATGCCACCCAGCAGTTTCAGTACCACCTGCTTTGCAGAGTACTTCAAGGATTAATATAAATAGCTCACAGTAAATAACAGCAGCACCTATCTGCTCCTATAATTCTAACTACTCCAACTCTTCCTCCTCCTATTGTTATTACTACCTACAGCCTAGCAGAGACAGCGCTGAAGCTCAACTCTGACTTAGAGTTCTAGGTGTACAACTGAGCCTGGATGGGGTAATGAAGGGGGAGAAAACGTTGCAGGTTGAGCCCTAATGGGGTGCTGAGTGTGTGTGTGTGTGTGTGTGTGGGGCGGGTGGTGGAAGTTCTGGAATTCTGGAATGATGCAGCTGAATCCCTACAAAGGTTTTGGAATTCAGCTCTGGTAAACTCAAAACTTAAAGAGCAGTGCTGTTGTTTTGCTGAGAGTTAAGACAAAACTTCAATTACAAAAAAAAAAAAAAAAAAAATTAACACGGAGGATTCGGGGATCATTTGTATTTAGTTTTAGGAGAATGAAACAAATCAAAAGACACTTCAGTGTCCTTCTCTATTTTTAAAAAGCAACTTTCAGGACTCTTTTGGGGGGTAAAAACAGATCCGTCCATTTCACTTATGCCCTCTGGGAAGTCAGACAACTTATAATTACGCCCGGTGTTAATTTAAAACGCTACCTGGGCACAGTGTAATCTGAACAGGATCTCGATTTTGGAAGTTTCAAGTCAATTTGCTTATCTCACAGAAGGCGGAAGGCTGGATCTTAGAAGTGATTCGTTGTCCCAAACCTATCCTATTACAGAAGATGAAAATAAGGTCCGGGGAGGTTAAATGATTTGCTCAAATTCCAAAGAAATTTCTTCATGGCCAAGCAAGTAGTCTAGCGAGTAATGAAGTATTAACCACAAGCCAGCTGAGTCCCTGCTCCTATTTATTGGCCATTAAGCTATCCTCCCCCCACCTCCGCCTCATCTCACAAAAGTTAGAGGAAAAAAAAAATAGAGGCGGGTGCCTGAGGATCGAGGGAAGGAGCCAGAAGCCCTGGGATGAAACGTGGCTTTTTTCATTGTTTTTTGGGGGGTGAGCAGGGGAGGGAGTTGGCATGTGCGAATCGGCAGATCAGAGAATAGTGGTGTAGATGCGCCTGTCAGAACCGCTTAGTTATCACACCCACAGGGACACAAATATCCCTTCCTCAGCGCCGAACTACAGCCAGAGGAAGAAGCGAAGGTACGAGGTGCACCTCCGGTCGCGCGGCCCCTACCTTCTCGCGCGCTGCCTGGGCTGTGGTGGGACGCCAGAGCCCGAACCTGGAGCGGTCAGAGAAGCTGGCGGGTTCAGGCGCCGGGCCTGAGGGAGTCCGAGGTAAGAAGAGCTGGGTCAGGTTGCTCGCGGGGATGGGGAGACGGCGAACGTGCTTGCTGCGGCGCCTCTTACCCGTCTGTGGCCCTCTCACGCTGAGCATCGGAAAGGTTGACATGGAAAGCTAGCCCAGCTCCTGGTCTGCTCGGTGTTGGGAGCGCGGAGCAGTAGACGTCGCGTCGCCATGGAGACGAGATGGCGCGCAGGCGCGTGCGCGGCTGAAGCGGAATACTCTGAGAAGGGGCCGGGGGAAGGGGCGGGGCGAACCTTGGACAGGGCTGAGGGGGCCTGAAGGGGGCGGAGCATGATGCTGGAGTCTAGGAACTTGGGCAGCCCAGGTGCCAGGGAGCCCCGGAGTCGGACTCCTACCGCTCAGAGAATTGAGTGCATACACTGTCCGACGCTTCCCTCATAGCTCAGTCGGTAAAGTGTCTGCAATGCAGGAGACCCGGGTTCAATTAATGGGTCTGGAAGAGCCCCCGGAGAAGGAAATGGCAACCCACTCCAGTAGTCTTGCCTGGAGAATCCCACTGACAGAGGAGCCTGGCAGGCTACAGTCCATGGGGTCGCAAGAGTCGGACACGATTTAGCGACTAAACCACCACCGGTCGGACACATTCGTTTGAGAGTCCGCACGTGCACCAGTTACCGTGAGAAGGGCAGGTTGGAGGGGGATTGGCATTTCCTTATCCACATTTGATCATGTTTTTGGCGAGGAGGGGGAAAAGGCTAGGTGGCCTCCTTTGTGTTTTAAACCTGTGGGGGGAGAGATGAGTTGGGAGAGAGGGTTGTCCCTGGATGTGGATGAACAAATGTCCCCTGCAGGATTTCGTCCCCCAACCTAAGAGCACTAAGATTATGGGTTTCCTGGCGTGGCGGGGGGCGGTCTCTGGATCGCGTTTCCCAAGATCAGATTCAAGTAGTTAAAACCAGGGACCCTCCTCTTCCTCTAAGGGGGCCAAGTCCTGGGATGTGAAATTGACATTGCCACTGGAAAGATTTTACTGCTTAAATAATGCTTTGGTCACAGAAAGGGGTGGTAATTGCTATTAGAAAATTCTAATTGTCCCTCAAGCTTGGCTCCTAGGAAGGAATTGGTTGTTTTTCTCCATTTGGGATGCAGGGAATCACCAGGATCTATTTGTTGCCAAGTCACGTGTTTTGAAGGAAGCCTGTTTGTTGGAATCAAATCTGGATTCTAATTTCACTAAGTAGACATATGATATGAGGTATAATCGCTGTTTAACCTCTTAGGTGCTCTCAAGGAATATGTGCCTTGGTAGATGTTTGTCAGCTTCAAATGACAAAGTATATAAAGTTCTGACATGTAGGCAGGCTTAAAAATGGTAAATTTTATAATTATATTTATATAAAATGGAGCCAGGTGGACCATTTCAGGAACTGAGTGTATATAGAGATTCTGTTATTTTAAAATTCTCTTAATCATTTGTTCATATTCACTCTAAACCTCCTTGGAGCCCAGGATGGTAGGAAAGAGGTAAAGGAAAAAGACCAGAAATGGAAGTTTCGGAATGGAAGTTTTTTAAAGAGCTCAATTAAGTTATTGACAGATATACTCCTAGTTTAAAAGGACATAGCAAACCACTATCTCCTGTATTTTAGGAACACCCTTATGCCTTAAGGTTTTTTGTTTTTTTTTTTGCCTTAAGTTTGATTGAAGACTTTTTGTTCAGTAAAGGCAAAGGAAAATTCATTATACTTCTTGATCAATACTTTTTAAAACATTAGTTTTGATGAATTTTTCTTACTACTGATACATGGGTAATGTCTAACTGGCTAGTCCCATCGTCCTACTCCAAGGAAATGGAAGAAACCCCCAAATCTAATGGATTAAACTTACCCTTCCTACCCCTCTTTCCTGCAACAGAAGAGTCCATTTGTTGAAAACAATGTTTTCAGTATTTATTGTTCCTGAAAGAAGGGGAAAAAATGGTTTAATGATCTTGGAGAATAAAAATATTTTCTCCACATGAGTAAACAGTAAACAGGGGTAAACAGACAGGACTTCTACTTTGAGCCTCAGGGTCTTCAAGTACAAAGTGGGGATGATCAAAGTACTTGCTCAGAACAGGACCTGAGAGAAAATAGGCCCCTGACACAGAGCATGGCACATGACAATTGATCAATAACACTTAGCTATTATTATTACTCCTACTACACTGTGTGTATGAATAAAAGTCCCTGTATCCAGAATAGCTATAAAAATTCAAGATTAGGTAAAGTGCCTGGTCCAGGGCCTGTTTGAACCCATATTGGTTATTCTCTTTCTCCCTGATGAAAAGAAAAATTATACTTCATCTTTGTGTGAATAACTTTAGGAATAATTCACCTAGAGTATTTTTCTTTTCTAGAAATTTTGTATCTACATGAGGTGATGGATGTTCACTAAACAAACATATTATGGTAATAATTTCATCATGTATGTAAGTCAAATCATTATGTTGTACACCTTAAACTTACACAGTGCTGTATTCAGTTATATCTCAATAAAACTGGAAGAAGGGGAAAAAAAAGAAATTGTGGAGAGAAAGAGAGAGGCCCTAATCACAATATCCTATGATTAGATGTCACCACTGGTGTACAATTTCTACAGGTTGTGGACTTCTATGTAACTGTTCCTCGAACACTGACTGAATTTGGCCAGTTCTGGGACCCTAGACCTTTGAATACTTTGGAGCTTCAAAGTAGCCATTATGTAGGTATCCACTTATGACCAAGTGTGGACATAAGTGGTATGAAAGTGAGAGTTGTTCAGTCATGTCCAACTCTTTGTGACCCCACAGACTGTAGCCCACCAGGCTCCTCTGTCCATGAGATTTTCCAGGCAAGAATACTGGAGTGGGTTGCCATTTCCTCCTCCAGGAAATAAAAGGAAGGTAAGCTACAAAAGGGGCTTCCCTGATGGCTCAAGTGATTAAAAAAAAAGAAAAAAAAAATCTGCCTGCAATGCAGGAGACACAGGAGATGCGGTTGGATCCTTGGGTCCCTGGAGGAGGATATGGCAACCCACTGCAGTAGTCTTGCCTGGAGAATTCAATGGACAGAGAAGCCCATCCCATGGGGTTGCAAAGAGTTGAACATGACTCAGTGCATGCGCACACTTGAGTTACAAAAAGACAGAAAGAAATGAACTAACTCATCTATCTCTCTAACTTTCATATAGAATTTATTTTTGGTGTTAAAAGTAGAGCACAGTTTAGCTCTGACGGTGCATTCAGGCCACTGAATAAATTATAAAAATATGTATCTAGTGACAGTTTATTCTAACAAAGTGAAGGGGAAAAGCCAAATACACTTATAGAAATATTGAGTCGCCCAACAACTATCTTTTATTCAACTCCACAGTTTTTAATGCTTAATTTTTGTATCACATGTCTAACTGTTAGCAGAGCATAATGAAAAATGTTTAACATTTAGTGTTTTTCTGATTATAAAAGTAATACATGCTCATGACAAAATTGCAACATAAAGAGAAACACAAGGAAAAACCAACTTAGTCAATAATTTTACTTTTCCTTCTAGCTTTTTGTGTGCATGTATATATTTACTTTATAAAACTTGTATTAGATAGTGTACACATTGTTAGCATCCCTCTTAACACTCTCTCTAGTATCTATTTCCCCAATCTTAATAAATCTTCAAAAACATTTTTAGTGTTCATCTATATAATATGTATAAGCCACAATTTATTTGTAATTTACTCCTTCTTTTAAGAATAATTATTGAGTATTTACTTTATATTAGACACTATGCTAGGCATAAGATTTAAGTGATGAATAGTGACTATAAAAATAAGGTTTTGATGAACCTCTTTTTAAATAGGTCTTTAATGGCATCTTTCATTCTTAGACTGAATTCCTAGGATTATGAAAACATAACTTCAAAAAGCAATTTTCCAGCTTCAAAGGCAAACTTAAGGAATAAAATTCTGAACTGTAAAATATTAACTTTTTGGAAGATTACCAACAACAGAATTAATATTTATTTTGTGCAATGTGTGAACTTACCCAGAAGATGCTTTCTTGTTAGTGTCTGTGAAACATCAAGGGTATTTGAAGTGTATTGACTTTGGCTTTTCCCTCTAATTCTTTGTAGGATTTGCAGGTTTTCTCAACAGGGTGAGATTGTTTGAAGTATATGCAAATTGCCCTACTTCCTCCTCTCACAGTTAAAATGTTAACTATTTTATTTCCAGCTTTCCTCTTGTAAACATAAGGCTTTTTTGCATTTCTTTCTTTTGCCTTCCTGTGTGAAACATTTTGTATCTTTACACTTTTTAACCTGAAGGCAGATTTCTTTTCCCTAACCCCAAGTTATAACATAAACATTCCTATAAGACACTAGATTTAACATATTTTATAGTTAATTTTGGCCAATGTATTTAGGGAATTTCATGAGAGAGATTATTAAAGGTAATAATCACTCTCTCAAACACACACACACCCTACTATTCTTTGATGATTAAATGTCCATACATAAGGTTGAAACGTATGAAATTGCCACTTGTGGATTAAAAATGGTCAACCAACTTCATATAGTTCTGTCTGTATAAATATTTCATTAACTAGTTTATTATATTCAACTTTCTCCAAATAGTGAACTTTCTGATTATCATACTAAGGATAGCCTTTATTATTATACAAGATTGTGTTTGCTTTGATTTTCATAAATGTTGGAATCCGGTCAGGAGAGTGCTGTAAAATGTTTGTTTATTATTGCAGAGACAGTAGAGGGAGCCTGGAGCCAAAACACTGTTATTTTAGGTCTCTTGTAAATGATGATTATCTTCCAATTCTTCATGTGTGGATGAATTTAAATATTAGTATATATGTGAAATAACAACCTTTTCTTTTTTAAAGGCTGGTTAATTAATCACCTTAATAAGACGAAAGGGGAAGACTGGCCATCAGTTCAGGCCAGACTCCATCAGAGTTCACAGTGGATCCAACCTGAATCCCACTGCTCTCTGCTCTTCTCTGTCTGAGTCACTCTGGAGACAGCACACGGCCACACTGACAAACCTGTGCTCCACAGATTTCCCTCTTTCAACCCCTAGTGTGGATCAGCCCATTACCATGGGCATTATATCCTGATTCTTCTTCTTCTCCCTTTTTTAATTTTGGCTAGCTGTAAGACATGTAGGATCTTAGCTCCTAGATCAGGGATTAAAACCCTGCCCCTTGAAGTGAAAGCATGGAGTCCTAACCACTGGACCACCAGGGAAGTCTCTCCTGACTCTTCTTAAGTCCATCAGAATTTCCAAATACGTTACCATCTCCAACTGTATGTATTAATTTAAGGTGATTGTTTCCTCCAGACATATAAGGAGGCACTTTGATCCTGTCTTCAACTCATATCCTTCTATGAAGGTTTGTAACAAATGACCAATCCTTTCACAGAACAGGAAACTTCATTAGCCTTAATTAAAGACATTGTCTCTTGCTGACCTCTCCTCGGCTATCTTTACCCTGAATCAAATCTTGTGTTAATTCCACCCCCTACCCTGGTGTTACAAAAGGGTCCCCAAGGTAATTGGTGGTGACACCATTATTCTTCACTGTAGGTAGTCTACAGTGGGCTCCAAGTCCCAGAGGTAAGATGAACCCCTAAATCTAGAGGTAAGAGGAAGACCCTCTCTATTGTAAAACCTTATGGGAATCTACAGAACTTAGAACCAATTTGCTGTGGCAGGGTTTCATATACTGGTGTTAGGTGAAATTCTTTTGATGTGTTAAAAACATCCAGAGAAAAAAGCATTCTCCAGGTAATTAGTTTAAAGGGACGGTGGTTTTTTTTATTTTTGTTTTTGGGGTTTTTCCTTTTTTTTTGCATAAGCTAGGAAGTCTTGGAGATTTTATCAGTCTAATATACTCTGTCAGTCTCTCAGAGGGAAATTTCAAATGTACAGTCTTTTTCAAATTTTTTTAACTAGGAAATTTCACTTCTTTTCTTAGCATCATTTGCAAATTCTTAGAATACTAGATAATTCCTTTGTGCTTTGGAAAATAGCTCCAAGTTAGAAAAAAATGCCTTGTCCCTTCCCAACTTAATTAAGAGTCAGCTAGCCTAAAATTCTAATGGAAAAAGCAAACAGATTTGTGAGTTTTAACCAACTATATATCAAGAGAAAGGGTGATACTGTAAAAATGAAATAAAAGTAGAACTTGCCATGAAAGTTGGAAAAGCAAATTTTGGAATAAATATCCCATTATGGTATAATCCTTTCTTTTCAAACTACTTATTTTCTCTCATTTAATAAGAAAGCTTAAGCCAAATAGCCTTAAAACAAACTAAAATGAATAAAAAGCAGAGTACTTGGTCCTCGAAAGTGCCGTCTTTCCCTCTCCTCTGCGTGATTCTCTTTCCCCGCTGGCATCCGTCTTCTAATTTTCAGCCATTACCTAGTTTTGCTCAAACTGGTCTAGCAAATGGTGCCACATTCAATGGGGGGGACCTTCTGGTTCCTGCCTTACTAGAGCAGAGGCTGCACTTGGCACAGTTACTTCTCATCCCTTTTTTGAAACACTAGTATTTTAACTCTCATACACTTCTTTCTCCTAGTTCTCCTAATTCATGGACTTTGTTGTATTTCTACCAGTGTGGATCCTCTAAAACCCTTGATGTGCCCCAAGATCCTGCCCCCATCCCACTCCACATCCTCTCCCTGGGGACCTCACCTACACTAATGGTCCTACCACCTACATGCTGACTAGCCCTAAACTTTCCACTGGGCTTGAGGCTTGTATAATCTAACTATGCGCTGGACAGATGCATCTAAATACCCTACAGGCATCTCAAAGTCTGTCTATACCTGAACTTACCAATTTTTCCTCTGTCCTAAATGTCACTGACTGACCACGACCTTCATGTCATTAAATCCAACAGGAATTTTTCATTTCATCTTATTTGACCTTTCAGCCATATTTGACACTATTGATGTTCCCTCATTCACCAAATACCTCTTGGGTTTCTACTCCTTGTTGCTGCGACACTATACCTTCCTGATTTTCATCCTACCTCTCCAGTTACCACTTTTTTTTTCTTTTTTTTTGCTTTTCTTTTTGACCACTTTTATTTCTCTACCCAAAACTTAAATATTAGAGTTTCTCCAGATTCATTCCTGGGCTCCTGCATCAGCGAGTGGTCTATTGCTGCATAACTTTAAAATTTAGTAATGTAAACCTAACAAATATTTCATCTGTTCATGATTCCACAGGTGAGCAAATTGAGTCTGGCTTGGCTGAGGGGTTCCACTGTTCTTGGCTGTGGTCACTCACACAATGATAGTCACATGAGAGCAAATTCAGGTCTGGCTGATCTAATATGAACTTACACACATGTGTGTTGGTTAGCGATGGCTGTTGGCTGAGCCTCCTTCCCATCACTTATCCTCAAGAAGGTTTAATCTAGACTTCCTAACATGGCAGCCTCAAGGATAAGAGTGGGAGCTGCAAGGCCTCTTGATATCTAGACTCTGATTCCCCAACATTACATTTCCTGTTTCCTGTTTGTTCAAGGAAGTCACAAGGCTGGTTCAGGCTTAAAGAGATCTGGAGAAATAAACTCCACCTCTTAATGGGAGACAACATCACATAAAGTCATGCAAACCAGGATGAAAGGAATACGCACCCTTTTTTTCTTTTTTAACAATATACTCTAATCCCCTTCTTACTCTGTATTACAATCTCTGTATTCATTTCCTAACAGAGCTCATCCATTCATTTGGCTCATTGCCCATGGATAATATATAGCCTTCATATGCCCTAATAATGTATAGCCTTCTCAGACCTTACCTCTAAACTGGTAATACCATATGCCTCCATGATCTCTTCACTTGATATATCAATGATACTTCAAGCTCAATAGCACTAAAAATATAGTAAAATCTTCCTCCAGAAATGTTTTCCTACTTCAGTGCTTCCTATCTTAGTGAGTATAACCATTAACAAGGGGAGTTCCTTGGTAGTCCATTGGTTAAGAATCTGCTTGTCAATTCAGGGGACATACGTTTGATCCCTGGTCTGGGAAAATCCCATATGCCAAGGAGCAACTAAGCCTGTGTGCCACAGCTAAAGAGCCCATGCTCTAGAGCCCACAGCTGAAACTACTGGGCTGGCTTGCTATAGCTTCTGAAGCCCATGCGTCCAGAGCCCATGCTCTGCAAGAAGAGAAGACCTCTCAATACAACCAGAGAGCAGCCCACGTGCAGCAACGAAGACCTAATACAGCCAAAAATAAATACGTAAATAAAAATTTTACCCATTAAAAAAAACAAAGCAAAAAACCATTAGCAAGAGGCCTGGACAAATATTTCTTTTTCATTCCATTTCTATTCCATGACCAAGTTAAGTCACGTCATCTTGAATATCTCTCCACACCATGTACTTTTCTCCAGGTCCACTTCTACCACTTTAGACCACACTTTAGACCAAGCTTTACCACTACCCTTCACTTGAATCTGGTCTTAGAGAGTATGACAAGGCAGGAGCTAAAATCTACATAAAAATGTATTGCTACACAGTCTAGCAGTGCATTGTGATTACATTTCCTTTCTTGAACAGTCTAGTTTCTTTCTTTTTATTCTGTTGTTCATTATCTGCCTGTATCACATCTTTGAATTCTCAAAACTACTTGCTTGGTTAAATTCATAAGCCTGGTTAAACCCAGTTCTCTACCTTCTTCCTGCCTGTATCAGCCCAGCAGATTGTGGCTAATGGAAAGCACATGACTAGTTTCATTTTAACTTCATTATGGTTAACCTCGAGGGGGTCCTAGTGTTGCCCTTACCATCATGCCACATGCCACATGTCCATCTGCTTTCCTCTCCTGCACCAGTGGTCTTCAAACTGTGGCTGCTTTCAAGAGGAAAATAGTTAAGGGAATTGGCTCCTGGATCCTTAACATCTGTCTGGACTCTTTCCTAAAATGTTTCTGCTTCTCCTCTTACTTTACAAAAAAAAGGCATACCCCTCACCCATCTTACATCTCAGAAGTGATGGCTATGCTGTACATGCCTCCTGGAGTCAAAGGGCAGTTACTTTTTGTGATGGATCAAGTCCTCCTGGACATGTTGGACTGTCTGTATTCCTCTGTTCCAAGTATTTTCAGTTAAAGTGAAACTGGCATTAGAAATGGGGTGTTCAGCCACACTGAAATGGTTTCAGTTGTGATACATCATAGAGTGGGGTGGTGTAAGTGATGACAGGTTTTGACCTAGCCTCCTCCACCCCCGGACTATTGTCAAGATCACAGAGCATTCTTGGGGGGAGTCCAGGAGACCAAAGAGGATTGGTGAAAAATACTGGATGCAAAAAATGGCTTTTAAAATGTATTTAATATTGGCAAATCTTTTTAACTATTCTCAGCATTCATCCTTAGGGCCATGCCATTAGCTAGAAAGAAAAGAATCTGAACAGCAAATCAGTGTAAGTTAATAACGCTGATTCTTTACAGTGTAACAGGAATGATTTCTGGGACTACTGATTTTTAATAGATGCATTAGATAAAAGCTACAGATGAAACTTTTATGTGATTTCCTTCAGATTGGGTGAACATTATTAAATAATGTAGTTAGTATCTATTTTATTAAATCATATCATGAAATATTGATTTCAGTTACAGTTAATCCTCATCTTCTAAAATGTTAAATATTGTCTGCTGCTGCTGCTGCTGCTAAGTCACTTCAATCGTGTCTGACTCTATGTGACCCCATAGACGGCAGCCCACCAGGCTCCCCTGTCCCTGGGATTCTACCTCCTATTAAATTAATGGTTGCTGGATTCAAATTTTTTTTCTAGTTGGGTATGAATTTCAATTTCATTAAACAAATAGGAAGACGTAATTATGAAGTCTAAGTAAGTGGGGTTATTTCTAATTTTTATTTGAAATTTTTATTAAATTATTCTCAAAGGCAGAATGTTGAGATCAATATATAAATATAAATGCTACTATTTAAATAAACAATAATAAGACTAGTTACCAATGGCAATTAGAAGTGATTAATAGCAGGCTAATTACAAATAATATGTAGAAAAATGTAACAGTATTTTAATAGTTCTTTTCCTTTGATATAGCACTTTATCTTTTTAAAAACTCTATACTGGATATTTAAATTGTGTAGGCTATGTTATTGTATATTCTTAAGATCTATAAATATATTTTAAAAGGAGAACATAAATACAAAGTTCTAATTAAACATATTATCTGTTTTTAATGAACAATAACAATGACATGTTTTCTTCTGTCTCATGATGTAGTAGGTTATTTTTAATCTCCCTGTTTTCTTTTCCAGTAACATCCCTCTGAACTGCCTGTGGCCTTTAAGACATCCATTTGTTCTTTCATATATAGTGGTAAAACTGGATATAGTCAAAGGTAAATTCATTCTGACTTGCAGTTCAGCTATTATCAAGTCCACATTATATATATTTATAGGTTGAATAGGATTTGCCAAGATTTATATTTGCACTCTCTGCTGAATCTACAGACAGGTGAGCCAACTCTAGTGTTTATGTGGACAAGATAGCAATAATCATTTGTTTTGTGTTTTCTACAGTTTTATTAAAATCATAGAAATCAAGAAAATGATTTGAAACTCCATTTTCAAATGCAAATACCTAAAAGTGGATAAACTCTTTTTTTTTAATTGCTATTATTTGACTCATTTCTGTAAAGTGTAGAAAGCATGATCACAGGTAAGATTTGACAGAATGGACTCAACATAGTAAGCGGCTGATTGGGCTGATTCATGTCCCCCTAAAAGTCATGTCCACCTGGACCCGTGACTGAGACCTTATTTGGAAATAGGGTCAAGTTAAAAAGAGGTCATACTGGGGGTGGTGGTCCTCAATCCAATATGACTAGTGTTCTTTTAAAAACTTTTTTAGATTTTTAATACTGTCTACAAGAGATTATTTATTTACTTAAAAAATTATTTTATTTCTTTTGGCTGCACTGCACAGCATGTGGAATCTAAGATTGAACCTGCTCCCCATTCACAGGAAGCTCAGCATTTTAACCACTGGACTGCTAGGAAGTCTCTGTGACTGGTGTTCTTATAAGAAGGAAATTTGCACATAGATACACAGAGAGAGAGAGAGAGAGAGAGAGAGAGGGAAGATGGCCATGGGGAGATGCAGGCAGAAACTGGAATGATGAAGCTACAAGCCAAGGAACACAAGAGTCACCAGACAACTAGGATTGAGGCATAAAATAGCTTCTTCCCTAGAACCTCAGAGGCAGCATGGTCCTGCTGACACCTCAGTTTCAGACTTTTAGTCTCCAGAACCATGAAGAATGATTTTTTGCTTGTTTGTTTTAAACCACCTGGTTTGTGGGATATTGTTATGGAGGCCCTAGCAACATAATAGAGGCTAGCATACTTGTTTTCAAATTTCCCCACAGGTCGTTTTAGTTCCAACCTAAGAATCAGTAAATGGTACCCTACTCAGTTCCACAGAGCCATAAAGGGAATGATATAATAATGCGTGTTGGTTGTGTGGTATGCCCAAACTAATTCTGTGCTCACTATTTTCAACTGAACATTGGTGTCTTTGGGAGACAATAGAACCGTTTGATTAATTTAGAGGAATTTCTCTGTCTAATCCCAGACTTGTGGGCTTCAGTCTCCATATGTCTTTATCATCTCCTCCTCTGCCCTGCCCCATCCCAGACTCCTTTCTGCATATTGCACAGCATGCTCTGCTCTGGCTTTTTCCCTCCCTCGTCTAGCTGTATGTGTCTTTCCTACTATCATTAAAAGAACCCAGACATTTAGCCCCTGGTTTCAGTGGTATCTGGGTCAGTGCCAGTGATATCACACTTGTTCCCATCTTCAGGATCTGAACTTTCAAAAACATTGTCACAATATTCACAACATTAAAAATTACGGGCAAGGAGAGGGTGGGACAAATTGAGAAAGTAGCATTGACATGTATACGCTATCATGTATAAAACATAACAGCAGGAAGTGGCTGTGGAACAGGGAGCCCAGCCTGGTGTCTGTGACAACCTAGAGGGGTGGGATGGGTCGGGGGGGTAGGGGGAGAAGAGTTTCAAGAGGGAGGGGACATGTATATGTAATTATGACTGATTTGTGTTGATGTATGACAGAGATCACAACATTGTAAAGCAATTATCCTCCAATAAAGCAACTTAAACTAGCACCATCTCTGCTATAAGAGATTGGCTCCATTTTGATGTTTGACTACCAACAGCTTTAGGTCTCATCCTCCTTCTACCCCTCTGCCCTACAAGCAGCTAGGAAAGCCTGCATGCTCTCTCCTTTGGTGCTGGCAGGAGACTGAACTCGTTCCCGTACAGAGAACCCTCACCCCACCCCTATCCCCTCACCACAATAAAAGCCCCACCCCCTCCCCTCACCACAATAAAAACCCCAAGCCAGTATTATGTCTTCTATACCAGCTCTCTCAAAGCATTCTAGACCTGCCTGAAAGGCCTGCCCTGCCCTGCCCTCCCCAGAGACCTCAGTGATATAAATAATCTTTTCACAGCCTCTTGCTGTGTGCATGAATATCAACATCTGACTGAACCAGATTTGGGGATGGTGATCCAGCCTGATTATTCAAGGTGGCCTCTATAATCTTAATTCAAAGCACAACAGTGAATTCATAGGCCAAGTCAAACACAGACTATCAATGCCTCAGTGTCATGATCACACACATTTATGTTTCACACTTAACTTACACCACTTGAAATGAGGCAGCAATGCGTGATCCATTATTGTGAACCACAAATTGTGGTTGCCAACATCAGCGGTGAGGGGAAAAATCAGTGGCAGCGACTGCTAAGGGCAGTTAGTTCACGCTGTATCCATTTGACTCTAATAACAGCCTGGTTTTCAGTCCCTATATTTTGGCCACAGATTTTCTGTTACTTTTAGCTAAATGCATTCCCAACTGGTAGGATTATTTACTCAACATTATTCTCTCCATTTTCAGACATAATTCCCTGGGATCCTCTTTATGGCTCAGAAAACAAAGACAGCTATTGAACATTTCTGTTAGTTAACTAAGTAAAGAAGATTTATGCAATTCTTTCTTGCGCCTAAAATTCTCTCAATTTAACCATACCTCACTGTGATCATAGGTTTGGTAATTTTTAAACTTAAATATATTAATCTTCTTCCATCTGGGTCAAGAGAGGAGAATGAAAATAAAACTTTCTAAGGCAAAGTGACTTCAAATTTAAAATATTAAAATAGTAAAATAAACACAAGGTTTCTTTTTCCATTATTTTCATTCACTCAGTCAGTCAACCATTTATTTGAAAGTCTTTGACGTGACACAGACTGTATCTGAGTTTGCACTAGCCCCACCCCACGATTCTGCAGTCATCACTGAAACCTAGAACTTTTTGCATCCTTGGGAGGGGCTTTCTAGAACACAAGATTTTCAATTCTAAAACTGGGACCATTTCTTTTTTTTTTTTTTTTTGTATTTTTTCCCCAGTTTTATTTATTTATTTATTTACTTTACAACATTGTATTGGTTTTGCCATACATTGACTTGAATCCTCCATGGGTGTACATGTGTTCCCCATCCTGAAACCCCCTCCCACCTCCCTCCCCATCCCTCCCCTCTGGGTCATCCCAGTGCACCAGCCCTGAGCACCCTGTCTCATGCATCGAACCTGGACTGGCGATTCATTTCACATATGATAATTTACATGTTTCAATGCCATTCTCCCATATCATCCTACCCTCGCCCTCTCCCACAGAGTCCAAAAGACTGTTCTATACACCTGTGTCTCTTTTGCTGTCTCGCATACAGGGTTATCATTACCATCTTTCTAAATTCCATATATATGCATTATGGTGGTGTTGGTGTTAGTCGTTCAGTCGTGCCCGACTCTTTGCGACCCCGTGGACTGCAGCCCACTAGGCTCCTCTGTTCATGAGATTTTCCAGGCAAGGATACTGGAGTGGGTCGCCATTTCCTTCTCCAGGGGATCTTCCCAACCCAGGGATCGAACCCGGGTCTCCTGCACTGCAGGCAGATTCTTTACCAACTGAGCTATAAGGGAAGCTCTATATATGTGTTATGAGAGAACTTAAACAAGAACTGCTTGGTTGAACACCATCTAATTACTGGCTGGCAGAAATAATCAGACATGATAATTATTCTTGTTGTTTTAAGACACTAAGTTTTGCGGTGATTTGTTATGCAGTGATAGACAACTAAAACAGCAACTCAAACTGCCTACGTTGGGTCCCTGATCTTTTCCCTCAAACCTATTCTTTTCATAGTCTTCCCTTTTCCTTATATGACAGCTCCTTTCCTTGGCTCCCTTTTTTCCCTCTCACATCCAACTATTCAACAATTGAGTTGGTTTTACCTTCAAAATATATCGAGTCTGACCACTTCTCCTATCCTTCACTGCTTTCATCCTACTTCATTGCCACTGTTATCTCTTGCTCAGAAGATCTCAATCATCTCCTGACTAGTTTCCCTACTTCCTCTCTTGCCCCTTTCAGTCTCTTTCCAACACAATATCCAGAATGACTCTGTAAAAATGTACATGAGATCCTGTCACTCCATTGCTCAAAACTCTCTCAAGGTTTCCCATCTCTCCTATGATAAAAGCCAAAGTCCTTGCTGGGACTCACACAGCCCCATATGATCTATTCCCCGTCACTTCTTTCGTTATTCCTCTCTAGGTCTCCCTCTTGGTCAGTCTGCTGTAGCCACATGAGCTTCCTTGCTCTTGTTCAAACACAATAAGAACATCCATGTCTTAGGGCTATGGGACATTCGGTCCCCTTTGCCTAGAATGTTGTTCTTTTTGCCAAGATGGTCACTTGGTTGGTTCCCTTGCTCTCTGGAGGCTGCCTTCTCATGGAGAAGGGCCCCGAGGCCCTCGCTGCTCAGAGCACCTAAAATTTCAGCCTCCCAGGCTGACTCTTCCTATTCTCCTTCCATTCTTTATTTTCCTTAGAGTACTTTTCATTATCTGCCATACCATACATTCTGCATATTTACCTTGTTTATTGTTTGTCTCCCCACTGAAATGAAAGCTCTATGAAGGCAAGGATTTCTGTCTGTTATGTTCACTGTGTTATCCTCAGAGCCTAGAGAACAGGACATGGGACACAGCAAACTTTCAAGAAACTTATTGTTCAATGGATAGTCATCATCGTATATGCACTGTATACACCAGTACTATATATAATATATATACTCATGGATTTTCAAATATAGAAGCAGCACTTAGGAAGATAACAGAAGACAATCATGATTACAGAAGAGAATGCAAGTGCTGTCAACCTTAAGGATGTGAGAGTGTGATGCAGCAGTTTGGAGATGAAAGGAGAAGTACAAAGAAGGGAATGGATGCCAGTATCTTCATCCTGCAAAATATCAGAGACAAGAGGTACTCTTTCTGGTGATTGGAAAAAGAAGTAAAGTTATGAGTACCAAATTGAGAGTCAGAAGCAGAACTAAAAGAACTAAGAACAATGAATTCTCTATAGGAACACGGGAGATGAGAGTGATGATGTTGTCATTGCTGTGAGTCAGTAGAAAATATCGGCAATATCTGTCTTGGCCTGATTTCCCTAGAACACAGAGCCTGAGGCAAAGCTTAAGGGCTAATGTTTTATTAGGAGGTACAACCCCTGCTCTGAGAGAGTTAGAAGGAAGACAGACAGGGAAGGATTGGCAGCAAGTACAATGAGTTACTGCATTGATGAATGATGAGTTACTGCATTGGCCACTGCTTTATAAAGTGCCTTGAATAACCATAGCTGGTTCCTCAGCTGGTGACCACTAGTCATAAAGAAGCTCTTTGGCAGGCTGGTTGGTAATGTTGTGCCTGGAACAATCCATCAGAGGGAGAAAGGTAGAGAAAACATACCTACAATCTGCCTTTGCTTTCTTTCTTCCACCGATCGGAATCTGCTGCCTGGAGAGTTGACTCTCCCACGCATGCAGGCTGTGTCACTGGCCCCTGCAGGAGCCACGGGGGAAGCAGATCTGTGCGTGTGGCCTAATGGCCTCCTGGGGTGGAAACAGCTCAGATTCAGTTGGTGACCACTGGGATGGCCTGGGCAGGTGAGCTGAGAGACTGGGAGGAAGGTAAGGCTGAAGAAATCTGAGTAAATCCATATGATATAGCTGATATAATGCCCCAATCTGATAAATCAAGAGACACAGATACAAGCATTTTTTTTTTGGAGATAAGAAGGAAACTATTAAAAGAATAAAATCAGCAAAGAGTTAAAGTGGTTGCCTTTGGGACAGGGAAGAGGTTGGACAGTAGAATGTTGGTTATTATTATTATTAGCTTTTCTAGACAATTGTTTCATGCATGAATTACATTGACAAAAATTATTTTTTAAAATCTCACAAACTCGGTTTTATTACTCCCTTTCCCCAAATTCTTCAATGATATTCCATTGCTTTTAGGACAGTTAAACATGTTGAACAAACTTATTTCCAAAGGAAATATTAGTTCTCAGACACTGCAGGTTAATATTCTTGCTATCTGTATCATCTAAATTTGTTCCACTATGAATGCACTATTCAAATGCCAGGATTTTGTACTAATCCTGCCACAGACACGGCATTTAAAGGAAAAAAAGCGCAACTGCCCATGTTGAATTTCAGAGATTTCAGTTCTAAACTAAAGCCCCTGACTCTCAGAGGCCTGCAGGCCTCTCCAGCTCACTGTAAACTATGCCCTCCTGCTTTTCACTCAAGCCATATTGGCCACCTTTCTGTTTCATGGACCCCCACTCTTCTTCCTCAGAGCTTTTGCATCAGAATGCTCCCTTCACTGACCACGGCCCCCTCCCCACCCCATTCCTCGACACATCTACTTCAGTCTTTACACTGAGCTTCAGGTATCCACATGTCACCTACGTGATATTTGCCTTTTTTAGGTAATGCCAACTGTGACACGCATGGGATTTCCCAGGCAAGAACACTTGCCTGGAGGGGACTGCTGTCTCCTCCTCCAGGAGATCTTCCAGACCCAGGGATTGAACCCGTGTCTCCTGTGTCTCCTGCATTGCAGGCAGATCTTTTACCACTAGTGCCACCTGGGAAGCTGGCATTTTAATCACCACCTTCCTTTAAACTGATACTTTGTTAAACATAAAGACATTTATTTTACAAGGAAACTTCATCTGCCAACAAAACGGGAAACCAATATCATCTGTCATAAACTGCAAAACTGTAAAAAAAAATAATGAGGATAATAATAATGTATTTCTGTATCACTAATGGTCCATGTAACATGCTTTGCAACACCCTAGACTAGTTACTTGACTTTTTCTTCCTCATCTTTGAGTTATTAGCTTAAATATTCCTTTTTTCCCCCCCAGGGAAATCTCTCTAACAGCTCTTGTGCTGTGCATCTTCCAGGCCATTGCTACACAACATTTAAGAGCCTACAACACCTGTGGTCATCTACCTGTGGGATTATTTTTAAATGGCTGCTTCTCCCACTGGACTTAAGCTTCATGAGAATAAGACGTGTGTCAATTTTGCTCACCTCACATCTCCTCCTTATGTCTCCAGTGTGGAACCCATTGTTAATGCTTTAAAAAGATGTGTGGGATGAATAAATCAGTACCTGTATGAGATTATCACTTGACATCAACCAACTTCCTGTGTTTTGCTTCCACGCTCGCCAATCCATAGTCTAATTGCGTGTCTCCAAATTCTTTCTGAAAGGAAGAAGAGGGTGGCCTGGGGTGGCAAGTCAGAGTTACCAAAAATGCCTACAAGAGCATCTCCTACCCTGTGTGTCCTTATGCAGAGCGACTTTGTCACCCTCCCATTAAGAGATGAGTTTAATTCCCTCCCCTTGAATCTAGGTTAGGCTTAGTGACTCACCTGAACCAGCACATGTGACTTCCAAAGCAGGTCAGAAAAGGCTTGCAGCTTTCACCTCTTTCAGCTCACTCACTGCCTGGCTGAGCCTCTCAGGACATGCCCTCACAGAGCCCAGCCAATGGCTGTGAAGAGCTGTGAGGAGCCCAGCCAATGGTCGTGAAGAGCCCAAGCCAATTGGCTGCCAGCCTCAGCGGAGCCGGATCTTCAAGTACCAGGGCTCGGTCGGGCTCGGTCATCAGTATGGTGAGTGAGGCAGCCTCTAGGTGGGTCCCACCCTCAACCATCGAAGTTTCCCAGGTGAGGCCCCAGATGTTGTGGATCAGAGCCAAGCCATCCTTATTTACCCTGTCTGAATTCCTGACCCACTCAATCTGTGAGCATAGTAAGATGACTGTTGTTTTATGCCATTAAGTTCTGGGGTGGTTTTTGCACAGCAGTAGATAATGAGATCGGAGGAGGCAATGGCACCCCACTCCAGTACTCTTGCCTGGAGAATCCCATGCATGAAGGAGCCTAGTAGGCTGCTGTCGATGGGGTCGCTCAGAGTCGGACACGACTGAGCGAATTCACTTTCACTTTTCACTTTCATGCATTGGAGAAGGAAATGGCAACCCACTCCAGTGTTCTTTCCTGGAGACTCCCAGGGACGGGGGAGCCTGGTGGGCTGCCGTCTATGGGGCCGCACAGAGTCGGACACGACTGAAGCGACTTAGCAGCAGCAGCAGCAGATAATGAGAATAGAGTTTGGTACCTGGAAAGTGGGATTCTCCCATAACAACCCCCCAAAACCACAACCCACTGGCTTTTGATTGGGAAGCTGGAAGAAGCTTGTGGAAACAAAGGAAAACCAATAAAATGAGAACAAGCAAAAGCTACTTATTCAAAACTTGAAGGAGTCAGCCACCATCATTTGCATTTTGGCAAACAGTCAAAGGCAGGCAGAGGAGTTTTGTAGTGGACAAAAGGGGAAAACTTCAAATATGCCCTGGTTGGAGGCTGTTGGCATGAAGATACTGTACACAGAGTAACTAGAAGTGGGAAATCTTATGTGATTGGTTAGGATGAACATTTGGCTTTCACTGGTTGGCCCTAAATTGGAAGCAGGGATAAAAATTAGGGAAGCTGAAGTTATTAATCAAGTCCTGGTCATTTTGGGCCAATTGTTGCAAGAGATAGCTATCTACTTTTCTATAGTCTGTCTTATAGCAGGCTGGATTTCTGGGCTAGTTACTACAGATAATAGGTTAGTTTCCTAGGCTGGCTGCTGCAGATTGTGGGTGAGAATTTTTATGTATTATCTGGCCCTTATCTGTTTGTATATTCAGCCTCTCAACGTCTTGAGAGGTTTGTTAGTGAAATCTGGATGAACCTTGAGAAGATTGTCAGTGAAAGCTAGAGAGATGAGGAGGAAATTGGTATTGGAAGGTGGAAAAAAGATGACCATGCTGTTATAGCAAAAGGCTTAGCAACATCATCACCTGTGATAACATGAAAAATAGAAGATACAGCAAATGAACTAGTGTATCTGGTTAAGGAGATTTCCTGAAAGAATGCTGACAGTGTCAACTGGTTTCTTTTACTTACTGATGACAAAATATAGCTCTGTTTAATTTTGCAGCAACATTTAGAGGAAGTATAAAGAGCTCCAGTCAGTCTTTCCAAGCAGTAAATCATCCTCAGAGTTAGGCAAGACCCTCAGTGTAAAGGTCAAATCAAGGGTGCAATCAGGAAAACAGTGTCTCAGAGTATAGAAGAAGTCAACAGTGTAACTTTAAATTTTTTTTTTTAAGGCCTCAGAAAGATGTAAGATGGTGCCCCATGAACCATTTCAGACAGAAACATAATAGGCCTTTAAAGGACCTTAAGACTAGAAGACTCATCTCTTTGGTCCACAAGCCTCCAGACTGCAAGGAACTGCAGTGATGGGTCTATGCCCACGAAAGATCCTGAGACACCTGAGAAACTGTTGTGTGGATCTCAGAACTGAAATCCTAAATCACAATGGACAGTTGTATTTTTCCCCTTAAAGATTGTATCTGAGGCAGTTTAATATTAAAATCATTAGTGTTCAAAGAGAACATTGTCAATCACAAATTTAGACTGTATAGAGAGTGGCATTAAATTGTAGGGTTTAATGCAGCATATGTATCTTAGTAGTGGTATTTTAGATGGATACAAAGTGAGGAAACTATAAACGAGGACACAATTTACAGAGGAAAACAAACAGACCTTATGAATAAACAGTACAGAAGCTGATTTTTAAACCCTGAGCTGGGAAGGTATCTGGGATTGTTTAAACTCAAGTGTAGAAGCTGGCCATTAGTGCTGCTCCAGTGAGGAGCTGGAAGTAAAATGAAATCATTAAGTTTAAATGTAATAAAACTGTTGGTTTTCACTCTATGTGTTTCTGTTTTTGTCTGTTTTCTAGAAAGGTTTCCCATTTCCAAGAGAGAGGTGGTGGTGTCTAAGTCGTGTCTGACTCTTGCGACCCCTTGTACTGTAGCCCAACAGGCTCCTCTGTCCATGGGATTCTCTGGCAAGAATGCTGGAGTGGGTTGCCATTTCCTTCTCCAGGGGATCTTCCCGACCCAGGAATTGAACCCAGGTTTCCTGCATTGCAGGCAAATTCTTTCCCAAATGAGCTACGAGAGAAAGAGAGAGGAGTGATTAAACTTAACCCACAGATGAAGGATTGGAGCAAAGAGGCGAACTTACATGATCAAGTCAAGGACTGGCCTATTTCAATCACAGCCCTGTTTGTGGATTATGAATCTTTTCAGAATACAACTAAGTTCTGTATCCACTGTCCAGGGGAAAATAAAGGTCCAGAAAGAACTTGGCATACAGTGCCCATTCATGGACCCCCATGTCCATGAGTCTCTCAGCCAAACATATTAGGATAAATACAAACAACAGAATTCCATAAAGCAGTTAATGAACTTCATGTTCTATACTTTGAAATGGAAAAAGAAATATATAAAGGGTTCAAGAAGTAGACCATAGTTGCATTTAAGTAATATAATCCTGTTTATAGAAAAGCAAACATTTATATTATATATAAAACAACAGTAACAGATTTTTTATTCTAAGTTATTTAACTTGTATTATCAAATTTAATCCTCCCGCCTCAACAACCCTATAAAGCTTACCAGGTGGTACTAGTGATAAAGAATCTACCTGCCAATGCAGGAAACACAGGTTCAATCCCAGGGTTGGTGAGATCCCCTGGAGAAGGAAATGGCAACCCAAAGCCTAGAAAATTACATGGACGAAGGAGCCTGGTGGGCTACAGCGCAGGGGTTGCAAAGAGTCAGACAGGACTGAGCATGTACGCATGCCCAACAACCCCATAAATTAGGTTCTATCATTATACCTATTTTGCAAATGAGGAAACCAAGTCTTGGGGAATTAAGTAGTTTGTCTGAAATTATACAGCTAGGTGTGGGTACAGGCAGTTTCCAAACCCAGGAGACACACACACACACTCAAGCTGGAAGCCACATGAGATTAGGAACCTCTGGCATATTTAGCATCAAGGTCAGGGCCGGGAACAGTGCAGGAGGTCAATAAAGATGTGTTGATTGAATGAAAGAACAGTGGTTATCTATGAAGGGAAAGGATAAAGTGGCCCTTTTATTTTCTGCTCTGTTTATTATTTGGATTTTTATGAGTATGTTGGTGAAACATTGTTAGTATTTAATAAATAGCTATGTTCATCTCTATATTTTCCATCCCTCACGCATACAGGCGTGTTCACGGGACTAACTCTCATCAAAGGGAAGCAGGTAGAAATAATGTGTCTCCTTTAGTCTGAGGCAGATATGAGACGAGGATGACTGGGGACCATTCTTCAGGTTGGAGACTATGAGCGATCCAGCACTGAGGCTGCCACTTTATCTCCCAGTGTGATCTTGTAGGGTAAATGAAGATGAATTTCAAGTTGTTGTTTATGACTCCCTGAATTATCTTTTTTGGTTTACTTGTTTATTGTATCTTTACTGCCCTACTAGAATATCAGTCTCCTAAGAGGAAAAAGCTTATCTGTCCTGTTCACTGTTCCATCCCTAGGCTCATGTCACTGACACATGAGAAGAGCCCTATAAATAGTGGAATAAATGAATCACTGACTGACTAAAGTCCTCTGGGTACCCGAGCATGGGCAAAGTTGGAAAGCAGTGATGGAGTTTTCCATAGCAACAGCCTAAGAGAATACCCTTTTGGGGGTGAGAACTCATTTTGAGGACTCCAGCAGACAGAGGCTAGGAGGAGCCAGTAAGGTGACACCATGTGACATCTTTTAAAGCGATGTAATTCACAACTGCCACAGGAAGAGTCAGCAGGAGCACTGCTAATGCCTGCCTCTGGAAGCACCGTGTGATCCGCCAGGGTACTGGTTATAGTTTAGTTACTGTATACAGACAGCAAATAACAATGGCTTAAACAAGATGGTTTATTTCTGTCTTAGAAGTCTAGCAGGTAGGCAGCCCAGGAAAGCTGGGCTGCTCTGCTTCAAGTGATGGTCTGGGGACACCTATTCCTTCTGTTTTTTATTTTAAAGACCTTTTCTAAGGTCTTTTATGATGTTGCCCTTATCTACATGACTGACCTGGAGGCCCACCACCATTATATGCATCCCAGTCACAGAAAAGGGGTAAAGAGGAAGGGGAGGGCATGCAGCTTTCTTTTGAGGATCTTACTGAGAGTGGCATTTATCACTCAGGCTCACATTCCATGGCTGGGAACTTGGCTACACCTGGCTACAAGCGAGGCTGTGGTGTGTCATCTCTAGACAGAGAGTCACATGCCTCCCTAAAACCTGGGCATTACTACTGCTATAAGGAAGAAAGGAACGATGCATACTGGGGGATAACTGGCAATCTCTCACCAGTGAGGAGGCATCATAGCTGATGCTGAGAAACTCTTTGTCCAAACCTAATGGTCTATATATGTGACTCCATTATTTTTTTTATTATTTTTGACAAGTTGTGTCACAAGATATGATAGTCATCCTCTAAAATGGCCTCCAGTGATTCCCACCTCCTGGTATTCAAACCCTTATATAACCCCTTTCTCTTGAGTAGCCTTCTTCAAGTGAATAGAATGTTGATAGGCTGTACTTCTATGAGGAGATCACAAAAGATTTACTTCCAACTTCCTAGCATATTTTTTTTAAAATTGCTTTCCCAGCTTGCATGTTTTGATGAAGGAAGTGGCCATGTTGGAGGGACTCATGTATCAAGAAACCGTGGGTAGTCTCCAGAATATAGCCAACAAGGAACCGAGGCCCTCAGTCCAACACCCCACAGAGAACTGAGTCCTGCCAATAGTCACTTAAGTCTGGCAGTGTATCATTCACTGGTCCAGCCTTCAAATGAGGCCCTGGTCCTGGTCAACACTTTGACTGACTGCAGTCTCATGAGAGACCCTAAGCAGAGGCTACAACTAAGCCCTGCCTAGACTCCTGGTGCTCAGAATCTGTGAGATAGTGTGTGTTGTTTCAAGCCTTTCAGACTGTGGTATTTGTTATGCAACAAAAGGTAACTAATACAGAGGAATCTTTGTCAAGACTGTTGCCAAATGCTCTGGATCTAGCCTCTTTAGGACTGCCATGCCTGTTTCTTCTGAGGTATGGTCCGTCCATATTCCTGTGGTGCTGGAGAAGACTCTTTAGAGTCCCTTGGGCAGTAAAGAGATCAAGCCAGTCAATCCTAAAGGAAACCAACCCTGAATATTCACTGGAAGAACTGATGCTGAAGCTGAAGCTCCAATACTTCGGCCATCTGATGTGAAGACATGACTCATTGGAAAAGACCTTGATGCTGAGAAAGATTGAAGGCAGGAGGAGAAGGGGGCGACAGGGGATGAGACGGTTGGATGGCATCACCAACTCAATGGACATGAGTTTGCACAAACTCTGGGAGATGATGAAGGACAGGGAATCCTGGCGTGCTGCAGTCCATGGGGTCACAAAGAGTCGGACATGATGGGGTGGCTGAACAAGACCAGATACCTGTTCCTTCTGAGGTACGGTCTTTCCGTATCATCAGTCCCTCAGTTCTCCACATGACACTCATCACTATCAGCTCTTTCCCATCAGAGAGGCTCTCCTTTTCTCCTCAGCTCTGGCTTCTTCTACTCCCTACCCTTCCCGTTTTTGCTTTTTGTTTCCTTTGAATAGTCACTTAGCACAACCTTCTATATGAGCTTAGATTTTGATAACAATAGTCAGAAAGATGCAAGGGGATGACTGCTAAGGCACTGGGAAGTTGAGATTGTCTCAGAGAAGGCAGGAGACCCAGGATACTGGGAAGGGCAGAGGGTCAGCAGCCTCCGACAACCACCTTACCTCTGCCCAAACAGCCCAGGGTAGAAAGAGATCCTGGTGTCGTCCCTGAGTCCTCTCCCACTCTTCATGATCCTTAACTCTGTCCCCCTTTTCTAGGCTGCTGGGTTTCCATTGAGTGTACTTACTCATTAATGTATCATAGATAACTGTTGCTTCATTTGATCAGACATGCCCTCAGCTGTCTCCTCTGATAAATGAGAAGGTCAAACTGGATGATTTTAAAGTTCTCCTCCAACTCCAACATGTTAAATTCTCTCTCTCTAAGTACCAGTTGGGGGGATTTATCTGGTCACAGAGTGCACCTGTGATCTTTCAAGGTTCTGGGGAACTCCTAGGGAACATGCCATAGTCAGCATCAACCTAGCTTTTTGTTGTCTTTCACTAAGTGTTCTCCTAAAGTACCCCAGTGAAGAAAGCTGAGAACTGAAAAATTGATGTTTTTGAACTATGGTGTTGGAGAAGACTCTTGAGAGTCTCTTGGACTGCAAGGAGATCCAACCAGTCCATCCTAAAGGAGATCAGTCCTGGGTGTTCATTGGAAGGACTGATGCTGAAGCTGAAACTTCAATACTTTGGCCACCTCATGCGAAGAGTTGACTCATTGGAAAAGACCCTGATGCTGGGAAGGATTGGGGGCAGGAGCAGAAGGGGATGACAGAGGATGAGATGGCTGGATGGCATCACCGGCTCGATGGACATGGGTTTGAGTAAACTCTGGGAGTTGGTGATGGACAGGGAGGCCTGGCGTGCTGCAATTCATGGGGTCACAAAGAGTTGGACACGACTGAGCAACTGAACTGAACTGAAAGTACCCCAAATCAATGATGGACAGTTCAGGTTTGGAGGCAGAGAAAGAGGCTCATTCACTGGAAAAAACTTTCATTTATGTTACAAGCTTCCCGGGAACTTATAATTCATAACATCTTTCTGTAATTCCAAAGGTCAGAAATAAAATGTTTTTCAAAGAAATGTTATAAAATCATGCTTTGGTTTGAGAAACAGACCTGAGATAAGCCAAGAAAGATTTGGTGGAGAAGGAGAAGGTAGGCCGAGGAAGATAGCAGAGAAGTCAGAGGAATTTAAGACTCTGAGTTTAGATAAATATCTACAACTTCCTAAATTTTGGCCTCCACCAAGAAGCCCTAGGGCTCTGGACTTGTTTTAAAATGGCCTTTTTTTTTTTTTTTTTTTTAAAGCAAAACAAAGGCTTGAAGCAACTGTGCTTGTGTTTTAGAAATGCCATCTTTGCATTTCTGCAGCATGGAGTCTACCTGTATTTTCCACTCATAGTGGTATAGTTTATACATGCCCTATGATAATTAGTTATTACTCATCCAATGACACTAGAAAACCAAACTGCTTGTTTAGCTGAGTATTCCTTTAAAGGAAACAGATGTTGTTAAAAGTTATTGTCCCACGTTTGGGGGAAAATTCCACTAACATATGAAATATGATTGGTGATTCAAAAACATAAATCTTCTGTGTATATTATATACTATGATAAAAGGACAATTGTCTACATAATTGTATATCATGCACAGAAGAATCACTCTACAATTAAGACTATTACTGTCTTTTCATCAGGAGTTAGAAGATTGTCAATTGAGTCTCTCGACTGGGTGAGGGATTTCAGCCAAGTGGCCTGTCCATTGAGACAGAATGGCCAAGTCCATTCTCTATTTACCCAGAATAGCTTGTGAGTGGTAGGCTTGAATTTGCTTATTTCCATAGATTAATCTTATGCATTACTAAAGGTACAACCTTCTAAACTAGTGGTTCTCAAAGTTTAGCGTGCATGGGAATCACCTGTAGGACTTACTAAAACACATTTTGCTGGGTCCTTTCCCCAGAGTTTCTGATTTAGTTAACTTGGAACTGGACCCAAGAATCTGCATTTCTAACAAGTTCCCAAGTGATGCTAATGTTGCTGGTCTGGGGACCACACTCTTGAACTCTCAGCTCTATATAAAAACCGAAATGATTTCCGAATGCTGCAGGTGGAGTTTGTTTGTGAAAGCAGAAATATTTATGGCATAAAATAATTTAATAATTTACTATTGTTTTAAACAATTAAACAAAGTTGTTTAATATTGTTTTACCTGCAGTAATTTAATTTCTCTTTCCTTTGTGTTGTAATAGGAGGTTCATTAGTTGCTTTTTACTTAGGCCTGGTATTATATTCATTTGTGTACATGTCTTATCTCCTTTATGATTGTGAGCTCTTTGAAGGATTGTGTTCATCTTTGAATGCTCAATGAACCTTAGTCATCAAATAAAAGGTGAGTTGAACTTAGTTATGTATACATGTTTTGAATTTGTTTTGCCTGAGTTTTCTGCATCTAGTATTGTAAATAACAAATAATGAATTAATTATGCAGCTCATATTCTTAATTATATATATCAACATAACTGACTTCAAGGGTATGATGTCTTTAAATTTAGCTGGGTCAAAGCTTGTAAATCTAAATAGTTATATTAACATAATTATTGAAAAGTTGCCTATACTTTTCAGTTCTGTCACTGTACTATGAAATTTCCATACATATAAACATGACTTGGCGACATGCATCATGGTAGAGCATTTATGAAGACTGACACCCCCAGAAGTGTTATCTTCAAACACCAACATTAAGAGCATGTGAATATGTTCTGATATTACTCTGCAGAGAGGCTGACTGATTTAGCCCCAAATTACTTTGCTCCTCTTCAATGCCTTTAACTATATATTTTCAAAACCTGGATTTCTGAAAGCAGTTGCCAGAATGCCAGGAATACCCATACTACTGTTGTATCTTTAGTAGCCTTAATAAAATATATTTGGATTTTTTTGTTTACAGATTTTAGATTTGAAGCATTTCAGCTTGAGAAGAGCCTGTAAACATCCTCCAAGTTCAACATGTTGAGGTCCACATCTCCCTGACCGCCTACTCATACTCAGCTTAGGTTTAAAAAGAAGATACCATTAAAGAGAAGAACCAGCCTAGGGTAAGGAAGGCACTTTCCAGGGGTCCATTCTAACTTTGAGAAAGTGATCAAGCCTTTTCCTTCGCTTCTACACAATGACCCTTTTAGGAACGTCCTATCTAAACAGGATCTTCTAAATGTCTCTTATACTCCATGGTCCTGTCATGCCCTCTGATCTGCTTCCCTTTCTCCCACTTCGAGATCTCCATGCTACAGACGCAAGGGGACAGCTACAGCCCCGAACCCAGCTTCCAGCTCCTAGCGCTCAGGACGGGCGGGCCTGCAATTCACAAGCCTGAATCATGACTCATGAAGGGAGTACTTTCTCCTTAGAAAACTCAGCAACCTTCTACTCCAAACCCAGACTCAGTATAAAATCTGTCACCACAATGACTTTCTTGGCAGTTGTCTGTGGTACTATGGAGAGAGGACATGAACTTCATCAAGGATCAAACAGAGGAGAATAAAGACTTTGAGACAAAATGAAGTCTCTGTCAAATATAAGAACATTAACAAGGAATAAAAACAGCTAAATGCTTATAGGTCCTTAGCTCAATAAATAAAGAGCTGTGTTTATAAATTTAGGTAATAGTTTTTTTTAACGCTTTTTACTAATTAAAGTTTATCCAACTGGGGATTAACTCAAACCATAATGCTCTACCATATTTTACAATTTTTCTCTCAATTGTGATGGAAATACTTTTCCATCACAATTGGAAGTAACATGATGTTCACAAATCTACAGTAAACAGCAGTCATATACTGCAAAAATAAAACATGATTTCAATCTATAAATAGAACTCTAAATTTAACTCACTCACCTGTAAAATTTAGACCAAGGAATATAAATGTCTATTAAAAAGACAATAGGTTTTAAATAACTAGAGTTTAGAATCCTGTCAAGTCCTACATAACAGAGAACAAAATAAAATAATAGGCATAAATACATCAAGAAAAGGACGAAAGACACATGACACAAAATGAGTTTCCATGCTAGAGATGGACACAGATATATCAATGACATGTGGCAACCACAAGCAAAGAGACATACAGAATATAAGAATAAAACTTGCAAAAGCAGAAATAAGAGAAATAAGCTTTCATGGTACCTTACATAGAGTTTTAGGAAATTGCTACTGAATGCTTTTCAAATTAAGACACGTTTTCCCAACTGTAAGCATAAATGAGGATTTACCTTTGATACTTGCCTTGTGAATTGGCTGAAATTAAGCTGAAGGCCAGATGTTTTTCACCCGTGTTTCAGATTATGCTAACACGAAATCATTAGAAAGCAACCATGCAACTGAACGGTTTAACCTTTTTTAACTTTGTATTAAAAAATTTTAATACACTTATTTTTTAACCTTGTATTAAAAAATCAGGTGACATCTAGATATAGCCTTAGACCTCAGAAAACTTTAGTATATTTTTGATGTTATGGTTTTGGCAAATAATGAAAAAAATAGTTTTGCTATAAAACAAACTTTCATGTTACAGTGGGCAGACCAAAGTTTCATCATGCTAAAACAACTTTTTGAGAACTGAAACCCTGCAGATTTTTCATATAGAGACATCCCTCGGCACACAATATTTTGATTTTATGATGATGTGAAAGTGATACACATTCAGCAGATACCAAACTTCAGATTTTGATCTTTTCCTGAACTAGTGATATGCTGTAGGATATTCCTGTTGACGCTGGGCCGGGCAGTGAACCACAGTTACCAGAGAGCCACACAGTCACCAGAGTAAACAAACAAAACACAATCATCCTGTACCTATACAACCATTCTGCTGTCCAGTACAGGACTGAATAAACTGCATGAGACAACCAACATCTTATTATAAAACAGCCTTTGTGCTAGATGATTTTGCCCAGTTGTAAGTACTCTGAGCATGTTTAAGGTAGGCTAGGCTAAGTTAGTTTAGGTGTATTAAACGCAATTTCAATTTATGATATTTTCAACTCATGATGAGTTTATAGGGAGGTAACCTCATTGTAACTCAAGGAAGATCTGTATCCAACTAGGAATTTGATTTATTTCCCCTGAATTGAATTTTGGTATTTGGTAGACAATCAAAATATATTAGTTAATATAGTTTATTATTGTGTTGTGCAGAAACAACTGCAGTTCACATGCATGGGTTGAATTATGAATTAAGTGTCAAATACCCTGTTGGGGATTATGCTTCAGCATAATTACTAAAGACATGGAAGGAGAAGTATATAAAGTCTAGAAAGGGAAGTCATCAAAATGTCAGCATGAAAATGAATACTATATCAATCATAACGTGTAAATCTTCAATTGATAAAAAAATTGTTAACAGTGAAACTGTGAAACTATCTTTTAAAAGTTTAAGATTGTCCATAACTGTTTAATTACCTCTTTGCTGAACAATATCACTTATTCATTATTGAAAGGACCATTATAGAAGTTATTTTATAACATAAATTAATTTGAACACTGCAGATTCTTTAAAAATAATCGAGGCACAATTAACACAAGGATCTTTATGCAAAAATGTGCTGAGTCTGAACACCAGAGAAAAATTTACTGTTTACACATATATTGAATGCCACATGAATCAGGTTACCATTATAGTAGCCCAATAATGAAACCTGTCATTTTGGTGTATTAATCTATGTTTCATTACCAACATTCGCCTTTCTATCTAGCTATTTTCCTTATCTGTTCCTAGTTTATTAAACTATTTTGGCACATGTTTTCATTTCAAAGCTGCCCTTGGTCTCATACTCTTTTAAGTTCCCCTAATTTCATTACACGTTAGTATGACTTGCTTTGAGTGGCCCTCAGTTTGGTACATTAGCAAATCATAATTACATTTACCATAAAACAAAGCTTACGGTTTGAATCTGATTCCCCAATCGATGATTTTCTAGTGAGATAGTGTTAGTTTATGTAACTAGTCATTATTTAACGTGGTGAGGTAACACAAATAAAAGTAGTTAGCAATTTTTGAGCTCTGAACAACTTAGTAGGTGTTAATGTAGGCATAGCGACCGCTTCAGTGACATTCTGTGAAACTCTCACAGTAGACCCAAAACAAATGGGAAAGATGCTGCTTTAAACTGAATACCTATAAACTAGAAGTATTAGAATAGAAATAGATTGCAAATAGTGGTGAAAAACTGCCTTTTCTACAAATACTGTTTGACAGAGGTTTCTGCCAGAAGCAATTTCATCAATATTAATTTTTCAAATAGGTATATGTTATCAGATTGACTTAAAGGAAAATAAAGCAACATATACAACACAGTGAAAAGACTAATACAATGGTGAATAATGCAGTTGTATTTTCTTTAACATAATTTACTTTCATTACCAAAACTATTCCAAGTTAGTGGTCAGCTAAATGTAAATTTGCACAATTATTCCTCGAGAGAAGCAGAAAACTATAGAGTTGTGAACAAGTTCAGAAACATGTAACTCCAAATTACTTAAATTAGTGATAACTCAGTTTCTCCATGTTCTCACATTTTCGGTCAAATGGTTCATTTATCAACTGTGTTAAACTTAATCATATCACACTTATTTTAGAATTTTCTGAAAGATCTTTATATTATATATATAATACAAATGTCTTTATATTATATTTGCATGCTACTAAAACAGTTGCTTAAAAAATGTCTATTGCCACTTGAAGCCATCATTAACATAGTTTCTTCACTTGGTTTTTAAAACTCAGTTGAATTGGGTTCTGGGGTCCTTAAGTAAAGCCTTGAATCCAGTTGGTGGATTCAACTGGATTCAAACTTTCTTTTTGGATGATGGCTAAATTCTACATAAAAAGTAAATTTTAGTTTATATTAACAGTAATTTGCTTCTGAACTTTAAAATTTGAATTTCATTAAAATTTCTAAGTGTGCTTAATTTACATAATTTATGCATGTATTTCATGCATACGATGTATTTTAAAATAATTTTTGGAAGTTCTAAGTGGTTAATACCATAGTAGGTTGCAGTTCAATGAAACAAATAAAGCATGCAGCAGCAGTTCACATTTTAACATAATCTAATACATTTCTTTACTGTCCAATTTGTATTTCTGAGCATTTATTAGCTTATTTTCAGTATAAACATGAAATGCTTTCCTACACTTGAATAATGATATCACATTATTGTGACTTCCTGGTTTCTACTTGAATAATGGCATAGAACTTTTTTCTAAAGTAACTGAAACACAGATTTGCACTGACAGGAAGGAACAGTCTTTCAGTTGTACCAAGTTAGTCTAGAGCCTGTTCTTTTACCAAGCTTTTAAAATTTGCAGGTTCAATTAAGTAAAAGCATAAGAAAATGATCTGTCATCAGATGACTTCATTCTACTTTTAAAAATTATAAATATTGTATTTTTATATAAATTCCATATATTTTACCTTTCTCTTCACCATCACAAAGTTATAAGAAAACTGTCTTCAATACCTTATCTGTTTAGATACTAAATTTCATACATTTTACCTTTTTTTTCTTAATAACAAAGAAAGTTATAAGGAAACTTCATCTTCAACACTTCATCTGTTTGAATGCTAAACAATCATAGCTGTCAAGAAGCTAGTAGATTCACTACAGTACTGCCCATTGTATTTCTTTACCAAGGGCATTCTCTTTCACATAAGAGAATCATTTCAAGCCCAAAGGAAGCCCTTGGTGTTTCCGCTCTCTAACAAGGATTCCTCTTTTCCTACCATCTGCCAAAAATCCTTTTTGGCTCTGAAGTCAACCCCATGGTTCAGGTGTGAGTTTCTGTAATTCTTCCTAGAAACGATTCTCAGGCATCTTGCTGTAGATTAAGATCACACATTAGATGTATGTTAGTATCACTGTGCAGCATCTTCATTACTATCACTTGCAAACTGTCATAGCCTTCAGAATTTAGGCAACTCAAACTGCCCTTCCCAGGTAAAGAATTCCAATCTGTCATTAAATAATCCCCAAATCTCTAAGGAGAGTAACTGGTTCTAAGACCTATTCCCATAATAATTTTAGTAGTTATTACCTTGTCCCAAGTTACAAAGTAAAAATGCTATTTATTAGGAGTGTAAAAGTAATTTTCATCTCAATTATGTTGCTGGTTGAGTTTTACTTAATACATTAGGTCTCGGAGCATAACCCTCCTGCTTTTTAAGAACTTACCCCTAAGTTTGACTTCAAACAAAAGGCAAAGTAACACAGTGTGTTAACTGTGAAATCCTATCAAATTATATACACCTCTACTACCATAAAAAAAAAAAACAACTGTTTAGTTCCATGGAAATTTGGCATTAATAATGCCAGTCAATTTAACACTGACAAAATTGAGAATAATTTCTCTTCTTTGCTAGTTCTAAGTCAGAAGATTGAGGTTTCAGTTTCAGGTTAAAGACTCGTATTTGAGAAAACAGGAGCCAGCTGAATTGAAAAAAACACTTGTAAACCTCACATTTAAAATTGCACATTTTAGAGACAGGTGAAAAACCTAGAGATGAGTATTCCTGGCTCCTCCCTGAGAAAAATCTTAGTCTACTGCAGTGATTGAAAAAATAAAGTCCCAAGATACCAAAGGGAGCTAAACTTCCAGGCCTAGGGAGAAATCCCAAAGTGGCTATTGTGAAACAATACTGGTACGATTTCCACAGCAAAAGGATTAAGAAGAGAACAAGCAAGACAAGGTTGTGTATCGTGACCGGGCTGAAATACAGGAGAGGCGCTTCTTTCCGGAGCAAAGACCCACCTGAAAAAGGGCAGCCAGTTACTCTGTAACTGTCCAGAATCTCATCCTGAACAGATCCTTGAGTTACTAGCACCTCTGCCGACCGCAGCATGGCCGGCTGCCAGGAGGAAGCCCAGCTTACCTGTGAACTCTGAGAGTACCAACAACCGAAAAGACACAGGCAATTCACCAGATAAAAAGATCGCGTACTGTACGTCCAGCAGGTATCAACTTTTAAAAGAAGCCCGACAGTCTCCGGTCAAGTCCTAAGGCCGCGCGAGAAACTCAAGGTGTGATGGGAAAATCTCACCCTAACCTCTTAACCACAAAACTGACCCTGCTCTCCTACTTTTCGTATCTTTGCGCCCAACTTACGTGCCCAGAACCTTCCAAACCAAAGAAGCCTCGGACATAGGCAGCCCACAAGAGCCTTCAAATTCCTGGCGAAACCTGACCGCTTTGTAAAGCCTCCCGGAAGAAGAAAAGATCAAGTGAGACAGGCTCAGCGGGGTCTTGCCGAGGTGACCCCGGAGTTAACGTATTTATTTTCACGCTGCAACTGCTGATTGCTTTACAGAGACAATTCATGCTGTAGCTCTGCATGGAGCTGAGGACAAAAGTAACATTTTAATTAATGTTATTATAATTATTAAGAAAGCTATTAAATAACCTGTACAGAGCCCGGCCCAGTCCTAAGCAAAAAACTCGAGCACTATTTCAAATCTCTCAAGGTCCTTCCGTTTTGATTTCAGTAGCGTCTGCTATTCACAAAGGTCAGCCCAGGGTGGGTCCCCCTAAATGCAGGTCTCCCAGATTGGGGGGAAATGGTTCAGAGCCTCTTTTTCCTGGCGCCGAACTCTCACCTCTACCACCCCTGCTCCTCCCGGATGCAGGGTCCCGTCCGCAGGCCGGCCAGGGAGCTGGAGGCCTGGCGTCGCTCTGGGAGGCGGGCGAGCAGGAAGGGGCAAGTGCCTCTGTTGGGTCTCCCCTTGGCCGGCTGCCCACAGCCCCCCCCCCCCCCACCCCCGAACCTCCCCGAAGAGGTGCTGGGTAGGGAACCCGAGGCGGGAGAGGTGGCCCCCAGGTGGGCTTACAGGTCCCGCGGGTCCTCCCGCTTTACTCCAGCCTCAGCAACTTTGAGCTTCTTATTCTGGTGCGTCTTGACGTGCTTGGCGAGGTGGTCGCTGCGCATGAAGCGCTTGCCGCACTCGGGGCAGGCGAAGCGCTTCTCGCCCGTGTGAGTCCGCAGGTGACGCTGCAGCTCGTCCGAGCGCGTGAAGCTCTTGCCGCAGAAGAGCCAGTTGCACACGAAGGGCCGCTCGCCCGTGTGCCAGCGCAGGTGCGCCTTCAGGTGCGACGTCTTGCCGTACACCTTGCCGCAGCCCGGCACGTGGCACACATGCTGCTTCTTCTTGCCCGGCTCTGCCTCCGGGGCGCCGCCCGCCGCTTGGCAGTTGGGGCAGCGGCAGCGGCGGCACCTCCTGGCCGTGGCCGCCAGGGGGGCCTTGGTTTGCAGCAGCGCAGCGATTTGGCTCTGGTACTGCGCGAAGTCCGACGGGCCCAACACCAGGCCCCGCTGCAGCGCGGCGGCGGCGGCTGCAGCGGCGGCCGCCGAAGCGGGGAAGCGCGGCGCGTGGGGGCCCCCGGCGCAGGGGCCAGAGAGGCTGCCCCCTGGAACCCCCGAGGTTCCCGGACCGCTGCCGGCCTGCGGGATACTCCACCACGGGAGGTCGTCGGGGGCCGAGTTGGGGGACAGCTGGCGGCACGTGGGCGGCGGTGGCGGCGGCGGCGGGGGCAGCAAGTTGGAGTAGCCGGGGGGCAGCGCGGCCTGGGCCGCGTAGGGCACGTAGGCGGGCGCGCAGCTGGCGGGCAGCGCCGCCATGCTCGAGGGCAGCATCTTGACCGGCGAGAACTCGTAGGGGTACGAGGGGTCGGCAGGGGGTGTAAGCGGCAGCTCGTGCGCCGCCCCGAAGGACGGCTGCAGGTGCGTTTTCTGTGGTGTCAGCCCCAGGCTGGGGTGCGGGGGCGGCAGCGCGCCGGGCGAGTGCGCCGGCATGTCAGCGGTCCACGGGTGAAAGAGCCGGGAGGGCGAGCCCAGCGCGGGGTCGTAGGACACCTGCAGGAAATCCGGGGGCGCCGTGGCGCCCGGCTGGCCGATACGGCTACAGGTGGCGGCTAGCAGCGCCAGGGGCGAATGCTTGCCCAGGTCCGGGGAGGCGCTGGGGGTGCGGTCCTGCATAGGCGGCGGCAGGGGAGGGCGGAGAAGAGACAAAAGGTTAAGCGCTCCAAGCGCGGTCTCCGGGTCGGCCCGCCTCCCGCACGCCGGCTGTAACACCGCCGCCCCTCCCCTGTCCCGGCTGTCCCTCCCCTGGCCGCCGCACCCTGCGCACGCACCCACCAGTTAGGGGAAACTTTTGTGCCCTGGCTACCTGGACGCAGAAAGCGCGAGCGCTTCCTGTTAAACTACTTGGTGCGGAGAGTCGCTATCCAGTCTCAGAGGAAGCAGGCAAAGTAGGAGGGGAGAGAGATCCGACGGGCCACTCCCGACTGCGCGGTCAGAAAGGGTCTGGAAACACCCACAGCCCGGCTGCTCATCTGCCTTCCCTCCCATCTTTTAAGCTCTCATTTCCACTCTACTCTCGCGCTCCTCCTCCGCCCGCCCCAGGAGGGCCCAGCGCGTTGAGCTGGGGCCGGTTCTCAGCGAGAGGCGCACCTCCGAACAACCCGCGCATACGCGCGTCCCTCCCCCCAGAGGCCACACTCTTGACGCCAAGGTTGGGTGTGAAGTTGGTTATGGGCACCCCCAGGTCTCACTTCATTGGCACCCACCTAGCGGATTCTCTTTGAAATTCAGGGGGCACAGTACCAGGAAAGACCCAGACACGACCCTTCCCACCTTTCCCTCGCCCGCCTCCAAGCCCAGCCCTGACCTGGAGGAAGGCTTGCAGAGAGTCGTTCCGGAGGACGGCCACGGCGGCCATGGCTACGGCTTGCGGGCCGCTGGCTGCGGAGCAGGGCGCTGCTGAGGCATGGAGACCCGAGGGCGAGGACGAAGGGCCGCCTAGCGTCCCTTCCCGGCGCCCGCCCTGCGCGCTGGGGCCCTCCCTGCCCGCGCCCCTCGCCGAACCCCGCTCGGTCGCCCCGCGCGCGGTCTGAGCGCTTCAGGATCACCTCCAAGAATTTGATAAGGACTTTGCTGGGCCGCCAGCCAGTCAGAGGGAAGATTTATGGCTTTGAAGTTTGCCGCTACCCAATCATCAAAGAATAGCGGCTCTTTCAGAAGCGAAAGCAAATCCTTTGAATCCACAAAGCTCCTATGGTGTGTTTGTTGGTCTGGATAAAAGAACTGATTATTAGGGGGGATGGGAAGGGAGGAGATAAAGGCGGGACAATTAATGAAGTAATCACTATGTGGGAAATGTATATACACAAATAATTGGATTTTCCTGATCAAAGGGGGCCTTGCCGCCTGGAGACCCGCGCTTGGGTTGCTTGAGACACTCGATCCCCCTCTTCCCCCTACTCCCTTGCAATTAAAGATTTGCACCGAGGCAGCGCCCAAAGTGACAAAGTGTCTTTGTTATCTCCAGAGAAATCTGCCTTCGGCTTCCAGGCACCGGACTTGGAGACGAAGATGAGGGTAATTCTCTTCTCCCAACGTACTTACACACCCCACAGCCGGACAGCAAACGCAGAGGCCCGAGCACATCCTCACTCCGAGCACACCTTGGACCCGAGGGAGTTCCCGGGGCTGGGCACGGGAAGCCCGGCGCCCCGCCGCCGCGTGCTCCCGCCTCCATCTCCAACCCGGCGGCAGCCGAGAGGCCGGCAGCTCTGTGACCCTGGGCGGGGCCGGGCGGCCGCCCAGGGCGCGGGATAGTAGCGCACACGCTCCAGTGCCTCCCGCCTCTCGCGACGTTCCTCCTGGCGATCTGGAAGTTCTCGGGCCACAACTTTTGCAAATAGTGAGCCTGGGAAAAACCCTGGCCGTGATTACTGCCAAAGCTAAGCTTGGCAGGACACCCAGGGCAACCCGAGGGAAAAATATTTGCTATCTCGCTTTTCTCTCTCTGGGCAGGGCCCTGACCTCTATGAGGCCCTACTGAAATCCCCAGAGATACTAGAAATCCCCACCGCCGCGCTAAGGCCCGCCAGGCGAGTGCGCCCTCTTGCAAGCTGCACACACCTGGAGGAAGGCTGTAGACGCTGTCGTTGAGCAAACCAGAGATTGTACGAGGGTAGCTCTCTAAGTGGAAAGAAAAGTCCATAAAAGCTGTTGTTCCTGTCACCTTTGTAAAGAAAAAGTTCTTCAGTCTCGGGACATGCTTCCTTGGGGTCAGGAAAACTCTCCCCACAGCGTATTCTCCCTCAAACCCTCGCTGCCAGCCACTGCCCGGCCGAGGAGGGACAGCTGACCATCTGCCTGCCTCCGGCCCAGGGCGCGTCCTGCGGGGGCCGTGCGGACACCCAGATCTCCTCACCCGGTAGGGGAGGCGGGGCTCCGCGGTGCCCTCGCCGCGTTGGAGGGCATTAGGGCCCGGGAATAGCCGCTGAGGCCTCCCGCCGGCGGCCTCGGTCGGTGTGACCGCTCAGCAGAGTGGGCCTCCTGGGCTGGGCCTACTCCGCTCCGCGTGCAGCCTCCGGGTACACCGTCTCCTCTCTGCGAGGCCGCGGACCGTGCAGGGATCCTCTGAACCATCTTGCACCCAGCCTTCCTGGGTACGGTTCTCCCAGTACCGCAGGAGACTTACATGAGAAGTCGGATCAGGTGGTCCAACTTGCCGGGCGGCGCCAGCGGTTAGCCCAACACCAACTTCTGGTTCGGAGTCTGGGCTGTGTATTGGTGCCCTCTGCACTCGTATTGTTTGCTGTGTGTTTAGTCGCTCACTTGTGTCTGACTCTTTGCGACCCCCAGGGACTGTAGCCCACCAGGCTCCTGTGTCCATGGGGATTCTCCAGGGAAGAATACTGGAGTGGGTTGCCGTGCCCTCCTCCAGGGGATCCTCCCAACCCTGAGAGCAAACCCAGGTCTTCCACACTGCAGGCGGAGCCACCAGGGGAAGCCCAACACCAGGGCATCCTCCATGCCCAAAGCCAGCAAATAGAAACATCTTGCTGAAGAGGAGTGGGCCGAATGCAGCCCAAATATTATGTTCGAGCAATTCGCAAGTCCTGTCCTTGCATGCCCCTCTTCTTTCCAACAGGGTGCCACCCAAGATCGGTGACTGCACACTCGGCTGACACAGTCTGACTGCTGAAGAGGTGGTCCCAGTGCCCTGGGGGCCAGGAAAGGGAGGGGACTTGGTGTTTTGCTTCGGAGGCCGGGCAGACCTACATCTCTCCACACGAGACCAGAAATCAATTACCTGCGAAACCTGGGACAGGAAGGGGCCCTTTCCCGCAAGCATGTCAGAGGCCAGGGAGTCCTAGGGTGCACTCATGCAGGCACCTGTCCGCACCGTGAAAGCGGACCTGGTCCCTTAACGAGCTTCCTTTTGGGCTCCTGTAAGCTCTTCGACCTCCACTATCGATGCTTGGACAGAGTGCCGCCTGGGCTGGGACAAGCAAGCTAGAGGCATTCTTAATTTGCAGAATCTGATCTCTATTTAAACAAAAAGGCTAGAAAACCCAATTCACATCTCCATAGTTGTTACGGAAGAGAACCTTTTCTCCAAGATGCCCCATTAGCCAATGGCCAACAGGGAGAGAGTACTGACCATCACTGGCCAGCAGGGAGAGAGTACTGACTTGGTGTTAATAGCTCCAACTCTGAAACTCTGAAGGCAGATTTCTAGATGCCACTTTTCAGTTGGTGACATTGGCCAGCAAGTTACTCAACTGCCTTGTGCCTCAGTTTCCCAGTTTGTAAAATGGGGGTTATAGCACTGCTTACCATGTAGTGTCTTCATAGGCTTAAAAGAGGTGAATATATTCAAAGTCTTTAGGATAGTGTGGGCCTACACAGTAGGCCCTCCTGTGACTGAAGTCCTGGTTCTGGGCCTCCCCTCCATTTGTGAAAACCCTCGGGGGATTCCAGCCCTCCCAGGCGCAAGCTGAAGTTTGGAGAGATACTTTTAACAAAGTGCTGTTTATCCGTTCTCCCTTTGCACTCGGGGCTCCTGAAAAACTTATTCTTAATGAAGTAATGTTCGGTGCGTCCATTAAAAATGCAATGCCGGGAGATCAAAGTACAATATTTATTTTAGAAATTTGTTGCAATCACCAAGAGATACAGGTATCAAGGCCAAATGTCAGTTCCGTTACACAAAGCCCCGCGCCCGGGAAGAGCTTGTGGCTGCTCTGCCATAATGTAAAGAGACATCAAAGACCGAGCGCGCGGCAGAAGTGCGCAGCCGGGAGGAGGGAGGGAGCCCGGGAGGGCCGGGCGAGCCCCAGACGGCTCCGGGGCTGCGGGGGCGGGGGTCAGTTCAAAGGAGTATCCGCTGGGGCGTGAGTTCGCAGGAGGGAAGATTTAATGGGCTTTCCTTTGTTGGTGGGTGTGTTTGTGCTTGGAGGACCCAGGAACTCCTCCGTGGTCCTCCCGCCCGAGGGCGGGGGCGGGGGTGGGAAGCAGCGAATGGGGAGCAAACTTTAACCGCGGCGGGGGGCGGGGAGGTTGAATACTAGCCTCGGGGCGGCGGCTGGCGCTGCGGAGCGGCTCTTGCAGCAGCTCTCCAAGCAGCAGGGTTCCCGGGCAGCGAAGTTTGCCCGGCGGTTTCTTCGAGGGCGGGCGGCGAGCGCTGACTGGGTGCCACCTGTGAGGAGAGGCGGGTAGGTGAACCCGCAGAGGCATTCCTGCTATGGACGGACCTGCTGTGCGCGCTCCGCAATCTACTACAGAAAAACGTGTTTACTGAGAGTTCGGGGGTTGCAACTTCGTGATGGGCCTGGTACCTCTCTTCAGGCATTTTCTTTCAGCAAAGGGGGCCCATTCCCCTGGGATCAATCCAACAGGTCTCACATCTTCGGTTGACTTTAAAAAAAAAAAATCTATACATAATTTAGGTCATTTCATCAAATTCTTAATTCACTGGCTCTTTAGAGCAGGATGTTGTTTGACTGCCCAGTCTCGCCCCCACTCTGCGAAAGCCTTAACCTTGCAAGATTCCGCATTCACCTAGTTAATACAGTGCCAATTGTTGCTTTATTAAAGGTGCTGAGAGGGGAGAGGGCAGGATTTTCCTGGTGGTGGTAGAGCAGAGTCGCAGGAGGATGCCTGTGCGTTTTCTTCGGTCATCTACAACCAAGTATTCTTAGAGCAGTTACTCGGCAGCCTTTTGAAATCCTGCTACAGCAGAAAGCTGCAATTGTTGTTTTCAACTCTCAACAGAGAGGGGATCAAACTTTGCCCCTTCAATTTGAAAGATTTTTTTTTTGTTTGTTTGTTTTTTAATGGTTGGTGAGTGGCGGGGCGGGGTGGGGGGTGGGGTTCAATCTGACACACTTTAAGTTAACTTTGAGGATTTGGAGACCTTTTGCAGTTTAAACTGCAGACCAAATCACAGATGCCCTAATACTTGCGTCTGAAACAGGGCCTGGATCATTATTACAACCAAGATGATTCAGTGAGGAGGAATTACAATCCTAGGAATCTCTGGAAAACACAAGCTTAGTTTGAAAGTTTCTTGAACTGAAAACATTGAGTTAACTTTAAGCTTAAGTTTCAGTGGGCTTCCTGATAGCTCAATTGGTAAAGAATCCCCCTGCAATGCAGGAGACCCCTGTTTGATTCCTGGGTCGGGAAGATCCCCTGGAGAAGTGATGGGCTTACCCGCTCCAGTATTCTTGGGCTTCCGTTGTGGCTCAGCTGGTAAAGAATCTGCCTGCAATGTGGGAGACCTGGGTTCGATCCCTGGGTTGGGAAGATCCCCTGGAGAAGGGAAAGGCTACCCACTCCAGGAGCTAGTCCATGGGGTCACAAAGAGTCGGACAGGACCCAGTGATTTTCACTTTCAGCTTCAAATTTGGATCAGTATGTGATGGTTGGACAAGTGGAATTCTCAATCTAGGAGGGATAATTTATCTCATCCAGTTAGACTCCTCCGTTTGATGGCAGAAGGAAACAATAGTTGCACAAGGGTGTCATGCCTGTGCGGCACTGTGAACTTCAGCAGATGCTTACTGGCCTTGGGTGGTGGAGTGGAACTGTGTAACAGGGGCATCTGCATAGTGTTCGGTGCTACACAACACGTAAATGCCATAGGGACTCAAAGGAGAGCGCTGCTGAGGGCTGGAGTAGTTGAGGGAGGCTAATTTATTAGCGACCTGGGGTGTGAGGGAGACTCTAAGGCCCTATGGAATTTTAATTCACAGAAAGGAGAGGGTAAAGTACAGCAGTGAAACAGAACTCCCCTTCAGGGAGAAGCTGAATAACCATGAAAGATGAAATTCTGCACCTTAGATTTGCTAGTGTAAACACAGTGGAGCCAGGTTAGAGAATCAGGGAGAAGCATTTGGCCCAGATGCTATATGTAGTAGGACTTTAGTGTAGGCTTCTTAGCAGGTGAATTACATAAATTCAATTCATTTATTAAATTTCCTTCTTTAGGAGGGTTGGCTTGCTGAGCACTTAGAAGGGTAAATGCAGATGCAGTTATCTAAGTGTGAGATGGTAAAGGTGTAATCTGGGAACTAGTGTGGGTAGTGAAAGGGTGACAAACATTTTAAAAAGAGAAAAAGAGTAAAACTTGATTGACACGTTGGAATAAGAGATGAAACAAAGGGAAAAATAAAGATCCCTCTCTTGACAAATGGTGCTGGGAGAACTGGATATTCACATGTAAAAGAATGATGTTGGCCATTTTATTTACATCGCACATAAAAATTAACTCTAAATGGATCATAGATCTAAATACAAGAGTTAAACTATAAAAGTCATAGAAGAAAACATAGGATTAAGGCCTCATGACCTTGGGTTAGGCAATGCCTTCTTACATACACCAAAAGTATAAGTGGCAAAAGAAAAAATAGATTAATTGGACTTTGTAAAAATTTATAACTTTGTATCCTTTGCTTCAAAGGATATCATCAAAACAGTGAAAAAGCTCATAGGAGAAAATATTTACAGATGATGCAAATCTGATAAGAGACCTGTATTCATAATGTATAAAGAAATCTTGCAACTCAACAATAGAAAACTAACGCACTTTTTCAAAGGGCAAAGGATCTGAATAGACAGTTCTCCAAAGTAGATATGCAAAAGGAAAATAAGCACATGAAAAGATGCTCAATAGCATTAGCCATCACTGAAATACAAGTCATTATTTGGCTTTCACAATAGCCAAAAGGTAGAAACAGCTCAAATGCCTCTTAATTGATGAATGGATATACAAAATGTGTTACATTTATATGATGGAATATTATTCAGCTGTAGAGAGTCTGAAATGCTGACACCTGTTACAACATGAATGGACTTTGAAAAGATTATATTATGTGGAAGAAACCAGTCACAAAAGATCATTTATAGTATATTTCCATTTATAAGAAATGTCTAGAATAGACAAATCCAGAGACAGAAAGTAGATTAGTGGTTGCCAGGCTCTGTGGGGTCGGGGGTAGGGGGAGCAGAGAATGATTGTTTTTGGACTGCTTTTTTCTTTTGGTGGGGGTGAAATATTCTAAGATTGTGATGATGGTTGCACAACTCTGTGAATATACTGAAAACCACTTTAAATGGATGAATAGTATGATACATGGTTATATTTCAATAAAGCTGTTAAAAATTCAAAAGGAACCAAAAACAGTGTGTAAAGCAGTAAGAGTGGTTCAGTTGCTAATGAAATTGGGAGATTAAGGAAGAAAGAAAGACTGGAGTTACGTGGAAGTGCTGCATTCAGTTTGGGGCTGTTGAGTCTAAACTGTGAGCTGGATGTTCATGGGGGAAATGCTTGCAGAAAGCCAGAAGTGTGGGGAGTGGGCAGTGCAAGTGAGCAATAAAACTAGAGATAAGGCATTACAAACTTTTGAAAAGCAGTGATGGTGGAGTAGGTGAGCTCATTGAAGTGAGTGGAGAACCAGGTAGAGGAAAAACTACAGCAGAATTTGTGAGGAAACTCCAATTAGAAGATGAACAGAGGGAGAAGCACCATCAGAGCAGCCAACGGAATGAGAGTCAAGAAAGCCCAGAGAAAACAAAAAATGTAGAGGCAGGAGATGAGCAAGACCACTGGACATGACCAAAGGGGTAAAGAGCTAGAGGAAAGGGTAGTAAGAAAAAGAGTTCATCTGATTTGGGTGGAAACTTTGAGGATCCATCTTCAGAGCTGAGGTGGGGACAGGAAGAGGAATATGAGTCTAAGCAGTGGCTGGATAAGATAGCAGAGTCAAGGCAAAGCGCTGCATTTGTGTTTTAGGGTGTGGTTAAAAGGAAATGTTAGAAAGAGGGGGTGGTTGTAGGTGGAGAGCCTAGAGACTGGGGGCTTGCAGTAGAGATGTGAAGGCTTCCTTTAATGAGGAGCAGAGAGAGGTTAGCAAGTCTAACTGCAGGAAGGAACTTCTGCTGGGGGCCATGCCAAATGAAACTCAAGGGGGAAGCTCCTTATTTATTCATCTAAAAGCACAAAGTATGCAGCAACATGGATGGACATAGAGATTATCATACCAAGTGAAGGAAGCCAGACAGAGAAAGACAAATAATCATATAATGTTATGTATATGTGGAATCTAGAAAAATGATACAAATGAACTTATTTACAAAACAGAAACAGACTTACAGACATAGAAAACAAAGTTATCATTACCAAAGGGGAAAGAGGGGGAGGAATCAATTAGGAGTTTGGAATTAAAAGATACACATTTATATAAAATTAACAACAAGGACCTACTATATAGCATAAGGAACTATATTCATATCTTATACTAACCTATAATACAATAGAAAAGAATCTGAAAAAGAATAAATATGTATATATATGTATGTATAGTTATTACACATCTGAAACGAACACTTTGTGTAAATTAGTTTCACATGTGCTGTGCGGAGTCACTCAGTCATGTCCGACTCTTTGTAACCCCATACACTGCAGCCCACCAGGCTCCTCTGTCCATGGGGATTCTCCAGGCAAGAATACTGGAGTGGGTTGCCATACCTTTCTCCAGAGGATCTTCCAACCCAGAGATTGAACCCAGGTCTCCCAGATTCTTTATCGTCTGAGCCACCAGGGAAGCCCATGAATACTGGAGTGGGTAGCCTAGCCCTTCTCCAGGGGATCTTCCAAACCCAGTAATCAAACTGGGGTCTCCTGCATTGCAGGCGGATTCTTTACCAGCTGAGCTACCAGGGAAGCCCAAACCAACCATACTTCAATTTTTTTTTTTTTTTTAAGGTACGTGATAAAGCCACTGCTGAAAGTGAAGGGGGTGGGGGTATTCCACACTAAAAGTGCAGTAGGAAATGATTTGCAGATCAGGTGATGCTTACACCTACTTGTGCCAGACCTTGTCTGTGTGTTTTATTCCACCACATGCTTAAGTCCTGCCTTCTAGGTCACTCTACTGGCACTTGGATTTCCTCAGACAAGAATGTGGCCCCTATCCTTACCCCTCCTGTCTTGTAAGATGGACGGTGCAGATGTCCTGCTGTGGGGGCTGTCATGTGGGGCAGGAGAAGGAGTTTTGGGGTGCTACCTGCCTCCGTGGGAGGGAGGTCCCCACATAAACCTGCTGTTTTTTTGGAGGCATATACAATTGCTTTCTTTGGGCTGTAGGCAAAAATATTGCTTTCAACAGCATGGATATGAGTGATCTTTAAGTGCAGACAAGGCCCCCTTACAAAAAACATCCTACAAAAGATAGTACCTAGCTTCCTTTCTTAGTGGCTGGTGTTGGTGGTACAGTGGTGAGCATAGCTGGCTTCCAAACTTCCTTTCTTAAGAATATTGTTTCCTATTTTAGTTTATTAATATTCATGTTTTAAAACTACCCTGTGTTTTGATTTGTGACAAAATCACTTGATGCCAGGAGAAATAATGGCATAGAGAAGTGCAGAGGCTGAGGTCACTGCAGGAGCTGGCAGAAGCTCAAGGTCCTTCTGCTCCCATCTTTCGCGGCACAGGGAACCCAGGCTGTGTGAGTGCAGAGGGTCTGTGCGCTCAGGCACAGTGGGGGATCCCGAAGATGGAGAAGATGTGCCCTGACTTGTGGGGTCTGGAATCCAGTACTGAGGACAGAAGAACTCGCATCGGAGCCACGGCTGGGTCATGGGACCACGGGGAAGACATTGACGGCAGATGAGAGAACCGGGGCCCAAAGACGTGAGTGACTGGCTTCCTGAGATCACACAACACAGTGGAAAAACTGAGTTGTGCCTAAGTCATTTCTCCAACACTGGTAGAAAACAGGAGTATTGAAAGATTTTCCTTGTCCTGTTACTTGTGGGATCATTTCCCCCCTCTTAAAACAGAAGAAAGTGATAAATCTTTCTTCTAAGCTATGCAAAAATTTTATACATAAATTTCTGGAAATTTGATCTGGAAATAGCAAAAAATGAAAACATGCATTAATTGGATGCAGGTCTAATAAAGATTCTGTCTGCATAACAAGAAACGAAAAACTCTGGACTCTCTCTTTTTTAACCCTCTGAGTCTAGCCTCACCCTGGATGGAGGTTGGGGGGCGGGTAGCTCACGGCTGGAAAAAGGAGCGCTGTGAGGTGGTGGGTTTGCAGCACGATCTCTCTGGCATGCTGGTAGTGGCCCCTGGGTGGTCACCGCCTGTGCCCCAGGCACTTTGACTTGCTCTGTGCCTGTGTGACCACGTCCCGGAGGCTCACACTGCTGCTGCCCGTCACAGCGATGTGGGGTCTCATCAAATCTCTCACAACCCTACTTTATATAAGGATGGGGGAAATGCGGCACAGAGGAGTTAAGTTATTTGCCCAGGATCCTACATCCTGTTACTGGATTTGGATCCAGATAATGTTACTTCGGAGGGCAACCTTTTAACCTTCAGGATAGAGTGCCACCCTGAGGAACTCAAGTGTCTCGGTTATTAGAAAAACAATGCACGTGTTTGTGGTTCTGCAGCGCTGGTATGAAACAAGAAACCTGGGTAATTTTTTAGTCCTGTTACAGGGTGTTTATTTGCCTTGTGGTTAAAATGTCAGATCCACATGAGATGTCTGCTGTCTGTGTCTCCCAAGGAGAAAGACAGTTTGGCCTCAAAGAAGATAGTCTGGACCCGTGACCTTTCCTTTCCTGGCTGGAGTACCCTTCTCTCCCCCTTACCCTCATCCCAAGCCACCAGGGGGCACACAGAATCAGCTATTTACCTTGGAAGGTTTAAGGCTCCAATTCTAAGGATATAAGTATTGGTCCAGTATCTTTAGGGGTCCAGCTAGGGTTGGACTAACATAAACATCAGGTCTCCAAATGTCCCTAGTTCCATTTAAAAGATCAGCTCACCCATGGGCCTTTTGGTCTCGGGAAACAACACCCTTTTCTGTGGGTTCTAGGATCATGATTGGGTTTCAAGTAGGAACTGTTGCCTTATCCTAGCCCTCCCCCTGCAGAATCACTCAGAACTAGTTGTTCCCTTTGGGGACCCTCACTGATCCTCATCTCCAATTGCTCTCTTCTCTGTCTTTTCCCTTTTCTTGGCTGCTCTGTTAAGTCTTTGTCATTTATTATTTTCTAACAGTTGCCCTCATCTCGCATGCTAGTAAAATAATGCTCAAAATTCACCAAGCCAGGCTTCAATAGTACGTGAACCATGCGTGAACTTCCAGATGTTCAAGCTGGATTTAGAAAAGGCAGAGGAACCAGAGATCAAATTGCCAACATCCGCTGGATCATCAAAAAAGCAAGAGAGTTCCAGAAAAACATCTACTTCTGCTTTATTGACTATGCCAAAGCCTTTGACTGTGTGGATCACAACAAACTGTGGAAAATTCTTCAAGAGATGGGAATACCAGACCACCTTACTTGCCTCCTGAGAAATCTGTATGCAGGTCAAGAAGCAACAGTTAGAACTGGACATGGAACAACAGACGGTTTCCAAATCAGGAAAGGAGTACGTCAAGGCTGTATGTTGTCACCCTGCTTAGTTCACTTATATGCAGAGTACATCATGAGAAATGCTGGACTGGAGGAAGCACAAGCTGGAATCAAGACTGCTAGGAGAAATATCAACAACCTCAGATATGCAGACAATACCACCCTTATGGCAGAAAGCAAGGAACTAAAGAGCCTCTTGATGAGAGCGAAAGAGGAGAGTGAAAAAGTTGGCTTAAAATTCAACATTCAGAAAACTAAGATCATGGCATCTGGTCCCATCACTTCATGGCAAATAGATGGGGAAACAGTGGAAACAGTGAGAGACTTTATTTTGGGGGGCTCCAAAAATCACTGCAGATGGTGACTGCAGCCATGAAATTAAAAGGTGCTTGCTCCTTGGAAGAAAAGCTATGACCAACCTAGACAAGCTTATTAAAAAGCAGAGGCATTACTTTGTCAACAAAGATCTGTCTAGTCAAAGCTATGGTTTTTCCAGTAGTCATGTATGAATGTGAGTTGGACTATAAAGAAAGCTGAGTGCTGAAAAATTGATACTTTTGTAGTGTTGGAGAAGACTCTAGAGAGTCCCTTGGACTGCAAGGAGATCCAACCAGTCCATCCTGAAGGAAGTCAGTCCTGAATATTCATTGGAAGGACTGATGCTGAAGCTGAAATTCCACTACTCTGGCCACCTGATGAGAAGAACTGACTCATTGAAAAAGACCAAAATGCTAGGAAAGATTGAAGGCAGGAGGAGAAGGGGATGGCAGAGGATGAAATGGTTGGATGGCATCACCAACTCAATGGACATGAGTTTGAGTAAACTCTGGGAGTTGGTGATGGACAGGGAGGTGATGGACAGGGAGGTCTGGTGTGCTGCAGTCCATGGGGTCGCAAACAGTCAGACACGAATGAGCAACTGAACTGAACTGAAGATTTGCCTAAGTGGCTTCTACATGAGGCTCCAAGACCTACACCAGGATTCATACTTACCTCTTGCTTACTGTATTGGTCAGGGTTCAGTTAAGTGAGTAGAATTAGTTCTACCTGATTTAAGAATACAGGGACTTATTCCAAGGTTGCCAGTGTCTTACAGCTTGACTGGAGGGCTAAAGAAACTAAAGTCTCAGCTGAGCTTTCAGGACTGACTGCCAAAGCAACCCCACAAACCTGGGTGGACAAGGAAGCCATTGTCTCTTTCCAGGATCAGAAGGTGGTGGCATTAGAAAGTTGCCTGCCTTTTGGGAAGCCAGTGACACCTGCCCAGCCTCAGAATTATGCCACCTGCACTGTGATCTGTACCTTGTCTCTTGACACTGTGTATATAGGGCTGTGACATTAGGACCTCTGTTATAACTGGCATAGAAAAAACAGATATACCACAACTGTACTTACTGACAGAGGCAGCAGAAACACAGTTTCTGCCTCACAATTATGTACTTCTGTCTCCTAAATTTGGTATGCTCCATCTGAGTGGCTTAATCTAAATCACAGAACCCTAAATCTGGAACCCTAGCTGCAAGAGAGTCTGAAAATGTAGATTTTTTTTAACTTTCTGGCCTAGAAAGAAATTGGAGTAGCTAAGTGAGCCATTCCAAATATCTGCCATGTTTGCTGCTTGTGAGGTTGCTTCACCTTGATTCCTGGTTTACATCCCCAGGTTCTCACTTCTCTTTTAGGGAATTGCAAGTACCAATTTCGGTTCAGTCACTCTGGTCCCACTACAGGGAAGTTATGTCATTCAGCCAGTATTTACTGAGTCCCTAACATGCGTGCTCCCTTAACCGTTTCCTTGCCTCATGACTCCCGAGTCCATCTCCAGCTTTAACCTCAATCTTTCTCTAGAACTCCAGCCCATTATTAACTGACATCCTTGAGATTGCCTCAAGAATGTCCTGCCAGATCTCCAAAATAAATATATCCTCAGGAAACATCTCCCTGCTTTCCAAACCAACTCATTGTTCCAAGATTTCTGGTTGGTGGTGCTTAAACTGGTTCACATACAAACTCAGCTGAACTCCTTCCTTTACTCCCCACTTCCATTACTGCTCACTGTATTTCCATGCTGTCATTCAATTCTTCCTTCTTCCTTCTCCCACTTCCATTTTCCTGTTTGAAGCTTTCATTATCTTTCAGCTCCCTTTTGACAGCCTTTGTGTCAGACTATATTTTCCAGAGATGATCCCAACAATCTCTCTCATCCCACAATCTAACTGGCCTGAGTGACTCACTTACAACCAATAGGAGATGGCAGAAGTGACTTCCAAGGCTAGGTGTGTAAAGGTCAAGTGACTTCCATCTAGATCTCTTGGAGTGCTTGCTTTCTAGATATTCCCTCCTTGGAATATTCCCTCTTGGAACCCAGCATGAGAAGACCAAGCCACATAAGAGGCTCCCTATAGGGGCTCTGGTCAACAGTATCAGCTGAGGGCAGTCTCTGAGTCATCCCAGCCCAGGAGCCAACATGTAAGTGAAGAAGCCTGAGAGTGATTCCAGTCCCCAGATGTTTCAGTCAGCCTAGCTGAGGTCCAGACATTATGGAGCAGAGGTGAGCCATCTTTTCTATGCTCTGTCCAAATTCTTGACCCAGAAAACCCATGAGCACAGTGAATGGCTCTTGTTTTACTTCACTAAGTATAGGGTGGCCTGTCACACTGCAGAGCCTTAGGTAAATAGTCCTCAAAGCCATGCTGCACATCATCTGATGATCACCTTGCTAAAACACTGAGCAGCTCATATTTTTACTTTGCTCAGAAAACTGAAATGTCTCCCCACTGAATATGGAATTAATTGTATGTTTTCCAGGCTTGCATTCAAGGCACCATATAATTCTGAATCTTCTTGCCTTATTTTCCACTTTAACTCATTACCCACCTTTCATTCCAATCTTACTAGATAGTAACTCTTCACCTGGCCCTGCCTGAAGCTTTCCTACCTCAATGAATTTTCACAAGCACTGGCCTTTGTTTGGAATTTTAATTTTCTATATCCAGCAAAGTCCTACCTTAAAACCAGCTCAAATCTCTCATCCTCTAGAACTGTGCTGTACAGTATGGTAGCCAGTAGTGACCTGTGGCTATTTACATGTAAAGTTAAACTGATTCAAGTGAAAACTCCTTTTCTCAATCTTACTAGCCACATCCTACCAGACAGCACTTGCTCTAAGAAACCTCTCAGCTTTACCTTTTCCAATTAATTTCTCCTTTCCTATAGAATCCCCTTTCCTACAGAACTATTTATTTGGGTCTTTGTTGTTGCTCACAGGCTTTCTCTAGTTGCACCAGGCCTCAGTAGCTGCAGCTCGGGGGTTCAGTAGTTGTGACGCATGGGCCTAGCTGCTTTGTGGCATGTGGGATCCTCCTAGACCAGGGATCAAACCAGTGTCCCCTGCTTTGGAAGGCAGATTCTTAATCACTGAACCACCAGGGAAGTCCCCCTAGAGAATCATGAACTGCTGTTAGCAATTTTGATCTGAATGACATTTTGAAGGTCGTATAATCCAATACCATAAAATTACAGCTGTATCTTGGCTTTCCACTATTCTAGTGCATTGATCTATATATGGTAGGTGGGCTCAAACATTTCTTGAATTGCAAGGAAGCAACAATGAATCTATCTGTCCTAAGGGGTTTGGGTTAAATGACCTCTTTGGACTTTTTCCAGTGAAAGACTAAACAAACAACAAATCATATGTCTTTGACAATATATACTCTCCCTGGAGAGCTGTTTCTCAAATTACAAATGATTTGGGAGGAGGGTCTTTTGGGAGGGGCATCTAGGTATAGACTGTTAAATACTGTAGAGATTTAATTATTTAGGTATGTGTGTATGTTTTGTCTCAAAGGATGCCAATTTTTGCCCTGTCCTCATGACACCTTAACTTACATGTCAGCTCTACATACCACTGAGCAAGGAGGAATTTCCTTCACACGGTTCCTTCTTTGAACAAGGAGCACATGGTAACAGATAATTACCAGACAGATGAAATTTCATTCAGTTTAAGTTTTTACCAGTCCTCAAGTTATTAAATTCATACAAATTAGACACATAAATCTATGGCTTTTCCAGTAGTCATGTATAGATGTGAGAGTTGGATTATAAAGAAAGCTGAGTGCAGAAGAATTGATGCTTTTGAACTGTGGTGTTGGAGAAGACTCTTGAGAGTCCTTTGGACTGCAAGGAGATCAAACCAGTCAATCCTAAAGGAAATTGGTCCTGAATATTCACTGGAAGGACTGATGCTGAAGCTCCAATACTTTGCTACTTGATGTGAAGAGCTGACTCATTTGAAAAGACCCTGATGCTGGGAAAGATTGAAGGCAGGAGAAAAGGGGACAACAGAGGATGAGACGGTTGGATGGCATCACTGGCTCAATGGACATGAGTTTGAGTAAACTCCAGGAGTCGGTGATGAACAGGGAGGCCTGACGTGCTGCAGTCCATGGGGTCACAAAGAGTCGGACACGACTGAGTGACTGAACTGAACTAAAAACTAAACTCTAAAATCATATACTATGTAATAAGATACTTTTTCATGTGTGTACTTATGTAGAGAGAGAGAGAGAGAAAATTTAAGTCTAATCATCTAAATTTTCACTCATACAATATAGCCTGCTAATGGGGGATGCAGTAGACTCACTGTGTTTAGAACACAGCCTTCCACAAGCCCCAGAAGAGAAAAGCTTTGATGATGTTTATGTATGACACTATGTGTTCATGTTAATAAGTGTTGATTATTACCATTTCCCTTCACTCATTATCATAGAGTGAAACACCTATTAAACCTGGGAAATTTTTGAGGTTAATATTTAATCTAAACATTCAGTTTTAACCATAAAACCTGGACTCTGTACCAGAAGCAGTTTTCCAGTTACTCAATAACTATTTCAATCTGACAGTAATATATGGGAATCTATTTACCTGTTTCTGGAATAGATGATGAAAATTAAGAGTATTGTTGCCTGTTGACTCCTTTGGACCACTCTCCTAATTTAGTCATCCCTTTAGAATAGTTATGATTTCACCCATCATGGCACTATTTTATGCTTCTTTAGGTAGGATGGGTTTTTAAGATGCAGAAAGCATTAATTTTTCTTTGATAGTTTAGAAAGGTGCCCTCAGGTCTTAGCACTATTATGCAGCACTTTAGGGAGATGCTTTCGGGCCTGATGCATCCCAGCGTGGTCCAGGGCAGGGAAGTCACTCTCCCCTACTCCCACATGCCTGCTGAGGGGAGGGCAGCCTTGCCCATCTTTACCAGTGAACCTCTGTCAAGTGGGCCATGCCCTGAACTCCCATCCTAACACCAAGTGAAATAAAGTGAAAATGTTTGTCGCTCAATTGTGTCTGACTCTTTGCAACACCATGGTCTGTCCATGGAATTCTCTAGGCAAGAATACTGGAGTGGGTTGTCATTCCCTTCTCCAGAGGATCTTCCTGACCCAGGGATTGAACCTGGGTCTCCCACACTGCAGGCAGATTCTTTACCATCTGAGCTACCAAGGAAGCCCCAAGAGAGGGTTTTAATAGCTTTCCAAATCATTTGCCCTCATCTTGGTATTATTCACCAGATTATCAACAACTTAAGAATACAATGGCTTAGATTTGAGTCTGAAAGGAAGAGCTATGTAAAATACCTGTGTATTTTGTTCTCCACAAAGCTAATTAACAATTGATAAAAATATATATTGCTCTATTCTTTTGGCAGAGCATACAGAGTTAACATTTTCTTCTAAGTAACTTCCCTGGTGGCTCAGATGGTAAAGAGCCTGCCTACACTGAAGGAGACGTGAGTTAGATACTTGGGTCGGGAAGATACCCTGGATAAGGAAATGGCAACCTACTCCAGTATTCTTACCTAAAGAATCCCATGGACAGAGGAGTCTGATAGTCCATGGTGTCTTGAAGAGTTGGACATGATTGAGCGACTAACACTTTCTTCTAAAAGAAACTTCACAGACATATGAAGTTCTTTAACCTAATTTCAGTTAAGAAATAGTAACAAGTCCAGCCCTCTGTGCATGCACACAGCCATAGCTGTGTGATCCTGGGCAGAGCTCTTGACCACTCTAGGTCTCATTTTCTGCACCTGTATAATAAGGGACAATTCTTTTTTTTTGCCTCTGCTTTTCTTTCTTGTTTCCAACACATAGTAATAAACACTTTTTTGGATATGTTAAATGTGAGGGCTTTTAAATAAGCTTAAACTGGGCAAAAATACATAACTAAAATTGACCATCTTAATAATTTTAAGTATACAGATCAGTAGTGTTAAGTAGATTCATATTGTTGTGCAGCCAGTCTTCAGAATGTTTTAATCTTGCAAAACTAAAACTCTATACCCATTAAACAGCAACTCCCCATTTCCCCAGTCCTTGGCAACCAGCATTCTACTTTGTGAATTTGCCTACTTTAGAGATTACGTATGAGTGGACTCAAACAATATTTGTCTTTTTGTGACATAATGTCTTCAACTTTCATCCATGCTGTTCCGTGTATCAGATTTCCTTCCTTTTTGAATCTGAAGCAATTACACTTAAAAAACAAACAAAAAGCCCACCTGTATTCAGTCTATTATTTCACAGATGTGGATGCTGAGGCCCAGAGAAGTTGACGTCATGCAACGTCACTGAGCAGTTTTGTGTAGGAGTCTGGGCCAGGAGAGCTCAGGCTCTTGGGACTTTGGGACCAAGTACTTTCTCTACCATGGGGAATTTGCATGTGTACTCAGTCATGTCTGACTCTTTGAGACCCCATGGACTGTAGCCCACCAGGATCCTCTGTCCATGGAATTTTTCAGGCAAGAATACTGGAATGGCTTGCCATTTCCTCCTCCAGGGGATCTTTCCAACCCAGGGATTGAACCTGGGTCTCCTGCATTGGCAGGGAGATTCTTTACCACTGAGTCACCGGGGATCCCACTGTAGGGGATGAGGGACTGCATTTCAGTATATTCTAAAAGAAAGGTTATGGGGTTTAAAATAGCATTATGTTAAAGCAGGGACTTCCCAGTAACTGAGACTCTGAGCTCCCAGTACATGGGGCCTGGGTTCCATCCCTGGTCAGGGAACTAGATCCCTCATGCTGCAACAAAGATTGAAGATGTGTGCTACAACTAAGACCCGGCACAACCAAATAAATAAATAGCATTACGTAGAAGGGAAAATAGCATCAGTTGTGCTGGAAAACAAGGTGTGCAGCTGGGAACATGGGGCAGAGCCACGGGAAGAGATTATGGTCTGTGAGGGATGGGGGAGAAGGAGCAGCAGGAAGACTACATGGGAAGAAGGGAGTAAACTGGGGGGAAGGGAGCAGTGGGGAGAGAGAAGAGAGGGAGAGGGGAAGGAAGGAGAGGAGCCAGATGGGAGCTCAGTGATGGTCTAAGACCCGGCTTTAGAAGAGGCTAGGAAATCCAACCTGCAAAGACTTCTGCGCCTCAGCAGCCAAACCACTTTGACTTCAGGCCCACCACCTCGAATCAGCTAAGTTTAGTGAGAAATCATGGAGTTCTCGATTCCATGTCCCCATAGTCACCTGTCAACGGATGCTTCAAATACCTGAACATAGGACAGAGGCTTAAAGTCTTAAATTGCAAATACTTGGTTTGGGCAAGTTGACTGACATGCTGTCCATGAAAGTATAATCAACCTATACCTCAACAAGTGTAAGTGATTTTATCAGAAACTTTCTAGTTTAAGGGCAGAGAGTGAGCGGAACAGACAAGTTGCTGGGATTGCTAAAAACGCAGGTATTAACGCAGGCGCGTGAAGGAAGGGGAAACCAGGAGTGGGGAGATTTGTGCATCTCTACCTGTGCTTGGCCTCAAATGCCTGCAGTAGTTATGCTCGTGGGTATTTGGAAGCAGGTCTGCCTTGACTAGAGCAATGAGTATGGACCCAGAGGTTCACAGGATTTATGAAGATTTTACTTTTTCAACCCAGTTAATTCCTTTCACAAGGAAGCTTTTTCCCAGGTGATTCATAAATAACGGATCAGGCAACATGTTCCATAATATCTCTGTTTTCTAGATACCCAGAACGCTTTGGTGCACACCCTGGGAACTCTAATTGTATGTTCATTTATTCTGAGAGTCTTTGTTTTCCAAAAACTAATTCTTCAAAGACTTGTACAAGACAGCAGAAGCCACCTTCACGGTGGACACAATTTTCTTTCTCTCCCAGGCTCTGAATCCTGGCTGGCTAGAAAGCTACCAGGCTCATTTCCATATCAAACAAAGAGAAGGCAGGAAAATACTCCCCTGATCGACATAAAAAGACACATTACAGGAGATTGTCTAAGAACTTGTTTTTACAGCCAAAATTAGCAAATTATTCACAGTAATAGGTGAGTCGGATGACAATAGTGTTTAAGAGAACAAAGCCGCTCATCAGGACTCCGACCTCAAATCCGCCTCAGGGCAGGTCCCCAGCTGCCAGAACATCTCTGTGCACAGACAGCCAAGAGGCTGTAAAAAAGAAAGAGAGGCAGCCAGGAAGTCTGCCACTTACCCAGATGCAGCTACCAGAAAATGCGTTCCAGGGTGCGCTCCCATAGCTGCTCAGAAGGCTCCGTGGGTGGCCACTCTGTTAACGTGGGGCACACGTGGCTCCCATCTCGATAGGAGTTCCAGGGAAGCCAGGGAGCTTCAGACGCGCCGTATCCATTTCCTTTCTTGATCTGAAACCCTTTGGAAGTTTTGGAGACTTTCAGTGGAAACCTGAGCTGCCAGCTGCCAAGTGTAAGTGCTTGATTTCCTGCACTTAATCAATACCAATTTAGTAACCCCTTGGAAAAGCTTAACGTACGCCGGGTTGCAGGGTGGTGAAAACACACTTGGCACCTTTCTGTATGAGGTCTGCCCCAGAGACAGCTCATCACCTGGTAAGTCAGTGTGGGCCATCTGGGGCTCAGCGAGCCTTCCTACGAGGCGGTGGTAAAAAGATTAAATAGACAGGGACTTGAAACTGTACCTGGGAACTGGGGCCTCCAGAAGGGGAGGAAAGTCTTAAGGCAGGACTCAGGATCCATCTGTGAGCACCTGGGTTAAGCCTTGCAGAGGCAACATCCCCAAGGAGCTTAGCCAAGTGAGCAAATTGGGAATTTAATGAAATCAAGCACTTATACTTGGCAGCTGGCAGCTCAGATTTCCACTGAAAGTCTTCAAAACCTCCAAGAGCTTCAGATCATCTAATTCCCCCTGCTTTAGGACATGCCTCCCTCCCGTCATAATTAACGAGGACCTGTCTGTTGTCCTTGCCTCTCGGGGACACGTCTTCTGCCAGGTGACAGCTAGAGCATCTCGTAAACTTTCTCTTACCTTCATTTAGGGCCTCTTGAAGATAACAGCTCAACTCAAAGAGTGCCTCCAACCATAGGATTCCAGGTACTGGCACAAAGGTGCTCAACTCTGGCTACAGGTGAGAATCATTTAGGAAAATTTTCATGACACTCAGGCCCCACCCAGACACACTAAATTAGAATCTGTGAGGCTCAGGCATTGGGATTTTAAAGAAATGTTTTATTTAAAAATAATTACAGCTTCATAAGACATTGCCAAAACAGGGCAGAGATGCCCCATGTACCCTTCATCCAGCTATTACCTAAGTATAACGTATAAGACCAGAAAACGGACACCAGTCCAATGTGCATGAGTCATTTTATCACATGAATGGATTAGTGTGACCCCAACAGCACTCACGATACAGAACCATTTCAGCTCCACAGGCCTCCTTCCTGCTACGCTTTACAGCCACACCTGGCTGCTGCTCCTTGCCATCCCCAACCCTGGGAATCACTTAGATGTTCTTCACCTACCTGTCTCTCTGAGAATGTTATATAACTGGAATCATACAGTACGTAACCTTCTGAGATGGGCTTTTTACTTGACATAATGCCCTTGCGTGGGAGCCATTCGAGAGGCTGCATTTATCAATAGTGTGTTCCTTGTTACGGCTGAGCACTCTTGCACTGTATGGCTGTGACATGGTTTACCCATTCACTTCTTGATTATTTTCCATTTTTGATGATCATAAACAAGGCTTCTATAAACATTCATGTACAGGGTTTTGGAGGATATACGTTTTTCTTTCTTTGGGATACATTTTTGTAAAACTTCACGTCATTCCAGTAGGAAGCAGGGCTAAGAACTCTTGGACCAAGGAGAACTGGAGAAGTAGCTACCACACGTCTCAAACATTTGCAAGATACTCTGTGTGATGCTGTGCTGTGCGGTGTGGGGTGTAGAGGAGGAATGAGAGCACAGGCGCTGCAGTCAGACTGCCTGCGCTCAAATCCTGGCTTCACCACTTTATGTCTCAGTTCAGTTCAGTTCAGTTCAGTCACTCAGTCGTGTCCGACTGTTTGCGACCCCATGAGTCGCAGCACGCCAGGCCTCCCTGTCCATCACCAACTCCCAGAGTTTACTCAAACTCATGTCCATCGAGTTGGTAATGCTATCCAGCCATCCCATCTTCTGTTGTCCCCTTCTAACTCACCTATAAAATGGGACAGTAAAACCAACTTCGTAGTTCTAGGGTGAGCACGCAGTGAATACTGTTCTGGACTGCATGCTGTGTAACCCCAAGTTCATATTTCGAAGCCCTAATTCTCCATGTGATGCTACCTGGAGGTGGACCTTTAGGAGACAATTAGGTTTAGATGAGGACCTTTAAGAGACAATTAGGTTTAGATGAGGTTGGGAGGGTGGCGCCCCATGATGGTCTCTGCTATAAGAAGAGACCAGAGAACTTGCACTCCCCTTCTCTCTCTCAGCCTCATGAGGATGCAGCAGAACAGGGTCCCTCTGTAAACCAAGAAGAGTCCTCTTACCAAGAACAGAATTGGTCAGTACCTTGATCTTTGACTTGCCCAGCCTTCCTACAGAGCTGTGAAAAATGAATTTCTGTTGTTTAAGCTCCTCAGCCTATGGTATTCTTTTAAAACAGCCCAAGTTGATGATAGATATAATTCATGTAGAGGACACATTAATAGCTCAGTGCATACTAGCACACAACTATTCTGCTGGGAACTGAATTTAGGTCATGTTGGTTCCTGACTTAAAACTCCTCAAGGGCCATTTTAATGCCTCCCCTCAGGTCCTATGCACAAGTCTCAGTGAACTTTGCAGTGATATCTTGCTGTGGGCTGCTAAGAGCTAATGTGACAGAGGGTGCGCTTCCTCCTGAGAGCCTTCCCAGGGTCTGCCCCTTGCCGAGCTCTGCAATGCATTCGCTTTTTTATGACACTTCCTGCTGGACATTGGAACTGCCTCCATTGTATGGACACCACAGGCTTCTCGGTGGCTCCCTGGCCCATGTCCTGCCTACCAGTGAATCTCCAGTGCCTGACGTGGTGCTTGTTAGTAGGTTCCCATTAAATACATGTGGGATCAAAGAACAAATAAATGAACCAAGGGTCCTGTTATGGCGTGTGGCAGGAAAGGACTGAGCCCTCAGGTAACTCTCTGAGAAGGTCCTGCTCTCCTGCTTACTCTGGGTGGCCGAGGTGATGGCAGCCTGGGCAGAGCCTCGAGTCAGTCACTGACACTTGTGCTGGGAGTGTCAAGGCTGCCGGTCACACAGTGAGCCCTGGGAACGAACATGACAGGCTGGGAGGACGCAGACCGGGCTCCAACACCTGCATCAGGATCATAAGGCTGTCGGAGCAGAAAGAGGAGGACACACTGGGACTTAATGTTAGAAGAGGCAAGTTCAAGCCGTGTGACTTGGAGTAACTCAAGTAACCTCCAGTGCCTGAGCTTATCTGGAAAATGAGGACAATAGTTGATGCTATACCTTAGGCCTGGAGCCAGGCTGCCTGGGTGTGAATCCAGCTTACCACTTACTGCTTGTGACCATGGACACTTTAGGTAACCTCTCTGTGCCTCATTTTTCTCATCTGTGCCAGGGGGATAATAATAGTATCTACCTTATAGGGTTATAATGACTAAAAACAGTTCATAAATGTGAAGGGCTCAGAAAAATGCACAACCTACTATTAATTAAAAATTTAAATATATATAAATAAATACAGTGAGAATAAAGGATTATTGTGAGAATCCAATGAAAGGAAACTGAAGTCATGCTGCCTGTGATTCTGGCAAGGCTTTATGAAAAGGATTTTTGCTATTTTAGTCGACATTCAAAATTCCACACTCTGATAAGTATCCGGAAAATAGCCAAGCTGTAGCAGGGAGCCATTGGACACCGTGGACCCGATCTGCTCAGGAGGGGCCAGAAGTTGCTGCCATCTGATGTCTTGTGGCTGCATGGAAGGAGCTGGGGCTGTAAGTCCAGTTCCTAGTGGACAGGTGTTTGAGACCCAGAACCGTCCTTACAATTGGCACCTTGTTGAGTTCTCCGCAGACAGGCGAGGATTAAGTCGAGAGGAGACCAGATGACTCTTCCATCCAGAGCTGGTGGACCCAGCAGGCAGGGCTGAGGCTCACTGACTGAGATTGGGCAGCCAGAGTTAAATCCTTCACTGTTGTTGTCTACACTCTGCTTTGCAGAGAAATTTCAAGTTCTGGTCCCCAGAGCAGTCAATCCAACAACTTTCATAGATACTGTCATGTTCACATTATACTTCCATCTGGCCATGGCATTTCAAAGAACAAGATGCATCTCTTTTATTATCAAAAGAATAGTATAATTAATGCAAAGTTTTAGGCTCTGAATTCTGCTGTCAGAAATAAAGCCAAAAGAGCATTGCCCTGGACATTAACTTTTCTTTAGAAGTTTTTATTTCAGTCAAAGAAAATAGAATGCCAGGAAGGAAAAGAGTTTTGAAGTATTTTGTTCTTGTTTTCCTTTAGGAGTTCAATTTTAGAGTATTGATTTTTATTGATATACAGAGATTTTTCAGAACCTAAATGGAGTGTATAGCCAAAAATAGCAATGTAGTAAGAAAATCTCTCTCTGAAATTTAAATAACATAAGCATGTATGAGATTGTTATACCTTTGGAAATCTCTCAAACAATCAAGAAATTACTTGCTAGTGTGATGAAACTGATGGTTCTTCCTGAACCATCACGTTCTTCCTTAAATGTGTAACACAGGATAAGCAGTATAATTATTGGTGTTTTGCCTGCCCTGAGACAATGTTGTAAGGTCAGAGGTTTGTGGTGACATGAATATAGGAAACAATCTTGAAGAATGAAGCCTTTGTCTGTCTTGAGAAGATGGTGCTCAGCCAGCCTGAAACAAGCAGTCCTGCCTTCTAGGAAAACATACCCAGTGGGAAGAGGGTCGTTGATGCAGCTAGTGCACCAGGCCGTCTTAACTCCATGCCCTCTGCTGGCCCTGCTTTGGAGAGACTACCTCGGCTCAGTCTCCTGGGCCCCACTCTCGGAGACTGTGATTGGTGAGCTTGGACTGGAGCTTGGGGCTATGCAAGCACTGAGCTCGCCCTACCATGGTTATAATGAGGTGGGTCTCGCCAGCACCTTGAGAAACCTGATTACCTTTCCTCTAACCCCTCGACTTCATCCTCCCCAGTCATCTTACCCTGACCTCAGAATTTGCATAGTAGGTTTTCTTATGGACAATAAACTGGGGAACTTCCCTGGCAGTCCAGTGGTTAAGACCCTGCATTTCCAATGCAGGGGGCACGGGTTTGATTCCTGGTCAGGAAACTAAGATCCCACATGCTGCATGGTGTGGCCCCCCCCAAAAAATTGGTATCCTGTTTCATAAGTCTGTCTTCTGCATGATTAGGTAGATAGAGCTTTCAGTTTACCTAAAGGCCCAGGAGCTCAGCAGAAGTGCACAAAGGTGTATAGGGTTGGGGAGCTGGAAAAGGAGGAGCTGGGGCCTTCCGCCTGTGTTTCATGGACTTTTGTGACTTCACAAGAAGGAACAGCTCTTGACCTAAAACATTCTGCAAACTATTGGGTTATATTTATCAGTCCTCCAGAGCCAGACCCTCCATAGATAGACTGATTAAGCTGAGCTGAGTTTCCAAGGATATTTTACCCCCTGATAAGTGGTGACCCCACGTATCTCAGATCATTCTCTCAGGTTGCATCCCTATCAGGGGGTAATGGGTAAGAACTGTCTTAAGGCTTTTGATATATACACTCAGATTGCAGGCCAGTAAGTCCATGCTAATGTTTACTTCTATCAGCAGAGCTTGAGAGTACACATTTCCTATAGTATTCTAACACTAGAACTTGAAGGAAAAAACTGCCATTCTGAAAATAAAAATGGTACTTTATTTATAATCTCTGTTTTATTCCTAGAGCTTACCCACTTTCCTATAGGTGTCAATTTGTACCTATAGGTACCAATTTCCTATAGGTATCTTCTTTGTAAACTCCTTGGGCATGGTTTTCTTCATTTCTTTTTTTAGGTGGTGTTTTTTGTTTTCTTAGTAGTTTATGGGAGCTTGTTGTGGATATTGAAAGCAAGGCTATAATGTCTTGATTTCCATTGTATTCTTAGTGCATCATAATAGTAAAGACATCTTTGTTGAATGAAAAAATGTAAGAATATTAGCCTTTATCATATATGCAACAGATGTTATTTCTAGCTTGCATTGGAATTTTAATATTTAAAAATATTTTTGTTTAAAATTATGTACAACATAAAATATTTATCATTTTAACCACTTTAAGAGTTTTAACAGCATTAAATATATTCATATTGTTGTGCAACCATCACTACTATCCATCTCCAGAACTTTGTCATCTTCCCAACTGAAATTCTGCACCCATTAAACAATAACTCCCCATTCTACCAGTGCAGTGGAACTTACTGAATGGTGTCTTTATATGAAGAGGCTTTAAATTTTTATGTAGTCAAATGCATTATTCTTTTTCCTTTAAGTTGCCTTAGATAATACATTTAGAAAGGTCCCCCTTCCTAAAAACTACGGAAACATTCATATGTATTTTCTCTTAGATTTTGTAGTTTCTTTCTGTCTTTCTTTACATTGAACTCTTTCTTTAATCTACCTAGAATTCTCCTTCAATAAAACACTAATGACTGTTGGGAGATAATTCTGCATGTGTCTCTCGTGTGGCTGCATGTCTTATGAGCAGAGGCACTGACTGCCTTTGTTCTGAATTATCTTTTCAAGGATGTTTGCATAGTGATCAGCCTGAGAAAACATGGACAGTGTCCCCTTAGGAGCAGAGGGTAGGTTGATAGGTTGTCCAATATGATAAAGATAATGCCTCATTCAAGGCAGAGGTGAGGCAGGCTTATAACCCATTACAAAAACATAGAGCTCCTTAAGTTTGGGGTTCCTCTCTGTAATACACCCCACAATATGTGCAAGTATCATCTGGTCCTCTTTGCTTTGCCCTGTGGGAACTGGGACTCAGGGAAGCAGTGTAAGTGCTGATCTTCTGGCTATTGCTATTGTACTTTGTCTTTGACCCAGCACTCTCGTGTCTTTGGACAACATCCATGAAGCTATGTCAGGCTAACTTGTTAGTCTGCAAGTGAATAAAAAGGTGAGACTGTCACAGTTCTTGACAAAGAACTTTCTTCTCAATTTTTTCCAAAAGTTTAATTTTCCCAGCACTATTAATTAAATCATTTATCTAGTAATTTGAAATTTCAGCTTTATCCTTAAGAAATACTTATATAATAATGGCTCAAATGGTAAAGAATCTGCCTGCAGTGCAGGAGACCTGGGTTTGATCCCTGGGTTGGAAAGATCCCCTGGAGAAGGAAATGGCACCCCACTCCAGTATTCTTGCCTAGATAATTCCACGGACAGAGGAGCCCGTTAGGCTATGGTCCATGGAGTCGCAGAGTCAGACATGACTGAGTGATTAACACTTTCACAGTTTACATATACCTGTTTTTATTTCATGTTTTTCTTGCCTATTTCATTTTTAAAAATTTTGTGTAATCTGGTACCAGTAAAATTCTGTTATTTTTTGGAAATTTGATAGCATACTTTAATATCTTTTTTCTTCTGTATTTTCCTATTCCTTGTTTCCTTCTTTCTTTCCCTCCCTGTCACCTTCAGTATTTTTTTTTTTTAGCTTTTGTACCAAATGAATGGTATCTATTTTGTGTACTGTTCTGTCTGGCACACAGCAAATATTTAATACATATCTTTTGAATGCTACTAATGAAACACAACTATTTTTGTCAAGTATTCCATCCCTTTTGAGTGTTTGTAATTACATTAATTATAGCAATTAAACTAGAAATAATTTTGCATGCACTTCTAATTTGTTAACTAATTTGATACACTAGTCCTTTATTTTTTAGAAAAATTTTATTTTGTATTAGAGTATAACCAGTTAAAACAATGTTGTAAACTAGTCCTTTAAATGTTAAGAATTTAACTGTTACTGATTATACAATTTAGGAAAAAACAAATCACCTTCTTGGAAAATGCTTAATATAAACAGAATTCTTGCACTATTTTAAAAAAATTTCAGTTTCATATTTGCAGGATTCTGAAATTAATGATGTTTCCTGACAACTCTAAGGAAGTTTATAAGTAAATATTTATTTATTGCCTTTAAATGGACTTTATTATTTCATAACGTCTAGCTTTTCATTAGAATAAATTTTTGCTGTTGTTTTTGCTAGGAATGTTACAGTTACCTGTCTCAGGAGATTGCTTAGAAAGAAAAATGATGTCATAGAGAGCATTTATTTATGGGAAAGCATTAAAGAAGCAACATAAATATATGGACTTTGTCCATGACAAGAACTGCTACTTGGGGGCCATGGAGATTATTCCTAGGGTTGCTCCCTTTTCCATGGGTTTCTCTGCTGGTCACTGCTTGGGCCGTAGCCACTGCCAGTGACCTCCCTGGCAACTGTGGCAGTGAGCTGGGCAGTGAGAGTCATGGACCATGGCCAAGGCAGCATCCTCTGGATGCTTCCCTTGATGACAGACAGGGATCCTAACTCTGTTAACCTGAAGACATTTAAAACGGCAAGTAGTCCCAGATTCTGCATTGTTCACTAATCCTATATCCCCTGTTGATTTGATGCTATTCAAAGAAAAATAGAAGTATAATACTCTCTAGAGAAACAGATGAATTCTCCAGCACATTTAAAATCCATGAAGTTCCTCATTCTTGTATTCACAAGGAACATTTCTACATTCTGAAAAATCTAGTGAATTGGTATCAGTATTTAAATTGACTTTGATACTTATAAGTGGCTTATAAGACAGAAATAAAGGTATTGAAATTTTGGAGGTAGGGACTGGAATTAAATACTAGAATCTACCTTCCAGTTATGAGATCAACCTAATTTTCAGATGCAGCGTTAATGCTTCTGTTTCTGTAAAGTAAAGCTCCATGTGGGCTTCCCTGGTGGCTCAGCAGTAAGGAACCCACCTGCAGTGCAGAAGACATGTGTTTGGTCCCTGGGTTGGGAAGATCCCTGGAGGAGGGCATGGCAACTCACTCCAGTATTTTTGCCTGGAGAATTCCATGGACAGAGGAGCCTGGAGGGCTACAGTCCATGGGGTCACAAAGAGTTGGACACCACTGAAGCAAGTGAGCAAGCATGCATGCACAAAGTTCCATTTAAAATGTTTTTGCCTACTTGTTTGCTCCCAATAATTTAGAAAAACACTCTGTGATGTATAAGGACAATGCATATAATTTCTGTATGATCATAGTTTAGTGAGGACCTTATGATGTCTATGTGAAACCAGTGATTAGAAAACAAAATAACAGAATGGAAAGTCAGAGGCTTTGCTAAGGATTGCTAGGAAGAACATGTAATTGCTTCTCCCTCTCTTCCTTAGTGGTTTCTCATTGAAAGTTGAAGCCAAAAAACAAAACAAAACAAAACAAAAAAGAAAGTTGAAGCAAAATTTGTTCTCCCCCACATTTAATTGTCAAACTCATCTGCATCATTTAGATATGTGTATTTTTTAGTTGGTGGAGGTCTTTATGTTTATAGCATTTCTCTCATTCTTTATACAGTGAAGAAGTTCCGGGGTTATACCAACTCTAAAAGTGCAGGAAGCTTTTCTGCCTTGTTCACCTCAGGGTCTCCAGCTCCCAGCACAGTGCCTGGCCTATAGTAGGTGCTTATTAAAAATGGATTGCCTGAATGGTGATCTGGTGTTACAGACTAGAGACAGTACCCTCTAAGAATGAACTGTAATTTATCTAGGGCATTTCACAAATTGTGATAATTGGGGAATTAGAAATGGTATTTTGTTAATTTCGGTGACTAGCTGGATAAGTGAACGTATCCTAGATAACTGAACTAACTTATTCCAGGTAGAATTATTCATTGTACCTTTCTCCATCACTTACCCCTTGCTCACTGTTTAGAAGCCACACATTGTTATTAGTCATGAAAAGAGGCAAACAAGAAACTAACTAAAAGAGATTTACTAAAATACAATGAATGTTGCATATGCTTCTAGACATCTAAAAAGGTGTATCTCATTTCTGCCAATTTAATAGGAATTTATATTTTATTGTTGCAATTTATTTGACATAAACACTCTAGGATTATGATAAGCCAGTGGACAAAATAAAGCTTTGTCAAATAGAAGTGGCCATTGCTCATCCAGGAATCATGGAAATTTGCAAAAAGAGTGCGTTTACAGCCAATTGGGGAGACACTTTGTAAATACACTCTCCCATAATTGAGAGTTGCCATTTAGTGGGGAAGAGTGCCAATTTTACAAAATATTTTAGGCACAAAAGAAAATCTCTTAGGTCCTGTCCTGAAAATGACATGAACATTGTTCTCATTCCCTAAGGTCTGGAGCTGGGCTCTCTTATTTACAAGACATGATTAGGAGGAGTCTATGCCATTTTAGACTAATGACGTAAGTTGGAGGATATTCATTATGACAAAGTATTTACTGCTTATGAGCACTAATTTCTAATAAGTGTTTAGTTCGCTTCTTTTTGTAATGCTGTGGATAGTTGCCTTAAGTGTTATTTATGAATGAGCATTAAACACAATAACCAAGCAGCTCTTTTTTAAAGACTGAAATTAAAATCCCAGATAAAGACACAATCCTGATATAAAATACATTTTGCTGGTAGTTAGTCATCTAATTTGGCAGAGAGGAATTTGTTTCTGAACAAATTCCTTAAAAGATACAATGACAATAAGCTAGTTGATTAGATTTTTCCCCTTTAACTTTTCATTTACTACTTGGCAAAGACAATTTGGGACAGATTTCTTTATTTTCTCCTCTGGCCTAAAACAAAAAACCCCCACTTTCCAAACTGTTACCACCGAAGAGTTTATTAAATGGCTGAAAAAGACAGCTGGTCCCACCATCTGCTAAAATTTTTCAGGGGCCAAATAAAACAGGTTACACCTTTAGCCATGCCAAGTCTTGCAATACCCCCTTCCTCTCACAGCCTGGGGAGGGCTAATCTGAATTTCACGCTCTGATTTTGCTATTGCTAATGCTTGAGCTGCTTATGTGTACTTCTCCTTGTTGCTTCTGTTACCTCTCTTTCTTAGTTACAAAGCTATTCTCACATTTCAACGAAGCTTATTTGCCACCATTACCTTACACCTAGAGTCTCTATAGTTACACCCAACAACTAGAAGAGAATGCATAGACACCTAATTTCTGACTTTTCAAGCAAAAGGGGAGAACCAAAAGTATGTTTCTGTTGTTTTGCAACCATTTTTCTATAAATGCTAATGGAGGTAATTCAGATTTTGGAACAAAGGCTTAGCTCACCACACATTGCAGGTGTGAGAGGGTTGAAACAAAAGAGATGCTAACCCTAATGGTATTTCTTGTCATTAACAATTCTTTGATGTTCACACTGGAGCCTCCCTTTTATCTTTTAGTTTTTCAGCCATCTTTGTTAACACGCAGCTCAATTGAATCTTTTTTTTTCCCAACTCCCCCTGGCCTTTAAAGACATCTGCAAAATGTTTATGCTAAGTTAGTTTCCACTGCATCTTTTAGTACCAAGGCAAAGTAAGATGAGATAAAGCTTGTGAGGTTATTATTAAAACATCAGTAAGTTTCTATCATTAAGCTGAAGGGGAAGATCAATAAAAAGGGAGCACTTAATGTTACTTTAATAAGGATGAGTTTCCTGTAACAGGACTTGGGATTAACTTTAGTATTACAGAAGTTGGCTTTACAATAAGGACATTGCTGTGATGAGGAGTTTAATTTGCCTTTACCCAATTAAGCACTTTGCAAATACTCTGAATGTACTTGATCTATTATTTCCTGTTTTTGAAAGGATTCATGATAGAGCATATTTTAAGAATATTTGACCATAGCTTTTGCTTCCTTCTAGATCAGTCCCTGGCAGACTGCCAAAGACTGTCTAAGGCCGGTTTGCCTCCGTCTGTCCTTCTGTCCATTTAGGGTTGGAGGAGGGAGGAAGTGCGATGATAGAAAGTAGAAATGCAGCTCCAAGAAAAGTTTAACTTGCTTTGATGACAGCAAAAAAGTAGGGAACAGTCAACACTACATAATATACCCATAATATATCATCCTAAGCTATTCAGAGGCGGGATCTGCAGCTACACAGTGGGTGCAAAGTAGAATCATATGTTTTACACCAAAATTGTTTGGCTGACCTTACTATTTGTTAGTACATTTTGCATTGTTTTTAATAAAGCAGAAATGTTTATTAATAGTGTCTTAATTAACTAATACAGCTTTTCTTTTAATTGCTGGACGAGACAAAATGTTTAACTAGTTAATTGTTCAACCAAAATAAGTGCTGATCTCTCTGGACATTTAATTTGTTTTCACCTGAGGACTCATTTTTTGGCAGGTATTAATTTGGAGCTAGGTTAATACTACTGTTCACAGCTATAATAAATGTGGCAACTCCCTCAGCCTTTTATATATAGTTCAGCCCCAAATGTCAAATGCTAGGGAGCAGATAATAAGAAAAGATAAAATACAAATTAATGTTAACAATGTATCTATTTTATGATTTTCCTTTCATATTATTTAATAATTCTTAGCATTTATATGATGCTTTTCATCTTCAAAGCACTTTACAAATGTTAGCTAATTAACCATGAGGTAATGAGGCCTGGATAATAATGCTGCGGTAAATTTTCTCTAGCTCAGATTATAAAGTAGAAATGGAGATGTGTGTATTCATACATTAAAAAAACTAACAATAGGTGGTCTTAGAGATTTTTTGGAGTTTGAGACTCAGCCAGTTTATCTTCTATGTATAACTTATGTCTCTCTTTAAAATATCTTGGGCAACTCAGATGCTCATGAATTGTATTTCCCATTTGGCAGATGGTTGGCAAACTTGCTTTCATCTTAGCCTTGTCTGTTCTTATTCCTTGTTATTTTCACCTTGAGCTCTCTCCTCTTATTCAATAACAGAGAAAAGTCCAAAGGGAAGGACATTCACTATTAACAATTAGGGATAAACAATCATCTTCTTCTTCCCCAAATTTTCTATGTTCTTTTCCCATGTAGTTTTCAGTTTGTGGACTACACACTAAAACATTTGTGTTATTTTACACTTTTGTATAAGGCACTAGTACAGGTATATTTCATTACTTTAGAATGGATGTATATTTGTGCTACGGATAGTCTGACTTTGTATAAGGCCTAAATTATATAGCTTTTCAAATGGTAAGCATACTTTATTCAGTATAAAGTACTACTCTCTGATATAAAATGTACTGCAGTAAGGAAAACTGTTCCCAATAAAAGCACTGTAGTTCATAGCTGACTTCTATTAAAAACTAATAAACACACTGTTTTATGAGAATGGAGAATGAATTACTGCACTCAGGCTCTGAGGACAGTTCTTATTTTCCTGAATCTTTAATTTGGAAAAGCCACTAAAGCTAGTAAGACTCTTCTTATTCATGAATAAGATTTTGAGAATTCAGAGGGGATTTTATTTGAACCACATAAAGTCTTGTATATTCTAAGTCAGGGAAATTTAATTTAACAAGCAGTTATCCTATGTGTTAAAGGCTTTCCACTCTTTTTCCTATGAATTATGGTATGGAGCTATGTCTACAGAGCCCAAACCCAAGACTGATAAATTGAGGTTTCAATCTGGGCACTCTGTCCTCCTGAGACTTGGGGAACATGCTGATGCTACTGAAAAAAAGCCAAATGATGATGGGTGTTCCACAGACCACAATGTCCAAATGACAACTGAACTTTTTAAGTTCTCAGTCTATTTCTGAAGTCCTGAAATCCAGTATCAGCCTGTCTGCCTTCACAGTAATAATAGATCACCAAAGAGAAGAATCAATTGCTAAGATTCATTGAATCTGGTTCAATAAATGTCTTAGTGATAATGGCCTCTTGACCAAACTAGTACCAGCTGACAGAGTCCACATAAAATGTACCATTATTGTAGGATTGGTTTCCCCCAAAACAAATGAATTATACATTTAACTCGCCATCACATAACGTGATCAACTGGAGCTTACAATATGATGGTCATGGGGAAGTGTTTCTATTAAAAATCATGACCTTGCCCCAGCCTTTTATTCCTAAGGATACCCGTAGTGTGGTGTGTTATTGTGATGACTCCAGTCTTCAGATAGGAGTGGGAGAGAGGTCAGGTAGGACAAAAAATGAAATCAAGACTATTTTTTAACATCAGTGACAAAACATACCCACTTTTCTGTTTGCTGGGGGAAAGGAATGAACCCCAGTGAAAACAAGAACTGAACCAGGTTTTTTTTTATACTATTTCAATTAAATCTATCAAACATTTCCTTGCTAACTGATTTTGCTTCTGTTGAGAGGATCATCACCACATATAACAAGAAACTAACCTGATCCAAAATGCATAGGTTTGTCTGCAGTAGTTATTAAGTATATACTGACAGAAATACACTGTGGAGGCTTTATGGAACTTCAAACTCTTACAGTGTTTAATAAGAATTACTTCTTGTTATATCTAGCTTGTAAGTATAAATAATGGGGAAAAGATGTGAATTTGCTAATAATTTTTTAAAGGTGCTAAGTCACCCAAACATATTAAATATAAACAGAATAAAGATGTTAGAATAGTAGTCAGTAACTGGAGAGACCTAGTGTATTGAATAGGTGCTTCTTCAGTGGTTTGATGGTTGTTGATTGGCAGGATCCAAATCTGGAAGTGAATGTAGGATGCTGCATTTCAGGACATAAAGTCTTGGGGTTTCATGGTGGTTTAGGAAAAGCCAAGGAAGCTACTGATTGAGGGTCCTTGGAAACCCAGGCGTAGGCCCCATGGAGGAGCCCAATGCCCTCACTGGACAGATGAGGAAACTACAGTTTTGGAGAGATTCTGTCCCAGCTCCTACCCACTTTAGTCCTCTTTGATCATGTTTTCTCCCCTCTTTTCTGAAGTGTGCTTGGTGAGCTGTTAAGCATCCCATACTGTCTTCCTCCTTCCATAGTCAATGATCAGTAAGGCTCACAGTCCATAGTTCCATTTATATATTAGAGTATTAATTATGTAGGGTTTCCCAGGTGGTTCAATGATAAAGAACATGCCTGCCAATATAGGAGAGGCAGGAAACGGGTTTGATTCCTCGGTCGGGAAGATCCCTTGGAGTAAGAAATGGCCACCCACTCCAGTATTCTTGCCTGGAGAATCCCATGCATGGACAGAGGAGCCTGGTGTGCTACAGTCCATGGGGTTGCCAAGAGTTGGACACGATTGAGCAATTGAGCATGCATGCATTAATCATGCAACTTTTTTTTTTTTAAAGGGCAACAAAACCATTTTACTAGGTTTTTGGTTTAAGAATTTTCACTAGGCCAAACCTATTTGATGTTTTCTCAGAATGGTTGGAAAATAGTTATACAAAAGTTTTCTCTCCATTTCTCTGAGTAATAGAGAGCAGGGGTTAGAAACTTTTTCTATAAAGAGTAGATAATAAATATTTTAAACTTTGTGGGCCATGAGGGTTTTGTCATACTGACCTAATACTGCTGTTACTGTCTGAAAGCAGTGATGGACAAAATGCAGATGAATGGGTGTGGCTGTGCACCAACGAAACTATCTATAACGGGAGGCTGTAGGCTGGATATGTCAACCACTAGCCCGTTTTCTTGCATGACCATGGTTAGTCACAATTCTTGCGTATCAGTACTGAAGAAAATCCACGTTATTCATTTTACCATCTGGATATTAAGTGCCAAATAGCTGAGGCAAAGGCTGATGAGTTTTAGTCTTGATTTTTTTCAGTCTGAATGTTCTGAGTATGTAAGCAGAAGTGACTGCTAACCTAAAATTGTGTGTCATGGAGTTAGCATGCTATTAATATTTGTGATGAAGGACTTTTCAAAATAAAGACATTGTGAATTTAGGGTTATACGTCTACATCAGTTGGATATTTAAAAAAGAAATTGGAGTATAGTTTCTTTACAATGTTTCATTAGTTTCTGCTGTACGTGTGTGTGTGTGTGTGTGTCCCTTCTTGTTTGGATTCCCCTCCCGTTTAGGTCACTCCAGAGCACTGAGTAGAATGCTCTGTGCTGTGTGTTCTCATCAGTTATCTATTTTATCGACAGTGTTTTTTAGCTTAGGTTCTAGCAGTCAGAACTACTGCCTATGGCTGCCTTTGCATAACACACCCCAGACTTTTCACTGCCTGTCAGTCTCCAGAAAGTTTGTTTTTCTTGGTTCCTTGCTTTAATACCAGCTCTCAGAAGTTAGCACATCTGAGAAACTAATCACAACAGAAATGTAGATTGTGACGAGAGAGTTTAATGCACTCTTCTTTCAGATAAAAGATGGCTTAGGTGGTCTTCAAACAGAAGGCTCACCATCATCTTCCCCATTGTTTTGTTAATTTTCACCAAGAAATCCAGGATATCTCTGCAAACTCCTGCTGAGGCTATTCCACACTGCCTCAAGACATCCAGTAATTTCATATTTCACAAGCTAATAGTTGTCTGAAGCTTCAAGTTTTTTTCAAACTCTGCCCCACTGGACCACACTGAACATTTCCACACCTAAGTTTCCTGTAAAAATGCTACTACTAATGATGATAGCATCTATCTAACAGATTACTGTGAAGATTAAATGGAGCATTAGGGGGTAAAACCCAAGACTTTGCATATAACAGGTACTCAATACATGCCAGTTCTATTATTCTCAGATAAAAATTATATGAAACCATCAGGATATTATATATTAAATTGCATTTTGGCTATCTGTCCCAGGTGGATCATCATTTAACTACCAATGTACCGTATAGGACAGTGAAATGCAGGGCTGCCTGGCTCCTGGAAAGAACATGCTTATAGGACTCTGATACATCTGGATTGCCTATTGCTCCTTCCTCCTAGCTTTCTGACCAGGGTCAGGTAACCTTTCTGAGCTTTCTGTTTATACTTTTCACCGACTTAACATAGCCGGTGTGAAGATTTGATAGGAGAATGCCAGTGAAATTTTGTTAAATAAATGCATTAAATATTTAAATTTCAAAAATGGCTTTAGATATCCTCGATTATATCTGTAAATATCTGTGAAGTTGTTGCCAGGCACTAGGTCTGGTATCAACATCTTATACATTCAGAGAATTAGAGAAATATTTTTGGAAAGAAAAACATCTCTTTTCTAAGAGATGTCTGTTCCGTGTACAAATGAGGCAGGTCTTAGACAGTATGACATAACCAGGAAGCCTGACAGTTTGGTACAGAGAGCCTAGAACACAAAATAAATTGACTTAGATTCTTTCCTCTACTCTGTTATTGCCTTACTGTGTGACCCCAGGGCAAGTCACTGGACCTCTGCTCCATCATCTGTAAAAAGAGTAGATTGGCCTAGGGATTTTCTGTCTTAATAACTGTCCCAAAATAGAACCTGTGTGCATACGGGGCAGTGACATGTCATTTTTATGTCCTGAAGTCTAGCAAGTGACATTCAACTATCCAGTGATGTCAAGGAAGGTTAATGTGTAGAAATATTTTCTTGGCAAATCAAACTTCTTTTGTTGTTTTATTTTTGTTCCCTTCCTTTTTTTTTTGAACTGTATATGGCTCAGTAAATCCACAAGTGTGTGTGAATGGAGAAAACATTCTGTGTGACTCAAGAGACTAGCATTCTTTGCTGGCTGGTTTGGAGAACAGTAAACAATAGAGGTTTATGTAAGTGGGAAACATTATGCAACTAAATAAATAAGCACAGGCTCTCCCCAGGTTGTCACTGGTTCATGTGATGTCATGTGTAAATGCACAAAATCCTTCTCTACCTTAACATAAGTTTATTACAATGAAAGCCTGATTTGACTGGGCACTTCAATAAAAATAGCCAAACTGGTGTTTACACATGGCTGGGTCAGTCTTTCAACCAATTAGCCTGATCAATAACTAGCCTGACTTTATTGACAGGTCCTCAATGGATCAAATGATTCAAACCACTGGGTCTGATTAGACAGTACTGTGAGCAAGTCATGGATACAAGTAAGAAAATATTTAAGAGGAAATATCTTAACATCCCTTTAAAATTTCTACTTCACACAAGGAAACCCTCCTGCACTGTTGGTAGGAATGTAAATTGATATAGCCACTATGGAGAACAGTCAGGAGGTTCCTCATAAAACTAAAAATATGACCCTGCAATCCCACTCCTGGGCATATATCCAGAGAAAAACATGATCTGAAAGGATACATGCACCCCAGTATTCATTGCAGCACTATTTACAGTAGCCAAGACATGGAAGCAACCTAAATGTCCATCGGCAGAGGAATGGATAAGGAAAATGTGGTACATATATACAATGGAATATTACTCAGCCATTAAAAATAATGAAATGATGTCATTTGCAGCAACATGGACGGATGTAGAGAGTATCGTACTGAGGGAAGTAAGTCAGACAGAGGAGGAAAAATATAATATGACATCACTTATATATGGAATCTAAAAAGAAATGAAACAAATGAACTTACTTACAAAACAGAAAGAGATTCACAGACTTAGAAAACCAACTTACCGTTGCTGGGGGGAAGGAATAGTTAGGGAGTCTGGGAAGGTCATGTACATATTGCCATATTCAAAATGGATAACCAACAAGGACCTATTGTATAGCACATGAAACTCTACTCAATGTTATGTGCCAGCCTGGATGGAAGGGGGTTTTGGAGGGGAAATGGATACATTTATGTGTATGGTTGAGACCCTTTGCTGTTCACCCGAAACTACCACACTGTTAATCGGCTGTACCTCAATACAAAATAAAGCGTCTACAGTCTGAAAAAAAGTTTCTACTTCACACAAACTTGACTTAGGATGAAGACTATCATAATTCAATAATAGCTACATAGAAAAGGGCCACCATATGTAGTTAAAAAAGAAATCCCCCAAGATTTATTTTAGGAAATAGTCTCTGAACTTTGAAAGATATATATACATATATATACACACACACACACACACACACATATATATGATATAATAGACTCTTTCTCTTGAAGGTTATGTTAGTTGTCATCAGGGAACTGGCATTAAATAACTTATGAAATCCCACAAAGCAACATTAACAGTATGAAATACCAACACTCACAGCCCTGAACAAACCACTTTTCAATGACTGCTTTAATATCTAGGACAGTCTAGTTATTACAATGATTTTTCACTTTTGAACCTCATCTACTTCATTAACAAAAAATTAAATCTCTCCCATCTTCAGTCCAAATCTCAATTCTACTCCTTCTCTTCAGTCTCTGATTGCTTCCACCCTAAAAATCTGGATAATCCTACAAGCTTCTTGAATTAACTTTCCACCCTTTTCCTTCTTTTTCCTACTAAGTAAGCTTCTGGAGAAGTAGTTGGCTGCCACAGGAAACTGAAGTGACTGTCCCAGACATCCAGTTAATAAATTACAGAGCAGTTCCAGAACTTAACCTGTTTCTTCTGCATGGGGTCATCTTTAATTTATCCCTCCCTATCCCTTCCTTCCCTATCCCCTACCACTCAACACATAAATGATATTTTTGCAGGCGGTATTGGTTTCATACCCTTTCTACTCTCCTTCCATACTCTCACTCAGGTGCTTGTGTGCCAAGTCGCTTTAGTTGTGTCTGACTCTGTGCAACCCTATGGACTGTAGCCCTCCAGGCTCCTCTGTCCGTGGGATTCTCCAGCAAGAATACTAGAGTGGGTTGCTATGCCTTTCTCCAAGAGATCTTCCCGATCCAGGGATCCAATGCATGTCTCTTACATCTTCTGCATTGACAGGCGGATTCTTTACCACTAGCACCGCCTAGGTCTTTGCTACCTTTTGCTGAACTAACATATAAGACTTTCAGCTGATCTTGCTGCTCACTTCTCCCCTTCACACTACTGCCAACAAGCCTTTGCTGAATCCCAGCTCTGTTCACGGCATTTCTCTGAACAAAGTCTCCAGTGGTTTCTTTTTGCCAGTAGAGTACAGACTCCCTAGCACAACATTCAAAGTTCTCTATGATCAACGTCTCTAGTTTTACCTATTATATATGTTCTATGCGCTAATTAAACCAGAAAAGGACCTGAATTTTCCTGCTGCTTCACTATTCAAGATTCAGGATGAATACTGATTCCTTCATGAAACATTCCTTTAGGTTCTGTCCTCTAATATTACTACTCTGCCATTTCCTAGTAAATATTTATCCATGTGTCAACTCTTCCTTTCTATATTGTAAGCTCCTAGATCAGCTCAATGATAGCATCTTGAAATAGTAATATCTGGAGGTTAGTCATGAGGTACAGAACAATCATTTATTTTTAATAATAGTTCAAATTTATTGAACTGTACAAATTTATTGAACTGAAGGGTGAATTACATGGTATGTGAAATTTATCTCAATAAAGCTGTCATAAAAATGGAAGTTCAAATACTAATATTTGTAAATAATTTAAAATCATTTATATAATTTTAAGCAGAGCACTGGGCTTCCCTATTGCTCAGATGGTAAAGAATCTGCCTGCAATGCAGAAGACCTGGATTCGATCCCTGGGTCAAGAAGATCCCCTGGAGAAGGGAGTGGCAACCCACTCCAGTATTCCAGCCTGAAGAATTCCATGGACAGAGGAGCCTCATGGGCTATGGTCCATGGAGTTTCAAAGTGTCAGGAACACTTGAGTGACTAACACTTAAGTAGGAAAAGTTACAACAAAGCAAATAAAGCATTCACACATTTGTATCTATTTCCTGAGATCTCATTTGAAGTGAAGTGAAGTGAAGTGAAAGTCTCTCAGTCATGTCCGACTCTTTTCGACCCCATGGACTCATCCATGGAATTCTCCAGGCCAGAATACTGGAGTGGGTGGCCTTTCCCTTCTCCAGGGGATCTTCCCAACCCAGGGATCGAATCCAGGTCTTCTGCATTGCAGGTGGATTCTTTGCCAGCTGAGCCACAAGGGAAGCCCGAGATCTCATTTAAATGGCAGTAAAGAGAACTGAAAAGAATAAACACAAAGTTGTCATGAGAATAAACTCAAACATGGAATTTTCAAGGGAATGATTTTAACATATTTCTGGAAGATGAAAAGTGGATAAAGAAAGTATCTGCTTCTAGTAATTAAGAAATAGGTAATTCAAGCTGCCTTTCTTTGAGGTCAAATAGTAAATTAAGAAAAAAATTTAAATATACCTAACTGAAGGCATTGGAAAGCTAGCAAGAGAGTGAAGAAATACTGAACCAAGGTGTAGGAGAAGATAGAAATTCTAAGAGGATAGCTCAGCACTGGGGGTAACTTTTCTTCTGGGAGACATTTGCTAATTACAGAAGAGACAACTAAGAAGCAGCAGCTGAAAAAAAAAAAAAAAGAAGAAGAAGAAGAAGAAGAAGCTGTTAGGTTGAGCAGTGTGGGGCCAATGGGACAAAAGTTGGACTCTTAAACACATAGCCTCCAACACATGCACACATATTCTGACTTGGATTGCAAAGAGCTCTCCTCTAGCAGATAGGGAACCAGATGCAGCTGCTCTCACAGGGACTGCAGGTCCATTTCCAACCATCCCAGACTCTGAAGTTAGATTAAAGTTGTCCTGATTTATTCATGCCCCAGAAAATATTACTGTCTTATGGAGGAAGAGAATACTATTCTGAGCCTCCAATTACCTTTACAAACAACTTTGTACATATAATTTCCATCATGAAATAAATAATAACTAAGACAGTAAGAAAACATGAATGAGAACCATATGTAGTAACACTGTTGGAAACAAAAGAGAGGGGAAACCATAAAAGCAGCCATGGAAAAAGACAGATTATCTTTAAAAGAACAATTTGGCTAAAGCTGACCTCTCAACAGATACAATGAGAACCAGGAGATAGAGTGCTGTCTTTAAAGTTCTAAGAGAAAATAACTGCCAATATAGAATTGTACACTCATCAAAAATATCCTTCAAGAACTAAGGTCAAATAACGATATTTTCAGTTGAACAAAACCTTACAGCAGGAGACTCACACTAAAGGAAACTCTAGGCAGAAGGAAACAGATTCTAGAACAGAAGGTCAGAGATGTGGGAAAAAATGAGCAGACATGAAAACAATAATAATGTCTTGTGGGATACAAAATACATGTTAAATTAAGATACCCCATAGCAGTGGGAATATAGTCAAGGAATATGATAGATAGATAGATACTGTGAATAGTGTTTAAGATAGATACTGTGAATACTGCAATACTTGGATTCTTGCATTATCTAAGAAGAGGGTATAAGTAGCATAAGTAATATTAGATTTTGAAAAGTCAAGGGTTCAGTTCAGTTCAGTTCAGTTACTCAGTTGTGTCTGACTCTTTGCGACCCCGTGAATTGCAGCACGCCAGGCCTCCCTGTCCATCACCACCTCCCAGAATTTACTCAAACTCATGCCCATCGAGTTGGTGATGCCATCCAGCCATCTCATCCTCTCTTGCCCCCTTCTCCTCCTGCCCCCAATCCCTCCCAGCATCAGGGTCTTTTCCAATGAGTCAACTCTTCGCATGAGGTGGCCAAAATATTGGAGTTTCAGCTTCAGCATCAGTCCTTCCAATGAACACCCAGGACTGATCTCCTTTAGGATGGACTGGTTGGATCTCCTTGCAGTCCAAGGGACTCTCAAGAGTCTTCTCCAAAACCACAGTTCAAAAGCATCAATTTCTCAGTGCTCAGCTTTCTTCACAGTCCAACTCTCATATCCATACACGACCACTGGAAAAACCATAGCCTTGACCAGACGGACCTTTGTTGGCAAAGTAATGTCTCTGCTTTTTAATATGCTATCTAGGTTGGTCATAACTTTCCTTCCAAGGAGTAAGCGTCTTTTAATTTCATGGCTGCAATCACCATCTGCAGTGATTTTGGATCCCCCAAAAATAAAGTCTGACACTGTTTCCACTGTCTCCCCATCTATTTCCCATGAAGTGATGGGACAAGATGCCATGATCTTAGTTTTCTGAATGTTAAGCTTTAAGCCAACTTTTTCACTCTCCTCTTTCACTTTCTTCAAGAGGCTTTTTAGTTCCTCTTCACTCTCTGCCATAAGGGTGGTGTCATCTGCCTATCTGAGGTTATTGATATTTCTCCCAGCAATCTTGATTCCAGCTTGTGCTTCTTCCAGCCCAGCGTTTCTCATGATGTACTCTGCATGTAAGTTAAATAAGCAGGGTGACAATATACAGCCTTGACGTACTCCTTTTCCTATTGGGAACCAGTCTGTTGTTCCATGTCCAGTTCTAACTGTTGCTTCCTGACCTGCATACAGGTTTCTCAAGAGGCAGATCAGGTGGTCTGGTATTCCCATCTCTTTCAGAATTTTCCACAGTTTATTGTGATCCACACAGTCGAAGGCTCTGGCATAGTCAATAAAGCAAGGGTACACACTGTAATTTCTTGGGTAACCATAAGAGAATGATAAAAGTGTGTGTATATGCCTAATAACATAGCCTCAGAATGTATAAAGAAAAAAATTGACAAAAATAAAAAGGAGTAGGCAAATTCATAATCACAGAGGGAGATTGTAACATACTTCTCTTAAGAACTAACAACTAATAGAAGCAGTCAAAAAATCAGTAGAGTGGGAAGATGATAATTGTCAAACTTGAACTACTGTGTATATATTAAAGGCTGTAGAACACACCTAATTTTAAAGTATATATGGACTATTTATAAAAGTTTTATTCAAAAAATCATATGCTAAGCCATGGCCAGGAGGAGAAGGGGACGACAGAGGATGATGGTTGGATGGCATCACCGACTCAATGGACATGGGTTTGGGTAGACTATGGGAGTTGGTGATGGACAGGGAGACCTGGCATGCTGCAGTTCATGGGGTCACAAAGAGTTGGACACGACTGAGTGACTGAACTGAAAGTCTCAACAAATCATAGTAAATTAGTTCTTTGGCCATAACACAGTTAAGCTAGGTTCAACAACATAAAGAAGAGAAAATACCTGTATGTTTAGAAATTAATAAATAAAATTCCAAAAATCTTATTTAAAAAAGGTCATAAAAGGAATGAAAATGTTTTGAGCCCAATAAAAAAAATGGGCTTCCTTGGTAGTTCAGCTGGTATAGAATCTGCCTGCAATGCAGGAGACCCGGTTCAATTCCCGGGATGGTAAAGAATCCAATGTGGGATGTGGGAGTGCAATGTGGGAGACCTGGGTTTGATTCCTGGGTTGAATCCCTGGGTTTGGAAGATCCCCTGGAGAATGGCTATCCACTCCAGTATTCTTACCTGGACAATTCCAGGGACAGAGGAGCCTGGGAGGCTACAGTCCATGAGGTCGTAAGGAGTTGGACACGACTGAACAACTTTCACTTTCAATAATAAAAAATACTTGTATTTTGGTACTAATTTTATACTTAGAGGGAAGTGATAGCTTAAATGAATATATGAGAAAGAAGTTATAAAATTCTAAAAAGTTAGGAAAAATAACAGCAAATTATATCAAAGAAAAGATAAAATATAGCAGGAAAAGTTTGTAAAATAGAAATTAAATAGATAATAAAAAAGATGAACAAAATCAAAAGTTGTTTTCCTTAAAAGACTAATAAAATTGATAGACCTGAAAAGACTAGTCAAGGAAAAAGAGGGAACACAAATTATCATCATCACAAATGAAAAAGGGGACCTTACTGTAGATTCTACAATATAAAAAATATCTTAAGATAGTTTTTGAACAATTCTAAACAAATCTGAAAATGTAGAAGAAATGGACAAATTCCTTAAAGAAGAAAACCTACCAAAACTGACAGAGAAAGAAATAGAAAATATGAATAGTCATGTTAATAAAGAAATTTATTCCATTAAAATTTTCCCTTATAAAAAACCGTAGGCACAAACAGCTCCCTTAGTGAATTAAAAAAATTTTTAAGAAGGAATTATTGTCATGCTTATACAAACTATTCCAAAGAAAGAAAAATTGGATATTATGAGAATTAAAATTTTACATGCCAATTTTATCATGAGCAGAGCTATACAAATTATTTTTAAAATTAACAAATCAAATGCAGCAGTATGTAAAAGGATAATACAACATGATAGAGTTGTATATATTGTAAGAATGCAGATTTATTCACATTAGAAAATCAGCATAACTCACTATTTATCAGAATATAGGAGAAAATTCTTAGGTAATTTAAATACACACAAAAACCAAGTATTTGATAAAATCAGACATCTACTTATAAAGAAAAAACTCTCCTACAAATAGAAGAGATAGCAAACATTTGGTAAAGTACTGAAAGTTTTCCCTTTGAGATTGGGGAAAAGATGAGTCTTACTGATAACCCTCCTAATCACCATTGTATTGGCAATCTTAGCCAGGTCAGTATGGCAGATTGATTATAAACATGATTCCATTTTCTATCTCTCTGTGTACCTACGCCTTTTGTAACATATCTGACTTTGCAGCACTTCCCATCAAGAGATGGATTCTATTATCTACCTCGAATCTGGGCTAGCCTTGTATTTTGCTTTGGTTTAAAGAATGTGGTGGAATTGACAATGTGCCAGTCCTTAAGAGGCATCTCTCTCTTTTGGAGACAGACACTGCCACTGGGGATAACAGCAAATTGAAGGATGAGACCACATTGAATGGAACTAAGTTAGCCCAGCTGTCCCTGCTGTGGCTCTAGATGTGTAAGGAACCCAGCCAACATCAGTAAAGCTGCTTAGCTGACCTGCAGCTAATTTCAGATGCACAAGTGGGCCCTGGCAAGAACAGCTCAAATAACAGAAACATTCAGTTAACCCATAGACTTGTGAGAAATACATGGTTGATTTGGGTGGGGTTTACAGTGCAGCAATAACTAACTGAAACAGGCAGTGAGTCAAGAAAAAACAAAGTATAAATATTGAAAAGGAAGAAAAAGTCTATAATTATTTGCAGAGGGTCTAACTGTATATGTAGAAAATCCAAAAATATCCATAGACTTATGAGAAATACGTGGTTGACTTGGGTGGTTTATGGTGCAGCAATAACTAATTGAAACAGGCAGTGAGTCAAGAAAAAGCAAAGTATAAATATTGAAAAGGAAGAAAAAATCTATAGTTATTTGCAGAGTGTCTAACTTTATATGTAGAGAATCCAAAAATATCTACAGATACATTATTGGAATTAATGAGTAAATTTAGCGACATTGCTAGATCTCAAGTGCAAAATATCAATTGCACTCCCATATAAGGACGATGTCTTAGTCTGTTCAGTCTGCTGTGGCAGAATACCATAGACTGGGTAGCTTAAACAACAGAAATTTCTCTCTCACAGTTCTGGAGGCTAGGAAGTCCAAGATTAGGGTGCTGACAGATTTGGTGTCTGGTGAGAGCCTGCTTCCTGATTCATAGGCAGCTAGCTACCTTTTCACTGTATCCTTACATGCAAAAGAGGCAAGCAAGCTCTCTGGGATATGTTTTATAGGGGTATTAATTCCATTCATGAGGGCTCTGTTCTCATGAAAGTGAAAGTGAAGGTCGCTCAGCCATGTCCAACTCTTTGACCCCATGGACTATACAGTCCAAGGAATTCTCCAGGCCAGAATACTGGAGTGGATAGCCTATCCCTTCTCCAAAGGATTTTCCTGACCCAGGAATCAAACTGGGGTCTCCTGCTTTGCAGGCGGATTCTTTACCAGCTGAGCTACCAGGGAAGCCATGACCTAATCACTTCTTAAAGGTCACACTATCAAATAAATTGGGGATTATTTATTATTAAGGTTTCAGCATACAAATTTTGTGGGGACATAAACATTTAGTCCATAGCAAGCAACAAATGGAAATTTTTAAATAAAAATTACATATGGTACATAGGAATACAACTGACAAAATATGTATAAGATTTCTCACATAAAACTCTAAACCATTATTGAGAGAAGAAATAAATAGGATATATCATGTTCATGGATTGAAAAATCCAATATTGTATACATGATAATTCCTTCTATATTGACTTATAGACTCATGATAATTCCAAATAAATCTCAACAGGCTTTTTTTTCCCTCTAGAAGTTGACTAATTCTACAATATACAAAGGGACCAAACTAATCACAGGTGTTTTGGAAAAGAAAAACAATGCTGGAAGATTTGCTCTGATATATACTAAGACCTATTATCAAAATATGGCATTTAAGGTAAGGATAACAGAGAGCTCAATGGAACAGAATGAAGTATCTGGAAACAGGCCCATGAACACTTGGTTTATGTAAATAGTAGTAATTTAGAACAGTAGGAAAAGGATGGCCTTTTCATTAAATGGGGCTGAGACAACTGAGTATCTATTACAGAAAACCTGAAAATTGACCCTTACTTTCCACCATTCACAAAGTCAATTCTGTGTGGGTTGAAGATCTAAATGTGAGAGGCAAAACAATGCTTCCTGAAGATACTAAAGGCAAATATCTTTATGACCTTGTTAAGTAAAAGATTCTTAATAGGCTATAAAAGAGCACTAATCAAAAAGGAAAAGATTGATATGTTGTACTATGTTAAAGTGACAAACTTTCTTTTCAATCAAAAGGCTTTTTAAGAAGAAGAAAGGGCAAGCCACCTAGTTGAGGAATTATTTGCAACACATATAACTAACAATGTATAATACATTCCTCAAATTAAAGGAAAAATAGTCAATAAAAAACAGACATGTAGCAAAAGGAGATATCTAAAATGTCCATTAAACACATATAAATATGCTCAATATCATTATTAGTCAGCGATGTGTGAGCTATAATCACAGTAAGACCCTACTATATACTTGTCAAAGTGCTCATGTGAAGAAGACTGATCACAGCCAGAGTTGGTGAGAAAGCAGAACAATGAAAGTGAAAGTGAAGTTGCTCAGTCGTGTCCAACCCTTTGTGACCCTGTGGACTGTAGCCCACCAGGCTCCTCCATCCATGGGATTCTCCCATCAAGAATACTGGAGTGGGCAGAACAATGGGAGCTTTCTTATACTACCAGAATGATGATAAATTGGTACATCACTTAGGAAAAAAGTTTGGCATTATCTACTGAAGTGAGGGTATGCGTACCTTGCTGCTGCTGTGTACCTTAGGATCCTATAATTCTAATCCTAGGTATATAGCCAATAGAAAGGCATGCAAATATAAATTAAGAGACATATACAATAATGTTGTGGTAGCAATTTGCAAAACAGACCCAGATTGGAAACAATTCATATTTGTCAATCAAAAGTATAATGGCTAAATAAATTATGGCATAATTATATCCTGGAATACTACACAGTCATGAAAATGAATGAACTACATTTACATCCCATAACACAGATGAACTTCACAAATATAACATTGAATAAAAAGAACAAGGCCCTCTCAAATTATATACTATGTGATTCCATTTATATAAAGTTTCCCAAATCTATCTATAAAAGATAAAACCAAACTGTAGTGTTTAGGGATACATGTAAATGGTAAAACTATGAAGAAGGTCAAGGAATTATTTACCATAATGTCATGAGAGTGTTTCTCTTTGAGGAGGTAGGTGGGGGTAGTAGAGATTGGGAAGGAGGAGGCTTCTAGGGTGCTGACAGTGCTCTGTTCTTGACTGTAGGAGTGGTTACATAGATACTCATTTTCTGATAACTTATTGAGCTAAGTCTTCTGATTTGTGCCTATTTCTGTATATGTACTATATTTAAAAATTAAGTTTAGAAAGGGGATGGAGGCCTATCTGCAGATGAACCAAAATGGGGGAAGACACAGCAGTTCAGAACATGAACACCAATGGTTTCCATGAAGTTTTAAAATACTGTTCTACTATTCTTGGAATTATTTCTATTTTTTCCAAGGATCATTATTCTATTCGTCTTGATATTACCCTTCAGTCTTCTGGTTTTCTTCATGTCAGGCATTCTCACAGAGCTACTGTCTTGATTCAATGGCACAAAAAAAACAGGTATTTAATTATATAATTTAAAGTTTAAAAGGTAATCAACAACAATTTAAACACAAAATTGTAAGCACTGGAAGAAGGGGGGGGGGTGAAGAAATTGAGATAAATGCACATCTTTCATAGAGGGGAGAGTAGGTATTGTCTAAAATGATAAATCAACATCAAAGCAAATTATTCAGAGACATGATGGAAACCATTAAAAGAATTAGAAAGAAATTTAAAAAATGACTGCTTCTGGGAGAGGGACTAAGTTTGGGGCATTGAGAAGAATGCTCTGGACTGTTTGACTTTTGCTTTGTTTTTGCTATATGCACATTACCTTCATAAATCTAGTAAGACATCTATGAGATTCCAGTTTGCATCATTCTCATCTAGAGATTTAAGAATTTCTCTTGGAATTTGTGGCATTATAGCTAGTCAAAGAATAACATCTATTGTATGTCTTATCTATGCAGTAGCTGATAATGAACATCATTTCTAAAGTATTGTTAGGAGCCATGATATTACTGAAGCAGTTTTTCTATATGACCAGTTATTTTAGAGCTTCTGAATTATGATTTTATAATTACGTCTATTTCCTTTTAAACTTTATTTATAGATATATTTTAATTAGAAACAAGTCTGTGTATGCAATTGTACACAGACAAGTGGGAGATTATGAACATTTATATTCAACAGTTTGAACAGCTAACATTATCAAATCAAAAGTAGATGAATCAATGATGAAAGTGAAATTGCCAAAACTACTTATATTAATAACAATGTTAAAATCTATATATTCTATATACTATATTTTAAACAACAAAATAAAATGCATTTGTGTTTCTGCTCTATTTGCATACCTTATGAACATACATTTAGGGTGAAGATCTGGAAAAAAGATCAAGACTCATTTTTTAAACAGTAAAGTTCAACTATTGAAAAATTGGCTCTATTTCTTTTTCTTTTAATGTTACAATTTCTGAGATCTTTAAATGCCTCATTTCATCATTTGTGTTTGTAAAATGCTTATTAGAACTCTCCCCTTTTAATACTTTGGTAACAATTATTTTTTCTATTTCCTCAAGTTTATTTTTTTCAAAATCTAGGTACTCTCGTGTGTACTACTGGCCAAATATTTTTAAAGTAGAAAGAATATTAAGAACATCTTTTCTAGAGAAAGGGTCTTGTTAGATTTTCATATCACACAGCAGTCTCACATACTGTTTTGCACAGTAGCTACTCAAAAGAGTTTGTTGCATTGGATCACACTGAGTCATATATGGTATAATATGATTAAATAGGACTAGTCCAAGCTTCAATGAAAAATCAGAGCTTATGGTATAAGAAAAGTGATCAATCACATATAATTGAAAGTAACTTTAGATATGTTTGTGTAACTAAGTCTCTCCACTCACTCAAGGGTGGGCATGTCCTCCTGTGCTGGGCACTGTGCTAGACTCTGTGGCCACAAAGATGGACAAGACAAGATAGTTCCTCTGCAGCTACTCATGGCCTCATGGAGACAGACAACCAGGGAATGGACAGTAACAAAATAATGTGACACGAACTCTGATGGGTCCAAATTTTCTTTCCAATTCATTCCTTTCTTTATACTGTCAAGGTGATAAAGGTGTCTTAGTAAGGTGGAATAAAGAAGCAAAGCTTAATCAGAATAATAACTAGCAGGAGAGGGGTTCATTTGCCTTAAAGGAAGAACCTGAAAGGTTCAGACTTCTTTCCCTAAGCATGAAACATTATCCTGGCCTCAGAGACCTTGAGTGTATCCCTCCGGGATGGGGGCACTCAGCAATGAAGCCCCAACCCTGTGGTGAGGTGGGAAGGATAGAAAAGACCAGAAAAGGAAAGAGGATGCAGTGCAGAGGTGACAGGAAAGGGACTCCTGGATTTTCACAGGGGCAGATTCTGCATGGAATGATGTGGTAGGAAAAATAAAGAAATATCATCAGTGTCCTCAGGTGAGATTGTTACTCTCATAGATATTGGGGCATGAATTGTGGGCATTGCTGTAGTGGAGGTATGCTCATGTCCCACAGGGACTCAAGGGTTAAGAAAAGGAGGGGTTGCCCAGCTCAGGCTATAGAGCAGATGTTGCGGGAGAGGCGAGTAGGTGATAGAGGTTGGAGAAAATGGTTTGGAATCTGAAAATTGTTCAGTAAGTCTCCAGCACAGACCACATGTCCAAAGAAATTGATCCCATTGCACCTTTCTTATTAAATGACAGTCAGTGAATTACCATGATTGTTCTTACCCTCAACAGACTTGGGAGGCAGAAGGTATAGCTCAGGGTTGAGCAAAAGATGCCCCTTTTGAAGATGAAGAAAAAAAGAAAGGGTGGACTGAGTTGTCTTCCTCAGGGATAGAGTCCACAGGTGACAGAGATTTGTAATATTCATCTTCCCCATCAAGCACTTTGATTTGGCTGCAACAAAGGAAAGAGTTTCAGCAGCAGAAGAAAACAAGTGCAGCAGTCATCAGTGGGGCAGCTAAAATTGTGTGAGTTCCTGGAACAGGGCTGGGCCCTCACACTGGGTGGTGGGGCACAGCTTAGCGTAGCTCAGGGCCTCCCAGCACGGAAACCGGGGTCTGAGTCACGAAGCCTCTCACATCTGGGTCACACACTAATAACGGGCCCGATTTAGTGGTATCTGGAAGTTGTGATCGTATTGCAGTTTGATTTATGTGAATTAACTTGTCTGGTTCCCTCTAGATGAGAAAGTTCCCCTCCGGACCATCTTTAGCTCTCAAACTACTACCAGTTACCTGTCTCACTGCTATTCGAGACGCTATCAGTCAAATCAGCCACAAACTCTGTAGTGCCTCCTGGCTAATCATTGGGAGAAAATTTCCTCTGTGTACCTTTAAGGCTCAAGGGTAGAGGAATGTGGAGGAAGGAGTATTTGCACTACATGGAGTGCTCTGATTGTGGGACAGTTTTATACAACCCAATACATATCTCGAATTATAAGGACAGTATAATTCCCTGGATAATTATGAGAAATAACATTTACTTTTTGGTGGCAATTTCAGTCTTTTCAGACAGAATAAATTCAAGTTTTGTGTACTTGCTACTGTGAAAAGTAGTTTCCAATGTCAATAATAGTGGTGATATCCCCACTGCATATTTTTAGAAGCCTCTCTAGAAAGTTTGGCATTTTCTGTAATATCACAAAGGACCCCTTCTGTTTACAGTTGCTTAGAACTAAGAAGACAGATATTTACCCAAGTTTTCTTGGCTTCCTCTTGCTCCCTTGATATTCTAGAGTTCCCTGTGGAGAGGGCCAAGAACACAGTCAAAGCAAAGCAGCAAGTCGTTAATTTTTAATTCAAAGTGATTTTGTGTTGAATGCAAGCAGATGCTGATAATATCAGAAGTCACAGCATAATTTTTTTGATCAAAGGGCTCAAGTGAGCCTGATGAAGCATGCATCTTGCTCGTCTTTGATAAACCACATCAATTATTCACCGTGAAGGCAGACATCCTGACATGAAAGCAACAGATAAAGAGCCTAAGCACATGTTCAAGACGAGAGTATAAGAGAGTGGGGGTGGGGCTGGAGGGGCTGGAACAGGTATTAATAACAGAATTATTAACTGGAAACAAAGCCAGTGAAACAGCTTTATGGCCACTTTGAACTCACATTTAACTGGTTATAGTACATGGTATCCTCAGGGCTACTCAACATTTTCGGCTCCTGACATCTTCGGCGAGGTGTTCGCTGCTTCTGTGCAAGACCATTTTCTGAATCTGCAACAGGATAACAGAACTTTTCTGTCAACTATCTGAGGTTTTGGGAAAATTAAGTGTAAAATTGCTCATCACATAAATGCATTTAGCAGAAACCCTGTCCTATTTTAACAAGCAAGTTAGAGCTTTGCTAATATCAGGAGAAATACTCCACACACACACACACACACACACACACACACACACACACACACACGGACTGCTAAGTGTAAACAAGGGCAGCTATCAGGGACTTTGCCTTCATCTTTCTTATCTGAGTCAGCAGTCTACAGTGACAGAAAGCAAATTGGTTTGTCCATGCTGGTGAAGTAGAGGTTGGTGGTTAGCCTTTGTAGAGTAGAGAATGCCCTCTTGGTGAGATAGTTAAGGCAATGAAGGCAATCTGGGGCAGTTTGTACCACATCCTACAGTGAGAGTTCAAAGACATCTGGAGAACACACATTGTTGGGTAGATGAGAAGCAAACCTTTTGGTGGGATACAATTTGAAGGCAAAGTGGCTTGAGCTAGTATTTTCTGAAATGCTTTGAACAATGCCACTGATCCATGCAGTCTCTGGAGGTAGTGTAAAGGAGAAGGCGAAAGGATGATTGCACGATTTCACGGAGCAGCCTCTCTGTCTTAGCCCTGATTTCGGAACCCTGGACCAAGGGTGCACTGGAGATTAAGAAGCCACGTGTACAATGAAGTCATGATTTATTTCCCTTCCAAGCAGGTGCTTTTTGTGAAACCTACTATCCTTTTGCACTATATCTGAGTCAGAATTCAGCAGTTCTAACTTCTTGCCAACACACACACAGACACAAATACACACACACACACACACACACACAGCTGCCATAAAATACTGCTCATGAGTGCCATGGTCTGGAGAAGAGATATCATTTTCCTGAACCAAGGATATGTATACCATAAACTATTTATTTATAAAAGAGTGATTTGTACTTGGAATCATAGTTTGATTTTATTAGAGATTCTTACTCTACAAAGAAGTTCTAGGGGAATTTTCTAAGTGAAGAATGACTCAGCAAAGACTATTATGAAGAGCAAATTATCAGTTTCCTAAATATGAAGTTTTGCATTTTTTGAACTGGAACATATCTATGTTTGAGCAAGACTATTAGAACCACACAGGGCTTTAGGAACTATCTGTTCTAAATACCCATTTTTTCACAAAAGGAAACTGAGGCCCATAAATGTGGAAAGACTCACTCCAGTTTAAGTGTCAGAGTAGAGACCCAACCCTAGATCTCCTACCTCCTATTCTAGCAGTTAAAAAAACTATACCATATTATCTTCTTAATAAAAAATTCTTTTAAAAAGTCAAAGGTCTGCATAAAAGTAAGCTCCATTAAAAAATATTAATTAGCATAGCAGAATGATGGTGCTTGCAGAGGATTCCAGTAGCCTGGACAGACATCCCCATCCACTTCTTCAGGAGCTGTGCAGAGAACAGGACTCCAGCCTCTTGTACTAGCACCAGCCTCAGAGTAAAACGAATCCAGAACTGAAATGGGTACTTTCTGATAGTTCCAACACACCTACTTCCATATGCTTTGCAAAGTCCATATTTTGTAATATGGTAGAACATGAGGTTGTGAGGCTCTTTTACGTTAGACCTTCAGATTTATAGATTAATGAACAGAAGTGTTTAGAGTTAAGGTTGCTTGTTTTAAGCATGTACTGGAGATCTGACATCTATTCTCTTTTAGACTTTCTACTATTATAGGAATTCCAACCCTGGCAACTCAAAAGACTGATCTTAAATAGTTTTGGGGTTCAGCTGAAGTTCAGCCCAGTTCAGTTGTTCTTTATGTAAAGATTACAATTGATCAGAAGTCTTTATTTTTATTTTCCACTAGGAACGCTTAATATAAGATGTGGGTCTCAATTTTTGCTCTTGATGAATTTGCTGTTCTGTGGGTGGGTGTTCTTTTCCCGATTCTTAGAAAGAATCAGTTATTGGATTGAATTTTCTCTTTTTAAAATTTCCCATAAATTAAAACAAAATATTAGTATCTGATGGTATCTATACCTACTAGAATCTAGTATAAGCTGGTATCTGATTTAGCATCAAATTTTAATTTTTATTATTTTAACTTTAATACCTTCATATTTTATGTTGCTTTTCAAAACACTGGAACAGGTATTTTGCTTTTGGAGCAAAACTGAGTATTAGTGATATATGATCAATCACAAGCAGCCAACTAAATTGAGAAACAAATTCAAGTACTGCTGTTGCAACAACTGGACAGCAATGTGCAAAAATTTAACTTAAATATAGAGCTTACAAAATATATTCTATATATGTGAGGTAATTCACTTGATGATGTGGGGAAGACAAAGAGAAATAAGACGAGGTCCTTGCCTTCAGTCTAGTAGAGGACACTGTGCCTTAAAAGGTTAGTGACTTGCCTAAGGCCATAGCTATTACTGCTGAACTCAAATTAGTTCTTTTTTAACTCTAAATCTTTTATTTTTCTCAATACAGTTCTTGGTTCTCACAGGCCACAATACATTCCAGATGTGATATAGTTAAACATTTTGAATTGTCCCATGAAAACTGTAGAAGGAAATGAAAAAGACTACATATCTTAACTGTGGAAGAAGATAATAGGGACAAGGATGGGTTCAATTATATTAAAGTGAAATATTCTATATGATGAACAGTAATAAAACCTTAAGATGAAAGAAAGTGCAACAGAAAGATTAAAAACAAATTAAAATATAGAGACACGATATTATACTTAAGGTGGAAAGGCTGAGGAAAGAGAAAGATGGTGGTGGTGGTTTAGTCGCTAAGTCATGTCTGACTCCTGCGACCCGATAGACTGTAGTCTGCCAGGCTCCTCTGTCCATGGAATTCTCCAGGCAAGAATACTGGAGTGGGTTGCCATTTCTTTCTCCAGGGGATCTTCCCGACCCAGGAATTGAACCTGGGTCTCCTGCATTGCAGGCAGATTCTTACCAACTGAGCTAACAGATATATTTCTATATTTTGAAATACAATTATGAAATGAGATACTGAAAAATATTCAGCCACCTTGACAAAGAGCTTCAGTTAAAAGAATTACTACTGCCTTTCTATTAGGATAAATTGAAAGGTCAAAAGACAATGTGGGAGTGGCCCTGGATACACAGATGAGTCTATAGGCTCCCCCTCTCCTGAAGTGACTTGACAATAGATAACAAAAACTAAGTAACTTGTTTCAAGGACCATGTTCCAACAAAGTAAACTGAAAGAGAACAAAAAGACCACTTGTATAAAAATGGATGTAACACTTTCTTCAACAGAAAAAAGCTAGAATCATAATAAATATTTAATAATTGGGGAAAAATTACTGCTGAGATATAAATATGATGTCATGTCATGAGAGCACCAATGAGGATAAAAATGGGTATGATATTGATACATGAAAATTCAAAATTAAGAAAAAGAAGCAAAACACAAAATAGCATATGGTACAGTGATTAAACCTACGTGTGTATGCACTTTGAGAAGTTTGTCAAGATTTTTTTCCTTGAAAATTAAAAAAAAAAAATAATGAGGCATGTAGAACAAAAAATGTTTCTTTCAGTATATAAAGAAATTACAGGTGAGAAAGACTAAGTCTGTAAGTGGCAGAGTGGATGCATGAATCCCTGTCTTTTAGCCCTTTAGCCAATCAGTTTGCCCATAAGAGATACAAAGCAACAGGATTATCTGGCAATTTCCTAGTTCATTTGACTAGCTTATGTAGATAAACTGCGCAATTTGAGTTTGAAGACATACATTAGAATATAAGTTATTTACTTTGGAGACAATGAAGTTCATATTCTGTAAGTAGCCAACTTCTGCTTCATGTAAATAGTTGTAAGCCAAGCCAAACTTCAGTTTGTAATACTTTGGTGTGTGTGTGTGTGTGTGTGTGTGTGTGCTCAGTCATATCCTATGCTTTGTGGCCCCATGGACTTTAGCCAGCCTGGCTACTCTGTATAGAATTTTCCAGGTGAAAATACTGGAGTGGGTTGCCATGCCCTCCTCCAGGGGACCTCCCTGACCCAGAGATTGAACCCACATCTCTTGCATCTCCTGCATTGGCAGGTGGGTTCTGTACCACTAGCACCACCTGGGAAGCCCATACTCTGGGCGCCACCTACCTACTGTGCTTTTTAAAAGTATATTATATCATGAATACTAGTTTGCATTTAACATAGATCTCTTTCCTTTTCAAGAATCTCTGTACATTTTTTCCCCCCTGCACCTTTTTTACTTCATTTTTGAGATCTTGAACACACTCTCTGAGTTGTCACAGAACTCTATAATAAACTGGATATAAATCTGTCAGAAAATGCAAGAAATATGGAGGGAGTTTCAATAGCACCGGGAAATGCTAAGTCACGTCCGATTCCTGCAGACACTTATTAGGGAATACTCCTTATTATACGTGAACCGTGAACTTCCAGATGTTCAAGCTAGTTTTCGAAAAGGCAGAGGAACCAGAGATCAAATTGCCAATATCCGCTGGATCACTGAAAAAGCAAAAACGTTCCAGAAAAACATCTACTTCTGCTTTATTGACTATGCCAAAGCCTTTGACTGTGTGAATCACCACAAACTGTGGAAAATTCTGAAAGAGATGGGAATACCAGACCACCTGACCTGCCTCTTGAGAAATCTGTATGCAGGTCAAGAAGCAACAGTTAGAACTGGACATGGAACAACAGACTGGTTCCAAATAGGGAAAGGAGTACGTCAAGGCTGTATATTGTCACCCTGCTTATTTAACTTGTATGCAGAGTACATCATGAGAAACACTGGGCTGGAGGAAGCACAAGCTGGAATCAAGATTGCCGGGAGAAATATCAATAACCTCAGATATGCAGATGACACCACCCTTATGGCAGAAAGTGAAGAAGAACTAAAATGTCTCTTGATGAAAGTAAAAGAGGAGAGTGAAAAAGTTGGCTTAAAACTCAGCATTCAGAAAACTAAGATCCTGGCATCTGGTCCCATCTTTTCATGGCAAATAGATGGGGAAACAGTGGCAGACTTTATTTTTTGAGTCTCCAAAATCATGGGAGACGTTGACTGCAGCCATGAAATTAAAAGATGCTTGCTCCTTGGAAGAAAAGTTATGACCAACCTAGACAGCATATTAAAAAGCAGAGACATTACTTTGCCGACAAAGGTCCATCTAGTCAAAGCTATAGTTTTTCCAGTAGCCATGTATGGATGCAGAGAAGGCAATGGCAACCCACTCCAGTACTCTTGCCTGGAAAATCCCATGGACGGAGGAGCCTGGTAGGCTGCAGTCCATGGGGTTGCAAATAGTAAGACACGACTGAACGACTTCACTGTCACTTTTCACTTTCATGCATTGGAGAAGGAAATGGCAACCTACTCCAGTGTCCTTGCCTGGAGAATCCCAGGGACAGCGGAGCCTGGTGGGTTGCCGTCTATGGGGTCACACAGAGTTGGACATAACTGAATCGACTTAGCAGCAGCAGCAGCAGCATGTATGGATGTGAGAGTTGGACTGTAAAGAAAGATGAGCGCAGAAGAACTGATGCTTTTGAACTGTGGTGTTGGAGAAGACTCTTGGGAGTCCCTTGGACTGCAAGGAGATCCAACCAGTCCATCCTAAAGGAAATCAGTCCTGACTATTCATTGGAAGGACTGATGTTGGAGCTGAAACTCCAATACTTTGGCCACCTGATGCGAAGAACTGACTCATTTGAAAAGACCCTGATGCTGGGAAAGATTGAAGGCGGGAGGAGAAGGGGACGACAGAGGGTGAGATGGTTGAATGGCGTCACCGACTCCATGGACATGAGTTTGAGTAAACTCCGGGAGTTGGTGACGGTGAGGGAGGCCTGGTGTGTCGCAGTCCGTGGGGTCGCAAAGAGTTGGACACGACTGAGTGGCTAAACTGAACTGAATTCCTTATTCCTTAATTCCAAGTCATTACATGGCATGACTGCACAATTGTTCAAGCCTGTGGCGAGAAACAAATGGCTGAATTCAGTTGATGGCTTTGTTCTGTAACTTTAAATGACTGACTTGGGAATTTAATATTTCAATTTTCTTTATTGAACATGCAGGTATATTCTAACTAGAGTGGCTAGATCAAATACAGGGTTCCTGCTTACATCTGAATTTCAGATAAGCAACTGATACCTTTTGAGTGTAAGTATATCCTGTGCAATATTTAGGACATACTTATACTAAAAAGTGATTGGTTATTTATCTGAAATTCAAATCTAGCCAGGTGTCCCATTTTCCCCCCTAAATCTGGCAACCTTAATTCAAACACAATTTTAAGTCACAAATGAGGCTTTTTGTTTTTCTCCTAGCATCCCAGAGATAAAGAAGGACTTCCTCTGTTCTATTTGATTTGCTGAGTTAGAGCTATTTTGGCCACAAATGCTCTTCCCAAACATTGACCCTAAGAATGTCTCCCTTTTCACCACCTAATCTGGATGTGCCAGTTCTGGTAAATTTCCTAGCATGGTTACATCAAGGGAAGGACAACCACAGGGATGGCAGGATGGGTCATGCAGCCTGAATATTCTCTGGCTTGGTGGGACAGTATGGATTCCAAGTCTTGAGGAGTGGGCAGGCAGGGAGCAGGATTCCAGGGAAAGCCAGTCTTTTGCACCCTCCTTGAGGGCCTCAGAAAACATGGATACTTTCTGAGCAGTAGGACTTTTGATCTGATTGCCATTTTGTGGATGAGGCATTTCCAGGGTTTCTTGCCAAGTAAAACATCCTCTTGAAGCAAACAGAGTTTGGATTTACAGATGGCAAATCCTATATGAGGTTATGAGATACATTCTATTTAGGCTCATTTTCTTCACACTACAGCAGATGTTCAGCTTTTTAAAAGTACCAGTGTCCATATATAATAGAGAGAGCCCAGCTTGGTGTTCTGTGATGACCTAGAGGGGTGGGATGGGAGGAGAGGAGGGAGGCTGCTCAAGAGGGAGGGGATATATGTATAATGATGGCTGATTTGAGTTGTTGTACATCAGAAACCAACACAACATTGTAAAGCAATTTTCTTTCAATTAAAAAATAAATTAAAAAATTACCAATGTCCAGATCAGGACCTACTACACATTCATGGACTGTAGCCCACCAGGCTCCTCTGTCCATGGATTTTCCAGGCAAGAATACTGGAGTGGGCTACCATGCCCTCCTCCAGGGGATGTTCACAACCCAGGCATCAAACCTGGGTCTCCTGCATTGCAGGCAGATTGCTCACCATCTGAGCCACCAGCCAAGCCCCATATCTGTATATAGATACATATATATACAGATAGATAGATAGACAGACACACACACAGACAGATAGATGGTACTGGTGATAGTTTAGTCACTAAGTTGTGTTTGACTCTTGGGACCCCATGGACTGTAGCCCCACCAGGATCCTCTGGGGAAATCTTCCTGACCCAGGGATAGAACCTGTGTCTACTGCATTGCAGATGGATTCTTTGCTGCTGAGTCACCAGGGAAGACCAGATGGATAGATATATAGATTTAATTTCCTTAGATGGTTCTAATGTGCAGCCATGGTTGAGAGCCATGGTACTAGACCAATAAGAACTACATTGGCATAAAGTGTTCAATGATTTGCACTACTTTAAAAATGCAGTCTGTGGGACTTCTCTAGTGGTGATTCAGTGGTTAAGACTCCTCACTCCCATTGCAGGGGGCATGAGTTTGATCCCTGCTTGGGGAACTAGGATTTCTCATGCTGCTCAGGCACAGCCAAAAAAAAAAAAAAAGAATGCAGTCTATAGAAAATTGTGTAATTATCAAGTCTGTAGAATTAGGGTTGGCAGACTTAGGAAAAGAAAAAAAAATTGTCTAGATTTGAATTTCAGATTAACAACCAGTGTTAATTAACAACCAGTGATATGCTGTGGGACATGCGCTATGTCAGAGAAGCTCAGAGTCTTGATAAGGAGTTGCTGTTGTTGTTCAGTTGCTCAGTTATGTCTGACTCTTTGCAACCCCATAGACTGCAGCATGCCAGGCTTCCCTGTCCTTCACCATCTCCTGGAGCTTGCTCAAAATCATCATTGAGTTGGTGATGCTATCCAACCATCTTATCCCCTGTTGCCCCCTTCTCCTCCCGCCTTCAGTCTTTCCCAGCATCAAGGTCTTTTCCAGTGAGTCGGCTCTTCACATCAGGTGGCCAAAGTATTAGAGCTTCAGCTTCAGCATCAGTCCTTCCAATGAATAGTCAGGACTAATTTCCTTTAGGATGTACAGGTTGGATCTCTTTGCAGCCCAAGGGACTCTCAAGAGTCTTCTCCATGTGGGAGAAGGCGAGGGTGGGATGACTTGAGAAAACAGCACTGAAACATGTATATTATCATATGTGAAATAGATCACGAGTCCAAGTTCAATGCATGAGACAGGGTGCTCAGGGCTGGTGCACTGGGATGAGCCTGAGGGATGGGATGGGGAGGGAGGTGGGAGGGGGGTTTCAGGATGGGGAACACATGTACCCCCATGGTTGATTCATGTCAATGTATGGCAAAAACCACTACAGTATTGCAAAGTAATTAGACTCCAATTAAAATAAATAAATTTAAAAAAGGAGAGTATTCTCCAACACCACAGGCCAAAAGCTTCAATTCTTTGGCACTCAGCCTTCTTTATGGTCCAACTCTCACATCCATACATACTGGATACAGTAAGTATATATGTACAGTAAGTATCCAGTATGTATGTACTGGCTACATATGTACTGGATAGTTCGTTAAGGTCCAACTCTCACATCCATACATACTGGATAGGGAGTCAAAGGGGAGAAATTATGCCTTGGAAGTTCAAATGTTCCATTTTAAGTCATGATATGGAGGATGATAATCTCTGTGGTTCAGCACCTTGCTTTTATGTCTAGGGGTTCTGAATGTCAGGGAGCTTGGGCCCCTCTGCTGACCTCTGCTCGGAACCTGGGCTTGGACTCAGGTCTTTTGATTCGAACCCCACGGCCTAGGTATTTTGATGCTTGTTCTTTAACTGAGACATTCTGACAAGTTTTCAGCTTACTATATCTAACTTCAGGAGAGACTAAGGAATTCAGTAGGTTTTTGTAAAACACACACACACACACAACCAGAAAGAGATATTTTCTCCTGGGGTGCATGTAATTCAGATCTTCCTTTCTAAGATGAAAGGAAAGCTACAAATTTTCCCAGTTGCCATGTTATGTCATGAACAATCTTCTTCAAAATTGCAAAATTGCTACAAAAAAAAACATCCCTGAGTTACATTAGTGCCTGTGGAAGATGATGGAGTTTTAAATTGTCTGTGTGGAATTTTCTCCTTATTAGTAAGGGAAGTGGTAATAACTTCTCCTGAAACTATTTCATAGCTCAGGGCTTGACATACACTCACCAAATAATGAATGAATGAATAGTGACTATTCATCATTTTTGTTAAGTCCTGTTCCATTTCTGTGGTCCACTCTTTGTTTCTATCAATTGGGATATTATTGCCAAGGACCTTCCTATCCTGGGACACCTCTGGGGAACCTTAGTCTGCCAACGAGGGAGATGAAAATGGCCTTTAACAAACAAGGTTTGTTATATAATTTTTTCTTAAAATTGTTTCAATATTTTTTCTAAGAATACATGTTCACTTTTTTTAAACAAAAAATTAGTCATTCATATACTTTGTCACTGCTTTTCCTCACACTTAACAGTAAAGTTATAAATGTTTTCCCATTTTTTAGCCTAATTTAAAAATAGTATCATACTTTGAGTTACATTTTTAAAGTAATAAATGGACATGATGTTCAAACAAGTTAAGCAATGAAAAGAGAAAAAAAAAAAAACAACAAAAAACCCTGATCCCATTCCCATAATAGCAGCAAATATTGGAACAGATTTCTTATCTGTCTTCCAGATTTGTCTAAATGGCATCACTTCTAAAATTGCATGCTATTTCATTTTACGAATGGACCATAATTAACTTATGTAATTTCTCGTTTTGGGCACAGAAGTTGCTTGCAGTATTTTTCAATAATAAACAATGCTGTGGGAAACATACGTTTCCCATACTCATGCTCAACTCATACTCAATAACATACTCAAAGCTCATACTCATGGGCTTTGACAATTCACATTATCTTCTTAGGATAAATCCCTAGAAGTGGAATTATTGGCCACAGATTATACATATTTTAAAAACTTAGAATTTTTATTTCCAACTGCCTTCTAGGAAGTACGTAGCAAAATATACTTCTATCACCTGTACCAGAGATGACTTGTTTTCGAAGGCTTTCAGCATCATGGACCAGCATCTTTAAGAAAAATCCTGACAATTCAATAGGTGAAAAAAATGGCATATCATTTGTTTTGATCTGCATTTCATTAATTACTTGAGAGGGTGAATGCCTGCCCTTCCCTGCTGTCCGTGCCATGTAGTAGGAAAGTAGTTTTCAAACTTCTGTCATTCAACTGCCACATAAACTTTTTTTTTTTTTTGCGCTATATTCAAGACACCTGTACTGTCTTTAATATTTTAAAAATCAACTTAATTACTTTTTTCACTTAAATACACTTCTTTTAAAATGAAGCTTTACTCACTATTGTAAGTGGAAAACATGTGCTATTTGCCATAAACAGAAGCAAATAATAAAGTAAATACAGTGAGAATAAAACAATATTATTACACCTGAGCTAGATTCTATTTCCCACAGAATGTTCTGGCCTTCTTAAAGTTTTGTTAAAAAGACAGGTGAGAGGAATTTAAGACATACTAATACCACTAAGACTTTCTCCTTAATCTGAACAATTTAAAGTGAGAATTGTAAAAGGAATAACTTTCTTTCACACACTTCAGTGTTATTTAAGGTCATACCCACACACCATCTAAAATCAACGCGCAAACTATCAGAGATCTACATCCCACACTTTGAGAAACATGAATGTTGCAGAAGAAGAAAGGCAGGGGAGTCAGAAAAACCCGAGTATGAATCCCACCTCTAGCACTTGTTACAAGTCTGAACTTGCTGATGATGATCACGCAAGTAAGGCTGCAGTGAGGATGACATATAACATATGGAAAGAGAAAGCAGGGCAGCAGAGGCAGAGCAAGCACACCTAAGTGGCTCTCATAATTCTTGGTGTGTGAAAGTGGTTCTCTGCCTTGTTTGTATGTTAGTATCACCTAAAGACCTTTTGAAAAACACTGATGCCTCAGCCTCACCCCTGGAAATCCTAGTTCAGTTGGTTAGGATTAGGTCTCTGGAATTGTTATTATTTTAAAAATGCCTCTCCCCCTTTCAGATGATTTTAATTTGTAGCCAGGGTTGGAAAAGACCAGAGATTTAACTCTTTCCTAAGAGCTTAGATTGATTTTGTGGATTTGTTAGTTGCTATCTTGAAAGTTGGCCCAGGATCAGAGAGGTTTTGCAGGATAGAAGGAATTCTGGGAAGGGGAAGCATCTCCAATAGGGCCCTCAACGTCAAGCATTTTCTTAGCCCTGGAAGCTGCATCAAATGGCTTGAGTCCAAAGTAGAGATTGATTTCCCTGGACACTGGGAAAATCATTTCTCTTATTCCAAAAGAAAAGTTTTGCTGATCATAGAAACATTATATCTGGTTTCCAGAAGTACAATGCTGCTCAGTACTCTTCTGGAAGTTTCTATGTGAATGTGTGACAAAGCTGAAAAGCCAGTCGAACCTAGTAAGACTTCCTTTAAGGCAAAACAAATGCAAGGCAAAATCTCTGAGGTGTTAGGAGGCTTGAAACTGGTCAAAAATGTTTAAAAGGTACAAGCTTAGAATCAGTTATACAGATTCTAGTGGGTTGTGTTGCTTTTCCTTCTTTTTCTTTTACTTTGCATAGTGGTCAGAATGTTTACATCATGTCCCATCTCTCTGCTTTTAGGAGTTTTAAAACTGCTTATTTTGAGGCCTCACAGCACTCCTTTTCAGCCAGGTGTCTTCATGTGGGGATGACCCACTTCTGTTCTATAACTTTGGTCCTGTAGGGGGATAGGAATTAAGGCGAAAATGGATGCCCAAAGTGTGTCCAGTGGGAAAACAGCATTAATTCAGCTTTTTAAAAAATGTCAACATGAAAAAAAAAAATCCACAACCTGGATCTGCTGCTTAGCAGACCCACAATGCCAGGCAGCAGGCTGGGAGATGTCATTTCTGGAGCTCTTAATGACATGCAAATCACCTAGTGAACTACTTGGGTGCTGGGAAACAATGTCCTGGGTAAAAGCAGATAAAAATGGAAAGAAGAATGTCTTTGAAGATTGGAACGACATTTTAAATGCTTGAGGATATGGGACACCAGATAGTGCTGGTTTTACTAAACTAATTGTGACTGGGTCTTTGATTCCTCGTGGCAGGGGATTCTGGGGCGTTCATCCCCAGCTCTGCCTGGCTCTCTAAATTGGGCACCTGGTTCCAGTTTCTGCTGTGAGTGTGCAAAGGGCCAGTCAGCTGTACTGACATCAGCACTGGACTTGGGGTCAGAAGGCCTGGGCATAGTTCAAGTTCTGGGTGAATTGCCTACCTCCTTGGGCCGCCACATTTTATCTGTAAAATGGAGTTGGACTAATACAGTGATTTTTTTTTTCAACAGAGGATGGTGATGTGGGATGTTACATCTGTTCTTGCCTGGAGATTCTGAGTTGTTCTCCATGGAGTCACACTCCTTCCCAGTGTGTGAGCATCTGTATACAGTGAAAGATGTGCCTGATGGAGGTTTGTTGCATGAAACCAGGGTGAAAGCAGGTAAAGGGTGAGAACTACTAGCTGAGAGGCTCTTTAAGGTCCTTGCCAACTTTCAGTTCAGTTCAGTCGCTCACTCATGTCCAACTCTTTGCGACCCCATGAACCGCAGCACACCAGGCCTCCCTGTCCATCACCAACTCCCGGAGTCTAAGATGCTGTAACTACGGACTTCCTGCTATTTGGCTTCTTAGTACCTCATCTGCAAAACGGACATAAATGCTGTTGACCCTACTGGCTTGCTGGAATTTAAAGATGATCCATCAAAATACATTTGGGGAAAAATTCTCCATAACTACACCAGAACTTCATGCTAACACAATTCAGCCATTTAAAATACAATGCTGCACAAGGTGGCCTCAGCTGAACCCCTTTCTGGGTCATTTGGTTACTGATGGACTAAAAGACCACATTTTAAGCTCACTTAGTCTTTCCCCAGGTGTGAGCAAAACCTGCAATTTACAGATTAATGTCATACAGCTGTACAAACACCCACCCAGGTTCATAAATTCTACACTATTTTTACAAATAGAGCAGTCATTAGTATGAATGAGTTGGTTTGAGGGAGATTATACACACAAATGACTGACAGGTATGTGTGTACCTGTGGGAAACAGTAGAGAATGTGAATAACAGAGGAAATGAAATCTCAGGTATGATTTTTGTTTGCATTAAACTAATGAGATGCAAAAGTGAAATCAATGTAGTATTAGTGGTGAAAAAATAGATTGCTTTGGTTCTTTCAGTTTTAATCTCCCAAAACCCAATAAAATAGGAAGTACCTAGGGGAGACAAAGTTAAATAGAAAATAATTACATTTGGGTTATTTTCCTATTTTGTGCTTCATGTTGGAAAAAAAATTCTTTGGTACACTGTAAATTAAATCTGGTTCAACTATCCAGTAAACATTTAAAGATGTATAAAAATAGTGAGACTCAAAGCTCTCAGTTCTCTGCTCAGATTAAGAGTTCAGACTTTAGTTCTGTAGGGTCATATGGAATTACTTAATTTCTTTTGCTTGTTTTCTTACAGTTTGATATGAGGTTAACAAAAACCTCATATGGTTCATAGTGGTATGAACTCATAAACAAAATACTGATCTCTCATGCCCTCTACTTCCCTTTATTTTTATAGAAGGTTATTTTGTCATAAGCAGGTCATACGAGACCTGAATTTTACTTTCTCCACTGGACTCAAGATCTCTCAACAAATGAATGTCATCCACTTTCTTCCCCATTAAATCCCCCTTCTCTGAGTCACCTGACTCAGCTATAAGCAGATTCCAACATGTTGCGGAAAAAAACAAGCCAAGTTTAACCAAAGTAAATACTTACAGCTATTATCAGCATACCTGAAATGGGTATCTCCTGGGTTATACAGTGATTTAGGCCTTGAGAAGGAAATTTTCACCTTCACTCAGGCTTCTTTTGGAGTGATTTTGTATACTGACACATATGAGTCATTCTGATTACTAAATTTGACCAAAAGACACGCTCTGGTATAATTTTAAGTTTCCAAAAAAAAAAAGTTTCCAAACTAACATATTTCAGGGGATTCATATCAGGAGTCTTCAACCCTTGAACCTACAGGAAACACTCTTTCAGTGTTTCCTGGCTTATTCAAATGAAATTTTAGCAATCAGAAGCCTGGTAGCATTTATGTGACAATGTAGGGAGAATCATGTTAACAGGAGCTGTCCACTGGAGTGATCTTGGACAAGCATGATGGTGAGAGGAAACGCGCCACTAGTTCTGGAAGGGCAGGAGCTCCTGGATGACTTGGCACCTTCCCACTTCCAGCTCTCACGGCCTCTAACCCTGCATGAGCCACAGACCCAGCAGGGAGGGGTTAAATGGGTTGAGGAGCCAGTCCAGCTGGGGGTCATTAGCAATCAAGGACCAGCGTTAAAAGGCAGCAGGAGACTAAGGGTCTCTGACAGGCTTGGCTCCGTGCACCATCTGGAAGAAAAGAGGCTGTCTAAGCTGGATTTAAAAAAAAAAAAGACTTTGTGGAGATCCCCTTCTTAAAGATACAAAAATGAACAGTGATGTTATTTTCCAAGTGGGTCCTTCCTTTTTGAGAGCAGGGCCAAACAGCCACATTTCCAGGTCAATCCCTGGCCATAATGGACCAGTCACTGGCACCTGGGGCTGGGCCAGCCCGGGAACCTGTCTAATGGCTTTATAGTGGCTAGTGATCAGAACGTCCATGCTGGATAATGAGGTGCTGGCATTGTGAAGCCTGAGTGAGGGACAGACTTTGTAGCAAATAACATATTTAACTGTATGTCTGTGCATTATAAACCAATCTGTGACAAAAAGAAAATCTGACAGCTTTACTTAGGATATTCCAAGTTGATCATTCAAGTTATAATTTTGGACACAATGAAAATTTAAAAACAAGCTAAGCTCACTTCTTAAGGTCATTCTAAGGCAATCTGTACAAAGAGGCAGCAAATACAGGCAGTCATAGATGTCACAATTACATCTTCCTGGTCACTGACAGTCACATTATTCACTAAGTTGCTTTTCTCTCTTTTTTCACTTTTGGGTCCCTCTTCCCCCTTCACCTTATCTATAAATAAGAAAGAATCAAATGTTTCAATACAGAATTGTACTTATTTTGGTCACAGATTGTTGTAGGTTTACAGAATAAAGAAGCCTTATAATGTGATCCCTAAGATATATTACAAGACTAATTTAGAACAAGCTGTTAATCTCTTTGTAAGAATCATTAATATTATAGTTGAATTTCAAGAGGAATTTGCATTCCACGTTCATTACTGTGTGATTCTAACACTGGTCTTCAGTATACCTTTAACTCTGATAACAAAGAAGCCAGTGCAATCAAGAAGACTCAGGGTTGTATTTGTTTTTACAGGGTTGGACGTACTCTTCTGGAATTGCTAAGAATGAACAGTAGGTAAAATCATCCTCAAGAAGCTTTTGGCAAGTTTATAGATGCCTGGGAAAGGGAAAAGTAGCACGGAAGATCTAGGACACAGTAGTCTCTCAGATTTAGGGTCACCAGAGGGTCTTTGATTCCTCGTGGCAGGGGATTCTGGGGCGTTCATCCCCAGCTCTGCCTGGCTCTCTAAATTGGAGGGTCAGATGAAACTGGCTGCTGATCCAGGTGATATACATAATTTGGAGAAGAAATCAAGGTGGTTGGCAGGCCAATAGAAACATAAGATTCTGAGAGTTGGGATTTGGATAATTTTTAGTCATCTTATTCTAAACTTTGGACAAATTTATATCCATTATTGGTTATCCTGTCAGAAGTGTAAAGGTCCAGTCACACAGGACAGAGCTTATTTAAAAGGATATATACAAATCCCCAAAGACAGAACATTGTAGACTCAAGGCATGGAGGAATTCTATGCTTAAAGTTCTGTAGCTGGGCTCATGCTGATTTTGACAGTTCCCATGGGAAGTTTTCTTAGGTGTATAAGTGTGATTACGAGACGTGACTTCTAAATAATGGAAACTGAGCAGTGATTAGGGTTGTGGGTTCCTGGGAATGGATATGAGAAATTTCTTTCAAATAAATCATTTGATAAAAACATCCAACCTTGATACAAACTTACTGCCAATCTCATACTAAAACTCCATAAAAGATATGTCTACAGATTACTGTTGTCTCTTTAGTGTGCCATCTTTTATTTTATTGAAGGCAAAAGCAGAAGACTTTTGCGCTCTTCTGCCTTGTCCTCTCCCATCCCTAGGAAGAGAGAGTCCTCAGAGAGGAAATATTGAACTACTGATTCCATTTCTGATCTGCAGTGTTCCCTTAGGCTCCCCTGTGCCTGATGCTTCCATTTTGTGCAAATGGTGAAGTTTTGCTGCAATAGATACTATTCCAAGAGCTAGTTGTTGGATATTCCATTTTGCCAAGTGACTCTGGCCCTTGCTCTTTAAAAAGATAAAACAAACAAAGAAACAAACAAACAAAAAATAATCGTTTAACACATATAACTTGTTGATAGAATCTTTATTTAGACAAGTTTTCCCAATCTTGGGTTAAATGTCCTGCTTCTGTGTGATGTTACATAGGTTACTTTGAGGCACAGCAACCAAATTTCTGCTCTATAAAGATTAGGTGATATATCATCTAAATACCAACAGAGCTAAGCTTCTAATGCTATTCATTCCAGAACATAGTTGGTTTGCAGTGCTGATGAATTTACTGTGCAATTAACTGTGGTTGATCTGTAAGTCCTCATGAAGGTTAGTAAAATCACAAACAGTAAAATAGACTCAGTGAATTTTTCTGACCTCCAAGATCTACAACTACTTGCTCCAGAGACTTTAGTCCCTTTTCTGTGATAACACAGCTTTGAAGAGTATATTGCCAGCTTTGTCTCTATGTACTGAGAATTACCTGTACAAGGCTCACAATATATAAATTGCTCAATAATTGGAACAAGCATCTCACATCAAAATATGCAGTTCAGATTCTATCTACTACCTAAATGCAAAATCCTTGAGAGGGCTGAGATATGAAATTATTCAAACATAGAAATATTTCTAAAAAGTTCTCAACTATACCCTGTTTCTTTTTCCTGGGTATGATTTAGTAATAATTAAGTATCAGGATATTTAGTGTAAATATCAATACGTTCTATGAAATAGAATAATACTTACACATATATAGGGAAAGCATTTCAATTTATTTGTGAGAACTACCATAGCTGGGAAAGAAATATCCAAAGGTACTTCACTTTTGCTCTTCAAGACCCACCGGCAGTTTTGTTTAAAACTTATAGAGCAGCACTGACCACCTGATAGAGGGTAGTCAGTTTCATCAACAGAACCTAGACATGTAATCAGAGGTCTCTGCCCCAGCCTCCCCTTTTGAAAATTTGCTACATTCAGCCACAGAGCATGATGAATATGTTGGAAATAAAAATTTCTAGGTGGATACTGGTTGTTTGCCCTACTATCTCCTCCCCTCTGCTCTAGTCAAAGAGCTTTATCTTTCCTGTGGGGAACATATTCCAGGAATGTGGATGTGGCTGCTTGCCCATCCTCTGCCTCTTCCCCAGACCAGGCTGAACACATGGTCCAGGTCTGGTTCCAGGCCTGGGAGCCTTGAAGAGTGTCTCCTACAGAGACTAGTTCATGGGTGGACACACAAGCCACAGGGCTGGAGCTCCTCTAAGAGATCTGAGACGGGGCACTGGAGGAGAAAGAGCCTTTTGCTCTTTGAGATCTCAAGTTCTACCTAGTGGATATTGGCTCAGGGCTGGCAGTGGCAATTAGTAGTAATATTGAAAGTGACATCCTGAAAGGCTGAGCAGCGCTGAGAGAGGGAGACATAGACAGAGGCCTAATGACATTATTTAAACCCTAGTAAAGTGCATTGTGGCTTAAGCTAGTTTGAGATGGGTTTCTGGTTCTTGGATCTAAATGAGACCTTGCATAGTTCTTATAAACGAGTAACTAAATAGTTATTGTTCTTCCTGCTAATTACCAGCATTGACCCTCCAAACCTGCACCCAATATGGAGCCCACTGGGTTCCTTTTTCAGAAATGCCTAAGTTTCTCAGATGGGTGTAGTCCATCACAGATTAGGTCATTAGGTCCTTCTGAGCCACTAAAAAGTTAATAATACATGGAGGTTCCTAAAGAAATATTATGCTTGTATGGTACGGGTGTGTGTGTATAGCATTTCATAATTTTAATATTAGCTAGGGGTGGAACAAGCTAAGTGTGCCAGTGTAATTTGTGAGGCATCCATTTCTTATTAATGAAGTAAACAGAGGCATTTATGAGGAAACATGAGCAAGGAACTCAGCAGGCACGTGGGCAATTTCCCACCTACATCAGACAAAACATGAAAGAGTAACTCTTAATTACAACCAAATATTAGCTGGCCCCAGGGAACTCATCATCCCATCTCAAGGTCTATATTTATGAAAATTTAAGCAATGTCTTAAAACATGTTAATTTGTTCTTTGTTTATTTCTTTCCCTGACAGATTAATTTATTCCAAGGGACTTTGGTTCTCAAGCGCTAATCTATCGATCGGGCCCACGTACGACATAACTAACAGCCTGGGGAGGAGATTTTGGTGGAAAACAAAAGTCTTTCTTGTAGTTTTCCTTAGGTAATTAACTTTGTATTTGTGGGCCCTGGAATGCTTCCAGTTTTCTTGGGATTTGCATCTCTGACTTTCAGATCAATGGTTAATTTCACAAGAGAGGCTAGGAGCACGGGGAGGGGAGGATGACGGAGAAAGGACTTCAGGCTCGAATGAGATGCTCAGAGTACATGGAGGCTATAAGATAAGTTATGGTTTTTTTCCCTCTACTGGATGATATCTTTCCAAGAGCTTCTATGTAAAGGGCATTTAGACATTAGTAAGAACTTGCAGTACTGGCTCTGGAGAAGAGAAGGTGAGGAGCCTGTGAGGAATGTTATTTGTCACTTATGGAAACATTTGTGAGTTTTGGATCTTTCCATCTTTATATAATCCCACTGGGAAGTCTGAGCAATGCTTACAAAGTGCCATTGTTTTAACTTCTGTTAATTGCTTATCAGTTATTTTGAGGCCCATGAACTGTACTGAGAAGTCTGTGGAACTTACACACTATAAATATTTATATCTTGTATAAAGAGAAAGTACATAGCAAGTAAGACATGGGATTAACCCTACACTCTGTTCCCTCACCAATATCATGCTTATATTACAAGACTAACGTAGCAGAATAGAAAGCCTCCAAAAATGAACCTGTCCCCAAATTTCAGGCAACTTCTTAAACATCCCTGGATTTTGTCTATAGGTTGTTTTAAAGGTATACAAGTTTTAAAAAGTACATAAAAATCAGTGACCCCTAATCATATTATTTCCCCTTCACTAATCTTTCAAATCAGCAAGCAGAGAGGTTTCTGTCACTCTCTGGAAGTCCTGATTTCTACAAGTTTTGTGCCTTTACCTAGAACTTATCATATACAACAAGCCTACATTATTACTTATAAAATACTAAATACAAGTCAGAAATCTAAGGTACATATTCTGACTGTGTAATATTGCTTTTACAAATGAGTTAAATGGGATAAACCTAGTCCTATGTACTACTAGGACACAGACCTGAAATTTAGGTACCTCCTACCAGGTGAAAGCAGCTTCCTGGTGGCTCAGTGGTAAAGAACCTGCCTGCCAATGCAGAAGACGGGAGATGCAGTTTCAATCCCTGAGTTGGGAAGATCCCCTGGGGAAGGAAGTGGCAACTTGCTCCAGTATTCTTGCCTGGAGAATCCCACAGACAGAGGAACCTGGTGGGTTGCAGTCCATGGAGTCGCAGGGTCAGACACAACTGAGCACACATGCATGCACATGAAGTGAAAGCAGTCGCTGCTCAGGATTACTGTAATAGAGTGTTACTTTTACACTAAATATTTCTACTGCTACCCCTAAAGTGCTTCTCCCAGCAGAAAGATTCACATCCCTGCCCTGTTGAACTCAGGAGTGGTTATGTGACTTTTTTAGGCCCATGAAACACAAAAGGATGCATGTATTTCTAGGTAGAAGCTAGAATGTGGTTCATTCAATTTCTGCCACAATCTCTACCAGCAATGATCTGGACGAAAAACCGCTATAATAGCCAGGGCCCCGGAGTGAAGCTGACACAAAGCAAAGCCACAGCCAAGCCACAGTGGTACAGCATGAGTGAGAAATAAGCCTTTGTGGTTGTAAACCAGTAAGATGTGTACGGTGTTTGTTTCTGCAGCATAGTCTAATCTATCCTGACACAATATCTTAAACTAGAGATAGACACTTCATTTAACTATTTGTTAGCTGGCATCTTATGAAATTGCCATTGGCAGTGATAAATGATCTAATAGAGCAATCTTATGTGATTCAGCTTATTATAATTGAGAAAAATTGTAATATAAATTTGTATTCATGAATGCTTTCCTTCTAAGCTATAATTGCTTATTAAGAGCACAATTATTACTCTTATTTTCCTTTTATGAGGAATATCATAGCAAAGTCAGGAAATGGTGGGAATGCATTCCTAAATCCACAGCAATATCACTGATCAACTGAGTGTCTTCCATGTGTCAGGTCCTAGGGATGCACTGGTGAGCAAGACAGACATGATCCCTGTCTTCACAGAGAGTTCATTCATTCTAATGGTGGAGTTCAACTCTAAACAAGTAGATTATTGCAAATGATCCTAAATGAAGCAAATTATCCAAGGCTTTGATGTCCGTGGAGGGAATTTTAATTTTAAGCCAATGGGAAGCTACTGAAGGAGAATGGGAAGAAAAAAGACATGCAATAGTTTACTTCTTTAATGAAAATCATTTTCTCTGGCTGGAGTACCACATGTGTGGAGGCACAAGTGTGGAAGTAAGAAGACCAGTGAGGAGGTCAGAGGTGATGGCTATTTGGACGAGGCTGTGGTGGTGAAGAAGAAGAGGTTGAGAGAAAATCAAGAAATGTTGACGTCAAAACAAAAATAGAACTTGCCAAAGGACTGGATGTAGAAGGTGAGGGAAAGGGCACAATCAAGAGAGGCTTCCAGATTGCTGGCTTGGGTCCTTGAATGGATGGTATGCCATGTACTGAAATAGGGAACACCCAGGGAAGACAGGCTTCTGAGGCTGTGAGGAACTCAGGGGTTTGGTTTTGGACACGTAAAGCATGGGATGACTACGAAACATCTGAGTGGAGATGCTGAATGGGAAGCATGTGTGGAATGCAGAGAAACAATCTGGGCTGGACGTAGGAACTGAAGGGTAATCAGCACCTCAGTGGGATTTCAGGTTTGGGGCATAAATGTAGATAAAGAAGAAAGAAGATTCTTGGATGCCTGAGGAACCCCAGCATTTAGAGGTTTTAGTAGGAAAGCAAAGAGTAACCATGAGATTGGGGGAAAGCCAGGAGAGTTACCTTCGCAGACACTAAGAAAGGGGCTGGTTTGTGAAGGCCGAGAGAAGGGAAATAGAAAAAGGACAGAGAAGCTCCCCTGGACCTAGCAAACCGGAGGTGTTCCAATGACTCGGAAGTGTGTTTCAGGGGAGTGATGAACCCAAGAAGTTCTGTAAGGGAGGAAATACAGGCAATAGGTACAGTCAAAGATGTTTTAATATTTGGGATTGACATATACACACTAGTATATATAAAATAGATAAACAACAGGACCTACTGTATATGTAGAGCACAGGGAACTCTACTCAGTACTCTGTATGACCCATATGGGAAAATAAAAAAGAGTGGATCTATGTATGTGTATAACCGATTTAGTTTGCTATATAGCAAAAACTAACACAACACTGTAAATCAACTATACTCCAATAAAAATGTAAAAAAAGTACATTTGCAAAATCTGAAGCAGCAAAAACAATTGGCTATGAAGTGGAACAGAGAAGAAGGGTGAGGGAGGAGAGTTCAGAATTAACAGTATTTATTTTAAAAAGACTGTGGAAAACCCTGGAAATGATTGAGCTTACCTAGAAGCTACCAGATTGTTTTCTACCATTAGCAGAAATGTAAGCTTGAGAGCTAGCTAGCCAGTTATAACCCTGCACATCTGTAATACATGGCCACTTTCTGAAATACCATGTCCTTCAAGCATAATCTCCTCCTCCACTTTCTTTTCCTATATTTATGGGAAATGCTGACCTAGCTGGATTCTGTATCTCTTGGTACAGTTCACTTTCCTTTTAGCTTGAGGGTTATTAGATGAGAGTAGAATTTCATTATACATTTTAGTCAAAACAATGTTTAATTAATATTTTTAATTGAAAAATTTACACACTTTAGGTATAGGACCAGACAAATAGCACAAAAGATGACAGAATGAATAATTCCTCTCCAGACCCTTAGTCCTTGCTCCAGAGAAATCACTGGCATTACAGTATTGTGTGAAATAGCCTCTGTAGATACAATTAGAAAGCTGTCACTTCTGCTGTTAGAGCAAAACCCAAACCCCCAAACCCCTCAAATGTAGCATATTTCTACACTCTGTCTTGCTTTTCTCATATTTCAACATAATATGGAGACTGTTCCATAAGAATACATATGGATACAACTCACTTTTTGTGGCTTCCTAATATTACATTTTTTATGGTTGCACCATTATTTGATAAGTTTCTATTGATGAAGATGTAGGCTGTTAGCATTTTAAAACCAGGAAAAAAAAGTCAAGTGATTACACAAAACTTTGCCTAAGATTAATTAAATAGCTGTTATCCCCAATCCCAAGAAGATTAGACTGGGAATAACTGATATTTTCATATTTTGTGATAAGAAAGATAGTTGGTGTTCTTGTGAGTTTTTCATTTATGATGTTTGGAGATATCAGCAACTTTAGCCTTTAGAAATAATAAGCATAAGTCATAGGAGTACTAAGGAAAGAATGAATATGGAAGTTTTAAATCATTTAGAATGATTTAGCTATCAAAGACTTACATAACAAGTACATGGTGTTTTTTTTTCTTGAATAATAAACATTCTACTAGATTTTTTCAACATCTTTTCTAAAGATACTTTCTTTCACACTTTATGTTACATGAACAATTAGTATTTTCAACTTCAAACAATAATGCTGCTTTTGATTGGGGCAGGGGGAGGAACAGTCTGAGAGTTCAGGATTGACACGTATACACTTCTATATTTATAATAGATAACCAACAAGACCTACTGTTATAGCACAGGGAACTTTGCTCAATATTCTATAATAATCTAAATGGAAAAGAATTTGAAAAAGAATATATGCATGTATATGTATAACTGAATCACTTTGCTGTACACCTAAAACTAACACAATATTGTTAATTGACTATGGTCCAATGCAAAATAAAAATTAAAAAAAATAAAAAAATTTAGAATCCGTCTACCAGTGTAGGAGATGAGGGGTCAATCCCTGGGTCAGGGGGATCCTCTGGAGAAGGAAATTGCAACCCACTAGAGTATTCTTGCTCCTCCAGTAACCCCATGGACAGAAGAGCCTGGCAGGCTATTGTCCATGGGAAACAAAAGAGTGGGAAACAGACAGCACCTAAACAACAAAATTAATGTATTATGGAAGTAAAGGGCTCAAATGCCCTCTCCTAGTATCATCACTGATTAAGAAGGTGTGTTTCAGGGGTTAGGGAGCTCGACATTTGTTTGAAAACACATAAAAGAAGGTTTGGTTGTGAAGGTTTGGAAGTCAGTCTTAATGATTTTGTGTTTTATCCTGTGATCCTTGGAGAGGCACTGAGGTTTCTGATCAGGAACACGACACGGTACAGCTGTCTCTCAGAATCTGTGGGGGGACTGGTTCCAGGGTACCCATGAACACCAAAACCCATGCATGCTCAAGTCCCTTATATAAAATGGCCCCTTGTATCTGTGGTTTCAACCAGTCCTCATACAGAGGGAGGGCTGACTGTAATTGGTAGTAGTGTTATAGAATGAATTAGAGGAGAGGGAAAAGGGAAAATGGAAAAGGGCACAGCAGGAGTCCAACTGAGGTGATGAAAACCTTGGCTGGAGTGACAACAGAAGAAACAAAATGTGAAAAGGACCTAAGAGCGAATCTTAACCTTTTTGTCTCTGTCCCAGCACCCCTGAGAAGTGAGACAAATCCCATTAATTAACACTGACTCACTCTGCATTCAAAATTTTGTTATAAATGCAGCAGAAAATGCAATTAAAAGGCTAAACCATTAAAGCATGTCACAACAAAATCATTAAAATATATAAACAAGGAAGTGAGTGTCTTCAGAGTTTTCTATTGCTTACATTGAATGGGCTGCTTTTGCTTTTTTTTTTTTTGGTGCCTTCCATGAGCCATTGCTGTTATAAGGCAGGAAGGCAAGACCTCCAGGAAGGGAAGATAGCAATGATGGTTGATTCATGAACCTAATAATTTGTGCTAGGTAAATTCCAGATGGTTTAAGAATAAACACTTTAAGGATATTTATATTAAATCTAAATGTTAACAAAGTCTTTAAAATGATAAAAGATATGGGTGAATATATAATTGGGGTGGGAAAGAACTCTATAAGTATTATACCAAAGGCAGATACTCTAAGGAAAATATTGAGTTGACTACATTAAAATGAGAAAAAAAAATCATAGAAAACTTTTAACATGTAGCATGTTTAACAGTGAAAGTGCAAACAAAAAGAGAAAAAAATATAAAACACAAACAATAAAGTGAAAATATTCACAACTTTTATATTTAACAACAGATCACTATGCATAATGTATAAACATCTATCATAAATCTTTGAGAGGAAGGTATTTCCTACTCAAGAGCTCTCTTCAGGGAATACAGCCTACTGGATAAACCTGAAATGCCTCTCCTTTGATGGAAAGGCAGTCATCGTTATCCAGAGTATGGCCAAAGGATGCTCCCAGTGTTAACAGAATTATATACCTTAGCTTGATATAGTCCATTCTGCTGATTGGTGAGGAGACAGGATGACTAAGAACATGATGGAGAAGGGGGAGGTCTTATAAAAATGAAGAAAGGATGCGTGGAAACATCCTTTCTGTGTCATGTTCCTGATCAGAAAAAAATAGCAGAGAAATAGTAAATCTATTTTTCAAGCAACACAACACACGAAGAATGTGAAAGCATCTAAAACACAGGACCCAGCCTGCAGTAAGATACTTTATTAAGAGTGTACTGAATTTAAGCAAAGGTTTGACAAACTAAAGGCAGAGAGGAAGCAGGCCCTCCCTTTAATAATAATTACAATAATAGCTAATTATATGATTATGACTTACTAGGTACCAGAGGCTTAGCTTAGCTCTGACATAGGTAATTTCATTTAATTCTCATAGCGACTCCTGAAAATTGGTCTTATCCCCCATTCTACAGATTTGGAAACTGAGACTCAGAAAACTGAAATGCCTTGCTTGGGCTCACAAAACTAGAAAATGGCCAGGGGATTAAAATTTGTTCTTACTACTACACTCTGGTCATCTCCTCACTGGCCATCTCTTATTAGCAGGGAGACCACATGTGGTCTGAATGGATCCAGATTCTCAGCCTGCAGCCACAAGCATGGCTCTTGGTAGAAGGACTGTAGTTCTGAATTTCCACATAGGATGGCTGAACTCTCCAAGTGCCATGAAGTATCAGGCTAGGCTGGGAGGCTGAGAGACTTAAAAAGGAAAAACCACCACAAAAGAAATGGTCTTTCTAGGCCTTCTACTTTCCAGTGACCAAACTGCAGTCTGTTTATTCAGATGGAGGCAGACCCCGGTGCCAAGCACTGTACGTTGCGGGGGAAGTTGTCTGTGTGGTCCTTTGATGTCACGTGCATCCCAGGAAGATCCAGCTAAAACAGGGAGAGCTGCTTCGTGTTTATGCCTCTAAATAGAACCATTTGAGTATACAGACCAAAGACCTGGTCTAGGAGCACTGCGTTTTCTCCAGTAGGGTGATTCATCACTAATGTCTTCATTTTGGACACTGCAGTTGAATGTGAAGCCATATGCTTTAAATTAAAAGCACACTAAGCAAATCACAAGTTTCTCAAGATGGTGCTTAAAGTCTGTTTTGGCATCTGTTGGTTGCCAAAAGACCCATATGATCCTGTAATTAAACAACAAATATTTTCTGCAAAATCAATCACTTTAGCTGTCCCCAAGTGCTATGATTACGTTTAGATGCTATGTTGAGAAATAAGTTGCACAACTAGACCCTTTTAGAATTGTTTGTTCCCTACTCCAGTACTGTCCTGATCTTTCTCTTAGCCATTTTATTCCAATTCATTATATCAAAATGCAAAGCTTTTTAGTTCCAATAAACATCAGAGCCACAGAGCCAGAAATATTGGCAGCAGAACCACCACTAATAAATACTGTTATATCGACTTGGTCAGAAGAGTCCTTCACCATGGGGTTGGTACCAGAATCAGCTATGGGTCTTGGCTGCAGTCATCAGAAACCAGTTAAGATCATCTTAAGTAAAAAGGGGAATTCACTGGAAGGAAGTCAGGGACTCACAGAATGGATTGGGAGGTAGTGAACCCAGCCTGGTAGGATCCAGAGGCAGTCTGGAGAGCCAGGGAGTGGAAAGAAGCATGACCACTGCTGTGCTGATGCCTCCACCTCCTCCCTCCCATGTCCTTGCATGGTTGGCTGGTATCCGGGGGGGCACCACCTTGGCAGGACCTCTTTTAAGGGCTGCTCTATGGCTGTTCTGTAATAGAAGGCAGGATTGCTCATACTTTCCACCTAGATGGTGAGGAAATTACCCCCAAAAGATGGGGTTGCTGAGAGCAAGTCAAGGCCAATAATAGGCAGCCAAAAATTCTGGTACCACACTTCTAAAATGGAGACCATTTTCAGGCCATGTTTTCCTACCTAAGCAGGAAAATGTGTGGATAAAAAAACCAACTCTATGAGGGTCGCAGAAGATGTAAAGGTAGGATGCAACACCTAATAAGCAGACACTGGCAAGTGAAAGAGACTCCTTCCAGAAAGAATTGAAGCTTTGTTCACAGGTTTTTGACTGGTGAATGTGTGTTTAGAGCAATGGCTTCCTAGGCCTACTTCAGCTGGGAGGTTGCCTTCTACAACATGCTTCATTTCTTATCCTCTCACAGGGCCTTCTCCATTCCAGAAGTAGTGAGGCAGGCAGGTAGTGGTAGATGAAGGCAGAAGTGGAAAAAAGAACAGAGGAAGGGATGCTTACTTAAAATGGCTTGTTCTTCTCCCCTGTCAATGTTATGGGTAGGAAGAAAACACATAATCAGAACTAAGGAATTTCATGGCCAAATTAAGGCCAATTACAAATGTGCAGTAATGCTTAGGTATGTGGAACAGCTAGAAGCAGCGTTCTGCACGATTTACATTGTACTCTGAGGCCCAGCTGAACTTAGGTAAGATCTAGCTCAGATGAGGAGGGGCAGATGGAGAGTCCCAGGCTAGAACCAGTCAACAGAGGGTCCACCTAGGAGGTGAGACATGGGGGCTGATGGGCCCACTCTCTCTGGGGGCTGGTACCAGAAGCAACAGCTTCTTGGGGGGCAGGGGTTAAGGGAGGGATACCTCTCAGAATGGTTGTGATGAGGCTTCTTAGATTATTTTCAGTATTTGAAAAAACCCAGCCAGCATCAAAGACGGGCTAATTACAACTCAAATTTCTTTCCTTTTGGCCTGAAATGAACTTACTCAATGTAGTGCCATTGACTGTATCATGGTGGATTAAGCCCAAATGGCAACCATTCTCATAATTAATAAAGTGGTGAAATTAATTTTACTAAATAAACTGTATGCTTGGGAGAAGATAAAATTTCAAAATATATTATCCACAAGAGAAACAACAGTAGGTGTTATAAGTGACAAGACATGTTGGGAACACCTGTACTTGGGCATTTTGACTGCAAGTGCTTAGTTGCTCTGTTGTATCCAACTCTTTATGGCCCCAAGGACTGCAGCCTGCCAGGCTCCTCTGTCCATGGGGATTCTCCAGGCACAAAAACTGGAATGGGTTGCCATGCCCTCCTCCAGGTGTGACTGGAAAGGCCTCCACTAAAATGCAACCGGTTTAGGAAGCGTGAATTCATGAGGTATAGGGACCACAGGAGCCTCATTCATTCATTAGACTAGCTGAGAAAGGGGCAAGAATTGGTTGGGGTTAAGAGTGAGAAGGGAGGCCTATGAAGGCCCAGATGGTATATGTCCTTTGGAGCTGGGAGACCCTGGAACACCCTTACGGCACTTAGAAGGCAACAGAAAACAAGAAGTGGGCTGTGTTGGGTGGGGGCAGAGGTGTAGGGCTAATAACGGCTTCTACCTCATCATCTAGTCTTGGCTGTCTAAGGTTGTACTGGACAGCTCACCTCTCCAGCAGCCATGAGCTTTCCACCCACCATCTGGCCATCTTTAGTTAAGGCAGCAGTGTAAGAACTACTGCCATTTTTTGAACACCTCCTATTCATGAGGGCTGGGCTGCCTGATTAGCATATATTATCTTTTATCCTCCCCACAACTCTGTAAAATGGTGGTCATGGTTCCTGTTTTACAGATGAAACTTGGGAGGGTAAGTGACTTGCCTAAGATCCCAAGGGCTAGTGAATATGGGAGCAGACAGCTCCAGAGCCCACATCATTCTCTTGCACAGGTGTTCTGTAGATAGGAAATGGAGGGGGATGAGGGGGTTGGCGGGGTACTTCCCTGACCTTGGGCTCCACACAACCCTCACAGCTGAGTCAACTGGGGCCAGTGAGGCTTTAATGATCACCTCTGTTCCTGGTACTGGGTTGCCTTCATCAAAATAGATAGAAAAGTAACAGATGAAGGTGTGTAAGTGCAGTTTGGCCCTGAGGGTGTGTGTCCTGGGAGAGAGTGCATGGCCACAGGGTGGCCAAGAGCAACAGGGAAAAGCAAGGGGAAAGCTGCAAGAAGGAGGGGGTTGGAACATGGGTGGGGTTGGGGTTTGCATATGAGGGGCTGGTCTTGGGGTACAGTTTACCTCAATACATCTGCCACTGGCTGGGGCATCAGGAGATGCTCGGGACCTGCCACCCTCAGGGAAATAATCTTGTAGCACAAGTTAGCCATTTTGTTGTTTACTTCTGTGGTAAAGTTGCCATTTGCTATTAGATAATGTGTTCGATGTTTGTTAGCTGAGGTGATAGGAGCCACTTCAAGTCTGTTAACCCAGCACAGGAAACTTTGGTTTACTTGACCTCACAGAATAGTCTGTGAGGAAGGGTTGGCTTTGGGTCTTCTAGGGGGCTCACATCATGTAGCCTGGATTGCCTCTCTCCTACTGTCTCCTGTATGCCCAGTGACCCTGCTTTTCTCTGTCTCTAAGCTCTGCTCCTCCACAGGCATTGACCACACTCTTGCACAGCCTTCCTCTCCCTGGCAGGGATGGGGGAGTGACAGTGCTGGAGGATGTGATCTGGGGGACGGAGGCAGCCATATGTGAAATCACAAGTGGGCCTAACTTGAGGCATTTCTTCCACCCTGCACCAGTCACAGTGGCTGGGGGGATACCAGAGATACCAGGCCTAGATCACATAGTCCAAGTTTAGAACAGGAATTGGCATAATTTGCCTGAGAGCCTCATCAGAACCACATGAAGTGTGTGTGTCGGGGAGCAATTTCCCAAAGGAAGGAAAGTGACGGGATCAGAAGCGGAGGAGAAGGAATGCTGACAACACTAACCATTGCTGGTTACAGTGTCATGAATATCACAGTGTACAAATTCAGAGAGCTCCACGAAATAATATGGATTCTCTAGGAAAAAATGCGCTAACATCTCATGACATAGGAAAACCTCGCAGATGCTCCTGACTAATGACTACCAGGGTGCACATCAGAGAGAATTGGAAAAAAAAAAAAAATAACAGTGGAAAGCCAAGGCTGCCTCGTGTTCAAGTATATGGAGCTCATTTATTTTAAGATGTGCAGTTCTCTTTTAATTATTTATGATACCTCACAGCATACTGTAAGTGGATCTCAGTATGTTTTGTGAGACTAATGACGTCGTAGGAGTCACAGACCTCACTTGGGTCTGTGTTCTCAGCTCTTGCTAAGAATTGGGAGAGAAGCAGGAAAGTTGATATTCAGATCTATTTATCTGCTTGGAGATGTACGTTTTCTATGCTGATGTGTGCAAGAGGCTATGGGCTCTGGATCACTGGACTTAGAGAAACTCTGTGAACCTGGGTGAGGTACATCAGGTCACTGAACCTCAGTTTTCTTCTTTGTAAAACAGAAATGTTAAGACTCATTAAAATTGGTGAGAGAGTCATTCATTACTATGTTCAAACAGTGAAGAGCATCTAGCATGGCTATGTGAAGGGCTTCAAGGATACAGCACTAAACAGCATAGACAGGGTCCCTGACATCAGCAAAGGAGACCAGTGAAAGGAAATAATATTCAAAAGACACCTGGCACAGAGCCTGGTACGCAGTAAGTGCTTAATAACGAGGAATTACTTTCCCACCCACTGACTCACTCATCTTGTCTTAATCCAAAAATGGTAGCAAATCTCTTAATTTCTCTGAGCCTCAGTTTTCTCATGGGTTTATAGAGGGGTTTAGAGATATTCTAATATTTCATATTGCTTTAAAATTCTGCAGATCTTTGGTTCTCTTTCCTTTTCACCCAGGGCACAGAAAATGGGCTTAGTTAAGGGAACCTCCCTGGGGACTGTCACTTAACTCTTGCCTTTAAAGGGCAGCTTCATTACTGTTGCCAAGCTGGCACCCATGCTATCAACCTGACCCCAGTGTAAAGCTTGCAGAGGTTTACACCCGCCCCATCTAAATCAGCCTCAACAAGCACCTCAATAAACATAAAGGCACATATAAGAGTGATTTTATAAGACATGGAAAAGAGTGTGGTTATGACGGGGGCTTTCATTCAGATAGATTTGGCTGAAATCTCAGCACTAGTAAGGAATTTTTGGACACATGATTTAACCGCTTCATGCCTCATTTTCCATATGTGTAAATGAGAGGAAAAAAATCTGCTTCAACAGGGATATTGTGAGGATTGAATAAGATAATGTATGGGGCTGGTGCCTGGTGTGGAGAGTATTAGTAAATGGCATATACTACCTCGAGTTGAGAAGTGATTGGATGTTAATTGCAAAATGGTAAATGTAAGGAACTTCTACTGGAAAGTAAAGCACCTGCAGCTGGTTCTAGATTTAAACTATCAATCTTCTGTTTTAAATGAGTTTAGTATATAATATTTGTGCACTCTGTAAGTACATTATTCTTTCAGCAAAAGGTTGGGGGAAGAGATATCATGAAAGTTAACCAGAAAGTGCAATGCTCACCTATGAAACAAGAGGGCTGGATCAGGTCACCTTGAAGATTCTTTTAAATTCTAAAGTTCTAGAATTCCAGGCTTTGCTAAAAGTCTGCGGGGGAATTTGCAAAAAAATGGGGAAAAAAGTCTTTGGTCCTACTCTGCTTCACTCTCTCTTTCCAAAGTGGACTTGTCAAATAATGGCCACCAACCTCTCTTGTCATAACCTTACGTTTTCATAGAAAATCTGTTTTGTTCAGTGAAATGTGGAAGTATGGTTTACAACCCCAACACATCTTTGATTTTAAATTTTTTATCTTAGAGAAAGTGGTTGGAACTCACTTAGCATAATCATGAGAAAAAACAGAGGCCCTGTGTGCCTTTAACACAGAGATGCAAGAGTTCTAGGCCTCCTGGGAATGAGCATGAAGGTCTCAAATTGCAGGTGCATATTGACACTGAACAAGTTCTTAAATCCCCAGGAATCCTCTGGTGTTCAAAGGAGAGCAATCAAAAACCTAAACTAGTTATTGTGTCAATAGATTTTGTGAAGGAAAGGAAAAAATTATCATGCCTGAGGCTATTGGAAAAAAAAAGTTCCAAGTAAGGAGGAGAGGTAGTAAAATATCCAAAGGCACAGCTTGGTGATGTTCACTTTTAAATGTTGAGAGCAAATGTGGTATTATGACTGTTTTCTTCTCTTGGACCATTGTGACAGGACTCTGTGGCCTTTGAGTATCGGGACATACTCTTTCAAGTTAACTTACTCAAAGATCCCACTACAAAATCAAAAGCCTGAGGGATGGCAAGTGTGAAGAGAGTGGTTCAGCAGAGTGTTTTTCCCAGCAGCACCCTAGAGGTCCTAATGGAGAGAAGCCATGTGAATACTCCAGCCCACATCCCAAGAAATTCTAAATTTGGCATCAAAGTGCAGCACCCCCTCCCACCCTTCCGTTGTACATTTAAAAGAGAGCAGTGGGCCATTTTTGTTCCCTCCAAATTCACCCAGATTTTCTTAGCTCAGTTCTATGTCTGTCCTTCACAGAGATAAATATGCAGATGAAGAAAGATCTTTCTCAGGAAATGATTCAGAGAGATTTGAGGCAAACAAAACAAAAAGAAACAAACAATCATATAGTGCATGACTTCTGATAATGGAAAGGAAAATGTTTGGAAAAAAAAGTTTGAAGTCTTAGCTGGTACAAGGAGAGGAGCATTTGGGTCCTGGCCTTCTTAGACCTGGCTCCCTCATTATAGATGTATTAAAGATAAAATATGTTAAGGTAGGGGTGGGCCACAATGAGGAATTTCATTAGATGTAAAACTAAAATATGGAAGAGTAATTCCATTTGTTTCCAAACAGCTAGGGTGCCAACTCTTATTCTCAAAGCAGAAAAGTTAGGATAGAAATTTACAGAAAAAAAAAAACAAAAACTAAAACTTTAAATTTTGAATCTTTGTCCTTTTATTCATAGGAAGCATTCACTCTCCTATGGCTTTTGGTTGTTTTCAGAGGAAGTAACTGTACCAAGTATTCTGTTCTTGAAAGTAATTTCTTATCATGTATACATATATTTGGGCTTCCCTGGTGGCTCAGACATGGTAAAGAATCTGCCACAATGTAGGAGACCCAGGTTTGACCCCTGGGTCGGGAAGATCCCCTGGAGAAAGGAACGGCTACCTATGCCAGTATTCTTGCCTGGAGAATTCCATGGACAGGGGGCCTGGTGGGGTATAGTCCATGGGGTCGCAAAGAGTCAGACACGACTGAGCGACTTTGAGACAGAGATAGATACATATATTTATATATGTTTGTATATATGTATACTTATATATTTATGTATATGTTATTTGTTTATGTATATATGTCTATGATGTAAAAATATATACTATATACCTATGTGTATATATAGTATGTCTCTGTATATATACACATAGACATATGTGTGCATGTATGTGTGTGCATATATATGTATATATATATACACCTATCTATCTATATAAAACACTTTTCCAGTAGATATTGGCAATTTGATCTCTGCCAAAAGTGTTACATATATATAACCAGGAACCAGAGATCAAATTGCCAACATCTGTTGGATCATAGAAAAACCCAGAGAGTTCCAGAAAAACATCTACTTCTGCTTTATTGACTATGCCAAAGACTTTGACTGTGTGGATCACAACAAACTGTGGAAAATTCTTTAAGAGATGGGAATACCAGACCACCTTATCTGCCTCCTGAGAAATCTGTAGGCAGGTCAAGCAGCAACAGTTAGAACCAGACATGGAACAACAGACTGGTTCCAAATTGGGAAAGGAGTACGTCAAGGCTGTTTATTGTCACCCTGCTTATTTAACTTATATGCAGAGTGCATCATGTGAAATGCTGAGTGGGATAAAGCATAAGCTGGAGTCAAGATTGCTGGGAGAAATATTAATAACCTCAGATATGCAGATGACACCACCCTTATGGCAGAAAGTGAAGGAGAACTAAAGAGCCTCTTGATGAAAGTGAAGGAGGAGAGTGAAAAAGCTGACTTAAAACTCAACATTCAAAAAACTAAGATCATGGCATCTGGTCCCATCACTTCATGGCAAATAGATGGGGAAACAATGAAAACAGTGACAGACTATAATTTTTTGAGCTCCAAAATCAACTGCAGATGGTGACTGCAGCCATGAAATTAAAAGATGCTTGCTCCTTGGAAGAAAAGCTATGACCAACCTAGAAAGCATATTAAAAAGCAGAGACATTACTTTGCCAACAAAGGTCCATCTAGTCAAAGCTATGGTTTTTCCAGTAGTCACATATGGATGTGAGAGTTGAACTATAAAGAAAGCTGAGCACCAAAGAATTGATGCTTTTGAACTGTGGTGTTGGAGAAGACTCTTGAGAGTCCCTTGGAAAGCAAGGAGATCCAACCAGTCCATCCTAAAGGATATCAGTCCTGAATATTCATTGGAAGGACTGATGCTGAAGCTGAACTCCAATACTTTGGCCATCTGATGTGAAGAACTGACTCATTGTAGAAGACCCTGATGCTGGGAAAGATTGAAGGCAGAAGGAGAAGGGAACAGCAGAGGATGAGATCATTGGATGTCATCACTGACTCAATGGACATGAGTTTGAGCAAGCTCTGGGAGTTGATGATGGACAGGGAAGCCTGGCCTGATGCAGTCTATGGGGTTGCAAAGAGTCAGACGCGACTGAGCGACTGAACTGAACTGATAATACTTTTGCCTCTGAGATCACATAATTTAGACAGTGCTTGTGATAAGAATATTAACTATAGGAAGCAATAAGTTTGAGGCATATTTTGACCAAGCTAATACAGACATAAATCCTTTATGGTTTGGGGTTTGGGAATAGTCATTTTCTTTCCTTTACCTGTCTTGTGATTTCAAAAAAACGAAAACCCATACTATGCACTGTTGCAAAGGCAGGTGTGAAAAGTTATCCAAGCCTTCTCTGCTACAGCGGTTGATTTTTCTTTATCACAAAGTGTCCCTTCAGTAAAGGTGCTGCAGTTCTTACTTTGCTGGCACTGGGGAGAGTTGGCAAGACAGAAAACTAACATATCCATTTATTAAAAATATGAATTGAGTTCCAGAGATTTTACTTAAGTGTTGTTTACACAAACTGTTAAATATTTGGATAATCAATTGTCAAAGTAGCAGTTCCTGGAAGAATTATTTTTCATGAAGCTGCCAAAATATCTGATTTCAACATCAAAATTAATTTCTCAAAATTTTAGATTTAGTTTAAATCAAATTTAGATTTGATTTGGAGCCATCAATAATTAAATTTTATGAGCACACAGCAGAATCTCTGGTGCCTGGCAAAGTCTTCAGGGCCACTGAAACCAAAACTTCCACCATGTGACCTTTATTCAGGGGCAGCTCTACTTTTAAATTAAGAACTTTTCATCTCAAAAATAATGAGCAATTTCTTTGAGTCACATATCTGTGTTGCCAGAAAAATAAAAGACATCAAATTTTTCAGTAACACACACAACCAGGCACCATTTTTGCTTTTATGTAAAGTATCAATTCCACATGTAATTGCTGAATATTTTCTAAATTAAGAGCCCATGTGGTGAGCGGGTGCACACAAAAAAGATAATCAGAAAAATCTCAGCATTAAAATATAGCCTGCAAGTAAAAACACATAAATCACTTTGGTGAGGCCCAGCCTGCTGTGCAAATGACAGCTCTCAGCCTCATATTTCTGTTGAGTCTAGTGCAGAGGAACCACTGGGCCTGTGAACTTTAGGTCATAAGGTAAAGGCAACTGAAACAAATAGCTACAGAGCATGAAGTCAAAGACCAAACCTGAGCTTATGATATAGTCTTATGATAGTCTGTGCTAGAAGGAGACCTGCATTCTAGTTTCTACTATTCATTTCACTACTCAGTAAATTCACTTCGCCAAAGGTGCCACTTTCCCAACTGAGGATAATAAAACCTCCTCTCCCTCTGCCTACACCGTGTGATTTTTTAAAGGTGATTTCCAACTCCAAGAGTTGTGACTTTACTTATTTCTTTATTCAGCTGCTTGTTCAGAGCCTGTTGCTAATGAAGTCACAGCTGTAGGTTATCTGGGTCCGTTCCGTTGTTCACAAATGGTACCCCAATGCTGGCTGGTCATCTCACAAATGTCACCAGAGGCAAGTCTGAGAGCACAACTGTGCCTGATGTGATCCTGTGTCTACTCCTGGAAAACCATGAAAGCATTTGCAAAAATGGAGGTGGCTTTACAAGAGCTCAAGGCCCTACAGTGTAGGGTGGGAGGGATGGGGAAGTAGAGGGTAGTGGGGTTGAGAAAGTGAGCAGATTGCACAACCGTACTACTTCTTTCCACCCTGAGAAACTTTCAAAGGTGACTGAGGTATAAGAACAGATACTTTTTTGGTCCCCTTTAGAAGAAAGATATGCTCAAGTGACTCCTGAAACTCTTTTTGACTCAGGATACAAAGAATCACTAGGAGCAACACATTATTCACCTGGGATGCATTATTCAGGATAGTAGAAACATTTGCAACTTGAGGACATGCTGGAATTTATGTGCAAGACTGATTTGTCAGGTTTCCTCTCTGCATATGCTCGGAGCTGTAGTCTTCAGCCTTGGCTGCACGTTAGAGTCATCTGGGGAACTTTCAAACAATCTTGACGGCCAGACCACACCCCAGAACAATCATATCAGAATCTCTGCAGGTGAGATCCAGGCAGGTTAATATTGTTTAAAGCTCCCTTGCTGATTCCAACATGTGGCCAAGGTTGAGAAGTGCTGTATTAGAGAAATGCCAGTCTGAAGCACGGACCCTGACTCAGGAGATGAGAAAGTTGGAAATGCTGTCAGTTACGCTGACTTGTTAAAAGTGTCCCAGATTTCTAGAGTAACTACCTAGTGTCTCCTGAAAAGTCATTTCAGTTTTCCTATTAAAGGTCAGAATCACAAGCAGACTGCCTAAAAATAACTCACCAGCAACTTGTTTGGCTGATGAAAATTTTGGAAGTTTTAAGCTGTTTTTTAACTTAAGCTTATTGCCTTCTCCCTTTGAAATATTTTAAGTATTAAGAATCACCTTACAGATCAATAAAAAGTCTTGTTCACTGTGTTAACAAGTGTGAAAGGTCCAAAACAAACCCTATGAATATTCCCCAGTGCCGACATAACCTTCTACCTAAAATTCAAGAGACACTTAAAGGGGAAAAAACCAGCAAATGTATTTGAAGAGAACTGTATTTCCTTAAAGGAATGGCGAGTGATACATTTTCCACATTAATTTATATCCACTCTTCATCTCCACAGGCTCAATTAATAGAAGCTATGCATAAATCATAGGAGAGATCATTAAATCAACCAGTTCACAGTGCTGACTAATTGGTAAATAAATACTTCATGAAAATGGTGATGGGTCTACAGATTCTGTTTTTCTTTTAAAAAGAAAAAATAACCATAAAAAACTCTTCACTATAGCTTCAGTAGAGATAACCACACCTGATCCACTTTGATTTTATAATACTTCTGAGTTTGTTGGAAGGAGTTATACCACAAAGATAGAGCCCTACAGGGTGGGCCACAATTCTGGATGAAAAGTTTATAATTAAAAGAAAAATTCAGATTTGTTTAATTAGCCAGATGCCTGGTAGCATGTACACAAGACATCCTAAATCTGGGTGTTACCACACTTCTGATTTGGTCCAGTTGTTTGTCACTGCATGAACGTAACTAGAGACAGAGGAAGAGAAAACAAGACAGGCACAGGGGAGGATGAAAACAGGTCTTTGCCAGGATACGATGAAAACAAAGAGACACTTTGTAAATTAGCTTGCTATCTGAGGTTTTATTTATTTATTTTTAAATCTTATAAGGTTCTGCTATATATGAAAATTCCTGGGTTGGGAAGATCCCCTGGAGGGGATCATGGCAACCCACTCCAGTATTCTTGCCTGGAGAATCCCTACGGACAGAGGAGCCTGGTAGGCTGCAGAGAGTTGCAAAAAGTCGGAAACGACTGAGCAACTAAGCATAGTACAGCACATATATGAAAATAACATCTTCAGAGAGAAAATTTTTTTCCCTTCCCATGAGACCTGGGCTTCTCTGGTAGCTCAGTTGGTAAAGAATCCGCCTGCAACGCAGGAGACCCCGGTTTGATTCCTGGGTCAGGAAGATCTGCTGGAGAAGGACTAGGATGCCCACCCCAGTGGGTGGGCTTCTCTGTGACTCAACTGGTAAGGAATCCACCTGCAATGTGGGAGACCTGGGTTCGATCCCTGGGTTGGGAAGATCCCCTGGAGAAGGGAAAGGCTACCCACTCTAGTATTCTGGCCTGGAGAATTCCATGGACTATATAATCCATAGGGTTGCAAAGTCAGATACGACTGAGCAACTTTCACTTATAAGACCTGAGTCTGAGGTCAGGCTGTACTGCTTGATCACTGTGTGATCTTGGGCAAGATGCTAAATGTCTTTCCCCATCTGGGGAGAATAATAGTACCTACTTATAGAGACATTGTCTTATTTAAGATACTGTGTGAAAAACATTTGAACCAGGTGTGGGCAGAGAAGAAAATGTTCATGAAATACTTATTATTGCTGTTATTTACTACCAGCCTAGTACCTGTTTTGATTTTTCTCAGAGAAACTCAATTCTTACAGAAATAGATCCAACAGAGCAAAGACACAGATTCAGATGTAAATACAGATCAATGATCCTTCATAAAATAAATGAAAATTCAGGAAATTGATGCCTTGAGCATCTCGTCTCTCATGGAGATCTTGGATGTGGCCAAGGGAATGGTGAAGGCAAACTTAGAAGGGAGGCAGTGTTCCCAGGGCCTGTGGGAAAAGGCTCAGGGTGAACGAACCTGACTGCTCACTGGGGGCCTCTGCCTCAGGAGGACAGCAAGGCTGAGCTTCCCTCCACTGAGTCAGGATGCAGTGGGGCCCAGAGGTGGACCAGAGGGGACTGTTCTCAAGAATCTGTCAATCTATTAGGTGAGACCAGAGTTAGCTAAACACACAAATATGCTTAAACACCAAAATCAGAGCCCCTTGAGTTCCGTTAGGACCTGGGGGCATACTCTGCAGTGTGGCAGCAGTCCAGGGGCAGTTTGAGTGACAGGAGTGGCCAGAGGGCCTGGGGCAAGGTTGGGCTCCCAGTGCTCCGGCCAAGGCTAGTTTTGCATTTGTGGAGAGGGGTTATGTCTCCTTGCAAGCTATGACTTTCACAGCCTTTGAAGTGAGCAGAAAAAGACCTGCCAACCTCTAGGGAGTAAGCTCAGGAGGGCATTCTGTGGGAGAGTGAAAGAAACAGTCCCATTTCCTCTTCCCTGGACCCCGAGAGAAAAGCCACGACTATGAAAGGTTTAAATATTGAATGTTTGAACATTGCTGAGTACTCATTTCACTCTTCTGGGGGACCTCAAAGTCACAACTCCAGCTGGGATTTGTCTTTTCTTAAAGAAAAAGAGAGAGAGAAAGAGAGAGGAAGGAAAGAGAGGCAAAGAAGAAGAAGGAGAACTGGGAGTAAAAGCAAGAGGGTGAGGAAAACTGGAGAGTTCTCACCAGGTCTGATTAGAGACTAGACAATGATGTATAGAGACTAGCCAGGGATGTGTGTTTAGAGACTAGCCAGGGATGGGTATTTAAATGCAGCAATCCCAAGCGGGAGGGGAGGAGGGAGAAGTGGAAGAGGGATGGACTAGGAGTTTGGGGTTGGTAAACTGTTGCATTGAGAATGGATAAACAAGGTCCTACTGTATAGCACAGGGAACTATATTCAATATCCTGTGATAAATCATAAAGAAAAGAATATAAAAAAGAATGTATATATGTGTATGACTGAGTCACTTTGTTGTACAGCAGAGGTTGGCACAACATTGGAAATCAACTATAATTCAATAATAAATAAATAATTAAATGCAGTGACCCCAACAATGGGTCCAGAATTAAAGAGAAGAGTGGTGAAGTCATCCTTCCTCAATAACAGTGCTTTTCCCCCAAGACTTCATTCTATCCTGCACACATTTGTCTCCAAGCCTATATTGTTTTGTTTTCTTCCAGAGTCTAAGACAGGAAGTAGCAGTTGTCCACCAAACTTCCTATCTTCACCCTCAACCCTTCCCAAAACTGTTTTCTTTGAGTAACATCAAATCCCAGGAGCTCAGGTTCCTTGCTTCCTGGGAATTTTCCAGACCTACTTACTGGTAGCGTGTCTCTCCAGACATCACCAACTTCAATCTGCTTACAGTCCTAGAACCTCTTCCCCACAAAGTTATGTAACATGAAAGAGCCTTTCCTTTGCCCCTGCCAAGGTTAAGTGGTTAGAAGGAAGTTTACAAATCAACTGGGTGCCTTACAATCGTTAGCCTATCCAACTCGAGGTTATCTTACATTGTGTGCGTGCCTGCTAAGTCACTTCAGTCATGTCCGACTCTTTGTGACCCTGTGTACTGTAGCCCTCCAGGCTCCTCTGTCCACAGGATTCTCCAGACAAGAATACTGAAGTGGGTTGCCATGCCCTCCTCTAGGGGATCGTCCCAACCCAGGGCTTAAACTCATGTCTCTTATTCTCCTGCACTGGCAGCTTCTTTACCACCAATGCCACCTGGGAAGCCCATATCTTACATTAGATTAAGATAATTCTTGGCTTTCTGGATTGTTTTCACTTGTTAATAATGACACATACCTTTCAGCTCCTTTCCAACACATATTTTTTAAGTTTCATTAAAATTGCCACAAAAGATTCTTGCCTGAAAAGATAGCTTATTAACATATATGATCATCAAGAGCATAATGTTATTATTGTATCTAAAGTAAATATTAGCTTTTGTAATAAATCAGATAGAAATTAAATTGCTTAGCCAAAATTGTGAGAGTTCAGCAAGACCCAAGCTTGCAGAGAAGGCTGTAGCCAATCAGAAGGCCAAATGAGAGTTGGGCACGGCTTGGGGTTCCTCCTCATAATCTGACCAGCAGCCCTTCCACAGCAGCCTCAATAAGCACACAGTATCGGTAGAAGCTGGGGGACTACAGTGTAAACACAGCTTCAAGGCCAGTCTTCTAGCTGTTCTCCAAACAGCTTACAGTCCTAATATCTGCCCATGTGGGGATTCCAGAGCTATAGCTATCTGAGAAGCAGTGTTTGGAGTTTCCCATTTACTGAGGAGATGCAAAGAAAGAAGAAAATCCAACTGATTTTGTATTAAATCATTTAACAAACATTAATTAATATCTACCAGTGAGCAAGGAGCCCTACTAAGATGTCATGGAAAATGTCCGGAGTATAACATCCCAAATCCTTAGCCTGTTGACAAGACCAGCCCTTTGCAGGTCGACTGAACTTCTTCCAGTCCTTCAAGTTTTGTGAATGTTCCTTGCTTTCCTTTTTCTCCCAGTTTTTTCATCATTCCCTTTGCCTGAAACATACTTTCTGCTATATTGTATGAAACTAATTTCTTCTCATCCTTTAAATATAAGCTTAATTATAACTTTTCTAGGGTAGTCTTCTCTGATCCTTGGGACAAGGCTATGTTAATTTTCTATTTGCTCCCATAGCCTCCTGAACTTCCCTTTTCACATAATCCCTTTCGTGTTTATCACTGCTTAAATGTCTTTCTTCCTGTCTGTAAATTTCATGAGGCGGGCGCTGTCTGTCTTCTTTATAACTATGTGCCGATATCTTAAAACTTCATGCCTAGTACATAAGTTGCTTCAAGTTTATTATAAGAATTATTTAATTGAGTATAATGTCCCCCGCCTACAAGGACTCCTCTAACAGGAGAGGGGGGAAAAGTACAGATAAATGCCAGAGTATATGTGTGTGTGTATATTTAAAGTATACAAAATTAAAACCGGACAATAGCACAAAGAAAAAATTCCAAACCAAGACTTGCCAGTTTCTGATTTTCCTAATGTTGAGTAACATCACATGGATTTCAATTCCTCCCTGTGGTCATTGTTACTATTGTAGATATTTAGCCACTGCTCATGAGAATGAGTAAAAGGAACTCAGTCTCAGTTTTGTTCTTCTATATCTCAAGTTTTAAAATGTGTGTGTGTGGGGGGGGTGGGGGTGGGTGTGTATTTCAGGGACACAGTGTTCAGTCTTAGCTTTCTCTAAATAGGCAAGTTGTCTGCAGTATTATGACTATCAGTGAAGTGACTTCACAGGGGGTTTGACTGACCAAAAGCAAAACAGTAAGAAAGCACCCAAGAGCTCTGTCAGTCAGGATTCTGCATATAAACCTCTGCAAAACATTTACATAAGTCACTGACTCCACAGAACTATGCTAAGCTCTGAGGAAAAACTACAAAACTACATCTAATGCTATAAAGCATTAGCAAGAAAAATTCAGTGTATAAAAAATACATTATGATCAAATAGAATACCAAGATTTCAAGGATGGTTCAATGTTTTAATAGTTTTAGAAATGTGTAATGCTAATATACCACACTACCTAGAAAGTTAAGGAAAAACTTTAGTTCTGTGATTCATCTAAATCGATGAAGAAATAGATTTTGACAAAATATGGTACTCTTACATGTTATCAAACTAGGAATAGAAGATAATTAATCTCATAAAATTAATTTATTAAAAATTTACAGTACATATCAAACTTAGTGGTGAAACTTTAGAGGCATTCTCATTAAGGCCAGGAAATACATAGTCATACTCATTAGTCCTGCTAATATCCAATCCTATATTGAAGCTTCCAGAGAACATGATGGGGCAAGAAAAAAAAGAAGGCTATCAATGGGAATGAAGAGATAATTTTTCTCTTATTTGTAGCATTGTTATAGGCTATACAGGAAGCCTGAGACAATCCATAAAGTATTGAAACTAATAAGTGTCTAGCAAGTTGATATTCAAAATCAACATACAAGAATCAACAGTGTTTCAGTTCCACTTGTAAAAATAACAGAAAATATAAGTGTTGCAGGCCATCCCCAAGATGATCTCAATGAACCCCAGCCCACAAACCCTGCCTTCCTGGTATTCCTGTGTAAGCAATAGGAAAACACATAAATAACAATGTATAACTTCCAAGGTTGGGCTATTCAAGATACTGTGGGTTCATCTTTTCCCTCTTGGATCCCTTGTGGGTGGAAGCCAGTCACCGTGTCATGAAGACACTAGAACAGCCCTAAAAAGAGACCTATGTGATGAAGAAGTAAAGCCTCTTGAAAACAGCCAGGAACTGAGGCTTCCTTCCAACAGCCATCTTGGAAGCAGATCCTCTAGCCTTAATTAAGCCTTCATATGATTGCAGCCCTGCCTGAAATCTTGACTTAAATCTCATAAAAAATGCTAAGGCAGAATCACAGTTAAACTTCTGAACTCCTGGCCCTCAGAAACTGTGAGACAGTAAATGTTTGCTGTCCTAACTAAGTAAGTTTTAGGGTAATTAGGCAATAATAGATAAATAAGTTTCAGAAAAATTTCCAAAATTAATATAAGAAAAGCTATGAAGACATAGAAAATTATTCCAAAAATTTATTAAATGACATAAAAGACATATTGAATAACTACAATATTCTTTACTAAAGGGGAGAAATTCTTTCCAATTTAAGCTACATATTCAGGGCAAAGTCCCAATCTATGTCCTCTGCAACTTGCTAAGCTAATCCTAAAATTTACATGGAGGATCAGAAGAGCAAGAATACTCAAGAAAAATTTGAAGGATAACTCCAGGTGTGCAGAGTGGGATAGATAAGGCTTGTATCCCAGATATCAAAATTTATTACAAAGCTGTTCTAGCTTAACTAGAACATGGCATGGTGTTGGCATAAGAATAGACAAACAAATCAATGGAACAGAATAGGAAGCCCAGAAAGAGAGCTGGAATCTTGATTGATGTGATAGGCAGAATAATGCCCAATCCTCACCTCCAAAAGATGTCCATATTCTAGTTTTCAGAATTTGTGAATATGTTAGGTTACATAATAAAGGCGAATTAAGCGTTCAGTTCAGTTCAGTCGCTCAGTCGTGTCCGACTCTTTGCGACCCCATGAACCGTAGCACACCAGGCCTCCCTGTCTATCATCAACTCCTGGAGTCCACCCAAACCCATGTCCATTGAGTTGATGATGCCCCTTCTCCTCCTGCCCTCAATCTTTCCCAGCATCAGGGTCTTTTCAAATGAGTCAGCTCTTCACATTAGGTGGCCAAAGTATTGGAGTTTCAGCTTCAACATCAGTCCTTCCAATGAACACCCAGGACTGATCTCCTTTAGGATGGACTGGTTGGATCTCCTTGCAGTCCAAGGGACTCTCAAGAGTCTTCTCCAACACCACAGTTCAAAAGCATCAATTCTTTGGTGCTCAGCTTTCTTTATAGTCCAACTCTCACATCCATACATGACCACTGGAAAAACCATAGCTTTGACTAGATGGACCTTTGTGGGCAAAGTAATGTCTCTGCTTTTTAATATGATGTCTAGGTTGGTCATAACTTTCCTTCCAAGGAGTAAGCGTCTTTTAATTTCATGGTTGCAATCACCATCTGCAGTGATTTTGGAGCCCAGAAAAATAAAGTCAGCCACTGTTTCCACTGTTTCCCCATCTATTTGCCATGAAGTGATGGGACCAGATGCCATGATCTTACTTTTCTGAATGGTAAGGGTACAGATGGAATTAAGGTTGCTAATCAGCTGACTTGACTTTAAAATAGGGAAATTATCCTACATTAACTGGGTGAGCACAGTATAATCACAAGAGTCTTTAAAAATGGAAGTGAGAAGCAGAAGAGTCACTGTCAGACAGATGGCCTTGTGAGAAGGGCTTGGTCTGGTATTGCTGGTTTTTAAGATGGAGGAAAGAGGTAATGAGCCAGGGAATGCAGAAGGCATTGCCGAAGATGGAAAAGCAAGGAAGTGAATCCTCCCCTAGGCCTTCAGAAGGAATGAAGCTCTGCCTAGACTTTGATCTTAGCCTACTAGGACCCATTTGGGACTTCTGACCTCAAGAATTGTAAGATAATAAATTTGTGTTTTTTACACTACCAAATAGTGGTAAATTGTTACAGGAGTCATAGGAAATGAATATAATCTATGTTACAAGCCAGTAGGTAAAGAACGCACTATTCTACCAATGGAGCGAGACCAATTGGTTACCCATGTGGAAAAAAAGAAAATTAGTTCCCTCTCTCATGTTACATGCAAAAATAAACTTGAGGTAGAATGAGTACCTACATGTGAAAAGCAAAATAGTAAAACTTCTAAGAGACATAAAGTTTAATATTTTTATGAGCTTGGAGAGGAAAGAATTCTTAAACAAGGCACAAAAAGCATGGGCAATAAAGAAAAGAAACTGGCAGAACTATGTTAAAATTAAAATCATCTGTTCAGGAAAAGATACTATACATAAATACAGAAAACAAAACACAGACTAGGAGAATATATGTGCAATGCATCTAAGGCACAAGAAATTAATATCTACAATATAGAAAAAATTTTTCCAAATCAATGAAAAAAAGGCAACCCATTGGAAAAAAATGAAGGATATGAATAATTAGTTCATAAGAAAGAAATTCAAATGCCCATTAACATACGAGAAAGTGCTTATCTTTATTATTAGTCATAGATGAGCAAAGAAAGCCATGCATCGTTGTGTATCTGACTGGAAAGTTTTTTTTAAAATCTGAAAATTCTAAGGATAGGTGAGGATATGGGAAAAAGGAAGAGTCATAGTCTTCTGGAATGAGTACAAATCTGTACTTTATTTTTGGAGAGAAATTTGGCAATATTCTGAACATTAGATGTGCATCCTCTGTGACCCAGACTCCTATTTAGGCAGGATGCGCCCTTGTATATAAGGTGACGTGCACAAGAACATCTGTCATAGCATCATATGGAACAGTGAAAACTCATGAACAACCTAAATGCCAATGAAAAATAAAATAGATGCTGTGCTGCTTCCATGAATTAATAAAAGAGTGCCACATGTGTCAACATGGATAAACACTGGAAACATTTTAAGGAAGAAACTAAACTTGATAAATACATTCTGCACTTGTAAGGCTTAAAAGATATACTATTTATAGCCATGACATGGAAGCAACCTAGATGTCACCGACAGATGAATGGATAAGGAAGATGTGGTACATTTACACAATGGAATATTATTCAGCCATTAAAAAGAATAAAATAATGCCATTTGCAGCAACATGGATGAACCTAGAGACTGTCATACAGAGTAAAGGAAGTCAGAGAAGGAGAAATATTGTATGACATCCCTTACATGTGGAATCTAAAAAGAAATTATATAAATGAACTTACAAAGCAGAAAGAGACTCACAGACTTAGAGAACAAACTTATGTTTGCCTGCCCACACTGCTGTATTTAAAATGGATAACCAACAAGGACCTAGGGTATAGCACATGGAACGCTTTTCAGCATTATGCGGCAGCCTGGATGGGAGGGGAGTTTGGGGGAGAATGTATATGTATCGCTGAGTCCCTTTGCTGTTCACCTGAAACTATCACAACATTGTTAATCAGCTGTACCCCAATGCAAAATAAAAAGCTTAAAAAATATATATACTATTTATGCTTTTGTATAGAGAAGCTTGTGTAGGATCTGAAGCTTATACAATTGCAGGTGGTGTACTCATTAAGAAAAAGATTATAAACAAAAATTTTAAATATAAAATAGAATATAAAATTAGGTACAGAATGGAATATTAATTTTGAATAAGAAAAACACAACAAATCACAAATTTTAAAAAGCTGACAAATATCTGGAATAATAAAATCCAGAAAAACAACATAGTATGATTACTAGCTATTCAACACATCTTTACATAACATAATGTTTTCTTATATTGGTTAGCTTCATTCTCCTTGACTGCAATTAAAAAATTTTTTTTAACTTTTTATTTTATGTTGGAGTTTAGTAAATAAACAACGTTGTGACAGTTTCAGGTGGACAGCAAAGGGACTCAGCCATACAAACACATGAATTGATTCTCCCCCAGGCTCGCCTCCCATTCAGGCTGCCACAGAACACAGCAGAGTGCCCTGTGCTATGCAATAGACTCTTGCTGGTTTTATATTTTAAATACAGCAGGGTGGACATATCGATCCTGCACTCCCTCTCTCTTTCCCACAGTCTTCACCACTCCCCACAACCGTAAGTTCATTCTCTAAATCCATGAGTGTGTTTCTGTTTTACGAATAAGTTCTTTCTACCACTTCTTTTTAGATTCTGCATATAAGGGATGTTACATGATATTTCTCTTCTGTGTGACTTATTTCACTCAGTATGACAACTTCTAGGTCCATCAAAGTTGACTGAAATTTTGTAACAGATTTTTTTATAGTGAGTGTTCAAAGACAATTCCACGGCTGATCAACTAATAAAAGACAGAAAAGGACCCTTTAGAGAAGATTCTTTAAGCATCACAACTCTAATTTCTGTCCTTGCACAGCAGAATGGCAATTTGACCTTTCTGGGCAGGGCTCCCAGGACAGCCTGGAGCCTGGCCCCTGAGTGAGGACCAGATTCTTCTCTGAGGTTAAGGGAAATCAACCAGGGGGATTCTACCAGGGGCAGAACATCTCTGGCTTCTGGGAGCTGGAAGGGTACAGAGGTGGTCCTGGCATCCTCAAGGGTCTGAAAATTAGACTGACAAAGACAAATCAACAGGATGAAAACAAATTTATTTAATATAAATTTTATATGATACAGGAGCCTTCATAAGGAAATGAAGACCCAAAGAAATGGTTAAGACCCAAAGAAATGGTTATGCTAGGTGTTTTGAAGAGTAGAAAGATGTGCTAGGAAAAAAGGGACAAAGGTGAGTAAGTACAGTAAACTAGGGGAAACTTAGCAAGGTGTGTTTAATCAGATTGTTCTATGTATCCCTTCTCTTGGGAGATAAGGATGCTCCTTTCCTCTAGGCATAGGAGGAAAATCTTGTATGAGAGCTTCATGATATGTTCTTATCACAAAGGGCAGAAAGTCCTTGCTGCACATGACATTTCTCAAATTCCTTCAGCTTGAAATAGTCAGCATGCCAGCATGTCATATTTTGGGGTCGTGTGTCCTGAACCAAGTCACTACACATTTAACAAAAGATTAATAACTTGTTAGGGTATGAAATGAAAATTCAGTATAGTGATGACTGTGGGGATAAGAGACAAAGGGTAGGATTGGGATAGGGTGAGGGCGGTTTCAACAGTATTTCAAATTAAAAAAAAACTTGATGCAAACTTATGCGGCTATTTTTGTACTACTTTTCTTCTTTTCTGGATGTTTGAAAATATTTTATTACTTTATACATATAGATATATAAAAATCAAAGCACAGACTGCTGGGGTTGTAACTGGCAGTGGCCCCTCCATGCTCAAATGACTTGAAAAGGTCTTGTCCAAAGAAAAGATACTGTTTAAAAATAAGAGCTCTTTAAATTTGGTGATGCTTATTCTCCAGTCCTTTGCTGGTCATAGTTTCTCCGGTGTATTATACAACCAAGAAGCACATTTCATAGCCTTAATATGAATAGTTGCTTCTATAGTGATATGCTGAGTAATTAAATTCAATCCACAAACTTTTTGTTGCCTAGGATTTAGGGACTAATTAGAATATGAATTTCTTAAAACAAATAACTTGTTCCCCATAATATATAGAATTTCTATAATAAAGTAATTTCTCTAAGAAAGTGATAAGCTCTTTGGGGCTACCGCTAAAGATCCAAGCCTTCAGTAAGCTGTCCAGGCCCTTCATGTAATGCTGCCATCAGTCAGGGAAAACACAATTCCTGGGGGCTCTGTTCACTTAGACCATAATATCTACTATTTAAAGCAAGTTTCACAAGTGAACAATGTGAATATTTTAACAGTTCAGAGAAATATGTGCAGATTGTGGATAATACAGCAAATATATTAATAGCCTAAGATATTTAATACATTTCAAACAAAGTATAAATTATGTAAAATGCAAATTTTAAGAGTAATTAAGAGTGTTCACTGTATTTACCTTAGGATGCTTTTGAGATCCTGTAACAGGAAATGTTTATTAAGCTTCCAATACTCTCTCACAGGGAATTACTTTCGATATTATTTGTTTAAAACAAAGTACCTCATAGCAACTCAGGAGAGGGTGAAACTTCAAATACAGAACAGCTGTTCTGTGTTTAAAGTCCAGGCCAGCCCTTAATATTGTGTTTTATAAAACAGATCTAATTAACATTAAGTTGCTTGGTCACCTTTTTGCCCACTTCTGCCTCTTCCCCTGAAACAAACCATGTTGAGTCACCAGACGTTATAGCCCTAAGAGAGCACAGTGACCTTGTGTGTGTGAGAACCCACTTTCTCTCAGGCTGACAGCTTGGCTGTATTTGGGGGAGGGCACATGTACCTCCTACTTCTTCGTAACGAACCCTGGAGAATACCCCAAACGGGTATTGTTTATGCAACCTTGTTTACAGAGGATTTGGGCATAACATTAAATTTATCTCAGAAGTATTAAATGAGAAACACATATGGCATGCGTGCACGTGCACATGCACACACACGCACACACACAGAGACATTCTCACATACCCTGCAGTTGTAGAACACTTTGCAGTTAGAGCAAAATCTTTCCTCTTCACATTCAATATCTGGAAATGCTTGAGGTTTGAGGAAAACATTTTCATTAGGTGTTTGATGTTGTGAAGGAGCTCCAGGCAGTGGAAGACTGCTTTGGTTCACATTTCAGAAGCTCCTCAGAATTTGGGAAGAGGAGCTAATGAAATATTTCCCTGTTTAAAGTCACAGGAAAATGAACCTTCTAAAAATTTAAGATATTCCATTTTAAAGTGCATAGTAATATAAAACACTACCTGAAAGCCATGATACTCCAAAGGGAAATAGGGACCCATCATCTCCTTAAAGAAATTCACATCCTGCTAATCTTCAACCCAATACTGATAAATGGGGTGCTGAAGCACAGATTACTAGAATTTATTCTTAAGTCCAGAGACTGAAGAAACCTAGCTTTTATGTGTGAGCTGGCAATATTAAAGTGAAAACGAAAAAATATTTAGTCTTCTGATACAAACCAATTAGCCCGTATCTAGCTATCTATTTACCAATACATTCAACCAGCATTTATTGACTGCCTCTCAGGTTACAGATGTTATAAAAAGGCCCCATTAGGCATCCAAACAGGAATGAGCTGCAAACTTTGTCCTCCAGGAGATTAAAGTCTAAAAGCAAAAACATTTTTCCCAGTGGGTAATAAATCAGATAACAGGCCCATTCTACAACTTTTTATTACTTCCTAAATAAAATAGTTAGATATGAAACTTTTGCTTCTTATCCCCACAACTTCTACCTCTCCTAATCTGAAGATCTTGGTACCTAAGAGAGGAGTGTCTCCACCTGGGGATATAACAGTGGTTCCACTGAATTGGAAGATGAGACTGTTACTTGGCCTTTGTGGCTCTATATTTCATTGAGCCAACAGGTTACAGAAAGGGATTACTGGATGGATTGATCTTGATTGTCAGAGAAATGTGATTACACAGCGGGGCAAAGAGGACTCAGGATGTTCTCCAGATACCTCTCAGTATTTCCATGTCCAACAGTAAAAGTTAATGGAAAACTACAGCAAGCAGAAATATGTAGAACCAGTGAAGATTCAGACCCTTTAAGAACGAGGTAAGCAAGCTGAAATCTTGTCTGAGAGATCACAGGGTAAGGAATAAGGATATTATAAGCATCAACTATGGCATGAGGGCTTTCCCACCTGGTGAAGAATCCACCTGCAATTTGGGAGACGTGGGTTCGACCCCTGGGTTGGGAAGATCCCCTGGAGGAGGGCATGGCAACCCACTCCAGTATTCTTTCCTGGAGAATCTCCATGGACAGAGGAGCCTGGAGGGCTACAGTCCATAGGGTCACAAAGAGTCAGACATGACAGCACAGCACAGCATAACACATGGCTTTATGACTTTTTCATTTATAATAAAAAGTACCATAGCAGTTCTACACATTTTCTTTTAGCCTTTCTTATGCACAAGTGTGTATTCACAAGTACACTAATTTCTTTTCCCTTTTCTTCTTGTTCTCATACTATTAGCCAATACTCTCGGTTTCACACAGTTTGTGATGGTGGGATGGGACCTGACAAAAATCACGTTTCCTTTGCTATATGACTTCCTATTAGGCTCTGCCAACAGGAGGTGCTAGAGGGAGACTGTGAGGCTGGAGGGGGGAAGGTGGGGTTTGAGTCCTCCTGTTTGCTCCTGTTCCAAACATCACCACAGCCAGGAATCTTCATCCTGGCAGCAAGGCTTAATTCCAGCAGTCACAGTTGGTTCCAGCATGCAGTGTCCGCACACTGCCAGAGCCAGCCTCACTGCCCCCCCTCAGATAACAGCACCAGCTGGACAGTGACCCTTCCCAGAGGTCTGGACTTCAGCTCTGGGAGGTTCCTCATCCAAGCCTAAATTCTAACAATATCAACATCTTTTGTTCCTCAAGCTGTAAGAGTGATAGCTGCTTCCTAAAGCTATTATCGCCAGGAAACTACAGGGTCTTTCCCTTTTGCCTTTTCAGTTCTCTAATACTGGTAACCAACTAAAGAGCTAAATTTTCCCAGTTAAAGTAACTGGTGTGGTTTCTGTCTCCCGACTGGACCCTGACTGATAAACACTGTTATTTCTCCAATATCCTTTCTATCCCTTCAACTACACAGAGAAGTCCTATCTGGGAGAGACTGACCCTGCCCCTGACCTAGGGATAGGCCCTAATTGGTCTAAGTCAAAGCAGCTTCATTCCCTTCTTTAGATGATTGGTGTATACAACCCGGGCCTCAGCCAATTAGCTCACAGCCATGGGGACTGGTTAGGCTAGTCCAGTCTAATTGTGGGAGGTGGAGGCTCTGTCTCCATGGGAACAGGGCTTTGTTTAAATGTAAAATCTACAACTGCTGTAGTCATTTTGCCATCTTAAGGGAAACCAAAGAGAATGAAGCTAAACCAGGCAGGATGACCGAGTCTAGGGAATTTCAAAGAACAGAGCCTGAAGTCCTGAGCATGTCATGCCTCATATACTCAGGACATTTCAATTAAGTGAGCCAATAAATCCTCTTTACTGTTTCAGCTATTTTGAGTTAGGTGTGCAATTACTTGCCAGCTAAAGCCTTACAATGAAGTCATCTTATAATTAAACATATGTGTGACTATAAAAGACCATACTGACTTATATTATGATACTGTTTTATATACATGCTTTGTATTAAGCACTCACAGAGAAGGTAACCCAAATGGGGAGAATACAGTAAATACTGAAGAATGGTAAGTTCTTCACCTTTGTTTGGGTCCTTCAACTAGAGTTATCTCTTATAACCTGTCTTCTTCCCTCTGTATCTTAAAAAAAAAAAAAAAAAAAACATCTTTTTTTAATCTGAATAGGAAAAGTTTTTCTGAGTCTGTTTTTCATGTTCATCAGGACAAGGGAATGTGTTTATTTAAAAAAAAATTTTTGTTGGTATTTCTAATATTCTGGGGATAGAAATTCAGATCCATTAGAATACATACAAGTTCAAATGAATGAAAACCTGGAAACTAATTTCCATCAGCTCTGCCTTCAGCTTCTTATGCTAGTATGTTGACAGGCCAATCAGGAGGAAAGTGGCAGCCTGCTCTTATTTCTAGAAACCGGAGATCTTCAGGGCCTACCTCTGCCTCTGACCTCCTATTTTTTTGGCCAAGCCATTGAACCCATGCCCTCTGCAGTTGAAAATCAGAGTCCTAACCACTGAACTGCCAGGGAATTCCCTGTTCTCCTTCTTAAACATTCTTAAACACTGTCAAAGCCTCAACCCTGGGCCTTTGACCCTTTAGTGAGGAGAAAAGGCACCAGTAATAAAAATCACCCCTCATATTTGCATAGTGCTCCAATTTTCAAAATGCTTTAGACCAATAATTTAAATTGGATACCATACTTCCTGGAAGGTGAACAGGGGAGGTATTGCCACTTTATTGACGTGGAAGGTCAGGGCTATGACTGACTTATCCCCAGACTGACTTCTGTCCCCAGGCTAACCTAGCAAAGTGACCTCAGCGCAACTAGAGTTGATCAGGAAATGCAGGCTAGTGAATGAAAATGAAAGACAAAGGAGCTTTGGCACCGCGGCTTTCCTTATAGCATTCTTTGGGCTGCAGAGTTCAGTGGTGGAACTAGGACAGGAATAGAGAAACTCCTCTGGAGGGGGCTGGCTAGGGACATGTTCACATAGGGGAGGGCTGACAGTTAACCACCACACCGAGCCTTCATAAACTGACTCATTTTCTGACAAAGCTGACTATGCAAACCTCCTTCCCCATGTGGGACTCTCTCATGGAGAATTATTAGGCCACCAGGCCTCTGGTGTTTTTGCACAATGGCCTACAGAATTGGATATGGGATTAAAAGCAAAAAGAAAGGAACCTCAAAGAAAAGGGAACTATATAAAATAAAAGTGACTTGGAGATTCCCTTCCCCCTCCCACACCCCCGATCCTGCCTCTATCTAATGGTGCCTAGGGAGGAAGTAGAAAGAGCACTGTTCTGGGCTGGGGCCTAGGGCTGCTGACTGCCATGTATCTTGAGTGAGTTGTTAGTTTTGGGAGTCTTCACTTCCTTTTGTAAAATAAAAGGCTGGACTCTTCACACATCTCTAAGGACTCTTCCAGTCATGTGATTCTAGAGGGCACTGGGTATGGCAGAAAGGGTTTCTCTGTCTAAAGCCTTCCCTTGCCATTTACCATTTGTCAAACTTGGACAAATTCTCTCTTTAAAAAGAAATAATGCTTATTTTCTTCTTCCTGTCGTTAAAGTATAATATATGTACTATAGAAAATGTAAAACATATAGGCAAGTATGTTAAGGAAGAAAATAAGCATCTCTCATAATTCTGTTACCCAGAGGTAATCAGCTGTTTTAAGGTATTTCTTTCAGTGATGTAAATTAGGGGTTGGCAAACTCTGACCCTCAGGCCAAATCTTGTCCACTGCTATTTTTTTTTATGGTCTGTGACCAAAGAGTGGTTTTTACATTTTCAAATGGTTGAAAAATAATCAAAAGAGTAAGAATATTTTGTGGCTAGTAAAAATTATATGAAATTCAAATATAGGTGTCCATAAGAAAAATGTTATTGGAATACAGTAATGCTAGTTAGCTTACGTACTGTCTTTCACTCAACAACAGCAGATCGTGTGCCCCACCAAACCTAAAATATCTGGTTCATCACAGAAAATAGTTGCTAACCTTTGATATAGATAAAATAAATATAAATATGTAGGTTTATGTATTACATTATGTATCTTATATTCTACTTTTTTCTCTTAACACTTATATACAAACACTTACTGGTCACTGTAAATATTCTTTGTAAACATGACTTAATAGCTTCCTAATATTACATCATCATTTAAGATGTTGTTGGATATTTGGTTTATTAAAAATTTTCACTTATAATTTTCAGAAACATCCTTAGGCATAAATATTTGACTATGTCTCTTATTATTTCCTAAAATTAGATTCCTAGAAGGGAGATGACTAGCATAAATTATATGGATAGTTATAGATACTCTAAAGAAATGAGGTATCAATTTATACATCCATTATTCTCAGTGAGTGAGAGTGCTCATCTCTTAGTACCCTCTGAGTAACCGTCATTAAGGGAGAGAGGGAGAAATAAAAGGAGAGGAGGAAGGGGAGAGAAAGAGAAAGGGGAGGTTAACATTGAGATTAGGTCCAGGTCTATGAGCATAGTTCCTCTTCAGTGATATGCTGGTAAGAGCTCTAGGAACTAAAAGGTTTGCTTTGAGGGTCAAAAAAGATGTGAAAGCATTTTGTAAACTGTTAAAGAAGGATCACTGTCTCATAATTATTATCATGAAAGCTACCTATATGAAACAGCCAGTAATTCACCCCAAGGGTGGGAAAGCCATGCACCATAACTGTCCTTTTTATGAGAGAATCGGGTCTTAACTTCCCTGTGTTACATTCTTAAAATTAGATCCATGTGTTTCTTTTAATTAGTATTTGATACAGTATTAATATTCTTATTTATCTTCTACATGCCATATGGATTAAATTCTCATTACCTTTGATCTTAATACTTTTAAAATATGTAAATCAGCAGACACCCTCTTTAAAGCAGTGTTTGCATCCCTGTCTATTATTGCCTTGGGCAAAAGGAAAATATCTGCATTGCAAAAAATCCCCAAATTGTGTTGAAATCTTGAAAACTATATGTTACACAGGTCAATCTCAATAGATTAAATAATGGCCAATTGAAAATGAAGCCAATTAGAATTAAATATTGCTTAAACCTGATGAAGGTTAATGAGAGCCCACTATGCATGCATATCATCAAGATGGTCACGTTTCAGGGTGAAACTGGGTAAGGCTTTGTGATTTACTTAACTTCAATAAACAGAACACAATAAAGATTTTCTGATTTACAAAGATGAGCATGTTATATTAAGTGCTTCAGTGTTCTGGGTAAAAGTCTTTTCGTTTGTTTTGAGCTATGGCAAGTCACTTTACTTTCTTGGTCCTTAGTTTCTTTCACCATAAAATGGGGGTGATTAGGCTGTTGAATTCTAAGGCATATTCCAGCTCTAAGCACTAATTGGAAGTAATAACAGGACTGTTATGTAACATATTTTAAAGGAACTTTAAACTTAACTGGGACTGTAGTTACTAATTAATTTAAGAAATGGAGAAGAAAAAGTGCACCTATGGTTGATTAATGGAAATTATCCTAAACAAGACCATTTATATATCCTTCTTAAGACCATTCAGTCTTTTAGAAAGCTTTTTATTAAAAAATGTATTGTGAAATACATATTGGCACTATCTTTCCACCTCTTAACTTGAAATATTCTTCTAGTTAATGCTGGGATAGTTTTTCCTTCCCCTTTGAGCTTGTTCAATTAATAGTATAAAATATTTTTAGGGAAACTTTGTGTCAATCAAAGGTCCATAATCTGCATGCCACTATATGACACAAATTATTCTTCTTATTTTATAAGGTTAATTTCCTTTTGTCAGCTGTTCATTTTATTTTGGAAAATAGTTTCCCAGGCTCATAATGGAGTTGAGAGCCCTCTTTGGTTTGTAGGAGGGCTAGAGTTCTTAGGTCCAGATGCAGTTCTTTCTGGAAGAGTGCAATCATGTGTTCATTGTGAATCAATTACCAAAATAGCCACTCTCTAATTTCTTGGATTTTGATTGACAAACATCCTATATCCTACTAGTTATTATATAATGCAGTTTGATTATCAGTTCAGTAAAACTTTGCTGATACAACAATCTACATACATATCTCCTAGAAGAAGTTGACTCTCTAGAATAACAAATATCTTCTATAGAGAGGGGTTTTTGCTTTAGAATTTACAATCCTTTAGAATTTACAATTTACAATATACAATCCATACACACACATATATACACATCTTTTGTTTGAGCCCTATTCCTGAATAGTAACACACAGACCAACTTCATAGTATAGCTGAATATCAAGTATGGAAGATTGGAGTTTATATGACAAATTACTGAAGGGATGAGGAATACCTAGAGCAAAACCAGACATGACACAGATTAATTCTCATAACAGACTGACCTGGAAAAATGAGAACAGGCATAGATTCACAATTTTGTGAATTTGTTTCCCCATGTTACACTGTGAATTACACTGCCAATTTGTTTCCCAAATTTAACCAAACATGCTTATGGATATTTATGCTTATCAAAATCTGCCATGTTCCACCAGGGGGTGTCTTATGTAAGTGGGTGCCAACCTTGACCATGAGACGGGGCCTGTTCCATTGCTAGGTGGAGAAAATGCCAACCTTTGACAGCCTCCTCCACTCTTCTACTACCTGACCACCAAGTTTCATTTGTGCATTAAAGACAAACCATTGTTTCAGACTTATTTCTCTAGCTTCATTTTATCATAACCTTAACAGCTGCCATTGAGACTCTTTGCCTTAAAAAGTTATTGGAAAGGCATCACTTGTCTACAATGTGTTGAGGAAGAGCACAAGCCAGAATCTCTCTCCAGTAGTTTCTACCATGAATCAATCACCAGGCCCTTTTAGATTCCCTGTGGGAATCACTCTATCTATCATCACTTCAGAAGATGGCACTCTACAGCTCAGCACACAAGGCCCTTTCTGATCTGACACCTACTTACCTCTAGAGCTCATTTCCTACTGCTCCTCAGAGCTTGGCCTATGCTCCAGCACAAGACACTCTGTCTGTTAGCCCTGAAGAATCATCTCAGGTTGATCTCCTGGAACCATTCCTAAATGCAAGTTGAATGCCCTAACTCTGGGTTTCCATTTCAACCTATACAGAACAACATAATAACAGTTATCCCACCTGACAGGTATAGAATCATATTCATCCTTCTCTTTCTGTGGCTTATATCAAAGTAAATAATAAATGAGTGTTTATTTAAGAAATGAACAAATCTTTTAGTTGCTATTGCTTAAAAACATCCACCAACATCTCCAGTTCCTTTAGAAATTACTCACTGCTAATGAAAGCCAGCTAGTCTGATAAATATAAGTGTTAACTATCTTGATAAATACAAGGTTATGTAAATAGCAGGCTTTTAGAAGGTAATCCTAAATCAACAAGGGAGATGTTATTGGTGAGTCTTTTAGGATGATCAGATAGAATCATTTATTTCACAAAGATGAAGTCCCAATTGTGTTCCAAGTACCATGTTAGGGAACAACAATAGCAAAAGGCTTAAGGAGAAGGCTGGGAGAACTTCAGATTCCTGCCTCTCATTCACAGATGGGTTGCTGGGGTGCTGATAATTTGTAAAATAAATGTTTATACAGATATCTGTGTGATAATTGAGAAACTGTCTGGGGCGCTGCAAAACTACAAAGAAAATATTGCAAATAAAGAATCTAAAAACTATGAAATGTTGTGAAGTGATTGGCCTCCAACTAATAAAAAAAAAAAGATTTAAAAAAAATAAAAATAAAAAAATAAAGAAATTGAAAAAAAAAAAAAAAAGAATCTAAAAACTAGCCCAGAATAAAACACAAATGGTTATTTCTTCAAGGACCAATAATCAGAATGGCCATTTGCTAAATAGAATCAACCCTGCCAGTCATACAAGAATGATTAAGGAAAACCACCAAAAAGCAGGGTTAGGTATCTGCTACACTAGAAGTTTGTGTCCCCCCACCCTGATTCAGCTGATTCATATATTGAAATCCTAATCCCTAGTGTGGTTGTATTTGGAGGTGGGGCCTTTGGAAGGTGATTAGGAGCCTTCAATGGGGCTTGTGCCCTTATTAGACCCGGGAGAGGTCGCTTACCACTTCTGCCATGTGAGGACACCCAAAAGACCCCATCTATGAACCAGGAAGCAGGCCCTCACTAGACACTGAGTCTGCTGGCACTTTGATCATGGACTTCTCAGCCTCCGAAACTGCAAGAAAGAAATGTCTTCTGTTTAAGCCACCCAGGCTGTGGTATTTTTGTTAAAGCAGCTGGAACAGACGGAGGCAGTGTGTAGTGACACCAAATGGAGTAATGTATTTGCTGTGGAAGAAGATAGAGCAGTCCAGAGCCCAGGTTTTTCAGTGAGAAAAACCCATGTGGAATCTTGGCTCCTGGCTGTGGAGTGTGGGCAAGGCACCTAACCTTTTGGAACAGCAGTTTCCTTATCTGTGAAATGGTGATATTTTGCTACTTTGTTCACAAAGATCCAATTTAAAAAAGATTAATTTTATCCAGAGTAACCCAAGGCTACCAAGCATAAAAGAAAGAGCTAAATAAAAAGGAAGACAGAAAACTAACTCAACTCTAACCCTTTAAACCAATTTTTTACACGCAATTTCTTTCCTTCAAACACCATTTTCATGCTCCTGTTACAGCAGCGGGGAGAAGTTGGTTTTCACTCCAAACTGGAAAACTCTTTTTCTTCAGCCAAGAACTTGGGTATGAGATCTAAATTTGATTTCACAATGTTTGAAACAATAGTTCTGGCAGCTCAGTACATTAAGCTTGGCTCTTCCCCCTGGATCATACCCATGTCTGAGTCTCCTTAATCCTCTTCCAAATTAGTTAAATTAGGTTTAGGTGGATGAAGTATTTACTAAATACTCTCATCTTCAAATAATCCCCGTCACCTTATAATGAAAACATTGTTAAAAGAGCCAGATCGTGCAAGAAAAAGAAATTAGCAAAATAGCCTGAATTCTAGAATTTAGGGATTAAAAGAGCAAAATATTTTCCATGACTTTCAGTTTTCTATCACTCACAATTCAAAACTTGAAGTTTCAGAAGATAACCCAGTTTGGTTTTATAGAGTCTCTCTCTTTCAAGGTCCTAGGAAGGAAATGACTCCTCTGCTTATAGGTTAACACACAATTCAAGTGCAGCTTCATAACTTCCAGTGAAATATCCTTCAGAGGCTGTTGGTGATCAAACATGTATCTTCTTATATAACCATTTTTACCTAAGACATCAACCACATTAGTAAAGAGAAGAACATATTACTTGAATATTACTGGAAGTTGCATTTTTTTGTGGGGAATGTAAAAGTGAGACACTGACTTTAGCTAACTTTTGGAAAGATGGGTGAACAGCCATCAGAGAAAACTAAATACAGACAAAAGGAAACAAAACTGGCATGCTAATATTCCTTGGAATGATATTCAGGTCCCAGCTAATGGGAAAGTATAGGTATGATGATTAATAAATAAAAAAGTGACTTTTGCAATTTTATGAATCACTAGTATTTTAAGCTTTTTTTTTTTTTTCTCTCTTCCAACCTCCTTCACCACCAAGGTTGAAAGAGAAAATGACAGACTGGATGTCTAAAAATATCTGTGGATATTAAATACCAACTTATCTAATAGGACACACATGCCACTGACTTCATTTTTGTAGGCCTTGTCCCTGGCAATCCAACTTTTCAAAGAAACAGTTGGCTTCATTGGCTCTAGTATCATGACCAGATTCCTACGATAGTAACTGCATTCTGGAATCAAAATATCAAAGTATTTTGGTCCATGGAATTTTCACAGCCTCCATTTATGCCTTAACCTTAATACTCCAAGATGCAACTGAAACCCACTGTTGAAAGTCACTGAAATCTCACTGACAAGTAAAGGTATCTTAGGGACGAAAGCCTGTACCTTTGCAAATATAGGGAGGCAGATCACGTAATCAAACCTGGGAGCTGGATGTTTCAAAGAGCTATGGTTCTCATCTCTTTATTGAGCACAAAAAGATCCAAACAAAGTCACACAACAGCTAAACCAATGCCATCTGTGTGGAAATCATATTTTAAACACAAACAAAATCAAATGCTCCATATGCCACCACTCTTGAACATTTGCTAGAATGTTTCTGAGTATTTACTGTTAGAGTGTCAGTGTGGTCAAGTGAAGAAAACAAAACAAAACAAACAAACCCAACAGGAAGTCCCATGAACTCCTCCAGGGCCTTCTTCCACACTCTGCCCATTATCGCCATGCATGTCATGTGTCCTGTTTGGGGATGCTGTACTCTTCCTGCCTCTGGCTCTGTCCCTTCTTTAGAAGAAGGGACATGTAAAATTATGAGACTTTAGGAATTTTACAAAGCCAGTTTTCAGCCTCTGCCATGTCCTGACACGTACAGAAAAAGAATACTATTTGTGTTGTGCAAACAGAAGCACTCCTTTTACCTGGTTGGACCCTACTGCTTCAATATCTTGGCACAAACATAACTCTCCCACAACACACCAGTGTACAGTGTACTGCAGCACATCAGTTGAAGACCTATTGCAAACTGCATTTAACTAGGTGATGCTAATACTGTCACTTTAAAAAGTTCCTAAATGGAATATGAAATCTGTATTTGGAAGCACATAAAAATGTGCATGACTCTTCATCATTCCATTCCTAAATCTCACTGAGCTTTCCACAGTTTAGATCTGTGTTAAGACTACTTCAGACCCTAATTTCCAAACACTTGTAATTATTTCTGTTCCCAATAAGCAGCAGTAAAAGGTGTAGCTTTCTTCACAGTGACATTCACTTTGTGACTCTGGCTCTGTGTTGTTCTTTTCCATTGGACTTTCTGCCTGGAGGCATCTCAGCATCCACTCAGCAAGTCAAGTCACTCCTTCCATCTTCAGTTAAACGCCCCAAACAAAACATCTTATGCTGAAGTGAAGCTCAGTGATTTATTCTTCACTGCTCTGATTAGATCTGTATCCTGTTAACTTTCTTAAACCTTTCATTACATGATTTTATATGAACTAAGCAATGTCATACTTCCAGGTCCAAAGAGTTTCAAATATTTCTATAAGTCCCTTTCTTTGAATCTTCCACAATCTTCACTAGCATCACCTAAAATTCACTGGTAGGGGAGAAATTTAACATTTTCAATTGAGGAACTTAGAGAAATTTACAAGGCTCTTCCTGAAATTCTTATTAATTTCATTAATACTCATCTAGTTTTTATTTTGGCATCAGGATGACAGTTTCAGTAGAAATATATTATAATAATTATTGTTGTTGTTCAGTTGCTAAGTCCTGTCCAACTCTTTGTGACCCCATGAACTGTGTAGCCCACCATCCTCTATCCTCCACTACCTCCTGGTGTTTGCTCACACTCATGTCCATTGAGTTAGTGATGCTATCTAACCATCTTGTATGCTATCTAACCATATAAATATATAATAGTAATATAATAATAAGCTTATAACTAAACATCAGGTTAATAACTGAAATCATTCCCTCTTCATCCTGCATTGCATCATTTTATTTTTGCTCTTAGAGTCTCTGGAAAGACAACATTCTCTTCATGACAATGAATGCAGTCCAAATTTTTGTTTTAACTGAAGGTTGCTTGCAAAAATTATATAATCTTGTTTCCTACAGGCCACTGGGTTGAGTTCTCATTTAAAAATATGACAATATTAAAGGTTAGATGACTGACAAATATCCATGCTAAAGTTCTAAGGCTCTTAAGTGTGTGACTAAGGCAGAGAAGGCTGCATTTCTTCATCAGGTCACTGCCCTCCTCTCAAACCTGGACTCAATCATGCTGAGATGTGAGGACCGCATGCACTCTACTAATCTTCCTGACTTCTAGGAGGTGCCAGTAAGACAGCAGGACACTAATCAGAAACATCTGAGCTTCAGAATTATACAGAGAGGATTTACGTACTGAGAATGAGACCCTTTTCAAAATGCCAAACCCATTCACACTTGGTGTATAATTTTTTAAAAATTGAGCTTTCTTTTGCTGGCATGATCTGATAACACCGTAGATTCCCATACTTTGAATAAGTTTGGTGCAGATAACATTAATGCTGTGGAAAAAAATTAAGATTTTTCTCACTAGCCACTCATAGCTTTCTCCATAAGATGGGTAATAATATTTAGTTTCTGGGATAAGCAGAACTTAGAAAAATTCAAATGATAGAATTCTAGCCATAATGCATATTCAAAATGAGCCTAAAATGTAAGCTTTATTTTCTTTAGTTGTCTATACAATTTACATGGTAAAAATTCTCAAGTATTACAATCAGTAAAATAATGCCATAGCCATTTTCTAAAGCTCATTTTTTAAATTAGATACCATGTTATGCACGTAAACTGAATTTTCTATTCAAAGTCCTTCTAACTCAGCAGCATTACTTCATCCTTCCCTTTGTAGCATAAACAGTGAAGAACAAGCCTCTTAACCTATTTTAGATACTTTCTTACATTAAGTGATTTAAGCATATTCTGTTGGGAATTTCTGAGAAAATAATACAACCTGCAGAAGTTTCTATTTCAACATATTTTCATCATTAAAATCCAAGAGTATTTTAATGTGCTATAACCTGCTGATATGAAGTCCAAAATATTTCAAGTTGTCTTCAGTGATTACTCTAGTCAAATTCTTTTGCAACAAAGGTTAGGGGATTTTTCAGGTGTGTTATGGGAAAAGTGTTTGAGCAGAGGAGGAGAAAAGACTTTAAAGTAAGCTACACCCTCCTTTCAGCAGGGCCTGAGATCATCTCTCCAGACTATGCAAATTTATCTAAAATGATTATGCTTGTCAATCAGATGACCCAGTTTAATTTCTCTCTCAGTCAAAGCACTGCATAAGCTAAATAAACCACCGAGCAACCTGATTTGGTCTACCTTGCTCCCTACAGATTTTTCCAAGGCTCACTACTAATCTCTTTCTCCAGCCTTGCTTGGAGTCCACATTCATTTTCAGCTGATTTGTACAAGAAAGAAAAGATAAGAAAGGAAAGACAGACAAACAGAAAGAAATCTCATCCCTAAAGTCTCCCACTGTTCTTGACAGATGGCTGTGTCTTGTTTCCTAAGCTCTAGTCCGTGGTTACCAATGTTGACCAGAAATATTTACAAGATGAGACTAAAATGCAAGATGTTCTTTGAGATAAAACTCATTTTCCCCTAAAGTGTCTACCCATCTGAATTAATTTATCATTTAATAAACATTTATACAGCACCTACTGTGTGCTAGATACCATGTCAAGCACTTTCTCATTTCTCATCTATCAAAATTCTCAGAATGACCAAGAATTAACATCATTGGGTTCTTTTTTATACTTCAATACAACTAGCCACAGAATAGTGTAAATTGCTTCCATTTCCAGTTTTTCAAGAAATCTCCACACTGTTCTCCATAGTGGCTGTACTAGTTTGCATTCCCACCAACAGTGTAAGAGGGTTCCCTTTTCTCCACACCCTCTCCAGCATTTATTGCTTGTAGACTTTTGGATAGCAGCCATCCTGACTGGCGTGTAATGGTACCTCTTTGTGGTTTTGATTTGCATTTCTCTGATAATGAGTGATGTTGAGCATCTTTTCATGAGTTTGTTAGCCATCTGTATGTCTTCTTTGGAGAAATGTCTGTTTAGTTCTTTGGCCCATTTTTTGGTTGGGTCATTTATTTTTCTGGAATTGAGCTGCAGGAGTTGCTTGTATATTTTCAAGATTAATCCTTTGTCTGTTGCTTCGTTTGTTATTATTTTCTCCCAATCTGAGGGCTGTCTCTTCACATTGCTTATAGTTTCCTTTGTTGTGCAAAAGCTTTTAAGTTTCATTAGGTCCCATTTGTTTATTTTTGCTTTTATTTCCAATATTCTGGGAGGTGGGTCATAGAGGATCCTGCTGTGATTTATGTCAGAGAGTGTTTTGCCTATGTTCTCCTCTAGGAGTTTTATAGTTTCTGGTCTTACATTTAGATCTTTAATCCATTTTGAGTTTATTTTTGTGTATGGTATTAGAAAGTGTTCTAGTTTCATTCTTTTACAAGGGTTGACCAGTTTTCTCAGCACCACTTATTAAAGAGGTTGTCTTTTTTCCATCGTATATCCTTGCCTCCTTTGTCAAAGATAAGGTGTCCATAGGTTCGTGGATTTATCTCTGGGCTTTCTATTCTGTTCCATTGATCTATATTTCTGTCTTTGTGCCAGTACCATACTGTCTTGATGACTGTGGCTTTGTAGTAGAGTCTGAAGTCAGGCAGGCTGATTTCTCCAGTTCCATTCTTCTTTCTCAAGATTACTTTGGCTATTCGAGGTATTCTGTATTTCCATACAAATTGTGAAATTTTTTGTTCTAGTTCTGTGAAAAATACTGTTGGTAGCTTGATAGGGATTGCATTGAATCTATAGATTGCTTTAGGTAGTGTAGTCATTTTGACAATATTGATTCTTCCAATCCATGAACACGGTATATTTCTCCATCTGTTTGTGTCCTCTTTGATTTCTTTCATCAGTGTTTTATAGTTTTCTCTGTATAGGTCTTTTGTTTCTTTAGGTAGATATACTCCTAAGTATTTTATTCTTTTTGTTGCAATGGTGAATGGTATTGTTTCCTTAATTTCTCTTTCTGTTTTCTCATTGTTAGTGTATAGGAATGCAAGGGATTTCTGTGTGTTAATTTTATAACCTGCAACTTTACTATATTCGTTGATTAGCTCTAGTAATTTTCTGGTAGAGTCTTTAGGGTTTTCTATGTAGAGGATCATGTCACCCGCAAACAGCGAGAGTTTCACTTCTTCTTTTCCTATCTGAATTCCTTTTACTTCTTTTTCTGCTCTGATTGCTGTGGCCAAAACTTCCAAAACTATGTTGAATAGTAGTGGTGAGAGTGGGCACCCTTGTCTTGTTCCTGATTTTAGGGTAAATGCTTTCAATTTTTCACCATTGAGGGTAATGCTTGCTGTGGATTAGTCATATGACCCAACAATCCCACTTTTGGGCATACACACTGAGGAAACCAGATCTGAAAGAGACACGTGCACCCCAATGTTCATCGCAGCACTGTTTATAATAGCCAGGACATGGAAGCAACCTAGATGCCCATCAGCAGACGAATGGATAAGGAAGCTGTGGTACATATACACCATGGAATATTACTCAGCCATTAAAAAGAATTCATTTGAATCAGTTCTAATGAGATGGATGAAACTGGAGCCCATTATACAGGGTGAAGTAAGCCAGAAAGATAAAGACCATTACAGTATACTAACACATATATATGGAATTTAGAAAGATGGTAACGATAACCCTATATGCAAAACAGAAAAAGAGATACAGATGTACAGAACAGAGTTTTGGACTCTGTGGGAGAAGGCGAAGGTGGGATGTTTTGAGAGAACAGCATTGAAACATGTATATTATCTAGGGTGAAACAGATCACCAGTCCAGGTTGGATGTATGAGACAAGTGCTCAGGCCTGGTGCACTGGGAAGACCCAGAGGGATCGGGTAGAGAGGGAGGTGGGAGGGGGGATCGGGATGGGGAATACATGTAAATCCATGGCTGATTCATGTCAATGTATGACAAAAACCACTACGATATTGTACAGTAATTAGCCTCCAACTAATAAAAATAAATGGAAAAAAATTGCTTCCAATATGCTTGTCCAATTATGTACAGAGAATAAGTTTATGGCACAGGTGTTTCTGAGTCAAATGATATACTGGCAGATTTGTCCTCAAAGTAGGGTGTTGCCTGACACAAACAATACTATGAGTGCCCTTGTTTCCTTGTTTTCCTGACAGCCCAGGTATTATCTTTTCTTAAAAAAATCATAGCTTGGGGCTACCCTGGTGGCTCAGATTGTAAAGAATCTGCTTGCAATATGGGGACCTGGGTTTGATCCCTGGGTCAAGAAGATCTGATGGAGAAGGGAAGGGCAACCCACTCCAGTATTCTTGCCTGGAGAATTGCATGGACAGAGGAGCCTGGCAGGCTACAGTCCATGGGGTTATAGAGTCAGATGCAGATGAGTGACTAACACTTTCATTTTCACTTGTAAAGCAAAAAAGAAATTTTCATTTTTTTTGTATTAAATTTGAAGTTGAACATTTGCATAGAGTCCTAGGTCATTTGTATTTTTTTTTTTTTCCCTTTTATGAACTTCCCTTTAAAGCTCTTGATCAATTCTTTCTAAAGGGGTGTTTTTTTTTTTTTTCCCTTTCAGTTTGAGGTGCTGATGGGCAGTTTGAGGGTATAAATGCTACTATTAATACTAGGATAGAGGCTCTGGTCATTTCAGTGGATATTAAAGGAAAAGGAGACCTAGAGAATTGAAATACTCAAGAAAAACTGCAGCAGAACCTTGGCTAATGTGATAATGAAATCAATTCTCTCAAGCTATCATAAACACTTTGTAATATAATTTTAATAGTTATATATTATTCCATAATATATGGGTTTCATTAGTGCCTGCAATGCAGGAGACCTGGGTTTGATCCCTGGGTCAGGAAGATCCCTTGGAGAAGGGAATGGCTACCCATTCCAGTATTCTTGTCTGGAGAATGCTATGGACAGAGGAGCCTGGTAGGCTATAGTCCATGGGGTATAGTGCTATCAAATTTATTTAATTGTTCTCATAACTTTTTCTAGACTTTACAAAGGCAGATTATGAGTAAATTATTGGGATAAAGGATCTGACCATTTTTAGAAGTCCCTCAATGTACACTGAAAAATATTTCTGCATAAAAATTGTTCCTTTATACTTCTACCAGCATTCTAAAAGTGTGTCTTTTCCATTGCTCTCATTTCTAGACTCTACCATAATAAGTAGCTTCACTTTGTTTAAACAGTTTCCACAAAACACACTTGAATATCTGTCTTAGAATTTTATTTGTTGTTATTGTTCAGTCTCTAAGTTCTGTCCAGCTCTTTGCGACCCCATGGACTGCAGCACGCCAGGCTCCCCTGTCCTTCACTATCTCCCAGAGTTTGTTCATATTCATGTCCATTGAATTGGTTATGCTATTAAACCATCTTATTCTCTTCCATCCTCTTCTCCATTTGCCTTCAATCTTTCCCAGCATCAGAGTCTTTTTCAATGAATTGGCTCTTTGTATCAAGTGGCCAAAGTATTGGAGCTTCAGCTTCAGCATCAGCCCTTCCGATAAATATTCAGGGTTGATTTCCTTAAGGATTGACTAGTTTGATCTTCCTGCAGTTCAAGGGACTCTCAAGAGTCTTCTCCTACACCACATTTCAAAAGCATCAATTCTTTGGCACTCAAGGTCCAACTCTCACATCCATACATGACTAATGGAAAAACTATAGCTTTGATACTAGATGGACCTTTGTTAGCAAAGTGATATCTCTGCTTTTTAATATGCTGTCTAGGTTTGTTATAGCTTCCTTCCAAGGAGCAAGCTGAATTTTATAACCATCTCTTATAAGTGGCCTCTTTCCTGCAGGCCTTGATATTCCATGAAGAGAGATCCAAGGCTAAATCTGATCATTAAGGAGGGACAATTTGATTCATATGACTTGAAAATTCCCCAGTTCAGAAACCAGCATGAACTATGTCCTTAGCATATGCCTGAGATGATTAAAGTCTATCTTGCATAGGTACTACTAGTTGTCTACTCAACATTCATTCTTGCTTGTTTCTTTCCCAAAAGAATGTTTTTTCATAGGGGCAACAAGCTGATTAACTCAAATTTCTTTTAGGTTCTCCTGCAGATAAAGGAGGGCCCCGAGAAGTAAACAAAAGGCAATTCATAGGGCCTCCAGGAAAATCCTTTTTGTCCTTTCAAAAAGAATGCAGCCATGATGGCTGTAGCTCCAGCAGCCATCTTGAGATCATAAAAAAAAAAGGCAAGAGAATTGCAGAGGCATGGCCTTGCCTGACATTCTTGATCTCCTCAGTCAATATAAAAAACTGCCTACCACCAGAGTTCTGGTGGCATGAAGAAAATGAACACTTATCTGTTGAAGTCACTGTATTCCAGTCTGTTTATTTAAATAGAGAATAATTCCTAACTAAGGCACTGTTTTAAAAAATATATCCCAGAGAAGTGTTTTCATCTTTCATCTGTCAAAGAGTGTGTGAACTATTTATTAGGAACTGAAGTTATATTGGGTACTTTTAAGTGGTACAGCATTTCTTCCCAGCATATCCATTCTCCATCTATTTCTACCACATTTTCTGACCCAGAAACTGACCTGTATGGAATACTTTGGCTTCCCAGTGGCTTGGCCAACAGAAGTCCTAACATGACATCAGAAGGAAGGAAGAAAGTGAGCAGGGAGAGATAAAATACTTTCTCCTATTCCACAGCTCCCTTCCTGTCAGGTTGTTGTGTGCTGACTATATTGTTTTTTTAAATTTTTAATTGAAGGGTAATTACAATATTGTGTTGGTTTCTGCCATACATCAACATAGATCAGTCATAGGTGTATATATATATATCTCATATATATCTCCCCTCTATATTGAGCCCTCCTCCCACCTCCCACCCCATCCCACCCCTCTAGGTTGTCACAGAGCCCTGCTTTGAGTTCTCTGAGTCAAACAGCAAATTCCAATGGGCTTCCCAGGTGGCACAAGCAGTAAAGAACCATCTGCCAATGCAAGAGACTTAAGAGATGTGGGTTCAATCCCTGGGTCGGGAAGATCTCCTGGAGAAGGAAATAGCAACCCACTCCAGTATTCTTGCCTAGAGAATCCCATGGACAGAGAGCCTGGTGAGCTATAGTCCATAGAGTCACAAAGAGTTGGACACGACTAAGGCGACTTAGCATGTACCTATTTTACATGTTAGTGTATGTTTCCATGCTACTCTCCATTAGTCCTACCCTCTTCTTCCTACCTGCTGCCCCCCCTCCACCCCACCGCGTCCATAAGGCTGTTCTCTATGTCTGCATCTCTATTGCTGTCCTGCAAACAGTACCTTCAGTACCATCTTTCTAGATTCCATATATATGTATTAATATATGATATTTGTTTTTCTCTTTCTGACTTACTTCACTCTGTATAATAGGCTCTAGGTTTATCCACCTCATTAGCACTGACTCAAATGCATTCCTTTTTATGGTTAAATTAATATTCCATTGTATATATGTGCCACAGCTTCTTTATCCATTCATCTGTCAATGGACATCTAGGTTGCTTCTATGTCCTAGCTACTGTATGCAGTGCTGTAATGAACCTTGGCATACAAGTGTCTTTTCAGTCTTGGTCTTCTTGGGGTATATGCCCAGTAGTGGGAATGTTGGGTCATATGGTAGTTTTATTCCTAGTTTTTAAAGAAATTTCTATGCTGTCTTCCATAGTGGCTGTATCAATTTACATTCCCACCAAAAGTGCAAGAGGGTTCCCTTTTCTCCACAACATCTCCAGCATTTATTGTTTGTAAATTTTTTGATGATGGCCATTCTGACTGGTGTGAGGTGATATCTCATTATAGTTTTGATTTGCATTTCTCTAATAATGAGTGATGTTGAGCATCTTTTCATGTGTTTATTAGCCATGTGTATGTCTTCTTTGGAGAAATGTCTGTTTAAGTCCCACTTTTTAATTGGGTTGTTTGTTTTTCTGGTATTGAGTTGCATAAGCTGCTTGTATATTTTGGAAATTAATCCTTTGTCAGTTGCTTCATTTGCTATTATTTTCTCCCATTCTGAGGGTTGTCTTTTCACCTTGTTTATAGTTTCCTTTGCTGTACGGAAGTTTTTAAGTTTAATTAGGTCCCACTTGTTTATTTTTGTTTTTATTTCCATTACTCCAGGAGGTGGGTCATAGAGGATCTTGCTGTGATTTATGTCATAGAGTGTTCTGCCTATGTTTTCCTCTAAGAGTTTTATGGTTTCCAGTCTTACATTTTGGTCTTTAATCCATTTTGAGTTTATCTTTGTATATGGTAATTAGGAAGTGTTCTAATTTCATTCTTATACATGTAGCTGACCAGTTTCCCCAGCACCACTTATTAAAGAGACTGTCTTTGCCCTATTGTAATATTCTTGCCTCATTTGTCAAAGATATGGTGCCCATAGGTGTGTGCATTAATCTCTGGGCTTTCTATCTTGTTCCATTGGTCTATATTTCTGTTTTCATGCCAGTACCATACTGTGTTGACTGTGTTCTTGACTGAAGGTCATCTGTCTTCTCAAGATCCCTCTACTCACACGGTTCTTTCCTTCTGGGTTCCAGATGCCATGTTCTTTCCTTACCTTTTAGGTACATATGCTAACAGCTCTGCTCTCACTAGCCCCCAGGGTACTATAGTATCCTATATAGTTTCCTTATATTCTATCCATAACCTTTTATTATAAAATAATCCCTTGATTTAACAATTCTCAATCTATCCTAATTTGACTGTACAATCTATTTCCTGCTGGGATTCTGTCTGATATGTTACTTACTATACACATACATGCATATATCCATATATATATATATATATATACACACACACACTTATATATACACACATATGTTTAGACTCATACCTGCAGGCCTCCGTGTCAAGATAAAGAGCACTAGTTGTAATAGGATAGGCAAGAAAACAGTGTTAGGTGGTAAGTAGACTCAAAGGAAGTATGTAAAATGTTAGAATAGTTAATCACATCATTTTCTGAAAAATATTTTCTAAAATGCAGACATTGCAATCATTTTACTAGCTGGGGGGAAGATGTCAAGAATCTGTCAACACACATACCTCATTACCAGCTCAGATATCTTCTCTTTATAGAATTACATAACTTTTAGGGAATTCTGGCATGACTTGATCCAACCTACTCACTTTTTAGTGAGGGCTAACCGACTGCCTAAAATCAAGTCAAATACCTAGTCTCTAGACATTTGACCAGGTTTGTTGTTATAATTTTGGGATTTTATGAGGTTTTGTTTTATCTTTATCTTGATTTTTTTCTAAATTCTATCTAGTTACTATTCAGCCTTTGATGAAAGAGAAAAGCCAACAGCAGTTTTAGAACTCTAAAATACAACATATGAGATTCCTGGGACCATTAATATTTTTACAAAATTAGTGGCCTAAGAAGTCAAAGCAGGGTAGCATCTAAGTTCAGACTGATATTAATGAGAACCAAGAAGAAACTGCTTTCAAGGAGAGCATAAATACTAATATATGTTGTGCATAAATTATCTGAGCATTTACAAGTGGCTCAGAAAATATTAACCCCATTTTGTAGGGAGTTCAAAGTAAAATACAAAATAATTTTATCTTAATCTTTAAGTTCTAACTTTCAGTCTAGAATTCTAAGAATTCTCCTTCTCTATAAAGCATGGAAAATTGAACAATAGCTAAGTAATATTTTTTAATTAAAAAAAGAGTTAAGGTGATGGAGAAATAAATGGGGTTCAATATTTTAGTCTTTTCAAGAATTCTGAGGTTTTTAAAAAAATTTTTTAAGGGATCAGTGTTTTTTATTTTATTTATTTATTTATTTATTTTTTGGTGTCTGATCTTATTTATTTGTTACTCTTAGAACATCTCATTTTTGACTGGACTCAGACATAGAAGCTCTCAGAGAGGACAGCCTCCGTCTCTTGGCAATCTGTTTCTGTCGTTTTTCTTTGGCCTCCTTCATTCTCTTGGCCAAAGTTTAGCATATTCTGCAGCCTCTTCTTTATTTTTCTTAGTATGCTGTTTCTTCAGAGCAATACACCGGCGTTTGTGTTGCAGAACTCGTGGAGTCAGGAGACGCTGAATCTTGGGTGCTTTAGTCCTCGGTTTCTTACCGTTTCTGTTTAGGGGCTTTTGCACAACATACTGGCGGACATCATCTTCTTTAGAAAGATTGAAAAGTTTGCGGATTCTGCTAGCTCTTTTGGGACCCAGGCAACGAGGTACTGTAGTATCAGTGAGTCCAGGAATATCCTTCTCCCCTTTTTTCCACGATGACCAAATTGAGAACACTCAGATTAGCATCCACAATGCAACCCCGTACAGATTTGCGCTTTCTCTCTCTAGTCCTCCTTGGTCTGTAACAGGAATGCCCCTTACTCAGTAGCAGGCGAACTCGGCCATGGGTCAAGACACCCAGCTTCATGGAGAAACCCTGCTTATCGTTCCCGCCACTGATTCGGACCACATAACCCTTCCATTCTTCACCCAGAGTGTCAGCAGCAACTTCTGTGGCCATACACTTCTCGTAGAAGGTACGAAGTTTTCGTTCATCGTCCACTTCAATGAGCTTCTGGCAGCCAGTGGCCGGGAAAGAGATGTTCAGCTTCATTTTGAAGCAGCCGACAGCCTCTGAGGCGCCACGAAAAAGAGCGTTTTTTTATTTTAATGAAGAAGGAAAATATTATAGCAACCTGCCTTGGCATTTTTGAGAACTAGGTAGCTCTATCTTTTTCGGATAGCATGTGTGTCTTCTAGTCCCAAGGCCTTAAATCTTGGCTAATAATGTCCTGGATGTGGTGATAGCTTTTAAAGGTTATTTGATGAATTACAGAGTGAATGGCCCCAAAGAGAAGTCTCACTAAGAAAGCTTTAACAATCTACAAATAGTTGAAGAACTAAACCCGGAAAAAGAAGTAACCTTTTTTTTTCCTTGTTCAGTTATTGGGAAATAGGAAGAAGTCCTTCTATCAAGCTTTCTAACTATAAAATTGATAGTCTTCAAAGCTAGTCAGCTACTCTCACCAGTACACATTCTTAACCTGGGATGTAGACCCAGATGGGACTATGAAGATGTTTGGGAGGAGCCTGGCATTATGCACAAATAGTATAGCTGTGCATTTGCCCATTTTTCTGGAGTTTAGGGGATGTGGATTACATTAGTTTCTCAGAGGGGCTCTGGATATAAAAAGGTCTGCAAAAGAATGTGTGAAATCAGCCTGCATGACCATTTGTCAGGAGTGCTGCAGAGAAGATAATCACTCTAAGCTCAGTGTTTATAATTCAATGGTTACAGATAATGTAAGCAGAACTTTAATGCAGTGTGTGTTCAGTCCTCTAACCACTCAGTCATTATTTATAGGTTGTCCTTCAGATAGCTTAATTTGCTTTGAGTGGTGGGTTGGAGGGAGCATCTATTTTAACTTCCCCTTTATGGGGCAAGATAATGTGATGTACTTTTTCTCAACGCTTTCCCACAGAGTTTGTTTGGTAGAAGCTGCAACATGAAGTGGGTTCACCATTAATAAACTGAATGAGAGGATGCAGTCTAGAACAAAGAATGGCAGCCCACAACAGATGAGAAGAGCCTGGTCCCCAGATGGCAATCCAAGTTGAAAATCAGAGCACAGAGTGCAAGTGTGAGGCTGGGAGCTGAACTGCTCTGGGCATGGATAAATATAGCAGTGAAGGACAAACAGAAAGGACACTTTGTAATTTGACCCTTGGAGATCTGGAGAGGATCCTTGGATGCTCTGTCTCCGACTCATACCCCAAACATTCAGACCCTGGGTAATGAATTAGAATGCAAACTGTCCTTTTGGAGGACAAATCAGTTAAGAGCTGAAACAATCCTCAAGTTCTTTGCACTTATCTGATTTCTACACAAAGGCAGAAATTGGCATTTAAAGCCCACTGGGAGAGCCCAGCCATTGTATCCTGGCATCAAAACTTCTCCTTTGAAATTAGGATAGTGTGTAACTCATCCCTCAAGAGCTTTGTAGATCTCTTGCATTTGTTTCTAGGGCCTGTTTGAATTTGTTCTTTTAAAGAGGCTGCTTAGAGAAATTCCTGGCACCAATGTAATGAAAAGGGATATCATTAATTTCTTCCTTTAAAAAGGAAGGGTCCCTTTGGGACCACTGATCGCCATGTATATTAGGTTAGACAAATCCAGCCTAATATCTGGGTAGACTGGCTGTTCTAATTGCTGACTTCCAAGAAGCCTAACGGACCTTCTACATTGTGGAGAATGAAAATGGGGTTTTGAGTCAGAGGGAGCTATCAAAATCCCTTATACCATTTAGGTGTATTAATGAAACATAATTCCTTCCCAATACACAAACTGCCAGACAAAGAAAATATCAACTGATTAGTCCAATTTTTAAAAAATGTGGTAAAGTTTCAAGGTGATAAACTCTTACGACTTGTGGTGGCAATGGGAAAAAACCAAGTGCAGTTTGTAGAAATCAGCACACTCTGTAAGACATGACAATTTGAACAGAAGGAAGGAAGGAGTTGTTAACGTGAAATTAAGTACTTTCAGAAGGATTCTCTGAGGAGTGGGAAAACGCAGTGGCAATAGCTAAACATTTATTAGGTGCTTTATACATGTCAGGCTCTATCTTCATGCATTAAGCCCATAATCTGGAGTGAAACTATGGTATTTAGGATGCATACTTAGGGGGTGACCTCTAGGGAGGAGGAGAATCATAATCAGGAAAGGGTATCAGAAGGCTTCTGAGGTGCTGGCAAGTTCTGTTTTCTGATCTCAGGTGTAATTGTATAGAGACTTCATAATAATTCATTATGCTGTCCATCTCTTTTATAAACCTTTTTTCTTTTTTTTCTGTCAGCATGTTACATTTCAGAATTTTAAAAGGTGTTTGATGTCTCAGTGGGTAAAGAATCTGTCTGCACTGCAGGAGACACAGGTTCAATCCCTGGTTCGGGAAGATCCCCTGGAAGAAGAAATGACAACCCATTCCAGTATTCTTGCCTGAAAAATCCCATGGACAGAGGAGCCTGGCAGGCTACAGTCCAAGGGGTTGCAAAGAGTCAGACACAACTGAGCAACTAAGCATTCACACACATTAAAACAACCACAATCTTATATCTGTCATGAGAGAGCCTTTCCTGGTGTGAAAAGGGAACAGACAGAGGGCCAGAGACATCCTTCTCCATTCTGTCTGGTCAGTTCCTGATCCCCTTCAGTTCTCGGCTTTGATGTCAGCCCACTGACCCTTTTCTGCTCCCACAAGATCACAAGGGTATCCCTGTTGTAGCATAGCTCCAGGGGCCACTCTTATTAACATCCTGGCCAGATATTTGGTTTCAGGTTTACTTGTCCATTTCTCTCTTAGAATGTAAACCCACATGGCACCCAACACAGCACCCACCACCACTTAATAACTGCTCAGTAAATAGCAGCTGACCGAATACTTGAATGAATGAGTAGTAAAGGTGCACTTCATGCTCTCCCACCCCTCTTTGAACTTAAGTCAACGATTTCTCCCTTGTTAAATTCAGTTGTTACTGAAAGAAGACAGCCCCAGAGTCTTCCGGGGGCTAGTTTAGGTAACTAGGAGTTCTAGCTACTTCAAAGAGTCAGATAAAAATGAAAAGAGAGAAAAACCTTACCATGGTTCTGCACACAGTCATATAACCACAGATTCCGCCCCTCCCCCTCCGCCAAACCCCCACTTATGTAATTTTGGACCATGTCTTTCTTGTCTCCCTGTAACACTTACAATTGATTACATTTAATTTAAGGAACACACTCGTGTTATGGTCCTTACACGCTCAACTACTGAACAACCAATCACCTTGTTCCTCTTAAGCTGTTTCATTTTCTTGGATAGGGAGTAGGTACTATTCTGAGAGTCAGGTTTATTTAAAAAAAAATTTTCTCCTTGATTACATGCATAAAAAAATTCATTACTGCTCCACAAAATACGTTGCTAAGAAAATGAAAAGACAAGATCCAGACTGGGAGAAATATTTGCAGAACACATATCTCACAAAGGACTGGTACTGAAATATACAAAGAACTCTTACACCCTCAAATAAGAAAGCAAACAGCACAATTTAAAAATGGGCAAAAGATCTGAACAGACACTTCACCAAAGAAGTTATACAGATAGCAAATAAGCATATGAAAAGATGTTCCACATCAGGGAAACAAAAATTAAAGCAACAATGAGATACGATTATACACCTATTTAAAGGGCAAAAAGCCAAAACTCTGGCAACACCAAATGCTGGTAAGGATGAAGAACAACAGGAACTCTCATTCACTGCTGGGAGGAATGCAAAATGGTGCAGGCACTTTGGAAGACAGTTTGGCAGTTTCTTATAAAACTAAACATACACTCTTACCATATAATCTAGCAATCACACATTTTGCTATTTACACAAAGGACTTGAAAAACTTATGTCCACATAAAAACCTGTACAAAAATGTTTATAACAGCTTTATTCATAATTGCCAAAATCTGGAAGCAACCAAGACATCCTTCCATAGGTGAATGGATGAACAAACTGTGATATATCCATATAACAGATTATTTTCAACAATAAAAAGAAATAAACTGTCAAGCCATATAAAGACATGGAGGAACCTTAAATACACATTGCTAATGGAAAGACGTCAATACGGAAAGGCTAAATACTGTCTGATTCCAACTATATGACATTCTGGAAATGGCAAAACTATGTGAAAGTGAAAGTCGCTTCCAATTCTTTGCGACCCCATGGACTATACAGTCCTTGGACTTCTCTAGGCCAGAATACTGGAGTGGGTAGCCTTTCCCTTCTCCAGGGGATCTTCCTGACCCAGGAATTGAAACTGGGGTCTCCTGCATGCATTGGAGAAGGAAATGGCAACCCACTCCAGTGTTCTTGCCTGGAGAATCCCACGGACTGGGGAGCCTGGTGGGCTGCCATCTATGGGGTCTCATAGAATCGGAAACGACTGAAGCAACTTAGCAGCAGCAGCTCCTGCATTGCAGGCAGATTCTTTACCAACTGAGCTATCAGGGAAGCCAAAATTAACAGTTGCCAGGAGCTTAAGGTAAGAGAGAGAGGGATGAATAGATGGAGCACAGGGGATTATTAGGCAAATAAAACCATTCTGTTTGATACTGCAATGGTGGATACATATCATTATATATTTTTCAAAACTCACAGACTATACAATGCAAAGAATGAACTGTCATGTAAATTATGGACTTTGTTAATAATAATGTATCAATACTGGCTCATCATTGTAGCAAACAAGTGACTAATGCAAGATGTTAATAATAGGGGAAAATGGGGAGAGAAGGAAAGGTGAGGAGAGTAAATGGGAACTGGCTACTTTGCACTCAATTTTTCTAAAAACCCAAAACTACTAGAGAAAACTATTAATTTAAAAAAACTAATAAAATTTATTACTTCAAATCTTGGAAAACAAACAAAAGTAAAATAGAAGAAAAATCACTCCATTCCTACTACACAACTGTGTGTTTCATTTTAAAGTTGAAAAGAATCCTTTAAAATGAAACAAAGGAGGCAGCCAAGGTTAACAATGAGTTTATGCTGTTTCAAATACATAAAGTAAGAAAAGAATGTAAAAATAAAATTCCTCTTGGCACATTTTACAGCCACGCCATCAACATCCAATTCTGGAAGCCAAGCACCCTAACTTGACTCACCCCCTCCACCCCTCCCCACCCTGCTTGTTTGGCAGCTGTGCTCCTGATGTCCTGGGTCAATGCCAGAATCTAACTTGGCATCGGCAAAGAGTGCATCCTGACCTAATGCACTCAGGAAAGCACCAGAAAAGTTCCGGCTGATCCTCCTCAGATACGTTTACAGTAACATTCTAAGCAGAAATAATGTCCAAAAACTATCCAACTTTGTAACATGCTTTAATGAGCTGCAGGAATGAGAACATGCTGTCACAGGGCTTTCCCTGAGGTACATGACCATAAGAACTGTGGCTGACAAATGACCTCCATGTCTTCTATCCACCAGCCCTCAAAGGGCAGCCACTTTCCCTTCTAGCCTCAACTCCTGCAATGGAGACAGAATCTCGCCAACTCAGTTGGCTGAGGGGTGGATGGTGCCAACCTATGTGGACTGCGTCCTTTCTTCCTTATCATGATCACTCCCAAATTTCAGGGAAAATGTTCTGTCAAGGAATCTTTGCCTCTTGCTAGTATTCTGCACAGTTCCTATAGAAAGCCACAATTTTGCACAGAGGCCTCAGTCGGCGTAAACTGCCATGAACAGCAACTGATGACCCAAGCACTCTGCATTCTCCAAAATTATGAAATTAAGTAAGACAAAACCAAACTCAACACCCAGACAAGATCTAGTAGGAACCAGGAAAGTCTTTTAAAGGAAAGGTGTGTGATTAATATAAACGGCACTAGGTTAGAAATCAAATTTGGGATTAAGAGAACTATAATCCCTCCCTTTTTTACTTCCATTTATCTACCCTCATGCCTTCAATTCTTTTGCAAAAAGCCAGGACACAAACTTTATGGCAATGACATATGTATTAGAGATACATGCAGATATTCATATCTGGTAGAGTTTAGAGCAATTTTGCCTTGTGGGAGGCTGGCAGAGGTAGTAAAATTTATAAAAGACAAAAATCTTTTAAAGACAGTAATTCCTAATAATTTTATAAATTGAGACACTTTTAAAAGTCTGGGACACTCCCCTCATCTTCCTCTATAGCAAAGTGACAAGGAACTGTAACTTTGTTCTGGACAACTTCCTGACAATTCTATGAGACCACTTGAGATAAATACCAAACTTGTTTTGGAAAATGACAGCTGCAAAGACCAAGCTGTTATAATTGCATTTGTCTCTTAAGTGTCTTATTTCACTGCCTGGCCTGTGTTTGGTATACAGTAAATGCTCAATAAGTGTTTGTTAAGTGAAAGAATAGAAAGGCACCTATATAAAGTTTACTTTTTCTGATTCAACATAATATCATAGAGATAGGGGATGTGGTTCTCAAAGGGTAGCATTTTGGAACCTGGGAATGTGATAAAAATGCAAATCCCTCCTCATCTGTATCCCACACAAAATTGGAAACTATGGAATGGACCAGTAATCTGCATTTTAACAATCACTCTGGGTGATACTAACACTTACTGAAATCTGAGAATCACCAGTTTAAAAAGGATCCTTTAAGAAAGAGATTACCTCCCACACTAAAGGTTAAGAATTCCACACCAATAGTACCTTCACTATTGCACTAAGAAAAGTCCTGAGACCGAGGCTTCATGATGAGAGTTTATGGTGAATTCTGTGGCAAAAAGAAAAGATGGATCAGCATTATGGGAGTCAAAAAGAGCAGGGATTCGAGGCTTGAGAGATTATTAGTGGTATCCAAGTCTTGTATGTGGCTTTCTGTCATGGCACTGGGTGTGGGACAAGGAGGCCCAGTAGCCTTGCCTCCATAGGGTCTGGCTCCCATGTGCTTTCCCAACAGGGATTATGTTGCCTTTGAGTCTCAGTTGTAAGAACATGCTTTCCTTGTCAAATGGGTGACATCTGAGCCCTTTATGATCACAGTGGTTGTGGTTTGGCAAGCTGCTTGCATCCCCTTCCAAACATAGGCAGCAGTGTGAGCTGATTCTGTAGCATAAATCTAAGGCTCAGTTTCGCCGGATATAATGATCTAATTAAAAAATTAGTTTTCACCAGTCAAGTTCAACTTCCAATATTATTATAGGGTAACCAACTTGTCCTAGTTTGCCTGGGACAATTCCAAAAAATCCACATCTTGGAAAACCTTCAGTCCCAAGAAAATTGAGATGATTAGTCACCCTAATGATTTGGGGTTCCAAGGATAAAAACACAGCCCAAGTTTGCTTTCTGATAGCTGAACTTCTGCCAAGACCAATAAGATTTAGTAATGATCAGTGAGAAAGGCAAAGGAAAATAACAAAGTAGATGGCATTAGAGAAGCAGTGGGTGAAAGAAAATGTGTATGATTTGCTCAGCAAATCTGAAGATGATATGGAACCAGATCACTGAATTCTAAAGCCACTTTAATGGAGACTCTACCATACCCTGACACTGCAAGCTGCCAGAGGCAACCCCCTTCAGGGGCTAGTACAATACCACCTCTCCCTGGCTCCCTGAAAATGTACTAGACTCTATTTTAAAAAGCCATATAGCTAAAGTTACTCTTAGCAAATGCAATGACTCTTTTTTACCTTCCAAAAGAAATACGAATAATTTATACTACTTGCAGACCAGAAGATAACCAAGGGCAGGACTACCTAATGTCAGTGAGGTATCACAGGAAACCCAGGGGCTGACAATGAAGGCCCTTGAATAAGCAGGTCACAAACTTAAACTTGTATACTTTACACTAAGAAAATACAGGTGAAACACGTAGTATGTGCCCAAAGTCGATACTTACTACATCTGTAGCAGTTCCCTTTCTTTCTTTCAGTGGGATTTCCTTACATCCCCCACTCAAATACCCTTTGTTAAAATGTAGAGAAAAACAATTAAAATTTGGTTTTTATACCAAAACGAGGAGAAAAAGAAGGCAAAAAGAAGGTATGTTATAAAAAATGAGCACATTAGCAATAGCAGGAAATAACAGCTTTGTGTTGAGAGAGAAGAAAGTTAAAATAAGCAGGTGTATTAACTAAAAATCATAACAGTTGAGGGTCATTTATTTTAAGGGTAGATGGCTCAGTGGTAAAGAATCTACCCACCAATGCAGGAGACATAGGAGACTAAGATTCAATCTCTAGGTCAGGAAGATCCCCTGGAGAAAGAAATGGCAACCCACTCCAGTATGCTTGCCTGAAAAATTCCATGGGCAGAGGAGCCTGGTGGGCTACAGTCCGTGGGATCGCCGAGTTGGACACCACTGAGTGCCTCAGCACACAAGGTGGTCCCGTTTCGCAGTGATCTCCAGGGATCTCTGCGTTAGCACCAGTGTGAACAACTCTTACTAATAATCATGTCCCAAGACATTGTGATAAGGAGAACTGTGTCCAAGACACTCAATATGAAAGGGGAGTCATAGTTTTAGAAAGTTTCAGCTGTCTGGAATATGTAACTGAATAGAACATCTCATTCATTGATGATGTCTATCATCTCTCCTCAGACCAGTCATTCCCATTTCACTGAGTTTATACCCTTGCTACTCAAAATGTGGACCTTGGGTCAACACCATGGCACCACCTAGAAGCTCTTTAACACTGCAGAATCTCAGGAGCCACCCAGACCTGCTGAATCAGAACGTTCTTTTTAACCAGATTCTCAGAGTTTGGTAGGACATGTATCACCTGGCTCCTTACCTTCTATGATTCTCTTTCTTGCTCTCTCAGCTCCAGTCACCCAGGTTTCCTTCTACTCCTCATGTATTCCACACTGTCTCCTCAGGGCATTTGCCTCAGCTGTTCCCTATATAGCATTCTGCCTATAATGCTCTTCTCCTAGACATCCACGTGGCTAATTAGCTTACCACCTTCAGGCCTTCTCTGTGCAGTGCTCTCTGACCACCCTGTTTAAAAGGAAACCATCCTCCATCCTCGGCCTCCATGCTTTGGCCACCCCCAATCTCCCTTGCTGTATTTTCTCCCCTATAACACTTCACCTTTCTAACATCCCACACAACTGATTTAGGATTATGCTTATTGTTTACTGTCCCTTTTCTAGAATGTCTCTTTGCCAGAATGTAGCATCATGAAGCTAGGACTTTTTGACTGTGTTGTTCCTTGATGTGTCACACATGACCAGAACAGTGCCCATGAAGTGTGGTCTACAGGCTGACTCTCGCCTCTGGTCTCAACTAGATCACTGAAGAAATTTAGAGTAGTAAAGAAATTTAGAAAAGTATAAATCAATTTGATATTGACGCAACACCTAAATGGGTGATTATTTACCTAGTAATTCATTTCACTGTATTTTACAAAAATAGCAGGTTGTGCAATTTGGAAATTAAAACATCCAACTCCAATTTGGTCTTTTTTTTTTTTTTTTCCAATATGGTCTTTTTAAAAATAGTTTGAGAAGCACTGGCCCAGGAAAGTTCCTGGCATTTATTAAGTGTTAATAATTGTTTGCTGAAGAAATAAAGAGAAGAACAAATACCTAAAGAATAAACTTTTACATAGTAAAGGACTGCTGCAGTCCATGGTGTCACAGAGTCGGACACAACTGAGCAACTGAACTGAGTAAAGGCAAATCAGGTTTGTACATATGTCTGTCAGTCCAATGAAATATTTTCTGCTTGGTTAGTGGCAAAGTGATTCATGTTATGTACTTCCTCAATATACTGTGCTTTCCTGTCCCATGTGAAAAATATAAGGCTCAAATGATCAATGAAGGAAATTTCTGAGACTCTCTGACTAACTGAAGATAGCCTTTGTCCAAGCCCCACATTTGGACACTTTTTTGCCTGGCTGTTCTGAGCAAAGCTGGCCTGATTAAGTAACTTTAGATTTATTCCCTGCTTTCCCTTACCCTCACATCCCTCAGATCTCTTTATAAAACAATGAAGTTAGCACTCACTGAAAGTTAGAAGATAAGCTTGTTGGATGTTAGTGTTTTCTTAAAACTGAAAAGGTCATAATATTCTCAGGCTTCTATAAAATCATGGATCGCAATAATGGGTCATTTAAGGCAATGAATTAAACACAAAGGTATAACCAGCTAAAATGTCTCTTACAGAGTAAATACACTAACTTCTGCAGCTTATCACTGTGAATACATAAATAAAACTGGAAATCTTTTGTTCTTCAGCCATCTTTGTTGGCTTCTAAGGTCAAGAGGAATCCGATTTATAAAATGCTTTTTCCTGCCCAAACCTTCCTTCCCTCTCCCCCTGTTCAGAACAACAACAACAAAATGAAATGGCTTGGATCTTTTAAATTTGTTCCACTGGTATGCTATACCTCTTTAGGGGTGTTAAGAGACCATGGACAGAGGAGACTGGCGGGGCACTGTCCATATCACAAAGAGTCAGACATGACTGAGCGACTGAGCACAGCACAAGAGACCTTTATTTTGTTCCAGGATTGTTAGAAGTATAGTTTAAAACTTCTCTGACTTATTTACTTGAGCTTCATTTCATTCTTGCTTCCACTATATCCTATCACAGTTGTGAATGCTTAAGAATTCAATTTGGGGACCCAGGCTAGTTTGCAAGGACAGAATTTGGAAATGAAAAGATGTGGTTCTAGAGAGTTTAAAATCTAGTAGATGCATGAAAATAACTGTAATACAGGAAGGATGTGATAAGTAGTAAAGAAAAGTCAAAGCGCTCAGAGAGAGCCATGGTGGACTCTGAAGAATGGAGGGGACTTTGAGAATGAACAGTGAGGCAGAGGCAACAGCATGAACAAAATCACAGAGGAGAGAAAGAACATATTTGGCATGCATGGAGGGTAGAGAGTAGTTTGGTATTCCAAAGCACAAAATGAGGGAGAGAGATCAGTGAAGACAGAGCTAGAAAGGAAGACAGGAAGAGCTAGAACAGAGATGGCCTTGTACGTTGTGCCAAGAAGCTTAAAGTTGATGCTAGAACAATAGGGAGCCACTGGAGATTATGGTGGAAGAGAAAGTTATGATTAGGGAATGCTTTAGAGCTCCTCAGATATCCATGCATGAGGCAAGTTGAGAGAGGAAAAGAAGCAGTTAGGATACAGTTTACAAGAGTTTAAGGAGAAGTCATGGTGATGGTGGCAAACCAAACAGAGAAACCTCTAGGTGGGAAGGAAGGAGCAATTGTGACAGGAAGTACAAATGAACATTTGCAGCAACTTATTAATAAGTTTGACTTTTGCAGACACTTATCTAAAGACAGGGAAAGATGATTATAATCCAACATGTCTCTTCAGTAGTTAATTCAAAATGCAATATATTTTTACTCCTCCTAAACGATACCACCAAAACTTGATGCCTCAAAATAAGAACTTTATTTCTCGACCCATTTTTCATACTTAACTTTGCATTTGTATAATGTCAATAGCATAAGTACCATTGCAACATCTGACATGACAGTGTACCATTATGATGAGCCAGACCCCATGCTGTGCCCTTTACTTCTACTAGCTTATTTAGTCCTCAATACAACCTTTTGGCTATGAATTACCATTTCCCTCATCTTACATGTGTAAGTACTGAGGTAAGGAATTGTTACATAAAGCTATGTAACAGGAAAGCAGAAATTTGCATCCAGGCAGATCTGACTCCAAAGGCAGAATCTGTGCCTTTGGCTATTCAATCATGCTTTAAAAATTTATTTTTACATGTATTTTAAAGTAGAATGCTAGAAGAGAACAAAGACCAGATGGAACAAATGGAAAACAAATAGTAAGATGACTGATATAAACCAAAATATGTCAACAGTCACATTAGATGTAAATGGTCTAAACATCCAAATTAAAAGGTAGAGATTATCTGTCTGGATAGTGAAAAATGCCAACCAAATTCTTGCATAATAGATTCTATTCCACCACATGATCTTTTTCCTCAATTTTCATTTTTGCACCACTCTTACCCTTACCTCATTGTGGCCTTATTCCTAAATATTATCTGGCTGTGAGGAAATTAGTCCATTGGACAGATTTATCATTTTCTGCATGTTTAATTAAAAGGTTCTGCTATAATACACTAATCCTCTCTCATCTCTCTTGAAGAGTTTAAGTTTCATATGGACTAAAGGTCCTAACACATATATTACACATTTTCCACTTCATATTTTACCATTTTGTCACTGAAAAACAGACTAAGAATAAACTTTGAGAAACCTAAGAAACTACTATATATTGCAGAAAAATAAATGAGGTCAACAGTACAGTAGTTTCTTAGTATTAGTGTTTTAAGTTGAAAAGATTTCTTCCTTGGGAATGATCCAAAATGTGTTCAGTATTTTCTGGTTCATAAATACTTCTTATGATCTTGCTTCTAGTTTATCTTCCAGAAGTATTGATTATAGCTACTCATAACACCCCAAACTGACTTTTACCATATTCTGTAGCAAGAATTTAGAAAGGGGGCAAAAAATACCATTTTCCATGAGTGTGGCAAGATGTCTGTCTTCTTGCTAAAAGAATAGCCATGTTGCCAAAAGGGCAGAACTACTCTCTAAATCCATATTCTTTACCAAGCCCTAGAGTTTTACTCTGAACTATTTGCTTCACTGAAAGCTGGTCAGTTGTCTATCTTCCCTTTAAGAAAATTAAGTTTTTTGTTGTTGTTGTTTTTTTAATATGGAATGCTTTGCAAATTGGCATGCCATCCTTGCACAGGGGCCATGCTAATCTCTGTACCTTTCCAAATTTAGTATACGTGCTGTTGAAGTGAGTACAAGAAAAGTTTTAAAGGAGTTTCTTAATTTAGGCTTCTTACAGGTAAAGGGAAAAGTATGGTCTTTGATATCCATTTTTTTTCCTTCAGAAAAAGTAAACAAGTGGCACAGGTAGGTAGTAAACTGCTACTTTTAATGAAAGTTTTGTTTCCAGTCTTTAAGGCTTTCCATATCTGAATTTTCTGCTAACATTAGCCCATACTAGTATCAGAGTACTGCCTTCTACACTGTCCTGTCTAAACAACTCATTAAAAAGTACACAAGCATGCAAATAGTAGAAATAGCTTGCAATTCAAAATGTTCTTCTTACCAGATTTTGCAGGGGCTCCCCTCGAGGGACTCAGTCCTGGGCAATCTGGAGCAGCATGGCATATCTGAGAAGACAGAGAATCAGTCCCAGAAACTGAGTGCTTCAGAAAGACCCAGTAAAATAATTATTATTTTTATCCTCTGATGAGGCAGCCTCAAGAACTTGGCTTCCATTTAACTAACGGACCCTGAACTTCAATCGTACTAGGGAAAAATTTACGTACATTGGGGTCATGTGGTGAGTTGCTCACGCCTTACAGTAGAATTGAGTGGAGGTCCTCTCCTTGGGGCAATTAGCTGCAAAGTCTCAACGCCTTTGCCTCATCCATTTATTTCTTCCTCTGAACAAGCCAACCTAGCCCCCTTATAAATTAATTATAGCCCGTATAAAAAACAGCTTGTGCTGGTTTTCTCCTATACTTAATTTTTATCCCTGAGAAAGAAAAAAGAAAACCTATAGGAAGGTATTAATCTACTTAACATTTCTAAGTACATCATCCAAAGGATTTTGTTTTTTTAATCTTACATATGCTCAGCAGAGTTACTGGCAAAAACTGTACATTTTCTTCATTTCATCCTTTCAACATCAAATAGTAGGCAGCAAAAATTGGATCAGACTTCAAAGCCTGCTGTGGGCTCCAAGTCACAGAGAGACGCCTCCATTTCACATATTGAATTCGAGCAGGATATCAAAGTGCTACCAAAGAACCTCGGGTCCTTACTCAAAAAGAGGCTCTAACATCTGTAGAGAGTGGAGTGCACAGACAAACCACCTCAGGGATCAGCTAGCATTTATTCTCAGCAGCAAATTTCCAGGCTTTTGATTCTCTCTTCGCTGTACCTCCCTGCCTCTCTGCTGAACCAAAATTCTTAAGCAAGCTGGGCTTTTGTCTCAAAGCCTTCAAAATATCACTAACAGTTCATGTCTGGACGGCTCAACCAAGCAGCCACAGATAGGCACCATGACCACAGACTTGGACGAGCCTATAATAAGGATAGACAGTTACTTCAGAGTCAAGGATGTCCAGCTACCTTATTTGAGCGTCCTGCGAAGACATCACACCCTTTGGAAGAACTCTGGGCTTGTGAATGCCTAAAAATAAAAATATAATAATAATTATAATAATAATATTTTTAGAAGGCTTGAAAATTATAATTAAAAAAAAAAAAACTTACAAAGGATTGCTTTCCTCCAAAGATGGATCAGAACAAACTCTCATTAAGCATCTATTGTATTCCATTCCAATCCTTGGTTAGAAGGACATGGTCAACTTAAGGAAATGTATTCTGTCAGGTGCGGCTCATACACCCAACAGTCAGCCTGAGATCCTAAGACCCAAGAAACTGCTCTGTTTAAAATCGTGTGATTTAATCTACTTTACTACTGGATGTTCACAAACATTACCAAGTAGCCAACCATGATGCTAAGGCTGAACTTCCAATCCAGCACCTTAATCACATGGTTAAATAATTCAAAATAGATCTTGTACTCAAACAAGTTTGGGGAATGCTAAGATGTGTGTAGTTTAAGAGGTTTCCTTACTGCAGAATGATCTTTCACAATCACAATATGCATTTAAGGGTTTCTAAAATGGGGTGTGTGTGGGGGGAGAATTCAGTTCCCTAAACTACTTTGAGCAAGAAATTTAAAAAGTGATAATTAACATCTATTTAAATACTAATGTTTCATGGAGCAAAGTTTGGAAAAATCAACTTGTATAAAAAATCCAGAAATTGGAACACATAGTATAAAAGTGTGATGAGGGTCTTCCTTGGCAGTCCAGTGGTTGAGACTCTGCACTTCCACTGCAGGGGGCAGGGGTTAGATTCCTAATAGGGGAATGAAGATCTCGTATGCTGCACATTACAGCCAAAAAACAGTAGAAATTATTATTCTTTAATGTTTAAGAGTATGATGATTATAACTCACTCACTGCTAAAACTGGCTCTTACAATTCCTTTCAGATGGTAGCCAGGAGTATGGAAAGCACTGACTAGGCTAAGGGAAGTCTGGATATCTAAGTCCTGCTTCAAAATCCATCCTTTCTCTCTGGGTGTCTCTGTCTCTCTTACACATACACACAGGCATGCACATTTACACACATTCGATTGGGTAAATTTCTATGGTATTCTGGGTTCTAGTTTTCCTCATCTATAAAATGAGGGGATTGAAATAAGCTATTCCTAAGGACTCTCCTAGTTCTATATTAAAAACCCACTACAGTATTGTAAAGTAATTAGCCTCCAACTAATAAAAATAAATGAAAAAAAATCTTATTGTTTATTTAAGCTGAGCATTTCATTTTCTGAATTTCTGTGCATGGTTCATTAGTATTATCTTCAAAAATACATCTATATATAGATTATAAGCAATGTATCTAAGTGCTCAGTCATATCCAACTCTTTGCCAGTCTATGGACTGTAGCCCGCCAGGCTTCTCTGTTCATGGAATTTTTCAGGCAAGAATACAGGAGTAGGTGGCCATTTCCTACTCCAGGCTATAAGCAATATACACATAAAAATACCATATCAGTATCTGTGGAGAGGAAACTATGTTGATATATTTATTTGTGTATATACTTGTTTGTCATATGTTTCCCACTATGGAATGTTAGATTCCAAGAAGGTAGGGACATGGTCTGCTTTATTATGTACTCTGTATCAGCACTTAACCCTGTACCTAGTACACTAAAAGTGCTCAATAAATATTTCACAAGTTGAATGAATAAAAGGATGACTAGTGGACTCCCAAAATATGGACCATAAAGAATACCCTTTACATTAAAATTAAATTAACTAGCACTTATATAGTTTTCATATTTTAAAAATGTGTTTATATAGCTAATAAGGATTTCACAACCATTTGAGCTAAGTGCTTTAATTGCCTGTATTATACAGATAAAGAAACTAGATCGGAGAGGGTAAGAGGTCTGCCCAGGGATCATGGCACATACCTGGCAGAGCTAAGACACTGACCCCTGTTAGTCTAACTCCAAATACTCTGCTCTTCCTCTGAAGAATGGCACCCCCATGCCCTTGGGCCCATGGAACTCATTCCTGTCAGCTTAGGCAGGTCCCAGTGGCAGTGGGACACCTATAGAGAGGTGGATTCAGGTCTCCCAGGAGTCCTGGTGGGCTCTGGAGAAAATCTAAGGAAGAGAATTTGGCTGTTGAATTACCATGGGGTCTCCAATTTCTGCCTTTCCTGCCCCAACAAAAGAATGAAACCTTTTAACCCCTCTAGTTTGCAAGTATTTTCAGGACCCAAAGGTCAGTGCACATACCTTCCAACAATACACTGAGGTTTGGCTCATCAGTTTGACTACCTTGTCATTCAAACCTTTGGGAGGATCTAACGCATCTCAATATAATTTTTACATGTGTTACTTGGTTTTAAAAGGCAAAGGTAGGATGAGTAGTGTCCAAAAGCAAACAGATTAGAAAAGACTTGATTAAACAAAGTTAAGCAGGTTTCTTTCCTAAGAAGATTTCCAGAATCTTTAACTTAATAACATGCACAATGAAATCTCAAGAGTAGGGGAGAACAGGCAGCATTTCCCAGACATTATCCTGACAATGGAAGCCTCCCTTCACTGGGGCATGTTGAGGCCCTGGTTCTCACAACACATCTTAGAAAACACTAATCTGAGCAGCCCTTATTTGAAACAACTTCCAATTTGCCTTAAAAGAAAAAAAAAAAAAAAACAAAGGGTATAAGTCACTTTTCTTCAAAAGTCTATAACTGCCTCAACTCTTTTGCAGCAATTTTATCAGATATCTTGTCATTTGCCTCAGGGACTTGAGCCTGGCAGCAAATGGATAACACTTTGCAAGTTGTCATCACCAAAACACAGTCAATACTTATTGCCTGCGTACATGCCATCAGACCATGGTCAAAGCATGGATACATGGTTATCTCATCTAATACTTTCAACAACCATGTGGATTAGTTCTATTTCTATACCCATTTTACAGGTGAGGGAATTAAGGATCAAGAAGCTAATGACTCCCTGGTGGCTCAGCTGGTAAAGAATCCACCTGCGATGCGAGAGACCTGGGCTCAATCCCTGGGTTGGGAAGATCCCCTGGAGAAGGGAAAGGCCACCCACTCCAGCATTCTGGCCTGGAGTATAGTCCATGGGGCCGCAAGGAGTCGGACACAACTGAGCAATTTTCACTTTCAAGCTAATGACTTGTTTAAATGTCATAACTAGTAAACAGTGCAGCATAAAACCTGCCTACATAAAAAGGAGACTCCAAAGGGAAATTACTTATTCAGATACAAATTATCAATTACTGATAAAATGTTAGACAAATGGTTGATGGTGAATAGGACGTGCAATATGTTGCCAAAGCACCACAATACAGATTCCTTCTTTAGGTCACAAGGAGAGTAAGGGAACTGCATACTGGATATTTATAGCACCTCAATTCAGCGCCAATCTTAGCATCACTAATGCCCACACAACACTGTCTTGTGATGTGAGACAATATGAAATATTCAACATCACCCAGGATACTTATATTTTTTCATTTAGTTAAAAACTTAACTTTAATCAAAGCTTTTAGATCTAATGTATAGTTTATTTAAAACACAGTATAGAGGGGGAAAACTAGGACTGCAAAAAATCCAGCAGGCAATCATAGAAGATGAGTTATTTTATGGGATAACTGGTTCATTCTTCCAACAAATCATTGTCATGAAAAAGGGGAGTCTTATATATTAATAGAAATTTAGGGGACATAACAACTTGATATAATGTAATGTCCTACATTAGATCCTGACTTGGACAAACAGGTATAAAGGACAATTCTTCAAACAACTAGGAAATTTTGATTGGTATTAGATGATAATAACAAATTATTTATTTTAAAGCATGGTATTATTTTGAACCTGTAGGAGAAATTTTTTGAAATAACATTGTTCTCAGCCTCTGTTAGGAATCTGACGCTAAATGATAGAGGCAGTCCATTTGGTTATCAAAGGGTGGTGAATAGGAGGTAGTTGTCTCTCTGGAAATGATCCACTGCATATTTCCAGGGCTCCTGTACCCTCTCAGAAGCCATGACTGAAGTCTCAAGCAGATTGCCTCAAGGGCTTGGCCACTCCACTGCTTTACTGCAGTCAATTCATTGAATTGTGGGTTCTTGGGGAGATGAAAACTCTGTCACCATTGAAAACCCTTCTGCTCGGTCTCTCCCTTGAATAAGCCCCCCCAAACAAACTCAAATCTAATTTTCTTTTCTTAAACCAATCCCAATGCAACCGGATGAGAGGCAGGGTGAAGGCTGGCTCTCGAGCACAGGGCTGCTGAGAATGCCACAGCATCTCTGTTGTGCAGCAAAGATCCACGAGGCCAGCTGGCTTTGTCATGCTGGGCTGGCAGGACTAGGTGAAGTCACCTTGGTCCAAAACTGGGTCTCAGCTTTGCAGCCTCCAAAAATTAGTCTGCCAGTTCTTTGAGGGGTAATGTATTTTTGGGAGCTGAGTTGTACTAACCAAACTCAAAAGAGTCATATTTGAAAAGGAGAATGCTACTGTGTGACTTTACAGTAAGTACAATAATCTGGACCAAACTTTCCCCCTGACTAGTTCATTGTTATACTCTGCAGACCAAATCATATATTAGAAGGAAAACAAAGGAAGCAGGGTGCTCTTCGAGGATCTGACCAATCAGGCTGGTCTTATAACTGGCCTTTTTCAACTTTAGGGTTAGAATCAGTCACTTTTTTCTTAGAAGGGAATAGAGACCTGCTGGCTACCCTTTGACTTGCCATTTTCTAGATTTCATTTAAATTTCTTTGTGCAGTTTTTATTAATTTTGATAAAACTTGCAAGATTGTGTCTTATATCAATTATAATGTAGAATGGTGTCTAGAACTGAGAAACACACTAGTTGTTCACTAATGAAAAAATTAGTCATTCACTTACAAGCATATTCTATTTTAAAGCAGTTTATTTTGAAATCAAGGTTGAATAACCTTAATTCCTGCAATCTCTGAATAAGATGGCAGCTATTCATTGTGGGTAGATTTTTTCTTAGCTTCCTATTGTCTTCAGATTTGGGAATAGTTCCTGGAACCTCTTGTCTTACTTGGTAGCCCTGGGAGAAAGGCTAATCAGCATAACCAAGCAAATTTGTTCCTGCCTCTTTGATAACTCTTGAGAAAAAACCTTTTGTACATGGAGTTTTTAATATGAAGAGGTCAATTTCTTTCTTCTAAGAAGCAGCAATCAATCCACCCTGCCAAAATTATGCTCAGACTAAGATATTTTAACACAGTAGGAGACCCATGAATCTTGAGGGAGGCACGCTTCAGACAAATAAGTCAAACAATTTTCCTTCTGGAAGTTATTACTATGAAAGATAATAGAAAACATAAACACCCTGAGAAATGGTTTCAGTAAGTTCAAGTTCTGAAGGTAAATTAAGACCTTTAAGGGATGGTATCAGAGAAGAGGACATTGTCCTTTGTAAAAGATCCCATGCTAACCTGAGCACTGTAAAAGATCCCATGCGAACCTGAGTGCTAACAAGGCTTCTATATGAGCTGGCCATACGCTGAACCCAAATGGCAACTCAAGAATTCTTGTTTAGTTCTTATATGGAATGTGAACAGTCCATCCCTCAAAGGGCTGAGGATATAAACGTGAAACAACACCCAGATCTGAATCTACCAACATTGTATCAACTACGTATTAACTCTTTCCTAAATTATATCAGCTAGGTGTCATTGCATATTCTTACTGCTTACATATTTAAACAGCTTTAAGCACAGAATATTGGAGGATAATGTTTTAAGAACACAAATTATTAAGTTGGAAGGCACCCAAAGTGTATAAGTTAATGCATGTTTATTACAAAAACTGGAAAGTTAAGATTTCTAGAATGCTGTGTTTTTTTCTATTCACCACCACCACCACAATAAATATTTGCCAAGCACATGCTAAATCTCCCCAGGGTTGTATTCATATTTCTGTGCTTTTATCTGCAATGTCATCTTCTCCCTTGACCACCGGGCCATTGCATCCTTACCCTTTAGCTCTGGTGTTGGCTCCTCTGATGAGTCTTTCCTGCCTCATCCCCACCCCGGCCACCTCTCCCACTTGGGGTAGAGGTGGAAGTCCTTGGTGTATTTCCACAGTCTACTAAGCATAACCATACTGAAAACTTGGTTCTGTAACTGACTTATCTGGTACTATATCCTGACCAATTAAAAATGTCTGAAAATCATCTATTGAAGGTGAGCTTTATCAAATTTTGATCAAGGGAGAGAAAGCAAAGAGCAAGTACCATAATACACTTGGCTTTTGAGATATCAGAGCTGTTCCTATTGCTGTGTTCATCAGTTTTACCTTTTCTTCTCTAGTTTTTATTTGATGAAAATTCTCTCAACTCCCAAGTGGTCTGAATATTCACCAATCACTAATCAACGAAAGTGCAGCAATATCTGACTTTCTCCCCGAAGTAAATGACTAAATGAACTGGTGGCAAAATGTTTCCTGTTTTCCCTCTTTCTGATTAAAGGTTTTTTGATTAAAAATATATATTCACTGTTGTACTGTATAAAATACAGATATTCAAGGAGAAGAAAATAAAGAAATGGAAGAATATCCACACCCAGATATAATATCTTGCTTCATATATTTTCAAATGCTTTTCTATGTATATAATATACATTAAAAAAATGGCTCATGATATGTTTGCCATTATAACTTACTTTTTGTATTATGAGCATCTTCCCATGTATTTATGTGGAATACAACATAACATTTATGTAGTATACACCTATGTCATATTTATGGCTGTACAATACTACACTGGTTGGTATCACAAGTGATGTAAGTAATCTCTTATTTTTGGATATTTGTTTTCAGTTTTATGACATTATACATGTTACTCAGTCATGAGTAACTGAGTAACTCAGTACTCAGTTACTCAGTCATGTCTGACTCTTTGTGATCTCATGGAGTGTATCCCCCAGGCTCCTCTATCCAGGGGACCTCCCAGGTAAGAATACTGGAGTGGGTTGCCATTTCCTACTCCAGGGAATCTTCCCAACCCAGTTATTGAACCTGCATCTCTTTTGTCTCCAGCATTGGCAGATGGATTCTTTACCTACTTTCACTAGAAAAGTGAAAGTGAAAGTGAAGTCGCTCAGTCATGTCTGACTCTTTGCAACCCCATGGACTGCAGCCTAACAGGCTCCTCCATCCATGGGGTTTTCCAGGCAAGAATACTGGAGTGGTTTGCCATTTCCTTCTCCAGGATATCTTTCCAACCCAGGGATTGAAGCCGGGTCTCCCGCGTTGTAGGCAGACGCTTTACCATCTGAGCCACCAGGGAAGCTACCACTAGAACCACCTGGTAAATAATGGGTCATTAAGGATATGTGCATATAGTTATGAGTATATCCAATTTAATATCCAAAACTTTTCCAATTTTTGATTAGGATAAATTTAATTTAAAGCAATTAGCTTAAATGATGAACAAATTTTCTATTTTAAAGCTTTTGAATTGCATCATCAAATTCTCCTTTAAAAAGTAACAAAAATTATCACTCATAACTATAAAAGTATGAAAGACCCCACTTGTCATATCATCAACACTGGGTATTATCAGTCTTTTTCATCTTTGCTTACCTCTTAAGTAAAAAAAAAAAAAAGTAACTCATTTTTATTTTAATTGACATTTCTTGATTCTGAAGAGGGAAAACGTTATCCCTGGGCTTTAATATATGATATGAAGGAAATACAAAAAGCATAGGAGAAATGAAAAGAGTAATCATACAAAATAAGATCACCACTACAGTAGGAAAAAAGGAAACAAAAAGGAATGATCACAGCTTTTGTATTATTTTTTTTCATTGGGTTTGCTACTTGGTAACTTTGCTGTTTTGAATGCATGCACTGTATCTTACCCCAAGTCAGTGTCATTACTCAATAAGTTGAATATGCAAATTTTGCTTAAGTATATGGATATTTGTTAGCTCTTGGACACATTCTAAATTTTAGAACATGGCTAAATTTAGAAATTCATAAAAGGGCTCAAAAAGGCTGACAAATGTTTCATGATGCCATTGCTCCAAGTTAGCACTAGTAGTTTATGTACTTATGCTAATTTCCCAAATCCCACTGAGCCCTTTAAATTTGATCATATTTGTCTGCCTCATTGCTTTTCCCCAAGCACAAGCCCATACAACCTTAATTTGCCACTTTTGTATTCTCATTTCTTTTATTTTTTTCTCCTTTACTATTTTATTACAGGCAGCTGTCACTGGGTAAAGTCAAATGTACGAGCAGAAGATTTTCTTCATTCTGCTGAGAATTCTTATCTTATTAGGGAAAAAAAAGAAAAAGGACACTCAACACAGAGTAACCCATAAAGCTGACTTCAATTCTTTGTCGGCAATCAAGGAGCCATGAGAAAGTCCGACTTCAGGCTTGGGGATGGAGTTAAGATATAGTAGTGAGGAAGAACACATGACCCAAAGGGCTTTAGTGCCATGGGCTGAGGGCCCCAGCACAGCCAGAAGAGCTGACCATTCAATCGCCACACCTATACGAGCAATATAGATCCTACCAGGGACTCCGCTTCACAGCTGAAGCTTTAGTCTTTTTGAGGAGCCTGCCCTGGAGGCACCTAGATCTGCAGATACAAACCCACATCCCATGGACACAGAGCCTGTGCTCTCAGCCTGCAGTGCCATTTTGTTACTGGACTATTCCAGATATTCACTCAATCATATCTTGGACACCTGGGGTGACAAACATGTAACTATAAAAAACATGCCAGGGGGCAGATTAAATTAAACTAGGTCTGGGGATAACTCTTAAACCCTGACCTGCTGATCTTTTACTCACCTTATGACTATGGGCTAATATTAAGATTATAAACATTTATGCCACACTCAAGGCTCCAATTTGGTGGCAAGCTTTGAGATTCTGTACGATTGTAATAACAATAGATACTACATTGAACAATATAAGGTCCTGAACAGCTTCTCAGGCATCACTCATTTATTCCACAAATATTTATTGAGCCCCTTTAATTTATGTCCTACTGTTTTGGGGGATACAGATGTGAACAGGAAATCTAAGATGCCTCTGCTCCTAAGAACCTATATTTCTAGCAGGGAAAGTAGACAATAAATGAAAAAATAAGTAAATACGTTAGCATGTTAAACAGAAGTAAGAGCCAAAGAAGAAAATTAAAGCAAAGAAGGGGTAAAAGAAGTGTTGGAGGCAGGGTCTGCAATTTTAGATTAAGTGGGTACAGAAGGTGATATATAAGTAAAGATCTTAGTAAATAAATATATTTCCCTGGTGGTTCAGACAGTAAAGAGTCTGCCTGTAGTGTGGGAGACCTGGGTTTGATCCCTGGGTTGGGAAGATCTTCTAAAGAAGGGAATAGCAACCCACTCCAATATTCTTGCCTGGAGAATTTCATGGACAGAGGAGTCTGCTGGGCTACAGTCCATGAGGACGCAACTAGTCAGACATGGCTGTGCGCCTAATACCAGTTAAAAAAAAAGAATTCACATCTTTGAATGTTGAGTTTGTTTTTTTTTTTCACTTAAATACTTTATTTATTTATTTATTTTTTTCATATATCTCCATTAGTTGGAGGCCAACTATTTTACAATATTGCAGTGGTCCCTGTCATACACCAACATGAATTCACATCTTTGAAAGTGTTGTCAATGAAAAACTCCTAATGGGTAAAAAAAAAAAACTTTATATGTTATGGCACCTTGGGGTTTGAGGACTGATGTAAACACTTGGTAAAAGTTTAGTAACACACTTGATATATATACACATATTCATGATACATTAGTTCCAAATCACTTAGGCTAGTGCTGTTATATAAAATATTGGACACCCAGTTAAATTTGAATTCCAGATACAAGATGAATAGTTCTTTTACTATAAAAATTTTCATATACTTCATGGGACATACTTATGTTAAAAAGCAATCTGTTTTTTACATAAAATTAAAATATCAGTGGGTATCCTGTATCTTTATCTGCCAAATATGGCAACTCTAATTTGGGCAAATCAGCACCTCAGCTTCTTCATCAGCAAAACAAATAAAAAGTCTTATTAAACTGAGGCAAAAAGATTAACCTGTCCTTTCTGGAAGAATAAAATAAAAATATAAGATAACAGAGCTTCAAAAGGGTTAAATTGAGATGTGTATATGGTTAGAATTTAGAAATAAAACACACACTCAGTAATGTGTTATCCTTATTGCAGTTCTGCAAGACAAGTCCTTGAACATGGACACTTCAGGCTCTACAGGATAGAGAATGACAGTGAAAAGTATCTGGAATGGCTTTCATTCTGTAACCTTCCTCTCTTCTTTGGGTGGGGTCATAGGTAACTTGTGGGTTGTTACAGTCTTAGCACTTTAAAGACTTGTAGAGGCAAAGCAAACTTCAGAGACCATTCACTACACTTTTTTTTCACATTGTAAGTGGGGAAACTGAGGCCCAGGGGCTGATAGAACGTGTTCAAGTGAGTTAGAGGGAGAAACGGGTCTAACAGCCACATTCGTTGGATGATGCTCCTGTCACCAGTGCAGCCCTCAAAGATAATATTTATCCCATTTTCCTCCCTTAGTTCTGAAAGCAGCGCTCAGTTTGAGGAGAGAGAAGCAAGAAGCACGGAAACGCAGGGGCAGGATGAGAATGGCATGAAGTGATGGGACCCACAGACAGAGGAAGGAAGGGGCATAAGAGACACTATTTAGGAAGTGTTGAAAAATGAGGTGGAAAAGTCCGAACAAGACTGTGTGTGTGGGGTGCTGACTAGTCAGTGAGGTCACAGTGGAGAAGCTCGAGGACAGATACCTAGCAGTGCCATGCTGATGTGGACAGATGTGTAGGTGCAGATGGAGAGGGATCAGTTTCTAAGGAGAAAGTGGCTGATGGACTGCCCTGTCTAGAAGAGGGAAGTAGTACTGTCTTTCTTTTTCATTTTAACATTTTAATTTAACTCAACTTCATGTTTAGGAAAAAGACACAAGAATAGTGTGTGGAATTCTGTATGTTCCTCAGCAGATTCTCCAGATAATATAATGTGTGCGTTTGCTTTATCCTCTCTTTGTGTCTCCGACTTTCTCTTGGTACATGTATACTGATAACCACACACACACACAAATACATACATTTTTTTCCGAATCATCTAAGAGTCAGTTGTACCTGATACTCCTTTATCCCTAAATACTTCAGTGCATGTTTCTTAAAAGCAAGGGTATTCTCCTATATGACTATAGCATAACGCTCAAAGTCAGGAAATTAATATTACTACAATGCTATTACCCAATGTATAGATTACATCCAGATTTTGCCAATTGTCTCAATGATGTCTTCCACAGAAAATTTTGGATCGTACATTATATTCAGTTGTCATGTTCCTTTAATCTCCTTTCACCTGGAACACTTCCTCAGTCACACTCTGCATTTGATTTTGAAGCCCACAGGTCAGTCATTTTGGAATAAGTCCTTTTGTTTGGTTTGTCTGCTGTTTCTTCATGATTAAATTCAAGTTATGCCTATTTTGCTGGAAATCCACTGAAGTGATGTTGTTTTCAGTGCATCCTATCAGGAGGCATGTGCTGTCAACTGTCTGATTACTGGTGATACTAACTTCCATCACTTGGTTAAGGTGGTGTCTGCCAGGTTTCTCCCACTGTTCTTTTGAAACTAATAAGCATCTTATGAAGATTTCTTCTAAAACACTGTTACCCCTTAAGCTTTCACCTATTAGTTTTAGCATCTATGGAAGATTCCTGCCTGAAACAAACAATGACTGTTTTGATAGCTGCCAATGGTGATTTTCTGCCTTCATCATTCTTTTTACATGTGTTTCACATTCAACTGCAAGGAAAAGCTTACTCTGTTTCTTCCTTCCCCACCTCCCTTCCTTCCTCCCCTGCCTCCCTTCCTTCCTCTGCCTCTTTTGTTCCTTCATTTCCTCCTTCCTTCTATCCATGTGGATTCATGAATTCTTACTTTATTCAATATATTATATTCTTTTATCATTATTTACTTTGATAGTGAAGTTGTCCTCAATTTGGTTTAATTTTAATGGGTTGGGAGTAACAGACTTCAAAACAAGGACTTCAGAAAGGAACGTATAATACTAAGGAGCACATAAAGAAAGGTGAATTCCTCCAAAAAAACAATAACTCTCCTTATTACTACTATTTATGAGTGATTTTGTACATCAGATGAGATGCCGTGTGATTTGTATAAGTTGTCTCATTTAACTTTCATGACCCTGTGAAGCAATCATTATGTCAATTTTACATTCCATTTAAAGATAAGGAGATAGAGACTCTGAGAAAATACGTAAGTTCATCAAGATCTTACCCTTAGTAGTAGCAAGTCTAGTGGACTCCAGGGTCCCTGCTGTCAACCACTAGGCAACCCTACAAATAGGTGTGGAAACCTTCAGGAAAGGAAACAGTACTTAGAAGCAAAGCTACACTGTTCCTGTGGGCAGCTGGACATTAGTACCAGGATTTGCAGAGTCATCTAAGCTTTTTGCATTTTTACAAATGGGGCAATAATTGCCTATAATTCTGTCATTAGTTTAGAAACTTCCCTAACCTGCATTGTGAAAAGCATCTAACCCTGCCTAAAATCCAGGGAGGAAAGCATAAAAAGGACTCATTTGTGCCAATGTCAGCTGACACAGATCCAGAAAGACATGAATTGGCCAAGTCACCAAAGGAAGCGTTCCCATGGGTCGAGACAAGTGAAACCCCAATTTAGGCAGAGAAGAGACAACTGAGGGAACAGTAGAGCAGGGATTCTGAAGAAATTCAGTATCTATTCAACTCTTGAGATCCCAGGTGAAGACAGGGCTGTTAGCCCTCCCTGCAAGGCTAACATACAAGATCCTTCTTCCTGCAACAGTACTAGCATCTCCATCACCACCACACCACTTTTATTATTATATTTCAGATCCTATGAGAATAAGTTTGGGTGAAAAAAATATATTACCTGCTAGTGAAACTAATTCAAACAACCATTTTGCCCTAGAGGGAAAAGCACAATTGAATCTGAGAATAGCATCCTTACCCTCCCAGGAGAAAGAAACTAAAAATAAAAGACAACAAGGTGCTTCCTGCCAGTCAGTAAATCCAATAAGCAAAGAAGATGCCTCAACCTGGCACTGGGCAGTTAACAGTCAGCCCGACTCCCTCCATCCGAGAACGGCCATGTGGTTCTCAGAGCTAACAGCTGCCAAGCAGAACCTCTCAGATTAACCCATAGGTGGTGTTGAACCACTTCCCATTAAGATATTTGCAAAGCAAACAAAAATGATAGCCCCATTCTGAGTGCTGGGAGCCGGCCAGGAGCTCTAGCTGTTCTTGTTGACACAAAGAGCTCTCCAGGGAGGGTCTGGGCCAGAGCGTGGAAGGCTACTCCTGCCTGCCTCTCCAGAGTGTGTTGATCTTAGGCCTTTAGAATCTTGGTATCAGGGACTGTTTATTATCTAATTTCCCAATCACAGCAGGTGCTGGAGCTCTGTTTCACCAGAACTCTCTCTTTCTCTGTCTCCCTGACCTACACTATTCAGATGGAAAGAAAAAATTCAACTCTCCTCCTGTTATGTCTACTCTTTAACGAGACAAGCCTGAGAAGTTACTAAGATGCATACAGAGAGTGTGGCATTGCCACTGTCAACAGCTTCTGTGGCAAACACTTGTTAGGGTTCTTTCTGAATTTAAAGTAACCATGGCAATGCTAATGGGAAATATGCTTGCATATTTGTGTCCTACAGGTAGGAGCAAGCTACTGTTTAGTTCACAAAATACACTTGGAGCTGAAACACTAATATTTTTTCCTTCTAATCCAGAGGATAAAATGAAATAAGGTTTAAAAGGCTGTGGACACATGTAAAGTTAATCTTCTTTCAACCTGGAGGATTACAGTCTCAGTTTTTTTTAACTGTTCATAAAGAATTGCTTTCATATAGAATTCATTTTTATACAAATATTGTTTCCTACAATATTTTCAACTTGAGCAAGTTTTCTTTTCTCAAGTTTCTTTTCTTTCAAAATAGCCTCCATATGCAAAGGTGTAAGTGAAACGAATGTTGCTCAGTCATGTCCGACTCTCTGTGGCCCCAATTCTCCAGACCGGAATACTGGAGTGGGTGGCCTTTCCCTTCTCCAGGAGATTTTCCCAACCCAGGGATCAAACCCAGGACTCCTGCATTGCAGGTGGATTCTTTACCAGCTGAGCCACAAGGGAAGCCCATGAATACTGGAGTGGTTAGCCTATCCCTTCTCCAGCAGATTTTCCGGACCCGGGAATTGAACTTGGATCTCCTGCACTGCAAGTGAATTCTTTACCAACTGAGCTATCAGGGAAGCCCCACAGGCAAACGTATTTTTTGTCAAAAACTCATTCTGAGCTTGAACTGAGCAAAGGTCCTGATGAGGATACAAGCAAAAGTTGACAGCAGAAATGTGCTGAATTTCCAGAATCTCCTAAACTGATGGAATGAGTAACACAGGAAGGGAACAAGGGATGGCAAAATGGTCAGAAGAATTTGTCAGATTTTGTCATTATTGGAAATTGTCCTGAAGTTGTCCTTTAGGTTAGAAACCAGAATGTTAGAGATAGAGGTATTAATTCTATAATGAGAGAGACAAAGAGAGAGAGATTGAGAGAGAAAGAAGGAAAGGGAGACAGATAGAGGTTGAGATTTCTTTAGAAAAAGTACAGTCATTATCATTCTAAAAAAAAAAGGGCTTTTTTATAAAAAGGAAGAGAACTACTTGACATTTACAGTATGAAGTTAGAAAGCAGCTTTTTAGACTTTTGAAAATATCATTTAGTTTTAGATGATGTTTCTCTAACTGTTGCTGGACCCAAGCTCTCTGCAAATGTGCAAGTTTTCCAGAGAGAAAGTGAATCTAACACTACAGGTCAACTTTGCTGAACTCAAGACATTGTTTGCTAATGTTCTTATCATTCCCTGATGGCAAATATGTTTAGGGACAGATTAAGTCTTTCCATGGATGATCACGTTAAAGATGTTGCTGGGGTGATAGAGTAACCTCGTCTATCTGTAAGATGTGTTGGACATATCAGAAACTAGCTCTCATGCCAAACTGTCCAAATTGTTTCTGGACATGCTCTTGTCTTTGTCTGAGGTACTAGACACAAAAACATTGCCTTGAAGTGTGGATCTCACATAGGGGTGGAGGTGGCAAGAGAACCCAAGTCAAACACGCATTCTAACATCATTTCGCTTAAGTTCACTACATGCCGGTTCCTGGCAACTGATATCTTTAAGATATCAACCATAGACGGCTACCTGCCAATACCTAAGCTTCTAAAGAAAACACATAATTAAGCATCTTTCCAAACTCAGGGCTTATTTTTTTTTTTTCCCGCTAGGCTTCTCTTGTCCATGGGATTTTCCAGGCAAGAATACTGGAGTGGGTTGCCATTTCCTTCTCCACAAACTCAGGGCTTATTTTTGAACTAGGAAAGTATATTCACTACAGAATAATTACACAGTGCTAATAGCATCTCCCTTCATTTATATTGTTAGCACTGTTGTCTTTTGAGAAAGTCAGCTTCCTACCTTATCAAAAATTAATTATTGTGTTCAAGCTAAACTCAAGATAAATAGGAAGCATTTCTTAAGTAAAAGTAATGAAAGTTAGCTTTAGATCCAACAGAAATTAAAATTCAAGGAGAGTATATTCATGCATCCATTCATTTTATTTTATGCCTACAATAGCTGAAGATTTTAGATTCTAGATTCAGTGAGTCATACAGAAATAAATGACAGTTTCAGTGCTGGAGTTTATTATCTCATGTAGAATATAGTAATAATGGCTAACATTTCTGTGTACTTACTACATTCTAGGTAGTCTTTAAAAATTTCCTATGGCTCATTCTCACAATAGCCATATGAGATAGATACCATTATCAGAAATATGTTTAACTTGTCACTGAGCTACTTGGACACGGACCTGGGTGAGAAGAGAAAACAATCTGTCTCCAGAATCTGTAGCCTAAGTTGCTTTCTCTACCTTCACAGAGGCCCTAATACATGTGGGCAGGAGTCAGACTCTCATGCTGGTGGGGCCAGGCCATGAACTAAGCAGGACTGTGAGTTACTGTCAATGGAAAACAGCCTCTACTCAGTTCTAAGTGATTGCTGCTAGATACTCCAACTTTCAGGAGCCATCAGAATTCTGAGTTGTGATATGAAATATTTCTATTTTTATATATTGGAAACATTGAGAATTTCAAAGATATTGTTCAGGTTAAGGAAAATATATCTGCAGACCATATTCTATCCAATGACTGTGGGTGTCCATCTTTTGGCTTATAGAATAATATCCACAATATCATGCAGCCTTTAAGGTCTCTCATATCCACCTCCCATCTGCCTGATTCCCTATTGTAGTTCTTCCTGCATCACAGCATTCCTACCCACAATCAGTCCTTATCCCACTGAACATCTCTTCCCAGAACCCAACCCCCCCAACACCCCCCCCCCCGCCCCATACATCCTGCCTCTGGGCCAGGGCCCACTCTGTTCTGCCACCTAGGCTACTCTTCTCCTGGCTCTAGTCTGCTTCAAAGCACTGCACCATGAGATGCCTCACAGGTGAGCCCTTGAAGGATGGTTAAATACCAACAGGTAAAGAAAGAACTGGCAAGGGAATTCTATTCAGAAGGAACACCATGAAAAAATACACAGAAATAGAAAAACAAAAGATTTTGAAAACCATCAAACAATTCCAAATATTTTAAAAGGTTTTTGGCGCTGAGAATCTGGTCCTATAAACAGAACTCTGATTGCTGACATCCTGGACATCCACGGTCCTTCTAAAAGAGTTCTTTGCATAAGGATCACTGATGATTTAAGGTTTGCTGAAATAGTTCAGATAAATATTTATGTACAGCCATAAGCAAATCCACAAGGAAAAATATAATTCAAAACAGACTTTGTTGAAGATCCTTTCAGCTGATGATAAGGTTTCTGGTTTCAAAAAGGTTTTGAAAATACATGTGATCAATTACTATTTTAAACAACATCTAGAAACTCTAAGAAGGCTCTAACAATCAAGGAAGCTCTGAAAGTTATCATTTGAGGGTGTTGCCAATGAAACCTAGCTATATTGATAAGGGTGAGTCTTGGGCCCAAAATCAACCTCATATTTATCCCTGAGGTAAGAGCCAGGAACACAGAAAAGAAAATTTGGCTCTCAGTTTAAAGCTGAGAGTGAGCATTGTTCTAAAGTACTGGAATCCTCAGTGCTTATTTTAGATTGTGGCTCAGACGGTAAAGCGTCTGCCTGCAATGCAGGCGACCTGGGTTCAATCCCTGGGTGGGGAAGATCCCCTGGAGAAGGAAATGGCAACCCACTCCAGTAATCTTGATGGAGAATCCCATGGACAGAGGAGCCTGTTAGGTTACAGTCCACGGGGTTGCAAAGAAGTCGGACACAACTGAGTGACTTCACTTCACTTCACTAGAGCTAAACCAGAGGGGTCTTAACTCTGGTGCACTGGGAAGACCCAGGGGAATCGGGTGGAGAGGGAGGTGGGAGCGGGGATTGGGATGGGGAAGACGTGTAAATCCATGGCTGATTCATATCAATGTATGACAAAACTCACTGAAATGTTGTGAAGTGATTGGCCTCCAACTAATAAAAAATAAATAAAATAAAAAAAATAAAAAATAAAAAAAAAGAGTAGCTTTGCAGGAACCTCTCAAATACTACTATTACTACTATTATTGCTACTACTTCTATCACCAGGATCAACAACAGCTTGCCATCACCTTTTATTGGGCATATATTATGTCTAGAACCATGCTAATTCCTTTGTATAGATTACATCTAATCTTGTATAGATCTAATCTCAGATAACTTATTTTTAATTTTTTAGTAATCGATATTGGAGTATAGTTGCTTTACAACGTTGTGTTAGTTACTGCTGTACAGAAAGTGATTTAGTTATACGTACACATATCTCCACTTTTTCTTAGGGTCCCTTCCCATCTAGGTCACCAAAGAGCACTGAGTAGAGCTCCCTGTGATATACAGTAGGTTCTCATCAGTTACCCATTATCTATTTTATATTCAGTAGTGTCTGTATGTCAATTCCAATCTATCCCACTCTCTTCCCCCTTGCTAATGATAAGCTTGTTTTCTACATCTGTGACTGTTTATGCTTTGCAAATAAGGTCATCTATACCATTTTTCTAGATTCCATATATAAGTGATATTATACAATTATTTGTCTTTCTCCTTTTGACTTACTTCTGTATGACAATCTCTAGGTCGAGCCATGTCTGATTTCATTCCTTTTTGGCTGAGTAATATTCCATTGTATATATGTACCACATTTTCTTTATCCATTTCTCTGTTGATGGACATTTAGGTTGCTTCCATGGCATGCTATTGCAAATAGTGCTGCAATGAATACCAGGCTGAATTCATCCTTTTGAATTATGGTTTCCTCCAGATATATGCCCAGGAGTAGAGCTGCTGGATCATATGGTAGCTCTTTTTAGTTTTGTTTTTTGTTTTTTGTTTTTTTTCTCAGTTGTGACTCCAGACAGGATCCAGAGAGGAGTTCTAAAAATCTCTTCTCTGGGTTTTATGGAAACTTTCTTTACCCTCCTGTGTTAGCCTCTTAAGGCACTGCATCAGCCTTAAAAGGGCATCTTTTTGGTTTTTAAAGGAACCTCTATACTGTTCTCCATAGTGGCTGTACCAATTTATATGTCCACCAACAGTGCAGAAGGGTTTCCTTTTTGCCACAACCTCTCCAGAATGTACTGCTTATAGATTTTTTTGATGATGGCCATTCTGACTGGTGTGAGGTCATATCTTGTAGTTTTGATTTTAATTTCTCTAATAATTAGTGACATTGAGCATCTTTTTCTGTGTTTTGGGCCATTTGTATGTCTTCTTTGGAGAAATGTCTATTGAGATCTTTGGCCCATTTTTTTTATTGGATTGTTTGTTTTTTTGATATTGAGCTGCATGAGCCGTTTGTATATTTTGGAGATTAATCCCTTGTCAATTGCTTTGTTTGCAAATATTTTCTCCCATTCTGAGGGTTGTCTTTTTGTTTTGTTATGGTTTCCTTAGCTGTACAAAAACTTTTAAGTTTAATTAGGTCCCATTTGTTTATTTTTGTTTTTATTTTCATTACTCTAGGCAGTGGATTGAAAAATATCTTACTGCAATTTATGTCCATGAGTGTTCTGTTTAGATTTTCCTATAAGAGTTTTGTAGTAGTATCCAACCTTACATTTAGGTCTTTAATCCATTTTGAGTTTATTTTTGTGTATGATATTAGGGAGTATTCTAATTTCATTCTTCTACATGTAGCTGTTCAGTTTTCCCAGCATCATTTCTTGAAAAGATTGTGTTTTCTTTTGTTTTGTCTCCTCTGTCGTATACTAGGTGGCCATAGCTATGTGGGTTTATCTCTGGGCTTTCTATCTTGTTCCATTGGTCTATATTTCTGTTTTTGTGCCAGTATCATACTGTCTCAATTACTGTAACTTTGTAATAATCAACATTGCTTTGATTATTTGGAATCTTTTGTTTTTCCATACAAGTTCTAGTTCTATGAAAAATGCCATTGGTAATTTGATAGGTATTACACTGAATTGTAGATTGTTTTAGATGGTAGAGTCACTTTGACAATGTTGATTCCTTCTGTCCAAGAACATGGTAAGTCTCTCCATCTGCTTGTTTCATCTTTGATTTCTGTCATCAGTATCATAGTTTTCTGAGTATAGGTCCTTTGCCTCCTTAGGTAGGTTTATTCCAAGGTATTTTATTTTTTTAATGTGATGTTAAAGGGGATTGTTTCCTTAACCTCTCTTTCTGATCTTTCATTGTTAGTGTATAGAAATACAAGAGATTTCTGGGTATCAATTTTGTATCCTGCATTTTTTTTACCAAATACATAGAAGAGCTCTAGTAGTTTTCTGGTAGCATCATTATATGTATAGTATCATGTTCTCTGCAAACAGTAACAGTTTTACTTCTTCTTTTCTGATTTGGATTCTTTTATTTCTTTTTCTACTCTAATAGCTGTGACTAAGATTCCTAAAACTGTGTTGAGTCTAACATGTCTAAAACGATGTTGAATAAAAGTGGCAAGAGTAGACATCCTTGTCTAGTTCCTGATCTTAGAGAAAATGCTTTCAGCTTTTCACCATTGAGTATGATGTTAGCTATAGGTTTGCCATATACGGTCTCTATTATGTTGAAGTAGTCAGTCAGTCAGTTCAGTCGCTCAGTCCTGTCTGACTCTTTGTGACCCCATGAACTGCAGCACACCAGGCGTCCCTGTCCATCACCAACTCCCGGAGTTTACCTAAACTCATGTCCATTGAGTCGGTGATGCCATCCAACCATCTCATCCTCTGTCATCCCCTTCTCCTCCCGCCCTCAATCTTTCCCAGCATCAGGGTTTTATCAAATGAGTCAGCTCTTCACATCAGGTGGCCAAAGTATTGGAGTTTCAGCTTTAACATCAGTCCTTCCAATGAACACCCATGACTCATCTCCCTCTAAGCCCAGTTTCTGGAGAGTTTTTCGTTGTTGTTGTTGTTCATAAATGGGTGTTGGATTTTGTCAAAAGACTTTTCTGCATCTTTTGAGATAATCACGTGGTTTTTACTTTTTAATTTGTTAATGTGGTATAGGGGAAGGGGACGACAAAGGATGAGATAGTTGGATGGTATCACCAACTCAATGGACATGAGTTTGAGTAAACTCCGGGAGTTGGTGATGGACAGGGAGGCCTGGCGTTCTGTAGTCCAAGGGGTCGCAGAGAATTGGACACAACTGAGCAACTGAACTGAACTGAATGTGGTATATCATATTGATTGATAGTGTATATTGAAGAATCCTTGCATCCCTGGGATAAATCCCACTTGATCAGAGTGCATGAAAAGTATTATAAACCTATTACAGTACAGACCTATCTACCCGATTGTGTTAGTGGGGCATGTGTGTGTATGCTCAGTTGTGTCCAGTTCTTTGTGACCCCATGGATTGCAGTCTGCCAGGCTCCTCTGTCCTTGGAATTTTCCTGGCAAGAATACTGAAGTGGGGTGGCCATTTCCTACTCCAGAGGAATCTTCCCATCCCAGGGATCAAACCTGTATCCCCTTCTCTGGCATGCAGATTCTTTACCACTGATCCACCAGGGAAGCCCTCCCTGTCAAACTGTGTGTGACTTAATGAACAAATTTGACTTATGAATGTGCTCTCAGAATGGAACTCGTTTGTATGCAGGGGACCTACTGTAGTTAAACTAAGATTCAATCCCAGGTCTGAAAAAAAAAAAAAAAAAATCCCAGGTCTGTCACCTGACTTTCTACTGGAAGAAGGTAACATACAGCATCATAAGCATGTCACGAAAGAAGGCCCCCACCCCGTCTCCTCTCACACCTGCTGATATTCCCCCCCACCGCCCTGGTGTCATGGGGAGGTGGGGGTGTCTCCTAATGCGTTAGTGCACTAGCCTGACCACAGGGGCAGGAAATGTGCACTAGCCCCCTGCATGAGTGAAATGAAAGTGGGAGGAAAATTAGCATGGGAATTGAAGGGTGGGAGAGGAAAGGTGGGAAAGGAGAGCTCCTCCGGATACTGACATGGAAAAAAAAGTTTTGTTGAATCTTCTTAGCACTGCCACATATTTCTACAATGACCCCCACACACAGTCTGTCAAGATATGTGGCAATCTGTACTTCACAGCCCACAGGAAAATCTGGCCCACAGTCAGCCCTGATGGGAAGGCTGTTGCTCTGGCTCATCAATTCTGAGGTCAGCCCGATTGGTTTCAAGCCCCGGGCCATAGGATGACAAACGGGAGAAATATGTGTTCATTTTCCCGTCTTGCAAAGTGCCAGCTCCCCTTGAGCTGTCTGAGTCATGAAGTTTCAGTCTTTCTTGAGCCTGAAGTGGCCCACGATGAAGAAGCTTCTCTGGGGGTGTGTTACAAGCTGCTGGGTAAAAACATCTGCACCAGCATGATCAATCTGCTGCCTCCCTCATAGGGGCTTCTTTTTATACGACAACAGGCTAGCTGTGCTAAAGAATGTCAAATAAAAGCCTTGTGAGAGCTTTGCCATACGCAGGCCAAATTAAATTAAGGAGCATAATCCTCACTATTGTACTTATCGGCATTAAAATGGAGGATTACCATCATGGGAACAAAGCCCCATGGCATAAAAGACTACTTCCATTCTGTCATTCACTGTACACAGTTACAGGCTTACACAGGAAGTGGAGCAGAGAAGCACCAGGCCAACCACTGACTTGGACTTGCAACGTGAGGTTTCTTTCTCCCCAGCCAAGTGAGCTGCCCCACCATGTCCCCATGGGAACACCATTCCCATGAGGCCAGAAGCTTTCTCCCAAGGTTCAGAGCTAGAATTTTCTCCACCAGCTACAGGCTGAGAGTTTGTTGCCCATCAGAATTTACTCCTTAGCTGGCTGTAATTCAAGATTTGTTGCAATGACAGTTATAGAGAACAGAGAATAAAAAAACCCCTGGGCTAGGCATTTGGAGCCTGGAGAGGCAGCAGAATGTACTGGCTAAAAACATGGGCTCTGGAGTTACAGCTGTGTTCAAATCTTGACTCTGTCACTCTACTGACTAGGTAACACCAACAGCAAGTTCCTTGTACTCTCTAAATGTCAGAAATTATATAATATGCACCTCTTCCACAGGATTATTATAGGATTAAAAAGAATCATTCATGCGAAATCCTTAACACAGTACCTAGGAAGTTGTTAATGAGTATCAAATATTAGTTGTTACTACTATTATTAGAGATAGAAAATCCCTAGACCTGCCATTTATTCTCTGTGACAGTGAGTGAACCCCATGCTAACCAACTGGGGCAGAAGTAGGAAAATCTGATGCCTCCAACCCAGAGGTGGGTCTCCAGTCCAGCATTTGGGAGCTAATTGAGTAGCCGTCCCTGTGTTCAGCTGACTCATAGAGAACATCATCCAAAAGACTAGTGTGTGCATTCTGTGAGATAACTGTGAGGAAACCTCACCACTGCCATAAATGTTGGGTGAATCAGAACAATGTCCTCAATATGTCATTATCATTCTAGTCTCACAGTGTTTCTTGTCATGTCTGGGTCTTCCTTATAAACTCTTCCTTCTGACTTTGCCTTCCCTCCATCATTCCCTGTACCTATCTGTTCCGTCACTACCTCTTTAGGATTTTTCCAGAACACTTTATTGGTTGCTTCTCTAACCCCTTTATTCTTTGCTTACTTTCTTCTGCAGAAGCTGAAAATGCTCACCTTTCCAGCTTCCCTTGCTGGACTCCTCTCCCCTGCAGAGACACCTCTGCAAATTTCATCTGATAAGATGTGAGAGGAGTGTCCTGGGGAGTTCTGGGAAAGGTCTCCCTCATGACCAACAGGGAGAGACTCCTGAGGATAGGCCTTCTCCATCCATCTCCTCCTTCCTTCTTTGAACAATACCATGTGAACAAGGGATCCTTAGCATGCTGCTTCAGCTACCTTGTGCCTCTAAGTGCTGACGTGCTGGGATAGCAGAGCAAAGTAATGGAAGGAGCCTGTGTCCACATATCTGAGTGGCCAGCCCAGCACTGGAACTTGTGTCTTCGGACCTGTTACCCTGCGGGATCCCTGAATCTGCTGAGTTTTGTTACTTGCTGCTGGAAGCATCACCACTGGCATGACCCAGCTCTCTTCTCGTTATGCCCCACCTGACCCCCTCAAGACTTCCTTCCTTTCAATCCCTGGGTTGATCCACAGGGCATTGAGGTGAACATCAAACACAGAGGGAAAAATGGGCTCCCACCTTCCCTAGGGCATGGATGACCTGAAACACTATCTGATGAATTATTCTGGATCCTGTTGTTGTGCCACCACCACTTAAAGATTGAGGAGGGAGAACATTCCTTTCATAAAAATATGAGTTCTGAAGAGTGGTCTTGGAAGTCAGCCTGACAGATTTATTGAGACCCATTGCATGTACTAGAAACAGGAAGAAGGAAAATTTGGCCCTTGCCCTTGAGAAGCTGAGCTGCTGGCACATGGTCAACCACAACACCAGACAAAACATGGAGAGCCACAGAGAGTAATATACCAAAGTGACCCGAGGACCCAGGCTGTCAATGTCACCACTCACAATGTCATGAAGAGTTTGGATCAGAATGCAAATCAGTTCAATCCATTACCAAGTCTCTTGTTTCATTTGGCTGAGACTATATATGGGGGACGGGGAGCAAAACTTCCTTGAAGAAAGCAGTAGCTTGATGTACATTAGGACACAACCTCATTTTCTTATGAACCAGCCCTTTGAGTAATACAGATTTAAATGGACCACGATGGTTCAAGGAGTGTTAAAGAGAATTAAGGACTCTGTCGAGAAGAGATATATGATGTTGTATCTTGATGAAATAGGTAAGAGCTGAACTGAAAGGAGAGGGCAGAGAGAACAGAAGGAGGTGAACTGGTAGGAACAATATGAAAATCTGACTCCAGGAAGCCAGAGGGTGCATATAGGATCATGCAGGAGCTGAGTCTAGAAGACAAACCGGAGTGAGATAGAGAGAGGCTTGCAAGAGCAGACTGAGGCATCTGAACCTCTTTTGGTCTAAAACAGGAAGCCATTAAAGTTCTTTGACAAGTCAGAATATGCTTTAAGACAATTGATCAGGTGTTAGAAATGAAAGCTGATCTGTAAAGAGGAGAGAGTGGAGAGAGACAGAGATAATGGTAGGTCTGGGTCAGGGAAGGATGCTAAAAAAGTGACTGCAGGTGGGGTTAAGTGAGATGTAGAGATCAAAAATGAGCACCAGGTTTGAAGACCAGGTCACAGGAGAATATGTGTAGCACTCATGGAAGTGGCGAGGTCTGGTGAGCTGGTGGAGGTCCTTTGGTGGGCTTTTCTGTTGAGGCTCTGGTGTGTAGCTCAGGAGTCTACGGGCAGCAGGAGGTAGGTGTAGTAGGGTGGAGCTCAGAACAGAGACCTGAGAATCATGCTCTCTCAGCTGAGAGTTGGTACCAGAATAACACTAGCGAGAGAGGCTATCACCCAGGGAGAAGTGAAGAAAGAAGAGAGTCAAGGACTTGGAGAACTGCCTGTATTTCAAGGTGGGTGGAAGAGGAGCAGAATAAAGATGGAGGACATCTGGGAGAAAGAAAGCTGAAGACCACGGCGCTGTAGAAACCATGGACGAGTGCAGTTCATGGAAAGCACGGCCCATGGCACCGAGTGTGGCACAACCTGATGAGCACAAGGCTCTCTTAAGAGCTAAGCTTCCCAAGGACTGTTTGAGGGATGCAGTGAGGGCACGGATGATTTCGGGTTTAGAGAGGTAGGGGTTGGTGAGGGAACGAGGCAACCGAGCTGGATGTCATTCTGAGGAAGTCTGAGGTGTAAAAGTAAAAAGAGGACGGGACAGGGCCAAGGGAAAGACTTTTGTTAGATGGGGAGAGGAATCAGCAAATGGGGAAGAGGCAGCAGAGGGAGAAAGATGTGAAAGCCAGGGCTGGTCTGACTGATGGTGGCAGGACCTGGAGAGCAGGAACATCACAGAGGTGAGCCAGGGAGAGCTCACCTGGGTGAATAAAAGCAAGGATGGACAGCTGACTAGAAGGAGCAGTTCTAAGGTGGAGGGAAGGGAAGTGGACATTGCTCACAGCACAGCCCTGATATTCTGAGTAAAGCTGGTCATCAGTGGAGGTTGACGGGAGTCAGGCTGGGGCTGGAGCCATTTCCCAAACTCTATTCATTGACTTGCCCAAGATCAAAGGGCTGGAAAATGTTTAGCTTTAGGATCAGAACCCAAGTCTTCCACCTGCCAAGTTCAGTGGTCTCTCTGCTGAAAGACATTTTGAACTTTGTTCAAAATATGACAGTATCTCTCATATGAGATACTAGGCCAATAATATTTCATCAAGTACCCTGACATGAGCTATTCTGACTATTAAGTACAATCTGCCCTCCATTTCTATGGGTTTTGTGCAAATCCAAGGTTGCTCGAATCTGTGGTTGTGAAACCCATGGATGTGCAGGGCAAACTATACCACAACACTCTATATGTAAAGGACCTGAGCAGCAGCAAAGTTTGGTATCTGTGGGGGCTCCTGGAACCATTCCCTGTGGTTACTGAGCGACAATCACAAACTACTTTAAAATCAGCTCAAGCAATTTGAGACTTGCTAGAGAAGTACTGAGGATTTAATTTGTCAAGTTTCAAAATATTAATAAGATGTCTCAAAAAATTAAGAATTATTTTTAGAAGTTACAAATTAAGACCACCTCTTTTTCCAAAAAGATGCAATGAATTTTCTAATGGCCTGCTTATTTCCTCAAAATCCTAGAGTAAACTTTTAATGAAAATGATATACCCTTTTTGCATTAGCTTAAGCCACAGTTTTTTGTCCTTTTAGGCTAGTCAGTTCTTTTGTGGTGCAGGAGCTGCCTTGTGCACTGTAGACTGGGCAGCAGCATCTCTGGCCTCGATCCACTAGACGTCCTTCACACAAACCCCCTGTGAAGAGTTGTGGCAACCAAACACGTCCTCAGAAGGAGAGTGGGAGGGGGCAGAACTGCCCCCTTTTGAGAACTGCTGTTTTAACCTACTGAGGCCAAGTACAGGTTTCACTATGAGGAGAACCCACAAGAGGGTTGTAACCAGATTGCCCTGTAGATCAAAGACTTTTGCCCACAGAGTAATGACTTCTGACATAGGGGATTCTGGTGGGCAACACTTTTTGTCTCCACTCTCTCCAACTCACCAGAATAAGAACAGTGTAAGAAATACTTTTGTTTCATTGTCTGTTGGAATAAAATCTTACAGATAAGACTCACCAATTTTTCTCAGTGACAGGAGAGGTACTTGAAGTGTCTGCATGGCCATTGCTGTATTCTGCTTGTGGGCTGCTTTTATGATCGCCAGAGCCCCTCAGAACTAAGAGAAAACAAACAAGTGCTTAGAGACTGAGGATAAATTCAGAGGTAGGCAGGGTTTGATTTAACTAGCCATCTATTCTCTCTGTAGCACCTCACTGCCTGTCCTCATGCTGCTCCCTGACTTTCTGCAACCTTTGTCTAGGACACACCACCAAAACTGGGTTTGCTTTGTCGTCAGTCCCAGCTGGCAAACTAGCTAAAATAACTCATCTTGTAGGAAAACAAGCCACCTGTATATGACAATAGATATAAAGAGCGGACAGGTTGGAGGCCCCAAGGTGAGGAAGTTGGCGAGCAGCAGAACACATGAGCTGGAGTGGTGTGGTGCTGGACAGTCTCAGGAGTCCAGCTTCCAGTCCTGCTGGGCTGGGCAGTGCTGCCTGAGGATGAGGACAGTGGTCAAGAAATACTGTTACAACGTGTGTAAGTAAGGGAAAGTGTTAGTCACTCAGCCATGTCCAACCCTTTGCAACCCTACAGACTGTAGCCTGCCAGGCTCCTCTGTCCATGGGATTCTCCAGGCAAGAATACTGGAGTGGGTATCCATTCCCTTCTCCAGGGGATCTTCCCAACCCAGGGACTAAACCCAAGCCTCCTGCACGGCAGGCAGATTCTCTACCATCTGAGACAATATGGGTAGGATTACTACAACTAGGGATTCATTTCAGGAGGAACTCAGTTCTGTACTGTGGTTGAGGACAGCTCACTGATGAGTCTTTCAAGAGTGAGAGTGACAAGTACAATTCCTCCTTTTTATGACCAGGGCAGCTGTGACTAACTAGCCATTGCCTTCTCTTGAACTTTCATTCGGCTTCAAGTTCCTTTCTAACACGTTTCATGTCAGTGATTCTCAAGGTGTGGGCCCCACATTATCACAGCCAATCGAAAACACATCACACAAAGCATCAACATCACCTAAAAACTTGTTAGAAAGCAAAATTCTTGGGCCTCACCCTGACCTAAATGAATCAGAAAGTCTGGGATGGAGGCTGGCAATCTGTGTTTTTAACAAGCCCTTGAGGTAATCAGGATCTATGTTGAGGTCTGGAAGACACTGCTTCAGATCAACAATTCTTAATCTTGACTGTACATTAGAATCACCCAGGAAGATTTTAAATATGCCTGAACCCAACTCCCAGAGATTCTGAAACTGGTCTGGTGTGGGGTTGGCATCATTTTTAAAAAGCTCCCTAGATAATTTTAAGGTGTGGCCAGGGTTGTGAACCATAGTTCCACATAGTTACCACCAATCCATTAGGGTCAGAAGGAGACTCTGTACCTATTTGCTGTCCTTATTTTAGATCATCTAGAAAGAGCCAAACCAAAATACAACCAATGAAGATAACCTACACATTTTTCAATTGTGTCATAGTGTGGAAGGTGCATAAATTATTGAAGGTTTCTGTTATAATGATGGAAAATATAACATGATAAAAATGGAGTGCATTAAAAGAAATATGGAAATCAATTGTTTTTGTTTTGTCTCTTCTATGAAGAGTATGCTCATTTTATATTATTCGTTTGGTTCCTTAGGCATATTTATCTCTTGTGTAGAAGAAATGTGATTTTTTTCACTATCAGTGGTAGATAAGACCATCTGTTATTACTATTGCTATAAACACCAAAAGGATAAAAAGAAAACTTTATATGGAATATTATTACATTTTTATTATTACATACACACACTCACATGCATATACACACTATGACCAAACAGTGAAACAACAATATTAAAGGAAGTGGGAAGCAGAAGTCAAGAAAAATAGCTTCAGCCTTTTAGAATTTCACGAACCGATCCCCTCTCCTCCCTTCCCTGCCTTCTCTTGATTGAACTCCTCTGGTTAGAGGACCAGGCAGGCTTCCCGCTCCTGGAGATTTTAAAACATTGTTTGACCCAAGCTCACTTGTAATACTGTGAGAAACAATATAAAAGTGAGAAATGATATGAAAAGAAAAAAAGAGAAGCCAACTTTAGGGACAAAAATATGTTTCCTTATTAAGAAGGAAAATCAACAAAAATAATTTTTAATCTTGTTCTCTGGCCCAATTCAGCAGCACCAAGGGCTACCACTCACTGACCAAAGCCCAGATGGTCTTGTCCACATAGGAGGTTGACATTGTTGCTGTCTGCATCTATTTTGAGATCATCAGTATGAAAAGGGGAAATAGCAGTTTAATAGCAATTCAGAGAGGAAGAAACAGAAGCTAAGCTAGGAAGACCACTAACCCCATTTGGTTTGGGCTCTCCTTATGAAGGTGCTGTGTCCACGACCAGGAAGAGGGGAGGCAGTGACACCTTTATCTGACACTTAGCAAATGCCCCCAGTTACTCTGCCCAGGTTTCCAACAAAAACCCATAGAATTTCTGATCATGTAATTAAAGGGAAAACTCATTCATGCTTCTTATTCACTTGCACTTTAGTCATCAAAATATTGATTTTTGAGAGTTATTTGAAGTTTAAAAGCCAAATAGAAAGGTAAAGAATATTCTTATTAAATATTGGACGAAGTCTGCTCCTTGTCCCCCAGCTTTGTCAGAAGAGCAGCAACAAGGATTTGAGTCAAAGAGATAAACTTAAATCAGAAATGTTGTACACCTGACACAAATATAATGTTGTAGGCCAATTATACCTCAACTTTTAAAGTTTCTTAAATGAATAAAAAAGGTTATCGAACCACTGAATTCAAAGAAAAATCCTAAGTTGTCAAATACTTTTAAAAATATGTATTTGGCTGCACAGGGTCTTAGTTACATGCAGGATCTAGTTCCCTGACCAGGGATTAAACCTGGGCCCCCTGCATTAGTAGCACAGAGTCTTAGCTACTGGACCATCAGGGAAGTCCCTGTCAAATACTTTTAAGTATGTTCAGTGACAGTTGGGATAATTTGGCATCTCTCTGGCAAATTAATTGTTAAACAAGGAGACTGGAGAAATGGAAATACGGAGAAAAAGGATAGCGTAAAACAGGGTTACTGATTCTAAGTGAACAGATCAAGCTAAAGGAATTAAACCAGTCACCTGGCTGACAAAACTAAATGATGCATTTCAATAGCAGAAATGTTCACAAAGTATCAGACCTGAGGTATGTGCAGGTGTGACAACAGAGGCTCCTCCAGACATGGGTCTCCTGTCTCCAGGGAAGCATCCTGAAGTGTTCTGGTTAAATGAAATAAAGAGATACTGGGAGGGACTTCTCTGGGGAATCAAAGCCTTCCAGAGTCAGACTGAACTCTAGAGCTACTCATATTTCCCAGAAGAACTGAGGCAATTCTTCACACTTTGAAATAAAATGGAAGAGCATTTGATCATCAGGAGGAAAAAGAAAAAAAAAAAAAAAAACAACATAGCAGGTGTTGCAAATTAAAAATGCCTTTGGGGTCATTCAGGTAACACAAATGAGGTTTGTGGAGAACCAGAGGATGTACACCTGATTTGAAAACATTTGGGTTCAATGTTTTTTGTTTAAAAAAAAAAAAAAAAAAGTTGGTCTGGCCAAACAAACCATACCTGTGTGTTGATTACAACAGGAAGACCTCCTATTTCTGACATCTGCTAGGGAGAATGGATCTAGACTGTAGGTCTGTAACATCTAGACAGCCTTCTTTTGAAACTGAAGTGTCTCCCTGTCTCACCTCCAAGCCTCCTCAAGTTCAAGAAACACTGCTGCTCCTGGGGCTCCCTTTCTTCCCTTTCTACCCTCTCCCTAACCTCCTTGCCTTGAGAGGAGGCTCCAGTTGTGCATTTTCTTGAAACCTAGGCTGGGTTGCAGATTCCAAAGAAGCTGGAAGCACCCAGACCTCACTGCTAGGCCTGGAGTTACACTGTACCTCCAAGCTCTATGGTGAGGTCCAAGGCAACTCAGCCTCACATTTCATACATGTGAGCATCAGCATTAAAAGGTCGTATTTTTAAAATCATAGCTGCTTCTTCAGGCAGAAATTCAGGGACCTTCAAACTGAAAAAATGGAGAATTCTAATGTCTTTTAAATGTTTGAAAACCATTGATCTAGTCCAATTCTCTCATTATACAATGATGGTAATTAATGGAAGTCTTAGACTAGATACTCAAGTTTTAACTTCTTGTCCACAGTGTTCTTCCCCCTATGAATGTGTTCAATGTATCAGTGTCAGGATCATAGAAAGATATTCCTGAGAAGCTGAACTTTCATAAGGTCTTAAGGTAAATAAGATAGAAACATGTCAGTGTCTTCTCCAAGAGGATGGACTGAAGGGAGGCAGTTGGCAAGGAGAGCTGCCACTAGCCCATCTTCCCCAGTGACAGGTAACTGGGCACCCAATCAGCTGCAGAGGGGTTGAGCCCCAGAGATAAGGGGCTCCCCTGCAAGGCTACCCCTGAACTTAATCAGCTGTCACCTGTAGAAAAAAAAAAAAAAAAGAGTGCCAGACAGAGGGATCACATCAGGTGATCATTTCCAGCTCTGGAATCTTCTCTGGAGTGTCCATAAATATAGGACACCCATCCCAAACTTCTAATGACCTCACCTTTGTGGTCACCAGGCTCACTGGAGAACTGAACCTGCGCAGTTCCCCTGGGACCCCCTGTGATGGTGGGCTGTGGATCACTGCTTTGGTCTGAAGGGCACCCTGTGGAATGAAACATCTTCTCAAGGTTATGCCTTCCACCTGGATGAATGACCAAAGTGGGGAATACAGCATGGCTAGGGAAATCCACATTTTTCTTATGGTTTGAGGCTCTGAGGTGATGAATCTCAGCCATGGACTTGGAGCTTATTTTGAAGAGTTAACACAGAGTGGTTGTGAAAGGGCACAAGTATAGGGGATAGGAGACTTAGTAACTCTCCTGGCTGGACGCACTACCAGCTTGGTGACATGGGGTAGGTTGGGTAACCTGTCTCATTAATAGCATTGGTCAGATAGGGAGTTGGGTGACCAAGGTCATGAGTGCACCAGGTGAGGGTTCCAGGTGTGACAACTGGACAGCATTTCCACTACCTTTCAGCGGTACCACCTGAGGAGAAAAAGAGGGATGGGGCCTCCTCTGTCTCTCCACATGTCTATCCTGGGGCAGGCCTCTCTTATTCCTTTTGTCTTGCAGTCCTGTTCACTGACCTTTGTGGGTCCATGGTCAACTATACTGTCATGGAAAAGGCAGACTACACACTATCTTCAGTGGAAGAACATCACCAGTGCAGTTTTTCACAGTCCAGTTAGCTTACTTCAGTAACTACAGTTAACTTAATGCAAGGAGATCCAACCAGTCCATCCTAAAGGAGATCAGTCCTAAAAGAGATCAGTTCTGGGTGTTCATTGGAAGGACTGATGTTGAAGCTGAAACTCCAATACTTTGGCCACCTGATGCGAAGAGCTGGCTCATTTGAAAAGACCCTGATGCTGAGAAAGATTGAGGGCAGGAGGAGAAGGGGACAACAGAGGATGAGACAGTTGGATGGCATCACTGACTCAATGGACATGGGTTTGGGTAGACTCTGGCAATTGGTGATGGACAGGCAGGCCTGGCATGCTGCGATTCATGGGGTCACAAAGAGTCAGACATGACTGAGCTACTGAACTGAACTGAACTAGCTTACTTCACAGTGGTAAACATCTAAAGACTTCTCTACCAAGACCATTAATGGCTTGGGTTGGAAAGTGCTGCAGGGATGTTCCTGGCCGTCCCAGGTCTTCTTCCATGCTCCACGACCCACAAGGTCACAATGGGTTGAAAATGTTCCTACATCTCAGACCACCTCCGGTATCTGGAGAAGCCAGGTTCTTTCCAACTAGACCCCTTGGCTTTAGAAGCAACTGTCCTGCCAGCGGGGCCCTCCTCTCCACAGCAGGCTCCTCCCTGAGGTTTCAACCCTAACTCTGTCCTATCTCCTTCCTCCCTGGCTTGTGATCCGGAGGCTGTTTGCTCTCATCTTGCACCACTTCCTGACTCAGGCTGTTTCTAATTCTGCCAAAAGTGCTTCTAGACATACCATACTAGGATATTTGGGGCCTTTCTCCTTTTTTATTTCCTCAGATGTGTTTCTCTCTATCCTGTCTCTCTCCCTCCTCCTGGATGGCTCTCCTCCCTCAAGCATGGCCCTCCTGGTGGCACCATGTCTCCCCACTCCTTGCAGGCAGCCCCATAAGTATCCTGTGATAAGTAACGCAGCCTGCCTTGGACCACACTTAAGGAGGCACACAGAGTCCCTGTCCTCATGCCGCTGGCATTGTGACACAGAGACTGAGCATACCTAGAGATGTTTACCCTCTACCTCAGAACGTAACCTTCTTTGGAAATAGGGTGTATGCATATATAATTGGTTTAAAATAAGGTCCTATTGGATTAAGGTGGGTCTTAAACTCAATCATCAGTACCCCTATAAGATGGCCATGTTTAGACACAGGACATGTTAAGGCCATGTTAGGACACACTCTCTCTTAGGAAACCTGGGTTCGATCCCTGGGTCTGGAAGATCCCCTAGAGAAGGGATAGGCTACCCACTCCAGTTTTCTTGGGCTTCCCTGGTGGCTCAGATGGTAAAGAATCCTCCTGCAATGTGGGAGACCTGGGTTCAGTCCCTGGGTTGGGACGATCCCCTGGGTTGGGAAGATCCCCTGGAGAAGGGAATGGCTACCTATTGTCCTAAGCTCTACAAAAATTAATTCTTTTACCCCTACAGGAACTCTCAAAGGTACAGATCACTATCATTCCCATTTTACAACTAAGGAGACTGAGGCACAGGGAGCTTAAATGATTTTCCCAAGAAAGTCACACACAGCTGGAGGCTGGCAGAGTCAGGATTCAAACTCATACAGTTTTGCCCTGAAGTCTGAATTCTTAAATATTACAGGGTGTAGCTCATTTATTTAAACATTTAAAAATCATTAACCCCCACTGTCTTAGTACTGGAAATAAAAATTCAGACTTTATTTCATTCACGTGCCTGGGCCTTTTAGAGTCCCACAGCTCAGCTGCTGCAGGAGACGGCTCTGGCACTGCCTGGTGTTTGATGACCCACTTAGAGGACAGACACAGGCACTGCTTCCAGCAGGGACACTGTCTGGGTAGGTCTCTTGGCTGGTGAGCTACGCCTGGTGAGCTTTCCTGTCCTCACCATGGACCTGGCAGAGAGGGCTCTTACAGATGAGGCACAGAGACCCAAGCTTCCCCTCCTCACTACTGCTGGCCAGTGGAACGAGAAGCCCATGCGGTTTCTGGCTGGAGTTACAGCTGGTCAGTAGCCATTTTACTAGAATTTAAAGAGGCCAACTTGTGGGAAGTCCAACAAGCAAATGCCACCAAAAGCAGCCCAAAGTCGAATTCTTTTCTTAAAGGACAGAATCTCATTGACACATTTTTTTTCCTACAGCTGTATCACAAAGCCTGGCCTCTGCCTCTACCACACAAAGCTAGTAATTTTAGGCCTATGAGCATTTTCCACTCTGATTCTCCACTACTTAATTCCAAATTAATCAAACTTTGACAGAGTTCAAAGAAAGTCTCATCTGGTAACCACTTTCTCTAACTTGGAGGCTAAGGAGGGAGGCTTTCCTCTCCCCTGGAGATGAGCTTCCTGTCTGTCCTGTAGCATCACTGAGGAATTCCTATTCCCTTCAGGCATCTAGGGACAGTGGCTCTCCTGTCTCCTGACTCCCAGCAGCCTTAGGTTGGATTCACTTCTTATAATTTATGCCCTGCTTGCTTCCAAAAAGGATTGAGGCAGGGGCGCATCACAGATCATTCGCTCCTTGTGACTGTGTTAGTTGGACCTGGCTTAGTACTCCTTTCAAGCCTGTGGTAGGCCAGGTTTCATCTGAGACTGTCCCCCTCCCTTGTTAAAAAGTCTGTATTTTTAAAACAATTTTAGGTTCACAGCAAAATGAGGGGAAGGTACACAGATGTCCCATATACCCTTGGCCCCCACACATACTCAGCCTCCCCAATTATCAACATCCCTTTTCAACTGTACATTGTTACAACTGATGAACCCACACTGACACATCATACTTACCCCAGATCCATAGTTTACATTACAGTTCGTGCTTGATGCTATACATTTTATGAGTTTGGACATTATAATGACACGTATCCATCATTATGGTACCATACAGAGTATTGTCAACGGCCCTAAAAATCCTCTGTGTTTTACCTATTTGTCCTTCCTCACAGCTCCTCACCCCTTGACAACTATTAATCTTTTTACTGTCTCCAAAGTTTTGCCTTCTCCAGAATGTCATACAGTTGTGATCACACAGTAAGTATTCTTTTCAGATTGGCTTCTTTCACTTAGTAAAATGCATTTGAGATTCCTTCATGTCCTTGTGTGTTAGTCACTCAGTCGTGTCCGACTCTTTGTGACCCCAAGGGGTGTAGCCCACCAGGCTCCTCTGTCCATGGAATTCTCCAGGCAAGAATACTGGAGGGGTTGCCATTTCCCTCTCCAGCATTGTGTCTTTAATGGCTTGACAGCTCACTTCTTTTTAGCACTGAAGACGATTCCATTGTGTGGCTGTGTCATGGTTTATCCATTTACCTACAGAAGGACACCTTTGTTGCTTCCAAGACTTGGTAATTATAAATAAAGTTGTCTTAAACAAACATTCCTGTACAAGTTTTTGTGTGGACATAAATTTTCAGCTCCTTTGGGTAAATACTAAGGAGAATGACTACTGGATTACATAGTAAGAGTATGTTTAGTTTTATGAGAAATTGCCACATTCTCTTCCAAAGTAACCGCATCAATTTGCATTCTCACCAGCAGTGACAGTTTGTATTGCTCCACATTCTCACCAGCATTTGGTGCTGTTAGTGTTCCAGATTTTGGCTATTCTAATAGGTGAACAGTGGTATCTCGTTGATGTCTAAATTTTATTTCCCTGATGATATATGATGTAGAGCATCCAACTGTCTTCCCATCTTTTGAAGGAAAAAAATTCAGTATTTTTATGTAGTCTATATGACCACCCAAAGAGCATCCAGCAGAGTGTTCTGAATGACAGGATGTTCAAAATACATTTTGAGGGAAGGACAGGAGATCAGGAGTTATGCAGTCTGAATTGCAGGGAGGTTTCTTAGCCACAATCTGTAAAATGAGGTAAAATCTCTAACCTCCTTCTCAGCATTACTATGATATGATAGGAATAAGGAAACTGGAAGTCCTATGTGTGAATGTATGAATTGTAAATTGCTGTGCAAAAAGTATAAGATATTATAAAAATAAGTATTTCTATTGGTTAGTCAAGAAAGAAGCAACTCCTACTTCCAGTATCATTCTGGCTTCTTATAAAACAAAGTTATTTACTTTCCTCTAAATTTTTCTTAAAAAGACAAAGCTCTGAATGTTTACAGTAGCTTTATTCATCATCACAGGAACTGGAAACAAATGTCCTTTAGCTGGTAAAGGGACTTAATTGTGGCAGACCCACAGACCAGAATTCTGCTCAGCAATGAAAAAGAACAAACTACTGATAATGCAGCAACACTGATGAATCTCCAAAGCATTAGGCTAAGTGAAAGAAGTCAGATTCAAATATCTACATACTATATGACTTCACTTACATGGTATTTTAGAAAACATAAAATTACAGGGACAGGAAAACCAGTAGTGTTCACCAGAAGCTGGGTTTGCGGAAGGGATGGACGACAGCAAGGGCATGAGCGAACTCTTTGGAAACATCTTTTTCTTGATTGTGTTGGGGGTTACCTGACTATATGTGATCATCCAATTTTATCAAACTGAGTTTCACTATATGTAAATTATACCTCAATAAATCTGACTTTTAAAAATTTACCAAATTAAAAAAAAAAAAAAGAGGGTAAAGCCTCCTTCTCCCCAAACTGGATTGTTTCTGGACAGCAGGATTCAATTGCTTCTAACCCACTAGGAGGAGAGTCTGGGGGAAGAGCCTTGCTGTCAACGAGGGACACTTCACAAAACGTTTGCATCACTGACCGTAGCTGGTTTTGACACTAAGCACTTGGCTCAAAGTCTATGAAATTAGCAGGCTGTGGTTGCTTATACATCTCACCCATCACAACTTTATTGACGAGAATGGCTACCAGCTGTCACATCTGCTTCCGCCTCTGTGCTTGGTGATTCAGACTGCATGGCCACAGCAAATCAAGCCACGATCCTGCTATGGCTCTTCATGTTGGGGTTTGAACTCCTGGCCAAATGGCTGTTGCTCAGCTGTTATGCTGCCAATCACCCGTCACCGCGGGTTAAATGTGATAGGCTCACCCATATCTTCTAACTCTTTAGACATCTCAAAGGCAACTTGCCTTCCACAGCAGGAGGCAGCAGTCTTGGTGATATTTAACTCCCAGATTTTAGAATTTCTGACTTCTGGGAGGGGGTACAGAGGAAAACTTGCTATTTTACAGAACAAGCTGCAGAAGGGCCTCAAACCCATGAGTGAGAAAAATGACGTCAGGAGCATATCACCTAAGTCATAACAATTTTGAGGTCACTGAAAAATGTATCCACACAAATGAACCAAGCTCTTGGCATGATAGATCATATCTCATTACAGGAAGAAAGCCGCTTGAAATCTTTCATATGCTATTGCTGTGTTTTAATTTTTCCCTGTCAGATAGGCAAAGACATAAGATTCAGAAAATTCTCTCTTTTATAAAGGTTTTATTATAACTGTATTTGAGATCTGACATGCACTATCTTTTCCTCCAAAAGTGAGAGAAATAGTTTCATCTTTCTGAAGTTACAACATTATTATTCTAATCATAGAAGAGTATTTCAGACTGATTTTTTTTCCCCTCAAGTAACTTCATACTTAGGAAGTGGGGACAGAGAGGAAATTGACACTTACTGAATAGCTGCCATGTGCCAGGTCCCATGTGGGATACTTTGTGTAAATTACCTGCTATGATCTTCACAACAATCCTGAGAATTAGACCTTAATGAGTCCCATTTTGTAGCTAAGAAAACTAAGGTTCAGGAGTTAAGCAATTTCCCCTAAACTGTATGACAAACCTGGTGGTACAGCCAGGATTTAAGGTAATTTTGACTCCGAAGTCCACATGCCTAGGACAGTGTATAAAACTCTCCCCAAAGCTTTGACTGGTGCCATATCCAAGATGGAAACCAATGTTAGAGCTGGTCTACTAAAGAGAGCATTGGGTGAAGACTCAGAACAGGGCTCTGATATTAGTCATCAAGCTCACATAACACACAAGGGGAGACAGCTTATGTAGACTCTCTGTGCTTCTGTTTCATCTGTTTGGGGAGAAAACAAAATTTGCCTTTCTACACACAGTAGTCTTTTGAGGAAAAAAGTTCAACAATTCTTTTCACAGCACAATTAATTCTCCCCCTAAAAGTTTCTTTACTATTATTTGGACAGAGTCCAAAAACTAATAAGGGTTTCATAAAATGTGACATCACATTTTATGATTCTATGTGAAAAAATAAAAGACATAAATGCAATTCAAGAGTGTTGTTGACATTATTATTAATCAATTATTGACTATAATGCTGCTTCACTCAATGGTGAGGTGGTAAAGCTACCATCTGAAGAACTGCCTTTTTGCAGCCAGATTCTGGAGCTCTACATGAAGTCCATAAGGGAGGAAATGATTCCCACCTGAAGAGGCTCTAGCCATGGGTTTACTCTGAAATTTAATCTTGAGTCCTAGGATGCCAACCGCTGTACCAAAGTTTCATCTTCAGCATTTCCATGCCATGTCAGTATGATATCAGGAAAAAGCAGACCTCAGTTCCACACTGGCTTTGCAGCTTATTCTCTAACTGTTAATTAGGTTAACAGTACTTTACCTGCTGGGTGTTTAATTCTAACACGGGCAATAATTTGATTTCAGAACAAAGGACATTCCTTTGTATCACAAGTTACTTCATGGTGAGAATTTTACTGCTTGTGCCCAGTGAGGTTTGGCAGAGCCCATTTCTTGACAGAAACCTCGAGGCTAAGGCCAGACCTGTCTCTGCTATACACCACTTCCCTGAAGCCATGTTTCTGGAGCTCTCTGTATGTCCTGACCCAGCTCACAGACAAGGCACATTTTCCCAAAGTAAATCACAATCCTTAACCCCCCCAAACATTCTCCTTCTCTAAGAAGTTATGCCTGTGGTTGTCAGAAACCAGTCACAGACCTTTACTTACAGAGAGTCAGAGAAGGCCGAACAGTGCAAGTGGACTCTGCAGGACCCTCACATAGCCTGAAAGGCACCTTCCTTCAGTTAATCAGAGCTTTGGAAGACAGTGGAGCAAGCGTGAGCTCTCCGTTCATCTCTAGCTCAGGTGTGCCAGTTAATTCCTTCTCCTAGATGTTGTTTTACTCTTGTGTGGAAATGGCCTGAAATACCAGGAATGGAGAGGCAGCTGGACCCTGCCAAAAAGAGTTTGGAACTTTTCTTCTGTCACATTTTGAGAAATCACATTTTTTGTACAAAACGACCAGGAATATTTCCAAAAGACAGAAACAGAATGAGTGAAGAAACAATGGAATAGGAAGGAATGATAGAGATGCATAAAGGAGCATGCTTGTTTTCCTCCTATGTGTCCAAAATGGATATTTTCCCTCACTGGGTACATTCACTTGACTTTCCTCTACTGTTTGATTTGCGATCAACAACGTGCTTATGCACAGATTCATCAAACTGAAAAACATCTGTCTAATCATTTTTACCTTGAAGAAGCATGGGCCATTTCAATGTATTGTTGTTGGTTGTTTAGTCGCTAAGTTGTGTCTGACTCTTTTGCAACCCCATGGATTGTAGCCCACCAGGATCTTCTGTCCATGGGATTTCCCAAGCAAGAATACTGGAGTGGGTTGGCATTTCCTTCTCTGGGGGATTTTCCTGACCCAGGGATTGAACCCATGTATCCCGCATTGGCAGGCAGATTCTTTACTACTAAGGCACCAGGGGAACCCATTTCAAAGTATATCCTCAGCTATATATTATAATGATTTTGACTCTTTGGTGTTTAACAGAATTCCCTTCAAAGGAGTGCTGACATAACATAGAGTACTTGATTATACAAACAGTGTCCATTTGAGGGAAGCATGTTTTTTAATCCTCTGTGTTGAAGATGAAAAATCTGAAGCCCCAAACTAAATCCCATTGTTCACCTTGAGAGTAACTCCAGCATAAAGCAGTTACTTAAACAGTAGTTGAATAAGTGAATGAAATAAAGAAATTTCCTAATTTAAAATATAGTTGTTCTGTGCACCTAGGTATATTTCTGGAAATCTAGTTCTAGGAAATTATTGCAACAACCCAGTCATTGCCAACCCACCAACAATGCTAAAGGAATCAGCCTTTCAAAATTAGAAAAGACTAGGAGGAAGGCTTACCCTGAGAGAGGTTTAAAAGTTCAGGCATTTTAAGTATTAAAACTTGGTTCTGTCATGATGTGGGGTCAGACTTTTAAAAGAAGTTAACCTGGAGAAGGGGGAGAGCCTGTCTGGATTCTGTGCTTGCTTTCCTCTTTGGAAACTGCATTTAAAGCAATTCCCATTGGCTGGTGTCACATGATGTGCCCAGGGTTCCAGCTGCAGCTGGTTTAAAATGCCTGCTCACAGGCTCAAGGAAGAGGGCCTCTCAGCCTTGGCAGGACTGAGGATGCCGTTCCAAAAACCACTCCCCTCAGAGGGCATTAGAAGGAGAAATGGCAATAGATTTTAGTGCTGTTATCCCTTGTAAGACCAAGGAGGGGAGTAAGTAGGAGGCTGATCAGATAACAGAGAGAAAGAGAAAACAATTTCCAAAGCACTGAAGCAATTAGACGAGAAAGTGTTATAAACCAATGGGCTCTTCCTGCTCCTGGAGGGCTGGGGGAAAGAGGGGACGAGAGGCTGCGAGAGCCAGCTCCTCCTGGAGACACCCTTTGGAGTTCCTTCACAGTCCCTTGGGCTGTCACTGAGGGCTTCTCCCCTGTGAGATGAGGAGCCTGGCACTTTGCTCTTGCTTAAAAAACAGATCTTGAGTCAGAGGGGTAATTTTTAAAAATTGTGCTGTCAAAAACTTAGAGAATGAGACATTGTAGATCTTTTAAAAAAAATTCCCTGCAGGTTTTTTGTTTTGGTAGTATTTACTGAGGAATGTATGCAATGTTATTTGACAAAATCTAGTTATATCCATTCTCTGAAACTTAAGAATTCATTAAGAAAAAAAACAATACATTAGTGAGGGGGTGACAACTATTAGTTTTTACTTAGACTACCCCATCTATCCAAACAGGAATATGTTTGCAATTATTTTTCTGATTAAAAAAGTACATATTTTAAACTGTTTTATTATGTTTCCCCATAGCAAGAGCCTATTATCAGCATTAATCAAAAATAAAAACACAATAAAGCTTGCCACTTCTCACCAAGGTGACATTTGAAGCTGTTTCCCTCTCCCTGAAAAAAGAAACCGAGGAAGGCTACTTTTGCCCAGATCCTCAGCAGGCTCTCTCCCTGTGAACCCACATCTCACAATGGCCCTTTATTGCCGGCACAACGTTCTGCACACGGGAAATGTGTGTGCGTGTGCCTAGCATGTTTCCCCGTTTGTTTTCTTTTCCAGCATTGCTCACTGGCTGGTGAACGGTTCAGGCCCACAGAGAGCTTGAGACCACCAGCTCATGTATTTGAAAGGCATCTGTTTATTTTGAAAATGCAAATGTGGCCTACCTCAAAGACTGACAGGCAGGAAAATACCAGGGAGCAAAGGGAGAGGTTTCCAGTCTGGAGCCCTGTCCCTCCCTCGATCACGCCCGCTGAGATCACTCGCCATCAGAACCACTTGAACAGCTCCGGGAATCTGAGCGAACGGCCCACAATTCAAACGAGCAGGCTCGTCTCTCCCAAGTCTAGCCTGGCAGATCATAGCTCACCTGATTTAAAGTACTGATGGAGTCATTTCCAAAAAAACCCTGGGACTTGGAGATGGTGGCGCCCAGGCCAAGTACCGCCTGGAGGAGGGCCCCTAACACGGACACGGGCCTCCTAACAGCCGCAGCCCTGTCCTGGGGACAGATTCCTGGAGAAAGCCCGGGAAGGTTAATACCCTGACTTTGATCTCTGTCAAGGCATACCAGCAAGAATTAATTTACATTTCAGATGAAAAAGGTTGACAGCATGAAAAGGCATCTTGTTTCTGGTATGTGAATGTGCCGTAATAGATCGGGAATTCTGAAAGGAAGTTCTGAGGAAGCTAAAGGGATAAGCCGAGCGGCTGCTTTTATTGGGAAGGAGATGAAAGGAAAACAAATTTCAATATGTGCCGCTCTGTAGCAACATGTAGGCCAAATGCTTCCTAAATTTCAAGGGCTATTCTTTCAAAAACTATATAACAGAGCGTTGCAACATGATTTAAAAAAAAAAAAAAAAAGACAATAGGCCAGAACTTGAAATATAAACCAAACACATTGCAGAGTCTACATTTCAAATGAAATGGTTTGTTGAAAAAATAATAAATTAGAGAATAACCTTAGAAAATATCCAGAAAATGTTGTACTGTGATAGCATCCCGAAGCCACTTCTGCAGGATTCAAAAGTAAGAGTACCCCTATATTTGGGGTTTGTTCTACTTGAAATGTCCCAGGGACATGAAGAGCTTGTAATGAGAGGATTATACTTTAGGAAGAGCACACCCCAAAACACAGACATTGGAATAGCTGCCTTGCTTTTAGATCAACACCGCCTTTGAATCGAAAGATAACGAAAACACTTCCAAGTAAAAGTAATCTGCCCATAAAAGTGCAAATGTCGTTACCGTATCTGAGTATCTTTACCACTGACACAAAACCAGCCCCTCAACTCCTGTCCGGGATGCTGGCTGAAGGGCAACGAGACATTGCCCGCCTTTGCTCTGGCTGTCACACTCTCCTGCCAAGAGGGTGAGGTGGTGTCAGCACCACCCTCAATAACTACATGCCCGCCCAAGCCCGTGGGGACTCGGAAGCTCCCAATATCACTTGATATGTGGGACACTAGCTGCCAGGCTAAGAAGGAGGTTGTTTCCAAGGTTTAAAAAAACAGAAGCTACTTAAAGAAACGTGTTCTCTCTAGTCCCACGAAACAAAAGGACCCTTCATAGTGTACCCACCCCACAGGTGCTGCGCTGAAAAGATGCAGCCGAGTGTCCTGATATAATGGAGCCACTCACCCGTCTGGTTCTTATGCATGTTCATGTGGCAATAACAGAGTCCAAAAGGGAGCCATCTAAAGATGATTTTCAGAGGAGGAAAATTTGATTTATGATCCTACATACTTTATGATAAGGGAATCAACAATAGATAAGCTCAAAGTTTATATTTGAAAATATACGTTAGGCTTTGGCAGTATCTGAAACCCCCTCTCTCTCTCTGCCGCAGAATCCACTGGCCTGGTCACTTCTCTCTCGTTCTGTCTCTGATATCTTGTGTTCTCAGAGCCTGGGTATATGTGCTCTGGGGCCCATCTCTTCCAAAGCCTCAATTAGGCACATGCAGCTTCAAAAGACAGAGGGAGCTGAGTCCCACAACTCCTGCGGATATCGCCCTTTGCAGAAGAGCAGAGTGACCCGGGATCCAGAGCTTGAAGTGCTCAGGCAGCTACAAGCTGAGCTGCAGCATGTTAACCCCATGGGGCCCAGAGGACCACTGAAGTCACACACAGGCCTGGGTGTGGGAAACACAGTTTGCCAGGCGAGTACCTGAGTTATTCCTATCTCTGTGCTATGAAGAGACAGGCTGAGCATATAGTTAGAGAATACCAAATTTGGAAGATCTTTCAGACCTTTCTAGCCAATGCTCTTGTTTGCAGACAAGTGACTCCAGGAGAGGAAGGGAATTGCTCAGTTGGCAATATGTAAAATGGACTCTATCCAAACTGTCTGTGAATGAGTGCTGACTCGGCCTCTGACCAGCTGTGTGACTATGGACAAGTTATTTCACTTCTCTGTGCCTTGTCTTCCCCCTCTATAAAACTGGGAATACAAGAGAACCTACTTGGAGCATTCTTAGCCAAGGTAGGGCATGCGGCCAGTGCTCTCAATCATCACATGGAGAGGGGTGAATCAGAACAAACGCTAGACCCCACCAGAACTCTTGACTCCTCTTCCAGTGCTCCTGAATTATTAACCTTTCAGCTTTTTGAAACTCATATGAACTTAATCACAGAAGATTTCCAAGTGGATACTATGAAAATGATGTTTTAATTACCTGCGTGAATATGAACAGCAGACTCACTCCTTCTGTTGCTTATTTTCTTAAATTTCCTCCGAGCATCATATCCTCTCCAGGCTAAAAATATAAAACCATGTGCTAGGAATGACATTAATTTAAGAACGTGCCAGAGAATTGATATAAGCTGTTTTCCTCCAATCCTCTACCCTTCTCCTCCTCCCCACTGCTTTCTCACTGAACAAAATAAGCAGAGCTACGTGAGTGATGGTGGGGCCTCTATGTACTCTCAGCTCGGCCTCCAAGATGCTTTTGAGAAGGAGTCATTTTGGTTCAGGCAGTGAATTTCCACAACCTCTGGATTCCACTTATGAATCACTTGGAGCCCTGTCCAGGTGAGGTGGGTCCCTGTCATTCCAATCCATGGAGGAAGTTCTGCCTTCAGGACTTGAGGGGTAGGAGAGGACTGGAATGGCCTGACTCACTCTGTATTTTTTATTGGGAGAAAGGTATAAAACATGAAAGTTGAAGGAGAGAAAAATAAATAATAATGATTAGTAGCATCACATTTGCATTTGTGGAGGGGGGACTATACATAGAACTGCGTTCAGGGAAGGAATGCGTGACGGAAAGGGAAAATGCATGGGAAACGAATGAAGAGAAGAAAAAGGGAACAAGGGGCGGGGGGCAGGGTGTTGAGTCCTTCAGAGTACCAGGCACTGAACTGCTACCAGGAGCATGACCAGCTCTCCTTTCCACTTCTCCCTGAGTGCTATAGCTCTCCACATCACTGAATGAGGCCATGAAGTCCAAGTGGACGTTATGATTCTGGGTTACAAGAACACAAAGGAAATCATCTGCTGCGTTCAAGACCTGGGACAACTGCCTGCAGTAGCACAGGAACTCAGATGCTATTTGTGACACAAATGACACATGTGTATGCCAAGAGGCACTGACAGGGCTGGGCGTATGACAGAGCCTAGTGATTAGCTGCCAAGGTTTACAAGCTCTGTCTGAGGTAGAAAAGCCTCCTGGATGTGACAGACAGTAGCAATTCTGATGCTGAAAACCTGGTAATGGACATGAAGTGTGTATGAGGTGGGTCAACTGGGAGCTGGGGCACATGTCTGTGTGATTTGCATTTCACATCCATCCACTGCTACTGCCTCTATCTTGCCATGGGTAGGGATGGCTCGTTTGCTTATCTGGAGGTCAGAGACTGGCAGTCTTGCTCACAGCTATACCCCCAGCACCAAGCAGAAGGCCTGGCCTGCAGTAGATACTTGATAAATATTTGCTGAAGGCAGGAGGGAGGGAAGAAAAGGAACCACTGGGAAGAACAAAAGGTGAGTGCCCTCAAGCACTTAATGAAACGCCAAGATTCAGGGCTGTTTACCTGACTGGATGGCAACAGCCCCCTTCTCTCTCTTCTCTCTGACTCTTCTGTATCTCCTGGCTCCCAGCCAGCCCTTGGCATAGGCCTGCAGCACAACCACTCTGCCTATGACTTCCCGCAACAGCAAATTTAACTGCTCGACATGATAATACTTGAGAAAAACCTGAAATAAGACATCAGTTTTAGCATTACATGTAGGCTCCCAAGAGCTCCTCTGGTGCTCAGGGGTAAAGAAGTGTGTTAGTTGCTCAGCTGTGTCTGACTCTTCGCTACCCCATGGACTGTAGCCCACCAGACTCCTCTGTCCATGGGATTCTCCAGGCAAGAACACTGGAGTGGGTAGCCATTCCTTTCTCCAGGAGATCTTCCTCACCCAAGGATCAAAACTGGATTTCCTACATTGCAGATTCTTTACTGCATTCTTTACTGTCTGAGCCACCAGGTTGAGATAAATCCTGCCAATGATTCTTCAGTGGTAAAGAAACCACCTCCCCATACAGGAGATGCGGGTTCGATCTCTGGGTTAGGAAGATTCCCTGGAGAAGGAAACAGCAACCCACTCCAGTATTCTTGCCTGGGAAATCCCATGGACAGAGGAGCGTGGTGGACTACAGTTCATGGGGTCGCAAAAGAGTCAGACACGACTGAATGACTAAAGAACAATAACAGACTCCCACACAGAAATTCACCCTGCTCCAACAAATTAACATAAATATTAAAACATCATCTAAACAAAGTTTACAGTGACTTGATTTATGCTAACATTACTGATTTCTTGGAAACAAATATAATTAATTCCCCTTGTAAGTTTGAGCCAATGTGGGACTATTAATATACACAGACGATGAAGTTAACAGGGTTTTAGGAGATCCTAAATGTTCTCCAGGCTGGCCTCAGTTCTGCCATGAGTTCCATTTTCTCAGCTTGATCTTTTCCCCCTCAGCTCTGATAGAGGTGTTAAACCAGAAAAACTGACCAGGGCCGACAGAAGTTCTGAGGGAATGGGGCTTGAATGGGCCACAGTGATCTAATTTCTGCCGAGAAGCAGCAGCATTGCCATCCACAATCAGGCTAAGGCTGGCATTGTAGGGCAATTCAGAGTGGACCACAAAAACCTGGAATCTTGCAGGAATATGATGCTTCCCTAAATTAAAAGCTAGCTGTGATGAGACTACTAATCAGAGTGGGCAGTAAACAACACGAGTCTAATGAAAAAAGGACAAAAGTATAAAAGATACTCATTGTTGTCATTAACATGATTTGTGTATTTGCCTGCAGTGCTGGAATAAGCAGCACTGAAAAAAAGGACATTTAAAAATGAGCTCAAAAATCTCATTCTAGAAATGTTAAATGGTTCTCAAACTATATGCAGAACAGGAAGCAAACTCTCCTCTTTAGGCCCCTGAGGTCCTAGGACTCCAGACCCAAGACCAGCAAAGATCTCTGTTAGGTTGGGGTCTTGTTTGGTAAGTTACAAAACTTACAGAGCTATTCAAATCACTGATAAGAGACCGAGGTACACAGCAGAGTATCTCAAGTGACAATCTAAACAACAAAGAAAGAACTACCTTTGTTTTTCCCAGCAGCCAGTGATCTAATCTGGACTTTTCCAAGATAGCGATGCAACTCTCTTTGCTAGCAAGAGGTGTTTGATGTGCTCTGAATGCCAAGTAATAATACCTACAAAATAGAACAGTGAAATAAAGCATTTTTAGTCACCATTTGATTCAGTATCATAGAGTTGCCCTGGGCCCATTGACATGTCTTGTTTTTTTAATATCAAATATTTGTTGAGCATAAATAATAGTGTACTAGGTAGTGGAAGATACACAATTCATGCTTATTGGCTCTTATCTACTTTCATATTTTCTGCTATGTGTATTTTCCTTTTAGTATTGCTTGTAATTCATATTCAAAGCATACGTGGCATCTTTTACATGCAAAATCAAAGCATCTAATCCTTTAAAAAACTGAAGTTTAGACAGCTGTCCCAGAAAAAGTTATCATTTTAAATGTATTACTCTTTTAAAAATAATTTGTCATCTCACTGTATGAATTTTGGCTCTGCTTTGAAAATTCCATCTGATGCAATGTGTAGATAGCAAAAATGATCACAGCCTGACACTACTGATTTTGTCTGTTAAGCTCTATGTCTCTCTCAAGGTAAAAAGTGGGTATGTTTTCTTGAGACAACCACCAAAACCACATTTGTCTTCCTAAATTACTCATTTTAATAAACTTCCATACTTTCAGATGAAAGAGTTTCTGGGTAGATTCAAAGAACATGACCAAATTTTATATGTGTGTGTGTGTGTGTATGTAAGCTTGTATATGTATATGTCCGTAGGTATGTCTATATACATGTATATGCATATATATGTACATGATGTTGAATATATTATCTTTTTAGAAAACTTTACCTTAGCTTTTCTTTTAAAAACTTTCAAGCATCTTTCCTCTGCTCCTTGTTGCCATCTGTAATTAAATTCAACCACTTGGAAGTATTTCTTTGTCAGAGGATTTTCCTGTCATTCCTCGGACAAGGGTGATGTTATTTTAGAATTGCTTTAAAATGTAGAGCCATTTTTACTTTTTAAGAAAAATCACCAAAATAAAAAATATGTCCTTTCCTCTTACCAAATATTCCCATGCTTTCTATTTATGGAAAGATAAACATACTTGATTAGCACTTGAGCCATTTAACTTTATCTTTGTGCTACAAGATTGTTTTACAAGTTAGGATCGAATGCTGATTTTGCTGAAAACATTTGCATTCAGAGATTCTGAGAATGTTTCTAAGACTCTGAGTCTCTGTTTCCACCTTTGAGGAAAAGAAGCAGTTTTCTCTCAGAACCCCTGAATGGTGGCCAGGACCATGCTAGGTCATCTTGCCAAGCCCAGGAGCCTGTTCACAGCACATGTTCCTGGAGCTAGGTGGGAGGAGGGACAGCCAGGGGTCAGGTTGAGGTCTGGGCAGTTCGTGGCATCAGCACATATTCTTTAGCCCTAGTTTCTCAAGGACTGTAGTTTGAGTCATGGGTTCTTGGATTTGGCTTTGGCTAAAGCAAAAAGATTGTGTACTAGAGTGCATGGGGATGGTAGAAATAGATGGCAAATCTCTATGGGGTGAATGTTTTGGGACAGGTAAAGTACAGATAGCTTAAGATGTAAAAGTCATGGATAAAAGCAAGACTTCCCTACTCTCTTTTCCTTTAGTCCTGGCCATTTATAAAATGGACTATATGCTATAAATAACATATGGCATGATTATATGTTTATAATATGATTAAGGGCTTCCTTGGCCTTAATCAGACAGGCTTGCTCAGGATGATTGCTCAATACTCTTGGTGATGAAACATTTAAAGAGAATCTAACGAATGACCAGAACTATGCAGTATATGAGATTACAAGATATGTTCTAACTATCCATTCAAGGATTTATCCTTGCTTTGGGGGCATCCATGGATGCTTCTTAGCAATTTCTAAATAGGCAGAATATATCTTGAATTAATATAAATATTAGAAATTAACTTTGATTTTTAGCACTTCAAATCTCTTATTATGATAATAACATTCATATATAGTTTTTAGTTCAGAAAGAGATGGATAACAGTACTGTCAAGATGTGATGATTTCAAAAAACATTAAGGAAGCATTTAAGTGATATGTCTACAGTAGTCAGGTCAGAGAAGTATGAGTACAGTGTGTTTTCTCCACAGAGTATTCTAACAGATAATACGGTTAAAAACAAAAAAGACAAACAAGCACTTCAACTGAGCTTCTCTATGCTTCAACACTTCAATATAAGGGCAAAAATGAAATGAAAGGCACAAAGATAACAGGTCTGCCACCAAGGGGACATCTTTTCGAGATCCATTCCACCCCCTTCTTGAAGCAACTTGATGAGTTAAATAAGCAGGAGACAATGCAACAGCAAAATAATACATGTAAAGATTTGTCTTGAGGGTCTGAGTACTTGAGAACATTATAAAGATCAGTTCTATATCTCTATTCACAAGTTCTATCCTGAGCTGTTCACCAGTTCTGCCCTGAGCTATCTCTGATCGGTAGAATTCATCTCTCAGATTGGAGTTTGAGCCTTGAGTTAAGAGTGAGAAGGTCTTTCATCTCTAACCATAGGTAAGTCACTTGTATCTGAATTTTCACAGGGAGCAATGGGAACCAGATAAGTGGTTCTTAACTCTTTGGTGGGGGGGAGGGTGGTGGAAGACTCTATGAAAATCTGGTAAAAGCTATAAACATTTTTTCTCAGGAAAATGCTCTTGATACAACATATTGCACATAGTACCAAGGGTTCCACATAGTTCCTGTTGGCCCTCCAACGACCTAAGAGCCCTTCCCTATTTCAGAGCTCTATGGAAAGTGATAAATTTTACAAGATCTTATCTTATTAAAACATATAAGTTATTAAAAGAGTAAATATCCAGTTGAAAAATATCTCTATCTAAAAATGTTAGTTTTCTGCCTAAAATGTTTTATTGTATGAAATACAAATTTTTCAAGGAAGAATTTTTAAGCTAGTTAAACTAGATGTACCAGTTACTACATAACAAATAACTTCGAAACTTAATGGGTTAAAGAGCAGCCATTTACTGTCTAACAGTTTGTGAGGGTCAGGAATTTAGGAGCAGCTTATCTGGGCATTTCTGGCTCAGGGTCTTACATGAGATTACAGTCAAGATGTTGGCCAGGGCTTCAGTCATCTAAAGGCTTGAGTATCTATTTTTAAGATGGTGCCATCACAAGGCTAATGGTAAAAAGCCTTAGTTTCTTTCTGTCTATTGACAGGATGCTTCTCAGTTCCATGCTACATAGGCCTTTTCAGATGACTATTTCAGTATCTTCATAACAGAAGGTGGTTTCACCAGAACAAGGGATCCAAGAGAAAAAGCAAGAAGGAATCTGTAATGCCTTTTATGACTGAGGCTTAGATGTGATACACCATCACTTCTTCCATATTCTTCTACTCATAAGAAGCAAGTCACTAAGTCCAGATTACATTTAATGAGAGAATTTAAGTTTTACCTCTTAAAGGGATTTAAGTATCAAGCAATTTGTGGCCATATCTTTAAACCACTGCAAAGAATCTCTCTGAATCATCAACTCTTATCAAAAAATGCACAAATATAAAATAAGTTAAAAGTAAAAGAAAAAGACATACCATACTAATACTAGTCAAATTAAAACTGGACTGGTTATATTAATATAAACAAAGTAGATTTCAGAGCAAATAAATATTATGAGGGATAAAGAAGTTTATTTCATAGTGATAAATAGGTCAACTCATCAAAAAAACTAAAAATTCTAAGCATTTTTTCACTTAAAAACATAGCTTGAAAATACATGAGCCTAAAAGTATTAATGCCACAGGTGCTAATGCTGTTAATTGTGTCTTGTTAATAGTACACAATTAGAGAATTCAGTACCCTCTTCCAATAATTGGTAGGACAAGCAGACCAAAAAAAAAAAAAAAAAATCATCAAGGATATGGAAGGTTTGAATAACCAACCTAACCTAACCGACATTTATAGAAAATTCCAGCTAAAAATAATAGAACACATTTTCTTTTCAATTACGTATGAAACACCTACCACAATAGGCTATATTCTGGGCAAAAAAAACCTATGACTTAGTCACACAAGGTACATTCTCTGTTCATAGCCGAATTAAATTGGAAATCAACAAGATACCTGGAAAATTCCCAAATATTTATGAACAGACTTCTATGAAAAAATAACCCATGTATCAAAGAAGAAATCAAAAGAGAAATCAAATTGATCAAATGTATATGAAAACACAACCTGTCAAAAATTTGTGGGATACTGTAAAAGTAGTAGTATTTAGAAATGTATACCATTAAACACCTATAACAAAAAAGAAGAATGGTCTCAAATACATGAGTTCAGCCTCTAACATATATTAGGAAAAGAACAAGTAAAACCCAAAATCAGCAAAAGAAAGGAAATAAAGACCATAGTGAAAAATCATTGAAATAAAGAAGAGACACTGAATGAAATTGAAAGGTGTTATTTGAGAAGGTTAATGAAATTGGTAAACCTTTAGCCATACAGGTTAGGAAAAGGAAAGAAAACAAAGGTATGAGATTAGTGATATTCTATAGATTCTACAAATATTAAAAATACAATAAGGGAATATTAGAAACAACTTTGGGGGCCTCCCAGGTGGGCCTAGTGGTAAAGAACCTGCTGCCAATGCAGTAGATGTAAGAGACGCGGGTTTGATCCTTGGGTCGGAGGAGGGCACAGCAGCCCACTCCAGTATTCTTGCCTGGAGAATCCCATGGAAGGAGGAGCCTGGTGGACTATAGTCCACAGGGTCACAAAGAGTCGGACACGACTGGAGCGACTTAGCATACACGCACAAACTTTGTCATGTTAACAAGATAAAGGAGAAAAAACATATGATCCTACTAAATGAGGAAAAGGATTTGACAAAATCCAACATCCAACACTAATTGAAAAAAAAAAAAAAAAAGGCACAATTCAAGGGAATTTCCTCAATCTGAAAAAACAAAGTATCTATGAAGACCCTACAGCTAACACCACATTTAATGGTGGAAGACTGAATACTATTCCCCTAAGTTTAGGAGCAAATAAAGGATGTCCATCGTTACCACTTCTATTCAGCATTGTAAAAGTTCCAGCCATTGCAAACAAGAGAAAGAAATAAAAGGTATCTCTATAAGAATGGAATAGTAGAACTGTCTTAATTTGAAGATGACACATTATCTATGTAGAAAATCCAATGGAATCTATGAAACAAACAAAAAATCCTACCAGAGCTAATAAGTGAATTTAGTAAAGTTATAGGCTACAGATCAAAACCAAGATCACAGCATCCAGCCCCATCACTTCGTGGCAAATAGATGGGGGAAAAATGGTAACAGTGACAGACTTTATTTTCTTGGGCTCCAAAATCACTGCAGATGGTGACTGCAGCCATGAAATTAAAAGACGCTTGCTCCTTGGAAGAAAAGTTATGACAAACCTAGACAGCATATTAAAAAGCAGACACATCACTTTGCCAACAATGGTCCGTATGGTCAAAGCTATGGTTTTGCCAGTAATCATGTACAGATGTGAGAGTTGGACCATAAAGAAGGCTGAGTGCTGAAGAATTGATGCTTCACAACTGAGGTGCTAGAGAAGACTCTTGAGAGTCTCTTGGACTGCAAGGAGATCAAACCAGTCAATCCTAAAGGAAATCAACTCTGAATATTCATTGGAAGAATTAGTGCTGAAGCTGAAGCTCCACTGCTTTGGCCACCTGATGAGCCAACTCATTGGAAAAGATCCTTATGCTGGGAAAGATTGAAAGCAGAAGAAAAGCGGGGAGCAGAAGATGAGATGGTTAAATAGCATCACTGATTCAGTCAACATGAGTTTGTGCAAAGTGGGAGATAGTGAGGGACAGGGAAGCCTGTCATGCTGCAGTCCATGGCATAGCAAAGAGTCGGATGAGACTGAAAAACTATATCATTTATAACATTTAAAAATGTGAAATACAATAGTGATAAATCTGACAATAAATGCCGTTTCTTCAGTCTTTGTTTGAAGACAACAGCCAGAGTTCTACACAGTAGAGGGCCAGTGTAGATCTGAAAGGAACAGTGTACAGTGTTTCTGTTGTCTACAGGTGATTTGGAGATTCAGCTTTTTTTTTTTTTTAAACTTTGGTCTTTTTTTCAAATATTGTTTAATAAAGTTTAATTAGCTCCAGAAAAAAAAAAAGACCTGTGCACTGAAAATCATTAAACATCAGCTAAGAAAAATTAAAGAAGACCTAAATAGATGGAGAGAGATATTATATTTCTGAGTCAGAAGATTTAATATTGTTAATATTTGAGTAAAGCACATTACCCTTCATAATGCAGTGAGCCTCATCCAATCAGTTGAAAGCCTTAAAAGTCTGTGGTCCCCTGAGAAGTAAGGAATTTTATCACCATGCTGCCTTTGGACACAAGACTACATCAACTCCTGCTGGAATTTCTAGCCTGCAGATTTCTAACTTGCCAGCCCCCACAACTACATGAGCTGATTACTTAAATCAATTTCTCCTTGAGAGAGAGACAAATCTATATCTGTATATATAAATACACACACATACTATAAGTCAGTTTCTCTGGTGAAATCTAATATAGTCCCAGTTCCTTTTTGCTGTTATTTAAACATGGAGTGGAGATAGAGCCAACTGTGGTAATAAACTTCCTATTAATGGTAGAGGCAAGTCTTGCGCAAACCCATGAGTTTGGTAGAAGGTTGTTTTTTAGTAACTTCCTTTCCTCTCTCTCATTTCTTCCCCCTTTGTCACTGAACTCCTCAAGTTTCCCACAGATGTTGGGTTTGTGTACCACACACTGGGGGTCCAGGACATTCAAATGCAGCTGTTCCTCCTCATGTTCACAAACAGATCTTCCCTGTCCTGTGTCAAAACTCTCCGTGCCTGGGCATTGTTGCAGGGCCATCTGTGCAGGGGATTAGCTGGCTCATCTAATAAACATTTAGATCCTGAAGGGAATTTAGACTCATCAATAAAAATTCTTACTTTGTTTAGAGGAGAATGCCTGGGAGAAAGCCAGAGAGCCAGAGCAACTGGCTTCAAGGCCACAAACTTTGAATTAGAGCTGAGGCTTTGCCAGGTCTTCTAATCCCAAGTTCAGGCTTCTTTATACTCATCTAACCTGTGTTTAGATGAGCCACCAGAGACTTCCCTGGTGGCTTAGACGGTAAAGTGTCTGCCTACAATGCGGAAGACCCAGGTTCAATCTCAGGGTCGGGAAGAACTCCTGGAGAAGGAAATGGCAACCCACTCCGGTGTTCTTGCCTGAAAAATCCCATGGATAGAGGAGCCTGGTAGGCTACAGTCCATGGAGTCGCACAGAGTTGGACACGACTGAGCGACTTCACTTTCACAACCTGTGTTTACTCTTAGCTACTATTATATGCATAGGTAGTATCATTGTCTCTCTAACAGGGACCTTTGATCCTCCAGCACTTTCCAGCTAACTGGAGTGTCTACAGTGATCTGGAATATTGGGACTTGACTTAGAAGTGTTTATTACCTACATCTGAAAATCAGCTGTCAGGCACTCCTTGACACATGATCCAAATAATACTCTATTTGCACTAGTGTATCAGTAAGGTGTTGCTGTTTCAGTGGAAAACTACATTGTCTTTAGCATATTCTCCAGGGTTATCAGATTCCAGCCCTCGTTCATCTTCTTTGAGCTATTTCGCAACTCTTTCTAAATTGTAGGTAACTGATAGATACATAAATTCTGTCCATTCTGCTGATAATTTTAATTGACTTCTTCTCCACTGTGGAAAAACCAGTGGTGTTCCTATTCATGATTCATCTTAACATTCCTTTACTTTATATAAGCCTGTGCTGGTTTGACTTTTCCTTTGAACTGATTATAACATCTGTCTGGTTCCCTCATATCATGTGGATAAAATAAATTCTTTAAACACGTTCATTTTTATATCTGTATGTAAGTCACGATTATATCTTCTGAAAATTACCTTTAAATAAGAGGAAGAAAGAAGTCGAGAAATTCAGGCTATGGAGTTTTGACCCAAACGAGCACAAACACATGAGGAAGTGGAGGCAGGAAGTCCTCATACCTAGGTAGACCTGGTGCTACCAACCAATCCTAAAAGGTCTAGTGTGCTCAGAAATACTGCCACTCTTCCACCTCTGAAGTGCAAATACCGGTTAGTGCAATAGGTTCATTTTGGAACTTACTGAAAAAATCAAGTTATTTTCCAAAGTGATCACACCAATTTATAGCCTCAACAGTGGAGTACAAGAGTCCAGCTGCCCTCTATCCATGCAACCCTGGAGATTGTCAGATTTACTGATTACTGCCAAAATAGGTATGAAGTGGTATTTCACTGTGGTTTTAATTTGTATTTCCTTAATTACTCATGTGGCTGAAATTTTCCTCTTGTTTTCAACAGTCTTCTGACAAAGACATCTTCTAACAATATATATAATGAATTTAATTCTTCTAGTTTTTCCTAATGATTATCCATATGCCTAGAATGGGAAAGGAAGAGAACAAAAACAAAAACACTAAGAGTATCTAATTTAGGTAAAAATTGTATTAGCATTGGAGATCACTTATTTTTGTTATGCCTGACATTTTTCATCTGTACCTCTTACCTTAATCATTCTCCTCCTGCATCTTTATGTTGTTTGAGAAGGATGTGCCTCTTTTAAAGATGCTTTTGAAATCCCAACCTATACTGAATGAGCTCTGCTTTTCATTGCTCTGGTTTGAATTTTGCTCTCAAAGGCAAGCAAAACATCTATATTCTAAATGAAGATGTACACTATCTAAGTCAAGAGTGAGACATTTTAAAAAAGGTTAATTATACAAACAATTTTACTTTCCTTTTTCAAGAAAAAAAACTTTAAACAAGTAACTTCCTTTAGGATGGGTCATTCATTCTGTATACTTCCAGAGCTCTGATATAACCATGTTATTACTATTCATCACTTTCTAAATTTAATTGACTTTTCATCCCCTCTCTACTCATTTGTTTGGGCTTATCAGGTGGCACTAGTGGTAAAATCTACCTGTAATGCAGGAGTTATAAGAGATGCAGGTTTGATCCCTGGGTTGGGAAGATCCTCTGGAGGAGGGCATGGCAACCCACTCCAGTACGCTTGCCTGGAGAATCCCCATGGATAGAGGAGCCTGGCGGGTTGCAGTCCATAGGGTCGCAAAGAGTCAGACGAGACTGAAGTGACTGAGCACGCACTACTCATTTGTTCATTAAATAAAACTTCATTTAGGACCTACTAATGTGCCAGATACTGATGGAAGAGCTGGAATGACATGAGTGAGCAAAGCAGACCATTTCCCCACCCTCACAAAGCTTCCATTCTAGAGGGGGTAACAAACATTAACAAGTACACAAAGGACATCATTTTGAGTAGGAACAAGGACTATGAAGAATAGCAAATCAGGGTAGAGAGGGTTCATTAGTATATTTGGGGATATATTTTGGCAGGCAGCCTTTAGCAACCAGGATGGTGAGGGAACTCAAACCATGTTATTTGAGGAACTGGTAAAGACATTGGGGGCTTCAAACTGAGAAACAAAAAATTTAACAGGGTCTTATATGGGAGGAAAAAGTTTTCTTTGACTCTCTTAGGGTCCCTCCCTGTCGGGGGTCTGAGAATTAGACTTTCACATACCAGATTCACAGAAGAAAAGCATTCAAATCTATTCACACAAGTTTTATGTAACACAGGAGCCTTCATAAGGAAGACATGAAGAAATGATTAGATGTGAGTGTTTTTACGCTGGGTGTGATGAAGAGTGGAGAGCTGTGGAAATGTGTGATAAGACAGGGGATGAGCTAAGTATAGTAAACTGGGAGAAACTTAGCAAGGCCTGTCTGTTCAGATTCTGCTCTTTGTCTTTTTGTGTCCCTTTGTCTTCATTGATAAGGATGTTTATTTTCTCTAGGTCTAACAAGGGTACCTTTCACAAGACAGTCTTTTTGGTAAGGTACTCAAATATGTTTCAAATTTTAATAAGATTCTCTATCAGTGTGTTAGTTGCTCAGTGGTGACCAGCTCTTTCTCTATACATTTATTTACTATAAATATACATTTACATATAATAATATACATTTATTTACTAATGAAAATTGAAATAGCACATCAAAAGTTTTATTACAGTTCAAATTTTTGAAAACCAGATAATTTAGTTAATACACCTTTCTCTAATTATGCTCTGGCCACGTTACCCAATGTTTTCTTTACATTCCTTCCATACAAGTTAATCTGTTTCAAATTCTTGATATTGGGTTTCATCTACCGACTTCAGACTTTTAAAACAATGTGCATGCTTAGTCATTCAGTCATGCTCAACTTTTGCGATCCCATGGTCTATAGCCCCCCAAGCTCCTCTGTCCATAGGTTTCTCCAGGCAAAAATACTGGAGTGGGTTGCCATTTCCTTCTCCAGGTGATTTTCCTGACTCAGGGATTGAACTGGCATCTACTGCATCTTTTGCATTGGCAAGCAAATTCTTTACCACTAAGCCACCTGGGAAGCCTCAAAACAGGTAATACTTGAGACCTATTAGTGCTTCTTTGTGCCAAATCAAGAGGTGGAACTAAAATATATTCAAGTCACCCAAACGCAAGTTTCTGTATCAAGGTAGAAAAGAGATGTAAGAAAAAAAGACATCACAGAACTTATATCACAGGTATTACAATACTGGTACACAGTCTGTCCCTAGTGCAGAGTAGCTTTCCCAGGCTGCTTAATAATCATCCTAAAATTACTAGAAAGAAAAAAGCGGTACAAGAACAAAGTTTATGGCTCAACTGACTCTATGTCATAATTATTCTCCATGAGCGTATCCTCAGAAGGATCTCTATGTACAGGCAATAATGACAGCTACATTTAAATCTTTCCAGAGATTGAGTCTCAACTACCTTCTGCCAAAGGTAGTTCTCTCTGAGTCAGAGGAGATTGGTTTCCATAGTACTATTTCATAATCTGAATCATCCTTTCTATCTTTTCTTTGTGAGCAGTTAACAATGTCCTCATTCTTCTCCTCCTATAGAGTATGCCTTTACTAAGTCTCTGTCCATCCTATTGAGGTGGATATTTTGGTAGAAGAGAAGAGAATTGGGTACTAGAGTTGAGAGGTGAGTTACTAAGATTCTTTATAAATACTTCAGAGACAGGTTAAGAGGCAGCTGAAACTTCTTGGAAATTTTCTTTGACGGATATCTGAGGAGGCTCCAGGGTCCAGGTGGGGTTAAGCACTGATGAGTCCATTGGAAGTCTAGTCACAGCTTGAAGATTCTCATAGATCTTTGAGGTCCAGTAGAAGGTGATGCTTCAGTTCAGTTCAGTTCAGCCACTCAGTCATGTCTAACTCTTTGCAACCCCATGGACCACAGCATGCCAGGCTTCCCTGTCCATCACCAACTCCCAGAGTTTGCTCAAACTCATGTCCATTGAGTCAGTGATGCCATCCAACCATCTCATCCTCTGTCATGCCCTTCTCTTCCTGCCTTCAATCTTTCCCAGCATCAGGGTCTTTTACAATGAGTCAGTTCTTCACATCAAGTGGTCAAAGTATTGAAGCTTCAGCTTCAGCATCGGTCCTTCCAAAGAATATTTAAGATTGATTTCCTTTAGGATTGACTAGTTTGATTTCCTTACAGTCTAAGGGATCTCAAGAGTCTTCTCCAACACCACCGTTCAAAAGCATCAATTCTTATGTGTTCAGCCTTCTTTATGGTCCAACTCTCACATCCATACATGACTACTGGAAAAACCATAGCTTTGACTAGATGGACCTTTGTAGGCAAAGTAATGTCTCTGCTTTTTAATATGCTGTCTAGGTTGTTCATAGCTTTTCTTCCAAGGAGCACATGTCTTTTAATTTCATGGCTGTAGTCATAATCTGCAGTGATTTTAGAGCCCCCCCAAAATAAAATCTGTCACCGTTTCCACTGTTTCCCCATCTATTTGCCATAAAGTGATGGGACCAGATGCCATCATCTTTGTTTTCTGAATGTTGAGTTTTAAGCCAGCTTTTTTCCACTCTCCTCTTTCACTTTCATCAAGAGGCTCTTCAGTTCCTCTTTGCTTTCTGCCATAAGGGTGGTGTCATCTGCATAGCTGAGGTTATTGATACTTCTCCCAGCAATCCTGATTCCAGCTTGTGTTTCATCCAGCCCAGCATTTGCATGATGTACTCTGCATAGAAGTTAAATAAGCAGGGTGACAATATACAGCCTTGTCGTACTCCTTTCCCCATTTGGAACCAGTCTGTTTTTCCATGTCTGATTCTACTATTGCTTCGTGACCTGCATACAGATTTCTCAGGAGGCAGGTTAGGTGGTCTGGTATTCCATTTCTTGAAGAGTTTTCCAGTTTGTTGTGATCCACACAGTCAACAGCTTTGGCATAGTCAATAAAGCAGAAGTAGATATTTTTCTGGAACTCTCTTGCTTTTTCGATGATCCAACAGATGTTGGCAATTTGATCTCTGGTTCCTCCACCTTTTCTAAATCCAGCTTGAACATCTGGAAGTTTTTGCTTTACATACTGTTGAAGCCTCATATAGAGAATTCCGAGCATTACTTTGCTAGTGTGTGAGATGAGTGCAACTGTGCAGTACTTTGAACATTCTTTGGCATTGCCTTTCTTAGGGATTGGAATGAAAACTAACCTTTTCCAGTCCGGTGGCCACTGCTGAGTCTTTCCTTTGCTCGCATATTGAATGCAGCACTTTCAAAGCATCATCTTTTAGGATTTGAAATAGCTCAGGGAATTCTATCACCTCCACTAGCTTTGTTCGTAGTGATGCTTCCTAAGGGTCACTTGACTTCACACACTCCAGGATGTCTGGCTCTACACACCATCGTGATTATCTGAGACATTAAGATTTTATCTGTATAGTTCTTCTGTGTATTCTTGCCACCTTTTCTTAATATCTTCTGCTTCAGTTAGGTGATGCTTGCTGCTGCTGCTAAGTCACTTCAGTTGTGTCCGACTCTGTGCGACCCCAGAGACGTCAGCCTACCAGGCTCCCCCGTCCCTGGGATTCTCCAGGCAAGAACACTGGAGTGGGTTGCCATTTCCTTCTCCAATGCATGAAAGTGAAAAGTGAAAGTGAAGTCACTCAGTCATGTCCAACTCTTCGCGACCCCATGGACTGCAGCCTACCAGGCTTCTCCATCCATGGGATTTTCCAGACAAGAGTACTGGAGTGGGTTGCCATTGCTTTCTCCAAGGTGATGCTTAGGACTCTCAAATTGCTACAAACTAGCAAGGAAGAACTATAGACCTGGAAAGAGCAAGAAAAATCTAAACTCTTAACTGTGGCGAGAGAAAAATCTTACACAAGACAGTTCTGTGGCCTGCTTCATGGAAGGTCAGGAAGTCCTTTCTATAGACACCATTTCTCAAATTCCTTCAGTTGAAAATATTCAATATGCCACGTGTTGTAGTTTGGGGTAGTGTGGCCTGAACTCAGTCCCTTAAACTGTCAGACCACCTTCATCAGATCCATGTGGAGATTTCATAAAAGATGTGGATTCCTGGGCCAGACTCCGGATACAAAATCAGAATCTCTGGATCAGGGCTCAAGATCTCTGTTTTAACAAGCTCCTATGGAGATTTTGATACACAGTAGAATTTGAGAACCACTGACTCAGGGGACCATAATAGCTGACTTAAGTTTAAGTGGAGAATGCAGCTGATTTGTTGTCTCACGTCCAGAGGGAAGAATTCGGATGGCTGCATAGGAGTCTCCTGAAGGCTGGTTTTTGTCAAGGTTAGGAATGACATGGTTGTGATCAAACATCTGAAAACAGTTACTCTCAGGAGCCAAAGAGTAAATTCTCAGACCCAGAGCTATTCAGGAGGAAGCAGACTGACAAGGCCAAGCACGTTGCCAAAGAAATTCTAGTTTTAAGCTATGTACTTGAATTGAATGACCCTTTAATAATCCTTCCAATAGAGTCTTTGTTGAATTGTCCCCTGGCCTATAGAACTACTCCTGGGATTTTAGAACTGATGTCTACGATAACCCAGTACGGCTATTGTCACGAATTCTGGGTTATTGTTATTACATTTGGGTAAGTTGGAAGTCTCCTACAGTAGCAGCGTCACCTGGAAACTTGCACATATACCTCCCCACTGAAGCAGAGACTCTAGAGCTCAGCAATCTGTGTTTGAACAAATTAGCCATCCGGGATAGTCTGATGTGGGAGAAAATTGAAAAATCACTGATTTGGAGAAACAGAATCCTATGGAAGTCAGGTGGCTTGCCTAAGGTGATCCAGTCTATCTGATGAAAGAAACTGGCTCCTATAGCTGTCATCTTTTTTTCTTTTTTAGGCCCAGATGACCTTCTGGAGCACATCATTTTTTCTTGGAAAGGGCAATCACTTAAAATCTACGCTAAAGACTTTCTCACACATGTTTAATATTTAGGATTGTTTATTGAGCCTTGTTGGCAAACAGGTGGACACTATGTCAATATCTACAAGGAGAGGAATGGCTAAATAAATGTCACAGATTTCAATGATGAAGCTAAAAGGAATCAGAGCTACAGAACACCATGAATTTATCTCTAATACCTATTGTTAAATAGGAAAGCAAGTTGCCAAATGGTATAAAGTGTGATTCAAGTTAAGCTGAAAATTTAGGGGTTTTTCTTTTCTCATCAGTTTCTCTCCTAGCATTTGTGTGTGTGTATTCTGAAAGGATAAAACTATCCTGAAAATAGCAGTGGCTACTCTAGAGGAGAGACATAATGCAGATACTGGGAAATGGAATTAGAGATGCAGTAAGAAAGACTTTAGCCTAACATATAATATTTTAAAATTTTAGAGGAAAAGGTATTCATATACTATTTTTCCAATTTGAAAATTAAATTTCAAATATTAAGTAAAAATTGTTATGATTTAATCACAATGGGCCAAATCCTGGTCAAATATTGATTTGGCCAGGTTTGATTAATATCTCCTCCATCTAAGTAGAAACATTCTTAGTCATATGGCAAAAGAGTATCAGTTCTTTTCATATTTTAAAATATCCCCTGAGGAACCCTAAATTTCTATCAGTGACCACCCAGATTGTCTACTCAGACACCCAAAATACAGGACAATTATCTGAACAAGTCAATCCATAATAATAATTTTCTATTATGTAGATAATAGAGGAAACTGAGCCTGAATATTGGCCTGAATAATCTGATAATTACTCCCAATTGCCCATTTCCCTTTAATGTGTATAAAAATCCAGATTTAGTTTATTAACTTCTTTCCCATATTTACCATAAGTCCCTTTTATTTTAATTTTTTCCCTTCATGTTTGGCCTTTAATAAAGAGAGAACAGCTGGCCACCATCTGCTACCCAAAAAAAAGTCATTATACCCATTATATCCTTAGGAAGACTCTTCAAATTTGGCCTTGTGATAAAAAGTCCCATTGATCTGTGTTACTAGAGTGTGGAAGTCCTGAGATTGTAAATTCTAATTCAGTATTACTACAGCACTTGGTGCACACAGTAGGGGCTTAATAAATGTTTCTGATGCTGTTGCTGTCTCCTCATAAGCTCTAAATGGGAGGCTTTCTAAAGAAAAAAGAACAGAATTAGAGATTGTGTCTTAGCTTATTCACAAATTAATTGGTAATAGAAAGTTAAAATTTAAACTGATCATTCAATTTCACCACTAGTAAAATTATTAATGTTGTTTTTTTTTTTTTCTGCCTGAATTCTACTGACTTTGCAATCATTATTTGGATGTGTTCAACTGTGTCATTTATGTATTTTAAGGATGGGCTTTGAAACCAGACTGATTCTCATTTCACGTCCTGACTGTACCATACAGTATCTGTGTGATGACTTTAACCAGTTTCCTCATCTGTAAAACTGGAATAATTTCATCTATTTGGGGGGCTAATGGTAAATGTAGGATGCATATGTAAAGCACTGACAGGAAGCCTGCCTTAAGCAGATGGTCAATAAATGTCCCTCTCCCCTTTCTTCTCTTCCTTTCTTTGACAAAAATGCATTTTTCTCCTCCCCAACTCAAATGTCTAGGACAAATCAGCTAGCAATCTTTCCTCTGAGTCATCCCTAAAACATGGTTTTTAGGGTTGGGCTGATATGTACCATAAAGTGAACAGAACACACTAGAACAAGAATGACTGAGAGGTCAGTTGATGGACTGGGCAGTGGTTTGCAAGAGCACTATATTAAAGGGAACGACAAAGCCCCATCTGGGCTCTGTAGGAAATGTGCCTTGACTGAAAAGCCAGGTCTGCAGCTGGGGCTGGAGACCGAAGTGGCGCTCATTTGCCATCTCTGTGCCAGGAGGTTTCATTTCATACTCCTCCTCTTCTTCCCTTTGTTCATTATTTTCTTCATTATTTTTTCTCTCTGCTACTTCATTGTTATTATCCAACAGAAGCCAGTTCACTGGAAATTTGTTTTGAGGAATCTCCAAGCAGGAACACAGAGTTTTAATTTAGCCTCTGATTTTCATAGAAGAAACTGGGCAGCCAATCCAGCAGTCTAGGGTGGCAGTCTTTTCAACTGCAGTGGTACTGTCAAACATCTTCATAGCCTCTTTCTTCTGGTTTTCCTTTATTATTTCTTTATATACTGTTTCCATAGCTGTTCCCTATTTCTTTTTCTACATGGGTTCTTCCCTATCACTGAATTAGCTCATGAGGCTGCACACAGAGCAGACACTAAGGAAAGCAGGAAAGACAGCCTGGGCTTTTTACTGCTGCTCCTCAGTATATTTGGAGAGCAGTGAGATTGATATTATTTCTTATATCCACTTTTTAAATCACTATTATAGATTTTAGGCTGAATTTTGCAGAGCTTTCAGCTATAGAAATGATTTTTCTGAATAGATAAGAGGTGTCAGCAGTGTGGGCTTTATGAGAAAGGCAGGACCTTACAAGAATGAATTTTGGGATTCTGAATCATCTATAAGCAAGTTGGGAAGGATCATCAGGCCAAGCAAAGCAATTCTAAATCCATACTGCATGCTAAGAATGCAGAGGTGGTCACAGAAATTCTCTTCAGTCTATAGTAACCTGGAAAGTTACTGATATGGCCACTTTCTTGAGATGGGACCTTGGGAAAGCTACTTCATCTTTCTGGCCTCAGCCTTCTCCTCTGTGAAATGGAAGAATTGGATCAGGCCATCTCTTAGAGTCTTTTAATGATATTATAAAAGGTACTTTTAGAATGTTTTTTGTTGATTGTATTAATCAAAGTTGTAACAATGGTAATATAAGAGTTAAGAGAGAAAAGAAGTCATCCAAAGTCTCACCTACATAAAACACATCAACACACAGTTAGGAACCAGTAAGCAACTTTTTCAAACAAAAAACAAGGGTGGGAATGACAGTACACAAGAACAGCAGGTATTCTAGATCCCTCCCAGAGAATGCTACCACATAGTTGCTGCCCCTAGAAGGGTAAATGCAGAGACTGTTCACATAAGCATGTAATATGTTTTACTCACAATGCTGAATCAGTCCATTATCCTCCTTAAGTATTATCTCTTAACATGTCCCTCACAACTATGTAAATCAATTTGCATTGATTGATGCACTGAGAATTCTGTTCACTGAGTTGTAGACACACTAGCTTACCTAAATGGCACATTGAAATCTATTTCATGTCAGGTTCTCACCTGTGTGATTGCAAGTGAAAAGAAAAAACAAAAAACCCAGTGAATCACCATCCTAGCTCCTGGAGGATTTGTGTTTTCTTATTCAGTGCCAACTACCCAGAGAAGAAAGTAGCAGCTTTATTCTTTGAAAACTGAAATTTGGATTTCAGTCTTTCTTGAGATGTCTGGATTCTTCCGTGATCCTGATTTTTCTCTCAACTCCTGTCCTGTGAGCTAGAACTAACTCTGGGGCTCTGTAAGGAAATGTCAAGGACCTCGTCCTCATAGTTGAAGTTTTCACAGGGTAACTGATAATAGTTCAAGAGCTAAAAGAATTTGCTGTAGGCTTAAAACTGCAAACATCCCTCTCCATGACAAAGGAATTAAATGGTCCTCAATATCTTGCCATTTTCTACTCAGGCACTTCTGTACTTTTTAATTCTAAAACTACAATCCTGAGGAAGAACCTAGGTAGCCAGGAGTAAGAAATGAGTGAGTTGTGAAGACCTGAAATTATTTATTCAAATTCATCCAGCTCCTTAGTCATTCATCCACTCCTTTATTCAATTAATAAACATTAGATTTCTTTTCTATGGCAAGCATAATTAGTGACTCACCCATTTCCATTCCCACTTTTTCCTAGCTAGCAGAGAACCAATTTTTCTTTGGGTCATGATGTACCCAGACCCAGTCCTGTTCCTCACTTACTAAGCCCTTCTTTATAGCTAGAAATGGTCATTTGACTCAGTTCAGGCCAATGAGAGGTTATGTGAAATGGTTTCTGGGAAAATGTTTTCTTTCCTAATAAAAGCTGGGCAGATGTGACTGACTTAGCCATTCATCCTGCCCCTTCCCTTTCTTCCAGCCTTGAATGCAGACATAATGCCTGGAGAGGCAGTAGCCACACTGTGACCATGAGACACTAAGCCAATCCACACACTAAAGATGGTAAAAAGGAATTAAAGGAGGTAAGAAGATATTCACGGCCCTGATGACATCACTGAACAGCTAATCTAACATTAAAAATACCTTACCTATCAATTTCTTTTTGTGAGAAACAAATGAACAAACAAATCTCTTTGGCAATAGTTCTCAATATGGGCAATTTTGCTCCCCAGGGGACATTTGCCAATGTTTGGAGACAATTTTTATTGTCACTACTTGGACTGCAAGCTATTGGTATCTTAATAGGTAGAAGCCAGGGATGCTGTTATACATCTTATAAGGCACAGGGATACCTTCTGCAACAAAGAATTACCTGGTCCAAAATGTCAGCAGTGCTGAGACTGAGAAACTCTGGGTTAAGCCACCAAAAATATTTGCTTGCTTGTTATTAATAGTCAAATGCATTGCTGACTGATAGAGTCCCTCAACTGGGAAATATTAAATATACACCATGGGCCAGTCACCATACAATATAAGATACTAGAGATTTAAAAAATGAGTACAAAGTCAAGGATCAAAGTCCAAATATGAAAGATTTGAAAACCAAGGTTAATTCCAAATATGTATGGATGCCTAGAGTTGCTCCAGACCATCCACTGGAAAAAATATCTGGATCTCAAAGGGTTGCTCTAGAATCTGAGAAAGTCAGTTGGTCAGCTCTGGAGATGTCCACAGTGTAGACTTTTACAGCTCTTCTCTCACACAGTAAAAACTGAAATAGAAAGAAGGCTTTGTTAAGGAAATATTAAATCATAGCAAGAATTCTGCAGTATAAAAGGGAAGAAGCAGCTTTCTTGAGCAAACTAATTACTAAAGACTATTCTTAGAGCACAAAGAGAGGCCAGGAGAGAGACTCTGACAAAGAAAAATGACAGCCAACATAGTCCCATATGGGACAAGACTATCATGACCTATACTGATGAAGATCAGAGAAAAGTGTCCAAAATGCTAGAAGATGAACTCAAACTAGGCCAGAACAGATTGAGTTTTTTTTAATCCCTTGGTTAAGTAGAGCTGGAAACTGTTATCGGAAACCTGCTGTACGGTAGAGCTGTGGTTCAAAACACAAATACCTTCCCAAACAAAAAGCTGACTATGCTTAGCTTAACTTAGTAAACTGTATATAGTTCTCATTCCAGTGTTAACATTGTTATTATCAACAAAAGTTATATTCATCTTAGAAAATTTCTAAACTAAAGACCTCCTCCAGGGACTTCCCTGATGGATCTAGTGGCTAAGACTCCATGCTTACAATGAAGCGGGCCTGAGTCTGAGTTCTGGTCAGGGAGCTAGATCCCACATGCCACAACACGCTGCAACTAAGACTGGGTGCAGTTAAATAAATAAATAATAAGTAAAAAAATAAATAAACAAAAACCTCCTCTAGCTATCCAGTTGGGGTGGGCCTTTCTGCACTGTTACAGTTGATTCCAAGGTATGGCATGGTCAAACAAGGGGTAATGAATGCTTATTGTTTTAGCCTATTCATCCTTCTCCTCTCCTTCCTTTAACAGAGCCCCTTAGACCACGGTTCACACAGGGCTGACCTCCATCCCCTGGTACTTGGCTGAAGACTCTACCAATTAAACACCAACAGGTGACCCAGGCTGGGACAACAAAAGTGTTCCTTGAATGGGAAGTCTCAAGAACTTGCTTGCTGCTGACGTTGCTAAAGCTTTAGGATGCTTCCTACAGAAGCTTCCAGGGTCCTTCTCTGTGGACACATGGCAAAGAACTGCCTAGCTGACAAAAAAAAAAACTCAAAAGAGGGAAAGCAAAGTTGGTGAAAAGAAAGACAATGGCTTGGTAAAATTGCTTGATGCCCTGGATCCAGACGTATCTTTGAACTTCCTAGTTATGTAAGCCAATATATCATCCCCTTTTAAATTTTGCTTCAACTCATTTGAGCTTCAGTCACTTGTTATTAAGATTCCTGACTAATACACCAAGTAAGCAGCCTTCTTTTACAGGCTATTGCCTTAATAGGGCATATGCTGTGCTGTGCTAGGGAGCTCTAACTGATTCTTTCTTTTCTGGAATGTGAGCGGAGAGGTGAGAAGATGAATAAAGAGGCTAGAAAGCCAGGCAGGAGCCAGACAGAGAATCTTCCTTGTCCTATGAAGTTTGTCTTTTTTGGGGGGCGGGGGTGGCGGGGGAGGAGAGGGGAGGGAAGATCAGTGTTTATTGTAGAGAGAAGTAAGGCAAATTTGTCTAAACGTTACCTTTTTTAATGTATTAAGCTCTAATAATTCAAGCTGGGTTAGAGACTTTTTATTAACTTATTATGGTTCTTTACCTTTTCTTGACAAAAAGCTACTTAGCACTTACCTGAAATCTTATGCTCTAACAATCTAGATGCTACTTTTTACAATGTAAGCCAAACTTAACCTCAACAAAGCCAGCTTCTGTCATGCATTTTAAAACTTCAAGGGCCAAAGAGTCAATCAAGAGATGGTAAAAGAAGGTAGTGATGAAGAGTAAGGAATAAGAGTTTGCTTCAATTCAATAAATATTTATTAAACACCTAATTTGTATTGGGCACAGTGCTGGAGAGTACAGATATGAAGTTAGCTGGAAAATACCCCTGCCTCCCAGGTGGTAAATGTCAAGGTAAGATACCAGCAGCTAGTTTCCACCTCAATGTAGTAAGTGCTACTAATGAAGCTCATCACAGAGTCTCCAAACCTAGCCTGGGAGGATGAAGGAGAAGATAATTACTGTTCGAAGTCTGAAGGAATAAGCAGAGGTTAGCCTGGTTAAGGTTAACCTGAAAACAACAATCACAGAAAACTAACCAATCTGATCACATGGATCACAGTCTTGTCTAACTCAATGAAACTATGAGCCAGGCCATGTAGGGCCACCCAAGACGGACGGGTCATGGTGGAGATTTCTGAAAAAATGTGGTCCACTGGAGAAGGGAATGGAAAACCACTTCAGTATTCTTGCCTTGAGAACCCCATGAAAAGTATGAAAATGCAAAAAGATAGGACACTGAAAGATGAACTCCCCAGGTCAGTAGGTGCCTAATATGCTACTGGAGATCAGTGGAGAAATAACTCCAGAAAGAATGAAGAGACAGAGCCAAAGCAACAACACCACCCAGTTGTGGATGTGACTGGTGAGGGAAGTAAAGTCTGATGCTAATAAAGAGCAATATTGAATAGAAACCTGGAATGTTAGATCCATGAAACAAGGCAAATTGGAAGTGGTAAAACAAGTGATAGCAAAAGTGAACACTGACATTTTAGGAATCAGCTAACTAAAATGGACTGGAATGGGTGAATTTAATGATCAGATGACCATTATATCTACTACTGTGGGCAAGAATCCCTTAGAAGAAATGGAGTAGCCATCATAGTCAAAAAAACAGTTTGAAATGCAGTACTTGGGTGCAGTCTCAAAAACGACAGAATGATCTCTGTTCGTTTCCAAGGCAAACCATTCAATGTCATAGTAATCCAAGTCTATGCCCCGACCAGTAATGCTGAAGAAGCTAAAGTTGAATGGCTCCATGAAGACCAACAAGACCTTCTAGAACTAACACCCCAAAAGATGTCCTTTTCATTATAGGGGACTGGAATACAAAAGTTGGAAGTCAAGAGATACCTAGAGTAACAGGCAAATTTGGCCTTGGAGTACAGAAAATGAAGCAGGGCAAAGGCAAATAGAGTTTTGCCAAGAAAATGCACTGGTCATAGCAAACACCCTCTTCCAACAACACAAGAGAAGATTCTACACATGGACATCACCAGATGGTCAATACCAAAATCAAACTGATTATATTCTTTAAAGCCAAAGACGGAGAAGTTATGTACAGGCAGCAAAAACAAGACCAGGAGCTGACTGTGGCACAGACCATGAATTCCTTTTGCCAAATTCAGACTTAAATTGAAGAAAGTAGGGAAAACCACTAAACCATTCAGGTATGACCTAAATCAAATCTCTTACAATTAGACAGCGGAAGTGAGAAAGAGATTCAAGGGATTAGATCTGATAGAGTGCCTGATGAACTATGGACGGAGGTTCCTGACATTGTATAGGAGGCAGGGATCAAGACCATCCCCAAGGAAAAGAAATGCAGAAAGGCAAAATGGTTGTCTGAGGAGGCCTTACAAATAGCTGTGAAATGATGAGAAGCAAAAGGCAAAGGAGAAAAAGAAAGATATACCCATTTGAATGCAGAGTTCCAAAGAATAACAAGGAGAGATAAGAAAGCCTTCCCGTGACCAATGCAAACAAAAAGAGGAAAACAATAGAATGGGAAGGACTAGAGATCTCCTCAAGAAAATTAGAGATACCAAGGGAATATTTCATGCAAAGATGGGCACAATAAAGGACAAAAATGGAATGGACCTAACAGAAGCAGAAGATATTAAGAAGAGGTGGCAAGAATACACAGAAGAACTATACAAAAGAGATCTTCCTGACCCAGATAATCACGATGGTGTGATCACTCACCTAGAGCCAGACATTTTGGAGTGCAAAGTCAAGTGGGCCTTAGGAAGCAACACTATGAACAAAGCTAGTGGAGGTGATGGAATTCCAGTTGAGCTATTTCAAATCCTAAAAGAAGATGCTGTGACAGTGCTGCACTCAATATGCTAGCAAATATGGAGAACTCAGCAGTGGCCACAGGACTGGAAAAGGTGAGTTTTCATTCCAATCCCAAAGAAAAGCAATGCCAAAGAATGCTCAAACTACCACACAATTGCACTCATCTCACACGCTAGCAAAGTAATGCTCAAAATTCTCCAAGCCAGGCTTCAATAGTACGTGAACCGTGAACTTGCAGATGTTTAAGCTGGATTTAGAAAAGGTGGAGGAACCAGAGATCAAATTGCCAACATCTGTTGGATCACTGAAAAAGCAAGAGAGTTCCAGAAAAGTATCTACTGCTGCTTTATTGACTACACCAAAGTCTTTGACTGTGTGGATCACAACAAACTGGAAAACTCTTAAAGAGATGGAATACCAGACCACCTTACCTGCTTCCTGAGAAATCTGTATGTAAGTCAAGAAGCAATAGTTAGAACCAGACATGGAAAAACAGACTGGTTCCAAATCGGGAAAGGAGTATGACAAGGCTGTATATTGTCACCCTGCTTATTTAACTTCTATGCAGAGTACATCATGAGAAATGCTGGGCTGGATGAAGCACAAGCTGGAATCAAGATTGCCAGGAGAAATATCAATAACCTCAGATATGCAGATGACACCACCCTTATGGCAGAAAGCAAAGAGGAACTGAAGAGCCTCTTGATGAAAGTGAAAGAGGAGAGGGAAAAAGTTGGCCTAAAACTCAACATTTAGAAAACTAAGATCATGGCATCTGGTCCCATCACTTTATGGCAAATAGATGGGGAAACAATGGAAACAGTGAGAGACTTTATTTTGGGGGGCTCCAGAATCACTGCTGATGGTGATTGCAGCCATGAAATTAAAAGACGCTTGCTCCTTGGAAGAAAAGTTATGACCAACCTAGACAGCATACTAAAAAGCAGAGACATTACTTTGCCCACAAAGCTCCATCTAGTCAGAGCTATGGTTTTTCCAGTAGTCATGTATGGATGTGAGATTTGGACTATAAAGAAAGCTGAGTACCAAAGAATTGATGCTTTTGAAGTTGGTGTTGGAGAAGACTTGAGAATCTTGAGAGTCCCTTGGACAGCAAGGAGATCCAACGAGTCCATCCTAAAGGAAATCAGTCTTGAATATTCATTGGAAGGACTGATGTTGAAGCTGAAACTACTATCCTTTGGCCACCTGATGTGAAGAACTGACTCATTTGAAAAGACCCTGATGCTGGGAAAGATTGAATGTGGGAGGAGAAGGCAATGACAGAGGATGAGATAGTTGGATGGTATCACCGACTCAATGGATGTGAGTTTGAGTAAACTCCAGGAGTTGGTGATGGACAGGGAGGCCTGGCATGCTGCAGCCCATGGGCTCACAAAGAGTTGGACATGACTGAGCGACTGAACTGAACTGAACTGAACTAGCCTGTTTAATTTAATCGACCAAGAACTTGGAGAAGGGCATTCAGGCAACATAGCATGAACATAACATGACCAAAAGCACAGAAGTATGGAACAACGTGGGGTGTTTGTGAAACTCTAAGTAGTCTGGATTTTGCCGAAGTATGAGCTGAGAGGTGGGAAGACAAGAGAGAAGAGATTGGAAAAGTGGGTGGGGTTCAGATCAGGGAGATTTCCCCCTATCAGGCCAAGGGGCTGAGGCTCATCCAGTGAGGTCTGAATGGTTATTTCAACTAAGGATTTTAAGCAAGGAAGCAACATGATTAGATATGAGTTTTAGTTAAGCTGTATTCTGGTGGCTCTTTGGAGAAGAGAATAGGCAGGAAGTCCATTTTGGAAGCTAAGTCAAAAGGGTAGACAAAAGAGCCTCAAGAGGTTTGAAATAGATTTTGATCAATGGACTAGAATTGAGAATTCAGAAATAATTTATGACCAATTTATGGTCAATTGATTTTTAACAAGAATGCCAAGACAATTTAACAGGAGAAAGAATAGTCTTTTCAACAAATAGTGCTAGGAAAACTTGATATCCATGTATAATATAAATGAATGTAGTTGAACCTGTATGTACTTCATACCATACATAAAGATAATTCAAAATGCACTATTGATCTAAATATAAGGCCTAAAACCATAAATCTTAGAAGGAAATATAGGAATACAGCTTCATGACATTGAATTAAGCAATAATTTCTTAGATATGACACCAAAAACATGACTAACAAAAGAAAACAGAAAAATTGGGCTTCATCAAAATTTAAAAGTTTTAATGCTTGAAAAGATACAATCAAGAATTGAAAAGACAATTCCACAGAAAAAGAAAAAGAAAACTGCAAACGGTATATCTGATAAGGGCTAGTATCCAGAATATACAAAAATCAACAATTAAATGGGTAAAGGATCTGAGTAAACATTTCTTTGAAGGAAATATTATAAATGAGCAATAAGCATATGAAAAGATGCTCAGATTAGACAGCAGTGAGTTGCACAACTCAAAAATATACTAAAACCATAGAATTGTGCACTTTAAAAGGTAATTTTATCATATATGAATTCTATCTCAAGCTGTTGCTATTACTATTAAAAGACCTTGGGAGAAAGGATGGGAGATTAATAAAGCCTTGGGAGAAGGGATCAGGAAATTCCCAAAGGAACCTTTTTGATAAACCTTAGCTGGTACAGTTGACAGGACTTTTGATGGACTGTTTGAAGAGAATGAGAAGACAGAGGTTACACCTAGCTTTCTGAAGGACAGGAAGTAGAGGAATAGAAGGGAGAAGGAGAAGATACCAGGGCACCATGGGTTTATCATGCAATCATGAGAGGAAATGGAAGTTGCTGATGAAAGAGAAGATGGCAAAAGTTTCACTTTGTTCACTGATTTAACAATTATTATGAATTGAGTCCTGGGAGATGCAGTTCTCCCTCCTGTGAGCTCAACCGGGAGAGGTGGGCCTTTCTGGAAAACTTAAAGGCTAAGGCCCAGGAATCCACATGTAATCTCTGAAAATCTTTAGGATGTGGACTCTGTGTGTTCCTGACTTCTTATCATGCAGATGATGAAACATCCTTTATGGAAATATTAGGTTACTTGCCTAATACTATATCTAAGAGGAGACTAGAACTTCAATCTTCTCACTAAATTATACTATTTTCTACAATAGTTTAGTAAACAAACCATAAGACTTTGAACTGAACATGCTGTACTATCCTTTAGACATTTGCCAGAACACATCCAAGTATGTGCATCATACACGTGTGTCTCAGAGCAGATTTTCTGCTGGACCATACTTCAGAGTCCATTGACCATGAAGCCAACAAGCGTTCATAGTTATTTCCTGTGATAGCTCAACAGTAGGACTTCTAGGAGGTTTCAGCTACCTGCCCAGCACTGGCAGGTGGCCTTTTTCCTGCCTACCTGAGAATAGATGAATGCTTCCAACCCACCTGGCCCCACTGTTGAGAGGGTGTTAAAAATAGCCCTTTTCTTGAAGGCTCCACGAGTAGAAAACTGGAAGGGCATTTCTAAGTCATTTTGCTGGAAAATTCAAGGATAATGAGGCAAGGAAACATTTTAGCTTTGGCCAAGTCTGCAGACACGGATGACTTGGGGAAGTCCTTCCTCATTTTCGAACCAGACAACATAATCCTCAAAACACTGCCTTTCAGGTGTGTGCAAGTCAGGATTTCAGTCCTGAGTGCCAGAAAACACAAAAGGTAAAGAGTAACACTAAACAAGTCTTTATCTTTTATTTACTGCCACCTGATAAGTCCTGCCTTTGATTGTTTTGTCTGCATATTTCCTGCTAAGAGTTTACAAAACAGCACTCCTGAACAGGAAGATAAGAGGCGCACCTATTTGTTGAATAACATCAAGGGGGGAAACTGCTAACTCATCCATTTTGTTGTTAAGTTGCTCAAAAGGATCAAAATACCAATTAACTTGCTGCCTCACAAATCTTTGATACCCTCAGATTTACTGACATTTTGAAACTCCTGTTCATACTTGCCTACTGGCTTTCTGATTACGAACAAAGAAGTGCCAATCTATTTAGCATTTGACCTGTTTTCTTAAATATTTTTTATGTATTCAACTCTTGGTAGCTAAAAATACTTGACTAGTCACATTCATGAGCTAAAATCATCTTTTGTTTGTTTGTTTCACCTCCAAATTTAAGATGGAAAAAGAGGCTCAAAGACACTTCCTTTTAAAAAGCCATTTCATTCTTACTTTTAATTTAACTGTCTCATTGCCAAAAGCTCTTTTTGCCCTTTCATCTGCATGGAATTTAGTGGCAGTGGGAAGATCCAATGAAGTGACCTGACATATTAGGATCCATTCTTCCCTGAGGAAAAGTTGGAAAAATGACCTTGGGCCGAAGTTTCAGCATGGTGGTAAAAAGAAACTAAAGATGGTTGGTGGGATGCAGCAGATTTTATAATGAATTTTAATTTTCCTCCCTGGATATTCCCAGATAGTAGTGCTTCTCAGAGATTCTCTGTTGTTGTTCTTATTTCCTCACAGAAATTTTGTGAAAATTCTACCTATAATCACATGTATGTGTAAGACACACCTATGGCAGCTGTTCAGAAAAGAGCAACATTTCACTCTTAGGTAAAGGCAATTTCTGGGTTTAGAAAGCTCTACAGCAATTTCTGCAAAAAACTTTTATTGAATGGAATAGACTGAAGCAATTAAAACTGTGGCTGTTGTTGCCAGACTCCTTGGGTTCAAATTTTGGTCCTATCATTTATTAGCATTGGACTCTGGTAAAATCACTTACTTTCCTTCTATGCTTCAATTTCCTCATCTGTAAAATGGGGATAATAATAAAGCCTAGCTTATGGGGCTGCTGTATGGATCAAAGGAGATTACACATTTGGGACATTTTAGGTGCTATATAGATGTTAGCTATCATATTAAATCGTGCCATATCCTGAGAGAGGAGTGGGTGTTGTGTATACTTACATTTGCCAGAATCTAGAGCCATTCATGGAAGAATACTTCCATTACAGCAAAAAATATCTGGAGATTTTGAAACCTAAGGTTTATATATATATATGTTTATACGTAACACATATTATATATGTGTTTATCTATAACACAAAATTACCTATAGACATTTGTATTTTTCAGATGTGATCAGAAGCGGGGCTTCCCTAGTGGCTCAGACAGTAAAGAATCTGCCTGGAATGCAGGTGACCCAGATTCGATCCCTGGGTCAGGAAGATCCTGTGGAAGAGGGCACGGCACCCAACTAAATTATTCTTGCCTGGAAAATCCAGTGGACAGAACGGCCTGGCAGACTACAGTCCATGGGGTCACAAAGAGCCAGGCAGACCACTTTACCTGCCTCCTGAGAAATCTGTATGCAGGTCAAGAAGCAACAGTTAGAACCAGACATGGAACAACAGACTGGTTCCAAATCGGGAAAGCAGTACGTCAAAGCTGTGTATTGTCACCCTGCTTATTTAACTTATATGCAGAGTACATCATGGAAAATGCCAGGCTGGATGAAGCACAAGCTGGAATCAAGATTGCCAGGAAAAATATCAATAACCTCAGATATGCAGATTACACCACCCTTATGGCAGGAAGTGAAGAGGAACTGAAGAGCCTCTTGATGAAAGTGAAAGAGGAGAGTGAAAGAACTGGCTTAAAACTCAACATTCAGACAGCTAAGATCATGGCATCCAGTCCCTTCACTTCATGGCAAATAGATGGGGAAACAATGGAAACAATGACAGACTTTATATCAAAATTGTGGGCTCCAAAATCACTGCAGATGGTGATTGCAGCCATGAAATCAAAAGGTGCTTGCTACTTGGAAGAAAAGCTATGACAAACCTAGACAGCATATTAAAAAGCAGAGACATAACTTTGCCCACAAAGGTCCATCTAGTCAAAGCTATGGTTTTTCCAGTGGTCATGTGTGGATGTGAGAGTTGGACCATTAAGAAAGCTGAGCACCAAAGAATTGATGCTTTTGAACTGTGGTGTTTGAGAGGACTCCTGAGAGTCCCTTGGGCTGCAAGGAGATCCAACCAGTCCATCCTAAAGGAGATCAGTCCTGGGTGTTCATTGGAAGGACTGATGCTGAAGCTGAAACTCCAACATTTTGGCTACCTGATGCGAAGAACTGGCTCATTTGAAAAGGCCCTGATGCTGGGAAAGATTGAGGGTGGGAGAAGAAGGGGATGACAGAGGATGAGATGGTTGGATTGCATCACTGACTTGATGGACATGAGCTTGAGCAAGTTCTGGGAGTTGGTGTTGGACAAGGAAGCCTGGCATGCTGCAGTCCATGGGGTGGCAAACAGTTGGACACAACTGAGTGAACTGAACTGAACTGATCAGAAGGGAGCTTAACTTGTCTTCCAGATGACTGTAATTCAGTTGGAGTACAACAGAATCAACATTTAAGCAAGTAAATGGCGGCTGGAAAGTCTTCCCTGGTGGCTCAGTGGTAAAGAATCCACCTGCCAATGCAGGAGACGATGGCTCCATCTCTGGGTTGGGAAAATCTCCTGGAATAGGAAATGTCAACCCACTCTAGTATTCTTGCATGGGAAATCCCATGGAAAGAGGAGCCTGGCAGAGTCAATGGGGTTGCAAGTGAGTCGAACACGACTTAACAACTAAACAACAAACTAGCCAGTCACGTGTTTGGAGGCAAGAGGGCTGGGGATGATCCTAGGGGACAGAATGGCTTTGGCAGAGTTGTGTTTAATATAATGTATTTCCCAAAATACCAGCCAGACCTTTTCACAAACTCCTCGAAGAGGATGCGGTGAGAATACCCCTGCTGGCGGATGCTGACTGTCTCTAAGATGCCCGTGGAGCGGAGCTGGGCCCGCACTTTGTCTGTGGAGAACTTCAGGGCCTCTCGGTCATCATTGGGCTTGATGCAGCGTACAAAGTGCGGCTGTCCCACCACCATTTTAGAGAGCAGATCCATCAGAGAATACTACCAGGGGAAAAAATGCACAAGAAGTGAGGTTACCAAAATCATAATGGATAATTACAACCGTGGCTGGCCCAGGCTTCCAGGGCAGTTTGTCAGCTTGTAAACAACTCATGGAATCTTTGAGGCTAAACAAGAATCCAGCAAAAAGAAATAACAATATAAGTTCTGACTTATATTGTTCTGTACTTATAGCTGCCTATGGATTTTCTTTAAACATCACCTAGGGCCAAGCAATATCCCACTTGGCAGAAACTCAGCCATCTAAGAACTTGCTTAGATTATCTCATAACTCTGTTGCCAGAACTAGCTTGTCTCTGATATTTCAAGGTGATGCTCCATAAACTGTATCTGTAATTTTAAAGGTCCAGCTTTCAGGAAAGGGGTCAGTTGCCTCCTTAACCTAACAATCACCAGAAAGTCTAGGCCAATCTTACAAAGGCAGAGGTGAAATGAGAAAAATAAAGAGGGCAAAGCAAACAAGAAAACTGGACGGTAAAAGGAGATTATAATGAAGATGAATTAATACACCAAACGGCTGTGTAGAGAACAGAAAGAGCACATGGAAAACTAGGGGTGCTCTCTGTTTCTCACAGACATCCACAGTGGCAGTTTTTCTTTTGGACATGTCTTTGGGGCAATTACAAGCCACACATAAAATCAATCCCATTATTTCATAATCTTACCTGCTACTGATCCAAAATGGTGTTACCTAGCTTGGCAATGCGCTATTTTTTTTAGCATTTGGGGACTAGTATATTGAGGACACCCAACTGTTTGTTATGGAGATACTTCTGAAAATTGCATGCCATTGGCTTCTTCTGCTGAAAGAGGGACTCTTAAGATCTTGAGGATAACCTTACAGTCAGAGCCTTCAAATCCCATACACGCAGAAACTAGGAGAGTATAGTCAAGCCACTAAGGGGATCAGAATAAGAAATGAATGGCAATTAGAAATGTCCAACCATGAGTGATGAAACAGGGGCTGAAAACCTACCTGTTGGAGAAGCTGTAGCAGGCATCACTACATCAGTGGAATGCTGGACCCAAAGACCTCTCCAGTTCAGTTCAGTCACTCAGTTGTGTCCGACTCTTTGTGAACCCATGAACCGCAGCATGCCAGGCCTCCCTGTCCATGACCAACTCCCGGAGTCCACCCAAACCCATGTCCATTGAGTCGGTGATGCCATCCAACCATCTCATCCTCTGTCGTCCCATTCTCCTCCTGCCCTCAATCTCTCCCAGAATCAGGGTCTTTTAAAATGAGTCAGCTCTTCGCATCAGGTAGCCAAAGTATTGGAGTTTCAGCTTCAAAATCAGTCCTAACAATGAACACCCAGGAAAACAGCAAAGACCTCTAGGTCCCTACAATCCATACACTGAGACTCATTCTAGTCTACCTCTAAGGCACAGGTCAGACTTCTTGGCTCTAGGTCCTTCTTGGACCCGCTAGCTTTGGGTGGAACCTTCTTTCCATGGTGTTGGCTCCCAGGCCCACCCTCCAGCCTGCCTGGCAACTCCAGCTCATGATCTACTTGACTTACTATCCCTGCCAAGTCCCTTATTTTGGCAACCCCACCTTACAACCTTATTTTGTCGTTCCTGGTTTTAGTAGTTCTGTCTTTGGCCTAACAGCATATCCATCGTGAAGTTGCCTGGACCTCAGTTTCCCATGGTCAGTGATCTCTAATGGGTTCTCAACCCCAGTGCTTCATAATTTGAAAATAAACAAATCTGTGCAAATCAGTACAAAGTGACAGTCTCTTATCTTTCCTCTCTAATGTGCATGTGACAGAGTCCTTATGGAGACAACATTTTTACTCAAAAGAGTCATTCACCAGGTAAAAATATCAGGAATTGGGGTAACAGAGATGGGAAATAATGGGGCTCAGGCAAATGGCTCTTGCAATGGGTCAATTCAGTCTAGGAAAATAAAGTTGAAGCTAAGACATATTTTCTCATGAACTTGATAAGCCTCCTTCTAGACTTTTATTAACTACTTTACTTCTCAGTAAATATGCTGGAAAAGTGGCTGACTCCAGTAGCTTTAAGGCCAAGAAGCAGCTGAAACGCTAACAGAATCAGCACATTCAATGGACTATGTGCCAGTGGCAGAAAGGGCCCTCTGTAGACACTTGCGGTCTCACACTGTACTCAAGGGTGGGTTCCCTGTTATAATTCTCCTTTCCCTACAACTCCATCTTTCCTGACTGACTCTGAGCTTTGCTCTTGTTTCAATAACTCTGTGGTATCTAGGCCTCTTGTGCGAATGGCTGACTCAGCTTTTCTGGAAACAGGCAGAGGAGAGATCAAGAAGACTCCTTACCCGGAAGTAAGAAGCCATGGTTTGCCCCTTCATGTTGGTGGTTTCTTCCGGATGCCGTATCACCTCCAGAGTGTCCACCTGGAGCATAAGCAGAGGACAGTGGTTTGGGTATAGAGACAGCTTATTTTCTGACATTTCCCAAAATGTGAAAGGCTATTTGGTCAAATACCTGAGGGGCCTTGATGTTTATGACGTAATAGTACATACTATAGTACATAGTCATTTAAAGACATCTTAAAGAAAAACAGAATTTACACTCTTCTACTTATTTGACAACAACCACACTCTGTGATACACTATATGGTCTCAGTACAAATCCCACCCATGTTCTTTCTGTATTTCTCCATGTTCTACTGGGCCATTATTAAGTTCTCCAATAATGTCATGTGAGACCATGCTATTTTTAAAAAGAAAACTGGGTAACAACACTTTAAGCCAGGCAATTACAAAGTGAAGTGAAGTGAAAGTCGTTCAGTTGTGTCCGACTCTTTGCGACCCCCATGGATGATACAGTCCATGGAATTCTCTAGGCTAGAATACTGGAGTGGGTAGCCTTTCCCTTCTCCAGGGGATCTTCCCAACCTGGAGAATTTTGGCCTGGAAGATTCCATAGACTGTATCGTCCATGGGGTCACAAAGAGTCAGACACGACTGAGCAGCTTTCACTTTCACTGTAATTACAAAAACATGGACCCAAAGCCCAGGTTGCACCACAGGAGAATTAGTGAAATCCTAACTGCCTTCCTGCTATCAGACCCTGACCCTGCAACATCCCTCCCGCTGCCCACAGCTCCTACGTGTTCACTATGGACCAGAGCTTAGAGTACACCTGTTCCCAAGCATCTGCCCCAAATACCTGGGCTGACTGGGAAGAATTTATGAATGAAAACCACTGTAGCAAACAATTGCAGGCACCCTGTATTCCATCATTTTATCTCAATGATAAAATTCCTGCTTCTGCACACACAAAGCTATTTGGTTTGCAGAGCATATGAGCAGCATTTCAGCACCAGCCTCCGTGGTAGCCTCCCATCTGCTCAGAACAGGTGGCAAGGGTATGAAGCAGGAACATTTGAACTGGAAGATGCTGCTGTCAGCACGTGTGTTCCGCTCAGTGGAGTGCTGTCCAGGCAGCTACCTCCCTGCGGGGTGAGGATGTCTGCAGCCTTGTTCAACAACAGTGAGAAGAGGTTACTTAGAAGGGATGGGGCCATGGGAGGTGGCTGAATAATGAGACTTACTCGAGGGGCATTTAGGAGACCGTTTGCAAAACTGAAGAAAATGTTTCAACTGGCTTGTATAAAAAAACAGGTCTGTTTAAGAATGGGAATAAACATGGAACTAAGTTTTCAAACTAGAAAGCAACCTAAATAGTGAGCAGGAATCTGAGGGTATCTCTGAGCAAAGTGCCAGGAGCGGGGGCAGTGCAGCTTTCTTTCTCTAGGCTGCAGACTGGATCTGTTCCCAGAGTCATCGTTTCATCTAGATGCAGCTGAGCAACAGTACAACCGCCTGTAGCTGTTTTTATTTTTTTTTTTATGAGAAAGAAGGAAATGACAGCTCTGTGTTTAAAGGGAAGATTGCTCTCACATAGAAAAGAAAAAACACAACATACCTGTCCCACCTGCATAGGTCCGATGGCGCTACCTGCAGGGACCACACGGAAGGTTCCTTCCCTATTTCAACCTCACTAGGAGTACACAGCTTAGCACTGGTGAGATTTGGGGAAAGCTAATTAGGACTGAAGCAAGAAAGATCTTGGCTATGGTCTGTCTGCCTTTGGCCAAACTGTAAATTCTGACAGTTTTCCTAAACATTCTTTTTCCTTATTTTCTTTCTCCCCACCTGACTTTCATATACACACACAACTTTTGAGAATTTTCCACTACTTCTTTTTATTCAGAGATCATCCCTAAAGAACCACAGTTTGCTTTGAACTCTGCTTTTCCTCCTTCATTTCCCTCCCTTTTTATTCAAATTAGCCGGCTAGTGCCAGCCCCCTCAGGCTCTAATACACTGTGAAAGGGCAGCTGGGAAACTCATTCATATTTCTCTTATTAGTAGAATTTACCTGTTACCCTTCTTCAGAACAAACAGAAGAACCTTGGCATTTGAGAATTTAACAGTTTAGTGATCAGGAAAATCTTTGATGTATATTAATTCTGCTAAGATAGAACTTTAAAAGTGTGATATGTATTGTTTTCAAGATCAGTACCCATCCCCTGTAGCAAGTTGGAAAAATACAGAATGAAGCACCAGTTTGCAATCCAAGATCCAGGGCTGGAAATATTATTAACTTCCCAAAGCCTGTGTTATTTAAAAACCACTACTGTGCATACACACACACACATGAAGTCAGTCAGTTTCCCTTCCTTTATTACCATGTTCGATTCAGTTTTAGTAATCACCCAGCATGACTTTAAGTCCTGCTCTTAACTCACATACAGAGTAATTCTTGGGTAGTAAAAACCTATTCTGCTATATATAACTTAGAAATATTAATGCATGTCTATAGTTCACCACCTACATATCTAGTACTATAATTTAAAGAATAAACAATGTACTATTGGGGTACCTTCTAATTTTAGAATTTGGAAAGGTCTTGGGTTGGCCAAGGCTCTCTTGGATTGGCAAAGGATATTTGCATAGTTATGAAGTTCCCCTGTACATGGAGTGGATCTAAAAGAGGGAATTGCGCTTCAGACAAGGGACATACCAGAAGTTGCCTCTCTCGAACTTTTAAAGCAGGAGGGCTTTGTCTGCATTGGGCCTACCATGAACTCTGTGCTGTGCTGAGTTGCTCAGCTGTGTCCAACTTTTTGTGACCCTGTGGACTGTAGCCTGCCAGGCTCCTCTGTCCACGGGATTTTCCAGGCAAGAATACCGGAGTGGGTTTCATGCCTTCCCTCCAGGGGATCTTCCCAAGGGATAGAACCTGCATCTCCAGTGGCTCCCGCACTGCAGGCAGATTCTTTACCACTGAGTCACCAGGGAAGCCCACCATGAAGTCTACAGAACCGAAAAAAATTCAAAGCCAAAAGAGATAAGAAGGTTATTGTCTAAATTAAGAGCTTGTCTTTCTGAACTGAGTTCGTTAATAGTTAAAGTTAAGTGTTAGTCGCTCAGTCATGTCAACTCTTTCGGACCCCATGGACTATAGCCCACCAGGCTCCTCTGATCCATAGGATTCTCCAGGCAAGAATACTGGAATGGGTTGCTATTCCCTTCTCCAGGGGATCTTACCCACCCAGGGATCGAACCTAAGTATCCTGCATTGCAGGCTGATTCTTTACCATCTGAGCTACCCAGGAAGCCCCCAGTTAATGGTTTTAATTAAAAAAATAAAGTGTCTTAGAAATGATCCAGAAAGTAGATTCTATTGAAGCCATCATCTAGCGAATTGTTCTTTCCAAAGGCGGGGATTTCGCAACAACAATAACAAAGTCTTTTCTGTAGATTCTTATAAATTTTTACCTCAGATAGGAGGAAAAGAGGTTGGGAGAGCTTCCAAGGTTCAAGGGTTTGTGCTATAGGGCCCAGGGCTTGGAATTGGACACACTTGGTTCAAATTCTGGCTCCTGCGCTTAATAGCTATGTGGACTTTGACTTATTATTTAACTTTCCAAAGTCTGTGTATTTAAAAACCACTGTCTTGCACATGTGCACACACAGAAAAAGTCAGTCAGTTCCCCTTCATTTATTAACATGTTTGATTCAGTTTTAGTTTAGTAATTCATGGGTTGCAAAAAGTCGGACATGACTTAGCAACTGAACAACAATCATCAATATTAAGGATGCTGGGTTTTTATTTCATGGAATAAGGAGAGTAACTAGCTCCCATGCAACACAGCAAGGAAATCTTTTTATTTATTGGCAGAGAAAATACTTCCAATGAAACCAATTTCAAAATGATCAGTATAACCAATATTCTGGATAAAAACATCGTCTGTCTAACCCAGTATACCCTTCTTCTACACCACCGGTTGATATAACCATATAAGCCAACTGGAGCTGATCAAGCTTGCTTTTGTCAGGAAAGCCCACATGACAAATGTCCTGCCCGATTCCTTGTGAGTGGTGCTGGTTAGCCTTCAAAGTAGTCATGAATAAGCTTTACAGTTTGTGGTACAGACTCCAGGCCCATAGGAAATGAGTAAGCTTCTGTATACATATGGACTACACACATGGAATTTTAGATGGTTATCAAAACATGAGTAATAAAACATTTATTGTTTCCAATGTGAAATCACTATACTAAACACTTTGCCTACATTATGTCAATGAGTTCTCAAAAGGACACTATGAGGTAAACATCATTATTACTACTATTCTTCATATAAGGAAGTTAAGGTTCAAAGATTTTAGGTAAATTTCCCAGAGTCTTGCAGCCAGTAACTGGCCATGCCTATGTCTGAACCCAGATCTGATTCCAAAACTTACGCCTTAAACATAATATACTGCCTTTATATGTGATTTGTTATAAGTTACAAAAATCAGTCTGAAAGCGCAGTATTATTAAAAAGATTTGCCTCATCTGTCAACTAAATTTACTCTAGAATAAAGACATAGCTGCCAAAAAGCCTCGAAAACCATCTACATCTCAGTAATAAATGAAAACCTGGAGGAATTTTTTTCTTTGGTCTCAGTAAGTACCTACTATTTGCATCTCCAAACCTCAGAAGTATTTACATTTAGCCTCTTGACAAAGCCTTTGGTCAAGAATTTTTCCTGCTATCAAGTGATGCATCCATCTCTTAAGGAAAAAGCCCCTACAGCATCACTCCCCTCAAAAGTCTCCATGGCACTGAATGAGGAAGCAAGGCTGGTGCTGACACCAGCCCAGTGTGGGGGTGCTGAATGTGGTGGAGGCTAGCTTCCTGCAGGGTCACCTCTTCTATTTTTTCCTGGATAAGGCAGAGAGGAATTGGTGGAGCTTTTTATTGTGTTGTTACACTTCATATTTTCCGATGCCTTAATTAGAACTTTCAACTCATCTTCTCTCCAAGGGAAAACAAATCTCTAGTCATTTTCATCTCACCTATATATATTGTAGTGATGTAAATACACGCCACGCACTAGAGGGCACGCTTCTCACATAGGCAGTACATGGTAGGAGATAATGTGTGGATAGGGAGTGTGGAAGGCAGAGGAATAGGTCCTGGCAGAATCCAGAGGTCAAAACATCAAACTGAGCAAAGGAGGGGAATATGGGCTGACATTGAATAGTACACAGGAGACTTTCATCTTTTTTTCGTCATGATCCTTTTTAGAAGGAGTCTCAGTCACTCAGTTCAGTTAGTCAGTCATGTCCGGCTCTTTGCGACCCCATGGACTGCAGCACACCAGGCCCCCCTGTCCATCACCAGCTCCCAGAGTTCAGTTAAACTCATGTCCATTGAGTCGGTGATGCCATCCGACCATCTCATCCTCTGTCATCCCCTTCTCCTCTCGCCTTCCATCTTTCCCAGCATCAGGGTCTTGTACAATGAGTCAGTTCTTCACATCAGGTGGCCAAAGTATTGGAGAAGGAGTCTGGTGGAAGCCAATGACTCCAAAAAAAAAACCACACATATGGTTGATCCTCATTATTTGTGGATCTGTATTGGTGAATTTGCCTACTTGCTGAAATATATTTTTAATCTCCAAATCAATCAATGTTCAGATGCTTTCATAGTCACTTACAGACATGCAGAGTGGTGGAAACATACCTGGATGTGCATGCTCCCAGCTGAGGCTGAACAAAGTGACACTTTCTCTGCCTTCCTGTTCCAGCTCTCACACCATAAACAAGTGTCCTTTTCAAGGTGTATTTAAGTGCCAGAATTTTTCCTTTTTTTTGTACTTTTGACTGGTGATTATACTGTTCAAAATAATACCTAATCACAGTACTGAAGTCCTATCAAGAGTTCCTAAGAGTAAGAAGGATATGATGTGCCTGTTGGAACATATTTGTGTGTTAGTTTACCTTCACTCAGGCATGAGTCCCAGTGCTGCTGGCCTTGAGTTCAATGACACAAATACTATATTTGAAATAATGTTTATACAAAGAAATATGGCATATAGTTAATCACTTGTAAGAAGTATCTACAGTGGACCCTTCAGCCACAGAGATTTGAACTACATGGATCCATTTAAATGCATATTTTTTTCAATAGTAAATACAGCACTACTATACAATCCATGGTTTATTGAATCTGCATCTGTAGGACTGTGGATACAGAGAGCCCACTGTAAAGTTATTAGTGGATTTTGACTGTATGGAGGGTTGGTGTCCCTAACCTCCATGTTCTTCAAGGGTCAACTGTATTAAATATAATGCTTTTAAAGAGAAACACACACAATACAGGTTATATATTAATCAGTTGACAACAGTGTTGTGACCAGAGGCTTACAGGAGCCTAACCATGTATTTCTTCTAGGAGCAATGCTTCAAGATTTGCTGATTCATCATTCACAGAAGCCTCATAGAACATCACTTTTGTGAATAATGAGAATCAAGTGCATTGAACACAAACAACATTTACATATAATATCAAGAGACTCTCAGAACCACTGAAACCCCTCTGTAAGCCTGACCTAGGGTCCCACATAACTCATGTTAAATAGCCCTAATTTCCTGCCACAAACGCACATGATTGAAAAATAGAATATTCTATAGGATTGTGCTAACAATGTGGATGTAAGAATACTGTTAACAAAGATGATCTGAATCCTTACTATGTGCAGGTCTTTTACTCTCAGAGGAAGTGAGTATAGATATGTATGTCTGTATCAATTGGGGGGTAATAGTCATGTATTATATGTGGTTGTATTGATTATTCTTTATTAAATGAATCATTTAATATTCAGTATAAACAAAGGGTAAGAAAATTTAAAGACATGACCTGTTTTATTATCCCCTTACCTTTCAGATCATTATTTCTTGCTGCTAGTATACACAATGAATATTAAGCAGCCATTCTTTGAAATTTGGGCTAAACATTAGCAGGAAGAATGGAATAGTTAAAAATATTTTACAGCAGGATATTTAGTAACTTGTCTAACACCCTCTTTGCATGGATAAGTACATCACTCATTTTTCAGAGAGCAAAGCAGAGTAATAGGAGGGGGTTTCGTTTCTTTCTTCCCTGCTGACTCCTTTTGTTATCCTACTCTGTACATTGGTGATAGCTTCAAGAAAAAGTGGAATGTGTGCACTTCTTCCTGTGGATGTGGATATGCATGTGTGCTAAGTTGCTTTAGTTGTGTTCGACTCTGCAACGCCATGGATCGAAGCCCACCAGGCTCCTCTGTCCATGGGATTCTCCAGGCAAGAATACTGGAGTGGGTTGCCATGTCCTCCTCCAGGAGATCTTCCCAACCCAGGGACTGAACCTGCTTTTCTTACATCTCCTGCACTGGGAGGTGGGTTCTTTTCCACTAGCATCACCTGGGAAGCCCTTATATCTTCCCAGATGGACTTTATTTTCAAGTGTCATTGTTCTATAAACTTAAGTAGTATTTCTGAGAATCAGGTAAAGGGGTCTGCATATGCCATGTGGCATAAGGATTATTTTGAACTGAAGACATGTAAGTAACAACAGTTGTAAGAAGAAGCTTTTCTGAACTCTCCTTATCTGCCTAAAAGCAAAGCCTTCAAAAATAATTCAACTGTCATAAACCCCCTCCCTGGGAGCTTTGCAATCAGAGAAGATTGACTCATATTACCAGAGATGAGAAGTCAGCACTGGGATAAGAAATCGCCTGAATAGATACTGTCATATAAAACTGTTATACTTCCCATTTATTTTCCTAAAGGACCATTTATTTTTCCTAAAAGTCACTGATTGTCCCAGAAGTGTCCTTCTTCCTCTCTTCATCTCCTATTAAGATGGTATAGAAACTCCAAAATCTAACTGGCCCTTAGAGTCACTTTTTTGGTGAACCTCTGTATGTATATGATTAAAATATGTTTTTTTTTCTCTTGCTAATCTGTCATTTCAAGTTTAATTCGGTATTCAAACACTGAACTTAAGAGGGTAGAGGAAAAAATTTTCCCCGACACAGGATTGTAAAGGATTCCATGATGATGTTTCAAATCTCTTAACCCCATATTCCTAATGCCTCAGTCTCTATTCTAGACTTCCCAGGTAGTGGGTCAGATAAAGGAAATGAATACTGCTCACCTAGGATGACCTCTAGGGTGGAAATGTCTTGTGGTCCACAGTATTTTGGGTACAAACCTGCTACTCACCTTGAGTCTCCCAGAACTGAAATGCGGAGGCAAAGATCTTGAGGCTGCTGTTATCCTGGCTCTTGTCTGGGCCAAGTTACCTGTGCAAAGAAGACAAAAAATTAAGGCAAAGGAGTTAAAAGAATAGTATGATAAGTAATTTTTCCCTTTGTGTCCCTATATTTTTCAGAATGTTCTAAATGATCTGCCCTGAACTTGAAACATTTGGAAAAATTTTGAAATTCAATGATGTAAATTACAAGTAAAATATAATATTTATAAGCTATAATCTGTAATATAAATTAAATTTATATTAGTTTAATAAGCAAATAAGAAAGCCCAAAGTCTCACATTCACTTAACAAACTAGTGCTCCGTCACTGAGTTGTGTCTGACTCTTTGCGACCCATGGACTGTAGACTTCCTGGTTTCTCTGTCCATGGGATTCTCCAGACAAGAATATTGGCATGGGTTGCCACGTCCTCCTCCAGGGGATCTTCCCAACCCAGGGATCAAACTAGAGATTGAAGGAAATTACTATAATATAAGAGAACCATATTTGAAAATCCCATAACTCATGTATTCAACAGTGAAAAATTGGAAGTTTTTCCTCTAAGGTTAGGAACGAGACAAGAATGTCCACTCTCACCACTTCTATTAAACATAATACTGGCAGCCCTAGCTAGGTCAGTTAGGCAAGAATTAGAAATTAAAGGCATCCAAATTGTAAAGTAAGAAGTAAAATTATCTCCATTCACAGATGACATCATCTTACATATAGAAAACCTTAAAGATCATACACATGCACTAGCAAATGAATTCAAAGTTGTAGGATATAAAATCAACATATAAAAAGACAGTTGCATTTATATACACTAACAATGAAAATCTGAAAAGGGAGTTAAGAAAATAATTCCATTTACAATGGCATCAAAAAGAATAAAATACTTAGGAGTAAACTTAACCAAGGAGGTGAAAATTTATACACTGAAAACTATACAACACTCCTGAAAGAAACTAACAAAGGCACAAATAAATGGAAATCTATTCCATTGTGAGGGAGAAAAAAGTATTCTTTTTCCTCTACCTGTTAGGGGAAGCACACTGACTGAAAAGCCCACTCTGGCCAGGCACCATAGTAACTATTTACATGAGTTGTTTTATGATAGGAGGTCCTGGTAAGGAACGGGGAACTAACAAGCCTCCACCAACCAGAAAAGTTTGAGAAAGGTCAAAAGGAGACACCACCTGTCAGCCCACCTCCCAGAATCCTTCTCTCTGGCATCCATCTTAGCTGAACAAGGCATGCACCACCAGGAAGAACTCTTGAGTCAGAATGATTGGTTAAAGACAACCTGGAAATGAATCCTATCACCATAAAACCCGAGACTGCAAGCCATGTGACAGAGCTGTTCTCCTGGGTTCCCTAACCTCCTGCTCTCCATCCGGGTGCCCTTTCCCAAAAAATCTTTTGCTTTGTCAGCAGATGTGTCTCCTCAGACAATTCATTTCCGAGTGTTAGACAAGAGCCCAGTTTCAGGCCCTGGAAGGGGTCCCCTTTCCTACAACATACCCACCTTAGGTTCATTGGCTGGGGCCCTGCAAATTAGACTGACAGAAGGTAGAGTAGCAAGAGAAAAGCAATCAGAAGTTTACTAATGCATGCATTGCACATATATACAGAATTATTCAGTGATGAGTAATTCAAAAGGGTGGGTAGATCTAACGAAAGAACAATAAATTTATAAAAAAGTGAAAGAGAAAGAAAAAGAACTTTGAGTTTCCAGGGGTGGGAAGTTATGGTAAGGGTAAATATATAGGGAAGGGCTTCCCTGATGGCTCAGTGGTAAAGAACCCACCTGCCAATGCAGGGGACATGGGTTCCATCTCTGGATCAAGAAGATACTCTGGAGAAGGAAATGGCAACCCACTCCAGTATTCTTGCCTGGAAAATCCCATGGATTTCCCATGGACTGTGGTGGGCTACAGTTCATGAAGTCGCAAAAGAGCTGGACACAATTTAGCCATTAAACAACAACAAATATATAGGGAAGCTATTATAAGATAAGGGCAAATTTATTATATAGATTCCTCTAGTTCTGTCTCTGAGTTGATAGGGTCTAGAGTTGTCTCTGGTGATTAACTTCTGTCTTTTTTGGTAGAGAGGAGAGAGGGCACATTTTTACAAATTTATGCCCTGCTTTTGGCAAATGCACAGAAGGCAGAGAATTTTTCTTATATCTGCTCCTTTTCAATTGCTTTCAGCTTAAAATAATCCTTATGCCAAACTGGCATATTTTGGGGTGGCATATTCTGTTACCCTGCATTGTGTTCATGGATTATAAGGCTTAATATTGTTAAAATGTCCACACTACCCAAAGAGATCTACAAATTCAGTGAAATGCCCATCAAAATCTCAATGACATTTTTGGACAAATAGAAAAAATCCTAAAATTCATATGGAACCCCAGAAGACTCCAAAACAATCTTCAGAAGGAAAAGAAAAAACTGAAGGCCTTATATGTCCTGATTTCAGAATACATTACAAAGCTATAGTAGTTGAAATAATCTGGCAAAACAATACTGACATGAAGATAAACATACAGACCAATGGAACAGAACAGATAGCCCAGAAATAAACCCATGCACATATAGTCAAATAATCTTTGATATGGGTGTTAAGACTACACAATGGGGAAAGGATTATCTCTTCAACAAATGGTGCTGTGAATACTGGGCATTTACATGCAAAAGAATGAAACTGAAACCCTATCTTATACCATATTTGAAGATCAACTCATAATAAAGACTTAAATGTAAGACCAGAAACTATATAAGTATAAGGGGAAAGCTTCATAACACTGGTCTTGACGATTATTTCTCAGGTAGGACACCAAAAGCACAGGCAACAAAAGCAAAAATAGACAATTGGGACTGTATATCAACAGGGGGAAAAAAGATGGGGGAAAACCATCTATCTTGTAAGAGGTTAATTTCCAAAATATATAAAGAACTCCTACAACTCAACTCTTTGCGACCCCATGGACTATACAGTCCATGGAATTCTCTAGGCCAGAATACTGGAGTGGGTAACCTTTCCCTTCTCCAGGGGATCTTCCCAACCCAGGGATCGAAACCAGGTGTCCCACATTGCAGGCAGATTCTTTGCCAGCTGAGCCACAAGGGAAGCCCTACAACTCAGCAGCAAAAATAAGCCGATTTAAAAATAGGCAAAGAATATACATGCCTGCAAAGATGACATATAAATGGTCTGAAGGTATATGAAAAGATTCTTAGTATCACTAACAGGGTAATGTAAATCAAAGCCACAATGAGATATCACCTCATACTTGTTAGAGTGGCAATTATAAATGAAGAGGAATAAAATATCTCCCTTTGGCATACTGATTAAGTTGGTTATTTTTGAGAAATGTAGACACACACGAGGCTCTGAAAACTGAGCCGAAATTACCCTTTTCTAAGAAAACTTTACAAGAGGAATGAATCTCCAAATGTAAAAGTGTCTCCCTCTCTCTACTAGAAAGAGAAGAATGACTAGCTAATTTTCAGGGCTGTTATGGGCACTGGATGCAATAATTCATGAAAAGCATTATCAACACAGCTCTGGTACAAGGAGGTGCTCACTTCGTGTTACTAGCATTGATGATGATGATTTGCTATGAACAGTTCACATGGGCAAGAGAACAGGGAATTTCACTAATTTGCTACTGTGAACCCTGGTTTGTAAAAAAAAATTAATGAAAGATGAGAAAAAGTGATAAGGCAACTCCACTTTGAATATCCATCTCTTGGCTTCTCTGATTTCTACTTCTTTTTGCTTTTGAAGGGTCTGAGTGGCCTGTTGGAATTCTCTTCTCCCTTCCTCTCCACCCACCCTTCATCTCCTTTCTCATCCTTAGCCCCCCAAACCAAGAGATCTGTTTTACCTAAAATGTCATTTGATTCTGTAGCAAAATAAAAAGTTGTCAGTGGAAGGAAAAGCTGCAATTTGTGCATTTGCAAGACACTAAAGATTTCAAAGTTTTTAGCAAGTCTAGCACAAAGATGTCCAAATGTTTTCTCTGGCGATATCTTCAGAGGCTAAACTGTGATTAATAGCCCAGAAAGAATCCTTTGAAGCAGGATTGGTGACATCAAAGTCGTAATCCAGGGGTGGCAGGAGCTTTATAATGAGTGGGAAGCATTTTAACACATTTCAAAGGATTTACAGCATGAATAAACAATAGACCTCAGCAGATGTGCCACACACACCTTTCAGAAACATAACCTATAAGAAGTTTCCATTTTAATTTAAATGTAAATACAGTGTTCACACTTCTTTCAAATGTTAAGCATCCTCAGTGCTTCACCCCCCCAGACAGCCTCTTTGGCTAAGGATGCCTCACTGCTCCAGAGCACCCTCCTGTGACTCACTGACACATTGGAGGGTGAAAAAACGGAAGTCAGAGGCAATGGATGGAATTTATATCCTATGTGGGAACTGGGTTAGGAAAGAATCTAAAATGGAGCTTGCAATGATCCCAGATAATTTCTCTGCTTCCAACTTAAAGGAAAAGAGACAAGTGGTCTGAAGACAGAGCTGAAACTTTTAAAAGATGGCAATTTCCTGCCTGCTTCAGAGGATTTTCAGCTCTTGGAAAGCACCCAGCACCCAGGATTTCAGTTGCCTCTTAAGAGTTGCCCAAGATGATGGGTTGCTGTTTTAAATAATCAGGCTTGAAATTTGACTTCCCTCTGCTGCCCCCTCTGGGTTTAAAGGATTGGTTGCAGGGTTCTGGTGATGACTGCTGGTGGGCATTTGTTTAGGAAAATTTCCTGTTTTAATTTTCCATAACACAAGAAATAGGCTAATAAGCTAATAAATGATTGCAAAGAAATGCTGAAAAGTAAAAGGTTGGTGTCAAATGCTGACCAAAAAGGAGTTGCAAAGAAAACATTAGCTCTTTTTTTTTTTTTTTTTGCCAGATTAAGTTATGTGAGTAGACCTGAGAACTACTATGTTGTACCCCACAGTCAGTGTGGGTGAAAGTGAAAGTTGCTCAGTCATGTCCAGCTCTTTGCGACCTCATGGACTATAAGCCTGCCAGGTTTCTCTGTCCATGGAATTCTCCAGGCAAGAATACTGGAGTGGGTGGCCGTTCCCTTCTCCAGAAGATCTTCCTAACCCAGGGATTGAACCCAGGTCTCCCGCATTGCAGGCGGATTCTTTATTGTTGAGCCACCAGGGAAGCCCAGTTTGGATACTGAAAACCAAAGTCACACCTTTCTGTCTAAATGAGAATGACCTTGTGCTATTCCTGTCCCCATTAACATGAATTTCTTTTCCAGGAGTCTCCTGTCCAGACAAATGGTTTGATTGTTTATTACAAGAATTTCCCCAAAGACTCAAGACCCATCAACTCTTTATGAAAAATGTCCATTGCTTAAACTCCATGGTTCTGTGAATCCCTTGTTTCAAATTCACACGTTGCTGTTTCCACCAATCATGTGCTGGTTATGTTGTATGTGATCCTTGTTATTGCTGTTCAATCCCCTAGTCATGTCCGACTGTTTGTGACTCCATGGACTGCAGTACACTAAGCCTCACTGTCCCTCACCATCTCCCGAAGTCTGCCTAAGTTCATGTTCATTGCATCGGTGATGCCATCCAGCCCTTTCATCCTCTGACACCCTCTTCTCCTTCTGCCCTCAATCTGTCCCAGCATCAGGGACTTTTCCAATGAGTCAGCTGTTCACATCAGATGACCAAAATACTGGAGCTTCAGCATCAGTCTTTCCAATGTATATTCGAGGTTGATTTCCCTTAAGATTGACTAGTTTGATCTCCTCGCTGTCCAAGAGACTTTCAGGAGTCTTCTCCAGCACCACAGTTTGAAGGCATCAATTCTTTGGTGCTCTGCCTTCTTTACGGTCTGGCTCTCACAATCGTACATGACTACATGGAAAGACCATAGCCTTGACTGTACAGACCTTTGTCAGCAGAGTAATGTCTCTGCTTTTCAACATACTGTCTAGGTTTATCATAGCTTTCCTGCCTAGAAGCAACTGCCTTCTGATTTCATGGCTGCAGTCACCATCTGCAGTGATTTTAGAGCCCAAGAAGAAGAAATTTGTCATTACTTTCACTTTTGCCCCTTCTATTTGCCATGAAGTAATGGGGCTGGATGCCATGATCTTGGTTTTTTAATATTTAGTTTTAAGCCAGCTCTTTCACTCTCCTCCACCCTCATCAAGAAGCTCTTTCGTTCCTCTTCACTTACTCGTGTGATCCTTACGCAGTTCTAATCAAGCCCTCTCACTTAGAAAGACTCATCTTAAATCAAACTTGACCTCTCAACAAATTCTGACCCAGCCTTTCCTTCTCTAAGACACTGCCAAAGCTTTGAGAGATGGTGGTCTCTCTTCCTGTGGGGAGCAATGAACTCTACTTTGTCTAATTATAACAACAGGTAGGGTGAGTAATGTTTAGGGGGTCAGCTTGGGACAGACTTATGCAGGGGTGATACTTGGAGTGAATGAAATGTTCTAATTTTAGTTAATAACACTGTAACCAATAAAAATGCAAGGGGTTAAATTCAGTAGTTGTAGAAAACATACTAGAGTATTTTGTATGTTTTTTTAAAAAACCACTTAGATAATGATCTATGCTATAAATCTATATAACAAGAACTTGTTTTATATTTGATACACTGAGATAACTTAAAATAGTGACAAGAAAATGACACAGTTGTAGGAGGCAGAGAGAGAAAGGGTAATGTTAGGTTTTGTTCTGCAGATTTCACTCTCTCCTGGCATTTATCTATGCCTTTGAGTGTTAATATCAGTAAATGGACAAGCGGGAGGTGGAAGAGTTCCCAGTCTACTTAATCTCTCAAGAAAGAACACAGATAATTTATGTATATATGGAAGTGGCTGTAGTTTTGTGGAGGGAGGAATTAAAGAGATCAGCCTGTACTCTAAGCTGTTCTAATGAAGAAAGATACGCACATACAGCAAATGTTCTTTTCTGAATGCACAACCTAGACTTTATCATGTATGTGGGAAATTTAATGCCCAAAGGGAACCTTTCCCCATTTCTGCATTGATTGGCATTTGTCTGGAAATTTAAGGAATTTCTGTACAATGAACACCTTTAGACTATCTGCTTGAAGGAAGCCAAACCAAGGTTTTCACTGATTTTTTTTTTTTTTTCCATTTAAAATGAGAACTACAGCTTTAAAGATTTGTGGCCCAGAGATTTTAAAATTGTATAGCTGAGGAAAAACTAATAACTCCTTTCCTCTTTAAGTTTGAAAACTCATAAACAGGATGTCATCTCAGCAAACAACTGCATCAAATCATCAGAACGTGTCAAGGAGGCAACCAGACTTCCCTTCAACTCAGTCAATAGTGGAGCTGAGGCTCTCTGCTTCCTGCATTTTATTGCCACATGGGTGGAAACTGCCAGTTCAGCCTATCTTAATAAAGATAGAGCTAGTTAAGAAAAGCCCTGGGTATTGTCTGCTCTCCCTACATGTTTCACTTGGAGTTTGCTTGGAAATACCATGACTGCCAAGTGTTCACAAAAGTGCTGGAACCTAGACAGTTGATACCTATCCATGAAGACTTAACTCACTGAGAAAAACATGAAATCCACACATGCATACCTGCCAGTACCAACACAAGTAAGGATCATTTATTTCAGTCTCAGGGCAACATCCACATGCAGCAGAGTGGTTTTTAGTCCAATAAAGCCTAGTCTTGGACAAAACTGCAATTTAGCCAAAGGATATATTCAAAGTCCCATACACGGCTTTTCATATCCCTATTCCCACTTCTGAAGGTCAATATGGCTTTAATGCTGTCTCTTTCCTATCCCAACAACCAGTTTTCCCTATTTGCTCCACCCTGAAAATCTCCCCAGCAGACTTTCTCCATATTCCCACTGAAGCTCCCCTGTCTATGTTCTAAATCTTCATGTTACTATTCTTCCTTGACAACTAATCCAGGTCCACTTTCTTCATGGATGGATAAATGCGTTACTTCACATACGTGAGATCTTTGCATATGAAGGGGAGCAGAATTTGTCATCTCAAAATGTGCCTCTCTAGCATAAGTATTATTTCAGGCTAATTATTTTTAAGAAATAGTCATCATAGGAGAGACTCTGAAAACTGAGTAGAAATGACCCTTTTGTAAAGAACTTTGGAGGGAGAAAACATGGAAAGGGAAGACTTAAGACATCATAAGTTACTGGTGGGACCATGGACAAAAGCTTAGCTAATTTTGCTCTTCCAGTGGCCTTATGTAGCTACTCATCCCACCATGTGGCCAAAGGTGAATGGTTTGGATACTAGCCACTGTGGGTCTTACATTTGTTAGTTACTACAGGGGGTAGAGCCTTGAGTAAAATTTCTTGTGGGTGAGGTTGTTGCAATACAGGGAACCCACATTTCATAGTCTAAGACTAAATGACAAGGCAAGAGAGAATAAACTGATTACTAAATAATAAATAAAAAATATTTTACATAATATAAAATAGGGATATAATTATATTTTTATATAATATTTTATATAATATAAAATAGAATAAAAAATCCCTCCCTAGAAGCTCTGCTCAATACAACTTATCTATTGATGGTGGGTCAGTTATAGGTTTCTCTATGTAAAGCATAACATTGTGTTTTCAATTAAGTCTGAAAAAGCCACATGGTGCTTCAGAAAACAAGAGGCTGGTAACTTCACATTGTGCAGGATGATGACTGAGTGCTTGAAATTATAAGCGCTTGTTTAGTTCTCCCTCTTTAGCCTGGAAGCAATGAAAAGAATGCTAGACTCATAACTGAGAAACCTGAATTCTTATCCCAAGCCTATCTCTGGCTTTAAATCACTTCTAGTCTCTATGACTCAACAGTATGACACCTCAAATGAGAAGTTTGAGTAGATGAGCAGTCCTCCACTCATGTGTGCTGCAGCATTTTGCCATGGCACTCATGGAACAAATCCTCTGTGCTATGCAGCTGAATCTAGATCAATGTCTGCTAATGTGGTATAAGAAGGGTAGACTCCTGAGAGATGGGACTATAAGGATAGTGTAATGTTTACCTGGTACCAAAAAAAGATTGCATGACATCTGTGGCCAGGGCATGTGAAAACTTTACCTAGGTTGTAAATCAGAGAGCTGGTCAGGGCAGTAAACAATATTGATCAAAAGGAACATGGGGGGGAAAATTCACAAATGATATATCTGATAATGGATTATTATCCAAAATATACAAAGAACCCTTGAAATTTTACAATGAGAAAACAAACAACCTGATTTTAAAATGGGCCAAATACTTTAACAGAAACCTCACTAAAGAAGACACACAGATGGCAAACAAGTATATGAAAAGATGCTCCACATTATATATCATCAGGGAAATGCAAATTAAAACGAGATACCATTATACACCTACTAAAATAGCCAAAATCCAGAACACTGACATCATTAAATGCTGCCAAGGATATAGAGCAACAGAAACTCTCATTCATTGCTTATGGGAATACAAAATGGGGCAGCTACTTTGGAAGACAGTTTGGTGGCTTCTTACATACGAAAAAAATACTCTTACATATGATCAGCAATTATGTTCCTTGGTATTTACCCAAAGGAGTTGAAAACATGTCCACACAGAAACTTGTTGCCAAAAATTGGAAGTTACCAAGATGTCAGTAGGTGAATGGAAAAACAAATTGAGTTATATCTAAGACAATGGATTACTTAGTTCTTAAAAAAGAGCTATGAAATCATGAAAAGACATGGAAGAAGTTTAAATCTATATTACTAAGTGAAAAAAAGTCATCTGAAAAGGCTAGATATTATATTATTCCAAATGGAAAATGTATTATTCCAAATAGGAAAGGCAAAACTATGCATACTAAAAGATCATGGGTTCAGGGAAGAAAATTAATACAGTAGATGAACTGGAGTAAAAAAGGTTAAGTAGTGTTGGATTTCCATTCAGGTCTGAAAGTCTATCGATGGTTGTGAAATAAATTTTAAGAGATTGCTGAGTTAGGAAAAACAAGAAAGAACAAAACAAAGAGGGTAAAACTAAAACCTACATGATGTATTATTTCCTAGCAGTTTGGCAAGCAATAGAAGAGGGGAGGAGGGTGATGATAGTGCATGTGTGTGTGTTCAGTAGACTCTTTGTAACATCATGTACTGTAGCCCGCCAGGCTCCTCTGTCCATTGGATTTTCCAGGCAAGAATACTGGAGTGGGTTGTCATTTCCTTCTCCATGGGATCTTCCCAACCCAGGGATCAAAACTGTGTCTCAGCATTGGCAGGCAGATTCTTTACTGAGCTCCTGGGAAGCCCAGCTTAGATAAATAGAGGAAGCTTAAGTAATGATTTGACAGAGGTGAGGCTATTTAATTTGCTAACTCTCTCTTCACAGCTGATCACCATGAGAAACTAACCCTGGCTCTGTTCCTGGGGTCTCTTTCCAGTTACTCCTCCATTTCCTTTGCTTTTTTGGCTAAAGTGAGCTTATTCAGACCTCTAATTTGTATATCACTCTTTTTCACAGCACATGAGAGAGGGGACAGAGGTATGATATTTTGCTCCCCCCAACAATGTTTTAAAGACTAAGTAATTCAAGGTAATAGGGACAAGAGTAAAGGAAGAAAGTAGGTGATTAAACTGAAAAAGTACAGGAGACCCCTGTAAATTAAAGATCATCTCAGAAAGCAGGTTTGCTTAGCAATAAAACCATGTGACAGAAACGTGAGACACACCCCCCAAGACAAAGAAACAGTGGTGGAATGAGATGCACATCCTGCCCAGTGAGCTCAGCAAGTGAATGATTCCTAGGACATGCTTCTCCGCATTCACTAGAAACAAAAATAAAGGAAAAGGTAGCATTATATTAAAACCTGACATATTTTAGTATGTTACTGCCTTTTGGTCTATTTCTGTAGCAGCAAGTTTCAGTTTGACCATATAGGGACAAAAAAACTCCCTTTCCCAATGTGGAGAAGTGGTTTATGTTAGAAACTTGATGTCTACTCAAGAATGAAACAGAATATGGTCTTTCCAACTCTCCCCATTTTTCTTTTAATTATAAAAATGTAGCCACTAAGTTCTCAGGGCAGCACGCCCTTGCCTGCCTGCTTGCATCTCTTACAAGTGTCCTACACTAATAAACCCTTCCTTACCTGTCACTCTAACTCTCACTGAATTATTTCTACACTAAGACAGAAAATCCTTTGTTTCACTAAGCCCTGAAACACACTGTGTGATTTCAAAGGTGCTTATCTTCTGCATCTTCATACTAAAGTATTCTCCAAGTGAAAAATTATGCTTCTTTCAATTTGCATATTAGCAAATACCAGTCATTTTGAAAAGCTGATTGCTAATATGAATGCAACCATCACTTATACAATTTTTGTTTGTTTGTTTGATTGAGACTCTGAAAGCATTCAAGTTTAACTTTTGGTCTATAGGTATTCAAGTCCAGTTTTCTCACTTACCAATTATTTCGCTTTCTTTCAAGGAATGACTATTACCACCTAATACCTTTTCAAAGACCTACTCTAAAACATTCAGGTGTGGATCTTGGAGAAAAACTAGCTGCTTAAAAATCCAGAAAATAAGGAGAGGCAAACTAAGAAAGGAAACACTCTATAGGCAACAAAGCTTATAACAGGCCTATCTGGCCAGTGTGACTTGTATCTAAGCTACAATGCCACAGGTTTTTTAGACACCAACACATACATATTTCTCACTCTCTTCTTTCGTTCTCCCTCCCTCTCTCTCTCAAATTTTTGTTTGTTTTTACCATTCATAAAATGGCACTGACCAAAAAGATTCTTCTACTGAATCTTATATGTGTCATGGTGCTGAAGGATGAAGTTTGTGTAAGTTCTATTTTTTAAGTACAGGCATTGCTTTTTTTTAATTGACTATGCCAAAACCTTTGACTGTGTCAACCACAACAAAGTCTGGAAAATTCTTAAAGAGATGGGAATACCAGACCACCTGACCTGCCTCTTGAGAAATCTGTATGCAGATCAGGAAGCAATAGTTAGAACTGGACATGGAACAACTGATTGGTTCCAAATAGGGAAAGGAGTACATCAAGGCTGTATATTGTCACCCTGCTTATTTAACTTCTACGCAGAGTACATCATGAGAAATGCTGGGCTAGATGAAGCACAAGCTAGAATCAAGATTGCCAGGAGAAATATCAATAACCTCAGATATGCAGATGACACCACCCTTATGGCAGAAAGTGAAGAAGAACTAAAGAGCCTCTTGATGAAAGTGAAAGAGGAGAGTGGAAAAGTTGGCTTAAAGCTCAACATTCAGAAAACTAAGATGATGGCATCTGGTCCCATCACTTCTTGGCAAATAGATGGAGAAACAGTGAAAACAGTGACAGATTTTATTTTGGGGGGCTCCAAAAATCACTGCAGATGGTGACTGAAGCCATGAAATTAAAAGATGCTTGCTCCTTGGAAGAAAATTTATAACTAACCTAGATAGCATACTAAAAAGCAGAGACATTACTTTGCCAACAAAGGTCCATCTAGTCAAAGCTACGGTTTTTCCAGTAGTCATGTATGGATGTGAGAGCTGGACTATAAAGAAAGCTGAGCAGTGAAGAATTGATGGTTTTGAATTGTGGTGTTAGAGAAGACTCTTGAGAGTCCCTTGGATAGCAAGGAGATCCAATGAGTCCATCCTAAAGGAAATCAGTCCTGAATATTCACTGGAGGGACTGATGCTGAAGCTGAAACTCTAATACTCTGGCCATCTGATGCGAAGAACTGATTCATTTGAAAAGACCCTGATGCTGGGACAGATTGAAGGCAGGAGGAGAAGGGGATGACAGAGGATGAGATGGTTGGATGGCATCACCGACTCAATGGACATAAGTTTGAGTAAACTCCGGGAGTTGGTGATGGACAGGGAGGCCTGGCATGCTGCAATCCATGGGGTCGCAAAGAGTTGGACATGCCTGAGGGACTGAACTAAACTGAACTGGACTGATTGCTTTTTTTGAGAACTTGGCTTTATGAAACTGTGACACAGCATCCAGAATAACTGATTTCCAAATCTCCCTCAATTAAAATCTTATCCTATTCTCTGATAAAGGAACTCTACAAGCATCACAATTCTGTACTAATTCTAGAGGCTTCAGGTAGTCAGTGCATATGTGTCTGAATCCTTTTAAGCCAATGCAAATATTTTACCTTATATTGGTATCTGTCTTTAGAAATGGCATTTTTCCTTATTCCAGTTACAAGATCTCTGAAGCCAGGCACTAAGTATTTCTATTCTCATTCATTAATTCAAAAATTATTTCTTCAGCACCTTCTACAAGACTTGTGAAGAGCTCTACAAATGTGTGTGTGTGGTTAGTTGCTCAGTCGTATCCGACTCTTTGCAACCCTATGGACTGTAGCTCGCCAGGCTTCTCTGTCCACGGAATTCTACAGGCAAGAATACTGGAGTGGGTTGCCATTCTCTTCTCCAGGGGATCTTCCTGACCAGGGATCAAACTGAGGTCTCCCACATTGTGAGCAGATTCTTTACTGTCTGAGCCACCAGGGAAGCCCACTCTACAAATAGTAGGTGCTAAACAAAGAAGTTTATTGAAGGTGGTTTAATTCACTGGAACTACATTTCAAATGATTCCTACCCTTGCCTTATAGGTGGATCATATCTACCACCTCTTGGCAAACTTCAGTACCACAGATTCTTCTTTCAGTCATCCAAAAAGAAACACTCATTATTCCAAAGAAATAGCAATTGACTGTGAACCATTTTACACAGTTAGTAGAGCACCAAGGATGAACAGAAAATGTCTCATCAAAGCCAAAGATGTTCCTTGATGTGACATTGAAAGCTACCCATGGACCTAATTAAAACACTGTCTGTGACTACTCACTGGAGTCTAAGCTCCATTAGGGCAAGCACTAAGTCCATTCTATTTACTCCTCTAGACCTGATTCTTAGCACAATTTAGCTAGCACGTAGTAGACACTCAGCTAATACATGTGAATGAATGAGTGAATATGTGTGGCATTACATTTATTTAACATGACATCCAATGCCCTTTTAGGAGTAGGCCCCAGCTCACCTCACTTCCCTCCACGTACCCTGAACATTATGCTGCTCTCTAGCCATACCACACTCCCTTCATATTTCAGAATCTTTGCTCAAGCTATTGGAGACCCAGATGGCAGAGGTGAAGTGGTTAAGACCGTGAGAGGTAGAGTTGAACCACCTGGGATTTTTCTCAGCTCTGTCACTTACTTGTTAGGAAGGCTTGAATGAGTTACTTACCTGCTTAATATCTGGAGTTCATCATTGAGAAGGCTGGATGAACATTTATTGAGTTTTGGGAATAAAGTGTTCCTGTTAAATTTATAGTGAATAGAGTTTCAGTGGTGAGTGGAGATGCAGATGTTGCTGGTATAGGGGATTTGATTAGAGCCACATGGAACCCCTAGAAGCCCTACTTGGCCAAGAGTTTTAGTTTAAGCTAAATCACTTGACTCAGTGATCATCTCTTCAGCATATATTTTGAGATTTACAAAATGTTATTAACTAGAGGTTTTGGCTAATCAGAGTTTTATAGACTATAGAATTTTCTATTGCCTAGAACCTTATTAAATGTTGGATTGGATGACTAGAAAAGAAAATAAACTGAGGATGTAAGATTTGAGGGTTTATTTTATTCTTTCCTATTTATATTCTTAAGATACTATTTTCAAAACAGAGAAATCACACTCAACAGAAAGAAAGAGAAAAAGGAAGGAAGAAAGGAAGGAAAGAATAAAGGAGGAAGGATGACTCATAGTACTATATAATTTTATTTACTGTCTTCTAAAAAAATTCATCAGAGATAAGGAAATATATGTAGAAATCCACTTATTTTGCTCTATATCAGAAAAGAGTTAATAATATTTAAATACTAACATTTATTGCATGCATGCTATATCACTTCAGTCATGTCCAACTCTTTGTGATCCTATAGACTTCAACCTGCTAGGCTCTTCTGTACATGGGATTCTCTGGGCAAGAACACTGGAGTGGGTTGCTGTGCCCTCCTCCAGAGAAACTTTCCAACCCAGGGATAGAAACTGCATCTCTTACGTCTCCTTATGTATTGGTAGGTAGGTTCTATGCTACTAGCGCCACCTGGGAAAATACTACTACCATTTACTAAATGCTTACAATGCAGTAAACACTATGGTAAATGTGCAGAATGAATTATTTAACACAACACTGTGAGCCACGTCCCCAGCTCACTGAAAGAGAAAATGGTGGCAGAGTATACAAGCCTATGGCCAAAGGTCAGATACCCGCTGTGCAAAGCATGGAGCAGTGATGCTGAGAGAGCCCATCAACTAGGACAGCCTAATTATAGATTTGGTGGTTACTTCAGGGTTTCTGGCCATATTCAAGGAAGACCGCTGAGTAACTGAGGGGACTGCTGCCTGGCCGAACTGATTGAACCCAATTGATTTTCGATGATGTCTGAATTTTTTAGTCATTTACACACCAAACCAGGTCAACTGCATACAGTTCCCATTGATTACCCAGCAATCATTATCATTGTGACTAAGCCAAACCTAATCATCTGGAAAGCAGTTGATCTGGGTTTTATGTAACTTGAACTATCCTTATGAAACGTAAAGAATGGAACCACTCTACTAAATGCTCCTCTCCCACTTCCAAGTCTCCAGTAAAGTTAAGTGACATTTTATTTAGTTTCCTGACATCTCACATGTGCAAGCCAGTAAAGTTCACAATTGTTTCTCCACACAGCTGCGGCTTACAGCTTCTCTTCACACACAACATGCTGGCACCAGAGCAAAATGATTAACTTTTATATGCTTCTAACATATGGACCAGACTGTTAGAAGCTGGTCTTGTGTTCTAAAGAGAAAAATACAGTTTTTATTAACATGACCCAAATTCCTGGGAAAAAAGCATTACATTGTGATCCATTTCTAAGCAGAGAGATTATAATTATGATGACTTTGTTTCTAATTCACTTGATTTGGAGTGCCTCGAGTTATCTTCTAGTAAGTTGAGGGGTGAGGGAAGATGACCTGAAAGCCCCATTATAAAGAGATTTTGTGGTGGGATGAATTAATAAACTATAAATGGCCTTGAGACTTTTCCTCAATATGAGCTATGAAATAAATGCAAAGAACCTTTCATCTTAAATGGGAACATATTTCTTCTCTATGAATGAGAAGGAATGCTGGTGAGAGAAGCAGAATTTGTTTTTCTTGCATTTTTGACCATTTGAAAAATCAAAGCTGCAATATTTGCCGTACTTCCCAAGATCATTAAAGAAATAAAATGGCCCTAAATTGTACTGCCACTTAAAATGTGCATTCACTGGCACATGTAGGAGCTATGAGAGAAGTATTATATTAAAATGTACTGAGGAAAGATAGTGGATCTGATTCACAACAGATACTTTCCCAATATTAGAGCCATTATATTATAACTCATTAGTGAAGGTTATTTTAGTTTTTGTTTTTCAAGGACATAGTAGGAACACGGTCCCTAGAGCTAGGAAAGTATGAGGAACTTTTGGAATTGGATTTAAGAGCCACACTGGAAGATTGCCCTGGAAAAGAAAGACTCAAGGAGAAAATTTTCCAAACAGCATTGCCTCATTGAGTCCCACTTGACTCTTGATCCTCAAGATGCTTTCTGAAGCAACTTACTGGTTTCGGAAGATCTATACATGGGAGCCATCTCTCAGTATTTCTGCAGTAAAGACACTTATTGGAATTTCATACTTAGTATTCCCCACACTTTTTACTATGGAAATCTCTTCTTCACATCACACCTCATCACATCTCATAAACCTAAGTTTTATGAAACACATGTCGGAAAACATTGCTCTTGATGCTGATAATATGGGACCTTTCTATCTCTGCAAAGAGAGCCACGAGAACTTTTAACAAGCGTGCGCTGGAGCTCTGCAAATCCAGAACAGTGACTTTTCTCACACACTGGGAAACAGACTGAAGTATTAATGTAATAAAATATTACTTTATGAAGAAAGTAGTATTTATTTTCTTTGGAAAGACCAGCAAGAAGGGCTCTTTGGCATTTCTTCAATTCTCTTTGAGGGCAGAAATGAGGCACATCTGTGGCCAGGGCAGCAATTCTCTGAAGCCACGTTATTCAATGTAGTGGCTGCGCAACACATGAACTATGAGCCTCGTCCGAAATGAGATGCACCACTAGTAAAAAATACACACCAGATTTCAAAGACTTAGTAAAACAAAAAAAGTAAGATATCTCAATAATTTTATATTGATTACAGTGTGGAATGATAATATTTTGATATGATGAGTAAAGATATATTAGTAAAATTAATGTTTTCTGTTCTGTAGACTAAATGTTTGTGTCCCCCATCCCCTACACACACAAATTCATACACTAAATCCAGGCCTCTAATGTGATGATATTTGGCGGTAGGGCCTTGGGGAGTTAATTAGTTGATTCGCAAAAGCAGAGCCCTCATCAACAAGATCTGTTTCCTTATAAAAGAGGCCCTAGAGAGTTCCCTTACCCCTTCGGCCATCTGAAGACAGAGAGAGAAGACAGCCAACCATGAACCAGGACCTGGTCTCTCATCAACCATAAAATCTGCTGGTGGCTTGACCTTAGGCTTCTCACCCTCTGGAACTGTGAGAAATAAATTTCTGTTGTTTATTAGCCACCCAGTCTGTAATATTTTGTTATAGCAGCCCAAATAGACTAAGGCATGTTTATTTTTACTTTTTAAATGTGGCTCACGTAACATTTTCTTTCCCACTGGACAGCATGGTGCAATAGACCAAAGAACAGAAGAGAGCCCAATGAGAGCTTTCAAACCACAGTGAAAAAAAAGTGAAGTCACTCAGTCGTGTCCGACTCTTTGTGACCCCATGGACTGTAGCCTACCAGGCTCCTCCATCCATGGGATTTTCCAGGCAAGAGTACTGGAGTGGGGTGCCATCGCCTTCTCTGCACAGCTGATGGGATAGAACAAACTGCAGGTAGACTTTTTAAAAGGAAACAAAATTTTAAGTGGCTTACATGTGAACAAAAAGACAAATGAATAAACAAGCAAAAACAAAAACAGTACTTGGAGAATACAACTCAAAACCTGAAGGCATTCAGGGAAAAGAAAAACAAAAGAATTTCAAGAGGTGCTCTCTTCCTCCCACAACCATATCACACACCCATTTTGTCCTCAACAAGTCTAACAAAGACAACCAGTGATTCTTCTAGACAAGGGCTGAAAACCATTAACAAAGGAGATATATGAAGGTGTGAAGTGTCTCCCAGGATGGTTCAGCTGCTTCCAGGACCCTCTGTAAAGGGCAGAAGGGGACACTGTTCCTCATGGAACCTGACAGCAGAGGCCTTCTGTTCTGCAGCCGACTGCGGCAGCAATAGATGAGAGTGTGACTTCACATGCGCCCAGAGTCCCCAGGGCAGTGAGGTTTCCAAGAGAAAACGTGGGTCTCGTGCTTCCCAGCAAAGTACAGTCTGTGCTTTAAGCATGAGTGTGCTGCTTGCTTCTGGGAAAGCCACACGCTGCCCACTCCACAGGAGGAAGGGGGCTGGCAATCAATCTCAGATGCTGTATGTAACTACAAGTCTATCTGCACTTCTCCAGAACCTGAGTCCTAACAGGGCATCACACTTGTCTCTCCAGATTCCAAATCCAGAGCTCTAGATGGAGCTCTGAATTTCACAACTTGTTAAAACAAATCTCTCACGTTGGTGGGCTCCCTGTCAGCACCATAAATCAGGACGACTCACACACATTTCTGATGTGTTTCAAGTGCTCTCAAGACCCTGAGGGAAATCCATTCTCAAAGTGCACTCCCTGCCTGAACAGACTCTCCTGAGCATCTCCTATGTGCCCAGCGCCTCTTCAGGAGCTAGAAAGAAGAGCCTACTAAATGGACAAAATCCTATCCTCATGAAACTTACACACAGGGGTTTCAGTTTATTGGAGATAAACAAGAAACAGCTCTACTTTTTCCTGTTACATCCTGTTACATCCAGGCTGTTACCTCTCCTTTCTTTGAGGATGGCAGCTCCCTTAACTATATTTTAGCCCTACTTCACAGATTTTCTGTTATTAGAGATTACTTTTGGATTTGAAGATTCCTTCTTATTTGTTTTTGATCTTTAATATCATCTCAAGTCAAAGCTTTTTTCCCCACTGCCCCTTTACCTCCAGGCTGGATAGATACCTCCAGGACTTGAAGGAGGCGTGTCTCCCGAACTTCTGCTCTGGACTGGCTTCTCTGGTGCGGGAGGAGGGAGGAAGGAAAGGGGAGAGGGCAGAGCTCTCTTTCTCTGCCTGGGTGCGGCTGTAAACTCTCTCTGGTTAAACACAATAGTCCCTGGGCTTTGTAGGAAACAGTGGTGGCCTCACATGCCCCCTAGTAAGGGAGCTCACAGGGACCAGCTCCTGCAACAATTAGTGATCCTGCTGCTGCTGCTGCTAAGTCGCTTCAGCCGGCATAGACGGCAGCCCACCAGGCTCCCCCGTCCCTGGGATTCTCCAGACAAGAACACTGGAGTGGGTTGCCATTTCCTTCTCCAATGCATGAAAGTGAAAAGTGAAAGTGAAGTCATTCAGTCGTGTCCGACTCTTAGCGACCCCATGGACCGCAGCTTACCAGGCTTCTCTGTCCATGGGATTTTCCAGGCAAGAGTACTGGAGTGGGGTGCTATTATTGCCTTCTCCAATTAGTGATCCGCTATGCATTAAATTGTAGCCCCCCGCCCCCCTCCCCTGAATGCATATGTCCAAGTCCTAACGCTCAGTCCTTCAGAAGGTGACCACCTTTGGACACAGAACCTTTAAAAGGTGATTCAGGGCAAATGAATTCATACAGGTGGGTCTCAATCCAACATGACTCTCATCTTTATAAGAAGAGGACACAGACAATGTACACGCAGACCAAGGCGTGACCATGTGAGAACCCTGAGAAGGCAGCAAACTACAAGCCAAAGAGAGAGGTCTCAGAAGAAACCAAACCTGCACACATCTTGATCATGAGCTTCTACCCTCCATAATTGTGAGATAGTAACTTAAGTCACTTTTTGTCTGTGGTGCCTCATTATGTCAGCCCTAGGAAACTAACACAGATTAGAAGTCAAGAATTTTATTTTACCTTTAGATTTTCTACCGTGCAGGAGGGAGTGAGTTATTTGACAAATATTTACTAGGACTCACTATGCATTAGGAAAGGAGGGTAGGTGGCAGGTCATAGAAGAGAGACAGACAGGATCATGTCAGCTCCTGATGGAGACAGTTAAACAGGGTGGCATGACAGAGTGAGTGGGGAAGCACGGGGCTATCATCCACTGGGCAGAGAGAAGGCCTCTCTTTGGTAGTGACATTTAAGCTAAATTCTGGATCACAAGGATAAACCTGTAAAGATCTAGGCAAAGGATGTCCTGGGCAGAGTGAGCAGCTGGTGCTGAGTCATGAAAAGGCTTGGACTGTCTGAGGAACAGAATGAAGGCAGAGAGGGAGGGGAAGAGTTCAAAAAGATGGGGACATTACGTTAAGAGTTTCAGATAAAGAAAGGAGTCTGGATTTTATTTTAGGTGTGATGAGGAGCCATGGGAGGCTTTAAGCAGGGCAGTGACATGATCAAATTTCCATTCCTAGAAAGACGGCTGTTTAGCTGTCAGGCTGTGTGAGGAAAGACCAGAAACAGAGTCTGGTTAGGAGATGCAGTGAGAGGGGCTGTAGAGGCACCACCTTGCTCGCCGACTTCATCTTCACCTGACATTCTCGGTGTGACCCTGTCCAAATTTTCCTTTTTAATAAGGACACCAGTCATACTGGCATAGGGCCCATCTTGGTGACTCCATTTTATCCCAATTGCTTCTGCAAGGCCCTATTTCCAAACAGAGTCACATCCTGATGAACTAGGAGTCTGGATTTCAACATACATATTTTTTGGGAGGGAGACACAATTCAACCCATAACAAGCAGTCAAAAAGATAGAAGATACTATGTTGATGAGGATGACCACATTAAGAGGAATAAATAGCTGATGCAGAAGAGAGGAGGAATAATTGCAGGATGAAAGCCCTTGTGAAGGTGAGGAAAGGAATGAAGAGGCAAGCGGAGAGCCGCTTGTAATGAGAGTAAGGATGGTTCAGTCATTTAGATTAGCAGGAAAACAAAATGAGAACAGATGCAGGTAGATGGGTAGATTTGGTTCAACCATCCATTCATTTACTCAGCAAATACATAGAGAGTGGCTACCATATACTAGGTATTGCTAAAACTTTGAGGAGACAGTAATGAACAAACCAGAGAAAATTCCTGCTATCTGCAAAACTTTAGTTTATATTGGAGAAAGACAGACAATAAACAAGTAAATTATATATAGTAAGTTAGGTAGTGATAAGTGCTAAGGAAAAAGATAAAACAGGAAATGGATTTATAAGTATTCAGTAGGTTGAAATTTTTACCAAGGTAGCCAGGAAAAGTAGATTTTGAGAAAAGACCTGAAGAAAGTGAAACAGCAGCCATGGGTATGTCTTGGGGAAAATATTCCACATAGAGGGGATAGCAAGTGAAAGGGCACCTACATAATAACTACAGCGAACACCATACTTAACCGTGAAAGATTGGATGCTTTACCCCCAAGATCTGGAACAAAGCAAGATGCTTCCTCTCACCACTTCTATCTGGCTATATACTGAAAGTCATAGCCAGTCAAATAAGGCGAGAAAAAGAAATGAATGGTGTAAGATTGGAAAGAAAAATAAAAAAGGGTTCTCATTAACAGATAACATGACTGTCTATGTATAAAACCCCAAGAAATCTAAAAAAGCAAAGTCAAACAAAACTCCTAGAACTAACAAGTGAGTTTAGCAAGGTTGTTTAAGACAAAGTCAATCCACAAAAATCTATGGTAGAATAGAATACTAGTTCCAAAAGCTGAAATATTTAGATATAAATCTAACAAAACATGTATAAGATCTGCATGTGAAAACAAAATACTAATTAAAGAAATCAAAGAAAATCCAAATAAACAGACATGGTGTGTTCATAGAATGAAAGACTCAATGTAGCAAACATAAAAATTATTCCTGAATTGACCCATAGATTTCACGCAATGGCAATCAGAATCCCAGTAAGCCTTTCTATAGATATAGACAAGCTGTTTTTAAAATTTACATGTAAAGACAAACTGGAACAGCCAAAAAATTTTTGAAAAAGAAGAATAAATCTGAGGCAATCACACTATGTGCTCCTAAGATTTACTATAAAGCTATGCGTGAAGACATTGTGGTATCCATGAGTTAGACACACAGACCAATGAAACAGACCCACACACATATAACCAATCCATTTTTGACAAATATAAAAGCAATCAGTGGAGAAGACAGTCATTTCAATAAATGGTTTTGGAATAACTAGACATACTTATGAGTAAAAAAAAATGCTCTCACACCTTATATAAAAAATAACTCATGCTAGATCTAAATGTAGAATGCGAAAGTATTTATTGAGCATCTATTCACACAGAGCTCCACATAGACTCCTTGGGGCCCTGGTTCTCTCTAATTAGTCTTTAACCCCCTATTTAAGTTTTCCTTTCTCACCCTAAAGCTGTCCCTGCAGGAGCCCACCTTGTCCCCCACCCTGAGCATTTCGGATCAACATCAGGAGCCCACTATTATTTTTCCATTTGCTTCCCCTTCCCTGTTGGCTCAGCTGGTAAAAATTCACCTGCAATGTGGGAGATCTGGGTTCAATTCCAGAATCGGGAAGATCCCCTGGAGAAGGGAATGGCTACCCACTCCAGTATTCTTGCCTGGACACAACTGAACAACTTTCACTTCACTTCTCCCTCTCTGCCCTGAGTCCTTTCCTCTTTGTCCTATTCACTTACTCACCCCTCTGCCACCTCCCTCTCATTTCCAGGGCTGTACTCCCTGGTGCAGAATGCCTCAGTACACCAGACTGTTCAATTTTCTCTAGTCTATTAGGGGGAAAAAAAAAATCTCTTTCAAGAAGCCTTTCTTAGTTAAGAGAACTCTTTCCCCACTCTGACTCATGATATTTCCATGACTTTTCCTTCTATTTTTACCTGTATAGATACAGTGCTTGTATGCCCCCCATTTATTGATGCATACAGGGTCTTTCTTGTGCATCCTTTATACATTTTAGGATTTGGCATTCTTTCTCTCTCAATCTATTGTGGCTGGGATTTTCTTTTATTCCTTCTAAAAAGCACCTATGCATAGCACCATATCTATTAATAGACGATAAATATATATTATCAGTTGACTGAGATGCACTCCCAAATTAGAAGAAAAAGGCAGGTCTTTGTACGAGGAGGAAATGAGTCACCAGGGCTCCCTAACAGGGTTGCCTTATTCCTTCCTCCATTTCAGGAAGAGCCAAGCACTGTCCATGTCTGTGACTTGGAACTTTGTCACTTAGAGTCAGCTCATCTTGCCAGACTCATACACTGAACTGCCAGAATGGAAAAAGAGCCAGAAGTAGAAAATGAAAACTCTAAGAGATGGTTACAAAAAGGCATCCTCTTAAGAGCTTAATGCTGTTAATTTGGGGAGTTACAGAATCAGGATCAGGCAATTCACAGCAAGGATTTCAGCAGGGTATTACAGAGCTTTGCAGATACAATGTGGGGGCTCGTCTTGTCCCCCCTCCAAATTATAAGGGGAGCCAATGAAGTCAAGATAGAATTTACCATTGACTTTTACTTGCAAATTCCAAGAGAGGAAACCTCAGAATCCTCAGAGAGACGGCAGCAATAGAAACAAAACTCAGTTCCAGATTTTGAAGCAAAACCAGACTCTGAGGCTCAGAGAATAACTCCCCAGTTTTACTCTTGTTTTGTTTTGTTTTTTTTTTTCCCCTAGCTTCTCCCAAGTCCCTAATTCTTTTAAAACCCCAAACTCCCATTTGGAAGTCATTCCAAAGTTCGTGATTCAAAGACAGAAATGGATTTTTCACGTTCTTTTTGAAAACTCCTCTTCTCTTTCCTCCCCTGAGCCTTTTGAACTTTTCTCTAGTTTACTTGTAGCAAGTGGAATATTCCCCAAACAGGAAAATAGGCCATGAAACTATGTTATAACATCTTTCCTTTTAATGTTTTTCTACCTAGATCATTAGTTTGAAAAGTCCCAGCTGAAGGGTTGGAAAGCAGTGTTGCTGCCACAACAAATTTTCACATATAAAGTCTTCAGAGAATTTCTTATCAATACGAAGGATTACAAGGAAAATTTCATCACGTCTGAAGTGGCCAAAGAGTGGTTGCAAAAGCAAAGAAGGGAAGAGAGAGGATCCTTACTGACTACAGCTGGCTGTTTATCTGATGGTCACCGGGCATCTCAGAATGAGAAGGCACCCATCAGGCAGAGGTGATTCCACCACCAGGCACAGCTGGGTGCCCACAGAAACAGCTGCTGGGAAGGGTGCTGCAGCAACCTGGGAGAAGCTGAGGACCCTGAACCTCATGATCTCATGCTCCATGTTTTATAACCTTTTCAGTGAACAAGAAGGTGGGTACAGGAGAAAGGAAAATGCCAGCTGGAGTACTCGCTCTGATTTTATATTATAGTTTTACACAAACACACCCAGAGGTTAATCCTCTTAACCTTGATAAGAGATTAAACCAAGTGCTGATACTTCTGTTTGAAATGCACTAATGAAGGGATTGTCACCAGCCCAGCAGTCCTGGAGAGGAGGCATTTTAAGATATCATCTCTATCCTTGGGGGAAAAAAGTATTATTATGAAATAGATTGCATGTGTAAAAAAGTGTCCAAAATATAAATATACAGCATAATGAATATTATAAAGCCAATATCCATGTAGTCACCACCAAGACCAGGAACCAGAGTATTGCCAAACTCCCCTTGGAAGTCTCTCTTCTTGAAACTGAGGAGCCAAACACTGGACCTCTTTTTAAAGTTTGGGGTTAATAGCCTCCAAGGCTTCCAGTCTTTGACCTTTCTCCTTCCTCTAGTAGTTCATCCCCTAAGAGAAATTTGTAAAGTAATTGCCCATAATATCTATGCTCATTGAACTAATGCCCCCTTTACGTGTTTGAAGCAGGATAAATAAAAATTTAAATGACCAAGAAAATAGTTTCTCACTCACTGAAAATATTAGCATATTTTCTTCCAAGAGAAGCTCCCTGGTAGCTCCATCAGTAAAGAATGCCTACAATGTGAGGGACCCAGGTTTGATTCCTGGGTTGGGAAGATCCTCTGGAAAAGGGAATAGCAACCCACTCTAGTATTCCTGCCTGGAGAATTCCATGAATAGAGGAGCCTGGTGGGCTACAGTCCATGGGGTTCAAAGAGTTGGACACGACTGAACGACTAACATATGTATTCTCTTGCAAAATGCTAGGATGTGTGGGATCTCACTTCCAGCCCCAATGCTGAGATGGACAGCCACACGGCTCTTCCTAAAGGGTATGTGCTGGAAATAAGCATTTGCATTTTCAGCAAACACAATACAACCTTTTCTGTTCAGTAAGGTTATTCCACTTTCAAGGGGTGTAATATAGTAAAACCAAAAAATATAGAATGTGGAACTTTTAAACATTAGAAGCTTAATTAATGTTCAGACCTTCAACAGAGGATACACAATCTCTTCAAAACTGAGGTTTGAAGGCAAATATTGTCATAATGAGATAAATTAGGACTCAATTCTAGGTAGAAAGTGAAGGTAAAAGAAAGTTCCAGTTGTTTTTAGGGCAAAGCCACGTTATCTTTATATTCCAATTTACTGCCTATACAGTGCCTTATTTATTAGCAACTCTTCAATGAATGTTTGTTGATTGAAGGTATTTTTCCATGAATAATTTCAGAAAAAGAAAACAGAATCGTGCTTACTAAAGTTTTCATAATTATACTCAAAATGTGGAGAAAAGAAAAGCTAAGAATTTCAAAAGAAATTATTATGCATAATATACAACTCAAGAATACAAGGAAGCTTGTCAGGAAAACATGTTTCTTCTTGTTTCAGTTCTCACTTTTGTTTCCTCCAGGTGCTGTAGGGTGCAGTTTCAAGGCAAGATTCAGAAGGAGTTATAAGACAGGAGGAAAGTTCCTTCAGAGAAAAGCAAAAATAAGAAGCAGAGGGTATCTCTGTTTTTGTTCCTCCCCAGCTTTTAGGCGATCATGGGCAACGGTGGCTGCTGCAGAGCATGACTGCTTGCACAGCGCCACCCCGTGGTCAAGACTTGAACTTGTTTTTTATTTTGCTAAAGATTGAAAAATTAGAAATTCCAAAATTGTCAATGGATTTGACAAGTCATAACTCTTATTTATAGGAGGGTATAAATGCTAGCTAACAAGTCACTTGGATATATTTTATTTCAAAGAGGATGTCTCCTATTAAAAATGACTGCCTCTTTGACTCTGCACAGAGTCACCTAGTGAGTATACACCTGAGTCTCCGGTGAGGGAGCCCCAGCTCTGCCCACAGCTGCCCACTCTCCCAGAAGTTGATAATAAAACCAAATCCTGGCCTGTGCCCAAGGGAGGTCTGGAGAAGAAGCTGGAGGCAGCCTTCGGAAGGGCACTCTACTATTCATAAGGGAGCATTTTGAAAAAAGTTTAAAAGCTGGTTTCAAAGTAAAGATTAAGCAAAGGTTGTCGACTGTGACTTTTTTCTTAAGTAAGCTTTTCATTATTGTGCACGTTGCTAAAATTCAGAGCTGGCAACCACTCTCTTTTAGCTTGCACAGGCTCCAAGCTAGACACACTGCCAATGATCAGACAAGGGATGTGAAAAGAAAAAGAAATTATGAACAATGATAAAGAGGTTTCTCTGCCTCCTTTTTTAAAAGTAGCTGTTTCCAGACATAGCCTCAAAAACATAAGGCCCTTGAGAGAAGAGCTATGGGAAGCCCAAGTCTGTTGCCCAGCCAACAGCAGCCTCATCCCAGATAAATCAAAGGCGCTTGACCCAATTAGAACCCACTGGGTGAAACAGCAAAGACTAGGATGGTCCATCTTTTGGCCTTCCTAATCCTGCATGAGGACTGACTTAACAACTACACAGAAGTTGACTCTAAGGAGACAAAGGCTGTGAATATAGGCCAGTGACATATCTGTTCCAAGTTGGTTAGAAACAGTGGTGGGCTTAGTCAATGACTAAGTGGGAAGTTGGACTAGGTGACTTTTGAGGACTGCCTGACTGGATGACTCTGATTGGTCCCATTCCCATTACTTGAAATCATACAAAGGCAGAAATAATCTTCTCAATAATTCTAGATAAACCAAGACCATCCTAAAGCATTTAGTATGAACTATGGGCTTTCCTTGTAGCTCAGTCGGTAAAGAATCTGCCTGCAGTGCAGGAAACCTGGGTTCGATCCCCGGGTTGGGAAGATCCCCTGGAAAAGCAAACAGCAACCCACTCCAACATCCTTGCCTGGAAAATGTCATGGACAGAGGAGCCTGGTGGGCTGCAGTCCATGGGATCACAAAGAGTCGTGCACGACTGAGCGACTAACACTTACTTATGGTAATATAAGCTATGGGCTTCCCTGGTGGTGCTAGTGGTAAAGAATCTGCCTGCCAATGCAGGATATGTAAGAGACATAGGTTCGATGCCTGTGTCAGGAAGATCTGCTGGAGGAGGGCATGAAAACCCACCCAAGTAATCTTGCCTGGAGAATTCCATGGACAAAGGAGCCTAGAGGGCTACAGTCCATGGGGTCACAAAGAGTCGGACGTGACTGAGCACATAATAATACATGTTTTTATTTTTATTTATTGGCCACACAGTGTGGCTTGCAGGATTATAGTTCCCTAACCAGGGATCAAACCTGTGCCCGCTGCAGTAGAAGCATGGAGTCCTAACCACTGTACCAACAGGGAAGTCCCAACCTACGCTTCTATAAATGGAAGAATGAAAGGAATCAGGCAGAGAAAATGAGAAGTCTAAAATCTGATGTTATAGAAAGTGTGTGTGTGTGTGTACACACATGTATATATAGGCTGATACTGTGCAATTAGATGCAAAAAGAATAATCACTTTCCTTTTCTTGAACTTAGGTGAATAGACTTTTATCCCTGCTCAAATTTCAAAATGTTATTAGCACAGCACTGGTGGTATTTAGACATCAACTGGAAAACCCCAGCAGGGCTTGTAGAAGTATGAGGCAGGCCTAGGGCTGTCAGAAACATTACAAATACCCAGTTTGTTGTTGTTGTTGATTGTTGTGTTTTTAAAATTTTTAATTTATTCTTTATGGTCATGCTACATTGCATGAAGGATCTTAGTTCCCTGACCAGTGGAATCATGGAGTCCCAACCACTGGACCACCAGGGAAGTCCCTCCAGTACCTGTTTTAGTCAAAGGGATTGAGAAGAGTTGCTGGAGAAGCTGGTTTTCTGATGCCCTCAGTATGACCACCACATCAGCAGGAAGAGTGTCTCTGTTTTTCTCAAGAACCCCAGAAGCATCATATAATACCTGCAACGTAAAAAGCAAATCACAAGTGAGCCAATACTGTCCCCAACACAGTGTTGCCAGGCAACACTGGGATTGCCTGAGGTCAGTCATTAACTGATCTCTGTATAGAATTCATCTTTACATAGCCATGCTTTTAAACCCAGGCCACCAGATAAGGGGGAGAATTGAAATTTTTGAGATGCCAGTTTATCTTAATTCCTTGTTCAACAGTTCTTTGATGAAGAGAGTCCTATCAAAGATACAACACTTCAGAATAATTATATTGGGCACTCACAATATGAGAAGCATCCATCTGATAAGGTTAACACTGCTATTGCCTCCATTTTACTGTGGGCAAACAGAGGTTTAGAGAGAGGCTGAATCATGTGGCCACGGTCACACATGTCACCAGGGTGGGCAGGCATCCCAACCCAGGCAGTTTGGCTCCATGCTCATACACACTTCACCCTCACTGCTTCCCAAGGTACTTGTGGCACCTGAGTGGTTGGCTCAGGGGTTCTGAGCATTCTTGGTTCTCAGGGCAGAGGACATCTAGATCGGAGACTTTTTAAGGAATGCTCCAAAGAAATGAATTCAAGAAAGGACACAGAGCCCAGAAGGAAAAGGATCGGACAAGAATGGAAGGCAGGAGAGAGGAGAAGAATGCGGACCAGGGATCAGGGCGGATATCTTATGCAGTCACCCTTCAACACTAGAGTAAATAAAGTTTTTAGGAGGGAAAACTGGATTGCAATTTCTAGCCACGATAGATACTATCATGTAGTAATGTGAAGACAAAAACAATCTCTTCACTTACATTAAATTGCTTTTCAAACAACATTCAGTCAAGCAAAATTAATTTCCATGCCATGATATGAATGTGAAACATAATTTCAACAAGTCTTAAATCAACAAAATAATCCAAAATGCCTTTTATTGAACTCCTACCCATTTTCTGGGCCCAGGGCCTCAGCAGACCCTGCCGGAACCAATTAGCCATAATTCACATGGCTCCTTAGAGAGTAACATGAGCAATGGATTGTTGGCTACAGGAGGAGGGGATTTCCTGAATCACTCACTAACCTGCTTCAGGAACTTGAAATTGAGACTGAGGAATAATGGATGAAAAGTGGAAATTTCAGTTAATGTTGTAAAATCTTAACATCTGGAAGATGAAGTGAATTCTTTCCCCTTTTTATCTAGACATTTTTGGTGCCCTGTAGACATATGCTTGTGCTACAAAGTGCTAAAAATTGAGCCCCACTGTGATATTAACCCTCCTTCATTGCCTACACATCTCCAAATTACTTCTGAATGTGAGCATTCACCACTAAACGCTGCAAAAGCTATCATGTTTTCTCTCTGGAGAGCTGTCACTTCTAGGCCAAACCTCAGGTGAGAAGCAGATGGCAGCTCTGTGGGCCACCCCAGCGAGAAATTACTTTGTTGCCAGCGGCTACTTTCCATGAGCAATACCACTGTGAAGGTTTAAGAATTATGATTAGGTATACAAGAAGAATTAAAAGGAGAAAGAAATCTGCAAGCAATTTCATGAGTGCCACAAACAGGGCACTATGGACATTTGTTCCTTGTCAAAATTCAGGTTTAATAACTCACCTTTCCAGCATAGTGCTGAATGCCAAAGCACAGCTCCATTCCTTTGGGCCTCCAGAAGTATTTGCATCGAAGATTATCTTCAAATTTATCTGTGTGGATTTTCATGTTTAAAAGTTACAATGTGAACTCTTTGGTCCTTTAGACAAAAATACGCTCCTCAAACCACGATGACTCAGAATAAGGAACTTCAGAGTAGCCTGATAGTATTCTTATATGTACAGTGATGGAGAAAGATCCCCACCGGTACCACATGATGGGCATTTACATTCAAGTTCTCATCTAGCTGTTTCATGTTGTCTTTTGTGTCAAGCTGATCTCGATGATATCATGTTCTGCCCTGAGAACTCCAAGAATAAACACTGATGACACCAGAAAACCAACCAATTAGCTTTAGAGCCATGAAGATACTCCGTGGAAGGCAAATAACCCTGGTTTATATTCCTCTTGATAACTTGTGACAATTTTATAGCTAAAAGGAAGTCACTTAAAGGTGACAGTCTCAACTCCTAGAAGTGAATCTCTCCCACAGATCAATTTTCCATCTGGGAAAAAGGCTTGAAACTTCCTCTCCATCCCTCTCCAGATAGTTTTGCTGTTGTGGTCAAGGATGGCCTACTCTGTGTGAGGAACTGTGCTAAGCAGTAAAGGGATGCAGGGGTCAGACTTTGTTGCCCAGGGATCTCACAATGTGAGAGATGGGGTCACATGCAACTCTGAAGACTGACAAAGGAGGAGGAGGAGGTGGAGAGGTATGGGGGTAAGTACAGAGGACTCCGAATGCCAGAAGGAGATGTTTTACCATCACTCCACAGATAATGGTAATTGAATGAAAAGGTGGCTTTACAAAAACTATATTAGGTGGGATGTCCAGTATAAAACATGAGCCAGGAAGCCAGAACATCAGCAGGGCTTCTATACAAAGTTGTACTAAAGATGGCTGGGGGTCCAGGTGGAGATATGAGAGAAGGGCATGAAAAAGGAGGGGTATCAAGTGTTGGTCATGGAAAATAAGGGGAACAGAAGGTGTAAAAATGATACCGATATAGGGTAAAGGTATTTCGCTTTACTCAAACAGGAAAGCGAAGAGAGTTTGAGAGATGGTGATGGGTTTGCTTTAACACACAAATCCTACCAGGATGTGTTCTGAATATTTCAATTTATTAAAAGCAGAGTCTTTATTTTCACAATCACCAAAATACACAGGAAGGATTCCATAAACCATTTGATGATATGAGCCAAATAGCCAAGTTCTCTTCTGCACATATGTATGCCTTTTCTAAAAGGTACCTACCAACTAGGGTCTGGTCTGTTGCCTGAGGAAACCGACTTTCCTCATCCAAAAGTGCAAGCAGTCCCAGGGGTTTCTGGAGGAACATATCCAAGAGGGGGCGATTGTCCTCATACTCCACGGGTGTAGCGTCAATGCCCTCGTTCTGATACTCCATCTGGAAGGAAATGGATCGTGAATCACTCCAGCCCTGTACTGGCCTAGGTACCACCAGGCTGCATGCACTTTCTCTGTCTGGCAACACTGAACAGGGGTATGTTTTATGTGAGTAGGACAAGGCTTTTCTGCATCCAGCACTCTTGAAGCTCAGAATTTAAGACTGACCTACAGGGAGCCTATGGCAGGTGATGAGGTTGGCAAGAGAACCTTGGCTCTCTGTCTCTCAGACATGGACTTGGTAACTCAAATTGAGAAGCTGATGTAGAAAGGAAGGGAAGCTGAAAATTTTTTATTCTGGTGACAAGTATGGTTGAAACCAGGAGGAAAGCAGATTTCTGTCTTCTGCAAAGGAATCATCTTGAACTAAAAAAAAACTAAAAAGAACTCCAGATTTCCTGGGAAAATCAATGGAAGTAAACCTGATTGAAACAAGGTCTAGTTTTGTACAAGATGGGTGGAGGAGGAGTGCATTGTGGATTTGTCCAGTTTCCGTGATAAAACCAATACCGGTGTTTATAGTCCATGACTTTGTCTTTATCTAACCTAGTTTAATCTAGCAGTTTAATGTGTCCCTTGATCTTGCATTAAAACAAGGAACTTGGTCAGAATGTTTAGTTTTTACAACTATATACTGTCTCTTCACACAGGAGAGTCTTGGGGTTGGGGTTTGGGTTGGGGTGGAGAATAAGGGCTCCAGACTTTGGGTCCACTAGCTTTACATCCTGTTTTATTTGCCATTAGACTCATGGGGGGAAGATTTCCATTTTGAGAAAACCAAGAATGTATCTTACTCCTCCCTGAAGATACCCATCCACTTCTGGTGGGGTCTAATATGCAGGAGACAGGGGATTCATACGGTCAGTGAGGGAGTTAAGGAAACCAAGAACATTATCCCAACTTCCAGGTCATCCTGTATCATTTTGGACAGCATCACAGATATTTTTAGTTAAATAAAGCAGAAGAGAATGTAGCATTTTGGGAAATGCATATGAATCAGTTTGGAAACAGCATTTAAATAATTGGCTTGTCACCAGCTTCACTCAAGGGAGGAAACGTACCTTTCCACAGAAATCGAGACCTCTTTTTATCAAACTACATTTAGATTGCCAAGTTATTTTGACAGGACTGCCTCATCAGTGGTTTTTCTTTGGAGTCTTTGACCTGTTAACCTCACTAACAAGGTTTCTGCTTTGAACTCTGGGCAGACTGTAGGCACATTCCCCACCAAGTACAGTGCCTTCAGAGTTCACTGTTACCTGCTCGAGAGCAAAAACATGCTGATTGAAATAGTATTGAATTTGCTCATTGGCGATGTTTATGCAGAGCTGCTCAAATGAATTTCTTTGAAAGTTTTCGAATCCAAAAATGTCCAAGATCCCCACATTCATACCATCGTCTGCAGTACTGCATGAGAGAGAAAAATAAAACCTTTCAGAGAAGGAAACAGCAGTCTCAGGGCAGAGAGAATATTCCTGCCTACATTTTTATCAATACATGTAGCTACTCAGGGAAGGCAACATCCTGCCACCTTTCAGAAAGAAACAGTCTATGTGTTAAACAGTTGATTTCCTGAGTCCTTCAACTGTTCTTCCAACTTCTCTTATTTTAAGCAACAGAATACTTTCAAATTTTCCTCAGAAGCTCCATCTATAGAGAGATTAAAGAAGAACCGCTCTATTTGAAGGGGCTGGAACTGCTGCTCATTTATTCTTCTACTTTCTCACCCACAAGGCTCAGCTGGAAGAAGACTCTAGAATTTGATACTGTCAGTTCCTCCACAATTTAGAAAACACTAGTGCTTAGCACAGATAAAGCTGTAGAAGTAGCAATACTGTGAGATTTCTGTGCTTTAACACCTCATGAAACATCTCAGTTGATTCTAAAAACAGCAGAAGGAGGAGGATATTATTCTCATTTTACAGATGAGGAAACTATGACTTAGGATGTGCACAAATGAAGCTGTGGAGTCTGGATGCAAACCCCAGTTTTCCCAGCTCCTAGCTAAGCTTGTTCTTTTAAATACCATACTGAAGTGGCTCTGTAATCATGACCCTCTCAGGTGTAAATACACCGTCTTTTAAAGGAGATGCCCTGAGATCTTCATTAAAGAAAACCCAAGAGAGGACCAAATGCTTCCTCTTGGAAATTCTAGGAGACACTGGGGTCAATTACAGCTCTCCTCAAGGTCTCTGCTCATCGGGGGAACTTGCCATATGTTTTTGTCTGGCTGCAGAAGTGTATTGATGCGATTTACGATCCAGCTGAAAAGCCTCCCATACAGGGCTTTGGACATGGCATCTCTGACATCTGAGGCCCTGTCCACAGTGTTGGCGCGGATGATGGTCTCGCCCCGGGTGACCACGCAGTGTGAGGTGAGAGCCTCCTGGAGCTCTTCAGGGCTGATGCAGAGAACCAAGGCAGCTAGAAGAGAGGGTGAGGATAATGCTGGAGAATGTAGACATCTATCCATCTGTCCAAACAGCCAGCCAGCCAGTTAGCCAGCATTCATTCAACATTAGCCATGTGCCAGGCTATATCTTCAGAACTTCAGAGCCAAGGATAAACATGTGGGGCCCTGAACCCCAAGAAACACCTAGACTGATGCAGTACCTCCCAAACTGTTTTGAAAGTTCTTTACATGTGTTAGATAAAAAAATGTGGAAGGAGGTCGTCTTTGACCAAATAAGTTGGAACAATTGTTGGAGAGTATAGTCTGCTCTCAGAAAATCACAAAGCACATTAGTATAGTTAAGTGCTACAGTTTAACACAAGAGATGTTTATTTAAATAAGCTTTTTTTTTTTTCCCCCTAACTCAGGAATCTTATTCTTTGTGCCACTATTGCCAACCCACTCCAGTACTCTTGCCTGGGAAATCCCGTGGACGGAGGAGCCTGATAGGCTACAGTCTATGGGGTCGCAAAGAGTCGGACACAACTGAGTGACTTCACTTTCACTTTTCACTTTCATGCACTGGAGGAAGAAATGGCAACCCACTCCAGTGTTCTTGCCTGGAGAATCCCAGGGACGGGAGCCTGGTGGGCTGCCGTCTATGGGGTCGCACAGAGTCGGACAGGACTGATGTGACTTAGCAGCAGCAGCAGCATTATTACTTGTGGAAATTTAAAAATAAATATGTGCATGTGTTATCCCCTCCAGATGCTGATTCAGTGAATTTCGAGTGAGGTCCAACCTCTCATATCTTTTCAAAAATTTGTAGATGATTTTTAAAAGCAGCCACTGGTGAGAATCACTGCCCAAAGTTACCTGCCATGGACTTTTCAGAAGAACATCTGTGTACTTGCCACTTATGAAATGAACACTGATGTTCTACAAGATATTCTCTGGGAAACACTGGTTAGTGAAAACACCCAGAGCCAGTTAAGGACCAGCACATTATATCTTCAAGTCTTGAAAAACTACCCAAGTAAAAGAAACACGTACTTTGGCAAAACAATGCATAGGAATCAAATACTTACCATTTTCCAAGGCTTCTGCATTGGGCACCTCACTTTTATCCGTTTGATGCTGAGAGGAAATAGCTGCAAACTCAATGTTTCCAATATTCAAAATCCCAGCTAATATCCTGTACACTGAGTGCACCTCCTGAAAAGGATATCAAGAATCATGTTTGGTCATTGCCAGTCAAACCAGTAAATTTGCCAGCACTGGGGTAGAAACCACTAGTCCACCCACATCCATCTCCACCCTGCTGTCCTGGGATACAAACAACAAACGTCCAAGCCTTCCTTGCAGTTAGGCCATGTAACTAAATTCTTAACAAAGGAACAGGTAGAATGAGGTGGGCCATATCTGGGCTTTGCTTATAGAAGGGAGCATGCCTCCTTCAAGCCTTTTTTTCCATTACTGCTGGATCAAACTCCCAACAACCTACCTTCAATCATGCCACTGGTTAGAATGTCTGAGACCAATGACTGGATGGAACAGAGATGTTCTACAATCTGAACCTCTTGCCTTGGAATACTTACATTACAGAGAACTGATCTTTGTTCTTTAAGACACTTTTAGCCTTTAACCCTAGCTAATACCAGCTCCCAAATTCAAGTATGGGTCTTTCTTCAAGACAAGAGTAGAGATGTTTCCTTAACCTCTTGAATATAGCTTATATGAAATAGTTGAGGGGCATTCATTGATGTTGCACTAGAACATCTGAAGTTAAATTATGGAGTATATAGTTATGAATGAGGTCAAGGCATTTTGAAAGACTCACTAGAAGTTACCTTTCATGTTTTAGTACAATAAGAAATAAACATCTGGTCTTCATACCCATTTCTGGCACAAGAGTTCTAAAACTCTAGGACTTCTTGAGTGATAGAGCCGAGAAGGGTGTCCTTTGTTCATCACGATAAGCCCCTTTCATCCACATCTGAGTTTGTGCTAAAGAGGAGACTCTTGGGGGATGGGTGTGCTGGTTGTCAGAGGAACCAACAATGTGATTAAAGCGTTGGAAATCTTAGCTGGACTCCAGACTTCGAGGAGGGCACATGGCTTGAGATAGAGTCAATCATCAATAGGCAATGACTTGATCAGTCATGCCTAGGTAACAGAGCCTCCACTAAAACCCCTAATTGACCAGGTTTGGAGAACTTCTGGGTTGGCAAACACATGAAGGTGAAAAGAGGAGGTGGTGCCTCCTCTTCTGATACCTTGCCCTGTAAATCTCTTCCACTTGTCTGTTCCTCAGTTGTATCCTTTATAATAAACCAGGAATATTAAGTGAACTGCTTTCCTGACTTCTGTGAATCCTTCTAGCAAATTATTGAACTTGAAGAGGGGGGTCTTGGGAACTCTATTTACAGCCTGTCCATTAGAAATAGGAAAACATGGGAGTTGCAACTGGTATGTGAAGTTGGGGCAGTCCTGTGGGAGTAAGCCCCTAACTTGTATAATTTGAAGCTAACTTGAGGTAGACAGTGTCGGAATTGAACTGAACTGTAGAAGAACTGATTGGTATGGTGAAGAAAACTCCACACATTTGGTAAGACTAGAAATGATATGTGATGATCTAAGTCCTATTTTTATATTGAAAGTGGAATTCATAAGTATAATTAATGGTAAAAAAAAAAAGTACAATTATTTGTTTAAATATTTGCATTTCCTATAGGTGAGAAATGAAATATATAGCCAGGAAATCCCTGTATCTTATGCTTATAGATAAAGTACTGTGACAAAAAATACTCAGGCTGGGCACTTGATTTAGTACTATACATAGCAGCAAACTAAGAGAAACTGTCATTAGACCATTGATAAAGCATTGCCCCTGAATTGAGCCTTTCTGCAAACACTGCTCAGTAAAGCCAAAAAACTGAACATGGACTGTAATAGTGACATCTGCTGGATACCTGATAATGCTACAAAGACAAATGAGGATTTTAAACTAGGCTTCCACCATAGAAAAATATTGTTCTGCAGTGTCCCAGAGGTCCCTGAGGTTGTCCTCATTTCTTTTGATCCTTTTTTCTTTTTTCCTCTCTGCTTCATTTATTTCCACCATTTTATCTTCTACCTCACTTATCCTATCTTCTGCCTCCGTTATTCTACTCTTGGTTCCCTCCAAAGTGTTTTTGATCTCATTCATTGCATTATTCATTTTTAATTGACTCTTTTTTATTTCTTCTAGGTCTTTATTAAACATTTCTTGTATCTTTTCAATCTTTGTTTCCAGGCTATTTATCTGTAACTCCATTTTGTTTTCAAGATTTTGGATCATTTTTATTATCATTATTCTAAATTCTTTTTCAGGTAGATTCCCTATCTCCTCCTCTTTTGTTTGACTTGGTGGGCATTTTTCATGTTCCTTTACCTGTTGGGTATTTCTTTGCCTTTTCATCTTGTTTAGATTGCTGTATCTGGAGTGGGCTTTCTGTATTCTGGAGGTCTGTGGTTCCTTTTTATTGTGGAGGATTAACCCAGTGGGTGGGGTTAGACGATTGGCTTGTCAAGGTTTCCTGGTTAGGTCAGTGTTCTGGTGCGTGCAACTTGATTTCTTCTCTTTGGAGAGCAATGGAGTGCCCAGTAATGAGTTTTGAGATGGATCTATGTGTTAGGTGTGACCTTGGGCAGCCTGTATGTTGATGTTCAGGGCTATGTTCCTGCGTTGCTGGAGAATTTGCGTGGTATGTCTTGCTCTAAAACTTATTGGCTCTTGGGTGGTGGTTGGTTTCAGTGTAGGTATGAAGGCTTTTGGACAGTCACTTATTACTTAAAGTTCCATGTAGTCAGGAGTTTTCTGGTGTTCTCAGGTTTTGGGCTTAAGTCTCCTGCCTCTGGATTTCACTTTTATTCTTCCTGTAGTCTCAGGACTTCTCCAACTATACAGCCCTGATAAGAAAACATGGAAGCAACCTAGATGCCCATCAGCAGATGAATGGATAAGGAAGCTGTGGTACATATACACCATGGAATATTACTCAGCCATTAAAAAGAATTCATTTGAACCAGTCCTAATGAGATGGATGAAACTGGAGCCCATTATACAGAGTGAAGTAAGCCAGAAAGATAAAGAACATTACAGCATACTAACACATATATATGGAATTTAGAAAGATGGTAACGATAACCCTATATGCAAAACAGAAAAAGAGACACAGAAATACAGAACAGACTTTTGAACTCTGTGGGAGAATGTGAGGGTGGGATATTTCAAAAGAACAGCATGTATACTATCTATGGTGAAACAGATCACCAGCCCAGGTGGGATGCATGAGACAAGTGCTCGGGCCTGGTGCACTGGGAAGACCCAGAGGAATCGGGTGGAGAGGGAGGTGGGAGGGGGGATCGGGATGGGGAATACGTGTAAATCCATGGCTGATTCATATCAATGTATGACAAAACCCACTGAAATGATGTGAAGTAATTAGCCTCCAACTAATAAAAAAAAAATAAAATAAAATAAAAAATAAAAAGAGATTGAAAAAAAAAAGAAGGAAAAAAAAAAAAAAAGAAAAATATTGTTCTTCAAACTCCTAAATCAAAGGCAAGATGTCATGTTTCTGACTTCAAGAATCACTGTTTTAATCACACAACTTAAGAGTGGCTAAGGAGAACACCTACCAAATGGGTTTTCTGGGACTAGCATGGATTTAACATGACAGAATCTCATTACTTTGATCAATACAGTGTGAGGCTTGCAGAACGCATCCAGAGACTCCCCACAGAAGCAGATCCCGGAGAGTAAAACAGAAACTCCACAGCAATGAGTTCTATATCTGTTATTTCTATACATAGTTATCTCAAGAGCTTATCTAAAACTCTCAATATTTCCTCTAATTAAAACACACATACACACACCATGTATAAGTATACAAGCTATGAAATCTCCCAAAACAAGGCATCCAGGCATTTCACCACTAGGATGACCATCCACAAAGGAAATGACAAGGACCACACCCTTGAGACCAGCATCTCACCCCGTGTGTCTTTGGCAATATTCTTTTCAGCACAACACTCAGAGATTTCCTCTTTCAAAGAGGAAAATTACCTATATATTTTAGCAGAGACTTTGGGTTCAAGCACTGTGCAAAAGACTGAAGTTAAAAGCAGATTGGGTCTCCTTCTTTGGTTCAGAGAAGGGGACTTGAGAAGGGGTGCCCAATGTTCCCCTCATTATGGAGGTATTAGCCTTACAGTGCTGCCTGTGCTGTTTCCAGCCTATTCCCCTTGACTCTTCAGTCCCACCGTTCAGTCAATTAGTTCTTCCTTTCTGGCCTAGGAACCTACATCCATTCCTGTATTTAGGTCAAAACATTATTCATCTAATGGTAGAATTCAATCAGTGACATGTCCAACTGTGCGATTACTCCTCCCTCCCCAATATGTAATCCAATGTCTCTTCTCTTCTCTTCATAGTCAGCCTAGGAAGGACTTTTCACCTTCATCACCTTGCTCATTTCCACTTGCCTCATCTCCAGCTATGGAGGCTTTCCTGGAATTCCTGCCTTTCCTGAAGAATCTTGCTATCTGCTTGCCATTCATTGTTGTTCAGTTGCTAAGTAATGTCCAACTCTTTGCGACTCCATGGACTACAGCATGCCAGGCTTCCCTGTCCTTCACTACCTCCTGGAGTTTGAACAAACTCATGTCCATTGAGTCAGTGATGCGATCTAACCATCTCATCCTTCTCTGCCCCCTTCTCCTTTTGCCTTCAATCTTTCCCAGCATCAGGGTCTTTTCCAATAAGTCAGATCTTCGCATCAGGTGGCCAAAGTATTGGAGATTTAGCTTCAGCATCGGTCCTTCCAATGAGTATTCAGGGTTGATTTCCTTTAGGATTGATTGGCTATCTACCCTTGTCTTTTTATTTCTTACCAATTTCCAACTTTCCATATCATAAAATGGAGTCACCTCACTCAGGATAGGAACAGTTAGCAAGAAGACCAACAATTCCTACAATTAGGTTTCCCAGTTCACTGTTGATGAGTATGAATTTGGTTTTACCACCAATTGGCACAAGTGGGAAAGTATTTTCTACCAAAGCCCCATGCAGGATGTATGACCTTGGCTTATTTTTCTCTTTTTCTCAGAAGACACTTCTCCCACTGAGGCAGATATTCTCTCTGTAAAGATGAGGCTAAGTGGAAAGTTGAGAAGAATCCTGGTTTTCTCTGTTCACTTTAGTTAAGTCATCCAGTCATGTCCAACTGCGACTCCATGGACAGCAGCATGCCAGGCATCCCAGTCCATCACCAACTCCCAGAGCCTACTCAAATTCATGTCCATCGTGCCGGCGCTGCCATCCAACCATCTCATCCTCTGTCATCCCCTTCTCATCCCGCCTTCAATCTTTGCCAGCATCAGGATCTTTTCCAAAAAGTCAGTTCTTTGCATCAGGTGGCGAAAGGATTGGAGTTTCAGCTTCAGCATCGCATCAGTCCTTCCAATGAATATTCAGGACTGATTTCCTTTAGGATGGACTTGTTGGATCTCCTTGCTGTCCAGGGGACTCTCAAGGGTCTTCTCCATCACTGCAGTTCAAAAGCATCAACTCTTAAGCGCTCAGCTTTCTTTATAGTCCAACTCTCACACCCATACATGACTACTTGAAAAGCCATAGCCTTGACTAGACGGACCTTTGTTGGCAAAGTAATGTCTCTGCTTTTTAGTATGTTGTCTAGGTTGGTCATAGCTTTTCTTCCAAGGAGCAAGCGTCTTTTAATTTCAAGACTGCAGTCACCATCTGCAGTGATTTTGGAGCCCCCCAAAAAATAAAGTCTGACACTGTTTCCACTGTCTCCCCATCTATTTCCCATGATGTGATGGAACCAGATGCCATGATCCTAGTTTTCTGAATGTTGAGTTTTAAGCCAACTTTTACACTCTCGTCTTTCACTTTCATCAAGAGGCTCTTTAGTTCTTCTTCACTTTCTGCTATAAGGGTCCTGTCATTTGCATATCTTAGGTTATTGATATTTCTCCTGGCAATCTTGATTCCAGCTTGTGCTTCATCTAGCCCAGCATTTCTCATGATGTACTCTGCATATAAGTTAAATAAGCAGGGTGACAATATATAGCCTTGTCGTACTCCTTTCCTGATTTGGAAACAGTCTGTTGTTAAATGTCCAGTTCTAACTATTGCTTCTTGACCTGCATACAGATTTCTCAAGAGGCAGGTCAGGTGGTCTGGTATTCCCATCTCTTTCAGAATTTTCCACAGTTTGTTGTGATCCACACAGTCAAAGGCTTTGGGGTAGTCAATAAAGCAGAAGTAGATGTTTTTCTGGAACTCTCCTGCTTTTTCTGTGATCCAACAGATGTTGGCAATTTGATCTCTGGTTCCTCTGCCTTTTCTAAATCTAGCTTGAGCATCTGGAAGTTCACAGTTGATGTACTATTGAAGCCTGGCTTGGAGAATTTTGAGCGTTACTTTACTAGCGTGTGAGATGAGTAAAATTGTGAGGTAGTCTGAACATTCTTTGGCATTGCCTTTCTTTGGGATTGGAATGAAAACTGACCTTTTCCAGTCCTGTGGCCACTGCTGAGTTTTCCAGATTTGCTGGCCTATTGAGTGCAGCACTTTCACAGCATCATCTTTTAGGATTTGAAATAACTCACCTGGAATTCCGTCACCTGCACCAGTTTTGTTCATAGTGATGCTTCCTAAGGCCCACTTGACTTTGCATTCCAGGATGTCTGGCTCTAGGTGAGTGATCACATTATCTCTGCTAACCTGGAGCTAATTCAAGGAAACTGTCCCTGGTTGCCTTCACAGGCATCTCATGGTAGTTATGTTTCGGTATCTCCCTAGGAATTTACTCACCCTTTCAGTCTCTCTTTACCTTACTTCTTTTTTATGTCTTTAGTTTTTCCGCAGTTGTTTTTTTTTTTGCCCAAAGCACTGCATTAGGCCCAGCTGACTGGCATTCTTCCTTACAGGTTCTTTACTCAGTTTCCTTTTCAGAGGCTCACAACATGCCTAACTTTAAAGTTAATGGTTGGTTTAAAAAGAAATTTTTTTTGCATGTCAATCATACATCAATAAAGAGGTTTTTTTAAAAAAAAGTCAATGATAAATCTTATTGTCTGTCATTAAGGCACTGGAAATCTTCAACACCCTCAATTAACACTTTAATAGTCTATCCTCAGCAGTATTCTCCCAATTCATTATCTGTTTTGAAGAAAGGGAAAAAAAATATCCCCTAATCTCAAAGGCTTCTGCCTAGCCTCTTCATCAAGGGATCTGCAATAAATGTCCAATCTTGACCACCACAGATAACCTGCCGGAAAAATCTTCATGTACTTTTAAACATAAACATACCTAAAACTCAATTTATTTACTATGTTATGGTAATTCATATACCAGTAAGACACGCATAATATTAAACAAAAATAGTACAGTTTAATCCAAAAATAAGAGTAGAAAAGCACTGATCTTCATTACAGGGTTTTAGGTATAACCCCCCCACCCCCACCCAACTGCCCACAGGGATTTCATTGTTACTGGAAGACTCTTTCTACCAGTGAAGTTTCTTTACAATAAACCTAAGTTCAAGGGTTCTTTCAGATACTTTTGGCTCTAAGGGTTTGGGAAAATTTGAAGGGCTTCCTGAAGGGAATTAGTGACACTGTAAAAAAGGACAGGGACCATACTCTCTGTATAGAAATGCCCCTAAGAAAAACTTAAGAGAAAGTTTTGTTACAACATTTATTTAGCATCTGCTTCCTGACTACCATCTGAGCCATCAGGAGAAGGAAATGGCAACCCACTCCAGTACTCTTGCCTAGAAAATCCCATGGATGGAGGAGCCTGGTGCAGGCTACTTACTGTCCATGGGGTCACAAAGAGTTGGACACGACTGAGCGACTTCACTTCACTTCCTGACTACAGTCAATTAGGTCTTTCTGAATTTAGTCAAACTACTTTGAGTTTACAAACATAAAGTAAATTGAGTTAATTCAGCAAAATAAGTTGTCTATAGAGATACAGACAAAGATATAACCAAAGAAATCAGGATAAGAAAGATCCAGCCTCTTCCTTCCATTTCCAGAACTGCTGACATAAACTGTGTTTATTTCCAGCATGAATTAACATGGGACATAATACATGGGAATACACACACACACACATATAATCACAGTCTGATTATTCATTTAACAGTCCAGACCAGACATAAACTAAAAATATTTACTACCTTTTGTGTTTCTTTATTTTCATATCTGTTCATGCAATCATTCACTCATTTCTACTAGACTTTATTCCCATAGGAGTTAGGGATGGCTTACTTCAAGGATATATACTTAGCAGATCTAGTTTCTTTTGTTTTTAATTTTCTTATCTTAAAACATCATCTGTTTTATTATTATTTCTACCATTAGGACAGGGCTGATATAATAGCCTTTCCTTTAGAACTGGCATCAATCTTTCCACAGTATTCTACAACCATTGTTGTACTTATTAGAAACAAAATATTATGAACCCTATGACTGACTTCTCTATTGTTCCTGTGCCCTTTTAAGAAAGTATGCCCTTAACACATCAGCATGAGCCAGGTGACTTTAAATGGCTCTGTTGCCAAGCTTTGACTCTTCTGGTGATGCATCTTTGATAACAACCAGCTCTATAAATTAACAACCATAAAGGTCCTTTAATAATGCTGGAACCTGTTTAATTGCTCTCCTTTAAGAAGCCAAGGGAAATATATTTCTATTTGTATCTGACCTTTGGGATTTTCTGCTGTCAGTTTAAAGTCTGTGGGAGGCTGACAGAGAAATTTAACAGCTAGCTAGAAAGACGAAATGTATTATTATAACTAAAATCAACCAAGCTGGGGAGGAAAGGGCTGGCCAAACGCCTTGGATTACAAAAGCAATCTTTTATCCAGAGTGGCTGTCCCAAGCTAACTCAAGTGTCTTGTAATCTCATCCCTGAAGATTTAAACATTTTCACCTATCTCCTAATCATTCACCTCCTTTGTTGGAAAGGCAAAAGAATCTGTATATTTTACAAATTTGATGGCAAAAAGCCCAGAAACTATGACACAAATGTATCACACAGTATTATTTGAGCCTAGGGTAATAAATATTTTCTGTCACTCCCGGTATATATTTAATAGAGACAGCCTGTATCTAGCATGATAAAGGCAATATAATACTCAGAACTGTAGCTAATAATTGCAATTCTGCACCATGGAGAAGAAAGTGACTGCAAGAAAGTTGAAAAGGTTTAATTTGTCGAGGCACAAGTAACTACTTACACAAATATATTGCTGTGGCTTGGGGGTAACCTCCTTATTCTTATACTCCTATTAGACAATTCATTTTAATGTTTGGAACAACCCCAACTCAGAAAAGGGCAGTGTTGTTTTGGTGTTTAATATCAAAGCTGGAGTGAATTGATGACAGAGGTAACAATTCATGGTATTTGGCATTTACAAAAGTACTTCTACATCATTTTTTAATTTTTATTTTTAGTACTTCTACTTTAATGTTCCCCTTGGATCTTACTATAAAATGCAGGTTTTTATTTAGCTGTTCTTGGTTAGACCCGAGGATCTGCATTTTCTAATAAGCTCTTGGGTGATGACAATGTTTCTGGTCCCTGGGTCACACTTTTAAGTAGCAAGACCTTATAACATGACCAGCATGGCATTTGAAAAGCCTGGGTACTGCCCCAAGTTGGAACTTTCAGGTCTTCATTCTCATTGACCCAAGAATATGAACACTTGAGTTTCTTTTTGTCCTGACAATCACTTACCTTGTCAGTGAATCCTATAATCCTGAAGCAATGCTGAATTGCTTCAAACTGTCTTCTGTAAGACTCCTTGGAAGTTATATCATGCATCACCCTTCCAGTTTCATCAGCTATGTACCTATACGGAGTATGACCACACAGAATGAGTACTTACTTGGCAAATGGCATCCCAAATACCAGGGTATCATTGGGCTCCTCCTTTGCAAGAGCATTTCCTTACAGTCTAATACTGTGATGAAATAATGGTGTGCACGGCTAAATAAAATGGCTGCAATTGAGTTTTTAAGCTTTCTAGAAAATGCAAAGGGAAATAAAGTTCCTGCCATCTCATGTGGGCATTTTTGGCTAAAGAGACTGTGTGTCCAGTTAGGAGAACAGCTCCATTTCCAAGTTTTGTCAATTGTTAATTGTATATTCTTTACAAATTAGCAACTAAAACCCCTGACACTTACCTAGGAGGCTTTTCCTCAGGAAGTCGGAACTCAGAAAGTTTCTTTTGGTGATAAAGACCAGCATAAATATAGTAAAATATGTGAAAATTTTTCTCTCCTCTGGAAAAAAGTAGGGAAGGGACACTGTTAATAATGTATTCTGGGCTTCTCTACTCAATGACTTTTTCCTTCCATGCAAAATATTATTCTGTAGCCAATTTGCATTCATAGGCAATTAATATGCTACATTCCTGGAGAAGGAAATGGCAGAATACTCCAGTATTCTTGCCTGGAAAATCCCACGGATGGAGGAGCTTTGCAGGCTACAGTCCGTAGGGTTGCAAAGTGTCAGACACCACTGAGCACACAGTACAATATGTTACATCCCAAATACAGAATAGTAATAGGGATAGGATTAGGATAGCAATTTACAGTGTCACACTATTAAACACATTTATGTTTATTTTTTTCTCCCAATTATTTTTATTAGTTGGAGGCTAATTACTTTACAATATTGTAGTGGTTTTTGCCATACATTGACATGAATCAGCCATGGATTTACATGTGTTCCCCATCCTGAATCCCCCTCCCACCTCTCTCCCCATCCCATCCCTCTGGGTCGACCCAGTGCACCAGCCCCGAGCACTTGTCTCATGTATCCAACCTGGACTGGCGATCTGTCTCACACTTGATAATATACATGTTTTGATGCTGTTCTCTCAGATCATCCCACCCTCGCCTTCTCCCATAGAGTCCAAAAGTCTGTTCTGTACATCTGTGTCTCTTTTTCTGTCTTGTATATAGGGTTATCGTTACCATTTTTCTAAATTCCATATATATGCATTAGTATACTGTATTGGTGTTTATCTTTCTGGCTTACTTCACTCTGTATAATGGGCTCCAGGTTTATCCATCTTGTTAGAACTGATTCAAATGTATTCTTTTTAATGGCTGAGTAATATTCTATTGTGTATATGTACCATAGCTTCCTTATCCATTCATCTGCTGATGGGCATCTAGGTTGCTTCCATGTCATGGCTATTATAAACAGTGCTGCAGTGAACATTGGGGTATACGTGTCTCTTTCAGATCTGGTTTCCTCGGTGTGTATGCCCAGGAGTGGGATTGCTGGGTCATATGGCAGTTTTATTTCCAGTTTTTTAAGGAATTGCGACACTGTTCTCCATAGTGACTGTACTAGTTTGCATTCCCACCAACAGTGTAAGAGGGTTCCCTTTTCTCCACACCCTCTCCAGCATTTATTGCTTGTAGACTTCTGGATAGCAGCCATCCTGACTGGTGTGTAATGGTACCTCATTGAGGTTTTGATTTGCATTTCTCTGATAATGATGTTTATACAGAAGATTTTAGAGAATGGAACACTTATAGGAGGTGACAACTCAGGTTACTTACATTTAGAGATCTTTCTATTCCAGACCAAATAACTGCATCTGTGTCACACATCTTGTTTGAAGCCCATGTTGCATCAAAGACAGTGATATCCAACTTGCAAAGATCACCCAAACTCCCTACTTCACTGAAGCCCAAGACAGGAAGCAGCTTACCAGTAGTACAGCAAGTTAGGGAAGGGAACTGGTCCCAGAACTAAGGTCTCCACTGTTTCAAACTTGTATTCTTTCAAATACAATCTAAAAATGGCATGCATCAGTCTACCTAGTCTTGTGGAATGTACCTATTTTTAGGCCACTCTGGCTAGGGTGGGTGCTGCTGGACTGTGGTCTGTGGACTGCAGTCAGCTTATGATGAGACAAAAAACTGGAAAGTCTGTATCCATACATTTTATAGTAAGCGGTATTTCTATGATATCTGAGCGTATGATTTTTCTGGTAATACATTTCAATTATATTTTACAAAAATAAAATCACAATTTATCATGAACTATTAAAAAAAAAACTAGTCTTTCAACAAAGATAGTTTGAAAAGTCCTTCTCTCTATCCTTACTTTCCTTTGGAGGTCAGTCTCTTCTGTTGATGCCTTAGGATTTTCACAAATCCTCACCTTGGCCAACGTAGCTCTGTGCAAAGAAATCTTATCTTCCTTCTACTCCTTGTCCCTGTCTGTGACATGGGCCCCACTCTTTTCTTCAGTTTCTCTTGGATATTCTCGCCTTCCTCTACTTGATTATTCTGTCCAAGCTCACCTGGTACATTTTTATCTCTACTAGCCATTCCTCACCCATTTGTTCACTCAACTAATAAACTTACTGAGTGCCAAGTATGGCAGGCACTACACCAGATGCCAGGGATATGGGACAGAGGATTCCTGCTCTCTGGAGCTTCCTTCCAGTGATGGACAGAGATGAATCAGTAAGAAAACTGGTGATAAGGACTTTGAAAGAAACAATCAAAGGGCTGAGATGAACAACATTCACGGATGAGGGTCACTTGTGCCCAGTGAAGGGAAGGACTCTCAAAGGAAATAACACGAAAATGAAACTTTAAAGTGTGAGAAGAGAGTGGAAGGAGCTACAGGGAGAAGAGGGAAAGCATTTCAAGGAGACGGAGCAGCACGTACACAAAGGCTCTGAGCATGATATCCATGTAGGAACCAAAAGTCTGCTGGTGAGAAGCTGGTGGACAAGTGGGCAGGGCCAGCCCACAGGGATCTTACCAGGCTATGATAAAGATTTTGTTATTATGCAAATAGAATTCTTTGAAGTATTTGAAACTGTAAATGTGAGACTAGATTGTAAGAAGTTAAGATGGATGCAAGAAGACCAATTAGAAGGACTTGGTGAGAGAATCCTACTACGTGCCAGAGGAGAGCAGAACCAGAAAGATCAGATGACCAGGACTTACACAAGTCCCACCTTCTTCTCATCTAATGTCTTCAGTCTGTTTTACCCATCAGTGCTATCACACTGACTAAAATTAACAGCAATAATAAGTTATGGGTTACTAGAAACCAATTATTCTATATTTGGCAAAAATCACATATCATCTCATTTAATTCTCATAACAGCCTGTGAGGTTGGCTTTGAAAGTGAAAGTATTAGCCGCTCAGTCATGTCTGACTCTTTGCAACCCCATGGACTATAGCCCACCAGGCTCCTCTGTCTATGGAATTTTCCAGACAAGAATACTGGGGCAGGTAGCCATTCCCTTCTCCAGGGGATCTTCCAGACCCAGAGATTGAACCTGGGTCTCCTGTATTGAAGGTGGATTCTTAACCATCTGAGCCACAAGAGGTTGGCCTTATTATGTCCTCTTTTGCATATGAGGAAAGTAAGCTATAAGGATAGTTCTATTAATAAGTGACAGAGCTATGATCAGAACCCTCCTTATATTTTCCTTGTAAAAGACCACTTTACACTTGAACACAGGAAACTACAATTTCCATTCTGTCAGAGGTAGTTTCCTAAACTTTAAAATTACCCTAATTTAGAAAGAAAGAAGCAGGGCACCTCATAAAAATTAATCAAGACACCACAGGGAAGCTAAAAATGACTGATTCAATCCTTTCATGCATTTGTTTAATTTTCAAGTCAGTCCCTATTTTGTGAGGAAACTGCAGGTATCTGATAAAAGAAGATGCTGGGGTTCTGAAACTAAAACAAGTCCTGTGGGTTCTACTTGCACAACCTCTCTCAGATTCATCAGCTCCTCTGCTTCCCCATCTCCACTGCTACCACCTCAGTTCAGGCTAACATTCTCTCTCAGGTTGATTTGAAAACAGCCTCCTAGTGGTCTCAATGTAATAGTACTTCTTGCATCTTCTCCAATCCATTTGCTCCACCGAAGCCAGAGCCATCATCTCATCATAACAAAATGCAAGTTGGGTTTTGTGACTCCCCTTCTTGAAAACATTAAATGGCTTCTTTTTACCTTTAGAATAAGGTTCAGAAGAATTGTCTTTAGAATAAGGTTCCTCAACCTGGCTCCAAAGCCCTGCATGATCCGGCCTCAGTCTTGTCTTTGCTCCTCTCTTCCCCCACCCCTCCACTCCTGTCCCCATCCCATCTCTTTGGCTGACTTCTAGCGATCCTCAGGGCTCAGATTAAATGTCTCTCACACAGGAAACCCCCTCCTCCTAGGCTAGGCTATTGCCCTTTCACCTATTTTACTTTCAGAGTGCCTTACATTGCTTCCTGGTACCTACCACAATTGTTATGCATTAAGCTTAGTTTTTTTTTTTTTGCTTAATGCCCGTGACCCTTCCCGCACCTGTCCCTCTCTCATCCCCCATCCACTCCAAGTTCCAAGAATACTAGGACCTTGTCTATTTTGTTTACTCTCACAGCCCCAACAGAGAGCACAACACTGGCATGCAGCAGGAATTCAACAGATAGTAAATGCATAAATGGAGCCATGCTCCTGAGGAAGTCTGATGTCCTCTAACAGTAATAATAATGGGAAGACAGGCTAACTCTCTGATAACATGTACCAACCCAGGCACTTTTAAAAGTTCTTTTACATAAACAAACTCACTAATTTTCATGGCAAACTCATGAGGTCGGCTCTAGGAGCATCTTCATTTCACAGATGAGGTTCAGAGAGGTTAGGTGATGAGGTTAATTCTTAGGTAGCTTGATAAGGAGTTGGGGCCCTCGAGGAGAAGAAAGGGATAAACCTTTTTTCTGTATTGCTTTGTCTTAATCACATAAGACATTTTTTCTTAAACTCTGAGTTATTATGACCACAATGTTTAAGACTAACTTTCTTTAAGCCCAGAGCTAATGATTACACAACAAAACAAATCATCTTGCTCAAAGTTATGTTTTTCCTTAAGCTCTGTACTAATTATATAAGAACAATGCATCTTGCTCAAGGACATGTTTCTCCTTCTTAACAAGAATCTTCTGACTAATCTTATCTTAAGATGCATGTTGTGGGAGTGGGTCTGGTAAAAGTATATAAGGACTTGATAAGACTAGCGAGTGGATCACTCTCTGTCCCCCTTCTGATGTGTGTCAGAAGCTTTCTTTGTCCTTTTTCACTGTAATAAAACTTCTGCAACACAAAAGCTCTGCATGATCAAGACTGGTCCCTGAAAGTGAAAGTCGCTCAGTCATGTCTGACTCTTTGCGACCCCATAGACTGTACAAGTCCCTGGAATTCTCCAGGCCACAATACTGGAGTGGGAAGCCTTTCCCTTCTCCAGGGGATCTCCCCAACCCAGGGATGAAACCCAGGTCTCCCACATTGCAGGCAGATTCTTTATCAACTGAGCTATGAGGGCTAAATCGTCTTTGGAGATCATGAATCTGACATTGTTCTCCATAAGCTATCAGTGACATACCCAAGGTCACACAGTAAATGTCAGAGACAGCCTTGAACCAAGAGCAGTCCATGCTATTGACCACTACTGCTATGCTGCTATTTTTTTTTTTTTTTTTTTTTTTGCTGCACCATGCAGCTTGTGGGATCTCAGTTCCCCAACCAGGGACTGACCCTCAGCAGCAAGAGCCAGAATCCTAACCACCGGACCACCAGGCAAGTTGCTATACTGCTCTTCTTAAAACAAAGTAACTTTTTCTTCTCTCAAACTAGGGGAAAATTAACATGTGGCATATTCTCAGTGCTTTTGTTTTTTTCTTAATAGACAAGCTCAATTTTAAGGGAACTAGTAATTTATAAAAGTAATTGCGTATTGTTAAATTCTACCTGGTATAACCAACTCCAGGGAATGGGCATACCTATCCCAAAGTAATCCCATCCAGCCCTTTCTATTGTGCTTGTAAACATCTTTGAGGTTAGAAATCACCATTTATCCTTTCCTTAAGTCATTTCTTGCCTTTGGGGAGGCTGAGGGTAGGATGGGGGCAGGGATACTAAGAACAAAGAATGGAATGTAGCCATAAAAATTCCCAAAGCCTCCTGTCTACACTGCAGCACAAAACCAGACTGAGAAAATAGGGCACCTACGCCGCCTGTTTTATAACTCTGGATTTTTCAAGGAGATATTCAGAGATTCTTGCTCCCATCACAGCTCCAGTTGGTGTAAACATCATTTCCAGATATTTTCCAAAACGGCTGGAATTGTCATTGATGGCAGTGCATGCATTTCCAAAGGCTTCCACCAGAGAGTTGACTTGCAGAATTTTTTCTCTCAAGGTCTGATTATCTGCCTGTGCCAAACAAAGAACAGTCCAGTGGAGTCTCCAGAAACATTACTCCAGTAGAGCTGCCACACACCCCTCCCAGTCCACAAAAATCACATTTATCTTTTTGGGAAAAACTCCATCTGGGAAATTAGCATCAAACACCAGCACTGTTTTCTCAGATAAGCATCTCCCCTGGTGCATAAGTATCAGATGAGGCTAGGTTAGGTCAGTTTTTATGACCAGCCACATTTCTCTTAAAATCCTTGACAGATAAAATGCCTAGAGTTTAGAAAGAATTTCAAATAGAGAGATTCCATCACTTTTCTCAGTTATTCATTATAATATTCAATAAACCTCCTCTGTAAAAAATACTTAAATTTGCTCTTAGTCTCATAATACACTGCTTATAAGTAGTTGCTAGGCTATTTTTACAGCCATATCTTCAATGTCCATTTCACCAAGCTAAAAATTTCTATTTCCCTCAACTTTTGCTCAAAGATTTCTACTTTCCCATCCTTTAATTATCTTAGTGACTCCCCCGATCCTACTCCTAGTGTTTAACCACTTTGACTACTTAATGGCTAACTGTTTGTATTATACTGAGAACAAGAAAAATTAATTGCAAAATCTAGTAAATTCATGCTGGCATTATTTTCTTCACTACATGAAAGGAGGAGGACATGCTGACATCTTACAAGGCCTAGCAATCAGGAGGCGAACATAATAAAGATGGAATGTTTCTATGTACCCCCTAATAAAATCCAGTATTTCCATCATTTTAGAAATATGCAGTGACTCTGAAGGGACTTCAAGCCACAATACAGAAAGCGGGTCATCATTACCTTTCCCAAGAAGGTCAAATGCTGAACGATCAGGTGGGCACTTTCCGTCTTCCCAGAGCCACTTTCTCCGCTGATGACAATGCACTGATACAGAAAATGAAGCATTGGTGAAGAATTCATGGCACAGTAAACATCCTGTGTGTTCAGCTGTGGTTTTCATATAACATCCACCACTGTTCACCTTAACTCTTCACTGAGCAATACATCTTAGGAATCTTTCCATTTCAGTACATTGAGAGCTTCTTTAACCTTTTCAGTCGTTTGTGGCTTCTCTGTACAGATGTACCATAGTCTATTTAACCAGTCAGAATGGATACTTGAGTTTTTCCCTATGTTACTACAAGCAATACTGCAATGAACAGCCCTATGCATAGGTCATTATATTTATGCAGGTTCATTTGTAGAATAAATTTCCAGAAATGGGGTTGTTGGACCAAAAGGTAAATACATTCATAAGTTTGATAGATAACACCAAAGTGCTTTCCTAAGGACTGTATGAAAATGCCTATTCTCCTGCCGCATCACCAACTGGGTATGTTGGATTTCTGCTATTCTGGTAGGCAAAACACTGTATCTCGGTACAGTTTTAACTTGCACTTTTATTATGAGTGAGATTGGGCATCTTTTCATAAGTTTAATGTCATTCATATTTTCCTTTTTTGTGTCCAGTCTATATATTTTGCCTTCTTTTTAAAATATTATTGGTCTTTCTATCAGTTTTTTCTAGGAGCTCTTTATGTATAAAGGAGATTAGTGGGTGTGATATAATAAAAACATATATTGGGTCTTTGCCTCTGGTTTCTGACTCTGAGCTCCTAAACTTTTGGAATGTCCTGAATGATAGAAGTGGTGGAGCAGCCTTTGTTATTCACAAACAAGTCCCTTTCAAGCAAATATAACTGCTAACCAAGTGGTTCAAGGTGGAGCCCAAGATAGCTTCAGGATGGGGGGTGATCACCAAAAAAGACCAAAAAAGATTTAGGGGGAGGGAACTTTCAGCCTTACCATTCCAACTTCTGGGGAGGAGAAAGGGGCTAGAGATTGATTGAGTCATAAAAACTCTTGAACAACAAGAATATGTGTGAATATGTTGCAGGCCTGGGAGGGGACTGTGCCTAGAAAGTGCATAGAACCTTTGCACCATTTTCTCCCCTATATCTTGCCCTAAGCATCTCTTCCATTTGGCTGTTTCTGAGTTGTGCCCTTTATAAAAAGCCAGTAAACACAAGTATTTTTCTGAGTTCTGTGAGTCATTCTAGTGAATTATCAAACCTCAAGGGGATTGTGGGAATCCCTAAATTTGTAGTCAGCCAGGCAGAAGAGTGGGTAGCCTAGGAACCCCATTCACAACTGGCATTGAAGTACAGGTGGTCTTGTGGACTGAGCCCCAAACCTGTTAAATCTGTGCTAAATCTGGAAAGTTAGTATCAGAATTGAATGGAACTGAATTGTTAGACATCTGGTTGGCATCAGGGAATTGGAGAATTGGCTAGTGTTGGTAGAGACACAACATTTGGTGTCAGAAGTGGTGTCAGAAAAAAGATAACACAGTGGGATAACTTTGTAACTTGAAAAACACATATATCTCCCTTCATTTACTCCTGTCTATGAATTCTGCGGACATTTCACAAATCTCTGGGAAAGGTAATAATTTGGAGAAGTCAAGTTTCTAACCTATAGTTAATCCATGTATTCCATTTTATAATATGCACTATTAAAATTTCAAGTGTTCCTCAACAAATCCAAAACTGGACTTCACAGGTCTCAGGAAATATATACATTGTGCTTCTCTCTCATAAAAATTTCTCACGAAATTAGACGGTTTCTATTTCAAACAGAATAAACACACAAGGGGAAAAACACATACGACAAGTAAAGGAAGGGCCAAGGCTGGATATGCCACCACTGTGAACTGGAGGTCCAGACAGCTAAAATGTGTGGGTGAGCTTTCTGTTAACAGCACTGAGTTTAAGATTTGTGCTGTTTTTACCCAATTCATCACAATTTCTTAGCAGCCAAACCATGCGGTGCGTGACCATTATCAGCCTGTGTGCAATATTTCATACAAAAGGACTGGACCATGAACTTTCTGAAACCTTCCTAGGAAAGAACTTAATTTCTGTCATTCTCCATCTTGTTTTTATTACAGTCATTACCATGTCATCAGTTTTGTGTTAGCTCTATGTTCTCATACTAGAATTACCTTATTATATTTTAGGGATTCCCTGATAGCTCAGTTGGAAAAGAACATGCCTGCAATGCAGGAGACCCCAGTTCAATGTCTGGGTCGGGAAGATCTGCCGGAAAAGGGATAGGCTACTGGAGTTACCCACTCCAGTAATCTTAGGCTTCCCTTGTGGCTCAGCTGGTAAAGAATCTGCCTGCAATGTGGGAGACCTGGGTTCGATCTTTGGGTTGGGAAGATCCCCTGGAGAAGGGAAAGGCTACCTACTCCACTATTCTGGCCTAGATAATTCCATGGACTCTATAGTCCATGGGGTGGGAAAGACTTGGACACAACTGAGCAAATTTCACCTTCCTCTATTATATTTTACCAGGGAAAATGAGTGTATTTGAGGAGGATGTCTCACATTTCTTGAAAAGAGTTTCTACATTCTCTTGTTCCTCTAGTTTATCACTACTCCTGTCCCACTGAGCTACTATTTCATTGCCTATTTCCTTGAGTCAGTATCAGCAACTAGAATGGCAAGTTCTTAGGAAAACTCAAGAGCTGCAAAGGAGGACAGAAAACATCCTATTGTGGGACTTGGTGGGGAAGCACAGTTAAGTTCTTACCTGGTCTTTGCTGAAAGTAACCATGCATTGGTAAGCAGCATCTGCTGATGCAAATATGTGGGGGGGATTTGAGGCACGTTTCACTCCATGATACAGTCTGGAAAACTGAAAAACATTAATTTAAAGAACTCTTCTAATGTCCCAGTACCCTTTGCCCATAAAACCAAGGCTTTGTCAATTTTCAGGGGAACTGTGGCATCAGGGAGGCTGTAGAGCAGAGGTTCTAGAGTCTACAGGCCTGACTTAAAATCCCAGTTCTTCACTTACTGGCTCCATAGCTTGTTCAAGGACACTAACTTCACTATGTGAAATCTCCTCATCTGCCAAATAGGCTTACTAATAGTACCCATAATGCAGGGTCATGAGAAATATCCAAGGTAACCCAATGCCCGGTATACAGTAAACACTAATTGAATGTTAGCTGTTATCGTTACATCTTAACTTAAAAAGTCACCCCCAAAATGTATGAATTTTGTTGCATTATTATTTTCAGTTTGGGGTATGTCCACCCATGGTATTTTATTTTCACTTTTTCTCCCTTTTCATTTTTCCTTGAGATTTCAAATTTCCTGTTAAGGAACCACATGCTCATAAAACATTCCTTACCTGTGGAGAGTATATGCTTAGATTCTGGAAGGGGTTTAAGGCAATTAAGATATCTCCAACATATGTGTAAATAAGTAAGTCCACATAACGCTTCTGCAGCTGATGAATAATTGTATCCTAAGAGGAAGATAAATAGTACAGAGAGTAAACATTATTTCCAGTCAAGGGAGAGATCCTAAAAATAACAATAAGTGTATTCCTACAAGAATAATTTTCTCCAAAAGATAAAAATAGTCCATTTAAATCATATCCTATTGATTAGGACCCTAATGATCGTAAATGCACATATTTGCCTTGAAAGAAGAAAAAATTAGGAATATGCTATTCAAAAGAACTCAGCCCATTTAGGACTTCCTAAAAAACACTGACATATCTGACAAAAATTTTGTTATTATGAAAAAACTGTTTGACCACATCCAAATGTTCTATTCAGAATTTGATTTAATAGGCCATTCCTATTAATAAAGTACAGATAAATTGTAACTTCATTTCTCAAAGCATTACACTTAAAATTTATGTGGTGGGAATGTAGAATTGAACACTTTTATATCACACTTTAGTGATTCATACATTGCATTTAAGGGTCCCCAGAGTTAGAAACAGCAGAAGCAGGTCCAATGCAATTAACAGCTCTATTAAACATGCATATTTTAAATGGGGATTATCACAATTTTCAAATTTGGAATTCAAGCTATATTAGCTTCACTATTTCCCTAAATGAAGCTCTTCTTTATGAAGAACAAACAACTGTCTTAATTTAAGGGTTAAATTGCACCATTCTATAAACAGAAAATAATTTCAGCTGATATAAAAACATCTTTTAAGCCTGCAATATAAAAGCCTTCATGGGAAAACTTCAAATCCTTTTCTCTTCATCATTTGGGACATTTAGGGGACTGTAAATGAACACAGAACAACACGGGATCATAGTCACAGCAGCCAAACATCCTTGAGTTTCACCCCAAGGCTACACAAACAAAGTTTCAAGTGACCTTAGGAGAGCATGGACTACAACAGAAAGATCAGACCAGTCATGTGAAACAAATGTCCTTGGTGAAAATTGCCTATTAAATATTTAGTACCTCATCCAGGACTTCCATATTGACCAAGTCATCCTCAAGGCAGTATTTTTCAGCATCTTCCACATGATAGGGTCTTTTGGTGTGCATCCTTTCATGCCTAGAGTTTATCCAGAGAATATTAGTACTAAGGTGGTAAAAAAATATAGCAGAAACTAGGCCACAAGAACAATTCAGCCACTGTCTTATCACACAACACATTCAGAGACTTCAGAGAAGGGACAGGAAGAGCAAGCCTAGTCCAGGCCCCCAGCCCTCTCTCATCACTGCAGAACTTCCAGGGGAAATGGGTGCTCCAGCACTCAAGACTTCCGCTGCGGTGAGGAGCACTGCCCATAGACTGTAGCACACCGGGCTTCCCTGTCCATCACCAACTCTTGGAGTTTATTCAAACTCATGTCCATTGAGTCGGTGATATCATCTAACCATCTTAACCTCTGTTGTCCCCTTCTCTCCTGCCTTCAATCTTCCCCAGCATCAGGGTCTTTTCAAATGAGTCAGTTCTATGCTTCGGATGGCCAAAGGATTGGAGTTTCAGCTTCAGCATCAGTCCCTCCAATGAATATTCAGGACTGATTTCCTTTAGGATGGACTGGTTGGATCTCCTTGCAGTCCAAGGGACTCTCAAGAGTCTTCTCCAACACCACAGCTCAAAAGCATCAATTCTTCTGTGCTCAGCTTTCTTTACAGTCCAACTCTTACACCCATACATGACTACTGGAAAAACCATACCTTTGACTAGATGGACCTTTGTTGGCAAAGTAATGTCTCTGCTTTTTAGTATGCTGTCTAGGTTGGTCATAGCTTTTCTTCCAAGGAGCAAGTGTCTTTTAATTTCAAGACGGCAGTCACCACCTGCAGTCATTTTGGAGCCCCCAAAATAAAGTCCCTTACTATTTCCACTGTTTCCCCATCTATTTGCCATGAAGTGATGGGACCAGATGCCATGATCTTAGTTTTCTGAATGTTCAGTTTTAAGCCAACTTTTACACTCTCGTCTTTCACTTTCATCAAGAGGTTCTTTAGTTCTTCTTCACTTTCTGCCATAAGGGTCGTGTCATCTGCATATCTGAGGTTATTGATATTTCTCCTGGCAATCTTGATTCCAGCTTGTGCTTCATCTAGCCCAGCATTTCTCATGATGTACTCTGCATAGAAGTTAAATAAGCAGAGTGACAATATACAGCCTTGTCGTACTCCTTTCCTGATTAGGAACCAATCTGTTGTTCCATGTCCAGTTCTAACTATTGCTTCTTGACCTCCATACAGATTTCTCAGAAGGCAGGTCAGGTGGTCTGGTATTCCCATCTCTAAGAATTTTCCACAGTTTGTTGTGATCCACATGGTCAAAGGCTTTGGCATAGTCAATAAAGCAGAAGTAGATGTTTTTCTGGAACTCTCCTGCTTTTTCTGTGATCCAACAGATGTTGGCAATTTGATCTCTGGTTCCTCTGCCTTTTCTAAACGCAGCTTGAACATCAGGAAGTTCACAGTTCAGGTACTATTGAAGCCTGGCTTGGAGAATTTTGAGCATTACTTTGCTAGCGTGTGAGATGAACGCAACTGTGCGGTAGTCTGAACATTCTTTGGCATTGCCTTTCTTTGGGATTGGAATGAAAACTGACCTATTCCAGTCCTATGGCCAACTGCTGAGTTTTCCAAATTTGTTAGCATATTGACTGCATCCCCTTTCCTGAATGACCACTATTTGGTGGGTCATATACTGGTCATATACTGATATGTATTCATGAATAACACAGAGATTTTTTATGTTTAATTATAAAAATGATATCATACTGTTGGTTTCATTCTGCAAATTTACTTTTTTTTTCATTCAACATCAGGATCTGCCTCACCTCCCTCTATATACATCTAGAGAAAAAGAGAGTGAGAGAGAGCTGTGATGATAGTGGGTATAAAAGGTAATAGAAATAGACAGACACACATACACATACATAGAGACAGAGACAAGAAACAATGGGGAGAGAGAGAAAGAGAGTGAGTGACCAAGTATCACTTTAATCATGGGGTAATATTATATCATATAAATATATACCAATTTCTTTACCCAGTCTTATATTGATTAGCATTTAGGCTGATTCCAGCTTTTTACTATTATAAACAAAACAGCACTCAGTATCTTTATCTGCATCCCCTTGCATATATTGTGAGATTTTCTCTAAGGGCTGTTGCTCCCCAGGCATTTAAAAACTTCCTGCATATTAAATTAAAAGTTATTTCCTGATCCCTATTATTGATAGATTTGAAGAAGGAATATTTTAAGCATGGTATTAGTCATCTCTAGTACTAGAACCAATTTTGCTGCTAATTCATATAAAGCTCCAAAGTAGATGAAACTTAATTTTACTTAATAAAGTCAAATTTATAACCTGAGCATTTAAAAGTTGTTATTAAACAGAACAGTTTATTCATCTCTATTCTATCATATTAGTGATATGAAAGAAAAATCATTGGTTTGGAAAACAGCTTTTTATAAAAACTCAGAGCTGCTTCTATCTAGCCACTTTGCTAAATAAAAAAGCAAGAAGGTCCATATTTCTGGACAAATCCTATTCACATAAAGCCCAATCACTTTTATCCCTTAAAGTTCATCATAAAACCAAATACTGTAACATGTTTTTAGTAAACTAACTAAATTCTCATCATTAATTCAGCTAGTTTATCTCCTTCCTAAATTTATAGCTTCCAATCATATGAAATAGGTTACATTAGAGTTTATTTAAAGCATCTTTTAACAAAGAAAGTCAGGAATTTAATAACAAAGAAAGTCAGCCCTGGTTCCAGAGCAAGGACTCTCCATTCTCTCCCTGTACTGAATGCAAGTAAATATGTTGGACACAATGCATGGTATTCTGAGAGGTACATGGTAACAGGCTGACTAAGGGAATCAGAATTCAAAATATCGCTGAATGAAATGGCAAATTTCCTAGGAATTTTTTTCTTCCAGTAACTCCTGACCTGAACTTGAAGTCAGCCTGATCTGCATACAAGGATGTCAATATTCACACTGTGTGGCATTTTTATAACCAACTAAAAATGGAAGCACTGACAAACCTCAGTTGCAGGATCACAAATAAACTCTACTACAAAGTCTTAACTATGAACATGTACAATGCAATATTGAAAGACTGAAACTATTATCTTCTGAACTCATAGAGTTAATCTATATGCCAATCTATCTGTCTCACAGATTTAACCTCCAGGAATTATGCAGATGCTATTTGCAAATATGAAATTTGATTGTCATAAAATCTCCAGTAATATTTTATAAACAACAAAAAACTTTTAAAAGATTTAACCTGCTGTCATTAGCATGTATGATCTTTCCTCATGTGTATAAGCAATTAACTTTCCTAGAATTATTTGCTCCCAAAATTGAAACTAGCAATCTAGAAGTTGATGTAGATGCAAGGTATTTCCATTCTGATAAAGGCCAGTTCATTTTCTCAACCAGGGAAAAAAACATGTGCCAGCCCTATCTCTATCTTCCTCAACTAGTGTTCTTTTGAAACTGCTACCTGCTTCATTTTCCTGCTTTGGATACAGGAAAAGTTTAGAGAGCATAAAGAGAAAAAATTATTTACTCCAATTTTTATATTTTAAAATTGACATTATCCTAGATTACATATTTATTCAAAGTGTTACACAGTTTTATATTTGTGCACTTTTAGTTGAAATTAATAAAAATAAATTTGGTTTAATGTTTTTACAGTTTTCTTGAGTTAAATAATTTGTTGTCACTGGTTAACAGATGACACCACCCTTATGGAAGAAAACAAAGAAAACTAAAGAGCCTCTTGATGAAAATGAAAGATGAGAGTGAAAAAGTTGGCTTAAAACTCAACATTCAGAAAACTAAGATAATGGCATCTGGCTCCATCACTTCACAGCAAACAGATGGGAAAATAGTGGAAACAGAGACAGACTATTTGGGGGTGGGGCTCCAAAATGACTGCAGATGGTGACAGCAGCCATGAAATTAAAAGACGCTTGCTCCTTGGAAGAAAAGCTATGACCAACCTAGACAGCATATTAAAAAGCAGAGACATTACTTTGTTGTTGTTGTTGTTGTTTTCATTTATTTTTATTAGTTGGAGGCTAATTACTTTACAATATTGTAGTGGTTTTTGCCATATATTGACATGAATCAGCCATGGATTTACATGTGTTCCCCATCCCGATCCCCCTACCCACCTCCCTCCCCATCCCATCCCTCTGGGTCTTCCCAGTGCACCAGCCCTGAGCACTTGCAGAGACATTACTTTGCCAACAAAGGTCTGTCTAGTCAAAGCTATGGTTTTTCCAGTAGTCATGTATGGATGTGAGAGTTGGACTATAAAGAAAGCTGAGCACAGAAGGACTGATGCTTTTGAATTGTGGTGTTGGAGAAGACTCTTGAGAGTCCCTTGGACTGCAAGAAGATCCAACCAGTCAATCCTAAAGGAAATCAGTCCTGGGTGTTCATTGGAAGGACTGATGCTGAAGCTGAAACTCCAATCCTTTGGCCACCTGAAGCATAGAACTGACTCATTTGAAAAGACCCTGATGCTGGGAAAGTTTGAAGGTGGGAGGAGGAGACAACAGAGGGTAAGATGGTTGGATGGCATCATTACTCAATGGACATGAGTTTGAGTAAACTCTAGGAGTTGGCAATGGTCAGGGAAGCCTGGCGTGCTGCAGTCCATGGGGTCACAAAGAGTCGGACACAACAGAGCAACTGAACTGAACTGGTCAACTTAAAATTTCCTTTAAATTCAAATGCTCCACCTAGTGCCTTACTTGAGAATAGCATCTATTATCAATTGTTGAACGCTTCCTTATTTAATGTGAAAATTACAGATTTCCAACTGTATCCAACTTTGGATCTAGTATTCCAAAGCTTAGAGGGATGGAGAGATAGTAAATGGTGGATAAAGTAAACAAAGGGCTTCCCTGCTGGCTCAGATGGTAAAGCATCTGCCTGCAATGCGGGAGATCTGGGTTCAATCCCTGGGTCAGGAAGATCCCCTGGAGAAGGAAATGGCAACCCACTCCAGTATTCTTGCCTGGAAATTCCATGGATGGAGGAGACTGGTAGGCTACTGTCCATGGGATCGCAAAAAGTCGAACACGACCAAGCAACTTCACTAAAGTAAGCAAAAGGTAGTCTATTAAACTAAGAGTTATGGTAAGGAATTACAGTTTTGATGATTTAGAAGACATTTTCAAAATTCAGTTTTTTGCCAGATTTTCTATTCATTTTTATGAAGCCCTAAGTGCATTGTCTGCCATGCCTGGATTTCCAGATAAATGGAGTTTCGGGGTTAAAGCTTAGAGAAGATGAGACTCAACGCTCTGGTTTAGGCTGGTTCTCAGAGTTTGGGTTTCGTGTGGTAGTGGGGGAGGTAGTGGTGAGTATGGTTGACCTATGGATTCAGGGTTCAGGAAAAGAGGATACTGGTATCTGAGTCCCCAACTCAAGTAAGGTGGGAATGAGCGAAAGTCTGAAACATCAAGTCTAAGGAAATAATCACTGGATCTGAAGAGTGAGTGAGACAGAGCCAGAGGTGGAGGCTAGGAACTCCTCTAAAACAAGGGTGGGCACAAATGGGACACAGAATGGAGGGATTTTTTGGAATGCCTTAGGTCCAGCTCATGAAGAGGAAAGGAGCTGTAGAGAGTATGAAGCTGATTCAAACACTGAGAGAATAAACCCTGGAGTGCTGTTGCCATCACTATAATTTAATCTCTATATCCGTATTAGGTTAAAACCATTTCTGTGCACTCTCTTTAATATCTCATCACTGACCTGTGGACTTATTTATTTGAGTTGTGGGCCCTATGAACAATATTGATAATATAACATATATTATGTCCAAAAGTGACTACTTAAACTCTTAGCCTGTTCCTGTCCATCAACTCTGCCTGTGGAAGCAGTAACTTCCATGTAGGTAGGTCTAACAGGGCTGCAAGAGCTTCACATAGGTGTGACAGGATACATTCTTCCCTCCACCCCAACTATGTAAAAGAACAAAGTGATAGAAGGAAGGCCTCTAAATTACAACTGAAGAGTAGGAAGGAAACAAAATCTTTTAGCCTAATAATGACAGGGAATATGCTAGTTAGAGGTTAAACTTTGCAGTGAAAAATGCCTGATTGTCTTTTAGACAGCTGTCCTGTGACAGGAGGACCACTGGGAAGGCCACCTCTACCTCCACCCCTCCACATTCAGGATCAGAGTCCTACCCTCCATCCAAGAGAGGAACCAGTAGAAGTGAAAAATGACTAACCCTCTTATCAGATTCCAGATAAGTAAGTAAAATCTGTTGGGGGTGGAGAAGAAAATGAGTAAGGGAGAGGCTTGGACTCAAAGGTGGTGGTCCTCAAGAGTCTAAGACAAAGAGTCTGTGGCTATATACAAAGCTCAGGGACATGCTGACAATTTGGATACATTTAGAGAAACCTTTCCTTTATCATCACATTCAGTGGATCTCATAGAGTAAGGAAAATGTTACTCAAAGTGGGGCTAGAGTACTATTACTCCAACAAAGACAGTGATGTTGAATATTTCTTCCAAGTCATTATTTCCATTTCAGTATATCTCCTGATAACAGGATGGATGAAAGAAACTTTTGACTATAGTTATTTAATCATGGACCTAGCATGAGAAAAATAATGGCAGACCATCTAAATGTACCATTATTTTTTGGTACACCTAGAGGGCATGGTAACCCACTCCAGTATTCCTGCCTGGAGAATCCCCACGGAGAGAGGAACCTGGCAGGCTATAGCCCATGAGATCACAAAGAGTCGGAAACAACTGAGTGACTTAGCACATCTAGGTGTAACTCCATCCTGTTGTTGTTTAGTTGCTAAGTTGTGTCTGACTCTTTTGTGACCCAACAGGAAACAGGAGATGGCAAGAGTGAACATTGATATTTTAGGAATCAGCGAACTAAAATGGACTGGAATGGGTGAATTTAACTCAGATGACTACTTACTGTGGGCAAGAATCCCTTAGAAGAAATGGAGTAGCTATTATAGTAAAAAAAAAAAAAAAAGAAAAGAAAAAGAGTCTGATGCAGTACTCGGATGCAATCTCAAAAACAACAGAATGATCTGTTTGTTTCCAAGGCAAACCATTCAATATCACAGTAATCCAAGTCTATGCCCTGACCAGTAACGCTGAAGAAGCTGAAGTTGAAAGGTTCTATGAAGACCGACAATCTAGAACTAACACCCAAAAGAGATGTCCTTTTCATTATAGGGGACTAGAATGCAAAAGTAGGAAGTCAAGAGACACCTGGAGTAATAGGCAAATTTGGCCTTGGAGTACAGAAAATGAAGCAGGGCAAAGGCTAATACAGTTTTGCCAAAAGAAAGCACTGGTCACAGCAAACACCCTCTTCAAACAACACAAGAGAAGACTCCCATACATGGACATCAACAGATGGTCAATACCAAAATCAGATTGATTATATTCTTTACAGCCAAAGATGGAGAAGTTCTATACAGGCAGCAAAAACAAGACTGGGAGCTGACTGTAGCACACACCATGAACTCCTTATTGCCAAATTCAGACTTAAATTGAAGAAAGTAGGGAAAACCACTAGACCATTCAGGTATGACCTAAATCAAATCCCTGATGATTATACAGTGGAAGTGACAAATAGATTCAAGGGATTAGATCTGATACAGAGTGCCTGAAGAACTAAGGACAGAGGTTCATGACATTGTACAGGAGGCAGGGATCAAGACCATCCCTAAGAAAAAGCAATGCAAAAAGGCAAAATGGTTGTCTGAGGAGGCCTTACAAACAGCTGTGAATAGAAGAGAAGCAAAAGACAAAGGAGAAAAGGAAAGATATACCCATTGAATGCAGAATTACAAAGAATAGCAAGGAGAGATAAGAAAGCCTTCCTCGGCAATCAGTGCAAAGAAATAGAGGAAAACAATAGAATGGGTAAGTCTAGAGATCTCTTCAAGAAAATTAGAGATAGCAAGGGAACATTTCATGCAAAGATGGGAACAATAAAGGACAGAAATGGTATGGACCTAACATAAGAAGAAGATATTAAGAAGAGGTGGCAAGAATACACAGAAGAACTACACAAAAAAGATCTTCACGAGCCAGATAAAACAATGGTGTGATCACCAACCTAGAGTCAGACATCCTGGAATGCAAAGTCAAGTGGGCCTTAGGAAGCATCACCACAAACAAAGCTGGTGGAGGTGATGGAATTCCAGTTGAGCTATTTCAAATCCTAAAAGATGATGCTGTAACAGTGTTGCACTCAATATGCCGGCATATTTCGAAAACTCAGCAGTGGTCACAGGACTGGGAAAGGTCAGTTTTCATTCCAATCCCAAAGAAAGGCAATGCTAAAGAATGCTCAAACTACTACACAACTGCATTTATCTCACATGCTAGTAAAGTAATGCTCAAAACTCTCCAAGCCAGGCTTCAACAGTACATGAACTGTGAACTTCCAGATGTTCAAGCTGGACTTAGAAAAGGCAGAGGAACCAGAGATCAAATTGCCAACATCCACTGGATCATTGAAAAAGCAAGAGAGTTCCAGAGAAACATCTACTTCTGCTTTATTGACTATGCCAAAGCCTTTGATTGTGAGGACCACAACAAACTCTGGAAAATTATTAAAGAGGGGAATACCAGACCAACTGACCTACCTCTTGAGAAACCTGTATGCAGGTGAGGAAGCAACAGTTAGAACTGGACATGGAACAACAGATTGGTTCCATATTGGGAAAGGAATACATCAAGGCTGTGTATTGTCACCCTGCTTATTTAATTTATATGCAGAGTACATCATAAGCAACGCTGGGCTGGATGAAACACAAGCTGGAATCAAGATTGCCAAGAGAAATATCAATAACCTCAGATATGCAGATGACATGACCCTTATGGCAGAAAGTGAAGAAGAACCAGAGTCTCCTGTTGAAAGTGAAAGATTAGAGTGAAAAAATTGGCTTAAGACTCAACATTCAGAAAACTAAGATCATGGCATCTGGTCCCATCACTTCATGGCAAATAGATGGGGAAACAGTGGAAATAGTAAGGGACTTTATTTTGGGGGCTCCAAAATGACTGCAGGTGGTGACTGCAGTCTTGAAATTAAAAGACACTTGCTCCTTGGAAGAAAAGCTATGACCAACCTAGACAGCATACTAAAAAGCAGAGACATTACTTTGCCAACAAAGGTCCGTCTAGTCAAAGCTATGGTTTTTCCAGTAGTCATGTATGGATATGAGAGTTGGACCATAAAGAAAGCTGAGCACCGAAGAATTGATGCTTCTGAATTGTGGTGCTGGAGAAGACTTTGAGAGTCCCTTGGACTGCAAGGAGATCCAACCAGTCCATCCTAAAGGAAATCAGTCCTGAATATTAATTGGAGGGACTGATGCTGAAGCTGAAACTCCAATTCTTTGGCCACCTGATGGGAAGAACTGACTCATTTGAAAAAACCCTGATGCTAGGAAAGATTGAAGGCAGGAGAAGGGGATGACAGAGGATGGGATGGCTGGATGGCATCACCGTCTCAATGAACATGAGTTTGAATAAACTCCAGGAGTTGGCGATGGACAGGGAGGCCCAGTGTGCTGCAGTCCACAGGATAGCAAAGAGTCAGACGTTACTGAGCAACTGAACTGAGCTGAACTGGACTACAGCCCACCATGGTCCTCTGTCTACCAAATTTCCCAGGCAAGAGTACTGGAGTGGGTTGTCATTTCCTTCTCCAGGGGATATTCCTGGCTCAGGGATGAAACACAAGTGTCCTGCTTGGCAGGCGGATTCTTTACTGCTGAGTCATCTGGGAAGCCCCATACTGTCCTACTGAGAGTCAAATATGAATGAAGTTACCACCTAGATAACTTTAAGTACATTAGTTCTATCTTGATCTGAAATTTAAGCTTATATCTATCAAATAAACATTACAATACACAGATTAAAAAATATAAGAATTAGTTGGGTGGAAATCTCTAAAGTATCACCCCATTTTTTCATTTAAACATAGTTTGACCATAATTCCAATAAATCAGCATCTTTTCAATTATATTAAATGAATTTGATATAGCTACCTTCTCCAGGCAGTAAGAATCAGTGACGCAGCAGAAAATTAAACATCACTTAGTTATAGACAGACAGATAGAGACAGATATGCCGTTCAGTTGTGTCTGACTCTTTGCAACCCCAGGGACTGCAGCATGGCAGGCTTCCCTGTCCTTCACCATTTCCCAAAGCTTGCTCAAACTCATGTCCATTGAGTTGGTGATGCCATCCAACCATCTCATCCTCTGTTGTGTCCTTCTCCTCCTGCCTTCAATCTTTCCCACCATCGGGGTCTTTTCTAAAAAGCTGGCTCTTCACAACAGGTGGAAAAGTATTGGAGCTTCAGCATCAGTCCTTCCAATGAATATTCAGGACTGATTTCCTTTAGGATGGACTTGTTTGATCTCCTTGCAGTCCAAGGGAGTCTCAAGAGTCACAGTTCAAAAGCATCAATTCTTTGACGCTCAGCCTTCTTTACGGTATGGATTTGTTTCTTTTCTCTTAGGAAAATCCTTAACCTCCTATATGTCAATCATCTTCAGCACTTGATGAAGCAATCATTCAAAATTCGTGATTTACATAGGAGTCCAAGAAACCAATAGTGTATATGTATGTGTGTGTGTGTGTATGTGTGTGTGTGTATGTGTATATATATATATATATAGGGCGTTACATGTTTACAGGTAAAAGAGGAAGCAAGTAAGTAAGACTTACTGGGAAAACCTCAGCAGTTAAGCGGTGAAGTAAATATCTGTTTTTAAAGGTCATTGCTGCTGTTTGAAAAGAAATCAGAAAAGTTGAGGTCATTGTTTTAATCATTGTTTTAAAGCCATAGGCAAATTGCAAGAGTATAATCAAAATCCATTAAACAGAGCAGGAAACAACCAGCAACTTAATTGCTCTACCAAGTAATACTTGGTAATAACACCCTTGGCATTTGAGGGTTTAACATTTGTGGTTTCAGCTAATCCCAAACCATCCACTGGGGAAGGAACAACATGCTGGATTTTGCGATTTTCCTGAGGCCAGAAGTTGAATCCACAATGGGAGGTTGGGAGGTGGGAGAGGGTTGGGTCACAGCACAGCCAACCATTGCTTTCCCTGCCTCCACTCCCACTGCAGACAGTGGTTTTTACTCTTCTCCCACTAACCCTTGTGAAGTGTTTTTTAATAATTCATGTCTTCTCTAACTTTGATAGTGACAGGCACACCAGATGACACTGATGAATTCAGGGATTTCCAGAAGTGAGTTGGGGAAAAAGCCCTTTTGAAAGTCAAAGAAATGGGAGCTGATGTAAAGGAAATGGCCAAATTGTTTCACAGAATCCTTGACAGCTTAAGTAAAAATGTAGCTGTAAACTGTTGTTCATGGAATATCAGGGTTATTTAACCTCCTTCAAGAGAGAGTCAGCCTTGGATACATAACCTCTCTACTGTTCCTGAATTCAACATATACTACAGCAAAATTATAAATTACTGGAAAAACTTAAATTCCAATAGTTTCACTCATTTAATCAGCATCAAGAATTGGTCTAGCTGTCCCCCCAAACTGTACCATTCAGAAGAGCTAGAATGCTTAGACCAGAAGAGAGCACCTGGGGCCTCACCACTTAAGCCCTTTTTTTATTCTGTGAATGAAAAATACTGCCTGCCTTATCAGTGAACAAAGAATGTTGCAGCCATCAAGCCATCACATTACAACCTCACTGATGGTGAGCTCTGAGGAAATTCAGGATGGAAACTGGATGCCTGATGCCCACCATTTAGCAGTCAACTGCTCCAGCCACCCTGGATGGTGCACCCCGAGGAGACACAGAATGGGAAAGCACAGGATGCTGGCCCCAGATAGCTAAGGTGCATATCAAAGGAATGATTCCAGGGAGCCCACAATCTTGTATCTTCCCATACATAGAGAAGTGCTAAATTCCTTAACTTGAGATATCTGGTTTTCTTTAATTAACTGTAATCTTTGGATGTTCTGACCATTTGGTCTTCATTGCAAAAAAAAAAAAGAAAAAAACTTCTACATATCCTGGATCCCCACCTTGCCTCTTTGGAGCAGTTCCCCAGAGTTACCTGAGATGTTGTGTCCCAGGCTTAAGTCCTCAGTTTTGTCCACCAAGTAAAACATAACTCTCAATTTTTAGGTTGTACATTTTTTTTCAGTTGACAATATACAGTACAGACTCTGCTCTATTGTGAATAAGCTCCCCATGATTCCTAACCTCACTCCTGAATATTCATCTTATTTCCTCATCACAGCTGGAATGGACCATTTCCCTATAACATTCCTGTTCGCCCCTCCCCCACCTTCTATCCACTTACAGTGAGGGAATGGGGGAAAGGAGCGTCTTCCTTGCTCCCCTCTGCCTCTTTCCACCCATTGTTCTCCCTGACCAGTCTCTCTCTTTTAAAAAGTTCACATGACACTCTTGTGTCATCTTCTCTAGCACTAGACCCCCGTTTTCCTTTCTCTCTACTCCTTCTCCTGATACCAGGCTTTGGTTTTCCCATACTCTACCAATCACTCCTTGTTCTACTCTTTCCCCTCTTCTCACTACTGCACTTGACTAGTCTTTTGCAGACCTGCCCCCATTCCAGGCATTAAATACATTGTTCTTGTCTTGATTTTAATTTTAAAAATTTGGAAGTCAACACTATCTTATCATTGAGACAAGAGCTGGGACTTTATTTTTTGGGGCTCCAAAATTACTGCAGATGGTGACTGCAGCCATGAAGTTAAAAGATGCTTGCTCCTTGGAAGAAAAATTATGACCAACCTAGACCACTTATTAAAAAGCAGAGACATTACTTTGCCAACAAAGGTCTGTCTAGTCAAAGCTATGGTTTTTCCAGTAGTCCTATATGGATGTGAGATTTGGACTATAAAGAAAGCTGAGTGCTAAAGAAGTGATGCTTTTGAACTGCTTTTTGAACTGCTGGAGAAGACTCTTGAGAGTCCCTTGGACAGCAAGGAAATCCAACCAGTCTGTCCTAAAGGAAATCAGTCCTGAATATTAATTGGAAGGACTGATGCTGAAGCTGAAACTACAATACTTTGGCCACCTGATGGGAAGAACTGACTCATTTGAAAAAACCCTGATGCTGGGAAATACTGAAGGCAGAAGAGAGGGGATGACAGAGGATGAGATGGTTGGATGGTATCACCAACTCAAAGGACATGAGTTTGAGTAAACTCAGGGAGTTCATGATGGACGGGGAGGCCTGGCATGCTGCAGTCCGTGGGGTTGCAAAGAGTCAGACACGACTGAGTGGCCAAACTGAACCAATCACTTTGTTAATTCTTTTCACATTGTGATTTCAAGAGTCTTCTTTGTTGATTCTTTAAAAATTTTTATTTCTCCTCTACTGGAGTTGTCCACAATTGTGCTGTGACTAGTTCCTAGTAATCTCTCAAAGGTTCCTGAGAACTCAGCTCTACAATCTCTTTTCTCACCATCCTTTCACTGCATCTGCTCTTTGTCTTCATAGTAACTGCCAGTCCCCTGACTCAGACACATGTTCAAAGTCAATAAACCACTCTGGCTTCACTTTTCTTCCACACTCCCAAAAGACCTCAGGGATACACTCCTACTCAGATTCTTTTGCCCCCATGTCCGTCCATAATGTCTATCCAAGCCAGTCTCCAACCTGAAGAAGACCACAGTATCTGCTTTGTGTCCTCCTGCTCTTGTGGCTAAGAATTGCTAGAGATGATAGATGGATAAGGTGACAGTGTTAATGGTACAATTTTACAGAGGTTCTAATGTCAAATGGTCTTCTGAATGTTCTACATGCATTATCTTAAACACTGATTAATTCTACTAAAATACATTGCTATTTGATGAAGTTCCACCTGGGTTTTCTGTGCTATTGAGTAATAGTTACATCCATCTTTAATAAACTCTTTATCATATTTGTCACATTGGCTATTTCAAAGATTTAACACTTCCCTGGAGCCCACAGCCCATTTCCAACTTTGAGACCACTTTGCTTATTTTTTTGGAAAGCTAAAGACCATAAATTTCCTCATAGCATCTCCTCTTCCCCCTGCCCTTCACATTTTCTGGGTATCACATAACCTTTCTGTGTCTTTCCCAACCAAGATGTGTTTTCTAAGGTCAATCTTTCTCTGAGGCGCTTGATCCTCCCCTCTTGTGCTTCCTCTGTTACCTTCTCTGTGTTTTCAATGTCTCCTTCTTTAGAAGATCCTTCTCTTACCTATCCAAGTTCTTCCCCATTATGCCTTCTGCTGCTTTCTGCTCCACAGCCCCCTGAAAATACCAACTTTTCTCTCCTCTTGGGAAAGTACTAAAGTGGACAGAACATTCCCTGCCTTTGCAGGAACAGTAAAACATGTCCACCCTATAGGCTATAGTTTTCATTTCTCTACATTAACTCTCAAAACTAAACAAGTCTGTGCAGCTGAGGGGCCCAGTACTGTCTGGACTATTGAAGAATGCTTCTTTGGGCAGAAAGCTAGAACCTTTGTGTAAATCTGTAAGTACACAGCATAGCATGGACTGTGTAGGGCATCTGATAGGATATGAAGAGGAAGCAAAGCCTTTTTACTGGTCTTTGTCTCTCAGTGTCTTGCATTTTCTATTTGATTGCAGTCTGAACCAGGGTAAGGAGCCCAATTCGGGTAGACCCTGTAACACTTCTCTCTTTCCCTAATCTCTCTCCAATTCACCACTAAATCCTGATGATACTCTTATTGTAATATAAGGTTGGTGCAAAAGTAATTGCGGTTTTGCATTGTTGAGGTTTGCCATTTTATATTCAAATACATTCTCAAAGAAATGTGGTTAGGTTATACATCATTTAAACACACTTCTTTATGCTTTTTTTTTTTTTTGCTAATGACATTACTTGCTATCTATATTTATTTTAGACTGGGGAAATGATGTTAGACAGAAAGCAAATTCAAGTGATTTTCTTATTCAAGTTCAAAATGGGTCGTAAAGCAGCAAAGACAACTTGCAACATCAACAATGCATTTAGCTCAGGAGCTGCTAATGAACATATACTGCAGCAGTGGGTCAAGAAGTTTTGCAAAGGAGACGAGAGCCTTAAAGATGAGGAATGCAGTGGTCAGTCATGGGAAGTTCACAGTGACCAACTGAGAGCAATCATCAAAGCTAATCCTCTTATAACTATGTGAGAAGTTGCTGAAGAACTTCAACATTGACCATTGTATGATCATTGTACATTTGAAGCAAATTGGAAAGGTGAGAAAGCTTGACAAGTGGATGCCTCATGAGCTGACCAGGAATCAAAAAAATCATCACTTTGAAGTATCGTCTTCACTTATTCTACACAACAACAACAAACCGTTTCTTTATTGGATTGTGATATGTGACAGAGAGAGGATTTCACAATGACTAGCCTAGTGACAGGACTGAGAAGAAGCTCCAAAGTACTTCCCAAAGCTAAACTTGTACCCAAAAAAAATGTCATGGTCACTGTTTGGTGGTCTGCTGCTGGCCTGATCCCCTACAGCTTCCTGGATCCTGACAAAACCATTACATCTGAGAAGTATACTCAGCAAATCAAGGAGATGCACTGAAAACTGCAATGCCTGCAGCCGGCATTGGTCACCAGAAAGGGGCCAATTCTGCATAACAACATCTGACCGCACATTGCACAACCCACGCTTCAAAAGTTGAATGAATCGGGCTACGAAGTTTTGCTTAATCCACCATTTCACCTGACCTCTCACCAACCGACTACCACTTCTTTAAGCATCTTGACAACGTTTTGCAGGGAAAATGCTTCCACAACCATCAGGAGGCAGAAAATAGCTTTCCAAGAGTTCATCAAATCCCAAAGCAGATTTTTATGCTCCAGGAATAAACAAACTTACTTCTCATTGGCAAAAATGTGTTGACTGTAATGGTTCCTGTTTTGATTAATAAAGATGTGTTTGAGCCTAGTTATAATGATTTAAAATTCATGGTCCAAAATTTCAATTATGTTTGCACCAAACTAATATCTTCTGTTATTTACAATTGCCACAATCTGCTCTCATCCACCCTCCTAGTTCCAACTCTATCCAACTCCATTCCATCACTGCAATCAGAATGGTCTTCCTCAAGCACATCCCTGCTTGAAATCCTTCTGCTGCTCCCAAGTGCCTAAGAACACATCCAGACTCCTTAGCCCATCTTGCCCTGGCCCCTGCCTGCCTTGCATCCCCTTCCCCCAAGTTCCAGCAACACCAACCAATTGTTCACCAAATCCCCTAAGCTCTCTCTTCAGCCTCTGTGTCTTTGCCCTCTGCTCATCCTTCTCCTCCATGTGGAATAACTGTCTTCTGTTTGTTCTTCAGGATGGTTCAAGGATCACCTTCCCAACCCAACAGTTTCCAGGGTTGTTCCTTTCCCAAGTACTCTGGGAAGTACCCCAGGAAACCTTCTATCCAGGTACTTTTCATGCGGAGCTGTTTTCATCTGATTCTTGTCTATTTCACACACTGGACTATTAGCTCTTTATCAGGAACTATATCTGATTTCCCTTGTAGTTCCTCTGTTTGGCAGAGGACTTGACACATATACACATATAAATGTCTCTAGAATGAATAAATTAGATTTTAAATAAGAGACAGAAATTTGTATTTGTAACATTTAATATCTCTGTACTGTTTATTCTCATGATGTTGTTTGGTAAGTAAATAGAGATAAATTTTCACAGATTAAGGCCAAAAAGAAATGGAGGACTCTGAATTAAACAAATCTCAATGTATTCAACTACAACTACTGCTAACAATGACTGAGTTATCAACTGAGTATCAACGTTATCAGAGTTATTTAACTCTGTTATCAACGTTAACTATTTTTTAAGGTATTGAACTCTCAAAATTATCTCCATTTCACAGATAAAGAAATTTTGGAACAGAAATATTTAATAACTTGTTGATAAGTGGTTGAGCTGGGATTCAAACCTGGCAGAGTCAGGTTTTTTTTAAAACCACTGCATTGTACCACCTGCTGTGTGACCAAAACTGTGCAGAAAAAAAAGTAAATTGGGTATTTGCCTCACTCATCTATGCACTTATCTCATTTATTCTTTGCTTTTTCCACCTTAACATGGAAACTCACAACTTTAAATATATTGAATTACCAGCATCAAACATTATCTAAGAATTTTTCTGGATGGACTTAACAAATACCTATGTAGCCAGCTCCCTGCCACTGCTAAGAAGAAGTAATAATATAGGATAAGTCGTAAGATGTGTCAATTACATGCATTATGTTTCCTTTAGAATTAGTTTTACTTTCTTCTAAAGCAGTGCCTGCTTAAAGTTTTGACACCTATTTGTGAGGTTGTATTTTTTTTAGTGACTTTTTCAAAGAAACATACACTTCTGAGTGAAACTTTAGATTACAAAGACCCTGAGAGAAGGGTCTTTGACCCTATGAGGCCTTTGACATCAAAGGAATTAACAAACATAAAGAGAAATTAGAGGGAGAGGTGAGAGAGCCTGGAGTCCTGGCTTTCTATGGCAAATTGAGAAAAATCTTTAAAAAGAGGACACACATCTGGACATGCAAAATCAGACAAAAGTACAAAGCCGAATCACTTTGCAACTTAGTTTCAGAAATTGCTCTGCAGCAAATCAGAAGAAACAAGAAGATACCTGAGTCAATGTAAAGTGTTTAAATGCTGGGTTTGCTTCTCCCTGTGTTTGTACTTTATTTTCATCTTCATTTCTCATGGCGGTTTTGTGTGTGTGCATGTGTGTGTGTAAAGGTGAGTGGTAGAGGAGTGGTGACTGGCATAGGAACAAAAGCAGAAGAAGAAAAGAAGATTTCAGTTCTCTGAGGCTTAAACACAAATTTTACTGCTTCAAAAGGCACGAAGTGACAAGAATTTCTCTACCCTGTAGGCAAGCCATAGAAATAGAAATTGCAGTGGAAAAGGGCAAAGAGTAGGAAAAAATTTGTTTTGAGCTATCAAAAAGGGAACTTGGTGGTGGTGGGGAAAAAATCAGCAAGATATATTCACCTTGAAACTATGCCTCGAGCTTCCAGAGTTCTAATGCTTTTTTATTTGTAAACAGTTTTCTGCAGAATACATGAATATTTCCAGAACTTGTGACTTGTGATATTTTAGTTTCTTCACCTCCAGTCCTTTGAATGTTCTTTTAATAATAATGGATTAGAGCTTATCTGCATCCTGGCCAGTTTTATAAAACCAAGTAATTGCTGAGCTGGGGAAGTAGCTTTATTCGCATTTAATTTTTTTAAAGAGAAATTCTGCCACCCTCTGGACAGAAACCAAACATCTATTTCTTAGAGACCACCACAGAATACTGTCTTAAGGAACTGCCCTTGAAAATAAACATTAAAAAAAAAAAAATCTACCCTATAAAAGTAGAGGAGGGGGGAATCACAGTTACTTTAGATAGCATAGACAATATCTGGGGGGAAAACTCATATAAAAATACTAAATTGCTTCTAAGGAATTTTTAACTAAAGAAAATGGGCTCAAAGCACTTTAGAGAAAAAATCTTCAGTGTTGAACTCATAATCTTTCCAAAACCACTTTATAGCCTACACTTCTGCTTTCCAGCCTGCAACAGCCAAGTAAAGATTTCTTGCACAATCTCAGCCATGGCTGGTTTCATCCAGTTTTCATTATTGGTGGAATTTTGTTAAATCTACATGTATATTAAATATATATGTGTGTTGGTTTTTAACTAGAACACTAGGGCAGAGTGAGATTTCAGCCACTCTGAGACAAATTAGCCGTAACAGCACAAATGGGTAGCTTGTTTCTCAAGCTTTGCTGTTGTCATCCACTGAGCATGGAGTACTTAATGTCATGTAAATGAAACTCAGAAATGCAAGGATGTGATAATTACCAGTAATAATGATGGGTAAATCAAAACACATGACATGCCATTTTTTATAAATAACCAGAGAGAGGAAGCAGAAAGATGCAGAGGACCATACCTGGTTTTAACAACAGGATTTAGATGCTTCTGGTCTTGGAGGACCTTGGCCAGCTGCTTCTGCAGAAACAAAAGCTTCCCGTGGACTCCTTTAATAAATGGGTGGTCAAGGAGATGTGTGACCGAAGGTCGCTTTTCAAAATCCTTAATGAGACACCTGTTCACAAAAATCAACAAACAGTCCAAGTATTATCTTAGACACCTGGCTTCTCTGTAAATATGGGAGAGAGGAGAAAAAGCTCATTTATAAAACCTGATCACTAACCTTACATAGCTGTTTTATCATAGGTAGCAGAACATAGAAAAAAAACATTCTCTACTAGTCAAATTAGTCAAAATATCAGAAATATATTTTAGTATGCTTTAAATATGTATTGAAAACACAATGAATTTAATTTGAAGTATTCAAAACACTGAAAAGATAGACTGATCAGACTACATTTTCATTACAAAAAAAATGTTTACAATGGAGTCAAGTTGATTAGTCTATATACTTTATTTTAGAAGCATATAAAATTATATATTATCATTTAAATTAAATCCTAGTATATGAAATGTCCAGTATTTGGTGGTGGGGGAAATACATTTCGGAGTTTGCAAGGACAGAAATGAATTATAAAGAAACCTTCACAGAGAAGATTCAACCCCTTGATTTCTAATGCCTTCTGAAGAAGCAGAAAAACCTCAGAACAGGAAGTGACTACAATATAATTCCGATGAATTGGAATGGAATTATTCAAACAGGGAACAAAAAGTCCATTCAAAATGGTAAAAACTGGGTTGCATTTAACTCCTCTGTGGTTAATTGGTTAAAACTGCACGGTTGTAACCACTTTCTGCTTCAGATTCAATGCCCTTTTCAAAGAAAACAATGATTCAGTACATTTTGCTGTGTGCTGTATGTTATTAAAGATGATTTTGACACAGGAAATTTCTAGTGAAATTGAATCTGATGAATACCCCTCCAATTACCATCGCATTTCCATTCTGAGTAGCTGCCCTTGACAGGAGAAAGAAATTTCAACATTCACATTTAACTTATCAGTCCTTAGTTCACACTGGAGGCTTAGGGTAAATAGTAGATGCCTTTCTGCCCACTCCATAAAATAAACATTTTCAGTTTCCCCAATAGTGACATGCTAGCAACATGTGAAACACAACATATTTAAAATAATGAAATGCACTGACAAACGGTAAAACGTTCAGTCTCACCTTGAGCATCTTTTCAAGACATTTAAGACACAATCCTCAACTGTTGGTTTTATTAAAAGGCCTTAATCTTTGCCCTTCAAACTACTTTTGTATCCCTTGACTTCTAGTCCTGAAAAATACTTGGTAAATTTCCCAGTTATTTGGTTTTAGAATTGATTCAGGGGATTTCCTATCTATTGGAACTGGAGCTTTCAACTAGAAAAGCCAAAAGAACCCAGACTATCTCTATTCTGCTGCCTGCACAACTATAAATACCACCTCTGTCTTGCTATGGGAAGAAATCAATCATTTGAATTTTATAGGTCCAGGAGTCTTTTGTATCTATTAGTTTTCTTATAAAATAAAAAATTAGTGCCCAAACCTGAAAAATACTCTGTTCATATTTTTAAATCAGCAGTCTTCCTGGGATTCCATGTACATTCATCTATATATAATTATGTAACTACCAAAGGAAAATAAATGCTAATAATTCCCTAAGCACCTGGGAAAAAGAAATTTCTGGATAGTTTATGTGGTCATTAATACAGGTGTATGGCTTCATCATCTTGGTTTGAGGGATGGTATATGAAAACTCCCAAAATAAAAACAGTCTGTGTTCTCTGAGAGTTCCTACTGAAGATGGACATGGTGGCTTCACACCACCACCCCTACCCAACCTGGATGGGAAACCAGACACTGCGGGGACCCCTAGCTAAGCCCGCCCAGGGATATTGTGAGGGCACATTACATCTGTCTCCCATCACCAAACAGCCATGCCACCTGTATATAAGTACATGCCCAAACATGGGGAATGCAATTCCTTAATAGATTTTCCCACCATATTAATTCCTTTTGCTTTCTGAGCAACTCTCAACTGCTTGTTGACTAGCCAATACTTAAATAGAAAACTCAAGGAGGCAAAAAGTGAGAGGCATACAATTAATAGAAAATTTATAGCAGGTGAATGGAAAAATGAGTAGGAGCTGCTTCTGCCTTCTCCTTCAGGATAGGTACCTTGGAACAGTGTTCCAGGTACTCAAAGCTCCTTAGACAGGGCTTGAGACAGACCAGGAAATCCATACTCCACCCTTATGAAAATAGGTATCTGCGGGATTCTGGAGATGCAATTAAAGGTGCTATAATATCTTTCATAATTTTAGCACCCACTTGAAGAGCAAGGTTGCAAACAAGGTTACAAGATCCTTTGGCATTTTGGAGAGGATTTCTCTCTAGATCACAGGGCGAGTAAGAGGAATGAGGATAAATAATTTAGTGAGATAATCAGACAAGGGAGAAATTAACAAGTGGATCTGTGATCTCTTGGGAGATTAAAAAAAATAAAGATGGTAGGCATTCTACTCTTTGAAGGAAAGACCAAGAGGATTTATTTGTTAGTTCTCTCAGGAAGGCCCAAGTGTGCTGAATGTCATACCACTGGATCAGCAAAACTGAAACTGAGTGTATATGGGAAGAATGCTAAGCAGAGGTGTGACATATCCAACTGCATTGGAGGATTTTTAGGAGAAGGACAGGAAGACCTTGAGGGTAGAGCCTTATTCTAAAACACTCTTGCATACTTTTTTCTTGTGGGGAGCAAATAGCTAGGATGAAATGGACTTATTATTTTACTGATAAATAAAAGAAAGTTCTGTCTTAGGAACAGATATGGCTGGAAGTCAAGCATTACTAGATACCAGGTCATTGAAATCATATCTTTTCATTTGTTCAGCAAACATTATACAACCAGAATTCGTCAAAATATATTAATTCATAAAAAATTATGACCCTTTTCCTCAAAGATCTACAATGTGATTTTAAAGATGGAAGGACAAGAGGAACATAGAAAACAGCAGAAACCAGTGTTTGATTATTTAGAATGAAAAAGTCACAAAAAAGCATAGGGTTTTGGAGCTAAAGGACCAGGATTTTCTATCCTAACCCCGCTTTTACAAGGTAGGGAAGTTGAGGTCAAGTCCTGATAATGATGAGACCACTTCCCTGGCTCCCACAGGAGAACCCCTCCTACTCTGCAGGGTGTTGTTAAAATGGCACAGGCACAATGTGCAGAACAACACTAAGTTATGGCAGGTGGAGGGAGCAGTCAGGTAAGCCTAGTGGAGAGAATGAGAATTGAGCTGAATTTGGGGAGAAGTTTTGGTCCAGGAGAAGATATAGAAGACATTTCCAGGTTGGGAAACTGGATCAGCAATGCAAGAAGCCAGATTAGGCAAGCTGTGTAGTTATGAACTCAGGAGGCCACCAGAATGTTGACATTCACCTCCTAAACTGCCTCCTTTGAATGTCTAAGAACAATTCTTCACTTTAGTCCTTTTGCCAACTTTACTTGGGAATATTCTTTATTGTTTAAGATGTTGCAATTTTGTGCCCCAAACCCATAACACTATGCTTGTCAGCTTGTCATTCTGTCTTATTCTCCTTTCAGGCAGGGATTTAGTGGATTAATATAGATAGAGTTGACAGTCAAGACCCATAAGAACTCCATGTCCTTTTTTATAGCATGATTAAACCCTCTAACAATGTGGAGAACAAACATGGAAAACTAAGGAAGTTATAATATGCTTATTCATTTCAGGATTTCTTCTTAAACCAGGGATTGCAAATTCCAGATGCAGAATATTTTCTCCCAGCCTGGGATTCAACAGTTTTTATAAGAACATGCATAATACATTGACCTCTGTGTGGGAATATAGGGGCTGGCCAATGTGAGGTAAGTTGGGTGAAACACTAGACTCATGAGACATTCCACTGAAAAATGAAACTAGTCTTCTGGTCAAAAGGTTGGGAAACACTGGTGATTCCCTAAATCAAGTAAATCTGGAGCTTCATAGTACATATGAGCATATTAAATGTTCTTAGAGGTATGGAGGTAAAGAAAACTCAATTTTGTTTAGGTCCATGTTTCCAAACTTACTTGGCCACAGATCCTTTTTTGTATCAATGGAACCAGAGCCCTGCAAATGACATCCTTGGAAGCTCTGTTGTGAGCAATTAGTACCAGACTTCTGCAAATAACAGCTGAGTCTTCATCTCAGCTGATTGAGGGGAGACACTCAGAGCCCCTAATTTTCACCAGCATGTTTGAGATACCTGTAGGCTGCATTTCTGCAGAAGACAGGGTCTCAAACCGGGGAAATACATTCTCCAAGATAACTTCTTCCCAGAATCTTTGACTCTGGAAAAAAGAAATTGAACAAGGACTAGATTTAGGAAATACTGCTTTTCCCCCCAAAGTTGTAAGTAATTTTCTCTTTCAGTTCCAGATGTTTTAAAACTCTTTTTTAAAAATCTGGATTTATGTGTGGTTATCTCTGTGCTAAGATACAAAACAAAGGAATAAAAAATTAAAACTACCATGAGATGTATTACCTGGATTTACAAGGCCATGGACGGTGGTTTTGAATATGATAGAAAAGTCCACCAGAAGAAAAAGGAAGCAAACTTCAGCCCTGAAAGAAATTAATCCATTACCTAATTTGAAATTCTAGTACCTTCCATCATGCATTCTTGGCTGAAGATTAATTCTCAGAATTCATTAGTGTCACCACATTAAACACAGGTTGTTGCAGCCATTTGCTGCAATCTCCCAGCCTGGCTTCTGCCAGAATCAGGGGGAAAATAAAGAGCCTTTTCTTAACAAGAAACAAGGTCAGACTTCTGTGTCAGGCTCTGGAGCTGGCAGTGCTTGTGTTCCGTTTGCTCCCAAATGATCACACTGTCAAGATGCACCTGCCTGGTCGCTGTAAACAGACATTTCATAACTTAAGAATCAGATGCCTTCAAGGGGGAGCTATTTATTAAGAGTCACGAATGGATGTTTACTGATGACTAAACTACACTTGATAAAAGCAGCTGAAAAGTCAAAAACTAAAAATACTGGTGAACTTGGAGACAAAAACAGGAGAGGGAGCAATTGTATTCCACATGTTGGGACAAAACTAGACAAAAACTTGAGATTTATGTCTCTTCTCATTTCTTTTTTAATATGCTGTCTTTTATACTTTCTGCTGTTTTCTTGTGGGCTTTCTACTTAGGTTGTTAAATGTTTCCGTTGTTACCGAGTAGCTGAACATTCTTGATCTGAGCAAGCATTTCCCTGCCCCGTGATGCACTGCATTTGCAGTCTGTATCATCGGCAGACAGAAGCCTGAGTGAAAAAGAGGCCTCTGCATGAAAAGAAGAAATCCTCCAGAGGGTATACTAATTATAGGTTAAATATCACAGCCCATGGTGCTGTCCTGGAAGGAAATTTCCACTTTGGAAGACAGGACTATGACAATCACAGGCATTTTCCCAATATGACTAATGCCTCAAAAGAAGGCAGGCTGAGAAACTTGACATTGCATATGTAACAAAACCAAATCTCATTTGGTGGAAGACTTAGCTCCATTTCAGTTTTCATGTTCAGTCTGCAAATATTGCACATGGTGGTGAACTGAAATCATACACTAAGTTCACATGTAGTGTAGGGAAGTAGGGTCCTAACCTGAAACAGAGAAGAGAGGACCAGAAGTCTGTTTCTCAGCGAGGCTGATCTAGGGTTATCAATCAGAGAAAAACAGTCAGTATTTGCCAAAAAAAGAAAAAAAAAGCCCTCAGAAGATAGGATGGAGGGTTTTAAAACAGGAAGCTCAGTCCTTATTATGAAATGGGTAATGGGAGCAGATCCTGTGTGGCAAAGTAGGAGAGAAATTGCAGAGTGGCAGGACCACAGGGCAGCTGGCATCTTGCCAGAGGTCACTAGGGTGAGAAGGCAGGAAAGAGTAAGAAAGATGAGTAAGTCAGCACCACCTTTAGACAAAGTCATCAGCACCAAAGGTCCAGAGTGAGTTCAAGGAAACACAGGAAGGAAAGAGAAATGGAAGAACATGGCATGTGCATCATGGCAGCTGGAGAGAGTCCTAAAGCAAAAGGAAGGTCCAGGATGGGAAGGTGGCCCTAGGGCAGAGAGCCACCATGTGTAACCTCGAATGACCCAGGATTGTGGCCTGCGTGACACCTGTGAACACAACTACCTCTTTGTGTTACGTCTATGTCTCTGATCCCATAATCAATAGTAAATAGTTAGAAAAGTCTAGACTGACTCATTGTATTCTTAGGGAAGGTGATTGGTAACAGAAATTCTAGATCCTCAACATAGCTTGTCTGGCAGACAAGTTGAGGGCCACAGCCAGGAAGGACTGAGGGAAGAAGAGTTTACTACACCACAAAAGAACGAGTGAAAATGCAAGAGGCAAAGTGAGGAGAAGAACCAAAAGGAACCAGGCCAGAACTGAGGAACAAGACAAGATGGGGCTCAGGGGACACTGAAGCTGAGGAGAAGCCAAAGGAGAGGATGGTGGCAGACGTGCAGTCTTATTACCGTTGTTTCCACTTCTTTCTTCTGTTTCAGTTGTGCTTTCCACATTGCAAAGACTGGGGGTGAGCACACCCTCTAATGGACGTGCTGTCACCAAAAAAGATCCCCATGTCCATGTCTTAGGACTAAGGCTGTCTTAAGGACTGAAACCAGAGGGCCCAAGTCACCACCTTCTCACTCCTCTTTTTCTTTCTTTCTTTCTTCCTTGATTCAGAAAAGTATCGATACTTTGCAATTAAACAAATATTTCTCCAGGTAACTCTGGCCATATGGTTCAGTCAGGGTGCTGGAAAAAAAATGAACCATTACTTCATCGCACAGCTCCAGCAAGTTTATTGGACAATTAATCCATATTCAGATCCCACCATCTGGTTCAAAGGGTTGGGGAAGGTATAGTCCCGGGAGATGGGAGTTCTCTGAGGGCTCCATCTCGCAGGCGTGGCTTCCCAAATATCTGGGAGTTGGCTGTTGCTGCAAGTGCTGCTGAACTTCCCCTGCAGCAGCCACGCCACTGCCTTTGGGACCTCTGTGAGGGGCTGAGGTTGGCCACAGGTCAGCCCTAGACTCAGCCAGGAAACCAGATGTGGGCCCTGGCTTCTGTTAAGAGGTCTTTGCTTCCGGTAGAAATTAAGGTAATACTTGCTTAAAGCAGGTCAGGAAGATGAGGAACAAAGAAGGAAGTTATGGCTGAGCCCAGAAGGAAGTGTGGTTATGTAAATATCAGTGAGTCAGAGCAAAAAGTTCATTTTAAAAAGATATTAATCTTAACATTAATTATTCATATAACTAGATTCATATAACATATATATTATTATAGCCAAACTATTATTAATCTTAAAATATTTTAAATAGTCAGTTGATTTATTTAAATGACAGTATACTTAATCACTATTATTCTCTCAAGCATGACACATGTACTCAATCATTTAAAAAAACTGGGGTGCCAATCATTGGAGCAGTAATGTACAAAGGTTAAAAGTCAGGGGTTAGGATCAAACCTAACTACTTCATATAAGCACATGATGATACACAAGTTAATTCAATTCTCTGGGCCACAGTTTCTTCATCTGTAAAATTGTAATGAAGTCATTGTAGGGAGTAAATGAAATGATCAATGTTCAGTGCCTAGTACATAGTAAGCACTCAATAAATGCCAGCTCTGTGGGCCAGCCACTGTACTAGGTGGTGGGGATACAGTTAGTCAGTTCATTGGAGGAAGATAGCATGGCATATGCATGGATAAAATGGCATATCCAATTCCAAGCAGGATGAGTGCTATAAAAAAAAAAAAAAAAAGGTTAAAGTGCAATGGCTCCTTGAGTCAGATTTGAATAATTTGAATAATTTAACACGTGCCCATTAATTACCTACTTTTTCTCAATGTTATTCCCACCACTCAGGATAAAATTACTGTTTGATAGATGTACTAATCAGAACTTTCAAAGTTCTGAGGAAACAGAGAATTTTAGGCCCTGACAATTCAGCAAAAGCAAAGAACTTTGGCATTTTCAAGTTCAAGCCTTTGGGCACTCCTGTTTTTGAATGTCTGGCTAATTTCTTTGATTCAAAAATCAATTTCCATTTTGACAAACCGTTATGGTCTGCTTCTTAGTCCAGGTTTAAGTGCCAGGAATGTATGAATTCTAATCTTTCCCTTGATCCTACTTGCCATGTTGTCTGGGATTAAATCCATAATTCTTATTTGTATGCATTTTTTCTGAGGAAGGGGAGGCAATGGACAGTACCCAGCCATTCCCTATGAGAAAAGAACAACCAGTTTCATAGTGCATGACCATTACAGGTAGGACTACTCCAAGACTGGAGTGGGGGGCTAGGAGAGTACAAAATAAATAGAAGATATATGCCTTCCCCCAAAATTTATCTTCTGGGATAACGCCAAACTTACACATAAGAAACATTCAGAGATCCAAGTGAGATTAAATTCATTGATTCATTCAAACATTTACTAGGTATTTACTGTGAATGGCACTGTACCAAGTATTTCAAAGAAAAGATGCCTGGAGTGAGATGTAAACTTTTATGGAACTTAAAAACAAGCAATAGGATATAGACATCAATAACAAGAATTCAAGGCTAAAAAGTGTAACCACTAGAGTGGTTCAGATGAAGTAAACAATTCTAGCTAGGTGAACAGTGTTTCACTGGAGAGGTGATATTTAGGTCTTAAATTAGGAAAGCAATATTGACCGGAAATACAAGAGAGGAGCACTCTAGTACAGAACACAGTAGGAATGGAAGCCCATTGGCTCATATGGGGAACAGAGTAGAATAGAATAATACAATTGTAATATAGATGGGGTGAGACCAGGAACATCTTATGTAGAACCTAGAAAATCATACCATTGAGTTTGAGTTTTCTTTCTTAGTCACATTGAAGTGGCTTTTTTGAACAGCAAGATAACACAATTACTTTAAAAAACAAACTGGAACTATACTAGAAAGTAAATTAAAGGGAGGGAAGCAGGCAGGGAAGGGATCCATTTAGGAAACATACAGTCTGAATTAAAGAAATGAGAGGGGAGAAATGATGGCTGTAGCTGTGGAACTTGAAGGCAAGTCAAGAGTATGGAAAGAAAAAAGAAAGAACCATCAATGGAATCTTACACCAAGTTAAATCTAAGGACAGACCTGTAGCTAAATCTTTGTGAACATAACAATCTACTTTTTACCTTCACTATCCAATTACAATCTCTCTTGATGAAAACCAAAGATCTTTAAGTTACCAATTCAATGGTCTCTCCTCATTCTATTCTCTGTTCACTGATGACCACCACTGATTTGCTCCTCCTTCTTAAAATATTCTCTTTCCTTGCCTGCAATGATGCCACATCTTTTAGATATTCTCTTACTTCTCCCCGACCACTTTTGCTCATTTATTTTCACTACCAGGTGGAATAAGATGACAAGGTAGAGGAGAGAGGGTCTACAAAGACAAGCCCCAAACAAGGAAGAATGGAAGTAGAATATCAGCCTTTATGCCCACAGGCTTGGAACTTGCTGCTGAACAACTTCAGGCCTTACCTGGTGGGTCAAACGACCCAAATAGAGAGAGTATTTATTTGCATCCTATGGAGAAGGACATCTTTACTCGCACAATTCCAAACAAGTCTACAGATTCTACTGCAAATAAGTGAATTTAACTACAGTGCACATGTCTGGCACAAAGTGAAAATTAAAAGTGTAAGAAAAGCAGCAAAAACTACTCCATAAAATTTACAGTTGATTGCTGCAAATCACTTTTATAATAGCATAATGAGACATAATTCATATACCATAGAGTACATTCATTTAAAGTATACAGTTCAAATAGCATACTCACAGTTTTGTAACCACTAATAATCAATTTTTAGAACATTTTCATTGTCCCCAAATGAAGCTCTATATACTTTAGCAGTCACTCCCAATTTCCCTTCAACCTCCTTAGTCCCAGGTGACTACCAACCTATTTCCTGTTTATATGGATTGCCTAGTCTGGACATTTCATATAATATGTGTGGTCTTTTGTAACTGGCTTCATTCATTTAGCAAAATATTTTCAAAGTTCATCCATGTTGTAGCATGTATTGACACAACATTCCTTTTTATTGCTAAATAATGCTCATTGTAAGGATATATCACACCATGTCTATCCATTCATCATCTGAGGGACATTTGGGTTGCTTCTACCTTTTGGCTACAATGAATAATGCTTCTATGAACATTTGTGTACAAGTACGTATGTGGACATATGTTTTCATTCCTCCTAGGTGTATATACCTAGGAGTGGAATTGCTGGATCATACGATAACTTTATGTTTAAGCTTCTGAGGAACACAACACTATTTTCCAAAGTGACTGCATCATTTTAAATTCCCACAATCAGATACAATTTATTTTTAATATTTCATCTTGGTCTAGAAATAATTTAAGGTATCTAACAACAACATGTGTTTAAATAAATAAAGGTACTTGCAGTAAGGCAAGATAAACATAATTAAAAGCAGAAGAGAAAAACAAAACAAAGGGGAAATTAGGGAATGAAAATAGGAATTAGAATACCAAATAAACCACTTTGTTAGAGGTGGCCACAGATTTGGTTCCAGGCTCTCAAGCAGCCAATGTGAAAGGGAAAAGGCAGTCTGTTCTCTATTTTTAAAATTCATTATATAAATGAATGCTTGAAGAAGGATGATGAAGATGATGTTGCTGTTGACTGGTAAAGAGACTAGAGATTTACAACTTTCCTGGGTTTTCACAGAAATGACTTCATATAATGTAATGAATATTATTTCCCTCTAATAAACATGGCCATGGGTTTCATAGGGCTGTTTCTTATATTAATAACATGCTTTAATCCCAACTGATATCTTGTATCAAAGAACCATCAAGTAAAAACATTCTCCCTGGGTGGCCAAGGAAACACAGAGTTCTCTGATCTTAATCTAGGCTTTATATCTACTAACAGCTAGGTGAATTTTTGTACAGTTAAGTCCCTTGATTCAGCACATGCTGAATGTAGCATACAGATGCTGACATCCATCAAGGAGAAGAAAGGCAATGTACCAGCTACTATGTGCTATTCATTGCAAAGAAAGGAAAGAAGATGGCTAAAAAAATTTAGCCTATCAATAAAAAGCAACTCAAAAGTCAGGAGGAGGGGAGATTGGGAGTGGTGGGAAAAGGACTGGAACATCACATCAGTTCAGTTCAGTCGCTCAGTCGTGTTTGACTCTGCGAGCCCATGAATTGCAGCATGCCAGGCTTCCCTGTCCATCACCAACTCCCAGAGCTTGCTTAAACACATGTCCATTGAGTTGGTGATGCCATCCAACCGTCTCATTCTCTGTCATCCCCTTCTCCTGCCTTCAATCTTTGGCAGCATCGGGGTCTTTTCCAATGAATCAGTTCTTCGCATCAGGTGGCCAAAGTTTTGAAGTTTCAGCTTCGGCATCAGTCCTTCCAAAGAATATTCAGGACTGTTTTCCTTTAGTATTGATTGGTTTGATTGATCTCCTTGCAGTCCAAGAGACTCTCAAGAGTCTATTCTAACACCACAGTTCAAAAGCATCGATTCTTATGTGTTCAGCCTTCTTTATGGTCCAACTCTCACATCCATACATGACTACTGGAAAAACCATAGCTTTGACTAGATGGACCTTTGTTGGCAAAGTAATGTCTCTGCTTTTTAGTATGCTGTCTGGGTTGGTCATAGCTTTTCTTCCAAGGAACAAGCATCTTTTAATTTCATGGCTGCAGTTACCATCTTCAGTCATTTTGGATCCCAAGAAAATAAAGTCTCTCACTGTTTCCATTGTTTCCCCATCTATTTGCCATGAAATGATGGGACCAGATGTCATGATCTTAGTTTTCTGAATGTTGAGTTTTAAGCCAGCTTTTTCAGTCTCCTCTTTCACTTTCATCAAGAGGCTCTTTCACTCCTCTTTGCTTTCTGCCCTAAGGGTGGTGTCATCTGCATATCTGAGATTTTGATATTTCTCCTGGCAATCTTGATTCCAGCTTGTGCTTCATCCAGGCTGGTATTTCGCATGATGTACTCTGTATAAGTTAAATAAGCAGGGTGACAATATACAGCCTTGACATACTCCTTTTCCAATTTGGAGCCAGTTTGTTGTTCCATGTCCAGTTCTAACTGTTGCTTCTTGACCTGCATACAGATTTCTCAAGAGGCAGGTAAGGTGGTCTGGTATACCCATCTCTTTAAGAATTTTCCACAGTTTGCCGTGATCCACACAGTCAAAGGCTTTATTTCATAAGTGACATGAAAACAATAGGATAGTCACATTTGCTCTTAAATGATGGCAATAATGATTCCAACTAAAATTGCAGGCCATAGTATATAGTGGAAGTGGGAGGAGGATTAGATTAAGAAGAGAGATAATGGCCTAGTTCAGTCGTCTTGCTGGCATTGTGTCTACCCATATTTAGTGCTCTTTCTTTTACATGTGTTCTTTTGGTAAATATTTAAATTGACTAAATACTTCTCTGGTTGATTGCCAATTGTATGAATATTATTGATGATATTCAGTCAATTTGGGGAAAATAAGCTAAATCAGATTTTCATTAACAAGCTAAAGTGAAAGTGAAAGTTGCTCAGTCGTGTCCGACTTTTTGTGACCCCATGGACAATACAGTCCATGGAATTCTCCAGGCTAGAATACTGGAGTGGGTAGCTTTTCACTTCTCCAGGGGATCTTCCCAACCCAGGGACTGAACCCAGGTCTCCCTCATTGCAGGCGGATTCTTTACCAACTGAGCCACAAGGGAAGCCCAGCCTAATTACTACTGAAAAATCTGGAGAAAATACTGTCAGATAATAAGTAGTTATATAAGATTTCCCTGGCAATCCAATGGTTAAGATCCCTGTGCTTGCACTGCAGGGGGCGGGGCTCCATCTCTGGCTGGGAACGTAAGATCCTGCATGCCCTGCAGCAAGGCCAAAAAAAAAGTAGTTGTAAATGTCTTATGCAAATAAGGATTTTGCACAGCTATTGGCTGCCTTGGTTCCTGTTTGTGAGGATACAAACCACTACCAACCCTGTCACCTGCCATCCCTCTGCCCAGCTTCTGACAAAAAAGAACTTTCCAAGGTGATGATCTACAAAGCCAAAGAGATTGCTCCTTATGCTCTTGGGAGAGACAGTTCTTCCTGAGGAAGTGGTCACCCAAGGAAGCCAGTTAGTGCTGTGCCTCTGCATTTAGACCAAAAAATGAACACCAGGGAGGCCAATACAAAGTCTTGTTCAAGCACTAAATTTTTGTATGATAAAATATTTTTATTTTTTAGGCGAGGGAAATCAACTGCCAAAGAGAGCCTGGGGAGTCCCTAAGGCCCCTGCATTAACATGAAGGAGCAGAACAGCTCCATCTATTACATCAAAGCCTCATCAGAGACCCTAATCCTTTCTGAAAGGAACTCTCAGTCAGCCAAGCCTTTAATTTGATGCATAATGGGCCCTCTAATTAACCCTTGCAAAGCAAATCATAGACACATAGACACTGCAGGGAACAAATGTTCTTGGGGGTTGATAAAGAAAGTGGGGGTGGGTAGTGTGGATAGCTTCTACTCCCACTGTTAGTGATCTAACTCCATGCATAAGTTTCTAAATGGTTAGCTTCTGTTTTCCTTTTAAATTTTCCTTATTCTCTCTAGAGTGAATGTGTCACTTGCCTGCTCTGTACTGGTGTGTCCTGAGCTTCAAGCCACTCTAACTCAGTGACAAGCATGGACAGGTGATGCAGAATGACTATGTCCCTAAATATACTCATAGCAGCAAATTAGTGACATGATAGGCTATCTCAGGCCATTTAACCACCCACCCTGCTCTAGGACAAACTACTTGTGCTCAAAAAAGAAAAAAAAAAAAAAAAGTAAAAGAGTAGGAACATATGCCTGAGGGGAAGAGAGAAGGAAGAGAGGGTAACAGCTCTAGTATTTCTCTGATGTGTTCTAATTCAACAGAAGATGTGTAGATTTAAAACACTGTTGATCCTCCTTGTGGAATCCTATTACTGGACGTAGACAACTGTATACTACGTTGCCAAGGACAGGTAACAGGTTAGATGGGTCATGGGTTTCACACTAGTGTGCATTAATAAATCACATACATATTAGACTTCCGGCTCATTTTATCAGATAATGAGATGAATGATTGAATGTATGACACAGTGGTCAATTATCATGTGGATGATATAAATTCTATTGTGCTGAGGACATTTATCTCTGAATTGATCTGGCTTTTCTAGCAAGGATCATAAATTACTAGCCTTCCATAACCATATGATAAATACTCTAATAACAGAATGCCACCAACTCCTGGTTTCCCAATAAATTTCTACATGATTTCAGTTAGAGAAGTAATGCAGAGAATCTGGGTTTTCTAAATCTTTATTCTGTTGTCAAAATTATATATAGTATGAAGACCATGAAGAAAAGCCTGTCTTTCCCAAACAAACAGCATTATGCTAAAGTCAGCAAGCACACACTCCCTACATATTACTGTTAAAATTTCAAGGATTTTGTGAACTGACTGATGTTACATTGGTATCTTGAAATTGGTCATGGTAGGAGTATTTATACCATGGAAATCAGTAAAATCAATGAACAATACAAATCAACCCCCTACCCCCACTCACTCAGTTGTTAAGCATCACTGCTTGTGGACTAGAGATCCTGGGGAAAACTGTCTGCTAATTCAATAGCACAATTCAATAATTCACATAGGTAGAAATCTCTTTTTAGCACCTTTTCCCTCTAATTCTTTTTTTCTCATTTCCTGTCCTGTTGGATTAATAAAATTTTCTATAAACCTCTTTTTTCCTTCTGTTGATTTAGAAACTAGATACTATTTTTCTATACTTTATTAATATTATCCTGCATGTTAACATATTTGCTTAACTATAAATTTTCCAGTAGTTTTATCCTCACTTTGAGCATAAGAACCTATGCATGCCATAACCATGCATCAAACACTGCCTGCCATTTTTATGACTGTTTGGTTTTTACATGTTTTATCCCAAATAGTTCTCCTTCTTATAGTTAATAGTTACTTATATCACTCCTTCAGATTGTTCCATGAAGTCAACTTCATTTCAACTGAATTTGTTTCATTTGTTGTTTTGGTGGGTTGTCTTCTTAGCCTTAGGTTTCTTTACATGCTTTGAAATATCAGTTGGCAGGCTCACTTTGAGGAGGAGAAGGGTTTTATTTCCCTTCTCACTTCCTCTGTGTCTGCCCCCATAGTTGTTAGCCTATTAGGGCTGTGTCTTTTCTGGGTTTCTAGCCCCAGTCTACATTGTAGAATGGCATTTTGCACTCCTGTTCCATGGTTGCATTAGGTATACAGAAGAGCCCATCCGTGTGGCAGCAGAAGATATATATCCAACTGCTTACATATCTTTCTACCACCTTGAGTCAGAAGCTGGCCAAAAGCCATCACCCCAGGGAACAATCAGGACTACCTCAGGTGATGGAGAACAGCATCGAAGAAACTGCCACAAAGTACAGAATCATATGACCCCTCCCCTGCCCCATTCTTTTCCCAGCCTCTTTTTATCATCCTCGAGAACCACCCCAAATACTGCTTCAAGCAGAAGTCCAAATGAATTGCTGGAAGCCCTCTCAGTCCTTTTATTCATAGGAACCAAACTCCCAGACACCACTACTTGCTTTTGATCCCAGGAGACTGTGACTTCAGCCCAGCAGAGCACTTTTTGGTTTTATCCATTCCAATATGTCACAATATTTAGATTCCTTCCGTCCCTCCCTAGCAGTATGTTTTTGGTCTTTTCTTTTTACATGTGGCCTGTCATTGTTATCTGTTTGGAAAAGCACAAACTTGAAAAGCCCCCTTGACAGAAAATCTCTTGCATCTTAAGGCAAAAAATCCTTAAATATCAAAATTATTGAATAATTTCTTAACACTATCCTAAATTATCTTTTTAGTTACACCTATAGATGAGAAGACTGTATTAATCTATTAACATATGTGACCAAGATTAACATCTACCTGTGAGATGTGCCCCTGATTTTATTTTATATGGAGGAAGCAAAGTTTAGGTCATAGGCCACAAACTCCCCCACTTCCATTTTCATCCATCACACCTTTGTATTCCCCTAAGCAGCCTTGGTGAGGCAATGTTTATATTAAAAGGAAATTTCCAGAATCTGTGGGACACAGTGAAAGCTATTCTAGTGGGAAAAGGGAAGTTTATAGCAAGATAGGCCTATCTCAATAAACAAGAAAAATCTTGAATAGAAAACCTAACCTACCATCTAATGGAATTAGAAAAAGAACAAGCAAAGACCAAAGTCAGCAGAAAGAAAGAATAATAACGATCAGAGAGGAACTAACAGTTTCAAAGGGGAATTCTACCAAAAAAAAAAAAAAAAGAAGAGCTAATCCTATATTTCTCAAATAATTCCAGAAATCTGAAGAAGATGGAACACCTCTGAATTTATTCTATGAGGCCACCATTACCCTGATACTGAAACCAGACAAAGATACTACAAAAAAGAGAAAATTACAGTTCAATATCTCTGATTAGAAATCTTCAACAAAATCTTACAAGTCAAATTCAACAATATATAAAAAGAACCCTACAGCATGATTAAGTGATTTATTCCAGGGATACAATACTCACAAATTCATGTGATACATCACATTAACAAAAGAAAGGATAAAAATCACATGGTTATCTCAACAGACACAGAAAAAGCATTTGACAAAACCCAACATTCATTCATGATAAAAAACAAAAAGCCCTCCGCAAAGCTGGTATAATAGGAAAACATATGTCAACACAAGAAAGGTCATTTAAAACAAACCCCCAGGTAACATCATTCTTAATGGTGAAAATCTGAAAGCCATTGCTTTCAGGAACAAGACAAGGATACCTGTTCTCACCACCACTATTTGGCACAGTATTGGAAGTCCTAGCCACAACAATCAGACAAAAATGAGTGAATAAATAAATAAAAGACATCCAAACTGGAAGGGAAAAAGTAGAAATGTCACTATTTGCAGATGACATGATATTATATACAGAAAATCCCCAAAATAAAATTAGTTCTCTTGTAGCTCAGTTAGTAAAGAATCTGCTGCAATGCAGGAGACCCAGGTTTGATCCCTGGGTCAGGAAGATTCTCTGGAGAAGAAAATGGCAACCCAATCCAGTATCCTTGCCTGGAGGATCCCATGGACAGAGGGGCCTGGCAGGCTACAGTTCATGGGGTTGTGAGAGTTGGACCTGACTTAGCAACTAAACCACCACCACACAAATAATAAACTACCAGAAAGAGAAAGCAAGGAAACAGATTTAAAAAGCACATCAAAGAGAATAAAATACCCTAGAATTTTATTTAAAAGAATTTAAAAATACCCTAGAATTAAAATTTAAAAGACCTGTACTCTGAAAACTATAAAACAGTGATGAAGTAAACTGAAGGTGATACAAAGATATCCCATGTTCTTGGGCTGGAAGAATTAATATTGTTAAAATATCCATACTACCCAAAGAAATCTACAGATTTAATGCAATCCCTATCAAAATACCCAAGGCATTTTTCACTAGAACTAGAACAAATTCTAAAATTAATACAGAATACCCAAAGACCCTGTATTGAGAAAGCAATCTTGAGAAAAAAAGGACAAAGCTGAAGCCATCAGATTCCCTGACATCAGAAAAACGATGGTAATCAAAACAGCATGGTACTGGCACAAAAACAGACACATAGATCAATAAAGCAAAATAGAGAGGCCAGAAATAAACTCATGTATATATGGTTAACTAATCTAAGACAAAGAATATACAATGGTGGAGACAGTCTTTTCAATTAGTGGTGCTGGGAAAACTGGCCAGTTGAAAGTAAAGAAAAAGATATTAGAACATTTTCTCACACCATATACAAAAATAAACTAAAATTAAACTAAAGAGCTAAATGTAAGACCAGAAATCATAAGACTCCTAGAAGAGAATATAGGCAGAACACTCTTTGACATAAATTATAGCAATATGTTTTTGGATCTGTCTCTTAAGGCAAAAATAAAGAAAAGAGACCTAATTAAACTTAAAACATTTTGCACTCCAAAGGAAATACTCAACAAAATGAAAGGACAATCAATGGAATGGTAGAAAGTGTTTGCAAATGATATGACCAATAAGGGGTTAATATTTGAAACATATAAACAGCTCATACAACTCAGTTTTTTAAAAAGGCCTCAATTTAAAAATGGGCAGAAGATTTGAACAGACATTTGGCCAAAGAAGATATGCAGATGGCCAACAGGCACAGAAAATGATGCTCCACATTGCCAATCATCAGAGAAATGCAAATCAATACAATGAGATATCACTTCACAACTGACAAAATGTCTATCATCAAAAAGTCTACAAACAACAAACGGTGAAGATGGAATGGGAACTCCAGTACACTATTGAAGGGAAAGGAAGTTGGTGCAGCCACTATGGAAAACAATATGGTGGTTCTTCAAAAACCTAAAAATAGAACTACTATTTGATATGATCCAGCAATTCCACTCCTGGATATAATCTGAAGAAAATGAAAACATTAATTTGAAAAGGTACATGCACTCCAAAGTTCAGAGCAGTATAATTTACAATAGCTGATATAAGAAAGCAACCTACATGTCCATCAACTTATGTATGGATAAAGAAGATGCGGTATATATAGATATATGGACATATTACTAAACCATAAAAAATAATTAAATTCTGCCTTTTGCAACAATGTGGATGGATCTAGGGGGTATCATGCTTAGTGAAATAAGTCAGACTGGGAAAGACAAATACTCTATGTTATCACATGTGGAATCTAATTTAAAAAAAAAAACCCAAATACCTGTATATTAAAAAGAAACAGAGTCACAGATACAGAGAACAAAGTAGAGGTTACCAGTGGGAAGAGGAAAGGGAGAGGTTGGCAAGATAGGGTGTGGAATTGAGAAATACAAACTCTCATGTATAAAATAAATAACCAACAAGGACATATTGTACAGCACAAGGAAATATAGCCATTATTTTGCAATAACTTTAAATGAAGTACAGTCTATAAAAAACTGAATCACTATGTTGCATACCTGAAACCAATATAATACTGTAACTCAACTATGTGGTGGTGGTGGTGGTGGTGCTCTGTCATGTCCAACTCTTTGTGACCCTATGGACTGTAGCCTGCCAGGCTCCTCCATCCATGGCATTTTCCAGGCAATACTGGAGAGGGTTGCCATTTCCTACTTCAGGGGGTCCTCCCAAACCAGAAATTGAACCCAAGCGTCTTGCATCTCCAACACTAGCAGGCAGATTCTTTACCACTGTACCACCTAGGAAGCCCATACATTAATTTAAAATAACAAAAAAGAAAGGAAGTTGCCAGCTCTGTAGAATGTCGTGTCACTGACTGTGGTCCTGAAACATCATGTGCTATGAGAATATAGCTTTTTCTCTTAATCCTGGGTTCAGAAATGGCTCCTCTTCAACCTTTCCTGGACTTCTGAACCAAGTGATGAAGGATATGATGGTGGGAATAGCAGCAGTGGATTGGGCTCAGAAGAAAGAGAATAGGGGAAATGGAGAGGAATGGGCAGAAGTTGTTGGAGGGTAATAACCACTAAGAGTGCTGGGTAAAGGATTTGTTTTGATGTTATTTCCATATATTCAAAGCAACCAAAACAAACAAAAAATAATCCACAGGCAGCTATGTAGTTGTCATCATTCACTTTTACCAATCCTATCATGTTTTTGACTGTTGCAATTTTATTTTTGCTTTGGGAAAGTATATGTATGTTGTTTGTTGCTGTTTAGTCATTCAGTCGTGTGCAACTCTTTGCAACCCCATGGACTGTAGCCCACCAGACTTCTCTGTCCATGGGATTTTCCAGGGAGAATACTGGAGTGGGTTGTCGTTTCCTTCTCCAGGGAATCTTTCTGACTCAGGGATCCAAACCATGTTTCCTGCATTGCAGGTGGATTCTTTACCACCAAGCCACCAGGGAAGCCCATATGTATGTTAGGAGAGTGAATCTGACTACCTTTTACACCTCTCATAATCTTCCTAATGCTATATTTTTGGCTAGAAGAGACTGTTCAAAGATTATAAGTCATAACATCCAACTTCTAACCAGGTCCATCATATGCTGTCCATCATATTTTGAAGATAGCACCTCCTTTCTAGGGTTCTTGTTTCTTCAGAAGGAAATGATGTTTATGAATTCCTGCCATGTGCTAGAAACTGAGCCAGATATTGAGGATACAAAACAGAAAGACATTCTCTGCTCCCAAGGTACTCAAAATGTGAGTGGGAAGATAGATACACAAACCAATAATTTCAGAATGGCTTGACCTGCTGCTCTCCCTTCCTTATTATGAAGGTCTGTCGAAGGTACCATGCTCACATGAAAGTACAAGGGAAAGAGGACCTAATTCAAGTTAAAGAGGCAGGAGATGCCCCACTTATTCAACTTTGCTAGGAAATGCAAAGAGTATGGAAGAGAAAATGCTATTGCATAGACAGAGTCTATCCTGAATGGCTTAGTGTACTGAAGAGCCTTGGTGTATTCTTTCAGTAATGCAAAGCCACAGTATGATTGTGAGGAGGGCATGACTTGAGTAGTTTGGGGTTTTGGAAAGATCATGCTGACTTATGAGGGATGGTTTGCAATGACTGCAGTTGTAGAACCAAGGAGAGTAACATGGGAGCTCTTGTCCTATTATAGCACAAAGCTGAGTCATCACCTAGGAACACCAGAGACCTGTATGATGGAATATTCTGAGCACCCAAAAGAAGCCAGATAGCAAAACTACCAGCCTAAGTTGGGAGGAGATAGGGAAAACCACATATCCTATACTATAGTTAGGGCTCCCACCTCTAGAGAGGCCTTGCACATGAAGATGGAAAGCAGACCATGTCTAAACATGTCTAACTTATATGGGTACAGGGGAAGAAGAAGAGTGATTTTAACAGGTATTTCAACAGTCTGGTCACCCTTGGCACCATGTATGGACTGACAAGGGGAAGTACAGGAGGAACCTGAGCAGCCAGACATGGGTCCTCTTCATATCTTCTCATGGAAAAAGGTGTGTGTGGGGGGTGGCTGTTGACATTCTGCCTCAAAAACACACATACAGTATCATTCAGCCACTAAAAAAGTAATGAAATACTGATATATGCTACAACATGAATGAATCTCAAAACACACAAAAGGTCACCTATAGTATGATTCCATTTACATAAAATATCCAATCTAGGTAAATTCATCAAGAAAGCAGAGGCAGAAAATAGATTAGTATCGGCCAGGGGCTAGAGGGGAGGAGGAAATAGAGAGTAACTTCTTAGTGGGTATAGGGCTTCCTTTGTAATAATTAAAATGTTTTGGAACTAGGTGTAAGTGGTAGTTGCACAACATTGTGTATGTATCGAATGCCACTGAATTATTCACTTAAAAGTGGTTAATATTATGTTACGTGAATTTCACACCAGTTAAACACACATGCACACTGCAGCATCATGAGACTCAGAACAGATACTGTACTATGATGCAGAGCTTGGCTTGAATTTTAGTTCTGCCAGTTTCTAGTAGGTCCAGCTGTGAGAGCACAGGGTGGTCACGTAATTCCTATGGCACTCAGCCCTGGATCTGAGCAGGAACCTGCCTCATATGGCAGCAGTGAGGAGTCACGGAAACAACGCATATAAAATTCATTTCACAATGCTAAAGGATCTTCTCTAGACAGGAAACACAGAAAGGGTGTATAAACGTGAACCCAAAACAACAAAGTAAATGGCAACGGGACCATACCTATCAATAATTACCTTAAATGTAAATGGGTTGAATGCCCCAACCAAAAGACAAAGACTGGCTGATATGGATACAAAAACAAGACCCCTATATATGCTGTCTACAAGAGACCCACCTCAAAACAAGGGACACATACAGACTAAAAGTGAATGGCTGGAAAAAAATATTTCATGCAAATGGAGACCAAAAGAAAGCAGGAGTCGCAATACTCATATAAGATAAAATAGACTTTCAAATAAAGGCTGTGAAAAGAGACAAAGAAGGACACTACATAATGATCAAAGGATCAATCCAAGAAGAAGGTATAACAATTATAAATATATATGCACCCAACATAAGAGCACCACAATATGTAAGGCAAATGCTAACGAGTATGAAAGAGGGAAATTAATAGTAACACAACAATAGTGGGAGACTTTAATACCCCACTCACAACTATGGACAGATCAAATAAACAGAAAATTAACAAGGAAACACAGACTTTAAATGACACAATGGACCAGCTAGACCTAATTGACATCTATAGGACGTTTCACCCCAAAACAATAAACTTCACCTTTTTCCAAGTGCACACGGAACCTTCTCCAGGATAGATCATATCCTGGGCCATAAATTTAGTCTTGGCAAATTCAAAAAAATTGAAATCATTCCAGTCATCTTTTCTGACCACAGTGCAGTGAGATTAGATCTCAATTACAAGAAAAAAATTATTAAAAATTCAAACATATGGAGGCTAAACAACACGCTTCTGAATAACCAACAAATCATAGAAGAATCAAAAAAGAAATCAAAATATGCATAGAAATGAATGAAAATGAAAACACAACAACCCAAAACCTATCGGACACTGTAAAAGCAGTGCTAAGGGGAAGATTCATAGCATTACAGGCCTACCTCAAGAAACAAGAAAAAAGTCAAATAAATAACCTAACTCTACACCTAAAGCAACAAGAGAAGGAAGAAATGAAGAACCCCAGGGTTAGTAGAAGGAAAGAAATCTTAAAAATTAGGGCAGAAATAAATGCAAAAGAAACTAAAGAGACCATAGCAAAAATCAACAAAGCTAAAAGCTGGTTTTTTGAAAAAATAAACAAAATTGACAAACCATTAGCAAGACTCATTAAGAAACAAAGAGAGAAGAACCAAATTAACAAAATTAGAAATGAAAATGGAGAGATCACAACAGACAACACTGAAATACAAAGGATTATAAGAGACTACTACCAGCAGCTCTATGCCAATAAAATGGACAACTTGGATGAAATGGACAAGTTCTTAGAAAAGTATAACTTTCCAAAACTGAACCAGGAAGAAATACAAGATCTTAACAGACCCATCACAAGCAAGGAAATCGAACTTGTAATCAGAAATCTTCCAGCAAACAAAAGCCCAGGACCAGATGGCTTCACAGCTGAATTCTACCAAAAATTTAGAGAAGAGCTAACACCTATCTTACTCAAACTCTTCCAGAAAATTGCAGATGAAGGTAAACTTCCAAACTCATTCTATGAGGCCACCATCACCCTAATTCCAAAACCAGACAAAGATGCCACAAAAAAAGAAAACTACAGGCCAATATCACTGATGAACATAGATGCAAAAATCCTTAACAAAATTCTAGCAAACAGAATCCAACAACATATTAAAAAAATCATACACCATGACCAAGTGGGCTTTATCCCAGGAGTGCAAGGATTCTTTAATATCCGCAAATCAATCAATGTAATACACCACATTAACAAATTGAAAGATAAAAACCATAGGATTATCTCAATAGATGCAGAGAAAGCCTTTGACAAAATTCAACATCCATTTATGATTAAAACTCTCCAGAAAGCAGGAATAGAAGGAACATACCTCAACATAATAAAAGCTATATATGACAAACCCACAGCAAGCATTACCCTCAATGGTGAAAATTTGCAAGCATTTACCCTAAAATCAGGAACAAGACAAGGGTGCCCACTCTCACCACTACTATTCAACATAGTGTTGGAAGTTTTGGCCACAGCAATCAGAGCAGAAAAAGAAGTAAAAGGAATTCAGATAGGAAAAGAAGAAGTGAAACTCTAGCTGTTTGCAGGTGACATGATCCTCTACATAGAAAACCCTAAAGACTCTACCAGAAAATTACTAGAGCTAATCAACGAATATAGTAAAGTTGCAGGTTATAAAATTAACACACAGAAATCCTTGCATTCCTATACACTAACAATGAAAAAACAGAAAGAGAAATTAAGGAAACAATACCATTCACCATTGCAACAAAAAGAATAAAATACTTAGGAGTATATCTACCTAAAGAAACAAAAGACCTATACATAGAAAACTATAAAACACTGATGAAAGAAATCAAAGAGGACACAAACAGATGGAGAAATATACCATGTTCATGGATTGGAGGAAACAATATTGTCAAAATGGCTATACTACCCAAAGCAATCTATAGATTCAATGCAATCCCTATCAAGTTACCAATGGTATTTTTCACAGAACTAGACCAAAGAATTTCACAATTTGTATGGAAATACAAAAAACCTCGAATAGCCAAAGTAATCTTGAGAAAGAAGAATGGAACTGGAGGAATCAACCTGCCTGACTTCAGACTCTACTACAAAGCCACAGTCATCAAGACAGTATGGTATTGGCACAAAGACAGAAATATAGATCAATGGAACAGAATAGAAAGCCCAGAGATAAATCCACGAACCTATGGACACCTTATCTTTGACAAAGGAGGCAAGGATATACAATGGAAAAAAGACAACCTCTTTAACAAGTGGTGCTGGGAAAACTGGTCAACCACTTGTAAAAGAATGAAACTAGAGCACTTTCTAACACCATACACAAAAATAAACTCAAAATGGATTAAAGATCTAAATGTAAGACCAGAAACTATAAAACTCCTAGAGGAGAACATAGGCAAAACACTCTCCGACATGAAGCACAGCAGGATCCTCTATGACCCACCTCCCAGAATATTGGAAATAAAAGCAAAACTAAACAAATGGGACCTAATGAAACTTAAAAGCTTTTGCACTACAAAGGAAACTATAAGCAAGGTGAAAAGACAGCCCTCAGATTGGGAGAAAATAATAGCAAATGAAGAAACAGACAAAGGATTAATCTCAAAAATATACAAGCAACTCCTGCAGCTCAATTCCAGAAAAATAAATGACCCAATCAAAAAATGGGCCAAAGAACTAAATAGACATTTCTCCAAAGAAGACATACAGATGGCTAGCAAACACATGAAAAGATGCTCCACATCACTCATTATCAGAGAAATGCGAATCAAAACCACAATGAGGTACCATTACACGCCAGTCAGGATGGCTGCTATCCAAAAGTCTACAAGCAATAAATGCTGGAGAGGGTGTGGAGAAAAGGGAATCCCTCCTCCAGGGGATCTTCCCGACCCTGGGATTGAACCCAGGTCTCCCACATTGCAGGTAGATTTTTTACCATCTGAGCCACCAGGGAATTTTACTAGTTATACCAAATTAGGCATCCACCCTACTCTAGTATGATTTCATCTCAACTAATTACAGGTGCAATGTCCCTGTTTCCAAATAAGGTCACATTCTGAGTATGGAGGGTTGGGACTTCAGCATATGAAATTTTAGGGGCTCAATTCAACCCACATCATGGGATTATTAAGGCCAGGTTTTCTGTACCTGTGTGAGGAGGACTGCCTGAGTCTGAGAGTTTAAGTTTTGGGCCTCCACTGAAAGCAAGAATCCTCACTATTCACTAAAATATAGAGCCCTCTAAATAAAATTCTTCTTTCAAAAAGGCAATCAACAGTCCCTCACATAAAAAAATCAATTATGGGATATTTCCCCCCACTCATTAACATGGTATGATAGCTATATCACACACTTGATCAAGTTTCAAATCAAAATACTGAGGGGTCACCAGAAGTCACACACATACCTAAAAGGAGATGAAAGACCAAAAGAATCTATGATAACTTATTGTATTTAAAATCACTGTTATAAATTTTGAATCCACTTAAAAACAAACAAACAACAACAACAAAAACCAGCCCTTTCCTCATCACCCTCAAAGAGTGTGTCTGCTATTTTTAACCCTGCCAGAAATTATCAGTAGGCTGGAAGAATGTAGTACTATGACATGAGCCTTCATTTCCATTTCTAATTAAAATTCTTACTGATCCCGACCCAGATGTGCTTTTTTCACCACAGCCTGTGGAAACTTCACAATGGAAACTATAGTGGCCTGAGAATGGAGGAGCAAGCAGGCAAGAATCTGGAAGACCTTGGAAGAAGAACCTGGAAGACCATCACAGCCCTTGGGAGAAGACCCAGGAAGGGTGTCAACCAGGCCACTCCGTGTTCCCATCTTATCCTTACAATCTCATCTCTCCCAGCCCACAGGTCAGCCTTGGTGGGGGTCACAATTGGCTTTCCTCAAAATCCACTACCTGGATCTAGTTCCTGACTCCCTCACCTCTTGGCATCATTGTTGTAAGTTACAATATTCATCATGAGCACTTACATTTGCTGACCTTTCAGTCTGTACCTCACTTCTTTCAACACTCTATAAAGAACAAGATTGTGGATTACTACCTGTCTACATGCTCTTCACGTGCCATAAGGATAGCACCCTGGTACCGACCTGAGCCTGTGGCTGCCCTGTTCAAGGACTGCATTTCTTATCTTCCTTTGTAGCTAGATGTGGCTGCGTGATAAATTGCAGTTAACAATATATTGTATGGATTTGCCAGAAAGTCTTCTTCAAGAAAGGAACCTTTCATTTTTATCTCCTTCTATCTGCCCATAAATGTTGGAGCTGCAGCAGCCATCTTGGTCCATGAGGTGCCTTGGGAACGGAAACGACACTTAATGGGCACACAAGGGCAGGAGTCTGGGTGGGTGCCACGTGCCCCGCCAGACCAGCAGTACATGCAAGCAGTACATGTAACTCCCAGCTTACTTTATGTGAAAAGAAATAAAAATATACCTTATTTAAGCCACTGTTATTTGGGATTTTCTTTCACAGCAGACTTAATCTCAAGTGGTTAAGTACTAAGTAGAACTCCCACTTTACAGATAAGGAAACTGAGGCTCAGAGAGGTTAAGTAACCTGTTCAAGGTGAAAAATCTCAGTGGCAGTGCTAGACTACAACCTGATTTCAGGCCCTATGCTCTTAATCTCTCCAACATATGTTCTCTAAAAAGACCCTTCCCCATGCTGAAAACAGTGGCATCATGTTTAACTCTTCCCTCTCTGTAGCATTTGTCTCCTCCCATGGCTTCCCTGATAGCTCAGTTGGTAAAGAATCTGCCTGCGATGCAGGAGACCCTGGTTTGATTCCTGGGTTGGGAAGATCTGCTGGAGAAGGGATAGGCTACCCACTCCAGTATTCTTGGGCCTCCCTTGCGGCTCAGCTGGTAAAGAATCAGCCTGCAATGCAGGAGACCTGGTTTCGATCCCTGGGTTGGGAAGATCCCCTGGAGAAGGGAAAGTCTACCCATTCCAGTATTCAGTCCTGGAGAATTCCAAGGACTGTATGGTTCCTGGGGTGGCAAAGAGTCAGACATGACTGAAAAACTTTCACTTCACTTCATAGATAGGTGCCACGCACTGTGGGTTCTGCTCCCAGGGTCCTGGCAACAATTTCCTGTCCCACTGCTCCCTACTTATGTAGAAACACATGGCTGGCTGCAGCAGAAACTGAAGTGCTCAGCCTGTGCAAGGTATGCCCTGGGATGTTGGGGGAGCTAGGGTTGTCTGTGCTTCAAGCACTGTGACTCCTTCTAGGGCTGGTTCCCTCAGGCTGAGCCTGATGGGGCTGCACCCTTGAGAAGGGAGCTGAGGAGTGTTTGTGTGTGTGTGTGTGTGTGTGTGTGTGTGTGTGTGTGTGTGTCCTGAGCTGTGGAAGTCGGCGAGCTGAAGTCTAAATAAACAGAAGTTGGACAACAGATTCCAGAGGTGTCAAAAATGAGGAGGTCGTTGACACTTTCTTTTTTCCTAAACTAGAGGTTTCACACATTTATTACTGAACCTACTAGTACAGAGGCAAAGAAACAAAAAGAAAAATAATATCCCTCCCCCACCTCACAAAATGTCCAACTCTCCAGATAGTGGTGATGTTTTCATCTTGATGTGGTAAGAAGTGTATGCAAGTACATACAGATCCAGCTTGGTTCTTCTCCACAGCCTCCTGTTAGAGTTGTACCTGATTTTAAGACCAGTTTTCCTATTAGAATCCACTGGGGGATTGGACAGTTCTGCTTTTGTTTCTTGGCCAGGAATTACTTGATCCTGAAAGTCTTGTGAGAAGAACAGAATCAACCACACATCCCACAATGGCAGGGAAAAGGAGGGAGCCAGTGACACTTTCAAAAGGCAGTTTCAGAATGGTGATATGGCCAATTATGAAACATAAAAATAATAGCCACTGCGGGCTGGGCACAAATGCATAGGAAGCAAGTCTTCTTGGGGTTGAAATCCCAGCTCCACTCCTTAACAGCTGTGGTCTTGGGACATGGCCTCTTTTGACCTCATTTTCTATTAAATAGGGATAACATTAGAACTACTTTATAGGAATACGAGGATTAAGCAAAGTATATGATGTGTAGGTCATATCTGAATGGTCTAGTGGTTTTCCCTAATTTCTTCAATTTAAGTCTGAATCAAATCCCTTATGATTATATAGTGGAAGTGACAAATAGATTCAAGGGGTTAGATCTGAGAGAGTGCCTGAAGAACTATGGACAGAGGTTCATGACATTGTACACAGGCAGTGATCAAGACCATCCCCAAGAAAAAGAAATGCAAAAAGGCAAAATGGTTGTCTGAGAAGGCCTTACAAATAGCTGTGAAAAGAACAGAAGCAAAAGGCAAAGGAGAAAAGGAAAGATATACCCATTTGAATGCAGAGTTCCAAAGAATAGCAAGGAGAGATAAGATTTCCTCAGCGATCAATGCAAAGGAATAGAGGAAAAGAATAGAATGGGAAAATCTAGAGATCTCTTCAAGAAAATTAGAGATAATAAGGGAACATTTCATGCAAAGATGGGCACAGTAAAGGACAGAAATGGTATGGACCTAACAGAAGCAGAAGATATTAAGAAGAGGTGGAAAGAATACACAAAAGAACTGTACAAAAAAGATCTTCATGACCCAGATAATCACGATGGTGTGATCACAACCTAGAGCCAGACATCCTGGAATGTGAAGTCAAGTGGGCCTTAGGAAGCAACACTATGAACAAAGCCGATGGAGGTGATGGAATTCCAGTTGAGCTATTTCAAATCCTAAAAGATGATGCTGTGACAGTGCTGCACTCAATATGCCAGCAAATTTGGAAAAGTCAGCAGTGGCCACAGACTGGAAAAGGTCAGTTTTCATTCCAATCCCAAAGAAAGGCAATGCCAAAGAATGCTCAAACTACTGCACAGTTGCACTCATCTCACACGCTAGCAAAGTAATGCTCAAAATTCTCCAAGCCAGGCTTCAACAGTACATGAACCATGAACTTCCAGATGTTCAAACTGGATTTAGGAACCAGAGATGTTGGATCATCGAAAAAGCAAGAGAGTTCCAGAAAAATATCTACTTCTGTTTTAATGACTATGCCAAAGCCTTTGATTGTGTGGGCCACAACAAATTCTTGAAAATTCTTAAAGAGAAGGGAATACCAGACCACCTGACCTGCCTCTTGAGAAATCTGTATGCAGGTCAGGAAGCAACAATTAGAACTGGACATGGAACAACAGACTGGTTCCAAATAGAGAAATAAGTATGTCAAGGCTGTATATTGTCACCCTGCTTATTTAACTTCAATGTAGAGTACATCATTAGAAATGCTGGGCTGGATGAAGCACAAGCTGGAATCAAGATTGCTGGGAGAAATATCAATAACCTCAGATATGCAGGTGACACCACCCTTATGGCAGAAGATGAAGAAGAACTAAAGCTTTTCTTGATGAAAGTGAAAGAGGTGAGTGAAAAAGTTGGCTTAAAGCTCAACATTCAGAAAACTAAGATCATAGCATCTGGTCCCATCACTTCTTGGCAAATAGATGGAGAAACAGTGGAAACAGTGAGACTTTATTTTTTTGGGCTCCAGAATCACTGCAGATGGTGACTGCAGTCATGAAATTAAGATGCTTGCTCCTTGGAAGAAAATTTATGACCAACCTAGACAGCATATTAAAAAGCAGACACATTACTTTGTCAGCAAAGGTCCGTCTAGTCAAAGCTATGGTTTTTCCAGTAGTCATGTATGGATGTGAGAGTTGGACTATAAAGAAAGCCGAGTACAGCAAAGAATTGATGCTTCTGAACTATGGTGTTGGAGAAGACTCTTGAGAGTCCCTTGGACTGCAAGGAGATCCAACCAGTCTATCCTAAAGGAACTCAATCCTGAATATTCATTGGAAAAACTGATGCTGAAGCTGAAACTCCAATTCTTTGGCCACCTGAAGCATAGAACTGACTCATTGGAAAAGACCCTGACGGTGGGAAAGATTGAAGGCAGGAGAGAAGGGGAAAACAGAGGATACAATGGTTGGATGGCATCACTAACTCAATGGACATGAGTTCGAGTAAACTCAGGGAGTTGGCAATGAGAGGCCTGGCATGCTGCAGTCAATGGGGTGCAAAGAGTCGGACACGACTGATTGACTGAACTGACTGAACTGATGACGTGTAGGGAACAGAGCCTAGCATGAGTAAGAGCTATATATGTTAATTATTATAATTATCTGCCAGGTTCTACATATACATTATATAATGTAATCCTTACAGTAACCCTCTGAGACAGGTATTCTCAGCCCCAATTTGACAACTGAATACCAAGGATCAGAGAGGTTAAATACTTTCCCCAGGGTTACAGAGCTACTAAGTGACACTGCTGGATAGCGCACACTGCTCTCCAATGGCTGCCTCTTCTTGATGATGAGCCCAGCTGGACTTGGGGAAGGGCTGAAATGACAGGACATGGACAGATGTGTGAGCCATGCCACCATCTTTCCAGTTCTAGCCCAAGCACACAGCTCACTGCTGACTATCACTTGTCTATTTCAACTGCAGATTCTTTTTGATGTATGTTATGCAACTTAAGCATGTGTTTTCTTTTTTTGAATAAATTGTATAGATGGTACATTCAGACTAACCTTATCTAAAAGTCATCTAACATCAAAAAAAAAAAATCTACAAACAATAAGTGCTGGAGATAGCGTGGACAAAAGGGAATCCTCTTACACTGTGGTGGGAATGTAAATTAGTATAATCACTATGGAGAACAGTATGGAGGTTCCTTAAGAAACTAAAAATAGAGCTATCATATGATTCAGCAATCCCACACTTGGACAATACCTGAAGAAAACCATAATTTGAAAGGATGCGTGTACCTGGATGTTCACTGTGGCACTATTTACAATAGCCAGGACATGGAAACAACCTAAATATCCATCAGCAGGGGAACGGATAAAAGAGATGTAGTGTGTATGTGTGTGTGTGTGTGTGTGTGTATATACATACACACACACACACATACATACTCAGCCATAAAAAGGAATGAAATAATGCCATTTGCAGCAACATGTATGGATCTAGAGATTGTCATAGAGAGTGAAGTAAGTCAGAAAGAGAAAGACAAATATTGCATAGTATCGCTTATATGTGGATCTAGAAAAATAGTACAGATGAACTTATTCGCAAAGCAGAAATAGTCACGGATGTAGAAAAGAAACTTATGGTTACCAACAGAGAAGGTTAAGGGGTGGGACAAATTTGGAGACTGAAATTGATCTATATACACTACCTTAGGTGAGATGGACAATTGGTGAGAACACACTGTGCAGCACAGGGACCTCTACTCAGTGCTCTGTGGTGACGCAAATGGGAAGAGAATATAAGAAAGAGTATATGTAGTCTTTCACATATACATACATACAAGACTGAATCACTGGCATGAGTAAGAACTATATATGATATTATATACATATGTATATACCTGAATCACTTTGCTGTACAGCAGAAACTAACACATTACAAAGAAACTACACTCTAAAAAAATTAATTAAAAAAATTAAAATAAAAGTCACAACATAATGCGCCACAAGCACTAATATGAAATCTATGAACACGGTATGTTTCTCCATCTGTTTGTGTCCTCTTTGATTTCTTTCATCAGTGTTTTATAGTTTTCTATGTATAGGTCCTTTGTTTCTTTAGGTAGATATACTCCTAAGTATTTTATTCTTTTTGCTGCCATATGACCCAGCAATCCCACTTCTGGGCATACACACTGAGGAAACCAGATCTGAAAGAGACACGTGCACCCCAATGTTCATCGCAGCACTGTTTATAATAGCCAGGACATGGAAGCAACCTAGATGCCCATCAGCAGATGAATGGATAAGGAAGCTGTGGTACATATACACCATGGAATATTACTCAGCCATTAAAAAGAATTCATTTGAACCAGTCCTAATGAGATGGATGAAGCTGGAGCCCATTATACAGAGTGAAGTAAGCCAGAAAGATAAAGAACATTACAGCATACTGACATATGTATATGGAATTTAGAAAGGTGATAACGATAACCCTATATGCAGAACAGAAAAAGAGACACAGAAATACAGAACAGACTTTTGAACTTTGTGGGAGAATGTGAGGGTGGGATATTTCAAAAGAACAGCATGTATACTATCTATGGTGAAACAGATCACCAGCCCAGGAGGGATGCACGAGACAAGTGCTCCGGCCTGGTGCACTGGGAAGACCCGGAGGAATCGGGTGGAGAGGGAGGTGGGAGGGGGGATCGGGATTGGGAATACATGTAAATCCATGGCTGATTCATATCAATGTATGACAAAACCCACTGGAAAAAAATAATAATAATAATAAAAAAAAAATTAAAAAAAAAAAAAAAAAAAGAAATCTATGACATACGCTACAGACTTGGTCTCTTACAAGTTCTAAATGCATTTGTTGGGAATATGCTGACAAGAGTCTGGGGTACCTACTTTACTATGCCATTTGCTTATTTTGGATTAGGCTGAACTCCTCATTGCCACAGTTCCCAGGACAACAGTATATTTCAGGTATGTGCAGATACTACACTGTGTTTCAAACTTCAAGCCACACTAAGGTTTATACCATGAGAAAAGCAGATTTTATCAGCTGAGTTTACAGGTGGAGTATAAGTGAGATCAAATCAGGCCCTCGGTGTTTTTAAGATGATCTATTAGGTAATCTAAATTAGATGCTCTTCAGGGAGATACAACCTTGAAACACACAGCTTTATTCTTCTCATGAAGAGGAAAAAAAAAACTCAGTTTTTCAAAATGAGAAAGAAGTTGGGCTGCATTTATAAATATATTGATCAATATGTTTAGAGAGGACAGGACAATTGGGAGTTTTTTAAATTAGAATTTTTTTTAACTTCTCCATCAGTTTTTATTAATTCACTAATTCCCTATAGCTCAAGAGATGCTAATTAATTCAAGGAACCATAATGCTAATCATTGGCTAAATAAATCTAAAATGGAAAGAGTCTGTCACCAGAGATACCACTGCTCATTTTAATTAAAATTACCAATTTGTGAAGTAATATAAATAAAGGTTATTGTATCCTTCTACTCAGGCGGTATTAACCCTGTGCATAGCCACCTGAGAATCCATCAGGACTTAAAAAGCCAAGAATATTTGTGGAACCTTATCAGTCTCTGAGTTAGGATATTTATCATTCCAAGAGTGCTGTTCACTGATACTATAAAGCCATGTGGAATTAAGCTGCCTTGAAATGCAAAACAGAGAATGGTGAAGGGCTGAGAATTGTTGCCTTGAAGGGAGTACAATCAATGTCAAGAAATTAACCATTCCAAAATGATTACCTTTACAAACATTCAGGCCTAGAGAAAAGCAGATGTTCCAGGTCTGAGTTTCAATTTTTAAGGAATAAATTTATGCAAACACCCATTTGTTTTAGTAGTTTTGTAGTTCAGAGTGATCACACCTTGTTAACATTCAGTACAACTGCTTATAGCCATTTGAATGTCATTTGCAGGGATAGGAAAGGTTGCCTCAACATTTCATGACTACATGGCAGGCATGACCACGATGCTCACTCTGGGAAATAGACACACCTGCACACTTAGCTACTCAAGCCAGTCAGCCATGGAAAGAGGTGTGTGCGTGGGCAATCATGTGGTTCAAATCATCAATGAGTCTGAAGCCGAATAGTCATAGTACTCTTGGTGGATTTGCCCTTGACTAAGAGAAATCCATCTTTATTGTCTCACTAATCAGCTCAAAAGCCATTGATGATGAAGTCCTAAATCTAATTTATAATAAAACCCCAAAAATTTCTGAGGCAAAATGAAAAAGCACAGCTCACAGATACCTTTCGAACAAAGGTTGGTAAAGAATTTTCGTAGATTAGTCCAAAGACTTGACATTGGTTTGAACTAAAAAGAGAAGTGACGTCCTTTAGAACCAAAGAGAACCTGGTAAAGGAAAATTATTGTCATCTTATCAAAAGGCTACTTCTGAATGGAGCTTCCAGACAAAATAGACATCTGTCTGGGACTTCAACCAGATAACCTTGTTATGCAAATAGCTTTAGCCAAAGAGTAAAGGGCTGATAATGAAATCCCTACACAGCCAACCACACATTACAAAGGTGACAAAAAACATCAGGCAGGGTTCTAGCATGTGGATAAAAAGCAGTGCAGAATTTATGTGAGTATCATGTTTAATTTATCATAACTAAGCTGTCAGGAGTCATGCTTTGACAAATGCTTAACTAACACACATGAATGAATCAATCATCACTAACAACCAAAGGTTCAAAACCAAACAGGCTGATGTTTCCTTTCTTTTTTTTTAACCCTCAAAATAGGTTTACTAATAGGATGTCAGAATTTAAAATCTCTTCTACTGTCTCCAGATTAAGAAGAATGGTGGAAACACATCTAAAAACTCTAAGCTACTTCCTGGCACTTACAGCCTGCCTCTGCTCCCACCCCTGCACTTATTGCACTTGCTCGCTCGCTCTCTCTCTTTCTCTCTCTCTCTCTCTCTCACACACACACACACACACACATACACACACAGAGTCCCCTGTCTACATAGCTGTGATCACTGGGCTGCAGCCTGACCAATTCCTTCAGATCCCTGAAGCAACAATGAGAAGCCATGAGGTCCTTTGGTGAATGGTGCCATCATGGACCAAGAAAGACTTAAATTATTGAATTGATGCTGATATGGCTCAGCAGTTACATGAGAACCAGGTATTAAAGGTTTTAAAACTGTTAAAAAAATTTCCAGTCCTATTTATTCTTTAGAGAGAACTAGTTTAGTTTACTTTAAATCAAGGAACCGTGGCTCCACCCACAATGGGAATTGAAGAAATTATCTGGATAATTCAGGCTAAAAAAATTTACCAGATAACATTCTTCCCACCTCAGTTTTAGCAATAATGAAAAATTTATGATCGGAAGGTCTTAATCCTTCATAGTTTCCCTTTTCCTTCCCAAGATCAGTAAGGTAAGTATAAAAGTAAACCAAGGCTCTCTCTTTAAATAGACATTTCTAACCCAGTGAGTATCTTTGTTTACATTTAATTAGAGATTTGAATAAATAGAATGAAATAGAAAATTAAAATCGCATTTGGTAGGCTGGTTCCTAATAACCAAAGGGTAATATTTTGGAATCGTAAATAGTTTTCTACCTAAAGATACAAAATACAATAGTTCCTAATCTTGACAGTAATATTCCTAAAAAATTTGTAAAAGGAAAATTCATGGTTAAAGAATCTCAGATGTTACGGGGAAAATAGAATTGAGGGACTGAGGTCAGGAAAGAATCTATGAACACCTATAACATATAATATTTTCATTAATGAAATCAGTAAGGACAAATCATTAAATAAAGAGAATACTGATGACATTTTTCCATATCTTAAATTAGTAATAAAGCATACGATCACTTAATTTCTCTTTACCTTCACTGGTTCATTAGAACCTTTTCAGACTCTCCTCTGCCATTTCAATAAGATGCTTTTGCTCTGTAGCTGACGTATGCATACTAAAGGCATTGTTTTCTGTGTTGAGTCCTCCATTCTAGTACCAACACTTTTCTAAGACTAAAGCGATTCAGAATGAGCACATATAGAATTTTCAGGGTTGGGTAAGACTTAACCAGATTTAAATGGGAATATAATGGGATTTGCCATAAAGAATAATCAATAGTAGAGGGGGATTTCTATACTATATTTAATCCTGAAAGCCACAACCCTATCATCAATTACGTACCTTTATTCCCACATCTATCCATGAAATACTGTGCTTACTTTAAGAACACAAACATACTCTTGAAGCCAAACCTTTGGTGAGTAAGTCACATTTTAGAGGCATTTAGTGTTTGGTATAGGAAAGTGTTTTTTTGAGCATGTGATGTGGTTTTCTAGGTCAACAGCTTCGAGAAGGTCAGTCAAGGGCATCTGTGTGAAGCAATGGAATGAAAAGGAAAATCAACATCACGGGAAGCCTAACCACTGGATTTCTTTCTCTGGGGTCATCTGAAATGTGTTTCCAGCCACCAGGATGTCTGTAGCTCTCCAGTGCCTTCCACCTCTTCATTTGGCTTCCAAATATCAGGAAGTGGCTCTTCCTCTGCTCCTCTGAGAGCATCCTCCCTCCTGCTGTATCTGTTGTTCCTCTCAACACTGCCCACTATCACCAGCCTTGACTTGCAGCTACTTTTGCATCCTGCAGTCACTGCAGAATATCAGAGTGGGGACCAGAAGGACAAGAGAATATCATCTGTCCCCAGCCCTGAATTCCATGGTCACATTCCAACACAGCCTTCCTTAAAGTTGTGGAATTCTTGGAGTTCTTTACCCCTCCTCCCTTCTGAGGATGATAGCAAAAAGCTAGGAGAGATTGGCGGGACAAACAATTTCAGGGACCTTGAATTATGCTATATTTGAAATGAAAATGAAATACAGGTTCACAGCTCTTTAAACAAAACCCTCGGGGCCAGATATGTTTTAGAATTCAGAATTTTATCAAATTTTAGAAAAGCAAATCAGTGCATTTACTGTATGTTATATAACATCCCCAGCAGGATCTAGGGCAGCACACTGTAATCAAACACATTAATATATCTGTAGCAATTCACATGAATATTCACACTGAGTAGGACAAATAATGGCTATAAATAGCCTCACTTCAGTTTAGGTCATGTGTGCCACCAAATCAGTTCACATAAGGTCAGGGATTGTAGCTAAATGACTCAAATACAAAAACAACTTCCATTTTTCAGAGCTCTTTGGGTTTTGGAATTGTGAACAAGGGATTGTACTGTGCTTAAGGAAAGCGATCAAGAGACCCAGTTTGTTTCCTTGCAATGTCTTTGTGGAAGCTAAGTCTGCACATAGGCATCAGTTAGAGAAATTTGTGTTGATTCTTTCCTTCTTCCTGTTTATCAGCTATTTTGGTCATGTCTTTTCTCCTTCCATGACCCTTGAACCCCTTCTTTGATACACTAGATGCTGAGGGCACCTCTATAGCTTATAATTGCCTTGTCTAGATTCCTGCCCCCCACAGTTCACCAGGCCCCTTTACATAGACCCCTCCAACACTGAGCACCTTCCCCAGATTCAGGACTAGTGTGGTTTCTCTGTCAGGGGACAGCACTCAGTCCCCACCCTATTGGTGCTACTGTTGGCTCTGCTCCTGTCTTGGTCCCATGCAATACAGCCTAGTTCCTGCTAACACAGTTCCCACCAGTTACATTACCCATCAATTGGATTTTCATCTTGTTCTCCACACTCTGAGCCCTGGCTGGGGCTTCTCACCTTGGTGCCTCAGGCCCAAGATCTCACTTTGCCCCTCAATCATCTTGGAAGCTGGAGCCCTGCTCCTAGACCACAGATCCTAAAGCAAAGCCTAAATTCCAAGCTGCAAAATCTCTACTGAAGGCTACCACCTTCTGTCTCCTCTCTGGCTCAAGTGTGGGTGTCAGATGTTTATATGGAGTCCCCTCTCTTGTTAAACAAGACCCTTTGGCAATATTTTTCTCAGGACAGAGTAGTCAGATAAATGTGACACATATGATCAGGAGGACTGATTATAACCAAAAGTCAAATGGAATTCCGTATTTTTCAAATCTGCAGAGGCACCATCTATCATTACCAGAACAAATTCTGTGTCATGATGTGCTAGAAGGTATAACAATATCTAGCACCAAATCAATTCCACAGCTTGGATTTCTCCAATCACTGTCCAAGGCCTTGCTGGATGAACAATTTTTCATGGAAGAAATACTCACTGTGAAATGAAGTGGTTGAATTCTTCACACCATTTTTCTGGATGAAGTAAAGTAGGTGGAGGATTTCTGAAAAACAAAAACATTTTTTTCTTACAAAAAAATTGTTTTGTTAAAAGCAAAATATCAATTTATCTTTACTGATATTGTTCTAAATAGCTCTGATAAAATCTAGGCTTATTTATTTCTGGGTAGGAGTCATTTATCAGTGGTAAATTATGAAGTGCCAAACCCTATTCGTTTAGTGGCTTATTTCCATTGACTGAAGGCCTAGTATGTCCACAGCTTTCTGCAGGACCTCTGAGGGTTACACAGATCAGGAACGTTCCTCAGGGAGTGGACACTATCGAAGGGTGAGGCAAGCACATAGCCACTATAACTGAGAGCTGAGTATTATTGGCACCATAAGAAAGCTATAAGCCAAGTGCTATGGGCTTGAGGGAAGACTTTTAATTTTACAGGATTTTCAGATTATTATGATCCATTTGAATTAATTACATGATGTATTTAAAGTATACTTATAAATTCACTGGTCACATTTTTAAAATTTTTCCTATATGTCAACATTCACAATAGGCACCAGAGAAAGCAAAACAGCTAAGACAAGGTTCCAGACCCTGAGAAGTTCCTGGGTAGTGAAGAGGACAGACACCTAATGTAACTGGAGTTAGGTGTTCACCTAAGTACTGGAGGTCCCAAGAGAACTAGAGAACTGTGGAAAGACTCTGGTAACCAGAACACCTCGTGGTGAGAAGGCAGGAAAAGGAAAATGTCAAAACCCTGCATTTGGCTGAATATTTACCCGAAGAGAATCAATTTTAAAACAGAAGTGACATTACCTTTAATTGACAGGAATTTTTTTTCTAGCAGTAAGTGGAAATAGGGGCTTATGAGCAAGTCAAGTTCAGCAAATGAAGAAAGTTACATTTCTGCACACCTGAACGATGACTATAAATCTTAAACCCATTATATACCTTTGTTTTTTCTTGGGTTCTATCTGCTTCCTAAAGCCATAGCTTGCTCAGCTTCGATCAGCAAAGGAAGGGGGAGCAGCATGCATGATCAGAAACAAAAAATGTATCTGATAATGTGATAGTAAGCTGCCTCTCAATACCCTTCCTTTTCTCACCTCTTCTAATACAATTTTTATTCTGATACAATGCTGCCATATATATTTTTCCTGAGTTTCATGCAGCTAGATATGGCCATGTGACTGAGTTCTGGCCAAATTATATACTACTAAAATTGTTCTATGATATTTTTAGAAAGTTTTCTTAAAAAAGAAGAGACATGCTATCTTTTTTCTTCCCCCTTTCTGCTTTTTGGAACATGGATGTTATGACTGCACCATGAGCAGCCATTTTGTATGTGAAATGAAAATGTGAGCTATGAACTGAGTATGGCAAAGAGGAGGGATTCCCTGGCGACTCAGATGGTAAAGAGTCTGCCTGCAATGCAGGAGACCCGAGTTCAATCCCTCGGTTAGGAAGATCCCCTGGGAAAGGAGATGGCAACCCACTTCAGTATTCTTGCCTGGAAGAGCCCATGGACGGAGGAGACTGGGGGGCTACAGTCCATGGGGTCACAAAGAGTCAGACATGACTGAGCAACTTCACTTTCATGGCAAAGAAGATAGACAGGACATTGGATTCATGATGACATTTTAAAGCTGCCATACCAGCTCTAGATTGCTTCTGCCTAGTCTTCCTTAACAGGACAGAGAAATAACTTCCATCTTCTTTAAGCCTCATTTTATGTAATTAATTCTAATTGAGTTGATCATATTTCAGAGGATTACTCCATTATATTGTTAGAACATAATTTTATAAGTATATCACAAGCACAAAGATATGTGGAAGCATTAATAAAATGGCAACTTATCCAATCTCGGGAGTCCAGAAGACTTTAAAAAGAAAACAAATTTTAGCTAACCCTTGAAAATTGGTTGGAGTTTTTAAGAGAGAGGACAGGAAAGCTATCTCAGTTTTAGGAAATAAGATGTACCAAGTTACAGAAGTGTAAAAAGTCTGGTAGGTTCAAAGAACATAAATAATCTTTTGAGGCTAGACTATATGATTCTTTCAGGTTTGGGGAGAGAGTAGGTGGGAAGGATAAGGTGGGAAAGGAAGAATGATGAAAGAAACTATATGATTTCCCTGTTCTACATAACTAATTATTCTTCAGATCTTCTGATTTAGAAACCCAACGGAAAATTACCTGTGTACCCAGCTAGAAAGAGTAGCCATTGAAAAGTTGCCCCTCAGTTATTTTGGAGACTGCCTCTATCTCATTCATTTAACAATATTTGCCTTCAACTTTCCCTGGACTTCTTTACATAATAAAAATACCATCACATAACTTCTGCTTTAATACCAGCTTGGCTGAACTATTCTTACTGACTCTAGCTATTTGGAGATTATGCATCCACATGTCCTTCCAGTTCACCTCAGGGTAGCAACCTTAGTGAGCAGTTTACTCTAGATCATCTCTACAGTCCTTTCCACAGCTCAGACTTTCCCAATTCTGCTCAGGTTTCCTGCTTATTCTGCTCTCAGGGAGGTCAGTTCCACAGAGAAGAGTTGCTCAAGCAATTTACTGTCTATCAGACTTCATCCAGCTCCAAAGCCATTAACTGTGACCAATAAGTCACTGTAGGCACACTTGATTAAACCCTGGTAGGCTTGACCTTGGCCAGTCGAGCATGGAGGGACAAACCTCTGCCACAATTAGAGAGTGACCTCACAAGAGACAACTGGATAAATGGATGGAAGTGTCCATACTGGTGTGAAGAACACTGTCCCTTCCTATTTCCAGTCTGTCCCTCAGCAGGAACTATGAGCAGAAGTTACTGTTTATGTGTTGGCCTGAACCTCTGCAGCAGGACACAGAGGAACAGCAGGAAAACACCATTTGCCCAGGCTACCACCAACCCCTCATAGCTTAGTTGGTAAAGAATCTGTCTGCAATGCAGGAGACCCAGGTTCGATTCCTGGGTCAGAAAGATCCCCTGGAGAAGGAAATAGCAACCCACTCTAGTATTCTTGCCTGGAGAATCCCATGGTCAGAAAAGCCTGGCAGGCTACAGTCCATGAGATCACAAGAGTTGGACACGACTTAGTGACTAAACCACCACCACTACCACCAACAACCTATGATGGCCTCACATGAACTCCACACAAAGAAACACTTTCTCTGAGTTTGACATCACAGGAATTTAGTTTTAGAAAAGCTCATTTGACCTTGTAGATGCCCCATCTTTCCTGGAGTCCATCCATCATACTTAGGTTCAGTAAATTACTATCTGAGCATAATGAAAACTAAAAGGAATTTGAAGGCTTTACAGTACTTTGATTGCATTGGCAATGTAAATTTTCTTTCTCCTGATATGCAGAAAGAGCACCAAATAATAACAGTCCTGCCTTTTTGGCTCCTCTAAACACTACAGATGAAAGCTGCAACCCTGCCCAAAAGGGTCTCTCACCACAAGGAGAAATGCTTCATGTTCAGTGTGATAAGAATGTCAGAGCATAGCTGAGGTCAGCAGGCATCACTCATGTATGTGTATGGATGCTGAGAGCCTGTAGGATGTTTGAATGCTGAGTGGTTGAAAGGCCCATGAATCTGAATACCAAGTTCTCATTTGGATAATATTTATAAACATACCAAGGCAATGTAGAAAAGAGATTAGTCAGTAAAGGAAAATGACTATATTTGATTTGAGGTTCCCCTGCCTGGATTTTATTCCTGTGATTTGGACTCCAAATTCAATTTCTACAAAATAATCCCTGTATACAGACAGCATTAGAGCTACATGAGGCTAGCAGCAAGGGGTGATGCCCATTTTTGACATCATAATCCTAGATCTAGCAAATACGATGGAGATAGAGTTAACCTTCTTCCCCCAAAGCCTCTGTGGAACAAAATGATTTGCTGAACAGTCAGATTGAATTCATTTTAGTTCCTGAAATAGAGAAGCAGCTGATTGGAGGAAGGGGGGGCACCCAATCTCAGGACAACCAATCCAAATTTCATCTAGTGACCTGTGCCAAAGCATGACTCAAATGATAAGCTGGGTCAATTTGAGTCTCTTTAGAAGGTTTTCCCTTTATTTTTTATTTTTCACCTTGAATGGAAACAGAACAAAAGACAAACAAACAACAGGCAGTTTAGTAATAGGCTCGGAAGCTGAAAGATCCATGATGACAGGAGAGCACAATATACAAACTGGTTTTGGGAAGCAGATACTAGGAATAGGCAGGAAACTAGGGAATGAGGAGAAAGCAGCCCAGGTAAAGAGAAAAGAAATAAGCATCCCAGACCCCATGATGGGAGACCACGTAGGTTTTCCTTCAGTCCCTTTTGTGAGTCCTTCTCCCTCTGGTGCAACTACAATATATTAGTCCCAGCATTCTGTTCTCAGCTCTCTTCTCCTCCTATTCTAAACATTCACTGAGGGCTCACTATACATTAGCAACTTTCTAATCTATATTTCCTGCCTCAGTTTTTCCTCCATCTTTTCACTGGTGCATTCAACTATTTACTAGATGTTCCATTTTGATTTCCTAGGGGCACCTTAGAGTCAGCATGTTCAAAATCAAACTCATCATCTTCTAAATCTGCATTCTACCTGGTAGTTGAAGTCAGAAACTTGAGTTCAATGCTCTCCACTGACACCACCTCCAAGGTAAAAAAACAGAATAAGGGCTCCCCTTATTAAAGAAGTCCACATTCTAGTGCCTGGTGCCTATGAACATGTTACCTTCCATGGCAAAAGGGACTTTGCTGATGATTACAGTTAAGGACCTTGAGATGGAAGATTACCTTGGATTATCTGGATGAACTTAATTTAATCTCAGCTCCTTTAAAGCATAAAAGAGAGGCAGAAAGAAAGAAGCGGTAGGAAAGAATTGAAATGTGAAAGGTACTCTACTTGCCACTGATGGCCTTGAAGATGAGGAAAGAGAGCCACAAGTCAAGTGGACTTGTACTGCAGGTGGCCTCTGGAAGATGGGAATGGGACTCAGCTGCTACCCAGCAAATAAATGGGGATCTCAATTCTGCAAATACAAGAAACTGAATTCTGCTAACCTGAACAAACAAGGAAATCAATTCTCCCCGGGGCCTCCAGAAAGGGATGCAGCCCTGCTGACACCCTGATTTTAGCACAGTGAGATCCATGTCAGATTTCTAACAAATTTGTTATGACAGCAGTAGAAAACTAATATATCAATCAAGCACCAACATCTATCAATTCTGCTTCCTACATTTCTTTCTCATCACCCCATTCCCTCTTTCATGGCCTAGTTCAGTCACTTACCATCTCCATCAGCCTACTCCATAGCCTCCTTATTTTCCTCTCTCCCTCTGTATTCATCTCCCTCTAATCCATCTTGTACTTGGAAGCTAGAACTTCTTTATAACACACAAATATGATCTTGTTATTTTCTTCAAAATTCTATAGTAGGCCTACGTTGCCAGCATGATAAAATGTCAACTCTTTGGCATGATATACAGATGGCCACACCTGCCTATCTACTCAATCCCATCTCAAACCGCCTGCCTATCTCACCCAGCGCTGCAGTACTGTACTGTGCAGAACTTGAGCTCCTGAAGTCAGTCCTGTTCTCTCATGCCTTGGGGCCTTTGCACATGCCGTACCTTCAGTTGAGAATGTTCTTCCCAGTTTGTCCACCTAGTAGGCTCCTACCCACGCTTCATGTGTACCTAGCACAGCAGCACTCAGTAAATTTTTAATAAATGAATGACTACAGGAATGAATGCACATAAACACAGATATACTGTAAGTAACCCAAGAAATGACGCCAGGACAAAATATGACCTTGATTCCCAAAGTAGCAAAAACAAAACAAAAAAATCAAAGTAGCAGGAAAAAAAAAAAACTAGACAAATACGGAACAGTTCCTTTGGATGTGAGCAAATTCACAGTAAGCAGAGTTTGAGGAACAAAGGAGTCCCCTTAGGTAGTAACTTGATTAGGATTTGATAGTATAAACCTCATTTTCATCATTTGGGCTACCTTTGTAGTACCCAGGACCCTGAACATATTTGACTAAAGCTAGCAAATAAATCATCTGACTTCAGACAATGTCTATAATGCAGTTTAAATCACGATTTATTCCAGTTTCACATGTGGGGAAAAGCAGCTTAAAACAAGGAATTTTCTTAAAAATGTCCAAGTAAAAAGTGGAAGGCTGCTGCTGCTGCTGCTGCTAAGTCGCTTCAGTCATGTCCGACTCTGTGTGATCCCAGAGACGGCAGCCCACCAGGCTCCCCCGTCCCTGGGATTCTCCAGGCAAGAACACTGGAGTGGGTTGCCATTTCCTTCTCCAGTGCATGAAAGTGAAAAGTGAAAGTGAAGTCGCTCAGTCGTGTCCAACTCTTAGGGACCCCACCAACTGCAGCCCACCAGGAGGTTTCTCTGTCCATGGGATTTTCCAGGCAAGAGTACTGGAGTGGGTTGCCATTGCCTTCTCCAAAAGTGGAAGGATCAGGTTTCAAATAGGTGTTTCTGTCTCCAGTGTCCACACACCTCACTGTTCCCTGTATTTCATCTCATAAAGAGTCCATTACTTTAAAAGATGAATTAAGAGAACATATATGCAAAAAATGACAGAAAAACAATTAGCAAGCAATACCTCTAGAAGGTGTAAAATGAAGTCGCCAAATATTAAAGCCATTCATCAAGAACATACTGAGTAAAGGATTTATCAATAAGACTAAGTTAATTAAGAAAGACTACCTGGAAGTTGTCAATTTGAGGCAGATCCTATAAAGAATATATCAACCAGATGGTAGGAGGGGAAAGGTTATTTAAGGAAAGGGAAGGAGAGAGAGAATAAGCAGAGGAAGATACAAAGATTGAAGTATAATAGTTAATAGTCATTAATATACAGTTAAATAAACACAGGAGTGTGCTAAAAAGCTATTCTATTTCCTTACTAATAAAAGCAATAAAGCAAGACATTTGAGAACAATGAATTATTCTGAGTATTAACCACAGAGACAGAGCTGCCACTCCGACACCTACTGCTAGGTTCACTAATGAGGGGGAATGATTAGGTCTGTGCCCATGTCTCCCCTCAGGATCACCACCTAGCTCCAACCAAAGTGGTTGCTTTTTGTCCTAAGTCATATCTTCCCTGTTCAGAATTATTTTAAAGTTTTTATATTTAATTGTAATACATGATTCCATCGTAATATTAAAAAATTCTCCAGGGATAGAGAAAGCAAAGAGTATAATACCTCTTCACTACCACCCCTAATCCCAGTCTCCTCCCTGTGTCAGTATGGCTTGTATTTTCTCTGTTTTTTTTTTTTTCACTTTTAAGTATTTGCTATAATATATAATATATATAGTTTTGCTGTACTATAAATTATAATATAATAAATTAAATTTATATTACTATTTACAATATATTTATAGTTGAGGACTGTAGAAATGAAATTATATTCTACGCATTAAGTGTCCCGGTCCCTATATTTCCCATTCAGTAACAAGACTTAAAGACAATCCCAGACCAACATCATACTCAAATAGTATTCCCCAACATGTGCATACAATAGTTTAGCCATTCATTCACTGATGGATATTCAGGCTGTTTTAATTTTTTCCATAGAAAAAATAAAGATAGAAGAAGACTGAAATGGTTTACATATGCCATTATGTGATTTCTAACTTTTAAAAAGTTTCTTAGGCGGTGGACACCTCTTGTCAGTGAACATTTAGGATCCTGCCATATATTTCAAATGTAGAGAGAGCAGGTGCTGACTACCTCATTTTCTCAAAGTGACCAGTGAGCAATTGTAGAGCAGAAGAGAAAGTGACAACCCAAAGGCCTATAGGGTTGTGAAGAGTTGTGAAGGTTGTGAAGCACCCCTTGGTTACCACCAATTAAATATTAATATGCTGTCAATGGGAACTTTGAGTTATTCAACTCCATCAATGTCAGACCAAGAACGCTACTACTGAGGTCCCCTCTGCCACTTGCAGGCATCTGCGCCCTGGTTTGGACAGTGGATATCTCTGGGTAATTATCTTGACACACAGGACATAGACCAAGATTTATTAAAAATACACATGTAATTCTGCTAAAGAGGAATCATCTGAAAAAATTAAATAGCTACAGCTATATCTTTAAAACCAGAAAAGAGATACATGAAAATGACATAGAAATCAGAAATACAATGCCATGTGCTAAAACCTCAGTAAATGTGAAAGACCGGTTCAGCCTGGAAAGGACTCCATTCATGCAGAATGCTAACTCCACAGTGAAGGCAGCTCCATCAGGGTCAGTCCTTTGAAGGAGGGAGAAGGAGGAGGGAAGAGGTTTTCAAGGACAACACTAGATGGATGGGAAGGTGTCTGGAAAGAAGTAAATGTACAAAAGGAAAAATACCGTTACTCCACCCTTTAAGTTCTCAACTGGGGCCCCTGTGGCAAAGGACAGACAACAAGAGAAAAGCAGATAAATATGTTTTAATATAAGTTTTACATGCATGGGAGCCTTCATAAGTAAATGAAGATCCAAAGAAACACTTAAACCTGAGCATGTGAAAGAGTAGAGAATCTTGGAAAGACATGATGGGACAAAGAGTATGAGTAAGTGTGGTGAACTGGGGAAATTTAGCAAGGCCTGTTCACTCAGGTCCTCTCTGTGTCCACTGTCTTGGTCTTTTGCAGTAAGGATGCTTCTTTCCTTTGGGTATAGGGAGGGCATCTCTCACAAGAGGATTTTATAAATTGCTTCTAGGGATGGTCAGAAAGTCCTTCCTGCACATGCCACTTCTCAAATTCCTTCAACCTGAAATATTCAATATGCCAAGGTCCCATATTCAAGGGTAGCATGTCTTGAATTGTGTCACAAAAACTAAATGAGTCTAAGTCACATCTCAGCCTTGTATCACCATTGTCTAAGAAAGTAGAGATTTTATGATTAATACCTATGATAATGTTTTCTACACTACTTGATAAAGTTACTAAAAGTAGTGAGGAGAAAAGCAAAAATTTGTACTTAAACCTCAACCTTGTTGATTCCTCTTTTTTTCTGCTTCTTAATAACCTAATTTGATTTTGCCCCTTAAACAACACTGCTGGCAATGTTAAGCTAAAATATTTAAAATGTAAAGTTACCACATCAAATCACATGGCCCATAATAAACCCATTTGCAACCATTTACCATCAGTAAGTGACAAGATGGTCATTTCCTCTGGCTTTAAGCTCAGCAAGAATCTGTTTCAAAGATCATCTCAGAATCCCAAAATTGCATTACGTTTCTCATGTCAAGCCTAAGCCTGAGATGGAATGTGTTACTGAGCTTTATCAATCTTTGGCCACTATACCACATTTCAAATGTTCACAGAATGCATTTTCTCATTCTCTCTAAAGCACACTGGGGTACCTTTCCCTCATTTGTACTTTCACTATGTAAACACACAGGATACATAGGCAACTCAGTCACGCATGCAGAGTGCCAGGGAAAGTCAAGGACAATAGAAAGTGCTATGTCAAGTGGTGTGTAGCTCACTGTCTGAGCCAATATGGTCACTTGCTGACATCCTTTCTTCAATCTGCTCCTTCAACAAGAACTCAGCAACTCCATCATATTCAACTGTTAAAGTCCAGTGTGTGGAGAATATGACCTTGCCCAACAGCTGGCTAATGACCCATTTCCTCTGTGATCCTTTATGCAGAGAGTGAGCCACAAGTCTTTTTTTTTTTTTTTAAAAAGCACAGTTTTCAGGGTGATGATTTATTAATTTATGATTTTAAAGAGATGTGTTTCAAACAGGTGACACTGTTTTCTAAATGTTTTCCTTATCCTCAAATTCTGGACTGTTTATATGGGTTCTGTGGGATTGTACTCGTTGAAGGGGATCACTAATGGTGTGTCAAAGCATTTTGGAGGTATAGAATCACTCTCAAGTTAGGTTAGTGTTTTAAGAAAAAACGATGTCTGGTCAGATGAAAGTCATAGTGATGAGCTAGAAGGTCAGGGGACAGGCAAAGCTAAACAACATGCGCTAGACATGCTATGCTTTCCTGGTGCATCCATTTTTCTGGCAATAAGTTATTTAAAATTGCTTTATGCAAAAAAATCATTGGTGCAGACAATAAAAAGTAGGACTTCTCCCTGCCTGCATTCTGAACTAATTGAAAGACAAGAAAAAGTCAGCAGATTGAGTCCAAAATGATACCTTTATTACTGATAAAGTTGATCTCAGAGAATGTGGCTTTTACCTGAAGAAAATAGTTTCTAAGACTGAAAGACAGAGTTAGACAGACTTAACCAGCTGGTCTTGGGCCCAGGGCTGGGCCACCACAGGCCTCTCACTCAGAGGCAGAGCTTTGGCCGAGTGCAGGCTGCAGAACCATCCTCTAGTGCAGGCTGACTTGCAAAAGGAAGAGAAGGGACAGAGCTGGGGTCTATACGTCCAGTGCCTCCACAAACTCCTCATCTGCATACAGCACTTCTGACCCTCTAGGCTCTGTCAATTTGGGTCCAATTAGAAGACAGGAAAACCACTAGTAATTTGAATGCAGAAAATTTAATATAAAGAATTAATATGTGAATCAAGAATTTCCAGATGTTCAAGCTGAATTTAGGAAAGGCAGAGGAACCAGAGATCAAATTGCCAACATCCACTGGATCATAGAAAAAGCAACAGAATTCTAGAAAAATGCCTACTTCTGCTTCATTGACTATGCTAAAGCCTTTGACTTTGGATCACAACAAACTGTGGAAAATTCTTAAAGATATGGGAACAGCCTCACTGCCTCCTGAGAAATCTGTATGGAGATCAAGAAGCAACAGAACCAGACATGTAATAACAGACTGGTTTCAAATTAGGAAAGGAGTACGTCAAGGCTGTATATTGTCACCCTGCTTATCTAACTTACATGCAGTGTACATCATGTGAAATGCTGGGCTGGATGAAACACAAGCTGGAATCAAGATTGCCAAGAGAAATATCAATAACTTAGATATGCATATGACACCAGCCTTATGGCAGAAAGCAAAGAAGAACTAAAGAGCCTCCTGATAAAAGTGAAAAGAGGAGAATGGAAAAGTTGGTTTAAAATTCAACATTCAAAAAATAAATAAATAAATAAAAGTCAACATTCAGAAAAGCTAAGATCATGGCATTTGATCCCATCATTTCATTGCAAACAGATGGGGAAACAGTGGACACAGTGAGAAACTTTATCTTTGGGGGCTCCAAAATGACTGCAGATGGTGACTGCAGCCATGAAATTAAAAGATGCTTGTTCCTCGGAAGAAAAGCTATGACCAACCTAGACAGCATATTAAAAAGCAGAGACATTATTTTGCCAACAAAGGTCCATATAGTCAAAGTTATGGTTTTTCGAGTAGTCATGCAGGATGTGAGAGCTGGACCATAAAGAAAAACTGAGAGCAGAAGAATTGATGCTTTTGAACTGTGGTGTTGGAGAAGACGCTTGGGGTCCCTTGGACTGCAACGAGATCAAACCAATCAGTCCGAAAGGAGATCAGTCCCAAATATTCATTGGAAAGACTGATGCTGAAGCTGAAACTCTAATCCTTTGACCACCTGATGTGAAAAACTGACTCATTTGAAAAGACCATGATGCTGGGAAAGATGGAAGGCTGGAGAAGAAGGGGACAACACAAGATGAGATCATTGGATGGCATTGCCAACTCAATGGACATGAGTTTGAGCAAGCTCTGGGTGTTGGTGATGGACCGGGAAGCCTGGCGTGCTTCAGTCCATGGGGTTGCAAAGAGTCGGACACGACTGAGTGACTAAACTATACTGAATAGTGGATTAGATACTAAGGAGTGAAGAGAACTCTAGCAAGAGCAGACATGGGAGCAGCTACTATGTCTAGATGAAACAGAACATCCCAAGAAGAAACTAACTTGTAAGAGCCCTTGCCCCCAAGGCTGAGACTCTGATCTCATTGGAAAAGATGTGATTGTGGTCCATGGTGGGTGAAGTTCTCAGAGGTGAGACAAGCCAGGGCTGGCAAACAGGAAACCACGTGCCTGGTGCCTGAGACTCACCAGGAAGCTGCCTAGTGAGTTCTGGTAAAACTTACTGGAGGGTGAACACCACTGGGTGTCCCAAACACCACTGAGGGTCAAAGGATACAGAAGCAAGAAGGAAAAGCTACCCTGAAACCAGGAAGAGGGCCCTTTCCTCTGGCAGTGGCCTTCTGGTGCCCTCTACTGACAAAGCTTAACTCCTACCATATGGCAAAAGAGAAATGTTTGAGTACACTCCAGTATCACAAAGCAGGGGAAAGAAGGGAAAATTTGGAGCTGAAAGGCACTAAATTAATAACTGGCACAGGAAAGAATTGAATGAGAAAAACAGAGAGAGGCTAGGAGTTTTACAGTGTTTTGCTTTTTTTTTTGTTTTGTTTTTTAAGATGAAACACCAGATTTTAAGAAATCTCTATTTCACGGTGGGGAGAGAAGAATTAGGAGTTTTGGGGTTAGTATATGCAAACTGGTATATACAGAATGAATAAACAACAAAGTCCTACTCTATAGCACAGGAAACTATATTCAAAATTGTTATAAACCATAATGGAAAAGAATATGAAAAAAATATATCTGTCTACATATCTATATACCTGAGTCACTTTGCTATACAGAAGAAATTAGCACAATATTGTAAATCAACTATACTTCAATAAAATACTTTTTTAAAAAGAAATTTGTATTTCATGCTTGGAGTAGGTAACTTCCAACCATGATCAACTGAATGAGTCTAGCCTTCTCTGCCTTAAGAGCACTTGCTGAATATATTTAAGAGGTAATGAAGAGATAATGGAAAACTTCTTCATTCCCCACTTAAAAATTTTGTTTTGTCATGGTGCATCAAATTTCCTCATTAAGACTCATTGCTTTCTATCCCAGAAGTTCCTTATTGAAATAGGAATATTCTGGGGAGCATCCTATTGTAAAACTTTATTGCCCAAAACTTTTCTTGAGATAAAAGGCAGACAAGAATAAAAACTTAGAAAAAGAGACTCAGCAACGATCCGTGAGGGGACAGGACCACAGACAAAGACTTAATCTCTTTTGTGATTTTTCCATTTCTATGATTCCAACTTTGTGTGAGCTGAAAAGTGAAGAGTCAGGTGGCATGACACCTCTTGCTACTTTCCTGTCTCTCTGCCTCTAAAATGCCTCCCAGCACAGAAAAGAAAAGGCATCAGTGAAAGTCAGTGTGGTTCACAATGCCCAGGATCATGGTCACAGAGAGGAACTCCTCTTCCTTCTGGGATTTCTTTCCAACTCAACAGTCACTAGCACTCTGTGTGGAATGGGCAGAGGGGAGCTGATAATTGTTCTTTCCTCACCCCCTTCCCATTCTCTCAAGCCCATTCAGGAATCCAGGACTTTGCCTTAAGCTGGATCACTTTTTCTGCACTGTCTAATATTATTTCTGGGGAATCCTTAATTTCTTGAGAGCTTATTATGTATTATAAGCCCTGTGCTAAGAATTCACTTATTTAATCCTCACATAAACTCTCTGAATCAGGTTATACAATGCTCTGTTTTAGAGAGGAAAAAATCAAGGGTGAGAGCAGTTTGCTGCTGCTGCTGCTAAGTCGCTTCAGTCATGTCCGACTCTGTACGACCCCATAGACGGCAGCCCACCAAGTGCCCCCGTCCCTGGGATTCTCCAGGCAAGACCACTGGAGTGGGTTGCCATTTCCTTCTCCAGTGCACGAAAGTGAAAAGTGAAAGTGAAGTCGCTCAGTCATGTCTGACTCTTAGCGACCCCATGGACTGCAGCCTACCAGGCTCCTCCGTCCATGGGATTTTCCAGGCAAGAGTACTGGAGTGGGGTGCCATTGCCTTCTCCGGAGAGCAGCTTAGAAGCTGGTAATGGTGTGGCCAGGCTTCCTGTGCAGGCAGCCTGATCCTGAAGAACACAATTACAACTGCTTCCCCACTTGGGAATTCCTTTTGGTTAATCAGGCACCACAGTATCTTTAGATTCTGCCAGAGCAAATTATGTCCTATTAATACAGGAATATGGGTCTGATTTAATCAGCCACTTGCCTTTCTGACATCCCATCAACTTAAACACAGTACACTTCAGACAACCAAGACATTAGTAAGCAAACCCAAAAACATTTTGTTTAGGATACAAAATAATCAGTAATAAGGAGCATGAGCAAAGAATGTTTTCATCTGTTGAGTTTTATGCATCCTCTGTCATTCAGCTCCCTCCAAAGTCACAGCTGGTAAAACCAAATGGGTCATTTTACCACAATCAGACTAACGTCACAGTTCAAGAAGCACCATTTGTCCTCCAAGGCAAAGCCATGCACCTAATTACAACACACTGTTAATAAATTTATAATAGACAAAAAGAAATTGACTGCTATGGATTTTTTCCCCTAGTAAAGCAAAACCATTTAAAGGGCATTTTGTGCAGCTATTTCTTCTTTTATTGTTTCAATAAAGTTAGTAATATATTCCAGACAGGAAAAAGCAGGGCAGACCTCAGATGAACAGATTGTATCATCTGATCCTACCACATTGTCTCTAATTGGGGAAATTAGCAGCTGAACATCAACACCTGTCACCATGCACAGACCCTGGCACACACACCAGGTAGGAAGACTGTGCTGTTCCTTAGAGCAAGCAGAGCCTGGGCCACCAGACCCAGTGCACATACCAGTGTCGAAGGAAGCAGGCTCCATTTAAAATCAAGTGGACATATTAAATGCCAGGGGTGATGCAGCTGCAGTTCCTAAGGAAGACTGGATGTTTACAACTGTGAGCTCTAAAAAGGTTTTATGAAGATTGTGCTAACTGCAAGTGGAACCATACAGACTTAAGCAGAGAGACTGGCCCCAGAAGGAACCACTGAACATTCATCCCCTTGCAAGGGCAAATGTACCACCAGAATAGCAACCGCCTCTCACACCTACGTGGCTTGAGTCATGTCTCCACTGGCAGATTACAGCCTAGTGTTTTACCAACCTCAAGATCAAGTGCAGTTATTGAAACTGAATGAATTACGTTGCAAGTCCAAGCAGTTTGTGAGCATGCCCAAGTAAACAAGCCCACATTTATTTTTCTGACATCATAAGCATGTCTTCTCTTTATAAGGGCTTTGGCCATTTTTCTATCTGGTTGCCTAGCAACATTTTGAAAGGACAGAAAAAAGGAAGAGGGATGCTGGAGCCATACCAGTGAGTGAACTTGTATTTATTTCACAGATTCCTTTTCAAACTTCCTGGGGTGGAGGTGTGTGGGCGAGAAGGGGCTGTGTTATGTTATCAACAGTGCTGCTGCTCTTATAGCAGGAACATACAAGGCCAGCAAGTATATTTATACAAGGATACTCAGCAAACAAAGGGTGGGGGGAGGTATCACTGGTTACTGCATGTTAATACAGATGAAGACTAAATACATTAACATCAAATCAAAAGAAACATATTGACTAAACATAATGCCCATTTCATTGTTCTCTCTCAGGAAGGTCTCAGACCATGCCTGAGGAAAACCTATAATCTTTATCATTTCATCCAAATTGTGAGTGGCTAATGAACAATACAGCACTCTTGTCTGCCTTGTATCCTTTCTTTTGCTAAATGATATTTCCCGACAGAAAGTACCAATTCCAATCAGATGCTCAATTTTATTTTAAAGGAATTGAATAAAGTAGGCTCCCATGATTCTTCTAATTTCCTCTGCATTTGTGGCTACTTTCCTCTTTTAAAAAAAAATTCATAAGCGAAAACTTCCTTTTTTCATGATTAGTTAATAATTCATCTATTTTATTATTTTTATCCAAAAAAGCTTATGATTTATTTATTGGTTCTATTGTTTCATGTATTTTTGCTTCATTACTTATCACTGCTATTTTACTAAATCCCTTCTTCTTCTACCTGGATTTAAACATTTTTTTAAATTTCTGTGTTAGAAGTTTAATTCATTTATTTTCATTCTTTCTTGATTATTAATATAAGTATTTGGGGCTATGAATTTGCCTCTAATCCCTGCTTTAACTATTTTCCTGTTAATTCTGATATGCAGTATTTTGATAATAATTACTTTCTACATATTCTTCAACTTTCATTTAGATTTTCTTTTAAACTTGAATTGTTAAAGATGATTTTGCTTTTTACTCACCTAGGTGGCAGGAAATTTATGTTTTCTGTGTTTATTTCTAATCGTTTGCATTGTGGATAATTAATGTTGTCTGTACTGTTTATACTTTTGGAATCTGAGAATGTCTTTGTAGTCTTTGTAATAGGCACAACAGTAGTATTTATGTTGTTGCTCAGTCACTCTGTTATGTCTGACTCTTTGCAACCTATTGGACTATAGCAAGCCAGACCTCTCTGTCCCTCACCATCTCCCAAAGTTTGTCCAAGTTCATGTCCATTGCATCGGTGATGCTGTTCAGCCACCTCATCCTCTATGCCCTCTTCTCCTTCTGCCCTCAATCTTTCCCAGCAGCAGGGTCTTTTCCAATGAGTCGGCTGTTTGCATTAGATGACCAAAATACTGGAGTTTCAGCTTTGGCATCAGTCCTTCCAATGAGTATCCAGGGTTGATTTCCCTTAAGATTGACTGGTTTGAGTCCTAATGAGATGGATGAAGCTGGAGCCCCTTATACAGAGTGAAATAAGCCAGAAAGATAAAGAACATTACAGCATACTAACACATATATATGGAATTTAGAAAGATGGTAACGATAACCCTATATGCAAAACAGAAAAAGAGACACAGAAATACAGAACAGACTTTTGAACTCTGTGGGAGAAGGCGAGGGTGGGATGTTTCGAGAGGAATCGGGTGGAGAGGGAGGTGGGAGCGGGGATTGGGATGGGGAAGACGTGTAAATCCATGGCTGATTCATATCAATGTATGACAAAACCCACAAAAAAAAAAAAAAAAAGATTGACTGGTTTGCTCTCCTTGCTGTCCAAGGGAATCTCAGGAGTCTTCTATAGCACCATAAGTATTTATATTTATATAACATATGCAATATAATATCATATGCATGTATATTAACATATAAAACATTGTCCCTCAAGAATAGAGAATGCTCCTCTTTTCAAGCACTCCTGAAACATTCACAAAAATTTATACTATTGCTTATTATTTTTTAACATATTACAACTGCCATGGGATGAAAGAGGTTCAATAATAACTTCTGAAACTAATGTGTATCTCCTTGCACTTTCTGTAGTTTCTGCTTTATGAATGTGATGCTATAAATAGATATATTTCTATCCTCATTTTAAAAATAGCACCTGTTTAAAAGTACCCTTTTTGAACTAATTAAATATTTTTGGTCCTGAATTCAATATTATCTAATATTAAGAACATGGTGTTAGACCCTGCTGATCTAGTGGCCTGTGTGCCATAACTACTGAGCCTGTGCTTTAGAGCCTGTGAGCCACACGTACTGACCTGGAATGCCACAACTTCTGAAGCCCATGTGCCCTATAGCCTGTGCTCTGCAACAAGAGAAGCCACTGCATTGAGAAGACTTGTACCTCAACTAGAGAGTAGTCCCTGCTCACTGCAACTAGAGAAAGCCCACACACAGCAATGAAGACTCAGCACAGCCAAAAGAAAAATAGTGTTGTAACTATTGCTTTAGAAAACCATGTATCCTTTAAAGAAATTAGAAACGAAACTGAAAAATTATACTTAAAGAATTTTTCTTATTAACCCACATATTTACCATTTCCTGTGCTCTTTATTTATTCCTGTGGACTTCAGTTATAATCTGTTATCATTTCCTTTCTGTATGAAAGACATCCTTGGGGCTTCCCTGGTAGCTCAGTGGTAAGGAATCCACCTGTCAGTACAGGAGACAGTTTCGATTCCTGGTCTGGGAAGATCCCACATGCTCTGGAGCGACTAAGCCCATGCACCACAACTACTGAGCCCATGCTCTAGAGATCAGAAACTGCATCTACTGTTTCCTTGCCCTGCAATTACTAAAGCCCGCGCACCCAACAGCCCATCGTGCTCAGCAACAAGAGAATCCATTGAAATGAGAAGCCTGTGCATTGCAACTAGAGAGTAGCCCCCGCTCACCACAACTAGAGATAAGCCCATGCAGCAACAAAGACCCAGGATAGCCAACAAATAAGCAAATAAAGTTATATTAAAAAGACATCCTTTAGTATTTCTTACAAGGCAATCAGCTAACAACAAATTCTCTTAGTTTTTGTTTATCTGGGACTGCCATTATTTTCATTTTTGAAGGATAGTTTTGTTACCTATAAAACTTTTGACAGTATTCCCCAGCACTTTGAATATGTCGTCCCACTGCCTTCTGACTATCATTTTTTACATGATAAATCAGCCACTAATCACATTGCCACTCTTCTACACATTATCAGTTGTTTTTCTCCTAATGATTTCAAGATTTTCTCCTTGCCTTTCAACAAACTGACCATGATGTGGACAGATGTTTAACTTTGGACTTGTTGAGATTTTTGTTTGTGTAGACCAATGTTTTTCAACAAATTTGGGATGCTTTTACCCTTTATCTCTCCAAGTACTTTTTCTGGACCTTTATCTCTCTTTCTTCCTGTCTGCACTTCCTTTACATGCATGTTGAAATTTATGATGGTGTCCCACAAGTCTTCGTGTCTTTATTTATTTTCTTTTTTCAATTGTCATACTTTAAAGTGCCATTATAGCAGAACAGATGCAGCCTAGCATAGAGGGAAAGAGCTTGACTGGGATCAAACTTTGTGAATTCAGGTCTACATACTGACACCACTTACTGACTGTGTGACCTTTAGCAATTTACTTGGTTTCTCTTTACCTCAAATTCCTCATCTATAAATTGGAAATACAAATAGTGCTTACCCTATAGCATAGTTTGAGAATTAATTGAGATCATATGTATGAAGTGCTTAGAACATAGTCTATCATAAAGGAAGCACCCAGTTACTCTTTGCTATTATTATCTCTGCTGAAATAGGATTTTGGTTATCACCAACAGGTATGGTCAGGAATTAGCTTTGTAACTGAAGCCTGGAATCTGGTGTAAAAGGGATAAGCCCCTTGTACATGACCCTTTCAGCAATCCTTTCTAAGTTTCCCTCTGTTCCCTCAGTATATCTGGGTTTCTGTATTGTTTTTTCTAATTTACATTATAGTCACATTATATTATACACTATACATTAACACTCAGCTCACTTGGTAAGGACTTTAACATATGACACAGATTTTTCTGGCCCCCTGCTCTCTGGAAGGCCTGGACCTTGATTCTCATGCCTACAGGTGCTAGTTGTCATTGGGCTCTGACTTACACTAACTCATAATCATATCACTCTATGTATTAAATAATAAGCATTGTTTCTTTAGTAAAGTACCCACTCCTCTACCTTTCCAGCCCACTATATTTGGACCCCTTGTATATGACTCTTACATATTTGAACTCAAGTTTGTTCAAATTCCTTGAGACAGTGGATTTGGACTGGGGTCACCCATCTCATGGAGTACAGCCCAATAAACACACCAGCAGTCCAGGTTCCAGTTCTTCCTAGTCCTGGCCCTCTTCATCCTATTGGCTCATAGTCTTGAACATCTCCTTTTACCATGGGTCACCACTTCGCAGTCCTGTTTCTGCACTGACTGCCAAGTAGTTATGGCTATAATATTTGGTCAAATCAGAGTGTCAGTGGAATGATCTAGAAACAAGTATTCTGAGAATTTCTAGTTAACTACTAACATGGCATTGAGACAAACCCAGGTGAACTAAACAGATCAAATTTTCTAGTCCATATGGTCAGCCTAGGCTAAGTCTAGGCAAAGATGAAGATTTTCCAGTGCCCTCTCTCCACTCTCCAAACTTGTATGCAACTGATATGTTTCCCAAAGAATGTGACTCTCAGAAGTTTTCCAATGACAACTAACTTTGCACTTTACAAAGCACTTACACAAATATATTTCATTCAACCATCACAATAACCTTGTGATCTAGGTGAAGTCACATGATTATTCCCATTACACAGATAAGGAAACAAATTTGGAGTGCATAAAGTTATTGAACTCTTTTGGGTGTAGAACTGAGGTTACAAACTAATTTCTCTTGCTTTCAACTCATTGAGCTTTTCAGAGTGTATTTCATAAAGCAGTAGTCCCATAGGAAATGCTGTGATTAATAAGTTTAGGAAATGGTGAAGATTTTGTCACAATAAAAATCTCCAGGAAACCCTGAAATAAATAAATCTTGTTAAGTTTTATTTTCCACAGTATTTCTCACACTTATCTGACCATAGAACCCCTTTTTTTTGTCTAATAACTATGAACATGCCACAGAATTTTAGGAAACATTGCTCTACACCAAGCTGCCTTACCAGAAAGTCACAGAAGGCCAAATTGAGTGAGCCTAAGGGATTCTTGGAGGGGCATACTGCTCTGAGCAACCTCCAGCCTTTTACCAAATACTTCCTCTATTGAAAATGATCCCTGTCTGCAAGTAAAAAGGGACTCTGGTGACAGGAAAAGTGGACTATTAAGATGAGGACAAGGAACAAAAATCTAAATGCATACATGTATTTACTACAAGATCAGGATACTTCCTAAAGTGGCCCTAACTCAGGGTTTTTCAGAATGGAGTTTACAATAGCACATATGCATCAGAATAATATAGGAAATCTTGTGACCATAAAGATTCCCAGATAACACTCAGACCTGTTGAAACAGAGTATCTGGGAATAGGGCCCAGGAATCTGCATTTTAATAACCCTACAAGGTGATTTCGCCACGATTAGAATCTGAGAAGGACAGCCTAAGGTAGTCAACAACAGATGTGAGATACTTTTCCAATTAAATCAAAGTCACGAACCAAAGTGAAAATGACCTGAGATGTATCCAGTAGGGGACTATTTGGTTCCATGGTAAATAACCACATCTCAGTAAGACCAGCCTTCCTGGGGAAGACTATTCCATGGTCTATCAGATCTCTTCATTAGGGAACTTCCCTGGTATTCCATCTAAGTAGCTTTCCTTAATTTGATCCTATTACTCCCATGTTTTATACAAAGCAAGTGCAGCAGTTATACTCAATAAACAAAAATGCAATATAAATGCCATTTCAGGCTCATTTTTCCACCCAACTACTCTCAAGTGGCCACATCTCTCAACAAAGTGAGGGTCAACCTAACTGTCCAAAGCAAGCTGAAGTCTCAAATCTTGATTTGGATGAGTAGTGCCATATTCAGAGTCAAGTGTGCAGCCATCAATGGCCCCATTCTTGCAAACAGATGGCATTCTCACAGCTTCTCGGCCACATTACAAAAATTGGGACTCAGAGGGCTGTTCAAGATGGAGGCACTTAAGGAAATTGGAATGTGACCATAACTACTGACTCAGTTATAAATGCTGTGATTTCTTGGCTTTGGGAAAAAGACCACAAACAGGATAACATCAGTATCATGACAATCAAATGGAATAAGCCAAAGCAGCAGGAGAGATTTGGATAGCACATCAGGAAATACCTGCTGACTATCTAGATTATTAGGAATGGCAACAAGCTGCCAAGATAGGCTGTATGGTATCTTTGAGGTCATTAAAAATAGAAATATAATCTTCCAAGAAGATTTCCTGCCCAGGAACAAGTGGGTAAACAAGACAGCCTTTTCAGATTAGAATAAAGATTTTAATGAGTATTCAGATATATTTAGAGAAGGGTGTTCTGTAGAACTGAAAAAGAGCTCTTCAGAAGAATAAATAATGCATTTAGAGATCATCTGAAAAATTTCAACAGATTTTCCTGGGAATACCTTGGTTTCAGAGTAACTGGGAAAGACTTCAGCAGATTGGTACGCCTAAAATAATTAAAATAATTAACTGTCTAAATCCGATACACCTCATCATCTCTACATGCACACACACATATTATATACATATGTATATACATGTGCATGTATGCTTGGAGTTTGAAGGCTATAACACTAGGAAGTTTCAGTCTGGAATACTTGGCAAGTTATTTGACCTAAAATTGCAATAACAATCAATAGTAATCCTGCCTACAAATAATAATAATTCTTTGGAATCATCTCTGAAATAGCCCAGACATCTGTTATTTTGAGGTCACATTTATGTTGACCCGCTTAGATCCTGGGTGATAAAGAATGTGATCATTTCAGATACTGTCAGGCCCACAGTTTCCGTCACAGAGAGAAGCTATGACTGGGAGAACCTGCAAAACATAGGCTCTCGATTTGGACTGCCTGAGTTCAAATCCCAGTTCCACTGCTGCATAAGCCTGAACAATTTCTCAAACCCCTGAAGTCTCAGTTTTATCATATATGAAGTGAGATAAATGCAGTGACAAATACAACATTGGGATCAAATGAGTTCAGTAGAAATATTCATGTAAAACATTAAACGCACCAAATAAACATTCAATAGGTGGTTAAAGTTGATCTTATTGTTAAGAACTATAAGTAAAGCATGAGTCCCTTCTCTCTAATTCTCCAGATAATCCCTGGCATTGTATGATAAATTTATGAGGAATCAGTCTGCAAAATAAAGCAGACCTTCAGGAATCATAAGAAATGCTTCTTTCATTTCCTGAAACTTCAGGCTGTCAAGAAACAAAAGAGACGAGGAATTATGTGCTGCTTATAGATCACAGGAACCAAAAAACAGCAAAATAAAAGAGTAAGAACAATAAGATGTTTGTGATCTGAAGCAAAATTTGTCCAGTCAGGGCTTTAACCATCCAATACAAACTCGATACAGTTAATAAACTCTTATAAGGGAAGGGAGATGTTTACTGAAATACATGGCTATTGGTGGCCCAGCCTTGAGGAACATAAGGGAGGACGAACTGAATAACGTTGAGTAATATAGCGTACTGTGTTCAATTTATATATTCTAATACCATAGATTCACCCCCAGCACAAGGTGCTTTTCTTTCAACACTTCCCATTCTAGGACTTCTTAACTCTACCAACTAACCCAAATGTGACACTTCCATTAGAGTTTTCCTCTCCCCATAGCCATTCCAAGATATTTCGCTTAAAATACATTGGTCCTTACATGAACATTCACTCATTCATTCAGTACTGCTTAAGTGAATACCTACAAGCAAAATATAAAGCTGAACTTAGAGCTAAGGTTGACGTATGTATGTATGTATATGTATATGTGTGTATATGTGTATGTGTTATATATTCCCCCTTTCGTAGCTATATTTTCTGTCCCTAACAAGATAAAGATCAAGTGAAAGATTTTAAGACAGAGCAACACAACCAAGTAAATTTAGGGGAAGGAAAGAATGCAATGACTGGGGTGAGCGAATAAATGGCACACTAGCCTGTCTGCAAGAGATGTCTGTCACTAGACAGGGTTAAAGTAGGGAGGAAAGCACACTTCATAGGGAGGAATGCAACTTCAACTTTCTCCTCAGAATCTCTTTGTGGTGAGTTCATGATAAATTCAGTTGGATGAACGCATGAATTAATGAAATAGAGCCTATTTAACCTCCATTCAGGAAAATGGGCATATCAGGTCCTGGCTCAAGGTTATTGAGGCCTTCCAGGATGAAGTACTTGACAGAATCCAGTCACAGTACCAATTCTAAACTGCACATTAAATAAGCACAATAAAGATGTGAGTTTGGAGGCGAATGGCCAGCAGGAGGTTACTTTTCTGGAAATGGCATGGGAGGTGGGGAGTAGGGGAAAGGAGGAGAAGCAGTAGGGAGGGAGCACAGCCCCCTCCTTCCCCTCTTACCCATCAGCTTCTGGTTTACTAAAACTCAGACAGACCCCTGTTTTCTTTCCTGGGCCAGTATGAATGGCAGTAATTATCCACTCGAGTCACAAGGCAGTGCTGGCTCCCATCTCCTTGCAATTTTGAGCAGCGTGTGTGCGTGTGTTTACCCACTACTATTGAGGGGTGGAAAATAGATTACAATTACATTCTGGCTGGCTTTTGAAGACTTGATAGACAGCTGGAAAGAAATCTTTCCTGCAGCTGGCAGGATGAGAGGGTGGCCAGGAGGCGGGCGTGGAGAGAGGAAGAGAGGCCTTGTCAGGAGAGGAGGAAACAATGCAACACGGACTCAGTACATTTTCAGAGGAGTATTTTTTAAAAGATTAGGGTTGCTAATATTAAAAATGAGTCTGGGATCCAGCTGGCTAGTTGCACATATGTGGGAAGTAGGTCCTTCTCAGGAACATTCTGAGTGTTCACTTCCAAAGACGCTGTCACTGGATCACACAGCAGCAAGATCAGACTTGGACAGGGCTGGCCCTGAGGATGGGTGCAGCCCACACTCTGAGTCAAAGGACTCAGCTGGACGTTTCTCCCTCTGCAACCGGAATCACTTTTCTAGGTTACAACGGATACGATTCTCCAAGAGATTAGGTAAGATGATTTTTATTCCCTTCCACTCCAAACCAAGTTGTTTTTTTGTTTTTTGTTTTTTTTTAGTATTGGGGTGGGAGGAAGAGAGTGGGGAAGTCTCAGTTACTTCCTGAGCACTAAATGCCCAGCTACTAGAGGACAGGGAAGCCTGGCATGCTGTATGCAGTCCATGGGATAGAAAAGAGTCAGACATGGCTTAGTGACTGAACAACAACAAAGGCCGCCATATGTATTATCTACCCAGCCCATGTAATCCCAACCACTTCACTGAGAGTGAACTCTCATTTTATAGGGGAGGAAAGAGAAGTTCAGAGATGTGAAGCACAAGGATGTTCAGGGACAGAGTGGGCAGCCCCATCAGGGTCATTTCAAAGTTAGTCTCCCAGCACAGGGCAATACTGAGTCTTTATCTGGTTGGTCACAGCACCCACAGTGCTCTGTGGTTTTTCTGAAACATTATCTCCCAGGCCATAGACCCTATTAAAGGTTGATAGGGTGAACTTCTTACCCTGTTACTGAGGAATTGTTGGTCAGAGTGTGGAACACAGGAACAGGCAGGTACAGGCCAGAAGAGAATAAGAAAGGTTCCACACCCCAGGTCTGGTTCTGAGAAAAGAGCTTATGGTTGGGGCATGGAAAGACAAGGATGGGAACTGCAGGAGGAGTACAGGGGACAGTCATGAGTAGGGCAGGTCTCTGGAAAGAATGGCAAAGCGGAACTGCAAACACAAACTCAGTCTGCTTTCTAGCCTGCCTTGGCCAGGGTTTTGTCTGTGGTCCCACACACATCCAGCCTAGACCACACCAGCAATTCTGTCCCTACAACTTGGAGCACTTTCATGTAAGTGTCCACTATGACCTCACTCTCATAAGGTCATCACAAGGGAGGTCTTTTGAATATATGAAGACCACAGGTATATCTTAGTTGGAGCTGGTTCAATGAGTCAGACAGCCTCAAACAAACCCGAGTCTCCAGAAATAAAGGTATAAGAATTGTCATACATTCCTCAGATTACAGGAGACCTTGTTAGTCTTCCTTAATCTGCTTGGAGTATCTCCTAATAGAAGTGTACCTTAAGCCGCCTACTCATAAAAATAAGTGATTAAAATGAAAATAAAAAATACCCCGCTTTGGCATAGTGGCCCATGGCTGACCTTTCTCCTGACACACTGCAGGGTGTGCAGGATGCATTTTATAGACCGAATGAGCAAGATGTGAGGTTTCACTTAGGGCCTGAGTGAGAACTATTCATTCTTTTTTTTCTTTTTTTTTATTTTATTTTATTTTTTTTATTAGTTGGAGGCTAATTACTTCACAACATTTCAGTGGGTTTTGTCATACATTGATATGAATCAGCCATAGATTTGCACGTATTCCCCATCCCGATCCCCCCTCCCACCTCCATACACCATGGAATATTACTCAGCCATTAAAAAGAATTCATTTGAATCAGTCCTAATGAGATGGATGAAACTGGAGCCCATTATACAGAGTGAAGTAAGCCAGAAAGATAAAGAACATTACAGCATACTAACACATATATATGGAATTTAGAAAGATGGTAACGATAACCCTATATGCAAAACAGAAAAAGAGACACAGAAATACAGAACAGACTTTTGAACTCTGTGGGAGAAGGTGAGGGTGTGATGTTTCGAAAAAACAGCATGTATATTATCTAAGGTGAAACAGGTCACCAGCCCAGGTGGGATGCATGAGACAAGTGCTCCAGCCTGGTGCACTGGGAAGAACTATTCATTCTTATCTTGCTTCCGGCTTCCTTTGGATAAGCACAGATAGATTTGAATCACTAAAGAGTGTGGTTAAGGGGAATGAAGGGGAAGGACAAATACCTCTTCACTTACCAGTGGTTATCCTCTAGGCTAAACGCAATATATCTATGGTATTTTATCCAATCATTCCTATGACTGAAATGCATATCAAAGCAAGAGAGGCAGATCAAATTAGGCATCAAGTACAGTAGAGGTTTCATTTTTAATTTATAAAAATTAAAATATTGTGCAATATTTTGTTTTTATTATAATTTAAAAACTACCTATGTGGTAAATAAGAATGTCAATTAGTGGGAACAGTGGAGGGGGCAATGCTAATATATTTGTTACTCTTTTTAATTGTGCTTTTAGATACTCAGTAGCCTAGGTTCTGCAATTCCATAGTGGTTCAGAAAATAAATACAATGGTTACATCACAAATGAAATATAGATAGCACTCCTATGTATAGTTTACATACATTTGCAGATATGTGGGTATAAAATCCCCACTCCACATAAGGTACTGGGGAACGTGCCAACTTTAAGTGTAACCAGAATTCAGACAATAATTGTAGGTGAACATGGACCCCAAATTTCAGGTAGATAGGATTTCCCTGGCTGACAGATGGAAGTGATTTCAGCAGGCCTCTAATCTCCAGAGAAGGTGGTTAGCACAATAGTCTGCAAAAACCACCTGCAGCTGCCAAGTAAATATTCAGAAAGTCTCCTTTATCCTTAGCTAATGGCAAAAATAAACATTTCCACATTTTCCCATCAGCCTTCTAGGCAGGGTTTGCCTTGATAGCATTTTGCTTATTGATTTAGATCAAAATTAGATCACACTTTAAAAACTGGTTTACTAACCACCTCCTCTGTCAATGGGATTGGAACTCTTCCCTAAATGTGAGACAACACCTATCCACATTTGGTCAGGGATTTCTTTTTTCAGTAACACACTAACCAGGCATGGTAAGCTCCTACTGAAGGCAAGGGGTCGTTAAACACCAGAGGTGCCATCCTTGCACTCCACCTGCTTACAGATTAATCACAGGTAAGTAAATAAGCCATTACAAAATGTCCAGGGGTCCCAGCTGGATGAGTCCGAGATGGATGCTGGGTTGAATTTTGACTCCCTGCTATCACTTCATCCTATCCCAGACTGGTTTTAAAGGTAATTAGCATCATGAAATCACAGCAAACCCTAACTACTCCCAGAAACACTTATGACTGTGAAAAAAACTGAAAACATAAAAAAATATGCATCTTAAGACACTTGTTATGTGAGTGATAGAAAGGATGGAGAAGGTATACAAAGGAATGAAACAGCCTTAGCTGAAAGACAAAGATAATTATGTGCCAGAAGAATATTGAAAAATAAGAACAAAGTTAGGAGACTCATACTTTCAGGTTTCAAAACTTACTACAAAGCAATGGTAATCAAAACAAAACAGTGTGGTACTGGCATAAGGACAGATACATAGGCAAAAGAAATAGAATAATAAACCCGTATATCTATGGCTGATTGATTTTCAACAAGGGTGCCAAGACCATTCAATGGGGAAAGAACAGTCTGTTCCACAAATAAGGCTGGGACAGAGAGGAGCCAAGATGGCGGAGGAGTAGGACGGGGAGACCACTTTCTCTCCTACAAATTCATCAAAAGAATAACTGAACGCAGAGCAAACTTCGCAAAACAACTTCTGATCGCTAGCTGAGGTCATCAGGCGCCCAGAAAAGCAGCCCATTGTCTTCGAAAGGAGGTAGGACAAAATATAAAAGATAAAAAGTGAGACAAAAGAGCTAAGGACGGAGATCCGTCCCGGGAAGTCTTAGGCGGCATTGCTTGGGGTAGGGTTCGGGCCTGAGTGCCCTGAAAACAATCGGAGGGAGCTTCTGTGAGTTGCCAACTTGAACTGTGGGAGACCAAAAGAGAGAGAGTAAATTAACTGGCCCGAACACACTGCCGGCCGTTCGCAGAACAAAGAGACAGAGAGGGTCCAGAGAGGAGCTCGCAGGCTACGGACCGGCCCAGCCCCGCCGGAGGCAGGAGGCAGGGGGGAGGGGAAGGTCACGGCGAGACACAGGGCGCAGGCACCCGACCGGCGCGGGCGGGGACTGGGGCTGGGGACGCAGAGGGCAGAAGGCGCAGGCACCCTACTGGCGCCAGCGGAAACTGAGACTGGGTCAGCGGAAGGGAGGGGGCGCGCCACACCTGGGGAGAGTGCGCCCACCAAGCCCCTGGCTGCCTGGACCGCTCTGACGGGGAAGGCACCGAGAGCAGGCGCAGCTTTTCGTTCCGCGCTTTTGTGGAACACCCGAGGGCTGGAACCTCGCGCAGCGCGGGGCGCGCTCCATATAGAACAGCCGGGAGCCTGAGCAGCGCAGACGGAAAAAGCAGCATCAGCCCCTCCCGGCAGCGACAGCCCGTCCCCGCGGCGCAAGCCCCGCCCCGCAGAGCGACGGAACTAGCTACCTGAATAAGAGTCCACCTCCGCCCGCCTGTGTCAGGGCGGAAATGAGGCTCTGAAGAGACCGGCAAACAGAAGCCAAGTAAACAAAGGGAACCGCTTCAGAAGGGACTGGTGCAACGATTAAAATCCCTCTAGAAAACACCGACTACACCGGAAGGGGCCTGTAGATATCGAGACGCGTAAGCTGGAACAAGGAGCTATCTGAAACTGAGCCGAAACCCCACTGACCGCAACAGCTCCAGAGAAACTCCTAGATATAATTTTACTCTTTTCTCTCTTTTTTTTTTCTTTTTTCTCTTTTATTTTCCTTTAAAATCCCCTATTACTCCCCCATTACTCCTTAACTTTCATTTCCATAGATTTTTAAGATTTTTTTAATTAGGGGGAAAAAAATTTTTTTTCTTTTTTTTTTTCTTTTTCTTTCTTTTTTTTCTTTCCTTTTTCTCTTCTATTTTCTATTTTTCTTTTTCTCTTATTTCTTTTAAAGTCCTCTAGTACTCCTCTACTACTCCTTAATTTTCATTTTCAATACACTATAACCTTACAAAAAAAAAAAAAAGAAGAGAAGCCCTATTTTTAAACCGAAGATTATTCTCTCCCAATCTTGACTCTCTGTTTTCTACCTCAGAACACCTCTATTTCCTCCTTTCCCCTTCTCTTCCCAATCCAATTCTGTGAATCTTTGTAGGTGACTGGGCTACGGAGAACACTCTGGGAACAGACAGCTGCATAGATCTGTCTCTCTCCTCTTGAGTCCCCCTGTTTCTCCTCCTGCTCATCTCTATCTCCCTCCTCCCTCTCCTCTTCTTCATGTAACTCTGTGAACCTCTCTGGGTGTCCCTAATGGGGGAGAATCTTTTAGCCATTAACCTAGAAGTTTTCTTATCAGGGCTGTATAGTTGGAGAAGTCCTGAGACTACAGGAAGAATAAAACTGAAATCCAGAGGCAGGAGACTTAAGCCCAAAACCTGAGAACACCAGAAAACTCCTGACTACATGGAACTTTAAGTAATAAGTGACTGTCCAAAAGCCTTCATACCTACACTGAAACCAACCACCACCCAAGAGCCAATAAGTTTTAGAGCAAGACATACCACGCAAATTCTCCAGCAACGCAGGAACATAGCCCTGAACATCAACATACAGGCTGCCCAAGGTCACACCTAACACATAGACCCATCTCAAAACTCATTACTGGGCACTCCATTGCTCTCCAAAGAGAAGAAATCAAGTTCCACGCACCAGAACACTGACGCAAGCTTCCCTAACCAGGAAACCTTGACAAGCCAATCGTCTAACTCCACCCACTGGGTTAATCCTCCACAATAAAAAGGAACCACAGACCTCCAGAATACAGAAAGCCCACTCCAGATACAGCAATCTAAACAAGATGAAAAGGCAAAGAAATACCCAACAGGTAAAGGAACATGAAAAATGCCCACCAAGTCAAACAAAAGAGGAGGAGATAGGGAATCTACCTGAAAAAGAACTTAGAATAATGATAATAAAAATGATCCAAAATCTTGAAAACAAAATGGAATTACAGATAAATAGCCTGGAAATGAAGATTGAAAAGATACAAGAAATGTTTAATAAAGACCTAGAAGAAATAAAAAAGAGTCAATTAAAAATGAATAATGCAATGAATGAGATCAAAAACACTTTGGAGGGAACCAAGAGTAGAATAACGGAGGCAGAAGATACGATAAGTGAGGTAGAAGATAAAATGGTGGAAATAAATGAAGCAGAGAGGAAAAAAGAAAAAAGGATCAAAAGAAATGAGGACAACCTCAGGGACCTCTGGGACATGGTGAAATGCCCCAACATTCGAATCATAGGAGTTCCAGAAGAAGAAGACAAAAAGAAAGGCCATGAGAAAATACTCGAGGAGATAATAGCTGAAAACTTCCCTAAAATGGGGAAGGAAATAGCCACCCAAGTCCAAGAAACCCAGAGAGTCCCAAACAGGATAAACCCAAGGCAAAACACCCCAAGACACATATTAATCAAATTAACAAAGATCAAACACAAAGAACAAATATTAAAAGCAGCAAGGGAAAAACAACAAATAACACACAAAGGGATTCCCATAAGGATAACAGCTGATCTATCAATAGAAACCCTTCAGGCCAGAAGGGAATGGCAGGACGTACTGAAAGTAATGAAAGAGAATAACCTACAACCTAGATTACTGTATCCAGCAAGGATCTCATTCAGATATGAAGGAGAATTCAAAAGCTTTACAGATAAGCAAAAGCTGAGAGAATTCAGCACCACCAAACCAGCTCTTCAACAAATGCTAAAGGATCTCCTCTAGACAGGAAATGCAGAAAGGCTGTATAAACGTGAACCCAAAACAACAAAGTAAATGGCAACGGGACCACACCTATCAATAATTACCCTAAATGTGAATGGGTTGAATGCCCCAACCAAAAGACAAAGATTGGCTGAATGGATACAAAAACAAGACCCCTATATATGCTGTCTACAAGAGACCCACCTCAAAGCAAGAGACACATACAGACTAAAAGTGAAGGGCTGGAAAAAAATATTTCACGCAAACGGAGATCAAAAGAAAGCAGGAGTCGCAATACTCATATCAGATAAAATAGACTTTCAAATAAAGGATGTGAAAAGAGACAAAGAAGGACACTACATAATGATCAAAGGATCAATCGAAGAAGAAGATATAACAATTATAAATATATATTCACCCAACATAGGAGCACCGCAATATGTACGGCAAACACTAACAAGTATGAAAGAGGAAATTAATAGTAACACAATAATAGTGGGAGACTTTAATACCCCACTCACAACTATGGATAGATCAACTAAACAGAAAATTAACAAGGAAACACAAACCTTAAATGACACAATGGACCAGCTAGACCTAATTGATATCTATAGGACATTTCACCCCAAAACAATCAACTTCACCTTTTTCTCAAGTGCACACGGAACCTTCTCCAGAATAGATCACATCCTGGGCCATAAATCTGGTCTTGGAAAATTCAAAAAAATTGAAATCATTCCAGTCATCTTTTCTGACCACAGTGCAGTAAGATTAGATCTCAATTACAGGAAAAAAATTGTTAAAAATTCAAACATATGGAGGCTAAATAACACGCTTCTGAATAATCAACAAATCATAGAAGAAATCAAAAAAGAAATCAAAATATGTATAGAAATGAATGAAAATGAAAACACAACAACCCAAAACCTATGGGACACTGTAAAAGCAGTGCTAAGGGGAAGGTTCATAGCATTACAGGCTTACATCAAGAAACAAGAAAAAAGCCAAATAAATAACCTAACTCTACACCTAAAGCAATTAGAGAAGGAAGAAATGAAGAACCCCAGTGTTAGCAGAGGAAAGAAATCTTAAAAATCAGGGCAGAAATAAACACAAAAGAAACTAAAGAGACCATAGCAAAAATCAACAAAGCTAAAAGCTGGTTTTTTGAAAAAATAAACAAAATTGACAAACCATTAGCAAGACTCATTAAGAAACAGAGAAGAACCAAATTAACAAAATTAGAAATGAAAATGGAGAGATCACAACAGACAACACTGAAATACAAAGGATTATAAGAGACTACTACCAGCAGCTCTATGCCAATAAAATGGACAACTTGGATGAAATGGACAAGTTCTTAGAAAAGTATAACTTTCCAAAACTGAACCAGGAAGAAATACAAGATCTTAACAGACCCATCACAAGCAAGGAAATCGAACTTGTAATCAGAAATCTTCCAGCAAACAAAAGCCCAGGACCAGATGGCTTCACAGCTGAATTCTACCAAAAATTTAGAGAAGAGCTAACACCTATCTTACTCAAACTCTTCCAGAAAATTGCAGATGAAGGTAAACTTCCAAACTCATTCTATGAGGCCACCATCACCCTAATTCCAAAACCAGACAAAGATGCCACAAAAAAAGAAAACTACAGGCCAATATCACTGATGAACATAGATGCAAAAATCCTTAACAAAATTCTAGCAAACAGAATCCAACAACATATTAAAAAAATCATACACCATGACCAAGTGGGCTTTATCCCAGGAATGGAAGGATTCTTTAATATCCGCAAATCAATCAATGTAATACACCACATTAACAAATTGAAAGATAAAAACCATATGATTATCTCAATAGATGCAGAGAAAGCCTTTGACAAAATTCAACACTCATTTATGATTAAAACTCTCCAGAAAGCAGGAATAGAAGGAACATACCTCAACATAATAAAAGCTATATATGACAAACCCACAGCAAGCATCACCCTCAATGGTGAAAACTTGAAAGCATTTCCCCTGAAATCAGGAACAAGACAAGGGTGCCCACTCTCACCACTACTATTCAACATAGTGTTGGAAGTTTTGGCCACAGCAATCAGAGCAGAAAAAGAAGTAAAAGGAATTCAGATAGGAAAAGAAGAAGTGAAACTCTCACTGTTTGCAGATGACATGATCCTCTACATAGAAAACCCTAAAGACTCTACCAGAAAATTACTAGAGCTAATCAATGAATATAGTAAAGTTGCAGGATATAAAATTAACACACAGAAATCCCTTGCATTCCTATATACTAACAATGAAAAAACAGAAAGAGAAATTAAGGAAACAATACCATTCACCATTGCAACAAAAAGAATAAAATACTTAGGAGTATATCTACCTAAAGAAACAAAAGACCTATACATAGAAAACTATAAAACACTGATGAAAGAAATCAAAGAGGACACAAACAGATGGAGAAACATACCGTGTTCATGGATTGGAAGAATCAATATTGTCAAAATGGCTATTTTACCCAAAGCAATCTATAGATTCAATGCAATCCCTATCAAGCTACCAACGGTATTTTTCACAGAACTAGACCAAAGAATTTCACAATTTGTATGGAAATACAAAAAACCTCGAATAGCCAAAGTAATCTTGAGAAAGAAGAATGGAACTGGAGGAATCAACCTGCCTGACTTCAGACTCTACTACAAAGCCACAGTCATCAAGACAGTATGGTACTGGCACAAAGACAGAAATATAGATCAATGGAACAGAATAGAAAGCCCAGAGATAAATCCACGAACCTATGGACACCTTATCTTTGACAAAGGAGGCAAGGATATACAATGGAAAAAAGACAACCTCTTTAACAAGTGGTGCTGGGAAAACTGGTCAACCACTTGTAAAAGAATGAAACTAGAACACTTTCTAATACCATACACAAAAATAAACTCAAAATGGATTAAAGATCTAAATGTAAGACCAGAAACTATAAAACTCCTAGAGGAGAACATAGGCAAAACACTCTCTGACATAAATCACAGCAAGATCCTCTGTGACCCACCTCCCAGAATATTGGAAATAAAAGCAAAAATAAACAAATGGGACCTAATGAAACTTAAAAGCTTTTGCACTACAAAGGAAACTATAAGTAAGGTGAAAAGACAGCCCTCAGATTGGGAGAAAATAATAGCAAATGAAGAAACAGACAAAGGATTAATCTCAAAAATATACAAGCAACTCCTGCAGCTCAATTCCAGAAAAATAAATGACCCAATCAAAAAATGGGCCAAAGAACTAAATAGACATTTCTCCAAAGAAGACATACAGATGGCTAACAAACACATGAAAAGATGCTCAACATCACTCATTATCAGAGAAATGCAAATCAAAACCACAATGAGGTACCATTACACGCCAGTCAGGATGGCTGCTATCCAAAAGTCTACAAGCAATAAATGCTGGAGAGGGTGTGGAGAAAGGGGAACCCTCTTGCACTGTTGGTGGGAATGCAAACTAGTACAGCCGCTATGGAAAACAGTGTGGAGATTTCTTAAAAAACTGGAAATAGAACTGCCATATGACCCAGCAATCCCACTTCCAGGCATACACACCAAGGAAACCAGATCTGAAAGAGACACGTGCACCCCAATGTTCATCGCAGCCCTGTTTATAATAGCCAGGACATGGAAGCAACCTAGATGCCCATCAGCAGACGAATGGATAAGGAAGCTGTGGTACATATACACCATGGAATATTACTCAGCCCTTAAAAAGAATTCATTTGAACCAGTCCTAATGAGATGGATGAAGCTGGAGCCCCTTATACAGAGTGAAGTAAGCCAGAAAGATAAAGACCATTACAGCATACTAACACATATATATGGAATTTAGAAAGATGGTAACGATAACCCTATATGCAAAACAGAAAAAGAGACACAGAAATACAGAACAGACTTTTGAACTCTGTGGGAGAAGGTGAGGGTGGGATATTTCAAAAGAACAGTATGTATACTATCTATGGTGAAACAGATCACCAGCCCAGGTGGGATGCATGAGACAAGTGGTCCGGCCTGGTGCACTGGGAAGACCCAGAGGAATCGGGTGGAGAGGGAGGTGGGAGGGGGTATCAGGATGGGAAATACGTGTAAGTCCATGGCTGATTCATATCAATGTATGACAAAACCCACTGAAATGTTGTGAAGTAATTAGCCTCCAACTAATTAAAAAAAAAAAAGAATAAGGCTGGGACAAATATCCACATGCAAAAGTAATGAAGTTAGACCCATACTTCACAACATATACAAAAATTAATAAATGAATGCACAATCTAAATTTAAGAACTAAAACCATAAAGCTCATAGAAGAAAACAAAGAAGTAAATATTCATGACTTTGGAATTGGCAATGGATTCTTAGATATGACACTACAAGCACAATCAACAAAAGGAAAGAATAGATGAATTGTGCTTTGAAGGACATCATCAACAAAGTAAAAACACAACCTACAGAATGGGAAGAAATATTTCCACCTTACTTATCACATAAGGACTTAGTATCCAGAATATATTTTTTAAAAAAACTCTTACAACTCAACAATAAAAAGATAAACAGGTAAAAGATGGGCAAAGGTATTGAATAGACATTTTCCCAAAGAAAATATACAAATGGCCAGCAACCACATGAAAATAAGTTCAACATCGTTAGCCATTTGGAAAATGCAAGTCATAACCACATTAGGTACCACTTCAGACCCACTAGGATGGCTATAATACTTTTAAAATACTAAATAACAAGTGTTAGAGGGGATGTTGAGAAACGGAAATCATACAGGCATGTTGTTGTGTTGTGCTAAGTCGCTTCAATCGTATCCAACTCTTCGTGACCTCATGGATTACAGCCCGCCAGGCTCCTCTGTCCATGGGATTCTCCAGGTAAGAATGGAGTGAGTTGCCATTTTCTCCTCTAGGGGATCTTCCCCATCCAGGGATCAAACCTGTGTCTCTTATGTCTCTTGCATTGGCAGGCGGGTTCTTTACCACTAGTGCCACCTAGGAAGCCTTATTTTTATTTTACTTTGCAGATTTTTTTTTTTTAAACAAATTGACAGTTTGTGGCAACACTGCACTTTTCCAATGACATTTGTTCAATTTGTGTCTCTGTGTCACATTTTGGTACATTTCACAATATTTCAAAGTTTTTCATTATTACGGTTTGTTACGGTGAACTGTGATCCGTGGTCTTTGATGCTATTATACAACTGCAATTGTTTTAAGGCATGACAAACCATGTCCACATAAAATGATGAACTTAATCCATAAATGCTGTGTGTGTTCTGACTACTCTATCAACTAGCCATTCTCTCCCTCTCCTTGGCCCCCTCTATTCCCTGAGACACAATATTGAGATTAGGTCAATTAATAACCCTACAATGGCCTCTAAGTGTTCAAGTGAAAGGAAGAGTTGTATGTCTCTCATTTTAAATCAAAAGCTAGAAATGTTTAAGCCTAGTGAGGAAGGTATGTGGAAAGCTGAGCTAGGCCAAAGGCTAGGCCTCATGTGCCAAATGGTTACCCAGGTTATGAATGCAAAGGAAAAGTTCTTGAAGAAAATTAAAAGTGCTACTCCAGTGAGCATTTGAATGATAAGAAAGTGAAACAGCCTTATTGCTGATATGAAGAGATTGACTGGTCTGGTTAAAAGATGAAACCAACTACAACATTCCCTTAAATCCAAACCTAATCCAGAGAAAGGACTTAAATCTCTTCAATTCTATGAAGGCTGAGAGGTAAGGAAACTGGAGAAGAAAAGCTTGAAGCTAACAGATGTTAGTTCATAAGGTTTAAGGAAGAGCCATCTCCATAACACAGACATGCAGGGTAAAGCAGTAAGTGCAGATGTAGAAGCTGCAGCAGGTTATTCACAGGATCTCACTGAGATAATCAATGAAGGTGGCTGCACTAAACAATAGATTTTCAATGTAGATGAATCAGCCTTCTAGTGGAAGAAGATGCTCTCCAGGACTTTCATAGCTAGAGAAGACTTTCATGGCTAGATGTCACCTCTAATACATTTAAATTTGTCTTCCCTTCTAAAAGAACTAGTTCATTTGGTTGGTTTTGGTGTTGCCTTTCTTGTAGGTTGTGGAAAAGAGGAGTGTGATAACCTAATTGAGAAAGGTCTAAAGGAACGTGAGAAGGGATCATTAACCATAATACAGAATTAAGCTGGTATTTTTAATACATCAAAGAATAAAAGGATTCTTGAGAGAAAGGTGAGAACTGAAATCAACTTGAGTATCTAAACCCAGCCCCTTGGATTCTGAAGCCCAGAGACCCATACCCACACCTAGAGGATGCCCAGCACTAAAGACCCTATTTGAGATCAAGAAAAAGGAAGCATGATCCTTACACAAGTCAAGATTGTTGTGGGAGCAGTGATTTTTGCACTTCCACTGATGCAAATCCTGGCATGGAGAGCGTGCTCTGTTCCCAATAAGCCCAGGGAGACACCTTTGTGCAGACCCAAAGAAGAGAGGTACTCATGTCTCACCCTCAGCAACATGGCTACAAAAATAATTACAGGAGGCAATGGCTTCTTTGATATTTGCTTTCAGGTTTCTGAATGCCAGAAAGGCCTCCAAAGGGCACCGCCTACAGCAATTACAGCATCCCCTTGCAATGTTGCTGGAATAGAACATTCACACTTTCTCAGAAACGGAGAATAGTCTATTATTACTGAATGTTCTGAGACAATGGGGTTCAATAGGGCAAACAAAAGACTTTGGAAATAGGAGGCCAGTACATTCAAAGCATTGCCTTAGCCATTTGCTCAATAAATATCTATTGAGTACTTACTATGAACCAGAACAAGCACATAAGAGAACGACTTCCCACTTTCAGCTGAGACAAACCATTCCCTCCACCTGTGACACAGTGTCTTGCCCTAACACTTCAAGGCCATGTGGGGAGATGGAAAGCCTAAATTCAATGACTTGAATCTGACAGCTTTAGAGAGTCATACATACCATTGATATGCAATGAATTCTCTATCATATTGACAGTAGGAAGAAAGTTACCTTGGGAAGAACAATGTCTCACTGAATAGATCATTTTAATTTTCTCACATTAAAGGCATAATTCACCATGTTTCTGAGCACCCTATTCTGTAGTGAAAGTATATATGCCTTTTCAAGTCAGCGGTCAAGAAAAAAGCAATGTCATGATCAACCTAAAGTAAAAGACCTGGTAAATCACAGGGACTTTGAAATGGAAGAAAAATTTTGTGAATGAAAGAGTATAAAATAAATGTTTTCCCCATTTCCGTTTGCCTGAGAACACACAGAGCTATTTGCAAAAAATAAAATACATAACAATTAAAAAAACAGTATTTTAAAATAGGTTATTCAAATGTACAAAATGTACATGGGTACCTAATGACTCTTCATGTAGCAAGATGACATCACAGACCCAACCTGAGAAAAACCTGATTATTCGTTTTCCCCCAAATGATCATCATGTTGTCACTTGGTATCCAGACTTGCAACGGCAGATGGGCTAATGTGGGGTCAGAACTACAGAAGTCCTCTCTTCTCAAATGAGGACCAAATCCCTGGCCCTGGGGTCATAAATGTAGTGCTCCAGCCAACTGAACTCGACTTGACAAGGATATTTGGAAAATCACAAGCCAAACTAATGGCCAGTAACACTTCAAGGTTGGTATGTATGACTCTCTAAAGCTGTCAGATTCAAGTCATTGAATTTAGGCTTTCCATCTCCCCACATGGCCTTGAAGTGTTAGGGCAAACTAATGGCTAGTCACTGTCTGATAACCTGTATTTCCAAGGTTAGACTGTTTGAATTTAAACTTCTCCACAATACTCCACCCACACACATGCACTTAAACCATGTATGTATATCCATGGAGTTCATAAAATAATGAAGAAAACCTTCACATAGCTCTGACTTGAAGTTCTAACTACTGTGGAAGCATGTCTAAAACAGTCATGTGAAACCACCATATGCAAATATTCTATGATACTTTTTCCATTAAGAGGTGAGGTCTATGCTCCTATTAAGTAGTGGGATCGGTACCCTAACCTCTTGAATCTGGGCTAGTTCTATAACTGCTCTGATCAACAAACTCTTGCAAAAGTGATGTAGTGCCAGTTTCAGAAACTAGACCTTAAAAGAATGGCAGCCTTCACTTCCTGTCTCTTGAAACGCTTGCTTGTAGAGACTTGAACAGCCATGTAGTCTAACAACCCTGTTGGAGAGATCACATGCCTAAGGAGAGGGGTCCAATTGAGCCCAGGCTTCCAGACATTTCCACCAAGGCACAAGCCATGCAAGTGAAGCCATCTTGGACCTACAGACTGGACCAGAAACCAGCAGAATGCCACTGGGTGACCTCAGTTTATGTCAGAGTGAAATGAAAGAATCACTCATCTGAACTCTGCCCACATTTCTAACCCCAAATATTGAAAAGTAATAAAATGTTTGGTTTCTTTAACCCATGAAGGTTTGGGGTAATTTGTCACACAGCAACAAATATGTAAAACAAAAGCTTACAGGATCTTGGAGCTGTGACTACTTGAGTGAAGGGCATAGGGAAAAGTTTCCTAGCAAGGTATTAGCAGACAGAGGGAAGCCTGTATCTCTTTGCCTCCATTATTACTAAAGACTTGATATAATGCTTGGTGACAAGGTTAGGAAACTAGAAGTGCAAGGGTTGGATAAGGACTACATAATCTAAAGGAAACCACCTCTTACAGTAACATTGCTGCATCCTAACATGAATAGTTTCTGGAAGAGTAAAAGTGGGAAAATAGCCAGAAATATTTTGGGGGAAAAAGTGAGGATTCATACTACCAGCTAAAAAAAACACACCTTAAAGTAACGAAAACAGTATGGTACTGTTTTAAACACAGAATAGAAAGGGCAGAAACAGACCCAGGTATATATGCTTTTGAGTGTGGGATAAATAGATATTTCAACCACTGAGAAAGGATGAACCATCCTTCGTAGTGGTAGAGAATGGCGGCTGTGTCCTATAGTATTAAGACCATAGGTTATTTGCATTTAATAAATCTAATTACATTCCTACTTGAATTAATCATAAGTTCCAGATGGACTAAAAATCTAAATACTTCTATTATTTAAATTATTGTTGCTTTGTTGTTGTTCAGTCACTAAGTCATGTCCAATTCTTTGGGACCCCTTGGACTGTAGCATGCCAGGCTCCTCTGTCCTCCACTATCTCCTGGAGTTTGCTCAAATTCATGTCTATTGAGTCAGTGATGCTATCTAACCATCTCATCCTCTGGAGTCCTCTTCTCCTTTTGTCTTCAATCTTTCCCAGCATCAGGGTCTTTTCCAATAAGTCAGCTCTTTGCATCATGCAGCCAAAGTATTGGAGCTTCAGCTTCAGGATCCCTCCTTCCAGTGAATATTTCTTTAGGATTGATTGGTTTGATCTCCTTGCTGTTCAAGAGACTCTCAAGAGTCTTCTCCAGCATCACAATTTGAAAGCATCAATTCTTCAGCCCTCTGCCTTCTTTATAGTCCAACTCTCACATCTATACATGACTACTAGAAAAACCATAGCTTTGACTAGACCGACTTTTGTTGGTAAAGTGATGTCTCTGCTTTTTTATATGCTGTCTAAAAGTTTGGCATACCTTTCCTTCCAAGGAGCAAGCGTCTTTTAATTTCATGGCTGCAGTCTCCATCTGCAGTGATTTTGAAGCCCAAGAAAATAAAATGTCACTGTTTCCACCTTTTCCCCTTCTATCTGCCATGAATTGGTGGGTAGGACCAGATGCCATGATCTTAGTTTTCAAATGTTGAGCTTCAAGCCAGTTTTTTCACTCTCCTCTTTCACCCTCATCAAGAGGCTCTCAGTTCCTCTTCACTTTCTGCCATTAGAGTGGTATCATCTGCAGACCTGAGGCTGCTGATATTTCTCTTGGCAATCTTGATTCCAACTTGTGATTCATCTAGCCTGGCATTTCCATGATGTACTCTGCATATAAGTTAAAAGGCAAGATGACAATATACAGCCTTGTCATATTCCTCTCCTAGTTTTGAACCAGTCCATTGCTCCATGTCCAGTTCTAACTGTTGCTTCTTGACTTGCATACAGGTTTCTCAGGAGACAGGTAAGGTGGTCTGGTATTTCCATCTCTTTAAGAATTGTCCACAGTTTGTTGTGATCCACACAGACAAAGGCTTTATTGTAGCTAGTGAAGCAGATGATTTTCTGGAAGCCCCTTGCTTTCTCCATGATTCAATGAGTATTGACAATTTGATCTCTGGTTCCTCTGCCTCTTTGAAACCCAACTTATACAACTGGAAGTTCTTGGTTCACATGTTACTGAAGCCTAGCTTCAAGGATTTTGAACATAACCTTATTAGCATGTAAATGAATGTAATTGTATGGTAGTCTGAACATTCTTTGAAACTGCCCTTCTTTAGACTTGGAATGAAAACTCTTTTCCAGTCCTATGGCTGTTGCTGAGTTTTCCAAATTTTCTGATATATTGATTGTAGCACTTTAATAGTATCTTTTAGGATTTGAAATAGTTCAGCTGGAATTCCATCACCTCCACTAGCTTTGTTTGCAGTAATGCTTCCTAAAGCCACTTGACTTCACACTCCAAGATGTCTGGCTCTAGGTGAGTGACCTCACCATCATGGTTATCTGGGTCATTAAGACCTTTCTTGTATGGTTCTTCTCTGTATTCTTGCCACCTTCTCTTAGTCTCTTCTGCGTCTATTAGTTCCTTGCCAATCCTGTCCTTTTTCATGCCCATCCTTGCATGAAATGTTGCCTTGATATCTCCAATTTTCTTGAAGAGATCTCTAGTCTTTCCCACTCTACAGTTTTCCTCTATTTCTTTGCATTGTTCATTTAAGAAAGCCTTCTAATCTCTCCTTGCTATTCTCTGGAATTCTGCATTCAATTGGGTAAATCTTTCCCTTTCTCTTTTGCCTTTCACTTCTCTTTTTTCCTCAGCTTTTTGTAAAGCCTCCTCAGACAACCACTTTGTCTTCTTGCACTTCTTTATTGGGGGGGATGGTTTTGGTAACTGCCTCCTGTACAATGTCATGTACCTTCATTCATAGTTCTTAAGACACTCTGTCTACCAGATCTAATCTCCTGAATCTATTCATCACCTCCACTGTATAATCATAAGGGATTTGATTTAGGTCATACCTGAAATGGGCAGGGCTTCCCAGGTGGCTCAGTAGTAAAGAATCCATCTGCCAATGAAGGAGACACAAGTTCAATCCCTGGGTTGGGAAGATCCCCTGGAGAAGGAAATGGCAACCCACTCCAATATTATTGTCTGAGAAATCCCATAGAGAGAGGAGCCTGGTGGGCTCTAATCCATGAGGTAGCAAGAGTCAGACATGACTTAGCAACTAAACCATCATGGCCATACTTGAATGGTCTAGTGGTTTTCCCTACTTTCTTCAATTTAAGCCTGAATTTTGCAATTAAGGAGCTCACAATTCGAGCTACACAGTAAGCTCCAGGTCTTGTTTTTGCTGACTATATAGAGCTTCTCCATCTTTGGCTACAAAGAACATAATCAATCTGATTTCAGTAGTGACCATCTGGTGATGTCCATGTGTAGAGTCATCTCTTGGATTGTTGAAAAGGGTGTATGCTATGATCAGTGTGTTCTCTTGACAAAACTCTATTAGCCTTCTACCTGTTTCATTTTGTATTTCAAGGCCAAACTTGCCTGTTATGCTGGGTATCTCCTTATTTCCTACTCTCACATTCCAATCTCCCATGATGAAAAGAACATCTTTTTTTGATGTTGGTTCTAGAAGGTGTTGTAGGTCATCAAAGAACCAGTCAGCCTCAGCTTCTTGAGTATCAGTGGTTAGGGGATAGACTTGGATTACTGTGATGTTGAAAGGTTTGCCTTGGAAATGAACCAAGATCATTCTGTTGTTTTTGAGGTTGCACCCAAGTACTGCACTTCAAATTCTTCTGTTGACTATAGGGCTACTCCATTTCTTCTAAGGGATTGTTTCCCACAGTAGTAGATATAATGGTCATCTGAATAAAATTCACCTACACCCTTCCATTTTAGTTCACTGATTCCTAACAAGATATAGATGTTCAATCTTGCCATCTCCCACTTGACGACATCCAATTTACCTTGATTCATGGACCTAACATTCCAGGTTCTATGCAACACTGTTCTTTACAGCATCAGACTTTACTTTCACCACCAGACACGTCTAACTGAGTGTCGTTTCCACTTTGGCCCAGCTGCTTCATTCTTTCTGAGCTATTAGTAATTGCCCTCCACTCTTTCCCAGTAGCATACTGGATACCTTCTAACCTGGGGGGATTCATCTCCCAGCATCATATCTTTTTGCCTTTTCATACTGTTCATGGGGTTCTCGCCACAAGAACACTGGAGCCGGTTACCACTTCCTCCTTCAAGGGACTACATTTTGTCAGAACTCTTCACTATGACCCATCATCTTGGGTGGCTCTGAACAGCATGGCTCATAGCTTCCTTTAGATACACAAGCCCCTTTACCACAACAAAGCTGTAATCCATGAAGAAGATTATCTAAATACAAGACCCTAAATGTAAAGAATACTTTTAAAATTTTGAGATAGGAAAGAGCTTCAGGAGCATGATATAAAATTTAAAGCCATCAATGAAAAACTTGACAGATTAAACTATAGTAAAATTTCAAATTCTATACAGAAAAAGATACATTAAAAAGACAAAAGAAACCTTGGGGGAAAAATACCTGTGATACATGAGTCAAAGGGTTAAGACCCATAATATATTATAAGCATATACAAATTTCTAAGAAAATATAAAAATCCCAGTACAAAACTGGATGAAAAACATCAACATTCACTTCAATGGAATGCAAATGGCCAAAATCATCCAGAAATACATTCAAACCTACCAATAATCAGAATAGTGAAAATAAAGAAATAATTTTACCTACCATGTTGATAAGAATTTTGATGATTAATTTTAATGCCAGTGTTAATAAAATGTAGGGAGATGGGTATTCTCACATTGTCAGAGGAAAATATAAATGGACACAGCCATCTTTTAAAACAACCTGGCAATATGTGTTAATATTAAAAAATAAATGTATCTTTTGAGTCACAGGCTCCACTTTCTATTATCTATCTCACAGAAATAGTTACACAGATATACACACGATGATATTCACAGAGACCTGGTCTATAAGAGCAACAAAAAAGAGAAACATCCAAAATGCTCATCTATAAAGGAAAAGTTAAATACTTCTATAGTACAGAATACAACATAGTCATTTTAAAAGAATAGGTCAATCTATGTAAGACCTAATAAGGAAAGTTATCCCTGAGGAAAATGCTAAGTGAAAAAAATAGTAAAATACAAATGGTATGATCACATTTTGGTAAAAAAGTAAATTGACAAGAGTGTGTTTGTGTATAAATATATGTTAGTATGTGCACAATAAAAATCTAGTGGTGCACAAACATATATATACAAGAAAAGATAATGTCTGAGATTATATAAAACAAGGTACCTCTAATAGATTTAAATATTTAGTATATCACAATCTTTTTAAAACAAGGACCTAAATCACAGCCCTTTTATGATAGAAAAACCAAACAATACAGTGACCAAAAAATGTTTAGTATTGGGTCAAACCATCTTCTTTTGTAATTGCATTGTGACACCAAAACTAACTTCATCCTTATCTCATAGTCAATACCTCCACATTTTAGCTCTTTCTCATAAAATATGTTCAACATCTGAGAGATTAACTAGCATTTAACTGTTGTGTTTGCAGGACCCATTCTCTAAAGCAGTGATCTCAAGGAGGAAGAGTGAAAAATTTAACATGACACATGCCTCATGCACTCCAGATAGTTCCCTTGCCCCTGCCATGGGCTTTTACTAGTATGAACTTCACTACTACAGAAAGTACCTTCTTTTAATAGTAGTGTATGTTATGCCTCTCAGGAGTTTGGAGGCAGGAAGAAGTTTGGGAAAAACTGCTCAAAGATGTAGTTATTTAGTCTCCTTAAAATTGCATGCTGAAATTGGGGCTGATAGATGATGGGCTTCCCCGATAGCTCAGTTGGTAAAGAATCCACCTGTAATACAGGAGACCCCAGTTCAATTCCTGGGTTGGGAAGATCCACTGGAGAAGGGATAGGCTACCCACTCCAATATCGTTGAGCTTCCCTTGTGGCTCAGTCAGTAAAGAATCTGTCTGCAATGTGGGAGACCTAGGTTTGATTTTTGGGTTGGGAAGATCCCCTGGAGAAGAGAAAGGCTATCCACTCCAGTATTCTTGCCTGGAGCCATGGACAAAGGAGCCTGGCAGGCTACAGTTGATGGGGTCACAAGAGTCAGACGCGACTTAGCGACTAAACCACTACCACCACCCATACTATAGGAAGTACTCTTTATTTAGATTATACAGTCCCAAACACAACTAACATTTAAATTGTGGAAAACAGATAACTAATTCTGCCTTTATTTAAGATAAGTACCTTCCATTCCATATAATGGTTTTTTTTTTTCCTCTTAAAACTCTTCCTAACATTAACATTCATATATTAACTCTAAGAGAAAATACATGTGGAGTAAGAGCAAAAGAAATACAAAATCACATACAAAATAAGAACACTATTCACACAATTTAAACTTCAACTGTTATTACTCATTGTGCCTATTCCTTTTTTAAAGTCAGAAGTCTCACTGATCTCATTGTCTGTGGCAGCATTGTGGGTTAGAAGGACTCCAAGAACTGCTGAAGGATATATCCAGCTTGGTGGGAAGGCTTGCCAATGCTTCCTCCCATACTTCAGTCTTGCTTCAGGGCTTCAGAGAAGTATCCAAAGCTCACAAACACCTATCTACTTAGAAGTTCCCAGTAAGGCTTTAATTTGCCTCCTGCTGCTGGCTCTAATTATCTAGCCAGTGCCTGAGAGGGAAAATCCAGTATCCTGCTTCTACTCAGCCCAAGTGGCAGCTCTCTCGCTTGTTTCCCATAGGCTTTCTCCTCTCGAACAGACCCTGACACATAAAAAGACCCTCAAATACTGGGCTGGTGTGTCCCCACTGTCACCTGCCACATGACTGTGTACCACACAGGAAACATTTCCTCATGATAACTATCATTAGTTATTGCAAGTAGACTACTGAACATTAGTCATTAAACCACTCCAGCAACTCCCAACTATTGTTTTGTTTCCTGATGGAAACCAGGATTCTGACGAAGAGCATTTTCCTTAAAGGATTCTGCCTCTTCCCCACTTCTAATCATTTTAAGCATAAATTGAATTTAGCGGAAGAATTTGAAGGCAGAAAGATTTCTTAGTAACATTACACCTTAATTGGACCGTGCTTTGTACCCATAAGTATACAAAATTAGGATAACCTATACCCATTATGGGGGCCTCCTGGTGGCTCAGACAGTAAAGAATCTGCCTGCAATGCAGGAGACCTGGGTTCGATCCCTGCGTCAGGAGGATCCCCTGGAGGAGGGCATCTCAATCCACTCCAGTATTCCTACCTGGAGAATTCCATTGACAGAGGAGCCTGGCTAGCTACAGTCCCTGAAGTTGCAAAGAATTGGACACAACTGAGCAACTAACACACACACGTGTACATATCCATTATCGATTCAGTTTGAGGGACTATAATTCCCTCAAGCTTCAGATAAACCATTTGATGTATAAAGTCACCCTAAAATATCAACATCCCCAAATTTGACATCCTAATATGTTATTAGGACTAAATTATTTATTCAAGTCTAGGATATCTTCGGAGAAGGCAATGGCAACCCACTCCGTACTCTTGCCTAGAAAATCCCATGGATGGAGGAGCCTGGTAGGCTGCAGTCCACTGGGTCGCTAAGAGTTGGACACAACTGAGCGACTTCACTTTCACTTTTCACTTGCATGCATTGGAGAAGGAAATGGCAACCCACTCCAGTGTTCTTGCCTGGAGAATCCCAGGGATGGGGGAGCCTGGTGGGCTGCTGTCTATGGGGTTGCACAGAGTTGAACACAACTGAAGCGACTTGGCAGCAGCAGCAGCAGCAGGATACCTTCATTAGTAAACTAGGACACTTTTTCCTAGGACTTCAGTCTCTAAAATAAAACCTGGTTGAGCAGTTGGTACAGATAATTAAAGGTCCTGTAGTCTTTCCCATTCAGCTGAGGAAGGGATCATCACACTGACAAGAAGATTGGTTTAACATTCAGGGAAATTACTCTCGTTGTCATCCAGCTGACTCCCACTCTCCTGTCTGAGGGAGCCTCTTTCCTAGACTGAGATGTCTTCTCCACAGGTTGCCAGCACAGATGTAGCCTGAAAAAGTCTAATGAGCCTGCATGCCAGCACCCACCATGGTATGTCAACTGAAGAACCCTCTCTTTGAAATCAGCACCTGTTCTCCGGGTGTGTTTTGAATCTCTGAAAGATCTCATGTGTGGAAACCTGGTTCATCTTCACTCTTTGCTAGTTTTGAAATGTAAGACTATAAAAACAAAAACAAACCCTCACTCTCAAGTCTTACTGAGTAAGTCATTTAAGATACAAGGCGGTAAATTTTAAAAGGTAGAAGAGTACTCTGATGTCTACCTAATTTTTATTTTATGAGCACTAGCTTCTGGAAGTTGGCTGCAGATTAGATGTGCCAGGATGCAAACAGCAAGGATGGTTTCAGTCTTGTCACTCTTACTGTTTCCTATGATGCCTGATCCTCTACTTTTTAAACCATAAAGGTGATTATGAGAGAAGAAACATCTCACATCTGTAGCACTAAGTCCCTTATTTTGCACTCTGGCCCAGACATCAAGTACCCTTACCACCAGCAGGGCTTTCCCAGAAGGACACAGTTGAGGGCAGGGGTTAGCATAAGATATGCCATGTGGTAAAGATTTAGAAAATGGCATATCCTTAGATTGAGGGTTGGAAATGAGTCTTCTTTTGTGGTCCTAAACCCTGGTATAGCAGAAAGTAAGGGAAGAACTTACATGCTGATTAGCACTTCATTCTTTTAATATGGGATGTACTCATATTGGTCCTCTAGCAGACAAGGCACACTATCAAGCATGTTGCCCATCTGAGTGGCAAGAAAGAGAGAATATGAAACTCGCTTTTCAAAGGCTTCCACCAGAAATGTCACGTTAGCTCTGCTCACATTTCCTTGGCCAAAACAACTCATGTAATCAGACCCAATTTCAAAGAGGCATGTGAATGCAATCTAACCTTGTGCCCAAACAAAGGAAACTGGAATAATGACCTCTATGCACTGCATACTTCAGAGGTGATTGAGGATCAAATGGAACAAGATATGAAATTGCTTTTAAAAACTGCAAACCCAATACAACAGAGAGTCCCCTTATTAATGAATGTCATACCACTGAGAGTATTCAAGACCTTTGCCACACTGAGACTGTATAATCTCACCCTAACAATGCAAGCACAAATGTTTTTGATATTCAGGAGATGCTTCCTAGGCTTTTATTAATAGATCTCATCAAAGACCCAAGATAATTCTCCCTATGATCTAGGGATGGACCTTTTTCCTCACTATCCTCTCCCACACTAAAAAGCTTTTTACCCTTATTTTTTTTTTTAATTTAATTTTTTTTTTATTAGTTGGAGGCTAATTACGTCACAACATTTCAGTGGGTTTTGTCATACATTGATATGAATCAGCCATAGATTTACACGTATTCCCCATCCCGATCCCCCCTCCCACCTCCCTCTCCATCCAATTCCTCTGGGTCTTCCCAGTGCACCAGGCCCGAGCACTTGTCTCATGCATCCCTTATTTTTGGGATCCCAGAATTGAGTTCATTTCCTTATATATTCAGTGTCCAAGGAACAAAGGAAAGGGAATGGAAGCTAAGCAACTTGGTTGCAAATTCTGGCCCTAATACTCGCTAGTTACAAAATCTCAGCTAATCTTTCTAAACCTCAGTTTCCTTCTCTAAAAAATGGGCATATTAATCGCATTTACCTTCCAAAGGTTTTGAAGATTAAATATACACATTAATATGTAAAGTGTTCAGCCCAATGGCTGGCTCATCATAAGCATTCAGAGAATATTTTTCCTTTTTCTTTTAAGAGAAAAGAAACTTACTAGAAAATTATTTTAAATGTCATGGGAGCAGTGAAGGTAACTTGTCAGCCAAGCCATTGGCAATGTCCAGGGAGCAAGGATGGTCCTAGAAAATGGGAGATGAGTCTGCTTCAGTTGATTCATTCATTTAGTAAGTTAATCACTCAGGCCTTTATTTCCCATTCTCTCTATTCCAGGCACTGTGTTAGGCCTATGACTTCAGAGATAATTAAGACACTATCCTTCTTTCCACGAGCTCATAATCTAGTAGGGAAAGATACACAGATGTACTGTTCCAGAAGATAAGAAACATGTTAAGAGATATAAATCCTAAGTAGAGCTAGAGGAAGCTCCTGGTCACCACACATCCTGAATGTTGTCTTGCTTGAGATTCTGTCCTGGAGTACTAGTCCTTTGGTGAAAGAATTTCTCTCTCTTGTTAAGAAGAAAATAGCACCAAGGGAAGAGCCACATTATTCTCGCTTCCTCCCATCCAAGACCAATCATATCAGGAATGTCATCTGGCTGGTCTCTGGGGAGGGCTGTAGCCTCAAACTCCCCTTCCCATTCCCATCATAGGGACCAATATTTCACTGTCCGAGGTTCATTCATTTAGATCACTCTTCAGCCACCTGGGATTTGATTTGGAAATAAAACAAATTATCTTTGGAATAAAATTCCCAGAGAACAAGCCCTGAAATATATATGGCATATATTTACATCAACACATATACAAATATATTTATAAGCTTTCATCAATATTCTATCAACTCTCCAAACAGTATTTCTAGAACACTATTATCGTAATGATTATTTGCTCGCCTAATCATTTTCCTTTATATATTTGTGTCTTTGGTCTCATGACAGCACCTGTGAAAGGCTAGAGTTCCTTGTTAAAAGTACACTCACAAGCTATTCCTATAGGATAGCTGCGGTGCTAATCAAGAAGAGCGATTAAATATCTCGCAAGCAATTTTAACATTCATCAAACTGATAATGGCAAGAAACAAATTGGAGCCTTTCAGTGTTTTACCAAATGTGCTCTCTAATTCCTTATTACGCTATATATTTCTGGAAACTATTTCTATACACAAACCAAGCTGAAAAGAAATGTGCTATTTGCTGCAAAAATAAAAGAACAAGTGTAAGCTGCTTGCCACCCTGGGGATAATCACAATCACATTAAAATGCAGCTCCATGGCTCATCTTTCATCTTTCCCCTCTATCAGTCAGTAAATTAATTCCTCTATAGATATGAACATCAATATTCTATTTCTGTAAAAAGTGCCCTTTTTCAATTACTTCCTGAGAAAAGCAGAGTTACTATGGCAATCTCCGAATTTTGCACTCTGCAGCTTTAGACTACCACTGTTTTATAAATGGAAAGCTATAATTTAGCTCAATTCCTTTTGCAAGGTATAAGGAGAACACCCACATGTTCTTAACTGTCTGTGGCAACAACATGGGAAGGGGAGTGGGGAATGCATCTTTTCTTAAGGGGGAATTTTATATCCCAGCACCCAGTGAGGGCCTCGGTAATGATGGGTGCCAGATAAGTTTATGGAAGATAAAGATGAAGTAGTAGTTTTGTATTCCCCTGGGACTCCCTCCTATTAATAATCCTATATTCAACATGTAAAGGAGACCAATTTGTGCAAAGGTTTTGCATTCCTCTGGGCTATGAAAAGTAGTCTCATGGCCGATGAAGACCCCTATACCTCCCCATTACAGGGCTCCGCTCAGTTCTGTAGCCTCCTTTTAATCCTACTCAATGCTATCCTGCAGCTTCCCAATATCTGGATCACAAGAATCTTCTATAATAGGTCTGCTTTGATGTGGAGACATCTAAGTAATTCATTGGAAAGCTCGTTCAAACACCCTTCTTATTGTATTCCATGTGGGTATAGACGTACCGTTAGCGACCAGTAGTTACACAGATGGATTAGTAACATCTTAGGCAATTTATATTTCCACTTCAGTTTCTATATGGATTGTCTTTTAGAGATTTCTTCTGTTTTAGACCAAGTTCTTTTAGGCACTCCTTTCTCTTTCAGTCAGGCCTTTGACTGGAAGGACAAAAGAAGCACTCAACCCACACACAGGTCAGCACTCTGCTCATCAGAGTAGGAGCTTAGAAATGGAATGGAAATAGGGCTGAAGTCCTTCATAGAAAGATTAGGGTCTGCCTCTTACGTGGAAAGACCTCCCATCTCTGGAGAGCCTATAACAAATCTTAACCTGGGGCCATGGATGTGTTTCTGAGCATCCATAAATCCTCTAACTAATAGGCAACATTTTATACATTTTCTAGGAAGAAGGTTATATGATTTTCAGCAGTGCCATACGAGCTCAGGACCCACAAAATGGGTGAAACCCATAGGCTTAGCAGAGGTGGCCTTCAGATAGAGACTTGGAGCAGATAGCCAGCATTCTTTGGAATAACATCTTCAACATACGGAAAGAAAAGAGCTCTCAACATGGAATTCTATTCCCAGCTATTTTTTAAAAGTGAAGATGTCCTGTAATAAAGAAAGAAAAATACAAGCCACAGACTTAGAAGGTATTTATCACATATTATATAGCATAATATATAAAACATATTATGGATTAGTATCCATAATCTATAAGATGTTCCCATAAACTAATAAAGACCAAAAACGCCTTGGTATACAAGTTGCTAATATCTGATTAAACTGAAGATATTCATATCCAGTAATACAGCTGTTCTATTTCTAGATGTGTCCTCCAGAGAAATCCTCATTATACATGTCCACAAAAAGACAACTACACTATTATTCATATAACAATTTAGACTCCCATCAAGAAGAATATGGATAAAGTATGATATAGTCTAATAATGGAATACTATGCAGCAGATAAAATGAACAGATTAGATCTACTGCATCAACATGAATAAACCCCAAAAACATGGTGCTTAGCAAGCTACAAGTGAATACGTATAGCATGAGACAGTTTATGTAACATTTTAAAAGAATCAAACAGTGTATTATATTACTAATATAAGCATATGCAATAAAAGTTTTCAAAAACTCATGGCAAAGAAACACACCAATTTTACTGGGATGGTTACCTACCTCTAAGAAAGGAGACTGAGGAATGAGATAGGTAAAGTCTCTTTACCCCTATTTATTACCTTTTATTCATCAAGGAAAAGGAATTTAAATGGATGTGGGAGGTTCATAGGTGCCATATTTTCTAAACTTTTTTTGTATGTTTTAACTATTTAACACAAAAATGAAATCAAAATTTAAAAACCTAAACTACACTTTTCAGGGATAAATCTTTTTATCATAAATGTCTTTCTCAAAGCTTCCTTTCTCTTTTTTCTTCTGCCCATCATTCACCAAAATGCTATATAGGCCTCAGAAAAAATTCCCTGCTATGCCTGCCTCTCCTGCTTCCTGCTCCGCACTCCTTCTGGACACCGCATTGGACTCAAATGCTGTTATCAGAACTACTACACTGACATGTATTGGGCTGACCCACAAGAGACTGCCGCTGTTTGCAGGTCAAAAACATTTAAGTATTGGGAATGTCATACAGTTCCACCAATCATTATATTTACATAACTGCCTTTCCTAACTAGACTCTGGATCCCTTGGATGTTCATGTTAGATTCACTGCTTTGTTTAAGCGTGACACGCAGAGGGTGCTTAGTGAACTGCTCCCATAATGACAGGCATTTGCTCTCAGCCTCTCTTTCAGTCTTTTGCCCCTGGATTTAAGAGGATAGATGAGTGGTACAAACATTTTTCCACTGTATATCAGCAAGGAGTTATGGAGTGGTCATTGATGTGTGGTCTTTGTTTCATGGAGTTCTCTGCTTATGCAAGGAACTAAAAACAGAATATGTGAGTGAAGAATTCACAAGAACTGCTCAGCTGCCGGACAGAAGGGATTCTTGGGAAACTGAAGAGCCAGTATGCTGTAGCAATAATGCATAAAGATGCACATTTGTGCATTTTTTATTCACTCTTTCACCTATTCATTTGTTCAGTATCAGTATGTAATTTATCCAAACTTATCAGGAATGACCCAATAATCCAAACATGATGTGCCTCTTTAACTGCCATTTTCAACTAGAGGCACCACTGCCCACCTACAGCCTTCTGACAGCTGCATAGAGAACTGACCAGGACATTTTAACCCAAGAATAGACAATTATAATTGCTGTTACTGGTAACAGTGCTGTTAGTTTCAGGAATGAGCCAGTTTATGCCTGCTTTATGACCGATGGATGGTCCATGTCTCCTTTCTTCTGCTTCTGTGAAAAGGGTGTGTCCCATAATTGCTGTTCAAAACTGAAGAAAATATTCTAATAGGGAAGAACATCATAAAATTTAAACATTATAATGAATTCATTTTAGTATTTAGGATATTTGGACTCTTATTTAATAGCTTCAAAAGCATTCTGCTGTTGCCAAAAGTAGATGTGTGCTATTTGAATTCTAAAGAGCTGTTTTATAAGGGAAATAGAACAAATTGTAGAAGAGATTCTGTGTATAATCCTTTCCTATGTGCTTGCTGTATATAGGACTATGACATTCTTAAAATTTCAAGCAGGGAAACCTGCTCTGGTTACCTTGGTGATAAACTGGGGATAAAAATTACACATAATTGCTGCTGATGTCACTACTGCCTTATTGTTTCCAAGGCTACAGATTGTCTCCAAATAATTGTAATGCTTTGTGCATTGGAAGGCCACCATGTAGGAAAAAGCTTAGTACTGCAGTTATTCTTTCTAAATCTATCTAATAAACCATCTATGGCCTCTCAGGGACTTTGGATAATTACGGAGATAAAAAGACATTGAAAAGGCTTCTATCTTAACCTATCCCAGGAACACAAACATCATTGAAATATCTAATATATAGAAAAGTTAGTTTCAATTATGATACATCAGGAAATCTCCTTCTAAGATACATTTTCTCTATATGCTAGTCAGAAAAGCAAACTGCAGAAGTGTGTGTGTATGTGTGTGTGTGTGCGTGTGTGTGTGTATTCTGCATGAAATATACTGACAAATGTGCAGCAAACTGTTGACAGTGCTACTTTCTGAGTGGTAGGATTAAGTCAGGCTTTCATTTTCCATAAGACATATATTTGGGTAATATCTGAATTTTTGCGGTTAACATATATTACTTTTGTAATCAAATAAAACAGTTAAAACTCAAAGTCCTCAGCAGAGCTATTTTTAAACTACCAGTCAAAATGAAATGGCCTCCTAAGTTGCATGAATAGATGAAGCCATTTATAAAGGACACATTTTCCTCTATCCAGCTTTCATTTTAAAAGCAGTTGCCAGTGAGTTCCTTGTACAGTCACACTCAGCCACAATACAGTTATCCTCATAAGTAACATTAGGCACAAATCAAGAATCTCTTTGAAAACCAGCAACTGATGTGTGCTGATTTAATAACTTTCTATCTTTTTCTTTTCTTGCATCAGCCATAGATACTGACTGCCCAAGAAATCATACAAAGCAGTTATGGTCAATGAAAAACACCATTAAATTTAGCTTCTTGGGAAATCCTATTTAAAGTGTAAGATGCTTGAAAAACAGTGTGGTAATGGTGTGATTAACCCTAACAATCATTAGAATAGTGTGTGCTTTCCAAACTCACCAAACCTACTGCTAAACCTGGGCTACTAGGTGCAACCTGAGCCCCACATTTCAGATGCTTACCTGACTAACAGCAAACAGGGCAAGAGCCTTCTGTCCAGCCCTCTCCCAGGGCTGCAAGGGCCTCATGCTGCTTGGTGACATTGGGCTTCAGCAATGACCTTGTCAGCAGGACATTTTCCACCAAACCAAACTAGAGCTGGCTCTCACCATATCTTAGCTGCCCTTGCCTTGCTGAGGGGCAGGTTTTACATAGTAACAATTTACCTTTGGAGCCCATTTACCACATAACACATAAAATGGCTCACATCTGGGGCTGGGAGGGGGCTCACAGAACAATCTTCACCTTTTAGACTAAAATATATAGAAACATGAAACAGAATTGTGATCCAGATAAATAAATTATAAAGCAAAAACACAGTCCTTTTGTATCAGAGTCCTGATTCTTTTTCTGCTGGTGAAATTTACATCAGAAATTGCTACTATAAAAGAGATTAGAGATCAAAGAATTACGTTTACAAGAAAGGCAATTGGTTATACTGGCAAGGTATTATATTATCTCCATGTGAAGAACTGAATACTAACTACTTGTCTTTATTTCTTGATAGTCATCATTTTAGGCTCTAATAATGCTTTAATGATTTATTTCTGTGCCTTCTGTAATTGGCCAGGTATGTACCTACCCACACATTTACAAGCTAATGACAGTGGCAAACTATACTATTAAGATGGCAGGATTGTTTAAGCTACAGGGTTTACATATTACACAACATGTTTCCTCATTTTACCAAAGTGGATTTTGTAAACTTTAGATAACCATAAGCATATGAGTTCTACTCTAGAAAGCTCTTTAGGGTATCATGAGACCAGAATTAATAGAGCTTGGAATTTATGAGCAAGTAGTCTATAAATAAAAGGGGACCCATTCACATCACTCCCAGTTTCTCTACGTGACCCATTTATTTGCCATTTCAAAGGACCATACTAGGAATAGTTCATTTACAATTTGAACTAACATTAGTTTCCACATCACTCACTCCTGACCTCATCAAAAGTCTCTTTCTAAGGCAGTGGGTATAGATGGGAAATCTAACTCTTTCTATCACTTCATTTGTCTAGAGTGACAATCACCATTTCAGGAATAAAATTTACAAGTGATCTATGAATAATCCCTCCTAGGAGATGAGACTGGTTAGCATGGAAAAGTACAGAACTGTACCTCTAAGTCCTCACTCATTGCAGAGAGGAAAGCAGCCTGGATTTAGTAAAGGTTACAAAATTCTGCTGTTAAAAAAATGTAACTGAAAAAACCTCGAATAGCCAAAGAATCTTGAGAAAGAAGAATGGACCTGGAGAAATCAACCTGCCTGACTTCAGGCTATACTACAAAGATACAGTCATCAAGACAGTATGGTACTGGCACAAAGACAGAAATATAGATCAATGGAACAAAACAGAAAGCCCAGAGATAAATCCATGCACCTATGGACACCTTATCTTTGACAAAGGAGGCAAGAATATACAATGGAGAAAAGATAATCTCTTTAACAAGTGGTGCTGGGAAAACTGGTCAACCACTTGTAAAAGAATGAAACTAAAACACTTTTTAACACCATACACAAAAATAAACTCAAAATGGATTAAACATCTAAATGTAAGACCAGAAACTATAAAATTCCTTGAGGAAAACATAGGCAAAACCCTCTCTGACATAAATCACAGCAGAATCCTCTATGACCCACCTCCCAGAATAATGGAAATAAAAGCAAAAGTAAACAAATGGGACCTAATTAAACTTAAAAGGTTTTGCACAACGAAGGAAACTATAAGCAAGGTGAAAAGACAGCCTTCAGAATGGAAGAAAATAATAGCAAACGAAGCAACTGACAAAGAATCTCAAAAATATACTAGCAGCTCCTGCCGCTCAATTCCAGAAAGTTAAACAACCCAATCAAAAAATGGGCCAAAGAACTAAACAGACATTTCTCCAAAGAAGACATATAGATGGCTAACAAACACATGAAAAGATGTTCAACATCACTCATTATCAGATAAATGCAAATCAAAACCACAATGAAGTATCATCTCATGCCAGTCAGAATGGCTGCTATCCAAAAGTCTACAAACAATAAATCCTGGAGAAGGTGCAGAGAAAAGGGATCCCTCTTACACTGTTGGTGGGAATGTAAACTAGTACAGCCACTATGGAGAACAGTGTGGAAATTCCTTAAAAAATTGGAAATAGAACTGCCATACGACCTAGCAATCCCACTGCTGGGCATACACACTGAGGAAACCAGAATTGAAAGAGACACGTGTACCCCAATGTTCATCGCAGCACTGTTTATAATAGCCATGATATGGAAGCAACCTAGATGTCCATCGGCAGATGAATGGATAAGAAAGCTGTGGTACATATACACAATGGAATATTACTCAGCCATTAAAAAGAATACATTTGAATCAGTTCTAATGAGGTGGATCAAACTGGAGCCTATTTATACAGAGTGACGTAAATCAGAAAGAAAAACACCAATATAGTATACTAATGCATATATATGGAATTTAGAAAGATGGTAACGATAACCCTATATGTGAGACAGCAAAAGAGACACAGTTGTATAGAACAGTCTTTTGGACTCTGTGGGAGAAGGTGAGGGTGCGATGATTTGAGAGAATAGCATTAAAACATGTATATTATCATATGTGAAACAGATCGCCAGTCCAGGTTGGATGCATGAGACAGGGTGCTCAGGGCTGGTGCACTGGGATGACCCAGAGGGATGGGATGGGGAGGGAGGTGGGAGGGGGGTTCAGGATGGGGAATATATGTATACCCATGGCTGATTCATGTTAATGTATGGCAAAAACCACTATAATATTGTAAAGTAATTAGCCTCCAATTAAAACAAATAAATTTTAAAAAAAGAAAAGAAAAGAAAAGCCATGACCACTGTAACTATATGCAGAATCACTCAGAGGTGCTTATTTTTGTTTTATTTTTGTTTTTGTCTTTGTTTTGTTTTATTTTGTTTTGCTTTATTTTGCTTTATTTTGTTTTTCCCTGCATGAACAAAATATAAACATTATTATTTAAGATAAAAATTTCTACCATTTCTTCCTTTACCCCTCCAGAATGCTAGATAACTGGTTTAACCCATTCATTTTGTGTTTTGTTTTCTGCACAGATTTTACTGGCTTTATACTCTGTTTTCTTAAAAGCATGAAACAATTCCTTAATTAAGAAACATGCCTCAGAAGTCAAAAAAAGGGCAGGAAAACTATTCATGCCCTGACAATGAGCCTTCCTTACAAGCACCAGAGACTTATTTTTAAGACAAGCTAATGTACTGAGCTAATGTATGTGTTATGTGGTATAAACATGAAAAGTTCAAGAAACCCTAACTCCATGCCTTTCTAAAGCAAAACAAAATAAAATTAATACAACAACACAGTATTTAAAGACATAGCATATATGAAATACTCTGGAGGAGGGCATGACAACCCACTCCAGGATTCTTGCCTGGAGAATCCCCAAGGACAGAGGAGTCTGGTGGGCTACAGTCCGTAGGCTCACACAGAGTAGGACATGACTGAGCAACTAAGCACAGCATATAAGAAATAAGTCATAGTAACAGCAATGATTCAATCACATCAAGTTCCAAAGCAAAAATGTAGGAAGGGGATGACAATATCTGGTAATTTTGGATGAAAGAGGTTGACAGTAATCAAAGATGTGCAAATCTCAGTATCTCTCTTCACAGACTCTATTCTAAGATATTAGGAAGTCCTGAAACAAGAAAACCTCTCTACTACATCTGATAAGGGGTTAATATCCAAAATGCAAAAAGAACTCAAGTCAATAGAAAAACATCTTTTTTGCCGCCAACTAAAAAGTGGGCAGACAATCTGAATAGACATTTTTCTAAAGAAGATGCAGAGACAGCCAACAGGTACATGAAAAGATGCTTAATATCACTAATCATCAAAGAAATACAAATCAAAACCACCTGTCATAATGGCTATTACCAAAAGAGACAATAAATAACAAGCATTAGAGAGGATGTGGAGGAAACGGAACCCTTATGCACTGGTAGCGAAGGTGTAAACTGGTGCAGCCACAATGGAAAACAGTATGGAGGTTGCTCAAAAACTTAAAAATCAAACTATCATATGATCTAGAAATCCTACTTCTGGGAATTTATCCAAAGAAAATGAAAACACTAACTTGAAAAGATATCTGACCCCATGTTCATTGCAGCATCATTTACAATAGCCAAGATATGGAAACAAGCTCATAGATACAGAAAACAGATTGGTGGTAGCGAGAGGCAGGCATCAGAAGGGGGTTTTTGCCAAAGTGGGTAAACGGCATCAAAAGGTACTAACTTCCAATTGTAAAATATATAAGGCATGAAGATGTAACATGAGCACTGTAACTATAGTTAACAATACTGTATTTCATACTTGAAAAATATTATGACAGTAAGTAAATCTTAAAAGTCCTCATTATAAGAAAAAAATCTATAACTACATATACAGGGAGATGGATGTTAAGCAGACTTATGGGAGTGATCACTTCACAATATGTTAAATTATCAAACTATGTTGAACACCTGAAACAAATATAATGTTATATGTCAGTAGTACCTCAGTTAAAAACCAGAAAAAGATCTGTTTACTTTGTTTAAGCCAGAATTTTCCAAATGCATTTGACCCTTGCAACCCTCAGTTCAGTTCAGTCGCTCAGTCGTGTCCAACTCTGCAACCCCATGAATCACAGCACGCCAGGCCTCCCTGTTCATCACCAACTCCCGGAGTTTACTCAAACCCATGTCCATCAAGTCGGTGATGCCATTCAACCATCTCATCCTCTGTCGTCCCCTTCTCCTGCCCCCAGTGCATCCCAGCATCAGGGTCTTTTCCAATGAGTCAACTCTTCACATGAGGTGGCCAAAGTACTGGAGTTAGTAACCCTCAGAAGCTGTAATTGTTGTTGTTTTCAATCACCCTGTTTAAATATCCTATGAACCAATGTTTAAGTCTGGGAGGTGCTGACTTAGGTCATCTAATCAATATTGTTTCAAGATCTTAAATCAAATGGTTAACAGGCAAAATGTTAGATGAGGGTCCAGTAGCAGCTAGAGCTCTGGAAAGTGGACATACTTCTCTTTAAACATAATCTTCTAACACTACTCAGAACTAGAAAGTGAAAAAAGAGTACCTTCCATTTTGACACATTTTGAATAATGTCAAACCTGCCAAAAAAGCAAAATCATGTTCCAAATCCCTATTATCTAAAGCCTAAGGTCACAGAGGAAAGGAAAAAGAGAACTGAATGAGCTAAACATTTAAAAAGTTTTGAGACTCTTTATTTGGAAATTAATAAGTTGTGGAGAAAATCTTACTTTTGCTTTCTGTTTTTCTTGCTAATTAATTCATTTTTTAAGGTCAAGTTTATTGAGTTATCATTTACTTTCTGCAAAACTCTTCCTTGTTAGATATACAAATCTGGGCATTTAAACACGTACTGACATGTAATCACCACCAGAACTAAGCTATAAAACATTTCCACCACTCTAAAGAGTTGCCTGGTGCTTCTTTGCAGTCCACTTCTCCCACCCTCCCCTACGCCTTTCAGTTTTGATTCTACAGAATAATTTCCTGGATGCTGTGCAGCATCCTTAGTGCCTAATGTTAGTTCATTCATTATTTACTAATACCAGGATACAAAGAATACATAAAGGAGAACCCTTGTTATCTTCCCTCAGAAAGCTCCCAGAAATGCACTGGTTAAAGCTCTTTTGTTTGCACTGAAGAAAAATGTTTCAAATAGCTCGAGGAGTTTTATGTAAGGCCATAGTACTCCAATAAACCTTAGAACACAAAATTACATTCAGACAGGCCCAAATTAACCAGGCTGGGAACAGGAAAGGTAAGAAATTTGGATCATCTTGGTAAACCATGTTGCCTCTGCTGCTGCTGCTGCTGCCGCTAAGTCGCTTCACTCGTGTCTGACTCTGTGCGACCCCATAGACGGCAGCCCACCAGGCTCCCCCATTCCTGGGATTCTCCAGGCAAGAACACTGGAGTGGGGTGCCATTGCCTTCTCCTCATGTTGCCTCACCAACTCCTAAAATCAGCCCAGTTCTCTTCTCTCTCTCTCTCTCTTATGTACACGCCCTCTACCCCCACCCCACCTTTCCTCCAGCTGGTTCTACTAATTTATCTTGAAATACGTCCATTCTGGTCATCCCAGTCCCAACTCTTTCCAACTTTTCAGCTCATATACTGCTATAGACTGAATGACTATAAAATTCCCCTCAAAATTCATATGTTGAAACCTAGTCCCTAATGTGTTGCTATTTAGATGTGGGGACTGTGGAAGATAATGAAGTCATGACAGCAGAATTCTGATGAACGGGACTAGTGCCCTTTTGAAAAGGATCCCAGAGAGCTCCCTCACCCCTTCTTCCATTTGGGACACAATGAGAAATTGGCTGTCTATGAACAAGGAAGTGGATTCTCACCAGATACCACTGTCATTCATAAGCCAACCAGCCTATATGGATTATACCACCAAGTGGAATGTCTCCATGTCTCAGTTAAACTTTCTAAGAGAGGAAATCTGATTGGCCCAGCACCACCCTATGCCTTCCACAGCCACTTTCCCCATTCAATCAAAGTGGAGTCTACAGGCCTCTTATTATCAACTATGGCTCATGAAATTGGGGTCACTTCAAGCTTGTAAATGCCTTACTCTGGGAATAGGCAATTGTCACAAAAAGTATTTCTAGCATTATGTGATAAATATACATGAGTCCAATCTTTTCTGATATGTTGAAGAAGGTTTCACAGAGGAGGTAATATATAAGCTGAGTTTTAAAGCCCATGTAGTTGGGCTTCCCTGGTAGTTCAGACGGTAAAGAATCTGCCTGCAATGCAGGAGACCTGAGTTCGATCCCTGGGTTGGGTAGGTCCCCTGGAGGGAGGAATTGCAACCTGCCCTAGTACTCTTTTCTGGAGAATTCCATGGACAGAGGAGCCTGGTGGGCTACAGTCTATGGGATGGTAGAGTCAGACACAAGTGAGCAACTAACACTTTCACCATGTAATTAGTGGTAGAGCCCAAGTGGAATGTGGAGTATGTGTGAACAAATGGGCAATGAGCATTCCAAGCTAAGGATACAGTATGTGAAAAACATAAAGAACTAGGGAAGCACATGTCTTCCTTAGGAAACTTAATTTGATGTGATTGGAGAGCAAGGTGCATTTGGGCAGTGTCAAGAAAAAAGTTGGAACCAGAATATGAAGGGCCTTACAGGCTGTAGTAAGAGATCTGGATTTCATCCTATGGGCAATCATGGGTCATTCAAAGATTTGAGGCAAAATGAAGAGTCTAAGTTTGTTAGGATACCATACAGCAAGGACCCAGGGTCTCAGAATTTTCAGATCCCTGTATCTGCCTCTAGTTCTCAAGAAAGAAATGCAAAAGGACTGCTCTGGGCTTCTTTGTTAATTATCAGGCTTTCAGCCCAAGCCCCTGGATGATCAATACATCAGACAGGTGAGACTTCAGAGAGCTGAGTAGACCCCTTTTGTTTTGGGTCCAGAAAGCCCTCACGCTTATACCAAAAACAGACTGAAAACCCTATCTGGATCTTTCTTAGAGACCAATTTTTGAATCTTGACCCTCCTGATCCTAAGTTTTATGTGGCCAATAAAGTTGATCCTGAGGAAAACACATGCACCCCTCCCCATCAAAAAAATAAAACTCACCATCTAAAAGAAAAGGAAGAAAGATCAGTTACCCAGTATCCCTTCCCATAATGGCTAACACACACACACACACACATACACACACACACATCACTACCAAAGTCTTAACTGCGTCCACTGCCTGGGGCTGCTCTTCATGGGTGAGTGGAGTAAAGGGCGGAAACTTGGGCTCCCTCTTGTGTTGAGCACTCCAGTGGGGACAAGATGAAACTGGCTTTTCATTAAGAAGGCAGTAATGTGGAGAAAGGATTGGAGAGGCTGACTTGAAGATATGAAGACCAATTGGGAGGGACTGCTCCAGCTCAAGTCAGGGTTCATGAGGGCCTGTCCCAGGGCAGTAGAGGGCTTGGAAAGGAGTAAAGGAGCAATGGCCCATCCAGGTGTTTTCAAACCTTAGGGAGCGTTAGAATAGACCACAGGATTTGTAAAAACACACAACATTGGGGTCTACTTCTAGTTTCTGATTCAGTAGGTCTGGGGTAGGGCCTGTGAATTTGCATTTCTGATAGGCTCCCAAGTGATGCTGATGCTATTGGTTCAGGGGCCAAGTTTTGAGAACCATTGGAAAAGAACCATTCTGTGTGCCAAATCAAAAATGCACTGTTCTCTCATTTTAGAAAAATAAGTCACTTGTGCTAGTGGCATTAAGATAAAATGCAGAAAAACAACAGTCCCTTACCAGTTATCCAGCATCTGCAAGATGCCCACACACAAAGAGCTATTTTCATTGTTATGTACGGAAACCCAGATGCACACAACCACCCAAATCTACTAGTCCTCACCCCAAATTCAGAGGCTACATTCCAAACAACTTGAAAATGCAAAAACCATATTCAAGTAAGGTTTCCAAATCACATTGTATGTAGTAATAGAATCAGTACTGGTTTTAAACTAAGAACTCCTTAAATTTGGTTTCTTTGTGGTAGAAATTCTCATCAGTTCAGTTCAGTCACTCAGTTTTGTCCGACTCTTTGCGATCCCACGGACTGCAGCATGCCAGACTTCCTTGTCCGTCACCAACTCCCAGAGCTTGCTCAAACAAGTCCATCGAATCGGTGATGTCATCCAACCATCTCATCCTCTGTCATCCCCTTCTCCTGCCTTCAAACTTTCCCAGCATCAGGGTCTTTTCCAATGAGTCAGTTCTTCGCATCAGGTGGCCAAAGGATTGGAGTTTCAGCTTCAACATCAGTCCTTCCAATGAACACCCAGGACTGATCTCCTTTAGGATGGACTGGTTGGATCTCCTTGCAGTCCAAGGGACTCTCAAGACTCTTCTCCAACACCACAGTTCAAAAGCATCAGTTCTTTGGTGCTCAGCCTTCTTTATGATCCAACTCTCACATCCATACATGACTACTGGAAAAACCATAGCTTTGACTAGATGGACCTCTGTTGTTAAATTTGTTGGTTGTTGTCATTAAATTTGGTTTCTTTGTAGTAAAAATTCTCATTATGACTGTTAGCAATTTTTTAGACCAGACTAGCAGCATTAATACATCACTTTTCATAAGATAACATTGCTTAAGGAATTTCTGGATTCACTGCAAGTTAAAATGGTTATTATTTCCAGTGACTCTCAGCATTAGGCCATGTTGTACTCCATCCACTGGGCCACACTTCACACAAGCAGAAGCAGCAGATGGAGGAGGTTAAAAGAATCAAATAACAAAGTATCAACTTTGCTAGGCCACCTCCCTTCATAATTTAGACCCTTCTGTTGGAGACTTGAAAATATATTCTAGACAGATGACATGTTAAGAGAATCATTTCATGGTTCAGTGTCCTCTCAGTGTGATTTATCTCTATCTGCAGACACCAGAGGCCCCCATTTAAGAGATTTATGAGCTACCTGTACAATTCTATTTCGTTGAAAGGAAATGTATGCATTATTGAAAATCAAAATGAAAATATTTAAGATTATGCCACTTTCCAACTAGAGGGTTTAGAAATAAAATCTTTACATTCCCTGTTGCCTACCTATTTCTTTATCCCGTTAACAAATACTAAAATAATACCTTGAGGAGAACAGGAAAAAGTCCTCATTTCTGAATTCTTGGACCTAGACTTGAAGTTTCGAAACCTGGATGTGAATTACAAATCTGCTACTTAGTAGCAATCTTTATGGGCTTCAGTTTCCATATTTAGAAGATAAGTATAACACTTCCTTCCAGGGTCTGAGAATTAAGGAGAGAATACATATGGATACAGTGTGTATAGGGCGAAGTGTTACACAACTCCATGGTTGTAGAACTAGTCTTAGTCCCTGCCTCAGAAAGATCCCCTGGGAAGGGAATGGCTATCCAACTCCAGTATTCTTGCCTTGGAGACCCCCATGGACAAAGGAGCCTGGCAGGCTACAATCCATGGGGTCACAAATAGTCAGACTCAACTAAGCAACAACACTCACTTTTCACAGCAGGACAGGTAGCTGTGAAGGTCCTAATCTTCAGTACTTCATACCCCAAACCTGCAGCAGCATCACTATCACATGAGATTTGCTAAGAAATGCAAATTCTTTCTGCCCTGACCCCCACCAGACCTCCTGAATCAGAAATCTGGCAACAGGGCTCAGCAGTGTTTTAACAAGTGCTGCAGGTGATTCTAAAGCTGTGAGAATTCATGTGCCAAAGTGTACTTTAATTCTGATCTTGATAGATATTAATAAACTACCCTCCAAAAGGTTTTACCAATATTCCCATTGAAAACAGTGATGCCTGTTTCCCCACATTCTCACCAAAGTTTGTTATTGCCCATCTTTCCCAGTTTTACAAACCTGACGAATGAAAAAAAAGAGTATAATCACATGTTACCTGTAAGGTGGGGCGGGGGGCGGGGGGTGTGAAACATAGGTTCTAAAGTGGTGATAAGAAAACCATGGGGAAAAAAAAAAAAGAAAACCATGGATAGTCAAAATAACCTTCAAAGATCTCTTAGGAAAAACGCTACTTTGATGACCTACACAGCCACTCCAACTACAGACAACTCAGCCAGCTTTTTCCCTAGGCTGTCTCTGTGGCTCTGGATGAAATCTGGGGGAACTTGTCATATGAAAAGTACACATAATTAAATACCAGACTCCCACTCTGTATAAAGGAATCTCTCACATTAAGAAGCACTAATGAGATATGTGACCACCTGAGCAAACAGCAGGTTTTTCTCCCCCTATCCCCAGTCCCCCACAGCTTGCATCTTACCTTCACCTGGGCAGAGCTGGATGCAGGTAACTTTCATGCCCTATGAAGCAGTTCAAGTGTGTACCCTTATCTTATTTCACATTTTCTTGATTTTGCTACCAAAATGCAAGTCCGTGTGCCCAATACACAGTGAGGCCAAACAATAGCAAAACATCGGAGTTTAGAACAGATAAACGTTTGTTGCAGAGTCATGCCAGGAGATGGGTGGTTCACGCCCTAAAAATAAAAAACCAAATTCCTCGAAAGCTGTTAGCAAAGATGTTTTCTAGGAAAGATGAGGGAGGGCATGGTTAGTTGTTGCAAACTTCCTGATGTCAGATGTTTGGACTTGAAGGTCAGGTCATGGTCATGTAACCACACTCCTATAAATCTCCAAACAAATACTATTCTCTGTTCTGACAAGAAAGGGTGAGGTCCCAGGGTGCAACTTTCTCCTTCGAGGTCCAGGTCCTGGCTAAGAGCAAGCTGATCGCAGTTGGTGGCTCCCTGAGGGCCAAGTCCCCAGACCCTGCCCAGCTGTCACTGCTGAGGAAGCCAGGAGCCCAGAACCCAGCTGGCTCTCGGGCTCTTTGGGCTGCCTTACGGGTCCCACAGGCTGTGTCCCTTGCAAACGGCCACTGCCATTAGGTCTCCGTGGCAGGGATAGGGGAGAGGTTCACCTCTGCCTCAGCGCCCCAGTGATGGCTCCAGAGCCCTGCAGGACACAGCCCCCAGACTGTTCCCTGGGACCCCCAGGTTCACCCACTGCCCCAAGGCTGGGTGAACTGGAAGGCGGCGGGAGAAGGCCGGTATCTGCCTCGGTTTATCTCATTCTCTCTCTGACGACCACCAGTCCGCTAACTGTTGGGTGAATAGGCCACTAACGGTCACTTATTGACCGTTGCTTGCTTAGGGGAGGGACCTACTGCAGCACTGACCAATGGCTGAGCAGGACCACCAACGGTTGCTAATTGACAGTTGCCCACTTGGGGGCGGGGCCCACTGAGGTGCCTGGCGGAGCATGGCAGTGCTCTATTATAATTTGGACAGTTTGAGCACATTTCCATGTTTCAGTGGCTATTTGTATTTCTTCTGTGGAATGCCAATGTCTATTCTTTAACCTTTCTTCAATTGAACTGTCTCTTACTTATTTGAAGGGGTTCTTTATATATTTTGCTATGTGTGATCAGTCGTTAACTCATGTCTTGACACTTTTGCAACCCCATGGACTGTAGCCTGCCAGGCTCCTCTGTCCATGAGGATTTTCCTGTCAAGAATACTAGAGTGGTTTGCCATTTCCTTCTCCAGGGGATCTTCCTGACCCAGGGACTGAACTCCCGTCTCTTGCATCTTCTGCATTGGCAGGCAGATTCTTTACCACTGTGCCACCTGAGAAGCCCCTTTATAGATTATAGATATTAATTTTTTTATCTGTTATATATGTTACAAAAAATTTCCTTCCATCTCAGTATTGCTCATTGGTACTCCTTTATACACTATATTATTTACCTGTTTTATATGTCTTCCTAACTAGATGATTGTATGACTGAAGAACAGTGAATATGTCTTACATTTTAAAATGTATCTCCTCATCCCCTCCAGCCATCAATTTTGTAATAGAGTTACCAACAGTAAAATATTCAATAAAGGGACTCTCCCGGTGGTCCAGTGGCTAAGACTCCAAGCACCCAATGCAGGTGGCCTGGGTTCAATCCCTGGATCCCACATGCCACAGAGATCTTGTGAGCAACTTAGACCTGGTGCAGCAAATAAATATTAAAAAATATTCAATAAATTGAATGAATTACTATAGAGAAAAGCCATGTTTTAAGTATAAACCCTGTTATTACTTAAAATTCAATTTAATATTTAAATTAACTATTTATTTAATTAAATATTTAAGTTAACAGTTCCTGTTATGATTCTTCTTTTAAACACATTGTCAACCATTTAACACTATTACCATCAGAAGAAACCTGTTGAGAATAATATAGGGCTATTCAAAGTTCTTATTGACCTTCTTTGAATTTCTGACTCTGTAGATGAGAATCTGTTATGAACTAAGAAGTACGAATTCACTATAGATTCCTAGTTATTATGACCTTTACAAAGAATTTAGAACTTCCTTCTCTCACTTGTGTCAGTTCTTCTACTCTCCCATATGACAGAGAAAAAATGATAAACATGTTACTACATACAGAAAACTGACTTTTTCTTGAAACAAAATTGTTAAGAAATAGATGAGGCATAAGCAAGCCATAGAAAGGATTACTTTAAAATATTCTAAAACAAGTAATAATTTCTGGTAGGTCATTCTACAAAAATACAATTAGCTTATAACAATAAACAAACTTGATTGGTTATCTGGAAATCCATTTGTTTAACTCAGGGAGTATAATAAGAAATAACATAAATTAAAGTTAGCTTAAAAAATTAAAATGAGATGCTTTATTGACTTCAATTGTGCTCCTGTTTTATAGCCAGGTGGGGGTTTAATCTATCAGTCTAGAAAATCCAAAAATTAATCTCATATTAAGCTAAACCACTAGAGAGCTATACATGTGAACTGCACTGTTTTATTAATTTTGACCTAATTTTCCTTTATAGTTATAATGTCAATTTACATTGAAAAATTGTTGTTGGATTTACCACGAAGATGATAGTGAAAATATTGTTTACTATGTTACCTATCTTGAGCACACTGCATTTGTTTTTAATCTTTTAAACATTGCAAATCATGTAGCTGATTATATTTTGCTGTTTGCCTTGAGAGTTAGGAAGCTCAGAAACAAATGTATGGTCCAAAGGTGAATAAGAAAGTGTGGTGCAGTTTATCAGCCTCCCCTTGGCTTAATCTTTTTCCTAACTTTGTTTTCTATCCATACTAAATTCCTTCCCTCATGTGTTTTCATCTTGTTGCAAAGTCTGCATTTTCTTAAATACTTTTTGGAATAGCCAAGTGATGAAGAGATGGGTACCTAACTAGAGAGAGAAGAGAGAAATCAAGGTATAAGGGTGGACACTAAAAGTAAGCCCTCAGCAGAGTCACAGATTTTCTTCAAGCCGAAATCTGGCATTACCTGGGCCATAATTCAATCAGAGGACTAAAGTACTTTAACTCCCTGGTTATCTCTTTACCCTGAAACCCCTTGTTTGGAGATCTCTCCACCTCATAGCTCCTTACTTTGCGTCCTGGCTCCTGCCTAGCCTGCCTCCTGCTTGTGACTACCCACACCTTGGCATGGGGACCTGGGGGCTCTGGCTGTGTTCCTAATGACTCTAATTTGCTGATTTTGGCCCCAGTCACACTGTAATTACTCCAAATTCACATATGATGTAGGGTTTTTTTTTTAAATCACATTTACCTTCCAAATTATGCAGAAAAGTGCTTTCTTTTAGAATCTTTTTGAAATGCATGAATCTTTTCAGAGTTTTGGAAACTCCAGCAGTGTGATTTATAGGCAAAATTTTACAGTACTCTGAAATTAAGGCCAAGACTTAAAAATCTAGAAGAGCTTCAAATTCCTTATTTTTCTCCAACCAGAGGGAGACTTTGGAAGGTGAGAAGACAAGAGACCCCTGTATCAGGAGGCAAGAAAAGTTAAATAAAGAGATAGAGTCCTGTTATGAAAGCAAACCTCAATAGCTTTCTGGTTCATAATCACAGCATTCTAAATATGAATCTGTAAAATGTTAAAAAGCCTTTTAAAAGCCCTGCCCTCATCAATTATCTCCTTTCACATGGCATCATCCACCTCTCTTCCTGCCCTTCTGTTTAACCTGATTTTCCCACATGACAGTCCCTTTCATTTCATTTCCCCTTCACTGCCAAACTGTGCTCACTGCCCTCAGATTCACTTATGGCTTAACTTTTGCCACTGGCTTTTGCTAATCACCTTGCTTCTGCTCTTTCCCAAAGTCAAGCAGTCATCAAAGGTTTCTCAAATGTCAAATTCAACAGACATCCTCTTCTCTGTTTTCATTGTATTTATCCTCTAAGTGCACGGGACAGTAGTAATAATAATAGCTATTATTTATTGGGCACTTACTACATGCCAGGGCCCTTTGCCATATCATCTCTTTCCCTTAGCTCTGTCAATGTTATCATCCAATAACACTGATATTATCTCAGCTAAGAGAGTTCATATAACTTATCCCAAAGCACAACACCGTCAGTGGAGGATCCGGGATTCAGATCCAGGAATGTCTGTGTGGTGGATTAGGGACGGCTGCAAACTGTCTGCCAGTCCTCCCTCAGAGAGGTAGAGTCTATTTTTCTCCCCTTGAATCTGGGTTGGTGCTGTGATTTGTTCTGACCCATAGAATGTGGCAGAAGGGATGCATGTAACTTCCATGGCAGGGCCTTATAAGATCTGCAGATATACTTTTATGCACTTGGAACTTGGTCACCACGTGGGAAGTCTGACAACCCTAAGATTAGACTGCCATACTGTGAGGCAGCTGGTGGATAGCGGAGGCCACGTGTAGGAGCCCGGGGCATATAAGTGAAGAAAGAGTCCTCTGACCTTCTGGCCTAATCAACTGCTAGCCGAATGCAGCAGTTGAGCCAATGCTCCAGCTGACTCTCACTATGTGGAGCAAAAAACCTACCTACCCAAGTCCCACCTGAATTCCTGACCCACAGAATCATGATACATCATCAACTGTTATTCAAGCCACTAAGCATTCAGCCAACTAAGTATTAGAGTTGATTGTTACATAGCAATAAATAACCAAAGAAGTCTGATACTAAAAGTCTATGCCACTTGGCCTCTCTAATTTTCACTTTCTCCTACTTTCCTTGAACAAATTTCTATTTTCAGACTTATTTGATGATACATCTACACACTCAGTTACCTCAAAATTATTTTATTTAAGAAAAAGCCTGAACACATTGTATGCATATAATTTGGTCCCAGGTGCTATGACAGATATAAAGATTTAAAAAGTTGTAGCCCTATCCCTCAAAGGCCCTTATATCCAATCAAAGACAGAATCAAATACACAACTTGACACCAATACACAAAGGAGTAAGTAAAGATGGATGTGAGTGTGAGAACTTGACCTGGGAATAGCCTGGGTTCAGGCTTCTGACAGGAACCCTCAGATTAATAGGGTGGCCTCAGTGCATGACTGAGGGAAGCATGCCTGGGGAAGGATGAGCCTTGATTTCTAACTGCCGACAATGCCCCATAAGCATCAGCAAGTTCCGATACCTGCCCTTGCCCCCACCCCCCGCCTCTTCCCTCGTCTTGTGCTGACTTGCTTGGCCCTGGCACAGCCTCTGCATGCCCTCCCTACCCCTATTTTCTCCAGTTCATCCTTACTTTGTCTCTAGAGGTATCTTTCTGAAACAGGGGACATACTTGTCACTGTTCTCCTAAAGGCAATGGCTTCCCAGTTCTCCGCAGTCCCAACAAACGGCTCAAAATAGCCATCAAGACCCTCAGCACAGGGTTCTCCAGGTCACTTTCTCGTCCCATCTCTCATGCTCACAACTCTTGACCTGACCCACGTTTGCACCATGTTCCCTCTGCTCATGCTCTCACTTTGCTTCTGAAGTAGCACTTCATCCATTCATCACAGACGTACAAATCCAGCCCTCCCTAGGTCTCCTCAGTCAAAATCACTTCTTTTACATCTCCACACCCTTTATACCCTCGCTCCATCTGCCTTAGGTGTATGCTTCCTTACGTGTGTGTGTGTGTGTGTGTGCACGCACTCAGTTGTGTCTGACTCTTGGTGACCACATAGACTATAGCCCACCAGGTTCCTCTGTCATTGGAATTTCCCATGCAAGAAAACTGGATTGGGTTGCAACTTCCTTCTCCAGGGAACCTTCCCTACCGAAGGATTGAACCCAAGTCTCTTGTCTCTCCTGCATTGGCATGCGGGTTCTTTACCAGCTGAGCCACCAAGGAAGCCCTTCCTAACATAAGGGAGTTTTAAATAGATTTTGAGCTCCTGAAGGCCATGTCAAGGCTGTATGTTGTCACCCTGCTTAGTTAACTTACATGCAGAGTACATCATGAGAAATGCCGGGCTGGATGTAGGAGAAGCTGGAATCAAGATTGCTGGGAGAAATATCAATAACCTCAGATATGCAGATGACATGACCCTTATGGCAGAAAGTGAAGAATAACTAAAGAGCCTCTTGATGAAAGTGAAAGATGAGAGTGAAAAATTTGGCTTAAAACTCAATATTCAGAAAACTAAGATCATGACATATGGTCCCATCACTTCATGGCAAATATATGGGGAAACAATGGAGACAGTGACAGACTTTATTTTGGGGGGCTCCAAAATGACTGCAGATGGTGACTGCAGCCATGAAATTAAAAGATGCTTGCTCCTTGGAAGAGAAGTTATGACCAACCTAGAAAGCATATTAAAAAGCAGAGACATCACTTTGCCAACAAAGGTCCATCTAGTCAAAGCTATGGTTTTTCCAGTAGTCATGTATGCATGTGAGAGTTGGACTATAAAGAAAGCTGAGGGTCGAAGAATTGATGCTTTTGAACTGTGGTGTTGGAGAAGACTCTTGAGAGTCCCTTGGACTGCAAGGAGATCAAATCAATCAATCCTAAAGGAAATCAGTTCTGAATGTTGATTGGAAGGACTGATGCTGAAGCTGAAACTCCAATCCCTTGGCCACCTGATGTGAAGAGCTGACTCACTGTAAAAGACCCTGATGCTGGGAAAGATTGAAGGCGGGTGGAGAAGGGGACAACAGAGAATGAGATGCTTGGATGGCATCATCGACTCAATGGACATGAGTTTGAGTAAACTCCAGGAGTTGGTGATGAACAGGGAAGCCTGGCGTGCCGCAGTTCATGGGGTCGCAAAGAGTCAAACATGACTGAGCTACTGAACTGAGGGCCAGTGCTCTTCCTGGCTGATCTCTGCATTTCCACAGGTTTGAGCAATCCTTCACACATTGTAGGTGCTTATAAACTTATAATTAATTGATGGTATCCTAAACACTTTTGTCTTTAATTCAAGTTTTGATTAAGCCTGCCAAATCTATTTTATTCTTACATTTATATTCTCAACCCCAAAGATTAACAACCGAGATTATCAAATCATCCCACGTGGGATGCAACAATGCTAAATATAGCACCAGCCACAACCAGGCACGTTTCTCTAGAACGTATTTTTCATACTGCATACACTTCATAATGAAAGACCACATCGTGCACATCACACACACCACAGCCTCATGTGTGCGCTGGAATGCCCTATTTGTAACACTCAGATACAAATGACTACTGACACTTAGAAAATGTATCCTTTATCTCCTTCTTCAGTTACCAGCTCATTTTTCCTGCTCCCTTTAGAGCTGACTTATCAAAAGAGTTTTCTATAATCACTATCTCAACTTCCCTTCTGTTTAGGAAATGTTTTATTATGTAATATATCATGTATAACCTAACACTGGTATAACCACTACCCAGCTCAAGAAACAGAATATTGATATCATCTGAGACTCTACCAAAAAACTTTGGTTTTTATCCCTGTAACTCCATTGAAGCAGCTCTTGACTGGGTCACAGTTTCCTCTAGGTCATCAGATTCAATAGGCAGTTCTCAACCAGTATCTTACTTGACTCACGAGCATTTGATACATCTTGATCATCCTCTCTCCTAACCCTTCCTTCTCTGGTTTCTGGAAATCACCCTCTTTTAGGCCCCCTCTTGTCTCAGAGCCATTCCTTGTCAAACTCCTTTCCTGATTTCGCTGCATCTTTCCCATCTCTAAGTGTTGGAGTCACCTTCAGGACCTTGTACCTTCTTTATCTACACCCACTGGTAAAGAATCCACCTGCAATGCAGGAGACACAGGAGACATGGGTTTGATTCCTGGGTCAGGAAGATCCCCTGGAAGAGGAAATGGCAACCCACCTCAATATTCTTGTCTGGAAAATCCCATGGAGAGAGGAGCCTGGCAGGCTATAACTCAAAGGGTCACGAAGAGTCGGACATGAACACGAGCATGGATGGGCTGCCCAGGTAAAGTCTACTAGACCCATGATATTAAATATCATGTGTATTCTGATGACTCCCATCTGATGACATCAGACCAGATGTCTCCACAGAGCTCCAGACTCCTGCTTCTCACTGCTTGCTCAATAGCTCTACTTGGATGACAAATCTGCATTTCAAACAATGTCTGAAACAGAACTCTTAATTCTTGACCCCTCACCCCTGCCCACCAAATCAGCTCTTCCCACAACCATCTGCACCTCAGGAAGTAGCCTGTTTTCCAGTTTCTCCAGCTAGCTATTTTGAGATTTTCACTATCTCCTCATTTTTTCTCACATCTTACATCTAATCCATCAGCAATCCTTACAACTGCACCTTCAAACTATATCCATAATCCAGCTACTTCTCACCACCTGCACTTTGGTCCCAGGTGCCATTCTCCCTTACCTGAGTTATTACAGGTAAGAGACCCTTACCTTCCTTGTTTCTCTGCCTGAACTCCTACCCTCTTCCTTCCCTAACATTCCATTCTCCATGTACTATCCAGAAGATTTCTTTAAACAGAAGTCATTTCATGTCTCTTCTCTACCTCAAACTCTAATGGCTTTCCTTCTCATTCATAAAAGAATTCAAAATCATTGCAGTAGACTACAAGGCTCCGCATGATCTGTCCCCAACTCTCTCCCTCTCTGCATCATCTCTTCCCTCCCCACCTCCTTCTGGCTCTCACTGTGCTCAATTGGGCTTCCTTCCTACCCTAAAATGTGTCCCCCGCCTTCCCACCTCAGGAACTTAACCCTTACTTTTTCCCTAGGCATGACTTGCTCCCTCACTCATTTTAGACTCTTCCCTCTACCTTATCAGAGAGACCTTTTCTCAGCACCTTATCAGTTCAGTTCAGTTCAGTAGCTCAGTCATGTCTGACTCTGCAACCCCATGGACTGTAGCACGCTAGGCCTTCCTGTCCATCGCCAACTCCCAAAATTTACTCAAACTCATGTCCATTGAGTCGGTGATGCCATCCAGCCATCTCATTCTCTGTTGTCCCCTTCTCCTCCTGCCTTCAATCTTTCCCAGCATCAGGGTCTTTTCAAATGAGTCAGTTCTTCACAACAGGTGGCCAAAGGATTGGAGTTTCAGCATCAGTCCTTCCAATGAATATTCAGGACTGACTTCCTTAGGATGGACTGGTTGGATCTCCTTGCAGTCCAAGGGACTCTCAAGAGTCTTTTCCAACACCACAGATCAAAAGCATCAATTCTTCGACCCTCAGCTTTCTTTATAGTCCAACTCGCACATGCATACATGACTACTGGAAAAACCATAGCTTTGACTAGATGGACCTTTGTTGGCAAAGTAATGTCTCTGCTTTTTAATATGCTGTCTAGGTTGGTCATAACTTCTCTTCCAAGGAGCAAGCGTCTTTTAATTTCATGGCTGCAATCACCATCTGCAGTCATTTTGGAGCCCAAAAAAATAAAGTCTGTCACTGTTTCCATTGTTTCCCCATATATTTGCCATGAAGTGATGGGACCAGATGCCATGATCTTAGTTTTCTGAATGTTGAGTTTCAAGCCAGCTTTTTCACTCTCGTCTTTCACTTTCATCAAGAGGCCCTTTAGTTATTCTTCACTTTCTGCCATAAGGGTGGTGTCATCTGCATATCTGAGGTTATTGATATTTCTCCCGGCAATCTTGATTCCAGCTTATGCTTCATCCAGTCCAGTGTTTCTCATGATATACTCTGCATATAAGTTAAATAAGCAGGGTGACAATATACAGCCTTGATGTACCCCTTTCCTAATTTGGAACCAGTCTGTTATTCCATGTCCAGTTCTAACTGTTGCTTCTTGACCTGCACACAGATTTCTCAGGAGGCAGGTCAGGGGGTCTGGAATTCCCATCTCTATGAATTTTCTACAGTTTGTTGTGATCCACACAGTCAAAGGCTTTGGCATAGTCAATAAAGCAGAAATAGATATTTTTCTGGAACTCTCTTGCTTTTTTGATGATAGAGTGGATGTTGGCAATTTGATCTCTGGTTCCTCTGACTTTCCTAAATCCAGCTTGAAAATCTGGAAGTTCATGGTTCACATACTGTTGAAGCCTGGTTTGGAGAATTTTGAGCATTACTTTGCTAGCATGTGAGATGAGTGCAATTGTGTGGTAGTTTGAGCATTCTTTGGCATTGCCTTCCTTGGGGATTGGAATGAAAACTGACCTTTTCCAGTTCTGTGACCATTGCCAAGTTTTCCAAATTTGCTGGCATATTGAGTGCAGCACTTTAACAACATCATCTTTTAGGATTTGAAATAGCTCAATTGATTCCATCACCTCCACTAGCTTTGTTTATAGTGATGCTTCCTAAGGCCCACTTGATTTTGCATTCTAGGATGTCTGGATCTATGTTGGTGATCACACCATCGTGATTATCTTGGTCAGGAAGATCTCTTTTGTATAGTTCTTCTGTGTATTCTTGCCACCTCTTCTTAATATCTTCTGCTTCTGTTAGGTCCATGCCATTTCTGTCCTTTATTGCTCCCATCTTTGCATGAAATGTTCCCTTGGTATCTTTAAGTTTCTTAAAGAGATCTCTAGAGCTTCCCATTCTATTGTTTTTGTCTATTTCTTTGCATTGATCAGCACCTTGTTTCTTTGCATTGATCGGCACCTTATATATAATAGCAAATCCCACCCCAGCTGTCACTCTCTACTCCCCTTGTCCCAGTTTATTTTCTTCAGTCAGGCCCCTGTCACCACCCAGCATATTATATATTTTGTTTACTATTTCTCCCCCCGCCTAAAATAAAAACTCCATGAGGACAGGAAATTAGTTTTGTTCACTGCTGTGCCTGACACAGTGCCTGATTACAGTGTACACCTGATGAATATTGATCAGATGATTCAAGAAATTAATTTCAAGCATCAATTTACAGTCCATTTGTAAGTAGGTCACTAGTCACATACAGGCTCCTAGTTTAAACTTGGAAACTCTTACATTTTGCCAAGTTCATTTGGCAAACATTTTTTACCCAGGTGTCATTCTTTCCTTACTTGTAAATTTGTTCCAGATTCACTGATTTTTTTCCCCCACCCCTTTCCAGTTAGAGAGCTAAGCCAATGAACCATGTCCCTGATGATATACATATTTAGTTACAGTTGGGGTCATTTTCTTTCTGATAGACTCAGAAGTGCCAAATGTGAAGTTTTAGAAAGAAGTAAAGGGAGGGCCTTCCCTGATAGCTCAGTTGGCAAAGAACCTTCCTACAAACAGGAGACCTGGGTTTGATTCCTGGGTTGGGAAGATCCTCTGGAGAAGGAAAAGGCTACCCACTCCAGTATTCTGGCCTGGAGAATTCCATGGACTGTATAGTTCACTGGGTCACAAAGAGTCGGACACAACTGAGCAACTTTCACGAAGTGGGGTAGCAGAAGGAAAACTATGATCTCCAGAAAAGAAGATCATCATCAAGGCAAAGACAAAACACACTTTTGACCTGTTCCTTTAAAGTCACGGACAGAATAGTGAGCCGTGGCAGGTGGAGGCAGACCACCAAGGCAGGACCAACAACAATTCTAGTGATGAAGGAGACAGGTCAGTTTCTCTACATTCACCCCTCCTGACCTTGACCTTGACCTGAAGAGTCAGAATGTGTGAGACTCCGGCATATCACCTAGGAAAAATCACTCTCAGCCTCTGGGCTGCTTATGGTTGCAATGGATTATATCAGTGGTTGTAAACATTTTAGGGTCCTGTACCATTTTCAGAGCTATGGACCATTGTATTAGTTTTCTAGGGTTGCCATAGATGCCAACTGGATGGCTTATATTTTAACTCAACTACCTCTATCATGACCATGTTTCCAAATTAGGTCACATTCTGAGGCACTGAAGGTTAGGACTTCAGTATAAGTTTTGAGGAACACAATTCCACTCATGACAACCATTTTTCTAAAACTGGCCCATTTTGTGTTCTATCTTGGCTAGTTTACAGACCCCTTGAAGCTCACCTCCTGCTACATATTGACTTCTATTAACTGTGTGTCTTGAAGCAAACCATAACTCTTTTGAGCTATGAATCCTCAACTCTAAAATGACAAAAACTCTACCTATCAGAATTACAGTGGCAATTCAAAGAAATTACATATAAGACAGTAGATGTGAATTGTGAATGACAAACAATTGTAGAAGCACTATTTACAATGGTTGAACTAGAGCCCAAAGCTATTGGTCTAGAAGAGTGGTCTCTAAGTATTTTTGATTGTATATTTTATCAGTAAGAAATTTTTGAGTGAACCCTCTAATAAAAACTTTCCTTTCTTATAAATTGTATGCAAGTGTTACTAAATTTTAAAAATGAAGAAGATGAAATAATGCTTTTTAATAGTATCCCCAGAACATTCAGTAATTAAACTAAAAAGGTTTGATTGTGTCATATTAATAACTTCTTGCTCAATATACACTGAGAAAGAGATTTATCTTACCAGTAGTGGATATAAATCGATAGTTCAAATACTCTTCATGGTAATCTTGAATTTAAAAAATGACTTCTTGGCACAGCTGATTAGTTTATCATTGCTCTTAACTTCACGTGACTGATGAAGACTGTTCTAGAAGTGTCATCATCTCAGCAATTTTTCTGATGCTCAGATGTGCTTGCACTAGTAGAATCAGACACAATTCAGAGTTTCTTTGCAGAACCCTTTTAAAACCACGTGTCCATTTTGTGAAGGCCTAATTAGTTGACATTTGATGGTATTTGCCATATTCCCACTTAATGAGACACCCTTTAACTCCAGTGCTTCCTAGGATTCTACAATGGAACCTCCAAGTAGGCCCTTCTCAGCCCCTTGATTGTGGGGCTCCCTCGTGATTCATCTACAGATCAAACCAGAAAAGACCATCCAACATTTGGACTGAGTGAAGGCACTAGTGTCAATCTTCAGAGTCAGTAATAGGGAAGCATAATTTGTTTCTTGGTTTTGAGATTTAAAATGCATAGGTATAGAAGTCTTACTGTTTCTTCTCTGCACCCAAATAGGTTGTTCTGTATCTTCCCACACTAGAGACCACTGGACAGTCAGTACATTCCTGTATTCCTCTTCTCCCTTAAGTGTATGTTGACATAAATGAGAGTGTCTATTGAGTAACTGATGCAGCCAGAAGGGTTAAATTTGGGCAGGAGAAGAGTGGAGGAAATTGGAGGAGATGGAAAGGGGGATTTGTTTCATTTCTGTTTCCTTGGATTGATTAAAAGAATGATCAAAACAGAATAATATGTTATTCTAGAGGGATTTGATGCTACTCTGTCAAGAGAGGAGGGCCAGAAACTGACCAAAATAATGAGGCCAAGGCATTGAACTTGACCAGCCATTTCTGGCTTTGAAGATGGAGAAGGACGGGACCAAAGAGTACATGTAGTCTCTAGAAGCTGCAAAAGGCAAATACATAAATAAATGAATGAATTTTCCCCTAGAGCCTCCAGAATGGAACTCAACTCTGATGACTCATTGATTTTAGTCCAATGAGACCCATTTCAGACAGCTGACTTTCAGAACTGTAAGACAAGGCATTTGCATTGTTTTAAGCTACTTACATCAGTGTTAATTTGTTATAGCAGGAATAGGAAATTAACACAGGGGATGTGCACCCAAGATCTTGTTATTATGGGGTGGAGCCTGAAGACATTAGAAACAAATATAAATTAGTATTATCCTACACGTGCTGAATGACTTCCAGAAACTTTCAAATCAGGCAGAATCCCTGTAACTTGGTAGCCTAGAGATAACTAATTTCAAACCCCTTCTCAGTCCTTCAAATACCAGGCTTCCCATCCCCTCACTCTTCCAGAAGGAAGGCATCTATTAATAGAAAGTGATATTTTCATCAGAGCTAGAGGCAGACTGCAGAGTAAGGGTAGCAGGAGTGGCCACACCCATCAAGACTGACAAATAATACAGCATGGTGGAGCTCCCAACCCAAGGGACAGGTGGAACAGAAAAAGGGGTAGGAGGGGACCAAGACTCCAGAGAACAGAGCCAGGGTTCACACGAAGAATCTGAGGCCAAAATAAGCAGCTGAGAGTTTGTATGCAGAGGGAGCAATAAGGCCATGGGTCCAGGAAGACACCCTCACCTCCTCACCTTTCTCTGAATTGGCCACAAGCTACAGGTGGAGTTAAAACAAACCCTGGGTGAAGCCTGGAAGTCAATGTCGGTATCTCACAGCCAGAACAAGCCATCATGCTTGGGATGCCCGTCTGCCCTCTGTGCAGCGGGGAGGCCCTTTGGGACATGGGAAGCAGGTGATGCTGCTCATTGGATCATGCTCCACTGTGCTTGGCCCAGCCAAGGCAGACATGTGGGTCTTCTGGGACATCTTCACCAACCTCACAATACCTGTCCCAGGTATGTGATAGGCCTGCCACAGCTACTGCACAGTACCCCTAGTTCGAATTGTACCATGCAGTTCCCTTTATGCTAAGATGGAAATATCAAAGGTCAAGAGCCATCTCCTTCTATTCTGAACTCCATTCCAGAAATCCTGAGTCTGGAAGGAACTCAGAGAAAAAATGCAGAGGTCTGTTCTCCATGCTGAGCGTTGTGGAAGGGAGCGGCTCTTCCCTGCCCAGGTAGGGCTGGATGGGGAAGGAAGTCTTGGCTCACTGGGCCAGAACAAGGGAAGGAGGAACTCTCATGCACCCACTTCCTATCTAAGTCCTGCTAGGCATGACTTGTACAGAAATCCCATCTGGAGTTTGATGGAGTGGAAGGTTGGCCAATCTAATCCCTGGGACCCCCAACCCCAGGACTTTTCTACGCTATTTCCCTCCTACCCCAATCCCCTCATCCCTAATTATGCCTTAGGCAGCCTTCCAGGAACAACAGGCTCCAAAGGAGATAAAATCACTGGATTGTTTCCTAGGGCTGCCATAACATAGTACCACAGACTACGTGGATTAAAACAACAGAAATTCATTCCCTCACTGTTCTGGAGGCCAGGAGTCCAAAATCAAAGTGTCATCTGGGGCAGGCTCCCTGGAAAGGCTCCTTTCCTTTCTATGGAAAGATTCTCCCTGGCCTCTCCAGCTTCTAGTGGCCTAGGTGCTCCATGACTATGGCAGTGCGGCAGTCTTCCTGTTTGACTCTGTCTTCATGTGCCTGTGTGTGTCTAGGTCCAAAACTCTTTCCTCTTCTAAGGACACCAGTCATATTGGATTAAGGACCCACTCTGCTCCACTACAACCTCATCTTAATCCAGCTAACTACCCCTGCAATGACCTGATGTCCAAATAGTTTCAGTTCTGCAGTATAGTGGGGTTAGGTCTTCAACATATCTTTTTAATGGGAGATATACCACAATTCAACCCCAGACACTCATCCCTAACTATTCTGCTGAAATCCTTTTTATTTTTCCTGCTTTTACATTCTTCATAATGTACAACACACTCCCATCTGTATCATCTCTAATTTCTCGATTCTCAACCATGAGGTGGGGATGGGGAAGGTAGGAACCAGAATTTCCAGGAGAGACACTGCAGTTTTGAAATATAAATAAAGAGACAACTGTCTGATAGCTGTTTCAGGGCCAGGTTTTTCTCAACTGTGGGTGCACTTTAGAGGCATCTGGGGGAACTTTAAAATGCAAACAGTATGCATGTTTTTACAAATGTATAGATTTGTAAAATTAATATAAATGCTGAGCTTGACTTCAGACTGACTACATTGGAGTCTCTGGTGGTGGTGCCCAGGCACTGGTATTTTTCGAAGCTCCCGGGGGATTATAAGCTGTATTTAGGACTAAGGATCTCTGTGTTGGGTGAGACTCACTGCTTAGGGAATGGCTCCAGCCCTGCAGTTGTTGACGACTCACATTCCTCTCTATTGGTACCCATGGAGCATAGGGAGGGTGCTGAAGGAAACAGTTTACACAGGCCTTGTTATCAAACAACATTCTGCTTAAGTTTGGTGCCATCTGTGTGCCCCACCCCCACCCCAGAGATGAAAGGATGGACTGGTGACAGAGCAGGAGCAGAACCAAGTGTCTGACTCCCAGTTTGAAATGCCAGCTTCAGCTCTGCTAGAGTTCTGCCAGGGTAGGACTCTCTTGTGGCAATTTGAGTGTGGTGCCCATGATGAATCCATCCTTCCAAAGGATTGGGATGGAGCCAGTGTGGGGGTGGTGTTTGTTCTCACTTTCAAGCCTCATGTTAATCATGAAAGACTGTCTTACTGTTTGACCGACTGAACTTACGCCCCAACTAAGGTCATTTTCCACCCATGCATTCTCAAGCCATGGCTCTCTTAGTCTATACAGCTCACCAGAGTTTCCAAGTTTACTTATTTGTTAGAGAATCCCATTGTTCTTGGTGACGGAGGTCTTTGGGGGATTCCAAGTCTGACATTCAGCATACCAGCTACCCTTCCATGAATGTGATCAATAGGCTAATGTTCTCCAACTCGTTATACACTTTAAAACATTCAGCAGACAGGATGGTCAGCAGAGAGCCCTACCCAAGGCCTCCAGGACTTCCCACCATGGTGACACTCACAGCATCACCCAATGCTCCTCAATATATACGTCCTTCCTGGGTTGTGATCCATCACCACCACCATCCTCCAGCCTGTGTTTCTCCATCTTGGCCACAAAAACATCACAACAGATTTTAACCTAAGGGCAATATTCCAAATATATTCTTTCTGAAACAGTCCCTATTTGCCTTTGTCTTGCAATAATACCAAACCACAACATTAGCTGGACATGGCTTATTTTTAATGAACCCAGACAATTCATAATGATCACAGATTCTCTTCTAAGAATTCATAAGCTATTCAAGGAAAAAAGAAGAACCTTAGTAATTATAATTAGCCCAGCATAGAATCAAGCTCACCAGATAGTAGTCTGCAGGTCTTGCTTTCTTTACTTTTTTGAAGAACTGAAGCACATTCTCCCTTTCCACTCTTCTAACACTGTTTCAGTCCTCCAGAATTCTTCCAAGATCACCGTCAGTGGGTCGGCAGTCTCATCTGCTCAGTCCCTGGGGTATCACTCCTCTGAGCTGAGAAACCTGAACTCGTCTGGAGCAACGAAGTGCTCTCCTTACAATCCCTTCACATGGCTTGGGTTTCAGTCTCCCATTGCCAATGCTTTTAGCCTTTCCAGTCTGGACTGGAAAAAAAAAATCATTCCCAATCTTGACAGAGCTCTCACTATTGTGCCTTTACTCAGGGACATGAAATTACTAGAACATGGGGGGAGGCTGTACCTACCAAGAGGGTTAAAGGGACCTATAGAGGGGGGCAGCCAAACCCCCATGACACAACTCACTCACCAAGCACAAAGCCGCCACAAAGATGAAACTGAGAGGAAGGAAAAGCCCTGCAGCCTCAGTTCTCAGAGAATGACAGTATCACCACGCATTGTAGACACAATGAGAGAGGGGACCGAGGCCAGCTCTGCTCCCAAGGGGCAGTCCTGACATCACATGCATGGGTATATACGGGGACGAGGCGGGGGTGGGGGGGGTCCACATCTCTGAGAAGCGTGGCTGTCAACAAAGGAATTGTGATAACGGATATTCACAGCAGAGTCCCTCAGGCAGATGCAGTAGAAGTATTAATAGTGAGGATTTATTGAGAAATCAGTCTTCATTCTCAATTTCCCATATAATCATCAATAAATCAATTAGCTACACTTTCAAATGATTGATCTCATAGGTAGTCCTTTTGAAGAGAAGGTTTCAACTCCTGAGCTACAAGGGAAAGCAAATTTCTCACAATATAAATACTCTTCTGAGGTTTTGTTCTTTGATAGCATCCAGCAAAAATCGAATGCTTTCTATATACTGTCCTGAGTAATTTGCATTCATTAACTGCTCACAACAACTCTATGAGGTTAATATAGCTTCAGTCATATCTCCATTTTACAGAGGAAGAAACTGAGGCGCAGAGACAAGTGACTTGGTCAAGTCCGTACAGTTTGAAAGTAGAAGAACTGGTATTTGAACTCACACAGACTGACTACAGAACACTGGGGTAAATGAATTGTGAAAACAGCCCAATTTTCTACCTGTCCCTGTATCTGTGTTGGGAACCCTGTCACCAATGTGAGAAGAGTCCTGGCCAGCCTGCTAGATGATGAGAAAACAGCAGAGCCAAGTCATCCTAGACAAGGGCATCCTAGACCAGCCAGCCCGAAAACAAATCTCCAGCTGACCACAGGAAGGAAGCATGAGGAAGCCCAGCCAACAGCCACTCAAGAACCCAGACTTATGAGAAATAATAAGTGATTGTGCATTTAACTTTGGGGTGGTTTGTTACCTACCAGCAGATAACTGACACAAATATCAATGCTTGACCACTACCCTATATTTTCTTTCTTATGACCCCGGCTTCACCCGCTTTCAGGACTTTTCAGGAAAGGACAGCTGCAGCTGTAATGAGCCTTCATTTTACCACCTTGTCACTGTTCATCCTTGTGCTGTCCCTGCCCTACTACTATGCCAACCTGTAAAGACAGTCTATCTAACTATCCTTCATCTTTACTCCTGTTTTTTTTTTTTCCCCCCAGGAATCAAGAGGAAATGAGGGTGCCGCAAACCCTTCAGTACTATTTCAAGTTCTGTTGCCTTGCCTACCCCCTTTGCCCATCTCTCCACCATTTAGGAGCTAAGTGGGCATTAGCCAAAGTGACTGGGGCCAAAATAATGAGATCAGAGTCAGGAGGGAGAGAGCTTGGATAGCGTTCGAAGTCAGCACCTCTCATTCTCCAGCCTTTCCCTCCTCTCCAGGCGGGCATCCTCTCCACAGGGATGGGGACCAGCACTCCCTGGAGGCACACTCCTGCTTTGCCACCTGATCTCCAGATGAAACCCTGCAAAGATGAACTTTCCCTGCCTGCCAGGAGTCACGAGGGGCAGCAAGCTGCACCTCCACAGGAACTAACAGCCCCAACTGCTCAACTCAAATTAAAAAAAAAGAGTTTGGAAATATGTTCCACAGAGGGGAAGCCTTCTGGGGCATTTCTGCCAGCTGCCTCCAGATACTTTGTTCTCAACTAATGGAGAAGACACCCTAGGGGGAAGGAGGGCACCCCCAAGACATCCTCAGAGGCAGAGGCCACAATCCACTAAAACGGGACTAGAAATCTCCCAAGAAAGAGAAAGAGGCATAAAAGACTGTTGTTTTTCTATTTGAGTATTTTTTAACTTATTTTTGCTCTTAGGCACTCAATAAATGCTAAACAATGCTAATTCTGCTAGCTCTTCTTGCTTTATGAGTGAAGCCTGGATTGTAAGGGTTCATTGCTCAGAGGGCCAATAGCTAAGTGACCTGGGTTGATGAAGAGAAACCAAAGTTCCCCCGGGATAAACCCAGCCTTACTGTGCCATTAGACACCCACCCCCCCCCCCCCCAATTCATTACATTCCAACAATAGTTTGGTTTTAATTTCTTTTCCTTATATTTCACAGCCCTAAGGGAAAATGTCCTGTGACAATTCTTTAATACTGAGACAATTACTGGTGACTCAGGACTCCCTGCTGCCTCTGCAGCATCTCACAGCTGAGGAGCGGGTTTGCCACCCATGTGGGGACAATTTGGTCTGTGAATTAGGAAAGTCCAAACAAAAGGAATCTTCACATTTTAAAAATGATGGAAATTTGAAGAAATTAGATGAAAATTCAGCCCAAGGAGTGTGTTTCAGAACAGAAGTCAACTGTAGGCATTGAGACCCTGAGGAAATCTGTCACATAGACTCCTGCTTTCTCAGTCCCTTCTCTTTGCCTTTCTTTTTTTTTTTTTTGCTGTTTGACTTCTGCCCATTTTACCTCTGCCAGTGAATGAAGCAGTGAATGGAATGTAAAACTACGTTCTCCTTCAGACAAAACAAACAAACAAACAAAAATATCCTGTCTTATTCATCTTGCACTTCAAGCACTCAGCCCAAGCCTGACTTAACAAGAACCAAGTTGGAGATGTCCCGGGTTGGAGGGCACGGTCATCCTTAATCTCCAGCAGACTATGTTCCAAAGCACTCTTGTGAATGGATAGTTTAGAGCAGGGAAAACATTTTTTCCCATTAGCATGAAGTTTAAGACACAGGCTGTCCTCGGACTCAATTATAAAACTCGAGCTGGCCATGAGCCTAATAATACTCCAGGAGTGAGAACTTCTATTGTTTTATCACCTCCTCCCAAATAACCACTTAAAAGTTTCCATGAGAAAATGCATTCCAAAGCAGGATGCCAGGAACAGATTTTCATTTCCTCCACAACCAAAGTGAGGCTTTCCTACCGAAAAACCAAAAGGAAAATGAAGGGGGGAAGATGCTACCAGAAACAGCCCTGATGGTCATGGCAGGCACAGGCTTTGCAAGGAGCATGGAATGGGATGGGAACGACTGGGTACCAACAACGACAACCTGAAATGCTGCTCTGCTTTTATGTAACATATGTTCTTCAGTTCTTTAGTTCAAACACTGGCCTTAAGTGTGCTAAATCAGGAACTAAAAGGCAGTTGCCTGAAGGGGAGCTTGGAGAAGGGAGGGATTTCTGGTTTGGGAGTCACTAATCATTGAACCAAGGAGGGCCTGGGCTCACCTGTGATGACACTTGATTTCTGTTCTTCAGTTCCTTGACTGACAGACACAATGATGCTAATAAAATTCTAACTCTCAGGTTTCCTCTGTCAGTTTGAAATGGGAGCACGGAGAAGGAAGGCAGACTGTAAACTTCTTAAGGACTGGGATATCACTTTCATTTTTTTTTTCCAGTGGAAAATTTTATTCAAGTCAAATATATATAACCCAGGAACAGCCTCTCAGAAAGCTCTGAGAACAGTTCCCTCCTATTCATTTCTTTATATTCCAGCCCCCTCAGTGCTGAAATCACAATCCATTAATAAATAAATATAACTTAAGAAAGGGCTTTAACTTTTCAATGCAGTTGCAAAATGGGAGGTCTTTGGAGTCAAACTTTACAGTTTCAAACCATTTTCCCTCCACTGGTGCGGGAGCAGGGCTTTCTCCCTGGAATTCCAGTTTTCTCCTCTAGAATAAAGCGGTGATAGCATCTACCTCAAGGGTCAGTGTGGGAATGAACACATTTGCTTTTGTGAATTGCATAGCACTGTGCCTGCCACATAGATGGCACTCAATAAAGCTAAGCTAGGGCTTTCCAGGTGGCTCAGTGGTAAAGAATCTGCCTGCCAATGCAGAAGCCACAGGAGCTGTGGGTTTGATCCCTGAATCAGGAACATCCCCCGGAGGAGGAGATGGCTACCCACTCCAGTATTCTTGCCGGGATAATCCCATGGACAGAGAAGCCTGGTGGGCTACAGTCCATGGGGTCACAAAGAGTTGGACACGACTGAGTGACACATGCATGTGAATATAATTCAGACAAGGATCTTGAGATGGAGTCACCCTAAATTAGGATGAGGCCTAAATTCAATGATGAGTGGTCTCACTGGTCAGACAGAAAAGAAAAACACATAGAATGGCAGTGAAGAAAGCCATGTGAAAAGAGAGGCAGAGATTGGAGTGATGCTCCCAAAAACTAAGGAATTCCAGAAGCCACAGAATCTGGAAGTGGCAGAAAGGATTCTCCTTCAGGGCCTACAGAGGGAGCAGGGCTCTGCTGACATCCTGATTTTGGACATCTGGCTTCTAGAACTGGGAGAGAATACACTTCTCTTGTGTTAAGACACCAGGTTTGCGGTAATTTGTTGTGGCAGCCCTCAGAAACTAAATAGCTGGGGACAGTTTGGAACAATCTAAATTTGGTGAGGAAATCAAGCCTGAACGTAAATTGGGATGATCATGAGTTCTTTTCCCAAATTGTGTACTAGAGGAAAACTCCTCGTTAGGAAGGAAAAGTCACTGGCTTCAGGGACTGGAATGTTCAAGTCATTCTGTCTCATCCACTCTCAGACAAGGACATTTCTGCTGGGAATCTTAAAAGCACCCTGCATTTTCCCACAGGAATGCAACGGAAGCTCTCAATGTGCAGTAAGACTGCACTGATTCAGCTGCTATCTGGCCCCAATAAACCAGCCAGTGACAGGGCTCTTAGTCCTCATCCAGTAAATGCACCCACTCTGGTCCCCACTGCCTCCCTGACCCCATCTGTGGAGGTCAAAGAGGTCATTAGCCAAAGACTCCAAGCTAAGGAAAGATACCTGGTTGCCAAGAAAGGTACATAATTGTATATTTCTCCTAACTCCATGGGTTCTTGCAAATACATCTATAAACTAGAGCGCCTTTTAAGTGAAAAATCTGTCCAGGTCATCTGCAAGATCCTTCTAAGCCTTTGGAATTCTACAGGAGTCCATAGGAGGGAATTGTGAGAGAGAGGTTGTTGAACCCAGTGATGCCTAGAGAAACAGTTTTCCTTCTTTCCCTCTCCTCTAACTCCTGGAGAAAAATAGCAGCACAAAGAGCAGTGGCTGTCAGAGAAGGGTGACTTTTTTGGAGCAAAGGCATTAGACAAGATGACACATGCTGACAAGTTCAGCAAACAGTGGCTGCTCTGCCAATCAGCAGATAATTTCTGTGTGTTTGCAATGAAGGAAAGATTGCAAGTCATGTCATGATCAGAGACAGGTCACGAATACCCCACGTGTCATCTTCTAAAGTGAAGGTCAAAAGAAAGGGGGAGGTGAGTGGAGGCAGAGAGCAGAAAGCAGGAGACCCCTGTTCAGGCAAATCAAGCACAGCTAGGCAGATCTCGCTTATTTTCTGACAAAGCCCAGGGAACCCCAGTAATCACCTGTTCTGTTGACATCTGAGGCTCCCTCCTCACATGTAACCAGCACTGTGTTAAGTCCCAAGTCCTTTATCACTCACAAAAGTCACTCTTTCCCTGACTTGGGGCAGGTTTTCTTTTCTTCCCTTACTTGTTAATTTACTCAACTTATTTCCAATCAGAGAAAGGCATAGGCAAGAGGCAGGTAAGAAAGGCCACACACAGTACTCTGGCCCCCAAGAGCACTCTGCAATGGATTTCATTGTTTAATTGAAGAGAGCTCCAGAACACTGACAACACTCATAACCAAAGAGGAAGAAAAACATTCTGAAACCATATAGGTTCAAAGGAATTTTGTCATGACTTGCCATTAGCTTTAGGAAAGGAAATGCTGAGATAGAATGAGAGAGAGCCATGAAGCACATAGGCAGATAACCTGAGTGCCTATCTAAAATGTTGAAGTATTAAATTTCTCCATCAAAGAAGTTTTCTGAGAAAAGGATACTGTTTTGACCACGGAAGATTAAGAGGATAAACACATGCGCACACACACACAAACACACTTGGCAATCTACAGCCCTTCCTAAGAAAATTGTGTAATTCTAATTAACAAGATACTTTTTAAGTAAAAAACTTGGTGAGTATAAAAAGCTATCAGTTCAGTCGCTCAGTCAAGTCCGACTCTTTGCAACCCCATGAATCACAGCACGCCAGGCCTCCCTGTCCATCACCAACTCCCAGAGTTTACTCAAACCCATGTCCATTGAGTCGGTAATGCCATCCAGCCATCTCATCCTCTGTCGTCCCCTTCTCCTCCTGTCCCCAACCCCTCCCAGCATCAGGGTCTTTTCCAATGAGTCAACTCTTCGCATGAGGTGGCCAAAGTATTGGAGTTTCAGCTTCAGCATCAGTCCTTCCAGTGAACACCCAGGACTGATCTCCTTTAGGATGGACTGGTTGGATCTCCTTGCAGTCCAAGGGACTCTCAAGAGCCTTCTCCAACACCACAGTTCAAAAGCATCCATTTTTCAGCGCTCAGCTTGCTTCACAGTCCAACTCTCACATCTATAAATGACCACTGGAAAAACCATAGCTTTGACTAGACGGACCTTTGTTGGCCAAGTAATGTCTCTGCTTTTTAATATGCTATCTAGGTTGGTCATAACTTTCCTTCCAAGGAGTAAGCATCTTTTAATTTCATGGCAGTGAAATTGCCAAATGATTGCCAAAATCATCTGCAGTGATTTTGGAGCCCCCAAAAATAAAGTCTGACACTGTTTCCACTGTTTTCCCATCTATTTCCGATGAAGTGATGGGACCAGATGCCATGATCTTAGTTTTCTGAATGTTGAGCTTTAAGCCAGCTTTTTCACTATCCTCTTTCACTTTCATCAAGAGGCTCTTTAGTTCCTCTTCACTTTCTGCTGTAAGGGTGGTATCATCTGCATATAAAAAACTATGCAGTAATTATAAACATGCTACATTAAAAAAAAAATAAAACCTCCATCCTTCCTGTCCAAAAATATCAAGCTGGCCATTAAGGTTGTAATAAAGGCACACGTAATCACTCTGAGGGCCTACTAACCAGCTAGTGTTGACATTCCCTAGTTCAATCTGATTCATCACTTGCACAGGAACCAAGAGATGGTGAAAAGGCCAGAGGTTACACCACGAGGAGAGAAAGCTTCAACCTACTTTAGGATAAGGATCCGTGTCACTAAGATCCTTTTTTAGCCATTCACCTGTTCCTGAAGTTTGCCCTGTTCTGAGGCAAGCAGTGGGAGGCTTGGTCATTTGTGTTCAGATCTGGAAGCTTCTCCCAAGACAGAAGAAGGGAGGGGAGTGACAGTATAAAAGTTATTAGAGAGCGGAGGTTTGGCTGGGCACAGAAGCAAACTAAGAGGAGTGACTGGAGATAAAGGGTCTGTTAAACACATACACATTCACGTGAGTATGTGTGTACCCATGCACACGCACACACACTTCCAAAAGCTGCCTCATATTTACTACCTATGAAATTTTCAATCATTTGGTCTGTATACAAATGTACATCAAAAAAAGACAGAAAACATACCCAAGTAGATGATCGCCTATTAAAAGTACATATGTCTTGCTAATCAGAAAAGTGAAAGTGTTTTGCCTATGTTCTCCTCTAGGAGTTTTATAGTTTCTGGTCTTACATTTAGATCTTTAATCCATTTTGAGTTTATTTTTGTGTATGGTGTTAGAAAGTGTTCTAGTTTCATTCTTTTACAAGTGGTTGACCAGTTTTCCCAGCACCACTTGTTAAAGAGGTTGTCTTTTTTCCATTGTATATCCTTGCCTCCTTTGTCAAAGATAAGGTGTCCATAGGTTCATGGATTTATCTCTGGGCTTTCTATTCTGTTCCATTGATATATATTTCTGTCTTTGTGCCAGTACCATACTGTCTTGATGACTGTGGCTTTGTAGTAGAGTCTGAAGTCAGGCAGGTTGATTCCTCTAGTTCCATTCTTCTTTCTCAAGATTACTTTGGCTATTCGAGGTTTTTTGTATTTCCATACAAATTGTGAAATTCTTTGGTCTAGTTCTGTGAAAAATACCGTTGGTACCTTGATAGGGATTGCACTGAATCTATAAAAATCACAGCAAGATCCTCTATGACCCACCTCCCAGAATATTGGAAATAAAAGCAAAACTAAACAAATGGGACTTAATGAAACTTAAAAGCTTTTGCACTACAAAGGAAACTATAAGTAAGGTGAAAAGACAGCCCTCAGATTGGGAGAAAATAATAGCAAATGAAGAAACAGACAAAGGATTAATCTCAAAAATATACAAGCAACTCCTGCAGCTCAATTCCAGAAAAATAAATCACCCAATCAAAAAATGGGCCAAAGAACTAAACAGACATTTCTCCAAAGAAGACATACAGATGGCTAACAAACACATGAAAAGATGCTCCACATCACTCATTATCAGAGAAATGCAAATCAAAACCACAATGAGGTACCATTACACGCCAGTCAGGATGGCTGCTATCCAGAAGTCTACAAGCAATAAATGCTGGAGAGGATGTGGAGAAAAGGGAACCCTCTTACACTGTTGGTGGGAATGCAAACTAGTACAGCCGCTATGGAAAACAGTGTGGAGATTTCTTAAAAAACTGGAAATAGAACTGCCATATGACCCAGCAATCCCACTTCCAGGCATACACACCGAGGAAACCAGATCTGAAAGAGACATGTGCACCCCAATGTTCATCGCAGCACTGTTTATAATAGCCAGGACATGGAAGCAACCTAGATGCCCATCAGCAGATGAATGGATAAGGAAGCTGTGGTACATATACACCATGGAATATTACTCAGCCCTTAAAAAGAATTCATTTGAAACAGTCCTAATGAGATGGATGAAACTGGAGCCCCTTATACAGAGTGAAGTAAGCCAGAAAGATAAAGAACATTACAGCATACTAACACATATATATGGAATTTAGAAAGATGGTTAACGATAACCCTATATGCAAAACAGAAAAAGAGACACAGAAATACAGAACAGACTTATGAACTCTGTGGGAGAATGTGAGGGTGGGATATTTCAAAAGAACAGCATGTATACTATCTATGGTGAAACAGATCACCAGCCCAGGTGGGATGCATGAGACAAGTGCTCGGGCCTGGTGCACTGGGAAGACCCAGAGGAATCGGGTGGAGAGGGAGGTGGGAGGGGGGATCGGGATGGGGAATACGTGTAAATCTATGGCTGATTCATATCAATGTATGACAAAACCCACTGAAATGTTGTGAAGTAATTAGCCTCCAACTAATAAAAAAATTAAGAATAAATAAATAAATTAATTAATTAACCAATTAAAAAGAAAAAAAGAAAAGTGAAAGTGTTAGTCGCTCAGTTGGGTCTGACTCTGAGACCCCATGGACTGTAGCCTGCCAGGCTCCTCTGTCCATAGGATTCTCCAGGCAAGAATACTGGAATGGGTTCCCATTTCCTTCCCCAAGCTAATGAGAAACCACACCTTAGTTCTGGTAATTGAGAAATTATGTGGCTACAGTAAATAAAGAGTAAGCCATTTGTAAAAAATCAAAACACACATGTAAATTATTCCAGATACCATCTATCATTTTCTGACATATTACTTTACACAATACTGTTTTGGGGTTCTGCATTCTTACATTATTTTGAACATTCATCAGATTATTCATTTAAAAAGCCAGGAGCTTTGTCCTAATCATCTGGACCTGTTTTTATACTTTGGAAAAGTAAAAAAGACCAACTCTGACTTGGCTGGGAATCATTTTGGGAATAATGGTGGGTGGTTGTTCACATCTGGACTAGGTATAAAACGATAACATTACGATGATGAATGCCACAGAGCCTCATCTGCATATAAATAGGGCTAATCAGAAATGCAAATTGCAATCAGGAGAAATTTTTAAAGGCTGTGATAGCTGTGTGATTGTGCAGATAAGGAAAGGTTAACACTTGTATTGTTAAAGCAGTTAAATGGCTCCCAGCCGGCCAGAGCCTTCCTTTGCAAGAGAAATGTGAAAGGCACAAAGCTTTCAAGCTGCAACATGCCTGCATGGAGCTCCCAGATAGCTTCATTTTCTGTAACTAGTGCCTTGCCAAACATCAGCCCTATTCTGATGAAAGACAACCAACAAACCTCTTGTACAAAACCCTAATGAATATAGACAATAAAAAATATATTGGCATTTAAATACCCTTCAAACAGACCTCTTTCAGCACCATTTCCCACTGAGACAGAAATAAAGGGTTAGAGAGAAAATCATGACTGATGTAACATTTTTCTAAAATTTTTTAGTGCTGGTACACATTTTTTTTTTCATCCCTAAATTTTTCAGCATACTGGAGAAAGATTCAAACTGAAAAAAAAAAAGACCAAATATGATTATATAATTTAAAAAGAAAACACTAGTATTTAGAAAGAGTACTTAAGCCAAAGCTGCATTTTTAGTCTTGCCATGCAAAGCCTAAAAAATCAACATCTCGGAAAAATTGGAGTACTGAAAATATGCGATTGTTACAACATACTCCTGTTATTTTTGGAATATGCTGTCTTTCAGGAAACCCTCTATCCTCCCTTCCCCCGTGCCGACCCCCGCCCCCTTAAAAGAGAAATACATTTTACAATCAGGCTTTCACAGGTTTGGAGAGAAACTGTTTACCAACTCTTTATTATCCTAACGAGCCTCGTTCACAAAGAACTAATGAGCCAAGAGCGCCATCTTGTGTCCTACCTTGGAATCTTAAAGAGCGTTTTCACAGGGTGCATGTCAAAGAGGGGAGGATCTCCGTCCCCCAGTTCGATAGCTGTGATCCCCAAGGACCAGACGTCACAGCGGGAGTCATAGGAAGAGTCATACTGCTGCTCACAAGCGATGACCTACCAGACAAAATCGGGACACGACACATCAACCCCGCTGACACCTCAGATGCCCCAAAAGGCGCTTGGCCGGTCTCAGCCCCCATCTCAGTTTCCTGGCTATACTGATACTGAATTTCAGTAATAACAAAAGGTCCATTTTCTAGGCTTTATTTGTGTGATTGATTTATCATCCGATATGTTCATCCATTTTTAAAATGTATGAATTCAGTTCAATGAACATGCACTGAACCTTGTTGATACCAAGGACGGTGCAAGGGTGAATACCTCACCACACCCACCCTGACGCCCTTTAAGGGTTAGGCCTTGTCTACATCCTTCATCTCCTTACCAGCTGCCGATTCAACAGTGAGGAACAGCTGTTCTCAAAGATGCCTGTCCCTTGTGTCTCCTGCACAAAGTCCCTAGAGACTGATGTGGTTAACTTAAAATAGGAACCACTCCCTCGCATTCTCTTTTTCCAAGAAAATCTGCCCCCACTCCGCAACCCCAACTGGTTTATGCTTCCGCCCAGCTGCTGCTTCGGGGATTAGCCCAACCGGGTACTGGAGAAGGGGAACCAGAAAATGCCCTTGGGCTTGTCATTGGTTTGAAGAGTTTGGAACCTTGTGGGAAAGTATTTTTCTATCAGCTTTTTGAGTTAGCAGGGAAAGCTCTACACTTAGACTCTGGTGGGTATCACAATGGGACTGGGAGAAGGCAGGGGTGGGCCGGAAGCTCCTATTTGACCTGAAATCTGCCTCCTTGACCTAGGATAACCCATGATTAGAGAAGGTAGGAGACGTTTATGGTTTGAAGCTGTGTTGGTCCAAACAGCCTATGAAGTAGACATACAGCATCACTGGCCAAAGGAGTGGGCCTCCCTGCCCTCTTAGGCCATCGGAAGGTCTTTGACTTTGAGTGAGATGGACCAGCTTATGAGGAGGAGGAGAGTAACAGATCTGGCTTACACATTAGTGGGAGCATTCTGGCTACTGTGCTGAGGATACATTAATAAGACACGTGAGTAGAAGAAGCAACACCAGTTAAAGATGCCACTGCAGGATTCCAAATGAGAGACAGTGAGAAATAATCAGATTTTGATAATATAATTTTGAAGGTAGAGTCAACTGGATTTGCTGAATGGGGCTTATAAGAAAGAGGAGTCCAGAATTTTTAACCTGGGCAATTCCAGAACGAAATTGGTATTTAATGAGATGGGGAAGACAGTAGTAGAAGCAGGTTTGGGTTGTGCTCCACTGGGGACATTCTAAGTCTGATTACTGTGAGACTTCCAAATGGAAAATTTAATTTTAGTTAGGTAAGACTCAGACGTCTGACCTAGAGAATAAACATGTCTTGTTTAAAGCCACTAAATGTGTGGTAATATTATGTCAGTGACAGAAACCTAATACACCTTTTCTCTGCCAGATCCAGCTCACTGGTCTCACGATGCTAGGTGAACATGCCCATCTTACCCGAGACATGGTCTCCTACTTTCATAATTGTCCTCTACCCTTTTCTTCTGATTTCTGAACTAAAGAACCCTTTTCCATGTACCTGCATCCTTGGCCTGGGATGGATCCCAGCCTCATGCTCTGAACAGACTTGCCTGCCACAGAAGGATACATTTAACACATTAACACCTTAAAAGGATACTTTTAACACATTATTTTCAAATGTGCATTTAAACTCAAGTTCAAATAATTCCAATTTTTGGAAGCAGGGGCCGTTTCATTGTCCCCCAAGACCTCACTTTCATCACCTCAATCAGGTGAGAAACTACATTGTTTTAAAAGATCTCCAGAGAAGGCTATTTAACACCTTCCCTTTCAGAAATGACATTTCCAAATGTGTGAGACAAATATAATTTTAGACCTATCAATCAGCAAGTAGTTCACCATCCTTTACGTTTCTGTGGAGAAAAGAGAAATAAGACCGTATCCTTCTCCAACAAGAGCTATGGCTGAGTGAAATTTAAAGTGAACCTGTAAGAAATTAAATAACAATCTATGACACATAAATGTCCTAAGCCAGTACATACTAGCATGTCTAATAAAGGATGCAGGCTTCAAAAGCTTGGGATATTAGAGGGAGACCAATTCAGGCCAACCAAGATAATGGAAAGTATCTAGTGCCCCTAGTCTACAACTTCCAGGAAGAAATTCCAGTTGACTTCTAGCAATCTTGAATGGGACACAGAAGGCAATTCCAAGAACCTGTCCAAAGGTGGAAATGGAGATATCCTATTGTTTCTCAAGTGCTGTTATAAAATATTCAAAACGTGTATCTGGTTTTCACTTCTCTTCACAGACAGACACATACTATATCTTCAGCTCAGTTTGATTAATAGAAGAGTATCCTTTGACCAAATTCTCTTCCCTAAACTCAGCTAGCAATGTGACAAAGGAATTATTTAAGCTTAGCTTTCTAAAGAAGTTTCTAGAAAATTTCTGAAGTAAAATAACTCACAAATAATTATTAAGCACTGATGAGCCAGCATGGTCCTAGGTAGGTACACAATCACTGTGTGGGACAGGTACTATTACTACCTGTAGTAGGCATGGAAACTGAGCTATAGCACAGTTAAATAGCTTCCCCAGAGCCCACAGCTAGTCATGGTCTGGGACAGAATTTGAGCCCAGGCAGAGGAGAGACATCTAAACATCATAATATGATAAGGACTCTAAATAATAAAGGTTGTCAAGGAACCTGAATTATCAGCATCTGTCCTCATATTTTGACCAAACTAACCACGTCTTTGAGATTTGTTTCACCTAAACTCCATGTCTTCAGAGAGAGTCTCTCTTTCCCTTTCTCTTTACTGAGTTATGGGTGATGGGATTCAAAGACACACACTAAGAGGTTACATCCCTGATGGAAGGTCAACACATCCTGGAACTGTATTCCTGTCAATGCAACATCAAAGTCTGCAACTGTTTCTTTAGGAGAAAAAGCAATTTCATTCTCCTTAGCTCAGCATTCTTGTCTCTAGGTAAAATAAAACTGAGTTAAGAATGCTTAGATGGTCAGTTGGTCTTGCCCCCAGGAGAACGTGACCTCTCAGAGAGCTCTCTGAATCGCTTGTTACCATGCTCCACAAAGAAAAGGTGAATGGCAGTGGCAACTAAGTGCACGGCCCTGGGACCAGGTTTCCCAGGTTCTGTAAGTCTTATTAAAGGGGTGAAGAGAAGGGAGTTTGAAACGGCATTGCCACAGGCCCATGACCCGAAACACCTCATCCTCTTCCATCCCTCCGCCTCAGCTCTGCTGCCCCCAGGAGGAGACATACTTGAGGCAAGTGTATACTCTCCCTTACGTTAAGCCTTTGCTTCAATCACAGGAGTATAAATGATGTTGGTGGCAGTGGAATGAGACAGAACAGGTGAGAGAGAGAGAGAGTTTAAGGGAAGACTTGCAGGACTTGGGAGGCTAGGGAAAGGGGCACACCAAGGAAGACTAACATATGACCTGGGTGACCAGGAGAATGATGGTACCATTCACAAAACAGGGAAGTCAGGAAGAAGACATCAGTTTGGTAGGCAGTACAGCAAGTTCAAATTGAGTCTAAGCTCTGTGCCTAACTAGGTACAGAAAAGCCATGTGTGCTCTTGGAAACTTTTTTCCTGTGCATAGATTCAATAAGAAAAACAAAATTCAATCAGGATCAGAAACAGAATATACTAAAGGGTAACAATGAAACACTGATGTGCTTTTAGTGACTACATGGAATTTTATGTTACAGTAAATATATCTTACATTTCACAACTCTATAGACTTTAATCTTCCTATTGTTGGTTGCCAACACAACTAGTCAAAATTTGTAGTTTGAATACATAGTTATAATACTGTGTATATATTGTTGATACAAGGTTGTATATCATGAACTTTAACAAACTGGGATATTTATCTTAATCTAGTATTGTGAATAGAAAAACTGCTAATGAATGTCAGTTGTACAAAGTAAGAATTCTCCATAGTTGATTTTAGAGTCTCACAAGCATGTTCATATGAAGAAGATATGTCTTCTAGAATGTTTCACGTGATGTGTATGTAAGTGCACCTGGCAAAAGCTAAGAGCATAGAATTAACTGAATTAAAGAGAGTTCTACAGCAATATTTGCTAATGACCTACTGGCTCCAAGATTAAAACGATGACTCATTGAGTCTCAGTGAGTTTCAGGATGTATAAATTCCTACAAACTTCTGCATAGTCACCTTTAACAACCTTCCATTCTTCCGCATGATATCAGTGAGTGTTTATGCTGCTTCTGAGTTTTAATGAGTAGTTTTATCCACTTGGTGTTAATCTATCATTAGCCTCATCACTTCTTCTAGGTTTTAAAGGGACCAGTCTTAACGATCTCATCAAAGTGACCCCTGAAGTAAACAGAAGTAACACAGGGTGAGGATTGTGTCTTATCTTTCTTCTGTTCCCATCCATACCAATTTGTGGCACTCATCAGAGAAGCTATGCTGAAAAACTTTTGGATTGGAATCAGAAAGTCTGAACTCCATTATTCACTAGCTGGGTCCCTCTGATCAAGTCCCCTGAAAATTTTGAGCTGAGGGTTCTTTAGTTACAGTGATCTCACTTTCTAGATCTATAAACTGGCAAGGTGGGGATGAATAATCTCTAGTATCCCTTCCAGCTCTAACATACTGACTTCATGATTTCAAAATAAGTGGTTTGGGGGTATCTCAAAATTAGAGGCTAACTTCTCTATGCAAATTACTTAGCAAACAGTAGATTATTCTGGGGTATGAACCAGATGACTAGAATTTTGAGTGGATTGTATTGCCAATATTTGGTAGAAGGTGTTAAGATCTATGAAAAGATGCTGGTTGCTGTGATAATGCCTCCCTTAAGGAAGATAAGCTTCAACAACACAGCAGTTGTTTGGATGCTGGTTAATGGAGCATGTCCACGTTCCTACCTTGAAATGCAAACTTATGACTTTTTTGATACACTTAGACTATATTGATGCTTATTTTAGGAAGGAGAAAGACACTAATGTTCGGATTTCTGGCAATATCTCTGCACTAACAGCCTCAGTGCTCAATACCAATACCTATTCTACCTGGAGATGGGCTAGAGCCTCTGAAATGTTGGTCATTACCTCCTGAGCTACCCCAAAACTTCTTTCTGGAGGGAGCTGAGGACAAGAAATACGTTTTCACTATAGTTTAGTTCTACTGGTCTTTGTAGCAAAAGCTAGCAGTCAGTTTTCTTTGTTAGGGCAGTTCTCGCAAGACTTCTTTAAGCTAACGAGTTCCAAAGTTTAAGACTCCAAATCCACCCCAGTCACTCCCTCCTCCCCTCTCTTAAAGGAGCTTATAGGGTGAAATTGTAGCTACAATTTGATAACACAACCGCTTTGGCACACATCATTTCCTTATCCATCCTTGGGCATGGTCCACTGAGTTCTGTTGAGGAGGCTGGCCCTTTCTTTAGTCATGAGCTGGAGAAAACTAACTGTGAAAAGCTCTGGAAGTGTGAAAAGACTTGGCCCTCTGGTGGCTGCAAAAAGGTCCCAGAGCCAGGCACCTTCATTTGGTTTTGCCGCTTTCTCACTGGATAACTTTAGCAAATTATTTAATCTCCCTGTATCTCTTCTTCCTGTGTAAACCAAGCAACCCTTTCCCCCTGGGTGTTGTCTGAAGCATTGCTTAGGGAAATGTTGATTACCCAGTTTTTTCTGTGGTACTAGAATGTTAGTAGAGGATATCACTGGGTCATAGATGCATGGGTAATATATATTTTATTGATTTACTTCTATAAGACTGTCTACATTTACTAAAATATCTACAGGGAACACAAATTATTTCTATAACAAAAAAGAACAAATTTTGTCTGTTTTTCTGTCTTGAAAATATAAATAAGTATTGGAAAGTTTGCCTTGATCTTCAAAAGGGAGTGGTTATTTCCTCAGGGGTATGTATTGGCTGTGGGGATTCTTCATCAGCAAGATGACAGGTTAAAGGTGATGTCTTGGTTGTAAAACTAGGGTCGCACAAGTTTAAAAAGAATTCTCTTCTCAACCATACCCCTTTCCATTGTAAGCACAAGACTAGGCATAGTACTTTCACTTTCTCAGGCCACCACAGTCCCATGGAATGCCCCATGATTGCAGTTTCATTTCAACCTAGACCAAGAGTAGGGCTTACTGGTAAAGTTCCCAAAACAGGGGTGAGATCTACCCTCTATCTTTGCAGAAAGACTTGAGCTATAATAACCTGAGAGAACAGTCTCTCCTCAACTCAAAGTCTTCATTTTCTGCGAAGAGTATCTGTATTAGACTGAATATAAGGGGAATAAAAAGTAGTCAACATATGAACTCCTGCATTCAGAAAACCTAGATTTCTCCAAACTATTTAACTTAAACCATTTATCAGATGACAAATCAAAGAACTGCTGGGCTGAAATCTCTTTCAATAATGTGATTTTTAACCAATATGTTCAAGCAAATAATATTACAGTAACATCATCCACCATAAGGAAAAATATGTCTTGTTCTTTTAAAGAATGATTTACAAAACTTAAAAGACAATAGCTGTTATTCAGACTATTTTATTTTTCCACTAATTTTTAAAATGTCATTAAAAATGCAATTAGGTTTGCTTTATATGTTCTGATTTCTCATCTTACTAGAATTGATTGTGTGATCCAAAATTATAACCAAAGGTCAAGATTAAAATTTCAGTCAAGTACACAGGCAAAATGCTGTTATCTCAAGAGCTAAATTCAGCTTAAAAAGAGGCAAAGCAAATAGACCTAAAGCTATTAATCCTTGGCTGACCTTGAGCCCAAAAATAAAGTCAACAGACTGGCAAATAAGATGGGCTGAGAAGTAGGAAGGCAAATAGGATTCTTAATTTTGCTTACATAATTCACACAGCATAATTAATAAATGTTATTGATCATAAAGATTTCTAAAATAGAATTTCCCTAGAATTGTAAATTGCAGCCATAAATATTCCAGTGGCAAATATTATTCATCAGTTTTACATACAAACATCTTAAAGTGTTACAAGCTGAGATATTGAACAAGCACATGAAATCTCTTCCCTTGGATGAAATATAACTTCAAGGGAGAATACATTTGAGATTTGAAAGGTTTCTTTCCAAAAGGGATGTGGACTAGAAGAACTGAAATTGATGGGGTGGTGCTTTTTTTGGTTCATTCATAAAACTCAAGGCTAGAACTGAATATATATTCCTTATACTGAGAAACTGCCAGTAATAATTTAAATTATGCTGTTCACATAAAATTGAGAAAGGTCTCTAATTAAAATATGATGTTCTACAAGCCTTTTCTCAGGATTGTAACACTCAGCTTATGCCTTTAGAAAAATAAAACAAGGTTCAACTTAAAAAGACGCAGAGCACACGCACACAACACTGCTTCCCACCATGGCTGGCGGAGGGCAGGGGGGCTGTTCTGGGTTTGAGGCCAGCACACAACACCAATTTTGTACTGAAATTCCCCAAAGCCCTGGAAACATATCACTTTTGTTGTTTCTTTTGTTATGGACTGTAGCCCACCAGGCTTCCCTGTTCATGGGATTTCCCAGGCAAGAATATTGGAGTGGGTTGTCATTTCCTTCTCCAGGACATCTTTCTGACCCAGGAATCAAACCCATATCCCCTGCACTGGCAGGTGAATTCTTTACCAATGAGCCACTAGGGAAACCCAACATATCATTTACACTTAACTGTTTGGCAAGCCCTGCTCTCAGACTCAGGACCAGTATCACAGAATTCCTCTGTGAAAGCAAAATCAGTGACCCCAAATTTTTGTATGTGTCCTTAGTACTCAAAGACTCTGAAGAAATACATGTGCTTGGAGACCCAGGAGAATCCCACTGCCCTCCCTTAGCAGCTTTCCCCAAATTAGAGATGGATGCTGGAAGGGATCCTAGGATTCATTAAGTCAATCCCCCTACTTCACAGATGAGGAAACTGAGGTCTTAGGGAATAGTTTAGTCACAGAGCTGGTTTGTAGCCAACCCAGGAGCAAAGTCCATGACTTCTCCATGAGTGAGGCATCTCCCAGGGATTCTTATAATACACAGAATGCTAAGACACTCCCAAAGGGATTTCGTGTTCCGTCATAAGCCATAGCCACGGTAACTATCATACTCTGAGCATGCAGCACTCCCTTCACTTAAGTAGGTGGAGTTTCTACTGCCTCTCACTTCCCCATGCCCTCACTTTTCCTTCCACTGCCCCTTCCCTTTGTCAGCTAGTGCTCTAATTCTACCAGAGTGGGAGTTCTACAATTTTGTTCTTTTTACAGCTGTTAGGTCAGGTATTCTTACCTTAGGGGAAGAGACAGATTCAGAAGGGTTAAGAAACTCTCCCCAAGTTATTTAGCTAGTAGGCAACAGAACTGAAGCATAAGCCACAATAAGAAACCAATGGGGGGAGGGGTTGCAGGTAGCTTTTCTCCTCTGCAATACATCTGAAAAACAGGAAGGGAAGCAAATCGAACAGAATATCTGAATGTTCCTGCATGGGCACTCCCCTTTATCCACACGTGGTCTCTGGGTGACATCTTCTCCCAGACTGACATCACCGTGCAAACCAGAGTACCCTTGGGAATATCACACAGTCCTAGCAAAGAGTGATTTCCTTCATCTTTTTAAAACCAAAAGAAGATATGGGAAACACCTGGGACATAATAGAGTGCCATGAATAGAAGTTCCACATGCTCCAGCCTCACGCCCACCCCAGGCTCCCCTGGGGCCCATTCCTAATGCTGACTGCCCGCCTCCCTCTGCTTTCCTCCAACAGCTCAGGGTCCATCGTGCAGCGGAGCCAGGGCAGCCCTGGCCTAGCTGTGAACTCCTTTCCCCTTCCGTGCGGCTGAGTCCCTGGTCCCGGGGCAGGGCAGTGGAGGCGCTAGCCAGAGGGTAGCCGCCGGGTGATCTGACTCGGAGCCTAGGAGGAGCAGAGGCGGACTCTGACATTTCTTCAGCAAACACTTCTGCCCCTGCGGGAACAGTTCTTCATCTTTGGTGGATGAAGAAGGGGAAACAACAGGTGCCTTGATCTTTCTCACCTCCCCAGAGAGAGGTGGGAGGACAGCCAGGGAATTCTAAATGCTCACAGAGGCTATGACTTTGATACGTCTTACTCAGCCCTCAGCAGGAGGCAGGTTGGGGGGCCCTCGTGCTTCTGCACATCTGGAAGCTGAGGCCTCAAATGGGGTTCTATATTTAGATCTGCCAGGAGGAGGGTAGCGACAAGTCACCACCACCTCCGGGGCCAGCCCCCCACCTCCACAGTGACACATGATATATGGCTCAACCCCTCAGAGCTCCAGCTGAGAGGGGAGCTGGGGCTGAAGCAGAGGGTGAAATCTGGGGCTGCATTAGTCACTGTGACCCTTCACTCACCACAGCCCCAAGTGTTTGGGTTGTGCTCCAGGACCCTCAAAGACAGGACCACCCTGGGAATACAGGTAGGGTCTGCCCCAGAACGAGAAGGGAGGGAATCCTTGCTTCTCACAGGCTGACCCAGGAACCTGGGGGGAATCAGGGAACACAAATGACTGCAGAATCTCAGAGATGAAAGTTGTGGGGGAAGACACACAGGTCTTTCAGTCAACCATCCAAGGTTCTAAACCCCTCACTTGAATCTCCTAAGCAACCAAAGCCTATATACCTCACAGTGAAGTGATTGGCAGGTGGGGTCCCAAGAATCCCCAGCCTTTTAAAACAGAGTTGGGTAAAATCAGACCCTGAAAGTCTCACCATTGTCATCACTTCACCCTTACTGAGAGCCTGGAGAGATCCCCCCTTCAGTATCCCAGGAACTCCAGGGGCTCGGAATGTGAGAGTGGGAAGACTCTCTTTCCCCCGGAAACCATCAATGTTCTCTGAAACCCAGAATGGACCTCAGAGGCAGAGACAACCCAGGCCAATCCTCTGAGCTGAGAACAGGGCAGGAGAGGTAGGGTTTAGGCAATAGGCCCCACCATTTTCACTGCTCACACCATGCTGAGTATGGCAGCAAGCACTTTCAGGACATCATTTTGTCCTCTGAGGCTGCTTTTTTCCCCTTCTCACTTCCTCTTTTAACTTCTCCCATCTTTCTAATCAAAATATTCAGTAACTCGCCTGGGGTCCAGGATTAGGTGTGTGCACTATTTGCTTGCAGGTCTATGACTCCAAAATTTGTACTCTTATCTTTACTACCAAAAATGAAGCCATATTAAAATAACTGAACCACATTCACTTTTTTAAAATGAGTGGCAGGGCTATAACTAAAATCTAAATCTAAATTCTATTCTGAAGAACTTTGCTATTTTACTTTTCCAGATCCTTCTCTGAGGCATTAATTATACTGGTTTCTAGAGTCATGCTGAAATATTGTATTTTCCTCAACATATTAGGAAGTATGATTCTTATTTAAAAGAATTTTTAACTTGGAAAAAAAGATATTCATCTTATCTGGTATACTGGTAGTCATAAACAGTTTGCTCTAGCATAGTGGTTAAGAGCAGGGATTTTGGAGCTAAATATCTGAGTTAAAATCCTGGTGTCATCACCTAACAGCTGTCCAAGGACAAGAACTTTCTGTGACTTATTTAGTTTCTCCAAAACACTGAGCCAGTAAGAGCAATAATTTCATGGGGTTGTTGTAAGGATTACAAATGAATTAATTCATACAAAGCATTTAGTGCCTGGCACATAGTAAGCACTCAACAAATGCTATTAATTCTTATTGGGTACCAAGTCCATTAGCTAGAGCTTAGGGAACAAAATGGTAATAATGACAACAATAATATTTCAGCTCTGTAGTGGTTTATGACTTTCTCAGCCCATCAGCACAAAACATCTCATTCGTCATCTCTATTCCTGGCAGTGCCAAAGGAAAGAGCATTATTGTATCGTTTAGCTAGGAATGGCATAATTAATGAAGGCAAGAGTGGTTGCAAAAAGCCTGTGATATTTCTGCATTGGTGTAAGCCGGTTGTTATGGCAACCATCCCCTGTCAACGACCCTTTGCCAAGCAGAGAGAGACCCATTTTTGGAGCCGTCACAGCACATCTGTTTCTCTGCTCAGCTGATTAGCTCTTGTTTGCAACAACCAGCAGATGGAAGTAAAAGTGAAAAAAAATTTTCTAAAAAGAAGCAAATGTTTATTTCATCCACAACTCTGCTTTCTAATACAGAAACAGACTTTTGGCTGTTTTAGGAAGATGCCAAGTAAACTGGATGCTTAATCTATAGGCTGCTTCTCTCATTGGTGGGAGGGAAAAGTGTAATCAACCTATAAGTTACAGGTGATAGGTCCTTCATGTAAGTCTTTTAAAATGATGTGGCTCACACTCCAGAGTGTTCTTCCACCACCCCTCCATCTCTGCACGGCTTTGACACAGGAGTCAACTCGGCACACACGTTCCTGACCATACGTCCCATGTGAAAACACTGAAGCTGAGGAACACAAGGCCAGTGGACCAGGAGACCTGAATTCTGGGGCCAAATATGACCTGAACCAGCTCAAAGAGTATCTTCTACCTGCCTTAGTTTCCTCACCTATAAAATGGAACTTGGATTCCCATGCTGTCTGAAAATTCAAAGAGCTCCAGTACTCACCAGATACGTGAATCTGGACACAATATCTCCTACAGTTCTTTGAGCCTCACTTTCCTTAGTGGTAAAATGAAGAAAATAGTATCTACTCCAGAGGGTCATTGTGAGAATGAAATAAAACAACATGTTAAAAAAGCGCCCGTCCCAGTCCGAGTGCATTCACGGGCACATCCTCAGTAATTGCAAGTGTTCTTCCCACTATATGTCTGCTGAGCAGGTGAAATATTCAAACTATCTGCCAATCAGCGACACATGGCCCTGAAGCTGGTTCTTAAGACACCCTTCTTCCTAGACATTATCCCCTGGATTTGCTGGGCTGTTAGGAAATCTGCGTGTCCAGGGAAAGAGACAGGCACTTCTGGTGGCCAAAGAGCACTCTAGAGGTTCTGGATGGCAGCCACTTACCATCTAGGACAAGAGTATTTCAGTATTTTAACAATCAGCATGGTCCCCCCAGTGCTTCCCAGCTAACTGTAAGGCATTATTTTAACAGAGTCTACAAATATTCTCAATAAAGACAATGATGATGATCTTGGTCACTTTCTTTGGGTTTCAATCATTCATAAACACTCAGTTTAATTCTTCACTACCTGTGATGGTAGGAAAGATAGATTAAGGGTCAACTAGTCCTACACCCCTGCCATCACCATAAACAAACATAAATCAGGCTTGTGTCCCTTTCTGCTATGAACCAGGATATTATCTGGCGGATGTTCAATGCAAATACTAGCCGAGCAATCCAATACTGACAGTGGGCATGGGTTGTATTGGAAGTGCTTTAGTTCACTGAGTCACAACACAAAGATTCCAGTTACTGTTACCCACCTACCCACCCAGTGTTTCTGGGCACTTAGCTTGGCAGAGCCTTAGATTCCTTCTCTATAAAATCAATGTCATTATGCCTAACTAACTGGCATCTTCACAGGTAGTGAGTGCTTAAAAATAATATTTGTAAAAGTTCTATGCAGATGTGGGATGTTATTATTCATACGATTATAAGAAACTGGCTATCAGGAGACAGTGACCGAGAAAAGAGGCAATAAACATGGGTAAAGGGAGGGTCGTGTGAGTTAATACAGTTCCCCCTTTACTGATGCTTTATATACAAATATATAAAATACAAGCCACAGTCACAGGCAAGGAGGGAGATCAGAGGCTCAGTGTTAATTAGGTTGAGGGAATTGACCTACACCAAGCATCTCGGAGATAATCCAAAAATACCTGACCAGAGAGCAGGTAGACCAGCACAGAATCCTCAAGGTGTTGAGGCTCCATGTGAGAAGGCAGTTTGTTATGGTACATCCAGAACAACATATGGTACATTCTAGCATATACAAAAAGAACTGTGTTTGCCTCAAACACCTAAGGCTGAGAGAGGGGTGTGTGTGTGTGTGTGTGCGCGCGCGCGCATGTGTGCAGACAGGCAAAGCTGAGCTAACTAACCTAGCACCTGTAACATGAGGATCTGTAGATTCAAAATGACTGGCTGATTACCTTAGAAATTTGAATTATTTACTACAGAGGAGGGGTGCTAACAGGAGAGTTGTTACAGGTTGAATTGTGTTCTCCAAGAAAGATACATTAAGGTGCTAGCTCCCAGGACCTCAGAATGTGAAATTACTTGAAAATAGGGTTGCTGCAGATGTAATTGGTTAAAGTGAGGTCATACTGGAGCAGAATGGGTCCCTAATCCAGTATTACTGGTGTCCTTATAACATGATGGCCACGTGAAAGCGAATACACAGGGAGAATACAACGTGATTCAGTTCAGTTCAGTCGTTCAGTCGGGTCTGACTCTTGGTTTCTATGTTGAGCATCTTTCTTTCCCATTTAAAATCATCTTCCTGAGTCACAGTATGCTACTGACATGCTCAGTTTGTTTAAAAAAAAGAAAGAAAAAAACTCTACTGATATTGACTTCTAGAATAACTCTTACTATGCAAGCCAATATTTCCCCAGTAGCAGTGTTTCAAAGTACTATAACCCTAAAGGCACCCCCTGGAATTTTCCTTCTCCTACATGGCTGAGTTGATACCACTTTCACTCAGCACCTTTCAACCTTACTAGTATCTACATGAGGTGGCAAAGAGAAAATAAGTGGAGAGTGTTGTGAATATGATAATTCATGCTACAGCTTCAAGCTGCCCTGGTGAACTGCTGTTTAAACTGCAAGTCAAGACTTGATGGTGGTCTGGTCACATTTCATCAGCTATCTGGTTTGAAGCCTATAGCCTATTTGAATTATTATAGATATTGGAGTTACTCAGGCTGGTGAAATCAAAATGCAAATGGAAAAAAAATAATTTGGTTCAATTTCTCAAAAATAGGGGCTTCCCTGGTGACTCGCTGGTAGAGAATCTGCCTGCCAATGCTGGAGATATAAGTTCAATCCTTGATCCGGGAAGATCCCACATGTTGAGTAGCAACTAAGCCAGTGCATCACAACTACTCTAGAGCCCAGGAGCCGCAACTACTAAGCTCATGGGCTGCAACTACTGAAGCCCACATGACCTGAAACCAGCGCTTCACAACAAGAGAAGCTGCCACAGTGAGAAGCCTGAACAATACAACTAGAGAGTAGCTCCTGCTCACTGCAACTAGAGAAAAGCCCAAGCAGCAATGAAGGCCCAGCACAGCCAAAACTAAATAAATCATAAAAAATAAAATAGGATCTAGGAGCTTTCAGCTGTGTTTTCAAAGTAAAAGCACTGGTGGCATGCAGTCGTTTTATTCCACTGGCATTGGCATTACACGCATTGCTGTCATATTTAATCTGCTGCTGCTGCTGCTGCTAAGTCGCTTCAGTTGTGTCCGATTCTGTGTGACCCCCTAGACGGCAGCCCACCAGGCTCCCCCATCCCTGGGATTCTCCAGACAAGAACACTGGAGTGGGTTGTCATTGCCTTCTCCAATACATGAAAGTGAAAAGTGAAAGTGAAGTCACTCAGTCGTATCCGACTGTTAGCGACCCCATGAACTGCAGCCTACCAGGCTCCTCCATCCATGGGATTTTCCAGGCAAGAGTACTGGAGTGGGGTGCCATTGCCTTCTCCCATATTTAACCTAAATAGCACTTATTCACATAAGCAGAAATGAAAGCATGTTAAGGTCAATATACTATGCAGGCCACCATATAAAGACAATATCCATTTGAACCATTACTGATTATCCTTTCAAGGACTCCTCTTGACCCCAACCCTGGCCTCACAGAAGGACAGTACAAGTTTGTTGAAAGGAACACTAGTGAAAGTCGCTCAGTTGTGTCTGACTCTTTGCAACCCCATGGACTATACAGTCCAAGGAATTCTCCAGGCTAGAATACTAGAGAGGGTAGCCTTTCCCTTCTCCAGGGGATCTTCCCAACAAAGGGATCAAACCCAGATCTCCCACATTGTAGGCAGATTCTTTACCAGCTGAGCCACAAGGGAAGCCCAAGAATACTGGAGCGGGTCACCTATTCCTTCTCCAGCGGATCTTCCCGACCCAGGAATCGACTGAGGTCTCCTGCATTGCAGGTGAATTCTTTACAACTGAACTATCAGAGAAGCCCCAAAGGAAAACTACTCAGCCATTAAAAAAAAAAAAAAAGAATGAAATAATGTCATTTGCAGCAACATGGATAGACCTAGAGATTATCATACTAAGTGAAGTAAGTCAGAAGGAGAAAGACTAATACCATATGATATCACTTATATGTGGAATCTAAAATATGATATTAATGAACTTATCACCCAAACAGAAACAGACTCACAGGTATAGAGAACAGACTTCGGGTTGCCAAGGGGGTAAGAGGGTAGGGGAGGATGGACTGGGAGTTCAGGGTTAACATGCAAACTATTATGTATAGAATAGACAAACAACAAGGACCTACTGTACAGCACAGGAAGCTATAACCAGTATCCTGTAATAAACCATAATAGAAAAGGATATGAAAAAGAATATATATATATATGTATATGTATAACTGAATCACTACTGAAATTAATACAACATTGTTAGTCAACTATACTTCAATAAAATAATTTTTTTTTTAAGTTTGTTGAATGGAACTGACAAATGTAAGATTATTCCTATGGACATTCTTATAGAGGGTCATGGAGCAAAAAGACTCTGGGAAATAAAAATATGAGGACAGTGTGGGACTGAGTCCCAGGAGCTGCAGCCTGGTCCCAAAGTGTCTTGGATGCAAGCACACATTCTGAGAGAACCTCTGAGTCATACTCAGAGGAACTGGGCACTTGCTCCAGAGAGACACTCTCAAGGTCTCCACACCATAATCTGCCTACTCCTCAATTTATCCACTATAGCAGGCAAGATGCAACACTAGCTTTTCCCTGATAAGAAGGGAACCAGTTCCAGGCAATCTGAGCAACAGAAGCTCACCATGGACCACTAAACTGCCCCTAGTAGAAACAGTCCACATATTTTCTTCAACCCAGCTGAAACCTAAAAGTCACAAACACTTCATGAGAAATGTATAAAGCCAAGGGCAGCTTTCCCTTTTCTGTGTTCTGTGGTTCTGAGAACACCAACTTGCTGAAGACTGGAATGGGAATACCATCTTCTGATTTATGCCACGCTAAATAAGAATTGAGTGGCCTCAGGTACACTTTCCTTTAATAATAAATTAACCAATGAAAAATTTTTTTTAATTTTTTAAAATAAATAATTAACCAAAATCAACAGAGCAATGTGTGAATACCAATAGTCATAAAGCCCTCCTCAATCTACCCTCCAAACTCATCTTCTCTTTGACTTTTCCTTTTTAACCAATATTTCGTTCATTCAACAGATGCACATTGAGCACCTACTCTATACTAAGCACTATGCTGAGAGCCGAGCATCCCAAGTCCCTGCTAGAGTTTAGAGTTCAGTTAGAAGATCTGCTTGTCAATAACTGTAGTACAATGGTCATAGCTTGCTAATGGAGAGTGTAAAGGCTTCAGTGGACACTCAGGGAAAAGAGCCTCAGTGTTGGCCAAGGATAAGGAAGGTTTCCTAGGGGAATAGCACTTGAGAGAGGACTGAAGATTGAGGAGGAAATTTGCAGAGTTCTGAAGGCCACTCCAGATGATGTAACAATATATAGAAAGGTTTAAAGAAATGATATATAAAGACAGATTTGGGGAATTACTTGTTTTGCCACTACTGCTGAGGCATTAAAAACAAGTAAATTGGGGGAAAGGAACCTGAGATGAGGTTGGACAGCAGAGAGGCTTGAATATGAATGTCTTTGTTCCTCATCTGAAAGAATCTTGACTTTGTCCTACAGTGTTTCTTAAAGTAGAGTTCATGAGATCCCTATGAAAATTTTTATGGTTTGCCTTTGTTTCAACGATAATTTTATATGTAATAATGAAATGGGAGAAGTTGCAGTAAAAACCGTGTTCCAGATTATCTGGATGGTCATTTGCCACATAACATCAATGCCCATATTTATTTTTATTATGAAGCTGGCATCAAGTCAACAGAGATGTACCAGTTTGAGGCCAAAGGAGATGCTATTTAAACAAGGAGATCACACAAGCTGAAACAGAGTAAAGTGGTGGGAGAACTGGATCACCAGATATTATGCGGTAATAAGAATGACAAAATAACTCAAAATAATCCATGCTGTCATGCTCTGAAATGGATTCACATTGCAAAGGACAACTGAGTTTCACAAAACAATGTCATTTGTCTCATTAAATTAAAACTGTTCATTTGAACGTTGCTGGCTTTGTAGTTTTTCATAATATATTTCCCCTCATCTCTAAGGAGATGACTACATAAGTCCTCTTATTAAAAGAGCCCATTTGCCTGATCCCAGGCCAGAGAACTGTGGAATTCAACGCTGACCTGACAAGCAAAGCTGTAGTTGTGCTTCAGGGTCTGTTGGTATCTAGCCTGGAAATTCTGCAAACTTTTACATGTGTCATTTCACAGGGGATTTTTGTGGTGATGCCAGAACTAAAAATTAGACCCAAATCCCAGGTTTTACTAGAGATACAGAAAAGTACATAAGAGAAGTTGCTATGTATCCTGTATTAAAAAAAAATAGCTAGGACTATGGCATATTGCTCTGTAGGCCACCTGGAACTGAAATCTGTCTCTTCATTGAGTCATGTGTCACTGGGCCTGCCTCTACCCAGGGAAGGTGACCTTTTCTAATTTACACAATGGTGGGATGAACTTGCCAAGCCATGGCCCTTGGAGAACATGGCATCTTCTGGAGGAGGCACCTTTTTTCTAACTGCCTGAAGGTATTCTATGGGCCTTCTGTCACTTAGTCCTGAGATTGTCGTCATTCTCACCCACCAAGTCAGAACTCTCACAGTTCAATGAGGATAAAGGATTTTCTTCTTGCTGACAGTTTTGTGAAGTGTGTGACTTTCCCATAAAAAAGGCATAGTACCAAGGCTTTCAACAAATACACAGAAATAGATGCCCTCTGCTCACCTCAGGGGCCATCCAGAATGGGGTGCCAACAGATGTGTTTCTCCGTAGACGTGTACTGGTGAGTTGAGCTGAGACACCTACAAGAAAAGCATGTCATAATTCAGCAGCAAGCAGACGATGATGCTAGACCAGGGCTGGCAAACTTCTTCCATAGATGGTCAGACAGCAAATATCTTAGACTTTGTGAGCTTAAGGCTCTGTCACAACTACTCAACTCTGCAAAAGCAGCTCAGATAACACAAAAGCAAATGAGTGTGGTTGTGTTTTTGCAAAAACTTATTTAGGGATGCATATCATTATCACGTATCATTCTCTTCCTTTGATTTTTTCCCCCAACTGTTAAAAAATATAAAAATCTTTCTTAGTTCATAGGGTGTACAAAAATGGGACACAGGCCAGACTTGGTTCACAAGCTGCAGTTTGCCAAACACTGTAGGTATGAGCATTTAATGCTCTATCTAAATCACTAGGATATTTTTTTTTCTAGTGAATATTTCTATCTGTACTGCTGCAAAATTGGAATCAAAAGAAAGCATCAAGAACTAGTAACCCCCAACACCTTCCTACTATATTTCCAAAATATTTCAGGTGATATCTTTCTTAAAAATGGTACTTCATTTGATGGAGGAAGAAAATTGGCGTGTATTATCTATAATTGAGCATCAGTGTAGACATAGAAAATTTTCAGTGCCTTATCTTACCTAGAAGGCTGGAAACCTGTCAAGAAAAATACATTTGTCAAATGGAAAAAGAAACAGACTAAGACTATTGTTATCTAGGGCTCAATGTTGAGGACTTGAATTTTAATATAATTCCCATGTACTTTGTTTTAGTCTTTGGCCAGTTCTCTTTCTTATGCCACAACAGATATAAAGGTGAATTGGATTAGGAGTCAGAAGGCCTGTTTCCCATAGCGATTATGCCTCTTCCTTTAATAACTGTAAGGCCTCAAGCAGACAACCTCACAATGAGTCTCAGTTGTCTCACCTTTAAGCTGGGGATAATACTGCTCATTACACCTAACACAAAGAGCTCTTAAACATCAAGTAAGGGAACAACTGTGAAAATGACTTATAAATTGTAAAGCATTTTACAAATATAAGGTACTGTTTTATACCAAGCAGAAACCTACCAAAGCCCTTAAGACAGTAACAATAGTTGCCACTAATGTTGTCAATAAGAACTAAAAAACTTGGACACATGTGCTCATCAGCAAAGAACATATCTTTAAGAACGTTAGGCATAGATTTGCCAAGTACCATGGGTTGTTTTTTGACAGTAGTTCCACTAACTGCTTGCATTCTTTACTCTTTATTAGGAAGCCAAAGAGGGTTCTTTAGACTCTATTTAAACACCCTAACATTTTTCTTTGCTTTTTTAAAAAACAGACCAATTACTTAGTGCAATTTCACTTATCTTGGAGTAATTTCTTCTGAGCAAATGATTCACTGATACATTTTAACACTAAATTCTTCCTTACCAATAAAGCAATGAACATACAAAATCATCCATCTTTTCTCCTCCTGTGCTGCCACTCACCTAAAAAGAACATTTTAAAAAGTGCTTCTGTAAATGTTTTCTCATTATTTACAGCAGTCATGCTGAAGGACTAACTGTTGTTAAATTCATTTAGAAGATTAAACCATTTGATAAACTTAAAGAGGAAAATCAAATGGTTTGTTGGATTCGATACAAGGAGTGCTGTAAGGAGACAGTTAATAGTTCTCTGGCCTTTGGTGATACAGCTCTGCTTCCTCTCGCCTTTCCATTTCCTATAACCAGCCTCACGTGTAGCAGCAACAATCACAATTTAAAGGGATGTTAGTTTCCAGACCCAAAGGACTATTTTACCTTCTGCTCACTGGGAATTAGTATGCCTGAGGCTAGAGAAAGTCATTTAAAAGACCAAACGGTTTTCTCTTTTCATATGCAAAAGAATAATAGACAAAATGTAAATTATAGACAATTGCCCTGAGTTGTGAAATCCTTCCCAACAAACCAAAGTTTTTCCCATAAAATTTTTCTTTTGAAACACTTTCATATTCTCTCTTTAATAAAATTGCTTCTAAAGCTGAAAACAGATTAACAAACAGCATCTCCTAGGGTGATCCATCTGGTGAACCCCCCCACCCCCGACTCTCCAGGCTGTGTGTCACTGGAAAGGCCCTCAGCCTACCATGTAGAAGAGAGGCCCCAGTCTTCTGAGATCACAATAAATTGTTGCCTTTGGCTAAACTGCACACATCAAGAAAACAAATGACAAGCAGTCATTACCAAAGTCAACGAGCTTAACTCCTCCTTCTGTTGTCAGAAGAATGTTATTCCCCTTGACATCACGGTGGATGATTCGGTTATTGTGCAAATGCTGAAGGCCCTTCATGGAGTCCCATCGCCACCAAACAACAGGAAAGAGAAAAGGAAAATTTGCAATGGTTAGTTTTAAACAATTACCCTACGATTAAAATCTAATCAAAGTCCATATTAGGCTACACCTTCCCGCTATTAATACACCTTGCATATTATAGAGCAGTATTTCCCCTTGTTAATATGCTGTGGGGAGCCAACCAATGATAAACTGCCCCCTCGACCCCACCTTGAAGGACGTCCTTACCAAGAGGGCCCCGTATAAGATGTATGAGATCACTGCTTCGTCCAACCGCTGGTTGCACCTAAGTAGACTTTTGACGAGCTCAGTGACCGAGCCCCCATTACACAGCTGCAAGAGGAGGTGCCAGGAGAGAGACAGCAGGACCATACATACAAAAGGAAAAGAAAAAAGACATTAAGAAAAGCCCACTGATTACTGACCTCAAGTAGTAAATCTGCAAATCACAAAACTCTAGGTTGGAACAATGAAACTTCAAATTTCCATTGCACAGTCAAATCTAGTTCTGTGTGTGTATGTGTTTGTGTATATTTATTCAAGGTGATGACTTATGATTGAAAATACAAGTCCAAAAAAGTTGACTTCTTTCTCAAGTTAAATAGCAAAGCACAAGACATTATTTAGATATTAAAAAGAGAATGCATATCATAATTATGGTGAGTTATTATTGGAAATTTTACATGTCTGTTTTAAAAAAAAAAATGCAGTTTGAAGAAAGGACAGAGTCAAGATGAATGCCCTTGATTCTTGGGAGGGGATAAATTTTATTTCAAATCTTCCTGTCTCCAGTGCTGGTACTGCAGACACCAGACGCCCAACCAGTAGCTCTTTCTAGAGTAGCCACTGCATGTCAGATTTATGGAATGGAGCTGCATCATATGTTCATTTAACCTTTTCATATTCAACTTTAGAAGCTCAGCAACTTCATGCTCTTTTTTTCCCCTGCAATTAAAAACACTGTAAAAGTATATCTTTCATACTTGCTCTCTGTTATGGAATATACCGAGATTTTAGATACATAAACCAGGCATATTATTTTTTCACAGCAACTTAAGGGTTTTCAAGGATAATTTTGACTAAGTGCGGAAGGCAAAGTGGAGGTTTGGGTGTGCTACATGCCATTTGAAATCAAGGGTTCTAAAGTGGTTTGAGCAGGGCTTGTATATACCTTGAAACTGTAGGCAGCATGTTGTATATTCATCTTGCACTTTCCTGCTGAGAAAATTCACAGCTCTTGTCAGATCCACAGAGCCATCCGTGTCCATATAAAGTCAAGACCCTGATTTAGAGACCTAGGTTTCCTCCTGGCACTGTGTGTGATTTGAGAAAGAGTTAACTAGTGAACAGTGGGGGTCCCTGGTTGTGGCTGCTTGAGTCAGCTGGCTTTTTGTAAGCAAGGAAATCTGAGCGAGCACAGATTAGCACCTTTCCTAAAAGAAGACACTCTTTTATCAAGGGAATAGTACATTAAGATCTATTCGACTCTAATTACAAACATTTGCAAGGTTTTAATAAATGGTGAGGAGATGTTTTTGTTTAATGAATGTATCTCTCCTTACTATGTACGGCAGATACCTTGCCCACACATTAAGAATCAAGATAAGCTGAAACTGAATCTGCCTATGTTTTTACCATGTAAGTTGGTCACAAACAACACTATTCAACTAAAAATCCAATATAGAATTGTTTGTGGGGGCTGAGTTGCTTCTGACTCTTCACGACTCCATGGACTGTGGCCCGCCAGGCTCCTCTGTCCATGGGATTCTGAAGGCAAGAACACTAGAGTCAGTTGCCATGCCCTCCTCTATGTGATCTTCCCAACCCAGGGATCAAAACCTCATCTCCTGCATCTTCTGCAGTGGTAGGCAGTTTCTTTACCACTTGTACCACCTGGGAAGCCCCAGTATAAAATAAGGAAACTTTAATAAAACTATGATAAATCACTATCTCTCAGAAAGGATTCAGGAGGGAGCCAAGAACAGTGAAATGCACTGAAGGCTATAGTGGTCTGGGATTATATAAGTATCCTCAGAATCCTCTCTCCACCAATGTTTGGTGTAACTTGTTAACTCAACACCAACACCTCTCATGACCATAATATTGAGTACCCGTGTAATTTCTTCTAAAGGATTCCACATTCTTTTTATTTCAACTATGTCTTACATGACCCTGAAGGGCACATAACACTCAATGTTCAATCTAATACTCTCTTGAACAGTGAATGCATTTTCAGTGTCATGATTTGTAGAAGAATCTTAAAAGCTAAGCTTTCAGTAAACATAAAATAATTTTCTCAGGACTCCCCCAATTAGATTTTATATTTTAAGGGAACAAAAACAGGAAAACTGAACAAAGAGTCAAATGATGATCACATAAGAATGCAGAACATGACAGAAGGGATGTTATGGACCCACAAAAAAAAGTCCTTCTGAGGCTGATGGCATAGAGCTTGTAGAACTTGAGAAAATAAGATTAGGGTGGGGATGCGCCCTCTTGGAAGTGGGAGTTGTATAAAGGAATCATCATGATGAAACCATTTCATATGAACCTCTTTTATTCAGAAATCTGCAGGGAGACCTCCTCACAGGAGCCTCATGCCACAAAAGGGGTATCCATGCTATAGAGAGGCAGTAGAGTGCAAGATCCACCCAACCTGGGATTCTAACTGTCCCTACGCCTGACCTGTCTCCTGAGAAGCCTGTAGGCAGGACAGTTAGAACCAGAAATGGAGCAACGGACTGGTTCCAAATTGAGAAAGGAGTACATCAAGGCTGTATATTGTCACCTCCTTACTTAACTTCTATGCAGAGTACATCATGCAAATGTCAGGCTGGATGAAGCACAAGCTGGAATTAAGATTGCCAGGAGAAATATCAACAACTTCAGATATGCGAATGATACCACTTTAATGGCCAAAAGCAAAGAGGAATTTAAGAGCTTCTTGATGAAGGTGAAAGAGGAGAGTGAAAAAGCTGGCTTAAAACTCAACATTCAAAAAACTAAGATCATGGCATCTGGTCCCATCATGTCATGGCAAATAGGTAGGGAAACAATGGAAATCATGACAGACTTTATTTTCTTGGACTCCAAAATCACTGTGGATGGTGACTGCAGCCATGAAATTACAAGATCCTTGTTCCTTGGAAGAAAAGCAATGACAAACCTAGACAGCACATTGAAAAGCAGAGACGTTACTTTGCCAACAAAGGTCAGTATAGTCAAAGCTATGGTTTTTCCAGTAGTCATGTATGGATGTGAGAGTTGGACAATAAAAAAGGCTGAGCACCAAAGAATTGATGCCTTTGAACTGCGGTATTGGAGAAGACTCTTGAGAGTCCCTTGTATAGCAAGGAGATCAAACCAGTCTATCCTAAAGAAAATCAACCCTGAATATTCATCAGGAGGACTGATGCTGAAACTCCAATACTTTGGCCACCTGACGTGAAGAGCCTACTCACTGCAAAAGATCCTGATGCTGGGAAAGATTGAGGGCAAGAGGAGAAGGGAATGACAGAGGATGAGATGGTTGGATAGCATCACTGACTCAATGGACATGAGTTTGAACAAATTCCAAGAGACAGTGAAGGACAGGGAAGCCTGGCATGCTGCAGTTCATGGGGTTGCAAATAGTCAGACACGACTTAGGGACTGAACAATAACAACAGCCTGCTCATGACTTGCAAGAGGTTTAGAACTTGATGCTGCACTGGCAACAAGGACAAGGCTAGAGTTTGAATGAAAAGGAGAGACAGTGAAGACCCCATGATAAGGAGCATCAGGGACCTAAGACTCAGGTAGATATCAAAGGCAGACAGTAGGAGGACTCAGGGTCATCCCACAGTTGGAGTGTGGTCTCATTGCCAGAGGTTTACATGAGCATCTGCTATATTCAGATCCAAATGTCGCCCCAGAGAAGGACAGGAAGAGGGAAAAAGAAAACCATTTTAAAACTAAGTCCTTATCCAAGTGACTAAGCTTCGAGCTGGATTGTGAAAATGGGAAACAAACTCCACAAACTTGTCCCTCTCCAAAGAAGTACTCAGCTGACTAAGTTTAATACGATGAGTTCAAATCGACTGTTTCCTCTAGGCAGGCTGAGGGGTCAAGAAAAATGTTAGGGTTAGCTATTGAAAAGAAAGTGACCTCTTGGTTCTCAGCAGTTTGTGACTGTCCAGTTAGTTACCCATTACTCAATCACGAACACTGTCCCTGCACCTCAAAGAGCTCAACATCAGAAATGGACATGTGAGTAATAAGAGTGGCAGGTGGAAGTGGAGTATGCCCAGGGGTGTGGTGGTGCTGAAGAGGAAAGGGTGACTTCTGCCCTACCAGGGTGGAGAGGGAACAGTCTGGAAATCTTCCCAGGGGATGTAACACATACAATGAATTTGAAGGACAAAGGAGCGTATGGCAGGTGAACAAGAAGAAGAGCGTCCTTGGAAAAGGGACACCATGTGCAAGGAAGGGAGCACAAAAGAATGAGGTGGGTGGGAGTGTTTCTATTTGCATGTGTGTGTCTCTGCCTGTGGGTCTGAATTCTACATACTCTGCCACTGTTGGGACAAAGGGATGGGATCTACACAGAGAGATGGGGAAGTAGAAAGGGGGACAGGGGATGCAGGTGTGCCCCGCCAAAGTGTGTGGACATTATGCACATGTATTATGGCACCATAATATACCATTGGATAGCAGTGGTAAGCTAGCAACAGGTTTTAGACAGAAGGTCTGTTCAGATTTCTAGAAAGAAGACCTTGGTAGCAGATTGGAGGGTGGGCGGAACAAGAAAACACAGGGAGCTGGACACCTGTCAGGAGATGTTGAAGCAATCAAGAGAAGCAAGGTCAATAAGTCAAGAATCCTGAGGACAAAGAATCAGAGACAGATACAGAGTGGGTGTTGGGGGGTGGTGCTTTTATGAGATAGCATCGACAGGAATTTTTGACCAGCTGGATAGAGAAAGTTAAGAAGAGACAGAGTCTAGGGGTCTTGTGAGAATATCAGTAAAGTTCTTTGATCCTCTAAAGCCAAAGCAGTAATTGACAGGCAAAGCACTGCAACACCTTCATCAGAACCACTTCTCAGCCTGGCTTCCATCTCAGGGAGGCACGCTTTATTGAATTGCAAGTGCACTATTAAAATTCTACCCAGAGAACATTTAAATTAAATACTGGGTGGTGATCCAAGCTAACTCAAGCCTGGAATTTTCCCCTGAAATCTCATTTTAGTCTCTCTCCTGCCCTACTTTCAATCTGGCCATTTCTGCAACAAGAGCCTATTTAGTGGCATTTTAGATGGGTAGCCAACTCACAAACTTTCTTCATAGCTCTAGAACCTACGGATGGATTAAAAGCAGCCATTTTGTCAGCAGGATCAAAACTCAGCTGTGGATTTAAGAACAACAATAGAATCTGACTCAGTTGGTGCCTTTTGTTCACTAAATGTCAGAGTTTAAGAGCTGTCTGATTTCTTGCAGTTCAAAGAAACATATAATTAAACGGCTCAGGGTACCTTTAGAGGAAGCAGTACTGTGAAGTTGATAAGCCCACTAGCAAGGTTTTAAAGGGCAGCCTGTGGGTTACAGGGAAAGGACTTGGGGAACTTGGATATAAAAAAGGAAAGCGGGTACACATTGACAATTGTCTAATCAGAGTAAATATTCAGTGAAATGGACTGAACACTTTAAAAGCATGACAAGGGAACTATATTTACATGCATCAAATAATATAATCCTCTTAAAGCTGTAAGGAGGCAGCCAAGCTTCCTACCCCACCCACCCCTGAGGGTTGGCACCTGCAGCCTTTTATTCCCGCCCACGCTGCCAGCCATCAGACTCAAATACAGAGGTAGGTCTGCATCCCTGCGTTCCTCCCTACGCCCTCAGCATTCAGGAAATGTGGCAGCTGGATGCATCTTGAATTTAATGAGCATTTCGCTCCAAACCAAGAAAAACAGAAAAATCATTTACATTCCACATCTATTTTCCAAAACATCGTTGAATATTGATTCAATCACAGTATGTGCATTTGCTAAGATGGTCGTAATTTCAAGCAATAAAATGTTCCTTGCTCCATAAGCCATCAACTTTCCTCCACAGTATTAAAGAATGACCCATGCAACACCGTCACCAGACCTTTATTCTAGTTGAAACTCTAACCTTCAAGTAGATCCTGTACTGGCATGTCGATTTGCCCTAAGAGGACAGAATTAGGAGGAATTTCTTTTCAATGCTCTTTTGTTCAGTGGACTTGATCTTTCAAGGGTGTTAGGTTCTACAGAGGGCATAAAGCAAAAGGCAAGGATTATCAAAATTACTCTTGAAGATGCCTTAGGGAGCACCATGTTAGACAATGTCCACCTCTCAGGAAGGCCAAGCAACATAGTTTTCCTCCACACCATTGGGAGACATTGTGTTCATTTTACTGATACTAAGTAAAGTCACTGTCTTGCCCCTAGAAGAATGAAAACAATGTCACTTGAAACTGTGGAGTTCCAGTCCGGGTGGGCTGGGAGGAAGATGCTCACACTACTAGAGGCAGGAGGGCCCCAAGACCCCACCTCCTGGTTCAGCCTCTCTCCAGGGCACATAGTAGATCTGGTGGGTAGGCAGAATCACTCCAACAGTTCAGCTTCTTAGGCCCTCTTGCTGAACAAAGATAGCACATGAATATAGGGTGCAACTCAGCTGCATTTCAAAGTTCTTGCCTTCTCCACTCCTACATGTTCTGTACTTTTCTTCTGACCCCGAGGCCCTCCAATGACTCTCATTCTAGAATCCAGCCAGAAACTTTCATTGAAGTCAGTGTTCTGTGCTCCAGGGCTTTCTAACCATCTCTGGCCAATCAAAACATGGTTCAGACCATCAGAGTTCCACTATGACCCTGACTTGTTAACATGATAACCTTGACTCATGCCACAATATCAATGGTTTAAGGTGTTAACTTGCAATGATAGTGGGGCTTAGACGGGACTTTTTCTAGGGCCTTACATAAATAAATGCAAAATCTGAACAGAGGTATCATTTCCCCCCACTTTGGCTTAGATACTAAACTTTCACATAGAGGGAGGAAAAACAGGTTAAAAATAATTCTTTCATTTGGTTTTAAAATATAAGGAATATTTTTTTAGTTTACATTGTCACTAGCACTCTAAATGCTCAACTATTTCTTTTAAGTTGAACATATTATTTGAGCAGAAATTATAGTATTTACCAGTGGAAAGTTTTATACCAAAGGGAAACAGAAAAAAATATATTTCATGTCTTAGCAAATACTAGGCATTTTGTCTGAATATGGAGCTTTTCTTAAAGGTCTAATTTCTAATTATATTTCATTTAGGTGAGAGTTAATAAAACTTGTAGATTTTCTGAATTTAACATTAACTAGGATAAAACTTATTCACAAATTATCCAAAAGATTATTATGTATGTTTGTCTCCATAACTTTCTCCTATAGTAGTTGTCTGTCACTGAAGAAAGCTTTGGTTTGCTTTCTGGTAACAATTAGTAATTAATTTCGGAAATGACATTTTTATTTGCTTTTGTTTTCAGAGTTGTGGTGATTTAGGAGGGTTATTAATAACATTTTTCTATCCTCAAGAATTTCTCTGTGGAATAGCTTCTCATGGTTCCTTTTATCATATTCAGCAAGTAAAGAGCAAAGGCAGTATAAATTTAATCTCAATATACAGGATGAAGGGAGCAATATTAAACAGATCATAATTTTATTGTACAAGTTTCCTGAAGCACTCATTAAAAAGCTATAGGCGGCACAACACGGTCAAGGTACTGTGTGGACTGTCATTATCTTCCAGCAGTGTGTTTGCGTGTGTATAATCAGGAACTGCTGCCATTTCAACCAGAGATCCAAAGTCTATTCCCTGGGCCTGACAGATAGCATCGTGGGCAGCAGCAACACAGAAGGGAGAAAAGCGAAGTGCAGTCCTTCTCTGGCTCTGCCGTATAACTGGTTATGGGACGGTAGGCATGCCACTCCTTCTCTGGGTCTCTATTCCTCAACTGAACATTAGGAGAGTGACCTGAAGGCCGAGGTCCCTGCTAGCTCTCGGAGTCCAGGAATCTGTGTCTATAAGCATACCGGAGGCACCGGACACAGCTAACCCAGGATCCTGGCATGGACGGCCCATCCCTAGACAGAAAAGACTGAGGCTATCTGGTTCCCCATGCCATCAGCTTTGGCGTGGGCCAACACAACCTGCAAAAGGTATAATATCCGCATACTGTATCGCTGAGGCATGAATAACTCAGTGCGCCAGGGCAACCTCATTATCTGTACTTAGTCACCCGGAAAAAGCAAGAGGCAATCTGCGGGGAAGTATCTGCACAAGGCTCAGTTCATAGTTCTGAGCTCCTTCTCATCTTTCAAGGCCAGGTGCGGCCCTTGCCGGCTGCCTTGGCTGTGCCTGAGGGGCTAACGTTCGGTCACTGCTCATGGGGAAGAGCACTTGTCCTCCTGGTGATGGCAGGTCTGAGCAGCCTACCCACCCACCTGGTCAAATGGAGGGAGGGACAGTCCCTTTTCAGGCTCTGGAAAACCCCTGGGAGGTCCAGTTTTCTATATCTGAAAACAGAGTCTTTTTAAGTCAGGGTAAAATAAAAAGAAACTAAGACTTCTTGGTCACTGTACTTATATTATTAAATGATAATCAGGTTTAAAACACTGAGGTCTTACAGAGTTTAAGAAGAATATAACCCTAGAGACCCTAGAAATTATTATTTCAGAGACCCTAGAAATATTACTTTCCATATTGCATGATAATAAGCATTTAAAAATTACCCCAGGTGGGATGCATGAGACAAGTGCTCGGGCCTGGTGCACTGGGAAGACCCAGAGGGATCGGGTGGAGAGGGAGGTAGGAGGGGGGATCGGGATGGGGAATACGTGTAACTCTATGGCTGATTCATATCAATGTATGACAAAACCCACTGAAATGTTGTGAAGTAATTAGCCTCCAACTAATAAAAAAAAAAAGAGAGAGAAAAAAAATTAATGTTAATAATATTCTAGAGCTTTGTATGCAGGATAAAATCTGTAATATCCCCAGGGAAGGAGTGGGGGATAATAAAATCCAAAAGATGATACTATGAGAACATGCTATGTGATGTAACCTGCCAACTAAACAGACAAAGATGATTTCTAAAAACCAAAATCCCTTACATCTTTATTCTGAAGAGCACAATTAATATGACAGAAATGTTCCTTGCAGATTATCCCATCTGAATATAACAAATGAATTTCTCATACATGGTTGCTCTGGCATCCAATATATATTGTCTCATGACCAGGCCCTCCCAGAGCCAGACGGGAGGTTTTCTACAAAAGACCCCAGACAGTAAATCCAGGACTGACCTCCCCTTTGTTGCTTCTCTCTTAAAACTTACACACATGTCCCCATGCTCATGGATCACACGTGTGACCTCAGGAACAGAGGCTGGTTCAGAGGGGTGGAGTCTAGGACAGATGAGGGTGGGCCTCGTGAGCATGAGGCAATACAACAGCCCTGTCCTAATATACTAATTTCACGTGCTGTCACTGCATTGTTGCCATGTTAGTCCCATGGAGGAATCGTATTTGTGGGGAATGGACTCTTTTGCACCCAGTTACACACATTCAATTCCATTAACAAGGTAGAAAGAAGGCAAGACTATAGTGGATACAGTGATGCTGTCTTCAGACTGTCTCTTCAAAGCATATGTTGCCAGGAATATCAGGTGCTCCCTGCTCCCAAGTCTCAGAGGCATCTCTCACCAGGAATTGTGCCTAGCTACAGAGAACTTCCTCCCCCAAGGCCACATGCCCACCCAGGGTGGCATGCACCCAGTGATTGGCTGATGCAAAGATAAAATACAGGATGACCCTACAAGAGCATCCCAGGTCTTCTCCCTGAGGATGGGCTGAGGCCTCTGTTACAACTACACTGATGTTTCCTGTCTCCCTTCTCCAATCCCAGCTTCTGTCCAGGTCTAGCCCCAAGAAGAGGAACTCTCCAATAATCTTCCATAAACAACTGTCAGAGTTTATTTTCAGGAAATCCAACCTGAGATGAGGATTAATGACCATGAATGGGCTGATTCAGATTTGGCGAGCAAGTAAACCTTGGGTTAACAGCTTTTGAAAATGAGCTGCAATCAGTTAGAACATGTTTTCTGTGAAATTTTCCTAGCCTGGAGTAGAAAACAACCTTTTCCAACTGTATTCTTGTATTCATTGTATTAGAAAAAAAGATTATTAAAACCTCAGAAGCAGAGAAACACGCACATTTTCAGCACACAGCCTACCTGTAAGAACGTAGAGAATATCATATCTGGTAAGGTACCTGTGATATGCAGGAGAGATCATTTCCCCCAAATATGCATCTTATATTATTTAGGCAATAACGTGTCTGCTCACCCCTGGTGCGCTGTCTAAATCAATGGTCACCCAACGGGAGCCTCTTACCTCCAGGACCAGCCACAGCTGTCCTCCCACACAGTGATCCGCTTTGTAAAACATCCCGTAAAACTTTACAACATTGGGATGATTCGGGAGAAACTGCAAAATGTTGTATTCTGCCTCAATCTCTTCATCCATATCCTATAGAGGGTAAAAAAATGAATGGTGGATTCATATAATGTGTGAGGTAGGGTACAGGACTGATACCATGATCAGGTAACTTGTTAATAAAGCATGTTTAGTCTGCATTTTTTATGTCATCATTACCATATCTTGAAAACACCTAACAATGAACATGTAGATACTAACTAAAGCCTTCTAATTGTTATATCAATAAAATGTCTTCATTATATATATTTAATAATAATATCATAAATATCTTTTTAAAATTTAAAAATGTCTGAATTTTCAAAGCAATTAAGGAGAAGTAGCACAAAGGGATCCAACCGGGATACAACACTTATAATCTCACTGTGCTTGTGGACAGCATTGTAAGCTGAGTGTCCAGTGCTCTGAATTATGGATGCCAGGCTAAGATGACTGAACACCACAAGTCTGGGCCACTTTGTAACTTACAGAGAGACCAGACTCTGTGTAAACCCAAAACATCACTCTTTACAAGAGAACAACTGTTGAAGAGCCCTGGGGACTAAAACCAAAACTAAAACTAAAACTAAAATGGACAAAAGAGAAAATCAAAGGAACTTTTGAATCCAAATGAAGTCCCTTCATTTAGATGGGTCAGGGAGTCATAACTCATTTTGGGATATCATGCCAGGTTTCACTATCTCTAGAAAATCACCCCCAGAATCAAGAAGGAAGTTGAAAACTCAGTGTGCATGAAACCCTATATTGCGGTTACTTACACTGATTGGATCTAGAATTTTTACTGCAGCCAGGCTCCCATCTTTCTTATTAGTCACCTTGTAGACCTTGCCATAGGTGCCTTTACCTATGGTCTCTATAATTTCCCAGGTATCTGTGGGATCTGGAAGCGATTCAAGTCCAAGCATCATGGCGTTGTAATGAAACAATCCATACAGATGTCTCCTGGTGGGAAGAAAAGCTTGTTATGAGCAACAGATCACAGGATTAGTGTCAGTGGGCTTTTGAAACAAGAATATTTTTATTTCTTAACCAGCAACCTTGTGGTACTGTCCTTGTTTTAACTGTCCCCTTGTACTTTAATTAGTTTTTTTTTTTAAGGGATTTGAAGCCTCTTTAAGAAATGGGGGTAGAAGATAGAGGGTGGGCAGCATGGCTCTGGAACATCTTTCAAAACACAATTCTAAAAGGAGAGATTATATCCACACAGAAGGAGGGAGTAAAAGGGCCAAAGAGGATGTCCAGTCATGACCAGACAATCCCATTCTAGGTTGCTAGTAGTGGCTGCTGATGCCAGGAAAAAAATCTGAAAGTCTCAGGTCTGAGATCTTTACAGCCAGATTATGTAACCTTGACCAGGTCTCTCTAATGGTCACTAGAAACTAGCATCCAGCCTCTATGTGCAAAGTCTGGGCTGTTAGGAAGGAGGATCTGGTGCCTGTACAAATCCCTATGTCCCTGTCCTTTCAGAAAGCTTATGTTAAATCTTCCAGGACTCCCTTGAGTCTCGAAAGGCTGGCTCAAGAGTTAATGATTAGGAAATGTGAAGATGTAGAAACAAAGAATAGCTATCTGGCCAAGAATCTGGTAACAACTTAGACTATAAATCTGCCACATAGCAGAAACACTAAACTCCCAGATCGCTGAAAGATATGGATAAAAGCCTGACACACATTTCTGAATTGCTTCTACAGGAAGAAGACCTCAACCAGATGAAAACTGCTGACCACAAGAACAGAGATTCTAGACTGGTTGAAACAAGAAAGCTGAGGGTGCTTGCAACTTCACCTTGATGCCAACCGATTCGAGATGCTTGTGCACAAGTTGATCACACACCTCCCTCACACTGCCTTTAAAACTCCTTCCCCAAAGCCATCAGGGAGTTCAGGTCTTTTGGGCATCGGCTGTCTGTTCTCCTTGCTTGATGCCCTGCAGAAAACATTGAACTTTCTTTCACCACACCCCAGCGTCAGTGGATTGGCTCTGGGGTGAGCGGGTAAGAGAACCTAAACTGGGTCTGGTGATAGCATCAGTCAGCGCACAGCATCCATCATCATCCAGGTCTTAGATTCTGCAAGGATTAGCCAAGCCCAGACCCCATCCACACAGCAACAGCCTACTGTGGGAATCACACTGAACGGCTAACCGGAAGCTGCAAGCTCACCCCACCTTAGCAGTATTCTATCTAATAAGGACTTGGCCCTGTAAAGTTCAAGTACTTTAAAGTACCAGCAGCAAGCTTGGCAGGCAAACAAAGTCACCCTAGACTGGTCCCATGAAAAAGCCCCTTCAAGTATAGTTACTCCAAGGCTGGAAAAGGGGTCTCAACCCCAGGCTGCTTCTAACCTCAGGAGATGGGCCATTAGACTCCAACAGGAACCACAGCATCCAGTCCCCAGGTGTCCACCTGGAGTGAGCCTTCTGCCTCATGCTGGGCAATCCAAATTCCACTTCTCATTATCTTCCAGACTGCATTCACTCAAGAAACAGCCTTTTGACTTGGAACAAAAATCCACTTTTTATCCTTACCCTATCTGATAAGGGCATTTCAAAGATATTGAAAACCATTATCAAAACCAAACAAAATCCCAGTATCTGTGGTATTGATACTGGGAGGGAATCTGTCTTTCCAGAGTCCACCTGGCAGGCATTTCATGCTCTGAAGGGGTCTCCAACCAGCACCTTGAGAGTCCAGGCCAGGCTCACCCTGGGCTGAGACAATGACTCTAAAAGGTCAGGTGGTCAAACAACTCCTGATTTTCATCTTCTGGTTTCAAGATTCTAACAGACTCTAACCTTTCCCCTTGGCCAGTGTTTCCTAAAATCCACCTTTCTCAGCACATGTTTCACAATTCTTGCAATATATGTATGCTACCTGTGCTATTAGCTACTAATTTAAATTACTTGCTTTTTTACATAAATAAATGTCTTATGGCTTTTGATATTTTTTGTTGCCCACAGACTGCTGGGAGAAATATCAACAACCACAGATATACAGATGATACCACCCTAATGGCAGAGAATGAAGAGGAACTGAGAGCCTCTTGATGAAAGTGAAAGAGGAGAGTGAAAAAGTTGGCTTAAAGCTCAACATTCAAAAAACTAAGATCATGGCATCTGGTCCCATCACTTCATGGCAAATAGATGGGGAAACAAAGGAAACAGTGACAGATATTTATTTCCTGGTCTCCAAAATCATTGTGGGCAGTGACTGCAGCCATGAAATTAAAAGATGATTGCTCCTTGGAAGAAAAGCTGTGACAAAGCTAGACAGTATGCTAGAAAGCAGAGACATCACTTTGCCAACAAAGATCTGTGCAGTCAAAGCTATGGTTTTTCCAGTAGTCATGTACGGATGTGAGAGGTGGACCATAAAGAAGGCTGAGCACCAAAGAATTGATGCTTTTGAACTGTGGTGTTGGAGAAGACTCCTGAGAGTCCCTCGGACAGCAAGGAGATCAAACCAGTCAATCCTAAAGGAAATCAACCCTGAATATTCATTGGAAGGACTGATGTTGAAGCTGAAGCTCCAATACTCTGGCCACCTGATGCGAAGAGCTGACTCATTGGAAAAGACCCTGATGCTGGGAAAGATTGAAGGCAGGAGGAGAAGGGGACGACAGAGGATGAGACGCTTGGATGGCATCACCAATTCAATGGACATGAGTTTGTGCAAGCTCCAGGGAAGCCTGGTGTGCTGCAGTCCATGGTGTCACAAAGAATTGGACATGACAGAGCGGCTGAACGACATTAACAATGCGGCATGTAGGATCTTAGTTCCTCGACCAGGGATCAAACCCACACCCCTGGCAATGGAAGTCTGGAGACTTAATCACCGGGAAGTCCCATATATATCTTTTAAAGGCACTTCATATCCCTACCCTAAATCATTTGCCATGTATCAAAATTAACTATGAAAAGATGATTATACTAAAAACAACAGTTGTTGAAGTACAGCCAGAGACTGCTGCCCCTGTTCTTTCGGGGAAAAGAAGGAGATCATGGAGTGATGGGGTAGAGTTAAAGACTAGCACAAACTTTTCCCTTAATCTCATCAGAAGACATGAAAAAGAATTAGCAAGTGAGCAGTTTTGTCACTATGTAATTCAGTGTCCTTTATTGCAAGATCCTCAAAACCTCTGAAAACCTTGGGAACGGCTCTTCAGCTCAGCTTCTACAAAAGCGAAAGGCAGTGCAACTGGGGATGTCAATTAAAGCCAGACAAGTGGGGATGGGGAGGGTACTGAGATGTGCTTCCTGGAGAGAAAAATCTGGCCCATCGGCGTGGGTAGAATTACTTTATACACACCAGGACAGGCCCTGTTTCTCCACTTGCATCTGGGCTCAGCGCCACTGACACAGAGGTGTTGAACCAAAATGCCTGCGTGATCCAGGCCCTGCCCTGCCTAGCCCCAAGATTTGCCTAGTAGCGCATCTCTCTGGGCCTCAGTTTCCTCACTGGCATGGTGGGGCTGCTTCTGCCACCCACTTCACATTGTGGCTATGAGCCTAAGAGGAGGAAGACAGAACGAAGGGAACGAGTGCTCGACCAGCGACAGCTGCTGTCACAAAGGCTCAGCACCATGTTCTGCCTCTGCATTGGCAGCACAGTTTCTTGTTCTGTTTTATTTTACCCTCAGCCACAAACCACCTGAGAACCAAATTTGCTCGGCTCCAATCAGTTATCCGTTTCCAACAAACGGCAAGAATTCGGTGTATGCAAGTGAAGTGAAATCATAGAGCCCGTGGCAGTGGGAGGGGACCCTGGAGGCCCTCGAATCAAGTGGTTTCCTGATGATTCGGGGCCATGACACCCTTTTGTTAAGTTAAATCTTACTTAGCATGCTGATGGATAAGCTGAGAGAAGCAGTGTCCTTCTGGCTGAGGGAGGCTGGGGAAGCAGGTGTCTCCACTGTGCCTCCCATGGGGGACCAGAGGGAGCACCAACCCCCCTGGTCTGCTCGCAGCTGCTGGGTTCAGCACTGCGAGTCCTATAGCCTGGAAACCTCAGAACTAGGCAAACCAGAAGAGTCTGTCACCCTAGACTCCGGGATCTTCTCTGAGCACTATTAGAAAATCACTGATTAAGTAGCCTCCACCATCACCATCTCATCCCCTGCTATGGTTAAATTGCAACTTCCCTCCACCCCAATTCGTATGACTGTATGGGTGTATGTGTTCGTCTCAGTCGTGTCTGACTCTTTGCAACAACATGGACTGTAGTCCACCAGGCTCGTCTGTCCATGGAATTTCCCAGGCAAGAATACTGATGTGAGTTGCCATTTCCTTCTCAGAGGATCTTCCTGACCCAGGGATCGAACCTGGGTCTCCTGCATTGCAGATGGATTATTTACTGTCTGAACCACCAGGAAAGCCTGCCCCAGTTCATATATGGTGAAGTTCCAATCCCCAGTACCTCAGAATGTATTTGGAGATAGAGCCTTTAAAGAGGTAATTAAGGTAAAATGAGGTTATGGGGCGGAGGGGTGGGAGGAAGTTAATCCATATGACCAGTGTCCTTTAAAAAAGAAATGAGGGCACAGACACACAGAAGAAAGACTCTAACAGAGGGACGAAGGTCATCCTCAAGCCACGAGAGAGCCCTCAGAAGGAACCAACTTTGCTGACATCTTAGTTTGGACTACTAGCCTCCAGAACTTTGTAGAAATAAATTTCTGTTATTTAAGCCACCCAGTCTGTGGTACTTTGGTATAGGAGTCCTACCTAGCTAACTAATGGGTTTCCCTGCTGGCTCAGTTGGTAGAGAATCTACCTGCAATGCAGGAGACCTGGGTTCGATCCCTGGGTTGGAGAGATCCCTTGGAAGAGGAAATGGCAACTCACTCCAGTATTCTTGCCTGGAAAATTCAATGGACAGAGGAACCTGGCGGGCCACAGTCCATGGGGTTGCAAAGAGTCAGACATGACTGACTAAGTGCGTGTGCGTGCTCGTGTGCACACACACACACTAATTTACAGACTCTCAATCTACATATGAAACTAAAGTCCAGGTTGGTGACAGGACTGTGTAGGGGCAGTACAGGAATGGGAATCCAGGCTTTTCTAAGCCCACATAATAGAATTAAGGGAATCCTCTGATTAGCAATGGTACTCTCTGACCAACTGCACCAAATACTGAACAGGTCTGTGAGGGAGATGCTTCCCACATGGAAGCCAAACGCATCACAGACCTAATAGACAGTGCTCTCTGCACTCTGCAAAACAAGAAAAACTCACCAGAGGGAATCATCTACAGTCGACACCAGTAATGGGTGAGCGGGAGGCAGACCCACCAGGTTCCATCATGTTGATCTGGACATTCATTCACAGACAGGGTTAAATAAAGGTGCAACAGAACAGGCACACACTAATAGGCTTGCCAGTCTGCTCTCTTTAAAATCAATACCTGACTCTATAAACTCTCTGATGATTGATTAAATAGCCAGCCCAAACAGTGGCTGCTTCTACAGCCCCATAAACGTGGTGATAATCTGCTCGGGGAGGCAGCCCTACAGACAGCCCTGCTCCTGGCCAGAATGTTAACCTTGGGGGGGTAGACGGCGCTTCTGCCTATGTCTGTGCCCAGGGCCTCATGTAATTAGCCAGGAGTGACCAAAGAAGGGTCAGGAGCAGTTTGGAGTAAGAGGGATGAACGTGGGACTGCAGTTTCCTGCGTCCCCCACATGAGGTCTCCATCATTTATTTAAACACAGAATTAAAGAATGACCTCAGGAGATTTGGCTTCCCTGAGAGCTCAGCTGGTAAAGAATCTGCCTGCAATGTAGGAGACCCCAGTTCAATTCCTGGGTCAGGAAGATCCCCTGGAGAAGGGATAGGCTACACACTCCAGTATTCTTGGGCTTCCCTTGTGGCTCAGCTGGTAAAGAATCCGCCTGAAATGCTGAAGACCTGGGTTTGACCCCTAGGTTGGGAAGATCCCCTGGAGAAGGGAACACCTATGCACTCCAGTATTCTGGCCTGGACAATTCCATGGACTGTGTAGGCCATGGGGTTGCAAAGAGTTGGACATGACTGAGCGACTTTCACTTCACTCAGGAGACTTGAAATATCAAGTTACATGGGTTGCTCTCAATGCAAAACAAATAGGACAAATCTATCTGGGAAGGTGTGAGTGATGGCATTTTTCAGCATGAGACGGGCTCATGCAGTTTACACCCCAATTCATATTTCTTATGGGCCTGGACATGTCTGTAGTGTGGCTGTTCTAGAGTGAAGGCTTGATGAATACCCTTTGATTTTTTATGTAGTAATACTATGGAAGTCAATACCACAAACAGATTTCTGATCAAACTCACTACTCTCTCAGAGCAAGATTCTGCTGTCTCTTCTCCTCCTGCGGCATCCAAACCCTTCCACTATGGGGAAAAGCTATCAGCAAGGCAAAGAAGACATCACTTACGGAAGAAATCTCCATCCAGTACATAAGGGTAACATAGGTATTAAAGGAATGTTTCCCTACCTTTGTCCACGCATCACAATTAACAAAATATCTAGGATATATCCAACTTCTCATTACTTAAGCCACCAGATAGATAGATAGAAAAGCAGACAGATATTTAATAAGAGACTTTAAACAACGGGGCTTCCCTGTGGTTCAGATGGTAAAGTGTCTGCCTGCAATGCAGGAGACCCAGGTTCGATCCCTGGGTTGGCAAGATCCCCTGGAGAAGGAAATGGGCACCCACTCCAGTACTCTTGCCTGAAAAACTCCATGGACTGTTGCCTGAGGAGCCTGATTGGCAACAGTCCATGGAGTCGCAAAGAGTCGGACACGACTGAGCGACTTCACTTTAAACAACAAGGTCCTACTATATCTCACAGGGAACTATATTCAGTATCTTGTAATAACCTATAATGAAAAAAATCTGAAAAAGAACACACATAAATATTTACATGTATATATAACTAAGTCACTTTGCTATATTCCAGAAACCAAGACAACATTGTAAACCAACCATACTTCAATAGAAAGAAAAAAGAGACTTTATCTTTGTGGTAACAGAATCCCTTAGAAGTTAAGAATAGTCTTTGTTTTGTTTTGTTTTGTTTTGTTTTGTTTTGTTTTTAGAAGGCAATCTCCTAGAGTCATAGGCCGTGCCTCTTTGCAGCAGTTGGGAAAGTAGGCTGTCAATAATATTCTTCCTGTTGATAAGACAGATGGACTGAACATGACCTCTGTTTGCAACTAAGAGCAGGGGAAGGTCTTGATCCACCAGAGAACAGCTCAGCTCCAGAACCTTCTACCACAAGAGAGGGGCCCCTTGCCCAGGTTACACGTCGCACTGCAGTGAGGAGTTCCCATGTGGCTGTAAACTCATAGCACATCTGCTGCTTTATCTTAGCAGGATTGAATGTCTAAAGACTTCCTGAGGAGTTCTGGTTACAATTATCAGCAGAGGACACACTTAAAAAAATAAGCCAATGTATTCCAAGCTTCAGTTCAGTTCAGTTCAGTTGCTCAGTCGTGTCCGACTCTTTGCGACCCCATGAATCGCAGCATGCCAGGCCTCCCTGTCCATCACAAACTCCCAGAGTTTACTCAAACTCATGCTTAGGTTGTGTCAAACATTACACCATAGAAATTTAAATTCCACACATTTTTAGCAATCACAAAGGAAAGTCAGGCAACCTGATGGAAGAACACCCTAAGAAAGAGTGTTGCCAAAAAAATTAAAGCTGAATCTGATCAAACTTCTAGATTACCAATTTACAGGAATAACACAGGTCAGGGCAACATGCTAGACAACACCATGGGTGTACAATAAGCAAAATCCAGACTCTCAGTAAGAAATGCTCTAAGACAAATGACCTAACTTCTTCAAAAAATAAACTGCAAATAAAAATTAAAAAATTGAAAGGGAAAACCTCAGGATTAAAAGGTGCTTATGACTTATGATACATACCAAATATAAAATAAACTGGATTCACAAAAACAAACTTAAAAAAAAATAACAGTTATGAGATTATTAGGACACAGACTAGTTATTTGATGATATTAAAGAAATATTGCTAATTATTTTAGCTGTGAATACTATATTTGTGGCTGTATTTTTAGTCCCTATCTTTTATCAATACATCCTGAAATATTTACAGGTACAACAATATGCTGTCTGGAAAAAATATGAGTGGAAAAAATGCAGGGCATACATGACACAAGATTGACCATGGGAGATTATTAGTGAAGCTACGTACATGAGGGTTCATAATCATGTTCTGTTTATATTTGTATGTTTTTCAATTCCCTATTTTGGAGATTATAAAAAGTTTTAAAACTTCTGTGTAACTAATGTACGTCGGCATATATTCTGATACTCATACCCCTGGTCAATCCCACCTCTCCCTGAACCACTTCCTCACAGTGGATGATATTCTATAAAAATGTCTCTGGACAGCTACATGTAAAAGAATGAAATTAGAACACCCTCTAACACCACAGGGGCTTCCCACTTGGTGCTTAGTGGTAGAGAATCCTCCTGCCACTGCAGGAGACATAAGAGATGCTGGTTCGATCCCTGGGTCAGGAAAATCCCCTCAGTAAAGAAATAGCAACCCACTAACACCACATACAAAAAGTAAACTCAAAACGGGTTAAAGACCTACATGTTAGACCAGAGTTTGGGATTAACATATACATACTATACACTTAAAATAGATAACCACCAAAAACCTACTATATAGCACAGGGAACTATACTCAATATTCTGTAATAACCTTTATGGGAAAAGTATCTGAAAAAGAATAGATATGTGTATATGTATAACTGAATCACTTCACTGTATGCCTGCAACTAACACAACATTATAAATCTATATTTCAACAAAAATAAGTTAATTTCTTTAAGTCTCAAAGTCTCATGTGGGCTAGCACTGGAGTCATTAAGAAACAGTAAACCACCAAGATCAACAACAAAACACTTTGATTCTAAAGCACCCACACTCGTATTGTCCGAAAGTCACCTTTCCAGTCTGCCTCTAGGTGACCAAGGCACGGTCAGTCCCCCTCAGTGGCTGATGTCCCAGCCCAAACTGCCACTAAATGCAGAACTGTAGTTACGAGAAACTAATGAACCGCTGAATGGCATAGGAAAATCAATAGGCAGAAGAAGGCAAGTGACCTTCTTCTGCCCGTCCAACGCCTGTTCTTTTTTCCTGAAGGAGGAAGAGAGAAAGAACATCAATACACAGACACTGAAATAAATAAAAAGGCTCATCACCAAAAACATCTGTGATCTTTTCCCTCTGGTCTCTGAAAAAGGACTGCCCAATGGCCTGAAGCTGAATCTGCCCAAGGCTAAATGCAGAGTCACTAACTAGCCGGGTGGGTGGCCCCTAAGCAGCCGGTGAAAGGCCTAGAGGGAAAATGAAGGATAGTCCAAGGTGAGCCTTGGCTTTGGCAATAAAAGGAATCCGCAAAACAAATTTCACATGGTGCCCTTAAAACTGATGTGTTGAGTGAAAAAGAAGGAAAAAAACTAATTCAAAGAAAAACGGTCCTCCTGATAAATTCCCTACTCATTCACCTGTGTCTTTTCAGAGGCCCTATGAGCTGATACACCACAAGGGGTCAAAAGCAAATAGATGAGCTCAATTCTTTCAGGGCTGAAGTGAGCACTAAATATCCTCACTGTGAAGTGTGGCCATTTCTTCCATGTCCTACTGCTCTTACCTTGTGCTTTTGCCCATCACCTCTGTGGATTAATAAAAAATTAGACTTGGGCTTTCAAGGTGACTGTACATCAACAGTAGCTCATAGATTAGCCCGTGTGTGCTCAATCACTAAATCGTGTCCAACTCTTTGTGACTGCATGGACTGTAGCCTGCTAGGCTCCTCTGTCCATGGGATTGTCCAGGCAAGAATACTGGAGTGGGGTGCCATTTCCTCCTCTAGGGGATCTTCCTGACTCGGGGATCAAATCCACATCTCCTGTGTCTCTTGCATTAGCAGGTGTATCCTTTACCACTGAGCCACCTGAGAAGCCCATTAGATTAGCCCAAGTTATTATAAAATTTATTGTTTGTGCATTTAGTAAGTAGTTATTAAATGCCAATTGTGTGCAAGCCTTGGACTAGGTTCTATAAGGAAGAATAGGAATCAGCTTTGGTTTTAAGGTTCCAAGCTTGTTTACAAAAACTTTATGACTTCTGGGTGAGAAGGAAGAGTAAAGTCAGGTATCAAGTTTCTCTAAAACTAAATGAATGAATATTGTTAACAGCAAAAAATTGAGATCCAACAAAGAAAACAAAAATGTACAGCACTAATCAAACAAAAGACGGGATGCAATTTCATGCCATAATCTTTGAAATGTAGCATTTGGGGAAAGCGAGAGATGGAAGATCCCAGGAGTGACTGCTATTCTTAGCTCAGCTCTCTCTCTTCTCCCAGAAGAGTGGTGAGTTTGAGAGATGACAGTTAGACAAAATTCTGAAAAACCTTAGTAACACTCTCTTTTTAGAGAGAATTAGAGGGATGAATTAGCAGCAGAGAAATGGGTCCAGGCTCATCACTTATATATGCAGTAAGAATTTAAGAACCTTTTACTTACATCACTCAAAACTAGGCTTTGTGGGTCATTAAAAGAAGTAAAAGAAATGATCAGGCTGTGTTCTAAAACAAGTTACATTTCCAAAGATACGCAGGAAAAGATGCCTCCTGCCAAGCAGAATAATGCTAGCACAGCACTTTTAAACAATATTTCGGAGAGAAGAGCAAAGTCAATATCAATCAAGCATGACTTCCCCAACGTCCAATACCCGCACATCAGAGGGCAAAATGAACAGTCAAGACAGACAGATGTTTCCTGGTAAAATTAGCTGAATATCAAGGCAGAGAGAGAATTTTTCAGGTACAGAGGACAGATACACACACACACACACACACACACACACACACACACACAAATCCATACCCCAAAACAAAACGAAAAGCAAAGAGAACAGAAGCTCAGGTTTCTCCCCACACCAACACTCAATACTCATTAGAGGACTATCTGTAATCTATGTGTACAGTAGTCTGAGGGAGAAAAAAGTGTGAACATTTTTATATTTAGCCAAAGTGTTATTCAAGAATAGAGACAATAAACATTTTCAGACATGAAAGAGCTCAGTAATTTCGTGACTCCTACTTGAAAAAAAAAATGACTTGAGTTCAAAACTGAGCAAACAAAGAGATAAAGGCGGAGGAAAAAGTCTGATAGGGATATCTGAAATTATTTATATTTAGAAATGATACAAAGCAGCAGTAGGAAGTACATTTACAGAGGGAACTGTTATACATTTTAATAATAAAAAAAATAGTAAACCAAATTAACAAGAGGGGGAAAGTTTCTCTACTTTCTAAAGATGATAAATCAAAAAATGGACATTTAAATATACTATTTAAAATTATAAAGTTAACCAAGTGAAATACTACTAATTAAAAAGAGGAGAATGCATATGCATTAATTTTCTCACTCGTTTCACTGAGTCACTAGTAATTGCTATATTGATAAACAGAAGTTAAAATCACTATACAAAGTTATAAAAAGAATCTCTAAAAGACAAAAAAATCTACTATAAATCCTTGACATTATCATTAAAACATACACTTACTCATACAGACACATGTATATGTATATATATACATCACAGGAAGAAAAGACAAACCATGTGGTAAGAGACAGGGGAGAGGCGGGCAGCATGAAAGACAGAAAATACAATGTAAGTTAAGAAGCATTAGAAATGTTCAGATGAAATTAAAAGTTGCTTGCTCCTTGGAAGAGAAGCTATGACAACCTAGACAGCATTGACAAGCAGAGATGTTACTCTGCCAGCAAAGGTCTGGATAGTCAAAGCTGTGTTTTCCCCAGTAGTCATGTATGGATGTGAAAGGTGGACCACAAAGCAGGATGAGTGCCAAAGAATTAACGCTTTTCAACTGTGGTCCTGGAGGAGACTCTTGAGAGTCCGTTGGACTGCAAAGAGATCCAACCAGTCAATCCCAAAGAAAATCAACCCTTAATATTCACTGGAAGGACTGATACTGAAGATGAAGCTCCAATATTTTGGCCACCTGATGTGAAAAGCCCAACTCATTAGAAACGACCCTGATGCTGGGAAAGATTGAAGGCAGGAGAAGGGGACAACAGAGGATGAGATGGTTGAATGCATCATCACTGACTCAATGGACATGAGTTTGAGCAAGTTTTGGGAGATGGTGAAGGATAGGGAAGCCTGATGTGCTGCAGTCCATTGGGTCGCAAAGAGTTGGACATGACTGAGTGACTGAACAGCAATAAAGAGCAAAAATATTTATTATATCAATAAACATAGGATTCTTTAATGACAACAAACCAAATCTACAGAGATCCACACTAAAATAAACCAAGAGTCTTCATTTCTCAGAAAGTTTAAAAGTAAAAGGAGGTCAAAGATATGCCAGTCAAATGGTAACAACAACAAAAATCATAGTACTAATACTAGAAAAGAGTAAGTTCAAGGCAAAAACTATTAAAGAACATGAAGTGTTATTAGTATGTTCAATAATAATAATTGAGTAATTACTGTGCACCAGGCACAATTCTGGAGAAGGAAATGGCAACTCACTCCAGCGTTCTTGCCTGGAGAATCCCACGGACAGAGGAGCCTGGCGGCCTACAGTCAATAGGATCGTAAGAGTTGGACAAAACTCAGCGACTAAACCACCACCACCAGGTACAATTCTACATACTATTAGAATAACCAAAGTTTAAATCAGTAATGAATTTATAAGTATTATAAATCTTTCAGCACCAGAGACAGTGTTAAAATTTATAAAAACAGAAACGTCTAGAAGAAATCAGCAAAACACAAAAATAGGTAACAGATATTGTCAGTCGTGACAGAACAAGGAGACAAAATAAGAAATATGAATCATACAGTCAAAATGGTTAGCCCAGTGGATATATATCTAAGTGCATAATCTATCATAAAATCTCTTTTCTAGTACTGATGGGATATTTAATTTTAAAAAGACAGAATACATTAGTCCACAAAATAAAGTCTCAGTGTATTCCAGGAAAGTGGAATTAGAACACTCTTCCCTGACCACACTGCAATAAAACTAAATATTAATAATAAAAACAAGAAAAATCCTTGCCACCTGAAAATCTTAAAGCCCTCTCAGATCTTGACACAGTGGAAAAAGTTAAAACTGAAATTACAGGATATAACAAATAACAATATTAAAGTTAGTACCTAGCAAAAAAAACCTTGAAGCTGGATGCAATGTAGAAGCTGGGGAAAAACAAAATAAAACCAATAATAATAAACCAGTTTAGTCAAGAAAAGGAGATTGTTTCTAACAGGAAACAAGATACAATCTCAAGGTCCATCACTATGGAGAGATTGTATGATAAATCATAATAATTACATAAAACAAAATATCATCTATCCATATGTAGTCACTTAAAAGAAAGTAAGTTTTGCTTTGACTAACATAGAAGAATGTCAAAATGTACAATTACAGTTTTTTAAAAGTATTGAACAATGTGTAAAAATAACTTTTGTGTAAATAGAAATAAAATGGACGTTTACAGCCATTTTATGTGTATGCATGTGTATCTATACATTTTCCAGAAGGCTATAAAACTCAAACTTTAGGGAAAGGTATCAGGAGAGGTACCAGAGAGGTTGGAAAAGAGAGAAACTAATATTGAAATTAATATAATTTTAAAAAACTTCATACCTATCTACACAATACTTTTTCTCTGGGACATGGATTATTTTATTTTACAAGATAAAATTTCTTTTAACAAATAAGAGATCTCTAGAGAGATTATTCTCACCCAGATGCACGCTGGAGTCATGGAAAAGCAAAAACCACATGAAGCTGTAGAAGCCCATATTGAGAAGAAGAAAGAAGAAAAACCCAAAGGACCATGTGCTTGAGAGAGGACTGGTGACTGGGTTCACTATGAACGCTGTATCCAGGCCCTCTCAGGCCTGCTGAACTTTGCTGTCTGTCCCTGAATATCCCTGAAATTTCCTACTACATTCTCCTAAGAAGCCCCCCAACACAGGTCCCCTTCTCACAAGCCAATTTGTGACTCTCACAGGCTGACTTTAGTTCCTAACAATCCCAAAGGAGCCTTGACCTGTACCTTGCTGAATACCCTGTGTTATTCCATAGTGGAGGTGCAGCCTTACCTTGCTGAAAATAAAGCAAACTGAAGCTTAAACCCCGTGAACTCCTGCAGTCAGTCATGCCTAGCGAGCATGATTTAAATAGAAACTTGCCCAGCAACATTCTAGAATAGGAATATTCATGATGAAGGTATCCATGTCTGAGTATCTTACTAAGAATATTTTGTCTATATGTTATAGTATGTTCTATATGAATCATAAATCATAGGACGATGCTTTTAAAGCTGGAAGCACAGCTTTTAAAAAGAAATCAGAAGAGTGAACAGTGAAAGTTCAAAGGAAATTTGGCCAAATATTAAATATAATAAACATGCAGAGACAGACAAAATTTTTTAAAAAACACATACCATATAAGCATGAATAAATCAGAACAATTCCAAACTGATGCATTAGCAAGTGCATGATGTAACAGTCAAGGCTGGTATGAGAGAGACAAGGCCCATTTATAAGAACTGGCTTCTTCACAAACAACCCATTTGCACATGGTTAGATAGGACCCACTCAAGTATAGCACAGATCTCTTCTCTTCTGGGAGGCTCCCCTACTCTTGCCAGGAGAGGTGTCCTTTCTTAGTGGTCTTGGGTATTAGGCACTCTTAGGGTAATTACGTACTTTTTTCTAGCAGTAATCACATTGTCTGACATTTATTGTTCACATGTTGGTTTTCTCCACCAGTGAGCTCCTAAGTACAGAGGGCATGCCTTAAAATTTTTCTCTGACTCATCAGTAAATACCCAATGTATAATCAGTGTTCAATAAATACTTATTTAATATAGGATTAAAAATCAGAACTTTAGAAACCAGTGAGGTTTCCTTAATTAAAAAACAATTCTAGCTTCATAAAACACTAAGACAATACAGAAACATAAAGGAATAAAAATATCACAATGCTCATAAAATTCCACCATCCAAACATAATGACTCTGAACTATAAATATCATTGCAGATACTAATACACACACTCATATATACTCACATAAAGATGAATGGCTATGCTTACTTGTTTGTTTCACAAGGCAGAGGCTCTGGTTTCCAGCCCCATCTCCCTACTGAATCGCTATTTCAAAGGTTTCAGTCATGAAATTCAAGACACTTAATCCTTATCCTTACCCTCCAGGGAATCAGCCATCCGCGAACCCTCCAGGACTGTTCTCTTTTTTAACAAAACACTCCCTTCCCTTTGTTTTCTTTACACCTTACTTTTCTGGTTCCTGTTCTGCCTCTTCATTCTCCCATTAATGTGGACATTTAAACCCAAGTCCTGCCTTCAGTGCTTCACCTGTCTTACAAATGGCTCATCTACACTGACAGCTTTAATACACTGAGGGCTTTAATAATCACGTCATGGCAGGTGGCGCCATTTTTCCAGCCCTATTTCTATTCCTCTGAGCCCCAGACCAGGCCAGGATTACTAACTGCTTGCCACACATCTCCACTAACATGCAACCCTTAATTTGCAAAACCCTCAGACATTTCACATATAAAACTAAACCAACCACCTTTGGCTCCTCAAAGCCACTACTCAATTTCCAATGTCCATTAGGGGCACCATCATTTTTCCTGGTAGCCCAAGCCACGGCCTCACTCTCACATTAGTCAGCCACTAAGCTGTGGCCATTCTTTGCTCATTTTTGTCTCTCCCTTTTCATCCTCACTGCTGTTACCTCTGTGCATCTTACAAGGGATGGCTACAAGAGCCTTCTTATCTCCCTTCCTCTAGTCTCCTTTTATTACAACTCCTAATATACCTTACAACCACATACAACATCCAAAATCATCAAGTAATTCATGTCACAATCTTGCTTAAACAAATAACCTGTGATGGCTACCTACTGCTAAATTTAAAGACAAAATTCTTTAAATATTTAAGATCTCAATAACCTAAATACAGCTTTCCATTCCTGTCTCAAAACTCCTTCCATTTCCTTGTGTCAAGCTTGTGATGAATTTCAATCTAAACCCTTGCCATTTTCTGAACCATCCTTGGATGTTTGCACCTCTGTCATTTGGATTTCTGCCAACAAGAGTGCTCATTCCACCATATGCATTAATCAAGAATCCTGCCAGTCCTTCAAGAGCCAGCTCATGTTCCCTAACCCCTCCACAAATAGGCAGCACCTCCTCCTCTTAACTCAACTCCCCATCAGGATCTCAGGCTTCTTATAGACAGGGACCATCTAATTCATATGAGTCCCCTCTGCACTTGCCTCAGCTGTCACTCAACAAATATTTATGAAACCAAAAGAGGAAAAGATGGAATGCAATTAAACAGGGAGGACTGAATTTTGGAGTCCCAAAGCAATAACTTAAGCTGACCCTTGAATTAAGTATATGCCTTTAATTAGTGGGGATTGTGGAAAGGATATGCAAGAAAAAAATTAATGAAGGCATGTTGAGCATTTTCAAGAAGAAAGCCTTTCACTGTGGAGGGCTGTCCTACATATATCAAAGTTGTGTGCCAGCCCCCCTTCCATTGTGACAACCACAGGCAGCCCCCAGCCCTCTTCCAGGTGAGAAGGATAAATTAAGGTGAGCTGTGGACACTGGAGAGGAAACTGCTGAACCCTGACAAGATTTGACTGGAGTAAAAGAATTACTTCCACCAAGGAGATGAGAAGAAGTACACCCAGCACCATTTATTTTTCACCCCCTCACGCTACTATGGAGGAAATAAAGCAACTGACAGCCACTCCTTTTTCCATCAGCTTCCTCATGCACACACTGAGAAGCAGTGAAAACACAAGGTGAGAAGCATGGTCACTAACTCTGGGTTCGAATCTCAGCTTTTATACTTACTAGCTTCATTGGAAAGGAGAGGGTTGCTTAACCCTCTGTGCCTCTGCTTCTCATCCATTAAGCAGAAATAATGACTCACCTTTCAGAGTTGTGTGGTAGTCCCAGCCAACAGAAGGCACAAGACACATTGTTTATTATCACATATTGGAAAAAATCCACTAGCTAGAAAAGAGAGAATATCACCACTGGATACACTTTCAATAACCAGGAAAACCCCTTTTATCATAGAGAGCATTTTCTGAGTAAATATTAGATGCTGGACACTATGCCAGGTGCCATACTTCCATGAGACAGTAGCTGTTACTATTTCTATTTTATAGATAAGAAAACTGAGGCACTGAAAGGTTAAGTGAGTTAAACTGGGAACCAGGATTTAATTCTTTTTGTTTACCCCACTCTGACTCATTGAGTCAGCTAATATTTAGTGAGCATCTACTAACTGTCTGGCAGGGCTTCCCAGCTGGTGCTAATGGTAAAGAATCTGACTGCCAATGCAAGAGACACGGGTTTGATCCCTGGATTGGGAAGATCCCTAGAGTAGAAAATGGCAACCCACTCCAGTATCCTTGCCTGGAAAATTCCATGGGCAGAGGAGACTGGTGGGCTACAGTCCTTGGGGCCATAAAGAGTTCGACACGGCTGAGTGACTGAACACACACGCACACTGTCTGGCAGTGTTCTAGGTGCTGAGGATATAGCCAACACTTCAACTGATGATCAAAACAGGCTAAAACCATGCCTTCATGGAGCTTATATTCTAGCAGGGGGAGAGAGAGAATCAACAAAATAAATAAAAATAATAAACAGATGATGGGTGGTGATCAGCTGCTGGGAGAAAATAAAGTAGGAAAGGTGGATAGAAAGAGTGGTGAAAGGTAGGGGAACTGCAATTTTAAAATGCATGGCCAGAGAGGTATCATTGACCAAGGGGCATTTGAGAAATGAGGGGAAAGAGATGAAAGAGGAAAAATCTTAGCTAGGGATTTGGAGTGGGAGCCATTCCTGATAGAGTGTATAGGAAGTGCAAAGGCCATGAGGCAGGAGTTTGCCTGGCTTATTCAGGAAACAGCAAGAAGCCAGTACAGCTTCAGAAGAATAAGCAAAGGAGAGAAGCAGGAACTGGGGTCAGAGAGAATGGGGTGGGGAAAGAGGAGAGATCATGTAGGTCTTCATTAGCCTTGTAAGGTAAGGACTTGGATTTTACTTAGAAAGTTGTTGGTGGGATTTGAGCAGGAAGGACATGATCTGACTTACGTTCTAACAAGTTACTCTGGTGGCTGCATAGAGAGTGGACTGAAGATGTCTCTTAGAGGTACCTTAAGAACAGCCAAAGGTATTGGCAAGAACACAGAAGTACCAGTGCCATCCTCAGTTCTAGCAGGTGTGATCCAAATGGACATTTTTCAGAGTAAGGTGCTTGGGAAGCCTCTTTCCACTCTATCTAGGATGTCTTGTTGACTACACAGGTCATAGGGAACCTTCCTTCAACTATTCAGTAGTGGGACCCTTTCTGAAGCAGACTGTCAGGATGAAATCCACAGCGGCTGGAAGGAAATTGCCACATTCACACTCATCACTCCTTAGTGTTTTCCTCATTTTTGGTGGTTAAGTTAAGCACAGAACTGGTTGTCCAGTCTTAGTACACGGTACGCCTTCTATGATGGGAACATTTAGAAGACGGCCAAGTGGGAGGACAAAGTCCAAAGAGAGCTAGGATTAAGCTTAGCCAGATATTCCACAAAATGCATATTGACACCTACTCTGAGCAAATCAGTTACCAGGACTTTCCTGGTAGCTCAGACTGTAAAGCGTCTGTTTACAATGCAGGAGACCCAGGTTCAATCCCTGGTTTGGAAGATCTCCTGGAGAAGGAAATGGCAACCCGCTCCAACCCGCTCCAGTATTCTTGCCTGGCAACCCGCTCTAGTATTCTTGCCAGTAGTCTTGTCCAAACAGTTGGACACGACTGAGTGACTTCACTTTCACTTTTCTGAGCAAATCATTGAAAGACTCTAAAATGAATCAAATTCAGTCTGACCTAAGTAGGCATACGATCCATTATGTGAAAGAATATGACTTGAATATAAGTTACTATACAGCAATAAGTAGGCACACCACACATGATACACTATATAGTATAGTTACTTGAATATGATTATTTAATTACATGAATACCAGCAGCTATACTGCAAAATAGAAAGTGACAAATGTCTTATAGGGAGGGAGATAGCCTATTCAGAGGATCTGCGGGTGGCCTCTGACTTGGCCTTAGAGAGAAAACTGGAGCTAGAGATACAGAGATGGGCAGAAGAAGGTGGGCCAGGCAAAGGGAAAGACTGGAAAATGGGGGCCTCAGGATGGGAGCTCAGTTGGCAAAGAATCCGCCTGCAATGAAGGAGACCCCAGTTTGATTCCTGGGTCAAGAAGATCCACTGGAGAAAGGATAGGCTACCCATCCAGTATTCCTGGGCTTCCCTTGTGGCTCAGTTGGTAAAGAATCCACCTGCAATGTGGGAGACCTGGGTTCGATCCCTGGGATAGGAAGGGAAAGGCTACCCACTCCAGTATTCTGGCCTGGAGAATTCCATGGACTGTATAGACCATGGGGTCACAGAGAGTTGGACACAACAGATCAACTTTCACTTTCAGGATGGAAACCAAGGTTGGGAGAGTTTAGAGAGACTCGGGAATGCTCAGAAAAATCTCTCAGTAACATATTTAAAATGAAAATTCTGGGCCCACACCCAGCAATTCTGAGTTGATGGGTGGAGAAATCTCTATTTTTAGCAAGGACCCTCAAGTAATTCTGAAGCAGTTAAGTCCCACTCAACCCTACCTCCACTTTGAGAAATACCAGTAGAGATGAATTAAAACCACCCATGTAAAATTTTCCTTATTATTTTCTGTCATATAATCCTATTTATTTCCTCTACAGGACTAATTGTTATAGATACTGTTTATACATCTTTTACTTACTATTGTTTCACTCCACAGGATATGAGCTCTATTAAGTCACCAACAAACAGCAAATATTATACTTAATACTGGCAGAATGTTGAATGGGAGAACTAGGTCTGAGTGCTGGAGGCCTTGAATATCTCACTAGGTATACAAACCTTATTCTAAAGGCAAGTCACTCAACCTCTCTGTTCCTCAGTTCCTTCTTCTGTAGAACATGGAAAATAAGAATATTTTCTCTATGGGTTTGTTCTATGAATTAAGATAAACATGCCAACATATGTAAACTTTAGATCTATTCCTGATCCTGGTTCATAGCAAGTTCTCAGTAAATTATTATTATTATTATTAGCCAGTGGGAAGCTATGGAAGCTCCCAAACAGAAAAGTAACCTAATGGTCAGTTTAGGAAGATTCACCTGGTAGGAGTAAGTAAAGATGGATGAAAGGAGTTGACTCTAATTGGGAAGATGAACCAGAAGGCTACTGGTGGATTCTGGTTAGAGTTATAAAGGTTTGTACTAAGGCAGAAGTCTCAGGAAAACAAAAGGGCTATCTGAGAGAAAATTAGTAGTAGCAGAATCAACAGATTTGGGGTAAAACATAGGCTGTAGAAATGAAAAGGAAAAGCAGAATTAAAAAACAGCTAGAGTTTTGAGTCTGGAGAACTAAGAGACAGTCGACCAAAATGGGGAGCCCTAGAAAAGGCACAGTTCTGGGGAGAAATTCCAAGTTTTTCTGGGGATCTGCTGGGTTGAAGGATGAGTGACAAGAAGGCAGAACTGGAGCTCAGGAGAGGCTGTGCTGGGAGAACTCACTGGAGAACAATCTGTAGAGAGGCATGACCTGTGACCCTGGTGGGGTTCCTGAGGCAGAGGTGGGTCTGGGGGAGAGGGAAAGGCAGAACCTCATACAATCTGTTCACTGAGCAGAGGTGTGACACGTGGAGGAGGAGCCAGAGGAGGAGCTGACAAGGGGGTTCTGGAGAGAATGGAGATCAGAGTGTCCTGAAGAAGTGGGGTGAAGTGCCCTGAGAGGATGAAGAGGAGGATTCTGGAGTTCTGGAGAGAATGGAGATCAGAGTGTCCTGAAGAAGTGGGGTGAAGTGCCCTGAGAGGATGAAGAGGAGGATTCTGGAGTTCTGGAGAGAATGGAGATCAGAGTGTCCTGAAGAAGTGGGGTGAAGTGCCCTGAGAGGATGAAGAGGAGGATTCTGGAGTTCTGGAGAGAATGGAGATCAGAGTGTCCTGAAGAAGTGGGGTGAAGTGCCCTGAGAGGATGAAGAGGAGGATTCTGGAGTTCTGGAGAGAATGGAGATCAGAGTGTCCTGAAGAAGTGGGGTGAAATGCCCTGAGAGGATGAAGAGGAGGATTCTGGAGTTCTGGAGAGAATGGAGATCAGAGTGTCCTGAAGAAGTGGGGTGAAGTGCCCTGAGAGGATGAAGAGGAGGATTCTGGAGTTCTGGAGAGAATGGAGATCAGAGTGTCCTGAAGAAGTGGGGTGAAGTGCCCTGAGAGGATGAAGAGGAGGATTCTGGAGTTCTGGAGAGAATGGAGATCAGAGTGTCCTGAAGAAGTGGGGTGAAGTGCCCTGAGAGGATGAAGAGGAGGATTCTGGAGTTCTGGAGAGAATGGAGATCAGAGTGTCCTGAAGAAGTGGGGTGAAATGCCCTGAGAGGATGAAGAGGAGGATTCTGGAGTTCTGGAGAGAATGGAGATCAGAGTGTCCTGAAGAAGTGGGGTGAAGTGCCCTGAGAGGATGAAGAGGAGGATTCTGGAGTTCTGGAGAGAATGGAGATCAGAGTGTCCTGAAGAAGTGGGGTGAAATGCCCTGAGAGGATGAAGAGGAGGATTCTGGAGTTCTGGAGAGAATGGAGATCAGAGTGTCCTGAAGAAGTGGGGTGAAGTGCCCTGAGAGGATGAAGAGGAGGATTCTGGAGTTCTGGAGAGAATGGAGATCAGAGTGTCCTGAAGAAGTGGGGTGAAGTGCCCTGAGAGGATGAAGAGGAGGATTCTGGAGTTCTGGAGAGAATGGGGATCAGGGTTTCCTGAAGAAGTGGGGTTAAGTGCCCTGAGAGGATGAAGAGGAGGAGGGTTAAGGAAAGGTCTGGAATTTTTTCTTCAAAAAGATGCTCCGAGGAGGCACCAGGTGAGAACATGGAGAGAATGGGCAGGATTTAAACACCTCGCTTGGGAGCTAAAAGCAAGAGTTCCTAATGGCATCCAGGCAGCATGCCCAGCCCTGTCCACGGAACGGCACCCCAGGGGTCAGCCGGACCTAGCACACAGTCACTCAGCCTGAAGGGCCCCGGTGCTCACAGAGTGGCAGGGAAAGAAAATGAATATGGGCCAAACTTTTTTTTTAAAAGACTTAAAAAATAAATAAATAAATAAAAAGACTTACAAGAAAGTCAGACCATAGTATTAGTTTCATGGGCTCATGATAAAGCCATTTGTCAGGGTGGGATGCGGGGTAGGACGGAGGCTCCTGAAGGAGGAGATATATGTATACATTGGCTGATTCACTTTGTTCTATAGCAGAAACTAACACAACTTTGTAAAGCAACTATACTCCAATAATAAAATTTTTTAAAAAAGAAAAAAAAACCATTTATCACTTAAGCCTCTAACTGTTGTAGACTAGCTCCTATAGATGAAAAAGTCTCATTTAGCTACCTAAAAATATATTTCATTTGTGGAACTGACCATACTTTACAAAAACCATGAGTAACTGAAAAAGCATTAAGAAACAGAACACATTCTGTAAAATCCCTGCTTTTACTTGGAGAAATAATTCTGTTTTTCGGTGGCAGAATCTATTGCTCTGAGGCAAGAAGTCACTGCTATGGACTATATGTTTGTGCCCCTACCCCACACCACGAATTCATATATAAAAGCCCTAATCCCCAATTCAGTGGTATTTGGAGGTGGAGCCTTTAAGATGTGATTAGGTCATGGAGTCTTTACAAATAGGCTTAGTGCCCTTAGAAGAAGAGACGGAGAGGATGGCCCTTTGCCACTGAAGACGCAGCAAGAAGGTGACAGTCTGAAAATCAAGGAGTAGGCTCTCACAGAACCCAACAATGCTGGTAGCCTGATCTTGGACTTACCAGCCTCTAGAAACTGTGGAAAATAAAATCCAAACAGAACAGAACAAAGCAGTCACCCGGCTATACCACAGATCAAAACAGAAAACTATCTGAGTTCATCACTGAGGGCCTTATGTAGATTTGAGAAGGAAATCTTCCAAATTTACAAGATTTCTTATTCTAATGAGTTCTAAGTTACTTCACAAATATATAACTAAATAATGAGCACTTTTTAGTACTATCAATGAGTCTGATTCAGTCAGTCGGTCAGTCAGTTCAGTTGCTCAGTCATGTCCAACTCTTTGCGACCCCATGACATGCCAGACCTCCCTGTCCATCACCAACTCCCGGAGCCTACCCAAACTCATGTCCATTGAGTCGGTGATGCCATCCAACCATCTCATCCTCTGTTGTCCCCTTCTCCTCCTGCCCTCAATCTTTCCCAGTGTCAGGGTCTTTTCAAATGAGTCAGCTCTTTGCATCAGGTGGCCAAAGGATTGGAGTTTCAGCCTCAACATCAGTCCTTCCAATGAACACCCAGGACCGATCTCCTTTAGGATGGACTGCTTGGATCTCCTTGCAGTCCAAGGGACTCTCGAGAGTCTTCTCCAACACCACAGTTCAAAAGCATCAATCCTTCGGTGCTCAGCCTTCTTTATAGTCCAACTCTCACATCCATACATGACTACTGGAAAAACCATAGCTTTGACTAGATGGACCTGTGTTGACAAAGTAATGTCTCTGCTTTGTAATATGCTGTCTAGGTTGGTCATAACTTTCCTGCAAGGAGTAAGCATCTTTTGATTTCTTGGCTTCAGTCACCATCTGCAGTCATTTTGGAGTCAAAAAGATAAAGTCTCTCACTGTTTCCACTGTTTCCCCATCTATTTCCCATGAAGTGATGGGATCAGATGCCATGATCTTAGCTTTCTGAATGTTGAGCTGTAAGCCAACTTTTTCACTCTCCTCTTTCACTTTCATCAAGAGGCTCTTTAATTCTTCTTCATTTTCTGCCATAAGAGTGGTGTCACCTGCATAAGTCTGATTAGCTCTATTTTAAAAATACATCCCTGAATCCAAATACCTGCCACCACCACCACCACAAACCCCCAAGGAGCCTTTTGGGCAAATTAGAAAAAAGACTTCTTATCACCTCTGCCAGCATCTCCATCAGGGCCCTGCATTCAGCCCTGCTACTTTCTCCAGGGGCTCAAGTCACCCAGGTCCCCCACCAGGACCACAGTCACAGTCTCCCTTCTTCCTGTCTCCAGCTCCTGTTCTTGCCCCTCATCCCTAGCAGTCAGTTCCCCACACAGTTACAAGCAAGATCTGTTTTAAAGTTATGCAAAAGGCTACTGCATTTAGAACTGGATCCCACCTTGTCCCACCAAGAACCTGCATCACCTGGAGCTTTTTCCTTCTCTGAACTCGAACTCTTATCACTGGTCTGGAGCAGCAAGCTTGTATTTTTATGACCCTACCAAATCTCTCAATTGTCTTCACATTTTTGAGCCTCAGTTTCCTCATCTGAAAGATGAGATGATTGAACTAATCATGTTTTTGTGATTGCTCAAGGCACTGCTCACCAAACTTGCTCAAGCCCGGAGCTGCTGACACTGAATCTTCAGGGGACAGACCAGGAATGGGCATTTGACCACGCTCCCTGGGTGAGTCCAGAGATCTCTCATTACCTCTAAGTTCCCTTCCTAGTGTTGTATGATTTTTAAACCCTAAGCCTATACAAATACTGAGAGGAAAAAAAAGAATCATGGCATAATTGAATTTATCGAATATTGTTCAAATTGTCATTTCCAAATCAGAAAGTAGTCACTATGTTGCAGATACTAAGGGACAGTACACACCCACAGCTATGACAAATGATTAAATAAATGATCAGATTTTTTTCACTTCCTTACCAAAGTATGGAGAAATTTATCTTGGCTTTAACTGCCTTAGACCTGAGTGAAATACATTAAAAACAACTCAAATGACTGATGACTAATGCCCTTCAATTTGGCATCAAGCTGAGAAATTCTGTGCAGAAATAAAGTGGTTTATAATCCCACAGGTCTGTTCTATTATAAACTGCAGGTGGCAAATCAAGTAGCTATAAACTATGGTGTGTGTGTGTGTGTGTGTGTGTGTGTGTGTAAAAAATCTATACTCAAGGAGGGCATTTCTGCACTCTTTTAATGGGAATTTAACAGCCCAGACAAAAGGCAGATGTTAGTCTTGAGGACCCAGGGATCTAGATGGTGCCTGAAAGGGTTTGAGGCCGGAATGGCTATCAATCCCCTCACCTGCGCAACACGCAGGGCAGCTGTGCCTGCCCTTTTCAAGAAAAGCAATCGAAACTAAGCTCAGAAGAAAGCTGGAAGGAAAATAACTGCAACTCACATTGATGACCTATTTTCTGAATCCGGCTTATCTGAGATTGGATTGTCACTCCTCCAAAAACCCGTCGAACCCTTCAGGCCCAGGAAATGGCATCTTTGAGAAGTGCAGGGACCAGAATGTGCAACACATCATCACCAGAGAGCTTTCTTCTGACACAGGTTCCAAGTGGCACAGCTTCACAGGGCTATTGTGGGAGTGGCTGACACATCTACCAAATCCTCAGAGGCGCTTCATTCTTAGCCAAGATTAACATGATGCTAATTGGTAGTGAGCCTGATCTCTTTAGTGTCTCGGACCAGCGTACGCAGCAGAATCAAAACCATCCAAACTCCCAGTCTCCAAGTGCACGTCATGTAATATTTCCAGTGTATTTCTCCACTTCAATCTGCAGTGTCCCTTCATTCCAGACATCCTACAAACTAATCATCTTTTTTTGACTCAAGGGCTCAGTCAAGGCCTGCAGGCAGGTTCACTTTTCTGATCTGCAGTTGCACCTTGGGTAAATGCCATGAGTTTCTGATCTGAATTCCTAAATAAAAGAGAAGTGACTCTTCAACAGCATTCAGAAGCATGCTCTGGGCCAAGAGGAGAGAGGGGCAGCTGGGAATAGGAAGGCAGGGCCTTTCTACCTGCCTGCAGCAAGCTTCTTTTCTGGCCAGCCCAGGTGGCATGCAGGCCCTCGTAAAATAGCTGAGGACTGCAAAGCAGCAGGCAGCAAGAGCCAGTAACCTTGGATTAGCTGCATCCATAAATTGTGAAGAAGAGTCTGTTTAACCCAGGACCAAGAGCCCAGGGGGAATGCTTTCTGAGCAGATAAATTTAGGTACAGTTTTGAAGGAAAAAGTGAACAGGATTCATGTACATGAGGCAGGAAGGAAATACGGAGCCAAGAAACAGCTCTCAGAGGATGCAGATGTAAGAGTGTCATTTAGAGAATGCTCATGTTATAGTTTGTAGAATCATAACACAGCTGGATGGAACTGATTGATAATCCCATCTATTTGCTGAATAAGTAAATGGATGAATGAGTGAACAGGATACAAAAAAGAACAAAGTCCAATAGAAGAGTCATAGACATAATCAAGAGATGCGTCAATACACAAAAATCCAATGATGACAGAGTTCTCAGGCAGCCTGAAGGGTTAAAATTTGAATCCAGAGGTGATAGGGAGTCACACCAGGTTCTTAAGCAGTGGGGTAAAATTGGAAATTTTCTTTGAGAAAGATTCCTGGCAGTTTCCACAGGAAAAAGTAGAACAGGAAGGCCAGTAAGATAGTTTCAAAGATCACTGCCCAGGCACCAACAAAGGAGGATCAGCTAAAACATCTTTAACCAGAGATTTTCACTGGGCACCCCAGCAAATTATCCTGTCTTCCTTCCCCACTTCTCCACACCCTACCTCAGCCCTGACAATACTTGTTAGCTCAAAATGGACCGTCTGAAGGAAGGGATGGGCTCCTGCAAATGGCTGAGAGTCTGACCGCCTCCAGATAAGTTTTTTCATCTGAGTAATGAGTTAGAGCTCATTCCCAGTGTGCGCACAGAAGTGACAACCTGACAGCCATTTGCATAATTTTTCTTCTGTAACAGCCTTCAAAATAATAATAGGCAAACTAGATAGAATTTATTCATTTTAAATTTGCTTGAGCTGCTGGCATTAATGAAGGTAACTACTAAAAGACCATAAACAATTTAAATTCACAAATCATGTAGTGTATCACTTGTCCTCTCCGAGGAGATATTTGAGGGAATTTGTGCTACTACAATTATCAACTGATTTGATTCTGGGATTTTGATGGCCACTTGTTTTTTGATGTGCTGATATTGGAAGGTAGCTTTCTTAGAAAGTTCATCTAAGAATGGCAGAAAAAATGATATAAAAAATAATGGTATCAAGATAATAACAATGATGTAATAATATGATATCAAGAATAAGAGACACATCATGTCAGGAATGACTCAAGAATCTAAGAATCCAGAAGCAAAAGAATGTCATAAATGACTTTTGCAGGTGCTGACATCACTACACAGTCTGCAACACTGTGACAGTGTCTGTGATTGTCATTATATATCCCAGTCTTAACATAGCACCTGATAACATGGTGTGATGGTGAGAGACATGACCAACTGGATGAACGAGTGAATGAAAAAATGAATGAAGAATGAATGTGATTTCTTTACATAGTAAAGGCAATTAAGATACCTAAGAAATGTATGCATAAGAGTTACTTTTTAAAATAGATGGAAATAGCAAACATTTCAACATTTATTCATAAGCCAATGTGCCCCCATGTTTGCACAACTGCACACACACATCTCAAGTAAAAACACCTTCAGCGGGAGGGGTGATAGGGATGGGGAACACATGTAAATCCATGGCTGATTCATGTCAGTGTATGGCAAAAACCACTACAATATTGTGCAGTAATTAGCCTCCAACTAGTAAAAACAAATGAAAATAAATAAATAAATAAATAAAATGTGTATAAGCAACAACAACAAAAAAAAAACACCTTCAGAAGGTACGGACATCAAACAGAAAGACTTAAGTTTTAAAATTCTTTATACAGTCAAAACATTTTAAAATGAATTACCATCAGTTGACCTTTCGGTCTCAATCATTTATGAAGTGCCAGGTACCGCATTTGGTGGCGGAAGAATTGCCAAGGCAAAAAAAAGAGCTAACTTGGAGGTTTCTCCCCATGGATAATTTTTCCAAAGAATATTCTATTACTTTTTATCCTAAACAGATGCATTTTTTGGCAGGACCAAAACAATCCATTTTCTGCTCTATTTTAATACCCACATTTTCAATTCATGGGTATTATCCCTCAATTCCAAATGACATTCTAAGTCAAATGAGAACTTTGCCAAAGTCATCAGCTGGTACTTAAAAAAGGAAAACAGATCTTAATGGTAAAAGGAGAGAAGATCTCTGGATATTAAGTCTGTCCTGAATGGCACAGTCATTGAAATGCAAGGCAAACAATATGTTCAATTTGAGATTTTTTTAAGTTGGGGGTCTCAAGTTCTGTTTTAACACACACACACACACACACAGAGACACCCCAGGCATACACAGTGTAAGGCATAGTTCCAGCGAGGCAGAAAAGGAAAGACGACCTCAACAGAAGTAGGTTATCTTTATTCAGGCAAGGAGGGGTGACAGTCGGCCTAACGACCAGGCTGAGCGCCGAAAGGGATCAGGGAGGCTTCATACTTATAGGGAGGTTTGTGGAAGCGATAAGGGAAACGTCAATCAAGTGGGATATTTTGAGTATTCTTTTGTTGAGATGACACTTGTAGTTGGGCAGGGGGTGATAAGTCTTTTGTGCGGGTGTAGGGGGTGGTAGGTTTCCGGACAGGGGGTGATAAGTCCCAGATAGATGCAGCTGGCCTGGAGCATCAGGATGGAACTAAAGTTATGCTTTGTTTTCTCCGAAGTTAGATGATTCAGCAAGGGGCCTTTGAGACTGTTGTTCTCTTTTCTAGGCCCAAAAGACTCCTTCACACAGATCTCCCTTTTGTCTGTAAGGACAAAAGAAAAAGAATGGCTAAAGAAAGAGCAGACCGAGGACTGTGGTTTTGATGTGGGTCATGTTCCCAGGCAGCTGTTACTACACTTTTATGCTTCTTTCTGTGTAAAGGACCATCCTTCTTCATCCTGAATGCCATAGAATTTACTATGATGTTGCCATTCTACTACCCCAATCATATTTTGGATACCACTGTGTTGAAATCATTTAGTATTCATATTTTTAAATAAATCCTCCTAACACCCCTCTAATCAAAGCACGGTTGGATCCAGCCTATCAGTGTGCTGTGGTGTGACAGGTCCTAGTGCCCTAAAGCAGACTCCTCGTGCTCAGGAATGGAACAGGGAATGTGCTGCGGGAGCCCAAGACAAAGAGCTAATCCAGCCCAGGAAGGGCCTCCCCAACTTGGTTGCACACTGGAATCACCTGGGCAGACTTAAAAATACTAATTCCTGGGTCCCATCCCTAGAGATTCTGATTTAATTGTTCTGGAGTACAGCTCTGAGCATCAGCAATTTTCAAACTTCCCAAATGAGTCTAGTGTTCCACAAAGTTGAGAGTCATCGCTGCAGGGAAGCAGTTTCAAATTCTAGAGGGTGTCAGAATCCCCTTGAGGGCTTGTAAAACTCAGACTGCTGGGCCCCAAACCAAGAGCTTCAGACATTAGTTGCGAGGAAGAGTCTCAGAAGGTGCATTTCTATCAACTTCTCAAGTGATGCCACTGCCGGAGTCCAGGGACCACACTGTTCTGGGGGATCAGGGGAGGCGGGAGCTGAAGGGATGGGGAAGAAGGGAGTGTTCCAGGCAGAACAAAGACTCAGAGACATGCCCAAGGGCAAACACACATTCCAGGAACTGAAAGGTTTGTTCTACAGTCAGAGTTTAGCAAGCAAGGAGAAGGTAATGCAGATCAAGGCTGAGAAGTAGGTGGCAGAACAGACAAGGTGGAACACACACCCTGTTCCTGCCCTCCCTGGTTTTGCCTGAGGAGAAACTGACTCCAGGAGGCAAAAGAGAGTGTGCTCTTCTTCACAGGGACTGGCCCCAGCAGAGCTACAATCAATAACCCCCTTAAGTCTCAGGTTATTAAAAGTCCAGGCTGCTGTTGCTAAGTCACTTCAGTCGTGTCCGACTCTGTGTGACCCCATAGACGGCAGCCCACCAGGCTCCCCCGTCCCTGGGATTCTCCAGACAAGAACACTGGAGTGGGTTGCCATTTCCTTCTCCAACGCATGCATGCATGCTAAGTCACTTCAGTCCTGTCTGACTGTATGCGACCCTATGGACAGCAGCCCACGAGGCTGCTCTGTCCACATGATTCTCTAGGCAAGAAGAGTGGAGTGGGTTGCCATTTCCTTCTCCAAAAGTCCAGGCTAGATTATCATTAAAAAGTATTAACACCCTCTGCAGATACAACATTCTGTAGCTTTCATGACACTTTTGCAAACATATCATTCAGTTCTTACAGACATTCTGGAAGGCAAGAAGGCCTGGAACTCCTGTCTTCATTTCTCTGACAAGGGAAAATGAATCAACGGGCGGAGAGGGGGCAGCCAGGTCTCAGACCCAAGCATTCAGCCTCCTGGTCTGGTGATCTTTTATAATTCATTACCCTGCAACTTTTAATTCTACCTCCAAATGGAAAAGCCGAATCTCCTAGGAAGATTGTCCTTATAGTGCTAAAAGAAAAAGAAGGTAAGTAAACCCAGCTCTTCAAAGAGTTTAGGTGCACATACACCTGCTTATTGAGTCTGTACGTGTATCACCGCAGAATGTTCCAGAGAGCCCTGGCTATGTTTGGACAACTATTTGACTCCAGAAATTCTGTCAGATATAAAACTGATTTGAAAGAGAACTAAAGAGTTTGTCATCACATTCTAGATGACTTTTGTTAGGAAAAACGCCGCGGGAGGAAAAAAGCCGCCTCTAAGGACCGGTGGTAAAGGCCTTTTATTAAGCGTCGCTCTCGGGCAGAACTCCCGGGGGCTGGTGAGTGAGGAGACAAAGGGAGTCTGCAAGGTATGAGGGGTGGGGAGGGGTTTTATAGTCCGGGCAGGCATCCAGGCCAGGTCTTTTCATATAAGGAAGAAAGCGCGGGCTACAGCGGTGGTCAGTGTCCGAGGGCTTTATGTTGGTACCTGATTGGGCCAGGCTGCAGGGGGCCAGCCCCTGGAAGTTTAGCCAGCCTCCGGAATTTGCCTTGCAGCACTTTCCCGGGGCATGCTCCGACCTTTCAACTTTCTGAGGCAATAGCCCTGAAATCTGAGCAACTGTGAGGGGGGCTGTAATGTTTAAATGTGTTATACTGCAAGCCAAAAAAGCTGGATTTTCCTAAACCATGGATAGCTAAGAGACTGCATGAATGTAATGCACAATTCAGGAACTTACTGTTTTATTGCTTTTTTTTCTGTCCAAATTAATACTCTTTTGAAAAGATTGACTCTTACTCTAACTTTTGCATCTTCTTTAAATTTCAAGAGTGTATTATTCTTTACTCTGGTTATAAAGTAGTATATATTTGTAGGCAAAATATTGGAAAATACAGGAAAGAATTTAAGTGAAAATAAAATCATCCATAATTTTGCCCCCAAAACTTATCAGAATCAATGTTTTATTATCCTTTCTTCAGACGTTTTTTTAAAATGCTTGTGTGTGTTTATAAATATTGATGATCTAATGTTTGACATTTGATTTTTAAAAAATATTATAGTAGTAGGTTTCTACATTATTTAACTATAATTGTGATTCTTAAAAGGGAATACGCCCACTAGTAGAGTATCAGAATCACCTGGGAAGGCTCTTTTTAAATCACAATTTCTTTCCCAACCTATGTCCGAACCAGCCCCTCCCTCAAGCTAAGACTTGCTAGTGGATAAATGTTGTTCAGATGAACGAGAACATCACATGCCTCTCATATGAGAACTGCCAGTCTAATATATCACTGACCATTTCTCTTTCTATTATGTGGCTCCACCAAAATGTATATAACCAATCTACTATGAACATTATGTTGTTTCCAATTTTTCCACATTTAAGAACTATTACAATAACATTTTCAGGGTTTCCCAGGGGGCATGAGTGGTAAAGAACCTGCCTGCCGATGCAGGAGAGTTAAGAAATGCAGGTTAGATCCCTGGGTCAGGAAGATCCTCTGGAAAAGGTCATGGCAACCCAATCTAGTATTCTTGCATTGAGAATTCCATGGACAGAGGAGCCTGACTGGCTACAGTCCACAGGGTCACAAAGAGTTGGACACAACTGAAGGGACTTGGCATACACAATAACATCTTCACATTCTTGAATGAATTCTTGTATACATACCTGATGATTTTAGGCTAAAGTCCTGGACTAAAGGAGTTGAATATTTCTAAGGTTTATGCATAGCTTTGGGGGCAAAGATACAGCCTACACTGGAGAATGATCCAAAAAAATAGGAATATTTAAATATACAAAGAATAGTTCTCATACTGAATGAGTTGTTTTCAATCACTGGTTCTTCTAAGTAAAAGGCATCCATAGACTTTTATTTAGGTGTCCGAACACTCTAGATTTCATGCATGCACAAAG